>NC_080756.1:20940973-23581807 GCF_020826845.1 Diceros bicornis minor | reverse complement strand
AGACACCTATTTTTGGTGCAAATCTTGTTTCTATTTGCTGCATTGTTTCTATTAAGTATTTTCTTCTATGCTTTTGTTGTCTTTGTAAGATTTTCCGTAATTCCTCATGTATATTTTTCAAGTATTTCATTATTAATTTGCCATCAGGTGACTTCCCAGAGCCAGAAAAACTTTCTGGGAATTCTCAACAAAGAAACATTTCTAAGACAAAGGTATATAGTAATTGAAACCACAGTTTCCTATCAACTATCCATTCTGGTGTACAGTTTGAACAACTGTTGGCTGACTCTTGGACAGAGTTATTCCTCCTAAACATTTTTAGGATGTTAGTAGGATTTTTTCATCTGTTTACACCTCCTTTAAACCTCCAGCTTGCAGTATGGATGGAGTGAGTCCCTCTGCCGCTTGTTTGGAGGCTTAAGGAGACAGTCCTGCTCTGAGGCTAGGGCAAGCTTACAAATGCTACCCAGTAAGCTAAAAGGTAACACAAGGGCCGGAAGAGAGTTATACAGTGTTTGGGAGTTCAGTCATGGAACAGGCTTCATTTGATTGGTGGGTGGGGAAGGCAGAGTAGGAAGGGTTTCGTGGAGGAAGAAAAACGTCTGTTAATTAGAGACTTTAAGGGCCGATAGAAATTTGATAGACCTACTAGTGGTAAGAGTGTTTGAGTTTGGAGAGGTCTCGTTTAGGAAGAGAGGAGACTAGATTAACGGGGCGCAGGGATGAGACAACTAGTAAGAGATCAAAGCTGTAAACACTCTCCACACACACAAACAAAATGCACAGAAATAAAACTCAAGAGAGTCCTGGAAGGAGCAGAGCGAGTGAGACGTGGCTCGGCCAGCAGGGAGAGAGAACCTAAAGGGCTCCGCGAAGTGCAGTCACAAATCAAACATCACTCACACTTGGTTGCGAGGGGTTCCAGAATCCCTGCACTTGCTTTATGGCTTCCCCAAACAGACGGGGACAACGTTTAGCCTTTGCTGAGGAAGGATTGCTTGATCTGAATGATCAGCTGTGGTGCCCTGTTCACAGCTAAACTGTCTGACAGGATGACCCTAGCCTGATTCTCAGGTTGACCCTTTCAACAAAGTCACTCTTGCAGGCCAGTTGCCTGGAAACAGGAAGCTTTCTGAGTTGCGCAACCTTTGAAAATTGGCATGATTTGTTAAAATAACAACAGTGAAAAAGAAGTGGGCGAGCTGAAAGCTGCTGCAGTCTGATACAGAGAGCATGGTGCCGGGGGTGCACACAGCAGCTTCACTCTCCTGCACGGCGCAGGCTGCTGCACGCTGTTGCTCTAGTTCTGGTTCCAAACAGAAGCACACTTTACGCGATGCATAATCATTCTTTCAGTGGGTATTTTTTTCCCCCCAGATTCATAGATTTCTTTTTCCCATTGAGACTGGATTGAAAGAAGGGAAAAGATCAAGAATGGTAGATTTGACTACCACGAATCTAAAGAATTGAGTTAATTGCGGGCCTCTTGATTTTGTTTTTACAATTTTTTTTGTGTGTGTGAAATATAACACACACATAACATGCCCCTCCTCCCCAGCAGGCCTTCCTCCCATGTCCATCACAGCCTCCTCCCTCCCCATGTCAGTGCCACTAGCCTGATTTTAAAGGCAATCACTTCCTTTCCTTTAAAGTTTTTCTTAATCACTTAAATATAGATCTCTAAATGTTATAATTTTGTGTAATTTTGAACTTCATATAGAAATACAGTATTGGATTGTATTCTTTTGTTTCTGTCGTCTTTCACTCAACTCATTCATAAGATCTATATTGCTGCAATAGCAATAGTTCCTTTATTTTCATTGCTGAATGGTATTCCAATATTGATGGTATTCACTTTGTTTCCAGTTTGGGGCTATTACAAATGATGCTATTGAACATTCTTATCCTCCTCTCCTGGTGCGCTTGGGCATGCATTTCTGTTGAGCATTTACTTAGCTGTAGAATTGTATCTAGTTACCTAGTAAGATACTGCCATAGAGCAGTCTACCAGAGTTTGCAAATCATGAGTACAAATACAGTCCATACTGGGTGCTAAGAGACCCTCTGACTATCCAGGGATGCCTCAAAGGAAGTTGGGTTTGGGGGATGGGCAAGAGGATGGCTTAGCAGGTGTGCTGCCTTCCCCTTCAGCCTAGGCAGACCCTTCATAATTGTTTTAAGATTTTGTTTGAAGGAGTTCTGCTGTAAAAAGTTCGTTGGCAATACAGCATATGGAAATTACATTGCTTAGTGCAAGTATTTAATTAATATTAGTTAAATTAAATGATTAATAGGAGTCTGAAGGATGAGCAAGAAGAGGAGGCTAAATAGGGTGACCAGTTGGTTATTATAGTTGACTAGGTGAGTGATTATGAGAACTTCATGTACTCTGGAGAGGGGCAATGGAAATAGTAATATGGACGAGCCATTTCTGGTCCCCAGACTGCCTGGGTAGGTTGAGTGAAGAAAAGTAAGTGTTGGGCACATTAGCTGGGCAGACCTTGTGATGAGCCGAAAGGCAGGATCGCGAGATGGTTTCGGGCCTAGGCTTTGGACACAGGCCCATCTGTGAGGTCTGACTCCTCCACTGACTAGCTGAGTGATCCTGGGTGAGTAACCTCACCTCATCCTCATTTCTTCAGTTGTAAAATGAGGTTAATAACAGGATTTTCAGGGTTGTTATGAAAATTAAGGGAGATAATGCAAGTAAAGTATTGGCACAGAAGCAGTAAGAAGCACTCAGGGTTAGCCACTGCTGCTGTGATTAGTAATCAATATTGTACTTACTAGAGCTAAGGAGGACATACTATCTATTAAATAAAGTGTAAAAGAAAAAGACTTCTTGAAATGAGGCCCTGGAAGAAGATATGTCACAATGATAATTTTAGAAGTGTCTAGAATTCCTTTAGGCAAGTGTGTAAATAAAAACTTGTTGAATTAAGTATATACAGCCTGACCTTACCAACGGTTGGGTTCCTACAAGAGTCACACCCTGAAACTGTATGAACACCCTGGAAATGTTCAAGATCTTATCTATTTAGTGGGATCTAAACCCCAGATAAGGCGGTAGATAAGGATTTGAAAACAAGGTTTAAAAAGGAGTGGGGGTGGTGGGGCTGCTGCTGCTTCTGAGCACAGGGATAGGGTCCAAATGGTTTTAAGACAAGCTGTGATCTAATTAATTATGTTGTTCTAACAGAACAGCTGTGATCTACAGGGGCTCTAAAAAAGTTTTATATACTGGTTTGCTTCTTGGCTGCACATTCGCCTCCACCTGGGGTGATTTTAAACTATCCCATTCCCAGAGACTAATTGGTCTGGGGTGGGCCTATGTATTGATGTTTTTAAAGCTCTCGCTGACATCCTAAATATGCAGCTAGATCGCAAACCACTGGACAAATTGTTTCCATCATTATCCAAGAGGAGAGTGGGAAAACCAGCCCAGATAACAAGGGCAGAAATTCTCCAAGTAAATAGGAAATTTCAACGTTCACATCTGTTAACTCAATCCTCAAGGTAGGTAAGCAGCACTTTCACAGGCCGCTCAGCTAAGAGAAGTAACTTACTCAAGGTCACAGAGCTGCGCCCTAGTTCTCTGCAAGCTTCAAAGCCAAGCCCCTTACACCACACGTAGATTAGCTTCTCTAGTGCGCAGAGGGTTGGAGGGAATATGCTCAAGCTAGTTATAGTTTGGGAAGTCCACTTCCTTATGATTAAAGGGTTTCTCAGCCCATGAAACCAGTGGGTGCTGGCTCCTTACAGACTGGCACCCATCAGCTACCAGAGGCAGCTGAGCTCCTCCCTGGGGGCTGTGTGGGGAGCTATTAGAGGCCTGTCACAGCCAGCTGCTCAGGCTGAGACAGCGGGCCAGTTCCAGAGTGAGCAGTTGGCAGCTCTCAAGCCCCTTCCTCTACCCTCACGCCCCAAGCAATGAGGACTTCCATTTTTAAAACATGTTTTTTCTGATCATACAACTCTCATTCACTGTAGGAAACTTGGAAGCCAAAGGAAAAAAAATCCTCTGCTAGCCAGAAATAACTCCTATTAATAATTTGTATTTTTTGGTCTTTTAAAAAAAATGAAATTGGAGTATTGTATATAGTTTGTGTCCTATTTTTTCTCCATTTAATATTAATCCATTTTTTTCCCTGAAAACATTTAAAATAGCTGCAAAATACCTTCACACGAATGAATCTTAGTTTAACCACACCCCTTCAATTTTCTATTAAAAACACCAGAAAGGACTATGTGGACCAGTATGTTTATATCATTATGGAAAGAGTATATAGCCCTTTTAAGACTCCTAATGCTAATTTTCAAATTGCCTTTCAGAAAAATTGTACAAATTTACATTCCCACCAGTACTGAGTTTCCTCATGGCACTCTTGCCAGAATTAAAAATGTTCTTACCAGTTTGGTAAGATTTATAACTAAACTGTAAGGTCGAACAGTTTTTCATGTTTATTAACCACTTCTATTGAGCCATTGAAAGATTCCGAGCAGAACAATCTTTTAATATGCGTATCTGATCGTGTCAAACACCTCTTGCTTAAAAGCTTCAAAAGCTTTTCTTTGCATAACATATAGCCTTAAAAACTCTCCACTAATCTTCATTCCGGCCATTCTAGGCTTCGAGTTGCCATGCTTTCTGGCCTCAGACCTTTTGCACCTGCTATTCCCTCTGCTAGCTCTTTTCTCTTTGCCTAGTTCTTAGTCATCTTCTAGCTCATGTCACCTCTCCCAGGGACTCCCACTGACCACTCTTAGGTCCTATTATTCTATCATGGCTTCGTGGAACACCTTGTAGTCCTCCCCGCTGTAGCCTGCATCAGTTATATAAACAGATAGCTGGTTTTTTCCACCATATTATATAGCTCCGTGAGGGCAGGAACATATTGTTTTGCTCACTCTTCCCTGTGTGGTAACACACACAGGCTGGCACTATACATTGAATAAATGATGTAGAATAATATGACCAACGCTGTCGCTATTGATTAGTCTGCAGTGTCTAAAACGAACTGGTGTGTATAGAATCTAAATAATAATTTGAGACTATTAAAAGAGGTCAGATGGTAACTGCTGGGAACTAAACAATTTAGATTTTATTGCAAAGATTTGATACAGAGGACAGCAGTTGTTTTGAGAGCATGGAGATGGGGTGAGAAGAGTGACAAATTCATGAACAATAGCTTCGAGATTAGTTTAATACCTCCAACATAGGAAACATGGGAGTGCTATTAAAAAGGCAAAAATGAAGAGGCCTAATTAGACACAGGATAAATATCCCTCCTCAAGCCTTCTTCCTCACACGCAAAGTCATTTGTGTCCTCTTCCATGCTCTCACTATACTCACTTTTTACTTCAGCCATTACTCCCATGTATTATGCAAATGTTAGTTTGCATCTCTGAGCTCAATGTAACACCCCAGTCAAGCAATGACTTTTGGCATCTACCAACTCTAGATCTGAATCCTGGCTCTATCAACTAAGTGGCTGTGTAAATATGTAACTCAGTTAATGCTTTATGCATCTCAATTTTCTCATCAGAACAAAGATAATTATTAGAATTGGTTTTATAGATTAAAAGAGGTAACACATAAAATGCCTGGCACATATTCCCAGCTTAATATGATATTACTGTACTATTCTTTTAGAAGACTGTGGTATGATCAAACCTGATAATATGTGAAGAATCCAAGATTCTTGACACATAGTAGGTGTGCATTGTTTAATGAAATTAATGTTCATTAAAACCTTATAAACAAGAACAATTTTATATGCTCAATCACAATATCAAAGGTGGAATTAAAGGTAAGGTAAACTATAAGTTCAGGAACTGTGGTGGGACTATAAATTAGTATACTCCTTTCAGAGAGCAACTTGGCAGTATCTATCTAAATAAAAAATGTGCATATCCTGAAATTCAACGTAACCTTGTATACAAAAAGAGAAGTTCACAGAGATAAGTCACAAAGGGTTTTCATTAAAAGTTTCTAATAGCCATAACTTGCACATAACTTAAATGTCAGTCAATGGAGGAACACAATATAGCTATTATAAAATGGAACATGGACATCAGAATACATCTTCAATGTATTAAGGGGACTAGAGATACAAGACAGGTTTACAGAATATAATTCATGTGCTGGGTAAAAGGATCTGTGAAACCCACTATTTTCCTGGAAACTTAAAAAGCATTTTTGTAAATACACTGAAGAGGGCCGGCCCCATGGCTTAGCGGTTAGGTGCACGTGCTCCGCTGCTGGCGGCCCGGGTTCGGATCCCGGGCGCGCACCGACGCACCGCTTCTCCGGCCATGCTGAGGCCGCGTCCCACGTGCAGCAGCTAGAGGGATGTGCACCTATGACATACAGCTATCTACTGGGGCTTTGGGGGGAAAATAAATAAATAAATAAAATCTTTAAATACACTGAAGAGTTTGGAAAGATCAACAGAACTTTCTGATGGTTCTCTCCGGATGGAAAAATCAGTTTAGGAAAATGATGGAGTTTTACACTAAATTAAATTAAAAAAACATATATCAAGTGTACATTTAAAAATTTATTATGGGGAAATAAAAACTGATTGACCAAGATATTCTACTTCTTGGAATTAACTCCCCAAAACAATCTGAAATGGGTACAATTTATGTATAGATATTTACGTCAGTCTTACATTAGTACAACTTATATTTTACTAATTTACTTATTTATAGTAGTAAAAACAACTAAATACCCAACAGTAGAGAACTAAGTCATGGTACATCCATGTATTGGAACACTATATAGCCATTTAAAAACCATGCTGTAGAATAATTTTTATTAAAATGGAAACTCAATACTTCAAGGGAAAAGGATAAATTACAACAGTTATGTGCAGTGTGATCAGTGTTAACAGTTGTTACTTTTTTTTTTTTTTGCAAGGAAGACCGGCCCTGAGCTAACATCTGCCAATCCTCCTCTTTTTTGCTGAGGAAGACTGGCCCTGGGCTAACATCTGTGCCCATCTTCTTCTACTTTATATGGGACCCCCGCCACACCATGGCTTGCCAAGCAGTGCGTAGGTGCGCACCTGGGATCCGAACCGGCGAACCCGGGCCGCCGCAGCAGAGTGCGAGCACTTAGCCGCTTGCACCACCAGGCCGGCCCCAACAGTTGTTACCTTTAAATGGTAGGATTACAGGTGATTTTTCTCCTTTTGTTTTTTGGTTTCTTCCCCTTTTTGCGATCTTTTTTATTGACTAAAGTTTTTCTAATTTCCTAGGATGATTATGTAAATTAGGAAAAAATGCTATTAAAATATAGTCACACACAGTTTAACGATGTTTCAGTCAATGACCGACTGCATACATGATGGTGGTGCCATAAGATTAGTACCACATAGCCCAGGAGTATAGTAGGCTATTCCATCTAGGTTTGTGTAAGTACACTCTGTGATGTTCACACAACTACGAAATCACCTAACGATGCATTTCTCAGAACGTATCCGTTGTTAAGCGACGCGTGACTGTATGCCAAGCTAACTCTAGGCTTGCTTTACAGCTTGGACATTAATGTAACCACGATGCTAGTTACTTTGGTACAAATCCAAGAAATACTTCAATACTTCAATGTTTGGAAAGAGTTATAATGAAGTAAAAGTCACCATTTCCCAGGAATCCTAATAATAAAATGTTAAAGACACTATTTTGTTTATCAAAAGAATTTATTAGAAAATATTACATACTACATATCTGTTTAAGAGTATTGTTTCAGTAGACAGCACTCCATCCTCACACTGCAAACAAGGTCTCATGGATCATGGGGCAACCACTGTGATTCTGAACCTACATCTGTTGATGGAACATTTGAGCAGTACACACTGTGGCCATTTAAAGGAAGATAATGGAGAAAATGTGGTAATTACCAGAAAAAAAAAATCAAATGTTTGGAATGTTAAAATAATAAGTAACTATTTTTAGTCTCAAAATTCTAGGCATCACTATAGCCTAAAAACATCAGTCAATGTGACTAGTAAGTTAAAGGGACCGGGGTTTCAAAGGTCAAGTTAACACTGAATCTTCATAAAGAACAAGAGAAATCTGTAACCCCACAAAATGTTTTTAAGTTTGTGCACATGCAAAATTAATGTAAATTTCTGAAAAAAGCAAAAATGGGGAATGTTAAAACAATGTAACTTTTTTTAACATAAAGCATGCACTTTCTAATACATTCTTAAATATTTCAAAGTTTCAAAAGTTTGAATTCTAATCCAGTAACATTCTTCATTAGCTATGTTAAATGCAGTCTAATCAGTACCCCAACCAGATATGGAATACACACTTGTTATTTTCAAGAAAAGTGGAAATAATTCATGGCACTGCTAACCAAAGATGTGAGACTTTAACTCTTGACCACACCACTTTTTTTCTTTAAAACTTTTAAACGTTTGCAAAAACTAAATGGTATAAAGCAAATTTTAAAATGTCACCAAACTCCCAAATGTCACTGCAAGAAAATGTAGGAAAAGTATGCATTGTGTGATTAATCAGTTTAGGCAATCTGCTACAAAATTTTCAAAGTGGTAACTAGCTTTAATTCAAAATAGATTTGAAGTTCATACAATTGTTTCTAGAGTTCAAAACTGAAACAAATGAGGTGTGCATTGATATTTAAAACACTGTCTTAATATTTATTAGAAGAAATATACTTCCAAACTTCTTTCTCCATCATAATCTAAACACAAACTTTAATTAAAAATATATAGAAATCAGCAGAATACCATATTACAAATGCCCAGAAATGCAGAATAAAGATCAAAAACTGCTTGGAAATATTTCTAACACTTTTTGGGATTACACTCATAATCTAATAAAGATTATGAACTAGCAGAATCATTATTGGGGCCAACATTTCAAAATACTTTGCCTATCAAAGCTAGCACCAGGAAAGTATTATGCACATACAATTGAGCAACAGATAATCTTTACTTCAGAAAAGCACAGTTCTACAGAGTATTGCTCTTGCTAGTTTAGCTAGTAAAAGGGTCAGTCTGTCTCACTGAGGCCTATATCTATCGTTGAGCCATTAACATCTTATCTGAATAGCTTTCCAGTTATTTGGTATCTACTGAAAATTGTTACTGGAATGAAACACAGTTTATCATGGAGATAATCCATTTTTTCCTCCAAGATGCCAATTAAAATAATGGCACCATGACATTTTTAACTTACCTTTTACAAAAATTAACATATTCTAGTATTTAAAAAAAACAACCAAATCCCTAGTCCCTGAAAGCCTGACCAAGATTCCATTATTTAATTTTCTCCCTTTCCAAAACACAGGTTTTAATGTCTAGAATTTTGCAACATGGTTAATGGCCATTATATGGTCACCAAATTAACACTATTAACTGTAAAGCATTCAGAGATTTCACAAGAGTGAAAAGAATTTCATTAGTGATTAGATAGATGAGCAACAAGCTGAGAGCCACTGAAGTGAGTCTCATGATTCTACCCTAGTTCTAAGGAAGGGAGGGTCACCACTTAACAGTAATTCTCCAGCTAGCACAAATAATTTGACACCTCTGATAGGTAGAAAGTTATTAGGAAAGAACGTTAATTTTCACAAAGTCAACAGGTTTTCCAAACTGGTCTAACCTCAACAAAGAGTTTAGGCTGCCAAAGTTGTAAACCTAGCAAATCAAACTGCTTCATCTCAATTGGGGGAAAAAAGGCACAAAAGAAAAACAAGCAGCATAACCTTTATTTGGTGATACAACAGGTGAACAGTGTTCAAAGTTTTGAACACTGAATTTGACTCGTGATAATTTGTTTTCTATCTAAACAATTTATTCAGATGTGTGCTTTAAAAATACACATTAGGAACCCTGCAATTGGTATGTTCTGTTATTAGAAATATTTTTCATGGTAATACATTATTTAACTTTCTATAATTAGAGAGAAAAATCATAAAGATCATACTTTATTTTTAGCCTGACAGAATAAATGTATTTTATATATATATATATATCTTCCAAACCAGTGCACTTAGAAGTTTCTAATTTATGCACTTCATTGTTCAAAGCAAAAAGCTGTACATCTTTCAGTATCCACACTGTAACACAGTCGTAGTAAAAACGCACATTCCTTTAACCCTTTACTTTCCCTAGGATTTTCTTTCATTTGGGAGGGGGGGGAAATGATATAGAAGTTGCAGTGCAGAACTATATTTATTTAGAACAAAACATTATATCCTACATTAAAAAAAATAATTTTATCAAAACCAAATTTCAATCACAGTTATGTATGATTTTTAGTTAAAGGTACATGTTGAAATTGCACTTTGCAGATATCTTGATAGTGTCTTTTACGGTGCTCCCCATTTCAGCCTATGTTTTTTTCAGTAGAAACAGGTTCTTCCAGAGTTTTCTTTTGGCTTCCCTTCCGTGAATACTTGTATTTGTCTACATAAGCTTTAACCAGATTTGCCACTTTAGTAGAATTTACTTCTCCACTCTTACTATGACAAACCTATGAAAAAAGGAGGGGAAATATTTTTTTCATACTTAAAGAGATTAAAGCAAAATGGAAAGCTTTGTGAACAACACACAACCTCCAAGAGGTAACTAGACATTTCCACGTTTCATATCTCATATGAACTTATTCAAAACATAAAAAAACAGACAAGAACCTAGCTTTTATTATTTTAATTAGACTTAAGCATTCCTTTATTAAAATAGAGATGGTTCAAAACAATATGTCCATAACTCCACAAAAGCTATAACTTACTTTATCTACTGCTTTCCGTACAATCTCTTTATATTCTTCCTTGGTGATATCTTTATTTTGGTAAAATGGCTTAATGGCCAATTTTACCTCCTGTGCTGCTTTTTCTTGAATTTGCAATTTCTGATAAGAGGAAAATGTATAATTATTACTTGCCCAATCACATACTTTCAAAAAATTTCTTTAAAAATATGAAATTAAAAACACTGTGCATTTACATTATTGCAAGGAACTTCAAATATTAGTGTCAGAAATACAAAATAGTTATTTACTAACACACATAACAAACATTTCTAAAAATAACTATGAAATATTACCAGTAACTCACTGGGCATCAACATATCTAGAAAGAACACTTCAAATAATGTTGGAATTTAAGACTATCAACAATAAATTCCCTTCACCACTTATACAATAGAAAGCTGTTATTTTTTCATCTTTATCATATACAGAATATGTAGGTTGCTCTCAACCTTGAACTTGCCTTGTCTGTCTTCGAGCTATCTGCGCTGGCTTCCACTGTAACACTTACTTTGCTTTCTGCCAATTTTACAGCAGCATTAGAGGCTTTGTTGTGACTTGATGAAGAAGTATTACCAGAACTTGGTCCCTGAACTGTTCCCATATTTCCTGGGGCTGCTGTTGGAGCAGGCAAGACTGGTGTACTCATGTTATTACTTACATGAGAAGCACTAGGAATACCCTGTTTTAAAGAGTTATCAGTTAATAAATTACTTGTATTCAACAGAAGTCTTTCAGTCACTATTAGAAATAACATTAAAAAATTTCAAGCAGTTCAACCTTAGTACTTAAGAAAGAAATGCATATGTCAGTCTTTCATGTCTAAAAGACTCTGACGAAAAATGAGTATAACATTTTTAAACACAGCCCTATTTAAATATGTCAAGATGACATTTAAATTATATATGTGCACTGTAATATTCTGACAGCAACACTAAAAACAAGAAGAAGAAGAATAGCATTTAAAAAATAGTATCTTTCCTGCAAGGTTTTTTATGAAAATTAACTAAAGTAAGTGCCCCCACTTTAAAGATGGGAGAAAATGAGGCAGTGAAGTCAAATGGCCTGCAGTGAGTTGATAGGAGAAAAAGATCTAAGATCTCAAATTCTGGAATCTCATTCCCCTGCTCTTCCAATTACATCTTCCTGTCAGGATCCTAGAATTTCTGAAATGTACACATAAGGCTATAAGCAACACAATGTTTACAAATTATTATGCAAATTTTCTATATGGCTCAGTTTTATCTGCCATTTGTCTGAACAAGACAATATAAGCTTCATCACAGTACTTTATCACAAGTTCCTATCACCTAAAAAGTCCAACAAATCAGGGAAAAATTTTCAAGTGCCCACAATTGGATTCTAGTTCGGCTCATAATTTGGTCTTCTCAATCTGACAAAAAAAATCTGTCTGGATATCAACAACAGCATATATGTAGCTTAGATTTGATAATATGCATTCAATTCATTTTCTTATTTAGGGATTGAGAGGTTTAGGGAAGGACAGTGAAAGAGGGGTTATGAAGGTTCACCATAAACCTAATCAAATAAACAATTGTTTTTGGATGCCAGGAACCTCGTCCCCCTCCCACTCACCCCTGCCCCCAGAAGCCCTTTCTTGAACATCTATCCCTAATAGTTAAATGTCTACAATGGCCATGTTGATTAAACTTGAGTTGCTAAAAACATACCTGCAATTGGTTTCCATCTGGCTGTGAAGCAATGTAGTTGACTTGGGATGGTGGGGGAGGGGGTGGTGGTGGTGGCAGTCCCTGAGTTACACTGGTAGGAGCAGCTACCGGCATGAGAGGCACTCCCGTGTGCAGATGCAAGGGTAGCTGAGGATGAATGTTAAATGGATTACGTTGGATGTTCATCAAAGGAGCATGAACACCCACTGGATATGGGAAGATGTTCATAGGCTGGTGTTGTGCATTCATTTGTTGCTGCATTACATTCATTTGTGGTTGCATCATATTTATAGGTAGCTGAGAACCATCACTTTGTTGGTTTGTTTGGTCTTTAAGGTTAGAATCTAACAAAAGAAAAAAGGCTTGTGAAAAAAATCATGTTACAAATTTCTTTAGATAGAGAAGTAAAGAACCACGGGTTATAGTAAAATTAACAAGACTCAAAACACCTAAACCCATCTCCAATTATTTAGTTTAATCCTGTCATTTTTAAATAGTGTGGGCTGATTTTGTAACTAAAAGAAAACATTTAACTAAACTTATTTTTAACAATAAGTTCACATAACATCCGTCAACATTAGCAAAGAATCAGTAGCTCAAGAAACTTACTGACTAAAGAAATAATCATATAAAATTTAATGAGGTCACTAAATTAGAAGTAAGGTTAATTAATTTTTTTATCGTCAATAGTTTTTTTCTTGCAATGTTCTTAACAAAAGCCAAGGAAAGATAAATCTTTATTAGAAGACTGACTTATTTATATGAGAACAATGATCAAAATAAGTCAAGTGCACACATCTGAAACAAATGAAAAAGAAGTTAAATCCTGCATAGGAACATCCCAAATTCTTCTACTGCAGCAAACTGTATATAAAATATTTACGTCTTTGGCAAAGTTTGGGGAAGGGGTGGGGTGAAAAAAAATAAATACTGATGTGTGTATATATTTATATAATGCAAAGTGACTTGTAAACAACTAGGATTCAATTTAACATTACTAAACTATAAATAGGGATTATTTCAATTCATTCAAATAAGGTATTAAATTTGAAATCTCTTTCCACAAATAAAACAGTGTTAAAAAAGAAATAGAATATCTTACCCTGTTCAGTTGTTTCCTCTTCTTGTCTCATCCATCCGGACGACTGTGGACCTGAAGAATTCCTCCCTCGTCGTGAATAATAGTTTTGGACATCTGCTGGTAGAGTCTTTCTCACAGCCCAACTAGAAGCAGATGTCCACCCTGATCTATCTGCCGGTGTATCAAATGAGAACTCTTGCTCACTCTTGCGTTTATAGGGTTGCTGTTCCACAAACTTGAAAGACTCATTCCCTGAACTATTTGAATTCCCTGAGAGGGGTTTTCGGTTTTGCCACCGATTTTCGTTTTGATCTGTATAGGCAAAACTGCCTCTGTAAGTGCCTCTGCCACGGTGACCTCTACCACGGTTAGACATCCAACCTGAACCAAGGTTTTTATTCCAAGAATTCCCTGAATTTTCATTTCTATTTTCTTCCCAATGAGAATCTTTTGACTTTTCTGGATTTCTGGTCCTTGGATCAGGTCCAGAATTTATTTTTTCTGTTACCCAAGTGGGACAGTCATTTCTATGTTTGTCAGCAGAATTTGGATCATCAGCATCTGGACTGATGTCAGTTTTTTCCTTCCTTGTATTTTCATTCTGTTTCTCAGGGTCATTCTTTCTGTACCGATCATTTCCCCGTGGACATCTCCAACCATCATTTGTCCATCTTTCCTTCCACCGAGGAGAGTAACTATCTCTGTCATTTCTACCAAATGATGAACTCTTGCTTTTTGTTCTAGATCTTGATGGTGACCTAGAACGAGATTTGGACCTAGACCACCTTCTGGTTCTCCTTTCTCTATCTCGATCTCTCCTCGGCCCATCTCTATCACTTTCTCTTTCTCTGCTCCGGGACCTGGATTTTTCCCTTGGGGAGGAATCTTTCACTCTTGACTGAGATGTTCTGTTCTCTCTAGAAGAGTCTCTTTTTGGGGAGAGTGATTCAGATCTTTTGCCTTCCCTAGTGCTATCTCTTTTTGGAGATCGAGACTGAGATCCCCTCCGTTCTCTAGTAATATCCTTTTTGGGAGACTGAGAACGAGATTTTCTCCGTCCTCTTGCAGATTCTTTCTTGGGAGATGGTGATCGAGACTTCTTGCTTTCTTTTCCAGTTTCTCTTTTGGGAGACGGAGACTGAGACCGCTTCTTTTCTCGTGCAGTGTCTTTGTTGGGAGACCAAGTTGTAGATGGGGAATGAAATCTAGATTTTCGAGTACGAGGCTTTTTGGCTTTATCCATCATATCTATTGGGCTTTCAGATGGTTGAGATACAGTTTCAACCTTTTCATTTGTGGGATCAGAAGATGACATGTTATTTTGAGAACTGTGCTCCACAGAATCTTCATTCAATTGTTTAGCATCAGCATTTACAGACGGTTCAATTTCAGATTCATTCTGGTCACTGCAAAATGAATCACATTCCATAGGTATCATTTCGTTATTGTCCTCACTAAAATGCTTCTCAATCTGTTCAATGTATATATTAGGCAATTCTGTAGATCTGGGATATTCAATCAGAGATTCAGTCTTTTCTTCTAAAGATCTGTCTAATTTTGCATTATTTTCTAATAAATTATTTTCAGAGTCTTGAATGCTCTTGAAATTTTTATCCCCTGAAGTATCATGCATTGCAATTATTTTTGCATCTTCAGTTTCAACATGCCCAAGCAACTGAACCTCTGAGCTCTCAATAGATTTTTTGTCCCCTGTTTGTATAATTTCACCCTCAGAAGATTCCACTTTGGGGCTGTCTACAAGCTGCTCTGTTTTTACTGTAGAATCTTCATGATCAATATTTTCTACTACAGGACTCTCTATAACTTTTTCTTCATTAACCACTGATTCTGCATTCTCAGGCAACTCACCCAGGCTTGGTACAGGTTGCTGTACTTCAATTTCAGATGCTGAACATGTCAGAAGATCATTTGGAGGATGATCTGTACATATATCTGCTTTTACCTCTGATTCTGAAGGTCCAGATATTTGGTCTTGATTTTCCAATGGATCACCTCCTTTTTCAGAAATATTTTTAGAAATCTCACTTTCTAAACACAAAACATTAGCCTCTATACCTGTATTCTCAATTTTTTGAATGTTCTCCTCCTCTCCAACTAGCACAGGAGGATCTTGGGCACAAGACTCAGAATATGAAGATTTCACTCGTTCTTCTGTACCATGGTTCTCAGTATGTTCCTCACTTTCTTCTCTTTGCTCACTACAACTTCTCAAGCCATTAGCAGACTCACTGTCTACATCTATCTGCACAGTACAAGTGTTACTACTTTCTATATCTGATTGGTGCTCTTTCTCTAACACAGGTGGTGTGTCAGATTCTGCTGTTTCTTCATCTATGGAATCACTGGAAGATGATTTTTCAGGGGGAGGTACAGAGCTCCGAAGTTTCTTTTTCAGTAAAGGTGGTTTTCTTCCTCTTCTTATAGACTTCCGTTTTGGAGCCTGTCTTGTTTGCTTTTCCGACTCAGCTGAAGAGGAAACACTTACAGATGGATTGCTGTTATCTGGGATATCACACCCAGAATTATCAGATACTGGGGATCTCTGAGACTGACTGACTGTTTCAGCTCTCGTGTTACGTGTAGATCTCCTTGTAGGAGTTGTTGCTGCAGGTTTTCGTCTTGATCCTCTGGTGTTTGATGCACCAGAAGTTTGTTTCTTCTCCTCTCCTTCTTGAGTATGTGCTAATGCATATCCCTTGCAAGAAGTACCTAGTAATATATTTTTTAAAAAAAGTAAAAAGTAAGTATACATTTCAATAAATGATAATAGTTTGGCTTCAGCTTATTTTAGCATAAAACAGACATCTATAACAGCGTGAAATCAAATATACTTATGAACCAAATTATAAATAAATGCATAGCTACTAACATCGGAGTAATATCAGGTATTGATTAGCTTCTTTTAATGCTACTGAAATGAGTTATCACAAGATTTGAATCCATGTGAGCAATTTTATAGGGAAAAAAAACAAAAGAAAATATGTTTGGTCTGATAACTGCCATTTGCTTTATGAATTAGTATTACTAGGCAAAAAGCAAGAGAAAACAAGTTATCCACAAATAGATAAAGACACAAACTATTATTCATAGTAAACAGGAGATGTTACTTCAAAAGATCTATGGATTAAACACTGAAGCCCTGAACAGAAGGGAGACTTCTAATCAATCAGTTCCTCAAAGACTTGTAATTTCTTCAAAAAAGGGATTTTCTAGTTGGAACAATTTTAAAGTCAAGTCACCATCCAAATATTTACAGAAATATCTAGGACTTACTGATTTATACCTTATTTTACAGCTCTTCTAAGTCATCAACACTCACTTTTTATGAGATTGAAAGAAGTTAATTTTTTAAAAACTAGAAAAACATTTCACAAACTTTACCAAAATTTTCTGAAGATATGGTACTTGTTGGAAAAATAGCTCTTGGCAACATTGAAGAGATGAGAGGAAGGACTTCTGTTTCAATATTCCAGGGTAGAAAATCAATTCTGAAAATTCAAAACAAAATAAGGACATTTTTGTTCCAATAGTTTAAAAATTTAAACCAGCAATTTAAAATTATTAATTTTCCAAATCAGGTAGCAACATTAAAATACAGCACACTTAAATTATTTTTTGCCCAAACAGCTAAAAATGTACACTCAAGGTTACTCATTGTTCAAAGATGGCTTCCAATTGGCTGCAAAGAAAAAACCTTAAAAAGTATGTTTTTCTGATAAATGGCAAAGGGAGATCAAGGGCAACTTAATATATAATAGCTGTTTCTCTTTTAAATAATTTAACGTAGTATTTTATCAAGAATTTTTTTAGTTTTTGTTCTTTGTCATTCTAAAACTTTAACCCGGAGAATAAAATGCACAGATACATAAAACGCACAAATAAAATGCAAAGATTTTATTTGCATAAGTGTATGGTTTCATGACTTTTGAGCAATATATATATCTGTGTAATCACCACCCCAAGCAAGAAATAGAACAGTTCTACCACCCCAGAAAGCACCTTCATGCCCCTTGTACCCCCTCTCTTTCCAGGCAACCAAAGAGATAATTTAGTTGAATTAATCAAATCAAGGTTTTAAGGAAATTAGCAAGGTCAAAGGGAAATCAGTTAATAAATTTTATTTATTTATGAACAAATAAAAATTTAACAAAGTGGAAATAGAACTTCTATTACTTGAATTTTGAAGCATATCATAGATAGTATCACATTTGTTAGATTTCTTTGTTTTATAGCAGGTATCAAGGCCAAAAACATCAAAATAAGTACTTTTTTTTTTGGTGAGAAAGATTAGCCCTGAGCTAACATCTGCTGCCAATCCTCCTCTTTTTGCTAAGGAAGATTGGTCCTGGGCTAACATCTGTGTCCATCTTTCTCTATTTTATATGTGGGACACCTGCCACAGCATGGCTTGATAATGGGTGTGTAGGTCCGCGCCTGGGATACAAACCTGCGAACCCTGGGCTGCTAAAGCGGAGCGTGCAAACTTAACCACTGTGCCACTGGGCCGGCCCCATAAATACTTTTTTAGAAAGAAAAAAAAGAACTGATTTCTATTGCTATATTATATTCTAAAATTCCTCAACCTAAGGATGATGGCTCTTCAAAGTTTCCAGTGTCCCTATGGACCTGCTAAGACTCAAAAGTTTCTGCATCCAAACCCAATCCACTCTCAGCTGCTTCTTTCTCTGAGTCATATTTGTTCAGTTCAGGTCTCCTAACAAGACCATCCCATCCAGTATAAGGTGAGATTCTGGGGTAGGAGGAGAGAAGTCTGAAGAACAATGTGCAACTTGTACATATACAAAAATATATAACTCTAAGAAAAGGTTTCATGTTACACATATCTGGACTTCCTAATTTTACTTCTATTTATGTCCCATTGTCATTCCTAGAGGGTGAAGGTCCTATGCAGAACTATATCACAGTGATGTATAAAATAAACTTACAACATGTTACAGGAATGAATATAAAACTCAGACACGACCTTGATCTTTACATAGGAGCTTAATTTAAGTACATATCATGTACCTAGCAATGTTCTGGGAGCTTTAGGACTTAAACTAAGAAAGAAAGGGCTAGATTATAGAAAGTTATGAATACCAGGGCAGAGTAGGGACTTGATCAAATAGTTATTGAGGGGCCGCCCCGGTGGCGCAAGCAGTTAACTGCGCGCGCTCTGCTGCGCTGGCCCAGGGTTCGCCGGTTTGGATCCCGGGCATGCACCGACGCACTGCTTGTTAAGCCATGCTGTGGCGGTGTCCCATATCAAGTGGAGGAAGATGGGCACAGATGTTAGTCCAGGGCCAGTCTTCCTCAGCAAAAAAAGAGGAGGATTGGCAGATGTTAGCATAGGGCTGATCTTCCTCATAAAAAAAAAAAAAAGTTATTGAGAAGAACATTTTGGAGAGGGGAAATATGATAAAAGCAGTGCTTCAGCTAACAGCACACAAGTAAGATTGGAATGGGGGAAAGAGTAGAGGAAGGATGACAAATCTGAATGCTATTATTAATAATAAATCTCATCATTTAGGTGTTTTACCTTTGAAATGAATCAAATATCTACATTTATTAAACAGAAAAATAAAGGATTCTTTACTTTTTAAGGGGTTTTTTAAACAGCAGTCTTCATTAGGCATTTGAAAAACCAAAATTTAATTTGCACAAAACTTTCTTATAAACATAACTATTGAATAAGATACCTCTGTAGTTAAGTATTAATGATATCTTGTGCTCATGTTAGCATGTAAACACTTTAAGTAAACAGTGTTTTTTACCTTCCAATTCCAGGTAATGTATCAGGAAACCATGACAATTCCAGTTCCTGTCTCTTCTGCCTAATCAATGCACTGATTTCATTGACTTCTATAAATTCTGTACTAAAAGATAAATTTTAGACTTTCATCAGAATTCCAAAAATTTAAGTTTGGAGTAACAACTGGGTTATACCAGGAATAGCAGAAGTTTTTGTACCTAGCATTATAAATCACATTTAAAAGAATAAGAACTTTTTTCTATTTAAAAACTTACAAAATGAACTCATTCCTAAAGTAAGTAAAATTTTTATATTATAAATCAAAATTATATTTATCTGATTCATAAAAATAATGCTTGAATTTCTACCTTAAGTCACAGAATTTCTAAAAAGTCAATTCAGACTAATATCCTTGTTATTGAGAGAAAAAAGCAACACTATCTCTATCCCATGAACCAAAGCTGCAGCAAGCAGTTCTGGCAGAAATTGTAGGCACGACAGTTTCCCATCTGAAACTAAGCATAAGACAAAAGAATACAAAGGAAAGTATGGTTACTGTAACCAAAAATGGGTATAGTTCAGCTTTCAAAAGGCTACTTAGATGTAATTGTTTTCTTTGATACCTTGCCAAGCTCTAAAATTCAATCACACAATCTTAATCTGTCTTGTTCATTCAACCAACTCTTACATGATTTTAAAACTCCAACTTAATCTTCAAATTCCACAAATATCTACTTAGTATCTAAACGCCAGTCACCATGGATTCAAAGATGTCTGGATCTACTCTAAAAGGGTTCTGCTTTATTAGGTGCCACCCCCACAATTTAACAAATAGCCTATTTCTCTATCACATAAAAAGCTTGTGTAGAACAACTTAGTTTATTAATTTTACTAATGAAAGCAAAGCCCACTAGCATAAGCAGTCATTGCATAATCGAGAGGGTCACAAAATAACAGGTTTTCTCTTTGCTTAGAACTGGTTTACTTTCCAAAAAAACACAAAAACAAAAAACAAGGTGGGCTTTCACAGTGTTTGTTGAGCCAGGGTTTAAATTTCTACCAAAGGTTAATTATAATTAAAACATCAAGTATAAAAAGCATAAATTAAAAGGAGAAAATACTAACCAGTAAGCTCTACAGGTAAAAGAAGATTCTCCAGTGTGACTACTAGAAGAAAACATATTGGAGAAAAAATTTCTGAAGCACTGACTTGTACACTGATTTGATCTTCGAGGCTAGAGAAGTAAAAAGAGGTTAGTGAAACAGCAAACAAAAAAACTTCCATAATAGGGAGGGAATAGTTATATTTAAATATTTTGATATACCTGAGGCACTAGAGTTATGTACTAAACAACCATAAATTATTATCTAAGAAAAAGATTTTTCTTTATTTCAACAAACCTTATCTATCTTTATTGTTGCATTTTTCTTTCCTCCTATTTCACTGTATTTAGCATTTCCTGTACAAAGACACAAAAAGACTTGGTTATTTTGTCTTAATTTTATTTTAGAAGGTTGTAAACCAGTACTGATACTGGCATACTGACAAGAGAAACTTAAAATATGTACAAAAGTTGCATTTAAATAATAGTACTTGCATTTATATAATTTTTACAAATGCTAATTTTATCTTATCTTGTTAAGCCACAGATACAAGGTAAGAGGCCACAAAAGAGGAAGTTGGTGAAATATGTAAAACGGCTATGCTTAGAGCATGAGTACTAAAATTCTAGTCAACATTTTCTGGCATCTTATGCAAACTGAAACTACCTTTTGTAACAAAAAGTATATACAAGAAATCAAATTATTTAATATCAATAATGCACTCCCTATGTCCTTTCAAACTATGACCTGAAAAACACGTACTGTTAACTCACCTCAAGTAGGAGCTGACCAGGGAACTGAGGCCATCAGCCCTTGTCAATCATAAATTATCATTTAACCAGTGGTACCAACTTCAAGTAAGTACCTTCCTTCCTCTTCAAACTTTATGATTAGAATTAGGACAAGTAGGAGTGTTTATTAAAACAGCTTTCTGTTATAGCAATGTTTTTGGCTGCATTGCTTATGACTTGTTTTTTGGTTTTACCTGTCCCATCTGGAAATGTATTTCTATGGATACGTACTTCCAGGTTAAGGAAGATAAAGGATAGTTTCTGCTAACCACAAAAATTGTGTTAATCTCTTTATAGATTACTGCTCTTAGTTTTTCTTTACCATCAAGCCTACGTTATTAGTTATCTTTACCTACCAATACATTTGTTGTCTGCAATAAACTGCTGCTGGTACTGTCATTGCTCTCTCCTCAGTCTACAGTGCAAATGACAACTGGTCTTTCAATCTTCAGTCTTGCCTGCCTCACAAAGGGCCTACTGATTTTGTTCAAAATAAATCACCCTAACTTGGAGGCCTGTCTCCTGTTGTTATAAGGCCATATGTATTTGGGGTTTCTTCTGTCAGTCCAGTTGGTAATAGCCTACTTTCTACTTAATAGCATACTAATTCCCTTTTAAGTTACTATACAACAGCTGTTTGGTTTTGTGCTATTATCCATCCTTCACACATGTCCTACCTAGAACTGCAGTAACAAATGTAATTTCAGCAGTGGGGAGAGGGGTGCTCGCTGAGTTCCAGGAACTTATTTTCTTACCCTTCGACGTATATTTAAAAGATGATATCAATTTTTTAAATTGCTTAAAGAAGCCAGGAATAAAAATGCGTGATAGGTACCCAGCCACGTTCTTAGAAATAACTAGTTCCTTCAGCTAGACACACAATTGCTGTGATGTAGCTACAACGTCTTTTATGCCCTAAGGTGCTGAGTCGTTTTCATTCACTCAACACTTAATGAGTATATACTGTTCACGTAGCATACCTTCCCCCTTGGAAGCCTATCTCAGAAAGCCACCATTAGACAAAATGCTCCCTATGGGAAGAACTGTTAGTTTTCTGGTCAATGCTAAGTGTGAAATCTAGTCCAAAAGCTATTTCACATATTTCTGGGTAATTCTCAGGTAATTACTGAGCAGTTACAATAACAATCGCAAAAAGTATTCAATGCTGGTGGATTTGTCTAAATTGTGGTTTCCTAGAGACCATTTCACAAATCTATTCTACTTATCTATCTGCCTTTGGACAGCAGTGATATGCCTTTTCATTTAATTTTTATCAAAGTAATGCAGGTACAAACTCTAAGAAATCAAAGAGCACTTCTAGGCTTATAAAGAAAAACTACAGAAATCCCTACTCTTGATTTCAGCTCCCCAAAAGCACTCATCAAATCCTGTGGCTGTTTCTTCTAATATCTGCCTCTTTATTTCTTAAAAACATGCTTATACTACTCTACCTTGATTTTTTTGATTTCAGATATTTTCTAATGATTTTTTTTTTACTACATAAGACTTTTCTCTTATACCACTGCCCTACCCATCTCCTCTGCTACCTCCACCCTAATGTTCTTTTTGATATATCAACATTTGATATATGCAATATTATATTATTATTATTATATAAACATTATTCACAGATGAACCATGTACTGAATTATGATTACTTACCTTGTACGATTTCTTGCTTTTCCTAGGGTTAATAACTGCTTTGTTTTCTCTTTTCCTATATTATCTATCATTAATTTCGCTAACTCTACAACCAAAGTATGAATCTCAATACACTCAAACATATCAACTCATCCATCAAGTTTGTTGCCTACTGTCTTGGAAATACTCTTCCTTTGTCCTACTCTAATCTGAAATGGTAACTTTCTAAAACCTGCTGTTCAACTGTTATTCTGGGACTGTCCTCTATCATCATCTTGATAATCCCCGTTATCTTTTTCCTGAGTTGTAACATTTTCTGAATCTCACATGTTCCTTCATTTACTTTCTCATTTACTGAAGGATACACATCCCTCCAGTAGAATTCTGAGAAAGGGTGAGTGAGAATGAATTTTTGACCTTTTATGTGTTTGAGAATATCTTTATTCTGCTCTAACACTTGATCGATAGTTTGGCAGGGCACAGAATTTTCTAGGTTAGTAATTATTTTCCCCAGAATTTTCCAGGCATCACTCCACTGCTACATCTGTTGGTGTTGATAACCTTCTTTTATACTTGGTCTGTTTTCTCTAGAAGCTCTTAGGATCTTCTTATTTGCAGAGTTCTAGAATTTCATGAAGAACTTCCTGTAGTTCTTTCCTCTTTTACTAGGTATTAGGTTATTTCTTTATCTGGATACTCACACTCTGCTATTCTGGGAAATTCTCCCTTGTAGTACTTTTCTTGATAACTTTCTGCCTTTTGTTTTATTTTTCCTTTCTGAAATTTTATTATTCAGTATTGAACCTCATGGACTAATACTCTATCATCTCTGACTTTTCATCCCACTTTCTGAGATTTCTCAGCTTACCTTCTATTCTTGTTGAATTTTTAAAATTTCCGCTATAATATTTTTAATTTACCAAAGTTTTCTTTTTGTAGTCTTTTCCTGTTTCATTGATGAAATATTCCTTCTCTTATCTCTGAGGACATTAATTTTTAAGTTGTTCCTTGTTTCCCAGCACAGGGTTTGTTCTATCAGGTTCCTTTTGTCTCCTGTTTTGATCTCTATTATTTTGAAGATTTCCCTCAATTATCTGGGGATCCTTGACTGTTTGTGGGACACTAAAATACTGATTGAAAATGTATGGATGGGTGGTCAGAGCCTTTCAACTAATAGGTTTCACTATAGGGTGATCAAGCAGATCTACTTCATTCAGAGACTCCCAAACGTTAATATCTCTAAGCCTTTTTTCTTAGGCAAGACAGTATCCCAGAAGATGTCTCCTATCTCCCACTTTGGAAACAAGCAAGACTGCCAGTGCTCTGGGAAACGACCATGGGTTGGGAACTAGAGGCCTCAACATTTGACTCTTGACTCTGTTGTTTCCTCTACTCATTTGTGCTAGAGAGTAAGCTTCCAGTCTTTGCCTGGGTAGATTCTTCCCCTACCCTGTTCAGCCAGGAATCTGCAGGATAAACTGCTCCTTTAAAAAATTTATCCAATTCTGGTTTTTGGCACCATCCTGTATCCCTGCCTTCAGAGATAATGGAGGCCTCCAGACCCAAGACTGTCTAAGGTTCTATGGTATGTAAACTGACTTCTTCCTTTTTTAATTGAAGTACAGTTGACATACAATATCCTATTAGTTTCAGGTGTATATCACAGTGATTAGAGACTTATATACATTACAAAATGATTACCACAATAAGTATAGTTACCATCTGTCACCATACAAAGGCGTTACAGTATTACGGACTAAACTCCCTATACTGTACATTATATTCCCCTGACTCATTCATTCTATACTTGGAAGTTTGTAGCTCTTATCCCCTTCACCTGTTTCGCCCAAGCCCCCAACCCCTCCCCTCTCTGGTAACCACCAGTTTGTTTCCAGTATTTATGAGTCTGTTTCTGTTTTATTTGTTTGTTTTTGTTTTTAGATGCCACGTATAAGTGAAATCATATGGTATTTGTCTTTCTCTGTCTGACTTATTTCACTTAGCACTGATCTGATTCTTAACTCCATTCTCCTCATGAAAAGTTTAGGTTTCAGCTTTCTGCTAAGATAGTTAACTATTCACGTTGTACAATCACTTTCAAGCTTCTATTCTGTGGACATCTCTTATCTGCTGTCCTTTCTCTCCAGTTCTCTTGTCTTTGTGGCTTTAAGTTTTTCTTTTCTTTTCATTCCTTTATTGTCATTTTAGTAGAGTTCTGGGAGGGATTAAAGAATTAAACAGGTGCTCAATCTGCTATGCTTAACTGGAAGCTTGTCTTATTTGTCTGAATTCAGCATATTCCAAAACATGTTTCATGAAAATACCTTTTCTACAATACAAACCAGTACAAAAAAGGTAGTGAGCTTAGAGTCCACTACTTGGCAGGCACCCAATTAAAGTTTGATTAATTGATTCCAAAGTTAATAAAGCCATAATTAAATAGATGTAGCACATAGTTAAAGACATACTCCATTAAGAAATGCCTGAAAAGGGGATACTTTTTGTAAACTACATCAATTATAAACTATTAGCACAAATCAAAGATTAATGTTCATTCCAAGAATAAAGTACATAAAGGAGGTTAAAATAAAAAAAGTATGACAACTCAGTTATCTAATATGACTGAAGAATAAAAGTGACATATCCTTAACAACTCTGCCAAAAGACAGTCTGTCTAACTTTTCATAATACTGCTAGTAAGGCAACACCATCTTCATTAAATGAAGAAACTAAATTAAACAGTTTATATACTTTTAGTAGAGTCACAGATGATTTAATGGAAAAACTAATACAAAATCCAAGTGGCCTAACTTCCAATAAAATTGTCTATTAGGCCTGCTGGAGTTTTAACTGTTATACTAATAATTTCTAATCCAGATAAAAGAATTTCACAATTTCACACACTCTTCTCATTAGTTTGAGTAGTGCATAACGTAAAGATAGATAACTAAATAGCCCTTTCCTGCTTCAAAAAAACTTTAAGAAATTAAAGAAGCTAAACTGAGTTGCTTCTAAAATCCAACCAAGCCACCCTAGGTAAAGAGACAGACAATATTTTCTCAGGAAGTTCTTTTATAGAAAGAAATTTAAATTATCCTTGGGACACCACAGCTCCTATTCAGTGTAACTGGGTAAACAAAGATGTACTTAATTTGCACAACTTGCCACTAACTCTACCTTCATCTTTATCTCTTAGTTCCTTGCTCAGTCATCAAATGCCTACATTTAAGGGTCTAAGGTTGCTTCTCTCTTGAATGACAGGTTCATAACTGCCCTTCAACTTGGAGACAATTACATGTAACATTTACAGGTTCTCTTAGTCTTCTAATGAGGCAGTTTGTTAATAAATAATATCTAAGAAATCTCATAAGGAATGTGAAAATTAAAAGTTAAAACTCTTAAAGGTTCTATTCCTATAGGTATGGTTTATGAACTGTAGCCTGAAAAAAAAAACTGATATCTATCACATTTCTGAAAAGTAAGGCAAAATAATCAAGGTTAATTTGTTTATTAAGTAGGAAGCAGACACTATGCTATCAAAATGATAGAGTTAATTTTACATTAAAAATTACTTAGCTCAAAAGTACCTCCAAACAAGAGCCATCAGGATAAGGGAGTAATATGAGTTATAAAGGTTGCAGACAACCACATAGTGAGAGGCTTCAAGTGGGTAACACTAACAATATCATACTTTAGTATTATTCTGTAGTGGGAAGAGGCACTGGATATGCAGTCAGAAGACTGGATCAAATTCCGGCTACTCCAACTGTTAGTTGTATGATCTTGGCCAAGATATTTAGGTTTTTAAAATTGCTTTACAGTTTATAATTATGAATGATTTTGAATATTCATAAAGTACAAAAAATGACACTTACAGAGCAGATTTAACATTTAGCCATTTTTACTTTACATTAATCTCTTTGTCTCCTTCCTTCACTAGAGGAAACTTCTTTCCTGAAACTGATGCTATCATTCTCATGCATGCTTTTATTATTTAAGCTTTCTGAGTCTCAGTTTCCTGTCTGTTACATCTATAGATCAGTTTTTACCACCAACTAGTTGTAGCCAAGGGCAATCAAATAAATACTTAATGATCATTACCACTTTGTATGAAACCCTGGAAAATGCCATATAGATAACACAATCACTACCCATAAGAAACTTAAAATCTTACTAGAAAAAACACAAAACAAGACAATACACTGTATTTCACTGAAGTTAACTGTAAGACCTTGCATTATTTTATCTACAACTATGGGGGAAAATGGCCAATTAAATTCTCAGGGTACATTTTTTTTAATTACAGAAAATTTCAAACAAATACAAAAGTAGAGAGACTAGTATAGTGAAATCTCGTATACCTATATCCTAACTTCCACAATTATTAATTCGTGTCCAATGTTAATTTATCTACTACCTTCTCATTTTGAAACAAATTCTGGACATCATATCATTTAATGCATAAATATTCCAGTGTATAATTCTAACAGATAAGTGCTCTTTGGAGGAAAAAAATCCTTAATATCATTATCACAAGTAAAAAAACAGACAAAAAACCCCCAATACAAATACCCAATGTTCAGTTTTCCCCAATTGTCCACGTAGTTACATTGTTTTACTTTCTTTTTATGACATGTTGGAATATGGATCCAAATAAGATCTATACATTGTGACTGGCTGAATGTTTCTGTCTTGTTTAATCTATAGGTTCCCCTCCACCCCTTTTAAACTCCTTGGAATTTTTTGACGGAAGAAACCAGGTCATTTGTCTTTGGTCTAAAGACTGCATCCCCCTGTTGTCACTTAACATGCATCTCTGTCTCTATCTTGTAAATTAGTAGTTAGATTTCTTAATCAGATGCGGGGTTTTGTTTTTTGTTGGTCATATGACAGCATATTTGTTATTATTTACTTGCTTAAGGAGGTGTTTAATGTTTGGCTGTCTTTCCTTCTGTGATGCTAACAGCCACTACTGATCACTGCCTAGATCCATTAATTCATTAGAGTTTACAAAACACTGATATTCAAATTCTATAATTCCAACTTAAATTATTTGCTGAAATACTTCTAAAAAACTTAACTTTCCTTTATTACCTGTTCAATTATCCTGATGTATAGTTTATTTAGGAAAGGCAAGATAGATGCTTGGATCTTTCCTTTTATATATCAGTTTTCAAAATGAGTTAACTTTCTGGCATCCTCCAAAATAGACTAATTAGTTTATCTATTTGTTTACTTATAAGGTAGCATGGTGAACTCATGGATTTAAGCATATCTGAGAAGTTTCAATAACTGTAGTTATCTTAGCCTTCTTGCTGCTTAAACTGTCCCATTTTGGGCTAGAGGGAGCCCAATCAAGTTGATTCCTGAGACTTCGTGTTATGATCCTAGTAGTCTTTGAAAGCTTCCTTGCTATCTGTTAGAAAACATGTTCTAGGCACATCTTACTTATCTACTAACTCAAACCTGGAATCAGTCATTTATGTCAATAAGCCCTGGTTCTTTTATTGGGAAATGTTATTTAGAGAACACAATCTGGGCACAGGGTTGGGTCACAGTGTTTCCTATCATTTAGATATTTTATTTTATAATTATTGAAAGAGCTCTTTTTGACCTTGTAGTGGGTTGAAAGTGCCCCCCCAAAAATTCATGTCCACGTGGAACCTCAGAATTTAGAAATAGGGTCTTGGCAGATGCAATTAAGACTGATGTGAGATCATACTGCATTAGGGTGGGCACTAAATCCAATGAGTGTCCTTATCAGAGACAGAAAATGATATAGAGGGAGACACAAAGAAGGCCATGTGAAGACAGGCACATTTCAGCATTGCAGCTATAAGCCAAAGAAGGCTAGGAATTGCCAGGAGCCACCAAAAGTTAGGAAGAGGCAAGGAAGAACTCTTCCCTAGAGCCTTCAGAGGGAGCATGGGTCTACAAACAACTTGACTTCAGACTTCTAACCTCCAGTCTGTGAGAAAATAAATTTCTGTTGTTTAAAACACTAAGTTTGTGGTAACTTGTTGCATTGGCCCTAGGAAACTAATACAGATCTAAGCATAGTTCTTTTTCTGTGTTTAAGGCAAATCATAAATAAAAATGAATATATAGGTATAATAAATTGATTAAGGTATTCATAAAACTTCTTTACATGCAGAATTCAACTTTTCTAATTCCTTTTCAACTCCTGAGTTTGTCAGTGACCATTTTTCATACAATATCATCTTCTGTGCTATCAAGAACAGTGGTGGTTTCTTCAGGAAATCCATAAAAGAATTAGATCACTGGTGCTGGACTCTTATACCAGCTTTGCAATTAGGTATGTAGAATCAGCCAACTTTTGACTCTCTTGGGAATGATGGCACACATGTCTGATTAATTTCTCCCAATTCTCCCACTCGCAAGTAGGTGTCTAGAGGTGTCCACAATTATCTACGGATTTTCTTCTAAACTTCTGCTATCCATTCTTCAAATTTAATGATAACACCACTTTGTGTGTTCGTACATTCGCAGGCAGTGACAACTACTGCTGCTTGGCCAACTGTGATCATACAGGGCAAGTGATATGACAGAATCCCATTTCAGAGATGTTAGAATCTGAAAAAAATGGATTTTCAGAATTGATCAAATAAGGGTGTGCTAAATGAGTTATAAAGACAAAAAGAAACACCACCTCAGAAGACAGAGACAACTTTAGAAATTTTCTAACAGGTACTTGGCTTCCCATCTTTTTGGAATACCTTTACCAAGTTAGTTTTCCTAAAATGGTTTCACCACATTGTATCCCACTGGAAAAAACCTTTAATGGTATCTACTACTTGCACAGCTTTACTCCTCATAAGATAATATGCATAAATTTTAGCTTTATTGATCAAAACTCTCTAGGATGACCTCAAACTTCCTTTCCAGTCTTATTTCTCACATGGTCTTAAACATTTTTTGCCTGAACTCAAGAGCGGGGAAAGAAATGACAACTGGAAGAAACCAGCAATTTAAACTTAGAGCTAAGCACAAATACATATATCAACATGAACCAATCACCACTAAAATAATCTGAAGATGAATAGATCTTACTTGCATATGACATGCAAACATCCATATTTCCTCACAGCATCTCTACTTGGTTGTAGAATAGGCATTTACACGTCCAAAAGAGAACTCTTGATTATATGCTCCAAAACATTCTCCTACCAGCCTTCCCCATCTCAGTAGCTGGCAACTCCATTTTAACAGGTGCTCAGGCCAAGACCTTAGAGTCAACCTTGACTTCCATCTTTCTTATACCCCACATTCAATCCATCAGCAAATCCTGTTAATTTCACCTTTGAAATACAACACATACAGAACTGAACCACTTCTCACCACCTCCACTAATACCTTCTTGGCCCAAGCCACCACAATCTGTAGCCTGGAAAACAGCCACCTAACTAGTCTCTCAGTCTTCCTATGAGACTCTTGTCTTCCTAAGATCTATTCTCCCCTTAACAGCAAGAGTGATCCTTCAATAGTATGTCAGATTATGTTATCCCTAAAAATGCTTTTCACCACAACAGGCCTCCCCACCAATGTCTTACTCTTCCTCCTCCATTACATCATAACTCACTCTAGTCATACTGACCTCCATGCTATTCCTTGAACATACCAAGAATGCTTCTGTCTCAGGGCTTCTGCACTTGCTGTTCCCTCACCTGGAACACTTTTCCCTGAGATATCTTTATGGCTTAATCCCTTACTTCTCTTAGATTGCTATTCTAATATAACCTTATCCAAGAAGCTTTTCCTGACCCCTTATATAAAATATCACTTCCAAAATGTCATCACCCTTTATCTCTTTACTCTGCTTTATTCTTCTTTAAAGCACTTATCACCACCTGTCATACTGTACATTTATCTTTTTTTGTCCACAGAAGATACTCTCTGTTAGCCAGTAATTTGTCTCTTTTGTGCACTACTATACCCCTAAGAGCCTAGAACTGCGCTTGGCATAGCTTCTTGAATGAATGAGTGGATCTCAATTGCCTTTTGCTCTCCTAGTATGAACATCTCAAACGAGTATGCACTGAGTATGGATTTAGAATTTAAACCTGAGTAATTTTCATTAAATGTGATACCTAAATACAAGCTATTTCATCAAATACATAATCTATTTCAATGCAGGAAGAAAAACTGGCCATGTTAGATATATTAAACTCCCCAAGTAAAAACCAACATCATAGAAAAACTAACTAAATGGGTAATCAATAAGTATCCAGTACCCCACAAATCGAGCCAGACTCGTTCAGTTAAGACATTTGCTCATAATTATCTGGGTATTAGTACTCTTGTATTAAAGTATACGAGAGTATACTCAAAGTATAATGAGTATTTCTGCCTATCCTAACCAAATGATTTCAGGCATCTTAAGTAGACATGGCATTAGGTTACAGGCCTTGGACAATGTTAACCTTCTCGCAGGAATAGTTTTCTTTTTTTAAGAACTATAATTAAAAATTAGCTCTTCAATGTTAAATTGGCTTAGGATGTCCACTAAAAACTTATTTAGTATTTCATACTCTGAATAGTGAAACAAATTCTCAAATCCGAATGAGTTGCAGATTCTTATAAATGGCCTTCACTACAGTGAAGCACTAGAGGTTTAAGATTTGCCTATGCTTCTCTCTCTAAAAATGAATCCAGGCAGGAGATATATACTTAAAGAAAATTACAGTAGTCTTAAAAGTAAAATTAACATAGTGAGAGCGGGCCTAACACCTAGAGAAAATCTGTAACACTATTTGATTTTCCTCAGCAGTAAATTTTATATCAGATCCTAGAGTTACCAAGGAACGGCTAGCCATAAAAAAGGATGCTAATCTACAGCAACGACATAGAAAAATAAAGAAGTTTTGGTATCTAAAGTTCTTTAACAAAAGAAAAATGCCTATCTAACCATTAAAGTCTTTTTAGCGCAATTTCACCTTAATAGTAAATTACCTAAGGCAGAGCATTTAATCTATAAATCTGAGGATCTATAAACCTGAGAGATGTTAATTCCAATCAGAAGAATCAATAACCACCACCAAACTTGGTATTCTTAATGTATAAAAAAATGAAGTTGATTATCATTTACTTTAAGAACAACAAATTCATTATTTTTAACTATAAATAGAAATTTATTTTAACCTAGCCTATAAATGCTCACCTCCTCACTTAACAAACAGCTCATAGTAAGTTGTTCTTTGGAACAGAATAAACAGCCTGAGCTCCAAGGAGGAGTCACAAAGCACTATACTGCCATTTTTCTCAGGCCCTGCTGCAAAGCTTTCTTGTATTAGAGAACCATGCACTAGACAAGAACAAAAGACAAGAATATTTAACTGCTCATGTAGATAAATACGTAAGATAAATATGCTTTATTTCCAAAGTTTCAAATTAGAAGTGTGGCTAGAGGCCAAACCACAACTTCCTCTGGGAACTGGGAATTCACTTCTCACTGTCACAGACTTCCCTTGCTACTGCTTACAGTTACTGGCCCACAAGGTATTTTATCCCATCTCCCCTAAGGACTTCTGCACTAATGAGTAGAGTAAGACCACAATGTATGTTGCTAACCATAAAGTAACTGGAAAACACTCTTTTCTCCTTTTCCTTTCTCAACACACACAGATACACACACTCTCACTCACTCTCATCTTCCTTTCTCCAAGCTGAGGATAAAAACAAAAAGGGCAAGGAACAGCATAAATGACTCCATGAAAGCAGTTTATGTAGGGCTGAACACAAGGTATAGAGCTCAGTAGAGTTCTGTGCACAACTATTTTCCAAACCAAAACATTACAAATAAGAGCTTTAGCACAAACATTGAAGTAAGAGATACAAAAAGGTAGAAAACACAAGTAAAAAGTCACTTACTATGTATCATCTTCAAGTCATAAAGTTTTGCACTTAATAGATCTTCTCTTATGACTTTTTTTCTGTAAACATCAATAAAGAGGTGAAATAAGATAAAACTGTCATTTTGCTCATTTATTTTCAATTTACTGCTCACCAAAATGAAATCTATTATACATTGAGTTTTAAATTCTAGCAAAGGAAGCATGACTAGTTGCCACTCTCCACTCCAATGACTTACAGTGGAGGTCCACTACCAAGAAACAATATATCATCACAATCCCCTTCCCTGGAACTGTCAGAAAGTATGAGAAAGAGAGTGGTGTCAGAGTTTTACTGCTTTAGAAGGGAGAGGCAACACTGAATGGATATCATCTAAGCGCCGGAGAAACTAGCTATATGCAACAAACGTAAGACTGAATGGGAAGAATGCTAAAAATATCCAAAATACTCCAAAAAGAAGGTACTGTAAATATCCACTAGCTGACAGATTTTCTACCTTAGGAGAAATCATTAAGGGTCTGACTTGGTGGACAAAATTAAATTATTATTTTGCATCTGTTATTTCCCGACACTGTCTCCCTACCACAAATTCCCTGAGAAAAAGCAGTTAAGCATGTGGACTACCTCAACTGTGTTAGACCCACCATATCACTCTGTTACAGGTAATGATCACTGCACTCTCAGCATGAGGCATGAGCACTGGGGTAATTCTGAGACAGCACAAAAATGCATATCCATGACATTGTCACAGCCAGTGATAGGAGCTATATCAAGAATGAAGCTAGCAAAAGGTCTTTCTCTCTTTTTTTTTTTGGTGAGGAAGATTAGCCCTGAGCTAACACCTGTTGCCAATCCTCCTCTTTTTACTGAGGAAGATTGGCCCTGGGCTAACATCCGTGCCCATCTTCCTCTACTTTATATGTGGGATGCCTGACACAGCATGGCTTGAGCATAGGTTTGTGCCCAGGATCCGCACCTATGAACCCCAGGCCGCCAAAGTGGAGCGCATGAACTTAACCACTACGCCACCGGGCCGGACTCAAAAGGTATTTCTTCATTATGCCTGGGAAAAGTGTGCTATCTACTATGTAAACATAAATGCAAGAATCAAGCTGACTCAGATACAGTTAAAAGAAAATCTAAATAAAATTTGTTCTAATGCAGGTATTGACTTGGGTTTATGGGTAGGCTCTTGGAGTGGGTATTCCATGAATCTCTTAGAATCACATACAAAGTTTTATCTGTAAGTATGTTTTATGACATGTTTTTCCGGCAGAAGATGTCTAGAGCTTTCTTCAGATTCTCAAAGAAGTCCATAACTTCCCAGAAGTCAAGATCTAAAGATCTACAGTGTTATAAATTAGTGGCATGATTCAATAAATTTCAGGGACTACTGTCAACTCTTTTGGTAACTAAATAAATTTACTCTCCTAAGAAATTAGTATTCTGATTAAATGTACTTATGAATCATAGACTTAATTATGAATTTGACAATATATTGACTTAAGAATACAACTTTTGGACAGCTCTAAATATATTTCAGATCAAAATGGGCTTGAGTTTTAAATGTATAAGAAAAAGTTATTTTAAGTATTATTAATAAATTAATTTCCGGTATTCTACTAAGTCAATTTAGTTCAAAAAACATGTTAAATTAATCTATTAAACTCAAGTACTAAGCACTATTTCTAGGCAATTATGTTTTAACAATAGCAGTTAAAGAAACAAAACCAAACATGTTAAAAAAAATTTTAAAACATAAACATTTGCTATAGTAGGTAGCAAGTGTCTGCTACAATATGAAGAAGCAAAACGAGAAAGATAATAAGTAGTTTCAATTACAACTGTCTCATGAAGAATGCTGTGCTCTATCATTAGTTACTTTCTACTTTTTGTCCATAAATACTAGAGCGGTGCTACAAGAATATGGTCTGTGCACCAGAGCTTATCCATTATTGGTTTGTAATATGTACAAAAATGAGTAAGCATTCAGAAAATTTTATAGCAAGTTTACACTGCCATACCATTTTTATTTTACAAAAATATCGATCTAAAACAGATCTCGAAGAAAACTGAAAAGACCAATTCGTCAAAGATAGGGCTCAAATTATATTCTTAGATTTCAGCTGATCCTTCTTTATATTTTTAAGTGTGTGCTTTAAAAGAAGTAATTAAATACATTTAAACTCCACATAATTAAGAGTACTCTTTTTTTTTTTTACTAGCTATTTTCTGGTTCTACACATTTGTATTCCACTTCTAAAGTTCACCACTAACCTCATACAGCTTTTAGAATTTTCATGACAGGAGAGCTGTTTCTTAAAAGAGCTTTCATTTTTCTTTTCTTTTGTTTCTCTCAACTGTCTTTTTACTTGAACCTATGAGAAAAGCAAAATCACCTATTTAAAGTGATAATCCATCATCACAAATGATAACTATTCAAATCTCCCTTGAAAGGATAAAAAATTAAAGCAACAAACTTGTCTGAAAGGAAGTATAGCCCAAACACATATGCTTATTCATTCAAGCATGCTAAACCATAAGGGGAAACAAAATAGTGCGAGACAGGCATAAAAATAGATTAAGTGCTCATAACAGAGATATGACCACAGACCTGTGTTCCCGTGTAGGACTGAGAAATTAACTCTATTTGAGGATATCAGAGAAGACTTTCACGACTAAATGATTTATGAGTTGGTCTTAAAGAATGAGTAGAAATTTGTCTCAGGAAAAAATACTCTAAATGGAGCAAAGAACACAGTTACAAGGAACAGTGAGAAGCCAGTGCAGATGGGGAAGAAAAGATTAGCAGGATATAAAGTTGATGTATTAGAATCAAATTGTAAAAGGCCTCAAATAAGAAAATAATTCTATAGGAATCAGAGAACAAATAGGGTTTTTAAAGTGAATGAGATGATCAAATTTGTTTTTTAGATAACTTTGGCAGTGATGAGGAGAATGTTAAGGAGAGACTATAAAAGCCAAGAAACCAGAAGAAAGTTCTTACAATAGTGTAGATCTACACTTTGAGACAACAGTCACTAGCCACATATGGCTACTGAGCACTTGAAATGTGGCTTGTCTGAACTGAGATGTACGGTAAGGTTTAAAATATACACTGGATTTCAAAGACTTAGAACAATAACAACAAAAAAAGGTAAAATCTCTCAATAATAATTCTTTAAAAATATTACAGGTTGAAATAATACATTAGATATGTTGGGTTAAATAAAATACACTATAAAATTTATTTTAACTGTTTCTTTTTACTCTTTTAATGTGACTACTAAAAATTTTAAATTATAGTATATACTTCTACTGGCAGAACTGGTCTAGATGACAGCATAAAGGCCTACAAAAAGGTTAACAGGCAGAGGAATGAAGACGGAACAAATTTAAGTCACTGCCCAGAAGGAACAGGCAAAGATGAGAGAGAGAGAAAAAATGGAAAACTCCCAGATAAGTTTTGGATTTGTTAATGTTTAGATTCTTTTGGTATTCTAGATGGAGATGTCCAATAAGTGGTTGAAAATACAAGTCTGGTTCTAAGGAAAGAGATCTGGGCTAGTAACAGAATTTTAAAAGCCATACAAATACAGGTAGCGGTTAAAGCCACTGAAGTAGTTGAGAAGACTTAGGGAGAAAGCATAACCAAAGAATTGAAAGGAAGATCCCATGAGGAGCCCCAATGATTTAAGAAAAGGGAAGGAGGGCAAGGACATGGCAAAGCAGATTGCGAAAAGTCAGATAAGTAAACAAACAAACGTACATACATACATACCCATAAGAGAAGGATGTCCTAGAAGCCAAAGGAAGTAAAGGGCAGTCAACAGCATTATATGAAGAAAACAAACCATGAGATGGCCAGTCAGAAGATTACTCTGGACCTTAGTGAGGGCAGTGTTAGGAAAATAAAATGATAGAGGTAAATGTTCAATGGGAGTTGAAAAGTAATTGAGAAAAGGGAGTAAGCAAGTATAGATGTCTTATTCAAGTTTAGCTGTAAAGGGAAAAGGACAATCAAGTGAAGATTTGAAAGAAGTAAAGGTCAAAGAAAGATATTAAGAGTATGTGGATAATATCACATATGATAAATACCTTTTAAACTTGACAAAATTAGACTGACACTGCACCAAACTTTCAATTTAAGTAAAGTACAAACCCTATTAAATAAAACGTAAATTTTTATTCCAAGCAACAGAACAAAATTTTATAGGAAAATATCTTTGGAAGCTAGTTCATGCTAATCCATCTTTAGCAACATAATATATACAGTCTGGAAAAACAGAGAACATGTCTTTCAGAGAAGCTATGCTTTAATTTTGATTTTAATATCACATATTTATATAATGTTATATCTTTTCTCCAAGATATATACTGATGTGCATAAATGTCCAGAGTTCCACACTTACAACAAACAAGATCATTTTTTACACGTCATTTTATTTGAATTACAGTCTCATTTGTACTTTATGTCAGCAACACTCATCTGGTAGAAACACATCAAAACAAATTACAAATACCTATGCTGAGAACATCTAATGCTTAAATAGTTGTATGTTGCTTCCATACCCCTTCCTACTCACACAGACAGCAACTAAGCTGTCATGGACTTATAGTGCTACCTAGGAACAGTTTGTTTTTCCCATCAATGGCATCATGTATGTATATATTGAGTATTCTCATTTTTAGCTATATATCACTTGTGACTTGTTAGTGATACCTCAAGAAATCTCTTTCTCACGGATTATACTTAACTACTGACTCCCCACTTCTCTTTTTGCTTTTTACTCATTACCTCAGGAATATGTTCCTATTTCTTTTTTCCTTCTATTTGTAAGCCAAAAATAAATGTGAATACAAATCATAACGATGGTTCATAATCACAAGTAACATCAATGAAGTACGTGTGTGCATCTCATGGAAGTGATCAGGATTAAGCATTACAATAAGGTTGTACTTAATATAACAATCAAGTCTTCTGCCCATGCCAACCCTGCAACTGTGCGAAGCCCCTCTCAAGATCTCCACGACTTCCCTTACCCTTCTCTAATTAAACTCACTTTCCTTCAAGTACCAGCATTTAAGAACGAAGTCACCATTTTATATTTAACTTTATCGGCTTAATCTTCTCAACATTATAATATTTTTCATGAAAACATAATTTTCAGTTATTTTGGACTTAAGTTTTTGTGGGGGTCGGTCTTTGAATCTAATACTCCATTTCAAACATTTTTTCAATGGAAAAATGTATTCAAAGCACAATCCAATTAATCAATAAATGTTTTTGAAATATAGAAGTCCTCATGCTAAAAATATTCTAAAAATTTAAATATTCTGCAATTAATACTTAATGTGAAATTTCTTTTAGAGCATCAGAGATCTAACACATTTCGTGGAAAATCATAAGGTAACCATCATGGATATGTCCTCTGTAGGGGGCAAAGAAAAAAAAGTTTAAGATTTCTGTATTCTTATAGAAAAGTCTAGGCTTGTCAGGCTGAGGAGGAGTGATAATCACATATTAAACCTTACTGAATAATTCACAAATATACTCAAACTGGAAATCTATTAAAGCAAAATCATCACTAATAAGTTTATACAGTTCATGTTGCAAAATAAAATCTAAGCCTTACCTTAACGTAACCTTCCAATGCACTGAATTTAAACACTGCCTGAAAAGGTTTTCGGTCAACAGGACATGAAGCCAGTGTCTGAAAAATGATTAACAAATTATAACTTTACAAATGTTTCTTGGATAGATCAAAACTAAACTATAACAAACGCATTTATAAGTTTTCCACCAGAATAGGAAACAAAAGAAAAAAACTTATTCTTCTTTCAAAGATAAAGATGAAATACTTTCCATTTGTATCATGCCACAAACTAATAAATACCTTAAATCTGTTTAATTCATTCAAACATTTACTGAGTAACTTCTATATGCCACATAAGTGGAATACTACAATGAACAAGAGAGATGAGATCTTTGTTATCAAGATAATACCTATGAAGACCTGCTTGCCCAGTTGAGAGCTACTGGCATAATGAAAGGAGACCTGGGCTGAAACCAACAGCTCTGTGATCTGAAGCACTAGGGCAATTATAAATCAGCTGTAAAAGGAACGGCTTGGACAGGTCCCTTACAGATTTTAATATACTATGACTTAATATTTTCCCCCAAATTAATTATTTGAAAAGGCAGTTGCACCAGCAATAAAAAAAATTTAAAGATATGAAGAAAATGAAGGATTCCTTCACTCCTCCCCTCAGCCACCTAGATGCCCTCTCCAGAAGTAGTTTCTTATATATTCTTTTGGAGATAGCCAATGCACACAGACATATATGTGTATCTTTTTAATATGAAATATAGTATAATTAATTCATATACTGAACTGAATTTTGTTTTTCTCTTAATTTATCTTAGACTGGTTCATATTACTATTTCAGAGCTGCTCCATTCTTAACAGCATGGTACACCCTAACAGTTTTAATTTACATTTCTTTTTATACGAGTAAGGTTGAACTTATTTTCATATTTTTAAGGGCTATTCAAAGTTCCTATTCTGGGCCGGCCCCATGGCTTAGTGGTTAAGTGCGTGCGCTCTGTTGCTGGCGGCCCGGGTTCGGATCCCGGGCACGCACCGAGGCACCGCTTCTCTGGCCATGCTGAGGCCGTGCCCCACATACAGCAACTAGAAGGATGTGCAACCATGACATACAACTATCTACTGGGGCTTTGGGGGAAAGATAAATAAATAAACTAATTAAAAAAAAAAAAACCAAAAAACAAAAAACAAAGTTCCTATTCTTTAAACTGTCTATTCACGCCCTTGCCTAAGTTTATTAGATTGCTGGTCTTTTTCAAATTGAATCATACGTATTCTTTACAGATTAAGGAAAATTGTACTTTGATCACCCCGTGATTCTTAATCAACTTTATTTTGATATAAATATACTTCTTGTACTTTCAAAATTAATGTGCATCAACTATAACTGTTTCTCTGATAATACTATATAAATATTTGATTTATATTATTTAAATAATTTAAGATGGAGTATATTGTCTACTAGGGTAGGAGGGAAGATTCTGTAGCCTATGAAGAAAATACCAAAAGGTGATATTATCAATACCTATAGTTATAAAAGTAAAATAGGATTTTAACAATTTAATACCAATACTCTAAAAGACCACAAGATAGTAATCGAATTTTCATAAATTATCTTATATTCCCTAGTGAAAAAATATTGTGATTTTTGCCTTTCTGAACTTAAGATATGCTTATATCTTACAAGCATATAAGATATGCTTATACAAGTTGAGGTAGATCAGACTGTGTGTGGCCCTCGATCATACAATACATTTTCACAAAGCTTGTGAGTCACTTTTCAAGCAGCTAAAATATAAATTGAGGTACTTTTTACTACTCTGCTAAAAAGTGATTTTTCTTTTCCTGTTAAGTAAGTAGGCCTTGATAAAATGCTTTACCACATCCGTATTAGGAAATGTGACCTTACTATGTTAAACTGGTTCAGACTAGTAGAAGCCAGCTCAGCTTACTTTCAAGTACTATGGATTTAGTATTGGTTGCTATTACTTTATCTACAGAAAACCTGACCTTAAGCAGCTTTGCTACAAGTAGCGACAAAGCTGTCCACATCTTTCTAATAATGTACTGCAAGTAGCAATTCTAGTTCAAAGAACTCAACATCATAACTATGTGATGTTTACCACATTAGCATTTACTGTTTGAAATTTCTTAGACTAGAGATTATATTAATATAGTTATAATTCAAGAGAATATTTAAAAGAAAAACTTTCAAATACTTCTATTTTTACCAAAGTTTCAACATACATTTTTATTTCTATTTTAAAGGTAAGTTTAGATAAATATTCATAAAAAGATAAAATAATAAATCAAAATTTATTTACTTCAATGTCTTTTAAAAAATGATTAAGATAAATGTGTACCAGCTCTGGATTTACTGTCTACTTTCGTATCAATCCTTGTGTGTAACCTTGAGCAAGTGATATTGCCTTTTTGAGTCTCAGTCACCTCATTTGTGCAAACGGAGATAATAAAAGAACATATCTCTCAAGTTTTTATGGGAATTAATAATCGTAGAAGAGAGTGTGGCATATAAAGTCTTCTAAACATCAACTAGCTTCACTGTACGAACAATAAAAAAGCTGGGTTCATTAACAAAAAGATAACCCACAATATGATGTATATATACATGTGAGAGACGAGTTCTTAACGATTTTTTGTTGGAATTTGCAAAGTTCATGACATACATGGAAATTAAAAGTATTTCATTAATTACATCTATTTCAATTTGTAACACTTACTAAGATCCAAAGAAAGCCACCGTGTTCAAGAAATTTATATCAGATGCATCTTTCAAAAACACTGAAATTATACAATCCCATTTTCTTATTAAATTTCTTCTGTTGACACCAGCTAAATGGCACTATTTCCTTTACAATGTTCAAACTGACAAGGTTTTAACAGGAGCCATTCTATTTTGATCAAATAACGTGGTTCTGAGTAAGATTTTGTTTTTGTTCTTTTTTCCTTAAGCATAACTGCTATGGATTCGTCTAAGGTCTCATTTGAAGAAAGGGTTCCACTATTATAAAAAGAAAAAGAAAGAAAACAGGAAAAAAAAAGTAATAGTGGGAAAACCACTGCTATATATTATCATAATCTGTATATATCTACACTTCCTAAAGACAATCTAGTTACGCTAGAAAATAAGTTAATGGATCTTCTTTGGCTCAGGCTCAGCCCTCAGAAAAATTTCTTAAAACCAAGTTATCCTCCCCAATTAAAGAAAGCACAGGTCAGAAAACAAGCTACCTACAGTAGACAAAATATCTTTGCTATGGTGACTGAGAAATGATAATACCCATTTCTGACCTTAAAACAGTTTAGCAAAGCACTTCAAAGGGGAAACAGAAAAGAAATTCAGTTACCCTGAGTTAAGTCTTCATAGCATACTTCAATAAATTAAGAGTGACTAAAGAATAATTTAATGAAAAAAATCAAAAGAGATTTAAAAAAATTAAGTGGATCTTTAATTTTTTTGTTAATGCATACTGCAAGAAAAGTATAAGGCTACTTTAACACATGCCAAAGTTCAAAGACAACATCATTAATAGGTACTAAAGCATAAAATTACGCACAACGTGATGATCAAACAGCTTTAATAGAAAAGTTTTACAAAAAGGTTTTCAAAAGTAGTTTGCATTGGTCTAATTTTAAGGCATTCTCAAGGGTACTACACCCTTATATCCAGCAGACATCCATTCAGAAAATCTCAAAGATATTTTAATCTTAGTTTTCAGAGTCTGTATCACTAACATAACTAGTTTTAAGTTGGGGGGTTTTAAAAATTCACATTTAAAACTAAGGTAGAAAATTTTTAACTAATAGACTTATTCTGCTTAAAAATGTGATTTTGGTTTTGAAGAAAATTATCCCAAATTTTCGGTTTTCCTTATATACAACAAAAATAAATATCCCTTGATTATTCGTCATTTTGATTCCTCATATACAACAAAAATACCCTTCAATTATTCACCTATTTAAATCAATATGACTTTCATTTCAATAACTTTTAAAGTACCTAATTTAGTTAGTTTCATAATCTAAGCAGTCCATTATCACCATCTGACTTTGTGATACAGCTACAAAGTTAATAGAATTTGATCATTGCTTTACAATGTAATGTATATTAAAAAACAGAGCATATATTTTACTGTGAATGCTCTGTACTAAGGTTATATCAGTTAAGGAGGCAATTTTGATAGAAAAAAATAATCTTCCTAATGATTTCAGTAAAACATACCCTAGTATTCTGTCGAGTTGCAAATTTCCAGCACAGACAAACCCATATTTAAATGTAAGAACAGGAAACCTTCCTTATTTGGGAATTCAGGATTCTTGATTTCTAATATTTCTTGCTTCCTGCTGCTGCTCTATCCTCAATCACAAAGGCTGCCTACAGATAGCCCCTCCTAGAGAGAGAGAAGGAAGTGTTAAAGGTAAGTGCTGAAAGACTAAATCTCAGAACCTATGTTTATAGGTAGGTTTGTCTGTTCATGGGAATCTTTAGAACATCTATCTCTCCTACTAACAAATAAAGCATATTATATATAAAACTGCAGTTCAAAATCAAATAAAGATGATTTAGGAATGCATACCATCAGAGGTTGATGCTTATTTTAAAGCTATTCACCAGGACCTATCCTTTCTCGTTGATGGTTCCGAGATACCTAGCCTGGACCTCCAAAGAAAAGTGCTCACCTGTAGTCAGCCTACATGTTCCCTATCAAACTTAACCAGTTCTTTCATGACAGTCCTTGTCAATTCATGTTAGTGAAAGCGTGGTTCTTTATAACAGCTTTCAGGAATGTATTCCTAAAGGACAAATGGCTGTCAGTGATAAAATTAACACCATGAAAGCATTTTATCTAAGTACTCAAACGGAACCCTTTCATGTTCTCAAAGATACATTACAACAGTTGGGTAGAATCACTTTTATTCTTAATTTCTTTTGACATTTAATAGTTAAGACCTTCTTTTTCTAATATAAAAGACAAATTCTGTAAACTACCTGTATAAATCATTTTACAAATTCTGACATTTAAAACTGGGCTATACATAAATACATTAATTTACCCAAGTGGTAAAAATAAAATATTAAATGAAAATCTATTACATATACACTTTAAGCAATGAGTGTTCATAATGTAAAAATATTCTTTGCTCTACCAAAGGATTAATCCACAGAGCGAAAACAACAGGGGATTTGAAATAATTAGTCACAAATTCAAGTTCTGGAGGAGTCAGAGCTAGCAAGCTCTCTAACCCACTTTGGTAAAGACAGATAGCCCGGAATCACCTATTGCATAGGTTGTAATAATTAAATGAAACAATGTATTTGACAACACTTTATAAATTATAAAGATAAGGACTACTAGTAGTGCTCCACAGATACGTTTATTTTTGTTTTTTTTTTTTTTTGTGAGGAAGATCAGCCCTGAGCTAACATCTGCCAATCCTCCTCTTTTTGCTGAGGAAGACTGGCCCTGAGCTAACATCTGTGCTGATCTTCCTCCACTTTATGTGGGACACCGCCACAGCATGGCCTGACAAGCAATGCGCCGGTGCGCACCTGGGATCTGAACCCGGGCCGCCAGCATCGGAGAGCGCCCATTTAACTGCTACACCACGGGGCCGGCCCCCACAGATACATTTAAATTACTCTTCTAGAGAAATACATAACCGAGAGGTTTGGTTTAGTTCAGGAATAAAGAAAAATAAAAATTTTAGGAAAAACTGATTTTAAAAAGCCAGAAAATAGGGGCCGGCCCAGTGGCATAGTGGTTAAGTTTGCATGCTCTGCTTTGGCGGCCTGGGATTCTCAGGTTCGGATCCCACGCACAGACCAATGCACCACTTATCAAGCCACGCGGTGGCGGTGTTCCATATAAAGTAGAGGAAGATGGGCATGGATGTTAGCCCAGGGCCAATCTTCCTCAGCAAAAAGAGGAGGATTGGCAACAGAAGTTAGCTCATGGCTAATCTTCATCACAAAAAAAGAAAGAGCCAGACAATAAAGCTTTGCTGAATTATGTTATTGACAAGTAATCTAATCACCACAATGATGTGTAAATTTCTACTCAAGGAACACCTGTATATAAAACACATTAGTGGTCAAGATATAAGTCAACTAGTCATATTTTGCTTTTGTTGGTATGTATTATTAATTAAAAAATATACTCTTCACCTGTCTGCATTGAACACTGTTGTTGACTTCTTTAAGAACTCTATGTCATCATAGTAAGACTCTGCATTTCTAGTCTCATGAGAGAAAACATACCTTTGCCAACTGTCCAATTTTGATTTTATTAACCTTATTTTCTCAAACTGAAGCTATGAGCATTTGATATGAAATGCGGGACTGACATAAGTTGAGGGAGGATAATTTGCTTATAATAGGAAAGTTAATCAAATTTTAAAAAATTATTAAAATATAAGGGAATAGAGTAAAAACTCTTAAACGCTTCAAACACAAAATGTTTCCAAGTCCTCAAACCTTTTAACAGCGAAAATTTTAACTACTTCTTGGCATCGTGACAAATCATAAATTGTATCTTCTTAACCAGTGTATGTGTGGAGGGTGTATCTTATTGTCTATAGGGGATCATAATTATGATCAGCTGTTGCTACTACAGCCATGTGTCAAGACTTCTCTAGCCTTCACCTTACTAATTATCTTCTACTTTAAAATGTGCAAACTCAGATGATCTATGTTAAACTTATGTGCAAATTAAAAACTCAATATGTTTAGACTGTGTTTTTGCTCATAGTATATGTGAAATAAATAACTTTGAGTGGCTGATAAACTTTACTGTATTGGCTCTATTCATATTTCATCAGTTCTGAGGCATTCTTTTGTTTAGTTTCAGATTCTCAGCTCTAATATTGATGCTTTAAATTAACAAAAATTTCAACTTTAAGTGTCAATTACTGTATCTTTGTTTAGTTCAATATTCTATTTCTATACCATCATTATTATTTCAAAAACTAATAGGCTTACCATCTATAAGTTCCTCGGAACTAAACATAGTCATAGTGGACATGCTTAATCTCAATTTGTTCTAGTGTCCCCAAGGGCAGGCAATTAGGCTATGGGCCATGAAGGCCACTAGAGCTTTCATTATCCTGAATCTTTTTGCCCTAGGTAAAGTGGATTCTATAAAATATCCAGAAACTAAGTCCAGTTACTTAGTCACTTTAAAAGTCCTTACATGGCTTTGTCTTAACCACAGAACCAAAATTTTAGAGCCTGAAGACACTGAAACTAACTTTGACTTGGGATACAGATATTTTAAGACCATGAAAAATTTCAGAAGGGTGTCCAAAATAAATATACTAGACTACTATATACCTTAATTTTACTTATTTCTTATGGAGCAGAATTTCTTCTATGCATAAAATATTAAGGTGAAAGTAAATAAATGAGTCCTTCTTTTTGGTTCTTGATATCAACTCTGAATCATATTTCAGTAAACCTTGAATATAAATCTCAGACAGCTCAGGTGAATTTCTGAAAGACACATTGGACTAGGAAGATAATCCTGAAAACATTTTGTACTATTTCCTTATGTAGATTTAAAACGACTGTAAATCTCACTTTGATTTCTACCTTCCTACTAGAAGTGAACATTAGTAAAATTTTAAACTATGGATCAATTTTTAAAAATTATTTTAATTTCAGGCTATCCCTTGAGGTATTCAGAAACAAATCAGAGTTCAGAATTCTTGCCTTGAATATCAAATATACATCAAATAATGATTTGAATGAAAGAATATGTAAGAAAGCCTTAGCATAGGGCCCGGGGCCAGTTAGGAGACTAAATACAAACACTTACTCCTAACCCTGAAATCCAAAGTAAACTGCATGTCTCTTTTTAAAAACAGAAAGGGATTGAGGAAAATGAAAGGAGACAGCTTAACAACTAAAGGCTGTGAAAAAAACCCCTAGTGAATCTCAAAAAATCTGATTCTATTTGTCAAAGCACATACATACTTCAAAACACAACCAATTTTTACCATACCAATAAAAGATTCAAACTGAAAATTTAGTTCAAGGCCTAAGTGATTTTGTTAACTGGTATTTATTTATTATTTACAATGAACAATTTATTAGTAGATTGTGTTCTTGTTACTGCTCAACTTAATGGTCTATTTAACTGATCCCCATTAGGGACAATGAAATAATTCAGAATATTCTCTGTTTATTCTCCACTTTCGAGGTTAATTATTTTGTTTAAACAATACCACAACTCCCCTCCACCTATTCACAATTTACCATAGTACAGCAGATAAGTATGTACTTTCTTTTAAAAGCAATTTGGCTTCAACAGAAGGTTTATATCCAAAGGAGCTGACACAAAAGGAAAATATTACATGCAAGAAAGGTGTTGACTGCAACACTGTGTATGTTATTAAGTATTTTCAACTGAAAAATATTCAACAAGAGTTAAAAACATAGATAAATTGAGCACTGTCTAGTAGAGATGAATATGTACATAGTCTACAACCTAGTAGTTTCACTTCTAGATACATACCTTAGAGAACCCCGGAACATGTACACCATGATAAAGCTTACAGTTGTATGAAACATGCATGTAGAGTGTAAGGAAGGATGGAGAATTATGTCTACTTCATATATTCTAATTTTCATAGAGAAAAACACATATTCAGATTATGTTGTTGAACTTCACAATTATGTGGTCACTGAATACCATCTCACGAAAAGCTCTGAATTGAAACCTTCTACCCATCCAGTAATATTGTTTCTCTACTGAAAGCAACATCTCCTCTATTTTTAAAATATTTAATCACAAAGCAAACCAAGGTACACTAAATTCAATGAAATCTTTAGTTGGGTGGCAGAGAAAAACATGCATTCTTATTTCATTAGTTAATGCTCCTGCAAACATACAGAGATCCACAACTGTATTGAACAATTAAATTAAACTCAAAAAACTATTTCCCCAAAATACATTTTCACCTATCCTTAGTCCCTTCTTGCCAAAGACCAGTTTAGGTTTTAATCTAATTACAACTGTTTCCAAGTATACTATTATTAATTCAATTGGTATAACAAATCTTTTCTTCCTCCCCCCAGAACTCAGCCACAGAGTCTGTATACAGTTATGTCCTCCCTTCCACACTATTAATGAAAATATAAATAAAACATAGAACTTTGAAAATCCCAATTATGTAATAAGTGATTAATTCCAATGTGCTTAGGGACATCAAACAATTTGAACGCAGCTAATATTAAAAATATTTTTGAGATTTATCTCCTTTACTAATTTTTACAAACTGACAAACTACTAACTCAGAAAATATAGCATGATTAATATGACAAACAATAAATTTTTATTTCACAATTCATAACAATGAGGCTTTATAATGAATAGTCAATGTACCAGTACCATGATCTACTTGGCTGGAATTGAGTCAACATAATACAGTGAAAGTCAAAAATGTCCTGTTTCTTAATCATTTACTATCTATGAAGAACCTCAGTAATAATCTCTAACTCAGACTCTGAAATCAGTTCATACTAAATTAAAAACAGGAATTAGAAAATACAGTTCTAAATTCACTTCTGCCTCTTAAGCTAGCAGATCTTAGGGCCAAGTTATAGAACACAAAATCTAAGTTTCCTCATCTTGAGGAAAGGACACCATTACATCTGCTCTGGTTATCCTACAAGGCTGATATAAAGAAGAAATCAAATAATCTATGTAAAAATTATTGGAAAAATATAAAACACAAAGCAGACACAAGGTGTTATTATTAGTAGTGAACAGATATCCCAAGGGGGTCAAGTACATTGAAGATGAATTATTGCATTTCTACTAGAAAAAACACTTAATCTTTTTTCTAGAAAGGTTAAGTTTTTTTTAAAAAGGTATGCATTTAAAAAATTTTAAGTATAAAAGAACAGAAAGCTGAATGAAAGAAAGTTAGAAGGAAATATACTGACGGAATTTGAAAAATACAGAGAAACTTGTCCAAAGTAAGGGGAAAACACATTTCTGTGAAATAACTTAACGAAAGGCAGTATCAACTCTTTAGACTAGGTGGAATGAAATCATGCTGGGGAACTAAAGTACAATAATATTTAATACTTATTCTCAGACTTACCTCTGCCCATTTAAGAATACAAGTCATGCAGAAGACATGATTACAGCTTTCTGGAAAACCAACTTCCTTCTCTAATAGGCAATTAAGACATATTGGACATCTGTCAGCTTCACTGTACAACAGACCAGTGGGAGCAGTATTATCTTTGTTTTCTTCACCTATAAAGTAAAGCAGCCATAAATGCTGTCAAGTTCACCAGACCAAATGACTGATGCTTGTGGGAGTGTCATGGACTAGATACTCTAAAGGCCTCTCCCACTACAAAGTAATTAGACCTTAGATACATTATAACAAACATACTCCTTGAGCACAACACTTACGACATTTACTACTAATTTATATTTTTTAATGGGGGAGTGAAGAGAATTCTTCACGAATTTAATTTTAAAATAAGTAAGTCACGTGCTTCAAAAATTTAAAAGTAAAAAAATAAGGTTATACTGACAAATCTCCCACTCAAATCTACCCCATTCATCCAGTTCTGCCCAACACAACAAGCAACAACTGCTTAGTTTCTTCTACGTTCTTCCAAAGATTTCGTTAACGCAAAGAAAAGTACATCTAATACGTATTCTTTCAAAACTTCTTCACACAAATGCTACAACACTATACACACTAGTCTGCATTTTTTTTGTTTTAACCTACTGATGGACATTCACTTGTTTTCAACCTTTGGCTATTACAAACAATGCTGCAATAAAAAACTTTGTCATTTCACATTTTTAAGACCTATAGGATATCTACAGGATAAATTCCTAAAAATGAAATTGCTAGATCAAGGTGTATGTACATTTGTAATTTGAACAGATATGGCCAGATTATACCCCTTAGGGTTTGTACTAATTTAAATGCCCACCAGCAATGTAACCAACATACAAAAGTATGCATTGCAGTCTTAAAAGTAAATAAAAGAAACTCCAAGATTCAACATAAAATAAAACAAAAATAAAGAAATGGTCAACTGAAATGTGAACAGCATACACCAAGCAAATGGAAAAGCTGGGATCGCCCTGGGAGCAAATGTCCATACACTAGTGTTCAGATCTGGAGACTAATCCTTAGGGCCAACCTACATAGGGAAACCAATCCTGAGAGATTCCAATGTTAAGCCACGACCCTCCAATGGGGCTACAGTGGTCCCGGCACGGGTTCAGGAAAAAGCAAACACAAATCCTCTGGAGGAAAGCATCCCTAATTTAGACCCTCAGGATTCCACAGATTAAATTTATCAAATAGGAGCTCATAATCAAACATTATCAAACCCAGGAAAATAAGTTACCTTGAGTAAGAATCAGCAGAAACAAGAATCTATTTAGATTTACTTATTTTTTTATATATTATATGTATTATAAATCTATTTAGATACCCACTGGTTTCAAATATCAGAATTTTCTAACATTACAAAGAATGATTAAAGAGCAGATTAGATCCAGAAGAAAAGGATATCTGTGAACTGGAACAGAGATCTGAGGAAACTACCTAGACTGTAAGAGACAGACAAGGAGATGTAACCTGTGAAAGAGAGGTTGGGAAATGAGGTCAAAACAAAGTCTAACATACTAATTGAAGTCCAGAAGAAGAGACTAAAGGAGAGGCAATAGTTAAAGCAGTAATGGCTGGGAAATGATAAAACAAACAAACAAAAAAACAAGATCCAACAGATAAAGACACACAAAGTGTATGCTAACAGGAGAAATGAAAATAATCCATGCCTAGAAACAATGTAGCAAAACTGTATAATATCAAAGATGAAAACAAGATCTTAAAAGCAAAAGGACGGAAAAGACATCATCTACAAGGGAATGATAATTAGGCTGAAAAGAGATTTCCTGACAGCAAGAAAGAAAACCAGAAAATGGCTAAACAATATCTTCAAAGTGCTAGGAGAAAAACAAACACAAACCTACCAATTCAGAATTGTGCATCTATCTTTGAATAGTTTTGAAGAGGATAAAATAAATGCAAAAACTTAGAGTTTATCACCAATAGACTCTCACTAAAGGAACTTCTTAAGGTTTTTTTCAGGAAGAGGAAAAGAAATGGAAAAGAAAGAAACCCCCTAAAAATACTGTCTGTATAAAATGTCATCTAATTTGTGGTGTTTGAAAAAAAAAAAGGAATCAATTAAAATGATGGATAACTATAATCTATAAACTGAGAGTAGGATGATCATTGTTCAAGTGTTCTAAGGTTCTTCTACTGTTGACGGTGAAGATTAAAATATTAACTTTAGAAGCAGAGGAAAACATCAATGCTAACTATTTTTAAAAAACAAAAGACAACAACAACAAAAATGGAAAAACTATGTAATTCTGAAACCAGTAGGGAGCAAAAATTTAATAAGAAAAAGAAAAGAGCTCAACAAACCAAAAACCTTGACCAATGAAAAATAAGACACAGGAGGAGGAAAAAAAATGTTTGCATTTCTTATTCAGGCAACTTATTCAGAATTTAAGAACAACAAAAGTAAAAACAAAAAACTTGAGTATTTTGAAATGTAAACAAACAAACAGTTTGGAAACAATGAGTTTGCTTTCAACACACAAGCTTTATAAAAATGAAAAGTTACCTTCCATATCTTCATACTCCTGATCTCCCACATTTACGGTATATACAGTTTTCTTCTTCATTTCTCCTTGAAAAAGGGTTTCCTACAGAATGAATTACAATAGAGAATTTTTATGTTTGCCTTCTCCCAATAATATCAACAAAAAAACCGCCGGAACTGTAAGAAATTACGTTACACATAAAAGAACACAGTCACAAGCCAAGCCAGTAAATTTTCCAGATAATCCAGTACTATTTTATACTCCTTGCCATCAAGCTCACAGTCTCACTGAAAAGAAAAGCCTTATATAAGTTTTAGGCAACAAAGACTAAATGATAAATTGTGTGGTACAGACTTAAATACAACTGGAGTTTAGGGAAAAGACACCAATTTGGACTGGAGTTTTCATTGAGAAGATAGGTTATATGTGTTCAGGAGCTTAAGGCATTTAAGGAGTAACATAGTATGAAGGAATAAAATAGCATTTAGCTAGGCCAATCTGCAAGAACAAGAGTGAGTGGGTGAGTTGTGAGTGTAAGAGAGAGCAGTGTGTGTGCACACTGAGGAGGGATGGGCATCTGAAAGACTACCATGAGGGGTAATGAAAGCAACAAGCAGAGCAATGTAAATCAAGTAGGGCTAGATTATAGATGGATCTCTAATGATTGAGAAGTTTAGATTCAATCTTATAGACTCCCTTGAAGAAGATGGACATGATAAAAGTGATGTAAATGAATCTTTTATAAGAAGGATTTGCCAGCAAGCACAGAATGGATTATAGTGGGGAAAGAGTAGAAGCAGCGAGATTTGCATAGCTAGAGTAACCGGCTGTGAAGTGAAGAGAAAAGCAAGAAATTTCAGAGCTAAAGAATTTCTGAGATTTGGTGACTAAATAAGTACAGAGAAGGAGTCAGAGATTATTCTGGCCTAGAGGACTAGGAAAATGGTGATTACAAGAGGCAAGATGAGAAACGTGGGAAACGAAATTAATTTGTCAGTCAAGGGGAACAAATTTATGAAGTAAAATTATTTTTTAAACCAACTCTTAGAATTCTTTCTTGAATTCACACAAGACACATGATTGCAATGAACTGTTCCAACACGTTTTGGCACAAGAAATCCCCAATTTCATCAGTTATGATTCTCCCATATATAGATAAAGTAATTTTCCTACTAGTTTCTCAAATAATTTACACATGCTAGTTTCTACACTAAAGGTACATACTGCCCAGGAAAATTCTCTATTAGGTCAAATAAGGAGAAATGTAAAGACCCGTACTTTGGTTCAAAAACCAGCTGTAAAGCAGACTAAACTTAGTAGCACACATAAGAATGATTTGAAGATTTTAGTGGATTAAAAATTCAAAATGAGGGGCTGGCCCCATGGTGTAGTGGCTAAGTTCAGCATGCTCTGCTTTGGTAGCCCGGGGTTCACAAGTTCGGATCCCAGGCATGGACCTACACCACTCATCAGCCATGCTGTGGCGGCGACCCATATACAAAATAGAGGAAGCTTGGCACGGATGTTAGCTCAGGGCTAATCTTTCTCGAGCAAAAGAACAAAGAGGAAGATCGGCAACAGCTGTTAGCTCAGGGCGAATCTTCCTCACCAAAAAAAAAAAAAAAAAAAATCAAAATGAGTCAGGATTACTTACTTTTTCAAAAGTTAATTTAATCATAGTCTGCCGTAATAAAAGCAGAATGTCAAAAACAAGAAGAAAAATTCCCACTCAGCCTAGATTTGCAACATTTATTTTAGTTCTGATGCTATTCTTTAAGGACAAACAACAAAATGATGAATGTCCAGGGAAGATGACTAAAATGCTGACAGCCCTGGAAACCATATCATATGCAGAAATGTAAAGTAGTAAGAAAGTTAGCCTGGAAGAACAGAAAGCTTAAGGAGAAAGGCTAGCACTTATCTTCAAATGGAATGGGCTATTTCAAAGGGTGGTAAAATAACCTACCAATGAAGGTATTCAAACAGTGGCCCAATGACCTCTTGTGGGATTTTTTTTTTTTAATTCAAAGACTTGAGTGTTATAGGTACACTATTAGGCAAACCTCTACGTACAACACTGAAGAAGAAATTCCTGCCTTTACATTCTAGTCAGGGAGATACAATAAATAAAGTTAAGTAAAATATCTAGTATGTTAGATATGGAGAAGTGCTTAGAAGAAAAATAAAACTATACAATTGTAAAATAAAACACACAATTAGTATGGCTAATAAGTGAGAAAGTGGAGAAGCTGTCATTTCACACAGACTGTTTAGGGAAAGCCTTTCTGATAAAGTGACACTTGAACTAGAAATCTGAAAAAACCAAGGAAAAGAGTTATGTAGATTTTAGAGGAACTGCATTCTAGGCAGAAAGAAGAGCAAATATGAAAGTCCAAAGGCAGAGGAAAGGAGGCATGTCTGTGTGTTCAAGGAACAACAAAGAGTTGAAATAAAGTGTGGTTATAATAAAGTGAAAGAGAGGAAAAGTAGTAGATGAGGACAGAGAGGTAACAGAACGTAAGATCACGCAACCCCTTATAGGCTAAGGGAAATACATTGGCTTCTTTGAGTCAGATGAGCCAGTAGAGAGTTTTAAGCAGAGGAGGAGGCAAAGGAAAAAGCAGAGGCCAGCAAGGAGACTACTGCAATAATCTAGGCAGGAGACGACAGTAGCTTGTACCAGAGTAGTAACAAGGGTGATGAAAAGTGTTCACATTCCAGCGTGTTTTCAAAATACGGCCATCGGGATTTGCTGACAGATTGTCGGTTATGTGCTAGAGAGCAAGAGTCCAGGATAATTCTCAAGTATTTTGACCTGAGCTACCAGAACAATGGAATTGCTGAAACAGAAGATTACTTTAGAAATATTCAGATAGTCACAGGTTACTCTACTTGATATTCACTCAGGACAATATCAATATCACATGGGAACCTGTTACAATTACAGGATACCCAGGCACCACCCAGACCCAGTGAATTAAAAATCTGCATTTTATCAAGATCTGTACATCATTCACATGTACATTAAAGCCTGTGAAACAGTACTCTAGACAACTTCCCAACTTAGTTGATTTTAGAGTCATACTGTGCTCCTGTATGATCTATAATTGAGTGTAATTCTTTATTTGCAGAAATTCATACCATACTATCTCCCCCATTATCCTAAATATCTGAATAAAAAACATTTAAGTTGGAGTTGATTCAATGTGAGAAAACACCAATTTGAAAATCAGCACAATATTTTAAAAACCTAGGAAGTTTTCAGAAGATGCAATATACCATCCCTGTATATAGCTAAGTAATTTATGCCCTATTGGATAGTCTAATCTATGCTATTTTCACATTTCCTCCCTTAAGAATATTAAGCTTATATTTATACCTTAATATATTAATTATAATTTACAATTAATGTTACAATAAATACTGTCTTCTCTATTTTCACTCATGCAATGAAGTACATAAGCAACAATTTATCCCTGAGAAACTAAAAGAATTCAATCAAGTTACAGACTGCTTTTTCTTATGTTAGAAATCTGCTTAAAAAACTGTTCAAGCGTTCCAAATTTTTAGAAGTTGCGTACTTCTTCTTGAACATATCATGTATTAACTCTTTCCATACCTAAAATGATTATGCTACATTACCAGTTTATTATTTCAAAATGAACAGCGTGTAGCACTTCACTAGATAACAGTCACAAGTTTCAGCTCAGCAATTTATAAACTTATAACTTTTTCATGTTTATCTGTTCTATCTGCCTCGACTCCAGTTTTTAATCTAAGAATCTAGGATTTCTAATACCAGTTTTGCTTTGAATTTCCAGTAACAGGAGCGTAGGAATACAATATAGATTCATGGTCCTAGCCAGTAATTTGTGGTCAATAAAAGACCTAAGAGATAACCTGGGTGGGCAGGACTATCCTTTCTTGTGGTTACCTGAAAAGTCAGATATAATCCAATTTCATGATATTAACTATATATGACTCTATAATCATAAGTCATATTCTACCTAGACTACTTATTAGTACTACTTAGTCCACTAATAAGTTTTGTAAGTTAATTATCTATAAGCCAAATTGAATTTTCTTTTAATTTTGGTTTACCTCAAATAAATTTCAAAGAATACATGTTCATTCTAGATTTTAAGTAAACTCTGCTTACTTTTCAGATGATTTTAATTCAAAAATTTCAATCTTTAATGTCTTTTCCCAGGTTCTACCTTTCCAAACTAAAATATCTTTAAGTCTGTTATCCCTAATACAACATCTTAAAGTGCTTCTATGTTCCAGGTTGCTCTTTTCTATTTCATTATATATTGCTTCTGTTATGTATTAGAAATTCTATTTCAAATATGTCCACAAAACAGTTTGGGAAGAATGACGTTATTTTAAAATTTTATTTATCATAAAAGCCATTGACTTTTAGAATTTGGAATGAAAAAAAGCATTGGTACAAATCAGTTTTCAGGAACTCAAAACTCATTTTCCCATACAAACCCTGGAATATATGGAAGTGAAAATCCCAGGCCATTCATTACAGTGCATTCAAGTAACAGTAGTGTATAAGACAGTTCAGTTCTCTAGAACAGTGCTGCCCAATAGAGAACTGTTCTATCAAGCACTTGAAACACGGCTAGCGCAAGTGAGGAACTATATTTTTTATCTGTTTTAATTTAAATTTAAGTGGTCCAATGTGGCTACTGGCTACTGTACTGGATAGCGCAGCTCTAGGATATAACTATCACCCTTTATAAAAGAAAACTGTTTCAAGTTATACCTGGATGCTAACAATATGTTTTCTACTGTAGCAGTTGCTGAGGCACTTCAAGCTTCAAGGGATCAGAGGAGGGACCAGAAGTTCCTGATAATGAAAACTAAACTTTTTTAGCGTTGGCTAGCTCTGTTTAAAAATTCCTACCCTTCCTCCTTTCTCCCCATATTTTTCTCTTCCAAAGTCTGTTTCCTTCCATCTACTACAAAACGGAACTCCTTTCCTTTCCGGTTCACTTCAAAACTCCCTCTCCTTGCTTCCTCCTACTGTCCTTCAAGCAAGCCTATGGTATCTAAAGATACAAAGATCCTACTTAATACTACAAATGTTAGAGTCCAACAGACCTAGATTCAAATCTCAACTTCACTGCAATGCAATAAATGGCTTTATTATTATCACTATTATTACTGCTAGTAAGACCAGAAAAACAAGGAAGGGTAATAAAATTGTTGCTTGCTCAATTTCTTTGTTTTCCCTAGACAAAAGTGAAAGACAAAGGCAAATACAGGACTGAAAAAATACAAATCGACGTTTATGAGTAACCACTAAATTGATCAAGTCTACTAATACTTTGTCAAAAGGGTACAATCAGATCCTTTAGGTACAAAGAGCGAGAAAGAGGGACATATGATGGCCATGAGGAAGTTTAACTCTATTTCCCATCCCACTCCCAAACCCAATCCTGCCATTACAGACTCTGCCATAGCTATAAAGGCACTGATATGATAAATGGGAGCCAGGGTTAAATCAAAGGCGTACTGGGAAAGCAAGAACTGTCCCTATGTTGGGCATACTTAAGCCAAGGACAAAGCACACTTCATGAACACGCTAAATATTATATTGATTCATATGGCTAAAGTGTTCAAAGAATCCACATTGACTCCCAGAACCTCTCTAGGTAGTCTATTCCTCTTCATCCTTTTTTAAGCCCTTTATCCTTATTTCCAATCCTCTATCCAAGAGAAACCAGTCCCCAAATTCAACCCTCTGTCCAAAAAAATTAAATTTAAAAAACAGGGGGCATTCAGCAAGGTACGAGTAGTATATTTCAGTGCTAATGACTTGGGCACTGGTTTCAGGCAAACCTGTGCTTATGACATTGTCTAGCAATAATAAGCATTCAAATGTTAACCATTACTATTAATGCAGGATCTTCCATCCCAATCTCAGTCTTAAATAAAACCATTAAATGCCTCCCAATAATCTACTCAAAAATTTGATCCTCCCTCTAAGAATGTTATTTTCCCTTGGAAAAATCATAAACAAGGCTACTTTTAACTGATGTCTAGATAAGGATACTATCCATTATTATAGGCCAGTGGTCGAAAAACCGGCTGAGTGTTTTTGTAAATAAAGTTTTGTTGAAGCACAGCCATGCTCATTCCTTTACATATTGCCTATGGCTGCTTTTACACTACAATGGCAAAGTTGAATAACTGCGACAGAAACCATACACTTTCCACAGCCTAAAATAATCACAACCTGGCCCTTTTCAGAAAAAGTTTGCCAACCCTATTAAAGACTATAGAAGATTGCCTAGTTTGAAGATGTGGCTCAGTCTCTCATTGCAGAAGGTGCCTCAAGCCTTCTTAAGTACAGGCATCTATCTACATTTGTATTCAACTTGTACTCTGGCACAACAGCTACTTATTACACATTTGAGTCAACAGTTCTGCAATGCTGTCCTTGAGTTCCTTTAAAACTCCCTGAAGGCTGTGTGATTTTTTTTTATTTATCTACATTTATTTTATCAATCTAGCTAAAACCAGCACAGATATTTGCTCTAGTGCCTTCAACTTGTTCACTTCAGAGTAAGGTTAAGGCAATTAACTCCTTCAGCTTGACAGTTATTTCCTTTCCAGCTTTTCTGCTACATAATCAACTAACTCCTGATCGTGATATATCACTGTTGACTTTTTAATCCCTTGCAGAATGCTCTCAAAGTTTATTTTTCTTACCTGATTTCCACTGTATGACCATTTTACCAGACTTTGTAAGTAGACTTCTGTCCTTCAAGTGGGCTATCTTGACATATTTTTGTTCAGAATATCCTTCACCTGCATATTTGGTGCTAAAAATTTAATACTAGTCCTCTTCAGTATAGAGACAGAAATGTCCCTTTAGGATAGGTTTTAGGAAAAAACTGCCTAGGTTCAAACCTCAACTAGTCTGTCACTAGTTGGGTGACCCTTACCTCTTAAGCTTGTTTCCTCATCTATAAAGTGGAGATAGAGCAGCAACCACTTCAGTCATTGGAAAGATTAAATTACATACATTTAAGTTGTTTATGAACTTCTGGCTCACCCCTGAGCTACATATATATAGACTTAACCTTAAGCAGCAGACCACAGACTTGGAAAACTAAAATAAGGGATAAACACCCATGCAGGTCACAGATTGGCTACTGGGTAGTACACACATGGAAAAAATCCAAATAGTACTGCAAAGGTTTTGAAAACAGAACTGAGATTAAAACTACAACCTACAGAAAACTGGCTGGAACTTGTGGCCTGAACCCAACAGAATCAACTGCCTGCCAAAACAAAAATATCAACATTCTCCATAGCATTTAAACAAGACACTAAGTCATACAACATAATGCTCAAAATGTCCAAGACATAATCCAAAATTACGTGGCATAGAGAGAACCTGGAAAATCGCAAACTCATATGGGAAAAGACAACCAACAGAAACCAACACCAAGATGACACAGATATTAGAGCACTGGGTGAATTATTTGACAAAGATTTTAATGCAGGTATAAAAATGCTTCAACAAGAGCAAATACTCTTGAAACAAATGGGAAGCTAGAAAGTCACAGCAAAGAAACAGAAGATATAGAGAACTACCAAATAGAAATTTTAGAACTGAAAAATGCAGTAAATAAAATATAAAATACACTGGACAGACTCAATAGCAGAATGGAAAGTCTGTGAACTTGAAGATAAATCAATACAAATTACCCAATTTGAACAACAGAGGGAAAAAATATTGAAAAGAAATTATTAGCGTCTCAGAGACCTGTGGGACAATACCAAAACCCTAATATTCAGGTCAAGAGCCCAAGAAGAAGAAAATGAGTGCAGTGCAAAAAAAAGAAGAAGAAATAATGGCTAGACCTTCCAAATTTGGTGAAAGACAGAAATCTCTAGATTCAAGAAGCTCACAAACCCCCAACAAGTTAATTCCAATGAAATCCATGCCTGGATGCATCACAGTCAAATTGCTGAAAACTACAAAGGAAGAATCCTGCAAACACATTGCAAAAACAATGCATTACTTATGAAGGGAAGACAGGTTAATGATTTGAGTAACTACTGATTTCTCATCAGAAACTATATAGGCCAGAAGGAAGTGGAACAACATTCTTAAAGTGCTAAAATGGAAAAGAACTGTAAACCTAGAATCCTCAATCTAGCAAAATTATCCTTAAGGAACGAATGTGAAATAAAAGACATTTTCAGTTGAAGGAAAACTATAAAAGTTAGTTGCCAGCTATAAAAGAACTGCTAAACGAAGTTCTTCAGTCAGAGGAAACAGAACATGAGGAATGATGGAAGAACAACAGAAGGGTAAATATCTGAGTAAATATAAGTAACTGTTGTCCTCTTGAATTCTTTAAAACATGTTTGGCAATTAAAAGCATATATTACAGGGCCAGCCCGGTGGCGCAGTGGTTAAGTTCGCACACTCCGCTTCAACGGGGTTTGCAGGTTTGGATCCTGGGCACGGACCTACACAGTGCTTATCAAGCCATGCTGTGGCAGGTGTCCCACATATAAAGTAGAGGAAGATGGGCATGGATGTGAGCCCAGGGCTCATCTTCCTCAGCAAAAAGAGGAGGATGGGCAACAGATATTAGCTCAGGGCTAGTCTTCTTCACACACACACAAAAAAAAGCACAAATATTACAACACTTTCTAATAAGATTTCCAATATATGTAGATGTAACAAAAGACAACTACAACATAAAGAGGGAAGCGTAAAAGGACCTACATGGTGGTAAGGTTTCTATACTTCACTTGAAGTCATAAAATATTGATTCTAAGAAGACTGAAAATATATGTATACCATCATCCCTAGAGCAACAACTAAAAAAATTACATATAGGCAAAAACACAATAAATTAAAAGGGAATACTAAAAAATGTTCAAATAACCCAAAGAAAGAGGTTACAAAAGGACAAAAACAATGAAAACAAACAGAAAATAAAATGGTAGATCTAAATCCAAATGTATCAATAGTCAAAATATGTGAGATGCAGCAAAAGCATTACAGCATTAAAATGCTTATATCAGAAAAGGTCTCAAATCAATGATCTGAGCAAAATATATACAAAGTAGACAAAAGGAAGGAAATAAAGAGAGCAGAAATCAATGAAATTGAAAACAGAAAAATCAATGAAACCAAAAGCTCATTCTTTGAAAAGATCAATAAAATTTAAACCTATAGCAAGACTAAGTCAAATAGCACTGAATAGCTCTAGTACTACTAAAGAAATTGAATTTGTAGTTAAAAAGTCTTCCAAAAAAGAAATCTCCAGGCCCACATAATTTCCCTGGTGAATTTTACTAAACATTTAAAGAAGAAATAACACCAGTTCAACAAAACCTCTTCCAGAAAACGGAAGAGAAATACTTCCCAACTCATTTTCTGAGTCCAACATTACCCTGATACAAAATCAGACAAAGGTAGTCCAAGACAAGAACAAACTGATATACTGGATTTCATCAAAATAAACAAACTATGGTACATTCACCCATACAATGGAATACTATTCAGCCATAAAAAGGACTGGATTAGTGTTTCATTAAACAATTTGGATGAATCTTAAAGGCAATATACTGAAGGAAAAAAGCCAGTCTCAAAAGTTTACATGCTACACAATAGCATTTATATGATGTTCTCAAAAGGTCAAAACTGTAATGATGAAGAACTGTTACCAGCGGTTGCCTGGGTTAGGGGTGGGTTTGACTACAAAGATAGCATGAGGGAGGTTTTTTGGGGTGATGGAACCATTCTGAATCCTGACTCTGGTGGTGGTAATATAAACCTATACAGGTATTAAATTCACAGAACTACACACCCAAAAAAGGGTCAATTTTACTATATGTTAATAAAATTTAAAAATGTTTTTAAAAGTAAAGACTAACATGATAGAGCAATTATGGGCTAGAATATAAACTGTTAATGTTTTCAACAAAGGTACTTTTTCACTGACAACTTCATAGCCTCAGTTTTTCCCATGGTTCTACACTATCACCAACAGACAGAGGCCATCTAAATTACATAGCCACAGATGAGCTTGAGATGAGGTATTTGAATTTTCTCTCTGGTTCCTGCATTTCTATAGCACTGAAAGGTCTGACAGAAAAACACATATCTATAAAATCTGAAAGACAGCGCATATCTATAGCCTGTGGAGACACAGCGATTAAAAGCAACAGGCAGGATTTTACAAACCCCACTAAATTCTAAGGCAGAGTTGTAGAAACTGATCAGTTCCAAGACCCTAGTGATGGTATGGAGCTGACCAGTTTTTCATTGTTTGGGGGAAGACAGACACTACAGTTGGCTCCCAGCTGGGTTACGCTCTTATGTGACAGTTGTGCACTCTATGAGAAGAATATAACTACAATGCAATACTTTATTTTAAAAAAGAAAAATGAGTGTCTTCTATGTACCTAGATAGTTTAACACAGGAAGTTTGACAAAGAAATCGTAATATATGACAGGCTTCCATTATTTCCCCAATGAGAAACTATTACGGAACAGTAGCATGTTATATGTCCTCTAATAATTTTAATATACATTTACGCAATTCTTGTCTGATAACTCCACTCCTGCTTCAAGTATGGAGAAGGAAATGGAAAGAGTTGATTATGTTATCTTCATTTGTCCTGGAGATCCTCATCTCCATTTTCTCTTCCCCTTTTACTAAACCACGAGGACATAACTAATTTAAATGGCAATGGAAAATCTAAAGCTCTTATATTTTTTGTTTCTTTCCATCAGCAATTGCTCAAGGCCTATTACAGGTCCCTTGAAAGGAAGAGTTAACAAGTGTGGAAAAGTAGAGTTTATATTTAGAAGATTAAGCCTTCATGTCTATTAGAGACAGAAAGCAGAAGAACAGTGAGATGTTAGAGACTCATCTCACAAGAAAACCTCTCGAGAGAACTACAGGAGCCCTTGGGATCAACAGCACTGTACCCTCAAATCTGGCAAGCAAAATAGCCAAGAGAAGAAGAAAGGCTTCCTGGATGGAAGTATGGAAGTAGAGGAAGAACTGATGTCGTTTAATCCTTTTCTTCTAACCCCAAACAGGAAAACCATCAACAGTATCTTTATTTTAACCCTTAGTCGACCTTGGAAAGACTGAACTGAAATGGCAATCTCTGTCTACCCACCTCCCAAAAAAGATGGGAAAATTATGTATGGCATAGGAAACACTTGCAAATAAACAAACAAATCCAAAGAACTAAAGAAGAGGAATTAGTGACAAAAAATGACCACACACAAATGCTTGTTATAAAGGAATGGAAATGGATTTCACCTATGACAATAGGGAAAAAAAGGACAATGTTCAAAACATTGCTTCTAAAATACCACTCTGTTCTTATTTAAAATGTAAGATTTAGAAACCTTACATTACAGAGTTTCAACTCCAGAAATTACATCTTCAACTTTTTGCACAGATGCTAAATGTCACTCTTTGGTTCCTCAAGAAATGCCACTTTCTTCGTACTAATCCCTTCTAAATTGATACAAGTTGCCATAGCAAAACTAATATTGAAAAAAAAGGCAATTGTTTTTGTAGTAAACAGGACATCCACTCTCTTTACTCTAGCTATGCTTATTATCAAATTTCTTCAACTCATCCTAGGTAGTTATCTCAGACAGAGATAAATACAATTTTATTATTTTTCATAAGTATAGAATCAATGTGTTCTCAAATGAGTATTTTACACATAATTTGAAGTAGCATTTCATAATCTTACTCCTATGAAACACTACTATTCTAACCTGGAAACACGTTATTACATACTATGAAAACTTAGGGGAAAAACCACTCTTCTACATTAATATCAGGCACAGGCAGATATTAGGATTCTCTCCTAATGTAATCTTATTACAAATGCTTCAGATGCCCCAAGAGTTGGACTATTGGGTATGCTTTTCGTACTATTTCTAACTATTACCTTCTGACAAATCCTAAGTTATTTCATTTAACTCTTATAGTATTTTGTGAAGGAGGTATCTCCATTTTACATACAATGAAATTAAGTAACTTGTCCAAGATCACAAAGCCAGTGGTAAATAGTAGGATTGGAACTCACTAGCCCTTTGCCAGAAAATGAAACAAATATTAAAATACAAGTCATTAGATATTAAAAGTATTCAAACAATGAGAAGCGGTAACACTCTTAATGATTCAAATGACTGCAAAATTGTTAAGCTGTTACTTGCCTTGGTCACTATGTTACCAGAATCCAGAACCATGCCTTCAAACGAGTGCCCAACAAACAGCTTTGAATGAATGACTTATGTATAGGTACAACAACCATAGGTAATATTTACTCAGCACTTTTTGTCAGGCATAGTTCTAAACTACACACACACACACACACACACACACACACACACAATGCTCAATGGAGAAAATTAACACTTCTGAAATGAATGGACAGAGGTTCTCAGCAAAGAAAAAGTAACTATAAAAAAAAGAAACGAATGGAAATTTTAGAACTGAAAAATACAATGTCTGAAATAAAGTCTCAATAACAGAATGGAAATGCAAAGGAATGAGTCAGAAAATGTGAAGATACATCAATAGAAATGATCTAATCTGAAGAACAGAGAAACAAAAGACTGAAGGAAAATGAAAAGTATCAGGGTCCTGTGGACAACATCCAAAAGTCCATTTGTGTCATTTGAGTTCCAGAAAAAGAGAGGAGAGATTTGGCACAGGAAAAAATATCTGGAGAGATTTGGCACAGGAAAAAATATCTGAAGAAACAATGTTCAAAACCTCCCAAACTTGGTAAAAGGCACAAATTTCAAAATTCACCAAGTCCAGAGCACACCAAATATGATTAACTAAAAAAGAAAGAAAAACATGCCCAAACAAATCATAATCAATTGAAGAACAGCAAAGATAAAGGAAAAAAATCTTTAGACAGAGAAACGTAGCACAGAGGAAATTAATGATCTGAATTACCGTACACTTATCAGAAACAACGGAATCCAAGAAGAGAGCAAGACATCTTTAGTGCTAACGAACTGTTAACCCAGAATTCTATATCCAGTGTAGAAATCCATCAGAAATGAAAGTGGAGGGGCCAGCCCCGTGGCATAGTGGTTAAGCTGAGTGTGCTCTGCTTCGGCGTCTCAGGTTCGTGAGTTCGGATCCTGGGCAGAGACCTACACCACTTGTCAGCCATGCTGTGGTGGCGACCCATATACAAAGTAGAGGAAGACTGGCACAGATGTTAGCTCAGGACTAATCTTGCTCAAGCAAAAAAAGAGGAAGACTGGCAACAGACGTTAGCTCAGGGCGAATCCTTCTCAGCAAAAAAAAAAAAAAGAAATGAAAGTGGAAAAGACATTTTCAGTTAAGAAAAACAAAGAGAATTTATCACCAGCAGGACTACTTTAAAGGATGTACTAAACGAAGTTCTTCAGGATGAAGAGAAATGACACCAGAAAGAAACCTGAAATTTCAATAACAAAGAACAAGAAAAATAGTAAATAGCTAAGTATTTTTCTCCTCTTAAGTTCTTTAAAAAAATGCATGATTATTAAAAGCAAAAATCACATAGCTGTCTGGTGGGGTTTTCATTGCATGGATACGTAATACATGTGACAACTATAACATAAAGGTCACTGGGGGCAGTATATGGCTTCTACATTTACCTCAAGTGGTAAATATTAACTCTAAGTAGACTGTGAATGTTTAGGTATATATATTATAATCCCTAAGGCAGCACTGTTCAACAGAAATATAATGTTAGCCACATATGTAATTTTTAGTTTTCTGGTAGCCACATTTTAAAACTTAAAACAGATAAAATCAATTTAATATATTTTATTAACCCAATATGTCCAAATATTAACATTTCAACACGTAATCAATAAGAAATTTATTAAATGAGACATTTTACATTCTTTTTTGTGGTAGTAAGTCTTTGAAATCTGGTGTGTATTTCACATTTACAGCACATCTCAATTCAAACTAGCCACATTTCAAGCTGTCAAGAGCAGACCTAAGGCAACCACTAAAAAATAATGCAAAAAGATATAGTCAAAAGGCCAATAGATAAATTTAAAGTAGAATATGAAAATATATTCATATAATCCAAAAAAGACAGGAAATGGGGAACAAAGGAGCATATTCAATCGATAACTACATTAAATGTAAATAAACGCATCAATTAAAAGAGATTGTCAGATTGGATTTTTAACAAGACTGAACTGAATTACATGCTGTCTACGAGAAACTCACTTTAAATATAAAGACATATGTAGGTTAAAACGAAAGTACGGAATAGGATATGCCATGCAAATAATAATCAAAGAAAGGAAGAGTGGCTATGTTATATGAAATATATTTTAAAATCCTTTTAAGAGCTTGACTGGATTTGTTTCTCCTTCATGTTCAGTTTTAGTTTTATCTAGTTCTGCAGCAGTTTTGAAACAATAAAGCTATATTCTGTTTCATGCATCTCCCTCACATTACTCACGTTGATGTCTAAATAACTGGACATGTACAACAACTCCTAAAGAAATATGGTCTAACACATTAAAACTGTCCTATCTGAAGGCTTTTCTATGATAAGGTTTTCAGGTGAACGACAGCTTACAAACTTTTATTTAAGTTATTAATATTTTATTCCCCATTAGAACAGTAGTTTAAAGAAACAATTTTACTGACCATCTAGGGATACAAAATAGTGTTACAAGTATATTTACATTAACACATCATGTATCCTTTGTAAGTGGTTTCACTGATCCCAGAGAATTTTCAAAGCAGTGTTGCTGTGGTTGCTCTTTTTAATGTTTATATTTCTGTTTTTGTTTACTTTAAGCAGCTGAACTACTACTGTGGTCAGGGTATTGAACCTGACATTGGAATACAAAGATAGATTAAAACACCATACCCCTTCCTGTTGCAAACAGCAGAGTTGGAGAAATAGGATATAAAAGATGAAAAAGATAACATATACTAAGTGCCAAATACGAGGTACAGGTATTTTTCAGGACTAATTTAGTCAGAAAGAATGCATTTAGGACAGCAACAGGAGATAAGGGCAAAGACATAATTATGAATCAGAATGCAAAGAGACTTAAAGTTTAAGTCCAAGATAGGACTTAAACTGTGTTTTGTAAAACGTAGAGAATCACTAAGGAAAAGTCCACCTCTCTCCCATTTACCTACTTTGAGAGGAGTTTCTGAGATGCTTAAATTGCGGGTTTTGAAGATAATGCAACGGCAGAAGGTGGGGGAAGAGAGGAAAGTATAGTTAAAACTATACTTTTTAAAACTAGTTAGAAAAAATGAAAGAACATTGGGGAGCAATAAAGAAGGCCTGATGAGCACTCAGCTCCACAAGGGCAAAGGTCATGTTCCATCCCCAGACCTAACAGACACAGATATCAACAAACCTAGAGCACAGGATTATGGGTAGGGAGAGTGCCTACTTTATGTCAGGCAAAATACTCTGGCACACCTTGGAACATTTAACCTTCAAAATACCATATTACAGTGCATTTTAAAAATTAAAACACCACCAACATCGAACACTACAACACTGTATTAAAAGGCTTGAAAATCACTCACTATTAACAGAGCTAACTTAAAGGTATGAAACACAGAGATGGAGTTAGCTGGGTAAATGTTACTTAAAATTAAAATAGGTGAAGAAACTGGGACACTGATTCAGTCACCTATAAAAGGCGACAATCAGTATACGGGACAACCAGAATTCAAAGCCAGATATGACTGACTCCAAAGCCTATATACAAAAAAACTGAGCTAATTTTTACCTTACTGTCAAAATTATGTTAAAAAGACTCCACTCAAAGTACATCTAAGGACTCTAGGGTAAAAAGGAAAATAAGGAAGATTAGTTTTATCACTCATAGAGATGTGAGAATCTCAAGAGTTTTTTTTTTTTATTTATTTCATTTATTTATTTTTATTTTTTGTTTTTTTGTAAGGAAGACCAGCCCTGAGCTAACATCCGTGCGAATCCTCCTCTTTTTGCTGAGGAAGACTGGCCCTGGGCTAACATCCGTGCCCATCTTCCCCTACTTTATAAGGGACGACGCCACAGCATGGCCTGACAAGCGGTGCATCGGTGCGCGCCCGGGATCTGAACCTGGGCCACCAGCAGCAGAGCGCATGCACTTAACCGCTACGCCATGGGGCTGGCCCCTCAAGAAGGTTTAAATTTAAAAAGTCGAGAACATATTTGATCACTAATTTTCACTAAAATTTTCGGTGTAATAATCTTTTATAAAAACAAGTAAGTATAATCTTTAAAAGAACATGTCTGCATGCTACTATTCTGCCTGGCGTTGCCAGAACCCAAGTAAGTGAGCAAGGTATCCATATGAGGAATGGTGAGGGAGCCCCGAGTGAGGTACTACAACACAAGCAAAATGCTGAGATTCAGCATGAGGTATCTGAGAAGCCTGGAGTGAGGGGAATGCATCCTGGAACAAGGTGTGCGAGTCTAAATAGAGTGAAAATGTTATGCAACAAGGGGGTGGGAGCAGCAGTGGCAATGGGAAATTGGCTACATACTGAGAATTGATCATATAAGTAAATACACGAAGAGCCAGGTTTCTCCTGGTAAGAGAAGGGAGTCATAAATTTGGAAAGGGAGAAAACTAAAACACTGTGGATTGAAACTGCAGAAACTGGTACTAACTCATGGTTTTCCACATATAAATATAGAAATACATATAGTGTCCAAACCTTGGTTTCTAAATACCTTTCTTTTTTTTTTTTTAAAGATTTTATTTATTTATTTTTCCCCCCAAAGCCCCAGTAGATAGTTGTGTGTCATAGCTGCACATCCTTCTAGTTGCTGTATGTGGGATGTGGCCTCAGCATGGCCAGAGAAGCAGCGCGTCGGTGCGAGCCCGGGTCGCCAGCAGTGGAGCGCACTCACTTAACCACTAAGCCACGGGGCCGGCCCATCTAAATACCTTTCTTCACCAAAAGAAACTACTCCTTGGAGAAATGGTTGATTCCAGGATGGTGTGAGGGTACGTACAAGGTAAGCCCCAACATTTTCTTGTGTCAAAAAGTAAGGAAGTACTCAAAGCAAGGCAAAAGAATACAGAAACTAGCTTGAAGGGGCTTTTACTGGCAAAAGCTGGGACAATTTGTGAATAAATAAACACTACGTTTGATAAAAAATACGTTATTTATACAGTCTCAAAATACTTGCCCACAAATATTTATTAATTGCTAAGAAGGAAAAAAACCACTCCACAGTGAAGAAGCTTGGGAAACTTCATCTTAATCAAGTGATCAAAGTGCACATCATCAGTAATGGGACAAACAGAAACTGTATGCCATCTGACAGGATGCAATGAGAACACAGCATCATTACTGTGATACTCCCGCCAAAAAATGCACAATCTGAATCCAACCATGAGGAAATATCAGACAATTCCAAATTAAGAGACATTTTACAACAAAACTAAACTGTAATCTTTTAAAGTGTCATAGTCATGAAAATCAACAAAAAACTGAACCCTAGGTTGAAGGAGTGTAAAAAGACATTACAATTAAATGCAGCACAAAATTCCAAACTGGATCCTTTTTTTACAAAGGAAGTTACTATGGAATCTGGCAAAACTTGGAATGAGGTCTGAGGGTCAGATAGTAGTAATACAGTATAGCAATGTTAATTTCCTGATTTTGATATAGTTTATGTAACAGAAAGTCTGTCCTTGTTTGGGGTGATGAGAATGCATCTGTAACAGACTCTCAAATGGTTCAGGGGAAAAAAGTTCTTTGTATTGTACTTGGAACTTTTCTGAAAGTTTGAGATTGTTGAAAAAAAGAAAGATTACCTACCATATTCCTTTACAGCACCTAAAACTAGCATATAAGCAAAACAGTACTCCTTTCAAATGAAGAATGTTTCTCTATCTCTTCTTATTACAAGAAAAGACTCTGCTTTATTATTTACTGGATTCTTAATGACTTCTGATCTATATCTGCACTGTCCAATACAGTAACCTCTATTCCATTTCTCAGTTGCACTGGCCATATTCCAAGAGCTCAACAGCCTCATGTCACTATCAGCTACTGTAGTGGGCAGCACAGATACAGAACATTTCCATCATCACAGAAAGGTCTACTACTAGACAGCACTGATCTCGAGTTTGGGAGGCCAACTGATGTAATGAATAACTAAAGGCCAAAGAGTCAGATGGACTTGGATGTAGATTCTTAGCAAGTGCTCTTTTAGCAAGTCATTTAATAATTTCTCTAGATTCTCGGACTCCTTTCTGTAAACTGGACTAGTACACCCAAGATTGCAAGGCTGCTAAAAATATCAGATGAAAATTTATGTAAAATGTCTAGAACAGAGTGGTTGGCACATAGTAAACATTTGATAAAGTGGTCTCTTCTGTAATGTGGGTGGATAATTTCTTGATCTATGATCATAGTACTTTTAGATCTAGTTAAGTAATTAGAGGAGCAACAGTTTGAAAATAAGAAGCTTACCATATTGCTTGTTCAAAAGGCCAATGAGCTCCATGTTGTTAAGTTCAATGAAAAATCTTTTAGCTCTTCTTACCTTACTCAACTCTCATCAACACATAACCCTACTGACCTCTCTCTTCCTTTGGTTTCTGTAATACCACACTCACCTCCTACTTCTCTGACCTTCACAGTATTCTTTGGGAGCTCACATTCCTCCAATAAACTTCTTTTTGTTGTTGTTGTTAGAAGCCATTGCAATTCCGTTTTAGAGTTGCTTTTTTCCAAGTTATAATCCCTTCCCTAGGCAACACCACCTATAGTTTCAACTATCTATATAAGTGACTCCAATTTTCTATTTCCAGCCCATACCTCGCCTCTGAATTTTAGAACCACATATCTAAGTGCCTACAGAAATTTCTACCTGAAAGCTCCAAATGTACTTCAAACCCACTATGTCAGAATCAAAAGAACCTTTGTCCTTAATTGGCACCACCATCAACCCAGCTATTTAACTCAGGAGTCATCTTGGAAATTTCTCTCTCCCTCACCTTCAATCCATCAACTGAGGCCTATTAATCACAAAATCCCATTAACTTTTGCCCATCTCCACAGTTCTCACCCTAATTCAAGCTATCCTCATCTTTTCTGGACTGCTACTGCAACAGTCTTAACTGATTTTCCCACATTCACTCTTGCCACCCCTCTTCCCTTTCAATATGTATCACCACAATTCTAGTTCCACCTTATGGAACTAGCAAAAATAAGTCTAATTTGGCTTCTAAATGAGAACATTTTAAACAGTAAGGTAGTTATATCACTCTATTCTTAGCCAAGCATTCTTAGTTCCTTCTATATTCTGACAAATCAGTTTCAAGGTCACATTCTGTCATACCCTCCTTTAAAAATGTGGACCCCTGAACTGAAAATAATGCATGGAGTAACTCAGCAGTTTATGCAAAAGACTGAGACTTGCATAATCTAAAGTTTCAAACCACAATTACTATTTTTAATGTTTCCCAGCTGAAAGCATGTTAATCCATTATTTATTAAGTACCTACTATACGTCATTGTTCAGGTGTTTGGGGACAAAATAGTGACCCAAACTGACAAACCCTGTTCTCACAGAACTTGCATTAGAGTGAAGAAAAAATAAAATAAACTTCAGTTAGTAAATTATACAGTACGTTGGAAAGTGATAAATGCTATAGGGAAAAATCTGGCTTAAAAGGGGTGAGGGGGTCAGCCCAGTGGCGCAGTGGTTAAGTTCACATGCTCTGCTTCAGCAGCCTGGGGTTCGCAGGTTCGGATCCCGGGCGCGGACCTACACACCGCTTATCAAGCCAGGCTGTGGCAGGCATCCCACATATAAAGTGGAGGAAGATGAGCATGGATGTTAGCCCAGGGCCAATCTTCCTCAGCAAAAAGAGGAGGATTGGCAACAAATGTTAGCTCAGGGCTAATCTTACCAAAAAAAAAAAAAAAAAAAAAGGGTTAGGAAATGTGAGAAGAGAGCCCGCTGTTTTATGCAGAGTAGTCGGAGAAAACCTCAGTAGCAGAGTAGAAGTGTGGCTGGAGAAAGAGTAAGGTAATGAAGTCAGAGAGGAAAAAGAGACTCAAAACACTCAAAGCCTGGTAGAGCAAAATAAGGACTATGGATTTTACTATGACTGAGAAGGGAAGCCATCTAAGAAAAGAAGCAACATGATCTGATAAATTTTATCAGGATCACTTTGGCTGTTGAGCGATAAAGACTACAGGCTAACAAAGGTCATAGGGAGACTTTTTAGAAAACCATTTTACAAGTGAAAGGTGATGGTGTTGTTTCCACATTTTATATTGAACTTTTATGTGCCTAAGCACCTCAAATTAACAAAGCCGCAACTTTAAAAAAAGAAATGACAATGACAATGCAAAGAAGAGTCTTGCAAAAAGCAACAGAATGATTTGGAGTCTCTGGGTTCTACTCAGTGCTACTAACACTTTATCACCACACAGATGCAGGACAAGGTGCATACCTGTTAATTTATTCTTTGGGACAGAGGATATACTTAAGAATTTAGGTTTCAGAATTCTTTATTTCACTGAGCAAGAAAAGTCAAGATCCAATTTACATCACTAAAAGACAAAGGCAGATGATGGCAGAGCTTGCTAAAGGGTATTTACAATGAAAATTATTCTGGGGCTGACTCTTTTTGTTACTTTTATGTCTGACACGCTCTTTAGTTAGGTTTTACAACTGTCTCTCACTGATGCGTCTAAAAAATTCAGTATTAAGTCGATGAGTAGTATAACATTGCACTCATTACTAAAGAATGCTATGGATGAATCAAGAACATCATGTAACTGCACTGATCGTCCTCTCTCTGCTGATTTACAGCACAGCTTTTCAAGAAAACTGCCTAAGCACTGGTTAGTGCCCAAAGGATGAGGAAGTTGAGTGTCCCCCGAAGAGTTTCAGTCTTAACCCACGGACCCCATTACCACCACCTAAAGACATAAAAAAAGAAATTCTCCTTAAAATTTTCTCCATGAATGTTTCAGGCAGCATATTTAGGAACAATTTTCCATTTTCTTCTACAGTTTTCTTCTCCCTTGACATACTGAAGAATGTCTCTACAGCATGAATACACTCAGAGTAATAAGCAAACATCCAAACCTTACCCCACTGAAATCTGAAAATGTACTCAAATTCTCAGGCAAAAAGATCACTATCTGAATGTAAAATGTAATGATGATTAACATACTTGCAAGCACCAAAAAATATTACAGTGAAAAAGTGCAACTACAATAAGAATTGCTCATTAAAGAAAACTTCATATTGCATAAAGTAAATTCAGATTTACTTTGGAAAAGTAACCCAAAGACAATTTTAAAACTTCATCTCTTCTGCCCAAGAAGTTAAAACAACAAAAACAAAAGTCCCACAAACTTTTTACTGCAGCTCTTAACCAACAGCAAAAAAGTGAGATGATTAAGCCAACTGCCAAAGAAACAGGAAAGAGAAAGCAATGGTCTGGAAAAAGACTTGATTACATATCAAAATTCTAATGCAATTACCAATAAAATACAAAAACCACCAGTTATTTAAGAATGTTTTACCTTGAACATTCTGCTACTGAACTAAGTAGTCCTATGCATCAATTAGCCTTTGCTTTAAAACGAAAAAATGCATCTATTATTATGCTTTTTCCAAAATTCAGTGAAAATCCCCAAATTGAGAAAATTGAAGATCAGCATCTACGAGCCAAAGCATTATATTAAAAATTTTTTGACCAGTTTTACTTAAGTATCTTAATTCACTGGTAGTACAAAGACGTTAAAAAGCAACCCAAAATGAATGAAAAACGCTCAACTCGTGGACACTGTAATATACTACCGAAACACACCGGGGGCACTTTAAAATTCAACATTTGAATCTGTGAATGTTTTAATCAAGTACTTTAAATCAGGCATTTACTTTTAAAGCAATTTTTCAAAATGTGTGTGGATGGCAAGACCGCCAGCAATCTGTAAGAAATGTCTTGAATGGTTCAAAATTCCTAGGTCTGAGCGGGGCCGGCGACTGGTTAAGCTAAGTTTAGATCTCCCGGCCCTTTTGTTGTCAGCCCAGGAAACGGGTTTAAAAAGTGGGGACGGGAGAAGTTTGAAATTCAGGGCATGGGGTAAACACGGATGCTCAGCGGCGCCGGCTCTTCCCCGTTCGCGCACTCGGCGAGGTCACGGCGCAGTAAAGTTTGGTTTCACGAGCGGGCTCGGACGCTACCGACAAAAGCAAAGTCTCGCAAGTGCAGCGGCCCCAGGGGTCGGGGAGCGCCCGGAAGCCCGGCAGGACACGTTTCCACTGCAGGGAGGGGGTGCGTGTGTGCGACTCTGTCGCGGACACCCCCCCCCAGGACCCCGCACCCGGGCGGGGACAGGCTTCGCCGGCGGGAGGCGGGTAGGCCACAAGGAGGAAATGGGACGGGGTGCCGAGAGAGGCGGCGGCGGCGGCCGGGGCCGGGCCTCCCCCGCGGGGCAGCGAGAGGGAAGGGGGCCCTCCCCGCCGCCGCTTCCCCCGCCTCGAGAGGCAGCTGCAACTTTCCTCCGAGCGCAGAACGCCGCCTGGGCCGCGCGGGATTCCGAAACTTTGTCGGTCCTCCCGGCGCCCCGGGCCCGCTCCTCCGCTCTGCGCCGGCCCGCAACCCCCACGTCGGCCCGACAGCTGCCCGAGCCCACCCACCCCCGGGGCGGCCCGTGTTTACCTCAGGCCGAGGTCGACGTGCTTGCTCCGGTGGCGGCCCCACTGCAGGTCCCTAGGTCCCCGTCACGCCGCCGCCAAGTTCCCCAACATGGACTCCTTCGTCCGCCTGGAGGTGTTCCGGGGGCCGCTGGGGCGCCGGCGCTGCCGGCCGGGGCGGCAGGCGGCGGCGGCGGAGCAGGGAGCTGACCCGGGCTGCGCTGCTCCGCGCGGCTTGCGCCACCGCTGCTCCCCCTCCCCCCGCCTTGTCTGGCCTCCTCCCTCCCCTCCCCGCGCGGTCCCTCCCCCTCCCCGCTCCGCTCCGCTCAGCCGCGCCGCCACATGTCGGCGCGCTACGGTGACGACGGCGGCGGCAGGACCCGCGGCACTCTCCCTTTTCGCTCGCTCTGGCCCTGCGGCCCCGGCTGCAGCGCTCAACGGGACCACAGGGGGGCGCCGGCAAACCGCCGTTTGCGACAGAGGAACGTGGCGGGCGGAGTCACGTCACGCGGCCTGTGAGCGGGAGGGAGAATGGCAGCGAGCGGCGCGGGCTTCTGGGAAACATCCTGTCGACCCCGCCCTCTTTCCACGCTGCGGGATGTGCGCATGCGCCTTGCCTGGAGCGCTGGAGTCCGCGCTGCTTTGGCGGCTGTACGGGCTGAGTCGCCCGAGCTAGTGAAGGAGGCTTTTGGGAACTTGGACGTGAGGGGGTTTGCACGGCATTTGCTATCCTATCTTTATGTTTGTCTGATATTTGAAAAGAGTGTTAATGTGTTGTTCGGCGGTGGGTTGAGTTTTCACCCAGAGAGTTGCCCACCTGAAGTCGTCCTGCGGGAAGGTTGAAGTGTCCGTACCTTGTAAGCCCACCTCTTTCTTCCCTCCTGGGGGGCGTTTAAAAACTGCGAGCCTCACCGTGACTCCCCGAGCCTAGGCATATCACCATGTCCTAACTCCCACAACAAAAAATTAACTTGATCGCGATTAACTTGAAGGACCTCCACTCTGTGGTTAGATAGTGACATGTGATTATTCATCAATAATTTGTCGGAGCTTGCCGCGTGGAACGTTCTATTCTATTCTAACGTTCTGTGTCTTCCCCGTTGGGTCGTCACATGTTTTGTTTTACCTCAAATACCTTTACAGACTGTTTTTCGAAGTCACGGACTCTTTAACCTCAGAATTCCTCTTGTGGACAATTTCTTCAAGTTCCTGACTGCTCTGCCTGCAGTGTGTCCGCCCCTCTTCCTCCAGGTGGTCCTTCCAGTCCCCTCGCCCACGCCATTGTCCAGCTAACAGCTCTCGCGGGCTGAAGCTCTGTCCCCGGGCCACCTCGCCGACTTGGCTTACCCAGGTCTCAGTCACAGCCAGTCTCGCCGCTCGCACCTTTTCCTGTCGTCTGTCCCCTTCCTCGCTTTCTGTGCGCGCTGCTCTCTCCTAGTCACGGAGCCCTGCCGGGATGACCTTCCTCCCCACTTTCTCGAGACCCCGCCGACAGGCCACCTCTCTGCCGCGCTCGCCCAGACTAGGCCGGTTGCCGTGTCCCCGGCTCCCCGCACTGTGAGGTCGCTTTTCTGGCACCCTCCTCCTATGCATCGTGTTTGGTCTGCTCAGTGTCCGTGTCACGCTGTGAGCACTGGGACAATGTCTTATCACTTTCGTAACTACAGCTCCTGGCACAGTGCCTGTCACTCAGTAATGACTTGGTAAATAATTGGTGAAGAAACATATGAGTGGCAGCCTTGTCTCGTTCTATTTCAAAGTCTTGGGAGTTTTACAATGTACAGTTTATGATACGAGGTTTGGGAATTTAGATGGGCTTTACTGTGTTTGGGATATTTGAAGGAACAATGATCTAGAGGAGTTGAAATGCTTTCTTCTGATGGAAGAACAAAATTCTTATGAAAGGCCTTTCCCTGTCACATACCAGAGCAAACAGTACATCATAAAAAATGTTATAAGGGATGGTTAAAATAATCACTGGAAGCTTTGTTTAAAGAATTGTATGATATAACCAGATCAACAAGCACTGTAATGAGCCATCCAACAGAATACGGCTGTAGCTTTGTTGTGTATGCATGAACTTCCTCACCCTAGAGAGTCTGACCTCTAGGAGTGGCACTCCAGATGGAGACGTCTGGTGCAACGTTCTTCTGTGTGTATTTTATATAAAAATCTCTTCATTTGTTTTTGGGAAAATACTCTCTCTTAAAATTTCGTTAAAGGTCAAATGATAACATTTGCCAAATAAAAAACTGTGATTTTTAAATTGACCATAACATACTGTTTCAGCAAAACTAAACAATACAAATCTTTTGATATATTTATTCACTGGCAGATAATAAATTTTTCACTTTTTTACAGTTGCCCTCCTGGGTATTATATGAGCATGTTTTAAGAGAAAAATGCTCTTAATGCTAATGTGCTAGTGGTTTCTATTTTCATGTGCAAATAGAAAAGAGGGTAGTGGTTTGTAATAGGCCATCTCTTGCCTCCCCAGGGAAAAGACTATGTATATTTCTGTACCTGCAGCATCCTCCTAATTATGTTTGCATGTTGAAGATTTATTATTCTTTCTGTTGTTACAATATTTTTAATTTACAATGTAATAAAGAGATACAGAGCTTTAAATAAATAAAAGATGAACTATAAAATGCAGGAGTAAAGATTGATATACCAACCATCACTGTCAACATTTTAGATTTGATTATAACCATAAATAACACAAATGATACTCATCATAAAACAACCTTCAACTGAATGCGCAATTGGCGTGTTGCACTTTACCCACTTAAAACATCAACCCTGTCACACAGCAACAGAAACCTATAGTGGCATCTTTAAAAATGAAGAGTAATTAATGTACTGATTTTGACAGAGCTTAGTCAGAGATAACTGCTATTATTACTTTAACTATTATGAGTTGAATACAAAATAAAATTCAAGTTAAGAGCAGGAATCCCAGTATAAACACATTGGATTAAGTGTAAAACATGGTTCTGGGGCCGGACCCGTGGCTTAGCGGTTAAGTGCGCGCTCCGCTACTGGTGGCCCCGGGTTCGGATCCGGGTGCGCACCAACGCACCGCTTCTCCGGCCATGCTGAGGCCGCCGTCCCACATACAGCAACTAGAAGGATGTGCAACTGTGACATACAACTACCTACTGGGGCTTTGGGGGAAAAAAGGAGGAGGATTGGCAATGGATGTTAGCTCAGGGCCAGTCTTCCTCAGCAAAAAGAGGAGGATTAGCTCAGATGTTAGCTCAGGGCTGATCTTCGTCACAAAAAAAACAAAAAACAAAAAACAATAAAACATGCTTCTGATATGGACTCTGTCACTTAAGACCTTTGCAATTTTGAGCAAATCTCCTAATTTTTCTGGTCCTCAGTTTCCATATCTATTACAATGAGAGTGTTTATTTTAACGATCTCTGTGGCATTTTTATAAAAGAAGTGTATGAATTAGAAGGGTATGTAGTTTAAGACTCTTATACAAAACATGACCAAATATACAGTATCTTTGTAAGAAATGAAAAATGTGAGGAAAAGTTAGTTTACAGGAATTAAAAAAAAAGCCAATGGTTTATTTCTGTTTTCACAACTGTGAAGAATTTTAATCAGGATGATACTGATTATTATCCAGTTGTTTTCTATGTGGAATAAATTTATTTCAACAGCAATCAGTTGGGTGTCTACGCTCTGGGAGGTGCTGTGAGATGGTTATAGATGAATGAACTCAGAGACAGTTTAGTGGGTACAGATAAAAAAAAGTACAAAAACAAACTAAGGAAGAATATAAACGTCATAAAAGGAATAAAAACAAAGTGCTGGGTGGAGGAAGGAGTGTCACATGAGGGAAGGAATACAAAAAGGATCAAAGACAACTTCATGAAAGAGCAAATCTGAACAAAATATAGTCAGGTATTCCAAATTTGAAGACTTCGGTTTCTCTCAGGCTGCTCTCCCATCCCCCACAGCAGCTCTTCTACATTTTTCTCACTCCCCTCAAGTCTCAACCTCACAATCACTCCTGCTGAGCCTTGCAACCCTGAACCCAGCAAAAGACCTCACCACAGGAAGATCTTATGGGAAATAACTTCCTCAACATCTTTCCCTACACCTACCAAGTCTGTCTATATCCACACACACTTCTTTTACTCCATCACAGAGGAAGAACTCTCTCTTTTCTCGCTTAGGCTTAGCTTTCTACTTTGCTGTAGATCTGTTTTTTCCAGACTTTGGGATTTACAGACCATCCACATTTCTAACAGTTTGGGAACTGACGTAGGGCTACTAACTTTTTAATCTTGACAAATAGCAGTATACATTTTTAAAGTCCTCCCATCTCTTATCACCATGATTTCCTAAAAGAAATGCATTTGCAACACCAAAAAACTAAATTTTATGAACTACTCTGTTTATTTGCATTTCCCTGGGGAACACTGCAGCCATCACAGCTCTGGTTCATTTGGGATTTGCTCTGAAACATCCCCTCTATCCCTTCAGGCCTGCTCCACAGTTACTCTGTCTTCAATATTTTCAGTCTTCTTTACTGGAGATTAATTTATCTCTCTTCTCGCCAAATCTAAAAATAGTTTATGTTTTAAGTGTAAACTTCCTCATTTCACTTTCTATTCACTTTTATAAAAGGTAATAAGCATTCATTGTAACAATTCAAACAACACAGAAGTATATAAAGTATATTCAGAAGTATATAAAGAGAAAGGTAAGTTTTTCTCTCGCCATCCCAATCCTAGATAAAACCAATGTCAAAAGATTGCTGTTTCACTCCACACTTTTTCCAATGGTTGTAGAAACACATACATAAATAGAGGTCTTGATTTTTATTTTTACAAATAATGAATCACACCATATATATTTTTCTGCAACTTTCTTTGTCTTATTCAATAGTTTATCATGAATATTCTTTTATCTGTCTTTTAACTAGCTGCACAATATTATATTAATGTACCATAATTTTTGAAGCCATTCCTTTACTGAGAGATAATGCAGATTTGTCCAGATTTTGTGCCATTATAAACAATGCTGGAATAAGTATCCTTATACTATACATGTATCTTTTTTAAATTGTGCAATCTTTTTTCTATAGAATCGAATTCTTAAAGTGAGATTATTGAGACAAAAGATATGTGCATTTTTTTATTTTAATAGTTACTGCCTGTAGAGGGTATATATTGGTTTGTTTTGTTTTGTTTTGCCACCCAGCACCCATCTCCTCTTTTTCTGGTAACAGCAACACAGTTTTCTTTAGATGAATTAGTCCCGCTTCTCTCTTAATCTGTGGGGTTACATATGGTATTGACTCCTCCCCTGGCTTCTACATTTGGTCAATGCGAGTATAATATCCCCCTAGTTATAATGTTCTAGAGTTCAGGGATGGGCACATGACTCAATTCAGGCCAATAAGAATTAGATCAAAGACTTCTTTTCTGCTGGACTTGTTACTGTAACGATGTAAGCTCTCCTCATGAAGAGAGACCCTTACTGAAAATGACTTCCACTCAGAGGAAGGCAGAACTAAGACATGAAAGAAACGAGATTCTAATGATAACATTTAGGTAGATTTGGTCCAACTATGTCTCGATTTTCCAGTTGTGTCACTATAAATAACTTTTGGCAGGGGGAATTGAGTTGGGTTTTCTGTTACTTGTGACCAAAGATATCTTGAGTGACACACTGCCAGATTACCTGTAGAGTTATTGCAGTTCACACTCCAGTCAAAAGGTAGAAGAATGTCTATTGCTCCATCTCTTGCCAGTACCGAAGCACGAATCTTAAATTTTTGTCAGTGTAATATGCATTAAATGTTATCTCACTGTTATTTTAATTAGTGTTTCCTTGACTACTAGTGGGGTTGACCTTCTTTTCATACATTTTTGGGCTGGTCATAGACTTTGTATGTTTTTATCTTAAGTTGTTTGTCTTCATCTTTCTTTGATCTTTTTATAGGATTCCTTTTAAGTTAGAGCTCTTAACTCTTGATGTTCCATATATGTAGGTACTACTTTTTTCCTCATAATCATCTTTTCACTTTGCGTGTGAAGGCTTTTGTCGTAAGAAGGTTTTAATTTTTATATTGTCAAATCTGTCCATTCACTTTTCTTTTTTTGGGAGGAAGATCAGCCCTGAGCTAACATCCATGCTAATCCTCCTCTTTTTTTGCTGAGGAAGACAAGCTCTGAGCTAACATCTACTGCCAATCCTCCTCCTTTTTTTTTTTTCCCCAAAGCCCCAGTAGATAGTTGTATGTCATAGTTGCACATCCTTCTAGTTGCTGTATGTGGGACGCGGCCTCAACATGGCCGGAGAAGCGGTGCGTTGGTGCGCACCCAGGATCCGAACCCGGGCCGCCAGTAGTAGAGCACGCGTACTTAATGGACAGGGGCCGGCCCTGTCCATTCACTTTTAAACCCACTGCAATTAGGCTTATGTTGACACGACTCCATTGAAACTGCTCCTGGAAAAAGTCACCAGGGACTTCACTTGCCAAATACAATGAACTCTACAGTCCTCAGCAAGCAGTTGTTATCTTGTATTGTCTGCCTACTGTGTACCAGGCTCTGTGCTAGGTGCTGGTGGTATAAAGATGAGATAGTGTCCTTGCCCTTAAAGAATTTACAATGTAGTACAACGGTCAAGCATATGAACATGATTTCAATATGTAATTGATGCTGATGTTGAGTTTGGGTTATGAGCTGAATCGTGTCCTCCCAAAATTCATGTGTTGAAGTTCTAACCCCCAGTACCTCAGAATGTAATTGTATTTGGAGATAAGGTCTTTAAAGAGGTGATTAAGTTCAAATAAGGTCTTTCGGGTAGGGCCTAATCCAATATGACTGGTGTCCTTATAACAAGAGGAGATTAGGACACAGACATGTGTGCACACAGAGGAAAGACCATGTGAAGGCAGGAGAAGATGGCCATCTACAAGCCAAGGAGAGAGGCCTCAGAAGAAACAACCCTGCCAACACCTTGATTTCAGACTTCTAGCCTCCAGAACTGTGAGAAAATAGATTACTCTTGTTTTGACACCCAATGTGTGGTACTTTGTTATGGCAGCCCCAGCAAACTAACAGCCCTTCCACAAAATCCCTTCTGTCCTATCCCCTTGTGTAGCATCCATGTGGTCATGGAAGGCAAAGATTAAAACATACCACCAATTCCAGGAATGAACTTTGATTATTTTAAACCATTCAGGGTAATCCCATACCTCCTTCCACAACGAGTGGTTTAGGAAACCCAGACTTTGGCCCATTTGTGTCAATGAAACTTAAAAAGAGCTGGTGACTCTGAGAAAGATTTTTCCTTTTTCTTCAAATGAAGATACTAAAAGACTGCTCTCTTTCCATTTGGATGATGAAGGTTGAGAATATAAACCCTGGAATTACTTCAGCTACTGTGATTGTGAACAAAGCTAGCTTTAGAATAATGGCCCTTCTGTGGATGGCAGAGCAGAGAAATGGAGCAAAAGCGGGTCCTTGACATCATTAAGCCACTGAATCAAACCAATCCCGATACCTGCCCAGTTGTGTGGGCCAATAAATACCCTTCATTATTTAAGCAATTTTGATTTTTTTTTAAACTTAGAATACAAAAGGTCCTGACAGTTGTAAGATACACGGGGAAGGGAACCTATCACAGACTGAATTCCCTGGGAAATACACTTTGAGATGAAGATTGGGGTGCAGAAATTTCACTGGGGAATGCTCTTGGGATCCACCTGTAGCAAGAGTAAAGGAAGAAATATTGGGCAAAGGATTGAACTGTGATGCAGTCTAACAAAGGCCTTAGCCATTCCCACAGGGAGCTCTGAAGACTTTATCTACCTCAATCACCAATCACCTCAATCACCTTCAGTCACCTCAATCACCAATCATTTTGGCTGAAGCCAGAAAGGTAAGGTGGCCCTCTGGAGTGAAGGGTAAGTTCTGGAGAAGGATTCAGTTGAAAGCTATCAGCTTACAACATCTCCAGCAGCTGTGGAATGACTGCTTCAGTCCTGGATGGGGAGATCGCTGCACCATGATATCCATGACTGTCTACACTTTTACATATAAGTTCTAGGAGAGGCTCTTCCAAAATTCTGTTGGGTCTCTTTTCCTGGAGAAACTTAATAGAAAAGGGTTGGTGGGATTAACTACAGCCCTTGAAGCTGCTCTTGGGGCCATAATTGAAGCTGGTCATCTCCCTCCTCTGCCACCAATTCTAGATTCCTCTTACCCTCTGCTGGTCTAGGTAGCTTACTTAGTGCAATGATTCAGATCCTCTTAACTGAGAGACCTGAGCCTTTCATCACCAAGTCCTTCTCAAGTTGTGGCTGCTGCATTTGTCCATGTGCATCTAAATTGGGCAAGTGAAAACCAAGACACCCAAATGGATTACCTGAGTATCAAACATATTCTTTCCCGTCCCTATTGTGTAACAGTTGCCCTACTGAAGATCAGGGTCAATTATCCTTGCCTTCTGGTTTCTTGGAATGTGGAGCCTGAAGTGATCAGTCAGCAGCTGGGGTTTAATGGGACTTTTCCTGTGTCTCCTGGTAGAAGCAATCCCCCCCCTGGTAGCCAAAACCTCTAACCTCTGGGGAAAGAAGGTTAAAAATTCCTCAAGATGCAGTCTATACTGAAGTCAAAATATAATGATGTACACCTAAAATTTATATAATGTTATAAACCAATGTGACCTCAAAAAAAATTCCCCAAGTGGATCACTGGGAATCAGTATACAGAGATACTCCTACTTCCACCCTTCTGCTACTGGATTCATGTATTCTCCCTATTGGGGACCCTGTACCATAAGATGAATATCAATTTGGAGTATACCTTGAGTCCTGGAGGTGGTGCTCCTCCTCATGAGGTATCCTTTGCAAGCTAGCACCTCAGCTGAATCTTCAACAGGTCATTCCAATGCTCTATCAGTCTAGCAGTTTGCCTGGGTGGTGTAGTATATGAATGGATCAGTGGATCCCATGGTCACGCACCCACTGCTGCACCAACTCCCAGATCGGTGAATCAAATGCTTTAAACTCTCAGTAGTGCTGGCTTACACCCATCAGGCAGGAGGTCTAACTTGGAATATGTTTAAATTCCAGTCAAGATAGATTGATACTACTTCCAGGATGGAATAGGTCCAGTGTAGACAACTTGCCGCCAAGTAACTGGTAGGTTTTCTAAAGGGATCATGCCATATTGGAGGCCATCAAGTTTCTGTTGCCGGCAGGTTGGATATCTGACAGTGGCAGTAGATGGATAAGCCTTGGTAAGCGGGAGCCCATACTACTGGGCCCATGTATAACCTCCATTCCTGTCCCCATTCTTATCACTTGGCTGTTAGACCAACACTGATGTGGCCAATGGCAGAGACTAGCTGATGTCATCTGGACAAGTCATTGTTTCTTGTGGTTGTTTAGTGCCTCTTCTGTGATGGAGCTCTCTGTTGGGCATTAACATGTGAAGCAAAGATCTTCACATTTCATGTCCACTTTTATAGATTCATCCACATGCCTCTTTCCCAGACCTCTTTATCTCCCACCTTTCTCCCTCCAGACTCTGACCAAGCAGATACGCCTTTTGCCAGTGCCCATACTTTCCACACAAAGTAAATGACCAGGTGCACAAGCCAAAACTCTGCCCACTTAGAGGTATTCCCCTCACTGGTGATTTTTAGGACACTTCCTTAGGGGCTGCCTGTGGCACTTGGGCACTAGGACTGCCGCCTTTAGGTCCCCCACATCCTACAGCAGCGATGGAAGAAAGGAAGGCCAGGCCAAGCATGAGAAATAAAAAGTCTTTACTGGCCCTAGACCAGGAGTCCATGGGTCTTGAGGACCTCTTTGTATTTGTCAGTTGTCTTCTCCATGTTCTTCTCAGCTTGTTTCCTCAATCCCATGAGCTGCTGCTTCCTCGGTAATGGATCTTGACCTTCTCCTTCCTCCTCTCCTCCAGGGTGGCTGTCACCACCAGTACTTCCAGGCTACCTTGCGAACCAGGTGCCCCAGGTGAGCAAGCTTCAGAGTGCGCTTCAGACGCACAACCTTGAGGGGGCAGAGGGGTGGTGCGGGATCCCATTGAACACTTTGAGGCAGTCCAGGGCGGCCGGCCTCACTTAGTCTTGAGCAACAAAATGTCTCACACGGTTCCACCAAAAGATGCAGCTAGGTGCCCGGAAGTGGTAGGGGACCAAACATGGTAGAGGACCCGAAGTGGCAGGGGACTGGAAGAGGTAGGGTCCACAGGACCAGTTGGTGTTCATGCATTTGTGTTAGAAGACCAGGTACAACAACTTGTTTCTGTAGAAATTGCCAGAAATGTGGATGCCCTCACAGCGCATGACCAGCACCTTCCTGCCTAGCAGTAACTACTTGGCCACGATGATCGCCTGCCAACCCAGGAAATGGGCTCGGCTATCCGAGTACCAGGACCTGCCCCACCGCCATCTGTGGCAGTTATTTGGGAAAGGCCAGGAACTATTCTATAAAAGGTACATAAGTCTCCACTGCAGATGACATGACCTCACTCCAGAACCCTAGAGATCTGTGTTGTTATGCACCCAGTGGGACTTGCCATGAACTTTGTAATTTTTACCAAGATGAGAAAATTCAAATATGCAAATACATAAGGAAAAAAACAAAAATGCTTACAAATCTCAATTCCTGTCAAATCATCAACATCCTAGTGAGCATCTTTTTAGACCTCTATAAATTTACATAAATAAAACTACCTATATAATTGCTGTTTTACAGCCTGCTTTTTGATTCAACAATATGTCAATGAATCTAGATATACCTCATTCCTTTGTTTGGATATATCATAAATTAACTAGTTTGCTGTAGATAATGAGTTCTTAACTGGGTGGTACTGCCCTCTAGAGTATGTTTTGTGTCTAAAGAGTCAACCTATTGAATCATATTATTTTTTATCTTGAAATGCATATTATTTTGTTACAAATTTCCATTTATTCTCTTTTATATTACAGTTAGGTATATTTTGTTGTAGGTATCTATGATTTTCATTTCAGGACTATAAAGGGAGTGTTACAAAATACTTATAAAAAGGAGACTGAGTTGGCTAGGGTTTAGAAGCATTGCTGGTAGATGGACATAGAGTATTTCTAATTTTCAATATTACAAAACAAGCTCTGGTGAACATCTTTATTCATTCATTCTTTGGAATGGGTTTGCTACCTTAAAGGGTATGCATGTTTAAAATTTTGACACATTGCACCAGTTTACCAATACACTAACAGGGCATGAGAGTGCCAGTTCCCTCATGTACTCACCAACAGCAATGTAATCCTGATGTCTACAGAGGTCACTCTTCTCATAAGAGCTAGATAAAATTTTCTTAAAACTCATATTTATGTCCTGGGGTAAATTTAGAGTCCTCCCCATGATTTTGAAAATTCTAGGAACTTAGTTTATTCCTAGTCACTTCTGGGTTTAATTTCTGACTTCAACTGATTTCACTTTCTCTGCCTTTTATTTTTTTAAATAACATCTATATTGAGATATACTTCACATACCATACAATTCATCCATTTAAAGTGTACAATGCAATAGTTTGTGGTATATTCACAGTTATGCAACCATCACCACAATCAATTTTAGAACAATGTTTTCATCACAACCCTCCCCTAAATCCCATACCCATTAGCAATCACTCCTCATTCCAAACCCCCTCCTCCAATCTTCCAGCCCTAGACAATCACTAATCTACTTTCTGTCTCTAAGAATTTGCCTATTCTGGAGATTTCATATAAACAGAATCATAAAATACGTGGGTTTTTGTGACTGGCTTCCTTCACTTAGCATAATTTTTTCAAGGTTTATTCATGTTGTAACATGTAGCAGTACTTCATTTCTTTTTTTATTATTATTTTTTCATGTCTTTTTATTATTGAATAATATTCTGTTGTATGGATATACCACATTTTATTTATCTGTTCATCAATTGATAGCTATTTTGGTTGTATCCACTTTCTGGTTATTATGAATGATGCTGCTATGAATATTCATGTACAAATTTTTGTGTAGACATATGTTTTTATTTCTCTTGGGTTTATACCTAGGAGTGGAATTGCTGGGTCATATGGTAACCCTATGTTTAACCTTTGGAGGAACCGCCCAACTCTTTTCCAAAGCGGCTGCACCATTTTACATTCCTATCAACAGTGTATGAGGGTTCCAATTTCTCCATACACTCAGCAACACTTGTAATTTTCTGTGGTTTTGATTATAGGCATTCTTTTGAGTGTGAATTTGTATCTCATTGTGATTTTAATTTGTCTGTTTCTTTTTTTTTTTTTATAATTTTATTTATTTATTTATTTCCCCCAAAGCCCCAGTAGATAGTTGTATGTCATAGCTGCACATCCTTCTAGTTGCTGTATGTGGGACGCGGCTTCAGCACGGCCGGAGCAGCAGTGCGTCGGTGCGCACCCGGGATCCGAACCCGGGCCGCCAGCAGCGGAGTGCGCACACTTAACCGCTAAGCCACAGGGCCGGCCCCTTAATTTGTCTTTTTCTAATAGCTAGTGATGTTGAACATCTTTTCATGTGCTTATAGGTCATCTGTATATCTTCTTTGGAGAAGTGTCTATTCAGATCATTTGCCCATTTTTAATTGGGCTATTTGTGTTTTTATTATTGAGTTATAATAAATCTTTATATATTCTAGATACAAGCCCCTTGTGGATATATGCTTTGCAAATATTTTGTGCCAATCTGTGGATTTCCATCTTCAGTTTCTTGATGATGTCCTTTCAAGCACAAATGTTTTTAATTTTGATGATGTCCAATTGGTCTATTTTTTTTCTTTTGTTGCTTATGCTTTGGTGTCATGTCTACGAAACCATTGCCTAATCCAAGATCACAAAGATTTATGCCTATATTTTCCTCCAAGAGTTTAATAGTTTTAGCTCATAGGTTTAGGACTTTGATCCATTAATTTTTGTATGTGTATATGCATAAATTTTGTGTTTATGCAATTTCAGTCTTTTGCATGTGGATATTCAGCTGCCCCAACATCATTTGCTGAAAAGACTTCCTTTTCCCATTAAATTGTCATGGCATCCTTGTCGAAAATAAATTGACCATAAATGTGAGGGTTTATTTCTGGAAGTCTCAATTTTATTTCATTGATCTATATGTCTGTCCTTATGCCAGTTGATGTTATGTCTTGATTACTATAGCTTTGTAGTAAGTTTTGAAATTGGGAAGTGTGGGTCCTTCAACTTTTTTCTTCTTTTTCAAGATTGTTTTGGCTATTCTGGGTCCCTTGAATTTTCTTACGAATTTTAGGATCAGCTTGTCAATTTCTGCAAAAAAAGAGAGCTGGTATTTTGGTGGTGATCAGGTTGAATCTATAGATTAATTTGGGAAGTACTGCCATCTCAATAGTATTAAGTCTTCCAATCCAGCATGTGGGATGCCTTTCCATTTATTTAGGTCTTCTTTAATTTCTTTCAATACGTAATGTTTTATAGTTTCCAGAGTATAGGTTTTGCACTTTTTTTCGTTAAATTTACTCCTATTTTATTCTTTTTTATGCTATTGCAGATGGAATTGTTTTCTTACTTTCGTTGTCATATTATTCATTTCAAATGTATAGAAATACGAATGATTTTTGTGTATTGATCTTGTATCCTGCAATCTTGCTGAATGCACTTATTAGTTCTAATAGTTTTTCAGTGGATTCCTTAGGATTGTCTATTTACAAGACCATGTCATCTGCAAATAGAAATAGTTTTACTCTCTCTTCCAATCTGGATGCCTTTTACTTCTTCTTTTTGCCTAATTGCCCTTGCTAGTATCTGCAGTACAATGTTGAATAAAAGTGGTGAGAACAGACTTCCTTGTCTTGTTCTTGATTGTAGGGGGAAAACATTCAGTCTTTTATTGTTAACTATGATATTAACTGTGGGTTTTCATAGAAGTCCTTTATCAGGTTGAGGAAGTTCCTTTCTAAGTTTGTTGAATGTTTTTATCATGAGAGGTGTTGGATTTTGTCAAATGTTCTTTCTTCATCTGTTGAGACAATCAAGCCATTTTTGTCCTTTATTCTAGTGATAGAGTATATTATATTAATTGATTTTTTGAATATTGACCACCTTGCATTTCTGGGATAAATCCCACTTGATCATGGTGTACAATCCTTTTTATATGTTGCTGGATTCAGTTTGCTAGTTCATCTCTGTGTTTTGCAATTTTTTCTTTATGAGTATCCAAGTATTAGCCCAAATATGGGGCATGGCTGCTTCTCCTTGATTTTTCTCCAAATACCACTGTAAAGATCATTTCTCATTCATTCTGGTACCTGGAATCTGAACTCCTTATGAGTCTTGGTAGGGAGCAAAGTCCATTTCTCACTATAGGAATTAAAACAATTCACTTTTGCAACCTCCCCTGGCACTAGGGCAGAGGCATAAGATCAATCAGACACACCTTAGTTTGTATATAATTTGGGATCTAATGACACTAAAAGTAAGGTAAAACTAACTCTCTCTCTCTCTCTCTCTCTGCACAGTGGTAAGTGTTTGCTTCCCAGAACCAGACTTGAGGCATAATTTAGGTGTTTTCCCCAGTTGCTTAGTCCCAACCTAGTTCTCTAACCCTCCCAGTGCTTCCGTGGGCTGCCCAATATCCTTTTAATAAATCCCTTTTTGCTTAACTCACCCAGAGTCCTCTTTTATTAACGGCAACTAGTAGCCTTGCCAGATAAAGACAATACATTACTGTTACTTAATTTATACTACTAATTCAGGAGATGATGTCAGAGATTGTTATCAAAGAACTATACAGTAAATAATTTAAAATTGAATATTTGACTTCTCTTTTTAAAGAACCTTGGCTATTTTTCCCAACATAAGCTCCAGCCTTCCACAAGGTACTTTCTTCCATGCTCTTTATTTTTTCTTCTTCCCACCCCATCCCAAAATTCCTGTTCATTTCTTAAGTAAAGTGACTTATCTAATTCTGTTTTCTCCTGCCAATCCCAAGTAAGTTCTCAAGATATTTTCACAAATAAAAAGACAGTTCTTTCCCTAAGTCAAACTAGTCACAGAATTTTTTTCATTCCACCACATTAGATATTCCATGTTATTTTGTCATAATCTGACAAACAACAAAGATATCACATTTATTAAAACTTGCATTTGATGGATTATTCCATTTTTTAAAAATTGGAGACTAATATTTCTTCTTTTGGAAATTACCTGTGATTTTCTTATTTTTTCTCTTGGAATATTTGTCTTTTTCTTGTTATTTTATAAATTCTTTTAAGCTCTTTATACACAGAGAATGTTACTATATAATCATATATGTTGCAATCCCCAGGTTGTTATTTGGCATTTGGCATTGTTTATGATGAAGTTTTGTTTATTTTACCACGCATAAACTTTGGTCTCGGTTTTTAGGAAATAAAACCTTTCAAGGTTTTCCTTTATGACTTCTAGATTTTGTGTCATGCTTGAAAAGCTTCTCCCACTGCCTCTGGCCCCAAGACTCTATAAATGTTTACCCGTCATTTTTTCTTCTCCACCTATCATTCATTAAAAACCAAGAAACTAACGTCCAGATTGATAAAATTGACTTGCCCGTGGTCATACAACTAATTAAAGGTAGAAATAGACTACAAAAAAAGATGACGGTCCTACCCAAAGCAGTTCTGAATAGTGGTACTTTGTTTAATTGCTAACAATTTTTTTAATGTTAAGTAAGATTTTTCACCCTTAAAAATTCTGGCTGTTTTCTAGAAGCTCTTTATGACGTAAAAAGAAAATACTCTCTCAAACACTGATAATCCAAAAGACACAGTGGGATTTATTAGACAAATGTATACTCCCTCTCGAGAAATTCCTTTATTAAGACACATGGGAAAATTTGCATCAGTTTAGTAAGCCAGCTGCTCCTCCTAAGTCCTATTGCCTTTGAGCTGCTGTGTAATAGTTAGAGCCAACAGAAGGCAGAGTATTCAAAAAAGCTACTATTCTTCCTTAAAGTCGTATTTGGCATGTAAAAATTATTTATACACTCATTTTAAGCTGACAGCAATACTTTTGCCAGCTTCATAAATTATTAATATTTTTTTTACTATTTATCAGAATCTGTGAAGAATTCTTATATCTTGTTATTTTTAAAGATTTTATTTATTTATTTTTTTCCCCCCAAAGCCCCAGTAGATAGTTGCATGTCATAGCTGCACATCCTTCTAGTTGCTGTATGTGGGACGCGGCCTCAGCATGGCCAGAGAAGCGGTGCGTCGGTGCATGCCCGGGATCCAAACCCGGGCCGCCAGCAGTGGAGCGCATGCACTTAACCGCTAAGCCACGGGGCCGGCCCTATCTTGTTATTTTTAACAAGTGTATTTGTACACCTCTTAAACCAGCAGAATATTAACATTCAATAGTTACAGATCTGCATGTCTTCTGAATTCACTATATGAGTTTCAGTGATTTTTGCTTTCTATTATAGATTTATTTTTGAAATAATATAAAAATCTGTGAGGGGAAGTCATTCTCAGAAAGAGCTATTAGTATACAGACAAGCAATAATTGGTTATTTTCCAAATTAAATCTTTTCTTAGGTGAATTTGGTTTCAAACTAATTTAGTCTTCATGCTTTCTGTAACAGTAAAAGAACTTTTAAATACAGTCTTTACTTTGATTAAGCTCTAACATCCAAGAAATATCTTCAGGATCTGCCTCTTTAAAATACACCTGTATTTTTCAATAAATGTACAGTGAATTGTGTTCTTAATTTTTTTCCTTCCAATAATTATGATGAACATTCAGCAATAATAAAGCAGCTCTGGAATACACAGCAGGAGAAATCAACAATCATCCCACTCATACAATAATTTATTTCATTTATGGATGTTTTCTTTCAATATTTCTAGATATAGTATATATAGCACATAGTTACAATGCAAGTGTTCATACATTTTGTTTTCACTTTTCTGTTATTATGATGTCATAAAACTTTTGGTATTGCCATTTGATTGACATGAATTGAATTACCACAATATTCCTATGAGGATATTTCACAGTTTAATTAATTATTGTTTTTCTTTCCAGCTCCCAGAATATTTCTATTATGTCTTTGTTGTTTATATTTCACATACTTTAAAAAGGATTTGAGGCTGTATAAAAGCAAAACAAAGATTATTGAAATAGAACTGAAGAAAGCTTTGTAAAGGGTTTAATAAATAAATATGCTAAAAATCAGTGTTAATTTAATTAAATAGCTCTAAGTTTCATTCCAGAATATACTTTCATACAACTGTGTCTATGATAAGACAACATAGGTAGAAAAGCGTGAGCCTATATGTATGTAAGTGTGAGTCTACATACATTTGAGGGTGAATATTTCATTTATAGAAATATTTACTTCCAGCTTCTTTAAAATTGAAGCTTCTTCTATTTTATATATTCTGTCTTTGTCAGATTTTGTATTTGGGTAATGCTGACTTCATAAAATGAGTTGAGAAGTGTTCCCTTATTCTCTAATTTCTGAAAGGTTTGTATAAGATTAGTATTATTTCTTCCTTAAATATTTGATAAAATTCACCAGTGAATCCATATGAACCCAGCATTTTCTTTCAAGGAAGTTTTTAGATAACAGATATAATTTCTTTTTGTCTTGTGTCAAATTTGGTAAGTCGGATTTCTCAAGGAATCTGTCCATTTCATCTAAGTTGTTGAAATTGTTGGCATAATGTTGTTAAAAATATTCTCTCATTTTCCTTTTGATATCTGTAAAGTCCATAGTGAGAACCTCTCTTTCATGCTCGATGTTAGTAATTTGTGCTTTCTCTTTATCTTGATCAGTCTAGCTAGGGGTTTATTGATTTAGTTGATCTTTTCAAAGAACCACCATTTGCATCTGTGAATTTTCTCTATTGTTCGTTTTCTATTTTGTTGATTTCTGCTTCTATCATTATTATTTCCTTCTTTCTACTTTAGATTTAATTTGCTCTTTTTTTTTAAACATTTCCTTTTTTTTTTTTTTTTGGTGAGGAAGATTGGCCCTGAGCTAACATCTGTGACCATCTTCCTCTATTTTGTATATGGGACACTGCCACAGCATGGCTTGATGAGCAGTGTGTAGATCCATGCCCAGGATCCAAACCTGCAAACCCTGGGCCACCAAAACAGAGCATGCGAACTTAACCACTATGCCACCGGGCCAGTCCCTAAACTTTTTAAGATGGAACCTCAGGTCATTGATTTGAGACTTCTTTTCTAATATAAACATTTAAAGCTCTAAACTTCACTCTAAGCACTGCTTTAGCTGCATCCCACAAATTTTGATACATTGTGTTTTCATTTTTACTAAGTGTTCTAAACATTTTCTGATTTCTTTGGTCATTTCATTTTGACCCATTTATTATTTATAAGTGTGTTATTTAATTTCCAAATATTTGGGGTTTTCTTCAATAATGTACTTCTTATTATTGATTCCCAATTTAATTTCACTGTGTTCCAAGAGCATAATTTGTATGATGTAATCATTTTGCATTTATTGAGACTTGTTTTATGGCCAAGTATACTTATCTGTCTTGATAAAAAGTACCATGTGCTATACAGGTGACCGACAAATAATAATGTACAACTGAAATTTCACAATGTTATAAACTATTATGAGACTAATAAAAAAAAGTACTGTGTGCACTTGAAAAGAATATCTATGCTGCAGTTGTTGGGTGTAGTGTTCTGTAAATATCAATTAGGTCAAGAAAGTTGATTGTGTCGTTCAGGTCATTCGTGTCCTTGCTGATATCTTGCCTAGTTGTTCCATGAATTGGTGAGAGAGAGGTATTAATATCTCCACATATATTTGTGGAATTATCTTTTTCTTTCTTTAATTCCTTCAATATTGCTTCATGAATTTGAAGGTCAGTTATTGGATGGGTATACAATTATGATTGTTATGTTTTCCTGTGAATTGGCCCTTTTATCAGTATGAAATGCTCCCTTTTGTCTCTGGTAATACTGTTTGGAGCTATTTAATATATTAATATGGCCACTCCATCTTTCGCATGCTTACAATTTTAATGGTTATTTTTTTTTCTGATTTACTTTCAACTCGTCTGCATATTTATATTTTAAGTGTCTCTTGGAGAGAGCATATGGTTGGGTCTTCCTTTTAAAAAATCTATTCTGATAATTGTTTTTAATTAGACTGTTTAGTCCATTGTCATTTGATACAATTCTTGATATGGTTGGACTTGGGTCTAGCATGTTGTTATTTTGTTTACTGTTTGTCCTCTCTATTTTTGGTTCCTATCTTCCTCCTTTCTTGACTTATTTTGGATTATTTGAATATTTTTTAGAATTCCACTTTATTTTACCCAGTGTTTTTAAAAATTTTATCTAGAATTTATCTTGTCTTTTTGGTTACTTTTTTGCATTTTTTTTAAGTAGTTGCTTTAGGGATCACAATATATACCTTTAATTTTTCACAATCTACTTTGAATTAATATTATATCACTTCACATAAAATATAAAAACTTTGCAATTGCATTGGCCCATTTTCCCACTCTCTACTGTCCTTTTGGCTATAGTTGTCACGCGTATTATATTTACGTATATTAAAAATTCCATAAGAAAATGTTATAATTTTTGCTTTAAATTAGCCTATGTATTTTAAAGAAATTAAGAGGAAAATAGCCCTTAATATTTATTCAGATATTTACCATTTCAAATGATCTTCATTCCTTTCTGAAGATCCAAGATTCCCTCTGGTGTCATTACTCTTCAGCTAAAAAACTTCCTTTTACCGTTTCTTTTAGTACAAATCTGCTGGAGATAAATTCTCTTAGTTATCTTTTATCTATGTTTTTATTTTGGCCTCATTTTTGAAGGATATTTTCACTGCATATAGAATTCTGTTTGACAGAGTTTTTTTCTGTTAGCACTTGGACTGTGTTCCGGTATGTTTTGGTTTCTGTTGTTTCTGATGAGAAGTCAACCATTTACCGTATCACTGTCCTGTACGTTACATGTCATTTTTCTCTTGCTGTTTTTCAAGATTTCCCTTTATCTTTTATTTTCAGCAGTTTGACTATGATATGCCTAGCCATTATTTTCTTCATATTTATTAAGCTTGGGATTTGCTGAGTTCCTTGTGTCTGTATTTTTATTTTCTTCAACAAATTGAATACATTTTCAGCCATTATTTTTTTCAAACTTTTTTTCTGCCTCATCCACTCTTTATTCTCCTTCTGTGACTTTAATTTCATATATCTTGGACCTTTGGTATTGTCACACAGGTTCATGAGTATCTGTTCATTTTCTTTAATCATTCTTTTTCTGTTCTTCAGATTAGATAATTTCTATTGATTTATCTTCAGATTTACTGATTCTTTCCTTTGTTATCACCATTCTGCCGTTAAGATCAAGCAGTGAATTTTTTGTTTCAGATATTGTGTTTTTCGATTCTGGAGTTTCCATCTGGTTCTTTTTCATAATTTTTAGTTCTCTTCTGAGTCTTTCTATTTTAATTCATTACAGTGTATTTTTCTTTATCTCATTAAGCATGGTTTTAATAGCTGGGTTAAGTCTTTATCTGCCGGCTTAAGTCAGCTAATACCAACATCTGAGTCATCTTTAGACTGACTTCCATTCATTATCTTTTCTCTGTAGAATAGATCACATTTTCCTGATCCTTCATATGTCATATATTTGTATTGTATCTTGAATATTGTGAATTTTATGTTGTGGAGATTTTGGATTCTGTTATAATCCTCCAAAGAGTGCTGATCTTTTTGTTTGAGCATGCAATTAACTCAGTTGGATTAAGACAGCAAACTGTGTCTTTTGGGGGCAGCTCAAATCTCAGTTTAGTTCTTTTGTACCTGAGCTATTTGCAGTGTGCTCATACTTCAGAGGTCAGCTATAAACTTGGTTATATTTTAGATATAGAATTTAGGAATCCCTCTTTGGTTCGCTCTTTTCTACGATTCCACTCTCACCTTCTAATGACTCAGGTTGCCCTGAACTCTGTATTTTGTTTCTTCAGGCCAGAAGGACTACAGATTATTGGAGTCCTGCACATTGCCACAACTGTGGCCTGACTTCAGGCTAAACTGTCCACCACCTAAAAATGTGAAATGCCTGTGCTACTCCCTTCTCCTAATTTTTCAATTTTCCTCCCAAAACTACTTGTTGTTTTTCACTTACTCTCCAGAATCTTCAAGTAATTATTTTATTTTGTCCAAAGTTTATAGCTGTTATCTGTAGAAGAATTAGTGTTTTAGGAGCTAATTCAGCCATTTAAATAATTCTTTATTCAAATTTTTTTTTCTTTTGAAAAGATGTTTAAGGGGCTGGCTCCAGGGCATAGTGGTTAAAGTTCGGCATGCTCCACTTCCGTGGCCCAGGGTTCATGGGTTCAGATCCCAGGTGCAGACCTACACCACTCGTCAGCCACGGTGTGGCGGCAACCCACATACAAAATAGAGAAAGATTGGCACGGATGCTAGCTCAGGGCTAATCTTCCTCACGCCAAAAAAAAGGAAGATTGGCAACAGATGTTAGCTCAGAGTGAATCTTCCTCACCAAAAAAAATAAAAGATATTTAAAAAATTCTCACAAATGCCCTCTGCAAACTGACAAAGAATGCAGATATATGCAAAGAAAAAAGTTACTTCTTTTCTCCTCTCCTTGTCAACTCCCACCCACTGGAGGTACCTATTATTAACAATATATTCTATCTCTCTACTTACCAGATCTCCAGACTCACACACAGTTGCATTAAAATATAAACGATTTTCCTTTTTAAAAAATGGAATCAAACTATACCCATTGCTGTGCAGCTTTCTTTTTCTTAGTGTGTCTTGGACAAATTTCTAGGTTAACATATATACATCTAACACATTTTTAAAAACTTTAGAAGTCTAGATTTTCGATTGTCCATATAAAATATGAGAAGACAATGTCTTGAAGGTAGGAGTGGCATTTCCCATCAGTTCTTGCCACTTCAGACCCCAGCACCGGTCTGGATTAGCAGAGAGAAAGAAAGAGTAGCTTCAATACTGGCTCTAGGATCCTTCTAGATGAAACAAAACTGGGGTCTCTTTCTACAGAGGATTAGAGCCACTACTGTTAGAAATTGTACAGTGTCTTCCTTGTGCAAAGAGAATTTCCTGAGAGAATTATAATAATTAGAGCAAAACACAGAAGAGAATTTTCCATTATTAAAACAACTGATGAAGCAGTTTTTATGACAACACTCTAAAACTTTGTGTAACTGATTTCTTTTCCTTATATGGCGGGTCATTAGAGTCAACTGGGAGTAGATCCATGATAAAACAGAAACTAAGAATAATAGGACTGGATTTTTAAAAAAGACAAATGGTTTTATGACCATTTATGGAATCTTATCTGCAAATTATAAGTTTATCATCTTTTGTCTATCTAATCATGTTGTCACTTGAAGGATTAAATTTTGGGGGATTAAATTTTCCTAAATCTAACATCATTTGAGATCTTTATAACACATTTCGTCTTTTTTTTTTCTTTTGATCATGTGAAGCTTTAGCTCTTTTCCAGAGATATGAGATTTTTGCCTCAGAGATCTGTATGTGTCAGGCTGTTTAAACACAATGCCAGAACATTCATTCAGTTCAAATATATGTATCCTGATACCCAGATTGACTGACATTTTGCTAGAATTGATTAAATTTGTTGTGATGTTAATACAATTTAAACCTTACTAGTGTTTCATCAAGATTGCTTTATACTCTGGCATGGGTTAAAGTAAAGGATCAGGGATTTTGGTTGCAGTTATCACAATCTAGCAAGTTTAAGCAAGAAGGGATTTGTGAGGCATTAATAGTTTGTAAAATCTGTGAGAAGGCCAGAGAACTAGATGTGGGTTGCTGCACAGCCAGCAACAATAGCAGCCAAGAGAAACATCCAAACAACGTTCTAGCAGAAAACCCACTGCCGCCACCTGACTCTGATTGGCACCTATTATACTAGGGACCAGATACCAGCACTTCAAGCTCCAGCACTTCTCCAGAAGAGCCAATGACTTTGCTATCATGTTTGCAAGAAGAATCAATTTCCTTATGTGTGACTATCATCTCACATTGCTCACTTCCTCTGATTAAGTCTTGTGCAGCCTGGAAGGACCCAGGCTACTTCTGGAACCCTAGATGCAAGGGATACCAGGAAATGTAGTTTTAATTCTCCAGTCTCTGCAGTTCAGGAAGGCACACCCAGGAGGGGTTGTGACGGGTGTTTAGCACATATATGTTTGGTGGAGATGATTTGTAAAAATACTGCGATATGCTCTGTTTTTTGTGAAGCCTGGGGAGGAAAAGCAATATTTTCCGATACATAAGAGGTTTAAATGCTTTAGTTTTATTTGAATTGGATGTCACAAAAAGGAAGCAGAACAAGACAGGTGCTGGCTTGAGCTGACTGGGGCTGGGTGGTTTGTGCTTATTCTCCCCAAATGCATTCTAGCTACAAAATATTACTCGTGGAGAGGCAGCCCTATGCAAAGAAGCCTCCTTACCATACTCCTGGGAGCTGAGAGTGGACTCAGGCAGTAACTAAGATGTTCTCTGCATCATCAAGACTTGAGTATTGAGTAGAGGAGTTATCCAAGAAGTGGATATGAATTTTTGTAATCAAACTTAGCGCATAAAATGTAACTTTATTTTTACGTGATTGAATTTACTTTCTGTCTCAAGGCCCCTTTGGAACTGATTCAAAAAACTTAATCTGGGGGCCAGCCCAGTGGCGTAGTGGTTAAGTTCTCATGCTCCACTTCAGCAGCGTGGGGTTCGGGGGTTCGGATCCCGGGTGTGGACCTTTACACCACTCATCAAGCCATGCTGTGGCAGCATCCCACATGCAAAATAGAGGAAGATTGGCACGGATGTTAGCTCAGGGACAATCTTCCTCATCGGAAAAAACAAAAAAAAACAAAAAAACACCAAACAACTTCATCTGGTTACTTTCAGATCAACTCAGTCAAAGTAGTGCTTTTGCCACCATTTCAGATTTGAACTTAAACTTGGTTAATTCAAAATTTTTACCTCCCTCTCCTAAAGTAGTTATCTGAGTTTTGGGAGAACTTAGGAATGAAGCAATGGTAGACAAAAGGGTGTCTCATCCATGATCTCTGATCTCCACAGATTCATGATGAGAAGGTATACCTTGTTCCTTGTAGATGCCTGGGCATGAGCCTCTGTTTGTGTTGCATATGCTAACATCTGTGTTCCCTCTTACTTGTCATGAGAAGGATCCACTTTACACATGATGGCATCCACTCATCAAGATCCAGAGCCTCTCCCCACCCACTGCTCTCTCTAAGCCACCCTGTATCCTGCTCAGGGTCTCAGGAAATTTTCACATGCTCCCTCTTGATCATTTGGGGTCCTCATAGAGTTGGGGGAGGTCTCAGGCCCTCCTTGCTTAGACATGCCGCGACTGTAACTTCACTAATCTGGTGTGGAAGATATCTCTATAAGGCTTGCTGCTTCAGGACCCCTGTACTCCCCAAAGCCTCAAAACTTCTTTGGGGTCTCTCTGGTTTTCAATCCAGAACTTATCCCAGAGTGAATGTACATGTTCCCTTCTCAAAGATTCACATCCGTGCCTATTTCTCTCCTCATTTTCTCTTTTCTCCCTCTCCCACTTGATAAACCTTAATCTGCTTTTGGATGGGATTGTAGAAATTTACATCATCCCCAATTGTGTTGTTTATGGTATAGAGGTTCACAACTTTTGAGAACTTAAAACAATTTTTTTCTTTTTTTGCAAATCTAGCTCTTGCAATTACTGAAATCCTTAAATCTTAAAAACCTTGACTTCCAAGACTTGTCTGTTAAGAATTTCAAAAGCCCACTTGGAAGTGTTTGGCTTTTTATTTAAGCAATAAGCCTCAGCCTTATGATATCTATATATCTATATCTGGATAAATAGATCGATAGATAGATATAAAATTTATACAATTTTTTAGAGCAATTTTAGGATCACAGCAAAATTGAGTGGAAGGTACAGAGGTTTCTCATATACCCCCTACTCCTACACATGCATAGCTTCCTTTATTATCAACATCCCCCACTAGAGTGTTACGATTGTCACAACTGATGTATCTACACTGACACATCATTTTCATTCAAAGTCCATAGTTTATATTAGGGTTCATTTTTGGTGTTGTACATTCTATGGGTTTTGACAAATGTATGATGACATGTATCTACCACTATAGAATCATACAGAATAGTTTCACTGCCCTAAAAATCCTCTGTGCTCTGCCTAGTCATCCTTCCCTCCCCCCTAACCCTTGGCAACCACTGATCTTTTTACTGTCCACATAATTGTGCCTTTTTCACAATGTCATATAGTTGAAATCATACAATGTGTAGCCTTTTCGGATTGGCTTCTTTCACTTAGTGATTTGCATTTAAGGTTCATATGGCTTTTCATGGCTTGATAGCTTATTTCTTTTTAGCGCTGAATATTCCATTGTCTGGGTCTACCACGATTTACTAAAGGACATCCCGGTAGCTTCTAAGTTTTGGCCTTTATGAATAAAGCTGCTGTAAACATCTGGGTGCAGTTTTTATATGGACATAAGTTTCGTCAAATGCATTTTCTGCATCTTTGAGATGATCATATGATTTTTATTTTTCATTCTATTAATGTGGTGTATCACATTTATTGATTTGTGTATGTTGAACCATACTTGCATCCCAGAGATAAATCCCACTTGATCATGGTGTATGATCCTTTTAATGTGCTGTTGAATTGTGTTTGCTAATATTTTGTTGATGATTTTTGCATCTATACTTATCAGGGATATTGGCCTGTAGTTTTCTTTTCTTGTAGTTTACTTATCTGGCTTTGATATCAGGGCAATGCTGGCCTCATAAAATGAGCTTGGGATTCTTCCTGCCTCTTGAATTTTTTGGAAAAGTTTGAGAAGTATTGGCATTAATTGTTATTTAAATGTTTGGTAAAATTTACTAGGGAAACCATCTGTTCCTGGGTTTTTCTTTCTTAGGAGGTTTTTGATTACAGATTCAATAACTTTACTTGTTATCAGTCTGTTCTGATTTTCTGTTTCTTCATGATTCAGTTTTGGTAGTTTGTATGTGGAAATTTATCCATTTCTTCTAGGTTATCCTACTGTTGGTTTATAATCGTTCATAGTAGTCTTTTATTATACTTTGTATTTCTGGGATATTATTTGTAATGTCTCCTCTTGCATGTCTGATTTTATTTATTTGAGTCTTCTCTTTTTTTTTCTTTGTCCAGCTAAGGGTTTACCTTTTCACAATAACAGCTGTTGATTTTGTTGATCTTTTCTATTGGTTTTCTGGTCTTTATTTCATTTATTTCTGCTCCAATCATAGTTATTTCCTTCCTTCTACTAACTTTGGGCTTAGCTTTTTCTTTTTTTTTTTTCCTAGCTCCTTGAGGTGTCAAGTCAGGTTGTTTATTTGAGATTTTTTTTTTATTATTGTAGGTGTTTTTCACTATAAACTTCCCTCTTAGAACTGCTTTTGCTGCATCCCATAAGATTTTATATATTGTGTTTCCATTTGTTTCAAGATTTTTATTTCCCTTTTGATTTCTTTTTTGACCCATTGGTTGCTTAGGAGTGTGTTGTTTCATTTCCACATATGTGTGAATTTTCCAGTTTTCTTCTTGTAATTGATTTCTAGTTGCATATCATTGTGGTTGGGAAAGATACTCAGTATGATTTCAATCTTCTTAAATTTGCTAGAACTTGTCTTATGACCTATCATATGATCTATCCTTGAGAATGTTCCATGTGCACTTGAGAAGAATGTATATTCTCCTGATGTTGGGTGGAATGTTCTATATATGTTTATTAGGTCCATTTGCTTTAAAGTATAGTTCAAGTCCACTGTTTCCTTGTTGATTTTCTGTCTGGGTGATTTATTCATTGATGAAAGTGGGGTATTGATGTCCCCCACTATTGTTGTTGTCTCTTTGTCCCTTCAGATATATTTAGGTACTCCAATGTTGGCTGCATATATATTTACGATTGTTATATCCTCTTGATGAATTGACCCCTTTATCATTATATATTATTGACCTTCTTTTTCTCTTGTTTCAGCTTTTGAGTTAAAGCCTATTTTGTCTGACTTAAGTATAGTTACTCCTTCTCTCTTTTGGTTTCCATTCGCATGGAATATCATTTTCCATCCCTTCACTGTGAGCCTTTATGTCTCCTTAAAGCTGAGGTGAGTCTCTTGTAGGTGGCATATGTTTTTTTTTGTTTTTTAAAATCCATCCAGCCACTCTAATGCCTTTTGATTGGAAAATTTAGTCTGTTTACATTTAGTGTAATTATTAATAGGTAAGGACTTACTGTTGCTACATTATTAATTGTTTTCTGGCTTTTTTGTAGTTTCTTTGTTCCTTTCTTCCTATTTTACTGCCTTCCTTTGTGAATTGATGATTTTTCTGTACTAGTGTGCTTTGTTTCCCTTCTCTTTATCTTTTGTGTATCTACTGTAGGTTTTTTCTTTGTGGTTACCATGAGACTTATATAAAACTTCCTGTATATATATATAGAGAGAGAGATATATAGATATATATATATAACAGTGTATTTTATGCTGATAACTTAACTTTGATCACATACAAAAACTTCACCCTTTTACCCCTCCCCCTTTTATGTTTATGATGTCACAATATATCTCTTTTTGTGTTGTGTATTCATTAACAAAGAATTGTAGCTGTATATATTTTTAGTACTTTTGTAGTCTAACCTTTCTACTAGAGTTAAGTGGCTAACACACCACCATATTACAGTATCAAAGTATTCTGAATTTTACTATATCTTTACCTTTACCAATGTGTTGTATATTTTCATATGTTTTCATGGTACTAATTAGTATCCTTTCATTTCAACTTGAAAACCTCATTTCAGCATTTCTTGTAAGGCAAGTCTAGGTGATGAACTTCCTCAGCTTTTGTTTGTCTGCGAAAGTTTATCTCTTCTTCATTACTGAAGGACAACTTTGCCAACAGAGTATTCTTGGTTGTCATTTTGTTCTTCTAGCACTTTAAATATATCATCCCACAATCTCCCGGCCTATAAGGTCTCTGCTGAGAAATCTGCTGATAGCTTTATGGGGGTTCCCTTGTAAGTTATAAGCTTCTTTTTTCTTGATACTTTTAATATTCTCTCTCTCTCTTTTTTTTTTTGCTGAGGAAGATTTGCCCTGAGCTAACATCTGCTGCCAATCTTCCTCTTTTTGTATGTGAGCCACCGCCACAGCATGGCCACTGACAGATGAGTAGTGTAGGTCCACACCTGGGAACCAAACCTGGGCTGCCGAAGTGGATCATGCCAAACTTAACCACTAGGTCACTGGGGCTGGCCCTAATATTCTCTCTTTTTCTTTGATTTTTGACAGTTTTATTATAATGTGTCTTGGAGAAAATCTTTTTTTTTTTTTAATAATTTTTATTTATTTATTTTTCCCCCCAAAGCCCCAGTAGATAGTTGTACATCATAGCTGCACATCCTTCTAGTTGCTGTACGTGGGACACAACCTCAGCATGGCCAGAGAAGCGGTGCATTGGTGCACGCCCGGGATCCGAACCCGGGCCGCCAGCAGCAGAGCGCGTGCACTTAACCACTAAGCCACAGGGCCGGCCCGAGAAAATCTTTTTAAGCTGAGTTTGTTTGGGGACGTATGAGCTTCATGAAATTGGTTGTCCAAATCTCTCCCCTGATTTGGAAAGTTCTCAGCCATTATTTCTTTAAATAAGTTTTCTGCCCCCTTCTCCTTCTCAGACTCCAATAATTGTTTCTTTCGGTGGTACCCCATAGATCACGTAGGGTTTCTTCACTCTTTTTCATTCTTTTTTTTTATTCTCCTCTGACTAGATAATATCAAAGGTCCTGTCTTCTAATTCTTAGATTCTTTCTTCTGCTCCATCCATTCTGCTGTTGATGTTCTCTATTGCATTTTTCATTTCATTAATTGTATTCTTCAGCTCCACAATTTCTCTTTCTTTTTTATGATTTATATCTCTTTGTTAAACTTCTCATTTTTTTCATGTATTTTTTCCCCAATCTCATTGAGTTGTCTGTCTTTGTTTTCTTGTAGCTGTTTGAACTTCTTTAAAGCAGCTATTTTGAATTCTTTACTGGGTAAATCAAAGATCTCCATTTCTTTGTGATTGGTTACTGGAAGATGTAGTTATACTTCCGTGGTGTCATGTTTCCTTGATTTTTCATGTTCTTTGAAGTCTTGCATTGTTGTCTTCACACACCTCCTTCAGTCTTTACTGAATGACTTTGGGAGAGAAATATTTTCCATCAGCCTGCTAGAGCTTCTGAGGCTTTCTCAGACCTTCTATAGATACACATGCTCCACACTTACTGCTCCCTCTTGTGGCAGAATTCTTAAGCTTGTATGCCTTCTTTTGATCCTACAACACACCAGGCTGGGTGCTGACAGCCTCCTTTTTGCTTTCCCAAGGGTGGTGCTAAATCCAAGTTTGTGGTCTCACCTTGACCTGCAGATTCAGTCTGGCTTTCTGTGTATACTCACTAGCCATCTGCCAAGGCTCACTCTCACCACCATCAAGAGTGCACACAGGGAGCCAGCCACAGGGTGGGCGTGTGTTTGTGAGGCAGGCAGAGTGCTGGGGGTACCTGTGGGCAGTTGCAGTGATCCATTTGTGAGGTGTCCTCAGTGGTGCATGGACGGGCTTCTTGATGGAGTCCATGATGCGGTTATTAGGATCTACATCCCTTCAATGCCCTCCCAGAGTCCTATCTGCTGCTGTCCCAGCCTCTTCCCACCCACCAGTTGTGCAGCTCATGATTTAGTACTCTGGATGGAGTGAGAGAGAAGTGGACCTCTTTGGCTGCATCCTGCACAGCTGAGGAAGCTGGGTACTCGCTCACACACTCTCACTTTCCCCTGTAGGAGAAATCATGGTGCAAGAAGTTCTCTGTTAACACTGAGTTGTGCCACCTTGGAGGAGAGGTGACTTGAGTAAAGTCAAACTGTTCCTCTTACCCTCACCAATGTGTCCAAACTTGTATTTTTTGCTCCAACTGTATGATGGAACTTCTCTGCTGGATCCTGGACTTCCACAAAGGCTCTCTCATCTGTGGGTGATTGTCTAAGACAGTGTTTTCCAAGGGCTCCCAGACCCCAGCTGAGAGGGACTGGAGCTGGTTTATGGGCCACTGCAGGGTCCACAGCCAGGACCGAAGTCTGTATGCCTATTACACAATGCATGGGTCACTGAGACCCCTCCCTGGTCCCTGGTATGGTGCTGGATCCCACAGCTCCTGCAAAGGTACTTTTTTCTGTGGATGGATACTAAATTGTCATTGGACATACAAGTGAGAGACGTCTTATTATGCCATTTTGCTGATGTCACTCCCCACTGTCTTCTTCCTGGCGTCGTTTCTGAGAAGAAGTAGGGTGTAATTCTTATCCTCACTTTTTTTTCTCCTTCTGGCTTCTTTCAAGATTTTTTCTTTATCTTTGGTTTTCTACAGTTTGAATATAGTAGGCCTAGGTGTAGGAGTTTTTTATATTTATCCTGCTTAGTGTTCTCTGAGCTTCCTGCGTCTGTCGTTTGATGTCTCATATTAATTTGGGGAAATTCTCAGTCATTATTGCTTCAAATATTTCTTCTTTTTCTTTTACTTTCCTTTGCTTTCCTCTTCCTTCCTCTTTTTTTCTTTCTTTCTCCTTCCTTCCTTCCTGTCTTTTTTTCTTTTCCTTCTGGTATTCCCATTACATATGTGTTATACCTTTGATAGTTGTCTAGGACAAAATACTCCTTGGTATTTCTTTACTCTCACGCTACTGCCACACTTCACTTCTGACACCAGATATGTAGAATTTTTCCTTCACACCAAGCAATTCTTTGCAACACCAGCTGGGTATCCTAGAATTCAGTTCAATTTCTGACACTAACTGGAGTTAGTGCAGACGCCATAGTTTAAGGCTTGATCCCAGAAGACTGCCCTCCCAAACTCAGACATCAGTAACATGTCCCAAGTTGTCACCTTTTCTTCGACCAACTGGCTATAAATTGGAGGTTCTTATGCCTCCCTCCTAAGGTTTAGTCATTTGCTAGAACAGCTCACTGAACTCAGGGAAACACTTGCTTATGTGTTTATTATATAATAAAGGACATAAGAAAGGATATAGATGAACAGCCAGATAAAGAGATACATTGGGTGAGGTCTTGAAGGGTCCCTATTGTAGGAACTTGTGTCCCCATGGAGTTGGGGTGCATCACATTCCTGGCACGTGGATTTTCTCACCAACTCAGAAGCTCTCTGAGCTCTGTAATTTTGGGATTTTTATGGATTATCATGTAGGCATGATTGGTCATTAACTCAGTTTCTAGTTCCTTTCGCCTTCCCAGAGGGTGGAGGATGGATTGGAAAGTTCCAAGCTTCTAATCATGGCTTGGTGTTTCTGCTGAGCAGTTCCCATTCTGAAGCTATCTAGGAGTCCACCAAGAATCACCTCTTTAGAACAGAAGACACTCCTATCACCCAGGAATTCCAAGGGATTTAGGAGCTCTGTGTCAGTGACTAGAGTCAAAGACCAAATATTAGAAGAAAAGATGCTCCTAAAATTCTTATCACTTAGGAAATTACAAGGGTTTTTGGAGCTCTATGCCAGGAACTGGGGGCAGAGACTAACATATATTTTTTCTATTATTTCACAGTAGTTGTCCCTCAGTTCTTGGATATTCTGTTCTTTTTTTTTTTTTTTCCAGTTTTTTTTCTTTGATTTTCAGTTTTGAAAGTTTCTATTGAGATGTCTTCAAGCTCAGCTATTGTTTTTTCAGCTGTGAAATTTCTGTGTAATAGAAATTTCATTTCTATTACAGTGTTTTTTTATCTCTAGCATTTCTTTTGATTCTTTCTTAGAATTTCCATCTCTCTCTACTTACATTGCCCATCTGTTCTTGCATGCTGTCTGCTTTATGCATCAGAGCCCTTAGCCTATTAATCATAGTTGTTTTAAATTCCTGGTCAGATAATTCCAACATTGCTGCCACATCTGAGTCTGGTTCTTATGCTTGCTCTGTTTTTTCAAAATGTGTTTTTTGCCTTGTAATATGCCTTGTAATTTTTTTCTTGATAGTCATTCATGGTGTACTTTGCTATAAACTGAATATGTCTCCCCAAAATTCAAAATTCCCCTCCCCCTCCAATGTTGAAACCTTAACCTCAATGTTATGGTATTTGGAGGTAGGGCCTTTGGGAGGTGATTAGATTACGAGTGTGGAGCCCTTATAAATGGGGCTAATGCCCTTATAAAAGAGACCCCAGAGAGCTCCTTTGCCCCTTCTGCCATGTGAAGACCTAACCAGAAGATGGCTATGAACCAGGAAGTGGGCTCTTACCAGACGCCGAATCTGCTGGCACCTTGATCTTGGACTTTCTAGTGTCCAGAACTGTGAGAAATAAATTTTTGTTGTTTATAAACAATCCAGTCTATGGTATTTTTGTTATAGCAGTCCGAATGGACTAAGACATACTGGGTGAAACTAACTGCTTAAATAGGCCATTAGTAATATCGTGATAAGTTGTGGGGAGAGGAGAAGTATTTTATAGTCCTATGATTAAGTCTCAATCTTTTAGTGAGCCTGTGCCTCTGGACTGTGGACTTCACAAGTGCTTCTCAGTCCCCCCACCTCCCCCTTAGGTGGGAGAGGATGGTTAGAGTAGGCTAGAGTTGGGTATTTCCTTTCCCCCGGGTCAGTTAGGCTCTGATAAAACTCCAACAGTTTATGCTCTGCTAAAATAGTTTCTCTTGAGGGTAGACCTTGTTAAGAACAGAACACTCTGGCATATTTCAAAATGGTTCATTTTTTCTCCCCCTACTGGAAGCATGAGAGTATTTTTCTCTAATATTCACTATGAGAACCTGGTAGAGCTCCTGGAGTTAATTCACCAAAGTATGGGGCTCCCTGTATGACTGGCTCTCCCTGGAGTTTTTAACTGTCAGAATTGTCCACACTGAGCTTCTAGAAATTCATCAGTGACAGTTTAAGTTTTCCTACCCTGGCCCTGGTTCCCATTGAGGTTTCTGCTTATGGGTTTCTGCTCCAGTAAGTGGTTCTTTGTATTCATCTGTGTGTCTCTCCAATTTGGGGAACAGTGGTTTGCCCTGTGACTTCACTTCTCTGACAGATCTAAGAAGAGTTTTTTGTTTTTTCAGTTTGTTTAGCCTTTCACTTGTTGTCAGCATGGAGTGGTGACTTCCAAGCTCCTTATATGTTGGACTGGAAACTGGAAGTACTATGATGTCATTTTAATGTTGAAAAAAACTGCAAAAAAGTAACAGAATTGTTGAATAAAAAATAAAATAGTTTAATATTCAAATATTATCCCTCTGTACCCTTCAATTTAAATATTATCAAAATTCAATTCAAATATTATCCCTCTGTATATTTAATAAGAAAAAACAATTTCCCTGTAAATGAGTGTAGAAGATTTTCAGCTTGAGATTTGGCTATATTTTCTGCTGGCAAAATAAGGGTTCTGAATACAGCTCAGTGATTATTACTCCATCCGTCTTGGGTATAGCCCCCTGAACACATCTCTGGGTCCCAGGGAGTGAAAACCTAATGGCTTTAAGTAAAAACTGAAAGAGCTATTTCACTAAAATCTTTAACCCACTGGGTCCTAAATGTCTTTGGCACTGTACTCATAGAGTAAGTTAGAAATCTGAGAGAGCCATCTGCCCACCCCTGCTATGGACAACAGTGCACTTTTGGTACCTTGAGAGCTAAGTGTGTTGTCTCTGGAATACTGCTGCACCTGGCAAAGCCACAGGAGGGACTATGGAATGCAGAGGAACAGCATGTAATGGTGTTAAGTTCCCACCAGTGCTCGATAGAGCAGCAGTAGTCATCAGTAAAGAATTGCTTTGCTAGATGGAACAGTAGGGGAGTTTTTTTTTTTTTTTTTTTTTTTTTGTAGTCCAAAAGAACAAATATGGTAGGAGTTTAGGACAAGAGAGACATCCTAGGAATACTAAGGCGGTACTTTCCAAGGGATCAGAGACCCTACATCATTAGTAGGAAGTAACTAGGAAGTAAAATTTGGGCCTTATAAAAAGAATGTAACAATTTTGATGCCAAGTGAAATTTGGCTATATCAATATTCATTTAGTATCTTAACACCTAAGCCCTTTCTACCCATATTACCATTAGTAAGAAGCAGCAGATTTTTTTTTTCAGCCTAAAGTTGTTATCAATGAGAGAATGAGGCAAGTAAGTAAAAGAACCCCTGCTAAAATGACATCTACTCAGCTGCTGAAAGGGTAAGGTAAAATTCATGTTGGCTTACACATAGTGTCAAAAGGGGTAAAGCAAACCAATATTTATTATCCATAAGTCACAATATGCCACTTTCAAAATGAGTTTTATATTAATCTGTATTAAAGAAAGGACTCATTCTAATTTCTTTTAGGGAAATTGGAGAATGACTCACTCCACTCCCAGTCACGTTTTAAAATAAATGCAATCCTAATTTAGAGACCATCAACATTCACACTGTTCATTCCAAATTGAAACACACAAAGGAAATTTTAATAGCATCCAACAGAAAAAGTTTTCTCATTATAGAACCTATAAGAAAGAGTTCCTGTGTTTTGGAGGAACAAGGAAATGAGATGTTAGATAATTGACCCCTTATAATGCTCTTTGCCATATTGTCTCCTGAGGAAGATATTGGATAGATGGTTTCCTTTAAGTAGGGACCAACTTGCTTCAAGTGGAATCCCCACTGATTATTTTAATATCATATTGTGTTAATTCTAACATTTAACATTTCCTGAAGATTCTGAAACACTTAGTACTAAAGGGAAGTCACTAAAATTTATATTACTCAAGGGAAGAAATGAGCGTTCAGATTCTTTTTAAATAGTGACAAAAATAAAATTCCCTGAGTTTCTCACTTGAGAATCCATCATTCTGAGTACTTTGATTAATTTGGAGGTAGGAACATTAATTCTGTGGCAGCCTTGAATTGCCCCTTAAGCTGAAGAAACTTTTACAGTTCTTTAGAATAATCTTCTGTCACAATGGCTCTTTTTCTCAGATTTACCCAAGTTTTCCAGAAACATCATGGAAAAGTATAGAGCACTTGTTCTTCTTAGCAACAAATTCATTTAAAAATTTCTTCATTGGAAAAACTAGTATGGAATGTGACAGACTATCTCTTATGTGATTTTTGTCACAGACATTACTTTTAGATCAAAATCCGACACTTTTAATTATTCTATTTTTAAAGGATAGGCTTACTTAAAAGATTTTGTATATTGATTCTAGTAAAATTAGATCTTTGTCATGATCAAGGTGTTATAAGTGGTTTTGGTGATAGTGTGTAGATTCACAAATTCATACATTTACCTAATTAAGTCTTTTGACTGATAATCATATATGGAACCTAAGGATCTAGAATGGTAGTGTTAATAATGCTACATTTTCCACAGTGGTTTAGAGTAGCAAGCCTCATAAATTTTCTGCCCTTCCTTATGTCTTTTTGAAAAATTTTCCTGTTGTTTTTCATGATTGCCTAGCAAGGAACACTTGGAACACATTTATTCCTTTCTTAAACACATTTACCTAATATTACATACTTTAAAGTGTACCATGCTTGGAGGTTGGTCTGTTATGATGTGTTTTAAAAAGATGATTAAGTCAAAGATACATAGCTGAACATGGAATTGCCAACAAAAAACTGAAAAAGAAGAATAAAATTGGAGGACTCACATTACCCTATTTCAAGACTTATCATGAAGCTACAGTAATCAAGCAGCATCGTATTGGCAAAATAATAGACACACAGATCAATCAAACAGAATAGAGAACCCAAAAATAGAGTGACATAAATATAGTCAACTGATTTTTGACAAAGGTACAAAGGCAATTCAATGGAGAAAGAAATTGAATTTCTTTTCCAGAGAAATTGAATTTGTCTTTTCAACAAATATTGCTAGAAAAGTTAGACATATATATGCAAAAAATGAACATAGACACACACCTTACACCCTTCACAAAAATTAAGTCACAGTGGATCATAGACCTAAATATAAAATGCAAAATTGTAAAGTTACAGAAGAAAACATATGAGAAAATCTACATGATTTTGAGTTTGGTGATGAGGTTGTAGATACAAGACCAAAAGCATGATCTATGAAAGAAAAAATGGATATTGGGCTTTTTTAAAATTCAAAACTTTTGCTTTGCAAAAGACACTGTTAAAAGAAAGAAAAGACAAATCACTCTCTGGGGGAAAATATTTGCAAATCACATATCAGATAAAGGACTTGTACCCAAAATATACAAAGAACTCATAAAACTCAACAGTAAGAAAACAACCAAATCAATTTAAAAATGGGCAAAAGAGAGATATTAGTGAAGTGGCAGAGTAGAGAACTCCAAAAGTCCATCCCTCTACAAAAACAATGAATAAGCTGGCAAAAACTACCAGAAGAAGCTTTTTTGAAGGATTTTGGAGTCTAAACAAAAGCTTACAACATGCAGTGCAACCCTTAATAAAGAAAAAAAAAGCTTATTTTTAGTGAGAAGATAAATAAGTTCATAAGGGTGTGGCCCTAATCTAATAGAGATGCCAGAGATCTCTCTCAGGGCATGCATGCACATAGAAAAGGCCATGTGAGGGCATAGCAAGAAGGTGCTGTCTACCAGCTGAGGAGAGCAACCTCACCAGAAAGCAACCCTGTCTGACACTTTGATCTTGGACTCCCAGCCTCCAGAACTGTGAGAAAAATAAGCCACCCAGTTTGTGGTATTTTATTATGGTAGCCCTATCAGTCTAAGATAACCAAGAATTCTATATCCAGCAAAACTCCTTCCAAGATGGAGAAATTAAGACATTCCCAGATAAACTTTGAGAGAGCTAATAGACCTACTTTACAAGAAAAGCTAAAGGGAGTCCTTCTGGCTGAAATGAAAGGACACTAAACAGTACTTCAAATCCACATGAAGAAATAAAGAACATTGGTAAAGATAACTACATAGATAAATATAAAGTCCATATCAATGTATTTTTGGTTTGTAACTACTCTTTCTTTCCTACATGAGTTAAAAGACAAATGCATAAAACAATAATTATAAATATAAATGGGCACACAATGTATAAAGATGTAATTTGTGACAATAACAGCATAAAGGGGATGGAGCTATATAGAAGCTAAGTTTTTGTATGCTGTTGAAACTGTTTGATTTGCACTAAATTCTTATAAATTAAGATGTTAATGGTAATCATCAAGTAACCATTTAGAAAATAGCTGAAGAATGTATAGTAAAAGAAATGAGAAGGGAATCCAAATGGTACACCAGAAAATATCTATGAAACACAAAAAAGGCACTAATAGAGGAACTGAGGAACAAAAAAGATATAACACATAGAAAACAAATAGAAAAATGGTAGAAGTAACTCCTTCCTCACCAGTAATTACACTAAATGTTAATGGATTAAACTATCCAATTAAAAAGGCAGAGATGGTAGAATGAATTTAAAAATGATCCAACTATATGCTGTCTATAAGATACTCATTTTAGATTTAAAAACACAAATACATTGAAAATGAAAGGATGTAAAAGGTTATGCTATGCAAATAATAACCAAAAGACAGCTGGAGTGGCTATACTAATATCAGACCAAATAGACTTTAAGTCAAAAATTGTTTCAAAAGACAAGAACATTATATGTTGACAAAAAGTGAATCCATCAAGAAGATGTAATAATTACAAATATATATGCACCTAACACCAGAGCCCCAAAATATATGAAGCAAAACAGACAGAATTTAAAGAAGAAATAGACAGTTCAATAACAATAGTTGAAGAGTTCAACATCTCACTTTCAATAATGGATAGAACAACTAGATAGAAGATCAAGAAGTAAATAGAGGACTTGAACAACACTATAAAATAACTAGACCTAATAGACATACAGAACACTCCACCCAACAGCAGAAGATGCAAATTCTTATCAAGTTCACATGGGACATTCTATAGGATAGATCATATGTTATGGCACAAAACAAGTCTCAATAAGTCAAAAGTGATAGAAATAATTCAAAGTATATTCTCCAATCACAATGCTGTAAAAGTAGATATCTATTGATATCTAGAATATCTAGAAGGAACTCTTGATAATTCAAATATGTGGAAATTAAACAACACATTCTTAAATAATCAGTGGTAAAAGAAGAAATCGCAAGGAAAATCAAAAAATATCTTGAAACAAATTAAAATGAAAACATAACAGTTACCAGGGGTGAGGGAAATGAGGAGATGTTGGTTGAAGGGTGAAAACTTCCAGTTATAAGATGAATAAGTTCTGGGAATCTAAAGTAAAGCATGGTGATTACAGTTAATGATATTGTATTATATACTTGAAAGTTACTATGAGAGTAGATCCTAAATGCTCTTACCATGAAAAAGAAATGATAATTATGTGACATGATGGAAGTGTCACTCATGCTATAGTGCAATAATTTTGTAATATATAAGTGAATCAAATCAACACATTGTACACCTTAAACTCACACAATGTTATATGTCAATTATATCTCAATAAAGCTGGAAAAAAAGAGAAAACACAACATACCCAAATTTATGGGATGCAGCAAAAGTAGTGCTAAGAGGGAAATTTATAGCGGTAAACAACTATATTTAAAAAGAAGAAAGATCTCAAATCAATAACCTAGACTTCCACCTTAGGAAACTAGAATAAGAAGAGCAAACGTAACCTAAAGCAGAAGAAGGAAATAATAAAGATTCGAGTTTACAAAGCTAAACATAGTTTTACCATATTCATTCAGCAATTGTGCTCCTAAGTATTATTTTGAAAAATTATGTCCACAGAAAACCTTGCATACAAATGTTTAAAGCAGGCTTGTTCATAATTGCCCCAAACTGGGAGCAATCAATATATCCTTCAATACGTGAATGTATAAACAAACTATGGTACATCCATACAATGTACCATAAAAAGGAATGAGCTATCAACCACGCAAAAAAAAAAAAATGGGTGAATCTTAAATGCATATTGCTAAGAAAAAGAAACTAGTCTGGAAAGGCTGAATATTATATGATTCCATTTATATGACATTCTGGAAAAGGCAAACCTATAAAGATGGTAAACAGATCAGTTGTTGCCAAAGGTTTTTAGAGGAGGGAGGATTGAATAGGTGAAGCACAGGGGATTTTTTTATGGTGGTAAACATTTTGTATGGCACTGTAATGGTGAATATATGATACTGTATTTGCTAAAACCCATAGAACTTTAAATACAAAGAGTGAACTTTAATGTAGCAAATTTAAAAAATCATTTAGGAGGTTGGGGGATTGCAAGATGGAATGCAGACTGTGAGAAAAGAATATAACTGTATTTCAGGGAGTTGGGGTGAGGGGAGGTGCTAACCTAACTAACGTTGGAAATGAGTAGGAACTAAGACTAAAGGCAAAAGGAACTGTACATAAGTACTGTACTCTAGTTGGCAAAGTTGTTTTTCATGGAGGCATGAGTTAACAATTCTGAAATGGCTAAAAGTGTCTACCAGAATTAAGTAAATGAATGGCAGATGGTGGGAGCTACATATCTGACTGCTGGAGTGGGAGGTTACAGACAAGTGTTGGAGGAGGTAATCAAGAGGTTGTGACCACCAGTTGACCCACGAGCTAGACCTGGGCAATCAGAGGCTCCTCACCTCCTCACCTGTCCTTGGGATGTATGCTCTGCCTACCGTTCCCACAGTGGGAGCTATTCCAAGGACATAGCCTTGAGAGAGTAAATGTTGTTGAGAACATCTGGATGGCATACGTGACTGCACACAGTTAAAACCTCTATAAGAACATTTAAGATTTGGTGGGTGAATGCAGAGATCTACTCATCTTGTGGCCACCCAAGACAAGCCTCGTAGTTCCCTTGCTTATTAAAACTGCCACCTACCAAGCTGGAGTGTTCTGCCTCTTTGGTCTCTCCTTGCCCTCTGTGTAAGGGGGCCAGTTTGCAAACCAACAACAAGCAAAGAGATGAAGGCTGGAATGATCCACGGATGTGGTCAAGGATGAGAGTTAGAGATATCAGTATGAACTTATGTTTAGCTTCAAACAGACACAGACGGATACATAAAGAAATATTCACAGATATGTGTGTATATGTGGATCAGCATGCACACATATATTTCTTTTCTCTGTCAGCTAAGAGAGGCTAGAAGCAATGACACCCCAGTAGCAATGAGCACATCCAACACCCAGATCTTGGTTTCTAAGACTGATCTCCAATAAAAGGAACCAGGGCTCCTTGGAGAAATGTCTGGTTCTAGAGCTGGGGCAAGGAAGACACAAGATGGTCCTATAGCATTTTATAGCTCCAGAAGGTAAGGAAGTGCTCAAAGAAATAAAAACCACAACAATGTGACTATGTCAAAGGGACACAGGAACCAACTGAAAGAGCTCCCAATGGCCAAAGCTGGAACAATTTTAGCATGAAAAAATAGTGTAACATTGGATTATAACCCAAAATATAAAATAAATATCCATGAGTCCACACTGATATAAAGAACTGATCAAATAAATAAGTAAATAAGAGAGAATATACAAATTTCCCATGCAGGAGCATTCCAAATTATTTATTTTATTATTTATTTGCAGTCAAGGAGGTAGAACGTATCCCCCCATCCCTTAAGTGTGGGCTGTGCATTAGTGACTCCCTTCCAAAGAATATAGTATGGAAAGAAGGAGAAAAGTAACTTTACAGTAGAGAAACCTGACAAGCACTACCTTAGCCAGGTGATCAAGGTCAAGACCAACAGTGATAAGTCAGTTTGATAGTAGGTACCCTTGATATGATGGGATGAGAATGGTACTTTACCTCTGGGGTCTTTCTCTTCAAAATGCATAAGCCCCAGTCCAATTATGAGAAAAACATCAATCCCCAATTGAAGGACATTCTACAGAATACCTGACCAGTACTCCTTAAAACTGTGAAGCTCATTAAAAACAAGGAAAGTTTGAGAAACTGTCACTGTTTAGAGGAGCCTAAGGAGACATGAGGACTAAATGTATGATATCCTGCATGGGATCTTAGAACAGAAAAAGGACATTAAGTAAAAACTAAGGAAATCAGGATAAAATATGGACTTTAGTTAATAACAATGCATCAATATTGGTTTATTAGTTGTGACAAACGTGCCATACTAGTGCAAGATGTTAACAAAAGGGGAAAGTGTGGGAGGTATATGGAAACCCTTGTTCTATTTTTACAACCGTTCTGTAAGTCTAAAACTCTTCTAAAATGAAAAGTTTATTTTTCATAAAGATATAGAACTTACATAAGGATGCATTCGTGGGTGATGTAGGTAGATGAGGTCTTCCAGCTGTCTCTGTGGACCCAGGTAGCAGTAGCACATATGAGACTGTGCCCACTGAGTCAGAGGAGACTCCACAGTGAGGGGGTGCTGTGGGCTTAGAGCCCCGCCCTCAGCAGTCTTAGCAGACTTTGCTATTAATAACTTGTGCTGAACACAAACAGGAAACAGCTGTGACCATAGACACCCACACAAAGTCATTCACATGACTTGTCCGTATAGCTGGTCAGTTCTCCTTTGCTTCCTCTGCAGCCACATCTCATACCACTCTTCCACTGATCGCCACACTAGCCATTCAGGGTTTTTTTAGTTCCTCGTAGATATCACACCCTCTCTCACCTCCCTGTCTTTTCCTTCTGTTTGCCATCCTCTCCAAGCCCCAATCTCCACCTTGACTCTGTTTGCCCGGTTAATTCTGCCTCATCCATCAGTTGAAATGCCATTTTTTCAGAAAGACCTTCCCCAGCATCCTGGACAGCACGCTATACTTCTCCATTTGTGGCATGCTTCCTGCTTGTAATTGCTTATTTCATCGACTTCTCCACCAGATTATAAGATGCTTAAGGTCAGGGCTGTTGTATCCAGGTGCCTAGTACAGGGCCTGCAGCATCAGAGGTGTTTGGTAAGTATCTGTTGAATTGAAAACAATGAAGGGTGGTTTAGAACTGAACACGATGTTCAGTAGAGCAAGAGCTCTGGAATGAGCCGCTGCAGATAAGATTGGAAAGGCAGGGAGAAGAGAGGCGGTGAAGGAATTCATAAAGGCTGACCACAGAGTTTGGACTTGAACTCTCAGTCTTGAACGATCTAAAGCAGAGGAATGATGCAAGCAAACGGGTACTGAATTTCCTGAAATTGTACGTACATACTGAAAATATTTCTCATTACCTCTATACTTACAGGACAACTCAGCTTGTTATAAGCTTTTCATAGTCCACCTCCTGTCTTTCAGATCCTTACAGATATGCGGCACTATCATAGAGCATTAAATTTTGTTATGGTGAAGTCTGAGGCCAATCCGATTTTTTCTCTTGTCTATAACCTGCTTTTTCTACTTGGTTGCGCCCATCATTCTTTATCCTTAAATTTTAGTTACTATAAAAGAGATGGACTATTGTTACTTAATCCTGAGTCAGATTTTCCCGGGATAAGGTATGCTTTATAGATCTGTGGTTTCAAGACTTTCCTGATTTTAGAAATGCTTTGGCTGTTTAAGTGTACAGATTGTTAAATCAGGCTGCCTAGTTTTAAATCCCAGCTCTACCACTAACTGTGTGACTTTAAAGAAGTTGCTTACCTTCTCTCTGCCTCAATTTCCTCATCTGTAAAATGGGGAGGATAATAGTACCTAGTGGGATTGTTATGAGGATTAAATAAAATAATCCTCAGAACTCTTAGAACTGGCACGTAGTGAGTGCTCAAATAAATAGTAGCTATTATAATTATTACAATTATCATTCATCTTATTAGATTTAAAAATTTTTCCATTTGTTTTGCTTTCTTCTTCAGAAACATAAATAATAGCTATTTTGTATTTGCTGTGTCTACCATTCATAACATGATTACAAGAACTATCCCTGTAGTTTGTTCTATTTTATTTCACTTCCTCATACATACTATGCCCCAGAATTGTGTTTAAATTTTGTTTATTCTATTTTCGTTGCTTCCAATGTAGCTTTTTATCTCTGTGACACTTTTATTTTTCTCTCATTTTTTTCCCTAAGCTTTGCTGGTTCGCTTTTTATCTCCTTCTATTGCCTTATAAGCTTGTCTTTGAATTATTTTTCTTTTTTTTTTTTCAGCTCTTTTTAATGTAGGGTCATGTTTGTAATTTCTTTGAAACTATTTCTTTAACTTTTTTTTATCTGTTTCCCTGGATTATTATTATTATTATTATTTTAAGATACATGCCTTCTGTCTTTCTTTGTATTTCTCTTTCTGTCTCTCTCTTATTTCTTCCCTTGGCTTTCCTTCCTTTCTTCCCTTCTTCTCCCTCCTTCACTTCTTCCTGCCTGCCTTTCTATTCCTTGTTTGCTGAATAATATAAGAGAGATGGTGGGAGTGGAGTAGGGTAAGAGGCAGAGGGATGAGCCAGAGCAGACCTGCTGCTTCTCCTAGATAGGATTGCTAGGTGCAGCAAATAAAAATATAGGATGCCCAGTTAAATCTGAATTTCAGATAAACAATGAATAATTTCTTAGTATAGAAATATCATAAATATTGCATACTATATTTTATCTGGCAACCCTATTCCTAGGGTTGTTTTTGCCTGTTCTCTCTCTCTAAATCTGATCTTTCCTTTTCCCTGGGGGCCCATTTCACCTCAGTTTCTGGCTTTCCAGAGACTGATGGGTCTCACAGCAAAGGCTCCTAGGATCTTCCTCCTTCATCCAACCACATTTCAGTGGAGAAAATGAGTCGGGTAGCTCAGACTTAGGTATTAGAAATAACATGGTCTCTCCTTCTGCTTTACCATCATTTTTTGTTGTAGAATTGGGTCTCTGTAGGATAGCCCCCTCTGTTCTCATGGATGGCTGAAACTGCTAGATTTCATTGTCTCCCCCATCAAGAATAACCACCTATTCCTTTCAGCAGACCCGTCCCTGTGCAAAGTGCACAAATGCAGGCTCCGTGGCTCTGCTTTGCAACTCAAGAGGGTGGCACATGTGTGTGTGGACCCCCTGGCTCACTTGTCTAAGCTCCTTTCGTCCCCACTGCCCAGCAGCCACCCAGTGGGCACCCTTTAGGCCTAAGGGTGCCCACCCAGAGGAGGAGGGGGTGGCGGGAGACACGCAGGGGCAAGAGGCCCCTCTGCTGCTTCTTGAACACGACAGGCACGTGCCTCCACAGGACCTTTACACTTTCCCGAAATGCTTTCCTCCGGATATTCACATATCTTATCCAGATAGTTTACATGAGAAAAGCAAGACAAATGCTTGATTCTTTTCCTTTATTCACCGGTTTTCAGAATAATGAGCTGGTGCCGTAGCAATGTCCAAAAATGGCAAATGAACTTTTTAAAAATAAAAATTAAAATGAACTCCTGATTTTTAATACATTTTACATGTTTCAACGTACGGTAGTCATTATTTTTTCTGATGCTCAAGTTGTCTCATCTTTGGCCAGTGAGAGCCCTCTCTAGCGGGATCCTAAGTCCTTTTGACATGACCGGGTAGTCTTGGATAGCTTTTTTGTGTTCTTAATTTGAAATTTGAATTAAAAGCTATTTGCCATCCCTGCCCTAGAACGTGGGCTATGAAATCAGATATATCTGGATTTAATTCCAAGTTTAACAGTTACAATCTTTGAAACTCTGGGAAAGTTACTTAACTTCTCTAGTTCAGGGTCTTGACTTATAAAGTGAGACTGAGTATACATATTCAGTGGGATCCTCTGAGGACTAAATGAGATGCAGTACATAAGACACCTGGCATATAGTAGACACTTAATAAATTGTAGTGCCTATTATTAAAATTAGAGACAAAACCCTGTTATCATGCAAAAGTAATAAGTTGCTTCACCATTACCCTTTAGAAGATGAGGTTGTTAGAAAAGTGAAGCTAATAATAATTTACATTTACTGTGTACTTATTGTGTGCAAACACCATGCTAAACATTATTGCTTTACTTCAGTTGTTTAAACAATTCTATAAGATAGGTATATTGTAATATTATTCCTTTATTATAGATTATGAGTCTGAAGCTTAGAGAGGTTAACTCACTCATTCAAGTGAACTAGGAAGTGGCAGAATTCAGAATAAAACCCTCTGACCCCAGAGTATGAACACTTAACCCTGGTGCTATATGAATTTGTCCTATTTAGGTGTGTTATATTGTTCTGAAATAATAGTCTGGGTATTAAACTTTCTTCTAAATATTCTCAGATTCCCATAGATGATCTTGGCACTTATTATTTACTTACCTTATCTGGCTGATTTTCTCCAAAGAAAATATTGCATTTTAAGCGATAGCCTACTGGAGCAATAGCCAATGGGATCTGGAAACCAGGAGCTTCATTGACAGCCTTTTGTGAGGAAGGAGAAGCGACGTTAATCGCTCAGTGCTGGGAGACGCGAGGACAGAAAGAACATCGAGTGGGCCAGCATTCACTGTTTTTGTCTCTTATACATGTATCTTTTCTATTTTTAAATTTCTCTCCCTCTTTACCTATTTCAGTGTGGTATTTCTGTATACACATTTAAAGTGTTTATGTTTTTATGTTAAGAATTACTTCTGAAATAATGATTTTTGAGTCATTGGGAGTCTTTCACATCTGAAAGTTTTAATCTGATCCTAGTCGCTACTTCTAGTATAGCACTGGATATGCTACAGGCCTCATTGGCTTTTTGTGGCTAAAAATCTCAGACAGACTTCCCATCTCATAAACTCTTATATATAACATCATTTTAAAAAGTATTTTGAGGAGGCCAGCCTGGTGGCGTAGTGGTTAAGTTTGCCTGCTCTGCTTTGGCGGCCTGGGGTTCACAGGTTCGGATCCCGGGCGCGGACCTATGCAAGCCATGCTGTGGCAGGCATCCCATGTATAAAGTAGAGGAAGATGGTCATGGATGTTAGCTCAGGGCCAATCTTCCTCAGCAAAAAGAAGAGGATTGGCAACAGATGTTAGCTCAGGGGTAATCTTCCTCACACACACACAAAAAAGTATTTTGAGAGATTAAATTCTGTAGTAGGAAGTTGATGAACTAAGAATAGTGTAAGAAATTTGAAAGTGATAAGAGAAAATCAAACACAAAAATTTTAGTGACTTATCCTCGAATTTGTGCTATGCAACTATTTTACAACGAGTTGCCATTTTAAAAAATCCCATCTATGTCTTTTACAAAGATCTATGCTGCTATTAAACCATTCTTGTAGAAAAATTTATCCACCCTATAATAGAAATGTAAAAGGTACAAATCAATGGTTCTTTCCACTAGAGTTCACGTCACTGAAGTCTTAAACTCAATGTTTAATTTGGACCTTATAATTGCTAGTACGTTTACAAACTGAGGATGAGTTCCGAGTAGTGTAAACAGTACTATATGTCAAGTTCAAGTAATACGATAAGTTATTTTCATTTTGCACAGTGCTTCCTTTTAAAAAATATTAACTTCATGGTTTTCTCCTTTCCTGCAGTAAACAGATTTGCTCATAGAACTTTTCAGGGCTGAAATAACAGCTTATCATCTGATATAATTTTATAGGAACAATTATGTAGCCTTCTTTTCTTTGGAAATTATGACGATTTCTTCTCCTTAATACCTCTGATCATACCAGTTAATTTTAATCTAATGGAAACATGGCAAGGAGCCCAGAAGTTGCTGGGCCAAAGCATTATTGCTTTAGGGGGATTAGGAAAAGACTTATTATCTTGGAGAGTTCCCCAGCCATTTCTACCCATGAATTTATACAATGATGCCCAGCAGTCTCAAACTGCTCACCTCCTGTGTCCATCCCTTTGCTCCATGTTCATAATCTGTCCGGTGCTGAGTTGTATTTTAAAGATGCCAATGGAAAGCAAAGGAAATCTACCTGTAAGGTCGTATGATAAAGAACGAGGCCAGTTGGCAAAACCAGATTCCCTGAGAAATGTTCCTGTGCCCTGTGGTCTTGGTGTCTCATGACTACGTTCTACTGATGGCCTCAGCCTCACTGTCTGTGCCTTTTTGATCACAGCCTGTCTGCTGCCCTCTGCCACTGTCCCCAATTTGCCACTAGTAACCACTTCTTCCTCTTCCTGGATGCTCCTTACTTCAAGCCCTCAGTTGTTATTCCTCCCCACTGGTCTCCCTCCCTCAGAATTCTCCTCTCATTCAGTTGTTCCTACCCACTGACGACATGTTAAGTCTCCAGAATGTACTCCTTTGATCCTGGCACCAACTTTAAAGGCTGCCCATGACCTATTAGATTAAATGCAAAATCTTCAGTTAGGGTCGTCACGATGTGAATTCACCTTCATTCTCTGCAAGTCTCCAGTACACATTCTGTACCTCATCCAACTGGATCCCTGAAATCTGTCATGAAGTAGAAGGTATGGGTCTTCTAGGAGAGAAGTCAGCAACCTTTTTCTGTAAAATCTGTAGGGCCAGATAGTAAATATTTTCAGCTTTGTGGGCTGTATGGTCTCTGTTGTAACTACTCACCTCTGCCATTGTGGCATGAAAGCAGCCATAGGCAATATATAAATGGATGAGTCTGGCCGTGTTCCAATAAAACCTTATATATGATATTAAACCTTATTTAATTTCATGTAATTTTCGTGTCATGATTTTTTATTTTTTTTCTTAACCATTTAAAAATGTAAAAAGCATTCTTTGGTCATGCGCCATAAAAAAACAGGTGGCAGGCCGGATTTGACCCACGGGCCATACTTTGCCAACCCCTGTCCTAGGAGATCACTGATGCTGGGCTTTCAGTCAAGCAAGGGCGAGGACCACAGGGTGGCGAGAGCAGCATCTCCTCTCTCCACGACGGTGTCCTTTGCCACCCATTGTTAGTGTTCATCTATAGTCGTGTAGCCTTGTGTCACGTGAGGTGCAAGCCTGCCCAACATCTCCGAGTCTCCACCTCCTGAGAAGAAGGCCCCCCACTAACCACACTGCTATGAGAAGGTGCAATCCCACTGCATGTGGCTGGAGCACTACAGCCCTTGCTGTCTGGTCAAGGGTCAGAGTGGGTCCTTTGGAGGCAGGGCAAGCCCAAGCTACCGGTGATATGTATTACCTCCTCTTACTCGGTCCCACTGGAGTCCTAGGAACTGAAACCTCATGACTGAATTTTTCCCTTTCAGCTTTTAGGTGACGTGGCTCGCCTGTGGGTAGTTTGCTGACAGATTCCTGCAAAGTCTGCTGATAGTGTCAGTGGTCGAATCACTAGGCATGGAAGCCAAATCTGCAGCTTGACGCTGCTGGGAAGCCAGAGGGGTTTTCTCGCTGTCCACTACCAAAGAGAGGTACTGCTTACCTTCAGATACCCCCTCAATTTTGAGAACCAGAAGACAGCCCTCTGTGCCTTGCCTGAAAACCATAGATAAGCACTTCTAAAAGAGGAAGATTGGAGTGTCTCCAAGCTGTCTGTGAATTTCTTCAGGAGTGGTAGCAGGAGAGGGGACAATGTTGGAGGTGAGGGTAAGAGAATACGCTGAGTTCTTTTCAATTTCTATCCTTGCTCCTGGAGGTAAATTGCTACCACTGGAAGGTGATGCCTTTGAGGAGAGCAGCTGGGAGGCAAGAGTCTAGAACTAGGTGCTAACATTGCAAGCCTGTCAATGGCCACTAGAGGGTGCCAGAGCCCGAGGTTGGGGAGCCTGAAGTGTCACCTCCTCATGCCGCCTGGAGAATTATTAGGCAGCCAAGAAGCAAAGGCAATAGACCATAAGCATACTGCTCTGCCTGACCATATGGAGCAAGACAAGCAGAATCTCAAAAAATCCACAGCCTTAGAGTACAACAGACCAAGTGACTTACTACTTTGGGGACAATGACTGAACTGGCATTTCATGAAATTGGGCTGGGGTGAGAATTGCTTCATGGCTACAGTGAAACAGGCAAAGTCCCTGCCTTTACGAATCCTGTGCTGAAGTCATTAAATATGTTTAAGTGCTAGGAAGTAAAATAACAAAAAGAATTGGGTAGAGGTGTAGGGGCGTGGGTAGAGAGTGGTCAGGACCGTGTTCAGATGAGAGCAGGTCAGGAAACAAGGGAAGGTAAAGAATGCTCCTTCCAAGGGTGCAGTGGGGAGCAAGGATGGGAGCTGAGGCTTAGCCACAGAGCTCTTACCCACTCCGCTCTCTGCCTCTCTCAATGGTAACTGTCCCAATTTGCTTTTGGAAATTCTTCAAAGCAAAGTATGTGGAGTCCAGAGGAAGAGGGTTATTTGCTCAAAAGTCTGTTTAGGAAAATGACATTGTAAAATTGTCCTGGTAGCCTGGAAACTGACATAGGTTGTAAAAAAATTAATAATCAGTAATTAAAATCCAAGAAGATTTAAATCAACATGGGTGATGGGAGGGAGATTTGGTTGTGTGCAGAGGGCAGTAAAATCTTGTTATGACTCTTATATTGTTTCGGGGATATAGATTCTGATTAACGCTAGAAATTTTTAGAAAAAAATTTAAAATATGTATGTTAATAAGGGAAACAATTAAAAGAGAAGTGAACTATACAATTTTCAAACCACTTGAGGAAAAAAATGAACAAAGAAAACTCAATCAATTCATCCAAAGCCAAAAAAAAGGAGATGGGGAGAAGAAACAACCAGAAAGTATAGAAAACAGAAAAGATAAGATGGCAGAAAAAAATTCAATATCACAATGAATGAGTTAGATATATCTAATTAAAATGCAGAGACTTAGGTTAAAAAAAATCGGGGCTGGGGAGGGCCGGGTGGCGTAGCAGTGAAGTGCACGCGCTCTGCTGCTGGCGGCCCAGTTCGGATCCCGGGTGCGCACCGACGTACGGCGTGTCAGGCCATGCTGTGGTGGTGTCTCACATAAAGTGGAGGAAGATCAGCCGATGTTAGACCCAGGGCTAGTCTTCCTCAGCAAAAGAGGAGGATTGGCAGATGTTAGCTCAGGGCTGATCTTCCTCACAAAAAAAAGAAAAAAAAATTAAAATGTTAAAAAAAAAAAAATCAACTGTCTGTCTATAAGAGACACATCTAAAACAAAATGACACAAGGAAGTTGAAAATAAAAGAATGGGAAAAGCTATACCAGCAAATACTAACAAAAAGAAGGCAGGAGTAGCAGTACAGATGTAAGAGAATGTTGAAGTGGCTTCTGTGTCTCAGTTTTGGTTGAGGGCCCAAGGACTAAAAACACAGCAATTGCAATGGGAACGCAGTTGCAATGGGACCCCACAATCTAAAGCAAGGTACCAGACTCTCCAAAGGGACAGGCTAAGGAATGGTAAGACTGTTTCCTCAGCCTCCAAAAGAGTAGGGCAGTGAAAGGTGTGCTTGCAGGGACTTGTTGGATGCTGTGTTCTTCTTCCACTGTCACAGAGAAAAGGGAGGGTGTGATTCCCCTTCACCCCCTGCCAAGGGAGGAGGGCTTCATTTAGAGAGTTTGATTGGAGTCCGTGTCATTAGGGGGGGCATATGGGTTATATAAGAAGCTCTGGCTAGATTGGCTTGAAGAAGCAGAGGAGAGAGAGGCAAGGCTGCTTAGGGAGCAAGCCACAGTTGTGGATGGTGGCGTGACAGCGGGGGCAATGTGCGTGTTTCCAGTGGACCAAAAATGAAACACACGGGGTGGGAGTGGAATGGGCAAGTTGTCCTGAAGTCTAGAAGAGGAATCTGCCCCTGAAGGATGCCGAGAGGGATGATGGCACCCGGTTCAATGGTAATCCATTGGATCCAGGGGCTGAGGGAGGAGTGGAAAGCAGCCAGGTATCAAGGGATCAACAGCTGGATGTTTCCACTAAGCGAATCTCTGAGAAACCCACAAAATTGTTGCTCAAGACAGAGTCAGGGTGGAACACTCAGATCACAATAGTACCAGTAGATAGTACTTTGTGCCTTTCCTCCAGGGCTGGGCAGCAAGGAAGGTGAGCAAAAGAGAGAGAAGTTGACCACATCCCTCTGCCCTGTTGCAGACTTCCACGGCTGGAGCAGACCCAAACCTGCATAAGGGAGAAACTGGGTAAAATAGAGTTTGGAGTTCTCATTATCACGCTGGATTAGTCCTCTACATGTCAAAAGAAAAAGACAATTTATGCGTTATCTAAGAGTGATCCAAAAAACTATGGGACCTGTCCAAGATTTCATCCAAAGGTAGGGAATGGATTGTTTGATGGAGCAAGTTTAGTAAGGAGTGGTGGGAAAGAATACATTTGTTTTTTAACTATATCCTATTAATTTCAGCTCATTCAATATAACTTTTGCATTAAAATAAGAAGAATTAGAATTCATGGTGAAAAGTATTAAATAAAACCAAGGAGGATATTTTATATTAATGAAATGAAGTACTTTATAACAATGTTACTCTTTCCTCTATCCCTCCTTACTCTCTTTCCCTCAGTCCGCTTAGGAGACTTCCTTTCTCTCTCCTCCCTGAGCCTCCAGTTTGCCTTATACTTTACGTTCTATAAATGTGACATGGGTTCCAGTTTCCTTCTTCTGTCCTCTTGTGGTCAGAAGTCCCTCCATCCCTACATAACCTTCGCCCACAAGAATTTAAGGGGGGCTTCATCAATGCGTTTCTGTGTGACCTTGAGCAAATTACCTACCCTCACTGAATTTCAATTTATCATCCGTTACATACAGATAAAAGTTCCTGCCTTGAGGCGTAAATAAAATAATGCTTATAAATTGTGTAACATGGCATCTGGCACATAACAATAAATGGTAGTTATCAGTAAAACAAGGTTAGTGATAAGAGAAATCTATATAACTATTTCATCTTTTTTCAACAGCAGAAGATGAGCCTTCTCTGTGATATGTGGCAATTTAGCATATAGAAAAGTTCAGGATATGTGGCGTGATGATGGTGATTATGATGACAATGAAATGGTAACAATAGCAGTCATGATTGACAACAAGATACTCCAGAAATGTGACAACTGAAAGCAAGTGGCCCAGGAGAAAGAGTAATGTGGGTAATGGAGCCTAGTAGGTTATTCCTAGGAATTGACAGTAGCAGGCAGATGAGGTTGAGGTACTGTAATTGGAGACTTGGGTGGCTCAAGTCCAGCATAAATTCCACACAGCCTCCGAAGCAAAACCAAACACACAAAGAGAACGATAAATATCCTCTGTGTGTAACGTTCGGATAGCCCCTGCTGATCACCTTCGTTCTTTTCAGCTGTTCTTATATAGAGAGTAGTGTTCCGTCATACTTAAGTATGAAGGACGGCAATAAATCTGTTTAATCTAACCTCGGCACCATCACATAATGTCAGAAACGTTAAAAGAAAATGCAAATAGCTAAAGGCTCAGGGAATTGTAATTTCGAATAAGCAACGGGTTCTATAAAGCAAATCGCTTCTGACAAAACCAATTGCAGTTTTGATAGAATTATGAAATCATTCCCTTACGGGATGGCAGTTATATTTGAACATTATCAAATCATTTGCCGATTCCTCATGCAATTTTAAATAATTCAGATTAAACATGAACAGTCACAAAATGGAACGATTCGATGAAAACTGGCTGGGGGTCTGTAGATAAAGAGGTCGTGGTAATAACAATATGTGAAGCTCCAATATGTGGGTTTGAGTGGGATTGCGCTCTCCATGTTTAATATCTTGATTAATAGAGTGGGTGATGGAGTGACAACATAAAATTTTGCATTAGGCCCTTTTGAGGGGAGTGTTGAATATAAAGAAAAAAGAACAATGGGAATAGAGACCCAGAGAAGTTAAAAATTGCAGCAGAAAATAAAAAGCTGCCCTTTAGGTTATAAAATTCCATGTAAATTACGTGGTATAAAGTGTTCTAATACACAGGGTTTACTGAGAATATCTAGTGATGCCTAAGAGGCAATTGGATCATGGCAAACAGGAAATTTGAAATAAATTCATGATGACAATTTCTGTTTGCATCCGAACCCTCTCATCCCAAAGAGTTCAAGCTGATGCCTAGATACTTTGTAAAATAGAGAAAACTAGGAACTAGAACTAGTAACTGAACTAGTTACTACTACTACTAAACTACTAAAACTAGTAACTGAATAACAATAGCATTATAACTTGTAAATAATGGCTGTATATAAGTTAATTGAGAAAACTGGATTTAACTTTCTGAAAGCAGTGCTTTCTTCCTATTTATTTGTTTGGATAGCAATTTAAAAAATAAGTATCAGAGATACTGGATTGAAATTGAGTACGGGAACATTTTTTGGGAAAAATAGTAGGAAAATAAAGTCCAACCAATGCAGGGTCTAGATTGCAGAAGAGCCCTCTGAGGTATCTGGTTCTATAGACTTTAGACATATTTCGTTATAGGCAAAGTTGGGAAAATATGTTTCAATCTTGGAAACAGATTATGTGCCAGTAATCAATGTCACTCATCAAAATAGTTGTTGATTAGATTAGAATTTTTGACCTGGAAAAGACCTTAGATATTTGCATTTTATAGATGAGAAATTGAAACTCAGAGTGGTTTAGTAACTTGCTCCGAATGACACAGCCATTTTGAGGCAGAGCCCATCCTCTGTCCCAGTGCCTTTTCCACTCTGCCACAAGTGACCGCTGGGTGAATGATGATGTAAATGCTATGGCTAATCTCTCTTCTTGTTGAGTACTGTGTCCAGAGCTTAGCTCTGGGAGCCAAGCTACATGGGTTCAAATCCTGGCTCTCCCCTTTACTAGTAATGTCATCTTAATCTCTCTGTCTCCTAATCTGTAAAATGGGGATAATAATAGTACCTGCTTCATAGTGTTGTTGCAAGGACTAAATTAATTAGCTTGGGTAAAATGCCTAGAACAGTTTTCTGGCACATGGTAAATGTTAAATGTCATCACTATTATATTGTGATTAAAAGTCTAGATTTCATGCTGCTAACTTTAATATAAAACATCATGGAGTTTTTTGAGAAATATTCTTGGAATTTATGAAAAAAGAAACAATTTACTTCTCAATAAAGTTGTGTGTCATTTAGTACATCCCATATATAATATATTTATAATTTTTCTGCATTATTTTAGTTGGGAGAATATCATAAAGAGATATTAACAAAGTTATTTTTATCTGGGAAACTTTGTTTATATTTTCTTTGAAGTTGTAGTGAAATGCCTGTGAAGATCGTCTATAATCATCATTGCCTAAATCAGATACATTCTAAGATAAAGTCTTCAAAGCCACATGGAGGACTAGAGATATGTATATGTATACACACAGACACAGATACATACATATACATACTTATATACATGTATATATTTTTATTTTTATTTATTTATTTTGGTGAGGAAGACTGGCCCAGAGCTAACTTCTGTTGCCAATCTTCCTCTTTTTCCTTGAGGAAGATTGGCCCTGAGTTAACATCTGTGCCAATCTTCCTCTATTTTGTATATGGGACACCGCCACAGCATGGCTTGATAAGCAGTGCGCAAGTCCATGCCCGGGATCTGAACCTGCAAACCCTGGGCTGCTGAAGGGGAGCACGCGAACTTAACCACTATGCCACCGGGCTGGCCCCATGTATATATTTTATTTTATTTTATTTTATTTTATTTTATTTTATTTTATTTTATTTTATTTATTTGTTTAATTGCCCCCAAAGCCCCAGTAGATAGTTGTGTGTCATAGTTGCACATTCTTCTAGTTGCTGTATGTGGGACGCGGCCTCAGCATGGCCGGAGAAGCAGCGCGTCTGTGCGCGCCCGGGATCGGAACCCGGGCCGCCTGCATCGGAGCGCACGCACTTAACCGCTAAGCCACGGGGCCGGCCCCATGTATATATTTTAAAAATATTATTTTACTATCATCCCTGTGATTTAGGAAAAAGCAAAAGCAAACAAGAATCCTTTACTTAACTCAGAAGATGACTGAAAACAGACAAGTACAAAACAGCACTTAACAACTGAAAAAACTCCTACTTCTTATTGCCTTAGTCACCTCATGTGGTCTATTTTGCTTATTTTCTAAGGGAAGGAAAGCTAATGATTTTTATTAAAAATGTTTTATTATGGAGAATTTCAGACATGTAAGTTAAGATAATGAAGTTGCTTATACCCACTACTGAGGAGAAAAACTTATCAACTCCTGGCCAACCTTGTTTAACCTACACATCTTCTCCAGGGGTGGGCGGGAGCCAGCTCAGCAGCCTGAGAGAGTGGGCTGTGAGCATCTCTTCACAGCTCCAGCTTCTGGCATGCAGCTTGATAGCGTGACATCAGTCAGGGTGTGAGTATTTACACCACGGCAATCAGCAGATGATACAAATGCTACAAATCAGGCCTCCCCCAACCCCACCCCCAAGATGGTGGTCAAACATTTGCTAGCCCACCACTACCCTTCTCACTTTTCCCTCCCATGTTGTTTTGCAGCAAATTCTAGACATGGTATTATTTCATTATAAATATTTCAGCCTGAAAAGCCTGAAAAGAAAACGATCCTTGTTATTTAAACATAACCATAATACTATATAAAAATTAATAATAATTCTTTAATATCAAATTGCCAGTCAGTGATCAAATTTCCAATTATTTCTCTCTCTTTTTTTTTTTTTTTTTTTTTGGTGAGGAGATCAGCCCTGAGCTAACATCCACCAATCCTCCTCTTTTTTTTTCTGCTGAGGAAGACGGCCCTGGGCTAACATCCGTGCCCATCTTCCTCCACTTTATATGGGACGCCGCCGCAGCATGGCCTACCAAGCAGTGCGTCGGTGCGCGCCCGGGATCCGAACCAGCGAACCCCGGGCCGCCGCAGCGGAGCGCGCGCACTTAACCGCTTGCGCCACCGGGCCGGCCCCTCTCTCTCTTTTTTTTTTTTAAAGTTCGTTTGAATTAGGATTCAAATAAGGTCCCTTCATTGTAATTGGTAGATATGTCTTAAGAGACATCTCTCTCTGAATACATAGATTCCACTTCCATCTTCTTTCGTTTCTACGTTGCAATTTGTTGAAGAACCCAGTTTGTTTCTCTGGTAGTTCCCTGCGGTGTGGATTTTGCTGGTTGTAGTCCCATGGCGGTATTACACATGTTCCTTTGTCCTTTGAATTTCTTGTAAATTGGTTGTTGGATCCAGAGTTTTAATCAGACTCAGGTTCAATTTCCTTGCCCAGACTACTTCATAAGGCGGAATGTTATTTCACTAGGAGACACGTAATACTTGGTCATCTCTAGTTTGGTGATGTTGTCAGCTGTTGATGATTACTACCAAATTCATTGTTTCATTAGGGGTTGCGAAATGCTGTTGTTTTAATTCTAATTCATTATAGAACACTCTGTAAATAGAGATCATCTTTCATCATCTACTTGGTAACCCAGTAGTACAGTTTGTATAAAAAGGCAAGATGAGTGTTTGAATCCTTCTCCTTTATTTAACAGTTTTTAAAATAATGAGTTGGTTCACTGGCATGTCTTAATGGTGACCAATTCAGCACCCCTCACCTTTTTTTTCTTTATTTCTTTTTCAGAATTATGAACTCATGGATTTAAACATATTGGATATCATTCAATCCATTGTAGTTATTATTCTCTTTGAGCCTCAAGGTAACTTATCTTTGGCTAGTAGGAGTTTCTTTAAGTTGGCTTTGGAGTCCGGTTGACATGACCCCAGTTGTTTTTGAGGGTTTCTGTGAGATCTTATACATTTCTTGACTCTGACCTGGAATGAGCCATTTTTCTAAGAGCTCTGTTACCTTTTAGTGGGAAATGGTATTTAGAGACCACAATCTGGGTAGCCTTTTTAGAGAATAGAGCTAAGAAATGTTTTATTTTGTGTTGTTTTTTAAAAGATAAAATAAGCTATGAGTTGATACTGATACTTCAAATGCAAGATTATAGTGTGTGTACACAAACTCTTCCATTTTATATCTGTGTCTCTTTTCTCCTGTGCCAAGGATCCTGTCTATCAATGACACCGAGAATGATAGAATTAAAAATGTCCCACAATTACTAATTTTCTTTGTTATACATAATAGTCTCTAAATAACAATACTTACACTATCAACAGCCATATGATTACCGAGAAGAGTTTGAAATTTTATTTTTTACACATCTTTTTGTCAGGTATGTTCCACTAGGGTTGTACAGTGAAATAACTGTGTTTTAAAGTCATTTGGAATTATTCCTTTTTGTGTAGTTCTGCCACCAGCTGGATATACATTTAGGTCCATTCGTTTCATATTATTTTATATTTTTAGAGATTTTATTGAAACTTTATTTTACTTTATAATTAACTAAGATATTTACATTCTTCCAAAGTCAAATCTGTGAAACAAGATTTATACCAGGAAGTCTAACTCCACTCTATTCTCTCACCGATAAATATAACCCCTTTAAGGATTTTTATGGTCTTTTTAATATAAGCAAAAACTTTTTTCTATTTTGCTTATTTTCACTAAAAACTATAACCCAAAGATGACTCCATAGTAATATATAGAGATATTCTTCTTTCCTTTTTTATAGCTGCAAAATATCCTATGTGTGGACAGACTAAGCAGTGGTTCTCAAAGTGTGGCACCTGGACCAGCAGCATCACCAACCATCACCTGGAAACTTGGTAAAAAATGTGATTTCTTGGGCTCCACTCAGACCTACTGAATCAGAAACTCTGGGGTTGGTTGGGGCCCAGCAATTTGAGTGTTAATAAGATCTCCAGGTGATTCTGATGGACCTAAAGTTTGAGAATCATTTGGACCATGGTTTGTCCAATCAATCATCTCTTGATGGACAGTATGGTTGCTTTCAGTATTTTTTATTTCAAATAACTTCATAATGAATTTCTTATACATATATTTCCCCATAATGTTGCTGATGTTATCTTTGGGATAGATTCCTAGATAAGAGATTCTTGGATAAAAGGTAAATTCGTATATAATTTTGCTAGATATTGCCACAAATAAGAGTTATTTCCTTAAGCCTTTCCAACAGTCTCTTGCTATGCTTTTGGATATTTAAGAAATGATATCTCAGTGAAGTTTTCCTTTGCTTTTTCTTATGGTTGAGGACCACTTGCATTTTTCTTTAGGCTCTAGCCCATTTTTCTCTAGGGTTAATGGAGCTTTTGTTCTGCATTTTCAGAAGTTCTTTACATAATAGGACTATTAATTTTTTTTTCTGTGATGTGTGTTGCAACGATTTTCTCCCAATTTGTCATTTTATTTTTACTTTGCTTACAGTGTCTCTTTCCAAGCAAAAGATTCTTATTATTATGTGATTAATTTTTCCTCAACTCATAGCCCAATTTATCGAGCCTGATTACTTTTCAGTTTTAGTCCATCCTAAATGTCTCTAGTAGGGAAAGACACAGTTTTTTCAAGGATAACCCTCTGGTAAGAAATTTATCCATAGGAACCTCAGGAAAAAGTAAATCAATGTTGCTGGAGTATGGAATTTAGTGCAGTGTGCTTAGATGCTTAATATTCTCTGTAACTTCTTCACGATTGTTAACAGGTGTTCAATGGTGTTGGCTGAGAAAAAGTTCAAGCTGGGCCCATTAAATTCTCTCTAGGCTGTGCTCTTATTCTCTTCTTGGCCTCTAAACAAGTTGGTGCATTAATGCAGTTTTTATAAAGCGTTCATCTTCACACTGTGCTTATTTGCAAAGCAATTCATGTAATAAAAATAGATAGACTCCTGAAACATTAGGAGTTTCTGGAAATGGGGAGAGTGGATTATATTCACTCCCCTGGCGTGAGCTAATTAAGAGCATTCAATGAAAATTCTGTTACCAACTTAAATATTATGCTTCTGTCTCCTGACACATATCTACAGGTGCATAGCAATCACGGCATGACTCGTATGGACCCATTGGCTCTTTTGTGACAATTCCCTAACCCAGCTTCCATGAGGAGGTTCACGATGTAGACGTTTCAGGTTCCTTTTATAGAGATTATGTGCATGAACTGAAAAGAAGGAGAGACTTTATTTGGAAGTCAGTTGCTATCTAATTTCCTATTTGTGGGACAGTTTTAGAAATATGGACAACTACAAACTCTTGACATCGACATTAATAATATCTTATATTTGTTTCATGTTTTTCGTATGTGTAGAGCATTTTCACGTACATGGTCTTATTTGAGCCTCACAATAACTGCACAAGATAGCTGGGGCTTTTGATTCTGCACCCAGATCCATTGTGGTGAGTTTTTTTCCGCCATATCACCAAGCAATTCTTGGACACCAACGGGGTGTCCTACAATTCAAGTCAATATGTGAATAGCATCAGATTCCAGAGGTAGAGGGTTCAGTCCCACAAGACTGCCCTCCACTTCAGATGCCAATCACAAGTCCAGGTTTTTACCTGTGCTTCTGACCCACTGGCTATAAATCAGAGGTTCCCACAACCATTCCTTGGGTTTGATTAATTTACTAGAGTGGCTCACAAAACTGAGGAAACCAGTTTGCTTACTAGATTATCAGTTTATTACAAAGGATATTAAAGGATATAAATCAACAGCCAGAGGAAGAGATACATAGGGAGGTCCCGAACAAAGGAGCTTTTGTCCCCGTGGAGTTTGGGGTCCAAAAGGATGGCACATGGAAGTGTTCTGGTTCACCAACCTGGAGGCTCTCTAAATCCCTTCTTCTTGGGTTTTTATGGAGGCTTGATTACATAGGCAGGATAGATTAAATCATTGGCCATTGGTGATGGATTCAACCTCCAGCCCCTCTCCCCTCCCCGGAAATCAGGGAGTGGGACTGGAAGTTCCCACCCTTTATTCTTGGTTGGTTTCCCTGGCAACAGCTCCTCCATCTTTAGGGGATTTCCAAAAGTCACCTCATTAATACAAACTCCATTGTGGTTGAAAGAGGCTTGTTATGGATAATAAGACATCCATTTCACTTTAGGGCTCTGAAGTGATCTCAGGAACTGAGAACAAGAGACCAAACATTATAACAAAAGCTCTTATTGCTCAGGAAGTTCCAAGGGTTTTGGAAACTGAGTCGGGAATTGGGGACAAAGACCAAAACATACATTTATTATAAATCACAACATCTTAGGCTTAGTATCTTTATTTCACAGAAAAGATAACTCAGAAATTTTAAATGACTTGCTCAGTGACACACAGCTAGTAAATAGAGAAGTTAGGGCTTGTACTAAGATCTTCTAGCTACAACTACAGAGTTCTTTGTAGTTGGCTTTATCCTTTTGTTGGAGGAAGTTCAGTACACTACTTTAAAAAAATATGATATTGTTTGAATATTATAGATCTTCACACTATATTATTGGGGAAAGGTAAGAGGCATATCCTAATTTACCATAATATCCCATATAGATACTGTGTACAGTTACAAAAGTTAGGAGAACCCTGCATATCATCTAGATGACTCTTGCCTTATAGAGAGGAAACACAAGGTCTATGATGATTAAATGATTTGTCTAAAGTCATGTCACATGGTATTGGTACAGCCAGATCTCTGTTGGTTGAGGGGACAGGAAAAATGACTGCTGGAAGGTAGCACATGGCAGATTGGTGGTTCCAGATGAGAAGTATCAGGATTCTGATAGCTGAACGAAGCCCAGTAGAAAGAGATTGGGGAGAGATGTAGTTGTCATCTAGGAGGGCTTTTCATTGGCAGAAATGTTTTCTTTATTCAAAGCATATTGCACACTTATTAGGGTTCAGAGCATCTCAGGTCTATAGGAAAGAGACGGGCCAGGGAAGTCTGGGTTAGCAGAACTTCAGGTACTGGGCTAATCGAAAGGTCAAGCCTCCAATCTCTAGGGAGATAAATGAGCAAGAACAGGACAGTACAGCTGACCCAACGTGGGAGCCTAGTCCTGGGCACTTGGTCCCTTGGGGCAGGGGAAGCTGTGACCCAGGGGTTATCATGGAAGCTCAGTGGTCATCACTAGGACACTGCATCCTGGGTCTCATAAGCAACAAAGGAGACTCAGGAAACATGGAAGTCAGAACATAAATTATAGCTTCCCCTGTACCTGGGATGCAGGTATATGACCTACTCTCCACCAGTTAGATGACTCTAAGGGAGACTTCAGCTTGGAAATGAACGATAATAGGGAGTGGGTTCTGCGCGGTGCTTCCACTTTGCTGGTGTGGTGGCAGCAGCAGTTGCAAGCGTGTGTTTGATCCCAAAGTAGCAGCAGCAGTGGTTTAAGTGAAGGTGAGTCCCTGGCTTTTAGCACCTGTGGCAGCAGCAACAGCGGTGGCGGTTTTTCATTGGACCTATTCTTTGGGTGGTTATAGGAGCTATTCCTGGAAGTGCGGTCTCAAATCTATTTCTCTAAGCCTTCCACTCATCCTCTAATAAATTCATTTTCTGTTTAAACTAGTCAGAAGAGACTGTTGTTTGCAACTAAGAACGCTGACCGTTGTCTGGCCTGTGTTGAATTGGTGCCTAATAATAGGCGAAGGCTAGGACTTTGGAGATAAGAGAGCCTAGGAATAAGGCAGAGCCTGGAGAAGCAAGGCATTTCACAGTGGCAACCTGCACAAAATGAACTCTGTAAAGGTCTGCAGTCCTGGAGCTCAATTCTTAATATGTAATGTGACCAGGGAAATCATAAACATTTACAGGATATTTTCGTTCCTTGGTTGAAAAGATCATCTAAATGCAAAGCATTATGTATCCATATTTTGTATAAACACAAACATAATCTTGGTGAAAACACTGACTAAAATCTACATGAAGAAATCTATGTGAAGAAAATAGCCTTTTGGTTAACAATCAGCTTAAAGGTTAAACACTGGCTATTTTGCTTAAAGTTTCACACAAGCTGAACATCCTTCGTATCCTGAGAGATGCTATGCTATGCAATCTAAGGCATTCGCTTAATCATATATTGGATTCATCATCATCATTTGTACTGAAAGACCTTCACATGCTCAGCTCTGCAAAGTAAAAATGAATGCAAGTTTATTAGCTTAATTTTGAAGTTGAAATAAAGTATTTGTGATATGCAAAGTGATCCTGGTATTAACAGTAGAGATAAAGGAAGACAGTATTAATGGAAACATTATTTGTTGAAAATATGAATATTTGCTGGATCCGACGCTTAGATCATTCATTTATTTATTCCACAATTCAAAGCTGTGGCCCCACATTATCAGGTACTTGTTGGACATAACCTGAGCGCTGTGTCTGCGCCTCGTATCATCTTCAACATGCCTGGTAGTGAACTCGTCATCTCTCCCACAAGTGAAATCTCCTCACATCTCTGTTTCTGCTACTGCACCAGCTTTCTCCCACACAGACAGGCTGGGGATCTCAATGTTTTATTTGACTTCTCTCTTGTCCTTATTCAGTCAGTTTCCAAAGGCTTTTAACTTCTGGGTCTTCATCTTTTTTATTTCACCCCATAGCTTGCAAGCACTAAATTCATATTTAAGAAAGAATCCAAACTTTCAGTTTTAGGTGAAAAAGAGGATATTTGGAAAATAGTAGGCAATTTATTATTGATAAAAATCACTACTAGAGCAATAGCTTTTTAAAGCAATGCAAACTGACAAATTTGAGATGCAGAACAAAGCCCAGAACCTACGTCTAATTCTGAAAGCACCAAGAACATCAAAATCCAACTTAGTACTGAACATCAAAGAAGAAATTGCAGTGCTATAATTTTTTGATTCCTCTATTAAAGGAAAATTTATCTGAATTCAAAAAGATGGTTTGATAAGCAGTCTATTTAAACAATGTCTAAATCCATCCACTGTGTGTGTGGTGTGCGTGTTCTATTAACAAAGACGTGATGATCCTTTTGTCTTTTTACACTACAATTTAAATTTTATCTTTTAATTTTCTGAAATGCATCAAATATCAATAGCTTCTGGCTGCTTATAAAATATTTATTTAAAAAATTGTTCAATAAAAAACCCAAACAGCAGCTGAGCTCATAAATAATTTAGCAAATGGCAAACTGACTTTTACTCACGTGCATAGGCCAGACCACAGAGACGCTGCTGCCCGAACCCTGAAGGCAAACACAGTGAGAGAGAATCCCGGCAGAGCAAGACCGGGAAAGAAGCCCAAGCAAAATACAAATGGCCCTACTCTCTTTTCCATAATTTGCATTTGGGGCCAGAATTGGTGTCTGTCTTAGCTCATTATTATTTCCATAAAATGGCACATGTCTCAGCTACTTAGTTCTCTTAAAACCTCTTTCAAGGAAACAAACAGTGTTTTTAGAGTGGCAATATTTTGGAGTGGCAATGGATTTCCTTGGCCATTGGCCGATATGCAATCAGTCTGGCATATTGTGGTTCCATCCTAAAGCTTTGAGTGGAATTTCTGGGTAGATTTTTATGGTACCTGGACCCGAGTTCTTTTAACTACTGGCTCTAGGCTTGAAATTCGGTTTCATTTAGTAGTATGAATGCACAATTTCTATGAAGCTGTAATTCAGTGTTTGTGACTCTCCCCCTCAATTCACATGCAAAGAAGTAATGGGCCTTAGTGGACTACTCTTGCTAGATGCACTGATGGTTGGGCGCAGTCTCTCCAAAAATGCTCTGTCCCTCCGCTAGTGTTTTCCTTCGCTTATGTACCAGAAGTGAAGGCCTCTAGTAGATTACTCTTTGGAGATGTACAAAGGCCCAGGACAACAAGGAAGTGTCAACTGTTTCATCAGTGATTAGACTACAGCTACACAATTATACTATGATCTGGCTGTTTTGTATTTCAACAGGGATTTTGTTTCTAACATTTTGCATCTAACTTATAAAATTTTGATGATGATGTTAGTTGTAAAAATAAATGAAAAGATGAATAACTTTGAAATACAACCTCTTAGTCTCTAACGGCCAGGTTTGTAATGACTCAGTTGCATATTTGATTGATCACTGTAACATGAGAAGACAGTGCATGATATTGGCTATAGGAACCTCTAGAAATATATCTCTCTCTTCTTTTTTAAAGACATAGATGTCTACTAAAACTGAAACATTACAGAAGGTTAGCTTGTAACTGCTTCCTGTTTTTTCTTGTATGTTTCTTTTATTGGCTAAGGAAGACTGGCCCCAAGCTAACATCTACTGATGATTTTCCTCTTTTTTTGCTTGAGGAAGATTAGCCCTGAGCTAACATCTGTGTCAGTCTTCCTCTATTTTGTATGTGGGTCGCCACTACAGCATGGTTGAAGAGTGGTGTAGGTCCACGTCCAGGATCCAAACCCACACCCAGGCTGCTGAAGAGGAACGTGCCAAATTTTAACCACTATGCCATGAGGCCGGCCCCTGTATCTTTTCTTTTTGACTTTTGCTTCCCTGGGAAACAAGGTTATGAAGGAGGCACTTACAGCCTCTTGCTCAGAACCCAAGTGTCATGGGTTAAAAGTAAATGTTTGGCTTTCACAAATAGTTAATATCCTCCAGGGATTATATTTTGTGTATTCTGCAGGCTTAAATATGAGAAAGGGGAGCCTATTTCTATCTTCCTTCCATATTAATCAAATCATATTTCTCTCTTTCTGCCCTTCCAGAAGGGATGCCCCATCTCAAATGCTGCGTAATTCTACTTGATTATAAGTACTATTTTTATTTAATATTACTGTTTGACTTTCTTACCGAAAGAGTGTAAGTGGGAATGCTTGGTGTCTCTACAGAACCAGCCATACACTTTTCCCTCTTCTTTTGAGAGGCACTTTCTTTCTTTTTAAAGAGCAGCACTGTGAAACTCTAACCTCCTTTCCATTCCACAGTCATGCCGGGTTCTCTCCTGGCCCAAACTCTTTGCACGTATCCCAGATATCCACATGGACCACCCCCTTACTTTCTTTAGGATTCTTTTTGAAGTTTCCTTATCAGAGACGCCTTTTGACCAAGTTATGTAAAATAGAAACCCTCTCTAAACCCCATACTTTATATTCTGCTGATCCTTTTTTATGTTTCTTCATTTAATTACCTGACATGTTATGTTTCTCAGTTGTTGTTTATTGTCTTTCTCCCACCAGAATGTAAGCTCCTTGAGGACAAGAAGATTGCCTGTTTTATTACTGATATATATCAGTAATAAATCAGTAATATATGTATTATTCATATATTGTCTAACATAAATTCTGGCACATAGTAGAGGCTCAATAAATATTTTTCAGTGAATAAATGAATGAACGAATGATTGAATCAGATATTTACTGAGCATTTGCTATGTGTCAGATACTATGGTAGATTCTGAGAACATGACTGTGAGTACAACAGACTTGCTCCCTGTCTTCATGATGTTTACAGCGATGCCAGCTGCAGTATCTCCTGAGTGCAGTGTAGATGTATTCCTGTTAACTTTAATATTCAAATCTTAATGGCTCCACATCTCCAGAAAGCCCAATCTTTCACCATCGTCCTGCCAAATAGTCCTCTGAGCCTTGATAATAAATTTCTGTCAGTTCTTGTGATTTACAGTAGTTATGTTCCATAAGTCACCATGAACAGTGAATTCATGAATACTGAACTATTGGTCCTAGGGGAAATACAGGGTTAAGTTCCTGCGAGCCTCCAGTCACACATTTTCATTGACTGATCAATACATAACTTTGTTTAATGTGTATTTCTGTTTAAAGGCACTGTATTTAATATATACTGTTGATTCATTAACATTGAACTCATGGCCGACAGCCCTGTAGATCATGTCTGAACAAAGCTTATCTAACACACGTGTTTTCTCCATAAGGCACATCTCAGCCTTCTTGTGCTTGGAGCACTTGACAGCACTTTAGCATTGTGCTTGGGAGCCATGTTAAACAGTGATATCACCAACAAAAAGCAAAAAAAAATGAGAAAAATATGGCACTAAATAGACTGCAAAGGGGACACTCGTTTCTAGTTGAAGGCTGAAACAAGAAGGCAGAGTGTCACCTTGTTTCACCTCAGCTGGGAGCATGCGCGTGGGGTGACTCAAATTTTTTTCTGCTCAGCACATGTTCACAAATGACCACAAAAGTGCCATGAATATTAATTTTGGGCTTACAGGTAAATTTTAGCAAGTAGGCAAATTTGCATAATACAGAGTCTGCAAATAGTTAGAATCAACTGTATTTTAAAAGATAAAGGGAAGGGGAGAATCTAAGACAGTTCTTTTTTTTTTGTGAGGAAGATCAGCCCTGAGCTAACATCCATGCCAATCCTCCTCTTTTTGCTGAGGAAGACCGGCTCTGAGCTAACATCTATTGCCAATCCTCCTCCTTTTTTTTTCCCCTTTTTCTCCCCAAAGCCCCAGTAGATAGTTGCACGTCACAGTTGCACATCCTTCCAGTCGCTGTATGTGGGACGCGGCCTCAGCATGGCCGGAGAAGCGGTGCCTCGGCACGCGCCCGGGACCCGAACCTGGGCCGCCAGCAGCGGAGTGCACACACTTAACCGCTAAGCCATGGGGCCGGCCCCTAAGACAGTTCTTAAGTATCTGGGCTGGGTAGATGGTGGAGGAGTAGCAATGGTAGTTTTGAAAGAAACTTGTGAAACACATTAATCTTGATTGGAGCCCTGGCTGCTTCGCTGCTGGAGTTACTCAAACTTCGGCAAGAAGCGGCACTTTCGTATCTTAACAACACAACTGTGGCTACAGAAGAGCAAAATATTGAAGCTATGTCTGCAAAGAAAAAGGAAACCCAGTGTTTAAGGACTTCATTAATTTTGGCAAGACAGCTGATAGCTATGTTTTTGGCTCTGTCAGTTCTGGCCTTCTGATTTGTTTAATCTTCTTCAGAAAATCTGGCGGATTTATTTCTCTTTTTTTCTTAAAATTTTTAAGAAATGTAAGTATAAGTTATTTTAAATGCAAAGTACAGACAACAATATATTATTTTAACTACTGTAAACTGTATAATATATATAAATATAAAATATATAAACTATTCAGTGCTGTTCTCATTATCTATTGCTACCTAACAAACCATCCTCAAAGTTAGTGACTTAAAACAGTAACTATGCTCATGACGGAGTGGATCAGGAATTCTGGCAGAGCACAGTGGGATGGCTTGTTTGACAGGGCTTCAGCTTGTTTGATGGTGGCTCCAACTGTTTTAACTGGGGCCATGTATCTGGGGCTTCAGTTTCATCTTTCATCTGGGTTCTTCACTTTTCATGTTGCACCTGCTGGGCCTATGTCTACAATGGCTTCTTCACTAACTTGCTTGGTACCTGTGCTAGGATGCTTGGGAACAGCTGGGGCTGGCTGGCCATCTCTTTCTCTCTCTCACTCTCTATACATCAAGTCCATACGGCTAGCTTGGGCTTCCTCACAGTATGGTGATCTCATGGTAGTCAAACGTCTGGTTTTCCCCCAAAGGGAACATTCCAAGAGACAAAAGTGGAAACTACCAGTCTCTTAAGGCCTTGTGCTGGAAACAGATTCAGCGTTATGTCCAGTATTCTACTGGTCAAAGCAATTACAGAGCCCACCCAGAGTCAAGAGGAGGGGACCTAGGGCCCCATCTATTGAAGGCAGGAGTGTCAAAGAATTCATGGCCATTTTTAATCCATTGCATATACCCATCGATGAGATTGAATAGATGTTAATGTTTTGCCCTTATTTTCTTCAGATCTTTCTCCTAAAGAAATAGAACATTACACATGTTGAAAGTCCTATTTTCCCATCCCATCACTCCTTTCCCGAGGATAATTGTTTTCCTGAAGTTAATGTGTATCGATCCCAGGCATTGATACTATAACTTTATCTAGCCACAAGCAATATATACTGGAGTTTTGTATGTTTTAAATTTGTATATATATGATGATTTACACTGAAATCTATTTGTAACCTTCTCTTTTCACTAATGATTATGTTTTTTAGATGATCCATATTTGTACATGTAGCTGTGGTTCATTTATTTTAACTGTTGAATAGTATTATTTTGTACTGAATCATCATTTATTTATCCATTTATCTCTCTCTCTCTGACACACACACATACACACACACACACAAACTCTCTTCGTTCAAAAAACTGTTGCCAAAACTCCTTGTACATATCTCTCCTTGGGTACAAGTGTAAGAATTTCTCTAGGACTTCTCTGTTCAGAATGGGAGCCATTAGCTACAGGTGACTATTGAGCACTTGAAATTCAAATTGTGTGTGCTCTACGGGCCGGCCCCGTGGCTTAGCGGTTAAGTGCACGCGCTCCTCTGCTGGCGGCCGGGGTTTGGATCCCGGGCGAGCACCGACGCCCCGCTTTTCCAGCCATGCTGAGGTGGTGTACCGTACCACATACAGCAACTAAAAGGATGTGCAGCTGTGAAATACAGCTATCTACTGGGGCTTTGGGGGGAAAAAATAAATAAAATCTCAAATTGTGTGTGCTCTAATTATAAAATACATACGAGATTTTGAATACTTAGTACAAAATAAATATATAAAATACCTCAAAGTTTTTTAATATTGATTATATATTGAAATGATAATGTTTGAGTATATGAGTTAAATAAAAATATTATTCAAAGTAATTTCACTTGTTTCTTTTTATCCTTTTAATGTGGCTACTAGAAAATTTAAAATTATATATGTGGTTCACATTATATTTCTATTGGACAAAATTGCTCTAGGGTATATGATTAAAAGAGTTTTCATCTTCAGCTTTACTAAATATCGCCATTTTGCCCTAGCAGTGTGTTATGAATTCCCATTTCCTATATCCTCTCCAACCCTTGTTATCAGGCATCAATCTTTGCCAGTCTGATAAGATGTAGACTGGGATCTAATCATTGTTTTAATTAGCATTTCCCTGATTACTAGTGAAGTTAAGAACTTCTCATATGCTTATTGACCATTTTCCTAATGATGCTTTTGCCTTAAAGTTTATTTCCTCTGGTTTTGGTATAACAGTACTACCTTTTTTGATGACTGCCAGATTTACTGTCTGCCTTTCCATGTCCTTACGTTTTAAGTGTGTATCTTATAAGCACTGTATAGCTATATAATACAATCTTATAATTTATGTTTTAACTGAAAAGTTTAGTTCATTTATATTTATTTTGATTACTGAAATGTAAGGATTTAATTTCTGCCACCTTAACTTCAGTTACTATTTATGATGCTTTTTTCTTTGCTCCCTCCCATCCTTTCTTCATTCTACTGAAATGAGTTGTCTGTATCCACCGCCACCCCCACTACCACTTTTTTTCTCCTCCATTGATTTGGAAGCTATACATTCTATGTCTAATCTTTTGTTCATCATTATTAAAATTTTAGCATGCATAGTTGGCTTAATGTCTAATTTAATCAACATCTCTACTCCACTCCTAGAAAGATACAAGGACTCCTATTACTCCACTGTGATTTTTATCACTTTATTATCATCATGTTTTTATATCCTCTAAATTAGTCATTATTATTATGACTATTCTATACAGTCTATGATTATTTAGATTAACTAGATGTTTAACAATTTATTTGCTCATAATAGCTTCTGAATTCCACTCCATCCTTTTGGGCTCAACTTGCTGCATTCTAAAATATATATCTTATAGTAGTTTTTTGCAAGGCTCTATGAACAGTAAACTCCCTTGGTCATAGTTGTCTGAAAATATCTGGTTCCCAATCATGAAAGATACTTGAGACATATATGGAATTCAAAGTATACAGTTATTTTTCTTTGGCACTGTTAAGATACTCTTTTGTTATCTTCTGACCTTGAATTAGGGTGGCCTGCTTGTCCTGGTTTATGAGGATTTTCCTGGTTCCAGTGCTAAAAAGTCCCAAGTCCTGGGCATCTGCTCAGTCCTAGGCAAACTGGAATGGTTGGTCACCCTGCCATGAATGCTGCTGTTGAGAAATCTGCTATGTGCCTAATTTTTGTTCCTTGTAATTTGTATTTTTTGGTTATTTTTCCTTTTATAGTTTTTTCTTTGTTTTTGATGTGTGCATAAACTTATGCCAGCATTCTGGGAACTGCCCAGGGGTCGGGAGGCAGAGGACTAGAAGGAAGGGCTGTCTCACTGGCCAGCATGTGAACTTTCTGTTAATTCTCCTGGTTTCAGTATGTGCTCTCAGCAGTGCCTGGTGTCTATGAGTCCAGGCTTGTCTGGTTTAACTTTCACTCTTCTGTGTGATGAGTCAGAGGTAGTCGCTTGGCTACCTGGTGTTAGATGAGTATTTGTGGGATTTAATCCAACCACTCCTCCTTCCTTCAGGCACTCTGCTATCCCTGTCTTCAGAAGTCCTGGTGCTCTCAGTTCTGAGACGTTCTGGGGTTCAGTGGCTTGAGTTACCTTCATGCCTTTTAGCTTCTCCTTTTCCCCCCAGTCTCCTCTTACCACCAACACCACAGATTTGGGTTTCTCTTTTCTCCAACCCAGTCAGTCAATTACCATTCGTTGATCTGAGTTCCAGCTTAAAGTTTCTGTTGGCAAATGTCGTCTTCTCTCCCGATGTCTTGTCCTTAGATGTTTGAGCCTTTTTTATTTCTTTGCTTTCATTCTGGTGGAGCTTCAGGAGTACACACAAATGCCTCTGTTAAATTTATCATGTTTTATTAGTCCTCAAGGACTATATTTTTTTCTTCCTAGAAGTTCTATTTAGTGCTCTGTAAAATCTCCATTTTTTTCCTTTTACGATCTTATTTTCTTAGTATTTTGATGACTTATTATATGATTCTAATACTCTTAAACTTACTGATTTGACAGTCTTTTTCTGGTTGTTTTTTCATCTCAAGTCCTTGGGGTGTGTGCCCCATCTTGTTTGTCTTTTGACACTCACTAATGGCGTGTTGTTTCTTCTTGTGTTTGGTTATTTTTGCATTGTGGGCTTGTTTGTTCTTTGACAAGCACATGTGAGGAGTGCTGTGGGAGTGGGCCTCTGCAGTAGCTGTGTGTGCTTCACACACAGGGAAGCGTGGGACAATTTTTAATGTTAATTTCCTGGCATGAGAATTCCTTGACCATGAGGGCTGTGCGATTCCAGTCCTAGGCTTGTGCAAACATAGAACCAGGGGTTTGATTTCTCAGCAACATGTTTTTTTCACCCAGAGTGAATAGCTTTCTTGCCTATTCCCTGCTTTTCTAGAATGCAATTTCACTGAAGGGCAGTCCCTTGAGAATCCTGTGTTTTTTATACAGAGATTTCAGTTCCAACCCCACTTCACATAGGCCTAAGGGATTCATCTTCTGTGACTCCTTGAGATGTTAAGACAAAGAGGATTATGGAGACTAGTAAACACTCCCCAGAGTATCACAGCATCTGCTTGTGTAACTACTACCCTAGTTTTCAGTTATTGCTTCATTTCTGCACTTGGAATTTACCACCCTCCCCCAACATACACACATCTTTTTTTTTGCAAGCTCGGATATACATTTACTTTTTTTTTGTTTTCTAAATGTCTGTAGAAAGAAGTCTCCATGTCTTCTTGGTCTACCATCTTTCCACAATCCTATTTCATTGTTTTCCTCAAAAATACTGATAGGTAGAAGTAAAAAATGCAAACGTAGAGATGAAGAGAATGAGTAGCCACTCAATGTTGTAATAACTGAAACAAAAGAAGATGGCTTTTATGCAAAGAAAGAAACTATTTTCTGAGAAAGATAGTTAATTTAAAGAGAAGGGTGCACTGAAAAACTATAAGGAATCTGAAGGAATAGATTTTAGATAAGCAGATATCAATGTAGGCAACATATTAAATGTCTCAGTTTCATCTAGTGTGCTTCAAAATGCAGGGAAAAACAATATTCATTCTCTTTGTGTTACAAATCTATCAGCGAATGAAAAGAATGCTATCCTTCTCCTTACTGTGTTAAATTAAGTAAAAACAAATAAGCATGCATAAAATTTTATTAGAGAAAATAGTTATGTGAAAGTGTTACTTTGAATATTCTGAAGGAGTATTACCAAGTTTCTGTACCCCTCCTCTTTAAATTTAAGAATGTTATTTTCATCTTTTTACCTTGGAATTTTAACAGTATAAAGATAGTCTACTTTGACATTCTATGAACTTATAGACATTTCAAAATCCTCTGAGAGAAAAAATTAATATGACCAATAAAAGCATTAACTCTCCAAAATAAACAAAATACATGAGGGCAGAGATTTGAGGTAGAGATGGGGTACTAACTCTCTATTGCTACAGTACCATATTACCACAGACTTAGTGGCTTAAAACAACAGGAATTTGTTATTTTACAGTTCTTTAGGTTAGAAATCCAACACGGGTCTTACTGGGTTAACATCAAGGTGTGGCACGGCTGTGTTCCCTTTTGGAGGCTCTAGGAAAGAATCCATTTCCATGCCTTTTCCATTTTCTAGAGGCCATCCACGTTCCTTGGCTCATGTTCCCCACTACCTTCACCTTCAAAGCCAATAACATGGCATCTCTCTGACCATTCTTCCCTAGGCATTTCTCCCTTTAACTCTCCTCTTGGTCTCCCTTTTCCACCTTTAAGGACCCTTGTGATTACATTGGGCCCACCCGGACAATCCAGGATAGTTTCTCTAGTTTAAATTCAATTGATTAGCAAACTTAATTCAGTCTGCAAGCTTAATTCCCTTTTACCATGTAACCTAATGTATTCACAGGTTCTGAGTACTAGGATGTGGACATCTTTGAGGGGCAATTATTCTGCCTACCACAGATGGCAAGTTACATTTTGGATATGTTGAGTTTAAAGTCTCTGTGGTATTTCTAAGTGGAATTTCTTATATGTAGCTATAAAGGGGAATCTGGAGCTCAGTAAAAAAGTGTATCTGGTGATTTAGATTTAAGGAATATTGATATGTTTGTAGTTGAAGCTGTGGATATGGGGGAGCTCATGATGAAGGGTGAATAGACTGAGACGAGGAGGGCAAAGGAGGGAAGTAAGAGGAGGGTCAAGAAGGGGAAAGGTCAAGGATAGAAGATGGGGGAGGGAAAGAAATGAAAAAGAAGGGCAATATATACACTTTTGGGGGCATATGAGACATTGAAGAAATTCACTGATGGTTTTTATTTGATCAAAAAGTGATGGTTCAAGTCATTTGCTACCAGGGACAGTGGCAAGGATCTTAAGGGGACTGAGGAAGGTTTGAAATGGTCATTGACGGGCTGAAGGAAGGGGAGCTGACTAAAGATTGGTTAAAAGAATTGCTGAGTTGTCCCTGGGGCTTAGCTGAACTTATTCCAGTGTTCTTCTAAGAGGCTGATGAAAACTAAAACTCTCCAAGAAAGAACAGACGTGTTTGATAATTAACCATGGACTGATCTAGTCATCTCATGAAGACAGAATGTGTATGTTAGGGCTACTCATGAGTTAGATCACAATTTGTAGCCTTGTTTCATATGAAAAACCATTCTGAATTCCAAACAACAAACTAAAAAGCAAACTTTGGCATTTGATCCACTGATGATTCCTCTGTCTTTAAATATGTTTTATTACCTGGTCCCACTGATTATCTAACCTCATTTTGGACTCTACTCCATGTCTCTCTTGGTCTGATTAGCCAATTTCTTCACTGACTCAATACTTTACCTTTTGGCCTTCACTTGTGATCGTTCTCTTCCATCTGAAATGCAGGCCCCCTCTCCGGGGCTTCTGCTGATAGCACTTGACCTGAAATGCTGGGTGCATGCTTCACCATAATGACTTCAGTCCATATTAATCTCTCTCTTCTCTGAGTTCCTATATTCTTTATAGTTGCACCACCACTTAAGGGAGCCCTTAACTGTGGATTAACTTGTGTCATCCTCTATAGCTTCTCATGTGTTAGTTTTCTCAGAGCTCCTGTTCACTCGTTCAGTTAATATTTTTATTGTCTCCTATGTGCCAGACCCTAAACCAGGGGCTGGGTATAAAGTCATGTTCCAAGCAGATGTGGTCCTTATTTCTACTTCTGCATTTCCCACATCACATAAAGTAGTGCAGAGCCCATAACAAGTGCCTAATAACACACGCAATTGATTATGATATGATGCAAAATATGTGTCAAGGCTACACTTGATGCTTGTGTTGAAGTCTGAAGTGAGAATCCAGGCCTTCACTATACTCGATATACCGTAACATGTGCTTTTTCTTGAAAATCCATTGGTAAGACCCAGATGCTTTCCAGAGAACAAAGAGATACTGAGTAGAAGACTGATTTTAGGCTTGGAATGTAAATGCTTCAGGTGATAACAGACATTTGTCAAACTAATGAATGGGCAGGGAAAACAAAATACAGGCTGCAGAAGATTCTGAAATTATAGGTCACTATACTGAGAGAGTACAGAAAGGAGCATTCTGGCTTTCCTGGAAACTGAAAGACACCCCAAGTCTGTAGCAATTTACAGTAAATTTGAAGAAGCCTTGTTGAGCTGTCTTGTAAGTAGAAATAATATCACTTACAGAGGTCCTGGGACCCACTCAAGGTGAAATTAAGCAGATTCAAAAACTACTTGCATAGAATTTGTTGCATAAGATGGGAGAAGGGGAGAATGAACCAGTAGACCAACTGACTTATGTTGGGGTCTTTGCTTTCTCCTCCTCCCATGACCAAAGAGTAGAGATAACCTGAGATCAATAGCTCTTTTTTCCTATGGAAAAAATAACTTTGTTACATGTATATGTGTGAGTGTGTGTGTGTGGTGCATATGAGGGTGTGGAGAATGCTGACTTTGTATTAGGGTGAGGGTTAACTAACAGGCAACTAAGTAATTATGTGACTGATAAGATTAGATATGACTCTGGGATGAGAATTTTTGTAATGAAATGAAAATGGAAAAGGAGAGAAAAAACAAAATGGAAAAGGAGAGAATGAGGGAGTTAAACGAATAATCTTTTGCCGTTGGGTGGAAGCATCTGAATTTGTGTGAGAGTGGAGGTGGTGAGGCAGAGGGTCCACAGACAGGGGGTTTAGAGTTAGTCAGGAGAGGTTGGTAAAGCAGCCTGTAGAATTTGACCAGGGCTTGGAAGGTTTGGGAGAGCTGAGTTCGAGTGCTTACTGGTGAAGAAAAGAGATTGTGGGCACAGGAGTTTGTAGGAACAAGCCCAGAGCATCATGGACCTTCAGGAAGAGAAATTTCATCTCACATCTGAGGATGATCACATTGAACTAGCCGGAAAGAGACCAGGACCTCATTCGATACTCAGAATAACTCTGTGAGGAAAGTATTGGCATTGTTTTTATTTTCCGGATGAGGAAGCTGATTCCTAAAGTGACACGTGACCAGTAGATGGAAAATTCAGGAGTTGAACCTCACTTTTTGGAATATACAAGCCCCTTTCTCTTTCCACTGACAGATATGAATTCATGTAGGTAGAAAGAACAGGGAATTTTGAGTCAAATGGTTTGATCTTGGCAACCTTCACATCCTCACTGATTTTATCTCCACCCAAGGCTTCACTTTCACGCCTACACTGAAGATACTTAATCTAAATGTGACTTCTCTTCTGAGGTCTCTATTTAAAGTTGTGATTGTCTCTTGGGACCTCCACCTGGGTAACTTTCCCCGGAACCACTTTATTCTCATCTCTGTTTTTCCTCACTAATGCTTTTCTAGTTCCAGTTCCAAAGGCTCAGGGTTGCCTTTGACTCCTGCCCTTCCCTTAACACTTCACACTCAGTCCTATCAATATTTCTCTCAAAGTTATTCAAAATTGTCCCTTCTTTTCTGCTCCTCCTCCTTCTATCTTCTACCACCTTACCCATAATTCTGATTCTCATTACTTCTCACCTGGACAGTGGCAGAATCTCACTGTCTGGTATCCTTAACTATAGCTTCTTCAGTTTCCTTTAATTCATCCTAAGTCTCATTGATAAATTACTTGCTGTAAAGTTTCAACTTTTCGACATGTTGCTCTTCTGTTCAGAAAAGGTTGATAGCTCTCATTGTTGAGTAAATCAAGTATGGACTCACCAAATATAATAGTTAATATTTATTGAGCATTTACTGTATTCCAGGCACTGATTGCAGCAAATGAATTCTTTCATTTAATCCTCAAAACAACTATGAGGTAGGCTCTTCTCTTGTCCTCATTTTACAGAAAAGGCAGTTGAGGACCAGGGATGCTAAATAACTTGCTCGATGTCACACAGCAAACAGGTGATGGGGCCAGGACTTGACCCAGGCACCTGATTTCAGAGCCTGTACATTATGTTGCCATCTCAACTTAGTTGCCACTTTTTGGCGGTAAAGATTAGGCTCATGGTAGCCAAATGGAACACATCCTGTTCACAAATATATTTAAAGCCTCCTAAATGTCACTTGTGAATTTTTTCTCCCCACCCAAATCCTGAACAGCAAAGTTCTACTTATTCTTAAAGACCTATTCAAATTTTACCTCCTTCATGGTGTCGCTCACTATCTCTCCAACCATTGTGGTCTTGCCCTCCTTCATATCCTATGAAGCTTCAAATATTATAATCGTTTGTTCACTTTATCTTTTGCCACTGGTTAGAACTCTTCCTCTTCTAACGCAGGAGCTCTTCTTACTTATACATTGTGGAATGCGTTAAATTGGCTGGTTTGATACAAAGTTCCTAGAAAAACTGCGATGGTTCCAGGTGTCAGACTCTGCCCCACGTCTATGCGTATCTTCTTAATCAATGCACAATTTAGAGCTGAGGACCCCTGAACAGAGCAGACATCCAGGCCATAATCTGTTGGGTTTCCGGCCAATGTAAACAGGTGATTATGGGGGAATGAACTTAATGTAAAGTTGCTTAGCCCCTCTCTGGCTTTGGCCATGTGAGTCCAGCTCTACTAGACTAAAGAAGGGCAAGTGCCTCCCCAAACTAAATAATTTTCTTTTAATCAGGAAAGCTAAGCTAATTGTTTTCAAAGCTCTTTCTAATCCTCCTAATTAGGTACAGGCTCTTCTTCAACTTTCTTCCTGGGTTTTGCCCCTGGATGATACATTGAAAATCAACCTTCAGCACTGAGACAAGTTTGACCCTTCAGTTTACAATTTACTAAAAACTTAACTGATAAATAACGTTGACTGAAGTGGAAAATTGAGGAGTTATCTTAGTAAATCATGCCCAAGCTAATTTTTCACCAGAAATATCCAAATAATCAAAGCAAAATATAAACAGGACGATGTGTACTGAATCCTGGAATGCTAGGATTCTGACGCATTCCTTGCAGCTCAGTCATCAAAAATTTAAGAGAAATAGAAAGAGGCTCTACTTATTTATTCATTCAACTAAGACTGATAAAGTACTGACCATGTGGGGGAGCTGCATACAAGGCGAGGTGTACATGGTAAATATAAAGTTCAAGTCCTTGATCTCCTCTGTGTGGGTGATTCATTGTGAGTTGACCGGGAAACTTCGCTCACCCAAAGAGTGGGACAGCTGGAAACAAGCTTTCAGGAAGGGTTTAGGTTCACTGGATAGATGTGTAAAGGGTCACTAGGGAAAAACAGAGCTGTTTGAGAACAGGTCCCTCTCCCTGTGAGGAATAGCATACAGAGGACCGTATCCCTCCTGCACAAAATTCCTTGGTGACATAACGCTGGCCTGACTGGACCACCAGTTTGTCTTAGTATAGAAATGCTTATGTTCCCTCATCCGTTTTTCTTGTTAATGGGATGATTCAGCTGTTACTTCAGTCCTCCACTGAAGCATTCGGCTGAGCCCTCTCATCTTTAAATTTGTGTGATCATTCACGCACATCTATTGATTTTCTTTTTCAATTACACCAATTTGCATGATGATTATTCCCCCTAAAGCTAAGAATCTTGCAGGTGTCAATTACTATGTTTAAAATAATATAAACACTTATTCTGAAGTTTGGGTTTGACACTTTAAAAAAATGAAATACTTTTCATGTGTTCTGAGTACACTTCATCCAGTTGTCAGTAGGTGGCAGCACATTATTTCTTGCTCCCTGTTGAAGGAGAAAGAGAGAGGGATATAAACTATTTTTCAACAAACCCTATTTTTGGAAAGACAGCCCTGACTAGACCAAAGGCAAATAGTTTCCACGTATAATCCTCATTGTCTCATAAAGGTATTCCTTTAATAATATACATTATTTTGTATTTGTAGGCCTGTAGTTTAAATTCTATTCACATTATCTCATCACTGACACACTATCGTATGTACCAAATTAGCTTTATTTGGGTTTTGAGAAATGTAGCTTTTTGTGATGAAAAAGCCCAGTTAAGAGATGAAAACCCTGAGTAACGTGAACTCATTTTGGAAAGCTGTCTCTGAACTCATGTTGGACCATAGGGGTTGGGGGACCAGGGAGAAATTGTCCTCCCTGTGTGGGTTTTCAGGCTTGTTGTCCTACCTCCTCAGGGTGAAACAGATGGAAATAAAGACCGCTAATCTATTATTTAGCCATTTGGACCTTACACCTTTTCAAGCATTTTGATCCATGCCTGTGTTTTTAGAAAAAGGGGGCACATTTGCTCTTTAGAAAAATTGAACATAATTCTGAAGGCCTTCACTTGATGTTTAAAGCTAAAAGACTTCCAACCTTCAAAAAATGTATGAGAATAAAGTAATCAGTTCAATTCAACAAATAACTTATTAAGTGCTCCTTTATTTAATTATCCAACAAACATTTTTTGACCTTTCTTTAAAAGGTGTTATGCTGGTTGCTGTAGAAATACCAAATGAGTGTGATATGCTTTCTGCCCTCAGGTAATTGTTCTACGGCAGAGGATAAGACATGTATACAATCCAATATATATAGGGCTTATGGTTTGTGTTCAGTAAACATTTGTTGAATGAATGACTTGCCATAAATAGTTAAAATGTGCTATGGGGCTTCAAAGGGGCAAATCAAGTGGACAGGTTAGGAGAAGGTACGTGGAAGACATGGTTTCTGCCATGGCTTTGAGGAAAGATGTGATTGTGGGGTCAGGGAGGTGGAGGCATTCTGGGTGCTGGAGCACCAGGAACAAGGCGTATTGGGAAACAGCAGGTAGCCCAGCTTGTGGAGGGTAGCTCAGGCACCAGCCTTCACTTAAAGCGTCATCAAGGTACACAGTGGACATAATGAGCCCCTGGCAGCACATTTACTAAATCGTGAGTTAGGGCATAAACTTGTATAACCAGAGTTTTAGCAGGACCCTCTGGGGTGACTTTGGCGCTCAGAGCCCAGTCCCTTGTGAGATGCTTGTTCTTCTTGTCAACCCAGGTAACAATTTTTCTTTCTTTATTTAGAACAATGACTTTTTAAACATGATATATACTCATTTAAAAATTCAAGCAATTTTGAAAAATATGAATAAGAATAAAACACCCCAAATTTCATCACCTCGGAGAAAAACCATTGTTAACATCAGGTATCCCTTCAGACCTCTTACTTTGCATATATACAGATGGAGGGCTGGTTGGCTAGGAATAATTTTGCAAAAATGGGACCATACTGTGCACGCTGATTTACATTAAAGCATTAAATTTAATTCTATTTGAACAAAAAGAGAAGAAAAAGAAACTGTGATGAAAAAGAAAGGAATTATGGAATCTTAGGTAAATGTTTTTTAATTTTAATTGCTTAAAAAACATAGGTAATGTATTCACGTGGTACAAATTTCAAAAGCTACGTGTTGGTGAAAAACCAGTGAAAATTCTCCCTCCCCCTCTGTCTCCCATATCCCCAGTGTCCTTCCCCAGAGATATCCATCTTATCAATTTCTTGTCCACCTTTCGAGTTCAGAGTTTTAAAATTTTCTTTACTGCAGAGGTGTTAGTCCCTAAGGTTAAGAAAAAAACATTATAAAAGATTATAAAAAGCCTTAAAATTTTGGAGCTATTATATTTTTATAATTATATGTTTTAACGATTTTTTATAATAGTAGCACCTAATGCTGGGCACTATGCTAAGAACTTTACATGTTTTATTTCATTTGACACCCACAACATCATCATCCTCCTCTTACCGGTAAGGCAACTGAGGAGGCAGGTTAAATCATTTGTCTGAGGCCAAAAATGAGAATTGGCAGAGCCAAGATTGAAACCCAGGGGGTCTAACTCCTGAACGACCCACTAGATGCACTGCCGTCTTTTCATCCTAAGTATAATTCCAGTGCTTTTTCCTGACGTGGCCACTCATTTCTTGTGTAGCTTGATTTCATCTCTGGTAGTTTTTCCCAAGAAGGGCTATATCGGCTAAGGCCTTTCATGTTTGAGAATGTGTACCTACTGCCTTTATTTTCCAACAACAAAACTGTCTGGGTGTTCTTAAATTACACTTTCTTTCCCTTGGGATTTTGTAGACAAAGCTCCATTGTCTTCTGGCAGTGTTTGTTTTGGAGATGTCTGAGCCAGTCTAACTTTGTTCTCTCATGTAGATGACGTGTTTTTCCTACCTTGATTCCTCTAACTCTTCCTTTTAATCCCAGAGGTAATTAACCTAGCCAGGTTATGTATCTGGTTTTTTTGTTAAGTAATTTAACTAGGTAGCCTACTAATTTAAAATGTCTTCTTTTTTTTTTTTTATTGAGGTAACATTGGTTTATAACATTATGTAAATTTCAGATGTACATCATTATATTTCGATTTCTGTGTAGACTACATCATGTTCACACCCAAAGACTAATTACCATCCATCACCATACACATGTGCCCAGTCATTCCTTCGACCTCCTCCCTCTATGTATCTGTTTTAATTATGCTATATCAGTTTTGCCTGGAACACAAACTGCCTATTTCATATGCAAAATACTTCTTTATTAGTTTTAGGGAAATTTTCTTTTTAAAATACTTTGTTCTATTTCATTTTTCTCGTTCTCTACTTCAAGGACACCAAGTATCCTTGCATAGGATCATCCCCATCTCTCCTTCACATCTGTTACTTCCTCTTTAATTGTCAAAATCCTTTATCCTTTTTTTTTGAATGTGCAATGACAATACTAAGCCTTCCCTGTCTGTCAGTGTTGCAGCTCTATTTTCAGCCTATTTGATCTTTGATCTTTCTCATTGATTAGTTCTCTCATGGTGTTATTTTGGTCCTCGAGTTGTATCTTAGCTCAGCTGTTTCCCTCTTCACCTCTGTTGTTCTAGCATTTCCTCTTTGAGATCTGCTTAAGTTTTTCTATAGGGTAAAACACTGGCAGGGAATTTCTTCTAATTTTTGAGTCATACAGCCTTTCAGACTGGGTCCTTCACCTGTCTTTTCTATGCTTTTTCTTATCTGCTCTTCCTTTTGATTTTTTTTTTCTGTAGTATGTTTGCATAATCATTGTATCATTTATTTTCCTCTTGCTCATGCTCAACAGGGAAAGCATTTGCCAAGACCTTCTACTTACTTTGAAATATTATGGGTGAATTCCTCTTGATTCCTTTCTCATGCTACATAGGATATGTTGTTGTCCCTCCAAGTCACAGAGGAGGACCAGGGTGCTGTATTTATTAATGCTCCTGTTGACAGCGGTGTGTGGGGGGGAGGGGATAGGAATAGACATCAGCTGGGGCTGTGTGCAGCCTTTAAGGGAAAATCAATGCATCCCTTTTGAATCTCTCTCCCTCTCTCTCTCTCTCTCACACAAACACACACACACACACACACACACACACACACACACACACTACAAGGATGTACTTTAATTCCCAGACATAGTAAAATCTACATTGATATTTAAAAAGATAAACATTGTTATAACTACAATGTAACCTGCACAGCTGCTTCTGAGAACACAGAAATGTTTCTTTCATTATTATACAGAAGGCAGTATAGTGTAGTGGTTGAGAGCACAGCCTCCTAAGTTCAAATCCTAGCTCTGCCACTTGACTAGCTGTGTACTGAGGAGAAGGTACTTCTATTTCTAAGCCTCAGCTTCCAAACTGGGGATAATAATAGAACCGACCCATGGAGCTGTTGTGAGTAATAAATGGATTCATACATAGAAGCCTTTAGCACAGTGCCTGGCATACAGTAAGCACTCAATAAATGTCAGCTATTATTATTATCCAGAAGAGTAGCAGTTTCCTTTTATTTACTTTCCTGCTTTCCAAGTTTAATCACGAAGCTTCATGAGTGAGGGCCGTTAAAGAGCCATCTACCTTCTGATAGCACATCTTGGCTAAACAAGGACTAAAAGGAGATCTGAAAGTCAAAACATGGATCCCGCATACATTGATGGTGGGCACGTTACCAATACAGTCACTCTGGAAAGCAGTTTGGCATTTTCTTAACAAACTAAACATGCAGTTACCATTCAACCCAGCGACTGCACTCTTGTACATTTACCCCAGAGAAGTGAAAACTTGTATTCACACAAAAACCTGTACACAAATGTTCATAACAGTTTTATTTGTAATAGCCAAGAACTGGAATTCATCCAGATGTTCTTTGACAGGCGACTGGTTAAAGAAACCATGGTACATACTTATCATGGAATATTACTAACAATAAAAAGGATTGAATTGTTGGTATGTGCAACAACTTGGATGAATTTCCAGGGAATTATGCTGAGCCAAAAAAGCCAGTCTCAACAGGTTACGTGCTATATGATCCATTTACATAACATTTATGAAAGGCAAAATTTTACGAATGGAGAACAGATTAGTGATTGCTAGGTCTTAGGGATTGGGGTGGGGGGGAAGGGAGGTGGGTGAGGTTATAAAAGGGACAGCATGAGGGATCCTTGTGGTGGAACTGTTCAGTATCTTGACTGTGGTGGTGGATATACAAACCCACACAGGTGATAAAATTGTGTAGAACTTAATGCATACACATGCATGAATGACTACAGATAAAAGAGGATATTTTATCTGATAAGGTGGATGGTATCAGTGTCAATATACTGGATGGGATATTATTCTATAGTTTTGCAAAATATTACCATTGGTGGAAACTGTACAAAGGATCTGTCTGTATTATTTCTTACAAGTGCATGTGAATCTACAATTTTCCCAATAAAAAATTCAATTAAAAAATGACAGGGGTGCTGGCCCAGTAGCATCATGGTTAGGTTTGCGCACTCAGCTTCAGCGGCCTGGGGTTCATGGGTTTGGATCCCGGGAGCTGATCTACACACCCCTCAACAAGCCATGCTGTGTTGGCATCCCACATACAAAAATAGAGGAAGATTGGCACAGAGGTTAGCACAGGGATAATTTTCCTCAAACAAAAAGAGGAAGATTGGCAACAAATGTTAGCTTAGGACCAATCTTCCTCACAAAAAACAAAAATGAAGGGGAAAAAGCTTGCTCCAACCCTCGCCCCACCCCCATCCCCAACACAAAAGTAAATATCTTTCTTTACTTTTGGAGCCTTAACAGAGTCTCATTCAGAAAATTCTCCCGTGATCTCTCTATAGGAAGGGAAGAAGTGTGAGAATATATTATATTCTTTGGTCCTAACAACTCCCCACCCCAGTGGTATGGATGGGAACACTGGCAAAGAGTGATCTACCAGCTGAAGGAGGGTAGGATGGGATTAGGAAAAGAGCCTGTAAATGATTTTGAGCCAAGGAGTGGTGAGATGTGTTTGGAGCCATGTCACAGAAAGAATAACCCCAGTGGAACTGTGTTAAATAGAGGATATTGAGTCAGGAAATGTGCGATAAACTAGGAGCTTGGAATACTCTTGGAATACTCTGCATAGTATAATTTTGGGGGTGCTAAACAGTTCCTTCAGTTCAATAGCCATCTCTTTCTGGCCTTTGTGTTTGAAATTTGCATGTTAGTCAACCCTTATATTAAGGTTTATCCCATTAGCAATGCACTTATGTTATCTGGGATGCTGATGTGTCTCATTTTTGGCATCAGTTTATCTAGCTTAAGTGTGTAGCTAGACTAAGATTGGGGAGTAAAGGGATGGATAAGAGAGTACGAAGTTTGGTGGTAGAGTAGAGGCTCAGGAAATGACCAAATTATAGTAGGATGCCCATGAGGAGGGTATGATAGATGGTTCTAGGCCACCTAGGAAGCCACTTGAGGGCACTAGAGGACTAGAGGAGAACTTGGAAACTGATGTGTATGGTCTTACACATTCTTTGCATATGTTATTTCATTAGATCTTGCAATATCCTCCTGTGAGCTAAGTGTTGTTGTCACTATTTTAAAGAGAAAAAAGCTGAGGCTTAGATAACTTATTTGTCTAAGAGCACATAGTTAGAAGGTGGCAGAGCCAGGATGTTATTGGAGAGCTGAACACAATCCAGGGCTTTCCCACTGCACCACACTACCTTCTGTTGGGCATTTTGACTTTACCAGAATCTTATATTTAACGAATAATTCATCTCATGGATGAATCAGTACAAATCCTACACATTTTTTGAATTGCCAAAGGTAAAAAACCAAGCTCACCTCTAGTTACCATTCAGTATCTTTGATCTCAGCCAAGTTTCTAGAAAGAATTACCTCCATATTTGGTCACCACTTCCTCACTTTCATTCACTCTTCAACTCCCTCCCATCAGACTTCAGCCTTACCAGCCACTGGAAGTGGTGGTACTTGGGCCACCAAGGACCTTCCACTGTTGAGAGGAGTTTTACTTGAACTTTCAACAGCTTTCAACAAGGTAGCCAATACTTTTCAGTAATGGCTGCGTATTAGAATCACCCAGGGAGCATTTAAAAGAGTATCGAGGCCTGGGCGAATTCCCTGAGATTGTGGTATAATTGGTGTAGGATGGGACTTCATCATTAGCACAATGGGCAATACTCAGAAGCATTTGAGAACGGATTGCACAAGATTCAGTGATTGATTGGATACAGGGGGAGGGGAAGGAGCGAGAGGCAGGTGTCGAGGATGATTCACAGGTTTCTGACACGTCTGACTGGGTGGTGGTGGGCCCACTTACTAGAATGCAGAACTCTAGAGAGGGAGCAGATAGGAGAGAGTGGCAGATGGGGATGGAGAGCTCAATGTTGCCATGTTAAGTCAGGCATGTTTGTGCCTATACCCAAGTAGAGATTGAAGCGCATGGTTGGATATTTGAATCTGGGGCTCTGAAGGGAGTCAGAAGTTGTCAGCATTGTTAAAAACAAGACAACAGGCCCAAAATGGAGTCACTAAGGCCCATGTCACCAAATTGAGATTTAACTTAATTACAGTTTTGGCTCTCCCAGAAATGGAATCTTAAACCAGTCGATCAGGAATCGCCTGATCAGCAAGCACTAGTTAGGCAATCTGCCTAAGAGACTCCTGCCATCCCCTAAAGTAACCTTGCAATAACCAATCTACTTTTTGCTTAGTATAACTTCCTTGCTCCTCCTCTCTTCTGCTTCTAAAAGTCTTTCATTGTATACAGCTCAGCGGAGCTCCTTTCTATCTGCTAGACTGAATGCTGCCTGATTCATGAATCATTGGATGAAGCTAATAAGATCCTTAAAATTAACTCAGTTGAATTTTTTTTTAACAGCATATGGATTGTATGTAAGGCCATGGGTGGATGAAGTTGTTCATGGAGAGGAGAGAGAGAGAGAGAGCAAAGGGAACAGGAGCAAATCCTGTAGGGCTTTATTATGTAGGGATCAGTAGAGAACACAGAACCAGCAAAAGAAACCACAAAAAGAAGCGGCCAGTGAAGGAGAAGGAAAACAGAGACAGCATGGAGGCACAGAGACCAAGAGGCCAAGAGAAGAGGAAATCACAGAGGAGGAAATTATCTCTATAGCGGTTCTCAGCCTGCCTGAACACTAGAATTAACCAGGGAGCTTAAAAAAAAATACTGATGCTATTCCTGCTGTTTGAAGGCTCTTCCTTCCACCTCCCCACACACCCCACCTACCTCCTGGCCAACACTCTCAGTCCTTAGAGTCTGGCTTAAAGGTCACTCTCCGAGCCCCAATATAAAAATAGTCCTCCTGTCTGTACTTTCTCTTTTCAGCACTAAACAGGATTTGTAATAATAAATTTACATGTGTGATATTTGTTTAAAGGCGGTTTCTCTACCAAACAGTAAACTCAATACGAAAGAGCAGGGACCATGTTGTCTGGTTCACCTGTCTAGTCTCAGGGCCTGGCAGGTACCTGGCATGTGGTAGGTGCTTAATAAATACTTGTTGAGTAAATGCCTAGGGAAACAAGTTTACTTGACTTTTACCGGCACATCTATGTTATTACAAAATTTTAGTGATGTTAGAAATAATTTTAATTCAGAAATCTTCTATTTTAATAATTTAAAAGTTTTTAAACTGATGGATATGTTTCAGAGTTGTTTTCTTCCTTCCTTCCCTTAAAAGTCGGCTGACACCTGTCGCTTTTGGAGGTGGGGGTCATGTGCTTGGGAGGTCTTGGGGTCCGCTTCCTCTTCACCATCACAGGCTTCTGCTGTGTGGATGGTGCTGGCTCTGCAGATGGTGGCTTCATTACCATAAACTCTGGTGTGGTTGAAAGGAGCTTGTAAAAAGATAGCAGAAGACACCCATTTCACCATTATGGCTCTGAAGTAATTTCAGGAACAGAGGACAAAAGATCAAATATTCTAACAAAAAATGTTCCCATTACTCTTACTGCTTAGGAAATTCCAAGGGTTTTGGGAGCTGTGAGCCAGGAACCCATGGACAAAGACCAAATATTTAATTCTTATTATAAATCACAACATCACAGAATGAATCCTGGAGACTCAGCACCTATACCCAAAAACATCATGTCATTAGTGGAGAGTCAGAGATAGAGGATTTAAGTGACATTTATTTTATTTTATTTTATTTTTTGTGAGGAAGATCAGCCCTGAGCTAACATCTGATGCCAATCCTCCTCTTTTTGCTGAGGAAGACTTGCCCTGAGCTAACATCCGTGCCCATCTTCCTCTACTTTATATGGGACGCTGCCACAGCATGGCTTGACAAGTGGTGCAGCGGTGCGCGCCGGGGGATCCGAACCAGCGAACCCCAGGCTGCCGCAGCAGAGCGCACGCACTTAACCGCTTGCGCCACCGGGCCGGCCCCCAAAGTGACATTTATTATATTTTGCTATACATTAGGTGCTTTCCATGTCTTATTTTGTTTATTCTTCTCAATGGTTATGAGAGAGAATCATTGTTATCCCCATTTTACAGAGGGGAAAACTGACGACCAAAGGATTAACTAACTTGCTAAAGTTGTGAGCTAACACAAGGGTCAGATGATCCAATCAGACTCCCGGGATCAAACGTCTTACACAGTAGCAAGACACATAACATCAGGGCACAGATGAAGCATGGAGAAGTCTGGCACCCACCAACACAGCTCCCTGGTCATTTCTTGTTGCAGCGGGACTAGTTCTGGCCCTGATTAACAGACAGGGTCTCTAAGAGATGTGTGCAGTCCACACATTGGAGTCTCCAATGCTCCAAGGGTTACGTAGATCACATAACATTTTTTAGGGAGCAAAATTCCATAAATCCATAAATCGCATATTCAATTACCATAGTAATCAATCCTAGACAGGTCAGTTTCATCCTACCCAAAGCATTCCATAGATAAGCATTCTCCCTCCACAAAATTGCCTGGAGGTGTTTCACTACATGCTTACAAGACATTTGACCAGATTATCTTCCTTTTTTCTTTCCCAGGGGCATTTCCTCAGGAAAGGAAGAGAATGTGTCACAGACCACAATGTGTCACGGAACCACCTTTCCAGGGTGGCGGAGCCAGTAAACATCAGTGCTAGCATTCAAACCCAGCTCTGTCTCACTTGCAAGTCTATTCTTTCCAATACAACATTCTCTCTCCAGACTTCAGGAGGACCTAGCTAGGGGATTTCACAAGTATTAATGCCTCTTAATGTGTCTCGGCTTTTAACTTAGGTGAACATTGGCATCAACATCTTTCAAATTGCCGTGAATGGTGCTTGACAGTCTGGCTTTTGCTGCTGCTACTGACATCCAAACAGTGTGACTTGTAGAAGAAAGAAGAGAGAAGGCAAAAAGAAAAGATGTAGGGAAGAAGGGAAAGAGGATTCAACTAACGACATTTTGTTTGAACTGGATGTTGAAGTCGGTGATTCTTCTTTAACAGATAGCTGGATATTAAGCATGGCAGTCATTTAGTTTCAACAGATGACAAAGTGGTAGTTTGTTTGTAAAAGTGGCACAATAATCCTTGGAATTTAATTTTCAGGAAATAACAGAAATTCCGCATACTTTATAGGTAGTGGTGTGCTGTAGCCAGTTAGTACTAGCTTGTGAGGGCCCAGTGTGAGCCTCCCTTGCCCATGGCAGTGATGTCACCCAGCCATGGTGGCAGTATTCGCACCACAGAATGATCAAATACTACAAACCAGGACTTTGTCTTCCCAGAAAGCTGGTTGTTGAATGTTCACCAGCACACCAATATTTGTAGAGAGAGATTCAAGGCTTTCTCATTCCTGTGTTCAGCCTTAATCTGCTGCTAAAATTAGAAAGTCAAATGAAGAATAAAAATATTAACTGTAACAGACAATTAGAGTTTAAACGTACTGGATTTTCTGGGAGGGGCAATAATTAATGTCCCTTTCTTCCCCTCAACAGTTTGGAATCAACAGAAAGATAGAAGATCAATATCTAAACTTGATTACTAATAAACCTGATTAGAGGTCACAGCATAGCTCTGCGGCCAAGTGGGCTTCCTAAATCCCGGCCCCTGAGTTGAGTTCACCCATCCCCTTGCTGGCAAGGCTGGACCATCACAGGCTGTGAGTCTCCCCCGCAGGGGCAGGCCACTTTCTGCATGTGGGAGCAGAGAATGTGTTTGTCCTGAGGTCGGGCCATTCTGAGTGACAGACTGGGAGAAAGGCAGAGACAGAGGCTGTGCCGTGCACACTCAGTTCCCGCTTCCTAGATGTCCCAACCACACTAATTGGGTAGGTCACTTCCCTTCCCTTGGGCAGGGATGATGACAGGAATGGGAGGGAGGGTGGAAACTCCTGCTTTACAGGCCAAGGTAGGAACTTGAGTTGTGGAAGAGAATGGTTTGCTCCACAATATATTTTATTTATTTTTTATTTTTTAAATTCTTTTTTTGTGTGTGTGTGAGGAAGATCAGCCCTGAGCTAACATCCATGCTAATCCTCCTCTTTTTGCTGAGGAAGACTGGCTCTGAGCTAACATCTATTGCCAATCCTCCTCCTTTTTTTCCCCCAAAGCCCCAGTAGATAGTTGTATGTCATAGTTGCACATCCTTCTAGTTGCTGTATGTGGGACGCTGCCTCAGCATGGCCGGACAAGCGGTGCGTTGGTGTGCGCCCGGGATCCGAACCTGGGCCGCCAGTATCAGAGTGCGCACACTTAACCGCTAAGCCACGGGGCCAGCCCCAATATATTTTATTTTAATCCCCTTTCTTACCACTTACTAAAATCAGACATTGATCATACAGCACCAGACATTTAGCTCTGTAATGGTATTGCACTGAACAGTTGAAGTGAAAGGGTGGGAAAGTTTTCAAATCTTTTTATGGGAAGTACTGGTGGTTGTGGGGGTGTATTTTACCTACAGAGGCTCCTAAAATGTATGGCAGGCAGTTTTGATTTCTCTTTCTCCGTTTTGAAAAGTTAACAAAGACTCAGCCTTACATCTACCAACGTTAAAATATCAGACCCCTTTGAGCATTTTCATCAAGAAACCAGTTAATTCATTGAAAAGGAGATAATCAGACCAATCATTTATTTAAATGACTTATTGTTTAGCTGAATTGGCTAGCTGCTTAAAAGAATTGACATCAGTTCTGTCAGGGTTGTTAATCCAGCAGCCTGTGGAGACAGACAGCCTCTCTTTCTCTGTCAAATCACAGCATGGTCAAGTTTTGTCTACATTTCCGGTTTCATGTGGAAATGTTTAAAAGAACATACGATACAAATATTTTTTTAAATTGTAAATATGATGCATTATCCCTCGTACTGAGCATTGTATTTTTGGGGGGAGTGGGCTAAGATAATTTCAGGCATTTGTGTGTCCCTTTTTCCTTAAGGTTCAATAAGACCAAATACAGAACGGAAGATCTTTGTATTACACTTGTCTAACAAACATGGCCTTAGAAAAATGGCTGTTATCTAAGCAGTGTGCACTCTCTGAAAGGCTGACTTTGGGGATCTCTAGATTATGTCACAATCCAATCTAGGTGGGTGGTGACTTGACTGTGGACATCTGCAGACTATATTCTCATCCATGGGAAATGAGGTGGTCCCTTCTCAGGGCCATGGGGCCTCAGAGCTGGTACCAAGTGGTCCCATTGTTGACAGGCCCAGCAGGAGGCCAGGGACAGGGTAGTCATCGCTACTCTCTCTCTGCGCCCGGGTGAGGAAACACTGGCACACCATTGTGAGGAGGCTTGTTGTCCTGCGCATATGGCCCCCAAGTGAACAGTACCAGGACACCTCAGCTCTGGTGTGAACTGCCTGCCCTGTTCACAAACTCAAGCCCACGCGTCACTTAGGAAAATCAATGCATTTTGTCTTTTGTTTGTTCAATGGATTTCATTTCAGGGAATGTCTCATTCCCCTAGTCCCATGGAAAAACTAACATATTGATTACAATGTTGGCAGAGATTAATATTACTATTGTTGTTATTTGCTACAACAGTCCTATTGTAGAAAGGACTGCTTACTGGGAAGATAGGCTGTGTACTGGGAATAATAGACTCTGGTTTGCATATAACTTGCACTAAATTTGCATGTCATTCGTTTGTAGTCAAAAATCATAGATGCCTCTTTACACTCTAATGCTCATTCCTCTTCAGAGACCTTGACCCCCTCTTCTTTTAGACATAATCCTCCTTAGGTTCCCTGTCTTCTTCACTTCAAAGAAAAAACAAATTATTTGTAGGAAGGGCTCTGATTATATGTACGAAACATTGATGTTTCACAGATGATACAAAGATGAATAGGCTATTGAAACCCGACATTTTGGTGAGGTCGTGCTTGGAGTTCTATCCAATATTGTTATCTTTTACTGCATGCTTATTAAATAAGATACATTGTCATTTTATGAAGAAATTCTTAAATGGTTATTATTATTATTGAAAGCAGCTTGTTGACAGTTATTTAAATGATTGAAACTCTTTTATTATTTAATAGACTTATGGCATCCTTTTGAATTCTCCTTTGTCAGTTATTCAACAAATATTTTATGGACATCTGCCGTGTGTGCAGGACCATGCTGGGTACTGGAATGTAAGATGGTCCTGGTGATCAAGAGACCTGGCTTAGTCTCCTCCCTTATTGCAGCTCACAGTCTAGGTGTGGAAATAGACGAGTAAAGGAGGAGTTACCGTACTGAACTGGAAAGGTAATAATAGGCCATCTTAGCCATCCTAGTTGGGCTGAAATTGATGCTTGGCTATATTAAAGTATGAAGCAAGGCAACAGTTCTTTCCTTAAAATTCTACTCTATCCACACAAAAGAGTGGCCAAGAACATGAAAGTGTGTTTAAAATTGAATGTAGATAATTCAAACATACTTGGGGTGTGTGTGTGCTCCATTTGAAGTGTGTTAGGGGACATGATAAAAGCCATATTGCAAGAAAGTAGGCTCTGGTATGAGGAGCTGAATTTAGCAAAAGGACTGACTGAGGGATGGAGGGAAGTTTTTTCATATATCATGTGGCCTTGGACTCTGAACTCATTCAATCTTTTCCAGCATCCCTGGATTTCGATGTGTGAATTAAAATTCCTCTTGTTTTGAAGTTCAAGCAACCCTCTGCAGTGGGACTCTCTAAATAATCTACAACAGAGAATAAAGTGCATCTTCTTCACTTCTCAAGAGATTGCAGAGATGTCAGAGCATGGTGAACATGTCTAGCATCAGTAGTCAAGGCAATGAGCAGTAATCTGCATCTTAGTAGGGACCACGCAGAGCTTGGAGTGACTGAGGCCGGTGGTGCTGCGTGGCTTAGATTGCCAGAAGCCAGCAGAGGTAGCAATATACCCTAATGTGTTTTCTCCATGGTATCTCTCTATCTAGTTTTGCACCTTTGAACATTGTCTAAGGTCCCTCAAAACTATTGCATGAAATGGTGTCATAGAGACCAGTGCAAATGGTGGCCCAGACTGATTCTTAAGTTTGTGCAAGACACTCCTTGGGGACTTCTGTGGGTGTCCAAAGGACCTCACAAGAGAGTTCCTCTATAAACTGCTGGGGGCTTAGCTTAGCACAATCAAGATTTGGCATGAATTTTAATGAAACTTCCATTCCCAAACTGAGAAGAACACTTAAGCCTGAATAAAATCTTTGTTACCTTTCTTTCCCAGTCCCATTCTAGATCGGCATAGATGTCCTTCACACTGGATCCATTAGTTACTTAGTTGTCTCAATTACTTTTCAAAGTGGAATCCTGAGTGGATGAAGCCAGGATGCGTTGTCCTGCTGTGCACATATCATTGCCTGTAGAGAGCAAGTACGGATCATGTCGTCAACATTCTAAAAGACAGCCGTTCTCAGCCCCACCTCTGATACGGAGACAGAATTCCTCTTTGGTGTGTAAAATAAGGCACTTCCCTTTTGTAGGTTGTTTAACTTGTACAACATTTGCCATTGTCAATCATGAAAGCAATTCCCCAGTCCAGGAACAGTACTTTAGAATCCACTCCAGTGATAAATGTAGGAAACAAATCACTTAACAGACCAATGGGAGCAAAAGAGAAAGGAGAAAAGGATGAAGATTCCAAATTTAAAAATGTTTTTTTCCACAATTATATGGAATATATCTTTATTTTCAGGGTAATAAACAGGTACCAGATGGAAAGAAAACAAATATGCACACAAAAAGTCAGCTTGTGTTTTGCAAAGTAGAAAGAAAACATGAACCATGAAACATTGATTCCGTCATGCTATTAACTAATCATTCCTTATTTGAAAATTAGGTAAAATTATTTTCAAATTGTCAGAGGTACTTAGAGGATTATGCTACTGTATATTTAGATATATATGCATCTTTTAAAATAAAAAAGAGACTAAAGCCATGTTTTCTTTTAACACATTTTGCCAACAAGTGGCACACATGAGTAATTACATACTAGGAATGTTCAGAAATCCTCTGCCTAGTTAGGTTAACTGTCCTTTTTCTACAATCAAATCCCTATGGAGGCCCCTTTGTTTAGGAGCTGAAATACACTGAATAAGCTCTTGTGATTTGGTATATGTGCCTCTATCGTCCAATGGATTCCAACTCTTTGACGGTTTTAAAAGAAGGTCTCAAATTTTTTGACCTACTTTCCATTAAGAGGTGGCATCTATGTTGCTTCACCTGAATCTGGGGAGATTTGTGAGTCTTCAACCAATAGAATAGGGTGTAAATGTGTGTTAATGGTGCTGTGTGACTTCAGAGGCTAAGGCCTCTTGTGACTCTTAGGGGTCTGAGCTGCTGTATAAGTCCCGCTACCTGTGACCTCCATGCTGGAGAGGCAACATGTAGGTGCTCTGGTGGACAGTCTCAGCTGAGTCCAGCCTTCCAGACCTCCCTGCCAAGGCCCCAGACATGTGAATGAGCCATCTTGGATCCTCCAAACCCATCATATGCCAGCTAACTACTGAGTGACCTCTATCAACACCACAAGAAACAGATGAGTCACCTAAAAGCCCTCAAAAATATCGCTTTTCCACCCCATGTCAATTACTATGGCTCGTATAATTTAAAAATCTCATTTTCAATTCAAAGTTTTCAAGTAGGAACTCTATAAGTGGAGCAAGTTTCTCCTTCAAATCTGTTCAAACCTACAAAATCATGATAGAATAAAATGGCTGTTATTTTGAGCCAGCTTATTTTGGGGTAGTTTGTACCCAGCAATAAATAAGTGGAACAATACCCTTAGCAGCTGCTTTTGGGGAAGCCTAGTGTGCTCTGAAATTATGTGTTTTTGTTTTTGAAATTCAGAATTGCATTTTGTACGATATTGAATGTATGGGGCTAAATGATGTCAAAATAGTGTTACTAATACTCTCTCAGTTACCTTATAGCATGAATTGGCTTTTAGGGGGTGGTCCGGGGAGCTCATCACCAGTAAAGAATGATGGGTGGGTTCTGAGTACCCATCACCTAACTAATGAATGAATTTCTGGAGTTCAAATGTTTGTTGATTGGGAACTGTCTATATGGAAAGCAACTGTAGCTCTGGGAATAAACTCAGCTCCACAGGTCAGGGCTGTCTGCACGCTGAGCGGGCATAGCTACAGAAGGGATGGCTGGGTGAGCTCCATCAGCATTTTCTCCTCAGTGCTCTCACCTCCACACTCCGCTCCTCCTTGGCTGGGGAGCCTCAACTGACAGCCCCTAGATGGTCAGTAACATTTGGTTTGTCTTTCTTCCATGGTGCTTGCCATACTCTGCCCTGAATTTTATTTATTTCTACATATTTATTTTCTTCTCTTCTACTAAATTTTAAGCTCCTTGAGAGTGGGGTTATGCTTCATTAATTTTCGATCATTGGACACTGCATGCTGCCTTCTGAGACAGATAAATGTTTGTTGACTCAATGGATGTTTCTTTCCTAAAATGACGGCAGTGGCCAATGGATGATGTTCTAGCCTTAAATTGTCAGCCTGTGGAACTTCTCCTCTCCTTTATCTTCATCATTTAGAATCAGAATATCAGAGCTGGCTAGGAGCTTAGGGATTATTTACAGATAGAAGAATTGAGAACTGGGGCTGCCGAGTGAGTGTTAGAGCTGGGACTGGAGCCCAGGTCTCCTGACTCCACGCCAGAGCCGCTTCCACCGAACTAAGCAGCCTCTTCGTGTCATTCATTTACCTGTTTTCTCCATCCTGACAATGGTGACAACATACCATAAAGCAGCTGCTGCACAGGTCTCTCTCTAGCCAGTTCTGCATCTTTGACCATTGTCCCAAGTCCCTCAATTTTGCTTTTCCACTCATCTCAATATTGTGGTTATATCATTTTAACAACTCATTTTCAAGTATTAGTTTTCAGGTAGGAACTTGATAAGGGGAGGGTCTCTTTCAAAAAAGTAGTTTTCCTAATGCTCTCAAACCCATATTATATGCATTCATTGGTTCAGTAGGTATTCATCACATAATTGTCATTAGTTTTGTTTAGGGGAGCAAAACTTACCACCCCAAAATGTGTCTTTTTGGCTTGATTATTTGGGGCTGATTATTTTGAAGAACAAAAGACTCAGGAAGAAACTTTGACCTTCCCTCTAACTGCATAAAAGAATTTAAGATAGAAGTCCTGTAGATAGAATTTAAGATAGAAGGAGCTATCACCATAGATAACTATAGTGTAATATGAAGTAGGTGTGGTAGCCAGGGAGGAACCTACCTTTGATCAGAGTCCTCTCCATGTCCCATTGTCTCTGTAAGGCATGGCAAACATTTGTTTACCAAACATTTGCTTTTCCATCTCCTTGTGAATTGCCTTCCTCCTCTTTGAAGTCCCAAACCATTACCCCTAATATCCTCTCTTGTCTTTAGCTGAAGATGATATTTAAGGTGGTGGCTTCAGCCATTTTGGGGAGTTACTCAGTTTCCTGGTTCTCTCCCATGTATACATGCTATTAAACTTTGTTTGATTTTCTCCTGTTCATCTGTCTCCTGTCAATTTAATTCTTAGACCAGCCAGAAGAACCTGGAAGGGTAGAGGAAAATTTCTTTCTCCCCTACAGTTGCAATAGATTGCTCTATGATTTTTTTTTTTAATTTATCATGCTATCGTTAATTCCTTTTTAATATACCCAACATTATCATTTGCTTTCGTTTTTTTACTCAAAATATTTACTATTGTTTTGGATGTGCTTTTCATTCATTCATTCATTCATTCATTCAGCAAATACTTGTTGGGGCCCCTGTGTGCACTGTTCTAAGAACCAGGGATAGAGTGCTGAACAGGACAGATACAGTCCTTGTCTTCACAGAGATTTCAGTTTAACCTTGTCTAGGCTATCTTGGTTCTGCCTTTTTCTCTCTCCCATCCTGAAATTCCCTGGGGGAGAAGAAAAAGCACATTTTCCGTCCCATCACATCTGTCTGACATCTCAGGACTCGGCCTTGGCTTCTGCTCATAGTTAGCACTTCACTCTTCTTGACGCATTCCTGGCACTCAGGGCTCTGCTGCTCACATGGGGTGCTTATTCATATCTCTGTGTCTTCATGCAGGGTCTTCCCAAACCCCCAAACTCTGGAATGTCCTCACCACTCTGCTGGTGTCAGAAAGACACCCACTCATCCTTCAAGGTCTAGACCACATGTTCCTTCCTCATGAAGATTTCCATTACTCAGCCACACTAGCCACCTTTCAAGTGCTCAATAGCACCCAGATTCTTACTTAAGGACACAAGACCTGTCTAGAATATACATGCATGCAACTCAAATTAGAATACTAAGATGTTATAAAAAAGGAAAACTCAGAAGAGATTTTTATTTTTTGAAGTAATACATGCACGTGTTAAAAAGTCGGTTGTGTGAACTTCCAACCTGCTCCCTGCCATAGAGAAAACTATGGTTATAAGTCTATTGTAATCCCTTCCAGGTAAACACTCTATGCATATATCAATAGGAGTTCTAAGAATTTTGTGGAGGAACTGGACAGAATTATTTTAAGTTCACTTGGAAAAAGAAAAACCAGAGAAGAAGCAAGAAAACTATGTATAAGAATAGGAAAAGGTGATGTAGAGGAGGAAAAAGTTTTCCTCAACCCTCTTAGGGCTCCTGGCTGGGTCTGAAAATTAAACTGACAAAGACAGATTAATAGGAGAAAAGCATACAAATGTATTTAGTGTAAGTTTTACGTGACATGGAGGCTTCCTAAGGAAATGAAGAGTGGAAGCAACAGACCTCAGTATTTTGATGCTCGGTCTGATGAAGAGTGGACAGCTGTGAAGGGATCTGATAGGTCAAAGAGTATGAGGTAAGCGTAGTGAACTGGGGGAACTTAGCAAGGCCTGTTTGTTAACATTCTTCTCTGGGTCCCTTTGTCTTCTGAGATAAGGACTCTCCTTTCCTCCGGGCATAGGGAGGGCACCTCTCACATGAGGGTTTTATGACGTTTCAAGGGGGAAGGGTGGGGAGAAGGTTAGAGTGAATTTCTTGCTTCTACTGGTTTCTCAAACTCCTTCAGCTTAAAATATTCAATATGCCAAGGTGCCATCTGTTGGGGTAGTGTGTCCTGAACCCCATCAATGGCCTGCCTTACCAGTTGTTACGATAATCACAGCTAACCACTCACCCTGTGCCAGGCATTGTTCTGAACACTGCATGTGCATTAGTCATTTGATCCTCACAACCGCCCCATGAGTTAGGGCCTATTATTATCCCCTTTTTATAGACAAAAATATTGAAGTAACTTGCCCAAGATCACAAAGTTGATGGAGTCTGATCTAAATCCAGACCTTCAGTCTTAAGAGGCCACATCCTCAACCACAATACCACCCTGTTCAAGATTATTAAGACAGCCATAAAAGCTACAGCAATAAGGAGTAAGATATTGACATAAGAAAAGATAAATAGATCACTGGAATAGAACAGGGAGTTCAGAAATAGATTCATGGTAAAGGTGACATTACAAATTAGTGGGAAATGGTGGATATTTAATAAACGACGCCAGCATAATGTGCTATGCCTTTAGAATAAACCATATCATATATATCATGCGTATCATATAAAAAATCTAGATGGTTGAAAATCTCAAATTAAAAAAAATTAAAAATAAAAAAAATTCAAGAGAAACTCACGTCATAAAGGAGAAGACAAACATATTTAACTACATGAAAATGAATCAAAACAAAATAAAAATTATAGACTGGGAAAAAATATTTGTATTGTGTATGAGAAACAAAAGACTTCTACAAAACGATAGGACAAATAAATTAATAGGAAAATGAGCAAACAATATGAAGAGAAAGTTCACAGAATAAGAACTCTAAATGTCCAATAAATATATGAAAAGTTATTCAATTTCCAAAGTAGCCAGGGAAACTTAAATAAATTATATCATTTTCCAGCCATCAGATTGACAAAACTTTAAAAAAGTGATGGTATTTAATGCCAGAGAATCTCTCAAGGAGTTACCATCTAAAAGAGAGAGACATATTTAACAACTAAATCTGACTAAAACATAGGCCCTCATGCATTGCTGATGTATGAATTACTAGAAGCTTTTTGAAAGAAAGTTGGCATATCTATTAAGATTTAAAGTTCACATAGTCTTTGATTCAGCAAATACATACTCAGGAGTCCATCCCATGCAAATAAATACACACGAAAGTTAGGATACACACGAAAGGGTGGTCGTTAAAGCATTGTTTGTATTGGGAGGGAAAAAGAAGAAAGAAATTAAAACAAGTTGAATGAATAACAACAGGGAAATGATTAAATAAATTCCACAGTATGTACTGTTATGTGGTTACTTAAAAAATGTATCAGATCTATATTAATTGACCAAGAGAGATATCCTTGGGTATAGTGTTAAATAAATAAAAAGAGCAAGTTGCAGAATAATGTGGGTAGCATGATTCCATATTGGCCAAAGTCAAGCAAACCAAAAGAAAACAAATAAAACCCTTGTAGATGCCTTTATGTGTTTGGTGGAGAAGGTGTGGAATCACTTAAAAAAGCTCTTCTTTGAGCCCTCCAACCATGGTGTATTTTTCATCTTTCTGTCATTATGCCTTGGAATGCTAATAATATTCTGTCAGTATTTCCCCTTCCCCACTGAAGACATATATTTTCTTCTCTCCAGACCCAGCTCAAGAGCTACCCCATTATAAAGCTTTTTTCGCTTGATCCCCAGGTAGACTTTCTTTGTACCTCTATGTTTGTTACTGTCACTTTAGCACCTATCAGAGTTAACTGTGTTATATGTTTACTTGTCTGTTTGCCCTTTGCTGGAAAGTAAACCTTTTAAGGGTAGAGACTGTGTTTCATGTACTTAGTATCCTCTATGCCTGGCACAGTGTCAGGGCTTAATAAATGTTTGTTGGGTGGAGATGCTAAGACTCTTGAAGGAGAGGCTTATCTTGTCTGGCATAGTTCATGAGCCTATTTCTGGTGCTGTTCAAAAATATCATTGCTCTCGTCAGCAACCTTTAAAAAAACCCTGATGATTAAGGAAGTTATAAACCCTTTTCTGCAGAACCTGAGTGGAAAAAAAAATTTCCTAGAATGGTTATATTTAAATCAGCCTTCAGAGGTTAAGCGCTCATATCAAGTATTTACATTTGTAATAAAAATAGATTTCTACCCTAGTTCTGCATTTGCTCTTCTGCCACCAAACACACACAGACATCATTGACAGACCCAATTGGCAGGAATGCAGAGAGAGATGTCATACTCCCCTTTCATAGTTTATTTGTTTTGATTTGCCCAATGGAAAGTATCATTTAAAAAAAATTGATATAAAAGTAATACCTAGTCATTGTGAAAATAAATACATACAATGCAGACATTTATAAAGAAGAAAGTAAAAGTCACCTGGAATCTTGTTATCTAGTAATCAGTACAGTTAGCATTTTAACAATATATGTTCTTTCAGGCTTTTTTATGTGCCCGTACTCATAAATATTTTTACAAAAATGGATCATATTAATCACATTATTTTGTGACCTGATTTTTTCACTTAAAGTAAATCTAATCATTTTCCATATTAGTAAGTATAGATCTGCATTGTCACTTTTAGTGGTATTTCTTATCTGGATATATCATAAGTCATTGAACCAATTTTCTATTGATGGACATTTTAAGTTGCTTCTAATTTTTCACTGGTAGAAAAACATGCCTTGGGGTTGCCATCTTGGATTCTGCACTTGTCTGATTGTTTTCCTTGGATAAATTCCTAATCATGGAATTGCTAGGCCAAAAGGTACATACATTTTAAAATTTTGGAAACACAATGCCAAATTTTTCTCCAAAAACATTTTCCAGTTTCTACTCCAGTTAACACTGTAGACAAGTACCTATTTGGCACATTTATTTGCAACATTGAGTATTGTCAGTCTTGTTAATTTGCATTTCTTTGATCACTAGTGAAGTCAAATATTTCCTCATTGATTTTCTTTGATTATGGAGGTTTCTGGGTATGTGTGTGTGTGTTAAAAAAGTTTTTAATTTTTTATGTGTTCAATCTATCATCTTCTTAAGGCATTGGCTTTTGGGATCATATTTAGAAAGGTGTTTTTCATGACTAAGATGAAATATTAGTCCATCTATGTGTTCTATCATGTCTTTATCACTTTGTTTTTTAATATTTAAATCTTTGATCCACCTGCCAATTATTTTTTTTTAATTGATTAATTTATTTTTTTCTCCCAAAGCCCCAGTAGACAGTTGTATGTCATAGCTGCACATCCTTCTAGTTGCTGTATGTGGGACGCGGCCTCAGCATGGCCGGAGAAGCGGTGTGTCGGTGCGCGCCCGGGATCCGAACCCCGGCCGCCAGCAGCGGAGCGCGCGCACTTAACCGCTAAGCCACTGGGCTGGCCCTCCCTGCCAATTATTTTTGAGTTAAGGTATGAAATAGAGTTCTAGCTTACTTTCCCCCCAATTTTAATGGATTATCATACTTCCTTTTAAAAATAATTTACCCTTTCCCTGTTCAATTAAATTGTAATAGCAAATACTTAAATAGTGATTTGTGTGCCAGGTGCTGTTCCATGTGCTTTATGTATATGAACTCATTTAAACCTTGCCACCACACAATGAAATAGGTACTATTATCACCCCAATTTACTAATAAAGAAACTGAGGACAAACAAGCTAAGTAACTTGCCCAAGATCATGTGGCAAATCATTGCTAGAGCCAGACTGGAATCCAGGGGGCTCAGGTCCAGGATCCACTCTCCTAAGCCCGGTGCTGCCTCAGCGAAACACCTCAAGGTCTGGTTCTTTTTTTTTTGTTTTTGTTTATTGCAGTAACATTGGTTTATAACATTGTAAAACTTTCAGGTGTACATCATTGTACTTCTATTTCTGCATAGATTACACCATGTTCACCACCAAAATACTAATTACAACCCATCACCACACACATGTACTGAATTATCCCTTTCACCCTCCTCCCTCCCCCCTTCCCCTCTGGTAACCACCAATCCAATCTCTGTCCCTATGTGTTTGTTTATTGTTGTTATTATCTACTACTTAATGAAGGAAATCATACGGTATTCGACCTTCTCCTCGAGGTCTGGTTCTAACGCTGCTTCCCCTACACCTTCTCTACCTACCCCACTGTACTTTCCTTCTTTTTACTTGAAACCTGTGCACTCACAGCACTTAAATTCCTGCTTGGCAGGAAGACTGCATGTGCACATAGCTCCTTCCAGAACAAATGCCAATTTCCTTGGTGACGGGGACAGGGAATTAAGAATATTTGCTCCAAATGAGTGCTTTGTTCATAGAAGCATAAGTTCTTCCTTTCTCCATCATTTGTTTCTGTTTTAATTGAAAAATAATATATGAACATAGTAAGCATTTATACAGCACAAGAGTAAACACTGTAATATGTCTGTGTTCCTGCAACCTCCCTTCAGGAAAATTTTTACTAGAAAAATTTCTATTAATATATAGGTATATTTATATACTTTTTGTTTCACATAAATAAGAATATTCTAAGTATCTCTTCTGCACCTTTTTTCAGTTCATATATCTTGAACCTAGATCCTTCCAAATACAGATTGATCTAGCTCATTCTTTGTAATGATATCATAGTATCCCATTGCAAGGATGGGCCATAATTTATTTGATCAGTCTTCTATGGGTGGGCATTTAGATTATTTCCAACCTTTTGCTTTTACAATGATGAAACGAACATCCTTGTACATTTGTCTTTGAGGACGTATGGGAGAATATACATAAGATAAAATTATAGCAGTGGAATTGCTAGTTCAAAATGTATGTGCATCATGAATTTTGACAGATAATGCCAAAATGAACCACAGGTTTTTTAAGATAATATTTTAGGAATTGCATAGCTGACTCTCAATAAATAGTTATTGAATACTGAATGACTTTTGAAAACAGAGCAATTTAAACATATGTAGACAGAAACAAATACTAATAAGTATGGAAAAAAAAGGCTTACAAATTGATTTGATATTTACTCCAAAATAAGATAAGTTTTGGTTAAAATGAATAAAATCTAAAGTGGTACCAAAGTCAAGGGCCACTGATGACTCTGCCATCATACACCGGTTGAGAAGTGTCTTTGGAGTGGTTCAAATTAGGGCACTGGAAACTAGACTTCCTGTGTTGGAATCCACGGTATGCTTCTTCTTAGTTGTGTGACTTTGGGAAAATTTACTTAACTTCTCCGGCACTCAGCTTTAAAAATTGGGGAAGCAATAGTGCCTACTTCATAGAATTGTAATGAGAACGAATGAACGCATACGAAACACTTAGAGCAAGGCTGGTATGCCATAAGTGCTCAGTAACTGTTAGCCACTAGGTGAAGTATCATTACAATGACAGTGGTAAAGAAGAAACGATTGTCAAATGAGCTGACTGGTAACATATTCACAGACTAGAGAATTGAAATGCAAGAGTGAAATGAAGAATAGATATCAAAGCGTGTTTATCTGTAGTGTTCATCTGACACAGCTGGAGAATCTTTGCCTTTGTTTTCCAGGAAACACAATTGTTCTTGGCTCCACCTTAGAAGATGCACATGGCTCAGCAAAGGATGAGACGGATTTTGGCAACTGAATGGAACACTAGAGTGTTCAGTTTTAAGGCTAATTTATGAAAAGACAATGGCAATAAAGCCATTGATTAAAACATTCTAATACACCAATACAAGAAAATGATTGTTTAGAGTGTTGGTCATGATTTTTGACTCTTGAATAAGCTGCTTTGTTTCATTCATGAGAATAGCAGGAATTTTAACAAACGTTATACAGTGTTTCTGAAGAACTTAAAGTTTGCGTAATTTTATATACTGTTGAGTAAAACTATTATACAGAGCTATATTTGATCCACATGTGTATATTTATATATGCCATACTATTAATGTCCCTTGAACTTATACAATAATGATAACAATAATTCTGTACACTTGTATAGTGCTTAAAATTCTTTTACAAATTTTTCGGTTTTGGAGAACTGGTTCCATTTGTTTTCATCATGTTCCCTGATTAATCTCTACTCTTGAAAAAAAGTAAGTAATTGGAACATCAAACTTATTTAACATCAAGTTAAAGAAAAAAATGTATTTTTCTATTGTGGAAAAAATGCATAGTCAGGAGGGCACATAAAATTAATCCCTGTCAAAATATTAATTTTATAGTAATATTAGCTATAAAAGAAATCATGTGAGAGTCTGATACCATTAAAGTCAGTTGATTTTTGTAGAACACAAACTACGTGAATTCCTTGCGGTGGTGGTTGGGGGGGAATATAGCTATTTCCCACTTGATAACAAAATGCTATTTCTGCATTCTTTTTACCTGTAAAACTTCTCAGGAAGACACAAATTACTTCTCTAGCACCTAAAACAAAACCAAACCAAACCTTCTAATTTAATTCTTTCATTGCACAAACTATAGGATTCCAGATGGTGGTGCTGTTCTCATGAAGGAAAACATTCTATAAATCTGTTTTATTTTTTTTAAGAGGTAAATTACTATGATTGCTCTTTTATTTACAAATTAAGCTGTTGAAACAACAATACAATATGGGTACAATTTCTATTAACTTTAAAAAAACTACTGTTTTCAATTTGGTATTATTTTACTCTATATGATTCATCAGGAATGTACTTAGCAAAAAGATAGTGGTACATTTATTTATGGTGAGTTGTAATGTAAAAATGTGCATCACCCTTCTTTGTATTTGAAAAGCAGAATGTCCAGAGAATGCCCTTATCTTTGCAAAACACAGTGCTGCATTTATGAAGATATAAAAACTCGTAGAAAAGGTGCAAAACTCAAGACAAAACCATTGCTAAGGTGGTTTAAATGGTAATGCCATTCAAATTCAGACAAGAAAGCAGACAGGTAAAGCCACACAATATAAACTGCCAACAGCCTTGCTTGTAAGATAACGTTTTGTTGTTGTTTGTTTTTTCGGTTTGGCCTCCTTAGTGTGAAAGTCATAAAGAGAGAAAAGTAAATGCTTATATATTTTTATTTTCAAAAGTCACTTTCCAAGAGATGAAAATTTCTTTCTTTCTATAAAATTTCTTATATAAAATAATGCCTGAATATCTGTATGTGGGTCTCTGAATCTTGTGGATGCTTAAGGGGAAAATATCACCACATATTTGCTTAAATTAGATAAAAGCCAAAATGTTTCTTGTGAAAGGGTCTGCAGCAGTTCTGTCACTCTGGGCGGGGGATTGGCTCTGGTGTGGAGATTGTTCCCCTGGCAGAAGCCCGTATTACAATAACTGAATGAATCTCACGCAGCATGAAAACCAGTCAGTCCCCGTTGGGAAATTAGATACCCCCCGCCCCTTCCCTCAGTCGCAATGTCCTGACAGTTTTTGAACTATTTTCTTTTTTCAGAGGCATAGACAGCACAGCAGATTCTGAAAGGAATCCAAAAACTTGGGTTCTAGAATCTCATCAACTACTAACTTTTGACCTTGGGCAAGGTGATGTTCCTTATAAATAAATGAAAGAATTGGATTAGAATATAGATGACCTCTAAGGCCACTTCCAAATCTGTAACTATGATTCTAAATCAAAGACAATTATAGAGATGTAAATTTTTTTTTATATTATACTATAATTATATATTATATTATAATTTAATTTTATATATTATAATTTTATAAATTCTATTATATATCAATTATATATTATATTAACTTTATGTTAAAATGTTATATTTTGTATATTATACATTTATATATAATAATTAACATGAATATATAATTATATATATTAAATATATATTGAGATAATAAGCAAAATCTATCATCTCACATAACAAGGAGGGAGATAGGGTGATGACAGGGTTGCTTAATTTAGCAGTCAATGACTTTATTAAGGATGTAGATTTTTTTCTGTCTTTCTGCTCTATCATCTTCACTGCCTTGGCTTTTGTCCTTAGGCTTGTCGCCTCATGGTTGCGAGATGACTGCTATAGTTCTAGGTGTTACACGTAGACATGACCTCATCAAATAGAAAAAGAGGACCCATTTCATTCTGTGGGTCTCTTGGTATTAGCGAGGAAAATCTTTCCTTGCAGCACCTCTGCTCCCACCCAGCAGACCTGCTTTCATGTGTCATGTATTATTAGCCAGAATTATCTATCACATGCCCATGCCTACACCATGACTGGCTTAGCCCCATAAAAATTCACCTTCTGGAGGTAGAAAAGACCCTGATATCCATATCTCAATGAAATTGGGGTTCTATTAGCAAGAAAGAATGGGAGGAGGAATGACAGTCGGGTAGGCAACCAATAGGGACAGCCACACTGCTAAACAGTGATTGATGTCACCATGCCCACAGGCTAGGATCACAAATATATTACGTGGTCACTAACATCCTGTACCCATAATAGATGTCACTAATCAATAATGGCTTGACTCTTTAGTGAGTCACTTATTCAACATCAGATATGAATTTTTTTTTTGAAAGAATAATGTAAATAACTCCCCTGCCCAACCATGTGGGCTTAAGTTGCCAACCTGATGCCCCTTTTCTCACAAATACTTTAGAGTGTAATTCCTACAAATATGGATATTCTCATAATAACTACAGTACATCTATCAAAATCAGGAAATTAACACTGATACGTTCCACCATCTAATTCTCAGAAATGATTCAAGTATACCTATTTTCCCAATAATGTTCTTTATAAGATCGAATCCAAGACTGTGTGTTGCATTGAGTTATGTCCTTCAATTTGGAAGAGTATTCCTCAATCTTTCCTTGACCTTCATGACCTTAACACCTTTGAAGATTATAGGCCAGTTATTTTATAGACTATCTCTCAATTTGTGTTTGTCTGATATTTCCTCATAATTAGATTCAAGTAATGCATTTTTGGCAAGATTATCACAGAAATGATGCTGTTAAAAAATATATATATAATATAAATATATAATATATCTTTTATTTAGAGAAAGACTTAATTGTAGACTATCCTTTAATGTAATTTTATACCCAAAGTTTTTTTAAAAAAAAGCAGTTGCTCATGAATTGTGCCCATATTAGTGGTATATAATTCACTCTCTGTTGGTCAGAATTTCTGAGCTTTCAAGAGATAAAACTGGTTAACAAGAGAAGTACAAATTATCTTCAGTTCTCTCTTTTGAGCATATTGTGACACATACCTTCTTCAAAAGGGAAGGACCCAGTGGAAGTGATGAAGAGGTTGAAGAATGTTGAGAAGTAGTATATCTATATGTGGGTATGTTTTTTCCAGAGAGTAGTACTTTGCATACAGTAGACTCTCAGTAAATATTTGTTGAATAACATTTAATTTCAGGGCAGAGCATGACGAAAAACATTTGGTGAGCATCAAATCAAAAGAAACAGGAGTAGAAAACTGTTGTGGCAGAAGACCAAGGAATTACCAGTCAGATGGAGGGAATAGATGATGTTTTCCTACTGTAAATTACAAAACCCTAACTAAGGCATGATATTGCAGGAATGATGAAGAGAGTAGGATACACTTTTTATTTCCCTAGCTAACTGGTTTTGTCTCCTGCAAGGCTCCAAAGGCCATCCTGGCCCAAATTCTGAGCAGCAAAAAGGAACCTATTTGCTAAGGTGATGTAGCAGGAACCTTGTGACAAAGCAGTTATGTCATCTCAAAGTTTTGATCATAAGATAAGAGATTGCTCAACATGGTTAGAATGCACATGAGGCTTGAGGAAAGCAAATTTCAAACGTTCAGAGAGAAAAATTCATCTGAGACGTGTCAAAAATAAGGTAGAACTCTGACAACATGAAATGCTCCCCAGGAGTGTTCAATCTTGCATTTTATAGAAAGGTGTCAAACTGGTCACATATAGGAACATCAAAGCCAAATGAGTGAGGTGAGTTAGTAGAGAAAGTGTAAGTGGAATTACAGAATCTAGTAGAAGAGCCTACAAAGGGGCAGATTCTTGGTTAGCAACAGAGTTCTACAGAGAAAGAAGAGAATAAATATCACACCTACCTCTCAGAGTCCAAGCAAGGTTCTGCCTTGGAATATAGAATGATTTATTCATAGAATGAGATGTGTATACAGAAGGAAAACTAATTGTCTTTGAAGAGGAATACATCACAGAAGAAATTTTGATCAGTTAGAAAACCTTCAGCAAAGAATCAGTAAAACTTGGGTTATGGAGTTATAACTGAGCTTGTTGCCCAAACCCTAAGGTACTCTGACTTTGTAGTGAGACACTGTACTAAAGAATCGTGACAATAAGGTTTATTCCATGGCCCACGACATAACTTTCTTTCACAGCTTCCTAATCTTTCCAACCACAGCTGCAAGAAAGCAAAAGGACCACAGCTGAATGACATCATATTACCCCTCCAAAACCTAATCAGCCCCTTCCTCAACTCCCACACTGTGTGACAACACTTAGAATATAAACTCTAGTGGATCAGAGATCTAAATGTAAAAGCTAAAACTATCCAACCCTTAGAGGAAAACGGGAGTACATCTTCATGACTTTGGGTTAGGCGATGATTTCTTAGATACAACACCAAAAGCACAAGTGATAAAAGAGAAGCTTGATAAATTGGACTTCATCAAAATTAAAGATGTCTGTGTTTCAAAGGACACCATCAAAATAAAAGGACAACCCATAAAATGAGACAAAAAGTTTGTAAGTCATATATCTGATAAGACATTTATATCTAGAGTAAAGAACCCTTACAACTTAATAATAATAATAAAAAAAAGGACTTGAATATACATTTATCCTAAGAAGATATACGAATGGCTAATAAGCACATGAAAAGATCTCACTATCAGTCACTAGCAAAATACAAATCAAAACCAAAATGAGATACCACTTCAAATCCACTAAAATGTCTATAATAAAAAAGAAAGGCTAACAGATATTGCTGAGGATGTGGGCAAATTGGAACCTTCATGCATTGCTGATGGGAATGTAAAATGATGCAGCAACTTTGGAAAAGAGTTTGCAAGTTCCTCAAATGATTAAACAGAGGGTCACCAAAAGTCTCAGTAGCAATTCCATTCCTAGGTATCTACCCAAGAGAAATGAAAACACATGCCCACACAAAAACTTGTACATGAATGTTCATAGCAACATTATTCATAATAGCCAAAAAGCGGAAACAATGCAAATGTCCGCACGATGGAATATTATTTGGCTATAAAAGGAATGAAGTACTGATACATCCTATAAGGTGATGAACCTTGGAAACATAAACTTTAATTCATGCTAAGTGGAAGAAGCCAGTCACAAAAGACTACATACGTATTGTAGGATACCTATATGAAATGTACAGAATAGGCAAAACCATAGAGACAGAAAGTAGATTAGGGGTCGCCTAGGGCTGGAGGATGGGAATACAGAGGATAAGCATAGGAATGGACTGGTAATGGATAAAAAGTTTCTTTTTGGGGTGATGAAATGTTTTAAAATTAGATTATAGTGATGATTGCACAATTCTGAAAATACACTAAAGCCATTGAAATGTACACTCTACATAGGTGAACTTTGTAGTATATAAATTATATCTTAATAAAGTTGTTTTTAAAAACATATATATGTATACATATGCATATACATATATACTCATATATGTACAGATATATGTGTATAAACTCTAAAGTACTGTGGAGGTCCTGTGATGATTTCTTGGCACTAGAGCATGTAGCATGATCTTAGAGCTTTCACATACATTACATGTTGTGGGTTCCTATGAGAATGGAATGTAAAATATACAAAACAGTAATTTGGCTTTCAAGTCCCTGGTTTTGAGGCAGATACTCTGGACAGGCGTGGGTTCAATATAATCTTTTCCTGGAACAAAAGTTATAAGATCAAGGAGTCCTTCCATCTAGGATGCCTTATTCTGAAATAAAACTTCCTTCTAAGGCCCCTTTTCTTTGTTCTCAATATCCTAGGTAAGTTTATAAAAAATGTATAATCTTTGCTTCCTGAGCACTAACTTCTCTATATATGTTAGACTGTTTTTTAACCATTAACCAAATCCTGTGTAGTTTATTTTGGCCTACCTGATTTATCCATCTCTAAGAGAAGAATGTTAGAGATTTCCACTATAGTTGTGAGTTTTTGATATCCCTTCTCATGCTCACCAGTCTTTCCCTTATTTATTAATGCTGTAATGTTAGAGGCATAAGGATTTATGATTGCTCTACCCTCTTAGTGAATTGTTCTTTCTGTCAACATGAAATGTTCCTCTTTATTCTTCTTCATATATTTCATCTTGAATTCTGTTTTGTTTGATAGGAATATTGCTATACATGCTTTCCATTTCTTAGCATTTTCCTGGAAAATGCCTTTTTTTGTTTTTGTTTCGGGTGTATCTCTTACAAATAACATATAGTTGAGGTCTCTTTCTTTATTTTGCTTGTTTTAGGCTAGCCTGAGAATATCTACTTTTTAATAAAGGAATTTAATCCATTGACATTATTATAATTATTGATTATTGTACTTATTTCTGCCATATTATTTTATTTTTGCTTTTTTGAAATAGTTTCATACTTACAGAATTGCTGTAAGAACAGTACAAAGGACTTCAACATACTTTTAACCCACATTCACCAATTGTTAATATTTTGCCAGATTCTTTATCATTCTTTCTCTCTCTATCATTCCCTCTCTCTCTCTCTCTCTAATCTGTTATATATATAATCTCTCTCTATATATATACACACACAGATGTCATATGTATGTTTTATATATCATATAGTCATATATACATACAATTATTTTCTCATTTCTGAATCATTTGAGAGCACATTGCAAAGATCATATCCCTTTATTCCCATATACTTCAGTGTGAGTATTCTAAGAAAAAGAAAATGATCTTACATAACCACAGTAGCATTATTAAAATCAGGATATTTAAAATTGTTATGATACTATTATCTAATCTACAATCCACATTCAAGTTTTTCCCAATAATATACCTTACAGCATTTTTTTCCCCACCTCTGTATCCATCCAGGATTGTGCACTGCATTTAGCTGTCCTGTTCCTTTGGTATCTTTTAATCTGGAACATCTTTTTAGCTTTTCTTTTATTTTCATAATTTTGACATTTTTAAAGAGTGTAAGTCAGTTACTCCCTAGAATATACCTCAATTTGTATTTCCTATCATCTTGTTGTGTGCTTATTTTCTCCTCTTCCTGGTCTTATATTCAATTGTTAAAGCTTTTTGTTTGTTTGCTTATTTTGTTTTGTTTTGGTTTGGTTACATTTAGTTTCTCTAGCTGCTTGGAAGTTACACAATCTATTTCTACTTTCATAATGGTTATTCTCATATGATTAACGTGCCTATTAAACATATTTTTCTGTCCACGTCTAGAATTATCCAGCATTTAGCTCCACCCTAAGAGAAGACGAACTTTGGCAAAACTTCATTTACCAGCTCCCTCCGCTTCTGCTGCCATGTGCAATGCTGAGATCATCTGGGATTTTCATTTTTGATTGCTATTCTTTAATCACTCCCCCAACAATTATTAAGGTTTAACTGTAATTTATTCCGATTTCTTCACCACCTCCCATTTTTTCTATGTTATGTCTTCTTCTTGGGTTTATTTTTCATTATTTGAAATTACACTCTTACTAATTTTTTAGAGATGATTCATGGTTGACAAATTTTTTGAGTCCTTACATTTATAAAAAATATCTTTGCTTTCACACTTGAGTTACAGTTTGGCTAAGTCAAAATTTTAGGGTCAATTTTTCTCCTCAGAACTTTGAAGATGTTGTTGCAATTTCTCCTTGTTTTCAGTACTATTGATGGGCTCTGATGTTAATATGATCTTTGTTCTTATGTAGATCATCTGTTTTTACTCTCTAGAAGCCTTTAGGATGCCCTCTTTATTCTTTTTGTTCTGAAATTTCATAAGGATGGATCCAGATGTTCTTTTTTAATTTCTCATGCTTGGAACCTGGTGGATATCAATATGAATATTTTCTTTCTCTGAGAAATTTCATTTTACTAATTCCTCAATTATTTCCTCTCTTACATGCTCTCTGTTCTCTCTTTGTGGAACCCCTATTGAACAGCTATGGAGGTCTGTGAGTCAATCCTTCATGTCTCAACTTTTCTTTCATATTCTCTTTGTCTTTTCTCACTATGTTTTGAGAGAATGCCTCAGCTTGGTATTTCAAAATGCTGTTCATATGTGTCCATTCCACTATTTAGTTCACAAATTATCCTCTTTATTTTGATTATCAAATTTTTATTTTCTATAATACTCAGTTAATGTTTTAGTTATAGTATCCTATATCTTTCCAGAGATATTTTTATACTTATCCTAAAACCATGTGAGCTCTTTTAACTCTGATTCTTCAAGATTTTGAGGTGTTAGTTTTCCCCAAATGTTTGCAGAGTCTTAGTTGTTTGCTCATCTTTTGAGAATCAGTAAGTTTGTCCATTCTGTTCAAACACTGCCTCTGTGGGAGAGGAGAGATATGCTAGGGGTTCCTGTTGGTACTGGTGGTTTGTCTTCCCCTAGTGTAGCTTCTCCAACCCCTAGAGGGTGCTTTTCTTGGTTTCTTGCCTGGCTTCTCCAGCCCCAGGCACAGCCTCACTATCCAGCCTGTGGGTTCATGCTACTCCTGTTTTGTCCCGCATGTCTAAATCTCCCCGTATCTTTCAGAGCCTTACTTGGCTTGCCCACTGCCCTCTTCCTGCTGTTGGCTGTAATATGTTGAGGGAAGGGCAGAACTGGACAGTGAGGTCTTTGCTACTCAGATTTTGTTGTTGTTTTACCATGTTTTAGGAACTCTGAGTTACAAATCTTGAGGAAAAAAAAAGGAAAGTATGTTTAACCAAAAAAGTTGACATCTCTGCCTCAGAGTATATGCTGCTAACTTCTTTAGCCTCAAATGCTACTTAAAGCTTGGGAAACGAAATTAGGAAAACTGATATTTGAGTTCCAGGTTTGCCACTTTTTCTAGGTATTGTGATCTGTCTCTGAACCCCAATTTCTTCATCAATAATTTGAGGATATTACGTAAGAGTATGTTCTTACATATGCATGCGTTCTGTGATGATGAAATGTAACGGAAAGTGAACATACTTTGTATGTTCAAAGAACTACTCAAAAGTCGCTATTCCTCACACTAAATAATGCCTCCTCAGACCTTGTGGGGAGGAGGAGTAGGAAGTAGAAGAACATAAGAAAAGACTGAGGTGACCAAGATGAGGGAAGAGGAGATGGCCACAGGCTCTTGCCCTGGACTTCTATTTTACAATCACTGCTCTTAATTCCTTAGAATTCCTAAAACCAAGATTCTCTCTGTGTCTAATCCAGAAACCCTGCTTTCCTTACGATATAAAACCCAGCCAAAAGAATCACTGTGAAGGTTGTCATTTAATCAGAGCAGATAATTGGTTATGGTGGAGACGAGGTGAGGGATGGCTATTGATACTCAGTAGATAGGATTATAAAATTATATTAACTTTTCCCTAGCACTTCCTCAAAGCAGCAATTTTATACGTTTCTTGTCTTCTATGTAAAAGAACTTGGAGTTAACTAAAATCTAAATCTGAAAATATCTTCTGTAAACAGAAGACTTCGTATTTTTTTTCTCTCATTGACGAAAAACTGGATAGAACTGTAAATACTTCACAGACTCTGAAATCCATGTGGGCTGAAGTCCCAGCAAGAGTCCCCACCAGGACCCTTCTCCTCAGAGGATTCGTATGTTCTTCCTTTCTTTAGAGAATACAATTTCTCAGCCAATTCAGCCCAAGATGTGCTGCTGTTACAGATGCTCACTTTGGGGCTTAATGTTAAGTGGGCCAATGAGTATCCATAATACTACAATGCAATGGATACAGAGATTTCCTTCTGATGCACTTCCTCGTAGGTTATAACAGATGGCCTTGGCTAAAATTGGAATTCTGCGTTTTACTTGGTTAAAATAATTCTCTGCCAAAATGTTTTCTTCACTAGTGTGAAACCATCTAGCTGAATCAAAATGGTGCTGCTTGCCTAAGGATTTCTTATGTGGGTGATCATCGTTTTTCAGAGAGGTGAGACTATTTGTTTCCCTCCATTTTCCTTCTTCAGGGATTATTCATCATACAGGATTCAGCGTGATTTACCTAGCACTCATTCACTCTTTTTGGGTTCATATAAAGGATCAGCTTGGTCCAAGGTTTCCTATATTTTAACACAGAGGCACCTAGTGATGGTCAGGATTTGGGGAGGGAGTGGATTTAATAGGCCAGGAGAAGGGTAGGAGACAGGACACCATCTGGAACTATTTTTAGCTACATCAGCCAGATTGTTATTGACCTAAAGCTGGCAGCTTTTCTGTGGCCTGCACAATATGAATGTAGTGAGTGCAGCCAATTCTCAGCTGACAGGCTCTCATATTTCTAGACATTCCAGCAGTGGTTCCCAGAATGTAGATTTCATGGGCAAGGACAACTGAGAATAAAAGAAGTATGGAGATACATAGAAGACCAAAAATCTTAGAATGAAGGTTGGCCCTAAAGGGAATAATTTCAAATATATGGAAAAAAACTCACTATCGTGTCCTTAATTTTCTCATTTTTTTCCTGGCCAATGGAAATCAGATCCTGAGTCAGCACTGGGACCCACACATAGGCTGTCCCTAGTTTGTGGATAGTCTGTAAATTTTCAGTCTGCAAATCCACTTCATATATTTAGAGAACACCTACTAAGTGGGGTACAAGAGTGAACAACAGCTCTCCATTGTAAACGCACTGTGTGACCAATTAGTCAGAACACTTCACCAATAATGTCTTACTTGAGTTCACTATTCTTGCAAATAAAAGAAGTATTTGTGCCATTATAATCAGTCAAATAGCCATTTTTGGCTACTGTTTCAATCACAAATCTGGATGACTCTGAGGGGAGTAAAAGGGTAATGTTTATACAACTATCTACTGGGGCTTTAGGGAGAAAAAGGGAAAAAAAAAAGGAGGATTGGCAATAGATGTTAGCTCAGGGCCAGTCTTCCTCACAAAAAAAAAAAGGGGGGGGTAATGTTTAAACATCAGAGTGTTTTTGTATTTGAGCGGATGATTTCAAACTTCTGATTGTTGAAAAAAGCAAGAAAGATGAAGCATGAAGAACATGTAAATCTGGGTGAGCCTGTTTCTTTGGTATTATGTATGTTTAACTAAGAAGCCAGAACTCAGATAAATTAATTGCAATCTAAATAGCATACTTCTGGAAAGCGTTTCTCTTTTGTCTGGAAGTACACAAAGTGATTGTCCAATTAAGGAAAGATTGACTGAAGGTGAGGAAGGTTTTACTGTTCTGTCCTTATTGCTCAACAAGCTTGTTTAACAGGCTAAATGGGAGCAGGGCGGGGGTTTGGGGGGCAGGGGACTGCTTCATTCCAAGAGTTACTGGGCAGCTGCCAAAGACAGTTAAAAAAAATAAAATAAAATAAAACTGCTCAATGTCTAATGCCTTGAAGTAAGAGATTGCCATGTTGGGGCTTGCAGTTTCAGTTACAGCAAACTAATTACCATCCACGTAATTTCTAGCTATGAATAAGGGGCCATTTGCGCAGCATCTAGTACTTTTCATATTATCTCACCCCGGAATCTGCAAGTTAATAGAGGTAATATATCATTATGGATAAAGATTGAATCTGGCAGTGATCTCAGACACTGAAGGAGCCAGCTGTCCCACAGCACATGTGATTTTTTCATGCTTCTTGGGGAATCAAACTTAAACCTCCAGTGGCATTAATTTTTACTTTTGAGCTTTCACCCTGCTGGCCTTGCTTATATGGTTCAGCAGCCCACAAATCTGACGTCACAGCGTAATGCTCTCTGCCCTCTGCCAGGAGTCTCTGCTGTGGGCACACTTTCCTGATGAGAATCTGCCCTGCTTTGACTCTTGACTGCGTCAGTCTCTGCCAATTACCCTTGTGAAAAGAACTCTTTTAAAGCATGTGATGTGTTTGGCTTTCATACAATGGTCTAGTCACAAACTCTCTGTGACAGCTCTACCTCGAGCAGCCCCTTTGGGAATTCAAAAGAGCTAGGATTGCATTTGGACTCTCTTTAAAGACAACATTCTTTTGGCTTTTCTACTGGCCCCAAACTGGTATAAACAGTGATTTCGTTTTTGCTGAGTAGAGTTTTCTCACTGGTCTCTGCCGTCAACTCAAAGGAACATGGAATATGGGCCCATAGAGAAGATCTTCATAATGATAACAGGTAAGCTTTACTGTGTGACAGATACTGTGCTAAGCACTTTACAATAGGCTGTCCCATTTATTCCTCACAACCACTCTATGGAATGGCTACTATAATTCCCATTTCATGGTTGAGGAAACTGAGACTGAGAAAGATTAAGGAAACCTTCCCAAAGTCACTTAGCTTGTATGTGGTAGAGACAGGATTCCAGTCAAGGTCAGTCTGAGTCCAAAGCCACGTTCCTACCTCCTTACACTTTCTCCTAGACAAGCCGTTTGTCCTTCGGCTATGTGGAGAATCCTGGAAGAGAAGATCAGACATTATACACATGCGCACACACAGAGGCTGGCTTTGCTCCCAGTCAGATGTGAGGTTTGTGCTTGTCAGCTGACTGCAGAGAAGTCTCTACTCTGCTTAGGACACCAAATCTCTCCAAAAGACAGTGCTTTCTTGAAGCCTCACCTGGTGTTGGGTGGTCTTGACACACCAATTTATTCAGGCCAGTTCTCCACCCCAAGAATGGAGCTTTGCTCATGCTTCAGCCACCTAAAGACCCCTCTCCAAAAGGAAGGGCCAAGCCAGTTCCCTAAAAGGCAGAGCATGATGGATGCCTCTTTGGGCAGGATGGAAGACATGTGTCCCATGTTATTATCATTTTCTGTGGAGGTTTGATCTGAAGTTTTCCTTGGAGGCGGTGCTTTAGCCCTGGTGTATAGGTGAAATTGCCTTGTGAGGACAGCCTCCTCTGCCAATTAACTCTTCCCTTCACTGACTTACCATATGAGATGGACCCTCCTTACCAAATTCCTCTCTGTAGTAAACAGTGTTAGGAGGTTCTAGCCTAGATTTAAAAATTTACAAAGAAGTATTCAACCCCCCTTTCCCAAAGTTGGGAAAATTGAAAAAGTAGCCATTTTCACAGTGCTATTTTGAGAACTCAAAACTAAAAAAATAGCACAGAATAAATAAGAGTTCCAAAATGACAAACATTTCAGCATGTCCTTCTAAAATGGCGTTAAGGAGAATTCTTTCTAAAAGCAAGTGGGTTCTGAAAAGACGGGGTGAGTTGAAAGTTTCCTGTTCCCTGAAAGGGTTTTGGAATTCTGCTTAGTTGTCAGAGGCAGTTGGGGTATCATTTGGAAAGTGAGATAACCCAACACCAAAAAGAGGCTGTGTCTGGAATTATCCCAGTGTCTGCTGAATTCTGTTCAGCTTCAATGTATAAGAGAGAGAGACTGGGCAAAAAGAGTTTCCTTTGAAGGCTCCTTTGATGAAAGCTGAGTCATTTTACTCTAGAGAGAAGCTGGAATGATAAGAATTCTATGACCTAAATTTCCTGTATTGAACTTCTCTTTAAGAAATGTTCTGGAAGATCTCAAGATTATCCAATATTTGCTAGAATCAAATTGAGTGATAACTTTTGGAGGAAATTCCTTAGCTATGACCTTATATCTGTTTGCTTCTTGGTCAGTGGGTTCGTCTGTGAAGGAAGCATAGCCAAGGACTGCAGTTCATGAATGCATTGTTTTAAACAATGGATGGCGTTATAGATGATAGTCTGTCCAGCACAATTTGATCTTGAGTTAACTGATTTATTATTTATTATTATATTTTAGCTTCCAGTTCTGCTGCGTTCCTATATTTGGTGTGAAAGTGTCTACTTTCTCCAAGAGGCGGTTCTTAAATTTGAAGGACCAATAGATCTGGAGTTGGGGGTAAGGCAATTTAAAAGTTCAACAAAGGTCCAACCAGGAGAAAGGGCAATTAGTATTCCTGGTTAGCATATGGATTGGTGCTTCTTATCCCTCACCTAAAAGAAAGTGAAGTGGAATAAAATGGATCACAGGAATTGTCAAATCAAGTAAATATCATCTGTAACTTCCTAATGAATCCCAAACATGGATTATTTTTAGAATAAAGTCTCTTTTTTATGATTTTAAAAGGTAAAATAAAAAGGATGAGACAGAATAAAAGATGAAACAGTATAGACAAATTAGACTACGGCAAAGCAAGTCCATCCACAGCAGTGGTTCTCAAACTTCAGTGTGAATCAGAATTATCTAGGGAGCTTATTGAGTATGTAGATTCCTGGCCCCACCACATGATTTAATAGGTTTGGGAAGGACTCAGGAATTTACATGTTTGAGAGACATCCAACTATTCTGATTCAGGTAGTCCACAGACCATACTTTGAAAGACACTGAAGCCATACAAGAAGAGATTAATGTCTGTAGATGCTAATATAGCATTTCCTCAGGGAGTGAAACTTTATAAAAGTTGGGCGAACAAGCCTGAACAGAGAATCTTTGGAACCCATCTTTGGTCTGGAGTTTGCATGTTGTTCACTCCCTTTGGATTATATAAATTACATCCAGGAAAAGATGGGAAACAACAACACTCTACACGCACACACCTTCCTGTACTTTCTAGACTCATTAATATTCTCTACAAATATATTCTGAGATGCTTATTTCATCATTAGCAAAGGCTTTCTTTAGTCATATCTGTGAATGAACCCCTCACTTTTTTTAACTTTCTTCACATCTGGACCGTGTAGAACTCTCCAAACTCCAAGCAGCACTGAAAAGGGACCTCTCAGCTGAGCCTCACACTGCTGCAACATTGGGGGGGATCTGCTGGCTTTCTTTTTTAATTCCCCTACACCTGCCTCTGTCTTGGCTAGACTCTCCTATCCAGATCCATCGAGGTAGATTCCATCTGTAAATTCTGACTTGGTTCAAATCTTGATCTCATTTTGTCTGACACAAGCAGGATGTGAACAGATTTAGATTCCTCCCTCAAGCCAGCAGGATTTAATATTTAAATCACATTCCATTCATTCAACAACACGTGAGTACCTACTCAATATTTGAGTGCCTACCGTGTCCCAGGCATGAGTCTAAGCACTTGGGATACATTAATGAACACAACAGAAAGATCCCTGACCTTGTGGAGCTCATATTCCAGTAGGAAAGACAGACAACAAACAATAACAAATTAAGGCAGTAAGTGCTATGAGAATATGAAAAAGTAGAGCAGGGATATGTGTGTGTGTGTGCGGGGGGGTGGTTACGGTATTACATAGATGGTCAGGATAAGCCCTATTAAGGAAATGGAATTGTGCAAGGATTTAAGGGATGGGAGGGAGTTAGTCAGAGGATGTTTGTGGGAAGAGCTTTTTAGCCAGAGTGATAAACTGGGGCAAACACACTGTGGCAGAGATGCGCCTTGCATGCTCAAGAATAGTCAGGAAGTACTGGAACAGATTGAACGAGAAAGATACTAGAAGGAGTTAAAATAAGAGGTAATGATGGGGAAAGTCAAGAATAACTTCAACTTTTTAGTTTGAGCTACTAGAGGATTGAGTTGGCACCAGCAGAGGGAGGGAGGACTGAGGATGGAGCATGGAGTATGGAGCAGGTTTAGGGAATGGGGGAAATCAAGAGGTTTGTTTGGGGAATGTCAGACATCCAAGCAGAGATGTTGAGTAGGCACTTGGGTTCTTGAGCTTGGAGTTCAAGAGTGATATATATATGAGAATCATCAGCATATAAATTTTATTTAACGATATGGAAAGTTATCAAGATACAGATAAAGAAGAAGTTCAAAGTCTGAGCTCTGGGGCGCTCAAACATGAAGAGGATGAATTAAGAGAAACAAACAACCAAAGAAACTGAGAGGAAACAACCAGAGACGTAGGATGAAAACCAAGAGAATGTGGTATGCTGGGAGAGTATTAAGGAAAAGGGAGAGCATCCGACAGGTCTGCTGACAGGTCAAAGTGTGGGGTTTGACCATTGTAACTAACAACACGGAGGTCATTGGTGACTCTGACAAAAGCAATTTCAGTGGAGTAATGGGAGTGAAACCTGATTGGAGGGGATTCAAATGGAATGAAAGGAAAGTAATTGGAGACAGTAAATATAGACAATTCTTTCTAGGAATCTTGCTACAAATGGAAGGGAAAAGAAATGGTGCAGCAGCTAATAAAGAGTTAAGAGAGGTGTTCTTATTGTTGTTGTTTTTAAATGGGGGAAATATAAACATGCCTGTATGACTAATAAGAATGATCCAATAGAGAGAACGAAGACTGATAGTGTGGGAGAGACAAAGGAAAATTGCTGGAGCAATGGCCTTGATTAGATGAAAGGGGTTGGGGTTCAGTCCACAAGTACAGTGACTGGCTTTATAGAGAGTTCAGGTAGCTCATTTGTGGTAACAGGCAGGAAAGCTGAGCACGTGGGAGATGATGCTGGTTGGTGGGCACATGAGATGGTGTGAGTCTGGGGAAGTTCTATTCTGATGCTTCAATTTTTTCAGTGAAGTGGGAAATAAAATAATCTGTTGGGAATGAAGATGGGGATGAGGTTTTGGGGTTTAAGAAGAGAGGAAAAGGTATGAAAAAGTCTGAGACAGAGGGAGAATGAGTGAACTTGAAATGTATGGTATGGTTGCCTGTAGGCATTAGGGGCTCAGTTGTGGTTCCTGGTCATAAATTTAAAGTGCAACTTGTCAGGAGTTTGTGGTTTTTCTCCAGTCGTAATTAGCTATACAGGTGCAGGCACAGAGTAGGCTGAGAATTGGATTTAACTCAGGGAGAACAGAGAAGGCACTCTCAAGAGGAGTTAATTGAAGAGAATTTAATGAGGGGACAATTTTCAAAGGTGTGGGCAATGATAAAGGAACCAACAAAGGTGGTGAGGCACCCCAGGGTTAGTAAGATCGGGGAGCCATTACCACCCCCAAGGCTGAAACGGCCAGAGGTAAGGGTAGTTATCAGAACCCTGTGAGAGGTGTGGCTGCAGGAGATGGACCTGCCCATCCAGAGCTGTGCTCTTAGAGAAACTCATCAGCTACTGAACTGTAGCCTGACAGGGAGGGAGCAGGGAATGTATACCCCGACCTCTCTTTCTCCGGCCCTCTGCTCTCCTGAGGATGCCTCTCATTGGCTGAACCTAACTGGTAGCTAAAGGGTAAGGAAGGCTTGTTGCAGCATCTATAAAGGGCAGCTCCTCGTGCACAGATCAGAAAGATGGAGAGTGGATCTGGAGGAGCAAACAGAGAAGAATGTCCAGATGGACCAGAGTTGAACTTTTGCCAAATGAATACACTAAAGTGAGAGAGGGGCAAGTGAGTCAGGCCCATACACAAGAGTGATTATAATGGTTGCCTGTGGAATTCAAATGGGTAAACAGGGAAGAGAGGACATCAAGGGCATGAGGGGCAGTGAGAATACAGAGGAATCACCATCTGGTGAGGGTGGAAGATAGTGGGCATTCAGGGAACAGAAGGAGTGAAGGAAGATAGGAGGTAAAGGGAGGAGGTGGTGGTTAAAAAGTGGGATGCATGGAATTGAGATCATGGAGAAGTTGCCGTTATTGATAATGACAAAGTCTAGATATTATGATGCAAGTGAGTGGCATCTAGGACTTAGCGTTATCAGATAAGACAGCTGGGTCTTCCTGTTGCTGCCTCAATTGGTGGCCCTGGCTTTTGCTGTAGCCCTGGTACCTAAGTTCCAACCAGTACCCTGTTTAGTACTCTGGTCCCTTCTAGAAGTGGAGACTTGTCCTGAAGTCCAGTATGGTTGACTGTGGCCCCTCTGCCTTTGGAGAAGTTTCCTGGCTGATGCCTATGATCATCCTGACCTGGGAATCACTACAGATTTCCCTTGGCTGAGTTTCACCACTAGGAGGACCCTGGACACTTTCCGCTTGGACTCTGCAGATTTGACAGATGGCTGATCAGGACAGAAGCTGGTGTGACACTCCCTCTAGGCCTCCTTCACCTCCCCACACAGAGAGAGTCAACCTTGGCAGCTGGGTGGATTCCCTCAAGAGCCTATCCTCACACAGAAGCTCTCTACCTCCCTACCTGTCCAGACTGCTATGAGGCCATTGAGTCAGAGGACTGAATTATGAAAACAATTCTACTGTCTATAAAAGACACAGTAAAAGTGGCAGATACTAGACACATAACACTCTTTTCAAAAGTAATCCTGGGCTGGCCCCGTGGCTTAGCAGTTAAGTGCACGCACTCCGCTACTGGAGGTCCGGGTTCTGATCCCGGGCGCACACCGATGCACCGCTTCTCCAGCCATGCTGAGGCCGCATCCCACATACAGCAATTAGAAGCATGTGCAACTATGACATACAACTATCTACTGGGGCTTTGGGGGAAAAAAATAAGGAGGAGGATTGGCAATAGATGTTAGCTCAGAGCCGGTCTTCCTCAGCAAAAAGAGGAGGATTAGCACGGATGTTAGCTCAGGGCTGATCTTCCTCACACACACACACACACACACACACACACACACAAAAACAAACACAAAGACAAAAGTAATCCTATGTCCAACTCCAAATCCTGCATACCTAGAGCTTCTTTGCATAAATATTTGTAAAATGCCTTTTTAGTTCATAGCTAAAAACTAAGCACTATGTTAACCTTTCTGGCAAAGGAAAATCATATGAGTTATATATGAAGCATATGATATAACGCAGAAATAGCTTTCCAAACATACTGTAATTTTTTAGAGTTAGAATGATGGTAAATTTTAAAAGAAAAAAGAATGTCAGTGATAATTTGACAATGCTGAGGATGAGGTGCTGCTTCTACCTGACATAATAAAATAAAGAATCTGGAGTCTGCTAATAATCAGGAATGGAGATGGAGAAAAATATGCAGTTTATAGTAGTGACAAAAACTAGAAAATTCTTAGAAATAAATTTTAAAAGGAAAGTATAGGACTTATATGAAGCAGACTGTAAAATCTTTCTGAAAGATATAAAATAAGATCTACATAAATTGAGAGACATTTTTGTTTTGGATGGGAGGAAGACTCAATATAAGAAAAATGTCTATTCTTCACAAATAAATGAGATTAATGTATTTCCATTCTAACCTGAATCCCAATAAGCTTAAAAAAACCCAGCCAAAATTATTTTAGAATCAAGATAGAAGATTAAATATCTAATAGTGATCAATAACATATTTTTTGTGTGTGAGGAAGATTAGCTCTGAGCTAACACCTGTTGCCAATCCTCCTCTTTTTTGCTGAGGAAGATTGGCCCTGGGCTAACATCTGTGCCCATCTTCTTCTACTTTATGTGGGCCGCCTCCACTGCATGGCTTGATAAGTGGTGCATAAGTCCATGCCCGGGTTTGGAACCTGTGAACCCCCCGCCACCAAAGTGGAGTGCATGAACTTAACTGCTATGTTACTGGCCCGGCCCCATCTAATAGTGACCAATAATTTTTTTTTTAACAGAAGGATTGGGAGGGGCTTGCTTTACCAATTATTAAAACAATATAATATGACTGCATATGGTTGATAACACTGTACCACTATTGTATAATTGAAATTTCAATCTTTTTTCCCGATGCTCATACAGATCTACATAGATGTAGGGCTGGCTTTGTTTGTATGGCTGATACTAAACATCAGAAATATAACTTTCAGCATGGTGGTTACACACATGGATCCTAAAATCAGACTGGATTCAAATTTATTTGCTCTGCAAGCTCAGACATCTTACTTAATATCTTGATGCCTGGTTTTGCCTTTGTAAAATGGAAGTAATAAGAGGACCTTTCCATAGAATTGCTATGAGGATTAAATGACAGTTAAAACAACAACAAAAACTTAGGATAGTATACATGGTACTGTAAGGATGAAGTAAATTATCTAATTTTTTCCCAATTAACAAAAGATCTTGGATATCCCTCCAATGTATCTATAGATTTAACTCATTCTATGAACAGTTGCAGAGCATTCCCTGGTATGGATAAGCCAGGGATATAGTTTTTTTCAATTTTTCCCCCATTGGTGGATATACAGATTTTTAAGGTTTTACCAGTATGTACAATGCTACAATAAATATCCATGACTGTAGGCCCTTGTAAATTGGCGTGTTTTTTCTCTAGGATAAAAATCCCAAAGGTGAGATTGCTGGGCAAAAAGATCTGTCTTATTTAATTTTAATAGAAATTACCAAATAACTTTCTAAGCTATTAGAAATAATCCACACACCCACAAATAAGATGTATCTGTCCCTTTTTCTGCATCCTCACCAGAACTGGGTGCTGAGACACGTTCAAAGATTTGCCAAGTGATCACAAAAAATGGAATCTTGTTTTTATTTTATTTAAAATTTCTAAACTATTCATGAAATTGATCATTTTTTCTAATATTTATTGGCCGTGTTCATTTTCTTTCTTATAAAATGCCTGTTCATATTCTTTATCCATTGTTCAGTAGGATTGTTTGTCTTTTTCTTATCAATTTATATAAAAGGAACAAAGGAACTCTGTTTATTACATGTGTTATAAAATATTTATTTTTTTCCCATTCTATTGTGGTTGTTTATGGACTTGGTGATATCGTGCATCCTTATATTTTCTGTTTTCATACAGTCAAATATAGCGACCTTTATGGTTTTTGATTTTCCTGTATTTCTAGTCTTTATAAAGAAATTCTCTCTTAGTACCAGCTAATAAAAATATCCTCCTAAAATTTCATCTAATGTGTTTATTATTTTATTTATAATATTCAAGGTCTTCTACCCATTTGTAGCGTATTTGTGTGAGTGTGTGAGGTGGGGGCAGAACTTTTCTTATGGATGGATGGATAATTAAGTCAGCACCACTTATTATATAAACCACTCTTTGTCTACTTTTTATTAAGTTCTCAAGTATATTTTTATCTGTTTCTGGGATTCCTATTCCTTCGTACCAATTTTTCTACTCCTATGCTAAAACTGAATTACAGTCGTTTTATTTTTCATTTGTATTTATATTTTTTGGTTTTCAATTTGCTTAATGTATTTTCTTTTTCTTTCAGCTTTATTGAGGTGTAATGGAGAAATAAAATTATAAGATATTTAAAGCATACATCATAATGATTTGATATACATATACATTGTGAAAGGAGTCCCCCCATCGCATTAGGTAACATATCCATCACCTTAACATATTTACTTTTTTTTTTGGTGAGAACATTTAAGTTCTACTCTCTTAGGAAATTTCAATTATACAATGGTGATACATGTTATTAACTATAGGCACAGTCTTTTTACATTGTTTTAATAATTGGATACCTATAAAGAAGAGGCTCCAAGTCTGAGCTCTGGGGCACTCCAACATGAAGAAGATGAGTTTAGAGAAGCAAACAGCAAATGAAACTGAGAGGAATCAGCCAGAGAGGTGGGATGAAAACCAAGAGAATGTGGTACTGTGGGAGAGTATTAAGGAAGAGGGAGAGCATCTGACAGGTCTGCTGACAGGTCAAATTGTGGGGTTTGACCATTGTTAACTAACAGCACGGAGGTCATTGGTGACTCTGACAAAAGCAATTTCAGTGGAGTAATGGGGGTAAAACCTGATTGGAGGGGATTCAAGTGGAATAAAAGGAAAGTAATTGGAGACAGTAAATAACAGACAATTCTTTCTAGGAATCTTGCTACGAATGAAAAGGAAAGGAAATGGTGCAGTAGCTAATAAGGAGTTAGCGGTGTTGTCATCTGTAAGTTAACATTCAACATGTAATATTTACATATTACATATGTAATTATGTTATTACATAAAAGCTTTGAGCTAGCAAATAATAGAGACTTTTACAAGTGCAATTCTGTGGGTCCAGTAGCTGCTGAGTACTGCATGGCTCTAGATCTGCAAAGCAAACCCAAGGAAGCCTATATGGTTAATTAACACTTGCTGCACCTATGCAAATAATCAGGCCAAACCAAACGAGACAAGCTTTTTTTATTACCAAGAATAATCTTTGTGATTTTTATGGTTGCGAAGGGGGAAGTTGTTTGGAAAATTGGAAAAACTTTGAAACGGGCAAAAAAGACTACTGGGTGTACTTTCGATGAAATACTAGATGTCCCTTCTGGGTTATCTGATTCTATACGAATTTTGCTTTTTTTTTTTGTTGGTCTTTGAGCTATTTCATAGCCCTGTAAATTGCAGAAAACGATGGAGAAATGATTATCGCCCAGAGAGCAAATAAATTCTGCTGGTGGAGATGCAATTGATTTCCCCCTGTGGAGAGGCCAGTTTTGCATCTGTTAGCAAATTCACTTCAGCATTCCTAATTGCTTATCTATGTGTCTGTTCTTTGACTTCTTTGAATCACTTTTTTTAACATCTGACTGTCCCTTCATTAATAATGAGCTAAATAAAAATTTTGACACATGACTGCTTTATGTGAGTCATAGTTTCACACTTGTACAAAAAACATCTTTACTCGTGTGTTGTGTTTCAAGTCTGTAATATATTTGAGCTCTCTTTAGATTGTAAGGGGCAATATAGGGATGTAGCTTTATTTTCTTCAAAAGGCTAGTCATTTTTTCACCATTTATTGAATAACCCTTTTTTTCCCTATTGATTTAAAGGCCATCTTTCTGGTGTTAGTTGGGTCATTTACATGTTCTCTATTATGATCTATTTATTTACTTCCAAGTCAGTAAAAATCTATTTTAAGTTCTATGGCTTTATAAGACATTTTGATAATTTGACAGGTTATTTTGGTGTTGCACTGACCCTACAGAAGAACAGATTGTCCTGCCAATTCGGATTAGTCTAAAATTTAAACTAATGAAAGAAAAAATTGGTATACCCCAAATTGGCCCATTTATATGGGCCTCATCAGCCCCTTCCAGACTATGCTAACCATGCAAAACGAAATTATGAATCTAGGAGGTAAGTGAACAGGTCCCCCGAGTTGCAGAGTTAGTGAAACCACAGATTGTTCCACAGGGGAGGTAGAGAATAACCCTTACCCAGAAAGTTATGTGTAAAATAGGGCAGAATAGACAGGATTCGCAGACACCCATGAAGCAATAGCGGAAGTCAGAACGATCAAACGCACTTCTGGACTGGACCTTTTGATTTAGAACAAGACCTGCGGACCGGCCCCGTGGCTTAACGGTTAAGTGCGTGCGCTCGTCTGCCGGCGGCCCAGGTTCGGATCCCGGGTGTGAACCGACGCACTGCTCCTCCGGCCATGCTGAGGCCGCGTCCCACATACAGCAACTAGAAGGATATGCAGCTGTGACAGACAACTATCTACTGGGGCTTTGGGGGAAAAATAAATAAATAAAATCTTTAAGAAAAAAAAAAAAAGAACAAGACCTGCTCATGTTCTCAATAGTCTTTTAGATGTATGCACTTTAACAATTGCTTCTGTTTGAAAGTGATAATTACTCACACTCTTTGCCCCTGGGGTTTTGATCTATTAAGAAACAGACACAGGAGGCACATTTAAGGATAAAAATATCAGTTTTATTGCTAATGAAGTGAGATTGGAGCACACAGCTTGGACTCCTGTGCCCCACATTTCCACCTTGAGATCCACATGTGCACCCTTGTGGCCCTGCAGAAAGCGCTGTCACCCAGGCAGCTCAGGGAGAGTCAAGATTTCCTATTTTATGGGTGGCTGCAATGTAGGCAGAGGAAGACTAGAGTCCATCCTACAACACAGCACAGAAATTGATATTCATAAAGATGAACCTGAGTTTAAAAAGAAAATATTATGTTCAACCTATTCCGATTATGAAGAATGGAGAAATACGTAATATGTTTCAGACCAGATAGATTTCTATTAGAAGTATTTTTTAAAGTTTGGGCACGTAAATATAAGCTTCCATGAACTGATAGTGTTCTAGAACATGGACAAATGTGTAAAAATCTGTCTCCAACAATCCTGAATAGTGTGTATAGTTCTCAAATGCCCCCCATTTTAGTATCGCATCCCAAAAGAATGAACACAAAATTCATAAATACTTAGTTCACATTTTTAATGTTTAAAAACTATGTTAACAGAGCTGTTATAGAACAGAACTTCTTACATTTCTATATTTACATCACATCCCGAAAAAAACCCCATTTGATTAACTATGAATAGCAAAGTTTGGTGACTTGTGACTCACATAAATCACCCATCTGAAATTCATTTACAAGGTTTTTACATGAATAAAACAGTGGTGTGATACACATACTGGACTCAGATGAAATCTAAGACACACTGGACTCTAGGGATTTTCCAGAATCAAGTGTTTGGGGAAAAATTACTTAAGACAGTCTATGTTGGCGTCAACACCAAAAATAAAAGGCAAACACGCAAGATTTTCAGAAGCTTGATAAAATAACAGTTCTTTTTCCCCCTCAAATTTGTGCTCATAGTTAATATTCAGGTTTTTTCCCTCTTTCAAAGATCCCAAAGTTTGGGAAATGCAGCAATTCAATTTTGAAAAAAAAAAAATCCATTCTCCTCCCCAACTTCTGTTTTCATAAATACTGTGAGTGGTATCAGTGTTAATAATGAAAGAGCATTATAAAGAAACAATTTGTCATTTGGGTATAGCTATTTCTATATGACAATAATTTGGATCTAAATATTCCTTATTTGTAGCTCAGAGGACTATCTTTTAAATAATTGATCTTACTACCAGTATAAGAAATCAATGCAACTATATCTCAGACATTTCTCTTTCTAAACAATTAAGATTTTTAGGTTCGAAGTTTACATCGAGAGAACTATGTTACCTGGGAGAGAATGTAAATATTTCTAATTCCCAAACAAAACCACTAATATCTATGAAAACATTTATTCTTGATATGCAGATACTAGAGACTTCTATTTCAGTGTGGATAAACAACTGCAAAAATATACAGCCTCCTATTTATTTACAATATATTTACATACAAATGAAGTATTTCCTACAATAAGCCTCAGCTGCATAGATTCTTCCTTTTAAAAACACAAATTCAAGCCTGTACAGATGGGCCCAGTTCCACAGCCCTTCCTCCAAGAAAACCCTGAAGGAGAATGTCTGAGCTTTGTGAATTTTATGTTTTTCGAGAACTTTTCCTTTTAGATTTAGTGATATTTTTCAGTTGTTAGCCACCCCACCCCCAATTTGTACCTAAAGCTTTATATCATTATAAATAATTCACTGTGTGAATTTTAGAGGAAGTATGTTCTGTTAAAAGATTCTCAGATCTGCCATCCTGCAGGAAAACTATTTATTAGCATTGCTAAATGATATAGTCTGTATTTTGGAAGTGGCTAGAAGTTTCCTGTGAACTGGAATGGAGGAATTATATTCTTAATGTTTACACCCTTTCTAAACCTCAAGCCATTTACACTGATAAACTAAGGGAAACTAATAGCTTTTACTCTAAGACATAAAATCAAATTTGATCATATCACCGATCTCCTCCCCACTCCAACTAAATGTGCTGTTCCACCCCAACTAAAGAATGTGCCATCCAGCACCAGCATTCTGATGTACTGAAATGGAACCGAGCTCTCCATTCTTTTCGGAGCAGTTTGCAGCTCCTTAAGCGTGCAAACCGCTCAGCAGAGAATTAACTTTAAAGGGAGGACAGGATTGATCAACACGCAGTGACCACAAACATTCTGGAGAACTGACTCCTGACATGAATTCAGTATTTCCTCCAAGGTTGCACTTACAAAGGGTATTTCCTTTTAATTCCCCTCAAAAAACCAAACAGAAACCCCCCCCTCACTTTCATTTCTTCTGTTTTAAAAAATGCAATCTTTTCGTGTCTCAGCCCAAAGTTACGCCTGAGCGCAGGCAGCCTTTGTGTGCAATTGTGCAGCTGGATCAGCATTTCCAGCAGAGAGGAGACCCCACTGCCAAGCCCCTTTCCTCCCCTTCCCAGTTCCTCGTTCCCATTTCTTGCCTCACGAGTCCTGGGAACCATCCTCTGAGGTAGGACTAACGGGGGTGGGGGTGGGGGATGGGATGGGGGGCTAAGGAGAGACTGATTGGCTGCGAGTTCTTCTCAAACTTGATGTGCTAAGACCACCTGAAGGGCTTGTTAAAACACAGTTTGCTGGGCCCCCACCCTGAGAGTTTCTGATTTCACTAGATCTGGGGGGGCCCTGAGAATCTGCATTCCAACAAGTTCCCAGATGCTGCTGATGCTGCTGGTGTGGGGACCACACTTCGAGAACCACTGGCTTAGAGGCTTGAGTCCTACACCAGGAAAAAGACAGTGCTGGGGTAACTGAGGTGTCCTCTGAGATACTGAGCAATCTTACCACAGTCCTTTGTCCACCCCAAGCCCCATGACCATCGCCCATGTGCGCTTTCTCAACAGCGTCTGCAAACGTGAAAAAGGAAAGTGAGCAGAGAGCTTCGTTACCCCCATCTGATGACTGGGCAGTTAAACCAAAGTTTACTAGCACGAAACTCATTAAAAGTGCTGCGTGCCGGCTTCACTGACTGGCATATGGGAGAAGCTACGCAGCCACATCCTCCTCTGGAGCAGGCAGGGAAGGAGATAAACGTATAGGATCAAAAGGTCCTACAAATAGAAGCAGGCAGGCCAAGCCTGAGACTTCCAGAGAAAAGAAAAGGTACCAGCTGAGGAATGTCCCTGGTGGTTTACAATCCACAAGAGGCCCCCTCCTCCTCCCTCACCCTCCTTCCACCACTGGGTTCTGTGCTGGCCCTGAACTTATTCTTCCCCTCCTTTACTGGAGAGCCTGCTTCAGGCTACTCTGGTCACCTCTTAACTGGCGACCCTACCCCCACTGTCTAGCACATGCTGTGTGGCTGGGGGGGCAGTCCAGATTCTACAACAAAAGTGACATATTCTTGGCAACTCTGGACAAATATCCCCTAGAAACAACATTATATTTAGTGGTTAGCTTCTTTAGCAATCTTGTCATGTTATCCTATTTCAGCTAAACTATAGGTTTGATAATCTTTTCTAGCTGGTCTGGGAGCCTAACCACCATGTATAACCTGGTTTCTAAAGGAAAATACATTCCAGGTTGCAAACAACCAACTGACAGAATTTTGCAGTACGATCTACTTATAAATTGGGGACGCCCGTGCTTCACAAGACTAGATTTCTTTCCTATGCACACTTTACTGCCCCCACTTCCAATAAGCAACATTAAGGAAATTTGGGATTTATGGTATTCTGTGTTATGATAACTAGGGAACAGTTCTAAAACCCAAGTCTGAACCCGGCACTGTTGACTAGTGTTGAGATCCTATCTACCAAAGGAAAACGTGCTGCTCCCAATGGCTAAAGTCTAATAACAGTCTTTAATCTACTAATTTAGCAGAAAAACTTCTATAGCACTTGACTGTGTTGTTTAAATTCTACCTAATATCTGCGATACATGTATTTTTGGCTACCAGTTCACTATTCTGAACAAGAATAAGAGCAGTACACTTTACAGCTAATCCCACACAAAGGATGTAATTAATCAGTGATACTTGACAAATTACCGTAGGGTCTTTTGTATTCAGTCAATGATAAACTTAGGTAAACATACAAAGAAGATTTTAAAAACCTGTGGTATCACAGACATCAACAACAATGTGCCTCCTCTAAACAGATTTTAAATAATAAAAACTCATTGTACTGATACATAAAATCTAAAGATCCAAAAATATCACTACACTTCCCAAGAGTTAATGACAATTTTCTAAATTGACCTTGTGAGTGTAAAATGGATTGTTATAAATTAATGAGGAAAATAGAAAGTAGCATAATATAGCTTGCTAAGTAAATTTATATAATTTTTTTAATGGAGGGTCATCCGACTACCTGGCTATTTCATTACTCGGTGCTCTAGACAAGCCTCTGAGGGCCAACCAACTTGTTTTGCTCAGTTTCTGTCCCTGCTCATCTAATATGGAAGACACTGCCGAAAAGGACAGAGATGGCTATGGATGATACTAGATTAGGGATTCACGTATAGGTAGGGATTCATATCTAAATACCTGAACTCCGACCTGATATGGATGCAATTCTGGAGCATCACATTAAAAGCTATGATGATCTTACCAAGAAATGCAGGAAATAACCTTTCCTTCTCCCCCAAAAGGATCACGACAAGGCGCTCCGATGCATGCCTTTTCTATGGGACATCAGTCTGTAAAGTGGAGGGGACAGTTCTCTGTGACTCCCAGTGAGTGTGGAGGCCTTTGGGGATTGGAATGGGGGAGGAACAGAACCCAGAGCTACGTGCCTGGAAACTCTGCCAAGAGTCTGCGGTCAGATTTTACTTATCTTTGGATAAGAAATCTGTGCTCAGTGAACTTACGTGTTTGAGAAATTCAACCAGAATACAGATAAAACACAAGTCCTGTTTCAAGAGACCAGCTCATGGAGCACACACATTTCTTACTGTGTGATATGGACAATCCAATCACAGGTGATGGCCTAGCTTAGGGAGGACGCAGTTCTCGATTTCTTACTGTCCACCATTCCTTTCCGAGCTACCTGGTCCCTAACTCGCTTCTTTTTCAGTCTCTCTATGCTTTCCTTGAGCCCCCTTTAGGAGAGGGGCTTCGAGGCAGCTCTGTCCTCCCTTGTGGGTCACGCCAGGCAGGCAATAATGGCCAACACTTGGGTTAGGGACAAGAAGAGGAAACAGTACAGGCACCAAAGTCCCCATCTAGGGGAAGGAAAGTACACAGTGATTTCATCACAAGTTCTTCTCAAAGACCATCTCTGAGGGTTCTTTTTCTTTTTCCTTTTTTTTCCCCAAGACTGTGGACTGATTGTTAATGGAGAAGAAATAGGAATGAGGCTTATTTCAGGTACAAAAATCTTGTATTTGTAATAACCTAAATTTATAGATATAAAACAAGTCTTTTAAAGACTCCCCTAAAGTACCCAATATAAAACAGGAATTACTTATCCTAGATCATCCTTGGTTAGATACACATTATTCTCTGTGCAAGAAGCTGGTGGACGTGAGTAAAAGCTACTGAATTTATAATTTGATAAAATGCTTTTCCCCCTTCAACAATACTGGTGTAGGGTTGAAGGCGATCTGCATCAGAGGAATATTGGCTTACGCATTCTGGACAACATTTTTGCAGTGCTCTTGCTTCTCAATGTATTACAAAGGTGTCATAGGTCTCCCCCAGTAGAAGCTGACTCAGATTTGAGTAACTTTGACACGAGTTGCCAAGAGGGAAACAAAATTTCATTTGCTAGATTACCCAAATGTGTAGTTTAGTATATTTACCAAGGTAAGAATCATCCCACCCCTTTCCCAGCTGAGAACATTCGCCGGAGAATGTCTCTGCGTAGAGCGGGATGTGGTACCAGTGAGGCCACTGGATGGTAGGAGCTCCGCTGCCAGGTGATCAGAGCCTCCTCAAATGTTGGGCACACTCTGATCCAGAATGGCACGTGCTCTGTGACTCTCATATGATTATCCCTGTGTGCTATGTTAACCAAAATAGGCAAATTATTTACGAAACCATTTTTTTCTGTAAAGCAAAATAAATATATACAATTCAAGATTCTTTTCTCTTCTAAAAAGGTACAGATAGTGTGAGCTGAACATCAGTAGGAAAATTATTTCCGAATCTGGATGTATAATAAATAAACATGATTGATGATCATGTTTTCAAAGTTCTAAGAGACCATGAAGTCACAAAAAATAGAGTCAGGAGAGTGAAAAAGAACTGATTGTGAGAAGGACTGGAAAATACGATTGCATGAAATTTGAAAAAAAAAAAAAAAAAATCCACAATCTTTAAATGGATCCCAAATCTGAGGGACAGGAACTGTTATAGAAACAGGTCTCTGTTTTCCTACCAAAGTGTTATTCCACTGTGTATCTTGTAAATTGCTGTCTGCTTCTGTAAACCTGCAAAAGAAGTGATGAGGGGTTCCTGACATGTGGTGACTGGACTGAGCAGCAGACAGGAATGTTTCTTCTTCTCAGCTGGTCTCAGTGGTCTTCGTCACTACTCGATGAGTAGGCCCAGTCGTAGATGACCAACGGAATGCTGACCAGGGAAAACAACACCCCCAGACCCAAGAAAAGGGCAGCCTGGAGCAACAGAAAGCATGGGTTACTTCCAGTGAAGCCAACATTTCCCACCTGCACCTGGGAAAAAATAGAAATGCTTCCCCTCTCCTTTTGTGTGCCCTTGTGTTTGGAGTTTGTTACAACCATTGCTGAGCCGTGAGAGTCTTTCTAAAACTGTATGAATCTGATTCTCCAAGGATGGGAAATTAAGACAGACAAGCTAGGCAGAACCCTCCTCCACATTCTGTTCTTTGACTGCATGGTCACCCCAGAGTGAATCCGCTCTACAACTGACTGGGTCTCCTTACAGCTTCTTTTGAACTAAGATTACAACTGAAAAAAGGAATGGCCTTAGAAAATATACAGGTCATTTTGTTACTCTTTACCAATCAGGTTATTGCTGGCAGGCAAACATGTCTGTCTGAAAAAGCAGAAAAAAGATATAGAAAAGCAAAGTAGATCTGATCAAGTTAAATAGGAAACGATTGTCCAAAACTAAGTTACTTCAAGGGTTGATGAAGGCCACAGGGGACAGGTTACTAAATCTAGAATCTGGAGAACACAAGATTATAGATTGCTTGGCCTGGAGAGCATCCAGTGAGAGCTTTGCAGGGAGAAGGATGAAGCATTATGAGAGCCAAGGAGGGTGGACAGGAATCTGGAGAGGGAGACAGAGCTGAGGGAAGGAGAGGAGGCGAATGGTGGGGTTGAGAGGGTTGCACATAGGCTGACCACCATGGGTCTGGTCTGACTCCCAGTGAGTTCCCACGCAGACAGGAGCCCTTGTCTAATGCTATTCGGTAGACCCTACTACCAGCTCTATTATGGGAGCAGGATTGGAGACACCCAGAGAATTCATGGGCAACAGGTCTCCACCATTTTCAGATCTAATCTTAGTATACTTTATTGCTGTACCAGAGTGACTGCTCCTTTCTCTCTGTCCTTTTGAAGCCCCTTCTGGTAAAGGGGAAGGATTTGAGATTTATGGCTTCAGGGATAATCCTAATGGGGAAGTAGGTGCTCTACCAGCCTCAGTGCTGCTTCTCCTAAATGCACAGGGATAATCTCTCCTGCCTACATCTCTCATCCAGGTCTGTTGACTCGGGTACTATGTGCTATGTGCGATTGGAGTGCTTACACTAGCTGGAAGGGCAGCTGAGAAGCCTTCTTAGAGGCCAAACATAATGGTGCTCCAGAAGGTACCCATGTCGCAGCCACTTCACCCCTGCTTCCCTCACTGTCTCCAAGTGCACCACCTTCAAGGTGCCCTTGAACTTCACCAGACCTGGCAACAAGAATTCCAATATAGAAAGGTAGTTTCTGAATCCAGGTCTGTTGCTTCAAAGCATTTCTGTCAAATCATGAAGAGACTCTTTCAGCTAACTCAGCCGTTGTAATTAAGGCATCGCACATTCCCTGGGCTGTAGGAAGGAGTTACATGACTGGGGATCGTACGTAACAGGGGACTGCATAAAATGTTTCAGTCCCTCTCTACTTCATATCTTGCTAAAGACAAGGCATCACCCTGTAGAGACACAGGATGAGAAACATCTAGTCTCCCAGCTGTCTCCCTAGCTCCAAGTAAAAGCTAAGACAATAAGAGTAAAATGTGAAAGTTTTTTTGAGGGAATGGAGAAGATTTTGATATGATATTTTAAATCTTCCAAATGGGAAAACTACAGGACTTCGAGGCCACTAAAAGTGGTATTAGATGGTGGCGATGGACTATTTATTTGGTAAATTTGAAAAACTAATCAGAAAAAATTAGAGCGGCTGGCATAAGACATACCCAAATTCTTTGAGTTCTTTTATCTCCATCCTGGCTTGTGATTTTTAAATAAAGAGATGAAGGAAGAATGAAAATAAGCATATTAGCAGATGTAACTCCTGCAAAATAAGAAAAAACAAGGTTGAGGTTGTTACTGTGAAATTTTAGCTTTCTCAACAGCTGTTGTAGAATAATAAGCGTTAAGTCATAAAGCCATACCTACGACTCCAAAAATATCTTTCATGGAGGGTATGAAGATCACCAACAAGTTGATAACAACCAAGAGTATGAAGGTCACCAAGACATGACGAAATAAATTAAACTTTGTTTTCTTAGCCAGTTCAAATAAAGATGAACGAACCTGCAGGCAAAGAAAACAAAGATTCTGTAAGGGCCTACAGCATGCCAACCTTCACATTTCTCAGCAGAGTGACTAATATATGGGTGTACAGAAATTTGTGAAATGTTTTGTAATACCTACTGGATTTATAGATAGCTTAACAGTTTGGGAAGCTGGAGGGCTTAAGATGGAAAGTATTTTTATTTATGAACAGGTAGTTTTCTTTTGTGGGAGGATAATTTCTGCTTTTGTTTTATCTATGACTGAGTGTTCTCTTCTGGTTCTTCTCATTCTCCTGTCATGTATGATGGAGATTCAAACATTCTACCTACGTTCGTAAATGTAGATAAGAGGGACTGATTAATTAGAATTAAGACGCATTCCATCAGAAGGCTACCCTAACTCACTGATCTCACTTTGAATGATGCAGGAAAGTTACCTGCAGCAGGCCCTCTCTGCAACCGGCTCCTGCCGGCAGAAGGAAAGGGGAGACTCTCCTCAGCTTTTCTCAGGTTGCACTGAGGGCTTTTACTCACCGTGAAAAATAACACTGGCACTGTGAGGATGACAGCAACAATGACAGCCAGCCGCACTGTCAGGATGAGAATGTCGTCTTTGCTCTGGTACTTGTGAAGGAGGTCTGAATGCACATTTTCTAAAACGAGGGAAAAGTAAGGAGGTATTACAAAGAGACAAAAGAAAGTCACTGAATGACGGTTTTTCTGAACAACAAGGAATTTGTAAATGAAAGGGCAAGGAGAGCAATGTTCTGGGTGTTGAAGGATCTGTTAAAACAATTTATGAAGTTGAAAAGAAAAATCCCATGTGTGAGACGTGCGCCACCTGTCCGTATGTAACTTGAGCTAAAAGGAATTTATAGAAATCACTAGAAGAAGCTACGTGGAGTGCAGATGCTTAATTTACACTAAATTAAACCTAGGAGTAAACTGGGATTAAAAATAACATACAGTTGAAGCACAAAGCCCTTAATCTAGATTTTCCCCCACTTGGTGCCACTCATCAAACAAGGCCAAACAGCCACACCCTTGCTGGTAGACTGCAGGCCACTGGGAACCTCTTTCAAACTCATCTTATAACTCAACTTGCAGTGGCCAAGCAGCAGAAGCGCCAATGGAACATAACCACAATCAGGAAATAATTCTTCTCTTCAAGATATGTTTTTTCTTATTAAAAAAAATATTTAGCTTGGGGCTGGCCTGGTGGCACAGTGGTAAAGAGCTCACGTTCCGCTTCAGCAGCCCGGGATTCGCGGGTTCAGATCCCGGGCGCGCACCGATGCACCGCTTGTCAAGCCATGCTGTGGCGGCGTCCCATATAAAGTAGAGGAAGATGGGCACGGATGGTAGCCCAGGGCCAATCTTCCTCAGAAAAAAGAGGAGGATTGGCATTGGATGTTAGCTCAGGGCTAGTCTTCCTCACGCACACACACAAGTATTTAGCTTATGGACGACTTTGTGCTCTTTCTCAACTCTGAAGTTCAGACAGCGTTATTTCAGAGACAACCAAAGCTAGAAGGGCAGTCACGGAGCATGAAAATGCTCACTCCTTTGACAAGAGACCATTCCCCTCGCCCATGTCTCCTTTTGAGGGCTTCTCATGGCTCCAGTCTCAAGGTTTTGGATGTGGAATTCCAACTCTAGTCCGTGCCAGTTTGGTCTCAGTTTTGGAAGAAAGATCCTAGGTTATAATAAAAGTCTCAGTTCTGATTTCCTTGATTCAAAATTCATAACCAATTAAAAATAGCTGAACCTTTTTCTTTAACCTAAGAGTATAGAAGGGTTTGGTAGTCTATTCCATGTGGAAAAAAAATGGATTCGCAAAGAAAAATCATAGCTTGAACAAGATAACAGTGAGACTGTTCAACTAACATTAAACTCTCTTTCTCGCTCCCTCCCTTTACCCATCCCCAGCCCTGTAACTCTGCAGGAAACTAAGAAACACCATTTTTATGCAAAAATTAAATGTGGTATTTATGGATTCATTAGACAATGCTATTCTCCATTGCTTGTGAAAATGGTAATAATACAATTGTCTAATCAGGGTAGCCTTTCTCTCCAGGCTGAATTAATAATCTCTAAATGTGTTTAAATTTTGAGACATTTGTGTTTACGAAAATGTACAATACAAATGCCCCAAAGAAATATTATTTAATAGAGAAGAATGTGAAATATATGCATTTAAATTTAAATTAGGTCCCAAATTATAATGATAATGAAAGATTTAAATAAAGCTACAGGATAATTTGAATAGGAGAGGATGAAGAAGTAGGGAAAGAAAGTAAACTATTCATACAGGGTCAATAAGAGTTACAAATGAAACCTTGTTCTGTTTCTCAGGTTTCATTTCTTTTAATTTTCTACGTCATTCTCTCAAATCTTTGCAAAGGCTCCGACTTCTGGTGAACAATTAAGTGTTTTATTTTTAATTAACTCGGAGTGTCATGAGTGTGGCACTCTGCTCTTTCTCACTTTGAACGTCTGTCTCTGTCTCTCTTTTCTATTAATGGAATCTGACCCAATTCGCAACAGCAATTAGGAGAGGCTTCTGTGATATAGTTTGAAACTTTCCTCAGTAAAGGCGGTATGCTTTTAAAATGCAATTTCTTTTAAGGACAGCATTAGGAGAAAAAGAAGAGTACATTGTTTCAGTAGTTATTCTATTGTGCAGTCTGCATGAATATGTAAAGGAACCATCACCATTTGCTTTAAGTAGAAGAAAAGACCAGCAAAATCAATGGATAGATTTGTTGCTTTTTTGGTTATCGTGTTAAAAGTTATTTTGATATCGATTTTTACTAATTTACTTGCAAATACCTATATTTATGTACTGACAGAGGTTACTTACCATAGAATGTCAAGTAGCCAAAAATAGCAGTCAAGAAGTACATAACAAACATGGAGAAAAAGGAGATATTTGAAACCATCTGCATCTTTTTCTGTGATCGACTAAAAACAAAGATAAAGGAATTTGAAAAATTAAACATGTGACTGAATTTAAGCACCAGTGTTAACACTGCAGAATACTAATCTAACTTTCTAGCAGGCTAGGGAAGATCTGCCCAGCTGAAATTACCCCCACAATTACTCCGGTTTAGAATAACTTCTTTTATACCAAATGGGTATTGTGAGAGAGAGGTCCATGAACAAACAATCCCTTGAGTGTTCTTTCCCATTCTTTTGAAAGAATATCAAGTTCTCATATGAAGGGCAGAGAGTACTTTTTAATATTTGTGTTTGATATTATCTCCACGCTCAGCCTTCAAATTCTGTTCTCCCCGCCCCAGAGCTGGATCTTGACTTCAGGTGTTCCGTTGCTAAAGCTGCTATTTAGGTTCCGGCTTTCCTGTTGCATAGCCCCAGGGATGCACCTGGAAGTCTGCACGTCTGCAGAGCAAGAAGCACCCAAGAGATCACGGCTGCGATGGTGAGGGCCTCTATCTCTTAGGTCAGCTCTGGGAGTTTGGATGAATCTTTAAGCTTCTTTAACTGCCCAAATAACTAACCTACAAGACTTGTACTTAATAACAGACCACCGACAGTCATAACATTCGGCTGTGTCATAACAGGGAATATGGAAAACAAGAAAAATTGAGAAGTACACACATGAGAAAATTACAAACTAAAAGCTGGACAATTAAATTTAAAAGATACCAAAGACATATTCAAATACCCTACTCATAAAGTAGGACTGATATACACATAGATAGGTAGGTGTAGATATTTCAAAATTTACCCAGATATCAATTAAATATGAAAGAGGAAGAATCATGAATTCAATGCTAAATGACATCAACTTTATTTTTGTTTCAAAATAGAAATAGGTAGCTATATTGTGTATCTTTTCTGAGCTTAAGACTATGCCATGATGACTATTTTTATATAGAAAGTCTGATAACAGCAGACTAAAAAGAGAATCCATGAGGAAATTTATAAGCGGGCCTTTGGTTTTCTCTAGAACAGCAATCAAAAATAAATCCACAGAATCATCTTAATAGTTTAAAATGAACAACAATATTCTTTTGTCTAGTTTGTGGTCTTAACATTAATTTCTTTCTGCCTGATTTACCAGCCTTTTCCACCTAAAACAATAGGCAAATCAGACACAGTGTATTTAGCAGTTTATAGATGAATCTGAAGATTATCATTATCCATTTGCAAAATAAGCATAAGTAACATAAAGCAACACAAATACTCGAACTCTCTTAAGTAGTATAGTATTTGAAAAACCAAATTAACAAAAAAAGCCCATATAGTTGGCCACTTTATATATTTATGGCCAAAATATACTACAGGTTTCTGATTGTTCTTGCTCTTTTTTTCCTTAAAATACAGTACTTGCTAAAGAATGGCGGAAAGTAAATGTTGAAGCTGGGTGATGAGTCTGCGGGGTTCATTATTACAAGTCCGTTTATTTTAGTACAGTACTTGCCTATTAATGAGGGGATGTGAAATGATTCAGGTAAAGAAATTAAACAAATCGCTTACTCTTTAAGCTCACTGTAAATTGGCAGGATTGATGGGTGGCAGACAAATGCAAATGCAATAGTTGGTAGAGCATACACGGTCTATTTGAAAGAAAAAAAAAGAAACATTAAGAAAAAGCATTTTTACCATAAAAATTATATAGCTCCAGTATTTCTGAGCTGTCTTTTTATCTGACAGCTCTTCAGAATCTCTGGATTATTTGGTTATTAGGAGGGCTTTGATACCTAAAATAGGAGCAGCTTTTCTAAGAGAGCTTATCTAGCTTGAGACATTAGGCACATGGCAGAGAGGGGTTTTAGATTCGGCTCATCTACAGCGTAGTTGGCATACTCCAGGCATAGCATCACCCCATATTTATACGGTGCTAGCCGGTTACATAGCTCTTTTCCTACATTATCCCTCTGAGTCCACAGCAACCCTGAGCAGTACACAGACTGTTGCTGTTCTCCTGACTCCCTCCAACAGGTTAGGGGACATGCCCAGGATTTCCACTTCTATGTCACTGCTCTTTGCTCTATACAGGGTGCATCAAATCAGACTTAAAAGATGGTATCTACAAAGAAAATTACTTCCACACTATTTTGGCTGTATCCTTAGAGTTAAGAGACAGAGACAGAGAGATCTATTTAGTTTTCTTAGATAAGACTTTTTTTGTGTGTGTGAGGAGATCAGCCCTGTGCTAACGTCTTTCAATCCTCCTTTTTTTTTTTTTTTTTTTTTTTGCTGAGGAAGACTAGCCCTGGGCTAACATCCATACCCACCTTCCTTCACTCTACATGGGACGCCGCCACAGCATGGCTCCCCAAGCAGTGCGTCAGTGCACACCCAGGATCCGAGCCGGCCAACCCTGGGCCAAAGCAGTGGAGTGCACGCACCCAACCACTTACACCACTGGGCTGGCCCCCTTAGATAAGACTTTTTAAAACTCTCAAACTCAGTATAACTTGTTTTGCAAAAAGAAGCTGGCAGAGAAGGAAGGAAAAGTAACATTTCTCATGTTTTTATTCTGCCCAAGTACTGTACCAAGCAAATTCTAAAAAAACCCTGCAAGATACAGAATAGAATCCTTGTTTTTATACATGGGGTTGGGTAACTTGCCTGAGGATTCAAATCGAAGCCTGACCAATTCCATAGTCCACTCTTCCCCAGACTATTAACAATATCTTAATAGTATGAAAATTTCTTAATGCCAATTTGTGGTTGTATCTATATTTCAACTGTGCAAGCTGGGAAAGTTTGAGGTTTTCTTGTCTGTCACCACCAGAGAGGAAGAAGTGGGCTAAGGATAGTATTAATCTGTTTTTAAAGATCTATAAGGAAGAGAAAAGCTGAGACAATTATCCAGAAACAGATTTTCACAGAGAATGCTTAAAGTTGTCCTACATGTAAACTGGGTAAGAGGGAGCATGATATACAATATTTGTATATTTCTCAAAGGTCTCCAAATGGATCGTGGAATTTGGAAGCAGTGGTACCACGTTCTTTCGAGAACGAACACATTCAAAACAGTTTAATTACACCAAGTATGAGAAATATAATGCCCTTAATAAAAATTCTCTTTTTTATATTTAAAGGATAAAGACACTTACCTTTGAATTAAAGGTAACATATTTTGGCGTACACATGCCAGTATTTGTTGAATTAGCACTTATTGTTAAATTAGCACTTGTTGAATTTAGCTCTGGAACAATGCAGAGAATTTGAAATTTCTTGTAGATAACCTGGTATTAAAAAATTCAGGAGAAACAATATAGACCTTATCGAATAAAGCCAAATAATGAATAATTATTACATGGCATTGTACTATGGCAAAACCAAACGAACCATTTCAATTGACACTTACCACTATTAGGAAAAAAACCATACAGCTCAAGGAAAATCCACTAGTATAGCCAAGATACCCTAAAAAAATGTTTAGAAAATTATTATTGTTATTTCATTCATCACCTTGTTTCTTTCAATGCATTATTTCAAGCACAGTTTGGGGTTCCAACAATACACATACATGCCAATGTGAATACAAGATTTATTATTTGATAGTGCTACTTTATTCGGCAAAAACGGTGACTTTAAATAAAAACATTATATTATGTGTTTTGATTCCAGTTCTCTCTGGCACACCAGAGAATGCAGATTCCCAGAATCCAGGGAAAAAGAGCCTCCCAAATTTGGCCATAGGTCTCTGCTGCTGTACTCTGATGGAGTCCTATGGCAAAATCCATTTTCTCCTCGATCCATTCAATAGTTCTTTATTATGCACTCATTGTATGCATACTGAACATCAGCTCCAATACTTCTCTTCCCAGATGAGGGGCATGCACAGAGGAGATGAAGCGATTTCTAGGGGTAAGCTGAGCATCTGTGGATCTTCACCTTGCTCCCCTTAGAATGCCTGGCAGATCTCCAACCACCGTAACCTTCAGAAAAGCAGAGTTAGGTGGTCCCTGGGAGGCTGCACTATTCTCCTCCCTTGGGGAGAAGAGCCCTTCTCTGCTTAAACTGAAAACAGCTACGTGTATATACATAGAAAAGCCAAAACACAGACCCAGCGACCAGAAAATTAAGTAGTTAAAAAAAAAAATCTACTTATAGATCTTACAGAACAGCTACAGAAGCTTGGTATTTTTCGTACAAAACAAAACACAACAACAAAAAACTATGGTTAGCAATCATTTTAGGAAGAACTTGAATCTAAATTTCTGCCTTAAATTAGCCCAGAATTAAAGGAAATGCATTTCAGGGGCTTTAGACTGTATAGCAGTCCAGCCACATTATTCAGTGTATGAAATTCCCATGACATCAGGCCCACTTGTCTCTGGATATAAGCACACACACCAGAACACCAAAACCAAATGGATATGACTTAGTGATTATCCACCACTTTTGACTTCTCACTTCTCTTTCCCCCTTCAATGGAGCAAATAATTGAGATTGGTTAGACTCTTATAATTTAAGAGTGATTCATAATACTTTTAGGTATGAATACAAGCAACTTTCTGTCTGATATAAGATTTGAAAATCTGCTTGTCTAAATCACCAGGATATTTAAACCCTGTATGAGGAGAATTGGGTTTTCTGGACTTTTCTGAGAGTAGCCAGTAAGTTGTGCTATTGGAAATAGCACTGTCTGTTACTGCCCCAGAACCTCCCTTCTCTCCTCCACAGCTTAGCAGAGGGATTGTTTAGGAAGTTACACACCAACCAGTGTTTTTATCTCATATCAAAGTCGACCCTGACTAATACTCGTAATATATCATTCACTTAATATTTATCCTACAAGTGAAAGCAGAGAGCAAAGTTGTTCCTTTTTATTAGGTTTCTGATTCATCCCGGCACTGTGGAGACTATGAGAAAGCAAGATCTCTCCTTACCTAGGTTCTTCAAGAGACACAAAGGGAGAATTATGCCAAAGGTAACTATCACCACCAGAATGCGGCCATCCACATACCAGGCTCTGAAAGGCATTTAAACAGTTAGGTCATATTTTCTTAGAAAGTGACATTTTTTCCTCAAATGTAAAATTTTGCAATATATTTTAATTAATTTTTTACTACTATTAATTTTTATCACTGTTCAGGTTTTACCCAAACACTTTAACCCAACCCCTACTTATTTACTATTGTCTCTCTCCCATGTGATGGAAGAAGGGATATTGGTTTTTTTCCTCCCCTACCGGCTAAATGCGGCATTCCTTTGAATTATTTACATGGTTTCAAAGCTGAATGCACACACTGCATTCCGTCAGATTACAGCTTGTCTTATCAATTATTTAAAGAGAAAGTTCCTTTTTGTTTTGCTTGGCTAATATCATTGGGAAACAAGTCACCACAGGTAGGCATCGCTGTCTCCCTAATCTCTTGTATTTGACTTTGAATCCTGAGGCTAGAACACTAGGAACTCTGGCTGCTACGATTCTCCCTGGAAAGAAAACAGAGAAACTAAGACCGACAAGAATTGTTAAACAAGAGGGAGACAAAACATAACGGATATGCCAAATGGAGCTGCAGCATTTTCCAGGGTTACCTACATCTTGAATGAGGTTGGCTCATGTAAATTTTGTGCCCAAAATGCTATGTCCCTTCTTTAAGAAAGAGGATAGGGTCCTAATTTTTTTGCGTGTTCCACTTCTGTGTTAAAAATATTCCATTTCTGTTCTATTTCACAGAAACTAGATATAGACTCTAGGCTCCTGAGAAAATGCCGTATCTACTGTTTGCAGCATGACTGACGAATCCACCTTTTAAATGCTCATACTCCAATGGCCTGTCCTGCTTCTTTCAATTCTAGAGCCCCAAAGAAATCTACTGTTGAAACAACAACAAAAAAACAGCTTAGGGAAAACTTTGTTTCTGCAATTTTCATAAAACAAAAACTTTGGCTAGCCCATATTTAAATTGAAAACATTTTAATTATTGCATAAAAAATGGTCTATAACTTACGAAAATGTGTCTTCCTCTCCCATTAGAAACTTTATGGCAGAAGGTAGTTCATTTTTTACTATAAAGAGGTAGCTGAGCATTGCTAGAGGAAAATGAGAACATTTTTAGAAAGAAGATACTAAGGTTCATGTTGCAAGCTATATAGAAGGTTACCAGCCTGTTCTTAGAGCAGCCTCCAATAAGACACACAGACAGCGTTAGACACTCTCCCAGCATACTTGGTTTTAAATAAGTGACAGCTGTCTCTGTTTCACTTTCCATGCACCATTTTAGCAATGAGAATGATAACTGATTGAATGATGGTAAAATTCATGTGGCCACCCAACCACCAGAATTAGGAAAGTAATAATGTTCACATACTTTAAAATTATGCGTAGAAAAGCATGTTCTTTTTACCTCCAGTGTTCTGCAGAGAGGTGGCTCCAAAGATGACAAGCTTCCCCGTGGTGCCAAAGACCTGTTCTCCCAGCTTTTCATAAACCATGCAGCCTATTTAAAAATCATATTTGAGAACACAAGAAATAAAGGGTTCTATAAGTTAAAAATAGCCAAGATTTTATCATTATATTGACTATTCCCCAAGTTATTTTGTGTCTTTCTCAAAAATCACACAAACAGCCTTCTTGGCTTTGTAAGTGCTAAGGTATTTCCATCATAAAACAACCTCCTGACATTTTAAAATGTCAGACATGACCACCATTTCTCCTTTTTCAGGTTGGCTACAAAAGCACTACAATTAAAGTGTTAGGTCATAAGACTTATTTCTGACTACCTCAAATAGTCTTCCTGCTTTCCTGGGGGGAAATTCCCATTCTGATCTCCTTCTCTGGTCTAGTGCATCCCATTAAAATAAAGATTTAATTTAAAAATAAAAATCCTGATGGTTAGGATGAATGTTTCCTTTTGAATTAATTACCTGAACTGATTAGGCTAACAAAGAATTATCTTAATAATATTCCATCAATGCCCATGTCCTAAATATAATAACAAGCTTAGAAATATGTAGTAGTCCCAACATCAGAATTCTGCTCATTTGTAAAATTTAGTTCAAAGATATGCAACTCACAAAAGAGAGTAGATAAATCTGTCAAAAGAATAATTTGACTATAGCAAAATTCTAAAGTGTTCGACTAGCCCCTCTCAATAAATACTAAAATTCTAAACCATTCATATAAAAAAAGTGTTTATATTTCTTTATGACAGTTCAGTTCACATTTCCAAAAGGTTCACAGAACGCAATCTGGGTCAGGTTATAATTAAACCTTTGTTTAATCTCTCACAAGACTGGTGTTTAAACCAGACAATGGTTAGATCCTCAATTTATTACAGAATGTTCCAGTGAAGCGGAGTCGCCTATATACAATAATAGCTGGCCAATGTGGTTTTAGCTAACGTAAAAGTCAAAGTATTACAAACATAATCCAGTGTCCCAGAAATAGAAAATAAACACTTCAGGTGTCACACTGCCCAGAGAACTGGAAGTCTTTTCATGGCACACTCACTCCCTCATCGCCTTGGGAGTCACATTTTCTCCTTGGAATATGCACAAAAGAGAATAAAAATTCTGTTTACTTTTTTTTTGGTGAAGAAGATTGGCCCTGAGCTAACATGTGTTGCCAATCCTCCTCTTTTTGCTGAGGAAGATTGGCCCTGGGCTAACATCCGTGCCTATCTTCCTCTACTTTATATGTGGGATGCCTGCCACAGCATGGCTTGATAAGCGGTACGTAGGTCCACACCCAGGATCCCAACCTGTGAACCCCGGGCTGCTGAAGCAGACCATGCGAACTTAACCACTATGCCACCAGGCTGGCCCCTAAAAGCTCTGTTTACCTTTTTTTTTTTTAATTTTATTTATTTATTTATTTTCCCCCCCAAAGCCCCAGTAGATAGTTGTATGTCATAGCTGCACATCCTTCTAGTTGCTGTATGTGGGACGCGGCCTCAGCATGGCCGGAGAAGCAGTGCGTCGGTGCGCGCCCGGGATCCGAACCCAGGCCGCCAGCAGCAGAGCGCGCGCACTTAACTGCTAAGCCTCGGGGCCGGCCTTCTGTTTACTTTTAAAACCATGGAGGCTATAATATAAAAACATAGGATCCTTATTCTAAATTTATAACGACCTAAGGAAAAACCGAAGCCTTTAAAATGAAGACATCTTCAACCAGAAAAGCAGGTATAATAGAGGGTTCACTTTAAATAACAATGCTATTTGCTCATAGTTCATGACAGTTTAATTTATATGTTGCTGTATTTACTTCTCTAGGTAAATATCATTATAGGTCTTCCAGTAACTGTAGGTCAAAGTACTCTTTTTCTTTAATAATTAAGTTACTGAAACAGAAAGGGCATCATTAGTTGAGAATATCACCATGAAAATCATTCACTCTGGCTTTAACAAAATTAGACATATTATCAGCTTACCTGTTTCCTTTGAACAGATCAACAGAAGGTTTATTGAATAGATAGACAGCAGTGTCACTGAAGTCAAAAGGACCCTAAAGCAAAGAAAACAAATCTTGTAATAAACTATAAAAATCACACTCTGACCTTACATTTCAGAAGGGCAAAGGTTTATTTATATGGTTAACACCATTTGTTGATAGTATCCAAATTTTGGAATCTATTAGTCACACCCTCTTTAAAGTCCTCAATAAAAATGTTCTACCAAATAAAGAACTGCTCATTAGAATCTGAGTAACTCTAACAGTTCAAATCCTTTACGTAATCAAAGCCAAAATAGCTCTCTGGGATCATTTCAGTTGAGATGAGTTTAAAACAACATTATGAAAGAGAGTTTTTGTAGTCTCTGGTGCACTTTCTGTTACATCCCGGTGAGAAAGTGTGAGAAAGGGGTGTGGGACTGGCGGGGAGGGGTGGGTGGGGGAGGCTGAGGGAAAGGCATGCAGTGACCCTTAGGTCAGTGACCCTGTGACTTTGGGCAACTTGCTCAGTTTCTCCCATCCCTAGATTCCTCACTTATAATATAAAGACACAAGCCAAAAGATGTCTAAGGTTCTTTGCATCTAACTACTCTATGGCTATTTTTGAAACTATACATTGGACCACTGAGATAATTCACTTTTTTTGCACCTGGTTCCTCTTAAAAGAATAAGCGCCTCTTTTAACTGATGGGGAAATTTTGACAATCAAGCATAATGAAAAGACTTTTTTGAATGATGAACTCATGTTTTTGTTTTAGTACATCTGGCTCACTATCAAACCCTCCTCAAGAAAAAGCACAGTTAAAATGATGTGGGAGATTACATAGATTATTTCCGAATCATTTGGTTAAAACAGACATAATAATTGAAAATAAAAAGAAAAAATTTGTTAAAAAGAAAAAATTTCCAGTCTCCCAGATGAAACCACTTACTTCCTGATGTAGGGGAAATAGATCCCTGGAACAATACATTACTACAATTGATTCCACATTTGAGTCATTAAGGCAATTATTTTTCTAGCAAGTACTGTTGAGAGGCACTTGGCACATCATAAAATTCTCTCTGCTCGGGCTGTCTCTCCCTAACCCCTTCCCCTACCCCGCACACCTGTTGAACCACTGCCCTTGGGCCCAGCTCAAATGTCACCTTCTCAGGTGCCTTCCCTTGCCCCAGGTAGACAGACTCCTCCTTAGTTCTGTCATGTCTACAGCGTCGTGTTTCTCCTATGTGCAGTGCAGTCACCAGGAGATAAATGGGAGTAAAGAATGGTCAACCGCAGAGCAGATGGCCTGCCAGAGATCGGCCGGAAAACACAAAAGAGGGGCAGAGCTCAGCAGAGGTAAAACAAACACTGAGAGAAAGAATAGAAAATCCAACACTTTGGGTGAATGTCAAACTGAGCAGCTAATAAAGGGGAATTTAGGTTAAGATATGATTGTAAGGAAGTGCATTCAGATTTATAGTGACTTAGCTAACATTCTTGAGTAGGAGGGTGACTAAGAGGGTAAGTCCCTTATTATCTGTTCTGGTTGAGGGACACGAGAAACTGAGAGCAAGCATTTATTAACCAATCCGCACTTTTGAGATATGTAATGGAGCATGATTTGATACGCTTTGCCAGAGAATAAGATACAGGGCACAATTGTGGTACGATTTTTATCTTATAAGATAAACAATATTTTTGTTGAAGAAGCAAGCTTTGAGTTTCACTCAGAGTTCACTCATGTTTTTAGGGACACAGAACACTAAGTGGCAACTTCTACATGTGCCTGTGACAGGACATAGAGGATTTCTGTGTGGCACAGAAGAGCATGAGCTTCCCAGTTGGGGAGAGGGTGGATGCAATTTTAGGATTAGCCGTGTGCTGTTCTGGACTGACCATGTGCCCCGTAGAGGCGATTCTCTTGGGACTGACCTGGGGAGGTGAGGGGATATTACCACTCGCCCCCAGCTAGTGAGTAAACAGTACGACCTTGCAGGAACTACGTGCCTACCAGGAGGAATAATTACTAATATATACATAATGATTAACCGAAGGCCTTCAACCTGGGAGAACTGGGTACTTATTAGCAAAAGAAACATTCTAAGGAGGCATCTGTTCCCTCAGCTAATAGCCCCTGGGACCACATGGTTCTTGCTCATGGCTGCCTCTTCGAACATTCTATTGGGCTGAATCTCTTTGTAGATGATGCTCAGCTGGCCTGTGGCCTTTGGCAAGAGGTAAAGGATTTCTCCATAAACTCCTTTCACCTCTTTTTCTTTTTCAAGTGGGAGAAAAGTGTTGATCAGGGAAGATTTTAGCAGGGAGTTCACCTCTCTTCTCCTTCACACTTCATAGCAGAATGAGGTCCTCCCACAATGATGAAACCAACCCACTTGCTCCCATGTTTACGAGACATATCATTGCACCCCAGAAGGAAGGACCTGTAGTGAGAGTCTGATAGCCTTTGCCTTTAATGATTAATCTCTGAAGACTCTCTTCTCCATCTCTCCCAAAATATAGATCTTCCCTTCAAAGATTGAAAGCTAATATAAAACAAAAAGCTTTTTCTATCAGGTCACTAAGAGACAAATTCTGTACACAAAACCCTAAGACTGCTTTAGGCTATAATAGAGTCCAGCATTAATGGGATTAAAATTTAGAAAAGTGTACCTCCTCGTTTGGATTCTTAGAAAGAAGCAATAAGTCATCTAATTGGCTAAAATAGATCCTAGAATAATTTAAGAGGATCCAGTCAGAGATGTCAGAGACTCAGAAAACGTGACATCTAAAAGAAAGAGCAGGAGGAATGACTTGAGAGAATGTAATGCCTTAATTTGAAAATTTCTTCTATGTTGAAGACTGTGCCCCCATTTCTCCAGTAGGTATTTGTACATATAATTGTGGTTTCCTGGAAGAGAACATAAGCTGGTATTCCTGTGCTAAGAGGAACATGAGTGATTCATTTTTTCATTTCATGTGGATATCATGTAAGTTTTCACACTGCCAACAGTTGACCTAAGGTTTTAATATGGCTGGGGCAAAAGCTGCTTGCTGAAAAAGGCATGTTTCAATGGGAACTAAATTTCAGCAATAGGCTGTTGAGTTGTCAAGGTGTTGCTATTTCAGACTTATGTTCAGTCTTGAAGAGAAGGGGATCTAGAACATGTAACTGGACATGGGCCCTGGGGAAGCAGTGGCAGGAGAGTTAGTCTTCTGAAGAATGTGGTCAGAAACTTTTGAGAGCCCTCATTTCAGCAACACTTTGAAAGACGTGGTACAGGGATATCCTAGGAAATTTTGTGTCCCCTAAGAAGAAAGAGGCTTTTTAGGAAACAGCATTCTAGACTCCTGGGTTAGGAAGAGACCTTTAGAGACTACTCTGACCTGCTTTTCACCCAGGACAGGAAACCTCTATGCTCCATGCCAACACATAGGCATCCAGGTCTTCTGACAGGCGACACATATGTAGCTCATCCTGTTTCTGGAAAGTGCTGTGCACTGGAACTGAGGCTAAGCTGAAACCACTGCTGCTATTTCTACGCTTGGGTCGTCCTTTTACCATCTGGACCTACTTGAATCTACTTGAAATCTAAACCCTCTTCCACCTAACAGTCCATCTGATGATACTCATTTTAAGATGGCACTCCTTGACTTAAACATCTCTAATCTGTTCATCCTGTGATGGAGTGTTCAGGCTATTTACACCTCATTCATGGTCCAGTTTCTCAATCATTCTTTTTAATTGCTGTGTGCCAAGAAAAGCACAATGCCATCACATCAGTTTTGGTCCAAACAATGCAAAGCATGGTAAGATTATTAATTTGAGTTGGACATCATGCTTCTTTTTTTTTTTTCTGGTGAGGAAGATCAGCCCTGAGCTAACATGCATGCCAATCCTCCTCTTTTTGCTGAGGAAGACTGGCCCTGAGCTAACATCCATGCTCATCTTCCTCTACTTTATGTGGGATGCCGCCACAACATGGCCTGACGAACGTTGCGTTGGTGCGTGCCCGGGATCTGAACCCGGGTCACCAGCAGCGGAGCCCACGCACTTAACCGCTATGCCACTGGGCTGGCCCCGACATCATGCTTCTTTTAAGGCAACGTATTTTGGTATTCATTTTTACGGCAGCCATGTCATACTTTTCATCCTTATTGAGCTTCTGGTGCAAACTGCTATTAAGCTAATTTTCCTGGTTCTATCCTGGTTCTCTCCCAGACTCTGCACTTATTTCCATTACATTTTATCTTTCCAGTCTTGTGATATCTTTTTAAATTGTTCATCCTTTTTACTTATGTATCAACTGCCTCATCAAGCTTCATATCTTGAGTCTGCCTTCATCCAAGTAACTGGTGTTAACTTTCAATAGAACAAGACCATCTGGAAAATGGCCCATCATCCAGTGAACTGTTCCAGCCAGAAACCTGGAAGTCATTCTTGATCTCTCATCTACTCCCCCATCCTTCATATCTAATTGATTGGCAAGTGTCCTATCATTTCTACCTCCGAAATATATCCCAAATCCATATGCTTTTTTTCCATCTCCACTGCCACCACTCTAACCAAGCCACCATCATCTTTAATTTCTGGGCAACTGTGATAATCTCTACCTGTCTCCCTTTTCCTGCCCTCTCTGATCCATCCTCCTCCCAGCAGCCAGAGTAATCTTTTTATTTTATTGCTTTATTATTTTTCTCCACTGCTAGGCATAGGACAAGTCACAATGGTTTAATTCACGGTCATGGCCTGTTCTGTTTACCTACCATACTAAACACAGCACATGGCAGACTCTTAGCTAAGAATAAGTGAATTTATAAATATTAGAATCTCACTTGTAAGTCATGTGAGCCTATGCCAAATATCTTGCTAAAATCAAGATCCACTCTGCCTAAGACAGTCCTGTGACCTACTCATTCACTCTTATTTCAAAAGATGAAGTTAGTTTGGCACTAAACTATTTAGGAAAACTCTATTGGCCTCCACAGAGCAACATTTTCTGCAATATTTGCACATAAACAAGCTATTTATTAATTTGCTCAAGAATATTGCTTGGATCTACTTTTTCCCACTTTTGAAAGCTGGGATGAAGTTTGCCCACTTCCAATCCTCTGGCAATGCTCCTGTGCTCTACGGTTTCTTAAAAATTTCTGATAGTGGTCCTAGATATATTTACTGTATTTGCTGTAAGAAAATTTTGGCTCATACCTTAAACAATAAACATCTAAACATCTATTTAAAAAACATTTATTTGTCATTGTTTTGAATCATATCAATAGGCCTGTAACTCTTTGTTCCTCCATAATTTACCCAAAGATTATATGGACAATGTTATAATAAATTTCATTTTTTAAAGTACTATATGGTAATAAAATGGAAAGCTGTGACAATAAATGGAACCAAAACATTTAAGGTGATTGAAGTGTTCTCCACCCTGAGTGTAGTGGTGATTTCACAACTATATTTGGGTAAACTTATCAAATCCTATCCTTTAAATTGGAGAATTTTACTGTATATAAATTATACCTCCTCCCCCAAAAAACCCAATCCCACAACACTTTAGGGGAGATGAGACTCTTTTAAAAGCCTAACTACATAACAAGAAATCATATGACGTACTCCCAACCCAGCATCAGAGCCCTTGACAGAAGTAGATATGAAGCAGAAGTCGCGGCTGCGCATCCAGAAATAGCTCAGATGGGGGTGTTTGGGGCTGCCACGCAGGTGAGTGCTTTCAACTCTTCCAGGACCCATTGCTCTCAAAAAATAGAGAACCTTTACCAACCCTCCCCAGCATGACTCTCCCTGTCCTCTCCCTTGCCAAAGTTTAAAGCAGCCATTCTCAAATTTTATTGTGTGTATACGAGTCTCCTTAGGATCCTGTTAAAATGAAGATTCTAACTGAGTAGGTTTGGAGTGGGACCTGAGACTCTGCATTTCTAACTAGCTCCTAGGTAATGCTGATGCTGCTGGTCCGTGGACCACACTTGGAGTAGCAAGGATTGAAAGCTGCGAGCTCTGGCCTTGGGGCATATAGATCTCAGAGTCCGTTTTCTCACAACCACTGAAGTGGTGCCATATCTCCTGCCACACTGTCTGCAGGAGGGTGCCAGGCCAGTGTGACAGCATGATTACCTGTGACATGGACCCCACAGCTGTCCAGGTGAGACTGCAGTGAAGGGAAGCATTTACAGCTGAATCACCATTCCTGTGGGACGCTGACCGGCTCTCAGTGTGGAAGTGAGGTCCTGTCTACTTTTTTTGGTCAACTTCCTCAGGGTATTAGTTAGGGCATTACTTATTTCACCAGGATACATATTTTAAAATTACTTTCAACTCCACGTCCCCCCCTTCAGCCATGTCTCTTTCCTTCCAAAAGGGATCTGAGGCTCACCATACCGTATAATTCTTCCTCTTCTAAACCCAGTTAAAAGTACAAAACTTTTACCATCCTCATGATTAGACTAGCCCATATAAAAACTCCCTGCACTGGAGGAAAAGTGGTCTTTATTTACGAGTCCTGCTTTTACCTATCATCATCTCCCACCAATCCACAGTCCCTCACTCCAAAGCTCATAGACATATGTGCTGGTTAAGGCAGAATATTTACAAGAAAATGTAAAACTCCAGTACAAGGGAATTGGACAAACTGTAGGAAACACATTGTTTTCTGGCCCCTTCTTTCTCCGGTCCTTCTCCTCTGTTGCTGGTCTCTCCTTCATTCTCTTCTACCTCTCACCTTTCTCCTACATTTCCAGACTGTCTCCCCACTCCTGCACTTTGCTCCTGTTCTTTCTCATCCATCTTTTACCTCCACTGACCCTCCCTCCTCTTCCAGTCCACCCACAACTCTTCCTGAGAGAAACATCTATATGAAGTGAGTAAAGATGTAAAAACACTGCTGAAGAGAGAACCGCGCTGGCTGGGGATGAAGGAAGGTCTGGGCAGCGTGGAGAACCCAACTGAGGATGAACGTAAGGTGTCATCTGTCTGTGTGGTTAGAGTTCAGATTCAGGGGTTTTCCAGGCTGGTGTGGCAGAGAGCCAGTGGAGAAGGGAAATTCAGGATGTGAGAAAGAGAGGGGTTTAAGTGAGGGAGCATGATGTCTAAGCTGGACAGGGAAGGAAGCACAGCCCAGAGTTCTCAATGACTCAAGGACAGGTACACGGTGGGAGTATCTGAGGAGGCGCCTGGAAGTAGAGGAGGTGGGGGTCAGAAGTAGGATGGAGAACTGGAAGGTAATTGTAGAGGCAGGTGGTGCCGTGTGGCTGCTGGCCCAGGGAAGCCACGCGGGTGGGAGGCTTAAGAGGAGAGGAAGGCAGATGCAGAGGAAGAATCGCTTACTTAACGAGAGCTCAAATGGAAGGGGACGTGCCTGAAAGCTAGGAAAGAGGGACAAGGTGTTCTAAGTTCCTAAATTCACATGAAAATTTTAAATATTTTGAAAAATTCAGAACTATCTTTTACATACAAATGCATTTCCTAGAGCTTTAATTCACTTTAATGAGGATCAATATAATTCACAAAACACTTTATTGATCATTACGAATGATCAATTTAGGGATTTCACTATGTCAGGCCCATGCTAAGCACTTTTAAAAATATTTCATTTGTGAGTAGTAATATTTCTATCTATTTTACAGATAAGGAAATTGAAGTTCAGAGAGGTTAGGTATTTTGTCTAAGGCCACATAGCTAGCATCAGAGCCCTCAAACCCTGGTAGTCTGATTCCAAAGACCTGACCCACCACGCGATATTGTCTGCCCAAATCAAATGTCCACAGAGGAATGACAGGGTAAAAAGTAAGACCTAAGCAGCAGACAAAAAACTTACAATGAAATACATCAAACTCTTAGAGCTTATTTTAACAGTAAGACTTGGGGTGATTTCTTTATACTTTATTTTACGCATTTTCAAAACGATCTTGAACGATTATCTTACTTTTACAACAATAATATTAAAATGAAAAATACAAAGAACCTTTCAAATCATAGTATTATTATTCCAAACCTTTTGAGGAGGGGGGTTGCATTTGTTTAAGCCCCAAGTTCACAAATATAGTCCCTATTTCATTTAAGGAACTCACAAAATACTATGGAAAGGAGCAGAAACATAATTGTTCAGTCCTAAAGTGGACTTCTTAGTTACTAAATCCTCATTAAATTTCAACATTCTAAGGGTCAGAGGACCAGCACACTAGGATCTGGTAGCATGAGATTATTTGTAACATTTACAAATTGAACTAGAGAATGAAAGGATGGTTTTTAAAGGCTGGACAGGGAACAGGTGGGGATCAATTATTTGTACAATTCCTTCCATTTCTTTCCTTGTAGGTAAAGCTAAATTCTTTAGCGCAAAGTTCCTCTTAAACTAGCTCCACTGTTGGCTAGGTATTTTGTTTTGTCTAGAGAAAGAAATATGCATCACTGATGACCAAATCAAATAATATCTAATACAATCCTAAAAAGAAGGAAGTATTTAGCAGAGGTATGCAGATAGAAATAGAATTTATCAGTTTAGCTGATGCTTTGTGAGGCTAAAGAAGTGAGGGGTCTGAGTGTAAACGAGGAAGTTGTACTAGTAAGAGAAAGCCATGTGCCACCAGCACTTCCTGTTTTTGCCTACAGTCGTTGGCAGAAGGCTGTGGGTTTTGTGGGTGCTCCATTTATAACTCTTGACATGTCGTCCTTCCTCTTTTTCCATTCCACAAGGATCACTAGTTTCCCTTTTCCTCAAACCTATATCTTTACCTTTCAGAATGACGCCCCCTTTATCATACTCTAAAGATGTAACTCCTGAGGGACAGAAAAATTCCACATAACCATTAGATAAAGGAATGTGCTGTTCTTGGTGGGTATTTTGGACTTCCATTCCAGTAGGAAAGATGGATTTGGGGCTTCATTCATACTTTTCTGCTCTGTTTCCCTGGGAACAATGCACATTTAAGGAGAGATGGGGAAGTTAAGAGGAATACACTATGGGCTTGTTGTCCTCCCTTCTCCCATCCCACCACCACCACCAGTGTCTTCCTGGGCAAGTTACTCAGCCTCTGCGAATCTTAGTTTCTTTATCCGTAAAACAGGGATGAGAAATAGGGTTGTTATAAAGATCCCATCAAACAATGTATACTTTATAACTATCTTCTTTTTTTTTTTTACCCTTTTAAAAAGTAAAAGCCATTCTCAGATAGCAAGCCATACAAAAAGAGTCTGCAGGTGGCTTTGGTCTGTAGGCTAGTTTGCCGACCCCTGACATAGATACGGATCATGGATACCACGTGCCTGTGGTATGGTGAAGCCTGTGGCCACAGAACAAAGCAAAACTAACTGGCCCACACAAGGGCAGTTTTCCAATCTACTAAACCAACTGCCACTCCCTGAGTAACAAAAGTTTCCAGAATCCAAATTTCTGGACTATATTGACCTACCGTGCTGATACACACCTGGCCTACTGTAACCCAGAAAAGTGATCAGAAAAGGCATTCTATGCGTCATGGAGGTGAATACTACTGTAAAAACCTTAGACAGTAGAGCTAAGTTGCTTCTTGCAGGCTAAAGAAAAACACAGTGCTACAAAATGGAGGTCACACGGCTGTCCTCGGGTAGCACTGCAGCACCGGATGCAACTCAGCACAGATAGGACCGAGTGAACGCAGCACATGCTCTTGCGCATGCGCCCGCACGCACACTGCCTCTCTGGGGCCAAGAGAACTGGCTTCTTGGAACCCCTTATCAGCCACATCTTAGATGACTCTGATCTCAGCGTAACTGCTCAACTTTTAAAAACAATGGGTGGGACTCATCGCCTACGCTTGCCAACTCTTTCTGTTTACAAAATAGGCACTCATTTTTAGCACCACACTAACCACTTTCCTATCTCCTTATTTCTGAAAAACTTCTTAATCCAATGAATTTCAATAGAGTTCAATGGCACTGCTGCTGTCCTTTTTACATGTATTTCAAATGCTGGCAAGCCTGAATGTGCCATTTCTCCCCTTCCAGTATTATTATTCCCAAACAAGAGGCTCTGATGCCAGTGGTTTTAGCTGCCAGCTGAAGGACAATTTTCTCTTCAGATCATTTCTAAGGAACGGTGACCATAACTCAAAGAATTTTAAAAACAAGTAACTGATTGACAAGACTGAAGATGAATGTGACTATAACCCATGGGCCTCCTAGGATCATCCGGAAGAGCAGGGTTTCCTCTTTAATCACCCCGTTTTCATATCACAAGATCCAATTTGGTCTTTCCTTAGGAGGCAAAGAACTGACTGCTTAGGAGTGCACAGAGAAGACAACTTAACATTTACAAGGAATGACTTGATAAATATCACACAGACCATCTTTGTTACCGCTAACAGCAAAATTATCATCTTGGTGGGTGTGATTCAAACTTTTTGGAATATATATAAAGTAATAAAGCAATGACAGTTCAAGAACATGCAGAGTGTGCAAAGGCACACTGCAATCTCATTCCAATTTAGTAGAATTTGCTGAAAAAGATTTAGAGACTTCGGAGAGCTATGCAAAGGCAGTTATTTAAGAATACTAACCTGATAGAAAGAGAAGCCCATTTTTGTGACATAATAATGATCAAAAACCTATAATATAAGAACAAGACCTAGGGCAATGTGTTGATGGGTCTGTAGTTCTAATTCCATGTCTGTCCACCCCTTATGTAGGCTCAATTGTAAAACATTGAATTTAAAGACAGAAGGCACCTGGTAGTCTGATCTTAGTTTACAGAGAATCTTATTTTTTAGATTTACCCTTAGTGGCATGACTCTTTACTGGTTTGTTTGTAAACCCTGTAATTATAGACAATACAATGTTGCATCTTTTTGTTGGTTGGATAATGACAAATGGTCCACAAAGGTAAATATTAGGAGAAAGAGAGAGAGGGAGAAGAATTCACCTACAATTGAAGCAAACAGGCCACCACAAAATGGAGGGAAATGCTGTAAACTGACAATGACAATTACTATCCTTTTTGCAGATAGCAATTTAACAACAAATGCCTTTTCAGCAATGCCATACTAACCTTGAACAGTTAGTACTTGTTAACAGTCTCTGAACTATTTTGAGTTTTCAAATGAAGGAGGCATTCCCAGGAAAGTAACCAATGGGTGGTGAGTCCCGTGGTAACCTTGTGATTATTATTACATCTCCACAGCCTACTTAAAATTTGAGGGTGAACTAAACCTTTCCGTTGATTTTTTCCCCCTGATAAGTTTGCAACAATTATGAGAGCCATTGTTTTGCCCTAAAGCCTGGTTTTTAGTTTTGCAAAATCTAATTCTTACATATTCATTTTAGTGAAATTCTATTGAGAATCAGCTATATGCAAGCACTGTTCTAGATCTTGTTGGAGGGAGGGGAGCGGATTTGAACAAGGAAGACTTAGACATTAATCCTGCCCTTATAGGGCTCAGAGTTCAATAGGGAAGGTAAAATATAGCCTAAATAATGGAAGTAATGCTTGTTATGAGAAAGATAGAGATTAAAAAAGAAGAAAGGGAGATCCTCTCTTCTACCTGGGAGAATTAGAGAAACATTTTTGGAGATGGCACCTGACCTGGACCTTACAGGACCATCAGGATTCAGAGGCAAAGAGACGGGCATGGGAGTGGGGTGGTGGAAAGGCTGAGGTGACAGGAAGGCAGTGTGACGCAGAGGCTGTGCTGTGGCTGACACAGAGGCAGTCTGAAGGGAGAAGGGGTTGAAAATATAGCTTGGAACAGGTGACACAGCACCGATTGTTCACTCTAGCTCTCATGGCCTAAATATCTACACCGAAAATATTTTTTTTTGAAGTTTTCTGTAGGTAAGAGGAAAAGGAAAAAGTCTTATTGCATTGGTTTTACATTCTCTATAAAACAGTTTATTCATCTAGTTTCCTCCCCTAAAAGCACGTGGTAAAAGAAATAATTTAAAGAATATAAACTTTCCACTCCCATTCCACCCCCAGGTCCCGTGTCACTCTCCAGACGTAACCACTGTCAACAGTTCTCTTGTGTACCCTCCCCAAATGGTCTGTGCAATAATCTCCCTCCAGACTCACTTCCACCCAATATTCAGGTTGTTTTTATGGAATAATATTTCTGGGAAATTTTTCCATACCGGTACGTATAAGTCTATTTTACTCTTTTAAATAGTAGTCTAATATTCTATTTTGTGGAACTACTATGGTTATTTAACCAATTCCCTAATAATGGACTTGGTATTATTTGACTTTGCTATTACTTGGTCTTTAATGCTTAATAACAAAAAGTTTAGTTACATCCTCGAAAGGAATGAAATTCAAGGGCTCCTGAAGGCAGTGGGAGATCTTAAATCGCACCCGAGGCAAAGTCAGGCATAGGTATGACCGATAGGAAGCAGTTCAGAAGGTTTATTGGTGTGGCAATATACTTTAGGTGTATATTTTCCTTGCTGTGACCAGGAACTTGACCACTGCCGATCTGTAATTTGGTACACTTGATATGGTAAAACTCTTTTCATTACAATAAAAGTGATGGTTCTTAGTGGAAGAGTAGTAAAATAATTCAGGAATACTGACTAATTTTACAAGGCGATTTTAAAGCTAACTTGCAAGTATCCATTAATAAGAATACAATTTCTCTCATGATGTACATTAATAACGTACTGAAGAAGGTTTCTGAAGAAGGCATCACTAAAGGGCAGTATAGTGTTCTAGATCACAGGAGTTCTACAGTAAAGCAAGCCTGGATGGAACCCTGGCTCCCTTACTTCCTAAGTCGTTACTAAGCCTCAGTTAATTCACCTGCAAAATGCAGCTAATATTTACTTCATAGTGTTGTGGGTGGGGATTAAATGAGATAATATGGCATATATAGTTACCGTTCAACAAATGTTAACCATTTAGTGACTACCTAATTAATACTTTAACAAACACTTATTATATAGTGTTACTATGTACCATTAACTTCTCATAGCAGTCCCATGGGGTTGGTACTAGTTAATATATGTCTTCTTTCGAGCCACTTTTCAGAGTGTGCTTTGAGATGCATTATCTTCTTTATTCTCACAACCACTACCCAAGTGAGAGAGAAAATGGAAAACAAGACCCAAAAAAGCCTGGAATTATGATCAACCAAAATACAGTTTAAACTATTATTTTATACAGACTGTAGTGTTTCACAATTATCATTTCAGATTGTTTACAAACTCAGTGTTTACAATTAACTTTGACATCTCTTTGAGCTCTCACAAGTGTCATGAATTACGTTCTCCTTTTTCATGGTTTTAAACTTAAAGGCTACATTATTAAAATAATAATAAATAAAAATAATACATGCTAAGAAGTTATGGAAAAATAAAAGCATTTATTGCTCTATCAGACTCTGTATAGTGTAATAAACCTGTCGTTTACCTAGCACTGTGAGGAGATGATGTGTTCTAAAAAGATTAATTTTCTATAAAATGTATGCCTTTAATAGAAATCTTTAGAAAATGTTACTTTCCTGTTTTTGGCTGGGATGGGGGAGGTGGTAATGTGAAATAAAAAACAAAACAAAATCCATTATTCTTCCATGCCAATATTTACTTTTAATCCCTACTTTCGCTGTGATGGCATTATGGGGAAGCTGTGTGAAAGGTTAGAGAGAGAAGAGGAAGTTACAGTGGAGGGAGATTTCTTCAGCACCCATGGCCTTTTCCTTGGATTCCTCACTCTTAAGAAAACTCAATTCAAAAGGTGCATTTTACCCTAAGGCACATCCCTGAATTGCTGCCTCAGAGTACAGCCCCATTTTGTTTCCAACAGAGAACATACAGCTTCAGAACAATTGTGAACTGAGATTCCCCACTACCACACTTCCTGTTCCTGAGATGGAATTACGAGAGCTCAGAATTCTGGAAAACACAAACCTACCAGCATTCTTACAAGAGGGCAGAATTCACTGAATCTAGTTGAATCAGATGTGTGTTAAACAGGGATGACAGCCATTATGGTGAGGTCAAAATAATGAGCCCCAAACTTATCCAAGAAAAAGAAATCACCCCTGCAGGTTTCCAGATGACCCCAGTGAAGCGCTCTGTGCCCAGCGTCAGTGAGACACCGAGGAGCCTTCCCAGCTGCTTTTCTAAAGAAGCCTGGACAGGCTTGGACTCTTTCTCTCTGTTGGCCAATATGAGTGTGGACCAGGGCCCTGTACCAGATGAAGCGCCTTGATCCTGCCAACTGCTTCTTGGCTTTGAGCAGCTGTAGGGGCAGCTGCTCTTACAACACACAGAGTGAGTCCTTGTTCTGAGGTAGGAGAGTTCTACGTTTTGTGAAAAACTTACAAGTTTGGGTCTTTATACAACTACCTTCATGAGCTTGAACCTGAAGATCTGGTGTGTTGTGCTTGCTATTCACACATCTTGCAAATAAACAAATGATCTATAACAGTTTTATCCAGGGGAAATCTTCCTGTAGCTATAAAAGTCAAGTTTATCCAATTCTTTGCTTCAGTCAGAAACTGAAGAGTCATGAGATGAGAGACCAATGACCCCTGAACCAATATAATTAAAAATCAACAGAATTCCAGGGATAGTAGATCGAATACAAGAATTTACTTCTGCTCCCTCCTGATATCCCAGTAAAGGGATTTTTTTTTAAGGCATAAAACTGCTAAGATAGTAAGCACATGAGAGGAGACGACAATAAAAAAATTTCAGAAGCTGGAAAGTAGACAGAGCTGAATCTTAAATTGGCAGTGGAGAAAGCCAAGAGCAATTTACACCACCGAGTTCCCGAAAGGCCCTGGTGGCATTACTGGAAGTAGGAACAATGGAAGGGATGAGCTAAAATAAAGAGGATCTGTTGACTTCTTTCAAGAAATAGCTAGGTTCCGCAGACCAGGCACCTGCTCTGTATAGCTGAGTGATTTCTCATCTCCCAAAACATCCATATCTGAACATACTTTCTTTGGAAAGTATAAAATATGTCTCTGGGTGAGGGACTCAGCACAACTTGTTGGGGAGGAGGTAGTGTAATGAAAACTGGGATTGGGTGAACACATGCATGCTGAGATATTCGCTCCAACCCTTTTCCTCACTTGGTTCCCAGAAAGATGGCAGCAATGCCTAGACCCTCCAGGCAGGGGACTGGAAGATATTCTCTGGACAGATCTGAACAGCCAAAGAGAGACTGACACTGGTGGTTCCCCAAGTAAAGAGCTGTTGACAGCACCTCAAGGGAAGCTACTGCCAACAAGCCCCACTCATGTGTACCAGCCTCAAATTAGCCTTGTGTTCCCCCTATTTCTCGAATATAGTAGACAATGACCACCTGACAACTGAGGAAAGATTCTAAAATGAAAGATAGAGTCAAAAACAAACAAAAAAGTCAACTTGCACCACAGAGATACAATCAGCAGAATTCAGACTGTGGGAAACTCTATAGGATAAATGGCCCAGTCTTCAACAAATAAATTGCATGAAAAAAAGAAAAGAGAGAAATGGGGGAACCTATAGATTAAAAGACACTTAAAACACATATCAACCAATTGCACTATATGGACCTTATTTGAGTATCGATTTGAACAATCCAATTGTTTTTTAAAAAATGAAATAATCAGAGCAATTTAAATATTTTTGGATATTTGATGATATAAGGAACTGCTGTTCATTTTTTAGGTATGACATATTATGGTTATGTTTTAGCAGTTCTTATATTTTAGAGAAATATACTGAAATACTTATGGATGAAATGATATGATAGCTGGGATTTGCTTCATGACAATCTGGATGAGAAGAATGACTAAATAAGTGTGGCTGTGGGATGAAGGGAACATGGGAATCTTTTATAGTATTCTCTCTACTTTATGTCTGAAATTTTCTGTAACAGAGAAAAAGTATCATTAGAATCCTCAGAGAAGATAATAAAATCATAACACAAAAACAAAATAATATAAAAAAGAACATTGAAAGAATTTTTAAAAGGTCCTATAAATAAAAAATAATAACAGAAATAAAACATTCAGTAAAGAGTTGGGAAAAAATTGAGGACGTATCCTAGAATGTATAGTGAAAAACAGTAGAAATGAAAATGAATAAAAGAATAAAAAAATTAGAGGACTAGTCCAGAAGGTCCAAAATCTGGGTAACAGCTCCAGAAAGAGAGAAAAGAGAAAGAAGAGGAAGGAATTCATCAACACAATAATGTAAGAAAATATGCCAAAACTGAAGACCATGAATTTCTGAAAGAAAAGGATGCACCAATTGCCTGATACAATGGATGAAAAGAGGCCCACATCAAGACACATCATTGTGAAACTGCAGAGCATTGGGAACAAAGAGATTTGACAAGTTTCCAGGAAAAAAATAACAAAAAACAAAAACCCTGGCTATAGATAAAAGATCAGGAATTAGAAGCATATGGGACCTCACAACAGAAAAATCTAGAAAGCAGTGGAGCAACACTTTCAAAATTCTGAAGGAAAATTATTGCCAATACAGAGTTCTATATCCATCCAAACTACCAACCAAAGGTGAAGGTAGAATAAAGACATTTTTCAGACATGAAGGCCTCAAAAAATTCATTTTTATTCATCCTTTCTCAGCAACAAAAGCAAGGAGGTAAATCCAGAAAGAAGAAATAGAATACAGGAAACAAGAGATCTAGCAGAAAAGAGAGATGAAGGGAATTCCCAGAATGGTGATAAAGAGATTCCAAAATAAAAGTCTCCTCTCTATGCCTCAGTTCCCTTATCGTGAAACAGAGAACTAGCGATAGTACCTACCACAGAGACTTGTAAGGATTCAGCATAAGATGCTTAGGGTAGAACCTGCCACAATGTAAGAGCTACAAGAGTTGTTGTTGCTGTCATCATCATCAAAGAATTGACTCCTTACGCTATGTTAACATATAACTACTTGATAGATTACAATAACTTAAAAAAAGAAATCAATTTAAAACACATTTCTGAACTGAACATATTTCCAAATTTGGGATGACTGAAAATAGTTACAAAACCATAGGGTTTTGGAGGTTGGCAGAGTTCTGAGATTTTTCTAGTGCAATTTCCTTGTTTTAAAGAGTAGGAAATTGAAGCTCAGAGCTTCTAAGTAACTTGCTTAAGACTACACAGTCATTTAGAAGAGGAGTTGGGCCTGCAAGTCAGGTGTCTCATTTCATCTCACTGAAAATCAGAAGTACAGTGACACAAGCTATCTCTGTGGTATCCTCAGAGGGTCAGAGTTTCCACACATAAAAAAAAATTAACAATAGAAATGTTTTGTCCAACTGTCATGTTACCCTAAAACCTGGCACTTGGCTCAAGGTATACATAAGAAGAAAGACCACATAGAAAGACCCACCCAGGGCAATAAAGAGAGGGAGCTACAGTTGGGTTTACTGAGTTACATTGACAATAAGGAAGAAAGTGGATTGAATTCACTGTCCTACACAAAGTTGTTTTAATTCTAGGAAGGACACCTCTAGCGGGTTTACACTCAAAAGTAAGAATATTAATCCCTAGTGCCATGGATCAATATGGCGCAGCATGGATGGGCATTTCTGATGTCTGAGTAATGGAATGGGTAGCAATGCACCTCCATTACAGTTTTCCAAGTCTTTCTAAAGGAATATACACAATTTGTAGGATTAGCAGCCATTTCAGTCACTGCTTCCAAGGAAACGATGCTCCCATCAAAATGATCTGGCAATGAGGACAACTGAGCAAGGCCAATGAAGAGCGTGTGAATGTAGTCAGGGGTGAAAAGGCAAGACCCTGGAAGAAGAGAATTTCCTCCTTGCCTCCTCAAGCAAAGCACCACTGATACTCCCTTTGAAGTTTGAGAGGGAAATTAGGCTGGGTGAGAATTTTCCTGGTATAAATTCTACGATCTGTCTTCACCTTGTTCCAACTGAAAATAAGCCCTCTGTGCATTTGCAGAAAGTCCTATTCAACAGTTTGAGATGAACGTATTTCAAAAGAAAATTGCCCATTTTCTTTTCACTGAATCTCAGAGGAAAAGTACATGCTAATTTCTCATCTTTAAAACACTGAAAACTTCTAAGCTTCTTGAATATTTATTACAAATTTGCAATTACCTTTGGATATAGTACATGTTCCATCGCAATCCAAATACCAAAATAGTGACTCGTTGGATTAAACACCTCTTAATATTTTGACCATTTAGCTGAGATTTAAAGGGACAGGTAAAGAGTCCAAATATACAAAAAATGCTATTTTAAAATCTTTTAATCCCTTTTATGAGTGCTTATTTTGGCATTTTTGATTAATAAAAAGATTTTCTCCTTCCACTTCTTATAAACATTACGTGTCTTGGAATATCATTCAAACAAACAGTATAAAAGTATGTAGTGGTAACTTAGCCAAGTTAGTAAAAACATAAAAGGAAATAAAAACTATTTAGAAATATTTTCAATTTCTTCTGTACTTGAACAGAAACACACAGAAAATACAGTTTTAAAATGGAAAGTACTGTAGTGTCAACACTCACAGAAAGAGCAGGATGCCGGTGTTTGCCAGGGCGAAGGCGAGTCCCAAAATCCCACTGCCCATAATGGCGTTGCTTAGGTTAAAAACAGACATGCCTAAGGAGGTTGTTCCTGGAATCTGAACAAAGAGACAAACATTCACACCAAGCAAAATAGTCACCAAGAAGGTACATCGTGCCAAAGTCTTTAAAGCACTATTAGGAACCAACAGGGAAATAAAATTCAAGAAATCCTTCCTTAGTGGTCTAGTTATTTTTATTTTTATTTTTTTGGGGAGGAAGATTGTCCCTGAGCTAACATCTGTGCCAGTCCTCCTTTATTTTGTATGTGGGACACTGCCACAGCACGGCCTAATGAGTGGTGTGTAGGTCTGCACCCAGGATCCAGACCCGCAAACCCCAGGCTGCCAAAGGGGAGCATGTGAACCTAACCATTATGCCACCGGGCTGGCCCCTAGTTATTTTTTTTAATGGGTTTCAGGAAAAAATACAGAGAATCCAAGGAATATCCTGGTGAATGTAGATAGCTATGCTTATGGTACTATGCTATATGAATTAAAAACATCTGTCCCAAATTATGTGATTAAAAAGAATAAGCATACTTTATTATAATGACACTTACATATTCATCACATTTCTTTTTTTCCAAATGGCTGTTAGTGAGACTTCTTCTACTTTCTCGATCAGAAATAAACTTGCTGTAAAGACACGTATGATAATTAACTTCATGATAATGATTTGAAGCTTAACATTATGACTAAATGATTTATTACTTACCAAAACATCACACGTGACAAGTTATCAGTCTAAACCTACCAGTTTACAGCCCTATTCAACCACCCTTGGTTTCTGTTTTGTTTTGTTGTTTTTCCAGCACTAGTTGTCTACATTCTTGTTTTCCCAAATAAACTGCAAGCACTCAAGGGCAGATACTTTGCCTTATTCATTTTTATATCCCTCACTTAGTACAAAGCAATGCAAATAGTAGGTGTTCATCTTGAGATGAAATGAAAGACACTCATAAGTCAAAAAGCGCTATACATTTTGAATCACTTTAATAGTAATAAATCAAAACACTATATGCAATCTAAGTTAGCTTTTCTATAGATTTTTCTTTAACTGAAAATTAGATAATCTCAAGAATACTATAAACCTGGCATTTAAAAGAATACTGGAGGCAGGATTCCTTCTGAGCTCACATTCCCGGAGTACAAGGCTATTAAATAGGAATTCTCCCTCCCCTGCGAAAAAGAAAACAACTCCTTCTCCATCAAACATGCTTTCAGCGCCAGCTAGATGCAAGTCACTAGACCAGGAGATGAGGGAGACAGCGGGGTATGTAATAAGAGATGCAGACCCTAGGCTATAGGAGTTCAGATTAGGAAATTAAGGTCGGGGGAGGCAGGGCATATAGTTCATGGTTAGGGGCAGAGCTAGGGTTTGAAGAAGGTGTGGGATTTAGAACTTGAGTTGGAATCCTCACTAGCTCTGAGGACAGGGGCATGCTACCTCAGTTTCCTCATCTGTGAAATGGGAGCAATACTATTACATTATCGCGTAGCATTATTGGGAAAACTAAATGAGAGAGCACGTGTAAAATTTCAGTACAGCTCCAGACACAGAGTAAGAGCAACAGATGTTAATCACTCCTCTCCATGGGGAGTGAGACTTGAGTGGGGATGGGAAAGATTCAGATCGGCTGAGTGGAGTAAACTATATACAAATATAAAGAAGTAGGAATTCAGAATGCTTTAACAATTGTCAAATATATTCAAGATTAGTATGAGAACTTTATGACCTAAATTTCCAATTTTTAAAAAACTCCTCATTAAAAAAATAAGTGTTATTGTCAAAGAAAAGTCCATTCACAGGCAAACTGCTGCACATATTAGTAGGACACGTTAGGGATGCTTTTCAGCTCTTCTGGAAATTTAATTATCTCCTCTTAGTAAGAATTAATCACAGTGAATTTTTTAAAAATTATGTTATTGAGGTCACATTGGCTTATAATGTTGTGTAAATTTCAGGTGTACATTATCACAAATCAGTTTCTGTATAGACTGCATCGTGTTCACCACCAATAGTCTAGTCTTTATCCGTCACCAGATATATGTGCCCCTTTACCCCTTTTGCCCTCTTCCCACCCTCTCCTCCTCTGGTAACCACTAATAGGTTCTCCTCATCTATGTGTTTGTTTATATTCCACATATGAGTGAAATCATACGGAGTTTGTCTTTATCTGTCTGGCTTATTTTGCTTAGCATATTACCCTCAAAGTCCATCCATGTTGTTGCAAATAGGATGATTTTGTCTTTTTTTATGGCTGAGTAGTATTCCACTGTGTGTATGTGTGTGTGTATATATATATATATACACACATATATATATATAAATGTGTATATATATATATATCACATCTTCTTTATTCATTCATCCATTGATGGGTACTTAGGTTGCTTCCACATCTTGGCTATTGTGAATAACGCTGTGATGAACATAGAGGTGCATAAATATCTTTGAATTGTTGATTTCATGTCCTTTGGATAAATACCCAGTAGTGGGATAGCTGGATCATATGGTATTTCTATTTTTAGTTTTTTGAGAAACCTCCATACTGTTTTCCACAGTGGCTACACCAGTTTGCACTCCCACCAGCAATGTATGAGGGTCCCCTTTTCTCCACATCCTCTCCAACATTTGTTATTTCTTGTCTTGTTAATTATAGCCATTCTGATGGGTAAAAGGTGAAATCTCACAGTAGTTTTGATTTACATTTCCCTAATAATTAGTGATGTTGAACATCTTTGCATGTGTCCATTGGCCATCTGTATATCTTCTTTGGAAAAACGTCTGTTCATATCCTCTGCCCATTTTTTGATTGGGTTGTTTGTTTTTTTCTTGTTGAGTTGTATGAGTTCTTTATATATTTTGGAGATTAACTCCTTGTCAGATATATGATTTGCAAACATTTTCTCCCAGTTGGTGGGTTGTCTTTTCATTTTTCATGGTTGCCTTTTCCTTGCAGAAGTTTTTTAGTCTGATGTAGTCCCAATTGTTTATTTTTTCTTTTGTTTCCCTTGCCTGAGTAGACATGATATTGGAAAAGACTGCTAAAACTGATGTCTAAGAGTATACTGACTATATTTTCTTGTAGGAGTTTTATAGTTTCATGTCTTACATTCAAGTCTTTAATCCATTTTGGGTTAATTTTTGTGTATGGTGTAAGATAATGGTCTATGTTCATTCTTTTGCATGTGGCTGTCCAGTTTTCCCAACACCAGTTATTGAAAAGACTCTCTTTTCTCCATTGTATGTTCTTGGTTCTTTTGTCAAAGATTAGCTGTCCATTGAGGTGTGGTTTATTTCTGGGCTTTCAATTCTGTTCCATTGATCTGTGTGTCTGTTTTTCTGCCAATACCATGCTGTTTTGATTACTATAGCTTTGTAGTATATTTTAAAGTCAGGGATTGTGATGCCTCCAGCTTTGTTCTTTTTTCTCAGTGTTACTTTGGCTATTTGGGGTCTTTTGTTGTTCCACATAAATTTTAGCATTCTTTGTTCTATTTCCGTGAAGGATGTCATTGGGATTCTGATTGGGATTGCACTGAATCTGTAGATTGATTTAGATAATATGGACATTTTCATTGTTTTTATTCTTCCAATCCATGAGCATGGAATATCTTTCCATTTCTTTATGTCTTATTCAATTTCTTTCAATAATGTCTTAGTTTTCAATGTATAGGTCATTCATCTCCTTGGTTAAATTTATCCCTAGATATTTTATTCTCTTTGTTGCAATTGTAAATGGGATCGTATTCTTGACTTCTCTTTCTGCTAGTTTGTTATTAGTGTATAGAAATGCAACTGATTTTTGTATGTTGATTTTGTACCCTGCAACTTCGCTGTAGTTGTTGATTGTTTGTAATAGCTTTCTGATGGATTCTTTAGGATTTTCTATACACAGAATCATGTCATCCACAAACAGTGAGAGTTTTTGTTTTTTTTTTTTTTTGGTGAGGAAGACTGGCCCTGAGCTAACATCTGTTGCCAATCTTCCTCTTTTTGCTTGAGGAAGATTGGCCCTGAGCTAACATCTGTGCTAATCTTCTTCTATTTTGTATGTAGGAAACTGCCACAGCTTGGCTTGATGAGCAGTGTGTAGGCCCAGGATCCGATCCCATGAACCCTGGGCCACCGAAGCGGAGCCATGGGAACTTAACCACTATGCCACTGGGATGGCCCCCAAACAGTGAGAGTTTTACTTATTCCTTTCCAGTTTGGATCCCTTTTATTTCTTTTTCTTGCCTAATTGCTCTGGCCCAAACTTCCAATACTATGTTGAATAAGAGTGGTGAGAGTAGGCACCCTTGTCTTGTTCCCGTTCTCACAGGAATGGCTTTCAGTTTTTCACCATTAAGTATGATGTTGGTTGTGGGTTTATCATATATAGCCTTTATTACATTGAAGTACTTTCCTTTTATACCCATTTTATTGAGAGTTTTTATCATAAATGGATGTTGGATCTTGTCAAATACTTACTTTGCATCTATTGAGATGATCATGTGATTTTTATTCCTCATTTTGTTAATGTGGTGTATCGCATTGATTGATTTGTGGATGTTGAACCATTCCTGCATCCCTGGAATAAATCCCACTTGATCATGGTGTATGATCCTTTTAATGTGTTACCGTATTCATTTTGCTAATATTTTGTTGAGGATTTTTGCATCTATGTTCATTGGCAATATTGGCCTGTAATTTTCCTTTTTTGTGTTGTCCTTGTCTGGTTTTGGTATCAGGGCAATGTTGGCTTTGTAGAATGAGTTAGGCAGCATCCTGTCTTCTTCAATATTTCAGAATAGTTTGAGAAGGATAGGTATTAAATCTTCTTTGAATGTTTGGTAGAATTCACCAGAGAAATCATCTGGTCCTGCACTTTAATTTTTTGGAGGTTTTTAATTACTGTTTCAGTTACTTTACTTGTGACTAGTATATTCAGATTCTCTATTGCTTGATTCAGTTTTGGGAGGTTGTATGATTCTAAGAATTTATCAATTTCTTCTCGGTTATCCAATTTGTTGTCATATAGCTTCTCATAGTATTCTCTTATAATCCTTTGTATTTCTGTGGTATCTGGTGGTTTTCTGTGATGGTTTTCTCAATTTTCTCTTTATTGATGATTTGTGACTCTGTCTGATTTTTTGTATTGTTGTTACCATGAGGTTTGTATAAAACATCTCATAGATGAGATGATCCATTTTCTGATAGCCTCTTATCTCCATTAGCCTAAGCAGGTTCCATCCTTTTCCTTTCCCCTATGTTTTTATTGTCATAGGTTATTCTTTTTTGTGTTGTGAGTTTGTGACTAAATTGAAGCGTTTATAGTTATTTCTGATGCTTTCTTTCCCTTTATCTTTTATGTTATAATTAAGTGTTTGCTAACCTATTCTGATAACTGCAATTTTCTGATTTTTTCCTATTTTTCTCCTTGCTCAAAGCTCTGTAAACCTTTGCTTTTTTGTTTCAGGTAGGAGGGCTCCCTTAATCATTTCTTCTAAGGCAGGTCTAGTGGCAATGAACTCCCTCAGCTTTTGTCTACCTGGGAAAGCTTTTATTTCTCCATCATATCTGAAGGATAATTTCGTGGGATAGAGTACTCTTGGCTGATAGTTTTTGTCTCTCAGTATTTTGAGTATTTCATTCCATTCTCTCCTAGACTGCAAAGTTTCTGCTGAGAAAGCCACTGAAAGCCTGATGGGGGTTGTGTTGTAGGTTATTTTCTTCTCTCTTGCTGCCCTTAATATTTTTTCTTTATCATTGACTTTTGCCAGTTTTACTATTATATGCTTTGGAGAAGGTCTTGTTGCACTGATATAATTAGGAGTTCTATTGGCTTCATGTACTTGTATGTCCAGTTCCTTCCCCAGGTTTGGGAAGTTCTCAGCTATTATCTTTTTGAACAAGCTCTCTGTTCCTTTTTCCCTCTCTTCTCCCTCTGGGATACCTATAATCCTTATGTTATGTTTCCTAATTGAGTCAGATATTTCTCAAAGAATTTCTTCATTTTTTAAAAATCTTAGTTCTCTCTCCTCTTCCACCTGAATCATTTCTAGATTTCTCTATTCCATATGGTCTGCTTTATTTTTTTAAATTTATTATTATTATTTTTTGGTGAGGAAGATCAGCCCTGAGCTAACATCTGCTGCCAATCTTCCTCAGCAAAAAGAGGAAGATTAGCCTTGTGCTAAACACCTGTGCCCATCTTCCTCTATATTGTATATGGGATGCCACCACAGCATGGCTTGATGAGTGGTGCATAGGTCTGCACCTGGGATCTGAACCTGCAAACCCCAGCCACTGAAGCAAAGCGTGCTAACTTAACCACTACGCTACCAGGCCGGCCCCTGGTCTGATTTATTTTTAATGCTTTCTATTTTAATTTTCATCTCTTTAATTGTGTACTTCATCTCCAGAATTTGTTTGGGTTTTTTTTTTAGAGCTTCAATCTCTTTGGTAAAGTATTCCTTCTGTTAATTAATTTTATTCCTGAGCTCACTGAATTGTCTTTTGAATTTTCTGGTAACTCATTGAGTTTCTTTATGATAGCTATTTTGAATTCTCTGTCAATTAGACTGTAGTCTTCTGTGACTTCAGGTTTGGTTTTTGGAGGTTGTGATTTTCTTTCGGTCCTGCAGCATTACTGTAGTTCTTCATGGTGTTTGATGAATTGATCCTCTGCTGGCACATTCACGGTAGTAATCACTTTTTCTTATTTGGGTACAGCTTTGGTTACTTTGGTTCTCATCACCTGGGTCCTGTGTTCCTCTACTGGCTTTCTGTGGGCTCCGACGCTGCTGTCCTGTGGACCACTTGCACTGCTGTTCTCAGGTTGTCTTAGAGTGCTGGTTGCACCGCTGCCAGGGGTGCTGGGTTCATGGGTGTCACTGTTGCTGGCAGGGTCCTGGGGACCCGGGGACTTTATACAGCCCCTGCTGCTGATGGAACTGCTGTCAGGGTTGCTCCCACTGGGGGCTGGGTCATTGGATCTGTGGGGGTTCTTGTTGCTTCTGGCCACAGATTCCCTTTGCCACCATTGAGGGGGGTGGGGATGGTGGGGGGGTAGCTGCAGGGGATGTTTATTCTGCTCCAGCCCTGTGGGCTTGTGGTTGCTCCGGTTGGCCGCTTTGCTGGCACGGGCACCAAGGCAGCCATTGGACAGAGTGCCTTCTTGCAGGCCAGCCAGGGCACTCCGTGGGCGGGGCTGCCTCAAGGGCGGGGCCCCCTCTGCACGGCAGGTGCTCCCTACCTGCTACTGCCGCTCCAAAAGTGTTGGCAGAGGTGGGGCTGCTGCCGCCTCCACTCACAGTCATGCTGCTGGCTGTGTGAGGATCTTGTCCTGGATTGCTGCCTGGGGAGGGGAGGGGCTGCTCCCCTAGTTCCATTGCTTCCCTGGGTCCAGTACACCCACCTTCAGATGTATAGCTGCCAGGATCTCTCAGACATCCTGTTGTACTAAATAGGGAATGCACTGCTGGTTAATGGATGTCCAATTAGTTGGAACTTAGAGGGGAGACACAAAGGGACCAACTCACTCCACCATGATGCTGACATCACACAGTGTATTTTTCACTAAGAAATGTAAAGCCACTTGAACTGGACTATTTTAAGGAAGCGTACATCTTTAAACTGTACATTGTATTTTCATAGACTGTTTTGAATGATGCTATATTTCACAATAAAACATTTTTTTAGTGAAAGATACATATCATCAATGTTGGTTTTATTTATCTACCCTTTTCATCTTTAATCCAAGGGATCTGGCTTCTCCCTGGCATTACTTCTCCATTTTCCATTTGCATTATTTCACCAGGATAAAGCAGAGAGGCAATAGATATATTTGGAAATTCCTCTAAGACCATCACCTGGTATAAGTAGCACAACCTGCAGTTGATTCCTTTCAGCATCTGCCTCTCCCTGGGACCTGTCCAGTTACTGGGAGAGATCAAAAGGAAGTAGAAGAAAACCTCAGTCTCCTGAAATGCCGGCACTGACACTCCAGTGGAGGAGAGACCAGACCAGCTAACACCAGAATAGGAATGTCAGACTGCAAAATTGAGGTGAGATAAGGAATCCAGAGAAGGAACAACCATTATTGGGTGGGGTTAGCCAGAGGAAACTTAAAGGCAGAGGCCTGAGAAAAAGTATTGCGGGTTCTTAGCAAGAGAATGACATAATGAAAGCAGTAGCTTTGGAGAACAACCCTGGCAATTGTATAGCGTTGCTACTAAGGATTAGTTTGGCCCTCCTTTGCCCTTAACATTTTAAACCTTTCCACAGTTTGAGGTTTAAGGATCTCCCTGGAGAGGGGCAAGGGAAGGCTCCCTTCCTTTTCACATGGGCAGCCCAAGGAAATGTGGGTGTGCGACTTTCCAAAATGAAACTGACTCATATTTAGTGTTGCTGTTAAATAATAGACTGTATTTAATCACGCTAATTTTAATGACCAACTCAAGTCTACCAAATCTTTATTCAGATGGTCCCCCATTTGCCTTTCTTGTGGAGGGACTTGTCTTCCAAAGAGAATTTCCATTACTTTTAAGTTAAGGGAAAAGCCCGAACATTTTCAAACAAACCAAACAAAACAGTCATCAACTCCCTGTTATGGCAGATCTCAGTTCCCAGCCTGGCAACACTCCCCAGAATTGGTGGCAGAGGCTTGGTGGGCAGAGAAGAAAGAGATGCAGGCACTGTGACACAAGGGGCATTCAGTAGGGTCGAACATTGTGCAACGGAAGGGGATGAAGAATAAGGCCTCTGCATGATTGCCAGCTCTTTCCCGCAGAACTTCTGCAGGATGAGAAGAATCAAACTGACTTAGAGAGCTGCTGTGATGAGTAATCATTAAAAAGCACAGGAAAACACATTATATATCAAGCGCCTTCCTGACTCTGCCTTCTGGTCTGCTTGTCCTGGTCTACTTTCTGCAGCAAGACTTAATAGGTTTTCCCCCAAATCTTCACTGCTTCTCCACTGAACAAGTTTTGAGTACAAATTCCTCAGCCTGCAGTTCCAGGTACTGCTTCATTTGACTTTACCTCAATGTCCCAATCTCAACTCCCCTGCTCCTCAAAATGATCCTCCCAAGAGGGAGTGAGGACTGAGCCATGACCAGTGCATTCTGAGAATAGACACTGAAAAACAAGTAGTAGGAATCCACTCTCCCCTCAGGAGATCCTCCACCCTCCTCTCAGCCAATGCCTCCCCACAGTTCCAAGCCCTCATCTTCCATGAGTCTTATACTCTGGTTAGAACTGAGTTTTCTGACTCTGACCTATTTACCATTTTTCTGTGGCACAGACTGTGCCATTAAGCTCCTCTGGCATCCAGAGGGGTTGTGTCGTTCTCTCACTCCCTCAGCTCCTTCTTATATGTAACTGTCCATGCACTAGCAACTCAGAGGAACCCTCCAGAAACCGCACATGCATCTTCTATTTAGGAATCACAGGGTAGCTTAGGCTGCAGGGAAATCTAGGTCAGTAAGAATGAAGTACTTAAAGAAAGCCTATAAACCAATGTTACTTCAATAAACAAAAAATTTAAAAAATGAATAAAAAATAAAAATAATAAAAATAAAAATAAAAGAACTTTGTTAAAAAAAAAAAAACAAAAAAGAAAGCCTCTGTATTCTCTTTATGGTGTTTCAACTTTTTCTTCTCTTTAGCCTTTAAATCTTTGCTTTGTATTTCTGTAAATTTTTTTTAAACAAAATAAAACCAACGTTTTTTGTAATGGAAAAGTCCATTTGAAATAACTAGGTCAAGCAGCTTACCACAAGTTGCTGTTCTCTCACCATGTAAAAAATGCAATTGCGTGTTAAAAAGCACTGACCTCTGGCAAAGAAATTGTGTTAAAATTTCTCTTTATTGACTTAAAAATGGGCTATGGGAGAAGGTGCCTTTGACACATGGTCTCAGGATGATAAAAGTATTACTAAAAGAGAGTTTTCACTGGGTCAGTCTGTACCTATAAAGCAGAATTCAACCAACTATTCGGTAGCCAAATGTTCTGCAAACAAATCAAAACAAAACAAAAACCTACAGTGTCTGTCGCAGTGACCTTCAACAGACAAAGCCTTAGAAAGGATGTAGGCGTTATAATGAGGTAGTGTGAAGGGAGGCGAGCAACACAGAGCAGTGATTTAAAACCAAAAATAAATCAACAACAACAACAATCCAATTAAGGATAGGTTGTACAATGGGAAGATAATCTTCCTATTTTAATCTCTACCAATCAGGTTCTTACTAGATTATAGAGTTTCATCAAAGGATTCATAACACAAAAGAGATGAGTGGTTGAACTTAAATGACCTTTCCCAGTTCTTTCCTTGAAATTCTAACATTCTATAAAAAAGGAAAAGAGAACAGGAGGAAAGACGCAAGTAACAGAGAGGTTCGAAAAGATGAAAGAATTGAAGAAACAGCAGGCATTTAAAGAGAAGGTACACAGAGCCTTTACCTGGTGGATAAACTCTGTTGAAAATAGGAGAAAACAGACGTTAATTGTAACGGGAGCGATTAAAGCGAGGAAAGAATTTCTGACATAAAAACTGAATATAGGAGGAAGTTATGGAATCTTCTTCCCTAAGGTGTAGAAAAAATATTAGAAGAAGAGAGGGAACTTTGCAAGGGTCCTCCCAAGTGATATACATGAACTCTGCAATAGAGACAGGGACAAAAAAAAAAAAAAAAAAAAAAAGCTGATGTAGGGTATAGTGACAAGAGTTGCCCCAAATTCTTTTAAGAAAAATCTTAATGAGAGACTCAAATTTTCTTAGATTCTTCCTGGGTCATAACAACAATAACTATACATATAAATGAGAACAACAGTAGATAAATATTAAAATATGTGACTATTTTCCTGGATAGAGCTAGATAATCTACTAATATTTCAACAACTTGAAGGTAACAACAACCAGCAAATCATCCAAAGCCTAAAGCAATATCATTCTTCCTCGGATTGGAGAATAAAGAAGAGCTTGCCAAAGAAAGAGGGCTGCACTTTTATTGATCTAGACTTTTCTCATACTAAAAAGTTTACTATTGCCAGACACTGAGACAAGTACTTTACATGGATTTTCTCATCTATTTTCACAATAATTACATGTGGTTGGTACTATTATTAGCTCCATTTTAGAGAAATTAGATAATTTGACCAAAGGCACATTACTAATAACTAAACTGTTGAAACAGAATTTGAACCTAAGCTGGCTGATTGCAGAGCCTGAGTTCTTAACCTACAAACAGTATTGTATTTAATATTCCCCAACAATCTCGTGAGGTAAGGTATTATTATTATCCTTCTCTTACAGGGATGAAACTGAGGCTCAAAGCACAAGATCACACAAGATCTATTGATAGAGCCAGGATTCAATACAAGTCTAAACCAAACCATGCACATAACTGCTCTCTCTCTCCCTGTGTCCGTCTCTGTCTCTCGCTCTCATTTAACAAATACTTTGTACTGTCCACCCTGTACCGGGCACTATTATTACATCATTACAAGGTACAAGAAATATAAAGATGATTAAGATGGTTCCTTCTCTCAAGAAGCTCACATCTAGAGGAAGAGTCTAGAGCTTGCTACTTCAAGTGTGGTCCATGGACCGGCAGTATGGGCATCATCTGGGAGCTTGCTGGAAATGAGAATCTCAGGCTCCATCTCAGACAGACTGAATCAGAATCTGCATTTTAACAAGGTTTCCAGGCGTTTCATACGCACAGGTAAATGTCAGCAGTCCCGGCCTAGTGGGCATTTTGAAAGGTTTTGTTGTTCCAGGTATAGATTTTTATGACTACATCACCAAAACTAGGGTATGAAATAAAACAATTGAGATGGAATAACGGTAGGTGTCCTAATGCCCAAATGACTCTACTCTATTTTTAACTAAACTTAAAAAAATGATTCTTATAGTATCCTAGTGGGGAGTTTCCAGGCAAAGCTATCAGCTAGATGCCAGGTAATCAGAGATGAACGTTTGTTTTCAACATTTTCTCTAGCTTCCTAAAAAGAGACACCATTACCTGGACGTTCACTGTTTTGGGAGATGGTTCTCTTAGATTCGTATAATTGGGTCTACGTTCCTCCCATCACTGTGAAAAAGCCGAAGAAGAGTGAGAGGGACTTAGGTGAAACTTTTGCGGGAATGATGGTGGGGGTCTTTTTTTATTTTTGCCTGAGGCTAAAAAGCTGAGGCTGTATGCTATAATATGTTGTTTTTAATTTTAACTGTCCTAGAACCAGAAATGAAGCAAGATTTATGAACCGTGTCAGTGAAAGAGGGGAGACAAAATAAATAAATACATCACACTGCCTGTGCAGCAGTGGGACCCAGTTCCGCAAAACAAGTGGTCCACACCCAACAGCTCTCCCGCTGCACCAGCTCCTTGCCTTAGTCACAGTCTACAGGGAAGTGAGGTCACCCAGCCAAGGTGCCCAGGTCAGGGGCGAGAAGGGGTGCTTCTACCCACTGCAAGTGGTCACCACCTCAGAAACTTAATTTTTTTTTTTTTGCAAGGAAGATTAGCCCTGAGCTAACATCCGATGCCAATCCTCCTCTTTTTTGCTGAGGCAGATTGGCCCTGGGCTAACATCCGTGCCCATCTTCCTCTACTTTATATGGGATGCCGCCACAGCATGGCTTGACAAGTGGTGGATCGGTGCGCACCCAGGATCCGAACCTGCAAACCCCAGGCCGCCGAAGCGGATTGCAAACACTTAACCGCTGCGCCACCGGGCTGGCCCCAGAAACTTAGTATTTTTAGTAAGTAAAACTTTGTAAGATCAAGTTCAGATTCTACATAGAATATTATAAATGACTCTCACTTAAGGTCCTCCAAGTCTGCATTGCTTTGGGAATGAAGCTTCATTATAAAACCAAAGTGTCCTATTTGGGAAATGGTTAGAACTCCATCCACGGGTAAGTGGAGGCCAGTAGTGACTGCAGAAGCCTCCAGAAGTACAGAGCATAAAATGGCACTGGTAGAGGTTAGTAGAACTAATAAAGACTACCTTTTTCACTAATGCTGGAGCATTGTAATCAGAGGCAGCAGGATAGAGGATAAAGACAGGGATTTCAGACAGACTTGTGTATGTTGTTGGGCAAGCTATTTTACTTCTCTCAGCCTCAGTTTCCTTACCTGTAAACTAAATTTTTAAATTTTCCTTATTTGCAAAAGAATACTTTGCAAGATGTTACAAGAATAAATGGCAATACATGTAAAAACACATGGCACTCAAGAAACGGTAGTTATCCTTAATAGTTATTCAGAAAAGGTGAAAGAAGCAAACTTGAGTCCAACAATAAGAAATATCACAACACGGTAAATAATACTTGGATGATAATGAGGAAGTGTCTGGCTTGGGGACTTAACCACTAAGAACATTTAAGGAAGAGAAAAAGAAAGAGAGACAGGGCTGAAACTTCTGAGTGGATGTAAACGATGGCAGCGAAGTCCTGTGCTGGACTTTCAATTATACACTATATCAGAATGTAGAGCAGATTATCAGAAATGATTTCTACAAAGATGCTTTGTTAGTTGACATAATGTTTTCATCCTCCTCCATCCCAATTTCCTTTTGGCCCCCTTCCAAAGTGTAGCATCGTTGTTGTCTAATAAGCGGTCCTGTCTACTCCACTCTCTTCTCCTAGCCTTTAGGAGGCCTCATGCTTCAAAAAAACTGCACCACCAACTCCCGAGCTAGAGAGCTTCCTGCTAAGGGGTCCATATAAGCTGCTATAGAATCAGTAGTTCAGAGAATGCCCCAAATCATTAAAAAAAAAAAAAAAAAAGACATTTGGTTGGTCCTACTCTTGTAAATTAAGAAACACAGAGCCCGAGAGTCGGAAGGAATTGCTGAGGTCACAGCTGAGGCCAAGAGCTTCCAGGCCAGCGTTCTTCCACCCCCCTCTCTACCTCATCCCGTTCGCCATATCTCCTCTTTTTTCATGTACTATTTCCCTACTATAGTTTCTCGTGGAGCCATTTGAGCTCAACTATTGTTGTTATTATTTAAAATCCACGTTACAAATGATGTTTGTAATGATGTATCTGTAGTTTTAACATGGGAACATCGGCAAATGCGACTTTGACCGTTTTTTGCTTAAAATGTGGGCGAGGTCAGATGACTGTAGTACACATCCACATATGGTATGCAGTGAAATTCCAACAGTCTTGTCTAATTCATAAGCACAGAGCTTTTGAAAAGTTAGGGCTGGTTGGGGTCCAATGTATTTATACATTTTTATTAGATTCAATTGAAAGATTTGAAAAGATGAATAAATTACTTTCCTATTTGCTTCATCTGCTATTGCAGACTATGCCCAACAGATGTCACATAAGAAATTCAAATTACATCTTCAAATGGAACGTAACCCTAGTAATGAATAATTCAAGAGAATAACTGAAAACCAGAATAATATTTTAGAGATATTTCTTTCATTGGATGGAAAGTGTTAGTGGAAAAATACTCACCTATTTATTTGACCATTTTCTACTTCAGTGAAATCATTGGAATCATTGCTAATGTTATCATCTTCGGGCACTGTCATGTTTTGCAATTCGGTTAATTCGAGTCCACTTTTGAAATGCATCATGATTGGAAAGTACCTGTAGTCAAAAAATTAGTCCAAATTCTCCTGTTCTGAGTGTATTTACAAGTGGACAGCAGCAAAAATATCAGCTTGACACCCCTGAAATACAACACAATGAAAAATAATGAAACATATGAATATCACCACTGATTAAAAATAAACTATTACAAGTAAACAAATAGTTAATTTACTGATAATGCAACTTTTACGTTTAGCTACTCAATGCGTTAAAGCAATCTTGGTACATCAAGTCATAGAGGCTCTAAATTTTTATGCCTTTCATAAATCTCCCTCCATTTTTAACTATAAAATGCATCACGTCCCATAATCTTTATGCTCATGTTTATAGGAATACCATGTCAGCTGCAGGCAATATAGGCGCCTTTTATGAAACAGTGTGTTTAAAATGAAAGCGATTCAGTATGTTAACGTGTCAGATCACAGGGCACACAGATAGCTGGGTACAGACTGCACAGACACAAAAGCACCTCTGATTTAGCAATCCCAGTTTAATAAAAATGCAAAGCCTCAATAAATGGCATCACGAGGGATCAAGTACCCAACCTGGAGGTCAAGCAGCAAAGGACAAATCTGTGTTTTGAAATTTAGCAAACAGTTTATCCATCAACTGCAAGAGATTAAATCAGTCTCTCCAATGCAATCACTCCAGGTCAGGGAATTAGGGAATTAAAAACTCATACTCAGGGGATTTAGGTTAATCCACCTGAAACTCTATTTCCTCATCAGAAACGAAAGCCTTGCAGAGTTCACATTTTCCCCCACATGGATGACTGTGATTTAAATTTCTGAGGGGTCATCAATAGTATATAAGGGGGGAAAGAGTTTCAGACACACACACCACAAATCAAAAAGTGGGCGGCAACAGAGGTAAATGCAACTTCAAAAGCAAGGCCTGTGTACGTACGGGAGCTTCACTGAGACAATTTCAGTGAGGTGATGGGGACCACAGAATGACTCCGAATGGCAATAAGACTTTTGTTTACCTCCAATGGTAAACCCCTTTGGATGAAGTTTTGATATTTTGTCTGATCCTGAATTCCATAAGATGACTGTAACCTAGTTAAGAGTCAAAACTCCAATGTGCCCATCTAAGCATCCTAGTATATCCCAAAAAGTATTTTGCAAATTGATAACATCTTCAGGGCCCATAGAAAGTACCCTAGAATGATACTTTTTCAGGAATTTTCTTCTCCTCTTCCCCATGGCGGGCCTGTAGTTATTTATTCCTTTTCATTCACATAGTCTCCTATCTAGAATGAAACTTCTCTGGTTCCAGGATCATTTACAGCTTCCACAACATAAGTACTTCCTAATCCCTCAGGTTCCAGGAGCCTCACCCTTCCTTCAGGGAGGGCGGGGCCTCTCCTGGAAAGCAGGAAGCCAGGACAGGGAGATTTAAGCTCCATGAACTGGGCTGAGGCCAACCTGGCAGCTCGGGGCTGATTCTTCTAGCCAGGGTGGTAGCGCTAGAGATGGGGTCATCTCTAATTGCTTTTAGTGCCTTCACACAGCAGCACTGTTTACAGCCTGTCTTTGCAAAAGTTGAAGTGCATTAAAAAAGTTGAACACGACTGTCACGCCTTGGCCCCCCCTTTAACGAAGGCTGCATGAATGGACCAGACTGGGTAATTTCTAGGACTCTTGCCCCACTGGCTCTCTCCTGTGTGACTCTCTCAGAGGCTACTGAAGTGATACCACAGGGCTGGGAGAAAGTTGATTCAGTGGATGGAGCTTCCAGTCTGGGTTAAGAGTCCTTTTCTCTCCACAAACTGATAGGAAATAGGCCACTAGACAAAAATTTTCTGAGGCAAGGAAAGGTCAACTAACAATAGATCTGGAGTCTACTGTTTGAATTTAAACTTTCATATCAATATATATGTGTGTGCGTGTATGTGCATACAAATAACGCACATGCACACACACACACATATATATATAAAAAAACATATATGTGTAACTAGTCATTTAAAAAATGGACAAAAAGGGAAAAGAATAAAAAGAATAGAGGACATCCTGGCCACTAAAATTATGTCAGCATTAGGCAAATACTAGTACTAAGTTAATCATAGAATAAATTTTTCTTCCTTTGGTTTAAAGAGAAATTTATTTTTTCCCAGCTCTGGAGACTAGAAGTCCACAATCAAGGTGTCAGCAAGTTTAATCACCTCTGAGTCCTCTCTCTTTGGCTTCTTGCTATGTCTTTACATGGTTTTTCCTCTGTCTGTGTGTTGTCTGTGTCCTAATCTCCTCTTCTTTTTCTTTTTAATAAATTTTTATTGTTGTGAAATAACCTATCTGAAATCTTACTTGTTCTTGAAAACGAAAACTTGGAAAACGGGGAAAATTAACAAAGTTAGTGACACCTGTCATTAAGGTTGAGACCACACTTAGAAAATGTTATCCATTCAATTTATCATATATTTATTGAGTACTAGGTGATGAAGGGATTTAAAAAGTTTGAAAAATGTCAAATTCGGGGATCTGAGGCAGCTTCATGGAAATGTCACATTTGGACTGGCTCTTGAAAAAGAAAAAAATTCTTTTTTCTGATTCTAGAACTAATACACCCCCACTGTAGAATCCTTGTAAAGGACAATGTAAAAGAAACCCCACCACCCCAAAATGGCCACTGTTAGATTTTTGATGTATTTACTCCTTTCTCCTTCCTTTTCTTTTCCTTTCTCCCTCTCTAGCTCCCTCTCCTTCTCTCTCTCTTTTTTATTTAACATTGGGACTTTAGACTGTTTTTAACCTACTTTTCTCATGTAGCATTACACTGTAAGCATTTTGAAGAACAGAAGTGTTTTGTTTTTTTTTTTTAAAGATTTTATTTATTTATTTATTTTCCCCCACAAAGCCCCAGCAGACAGCTGCATGTCATAGCTGCACATCCCTCCAGTCGCTGCACGTGGGACGCGGCCCCAGCATGGCCGGAGAATCGGCGCGTCGGTGCGCACCCGGGATCCGAACCCGGGCCGCCGGCAGCGGAGAGCGCGCACCCAACCGCCAAGCCACGGGGCCGGCCCAGAAGTGTTTTTTAAAAACATTTTAGTTCCTTATCAATAAATAATATAGATTTTTGTAGAAAACTTTGAAAATACAAGTTTGCAAATGAAGGAGGAGACAAGTAAACAGAAAAAAGTCACCTGTTTTCTCAGCAAGCAGAGATGACCACTGTAGATATATTGGAATATGACCTTCCAGGGTTTTCAATGCACATAGATAAAGTGCCTGGCACACAGTAGACCCTCAATAAATATCTGTTAAACGAAAAGAATGAGCACAAATAAAAATTATGTATACATGTACAAAAATGGAAATCATACCATAGAGTTTTTAAAACATATTTTTTCACTTAACAAGATCTGGTTTCCTATCCTGAGTTATGTCAGTAAACACAAGTCCACACCATTACTGCAAATGCTTGCTTAACTGCAGACCATGCCATAAATTGACATCCAACCTGTTACTGCTGGATTGTCACACTGCTTGGTGGACAGGAGATTGACAGGTGGACCTGGGGCCTGAGCTGAGACTTCTCAATGAAGGAGAACATGGTCAATGGCACAGAGGTAGAAGTGCAGGTTGAGTTCAAGAAACAAAGAATTACAGTTTCACTGAAAGATAGAAGCGATTATCAGACTACACAATTAATGAAAAGGCCGAATGGGGTCATGGTGTGAAGATCTTGACGTTAACCCAACCATAATTACTATCTCTCAATGTTTATAATAGGCTACAAATTACAGTTTACTCAGCACAGAACATTTCTGATCCTTTACCTCTATCATGTGAGGTACTCTTAAGCAAGCATTAGTATCTTGGTACGCTTCTTGGTACATTTTACTAACAGTATCATTGTCAAATACATAACCTTATTCTCTACTCTTTAACACTCTAAGTATAAAAGGAGAGGATATACAAAGAAACTTGTTGAACCTTACATTGTTTAGAGCCTATTTAAGAAAGGAAGACTCTCCCACATAAAGTGACAGTATACCGTAAAATATTTGCATGATAGAGACCAAACTATATGGCAGAACAAAGAACAAGTCCAGAAAGATTTCAGAGACATACATACATACGTACATACAGGAAAGAAGGAAAGAGGGAAGGAAGGAAGAGAGGAATGGGCGAAGGAAGAAAGGAAGGACGGAGGGAGGGAGAGAGCGAAAGAAAGAGGGAGGAAGGAGGGAAATAAATGAGGCCTGGAGAAATCAGGTGAGGTTTTACAAAGAGATAGGATTTGTACTATGTCTAAGAACAGGTAGGATTTAGGCTGGAGGATAGAGAAGGCATTACTTGTCCTGGAACAGCACAAGCGAAGACAGGGAGCCTGAATACACACACAACCACCTTATATGACCATTCAGATGGACCTAGCTAGAGGGAGCAAGGTATTGTTCTTGAGTAATAGGAGGTTTTATAGATTTGGTAAAAGATAATTAAAAGATTGGAGAGGGAAATCCAAACCAAAGAATATGTTGTAACTTAACCATTGTCCAAAATTACTTTTTGAGATAAATAAGCAAAAATACAATTTCAATTGCTAATATACTTCGTGGTGGATTGGCCCACTCAATATTTGTTCCCATTTCTTTCTAGTCCAGTTCTGTAGAGGATGGAAAGTTGAAAACTACATTTCCCACATTCCTTTGCAGCTAGCGTTCTAGATATGATTTAGATTCTACCAATCAGAGAGCAAGGTGGTGGGGGCACCAGCATCCATTTTGCTGGTATAATTCTAGCAGGTGCAGCAAATGGCACTGGAGCCAACAGTTGTGACTACGGATTCCTGATCATCAGATTTGACTCAAGTGACGTGTTCCTGGAGCATGCAGTTGAGACGATGAGAAACCGGCTTCCTCGTTTCCTAGCTTCCTGAGGGAGGCACAAGTAGTAGTTCTCTTAGCAGCCCAGTTGAGTAGTGGTGTTCTGGTAATTATTCCTAGAGGCCCAGCCTAGAGCCGGCTCTGCCACCTCTTCTAACAATTTTACAAGCACTTAATTCCCTACATTAAATCTCTTTTGCTTAACATACATAGAAAGATCTCTGTTATATGCCATTAAACCCTAATTGATGTTCTTAATTTTATTTTTTCCTCCCTTTTAAATTTTTTATTATGGGAAGTTTTAAACATATATAAACGTGGACAGAACAGAATGAACCCCCATGTACCAACTTCAGCAATTATCAATTCAGGCTCATCTTGTTGAAGTTTTCCAAACCCCAGCAGCACATAGAATTATTTTAAAGCCTATCTCAGATTTCCTATCATTTGTAAATATTTCAGCACACATCTTTAAAAGGTAAGAACTCTTTTTTAAAACAGTACTGCCATATTACTATCAAACCTAAAAAATAACAAGAATTCCTTAATATCACTAAATATCCAGTCACATCCACTTAATTTTTGAATTTTTATGAATCACTATTGGTTTTTTTTTTTTTTTTTTTTTTTTTTTTTTTTTTTTTTTACATTTTTATTGATATTTTAATGGTTTCTAACATTGTGAGATTTTGGGTTGTACATTTTTGTTTGTCCTTCACCCCATATATGACTCCCTTCACCCCTTGTGCCCACCCCCCACCCCCACTTCCCGGGTAACCACAGTCCAGTTTTCTCTGTCCATGTGTTGGTTTATATTCCACATATGAGTGAGATCATACAGTGTTTGTCTTTCTCTTTCTGGCTTATTTCACTTAACATAATACGCTCCAGGCCCATCCATGTTGTTGCAAATGGGACGATTTTGTCTTTTTTTATGGCTGAGTAGTATTCCATTGTATATATATACCACATTTTCTTAATCCAATCGTCAGTCGAGGGACACTTAGGTTGCTTCCACTTCTTGGCTATGGTGAATAATGCTGCAATGAACATAGGGGTGCATAAGCCTCTTTGGATTGTTGATTTCAGGTGCGTTGGATAGATTCCCAGTAGTGGGATGGCTGGATCATAGGGCATCTCTATTTTTAATTCTTTGAGGAATCTCCATACCGTTTTCCATAGAGGCTGCACCAATTTGCATTCCCACCAGCTGTGTATGAGGGTTCCTGTTTCTCCACATCCTCTCCAACATTTGTTGTTTTTTGTCTTGGTGATTATAGCCATTCTAACGGGCGTGAGGTGGTATCTTAGTGTTGTTTTGATTTGCATTTCCCTGATGATTAGTGATGTTGAGCATCTTTTCATGTGCCTATTGGCCATCTGTATATCTTCCTTGGAGAAGTGTCTGTTCATTTCCTCTGCCCATTTTTTGATCGGGTTGTTTGTTTTTTTGTTGTTCAATTGTGTGAGTTCTTTATATATTATGGAGATCAACCCCTTGTCAGATGTATGTTTTGCAAATATTCTCTCCCAGCTGGTTGGTTGTTTGTTCATCTTGATTCTGATTTCATTTGTCTTATAAAAGCTCTTTAGTCTGATAAAGTCCCACTTGTTTATTTTTTCTTTAGTTTCCCTAGTCTGGGTAGGCATGTCATCCGAAAAGATTCCTTTAAACCCAATGTCAAATAGTGTGTTGCCTATATTTTCTTCTATGAGTTTTATAGTTTCAGGTCTCACCTTCAGGTCTTTGATCCATTTTGAGTTAATTTTTGTGTATGGCGATAGCACATGGTCCACTTTCATTCTTTTGCATGTGGATGTCCAGTTTTCCCAACACCATTTATTGAAGAGACTTTCCTTTCTCCATTGCATGTCCTTAGCACCTTTGTCGAAAATTAGCTGTCCGTATATGTGTGGTTTTATTTCTGGGCTTTCAATTCTGTTCCATTGATCTGTGTGTCTGTTTTTGTACCAGTACCATGCTGTTTTGATTACTATTGCTTTGTAGTATGTTTTGAAGTCAGGAATTGTGATGCCTCCTGCTTTGTTCTTTTTCTTTAGGATTTCTTTAGCTATTCGGGGTCTTTTGTTGCCCCATATAAATTTTAGTATTCTTTTTTCTATTTCTGTGAAGAATGTCATTGGGATTCTGATTGGGATTGCATTGAATCTGTAGATTGCTTTAGGTAAAATAGACATTTTAACTATGTTTATTCTTCCAATCCACGTGCATGGGATATCTTTCCATTTCTTTATGTCATCGTAGATTTCCCTCAATAATGTCTTGTAGTTCTCATTGTATAGGTCCTTCACCTCCTTGGTAAGATTTATTCCTAGGTATTTTATTCTTTTTGGTGCAATTGTAAATGGTATTATCTTTTTGAGCTCTCTTTCTGTTAGTTCATTATTAGCATATAGAAATGCAACTGATTTTTGTAGATTGATTTTGTACCCTGCAACTTTGCTGTAGTTGTTGATTGTTTCTAACAGTTTTCCAACAGATTCTTTAGGGTTTTCTATATATACAATCATGTCATCTGCAAATAGTGAGAGTTTCACTTCTTCGTTACCTATTTGGATTCCTTTTATTCCTTTTTCTTGCCTAATTGCTCTGGCCAAAACCTCCAGTACTATGTTGAACAGGAGTGGTGAGAGTGGGCAGCCCTGCCTCGTTCCTGTTCTCAGAGGAATGGCTTTCAGTCTTTCCCCGTTGAGTATGATGTTAGCTGTGGGTTTGTGAATTTTTATGAATCACTATTGGTTTTTTATTCTGAAGAACTAATAAAATCACACCTCCCCTAGCTCAACTCCTGAGAATCAGTTATGATAGCTAGGTTTTCAGAAAGTGTTAGGCTAAGGCCAATGATGGTCCCCTTCTTTCTGCCATCTCTTCCCATAACTGACTGAGTCCATTTACCCTCTTGGGGTTCTTGGATCCTGGGGCTCTTAGAGGGTAATAATATGGATCTATGAGCTGCTTTTCTGTATTTCAAAAGGCCTCTAACAGGCCAAACAGGTTCACTAAAAAGTCAGGTATCCTTCCTTTCGACTAGATTGTATTAACTTGAAGTGATAATCCTAGATTCTGACTGGCAATTTTATATTGCTTTGAGTAACAAAAATGGGACATGAATTAATATATTAAAGTTGTAGTGAAAACTCATTAAACAATATACTTAAGATCTGGACATTGCATTGCATTGCATATAAATTATACTTCAATTAAAATAAAAGCTTAAAATTGATACTCAAAATCTTTGAAAACCTGGGGTCCTTGGGAGGTGAGAAATAATAAAAATGGCCTTTGGTAGTGAACAGGCTGGGATCCTATAAGCAATCTCAGAAGAAAAGGTGTTTTCTCTCTTCTTACTCAAGACATGGCTTAAGCAGTGCTAGTCGTCTCTGCTCTCTTAAGACTTTGTGTTGCCACTTCCTCTCTGCTAGCTTCCCCCAACTTTTGTCAGTCATCATTCTCAGCTCCATATCTGGAAAGCAACCTTGTCTGACCCTTGAACTACCACCCCCTCCCTCTCTTCACTGCCAGCAGTCTGAACAACATACTCCTCTCTTCATCACTCCGCTGAAACCATGCTCGACTGGCAAATTCTGGCTTCACCATTTAGGAGCTGTGTGACCCTGGGCAAGTCGGTTAACTTCTCTTTGCCTCAGTTTCCTCATCTGTAAAATGGAGATAAAGTAATAAATACCCACCTCATATGGTCCTTATAAAGATTCCATGATTGGGTCCATGTGCAGCACTTACAACAGCGCCTGGCCTGGTTCTTGTAAGCTATTGTGACTATCATTGCTACTATTGCTACTGCTTTCTAATCAGGCTAGTGGCCATTTCTCAATCCATATTCTCTTCAACTCCTTCCACAGTAGGGAGCACTGTTTACTGACCTCTATGACTTGCTCCTCACAGCATCCTCTGAAGCACTGCTTCTTTGTCTCCTCTGCCAGCTCCCTTCTCCCTCCCACCCTTAGGGTAGGGGAAGCTCTTTGGCCCTCCACACACTCCAAATTCCTTCTTTTTCAAGGTTTAAAGCCTGTGTCAGGCTTCATCCCACAAGTGCATCTTTCAGATCTTCTTCCCAGGCTTTTTCATTTTACAAAACTAGAATTCCTTTGCTTATGAAATAGGATCTCCCTCATAAATACTACTTGATAATGATCACATCACTTAATATGTCACATGTTCTTTATCTGTAAAATGAGAAGGCTGGAGGGAGAGATGATCTCTTAGGTTCCTTCCTGCTCAGAAAAATTTCCATAAATTCTTTTTCAACTCCAGCTGCCCGTTGGACTTCTCCACGTGGCTGTTTGCCACTACCTCCAACTCCATGTGCCTAACTGAACACACCACTGGACCTCACGCATCAGCTTTTCTATTTCTGTTAAAGATAATGTTCATTCTCTTCATCACTCAGACTTGGAACCCGGGTATCACTTCAATGCTACCTCCTATCTAATCAGTCACCGAGCGCTATCGACATTCCTTCATAATGTCCCTTCCTTCCACAACCCTAACTTTGCCACAGCCGCTCTCCTCCATGCTATCTACTCATCCGTAGCCCCTCCCATCTACAGACACAGATTCTTCCTGAAAATATGTGTCCTGCACATTCCTCTTCCCTCCTTGCCAATCGTAGCTGTTCCTAATGTCTACAGGGTGAAGTCTAATCTCTGGCACCTCAAATTCAAAGCCCAAATTGCTCATAATCCCTTAAATTTTCTCTCCCATGACATTCCTTCTGCACTTTCCATTCCTGCAGTGGATCTACTCTTATGCAGCTTTCTGCTTTGTGTTGTGCACCGTTCTCTTTGTGTTGAACACACTTCCCCCACCTTGTCATCCAGCCTGTACCTAATGAAGTATGACATTTCTTTCAAAGCCCAGTTTGCTTGCTTGTAAGGATTTTTTAAAAAAAATTTCAAACCAACCTCTCTGTGATGTCTTTCTCCAATGACCAACCCCCGGTTGGTTATTTACTTGTGATAAATTCTTACAGCACTTTTGTATAGACTACTCATTGGCTTATAGCAAGGGCTCTAATATATTTTACTAATTGTTTTATGTAGTTATCCTTCTCCCTAATTACAGTTTCAACTCCTTGGGGACAGAGGCCATAGACCTCATAGCTCCCTAGCACATGGTGAGAGGATATATGTATTAACAATAATGATGATGACTAAATTTAAAAAGAAAGCTATGATCATCTGTCTGCGACAATATATCAGTGATCCTCAGAAACACAATTTCCCCAGGAAAACAAAACAAAAGGAGGAATATAAAGGAAGCCAGGTGTACAGCCCCATCTCATAGTTTTCATTAAGTCTGCCACTTAATTTCTTTACATTTGACCTGGGCATGTGGGAATTATGAAAATACATTTAAAACTATAAAATAGTATATAGTATATAAATAAAATAGTATATAAATAGAAAGTATTTATCATTAACATCCTGGCCCCTAGGCCTGGAATGTTTGAGAATTCTTGGCATGATTTCTAAGAGTCCAGAGAAAGAGTTGTAGTGAAGCAGTGGTTCTCAACTGGGGACGATTTGGGCTCCCATCTCCAGGGGACATTTGGCAATGTCTGGAGACATTTTTCGTTGTCACAAGTGAGAGGGTGCTTCATGTTTCTAGAGGAGAGAGATCGAGGATGCTGCTAAACATCATACAATGCACGGGACATCTGTCCACAACAAAGAGTTAACCGGCCTGCAAAGTCAGTATGCCGAAGGTGTGCATCCCTGTGTTAAAGGAAGCTCACCAGGGACAAGTACGGACCCTTTCTACATGGGGCAGGGACATGAGCTGCTCACTTCCTCGGACAGATTGTCCCCTGCGTCCTCTCTTGTTTACAGTATCCTGACACCTGCTGCTACGCTCCATAATTCCTCTTCTGTTCGGTTCCCATACGATCTTTTAAATGTCTATCAACATGCCCAGCCTAGGATGTCTGGGAATTAACCTATCCATATTCAGATGTTTTGAAACTACTCTGATTTCTCTAAGACAAAAAATACTGCTGAACTTCAGAAGTTAATGAAATCAATCTGTAACTCTGGATATAGGAGGATGGAATGTATATTACACTAAAAACAACAACATTTGATGCTTAATTTAATTAGAACAGTGAGTGTATTTGAGCAATGAGAATACCACAAAATTAAAAATCTTTCTCATCAACTGAAAATTTATAGATTTAAATAATTTCTAAAAACTTATGGAGATGAAAACAGCCTGGACTATTTCAGCCTTCGAGAAAATTCTTTTTCTTTGTACATGCATGTTTTTGCTCTAATGATATGTCTGATCAAGGATTGCTATTGAACTAAAAATAATGGATGGGAATGTCTTTGTTTTTAAGCCCTAGTTAAGCTATGACAGTTAACTCCCAACAAAATACTCAGGAAAAACAGAAATAATAAGAATTTTAAAGCATTACAAAGTGGTGCATGAAAAGAAGATCATTTATTAAAAAAAACTTTTTAAATATGCCTTTATTTGAAAAGAGAAAACATACTAAAACACCATATAATCCAATACCAAATCATGGTATAGTCCTTGAACAAATTTTTTCTTCTTTCCGGGCCTGTGTTTTCTCACTTTAAAATAGGAAAGTCAGATTAACCAATGCTCTCTCAAAGATGTCTCCCAGGTGTAAAATCTTCTGGATGTATGATTCTATAGACTCTTTCTTAATGGATCACTTTCAGAGATAGGAAGATGGGCTTGTGGACAAATCTTTCGAACAGGTGACTTAGACTAGTAGTCCTCAGTTCTGACTAGACTTAGGAATTACCTCGGAGCTTTAAAAAAAATAACAGTGACACCCCTCCACCCCCCTAACCCCGCAACACATACCAGTTTCTGATAAATTGGTCTAAGATGGAATCCAAGCATAGATATTTGCAATGCTCTCCAGGGAATTCTAATGTGCGGCCAGCAGTAAGATCTACAGAGTTAGACAATGGTTAAAACCAAATGCAGCAGGGACCCAGGTAGGTAAGATACATGAGCAAGGCAGATTGGGCATAAAGAACTGGAGAAAATGTGTTCCATCTATTTCAGCAGGAATAAGCCAGATCATAGGATTTTTTTCAAGAAATGCCAGAAATCCAGATTTTAAGTGAAATTCTGATATTTAAATGTTGACAACTAATTCCAAACAATTTTAAAAGCGAGCGGAGATCACGCAAAATATACCCACAGGCTTCATTTGGTTCAAACATAGCCACCAGTTTGCAACCTGAACAAAACCAGCTCAATAAATCAAACACAACCTTTTCTCTGTACTCTGTCCTGTCTCTCTCCCACTCAGAGCCCCCACCTCCCATACCTGGGGCCACAGCCTGTCCTTTTCCTTTTCCTTTCCGTTGTCTCTTTCTGTTCCAATCTTCTTCGTCACTCCTAAGAGATGGAAAGTGAGATCCACACATTAAATCTTTATGTGGCCCTGCTGTATCACCGGACAGGCTTCCATGCCTGGGAAAACTCAGGTTCTAAATTGTAACCTGAGGCTGTAGCTCCATGATGTCAAAACTGGTTGGTTTAGTGGAATCAGAAGAAAAGTCAGTCAAGCTAACAATTTCGCGTCACTAAGACTTTATCAAACAACATACAGAGGTCATAATTTAATTTCTGGTTGTGTTTTGTTTGCTTTTAAATCTAAACCACAGCATATTAGAATTATCCCTGGTGTTGTTTTTTGAAAAAATTCCCGTCTCTGGGCTCCACCCCAGGCCAACTAAATCTGAATCTCTGGACATAGAGTCTGCACACTGGTAGCTTTCAAAAGATGCCAACTGAGTCTAATGTGAAGCCAGAGTTGAGAATCACTAATCTAAAATCGCAGGTTAGCAGAGTGTTTAACTCCAGATGATTATCATCTGGAATAGTTCTTTTAACTTGTTCAAGGATTTTCTCAGCTCTATTCTCATTGTATCTTCACAACTCTGTGAGTTCGGCAGCTCGGACACTATGCTTAGCACTGAACAGATGAGAAAATGAGGCTTAAAGATGTTAAATGAACTACCCAATTATACTGAGCTAATTATTGGCAAAGACACATTGTACCTTCACTGGAGGCAGAGTTCCTTGATTGCAAGCCCAGCACTTGCAAAGTTTCCCCAAACCGTGGTGCCTTTGCAGTCACTGAATTCCTTTACTATTAGTAAGTAACCCTAACACAGAGGTGGTCTCTAAAAAACCAAGGAATATAATGAGATCAGATTTCAGAAATAAGTATAACAATGTTTTTAAAAAACTCAATTTAGGGTTAGTGTTCCAAGGTGTCTTTTTCTGAAGTCCATGATGCACTTTTGAACGAGCTGACATGCTTCCCTTACCCTCACACCACCTTTCATAGATGCATATTCTCCCAGAGACTGAAAAGATTCAGGCAGTTTCTATTAAGATATTATTTTCAGAAAAGTATTTTTAAATGATTAAATATTCATAGAATATCAGAGGTAAGGGGAACTTTACTGATCAACTTCCCCACCTCCTCTCATAGATGAGAAACCTGAAGTCCTTTTTAATTCAATATATATGGAGTGCTAACACAGAGCCAAGCACTTCACATCCATTATCTTAATTAAATCTTCAGGATAACTCAATAAGATGGGTACCATTACCACCACCACCACCATCATCATCATCATCATTCCTGTTTAACAAACAAAAAAAGCCCTGAGGTTTAGAGATGCTAGAACACTTGCCCAAGGTCCCTGGGCTGGTAAGTTGAGACCTGGGATATACATTTGACTCGAAGCCTACGGCCTTATCCTCCACCTTCCATCACCAGGAGTGACAATAGTGCAAAAAGTGAAAGATAAATCATTATAAAAATGCCAAGAGGCGATCAGCGAACACTTATTTGAAGAGGTAGAGAAGTGCTATTTGGGCTAGGGCTTCACAAATATATAGGATTTCAGTAGACATTCCAGTCTGGAATCAACACTGATATTGAGGCAGAAAAGCGACAGGGAGGGCATAGGGTGAACTGGGAGAAAGAGAGGGTAAGGGGCGAGGAGTCAGATTGTGGAGGGTCCTGAGTGCCTGGCTGAGGAATTCAGACTGTAATTGAAGGCAGTGGGAGCCCCCCGAAGGTGTTTAAAATCAAGGTCATTGAAAAATGTGAACTGAGTTTTAGAAATACAGATCTCATGAAGTGTCAAGATTGAACTTGGGGAGCAGACCTTGGTAGTGGGGAGACCAACTAGAAAGCTGTCACGCCTCGCTAATCAGCTTCTTCACTCTTAATCACGTGCTGCACTTGCACCTTCCTCCTCTGAGTGCTGGGTTCTTCATGGCACCTTCATGTCTGTTTCATGATTCTTATATCCCAGTACGCTACCTGAATTGCCATGTCGAGGTCGGGCGACAGGGACCTGAACTTGGGCAGTAGGAATGGAGATGAGAAGACAACTTTGAGGAGCATTTGCAAGGGCCTGGTAACTGCTCAGGAGTGAGCAGACGAGAAGAGAGAAAGAAGAGCAGAGTAGAAAATGACTCTACCGTTTCAACTCAGGAGAAGGGGAACAAATAATGAGATACAGAAAGGAAAGGATGGCAACAACAGAGGTGGCAACATAAAGAGGTGAACGAGATGGCTTGGCCATGATCTCAATCCAACAGGCATTTATTAAGCAGCCACTCTGTGCTGGGCACTAGGGGAACAATAACGAGTTAGACTGGGTACTGCCCTCAAATATTACCAAGCAAAAGACAAGACTAGCAATAGCCAGAATGCCTGGCCTCCTAGTCTCATGACAAATGTCACCCTCTCACACAGGCCCTCCCAGATGGTCGTCTACCTCAAGCACCCTCCCCCATCACATGAGCCTGTTTTATTTCTTTATTGCACTAACAAGTATCTGAAATTCATTTGTATGTGCCAGCATTGTCTCTTTCCCCCAGGAGAATGGAAGTGTCACAGAAGCAGGAACTTTATTTCGTTGGCTGCCTGCCACACAATAAGCTCTCAGTAGGAAATACTCACTGAATACGTTGAAAAAAATAAGTGAATAAACTTCATCAAGGTTAAGACCTCAAACCAAACTAGGCGGATTTCCGGATGCCTAAGGCGGCATACTGAGAACTAAAGCGACCCTGAAGAGTAAAGCCATTTTGAGGAGGCCCACACCGGATCAGTGGCCCGACTTGGCCGTTTTGCATGGATTTCAGGAGAATCCACCCAGCGTGAGATGTTTAACAATAAGGCCAGCCAGCCACCTAGCTCAGGTTTTATTTCCGTTGTCCTTCTGACGTCAGAAGCACGAGTTGCCGCACGGTTTCTTCCATCAAGGTGACAAATTACAGCCTTGCTGGCCCCTGCAGCCTGAAAATCATAGACTGATTCTCTCCTCTCCCTAATATTAAAAAATTTAAAACCGACTGCAGAGATGTCAAATCCCCTTCCAAATGCAAACAAGCACCGTTTCCTAGCGCTGGGGTCTTTTTCGCTCTTCCTCCATCCATCACCACGGACTCGTCTGAAAAAAGTACATGATCTCGGCGGCAATTAGGCTTCCACCGGAGAAACAGTGCTATAAAAACTGGCTCCGCGCCGCAGAGCGAGACACAAAGGACTTTCAATTGTAGCACCACCTTCCCGAGCCGAAGACAGCCTGTGAGAGGCACCCCGAAACGCCGTGACGCTGGGACCGCGAAATTCCTTTTGCCGCCATATGCACTCGCACCTTCTCTGGCTACAGCTCAGCCCAAACCCCGGGCGGGCGGTTCCACGGGGAATAAGCGCCCAGGTAGCCCGCCCCGTAGCCTGTGGGGTCCCAGTGGGTGCTGAGGAGCCCGATGCTCGGGGGGAGGAGGGTTATAGGAAGGGGGGCGCCCCGGGGCGCGCACTAGGGCGAAGGAGCGCTTTCCGCTCGGCACCGACGCGGCGAGTTGAAAGGCCTTTTGTGGCGACGTTTAGGGAAGCGAGCGAGGTGCGGGGGGTGGGAGGAGGGGGTGGGGGGAGGTGAGGGCAGTCCGCGCCCGGGCCCCGCGCAAGCAGTGGCCTTTTGTTCGCCAGCTCCGGTGGATCCCGGCTCTCAGATCTGCACTACTCTTTCTCCCCTCCTTCATTTTCGGAAGAACCTCTTCAGGGCGGGAAAGGGCAGTGAGTCACTGCCAGCATCCTTTAGTCATCCCCCCCCCCCCGCCACATCCTCCTACTCGCCGTGGTTACTGAGAGAGGGCCAGAGCTCGAGGAAGGGGCGGCAAAACGTGCCCCTGATGACTCGCGCTCCGCGGCTCCCTTCCCCAGCCGGCGGCCAGTCCCCGAGACCCAGCCGGCCCACGCACACCCCGGGGGACATCACATGCTCACCTCTGGGCCTTGCGGACACGGAATCCCCCCCAAATGTCCGGGATTCAAACATTCCTCGGGTATGCAGTCGCGACATCAAGTCGGCTGCGCTCTCCCTCCAGACCCGCGTGGTCCCTGACCCGCGTATAATTTAACCAGATCTGGTGCCACACTCAGCCACTATGAAAACTGACCAAAAAAGTAAACCACAGCCCACGCAAAGGTGAAATCAGGGGCCCCTGCGCCTCCTCACGCTGCCGCGTGCGTTGGGAAGAACAGAGGACCTGGACTTTTCCTTTCCTAAAAGCAAAAGGCATCCGGCACAGCCGCGCACTCCTTCCTTTCAAGCCCGCATGGATGACTTCTACATTAGCGCCTCCTCTCACATCTAAAACATCCCTTTCCTCCCCGCCGCCACTCCCTCAGCTTTCCCCGGGCACGGAAAATCACCTTACCTCGGGCGGTAAGGAGAAAAGTGGCAAAAGGAGACGTCAAGGTGTCCGTCCTTCCGGGACTTTCTCCTGGCCGAGTGATGTCCTTTGTGTCAAGGTCTGGCTGCCTCGGCCGGGAAGAGGTGGCCTCCGTCAGCGAGGGCTGGGCGGGGAGGCTTGGCTTGGCGTGGCGGATTTCTGAGCAAGGTGAAGGGCGGAGGTTCGCGGCGACCTTCAGGCAGAGCGGCGTGGCTGCCCCAGCCCGCGCTCTCCTGGCTCTCTTCCTTTCCGGGCCGATTGCATCAGAATCTTCCCCCACCACTAACCCCCACCCACACTCTGCTCGCCAGCCTCGCACTTACATCCACACGCTCGGGCGCCGAGGGTCTCGAATCGTACTCATTCTCCTACTGGGGGGCGCGCCGCCCTTGCGCATCCATGGCTCGTGATGGTTTAACGGGGAAAGTCAGGCCATTCCTCTGCGTCCCGCGCGCCGTCGCTCTTTAATCACAGCTGTGTGTCAGTGAGCGATGCCCGTCACATGGTGTCTCTGCTGGCGGCCGCGCCTTGCTGCCTCTCTCTTGCCGCTCGCTGAGGATGCAGCGACCGCGGCTGGCGGAGATTGAGCATCGGGGAAGGGGTGAGGGAGGGGTTAGGGGCGCGCGTGTGCCGGGCGCACTGGCGGTGGTACCGGCAGCGGAGGCTGCGCGCAGCCTGGCCACCTGCCCTACGCCCTCCTGGGGCCCGGCAGTGAGCCCAGAAACCAACTGCGGCGGCAGCTGGAGACTGGAGCCCTTGGGGATGGAGGTGGGAGCGGCTAACAGGGCGCGGGAGGAGGAGACGAGGTTGTGCGCTGGAGTGGGGGGCATTTTGGGGTACGCCAAAGCCGGGCCGGAGCCGAGGAAGCGAAGGGAGTTGCATTGTGGGAAGGGCGCCGCATGAGGATGGCCGCTGGAGTGGCTGGTCCCCGCGCAGCCCCGCGAGCCGCTGGCAGCGCCTGGAGCTGCGGGCAGCGATGAAGCGGTGTGTTGGCTCTGGGGTCGGCACCGAGACGGCCCGGGCTGGCGGGAAGGGCACCAAAGCGGCCGGGGGAGCAGAGAGCGCAGGCCCCTTTGGAAACCCTTTGTCCCTAACCCGCAGTGGGAGTGCCTCCCCTCTTCCGGATCCAGCACCCGCAGCCCTCGCCAGCCCTCCCCGAGATCTGTGCTGTGGAGCTCTGTTTTGGGGACTGGGTGTGACGCGACCTGAAGGATTTGCTGAGCTCGGAGCGCGCACCTGCCTAGGCGCGGAGAGGCGGGAGCCCGCTCTCGCCCCCCCCTGGAGACCCCACATATTCCACCCCCGGGTCAACTGGGCAGGGACGCTCCAAATCCTGCCGGCAGGATGAGCCGGGGAGCAGGCTGGAGGGGACGAGGGCAGCTGGGCCCGTTTCCCTTCCTTTTGCTTACTCTTTGTTCCAGGCACAGCCCCTTTAACTGACTGGGCACTTCTTTGCATGGAGTTGTGTTTCCTTAAAATGGCGACAGGAAATCCCACCTGCGCGTCAGCCAATTAGACTGTCATTATAGCGCGAATTTGCCGGTTGGAAACGAGCTTTTTATTGACAGGAATGGTTCAGTCTCCGTGTTCCATCAAAACAGGAAAAGGAAGGTGAATCATCATTCAAAATTAATCTACCTGGAGCGTTTCAGGCGGGCGGACTGAGTAGTCACTGTAATGGAGTGGCTGTCGCTCTTTATCACGCTGGAAAAGCGAGAGGACAACCAAATGTCAGCCTCCTCAGAACTGACTAAAATCCTAATTCCCGTCGAATGGCAGTAAATGGTCTTTATTAGTTCAACAGTGGCTTCCTGAGAACCCTATTTAGAAGGCTCACTCTTGAATAAACCTGAGAAACTGTAAAGTCAGTGCAAGCAGAAGGGGACACAGGGATGGGCAGCCTCGCTGGGTAGACCTGCATTCAAATTCTGCCTCTGACGCTTGTTGCTTCCCCCACCTGCTTAACTTTGATCCTAGTCCCGTTTTCTCAATTTGTGAAAAAGAGGGTAAATAGTACCCCCATCATGTTAATATCCTACAGGTCATCAAAAGGTTGGTCCTTTCACCCCTTCCTTCCTAGAGGAAGCTAATTTAGTATTAAATTACTAATTTTAAATAGTGTACACCTTGCCTGGCACAAATAATTCTTGTGAATAAGGTTAAGAAATCCGAATAGGCAAAGTAGGTAAAGTGTGAGCAGAGCTCCATAAGCCCATTGAAATGTTTACCTCATTAAGCACAATGTGTACACACCAATGTTTGTTTGGAGAGCGTTGGATCTCAAGCTTATCTTTTGATTACAGTTTTAATTTACTTGCTAGTTTCAATGCACCAAAAAGACTGCAGTCACCTAGCAGTTTTTGAATTGGATTCAATGGTGATGAATTGAGTTCCTACTCTGTGCCAGCTACTGTGCTAAGCACTTTACATGTAAATATGATCTCATTTAACCCTTTCAATGACTGAATTGGGTATTATCTTCTTCGTATAAACAAGAAAGCAGGTTCAAAACGGCTCAGTTGGCCATGTTCACCTAAGACAGTAGGGGCTGAGATGGCGAGTGAGGGAGGGATTCCTGCTCAGGTCTGAATCCAAAGCCCAGCTCAGTCTCAACCGTGATGCTACAACCATGTGCAACCAGACGCTCTTGGGCCTGGAGTTTCACCCCTCATCTGGATTTTAGTTGACACCCTGCAACTGGAGTGTAGACATCAACGTGGAGGCTAGACTGCTGCTGTGTGGAGAAGTGGGGGAAAGGAGTGGGGAGGAAGTATTCAGAACCAGTGCTGGATAACTTCAGTATGAGGTTTTCTCCAGGACTGCTGTCGGTGAAGCTCCTTTCAGTGGCTCAGCACTTAAACCCAATTGCTCTGGTCTCAAATGTGGGCAAAGGGTGTCACCACGACTCCTATGTTCACTATGTGCTTACTGAGAGACAATCAACAGGCTGAGCACCTTAAAGATGGTCTCTCCTTTAATCCTCACAACATTCCGGAGAGGAGCAGACCATCCTCATCCCTGATTCAGAGGTTAGGGAATTGATCCCAGTCCACCCAGCTCTAGTTGGCACATCTAGGTCTTGAATCTAGAGCTGACTCAAAGCCTATTCTCTTCGCCTGGCTCTAGAATGTTCCGCCATGCTGGAATAGCCTTCTTTGGAGGGCTAGGAGGTGGGATGCATCCAGGGCCACTCTGCCTTCAGATGAGAACTCCTCCCGTATCCCCAGAGAGCCCAGGGAGTCAATTTGCTCTGTAATAGGTTTGTGAGCTCCCAGGGCTCATGTTGATAGTTTCTAATGTTCTTTGTGGACTTTCCCAATTGAGTAAATTTCCCAAAATGGTACTGAGGTGGTCAGGACACATTAACAGGTATTATTGTGGGCTGCCCTGTGGAACTGAGAAATAAAATTCTGTGTCTGCTCTGAAAATGTGGCTGGAGAAGCAATCTGTACTGTAAAGGGAAAATTGGTTCACCTCAGGTCACCTGAGAGTTTTCTGGTGGCCCCATAGGCCTTTTCTGTACGGTTCTAGGAAGGAGGGGCAGCTGTGGGAAGAAGGGTCAATCCACCCCAAAGAGGATTCAGCCTGAACTTAAGCAGCATCTGCACTCCTCTCAGCTTCACCCTGTACTCATGGGGTTGCCCTCGCCTGCCATCTGGGTTGCCCAACAGGACAGCTGGAAAGGGTCACACCAGCTGTGCGCTTCCAGAGAAAACATGCTTTCTGCCATGGATTTGCAAAGCTCTCCAAATACATCTGCCCTGATACTAGCAGACTTCTTGTGCATGGATTTTGAGTAATAGGATCAAAACTCTCTTTTGAATATATATAGTTTTTCTTTTTAATCTGTAAAGAACTGTCATAGGAGAGTCTAAATTTTAACAATGATGAAAATCAGAAAAATCAACTGGTAAGTTTATTTCAGAATAAGTGTCCTGGCCATTTCCTACTTGTAACAGAAGTAGCACAGCCATCTTGAACAAATATGACCTCATTAGAAAGTGTTATTTATTCTAAAATCAGTCTTTTATTCCTATTTATAGGGTCTACCCTCAAACAACAGATGGTCTTTAAAACTATTGGTTTGTCTTTGACTGATGTAATCACATTTCTTTGCCTGATTGACCCTTTTTTAACATTCTTGATGTTCCTTGAATCTCATCCATAGATGACAGTATTTTGACACTAGGAGTTAGTTAAGCAGCCACAGCAAAAAGTAAATTTGCAGCTGAAGGAGTCCCCACTTGTCTTGGCCATCCTTCTGCAGAGACATGGCGCTGTGTGTCCTACCCCACTGGGTAGCACTGTGACAGGGCCTACTGTCACCTCTTCCAGCATTGTCATCACCATTCTTTCTTGCCAGATTTGTAATTGGCTCTGGCAGGAGGTCAACAACCCCCACTGACTCTAAACTGAATTAAAATTAAAATCCCAGAGGGAGCCTCTTAAAAAATGTCTATTGTCTCTGACTTTGGCCCAGCTTAGGTTTGTAGAGTTGCTTATTTTTTATCTGTTAGGTGAGCAGGGAGTCGGTTTCATTAGGGATTGTGTCTGTAGGGCAGTACAGTCTCATTCATTCAAGGTAAACTAAAGAACCAAGGCCAGTGATCAGTCCTGAAAGTTTAATGTCTAATTTACCTGACATTTATGCATCATTCTTCAGGCCAATTGTTAAGTGCATCTTCCTAGCTTGTTGCCAAAGGGAGTAATGATACCCGTCTGATGATCAAATGACTCAGTGTCTGCAGAGTACTTACGGTAATGCTTGGTGCATAAGAAATGCTCAATAAATGGTACCTGTTATTATTTTGCACACTTTGCAGATATAAGCACAGGGCAATGATTTTTCAAAGCTCCAGTTTATAGGCACAAAGTATGCTATTATGTTCACCCCATACTGAAACAGCTGTCACGCCCACACCTCCAGTCCCATTCCTCCTCCTGTGGGCAAGAGGAGACAGAAGGTAGTAGAGAAGAGTGAGTCCTCCATTTCAACTCCCAATCTTACCTTTAAAGTGAGAAAGGGAAGCTTAGGATCTACATAAGAATGTATTAATTAAAAATTAGAAGTGTTCCAAAACCGAGAATAGCATCTGTACTTAGTAATGGTGCCAGTGTAAACCGGTACAACTTTTATGCGGTAGCAAATTTAGTGGTTAAGGGTGTGGGCTCTGGGGCCAGATTTCCTGAATTCTAATCCTGGCTCCACAGCATACTAGCTCTGGGACCTTAGGCAAGTTACTTAACTTTTCTGTGCCCCAGTTTCATCATCTTTAAAACAGAAATAAACAATAATACCTACCTATTAGGTTATGAGAAATATGTATGTTAATATGTGTAAACACTTAAAATAGTTCACGACATATTTTAAGTATTCAATAAACAATAACAATTATTACTGTAAAACAGTTTGGTAATAAATAGGGGGAACTTAGATCCCATTGAAGTCACTTCTGGGAATCTGCACCCTAAAAATAATGCATAAAGATGTTCACGAATAGCACAGAACGTAAGGTCACAGGCTTTGGAATCAGGCAAGTAAAGGTCAAAAGCATGTTTAACAGCATTCATTCAAAGCAAGGATAACAGAAATTCATAAATGACAGGTCCAAATTAAATACTCAGGCGTCTAGGCTTGAGGAGAGTTCTAACCCTCCATAAGTCCTTAGAGATCCTTGGGAAACAAGGTACAGGGCTGACTGTTCCTTAGTCCTGACCCAATGTGATCATTCTTACTTTCTTATCAGTTTGGGTGTCCAAAAGCAATACAGCCAGAGAAAGGATCTTCATCCAAGAGCAAGAGAAATGAAAGCGATAGCAGGGAAGTGATGAAAGACATCAAGGAAAGTGAGGAGACAGATAAGAAAATGAGGAAATGAATGACAAGATCAGAAGGCAGGAAGATCTGGAACAAGTCACAAATGCATAGCGTGAGTCATCTCAGGCCAGGACCAGGGCTGGGTCATCTCAGGATGCTGGAGGCGCTCATGGGGGGCTATTTGATGCTAAAATCTTACTGGGCAGAAATACGGTTTTTGTCTTTTCTGCTTAAAGGTAGCTTTCGGGGGAAGGAGTTGTTTTTCCTTTTTGTTTTAATTTTTTTGTTGCTGGCAGTACTTAAGGGGAAGAATCCTATTCATTACTTGAGTAGAGTAACATGCTTTAGTAAATAATTGTTCTTTTTTTGGGGGAGAGGACGATTTGCTCTGAGCTAACATCTGTTGCCAATCTTCCTCTTTTTGCTTGAGGAAGATTAGCCCTGAGCTAATGTGTGTGCCTATCTTCCTCTATTTTGTATGTGGGTTGCCACCACAGCATGGCTGATGAGTGGTGTAGGTCCTTGCCTGGGATCCAAACCCATGAACCCGGGCTGCTGAAGTGGAGCAGGCTGGACTTAACCACTATGCCATGGGGCCGGCCCCTAAATGATTGTTCTTAAAATAAGAAATTCTCAGTAATTTTCAGTGTGCTTGATTTTGAAGCACTGTTTATTCAGTTATATTTTAGGCATCTGATGCTATTTCGTAATCACAAAGGGGGTGATTTTAATGAGATTTAAAACTGATAGTGTTCTATCGATATGTATTTATAGCTATCTATACGCGCACGTATATATGTGCTTCTAAAATAAAATGCCCAAAGTTTTTGATTCAAATGTAATATGTCCAAAATGGAATGCATTATTTTTTTCCCCAATCCAAACCCTCTTCTCCTCCCATAGACCTCATCTTGGGAAACAGCCCCGCAATGGGCCAGTTGCTCCAGGTGGAAGCAGGGCAGTGTCTTAGCTGTCTCCTGCACTCTTAACATCAGATTAATGCATACTTTGAATGAACATTTACTACTAAGTGCCAGGCATTCTGTTAGTCTTTCACGGAGCTTGGAGTTAGAGTGAGAGACCCACATTCCTCAGATGATCTCACCAGTGAATGTGTAAATTACAGATGGAGGTGACTGCTCTGAGGAAAAGGACTCGGCGCATGACTCTCGGAGAGTAACAGATGAACGTCCACTGGTCTGGGAATCAGGAAGGCTTCCCTGAGGACTGGAGCCTTGTTTGGATTGTATCCTCTTTATGCTAAGGGTTTTAATAAGGAGGAGGAGATGGACATGATCCAATGTGCATTTTCAAGGGAATAATCTCTAGTCCTATCTCTCCACATCCTGAATATTTCTGGCATCTGTTCCTTTTCCTCCATCTTCACGACCATAACTAGCATGAGCCTCCATTAACCCACCCCTGGGAAAGTTCTCTCCAAAGGGCATTGATCATGTACCTCATCACTAAAAACATCTTGATGATACTTATGCAAGGTAATATGTACAGGTATGTGTTTGTCAATAATACATATATGTATTGCTGTCATATTTATTATATACATTAAAAACCTTCAAAAATTTAAAAATTAAATAGGATTTTACAGTTTACATTTATTTGTTAATATTTTATTCTATTACTAAAATATATTCCCATTAAAATATCAACATTGTAATTAGACAAATTTGGTTCAATATACTTTATTTTTAAAATCTTAGTTTGACACTCTGTGATACAGCAATTCACAAGTCTAGTTCCAAATGTGATTTATTTTGACTCTTGAATTTAATGGCTGTCATAGCTGGAAAAGAGACCACACAGAGACACATGGACCCAACAGAAGCAGTGTTGGCTGCACTTACCAAATTAAGCCACTCATTTCTTAATCCCTAAGAATATACACTTTCTTAATCCCATAAATACACACTTAGATGAAGGTCATCATTCATGATTATGGAAGTGAACCCACGAACCCTATTTGATAATTCTGAATTTGTTTTGGCAGACTTCTTATCACATTTGATTAGATGGTCATTGCTTTACCTTTCAATATGGCTGACCAAAGAGCTCTTACTAGGACTGAAAGTGTCAGCTCTGCTTTTTCTTATTTCCTTATGCTTACATTATTATTATTTTTAACCTGAAGTTTCTGTAGAGGAATCTTTTAAGTCTACTTGTCCATTTTAGGAGGACAAGTTAAACTAGATAAAACAGAAAATATAATTTATAAATTCACTCGGCTGAGCACACAGAAACCCAATACATTGCCATATGCTGAAAGGGGACAAATTAACATGGGCACCGTTGTCACCCCTTGTGCTCCTTGCTCAAGATACCTTGAGAACTGCACGTGACAGGAGGCCATCTAATGTGTAAGCTGAGGGAGGGCCATCATAGATCTACTAACCTACACAGAAGTTCCAATATTTTCTCCCTGTAGTCCACTTTGTCACTCCACCTTTGCCTTCCCTGCAAGCCTCCTAATTGGAATTCCTCTATCTACTCTTGGCCACCTAATCTCTCCACTGCAGTGTAGAAGTCACTTACTCTGGCTGGCCAAACAAGCTTATATGCTTGCCTACGTTGAAACTATTTATTCAGAGACTGTCTTCCCCACTGGTCTGCAAGCTTCTAAAGGCAGATGGCATGTTTTTAACTGTTTCTGAGCATCTCAGACATAATAGAAGCTCAATAAATATTTGTCCAATTAATGAATGTATGAATGAGTAAATAGAATCTCTTTACAGTTAAGTAGCTCTAATTCTTTTATATTTAATTTAAGTTTCAGGTCCTTAAAAGGACAAGGAATATAAATATATATAAAAATATTTATCAAATGTGCATTTAGCTAAGTTTTTAAAGTTTAGGAGCCTATGTACACAAATCAAATGAATAGCCATTTTTGGAATCTTGTGATGAATAAATTTCAGTTTTAAAATGTCAAGGGTAGGGGCCGGCCCCGTGGCGTATAGGTTAAGTGTGAACGATCCACTGCTGGCGGCCCGGGTTTGGATCTCAGGCCACACCAATGCACCACTCATCAAGCCATGCTATGGCAGCATCCCATATACAAAATAAAGGAAGATGGACACAGGTGTCAGCTCAGGGCTAATCTTCCTCAGCAAAAAGAAGAAGACTGGCAACGGATGTTATCTCAGGGCCAATCATCCTTACCAAAAAAAAAAAAAAGAAAGTAATGTATTTACTTTAACAGTGTTCTAGTTTTGAGAATTATCTGAAAAATTCAGAGCCCGGACCACCTAAAAATTATCCTTCCTTATTAGCAAGTGTGGTTTTTACTTCCAAAATGATCTGGATAAGTGCCGGCATTCTCCAAGTATAAAATTTGTAGGTGGAGTCTAATTGAAGTCTAATTAAATTTGTGCTTTAAAAAAAATAGTTACAAGTTAATTTGTTCTGTTGTTCCTCCTTGCTCTTCCTATAACAATTAGTATTTAGACATAATCCTATAGTTAAGATATAAACCACTTAGCAATATCAATTTAGTGATGAATTCAATAGTTCTTTCTCTGTATTCAATATCGTTACTTTGATCAAAAAAGAAATGCACTGATCTTTCCTTTTTAATTTTGAAAAGGAACAGAATGATAGAAAACTGTCTTACTGCTTGGCATTTGTCCATTCATTCATTGGTTCAATGAATGTTTTCAAAGTTAATTCCTTTTGCAAGATTCTTTTATCTGATTCTCTCATCTCCTTTGGACACTTGCTCCTGTGTTTATTCTTTTACCACTGTATTTTCATCCTCTTCTCTACTGACTATAAAGTATTCAAACCTCTCCCATCATTAAAAATAAAGAAAGAAAGGGAGGGGGAGGAGAAAGGAGGGGGAAAAAGAGACAGGGAGAAAGAAAGGGAGGAAATTTATCTTGATCTCACATTTCTCTCTAGCTACAGCTATCATTTTTCTTCTATTTAAGAGCCAAGCTTCTCCAAAGAATAGTTAACAATATAGTTCCAATTCTTTACCTCCCATTTTCTCTTTAAACGCACACACACACGCACTTGCAAGATTAATTTATTCTCACTGTAGAAAAGTTGGAAAATGCAGTAAAATGTAAAGAAGAAAACTAAAATCATCCATAAGTTTATATACTATAGATAACCACTATTGACATTTTAGTTCATTTTGTACATGTACATACCTTTTTTATAATCAGAATCATGTCCAGTTTTGTATTTTTATGTGACATCAAATTTTGATCATTTTACTATATCATTAAAAATTCCTCAAAAACATACATTTTAATGACTATAAAATATTCCATCGTGTGGTTTTGCAGTCATTTTCATTAGTTTCAGATTTTCACTTTTTAATATATGTATATAATAGTTTTTCCCCATCTCCGATTATTTCCATAAGATAAATTTCTAGAAGTAGAATTCCAGAGTTAAAATGTAGCAGTGTTTTAAATCACTTGATACAAATTTAAAATCACTTTTTGAAAAGAGTATGCATTAAAACATTAATAGTGTGTGAAGGCGCTTATGGCATTGAATCTTCAGCATTCTCGAGTATTATAATTTTGCTCATTTTTATTAATTTAGTAAGTGAAAAAGAGTTTCCGGGTTTAATTTGCATTTCTTTTGTTACCAGTTTTATTGATCTTCTAAAACGTGCTTATTAGACCTTTAATTTCTTCTCTGAGATGTTTATCATGTGCTTCACTCATTTTTCTCTTAATATTTTAATGTTTTTAAATCCATTTGTTTAAGCTTTTTATATTTTAAAAGTCATAATTATAGCTACATTTTTTCAATATTGTTTGCCTTTTATTTTTTTATATGCAAAAGTTTAAAATTTTGATGTCAATGAAGAGTTGAGTTTTTTTCTTAGACCTACAAATTTGTTTCTCATACAGAGATAAGATAATATTCACCAGAATTTGGTCTTCGTTCTTATGACTTCGATTTTCTCTCTTATTTAATTCTTTAATCCCTCTAGTGAGAGTTAAGAATCTAAATTGATTTGTCCCAAATCACTAACCAATTATTCCAGCACCAGTTGTGAAAATTCCTTCTCTTCTCCTCTCAGTGTCGCACCTCCTTCGTCAGATGTTATTACATTCAAAAAATATATATATAATAAGGCTCTGCTCCTGATCTAACTATTCTGTCCACTGATCTGTCCGTTCTTTGATTACCTATATTTATTTATTAGACCCTTGTTATATGTTTTAATATCAACTAGGGCACAAGCTTTTTCATATTTTTCTTAGCTATTCTTATATCTTTATTATTCCAGATGAATTTTAGGATCCTTGCTAAGTCAATAAAACAAAAACACTAGAATTGGACTTTTGTTATGCCTATAAATCAGTTTAAACACACACATAAAACTTTTACAACAAAAACACATAAAATATCTAAAAATTCTCTTAAAAAGAAATGTGTAGGCTCTCTTTCTATATTTTTTAAAGTATGAAATTTTGCTGATATATAAATGGAGATCTGAATACATTGAGAAATATACCATGCCCCTGAATAGTCTGAAGATAGCAATTTTTCCTAAACTAGTTTACAGAAAAGTAACTTTGTAAATAAAATTTTATTTTTTAAAATAAAAAAGGTATTTTGCTAACCATGCACAGCTAAGATGCCATTTTTAGGTAAATTACAATTCTATGCATAAATAGGAATTCCTTATGTACTTAATTTTTAACCAACCACGATATATTTGTTGACATTCTTATTCTATGGGTAAAAATAGTAGACACAACTTGTGTTTGCTATATAGAGTAAAAAAGAATCTTGGTCTAAGTTACCAAAAATGTTTGAAAATTAACCAATTAGATATCTGTCATAGGTTGGGTTCCTTGGGAAGTAGTCTAAGACTTAGATCAATGAGCAGAAAGTTTATTAGGGAATGGTCTTGGGATCCACACTTGAGGCAGAGAAGGAAAGGAAGCAAGATTAGGTGAGAGAGAGAAGCTGCGGTATGACAATCTCAGCAAAAGCCTCAACCAGCTACACAGGGAGCTCCAAGGCTGTGGTGGCCCTTCAGAGTTGTCTTGAGTTAGGGTGAGGGGCCAGATAATTTTACCCCCATATTGACCAGTCATGGGATGCAAGCTACCATGAGAAGGGAATGTGATCTTCAGTGAATCATCTTTCTTTAGCTGAGAATCTTCCATAAGAGGGCAGATAAGTGAGGGCTTCTGTCAGTTGCAGTCCTAAAGGAGGATACAGACAGTGTCCCACAGTGTCCTCTATAGTAAACTTAAAGTAGTCCTTATAATTTCCACATCATGTACCATGTATACATGCAGACGCAATAAATATTTGTAACAGCAGAAAACAATTCTTTTAAAAACACAGCCTAGTGTACTTCATGTCATAAACAGATAAGAAATGTAAGAGGAAGAATTCTAGAGTTCTCTTTGTTCTGACTTGTCTGACTCTTGGGCATAAAAAACTGGGATGGGAGAATTTGAATCTCATTTCCTTCGCTTTCCATTCCCTTCTTCAGTGAAGCAGCAAAATAAAAGGAAGCCGGGAGGAAGGGCAAAGGATCAAGGTATGCCACACATTCACGAAGAGGGAACAGTTTTTTGTTGAGAGTAACCTATCCATATTAAGAAAAATAGCTGACTTTTCTCACCTTTATGAAGCGAGGTTGGGGGATGGTGGGACAGGTAGAGACGGAGGGGAGAATGGGGAGGATATGGAGGTGCACCCGCTGAGGAAGATTGCAGGGGAAGGGACAGAAGGATAATGACTGAACACCTGTTTGTGCCCATCTCCGGGTCACATGTTTGCGTGTTGCCTGTTTCGCCTTCACAACAACATTTGAGATGGATACTATTATCCTCAATTTTCAGAGGCAGGATTGAAGGGCAGAGAGGGGATATAACTGAGTCAAGAATTCATAGACAGCAGCTGAGCTAGAATTCAAACTCAGATCTGTCTGCTCTCAACACCTGTGTTTCTTTCTATTATATGCTGTCAATATGAGGGATAAATGGAACAAAACAATTAGAAATCATCCCTCCATTATGAAATCATCCCTCCATAGTTATAAAACTGAGCATAACTCAGTTTTATCATTCATTGGTTTAGTAAACATTTATTGAGTGACTACCGGGCCCTTTACTATTTGTTGGTATTAAAAAGAGATGAGTAAAATACAGTTTTGGTCATGAAGATCTACTGAGCTTATCAGTCTTATTAGGGTGTTGGTTTTGCTATTTCGCTCCTATACTAGTGGCAAAGTAACTGAAATAGTTATCCAATTAATTTCATTGATAGTTTGCCTGAGTCACCTTAATGCATGACAAGCTAGGCATCTGAAAGACATTAAAAATGTAGGGTGTGGCCTGAGTTGGACTTTTGGAGAGGAAAGGAGAATATGCTGACATATGGGACAGGGAACCCATTTTTCTAATGGAAACAAAGTAAAAGAATGTAAATGTAAGGAGAGTAAAAATGCAAGGTAAGAGGGGCATTCCTGAGTTGTGTGTTCACTTTAATAAAGTGAACTTTATTAAATAAATAAATAAATAATAATAATATTCAATAGTTCAATAAAGTGAACTAAAATAGTAAGTTAGATGCTCTTCATTCTTTCTTTTGGTATAGGATCCTGGTTACAGGCATGGGCTTTGCCACTAAACATACCCAGTTTCTAGTTCTAGTCTCGTCCACGTGCGAGATGCATGCGTGGGCAAGTGACTTAACCTCCTCAATCTTGAGTAGCTTCACTTGTAAAACAAGGATCATAATAGAACCTATCTCATGGGAATGTTCTGTGGATTACATGAGACATCAGCTTAAACGGAGCCTGACACTTAGTGTTACTACTTATTAGCTCTTGTTAGGAATTAGTATTCTTTACTTCAACACCTGTTTAACTCCATTTTATCTTCAATATGGGAGATAGTAGAGCCTAGTGGTTAAGAAAATGGTATCTGGAACCAGGCAGCCTGAGTTCAAATCCAGGTTCTGCTTGCGCATGTTACTTAACCACATTGTCCCTCAATTTCCTTGTCTGCAAAGTGGAGGTTATAACAGTTCCTACTCAGAGTGTTGCTGTGAAGATTAAGTGAGTTAATGGATGTAAAACCTCTAGAGCAGTAAATATAGGAAGAGCTGTGTGAATATTAGCTATCATCATCATCACCATCATCATCATCATGACTTCTTGTATTGTTAAAGACATTTGCTCCTCCAGATAGCTAATGTTGCAAAACACACAAGAACATACTGGTATATACACACAGAACATACGGGTATATACACACACACACACACCCCAGCCACAAATAGTCCAAGCTGCTACAGTCCCTTCTCTAGAGGGATCAGCAATGCACTTAGTCCCCCGTGGAATTTCCCTGGGAAAGGGAGGTGACTTCTGTACCAGAATCTAAGGGCAAGATAAGACAGAAGGAGTGAGCAGCCTGTGGCACAGCCAACCAGGGACAAAGGGTAACCCCAGTGCCCTCGTCACCTCTCTTATCAGCCTCCTTTCCTTCTTTCTGTCTCTCTGCCCTCCACTGCTCCCCCAGGGCCTCTCTTGTGTCCAGTCCCTGGTGTCAGTGAATTTCAGCCATGAGCCATGGCTAAAGTATGAACTCTAATTAAGGTACTTGCTGATAACGTCAGGTATGAAACCTCCCAGGGGTCCTTTTCATTTCTTACAGGAGGAAGGGACAGTGCCTCTTTGTGGCTTCCCCTCTCCAGCCCTCCCCCTGCTCTTTGACACCTACCCGGGTCACAGTAAGAGACCGTGCAAATGGAGCCGTGGGGCCTTTCCTTCCGACTCCGCCTGCTGCTCCTCTGCAGGCGCTGGGTTACACGCACAGGGTCTGCAGGGACAGGACCAACGGCAGCTGTTCTGTTCCCATACCAGATTATGAGTCAAAGCAGGGGTTCCTCTTTTGGGTTTAGAAAATGTTTTCACCAGAATCTAGTCAATCTCTTTGACTTCTCTCTCATAAGAAACTTTCACACTTGTAGTTGGAGAAAAGAAGAGAGCCAGAGAGCACATTAAAAAGAGGAAGGGGGGGTGCTGGCTGGCCGGTGGCGTAGTGGTGAAATTCACAGTTCTGCTTCTGCGGCCCTGGGCACGGACCCGTGCACTGCTTACCAAGCCATGCTGTGGTGACGTCCCACATACAAAGTAGAGGAAGATGGGCACAGATGTTAGCCCAGGGCCAATCTTCATCAGCAAAAAGAGGAGGATTGGCAACAGATGTTAGGTCAGGGCTAATCTTCCCACCAAAAAGAAAAAAAACAAAAACAAAAACAAGAGGAAGGAGAAAGAGGTTTACATGAGGACTTTGACAAGGTCCCTGAACCAACTAGACTTGCCGTGGGTGTGCCAGTGACAATGCAGGTGTCAGCTAAATGAGAGACCTCGAAAGCATCGTAGAAACACAGCATTCCCAGCTGGGATGCTGGGATTTCCTCCATAACATCCCTGATAAGTGGTCTTCTAGCCTCTTGGGGCTATTTATAATGTTTTCAGGTTATTCTGTTTATCCTTCCTCTGTCCTTCCCCTCCCATCCTCCCCCTCCCTTGGCCACGTGACAGGCACCGCAGATTCTCGGGAGCAGCTTCTCGTATATTCTCTCTGTAGCCACCACCATCACCCCAGGCCAACGCTAGCTCCATCTGTCTTGTCTTCTCTTCGTCAGCATAAGTACTCAGTCATTCCCTATATGTGTATTGACAGTATGTCTTGTGCTTTAAAATTTCAAATATATGGTCTCTGCTCACGTTGGCCATTTGTTGTTGGACCACGTGTCCCAGACTTTGTTTGGAGAAGATGTTACTCTGGACGGCTAGGCTACTCCTCCAAATTCCCTAATTCTGACCCCTGATCTTGTACTCTTCCTCCCCATTCAACCCATTACAACTTCCTAAATACTTCACACAGGTACTTGTAAAATTTGCTGACCTCTAAAGAACTCTAAATGTTGTTCTAAAGTACTGTTGAACATGGACTGCAGGGTTGACCAGAGTGCGTTAGGAGAGGGTACAAGTGATCAATCTTATGGGTGGAGGGGTGTAAGAGGGAGTGCAGAGTTACCGTCTGAAGTTAATAGAAAAGAGGAAAAGTGAGGGGCTGGCCCAGTGGCATAGCGGTCAAGTTTGCATGGTCCGCTTTGGCAGCCCCGGGGTTCTTGGGTTAGAATCCCAGGTGCGGACCTACACACTGCTCATCAAGCCATGCTGTGGCAGCTTCCCACAAGCAAAATAGAGGAAGATTGGCACAGATGTTAGCTCATGGCCAATCTTCCTCACGAAAAAAACAAAGAGGAAAAAGTGCATTCCATCAAATTTACACCTGAAATCCCTTAAAACTTTGGGTCTTTCCTTTCCTTGATCAATACGTGTCTTCTGTAGATTATTTTTGTTTCTTTATCTCTTTATTAGTTAATATTTTTCTACGGTCCTCAATTAATTCTTCAATTTCTTCCTTGAGAATATCCACTCAATCCTTGCCACTCAAGAATCAACCCTGCTGGCATCAGCTGGGAGCTAGTTAGAAACGCAGAATCTCGCGCCCCACCTCAGACATACAGAATCCACATTTTAACCAGATCTCTAAGTGATTCCTATGCACACCGAAGTCTGAGAAGCACTGTACTAAACCATCACAGCCGCCTGAAAATGCACTAGGTTTCTTTGTCAGTGGCTGGAAAAATCTTAAAATAATGATGCTTTGTTCCAAAATTGCACCAATGTATGCCAATCATTTTATCCTTCACGGCATGCATTGATTTTTTTTTTTAAAGGAAGGTGCATCTAGGTAAATTCAGGGACATTCAAGATGAGAGTGATATACTCCAAAAAGTACAGAGATAGAGTACTTCACTGTATTTCTAGGAGAAGATGGAGGTTTAAATCTTTGTCATATGATAAAAATGGCAATGAGGAAAGGAAGGGACTTGAGCAGAATGGAAAGTAACTTCAGGACTGGAGCTGAAAAGGCAGGGGGATAGACTTGGAGTGGCCATATTGGGTCAAAGTGAGAAAGAGTCAATGGGCACTAACCCAACACCCATGATTGGAACGCTGAAGCAATGTGGGGCAGTTAATAGACTATCACGTGAACATTTGAGCAAAGAAATAACGTGACTAAAAAGGATATTGCGATCTTTTAAAGAAGTTGTAAAAGATGGACTAGAACTTTTCCTAAGCCTTGGTTTTCTCGTCCATAAAATGGAGGGTAAATTCTAGTGTGCGGATTGTCATAAGGAATAAAAATAAACCATGTAAAGAGCTTAGACCAGGCTTGGCACATAGGAAGCACTCAACTGGCACAGAGGTAGCTACAATTATTCTTGTGTGGGGGTTAGAGACTGAAAGCAGAGGGAACATCTAGGGAGCTCTTCCAGTGGTGATAATAATAGCAACAGTGATCAAGGGCTCACTGTGTGCTGGCCATTATTCTAAAAGTGTTTTATAGAAGGGAACACACACTCCTCACCACAGTCCTAGGAGGTAGGTACTGTCATCTCCATTTGTCAGATTGGAACTCAGGGACAGAGAGGGCAAGTGACTTGCATACGTTGCCACAGCAGGATTCAGATGCACAGTGTGACTTCAAATCCGGCACTCTCCACCACCAGGCTATTCCACTACAGGTGTTCCAGTGAGGACAAGGAGGAGAGGTGTGATGGAGAAATAGCAAAGAAGGGGAGGAGCAAAAACCAGGCAGTGAGGAACAGAGAGCCACGTGTGAGCAAACAGCCCTGGGTGAATATGCAAAGCCCAAAATAACCGAGCTGGTGAGCAAAGCCAGGAGGAAAATGGCACCAACACCAGAGATGGAGGCCTGTTTTGTTTTCGGCTTACCGTCCTTGAAGTGGTTAAGGTTTGATCAAAATCTCTTGGATCATTTTGGAGCTATACAAAATTATTTTTGAAAAATAGGATTGCTTCTGCTTTTTGAACAAAGAGCACTCAGAACAGGTTATTCACCTGAGGCCTGCGTGTCCAGTGATTAGTTTTGTACATAGGTGAGCATTTCTCTCAAGTAGCACATATTTAAAGAGCATAAATGGCTTTTTTTCACACCCCATTGAATTTACACTGGTTTTACCTTCCTGCACAGATGGCCTGGTTTTCCTCTTCCTGTGCTTAATTCTCACTGAAGCCAGAGAGTGTTAGATGCCCATGAGGATTCAGCAGAGTTAAGGAATACAGGAAGAGGAGTCAGATGGTGCTAATATTACAACAAAACTGCAGGGAATGGTTCGTAAAGTTGTGATATTATGCATAAAGCATTAAAAACATTTTTGCAGCATAGTTAATAAAATGGGAAGATGCAAGAAATGTTAACTGAAAATAAAGTAGGAAACTAAATAATATATGCAGGATGATTCTCAAATGGTAAAATTAAAAAGTGTATATAAATGTGTTATATATATTACATTTTTTTAAAAGGCCAGGAATTTATAAAAAATATTATTAGTGGTTATTTCTGAGCAAAAGGACTTAGGGTGATTTTATTTTCTTTTTAAAATTCATCTTCATTTTTTTGTACACTGAGTGTGTCTTAATTTTATAGTCAGAAAAAATCCCATACCATTAAAAAAGAAAAGCAACATTTAGAGTTTATTTTTCCTGTTAGGTGTTTAAATCTGAATTAAAGCTGCAGTTTCTGCTGAGATTTTTGCTGGTGGGAGTGGGGGGAGGCATTAGTCCCCAAGATTTCTGCAGTTGCCATGTTATTGGTATGTTTTGAGTGCCTTAAGTGCAGAGAAGAAGTGAGGCTCCGCATCTTTCACCAGCTGTTAATTGTTTAGCAACACTAAGTAGAATTGCTCTTCTATTAAGTGGAAAAGTCAGCCTAGAGGGACAGAGAGAGGGGGTGGTGGTGACGGAAGAACCTTCAGAAGAGCCTTCCTCTTCAGCATTTTTCAGCGATGATTACTCCAGGGACTCAGCCAGCTGCAGCCTACAGCTGTGTTTCCATCTGTGCTAGTGGGGCTGGAGGATGAGTATGTCAAGTGCCCTTTTCTGGGGCATGTTGACTAGCCAGTAAATACGGTAGAGCTGTGGCTACACGGAAACTCTAGGGAATGGGCTTTCTGGACCAACTTCCAGAAAGTTGACGTTCTACCTTCCAGGTGTCAGAAAGATCAAGTGAGCTAATATATATAAAAAGTGAAACCTGCAAAGCACTATATTGATGTGTTTGTGTGAGATTACAATTATTCCTCTTCTTAAGCTCTAGAACTTTAAAGCTTGATCACCATTACTTTCATAAGTGGCGTAGACAACATTTTTTATTGCTTAGCATATTTTAAAATTCTGAAAACAACATTACAATGACCATAAAGAATGCTTTGAACAAGAAATGAATGATCCATCATTCAAGAACCCAATTATTTCCATTTTGGGGGCTTTGAAGTGTTTATGCTTATATTATAAGAATAATTAAACTATATTGCAGAACATTTGGGGGAAAAATATCATCCCTCTAAAATTGCACTACCCTAAGACAACTGTCATCAATTCTTTGTATTCTCTTCCAAGTTTTTTTTAGAGGCAGCTTCTTTAAAGCTTAAACTATAGTGGTTATAATAATTTTGTAATCTGATTTCCTTTTGCTTTTCTGCTTAACACCATATGAAATAGGAAACATTTTAGGGTAATGGTTAAAAAAAACCCATGCTCTGGAGTCAAGTGGGAGATTCTTTAAGGAGTTCTCGTCATATTAAGTGGAAAAGGGAAGTCAACCTGGAGAGGGACAGGGAGGATGAAACAAGAACCTTCAAAAGAGCCTTAAATGGATCCGGCTCCATGGCCGAGTGGTTCAAGTTCCACACGCTTGGCTTCAGCGGCCCAGGTTCTCGGGTTTGGATCCCGGGCGTGGACCTGCTCTACTCACCAACCATGCTCTGAGGTGTCCTATATACAAAAAAATAGAGGAAGATTGGCACAGATGTTAGCTCAGGGCTAATCTTCCTCAAGCAAAAAAAGAGGAGGATTGGCAACAGATATTAGCTCAGGGTGAATCTCTCGCAGCAAAAAAAAAAAAAAAAAAAAGGAGCCTTAAATGGGGGTAATACCTACTTCACGGAATTACTGTGAGACGGAAATGAAGTAATATCCACAACATAGCTAATATACCGCCTGGGACATAGTGAAGATTCAATAGATGGTAGCTTATTGTACCATACATAGGTCGTTCCATAGACTTTATACTAATTATTTTAATATCAATATAGGATTCCACCAGATAAATGTACCATAATGTCTTTATTGTTGACCATTAATTTTCTTATAATTTTTCAGCATTATAAATCATGTGGGGCATGGCTTTTCCCATATTTTAGATTATCTCTTGAGACTATATATAATTTAATGGAATTACTGTGTCCATGGGCATTTTACGGTTCCTATACAGCAAAACTGTCTGTCTAAAGTGAGGGAGAAATTAAATCTTTCCCAGCTAAACAAAAGCAGAAGATGTTTGTTACCACTAGACCTGCCCTGCGAGAAATGCTAAACGGGGTCCTGCAGGTTGAAATGGAAAAGACAATAGACAGTAATTCAAAGCACAGGAAGAAATAAAGAGCTCAATAAAGGTAAATACATGGGCAATTATAAAACCTAGTATTATTGTAACAATGGTTTGTAACTCCACCTTTTGTGTTCTACATGATTTAAGAGAATAACACATTTTTAAAAAACCAATTATTTGTCTAAAAGCTAGTACTACTGCAACTTTGGTTTATAACTCCACATTTTGTTTTCTACATAATTTAAGAGACTAATGCATTTAAAAAATTACTAGTTTATGTTTTTGGACACATAATATATAAAGATGTAGTTTTATGACATCAACAACTGAAAAGAGTGAGGGTGGAAATGTAAAGGAGTAGAGTTTTTGTATGTTATTGAAGTTAAGCTGGTATAAGTCCAAATTAGAGTGTTATAACTTTAGGATGTTAAGTGTAATCCCCATGGTAACCACAAAGAAAATAACAACCCAATTCAAAAATGGGCAAAGGACCTGAACAGATATTTCTCCAAAGTAGAGATACAAATGGCCAACAAGCATATGAAAGGATGCTCAACGTCACTAATCTTTAGGAAAATGCAAATCAAAACTACAGTAGGATACCACCTCATACCCAGTAGGATGGTTGCTATCAATAAAACAGAAAATAACAAGTGTCGGTGAGGATGTGGAAAAATTGGAACCTCTGGGCGCTATTGGTGAGAACATAAAATGGTACAGTGGCTGTGGAAAATAGTGTGGCAGTTCCTCAAAAAACTAAAAATAGAATTTCAATATGATCCAGCAAACCTCATTTCTGGGTATATATGCAAAAGAATTGAAAGCAGAGTCTTGGAGAGATATTTGTACACCTACGTTCATATTAGCATATTCACAATAGCTAAAACGTGGAAGCAACCCAAGTGTCCATTGACAGATGAATGGATAAGCAAAATGTGGTATATACATACAACAGACTATTATTCAGCCATAAAAAGGAAAGAAGTTCTGCAATATGCTACAACATGGATGAACTTTGAAGACATTATGCTAAGTGAAATAAACCAGTCACAAAAAGACAAATACTGCATGATTCCACTCATATGAGACACTTAGAGTCATCAAATCATAGAGGCAGAAAGTAGAATGGTGGTTGCCAGGGGCTGGGGAGAGAAGAGGATGGGGAGTTACTGTTTAATGGGTATAGAGTTTCAGTTTTGTAAGATGAAAATAGTTCTGGAGATGAATGGTGGTGATGGTTGCACATGCACAACAATATGAACGTACTTAATATCACTAGTCTGTACACTTAAAAATGGTTAAGGTGGAAAATTTTATGTTATGCATATTTTAGCACAATTAAAAAAAACCTCTGAGAGAGAATCTGTGGAATGTGTGTATATTTCAGTGCACAGGGTTTATGAACACTCTTTTGACTACTTATCAATCCTTTTTGTTTGTTTCCTGATTCTCAGCTCTGTTCTATGCAAAGGAGTTTGTCTAACAGCAGAGTTCTAAATAGGTGAGGTCCTTTGGCAAATGTTTTTTTAGGTTTCTTTGCCCCCATCCAGGTTCGTAGCATATAAAAGGACTATTATGGAGTGGATAAAAATTTAGGCACTGGAGTCAGAAAAAGTCAGAAAGACCTGAGTTTGAATCTGAACTCCACGAGTAACCACCTATGTGACCTTGAGAAGTTATGCAACCTTTCTGAGTCTCAGTTTATTCATCTGTGAAATGGAGATAATAAGTTACCTTTGGGGTCTTTTGTGAGGATTAAAGACAAAATGCGTATGTAATGATACAATGCATGATGCCTGACCCATGTTGTCATTATACTGAGAAGCCCTGGCAGGATGGTAAGAGGATTCACTCTTTCTGATTCTGCTTGGTGGTGAGTTGACCATATCAGCATTATATGGCCGGTTCACTTTGCAAAGTGGAGTGGGAACTACACCCAGAGCATTGCTTTATTGATTATTAGATGATATCAACAAAATGAGGATTTTTAACGGATTGTATAAAAGAAAGAATGCTTTTTCAATTAAATTTAGAAAATAGGCAAGCAGAAAAAAACCTTATTTCACTTGAGTTTACCCTATAATCACAAACTGAGCAAGCATATGATTTATTAGAACAATGGTAAAATGAAGTCTTTCAAGACCTAGTTGTGCAAAATTGGTTTTCCCTGAAAGACCTGGAGATCAGATATTCAAGAGATACTTTTTAAACAACATGAATATTTACATTTTGAAGTCTTCTTTCTCAAATACTTTTTATTTACCTTTTGGATGAAGCCTTGACACACACACACACGCACACACACTCACACACACACACAAACACATATTCATAGGTTTATGTACCTGTGTGTGTTTGTTCTTAGTTTTCTTACTTTTATTTTTTGTCACAGAAAAAAACCCATGCAATTGCAAGATACCCTTGATGAACTCACCCCTTCATTTTGCATCAGGAAAGGGGTGTTTGGGGTTCCAGGTCCCCTCCGGTCTACCTCCCTTAGCTACTCTCTTCCTCACTCAAGCTTAAAGAGAATGTGAGAGTGTAATTGATTATAAAGTATCTTTCCCTCAGAAGAAGGCACACAGAAGAAAAAGCACGTGTCAATAAGCTGTACTAATGTGTATTTTGAACATGTCTGGGTTTGAAAACATATGTTCAAAGACTTGTACATGAATGTTCATAGCAGCATTATTCATAATAGCCAAAAAGTTAACACAACCCAAATGTCCCTCCTCTGATGAATAGATAAAATGTGGTGTATCCGTACAATGGAATATATTTATATTTTTATATTTATGCATAAATATATACAAATTTATATTTTGTATATTCGACTCTGTGAATATACTTAAAACCCACATAGTAGTATACTTAAAAAGGGTGAATTTTATGGTAGGTGGATTATATTTCAATAAAACTATTAAAAAAAGGAAAGAAAAAGCACGATTAGGTTCTGACAGAACTATTGTAATTTTTTCTTTTTATCATTTTTTCTTTTTATCACATCTCTATATAATTTCACCACAGCAGAGTTGTTGCATTTTCATAAACAACCTGAAGTGTATTTACATAAAGCCAACTTTTTCTGAAAACGTCTTTACCTTAGCTTTCAGAGTTTTCCAGGAAAAGCAGGAAACATTAACAGCAAATTTGCTCAAATCCTCTTGGAGGATTATTGAAATGTTTGCACTCTCTATTCATCTTTACCAGTTGAAGCTTCTGAGGCAAATGTTTGTTTTCTGAACATTTAAAGCTTCCTGGAGAGGTTCAAGAATTCTTATTATTAAGAGTGATGCCAAAACAGCATTACGCATTTGACATGAAGAATTAAAGAGAATGACTAATGAAGTTCTAGAAAAGCGACTTCTAAATTCTACCTCTGTTCTCTGCTAGTATGTATGAGTCTTGTTTTCCTAGGCCCAATTTATTTAAGCAATGAATTTCTTCCAGAAATTGAGAAACCAGCCAGCAATGATAAAGTCCCCTCTAAAAATAAAGTTGAGTTTTTTATTGCTTTTCCATTTGCTCTTCTTTAAGGATTAAAATGAACAATGTCAACAATACGCTCAAGGAAGGAATTAGATTGAAATAATATTACAGGCTTTAAGTTATGCAATGTTTTTAATCTTATCGGTGTGATAATTGATATTTTGGGGCTAGGGATCATTTCTTAATTATCAATAGAAAAATTCCTACACAGAAAAAAATACACCATGTGATTAGATTCAGAGCTTATTTGGATCAAACATTTAATTATACTTATTGAGAAAAATTCTAATCTGTAAAACAGATTAGAAATAACAGCACAAACCTCCTTAGCCTACCAACCAGTATTATTATTGGAAATTATCCATAATATTAATGAGCTAATCCACTACTAGCTCCTCTAAGAACATAGCCTCGAGAATAAAACAAAAATAAATTAAAAGAGAAAGAGAGACAGAGTCAATCCTTTGCAAATTCTGTAAAGTCAAATGAGATGATTTCTGCCTGGGTCCAAATAGCTTTCTTGTCAGCCTATGTCACCAAAGAACTCCATGCCCACCGATGGCTGAGGGCTATAGTAGAAGCGAGGGGCAAAGTTTCCAGGGATAGCTGCCTGGGATTTCTGACTAGAGACATCTGAACCCAGGACTGCCCCTCAACAAGTCTTTATAACACATTTTTAAACTTCTGAAGTCACTCCTGGTGGCTTCACTCTCGATATGACCCCTCCAATGACTAGGCACTCATGACACCTGTTCAAGAACTAGGGACCACTGCACCCCCTTCTGACACCTTGGGACTCACTACGTTATACTTTGCTTTTCACCAATGCCTCTCCCATACCATACTCACATCCGTAGTTCAAAGTGAGGCACTATTCTTCCTTACAGCAACCCTATTTGCTTCAATTCTCACTCCCTCGACTTTGCTTGTCAAGGCATACTTTTTCTCTCCAGGGACTCAGTCTCTTCGTTACTCCTTTTGCATGCCAATTTTGGAAAAAATATTTCAAATCTCTCCATGAACCACCCGCCAGCCACAGACTGATGGATCATGTTAACCTGGGCCCGGCAGAATAGCTCTTTCTGTTGCCAGACATTCTACAGACAGCTGGGGTAACTCAGTATTGAGCCATGATGATATTTACAAATAAGACACCACTTCTCCCACAGTACATCTGCTTCCACATCAATTACCTGTTCTTCTCCCATGACTTCTCTGAACTTCCCAGCACCACAATTTCTCCAGCACCTGGGTAATGTCTGAAAGGGCAACTTATGAGAAATTTCAGAAGAACTTCCAGTGGTCCAAAAAGCACAAAGAATAAAACAACCAACTAACAGTATTCAAATGGGAGATGCTATTAGGCTCTGCTCCCAACACATATAACCCTGCATATAGCCCAAGTTGGAAGACCAAAGTGTAGAAGCCATCGACTTCCTCACCTTCCCAAGCCAACTATCCCAGCCTATGTGCAATGACCCTGACCCTAACACCTCCTTGACGCATTTACCAACCCCCCGCCCCAATTCCTATTCCTATCATATCCCAGAGCCTGGCTTCTTAAGGTGATAGTAGAAATTCAAGTACATTATCAAAAAGATATTAGAAGAATGGCAATAATCAAAAACATGGACAACAAAAAGTGTTGTTATGCACATGGAAAACTTGGAACTGTGCTAGTAGAAATGTAAAATGGTGTAGGCACTTTGGAAAACAGTTTAGCAGTTCCTCAAAAAGTTAAAAATAGAATTACCATATGTCCCAGCAATTCCTCTCCTAGGTATATACCCCAAAAAAGTGAAAACATATGGCCACACAAAAACTTGTATACAGATGTTTATAGCAACATTATTCATAAAAGCCAAAAACTGGAAACAACCCAAATGCCCATCAACTGATGAATGGATGAACAAAGTGTAGTATATCCATACAATGGAATATTATTCAGTTATAAAAGGGAATGAAGTACCACTACATGCTACAACATGGTTGGATCTCAAAAACATTATGCTAAGTGAAAGAAGCCAGTCACAAAAGAACAGATATTGCAGGATTCCATTTATATGAAATATCTAGAATAGGCAAATTCATAGAGTTAGAAGATTAGTATTTACCTACAGCTGGAGGGAGGAAGGAATGAGAAGTGACTGCTAATGGACATGGGGTTTCTTTTTGGAGTGATGAAAATATTCTAATATTACATAGTGGTGATGGTTATATAACCTTATAAATATACTACAAATCACTTAATTGTATACTTCACAAGGATGAATTTTATAGTATGCGAATTATATCTCAATTAAAAAAAAGATTAGTAGGGGCCAGCCTGGTTGCGTAGTGATTAAGTTCACGCACTCTGCTTCGGCAGCCCAGGGTTCGCGGGTTCAGATCCCTGGCGCGCACCTGTGAACCGCTTATCAAGCCATGCTGTGGCAGGCGTCCCACATATAAAGTAGAGGAAGATGGGCACGGATGTTAGCCCAGGGCCAATCTTCCTCAGGAAAAAGAGGAGGATTGGCAACAGATGCTAACTCAGGGTTAATCTTCCTCACCAAAAATAAGTAAATACATAAAAAGATTACTAGACTCCTGGTGAAATGTTGCTCAGCTCTAGCATCTGGTTCACTGAGAAGAATATAGGCCAGAAGAAGAAATGGGGACTTACCTCCTACCTCAGGAAAGTCTTAGAATGCGTTAAGACTGTCCACCCACGACTGAATGGACCAGAAAAGTACCAGCCCTACCAGGGCAGAGGTTGTATCCATGTAAAAGCCAGCTACGGACAATAGCTCCTATCTCGTGTATTTGCCCAGGTCCACCTTCCCCTTTGTTTCCTCAGCCCACCTATGCTGGTTAGTCTCCATTTGCCCCACCCCCAACCTCAGCTCATTGTCTGTTCTTTTCCATCCTGAACAGTGCTTCCAGAGGTTGACCTTCACCCATGCATCTCCTTGGTTCTCTTGCTTTTTGGAGTTCAGTTGGGTTTGGCCAACAGGAGGCGCCAGAGGTTAGACTGGAGAGTGAAAGTAAAGAGGATGAGATATTTATTCTTCTGCTCTTCCCATACCGCCCCCCACCACACTCCCGGCATCCCTCTCTGCCACTCCCACCCTTGCCTCCTTGTGATCCTGGGAATAGCTTCATTCCTCCACAGCCATAGCTCCTGTCTGGCGATCCCACTTCCACATCTCCAGTTCCCAATAGACTCTACATTTCTCTCCCTGTGCCTTTTCAGACCAAGTGGTGATAATGGCTTCCTGCTGTTGCTTGTCCCGGATGCTTCATCTTCCCTTGCTAGTTCCTTTAATCCTGCCCACATCTGTTTCTCGTTGGGACAATGGCTGATATCCCAGCCCTTTCTCTGTGTATCTCCCTGATTTCTAACTCTGAGGCTTCTTGGCACAACTCCCAATACCCACTTCTGAACTCCTTCCTTATTCTCTAGGGATAACCACATTGATGGATGGGGAGTGGAGAAAGGATTGCATATTTACAATTCCTTTCTTTCTACTTTATTCTTCAAATATTATTGAGAGATGGCAGCTACCTGGGACACGGTGCAGGGCTTCCCTCTAGCCAGGGTATTAGTGTCTTAGAGGGACAGAGACAGAAATGGGCTCAGTGGGCAGCCTGACGGTGCACCAATGGAATTTTAAGAGACAGCTTGGTACCTGAGTTTCCCTGAAGCATTTCAGACTCAGCTATTGTTATTTCTAAACGTCATAGCTTTATGAGTGAGGGCTTGTGTTATATAGACCAGCTGGCTTCATTTTTCCAGGAAAGGAGTAATCTTCAGAAAGCTAAGATAGTTTCAGGTCAAGGCAGGGCCTGACAAGAACGTATCATTATTTCATTATACAAAATACAGATCTCCCAATGTCAAAAGTTTATAATGAGTTGAAAGCCCTGTCTTAGCTCAATCAGCCCAAGACCACTAACAAACCCTTTGTTCGGGAAAATCAGATTTATTGACCCATTGCTATGGGGGAGACCACACACTAGAGAAACTGTGGGGCATTTACCAAACAAAGGGAAAGACAGAGTTAGGACAGATAGAATTCTGGGGAAGAGTAGAGTTTAGGTGAAATATAGACAAACCAGTGTTTTGATAGGCTCCAACCAAAGCATGGCTGTGTAAAGCGGTCAACATCACAACCAGACTACAAAGTAGACCTGGGGTCTTGTTTCCTTGGAAAAAAAGAAAGTTAAGATAGATGTGGAATGTTGTGTGCAGAAACCCCTTATCTGCAGCTCTGCACCTGGGCTGTAAATCGAGATTTCTCTCTGTGTCAAAGTAACCTAGACCCCCCCAGGCAAGAGTGGGTTGGTTCATTTTTACTGATATCATTTCAAACAACAGTTTAAGTCAAATTATGTAAATTTCTGATAATCTCTGATTTTAGAGAACAAAGTTTCTCAGTGAGTAAGAAAGCAGTAGTCACTTCAAGAGCAGAGTTGTTATGACACTTTACAGCTGCAGTGTGTCCTTGGGGGAAATAGTGTTTCCTGTGAACTTTGCAGCTGGCTTTATCTGTGTCTTTTATCCCAATTTGATGAATAGTAGGGCAGATTTTTACAGTCCAAGCTATTTTTACTTTCTCATTACTGTTCCTTGATGAACTGCATTGGACATCCACATAAGCAAGAAATAAACTTTTGTAAGATTAAGATGCTAAGATTCTGGGTTTTTTGTTTTGTTTTACCAGAACATAATCTCACCTATCCTAGATGTCATAGAAATTTCTGTTTTAATTAAATTCCCGTAAAATGAGTTACTGGCTTCAGGGCTGGTAGCAGGTGGCAGAAAGCTATTATTGGAGGATGAAAGGATGTATATCCATATTATGCAGTGGCAAAACATTTGGTAAAATTGTCATCTGAGGTAATTTGCACTTTGAGTTACTAATAATTTGTAGCCTTAGAAAAAGAGGTTGGAAAATAGAATGTTTATAGCCTGTGTTGGTTGCTGATGACTATGTCTGGCAAGGTATTATAAGAACTAGATGAGCCTGCAAAGAATTGGCCAGTTTGCAAGCAGGAAAAGGAATAGAGAGTGTCCACAAATTTGGGAATTTATAGGGTTGCAAAAGACAACCATTCTGAGCCTCAAACAGTAAAAAGTAGCACTGAGAAATGCTCTGATGGCAGTCTGAATAAAACTCAGCCCTGTAGCAAGGATCAAATCGAGGGACAGCCACTAGACGTATTGTTAAAATCTCTGTATGGGTGAAGGTGGCACCTGCTATGTCTTTTCAACTGGACAAAATGGCTTAGGGTAAATGAACTAAAGGTTTGGCTCTCTCACCAAGGTTAGGCCCCAAGTAACTGCAACCGAGAGAGAGAGAAGAAGTGACAGGGATAGAGAGAGGCAATAAAGCAAAGAAATGTAGAAAATTCAAGAAGTATGACTAAAGAGAAATGAAGACATATGTCCATTCAAAAACATGTGCACAGATGTTTATAGCAGCCCTATTCATAATAGTCAAAATGTGGAAACAACCCAAATGTCTATCATTTGTTGGGTAAATAAAATACAGTATATCCATACAGTGGAGTATTATTCATCAATAAAAAGAAATTCAGTACAGGTATATGCTACAACGTGAATGAACCTTGAAAACACTATGCTAAGTGACAGAAGCCAGTCACAAAGCACCAAATATTGTATGATTCCTTTTATATGAAATGTCCAGAACAGGCAAATCCATAGAGACAGAAAGTAGATTTTTGTATCTGTCTATTGCTGGGGGTAGAGAGGGGTGGTGTGGGAGGAGGTGGGGGAAATAGGAAGTGACTGCTAATGGGTATAGGGTTTCCTTTTGGGATGATGAAAATGTTTCTGTAATTAGTGGTGATGGTTGTACAACTCTAAATAGAATAAAAACCATTGAATTTTATACTTGAAATAGGTGAATTGTATGGTATATGAATTATATCTCAAAAAATAAACGACTAAAAAAAGTACATCTTGAAAGGAACTGTGGGTGTGGCTATTGGCATATGAAATTGACTGGAATCAGATGAGAATATTACCAACTTCTTGAGAGAGTTAAAATGCTGAAGGGATCACTAGCCTAGAAAAAGAGATATTCACTGCTCAGGATTTAAAACAGCCCTTGGCCCCAACATTCTATGAGTAGGAAGTGGGCTAGGAGAACTACCTAACCCCTAGGAAGACATATTCACTAATTCCACTTCTGATGAAGCTAGAAAGGCTGCCAGAAAAAGAATCATACAGACGGTTCATTCAAGGACTATGACGACCAGTGGACTGATGAGTCCCCTCTAGGGGGCAGAATTGGAGCCTAATTAAAGAACTGATCCCACCCCAGGGTAAGAGATCCTCCTCGGGTTGGCTCAGCAGGGTTTTAGAATTGCTACAGACTCAGACTTCCAGGAGTATTTAATGCATTTATCCTGTCCCTGATCCCCACTGTATAGTATAATGAGGGCTGATAACTTATGTTTTCAGTTCACAGGACTTGGAGAAAAAAGAGTCATATCCAGACCTAATGCAGACATAGTGGGGCATCATCCCCAAGGAAGAGACCACTGCACATCTCCCAGAGGTCCTGGACTTTAAGTTTGATGCTGTGGATGAGAGACTTTTGGCTTGTCTCCCTCAGGATGAGTGTATTTACAGTGCAAGTGGGAGAGAGAACCAAATATTTGGAGACCAGAAGGGCAGAGTGTGATGTCACCAGTGATTTCCAACAAATACTTCTGGTACTCCCTGCTTCCGGCCTCATGTTGTGATCACAGTTCTCTCTCACCTTGTGTAAGACCATGTGATTTCTTTGGCCAATGAAATGCAAACAGAAGAGATGCGTGAACTTCTAGGCAGAAGTTTTAAGAACCAGTGCACAATTCACATCATTCTCTTCCTCCTGCTAAGATGCCAAGCAGGTGCTGAGATGGAGCATCAGTTAGCCTGGGTCCACCCTACTGACCACACTGGACATAGAGTATGAACGAGAAAGAAACCTTAGTTGTGTTAAGCCACTGAGATTTGGGATGTTTTGTTATCACAGCACAACTTACTCTGTCTGATACACATAGTAAAATCGAATGCCTTAGGAAAGCAAAATGTGTGCTGCCATTTTTGCCCTATGTTAAATAGATATCAATAATTAAGCCATTTCTGAGAGGTTCTTTCATTTTTCCCTCCAGAATCATCTAAGTTGTCCTCTAGCCTGAACCAGTAAAGAGAAGGGTATTCATATGCATAGAAGACCCTCATTAGCAATTATTTGTTCACTATTCTGTCATGTGCTGCTGTGACTTTGGGTACTCCAGGAACTCTTCTTTCCATTTTCTCAAATGCCTACAGAATTCATTTTTACATTGTAATTGTTTGAACGTGGAGAGAGGGAACAAAGCGTTGATTTGTATATCGTTTAGCTCTGGAGATTAATTCATTCTTTCATTTAATAAATATTTATAGAGCATATAATATGGTCTGCTACAGACATCTTTCTAAATATGAATCCATGCTTGTCAGCCTCCTTTTAAAAACACTTTTGATGATGTTCCAAGGACTGCAGCAAGATGTGTCTCATTAGTAGTACAGTTTTCTTCTCAAAACCCTACAGTGGCTTCCTATCCCTATCAGCATGAAGTCCCAAATCTTCATGACCCTTCATGACCTGGACCTTCTCCACCTCCCCATCTTTGTATCATAGTGCATCTTCCACCCCTCACTCCACATCCCAACAGCAAAGAATTAGTCCCAGAACCCACCAATTCTTACACCTCCACGCAGTCATATCTGCTTTGTCTTCTGCCTGGAACAGTGTTTGCAGCTCTTCTTCTGCTGGATTATCCCCATTTCTTCATCAAGACTCAGATCAGGCAATTCCTCCTCCAAAAAGCCTCCCCTAACTTACCACCTGTATTTTTCCTCCTGGGTTCCCATGATACCTTATGCGCTCTCTGAGCACCTGTTGACTGTTCTCTAAGACTGTCTCACTGCCCACCTGCCCCACCAGACCGAAGCTCCCTGCAGTTGCAGACTGTGCTGTTTGTCCCTGCACCCCGGCATCTAACAGTGCCTGGAATAGGTGCTACTCTGATGTTTGCAGAGTGACCTGTTGGAATCCATTGCAGCCCAATTCCAGACCACGCCCTCAGCTGGGTCTTGGCCCTTAGCAATGCCTCCAGCTTCCAGAGGACTCCATGTGTCAGATCCTGAGATAAACATCAAGAATCCAAAGATGGAGAAAGCTTTCCTTTCCTTTAAGAAGTTCACAATCAAGTCAGGGAAACAGATCAACAGTTAACTACGATTTAACATTACATGTGCCATCATAAAGTGATATCGTAAATAAGAGAATAATGATTTAGTGTAGCATAGGATTAAGAGAAGGTTTGAATCCACACTGGGATTTGAATCTCAATGCTGCACTTCCTAGCTGTGTGACTTAGAATATTATTTTCCTAAATCTGAGTTTGCACCTCTGTAATGGGGGAAATAGTTCTCAGGTAGAGAAAGCACGGTATTTGGAGGGGGAGGTTACTGTAGTGAAGTATACATAATGTAATATTTGTCATTTTAACCATTTGTAGGTGAGCAATTCAGTGGCATTAAATATATGCACAATGTTGTGTAACCATCACCACTACCCATACCCAAAACTTTTTCATCATCCCCAACAAAAACTCTGTACTCATTAAACAATAACTCCCTCTATCCCCCTCCCCTCAGCCCCTGGTTGCCTCTATTCTACTTTCCATTGCTATAAATTTGTGTATTCTAGATACATCATAAAAGTGGAATCATATAATATTGCCCTTCTGTGTCTGGCTTATTTCACTAAGCATAATGTTTTCCAGGTCCATCTGTGTTATAGCATATATCAAAATTTCATTCTATTTTGTTGTATGTACATACTACATTTTGTTTATCCATTCATCTGTTGATGGACACTTGGGTTTCCATCTTTTGGCTATTGTGAATAACGCTTCTATGAACATGGGTGTACAAATATCTGTTCAAGTCCCTGTTTTCAATTCTTTTGGATATAGACGTAGGAGTTTAATTGCTGGGTATATGGTAATTCTACATTTAACCTTTTGAGAAACTGCCAAACTGTTTTCCACAGTGGCTGCCCCATTTTACATTCCTGCAAGCAATGCACAAGGGTTCAAATATCTCTACATCTTCACCAACACTTGTTATTTTCCATTTTTTTTATTGTAGCCATCCTAGTAGATGGGATTTAAAATCAGAACTAACTTCAGCTTCCTCTACTTGATGTCATAATTCTTAGAGAAGATGGATGTCCTCTTTGGACATGAAAGGTAAAGCTCCCCATTCTGCTGGACACAGCCTGGAAAACTGGAAAAAAGGGTACAATTAAGAGAGAGCCAAAAAAGAGGGAAGCAAGTGGACAATAAGAGTTGAGAGTAGAGGGAGTAGGAGGGAAGGCGAGGGTCCAGCTACATGGCAGAAGGTTGAGGTAGTGCAGGAGGCAGCCAGAGGACGTGGTCTGAGGATGAGAATGGCCAAGGGACTTTTAAGAAGAGCAAAGTAATAATTTTAAAAGGAATTTTATAAATTGTGTTTTATTCTGTTTTCTCAAAAAGGCGATATGAGCCCATAATATAAATTAAAAGCCCATGTTCCACTCCTGAGCCCCCAACCCTCCAGTTCCCTTCTCCTTAAGCATCTACTATGATCAGTTTTTTGTCTATGCTTTCAGAGATATTTGGCTTAATGTTCAATTTCATATTGCTCGCTGTGCTGCAGTGCAACATGCTACTTTGTTTTCCTCAAGGCTTCTGTAGGAATCTGCTATCTTCAACTGCCTCATGCTGGTGGTGTTTAGCGAAGTGACAGAAAAGGCCCGTGTTCCGTGTTTGATAGAGAGCTGAGAGACGACACAGGCAGGAGAAAGGACCCAAGTGAGGTCAAGAATTCAGGAAGAACAGAAAAATAGATGCAACAAGAGACTTTGGGAAAAAACTCCTCGGAGATGTGCAGTGATCTTGGGGAAGCTGGTATCTATGGTAAAGGCTCATGCTATTTCGATTTGCATAGGAAAAGATAGGGAGACCCTAGAAGTCTGGAAGACTTTGGGAGGCTCAGTCAACTAATAATTGTGTTGAACAAATCATGTTAAACATGATTTATCAGGATTAAATAAGATAGAATGTATAAAGCATGTAGCCTAGCACTGACATAGGTCAACTTTCACTAAGTTATACATAAGTAGGCTAATCAAGATATTGTTTAGTTTTAGTTGTTTTGAACTTTATAAAAAGGATATAATGCTATATGTATGTGATATTCTGAGAGTTGCTTTTTTCATTCAAGCTTTTATTACTAAAATGAACTACAGTCCATTCATTTTTCAGTGCTGTGTAATAGTCTGCTGTGTGATATACAGAGTGAAAGGCACTTTCTAAGCTACTTCATCTACTCTTCAAAACAACCCTTAAAAATGGGCATTTCATATTCATCCTTACTTTGAGTAAATTGATTAATAGTATGAGATCAGGACCGAGGCTCGAGTCTCAACTCTACCACTATCTAGGCAAGTTACTTAACCTCTCAAGGTTGAGGCTTAACCTACAAGCCTCAGTTTCTTCTTCAGTAAAATTCGAATTAAAAGAAAGCACCAGGCTTAGGGGATTGTAGTGATTACCCTCAGCGCAGGACCTGGGATGGTGGCGCTAAGTGATGTGAGTTCTGTTAAATTTTAATACGAAGTGAGCCAACTGAGGCATGGGCAGGTTAAGAGACTTGCTGGAGATCACACAGCTGGGAATGGCGAACCAGAACTTGAACCTATCTCTGCACAGCTACACGGTCATCATGCTTTTTCCCCCAGACCAGGAGAGCTTTCCGTAAACAGTGTGGCGCAACGACAACTAGTGTGGAGCAATCCCTGGCATTATTGATTATTAACTCTTCTTCTGTAAATATTGTAGTAAAATCTGTGTGATAGCCTTTTAAATGTATTATTGCTTGCTTGTTTTTTTTTTTGTTTTGTTTTTTAAGAAGAAAGAGTGCTTGTTTAAAATACAATTCACTAGTCTTTCCCCCACAGCAAGAAGGAATGTTCTCTTGCTTGCTCCATTGCCTCCAATAGAGGCAGTAAGTACTAAACATTTCTTTTTGGAGCAGTTTATGAGAGAGGAATGTTTTCAAATTTATGAGGCCCTCATGCATTTTGAGAAGGAATTTTCATATTCCACATAGTTTCTTCTTTAGATCTTTCTACTTAGGGATCAATTTAAAAATACAATCCCTCTATCTGGAGCAGAAGGGTTGTGAACCATGAGTTCCACATCTCTTGAGACTTTCAGTCACTTTAAAGGGGAAATACAAAGAAAACGAAAGGAAATAAAAAATAAATATAGCTTATTTTTGGCTTGGAACACTGCATAATTCCACGGTAGGCTACAGTGAATCGGAGACTCTGGAAGAAAATTCATCATTTACTAAAACTTAAGGGGTGCTTTTCCCCTCAAGAAAAATAAACAGATTCTTGCCGGAATTGCATCCTTAAAATAGGCATCTGCAATATATCTGTGCTTTTTATTGCCTATTTGGACCAGATATCTCACTTTTAAAAATTATATTGGTGTGTGATTTTGCCACATTTTCAGTAAGAATGTATATAACTTTGGAAGTTTAAGTTATACGTTGAGGACATGAGAATAATTCCTCAAATCTCTGAGAAACAGATGATTCAGAGGATTCATTTATCATCACTTGTCCTTTTATTTTTATTTTTTTATTTGACTATTCCTTCATTGAAAAGTTCAGGATAAGCAATGAAACAGAACAACAATTAGCACCTCAAATATAACCCTCAATTTGATATGATCCTTCCTAAACATGAGTATATCCCCTGGTAAAATACGCAATGTATCGTTTGGCTTTTGCATTAAAACATTAATTATTTTTTAAGCCAGAAAGAGAAAGACAAACACCGTATGATATCACTCATATGTGGAATATAAACCAACACATGGAAAGAGAAAACTGTATTGTGGTTACCAGGCACAAGGGGGTAGGGGGTGGGCACAAGGGGTAAAGGGAGACATGTATATGGTGATGGACAAACAAAAATGTACAACCAAAAATTTCACGTTATAAACTATTAAAACATCAATTAAAAAACCCATCAATTATTTTTAAGAATATCAGAGGACATATCCAACTTTGTAGGAAGAGGAAGTTTAATTTGAGGTCAAGTGAATTAGTAATTTCTCTAGAAATGCACTGAGAAATATGGGGTAGCCACTGGCAACAGGTGGCTATTTAAATTTAAATTAATTAAATTAGATGAACTTAAAATTGATCACTTATCCCTTTAAAATTAAAGACCTGTAGAACTAAGTCTAACTAAAGGTCAACTTTTTTTTAAGGTTTCTTCTCTTACCTGATTAAAAAGACTACAATTTCTTTTTCAGGCAATTTCAGGCAATGGCATCATTGCTGGCTAGGGGATGGGAAATGGCTTATTTGACATCTGTGTCTATCTTCCACTTTGATTTCTTCACCTGCTCCACCTTAGAGTTACCTGGAAGGACTTCAGTATCTCCTCGGCAATACATTCAAGGAGACTTGACCTCTATGTGAACTTAGTGTCAATCTCAAGGTTACTGGGTTGTACTGAGATAAAGATGATTGGATTGTAGACAAGAAGATAAGACCACCATCCTGTCCATCAGGAGGGAAAAAGGCTGTTAACAAAGAACGGGACTCAGTAGCTGAGCTTCAGGCTGTCAGGATTCTTCTTATCTTGGGGTCTTGTCCTCCTGAAAGAATTTAGAGCCATGTTTTTCAAACCACGTTCAGTAGGTTTGAACCCTAGGTTAAGGCAGCACCTCATGGGCTATTGCGGAGAGAGGAAGCAGGTTGAAGGAGGTTGGGAGGCTGAGCTCTAAGGCTCTAGACCTCACCCTGACATTTCAACCAGTGCAGCTCTGCTTTTATCTACTGTATAGATTGGACTCGACATCAGATATTTTCAATATAAGCAGATGAAAAAGTTGAACTTACCAGAACTCCTTTCAGGGAAAGTACTATAAGTGGTTAGAAAGAACACTAAGGTAAGTCATTTAGAAAGGGTGGGAGTAGAGGTGAGATCTTCAAAAGCAGAATGGAAATAAAAATACATTGCCAGTAACCTGCCATCTCAGGAAAGTGAGTCCTGATGACTTCAAAACTTTTGTTTATCTGAGAAGGATAGGCAGATTTGAGGACAGAGTTGAACAACTCATGAGAATAGGGGACAGGCTATGTACGGTGTGGGAGGAAGGGCAGACAGAGAGAATCTCTAGTTCACAGCACAGCCAGAGGGACTTGGGAGAAGAAATATGTCAAATGGGATTCTATGAAGTTGCACACAGTGGGCTGTGCAACGTAAAAATATCCTTTGCTGTCCAACCCTGCCAGCACCCTACACCTCAGATAGTATTTAGTAAAACTTAATAATGCTTTGGGGGCTTTCATTGTGAATAAATTCTTCCTAGAGAAGGCAGGAGATACTGAGGTTTGCAAACTGATGGTGTAGAGAAAAAACACAGCCATACATGTTTCATTCGGTGATTCACCAGGACTGCCAAAACTCAGTAACAGCTAATACTCACTGCTTAGATTTATTACAGAGAAGGATATGGGGCAAAAGCAACAGGAAAAAGATATGCAACAGTGGAGCTCAGAGAGGTCCAGCACAAGCTTCTGAGACCTTCCTTGTCCAACGCCACATAGAAGGGCTCTTTTTGTAGCAACGAACTACAGGGACACCTGTGGAATGTCTGTGTCCAGGAAAGCCCAAACGAGTCTCCAGGTCGAAGGCTTTAAGGGGGGTTGGTCAGTAGGCATATTCTGCTCTAAAACCAGCCTTGGCAACAAAACTCAGGACCCCAACAATGAAACCAGGTGCACATCATTAATCTTGGTGTTTGTGTAAAGCAACCTGAAAAGCCAGGTTGAAATGGAAGCATGGACCATTGCTTTAGGTGTATATAACAAAATCATCAATCACTAACATAAAGAACATTCTGAGGGCCACATCCCAGGAGTTGGCCAAGGGTCACTAACAGTTCCCTTGAAGACATAAGTAGTAAGCAACCAGACTTGCTGTGTTCATTTTTTTCCTCACAATATGTGAAGGACAATGAAATCTGGCTAGGATTTGAAAAAGGATTTCTCCACCACACAATCATTTATGTGGTGGAGGTTAAAGATGGCTTCTGCCACCTGGAGGCAGATGATAGACTAGCCAAGAAAGCCTTCCTGTTGTAGGCCTCTAGCTGAAAATGAATTAACTATATCTTTTAAGTCAGAGTTTTTAATTTCATGGTACTTGCTGTATTTATTTTGCAAGCATTTAGTGAATTCTTGCTTAAAAGTTTGAGCCTCACCTCAACTATGCTAGAGGAAATGAAGGGCATATTTATTTATTCATTCAACAATTGTATTGAATATGTATGTACTATTTGCTAGGTACTGTTGTGAGTGTTGGGGATAAATTAATGAAAAGACAGTTAGATGTTTACTCTTATGAAGCTTACAAATCTTGTGGGAGAAATAAGAAAAAATGTGATTTGAGGAAGCTCCAATCCATAGTTGGGGCAAAGTCATAAAAGAAGACTGGTGTTCTACCTGGAAGTCTAGAAAAAAGGAAATCCAAAGAAAATGAGTTTATCGCTATCTCTAGGCTGTTCTGAGACACTTTTTTTTTTTGCATGCCTTCTTAAGTATGGTGACCAACCATCCCAGTTTGTCTGGGACTGAGGGGTTTCCCAGGATGCAGGAGTTTCAGTGCTAAGACTGGGGCAGTTGGCGACCCCATTTCCAGCCCATGATCATTTCACTCTTCCTCTGAGGACTGTTCTCCCAAACACAGTAGTGGGTCCTAGCAGCCATGTTTGTGCTGTCACCCTGCCCATCCGGCTATATTAGAGATCAGGACCCATTACTAGTCAATGTGTATCTTAAGAACTTGGCGGAAGAAATTTCTCAGAACCTAATTGCGGATCTCTGTAGTGAGGTCTCACACAGTTCTGTCATTGAGGTCTCTACAACCAATCTGTTTGAACTTTTGGAAGCCTGTTTATCTAACTTCTAATTCTCTGTGGTAGCCCAGTCTCCTTCTAAGAAGTTCTCTCCCTATCTACCATTTTTGCTTAAGCTAATTTAAATGGATTTTCTTCGCTTTGTTACTAGAAACTTAACTAAGCCAGTTCTCCAGTTGAGAGTACCATTGTTTCAAGTCAAGACTAACAGCTCTGGTTCTTCAGTTAGAACCGTTCCTAGAATATTCCTCAAGCTTACTGGAAATATCTCTTGGGGATAGCTGGCTCCCTGGTTATAGAACTGTTATTTTCATCTCTTGAATGGACCCACCCACCAAATTTATTTCTAATTTCACATTAATAAACTGGCATTCTGGCTCATTTCGGTATCATTTTTTTTAACGGCTTAATTTGAAGTGTAGAGATTCTATTGAAACCCAGTCTGACACATAACCCCACCCTTTTCCTCCTAGGCATGTTAGTTGCACGTGGTTAAGTGTTCAATTAAAGCTTCTCAGATGAACAACTGAAAATTGTTCTTGGTCTTTTGGTCTTTTGTTCTTCAATTCAGATTTGTGGCAAATTCTGCAGCCCTTTCCCAAATAATTCCTTCCCACTTGACCATCCTTAGCAACTGGGTATTAGTTTCTTACAGAAAAGTCCCCTTGCTTTGGAACCACTCCCAAGCACACCTGCTGTTCTAACTTCCTCTGTTTCAACTTCGGGTATTTCACTTTACAAGCCAAGTTTTGAAGGCTCTCAGTAGGCCATACCTGAATTATCCTGTGTACCTCAGTAATTCTCTTCACACCTAGCATCACTCAGGTAAACCTACGCACGGATCAGCCTGCTAATTCCTCTCCAGACATAAGTGCTTCCTCTCCTTTCCTGTGACTAGTTCAGCAAAGCTGAACCAACATTATTCCCAGGCCGATCTTAGTGCCCCTTAATTCTAATTTCGCATCAGAATCACCTGGGTAGCTTTCTTAAAAAAAAGCCAAGCAACCTGGGCTGCCCTCCAGACTTATGGAATCAGACTACGTAGGCATGGGCTCCAGAAAGCTGCCTTTTGAAACAGCTCCCAGGATTCTGACGCACTCCTGGACGAAGAGCAGGCCCACGCCCAGTTCCTTGAGACGCCTCTCAGCATTTTTTCATTCCTCCTCACACTTTGTAAACTTAACCTTTAAGAACTTAAAAGCAAAATACTTTTTTTCCTGACCATTCTTTTTCTTCATCATTATAATTACTAACATTATATGGACATCTACTAAGTGCCAGGTGCTGTACTTAAAACATAAAATACATCAGACCCTGCTTATCCCATCACCTCAAAGGAAACACTGCTCCTCAGGATTAAGCATGTATTTATTTTAGTTCAGTTAAAACAAACATACATTGTTTCATTGAAACGGTGTAGCACTCTTTGCCAACAAGTCGCACTGGAATTGTTGGCCTCTAACAGTACAGTGGGGATATTTACATTATATACAGAAAGATAACACACCCAGGTTCTCAAAAAGGTCTTTCATTACACTAGATCACATTTGATTTCATTACACTAGATCACATTTTCATTAACTACTGCATTTTGAAAATTTAGACCTTATTTAAAATTTAAAGAGATCTGAACTTGCACCAAGTTTTCATGAAAAAATATGTTCAACCAGTCTGTTTATTGCAAATACAATTTAAACATTTTAAACCTTTTAGTGTTTACACAATCTGTCAATTTGTTTATATCGAAATTTCTGTACAGGTACTTTTGGGACAATTCTTATAGATACATAATGTGAATTCATCAAAATGCAGTTAAGAAACTTACAGGAATATATACACTGAAACCCAAGACCCAAACCCGACATTATATACAATCTATTTACAAATACATATGGACAGACAATGTATGTACATAGATTATCATAAATATTGAAAAATAGGTTAGCTTTAATGGATTAATGCTGTTCTATAAATAACATTACAGTTATAATTGAAACATCCACGGAAGACAGTAATGCAAAATGAGGTGACAAGACAGTGGTTTTAATACTGAAGACTGCTCATTCATGGGAATTCACTAGTTAGGAACCTCAAGGCAGACAAGATAGCTCCAAGAAAATCATGCAATGGAATTTACCCTAGCCAGTTGATTTTGAACCTCAAACAGCTGAAGAGGATTGGAGGAGCCTCCCCACATCGATTTGCTGTGAGAAGAGGATTCTTTTTTCCATTCCTTCCTGGTTGCCATGGTATTTTCTTCCATACGAAAGGATGTAAACTGTAGAAAACAACTCTTCACTTGTTTGTATCTTAGATATAAAATCAGTAATTCTTTCCAAGAACTCAAGTGGAAGTGCCGATTCTTGGTCGGAACTAGAGGTGAGGTTCTGGATTTGAAGGGAGTGTCAAAAACCCAATTAAATGAAAGCAGTGCCGTAGAATCCATCTTCTCACTGCCTTTCTAGATGGTCCCCAATTACTTAATTTTCGTAGAAACAAACAAAAAACGGACCATTGGTTTCACCCAATGTAGCACTACAGGACGTCTTCCAGTTCCACAAGGGTCTTTAATTACAGACACATCTTCTCTGTAATTTAGTCACATATAATACAAGAATGCGTAACAAAACCCATGTCTGCCACATTTCTGGCCCTTGCCTAAAACTAAAAATGTTTAGTTCAAGAGAAAAACCTTAGAGCCAGACGACCAATTGATGATTCCATTATTTGTTTCCCTCAACCACTAATGGAATTATGTATATTAGATTTTAGTCATTATGCCTGATGAGCAAAGTACCACATTATTTAATAATATATTCACCATACACTATAACGTACAATAAATGTGCTCTTAAAGCCAAGTAATTTTTCACTTCTAACTGGGATGAAATGGAAGGGTGAACATGCAGTTGGACCAACTACTTACACTCAGGTTGCACTGTTTTCCCTAGCTAACCACTTGTTGGATGTAAACAAATAATTCTATGTTGTACAAGAATGAGATGACAATCCAGTGCAAATGAGTTTAAAAAGCTTACTGCATGAGAAACCCAGTGGCCTAGATGAAGAGAACTTATACCAAATATCGGTGTAACTGTGGATTAGATCTCTACTGTAGACAAAACATGAATACGACTAAGCCATACATAATCAAGTAATTCACACTTCCAGTAGTAGATGAGCATTTCGAAAAGTTGTACTCTCTGGATAGAATAGTTTTGGCCTACAGCCATCAAATGCCCATTTTCCACTGCTGGAAGCAACGTCAAAAAAGGGCTGGCCCAAAAAACCAGAGCTGTTGATACAACTCTGGAGACACATGCAACTGAATAAACCCTGTTTTACCCAATTGCACTATTTGGTACCTCAAAATTAGTTATTTTACTCCCCACAAAAATATCTGCATTATCTTCCATTCTAATAGATTGAAGTCATTAATATTTCAGTCTGAATGAACCGAATTATTTGGGGACAAAGAAGAAAAATGATGAACAGAGTTCACCTGATTTGGGTATAGCAATAATCAATCAATTATCCTTTAATGGTGAAGTTTGAATGGAAAAAACTATGCTCCTATTCATGGTACAATTTTTCATGACATTTTCTCTAAAAATTATTTTGGGTAAAAAAAGTATTTGGCTTATTATACCTACAAAAAGGCAAATCATTTCATACCACTAATATTTATTTTTAAATACCAATGGAAAATTTTTTATGGAATTTACTGACAACCGTTTTTGGATAAAGTTCAAAAAAAAGCAATTTTTTAAAAGTAATATAGTGCTTCTGAGGTCTTTAAATATTTTTGGTACAAAAAAAATTATAGTGTTTTTCTCAATGGTTATTTCAATACTTTGCTGTAAATTAAGAATTGTTTCTCACATCGAATGGTTCCATTAGGCACATTCAAGTAAAATCATAAAATATCCAAGTTAAACAATGACACAGCCAAACATGTGGCTTGATAAAAGTTAAGAGTCCGTCCATTCTCTGGAATGGAATAAAATTGTCACTTCCATTAACCCGAGACTCGTGGTTTTGTTGTTAATATCCATTTCTATCATACAGAATAGTTTCTTTAGGAAAAAAAAAAAAGAAAAGTTCATTTATTCTGCATTCAGAAGAACCAGCGAGGAATCTGCACTTCAAAAGGAAGTGAAACTGAAAACATTAGGTGAAAATTCATAGTAGTTGAGAGTTGACTCAACACCGGCATCAAATGGACTATCGGAGTTTTAGTGGTGACAGTTAATGGCCACCTTCAGAGGCATTGTGTACCCAATCCAAAACAATCAAGGCCATGCTCCCCGTCATCACCACTATGCCACTCAACAGGAAGCACATTGCCTGCAATGAGCACATAGAGAAAACCGATCAGCAAGCAACAAAACATGTGCTAAACACTCCTCTTCCTACTTTTAAAAATGGGCTTATAGTTACTAACTACGTCAGTAATATTTTATAAAGTTACAGTTTTACCTTGCTAAAGATATCTAAACTGTCCTAAGTGTATTTACAGTACAAAACAACCGTACCATTGAAATCTTCCCAAATTTCACTTTTTCACTCCTTTGTCTCAAACGAAAAGGTAAATAATTTTCTTTGCTGAATAAACTATTTCATATAACACAACTGGACTGGGCTTTTGGCATTTTTTAAAGCAAAAATTGAAGTCACAAAATCAAACCCAAGTCATCCTAAAATGCAGCCTCAGTCAAAGCCAGAGACTTTTCTAAGAGACATGAGAAAGTTTACTCTTCATCCTACCCTTCAATTACTGCCATTCTATATTTTGAGTAAAACAAGATGACAATTGTTGGTTTATAAACAATTCTAGTACTTTCATCAGACTAGAATGGCAGTGGAGAATAAGGACCAGAAAGCAATCTTTTTCTAAATATCCCCACCAGGAGGATCATTTGTGGTTAACACATTATACTCTTTCTAAAATGCATTGTTACTACACTTTAAAGTACTATTATGTACTTTAAAGTATAATAGTCTCCCAGAGCTTTGCTTTGAAGATGGTTAGTCTCGTTCAACTCAACACCCCATTATCTTTCCCTTTTATATCCTCAAGGCCTATTTAAGTGCCTGTCACACAGTAGGCAGCCCAATAAGTGTTGGTTAAACAAATGTTGAAAGTTGAGTCAGTATCTTTATGCTCTTTATTTCTATCTCTAAAATATCTAAGAACTTTCTTGCAATTAACTTAAGCATGGATTAGATGGCAACTATCTTTTATCTCCCCTTCCCCAATCTCGCACCTTTATAGAAATATTTACTAGAAACTGCAAGTGAAACTACAATAAATGACAGCTAAGAGACTAAAATTAAAATCAGTTGAGGCAATTCTGGTATTAGAGGATTATTACTGTTTCTACAGTCATAATCTCTCACTCACCCCAATCTTTTGTACGGATTTCATAGGTTCTTTCTTCACCAACTTGATATAGAAGGCAGATGGAAGAATAAAAATCAACATGGCAGCTGCAGACGCACCTGTAAAAGAACATTGACCATTTCTTGAGAATTCAATAAATCACTTGTTATTCATTTTTTAAATCTTAAATCCCTGATATTTGAATCAACTTCAATACTTTGTGAAACTTACCAATGAAACCAAAGATATCTCTAATGGTTGGGACAAAGATGACAAGCAAATTGGTAAATGCCAAGATAGACACTGTAATGATACTGTGACGCCACCAACTGAAATCTTTTGCTGGACACATCAACTGGGTCAAGGAACTCCGGATCTGCAAAAACCAATAAACAGATAAATAAAAACTCCAGTTTTAATTAATAAAAAAACAAACAAAACAGAAATAATAGGAAATATCTAAAACAAGCAGCTATTTAAACACTAAAATTGTGCCCCTCCTCTCCTGCTCTTTTCAACATCTGAACACTGAAAGATCACTTTATATCTTTGATTAGGGAAAAAATGCCCCAGGATGTTTTGAAAATCTACAAAGTATTAAAGACAAAGCCCCGTCAAAACCACTATCAACTTGGTATTGCTCTAGCAGTGTTTTCGTCTCCCAGAAGATGAAAATCTCACAAATCTTAAGATGTTTAAAACTCACTCCTACTGCAAGGAGAGCACGTGAATATTTACCGGGAAAATAACTACTGGGACCGTCAGGGTGACAGCCACTAACACAGCCAAACGGACGATGAGAAGAAGAATGTCAGTGCCCACGATAGCGGAGTAGGTATGAAGCAGTTCTGATTCGACATGTTCTATGGGAAAAGACACACACAAGAGCTTCAAGGGTGCTGTTTTCTCTGGAGCTTAGGGAGAAAATCTTAACTTACAGCAAAATTTGCACCAAAGTTATTTGCTACTCACAAAACAACTATAAACTAAGAGGCTAATAAGATTAATTTGGAATTAGGGGTTAATGCAATTAAAATAACATTGAAGCAAAATTTTTCTCAATACTAAGTAGAGATTTAGCCACATGACCCCCCATTAAAAACATGAGCTAAACAGCTAAATCCCAGGGTTTGGCTTACAGTCTGGGTGTGTTGTATTAATATGAAGGTGACTGGAGAGGAGACAGGCAGAGTGAACTTAGATGCAAGCACATGATATAAAAATACCATCAAATGACTAATGGTATCTTTTTGAAACTGGATTCTAGAAATTACTATTAAGAATAAACTTAAATATACTCTAGGAAATTCAAAGCTCTAAATTCAATTTTTCATCACAAATATGAAATATACCAAAACAGACTGTATTTTTAAAAGTGATAGACTATACACACAAAAGTATCAATTTCATTATATGGAAGTATTAATTTCATTTTACTAAGTGTTTTTTTGTAAACTAGACATTATTTACCGTAAAATGTCAGGTAGCCAAAGAGAGCAGCAAGCAGGTACATGAGAAACATAGCAAAAAATGAAATCTTGGACACATTCATCATTCTTCTACGGCTGCGGCTATGTAAATTCAAAGGAAAATACAAATATATATTTTAGCAGTAGTTATAGCAGTAATCTAATATTTTTCCAATAAATTTATATGAAAATAGATAAAGCACTCACCCTTTCAGCTCTTCGTAAATGGGAAGAATAGCCGGATGACAGACAAATGAAAAGGTCAGAATTGGCACAGCATAGACAGTCTGCAAAAAATGCAAAAACTGATTCAATACCTTAATGTAACAAACTCGTGTTACCGCAGTTGGAAATTTCTATTTTATAGTAACGAATCTTAGAATCAAAACCTAATCAGTTTCCCTTGCATAATTAGCTTCCCATTCTTCTAATTTGCTCACTAAGTGTGACCAATATCCTAACTTCTGTATGTGCTATTATTAAAGTCATGAGTATTTCATCTCTCAATCTATTTTAGGATATAAACCAATGCTTTCTACTTAGTCTTCAATAATCAGCTAATCATGTTTTCTAAAGAGCAGCTATCACCCCTCCTCCCTTTACCTTGGGAGTTATTTTTCAATTTCCAAGGGAGAGTTTGCCTCTTTTCTTCCCTAAAATCTTCCTTTGAGAAAATAAAGATTATATATATTTAGTTAGTTACCTGTGAGTTGAAGATAAAGTAACGAGGCCTGCAAGCATCATCTTCAGTCATGTTAAATGCCACAGCAGACGCAAATGCTGTTGTTGGTTGTGTTAAGCTGCTGTTTACTGTCTCATTAATTATCAAAGCAACTTCCACAGGACAAGGAATCTGAAATTTCTTGCAAATCACCTGAAAATACATTATTTTGCATTTGTTAAACTGAATAATGTGACAGGGCTTATAAAATATCTCTAGCTTTAAAGAAAAGTTATACCTACCACAATCAGAAAGAACATCATACACATCAAAGAAAGGCCACTGGTATATCCCAAATATCCTATAAAAGAGAAGGGAAAAAAATCAATATTAGTTTAATGAAACAGATATAGAGCAAATATATTTTCTTCACTAAATAACTTAATTCTGCTTGGAAGAATTTAGTGTAGATATACTGAATTTCTAATTCTTATATACTAAGATACAGAATTACTTAAAGATACCTGCTAATAACTAACACAATAAAAACTTTCATTTTTTTATTACTATTTACAAAGCACAAGATATTATAAAATGTCAACAAAAAATATTTTGGGCCCCTGGTAGTGATCCTGCTAGGATTTTGAAAGACCTACAGGTTTGTATGCTGTAACTCCCAAAAGTATGTTTTCAGGGCTTTTTAGCTCCCAATTTCTATTAAGAGAAAGCCAACTAGCTGGTGAGAGGCTCACTCCAATTCTCTTTAGAGACAGGTTTGCTCACCTAAATTTCTCAGCAGTGATAAAGGAAGGATGAGCACCAACGACACCAGTAGAACCAAATAGTCACCATTCAGATACCACAATCTGAATTAAACAAAAGAAAAACAAGGTTAAAACCAGTCACAAATATCCTCAGAATAACATACACATCTCACAGGACTTACTTTATAGAAATACTGTAAAAATAAACAAACAAAAAAGGTTGGGAAAAAAGTATCCCTTATTTCAAAAAGCCTACAGACGAGAATAAATTTCTAACTGTGCACTAGATGAATATTTGCTCAGGTTAGAAACGGGGTATGAAACAGTATAACTTTTGTCCCACTGTTTACTCTGGGAAGGCTGCCAGCTGATTTCATAACATAAAATGCTTCTTAAAGGCTCGATACTAACGTAGGCAACAAAGCAGCATTGTTAAGCCAGTAACCTTATCTTTAAGCATTTTTAGAAAAATTGTACCCCAACTTTGTCATAGCTTTAGCTTGCAATTTTTAATGCCAGAAACAAGGAAATTTTAAAACAAGTTTCTTTCAGACATTTGTTAGCAAATGTACTTATTAAGCACTTCAACAAGGAAGTTTTTTCATACTTAAATAAAATACAAAGGCAAACACAAAACAACAAAACGCAGTCCCCTGAGCCAGGACTTATTCCAGGTCATCAAGAGTATGTTGTGACACCTTAAACCACCTTGACTCCAGAAGTAGTCAAAAGATCCTTTCTGAACTTAGAGGAAATATTACAAATGTCTCCTAAGAGTTTAGAATGTCTTTTCCTTTTTAGGTAATCAACTACACCCTCTTTTAAAACACTATTTTCCAATTCTAATTGCCCTGTGAATCCCACTCCACTCACTTCAGCAACAAGGATCCCACAGAAAACTAATATTTAAAGATCAGCTTGTTAAATTAAATTTCTAGAGCCGCAGAGATAACCATACCCCTCTATTTTGAGATAACAAGCTGCACGTAAGTGAGGTAGTAAATTATCCCTCCCCATGTTTACTTTAGATAAAAACCTGTTAGTCCACTGACATGAGTAACTTTGCAAGGATAATGTTTCTACAGCATGGCCATGTATTTTCTGGTATTATGCATTTAAAACAGATTAAGTTTCAAGAATTTCAAATTTACAAAAATCAGACAGGAATTGATTTTTAAGGTAATTCAAAGCTTCAGTCCTAACTTAGGGTGGAGTATGCGTTATTCAGCTATAACTTCTTAGAAAGTGAATATAAAGAGAGATGTTAAATTCTAGAAAACCTGTTTTCACACACAGGTTAGAAATTAGTTATCCACAGTTATAAGACTAGCTACCATCTTTGGTCTTTCCTTCTCAGAAGTTCAAATCAGTTTATGGGGGACTTCTTGGTCAGTTTCAATAGAAACATTTATGAAAAATAATTTACTGATCACTTGGTATCCAACTTTGATAAAATGTATCTAACCGTTTTAGACTATAATTGTTTCTTATGAGTAACCTTACTTAGCACCTACCCAGTTGTATCTTCAATGTTCATTAATGCCTGGATCACCAAAGGTAACTCATATTTCACTATGAAGAGGTAGCTTGACATAGCTGGAGGAAAACAAAATTATACCATTACAAGTGCAAAATGTGGCATGTGACACCAAAAGTAATGTGTCACCACTCTGTGCTATATAAAGAGCAAAAAGTCTACCCAAATCACCTTTTAAAAATTCTTACCTCCAATGTTCTGCATTGTAATTGATCCAGAGGCTGCAAGCTTTCCAACCAATCCGAACGCCTTATGTCCCAATTGTTCATATAATAAAGACCCTATAATTGGAAGAACACAGAAGCATGAAGCAAGGATTTTATGAGGAAGCAAATCATGAGGCAAAATTGTTTCAGAAATATCAAGAATGCTACCATACCTCCTTCATTGGCAGTCTTCAAAAGGAGATGAACAGAATACAGGGAAAATATTGACACAAACGTCAAGAGAATTCTGATGAGAGAAGAAAAGGCACAGGGTTATAAACAAGCACAGCTATATTTAAAGACAACTCTTTTTGGTTATCTAAACATTAAATACAGAACTTGTCCCATATTTCTGGTGCTAGACAGAATGCCCCCAAGAACTGGTGTTTACTCTCCTGGCTAGAGTGCCAACATCTTTCTTGGCACTGAAAATTTGTATCATGTCTTAGGTAATAGTTCTACAGTATTGATTAAGAGCAGGGGTTTACCCACCGAAGGTGCCAGGAGACACTGGAGAGCCTAACTTTAAAGTTGGTGGAATTACGAGACTTATAATCTTATTTTGGCACCATTACATTTAGCTGTATCCTTGCCACTTCTCTGAATTTTAATAGTTCCTTTTATCTGTAAAGTGATGGTACTACCTGCCAGTAAACCCAGACTACAAGGTACTTGTGAAATCCAATTGAGATAGGTTCAGGGAAGGTTTTGAGACCAGCTGGACTACACAGATACGGAGAGGAATGGGACTATAAGGAACGGGGGAAAAGATACTAACATTGTAAGTGTCAGGCACAGCTTTACAAACAACTAGGCACAAATCAGAGATGAGACCGCTGTGACGATATACTATATTGCACCCCATGCTGTGGAATACAGGCCTACCAATTGTCACAAAGTTAAACAATGCGCATGCTAACACAAGTAGGCTATCAGTCCAACTGTCTGGGCTGTCTCTTCTCTCAATCTTTTCACTTGGATAGAACAGGAGAAAAAAAAAAGGAAAAGAATAGAGAGACTAAAGCTTCCCTAATATCACTTAGTTTTTCTATAGTGTCTCGATTCTCTCATTCCAGCTTTATCTTCCTCCCCACTATAGGCAAGCCAAGAAAAACATGGATTTCTTTTTATTAAAAGGAACAAAAAAATCAAAATCAGGGAAACTCATACAAAACTACAAACAAGAAGACAGACACATCTTCTTGATTCTGTATGGGCAATTTGAATACAGTACCAAATAAGGTCTGGCAAAGAAACCGATGTCTGTTGTCAAGCACAGGTGGTGGCATTAAGCTTCCATTCTAATGCCAAAAGTTTTATGGGGTCTAGTCTGAGGTGGAAAACGACACCATCAGCCTCACCTCTAACTGGACAAAGTTGTTGGTTTAATCAAAAACAATTTTCAAAGTATGCTGACAAATTCAGTCCTTCTTTCTGTCATTACACTGAAATGACAAAAAGGGATGAATAGACTTCATAACCTTTGAGGTCACTTTCAACTCAAGATTGATTCTATTAATAAGGTTAGCTACAGAGTTGTTTAACCAGACTCCATACCTCCAAATATACCTTGTAAAATACTGATGGATTAAAAACTCACTTTAGCACTCTTGATGTTATTTAACCATTTATTAAAATGGTTAATCATCAAACACATAGACCCTATTAAAGTACAAATAATTTCAAAAGTGCAAGGGCAACATGTCAGAATTTTGCTTTCGCTTACGAAATAGAGGTGCCATTTAATCTCATGTAAATTCTGCACTATAACCACACTGGCAGCATTTAAAGACTGCCTCCACTTTTTATACTAAGAGTTAGCAAGAGTTTCAAATTTTTAACAATGATGCCATTCAAGTTCCCCACCAAAAATTTTGAAACTCTAGGGGCCTTTCTGTTTCAATTCCTGGTCTTTCACCTTAGTAAGAGGTCTCAAAAAGCCTCATGCTAATGATGAAAGCTGACTGAATCCTAGCTTCCAATGCTCAAAGCCAGGCTTAACTTCAGTGTGGAATTTCACCACAAAGCAGAGCTTTGCAAAGGTCTGCTTTTCTTTTCACATTCTATTCTGCTGGAGAAAATAACTTGAGTAGAAGGCACCAATCAGCTAACTAAAATACACGTGTCTCAAAGGGACAATTCCACACTACATGTATGTATGGTTTCTTCATCTATACAATAAACCACGCTATCTTCCAGAGAAACAGCCTTAGCCAGGAACCCATGGGTACTTGATAGCTATGATGCAAACATCATTTAAAATGCATGCTTAAATTTATATGTATTTTTGTTTTACCCCGGAAATAAGGTTTTCTTTTCTATTATATTCTCCAAGGGTCAGTGACTCCACAATGGTTAAAGAACCACTGCTCTCAAGTCTTCTGTAGCTCCAAAATTCTATTCTAGCTATTTATGCTGGAAAGTAGAGAAGTAACTAATTCTAACTGGGCAACTAGGGGGGAAAAAAACACTTAAAAGCAGGTAATTATTAAAATATTTATTTTTTTGCGATGGCATGTGGCAATCAGACAGACCTGGAAGAAGTAAATATTAAAAAACAAAAAAACACCTATGGGTTGCTTTTCAGGGTCCAGAAAATTATGACTCACTTTTCTTAAAACAAACATGTTCCAGGTTAGGCAAATACCACCACATCCTATATACATGAAAAAAAAAATTAGTTGTTTTCTTTATGCACGCAAGGGGCCACAGGTCCTTGGGGAGACTATGTCAATTTACCAAACTGATTCGGAGGTACTAGGCTTACTAATATTCTATGCTTCTGATTTTGCAAGAACAAAATATCTAATTACCCTGGATTTATCAATAGTTCTTTTTAAATATCCAACCCCTGTTACAACTCCGTTTTAACAAGTCCCAGTGACTTAAAAAGACTTTTGGCTTAAGTATCAGTTTAAAGTACTGTCCTGTTTTTTCCTATCTAATTGGCTTTCTCGATATCATGCAGTTATATACTAGAACAAAGAGATTTTTGGATCTCTCATTTTAAATTTTAAGCAAATGATTTTTAAGTCAACTACTTCAACTGTAAATTCAGTCTCTGGAACCAAAATATATGTTGCATCATCATAACTGCCCTGCACAGCAGACTCACTACTTACACATACTTACATAAAAAGAGCAATTCCAGTATTAGCCATGGCATAAGAAAGCCCAAGGATTCCACTGCCCACAATCGCATTGCTCAGATTAAATACTGACATTCCAAAGGAAGTAGTACCTGGATGCTACATAGAGGGAAAACGATAACCAAACATATAACAATAATTAAAAGGAGAAAACCAGCTTTGGGCAAGTTAGATTTGAAATCTAAAGTAAAACTATTCTTTTACTCCATAAAGCCACAGACACACAAATTACTTTTTTAACTTACAAAGTCTGTTTCATATTTCTTCTTCCCCAAATTCGATTCAAGTAAAAAGTTCTGGTTTTCAGGATCTACATCTGCATAATGGCTGCAAAAAAAAGGAGAAATCCTAAATTGCATTGAAATATACAACGGAATGCTTGCACACAAAACAGCCCTTCAGTTCCCTCACACACATTTACTTAAATGCGCGTTAAGTAGGAGTCCACTTGCACACGAGGTATTGTCACTGCAATAAGACAACCGGATACTCTTTCAGGGATCACACTCTCTCTCCAAATGTTACAGTAAATTAAAGCAACAGAAGCCGAGTCCTAGCTAAAGAACCCCCGACCCGCACCAGCCGTCTTGAAAAGAGCACACAACTTCTCCCACCTTTTCAGAGCAGCTTGCTTGGTGGGGTAGGAGTAGTTGAAATCGCTGTTTGAACTGTAGCTACTGCTGTCCTCATCCGGGGAAATATTGAACTTTCCCATTTCGGCTTTCTTCATGCTGCGCACCTGGAGGAATCGGGTGCAGCGAGTAACACCGGGCTTCCTTTTGTCCTTGGCGTGCACCGGCCCGCGCTGCTGCCTGCGAAAGTAGAGGCGGCGCGTCAGGACTGCGGCGCCCGCCCTGGTCACGTGACGCCGCGGGAGGCGCAGCGCGGCTGATTCATCCCCGGCCAGGCGAGTGGAAAAGTACCAGCCGAGCGCGAGGGGCGGGGGAGCGCGGAGCCGCGGAAAAGTACAGACAGCCGAGCCGCGGAGAACAAAGATGGTCCCACCGCGGCGCTGCGCCCGCCGGACCCCGAAGCCCTTCTCCAGCGGATCTGAGCATCTCACCCGCTCCATTATCCCAGGTCTGAGGGCAGGGCTGCGGGGGGCTCTGTTTCGCCACCCCCTGCCCCAGCCTCTCTGGTCGTGCCCAGGCACGCAGGGCACACGTCCTACCCAGGCACTGGCTAGGTGTGCTTGCAGCCAGGCTTACAGCTGCCCGTTTCTAGCATTTGCAACAGCAATGCCGCGCAATTCGTCCTCGCCTGGAGCCCCCAGATGGGGACACGCTCCTGCGGCAGATAGCAGACTCGAAAGGGGCGGAGAGGGCTGACATGAGTCGTCCTCTCTAGAAAAGGGGCGAACGCCCGTTCCTGGGCGCGCAGAGGTGCCGAGGGATTGTTTACACGCGCACGCCCGTGCCCTCGACACGCTCGTCCACAGGCATTTGGCTCGCCAGCGCTTCGCCTGGCCGGCCCCTCCTATGCCCGGAAAGGAAACTGATGCAATATCGATCGCCGATTGTCAAACGTCCCCAGCCCGTCTTCCCCAACCGTGGCCTCGGCTAACTCAAAGCCCGAACCCACCACCGCCGCCCCCAAATTCCAAGACCCTGGATTTAATTTGTATTTATGCAAATCAGTCACAAGACTTGCCGCAGAGGAGCCGCGGGCCAGGCTGGCTCCCCTCCCCCTAACGGGAGGACGCGGCCCCCGCACCGGGCCCCTCCCCCGCCCGGGGAGGGCGGCTACTCCCGCGCGGCCGGGGTCGAAGGCGGGGCCCACCGACCGCAAACACCCGTCCCGGGCGGAAACGACCCCCGCAGCTGCCTTCCCGCCGCCCCTCCCCCCCCGCGCCCCGCGCCCTTTGCACAGACGCCCCCCGCGCGCCTCACCTCGGTGGTCTCCGCTCCTGTGTCCCGGAAAAGTCAGGCAAATGCCTTCGGTGGGTTTTACTCAGTCAAACCAAAATCGTAAAAAAAACAAAAACAAGAAAACCCCCAACACCAGACAGGAAAAATAATTTTAATAAAAAAAGGAAATGGCAAGTTGCCGCCCCAATCGTCCGGCGTCCGCCGTCTGAAGGGAAAGGCGCGAGTGTGCGGGAACGCGTGGTCGGGCTGGCGGCGGCGGTGCGGGAAAAGGCGCTCCGGGACGGCAGTGTCGCGCGGCTCTGGAGCCGGCGGGCGAGCAGCGGGGTTATAGCGGAGCCCGGGAGGACGCGTCAGTGGGCGGGGCCCGGCCGCCGGGTGCCTTCCCTTTGTGTATCAACACCACCTGGGCTCCGCCCCCGGCCCGAGGCCCCGCCCGCCCCCGCCCCCAGCACCCCGGCCCGCCCGGCGGGCTCGGGCGGCCCGGCCCCGCCCTCTGGCGCCCCCCGCCCCGCCTCCCTGCAGCAAAACCAAGCGCCGGTCTTTCTAGTCCCCCGGTCCGCTTGGAAAGACCCCCATGCGTCCCTCGGCCTGTGCATTTCGGCCCCGAAGGTGCCCAACACAGGCGGTTGTCTCTGAGGAGACTTCCCCGTCAAATTCCCTTCCGTCCGAGTTACCAGCAGTCTTTGCTTTCTCCTCAAGGGTTTTTGGGGACACATCTCGCCCACCCAACCCTTTCCTGCCTGTTCTTTTTGTGATGTACCCGGGGGTTTTCCCTAGCAATCTTGGGCTAAGGGAGCAACGTTGTCTCCCTGATCGGTTTCTGTTCTCATTCTTTCTTCTCCACCTGGACCTGCTTTCACTCTTCAAAACTAGCCTGATTAGGTTGGTTGGCAGCTCCATTTCGGGATATCTTTTTTGTCTGAACATGGAAAACCCTACTAGAGGGGAAAAGCTACATCGTGACCAGCAAGCCAGATCCCTTGAAAGGGAACCCTGGTTGGGCCTCGAGTTGGGGGAACCGGCTCTTTTGAGGAGGTGTAGGAGTTCCCAGTTTTCCCTTGGCAGACACGTTTTACTCATTCCACCCCCCCCCCACCTCCCCTAATTTGAGAGCTCCTCTCGCCCTGCTCGCCTTTCTTTCCTTGTATTTACAGAGGCGCTGCCTCCGTTGGAATGCTGGTCGGGGAGACTTTCTCCCGAGTCTGATGCTTCCCCTCCAGTGGTGATGTGGTCCTGCAACTAGGGGGCCCCTTCGCTGTGGAATACTCGGCGCTGCCGGAAAGGCAGGCGTCTGTCCCTTGCTGGAAACAAAGGCCCCTTCCGAGAGAGAAATGTTTGTTGAATGAATGAATAAACAAACGAGTTTGACCTACTGCTCTCTTCCTTTTGAGGACGTGGGAGAGATTGGGCAGGGCGCAGAGGAAAGGGTTGGGTGTGATCACAATTTTTGCTTTCAATGTTTTCCTGAGGAAATCTGTACAACTGTGGATTTCCGTGGCACGTGAGGCTGCCAGTGCCCTGGGCCTGCACCAGAGTTCATGATTGACAAGGGAGGACCCGACTGCCCCTTTACATCCTTCTGTTCCCCACCCCTTCTACTGGTCAGACCAGTCTCTCCTAAACAATACTTTTAGTGCCCAATTTCCCCTCACCATCCCTCAAGGCTTAGTCACTGAGCCTCAGGAAAGCTTCCCTCCACCTTCATCCCTCCCTTCTCACCCCTCTTTTTGCCAAGTACTATTTTCCAAACCATGTGGTGCAGGACTTTTTAAAACCTGTACTGTCTTGTACTTAAAATCGTTCAAGTTTGTAGTCTTGTCTCCCCAGGGAGATCGTGAACTCTCCGAAGACAGGTTTGCCATTTGACACACAATGGCAGCTGAAAAAACTTATCTTTCTTCCATTTACATTCCCTTTAACACGGATCACCTCCTCTTGTCAGGAGAGCAATCTTAGTGGGGGTTAGAGGACTCCCTGGAAGTTCCTTTATATCTGGTTTCAACAGATAAAGATCAAAAAGTCTTAAACCACGTTTTCATCCAGGTGAGTCTCCTGCCCAGTAAGAGGTGCTAAGGAAGCCCTCAGGGTTGGTGGTTATGGTTGGCAAGTCCCACTCTCACAACTAGATCTCTTGTCCTTTGGACTTTTTGGTGGTTTGTCTTGCAAAACATGCTTAAGAGAACCTGTAAAATTCAGGGCAAGTGCATGTGTGTGCTGGGGGGGAGTGCTGTAATCTTGTTCTGACCTCTGCATGATAAGAACCTAACAGTAAATGAAAAAAAGAGAGAGAGGCATTGAAACGTCTGTTTTTCTATTGCTAGTTTGATTCACGTTTTTAAAGACCAATCTGAGGCATATCTGCTAACTCAAGTGGCTTCCAACCGAGGTCTGATGTGCTTGGGTTTTTGCTGTTATGCTTTGAGCTAGAAGGCATGGGACACGGTGCCCTTTCCCAGTTTCTTGGGAACTGTCCCACCAAGCCCTTGTTGGTCAGAAGTGCTACGATTTTGCTTTATTTCTAAGCTAATGTTTTGAAGAATAGCGTTTTTCAAACTGCAGAATGGGACACAGTGGTGGATACTGAAGAATTTAGTGGATTACTATAAGCTGCTTTTCTTTAAGGCAATAGAACAAAATAGAATAAAAGATATCAGTATACCATATATAGTAATGCTAAGTACTATTCTGTAAAACTTTAATTTTGATTATGTATGCACAAGTGTATATTCTGGGTTGTGATGTAAAATACATCTCTTACTGTGGATTGGGATCAAAGAATTTTGAAAGCTCCTGAGAGCAAACCTATCCTAAGACAGAAAAATAATCACAAATATCAATTGTCAACTCTGGATTTTCAGGAATGCATTGTCAAAGTGGGGTGTTAGAAGTTTTTAGAGAGGGTAGATAGCTATCTTCTGTAGAATTATTTGACTATTATCACCTGATAAAATAGAGTGGTTTTGTTTCCTGGGGGCTATAATGACTTGACCTTCCCAACTTGTTGTTGAACAGCTGGTCTTTAGGATGCTCCTCAAAATTCTATTTATCCAGCATTTCTATTTGCCCAAAGTAGGATTAAACACTAAATTTGCTTTTCTCTACCCTCCATTTCCAACTGAATAGTTTTCTTCTCAGGTTGCCTTTCAGTGCTTTCTTTGATCTGGCCTTAGCCTATAGTTCTACCCTTTTCCTTCATTATGCCTTGTGGGAGGCAGCTGCTAAGATGGCTCCCAATGAATCCCACCTCCTGACAGTCGTGCCCATTTGTAATCCCCTCTCCTTGAACATGGGTTGGACTAGTGATGTGCTTCTATTCAGCAAAAGTGATGGCACATCACTTCTAAGATTAGGTTACAAAAAGACTCTGGCTTCCATCTTGCTCTCTCCTTCATTTGCTTTCAGGGAAACCAGCTGGCATCTTGTGGACTGTTCTATGGAGAGGCTCATGTGGCAAGGAACTGTCGTCTCTGGCAACAGCAAGAGAGGATCTGAGGCCTGCCAACAGTCACATGAGTAGCTGATCTTTCGGATTTGAACCTTGAGATGACTGTAGCGCCAGCTAATACCTTAGTGAGAAGACCCAGCTAAGCCCAGCCTAGATTCCTGACCCAAAGAAATAAGTGATGATGTTTATTGTTATAAGCTGCTAAATTTTTGCATAGTCTGTTACTCGGCCATAGATAAAGAATACATTCTCCATCATATACCCTATGCTTTTGCCAAAATGTATTGCTCTGTGTTCTCAATACAAACCATTTCCCATTCAAACTGTTCCTGCTGCCTGGAATGTTCTTCATACCTCCTCTTCCCAGCCATTCTATGTATCTTTCCTTTGAGGCCCAGCTTAAATACCACACCTTTCATTAATTTTTCTTTATTTGAGACTCCCATTTGAAACTGATCTCATTCAACTTTGGACTCAGTGCTTTATAACTATCTTTTTGTGTCGTCTATGTACTAGATTTTATGTTAGGGTCTTTTCAGGGTAGAATCTGGCTAATGACACCCAGCCTTGTCACTTGTAAAGAGAAGGTACTTTTGGAGTATATGGATAAATTAAATATGTTTTTTCTTTATAGTACCTATCACCATCTGAAATTTTGTTAAATACATTTGTTTACTTGTTTATTGTCTCCCTCACTAGATTGTTTAATCTGCTTTGATCACTGTTAGCTCCAGTACCTCCAACAGTGCCTGACAATATATTTTTGTTGAATGAATAAATGCAGGAGTAAATAGTTTTGAGTTTCTCTAGGACCAGGAGAAAATATATTACCCAATATGCCTAATATGTTACATAAACATATTATCTAATATCATCCCTTACTGGCCAAAGCAGAACTCTTGATTTCCCTAGCAAAACTGTTCCTTTTCTAATTTTTACAATTTAGAAGAATAGCACCACCATTCACATGGGAACTCAGGCACCAGATCAGGGAGTCATCCTGAGCCCACCTTTTCTTCAAATATCTAATCCATCAGCAAGTCTCGAGGGCTCCGCCTCCAAATATATTCAGAATCCTGCCACTTGTCACCATCTCCAGTGCTCTGGTCATAGTCCAAGTGATCGTCACCTTTCTCCTGGAGCCCTGCAAGAGCCACAGACTAACTCATCTCTAGACTTTCATTCTTGATGTTCAGTCCATTCTCCACCCAGCTGTCAGAAGGATCTTCTCAGAACATAAATCAAATCCCTTGTTTAAAGGGATAAATTATTTCCCTCACTTAAAGCCCTCTAGTGACTTCTAATTGCAATCAGAATAAAATCTATATTCGTCACTCATCCTGATCTTACTTGGTTGTGCCCCTGCCTACCTCCTCAACCTCATCTCCTACCACTCTTCTCCTTTCCACTATGTACTAGCCACATTGATTTTCTTTCTGTCCCTAAAACACTCTAAGTTATTCCCTTTTCAGGGCTCTGCACTTGCTTTTTCTTCCACCTAGAAATCTCCTTGCCTATACCTTTGCGTCGCTGCCTTCTCATTATTTAGGTCTCAGCTTAAATGTCACCGCCTCAAAAAAAAAAAAATCTTCCTTGACCATCCCAGCAAACATTGTCCATTGAATGCAATCTCCATTTCCCCATTGTCCTATTTAATTTTTTGTTGCATTTTTTCATGGTATGAAAACATATTATTTAATCATTTGTTTATTTGCTTATGATCTCTTCCCCCTTACCATATCTTCCCTCCCAAACCCCTTTCTGGAATGTTAACTCCATGGGGAAAAGTCTTTTGCTTTGCTCATCATTGAATCTTCAGTGCCTAGAACAGTGCCCGATATACAGAAGGAGTTTGTCGGGAGGGGGAAATTCTTCCCTTCTACCCTTCTTGTGTTGTTATGGCTGGACTACTAATAAAATTGACACAAGACCAGATTAACAGGAGAAAAACCCAATTTAATCCATACATATTGGAGATCATAGAGAAATGATGCACTGAGAATGGACAAAGCAGGCAGTATATGTATCTTTTACACAAAGAAACAATAAATTTGTGAGGAATGACAGGACAAAGAAACTTAGGTTTGAGGTATGTAATAAGAGAGAAAGTTAAACAGAGTTTAGGCTTGAGGTAGTAAATTAGCAAGGTTTGCTTATATAGGCTTCTTGGCCCTGAATTCCCTAGCTCTGATGATAAGGATATAGGGAGAGCACCTTTCACATGGGAGATTTATTTCCTGTTTTCAGGGGAACAGAGACAGGATGGTCAAAATTTTGGCCTTTTTTGCATTGCCTGCTTCTCAAGTAACTTTAATTCAAAATAATCAATATGCCACTGTGGGATATTTTGGGGTGGCCTCCCTGGACACCAACAAGTTCACTGTTAGTTGAACTAGTACATTTAACTTTATCCCTCAGCACCTAGCACATAATAAATTGAATAAGCATCTGTTGCAATGGCTTGATGGTGGAAAAGGACAGGTTTTTCTTGAGCTCAGTCATCTGTAAGCCACAAGCATGAGAATTGATTCCAAGACTTGCTTTCTAATGGCTTCATTTCACCTAATTAATATGCCCTTTTGTTATGTACACAGCCTGACTTTCTTGTCCAGACAGTGCTATTCAAAATTCAAGTATGCACATTGGCATTATGGAGAAATAGTGAAATTCCTCCCCCTAATATCCCCCATCTCCCTTCAAACCAGGGAAATAAACCCTTCCCTTTATTCCAATGACTTCCATGTTTTCTTAGCATTAATATTTCCCAGGTTCCACACCAAATTCCTTTCTCTACTCTTTTTTTTTCCTTCTTATCATTTTGTATATTTTATTCTTGGAATTATGTTTAATAGGTGCTCCACAAATGAAGTGTTGTATTTATATTCATAAGACAGCTTCCAAGCCCAAAGCCATTGTATTAACTCTGTGAGCACCCTGGTGACTTGAGCATGTTTTTCTGGTGTTGAAGTATATACCCTATTAGGTAGCAATTGCTGTGTAACAAATTATTCCAAAATGTAGTAGCTGAAACTCTGGAAGTTTCTACAAATCAGAAATTCAAGAGCAGTTCAGTTGTGTGTTTTGGCTCCGAGTCTCTTAAGAGGTTGCAGTCATCGGACAGCTAGGTCTGTAGTTATCTGATAGCCTGACTGGAGCTGGAAGATCTGTTTCCAAGGTCACTCACTCATATGCTGGCAAGTTGGTGCTGGCCAGTTGGTTCCTCTCCAAGAAGGCTTCCCCACAAGCCTGATTGAGTGTCCTCATGACATGGCAGCTCATTTATCCCAGAGCAGATGATCCAAGAGGCATCAAGGCAGAAGCTGTAATGCTTTATAAACCAGCCTTGGAAGTCACACTTTATATTTCCACCATATTCTGTTAGTCACAAAGGCAAGCCCTGATTCAGCGTAGGAGGGGACTATACAAAGATGCGACTATCAGGAGGTGAGGATCATTGGAGGCCATCCTGGAGGCTGGGTATCATAGAGAAGTTGTCAGCAGCAGAAAACTTTTTATTGCAAGAAACACAATATGCCATTGATAATAAGGACATTTTCTATCTCATATAGTAGAAAGTCTACAGGTAGGGCAGTCCTAGGGTTAGTTCTTGGCCTTAATAATCTCCTCAAAGCCTAACAGCTCACCATCTTTTCACTCTGACATCTTTGGCACGCTGGAGATGTCTCCTGTCATGGTCACACGTTGGCTGCAGTGTTTCAGGAGTCGTGTGCAGACAGGACCACATCCACTGGAAAAGAAAGGAGTGTCAATTCTGAGAGTCAATTTTATTATGAGAGATAACATTTCCTGGAAGTACTGCTGTAGATATCTCAGATCTTATCGTCCAGAATTAGGTAACATAGTTGTACATAAAAAACACATTGTATTTGAATCCATATGTTGGCAAGCATTAATGTTTTGTCAGTGCACACTTCATTTCTCAGCCAGAAAAAGAAAATTAGGGTGCCCACAGAAACTCAACCTTAAAAAAATTTTTAAAAATACTTAGATAGTTTTATAGACATTTTAGTATAAACATATTCAATCCTGTCAGAACTGTAGAACTTCCAGAGTACTTTGTTTCTCTCATCTCCTCCCCAAATAAAGGGGGAAGGAATGGCTTGACTAATGACCTTTTTTGTGGTATTGACTCATTGGCCTTTTCACATGACTCTGGAATGGTCCATTTTGCTAGGTGTGGTATATACTAAAGAAGGTGGATGAAAACATTGTCAGCAAGATGAAGGATTTATTGACTATGGCTCTTGCACTAGGTAAACTGACACCTGCTAATTAGCAATAGGTGGCTTGGAAAGTGAAATGTGAGAGCAAAATCACGGATGTGAGTACTCACGTACATGCGTATGGTTTATTTGGAATGTGCCAAGGTTACACTAAGGATCAAGAATTACATAGAAAACAAGATGTATATATGCTTAGTAAAGAAAAGATTCATATGTTTTATCGAATAGCATATAATGCTCCATTCTTTTGAAAAATTAAAATTTTCAGGCTCTTTTACAATTTTCCAAAATAGGGTGATTTAAAAATACATTTATTTTTATGCTTCTTAATAGTTAGTGGTCTGTTTTCTTGTCCAAAGAGAAATGACAGAGACTAAATGATGTGTTTTACTCAAACTCCTAGTCCACAGTGGACTTTCACGCCTGTCCTTCAGTCAGTTTCTGGATCTTTCTTTGCCCAGGGCTAAGATACTAAAATTGGGATTTATTAAAATTAACATACCTGCAACTCTGGTTCTTAGATGGAAAGTATTTTAATGTCTGGGCTTGGTTCTGGGATCTTTACTCAGGTAGAACTCCCACTGTTTTGCCTGAAATCTTTGGCACCTTGTGTCTGATTAAGATGCCAGCATCCCTTTCCAAGTAACCTCATTTTGGGACACCTGGAGCTAATGCCACTTCCCAAGCCCCTCCCCACTCGGTGACACCCACCCAGAAGTACAGTCCAGAACCAACCAGTCGCTGGAAATGTTAGTTTGTTTTCTTGAGGTGAACCACGCGCATAACACACCCCTTTTGAATGAAATGTCATTGTGTAGCTATTTGTCACCCCTGGGTGGATGAGGTCAACAAACTCCCCAAAATTGCTGTTTCAGGAATAAATTTTATTCGTGGTTGGAAACACTAAGTAGGGAATGTTATGGGACAGGGAAAATAACTTGTTTATTTTCCTGGTGGAGAAGTGGGGGTGAGTAAAACACAATTGGGCCGTGTACACGCTTTGTGTGAACGCCGACACGGTACGTTAAATGAGGAGAAGACAAGGCGCCCATCAGAACCGCGTCGTCCCTTTGTCTTCCACTCCACCCGGAAGGTGGGGCGGCCCCGTGTCATGCGGATCTGAGGTGGCGGGGCTGAGGGGGCCGCGGCGCCCCAGAGGCGAAGGCGGAGGCGCCAGGACGCCGCTCCTCGCCTCTCAGGATGCCAGCCAGGCACGCAAGGTCGAGGGCAAGGCCGCGCGATGGCGCGGAGCTCCAAGAAGAGGCGCGAAGGAAGCGAGGGCAGCCGGCTCGAGGACGCCCGAGGCGGGCGGCACCAGACCGGAGGGCTGCAGCGCGCGGGGCATGCGCAGCGCAGCGCAGCTCCGGGCGGGGGGGCCGGGGGGAAAGGCACCTCTGTAGGGGCGGGGCCGGGCCTCGGCCAGAAGGCGGGAGGGAGCGCAGGGCGGGGGTGTAGGCGACGGCGGGAGAAGGCGGGTGGGGCGGGTCTCGGCGCGCAGCCTCAGTAGGTCTCCGGAAATTTTCCACTAAGACTCGGAGCGCCGGGGCCTGCGCGCCCGGGGCCCACGTGACCATGATTCACTAGGCGCCGCCTTCCGAGCCCTGGGCGGGGTTGCGAAAAGGAGGGGGGGCGGGGACGAAGAGTTTGGAGGGAAACCGGGGAGAGGAAGAGGGAGGGGTGGAGGGAGAGGAGGGAAGTGATGGGCGGGGGGAGAGGGAGGCAGGAGAGAAGAGGTGGCGGAGAGAGGAGACTGGAGGTGCGGAGCGCGGGCCTGTATCTCGGCCTCGCCAACGCCCCCTCCCGCCCAGCTCGGCCAGCTGGGAGGCTGCCAAGTGCGCGCCAGCCAGCCTCGCCCCGAGCGCGCCGAACACTCGCCGGCGACTTGGAAAAGCTAGAGAGCTCTGAGACGTCAGGGCTAATCGCGGGGTGCTTTGAGGAAAGCCGCACGGGGGCCTCAAGGCCCCGCGGAGTTTTTGCGAACTCGCCAGGCCGTGTAGGGATGCCCTGCTTGGGAGACAGCAGCACCGGGAACGCTCACGCCTGTTGGCATCTGTCCGCGCTTGTGTACGTGGCTCCTGACGTGGAGAACTGTGGTGTGGACTGCGTGCACCGGAGGGAGGGACGAAAGGGTGAGGCCTTGGCCCATCATCTGTGCTCTGGGAGTCCCAAAGGCGCTGCTATTTGTCAGATTAAACCCCCAGACCCACGAGGAAATCCTAGAGGCTTCGGTGAACGTGGGATTTGTAGTGCAGCTGGTTCCAGATGGTTCCCCGTTAAGACTTTGGGAAATCGGCATACCAAAGATTTCCTCTTATCCTTCTGCTGTGTTGAAAAGACATTACCCAGACACCCCGCCCAGATCTCTGCTCTTGTAAGAAAAACACTTATTACAGAGTACTCCAACTGTTTCATCTGTCGTGTCCCTTTAGGTTCTTTCTAGTAATTGTGACCTTTTCCTTTTCCTCAAGTCATTCCATTAAAGCCTTTGAAGCAAATTAAGAAAAAAAAACACTAGCCTGAATTAGAACGTTAAGATCTTTGTTTACCAACTGCGTTGCCTGGGAAGACAGCGTTGTGGGTTCGCCCTTCGGGTTTCCTCACAGCCTCGTGTGGGAATCTTTTTCTCTCTCGCTCCCAACTTGAGACAAAAGCACAGACTAGAGAAAGCTGCCGGATCTGCCCATGTCCCTTATTTTCCACATTGGTTTTAACTTTTCCGCCAGAACTATGTGTATAATTTTCTCATGGGTTTATGCAATTAGGATTATTGAAATTAATAAGAATAGCTAATATTCATGTAGTGCTTGGCACAGGCACTATTTTAAGTTCTTTATAAACATGTAAATATTTAATTCTCTCATCAACACTGTGAGGTAGGGGCTATTATTGTGTCTTTATCCACCTTCCTTCATTCCTTACACATAAGGAAACTGAGGCAAGGATAAGTTAGATAACTTCCCCAAGGCCATCCAGCCCGCAAGTGGAGGAACTGGAGTCGAACCCAGACCGGGGGAGGTAAATCCCATGCTATGGTCACTATGCTATAGAAATTCCCTACTAACAAACGTAATTGTATTGAAATGTTAAATTTACGTTTTGGTAGGGTTTTTTTCCTTTTATTTATTTAGCTTTCTTGAGGTTTATTTTGGAGAGATGTCTAAATTTAGTTTGGATAGAAAACCATACACAACTTAAAAAAGAAACTCTTATGAAGAAATCATGCATTCCAAGGCAGTATTACATTTTTCTGACATGGAAGATTATTGAAATATTTGACCTAGGGACTTATTTTTCTCAGGAGAAATGTTTGTCTTCATATACCTTTAGCCCCTGGTACATGGTAAGCCCTTCAGGAAAATGATGAGGCTCTTCAGTCGTCAGTATTCGATGAATATATATTGATTGAAATGTGCTCAAGAAATGAACACCCTTGAAATGGTCTATGACATAATGCCAAATGAAAAGGAAATTTCCAAAAGATACGTAAATATAGGATAGATTCAATAGGAAGATACTATGGGTTTTTTCCCTTTCTTTCTGGAACCTTCTTTTCTGCCCTTGAAATCTTCCCTGACACTCCAAAACTGGGTTAGAAGCCATCTGTGTTCTTGTGTGGCACTTACCACATTGTATTCTCACTGCTTGCTCACCTGGCTCTACTTCCCAGGAGATGCTTAAGTTTCCTGAAGGGCAGGCATGCTGTCTTGCTCAACAGTGTGTCCCCAGGGCTCAGCACAGTTGTTTGTCCTAAAATAGGAATTCAGCAATACTGGTTGCAAGGATGAGTTTACTGGTTAGCCTTGTCTTGTTAGGACGTACTGAGTTGGGATTTAACAGAAACGGTGAGACCAGTGTACCCTCAGGAACACAGTCTCTGTCCAGTCTTGGTCCCTACTGAACTCTCCCGACTTCCCTCCTTTCTTACATTTCCTTGTATTCTTTTTCCATACTTATCTGTCTTTACCACTAGATATAAACTGCCCGAGGCCAGGCATGTATGTTTTGTTTGAGTGTGTATATATCCCATTACCCTACTTGTTATTTTGCACATAATAGTTTTTTGATGTTTATTAAGTAAGAACAAAAACAACCTCTGAAAAATTCTGTGTCCTGTTAGCTAACTTGATTTCAGCACCCAACGAATGGTCAGAGGTTTAATAACCACAGCCTTAATCTTGATTTCCCAATTTGGGGTCTTTAGCATGAGAGAATCATAGGCTTTTTTATTGCTGAAGGAGACCTTATAATTGCCCTGTCCAATACATAGCCACTAGCCACGCAGGCTATTTAAATTAAAATTAATTAAAATTAAATAAAAAATTAAGTTCCTCAGTAGCATTAGCTACATTTCAAGTGCTTGATAGCCACATGTGACTAGTGGCTACTCTTTTGGACAGCACTGATATAGATATTTCCATTATTGCAGAAAGTTTTATTGGACAGAGCTGATAAGTTACAAAAAAAAAAATAAGTAAAAGAGCATAGTTTTATTAACTTAAATATATCATTATTATTAAAAAATATTTCAGATTGCTTAGCATAAAATTGTTCTTTCATGTACAAAGAACATCACATTCATATTTCAGTTGTGTGTTATTTCATCTAGGATAAAATTTTCTTCCTTAACAGTTGTGTTTAAATTAATGCACATTTAAACATTCAGAAGAACTGACGGTTCAAAAGGATTCCTCTTTGTATTCTCTTAAAGTGAATATTTACCCCAATCAATCCTTTGTGAATCTTAATCTTTTTCTGTTTAAAAATACTCTAATCAACTTGAGTCACTGCTCAGGTTTGACATTCATTAGATTCGGCGTGCATTTTAAGCTCCCACGATTGGGAAACCAGAATACTCAGTAATGTTGGTAAAGGACAAATGCCAGATAGTTTGGGGCTGACCAAATATGTGTCTAATGACATCACACATGCGACACAGACAGTTCTCAATTTACAAACACTCTATTCAGAAGCAGCCCAAGTATAAAACATCCTGGTGTACCTTCTTTAAACTCCTCCTTAGAACAATATTGCCAAGGTAGCCGTTGTACAAACAAATTAGTAAATAAAAAAATAGATCGTGGAATTCTCAGAGAATGTATAGCTTGAGTTGTGGAAGCAGTAAAGAAGCTGTGAAAGCACTGGGGAATTAGTAGAGGTTATTTCCATGGTGGCACAGATTTGCTTAAGTGGTAACCCCCCTGATAAAAATAGTCTAGTTCCATCTTTCCCCACCAGGCCCCGCCCCTCTTTGCTGAGCATCTCTCCCACTCCCCCCCTCCGTCTTTTAGAATTCTCTGGTTTCATTTGTACTCCAGTTTCAGTTCTGTCAATTGCAAAGTTTTGTGGCCTTAGGCAAGCTTACTAGTTTCTCTGAGCCTCAGTTTCCTAAACTGTAAAATAGGAATAATAACATGCCAATTGTCAAGAATTAAAGGAAAACTTATGTGACAATACTTTATAGGTTAGAAAACTAATATGAAAACAAGGGATTATGGTTATATGTATTAATAAAAGTCAAAGACCCCCGCCCCCCCCATCAAATGGCCATCTGTCACATGCACATGATGGGAATCGGGTTCCCTGGAATATTTAAGCCAGGTGATGGCTTGAAGGTTCTTGAAGGGGCTGGGGGTGGGTGTTCTGGGAGGTGGAAGAAAGATTTAAAAAGGGAGATGGAAGGCTGTGAAAGAAAATAGTTCAAATATGGAAGGAGGTTGGGTAAATACCACCTTTTCCTTTAAGGAATGAGTGTAATTGCTTGCATTTTCTCTTTACTTCCTTCTTGTGTTTCATTGATTATTCCTGAGGCTAAGATTTCTACTTTACATTCTAATTCGTCTGACATAGCATGTTTTTAAAAACTTAGCATTGCTTACTTTGATTTTCCAGTTGTCTTCTGCTGATGGAGCTTCTGTGAAGGGCAAATTTGAAGTACAGCTGGCTGCCTCAGCACAGGGGTGGGAAGTGGTGGTCGTGGTTATGTGGGCCTGAGCAGCCACACTTTAGCCCTCAGAGAAGCACTGTCAGTCACAGCTATTTGCTGACCTAAGGCAGAGGCAGCGGTAGGTAGACCAGACGGAATCAAACCAAACCAAGCAAAAACAAACAAACAAAAGGGAGGGGGGAGAGAAGGAGAGACAGAGAGAGAACAGAGGAGTGGAGGTGTGTCAAGAGGAAGGGAAGGATACCAGAGAAGGATGGATAACATCAGTAGTTGTAAACACAGAACATGTATCAACTCATTTAAGCATCATGACAATCATGACAATGAGGTAAGCACTATTATTATTATTATCTCCATTTGATAGATGAGGAAATTGAGACACAGAGATGTTGAGCAACTGTTCCCAATCTCACAACTCCTAAGTGGTATAAGTAGGACTTGAACTCAGCCAGTCTGGCTCTGGAGTTTGTGATCTTAATCACTACTCCAGCAGGTCTCAAACTTTGTGGTCTTAGGACCCCCTCCCCCACTTACACTTATAAAAGTTAAATTGTCCACAGAGTTTTGTTCAGGTGGGTTATGTCTATTGATAGTTACCATATTGGAAATTGAATCCTATTTACTTCATTTAAAAATAATGAACTCATAATATGCTAAAATAAATAACATTTTAAAGTGAGAATAGCTATATTTCTCAAAATGAAAAAATTTAGGCAGAAGAATGGCATCGTTTTACAAATTTCTACACTGTACTCTATGTCTTTTGGTGTGACAGTGGTTAAGAAGAGGGAGAAATGAGAGAGACTGAAGGGTACAATTGATGGGAACTCAAGGCCTGTCTCAGTGAGCGCCCCATGTGGCCTGTATGAGGAAGAAATGATAACTAAAGAATTGTCTCTGAATGGTATGGAGCAGCATCTGGATTTTCACGCCTACTTTAATTCTCAATAGGTTGCTTGGATTCTCTCTCTCCCTCTCTGTGCACGCACACTTATATACACGCAAACATACACACACACGCACATATATAAATTTGAGGTTCAGTAAAAAACTTTGAGTCTAGGATAGTTTCTGAATTGGAAGGGATTTTAGAGATTATCTGACTAATCTTATGGAGGGAAGCAGCCGAGACAGGGCGGGAACATGACTTACCACTGGTGGAACTACTGGTTAGTGGCAAGACTGGTGGTAGAACCCAGGTCTCCTGTCTCCTCATTCCACTTCAGAGTGTCATGTCGTGGAAATTAATAAATCGAGTTATTCAGCCATTAGATAAATCTGTTTCCATCAGAAAACTGGTGAATTGACAACCATAAAATCTATGGTAAATTCACATGCTTCCTCAATGCCATTGTGAAAAATTGCCCTTCTCCTCCCCAAATTGCCTCTCCCCAAAAGGTCTTGGTTTGTTTGATATTTTGTTAGGACTCGTTACAACTTCTTGCTTATTGTCTTTTGTTTCCTGAGTAGTGCTGAAGAGAATATGGGCTTGATACTGGAAAGAGGATAAGAATATGAGAACCGGCAGTTCTGAGACATCTGAGAACACTGATTGGCCGGTCTCTGTTATCTGCAGGATCTGCTTTTCTTGAGGATGAGCATATTTTGATCCACAGGTTTCCAAGACAAGCACATTCCTGCCAACATGATCCCTGGACAAGCTGTTCTGGAATTTGAACTTGCTACTGAAAAGGGGTTAAGTCCAGGACACACACACTCGTTTTGGTGGGGGGTGAGCCGTGGTTGGCTATGTTAGCACCTCATTATACAACAGTTCCAGGATAAAGTGATTCCAGATGTGCTCTCAGCAAGGACCTAGTACTTATGGTTTTAACCCGTTAGGCTACAATCTACTCTCTGAATTTTGGAGAAGCCAGAAGTTAGTTAATTAACTAGTCATTCCTAGTTACTTTGTAAAGTTGATTCTAAATTGGCTATAATTTGCAGTATGCTTCAAGTTAGCTGATGTTAGCTATATAAAACATATATATTTACACATACACACATGTATTCATGTGTACATATATCTTTAACAACGATTAGAAGTTCATTTTGAGTACTGGTTTAATGATCATTGAATTCCTTTGTCCTGGAAATTTCATTTGGAAAAGTTCAGAAAATATGTATCTAAGAAGTAGTATTCTAGTTTCCTTCTTCTGACTGATCAAGCTGCTTCTGATTCTGAGGAATAAACATCATGGGGAGTTTTGGTTAAAGACCCCCCCCCTTGCCTTTTTAAACACAATGAAATTTTTCACGTCATAAGCTTTGTAACCTGAATTTACAAAGAAGAATTGAAGAGAAAAGGTGCTGAATGCCTTCTCTAACAAGCCAGGTTATTGTTAAGAGTATGGGATTTTTGTATCATTGAGCCCTGGAAGGTGGGGAGCTGAGGGTGGGCATTTCATTTTGCTTTAAAATATTTCAGATTTGTCTGCAGAAATTATGTCTTCTGTTGAATACAAAGGAAACCTTCTTAGCTGGTCTTTGCTTACTTTAGTTGGGAGTATTGCATCCTAATATGCTCTTTTGATATGATATTAAAAATATTTTTTAAAATTTAGGTATTATGTCTGGTTTCAAGGACCACAACATTTATTTGCCAAAGACACTAACCTAGGCCGTTAATCACTGGGCAGAAATAGGGGAAAACATATTCTGCAGAGGTTCCTGTGTTGTTAACGAGGGTGGCAACTTCAGCCAAGCGATCTAGGTATGAGCATGGACTCAGGGTCCACACTGCCTAGCTTGATTCCTGGCTCTGCTTTTTACTAGCTGTGTGCTTCAGTTTTCACAAATGTTAAGGGATGAGTAATAACCGGTGAGGATTTAATGAGTCTGTACTTGTAAAGAAAGCACTTAGAACCATGCCCAGCACATAGTAAGCACTATGCAAATGTTAGCTTCAACAAATTAAAAAATCTCAAAATTTATCTTTGCCATGTAAGAGATGCTAATATCAGGTGGCAGCTTAAGCAACACATCACTAGTTAAAAGAAAAATGATCCTTGGGATTAATCCTTTCTTGTGAAACGTCTTCGAGGTGGTAAACTGGGGCTAATCCAACTGGGTTAAAGTTGGAGGGCAAGATGGTGAGGAAAGTATAGCAGAGGGATGCCGTTGCTTGAAGCCTTGGGCTGGGACCTCTCTAGATAACGATTTGTTTACATCATTTCCAGTTGGAGATAAAGACCCTTAGTAAGGGAAGACAGATTATAGTTGGTGTGTGGATTGTCAAGCATTTGTAGTTTAATAATGTGAAGGGCTTCCTCTGGAGGAAATGGAAAAGTTGTGATTTTCACTAAGTCATGTAGGGTGTCACTACTGAGTCAGCCAGGTAGGGCCTACTAGTTTTTATCAGTGACATTTAGCCTTGTGCTGGGCCTTTCGCTTGGAGAAGGCTCCTCTTTCTCCTGGCTGACACAGTCCCAGGGTGCAGGGCTTGGCAAGTGGAGTACAGGCTGGATTTCAGCCCCCACCACCTCCTCTACGCAGGATTTGGTGCAGTTCACAAACTGCACACTGAATGTGGCAGCCCTGAAGGCAGGTTTTTTGAACATTAGTTCCTACACTTCAGCTTGGGAGATGTGTTGTTCATTCTATTCAGTCTTAGTCTACTATAATAGTTGGAGTTGGGGAAGAGACGGTTCAGTGGTTTTTGTCATTGAATCCAATGGGCAATTGCTAATTACTGTGTAAGATAATCCACAAGCATCTTGCTGACAGTCCAAGACTGTTTTCTATCAGAGGTTTTATTAAGGCATTTAATTTGGGGTTAAGGTCCTGCTGAACCTTATACGAGTCTAAAAATGAGGAGAAAGGCACCAGAATATTAAAACCTTTTAGCCATAAATCATATTTCTGCTATGCCATTGGTCCTTTTATTCTACATGTGCTTATGATTTAAGGTGATGCATTTTCTTTTCTTTCTAATGGTTTGCAAGCTGTAACTGAAAGACTGAGTGCTTGGAAAAAGCCCTGGCTAAAAACCAGTCAGTCTATTGACACAGAATCATGTCAGGAGTGGCCTCACCAGATTTGTGGGTTTTGGCCTCTCTTGTTTCTCATCCAATATTTCTTTTCAGTATTATCCACAGTTAAAGTCCTCATTGGACATGCAATAGATTAAAATCACATTAAAGTTTGGACTTTAACCAAACACAGCAGAAAGTCTTGATTCTTTGACATTACCTCCCCAGATTCTTTCCTTACAGTTTCAGTGGTTCGGAACTTTGGAAGATGTGGATCAGGTAATAGCTCTCCTATCCCCTACAAAGAGAGTGCCACCTGCAAAAAGGCACTTTGAAGTTTTATTGTTTCAAATATATTTACTCTCATTCTTAGGGAAACATGAAGTAACTTCTATTGTTTTATTTTTATCCCTCTTCATTTAGGAACCTTTCATTTCCATTCTCATCTCCTGCCCTGTGTCTTTTCCATTCTGAAATGTGTAGGAACTCTGCTTTTTAGCTCACTCATAGTGTAAGCATAGCTCTAGAAACAGTTGTTTCAATTACCAAACTGCTATCTAATAATAAGTAACGGGCACTCAACACATTACAGGTTCTAAAGTACTTTCCAAATGCATTATCACATCTAATCCGCCTGAGCTTTTGAGATGGCTTTTATGATTTTCTCCATTTTTACACACTGGAAAACTGAAGCTCAGAGATCCATATACTGTGCTACCCAAAAGATATAGGAAGAGAACCAGGCTTTTCATTGATTAAAAAAGAGGTTTGTCCCCATGTTTTCTATGGGATTAACCAGCACTACAATTTAAAAACGTCTTTTTGCTTGCTTAATTATGTGTGGCATGGTTCATGTGTGGGAAACATCTATATTGGTAGCTAGCCTGTGAATATATCCCAACTTATTTAGAGAATCTTTTGGAATGATTTAAAATTCTTATGGTTTTCAACTTAGACCAAACAAAAGGACAATAAACAACTCTTGGGCAAAATTTACAGTAGCTAGCATATCTGCAGCCCTTTAAAGGAATAGTCAGAGAACCTTAAATTTCTGTTTTGTTTTGCTTATCATGTGCCCTAGCTAATTTGACATTTTCACTTTTTCTAACTTTTTTTCAGGATGTGTGGACACTCAGGTTAATTTTGAGCTGCTTTAAGAATATCCAGAGCCTAGCATATAATAGGCATTTAATACATTTCAAATAAATGAATTGTTCACCATATGGGCAAATGGCAATTTGTAAATAAGGACCCCTAAGTGCAAAAAGTCACGTTACGTTTATTATTTTAAACCTGAAGCTTTTGACGTAGTCTGAAGTGGTACAGGAAGGAGGAAGGACTTTGGAATCTGAAAAGATCTGGGTTTGAATCTTCACCCGAGAACTTACTGCTCATTACTACACCTTCCTTAGGCAATAAATTCTCTGATCTTCAGTCTCCTCACCTGCAAGTTTGGGATTATATTATCTACTTTGCAAGATTGCTGTAAGGATCCTCTGAAATAATGTATACAAAGTATCCATCACTATGCTTGATGCATAAAATGTGCTCAAAATTCATGCCCAGCATTTGATGAAGACAGAGATAGCTATTGTGGCTCTAAGTTATTGTAATTTTAAAAAGATATTTCTGAGTCCCCTTACATAGAAACATGTGAGAGGAATGTGAAGATACATTTAAAATCCTAGCTCTGCAAGATTCCTACATTTGCTATTGAGGCAGTGACAAGCCCAAAGAAGATGTGCAAAGACTAATTTAAATCCCATCCCAGAAGTGCAGTTCATGTTGAGGACTGGGAGGGGCAAGCAGCGTGGAGGTGCTAGGGGAGCAGTGTAGACGAGGCCGGGACATTTTTCAGTCTCACCTTGCACACCTGCCAGTGACCCAGTGGTAGGGCTTCCTCCTGTGTCTTCGGGAAATATGGAAGCTGCTACCAGCTACTGACTCTAACCAGGAGGGGAAAGAATTATTAGCCACTGATTGCTGATGATAGCATTATACAAAGAGGAGTGAGATGGCCAAGTCTCTTACTGAGGAAAGACCCAAAGTCTGTCAATATTCATAATCAACCAAAGTCATACAGCAAATTTTTTAATATGATTTGGGATTATGACATTTTTAGAATTTGTATGTTTAACTTAGCAGTCAAGTTCCCAATGATCAGATTGTATATTATCTGATTAACCTTTGTATGTAAAAATCAGCTGCATAATCCATAGCATAAAATACTCATCTTGATAATAGCAATTTAACAGACTATTGTAAATTTTACATGGAAGAGCAAAGGGCCAAAAATAGGTAAGATAATTTTGAAGAAGAACAAGGTGCAGAATTTTTCTTTAATAGATATCAAGACTTATTGTGAAGCTGTAGTAATCAAGGCAGGAGAGTGATGGCCAAGACTTAGACATACATGCTGATGAGAGAATAGAAAGTTTAGAAACAGATGTACACATATACGAAAGCTTGAGACATATGAGAGGTCACATTGGGGAAAATTTCGATGGCTCAGTAATGGATTTTGGTACAACAGGAAAAAAAGTAAAATTAGATTCCTATATCACACCATACACAAAAATCTAAGGCATAATGTGAAAAGCACAATTTTTAAACATCTAAAGGAAAATATTTTATGAACTTGGTATAGGTAGGGGTTTCTTAAACAATATACAAAAACATGAAGAAATACATGGATAAATAAACTTGACTATGTTAAACTTTGAAACTTCTGTCATTAAAAGACACTTAAGTGAAAGACAAATGAGCAAGTAAGAAAGATATTTAAACATAAAAAAAATTCTTGCACAGATTATATAAAGAAAATAGAGAAAAGACAACCTAATAGAAAAGTAGGTGAAGGATATGGACAGGCAGTGCACAGAAAAGAAACCCAAATGGCCAATAATCCTGAGAACATCAGGGCAATGCAGAATTAAAACCACCAGAAGATAGGATTTTACATCCACCAGAGACCAAGTGTTGGTGAGGATGTAGAACCAAGAGAAATCTCATGCTTTGCTCATGGGAGAATTTCACTGACCCTAGCACTTTGGAAAACAATCTCACAAAATCTAGCACAGTTGAAGGTGAGCCTGGCATACTGCCTGCACCTCTACTGCTGGGTTAATTCTCTAGGGAAACTCGCACAGCACCTGCCACAGTCCTGGTGCAAAATAAGAGCTCAGTAAGTCGATCTTAAAAGAAGAGAAGGGGGGAGGGAGGGAGAGAGGAAGAATATTTGTGCCATTGGCTTCTTTTTGCTTTGTTCTGGGTGTTGTGGGACTGCTTCTTCCTTGCCATGGTGATCCCAAACCACCCTACAGGTCTGACAATTCCAGTGCAATTTTGGGGATCTCAAAAGGTTAGCCTCTACATTGCCGAGATTCTAGTGTGAATGGAAATAACAATTTTCATGACTGATGAATTGAATACATTCTGTAAATGTATTTCCTTACAGAATTCACAGTGGTATAAATACTAAGCTCTAACTGCATATTTTAAATGACTCTATCTAGTGTATGAGATGTGCCAGTACATTATGGGTAGCATAAAATATTAGTTGTTACTGGATCCTTATAATCCTATTGGCAAGGAAAGGTGAGACCTGATGCCCTGAAAAGATAAGATGTCTTTATTCAGGCATATGAATAATCAAAAAATAATCCACTAGTTTAGGAAGAAATGTATATTCTTTTTAAATAGTAAGTAATGATATGCACTAAGCCGTTCCTTTTATAACGTATATTCCTAAGAGCATAGAAAACATGGCAGCTCTTCCCATAGCTGGAAGAATGTGTGGTTACCCTGGCAACGGCATCTTGGTTCCTGATTCCAAGTACCACCTGGTGATTTCAAGTCTAACAGCTGTTCAGCATCCACATTTCCATTGAGGACATAAAATGCGTTCATGCATCATCTCATGGAGCATTTAAGAAAAAACAAGCTTGCAAATTTGGGGAAGAAGGGAAAGAAATAGCACTACATGCTAGCACAGCCAAATGATGTTTAAAAGCCCTAACTGCAGTCTTGGAAACATGCCCGAAGCAGCCAAGGCCACCATATTAGGGCTGTAGAATTGTGAGACAGATTTTCCATCAGAACTCTAATGTTCACATAGGCCCAGTAGCCTAAGAACGTTTTCTTATCCCTTACTCAAAATGTGTACTTTTAGGTGGAATTGGCACTCTCCATCCTAATAGGCATTTAAACAAAATGGTTGCGCACGCATCATCATGAGAGGTAGGGGAATATGAAGTTTCCTGCTGGTTTCTCAGTGCTCCTAATTTAACCCAGAGTATTGGGACCTTTCTGAGATCTAGTCATATTAAAAAAGCCAAATCCTTTGGTAATTTCCAACAGAATGAATTTTATGAGAGCTTCAGAATTAAGTAATTGAGTGCTAGAGGGAAAGAATAGCATTGCTAGACTGCAGGGGCACAGTAGGCTAGGGAATAATTTCCTGTCCTCTCAAAAAAAACAAGACTGAACAAACAATTTAAGATATATGTTTAAAATTTTTCCTTTCCCTTTTTTCCCTGATTACTATGATTCTACACATATGGAAAATTTAGAAATAGAAAAAGTTTATAGGAGCCAGAAAAAAAATCACTGAAGATACTAACATTGTTAATATATTGGAAAATTTCTTTTAATCTTGTATATGCATTTTTTCACCTTTTTGCTGCATTTTAGAAGAGCTACTCAAGTTATCCATCCACACTGCAAATGATTTTCTGCAGTATCAATTACGATCATATTGCTCCAAAGGCATACTTTAATTCTGATATGGCATTTTGGGTTTCTGTGCAATTTTTTCTTATACCAGTGGCTTCATACTCTTTTTCTCCTTTCATCTTAGTCTATTCATTCTTGAATTTCCTTCCTCTTATTTCATAGAGATCGTGTTTTCATGCATCTCTGTTTAGGACACCAAACAAGATATCAAAGTTTTCTTTGGTGCTGTAGAATCTTTTCAAAGGCATCGTGTTGCTTTTGCCCTGCGTCACCCTTGGATGGGGAGAGATCTATCCGGTTGATTATAAATAGTGTGTACAGAATGTCCCTCTCATGGTCCACTTGTAGCCTGACAACTTCTCCTTTCTGAACTAAACACGGAAGGCTGGTTATGTGCATGGCCTCTGTCCAGTTTTCAGGGCGTAGGATTCCTTCACTCAATCACCCCATAAATACCTGAATCCCTACTAGGTGCAGACACTGTTGTAGGTGCTGGAATAGGGCAGCGAACAACACAAGCTTATATAAAATAAGTTAACCTGTAATTGTATAATGTAGATGATAATATTAATCTTCTGGTAAGGGAGTTAGGAGGTCAGGGAGGCAGTTATTTTACCAAGGGAGCCAGGGAAAGAGCTCCAGACTGGTCAGGTAATATTTGAGCTCATGGAATTGAGGGAAAGAGTTCTGTGGTTATCTGGAAGAAGAACATTTCCAGAAGAGGAATCAAAGAGGGCCTTTTAAGCCATTCTAAGGCTTTTGGCTTTTATTCCAAGTGGGGTAGGATGCCATTCTAGGGTTCTGAGCAGAATGAAGTCCCAGAAGCTGAGTGAATCAAGTGTTTTAAGAAAGAGGAGTGACCATGTGTGGCAGGTGTGGCTGACAGAGCAAGTGACAGGAGGGCTGAGAGGGGACTGTAGGCGCAGCAACATGGAGGTCATGGGTAACTTCGACAGGAACTATTTTGATGAGGTAATGAGGGTGAAAGCTGTTTGGGATGGATTCCAGAAAGAGTGGGAGGAGCTGGACAGGAAGCAGACTATAGGCTACTCTTCAGAGGAGTTTTACTCTTAAAAGGAAGAGAAATGGGGTGGGAGCTGGAGGAGGATGTGGGACCAGGCAAGTTTTTTTTATTTTTAAATGGGAGAAATTATTATAGCACATTTGCATGCTGGGCGTGATCCAGTAGAGAAGAACAACTCAATGATGCACGAGCGAGTGGACCATTGCCGTAGCAGTATCCTGGAGCAGGTGAGAGGTTGGGCTGCAGCGCACAGTGGCAGGAACATGAACCCTTCAGTCGTGGCTACAGGAGGCGGGCTGGGGTGTGGGCACAGAGGGACCCACATGGGTGGGCGCATACACATCCACTCTGTGTGGCTCAGCTGGACTCATGCCAGCAGTTGGTGTATTTGACAGACTCAGGTGCCATTTGCCATTCTTTGTACTGTGTGCGCTAGAGCGCTCTAGAAAGGCCAGCCCTCTGCCCCTCCTCTCGTAGGCCCCCACGGACATGTGCTATTCCCAGGCCTCTTCTTGCCCTCACCACTTCGTTTTGGTAAAGCAAACACTACACGGATGTCTTTCTCCTGCTCTTGTCTACACTGGAGCCCACCACAGGGAGGATTGTGTGAATGCGTCCTCCCCAGGTGGAGGGGACCTCCAGGCGTGTGCAGTGGACAGATGGCCTTGTTACCCCGTTCACTGAGTAGAGGCTTAGAGCACCCAGGAGCCTGCTCCTCCCGCCACAGCCTCTGAGGGGCTGCACGTGAACTGTACCTTCCTGTCTGTTCATTCTCCAACCACGTTTCGGTTAACACTACACTTTTTCCTTTTGCTCTTTCTTTTGTGTGTGTGTGAGAGGAAGACCAGCCCTGAGCTAACATCCCTGCCAATCCTCCTCTTTTTGCTGAGGAAGACCGGCCCTGGCCTAATATCCTGCCCATCTTCCTCCACTTTATATGGGACACCGCCACAGCATGGCTTGACAAGCAGTGTGTTGGGGTGACCCCGGGATCTGAACCCGGGCCGCCATAGCAGAGGTCGCACACTCAACTGCTACGCCACTGGGTGGGCCCCTCCTTTTGCTCTTTAGATCTGGGAGAAGCAGGTTTTTGTGCTCATTAGATTGCCCCTAAGCAGAGGATAGTAGAATTTTGAACTTAGATGGAACCATTCCAGGACCTCTGGTTTAACCCTCTCCTTATGCACACTGCTTTCTTTACCTGCTATGCTGGCATCTCAGGCACCACCTAACATTTACTTCTAGAACTTTCTACCCTCAATGCAGGAAAACATACGCACATGCACACACACGTGTACATGTCTGCTTTGTTCCCTTTTGGAAGAAGCTCTAAGAGAAAAGATGTGAGGGGTTAGCCTGAAAAGGACTCTCCCTGCTACTCCAAGGGCTGTCATTGCGATCATTGCGTGTGGCCACTGGAGGTAGGGCTTTCGGGTGCATCTGGCAGTTATTCTATTTATGATGCATTCTCCTCAAAATCTGCTGCTTGCTATTAGTGAGCAGTACATTCCAAGTGGCAGATGTTTTCTATTACACATGCATGACGTGTGTTAGGTCTCCATAAACTATTGTGTCACGTCATGGCTAATCGGTTCAAATTCTGAATTATAATGAAGCGTTATTAAAATGGTTCAGAGATATAGATGAATGAAAAGGGTGTTTCAAGAACTAAAGTAGGACACATGTAACCAAGGTGTATATTTAGATGTTACTTAAACATGCCTTAAAAATTAAAGTTTAGGTTAAAAGTGTTTAGAAAAAATAATAAGGTTTAGAGTGTATATATATATATATACACACACATATATGTATGCATGTAATATACACACATATGTATGCATATATATAAATAAAATTATATATATATATATATAAGTAAAATGTTTTCAGAGCCTTACCACTGGTGCTCCTATGGTTCAGAAGCACACCCACTAGAAAACATCTTGGAATGAAAGACCTTTAATTCTATCCTCTTATGGAAAGTTTTGGGGGGTTCTTACTTTGATTTGCTGCCTTTTGCAACTTCTTGCCCTGAAGGCCCCCTTCCTTTGTGGAAAAGCTAGGGCGTGGGTATGAGGGGAATTGATCATTTTGAAGAGAATGGGATGATGGCTTTACTAACATTTCCATATATGTTGGTCATGTGTGGGGAGGGTGGGGGTGGAGGGTTAGGCAAAAGCTAGAATTCATCATATGAATTATGTGCTTGTTGGGACGCTCGGCCACTCCATCCCTGAGCAGTGCCAGTACATCCTGCAGACAGCTTCAACGCCACACTCTGTCTCTCTCCCACTCATATAAAATTCCATGCCAAGGTACAAACCACAATCCTCCCTTTCTTGGTTTTTCATGCAAAAACTATTTTAGAATAAATTTAAATGTCAAACCTTCAAGAACTTTGAACAGAGGAGACTTCAGCTCACTCAGTTGACAACATGGCTAAAAAATAAAAAAAAAAAATTCTGATGATGAAAGTACTAAAATTTTACAGGTCTATATTTTCCACTGAATTTAAGTTCCAGAGAGAAACAAAATTGCTATGTTGGAGGAATAGGATAAAAGAAGAAACACTGAGAAAAACATAACTCAACGGCTGCACTTTCATGCCTAGGAGAGGCCCAGGGGCCCCGTGTGTGAATAACATTGCAATGGCTGCTTTATGCAGTATGTAAATAAACGCGGTCCCCACACCATTTGAAATATTCCGCATTGACCTAAACAGGGATAGACATAAAATGCCAGTCCAGGCAGACATTCATGAATATACACACAGAACACATTGTGGGAAGAACTTGGTGCTTTTTCTCCCAAATATTTTATCATGTACACATTTCAAATTAGATACACATTCAGTGTTCATAGTCTGAGCAATAGAAAATACATTTTTAATCAGTCCTAGACAGCAGGAAAAACTTCCTGCAAGAGTTCTAGGAGGTTTATTCTTCATTTAACAGATGTTTACTGATAATAGAAGGCAAGAAGTTATATGACATGTCTCTAGCTTCAAAGAGTTTAAAATGTGGTAGAGATCTTTAGGGAGTCTGGTCATCAGGGAATTTAAGAGAACCTTCGTGTAGCTATGTGATAAAGGTGTCAAGCCATAAAGAGGAAAGAGAGGTCAGAGTTTTGATTTCAAAATTATAAACTAAAAAAGAATGTCTAGGCAATCTGGAAAAGTCTTGAGGTAGAAACAATTGAACCAAGCACAATATTACTCATTATTTAATCCAGTATTTCCTAAATTATGGAATGTGTTCCTCTGGACTCCTTTGAGAATCTGATGAAAGTTATGGGCTCAGAAATAGCCATCTACTCTCAAACTTCCACACACAATGTCAGGGACTTGGACTCTGAGTCCATGGGCTTTGTAGTTTAAATCTAATACAGGTACATTTACCCTGGTTAATGTGTTATAACTATTTATTTACATACCTGTCTCCTCTACTAGAATATAAGCATTTATAGGACAGGACTGCATTATGTTTTATCTTTTATCCAAATCTCTCTCTGTTTAGCATTGTGGTGTTGTGTAGAAGGCACTAAAAATGTTGGTTGCCTGCTGCCTGTCTCAATGTTTAGGTGTTAGGTTAATAGAGCATCTTCCAAATGTCGGTCATTTGAGTAACTTCTTCACAGTTTTTGCCAGAGCTGTTTACCACCTGTATTACCAATTACTATCAAGAGCTGCAAGGTCGTGATTTTTGGTGTTAGAGCACTAAATAATATCACATTTCAGAATGAGCATGTTATTTTAATTCCATTTTCTTTTGGTCCAGCTTACACCAAGGAGAGAGTTCCAGTTTACTTCTGGTGTATCTTTAACACCTCTGACATTTGGAGATCTCCCTTTGGAACTGGTATAGAGGCTTCTGTAGGCAGCAGTATCTGGATAGACGTAAATGACGTTGCTTTGTTTTTCTTTCATTGTGTTTAGTTTTATGAAAAGTGATACTAATTTTCTATTTATGGGAAGTGACAAAAATTTCTTTTAACATATACTTAAGTTAAAACAAAAAGAGTTGATTTAAAAAAAAAAAAGCAGTGCGTCAGTTATCTATTGCTGTGTAACAAAGTACCCCAAAACTTATTGGTTTAGAAAACAATGACATTAAGATTCTATGGGTTGGCTGGGCTCAGCTGGGCAATTCTTCTTCTCCATGTGATGTCTTCTGGAGTTATTCCTGTGGCTTGAGAGTGTGGCTGGGACTAGAAGGTCCAAGATGACTTCATTTATATGTCTGGCAGCCCAGCTGGAGAGGCCAGAATGGCTGCAACTGGCTGAGCCTCTCTCTCTCCATGTGGTCTCGCATCATTCAGTAGTCTGGGCTTTTTCATATTGGATGGATCCCAAGAGAGTGAAGAAGAAAGCTGCAAAGTCTCTAAGGCCTAGACTTGGCAGTCACAAAGCATCACTCCTGCCCCATTTTGTCGGTTAAAGCGAGTGAGAAGACAAGTCTAGATTCAAGGGGAGGAGAAATACACTTCACATCTTTTAGGGAGGTTAGTGGCACGTGTGTTCAGAAGTGGAAAGAATCTTTGGCAATAATTTTGCAAACAATCTACCACAAATGGTAAGTAAATGATAAGTTGTAGCAGATATGGCAAAAATTGTGAAGGTGTTACTCAAGATTGCTATTTGAAAGATGTTATATTAATCTATCATGCTAGACAGTTGGTCAGTCTGTTGATATTTTGTAGTACCTTGTACATATTAAGCACAGTGCTACACACAAAGAGATTAAAGGAAAAAGATAAAACATGATAAAACTTGTCCTAGAACTGCTTACATTCTAGTGAGGGAGACAAGTGTATAAATAAATAGTTATGACAAAATACCATGATGCATGTCACAGTAAAGAGTGTAAAGGTTTTATGTAAAGGTTTGAGTGCATATAGATTTCCTTGGGCCCATGATTTTTCTTAGATTCTTGAGAAAGTGTGAGACCCTAAAAGGACCTAACAAGCACTGATTGAATCAAGAGACACAATGGTGTGATGCACAGAAATGACAGCTGCTGACTGCAGTGTAAGGAAAGGCTTCAGAGAAGTGATAATACTTACAGATGGGAAGGAGGGATGACTGAGGAGGAAGAATTGGCTTGAGTTGGAAGCCAATTACATGTGGTGAAGGGGTGCAGGGGCCAGGGGGGAGGGGGCAAGATGGGTGCAGGGGAAGGAGGAGGAAATGGTGAAAGAAGATAGGAATGTGGGAAGTTGGAGAAAGGAGAAGAGGCAGGAGTTAATTCCAGAATGACTGAATTTTCTAGCTGGGGAGAATGGTAGAAAGGAAGAAGAACAGGTTGTCTGGAAACATGTCTCCAGAATTCAGTTTTTTTCAAGTTGTCATTGAAGTGCCCATGTGCTAAAACCAATAAACAATGGGAAATGAAGGTCTGAAACTTATTACCTTGTGCTAGGCACCTTTATAGTAATTGGGTATAAAGCAGTGAATATCCTAAGAGAGGTGATGCCCATATACCCATGGAACTTACATTCTAGTAGAGTTGGGGACGGGGGAAGAGGTGGAGAGAGACAATTAGAATGTAAAAAAGTTCATATAAATTTTACCTAATGTTAAATGCCAAGAATAAAATAAATCTAATTAATGAGATAGGGTGGGTTGGGGCAGCTACTTTATCTAGGGTAGTGTGGTAACTGAAGGCAGCTATCTGAAATATAACTCAAAGCTAGGAAAGAAATTACCTTCTTTTAGCTTAATAAGGTAGGAAAATTATACTAGCAGGAGATTAACCTTTGCAATGTAAGGTGGTCTCACCCAGAGACCAGGTCATTGTGAGGGACTCTTCCCCCACCACCTCCACCCACAGACATCTGAATCTTCCCTATCTAGCAGCAGAACCATGTGGAATAGATAATGAGTATAAGTGAAAACCCACCTTATTGGTCAGGACACCAGAGGAGTAGAAAGTTCAGGGAGAGAATGTATGCAAGAGCGGCAAGGGGGAGTCACTCACTGACCACCAATGGGGTGGCCATATGAGGCTCCCAAAAGTAAGAGATTGAGCCCCACTCCCATAGTTTGTACTAGGAATGAGTTAACTAGTCTAGGGATGCCACTCTCAATTCCCCACCACACTTTGAATGTTGTACAGAAGGATTACATCACTCTATGAGATGGATTACATCACTTGGACTTGAGTGCAGAACCGATTGCACAGTCTTGTGGGTTTTGGGTGGGTTGGTTTGAGGTAATGGTAGGACATGATCCTCCCTCACCATCCATAGGGAATTGTCTGGATTCCTTCAGTGGGGATGGTGGGTTGAGAACAGAGTTGCCTCTGGGTCAGTCTACCACCAGGGAGACTTTGTCTTCTGACTCTTCTACTCCATTCACACCAAGGCAAGGATATAATTAATTTTTAAGAAAATCATATATTGTAATATTATTCTGATTTTTCATTACTCATTTCTGAGCACATCTCCCCCACTCCCATGAAGAATGTGCACAGTGTTAAGTAAATCAGTCTATGTCTGCATCTACTTTGGCTAGTGCCAGGATGTTCCTCTAGATTTCAGGTAAACAAGGACAAATTAGTTTATGATATGTTGAAATTATAGGATCCCATTAAATAAAACCTTCAGTGATTGGAACATATCGTCATTTTAGAGCTTACAAAGATTTCAAATATTGGATGGGCAAAAAACAGATTTAGATGATTGCATCTATTATCTTTTTTTTTTTTTAACCTTAGGTAAAATACCATTTCAAAGCCACAGCCTTTGAGTATTACTAGAAACTATGGGCACAAGAAGCGAGCAGTGTGCCAGTCTATTTGCCACAGATCTGGACCTCATTCTGAGAGAAGAGATTCAGGTTTCGGAAGTTTTTATACCGTTATTTTTCTGCCATTCACTGTTATCACTCTGATTCAATCTGTAAACTGGGATGTTATTAAAAATACAAAATGTTGCCAAGGAGGAATTAATCCATCAAACACAGACATTACATAGGACTCTAAAATCCTAAAAAGTACACATTACAGCAAAGTTGCAGAAAATTTGGCTTGGTATCATGGAGCTGCTGTCTTCCTTTATCCCATTGTTTGTGACCTTGACTATTTCAATCATGACGTAAACCCATGGAATCAAATCACTGACATGTTTATGGTTCTCTAGTCACATTTGGTAGTTATTAATACTATAGAGGTGACAAGGACACGTTCAACATACAGTGCCTCCTGTCAAGAGAAAATGAAAATCTTCCGGTAAACTTCCCGGAGCACTGGCAGTAGGCTTTGTCCTAAGTCCGTCCCCTAGCAAAGACTCTTAAAGTGGGAATCTGAACTAGTCACCCCAGACTTAATATAAGGGAGGGAAGGATAACAGTGTTGGGACCCTACTACTACCAGTAATAATAATACAAACAATAGCAATGACCTGGTACTTACTATGTTCCAGGGACTGTGTTAAGCACCTTCCATACATTAACCAATTTAATCCACACAACAGCAATCGATACCGTGGCTACCTTCCTTTTACAGACGAGGAAACCGAGGCTCAGAGAGGTTACATGTTGAGAAGTCGAGGAGCTGGAATGAGAGTTGGTGCAGACAGGTGAATGATCTGATAGTAAATGTGAGGAAGATGTGATTTTTCTGTAAAGTGAAAAAAGTCACTTGGGAAAAAGCTGCTCCATCTTTGAAGCCACTGCTAACCCTGAGGAGAGGGAGTGGTGTCACCCTCCTAGCTCCAGGCCTTTGCAGCTGCTCAGGCTCTGCCCCACCACAAGAAGGGGCCGAGGACCTGGAGAGAGGCTGCGTGGGGCCACTGCTGAGACTCTTCTCATCTAAGCCACGTATCCCAGAATCATAAAATGTTTGATCTGGAAGCATGAGTGGGGAGACACTAGACTCCCCATTTTACAGAGAGGGCCCTGAAGTGCCACATAGACTTACCTTTGGGTCACGGGATCACCTTCTCTTTGGTCCCAGGAAAGCAGACTTTTCCAGGGAGGCAGTTAACTGAGCAGGAATCTGGAGCCCAGTTTATTTGTATCTTCCTTTACCTCCTGTTACTGACACACAGAAATGACAAGGATAAAAGTTAGGACAAAAGGGAGGAGATCCTACCAGATTTTATGGAGAAACATGAAAAGGAAAGAGACTTTCAGGCGGGACTTATTTATAGCTGTGTGGGGTATATGGATGTGTGCTTATGGGTATGAGCATTCAGGAACTGGGAAGTTTAAATTCCTTTAATATTCTTAGTTGGTTCCCCGGGAGGATTCATTATTTTAGTTTTCATATTGATGCTATTAGGAAAAGTCAGAAAATTCAGATCTCTCAATTCCTCACAGGAATTCCTGCCAGCATCTCTTCACGAGTGCTCCTAACCTGGCCTTCTTTGGTGCTCTACGTTCGGACACGGAATCATCACTATTACCTGGACCCTTTGATGTGGACCGAGGTTCCACTCAGGCATGTTGGAGAGAAGGCACCTTCCATTGCTGCCATGTTTTACCCCAGCCCTCTCATCACCGTGCCCAGGAAATCATTCCCTTTTCCACCTCCTAATTATGCCTCCCGGTACTTTACGGTAAGGGTGACATTTTTCTCTTGACAGGCAGTATTGTAGTATAGAACTATCCTTGTCACTCTTTATTGCCTTTAATAACTACAAAATCTCTTACACGACGTCTAGAGCTTCATAAACATATGTTGGTGGCACTATTTTATCAGTCCTGAGACAGTCAAGGTCACAGACAATGTGCCAGAGGAAGGAAGACAGTGAACAGACTATTATAAATAGATGTGTAGCTTGAAAATGACCCTTTCAGACGTGGGGACATTAGTTGGCAATGAGAAGGAAGTGATGAAATGCAATAATAATTTTACTTAGGAAAGTCTCCAGGTGTATGTCAAATGCTTGCTACGTTTAATCTGATTGGCATCTTAGCATGTCAGAGATTTAAACATTGATCATAGTTATTTCATGACAATGAGAAGTGAATTAGAAGATAAGAACGGAGCAAAAGTGCAGTTTGAATAGTCAAAAGTTAGCATATGATACATAAATTTTAACTTAGGAAATCTAAGTGAAATGTGTAAGAACAATGTAGCTTATATTTTGTTATTTTGAACTTTTAAAAAGATAATCATTGGAGATCATTTTAGGTAGTAAGTTGAAATACTGGTACTGAATCCCATTTCCTTGTCTTTTGATCTCTCGTTCATCCTCAACAGGTATATTTTAACAATGAAACATCTTAGAGGTATATCAATTTTGTTATTTGGTACTCAAAAATGTCCCCAAGCCATGGGTTTCCACTTGCCACTGTATGGACTGATGATTTGTGCTTAACAGACGTCAGAACTCCCAGCATCTGGGGAGAGAGAAAAGCAACAAAAACAATAGCAGTGAAAGTAATAATAGCATTAATTGGTGTCCATAGCCATTAATGTTAACTCTTTCAATACCCTGCTTAGACAGGTATTATTACAATAGTATGAGGCATCAAGAGTTCGGGCAATGAGGTTAGACCTTGGGTAACTCCTCTAGGAATTGCAATTTCTTCATCTATAAAGGAGGAAGTATTACTTATAATAATAATTATTATTAATACCGCCTTGAAGTTTTTTTCTGAAGATTAAATGAAGAATGCATGTAAAGCCCTTAGCACAGGGCCTATATTATGACTGTTAGTTATTAGCATCATCATCATTGTCCCCATTTTTCAGGTGAAGAAGCAAGGGCTCAGAGATCCAAAAAGCTGGGAAATGGAAGGCAGGAAGTGAACAAGAGGCACCTGCCTCCAAGCCTTTGCTGGTTGTCAGCAGCCCTCTCCCATGTTGCATTTGGGGTTGCTTTGTGGGAAAGGAGGGTGTGGACTGAGGTTTAGCCTTTGGCCAGGAATCTGACTCTAACTATGAAAAGAGGTGACAGCAACGTGGGGACAAGTGGTTATTTATAGTCGGGGCCTCAGGGGCCTCAGATGCTGACTCTGATTGGCACTCGTCTCCCTGCTGCATTCCTGCCTTCTCCCAATGGGGTTGCCCTTTCCATGGGTCATAGCTGCCTAACTCTAGAAAAATGTTTAATTAGGTCATTCACCCATATCTAGTTTCTATGAACTTGCTTAATTCCCTGGATAACTAGAAGGAGGGAAGGGAGATAACCTACCAGTTAGATACCTGCCCCTCCTGCTCCTTTCATGTTGAATAGACCTGGGCGCTCGGCTTGTCTGCACAACCCTCGTCAGTTTATGAAGCTTCATTTGTGGCATCTTGCAGAAGAGGGAAAACATGTGCTATTCTTGAGTATGAGTCACCAACGGCAGAAACATAACACTTACAAGCAGTTACTCTGGTCTTCCATCTATTCAGCTCATTTCCTGCTAAAGAATAAGCATCTGTACCGTGCAACTCCCCACCCCTTGCAAAAATTTGGGAGGAGAGATGCTATTTGAAGTTGAAGGTTTCTTTGCGTGACATCCAATAAATCTTGATTTTGCAGTCTTGTCTTTTTAAGTGTTTTTAGAAAAAAATTTCTCTGCAGAATGATCTCCTGATAGGGGATGGTGAAGTCACCACTCATTGGTATTTAATCTCTTTTCCTTCTGTGTTCCCGTCTCTGTGATTCTCCCTTGCATTAGATTTGGTAGTTTGCATGTTTGTTTTCCTCTGTTGGTGCAGAGGCTTCTTGCAGGCAAGGACAAGGTTTCTTTCTCTTCATTTGCACTGAGCCAGGACAGAGCACTGCTCAGTGACATCAGAGCACATAGAGCTAGTGGATCCCTGTGTAGTGATTTGGGCTAAACCTTCTCGCTGGCCGATAACCTTTCAATGAGTGAAAAGGAGAAGGGAGCTCATAGTCTTGACTCCAGGAGGCAGAAATAATGTTAGCAAGTTGGGCATCTTTGGCAGTCACTAATTGACACCAGCATAGGGTGTGGAAGGGGTTGAAAGGGAGAGAAAAAAAGAGAGAGGGCAGAAAGATGCAGAAGAAAGGACCTGAAGATAAAAAAGACGGGGCTAGGATAAGGAATGTATTTACATCACCAATTATTTCTCCCCTTCCCAACCCTGTCTCTTCCCCGTGTGCTCTGCCCTTACCCTAGCTACTGACACCTTCATTTAATTTTTTTTTAAAGCTTAATCAATGGCAATAGATGTTAGCTCAGAGCCGGTCTTCCTCAGCAAAAAGAGGAGGATTAGCATGGATGTTAGCTCAGGGCTGATCTTCCTCACAAAAATAAATAAATAAATAAATAAATAAATAAATAAATAAATAAATAAAGCTTAATCGAGAATGGATTTCATTGGGCTCTCAAATCAGAAAGAGGTGGAGGCTGACACTATTAGGCAGTGAAAAGTGTGTCACTATTTTTCCTTCTTTAGCCAGGTCAAGAGTTCCTATACTACCGGGAGCTGGAGATGGTACATCTGAATATCTGATCTCCCAGGCCCAGAAGAGCTGATAGTGGGGATTGGGAGAGGAGTGTAGGAGGGAGGGCCAACTGGGGAATGAGGGGTCATTATGCAACAGGTCCCACATCAGTTTGGGGGGAGTATATGTATTTTATGCAGAGCTAGGCTGAGGTAGACCTACTGCACAGCTAAATATAATCTTCCCGTGATTTCAACGGGATGAGCTCTTACTTGAGCCCTGCTTTAAAAGAAATAGCTTTCCATTTTCTGTTTTCATAAACCTTTCTTTCTTCTTTCATTCTCCCCTGATGAAAGAAAGCAGGAGAATGGGAAATAAGAGAATAATTGGTTGTAAAAAGAATAACAATTTTCTAAAGGCAGGCAACATAACGTTAGTTCTAGATTCTTTCACTCTAGAAAGAAAAAGTCATCAGGCCTACTTTTGCCATTCATGATACTTTTTAGCATACTTTTACTTAAATTTAATTCTGTTTTTACCAATCATCATAACTTTAATAAAGAGACTGCATTAGGTCTCCTGAACCTTACTGTACACAGGATAACTTTATTTCAGACAGTTCTGCAGAATTGAAGTGTCAGTTGGTTGAGGGCCACCTGTTTCCTTTCTAGAGACATCTTTGAAGAGAAAAGAAGGTACAGGAAAAGAGAGAAGGAAAAATAATGGGCAATGAGGAAAGTTAAGAGGAAACATTTTTTAGAAAGTGAAACACTGATCGCGATGGATAGATCTGATTTTTGTTGTCACGGAGATCCCAGGAGCTGCTTCTTATTCCCAAAGACGAGTACAGTTCAGTTGGCTTGTTCTGCATACACGTGGTGCTAGTCAGCTCAGGTCCACTGCCAGCACTTCAGAGTCGCCTCCATTCCTGGACCGTGGGGACGATGAGCAATGCACAATCCCCTTGGCTTCCCAGTGTCTTCCATCTGTGGCACTTTCTCTCATTTAGTTTCCAATTTGCTTGAAATAGTTTTATTTACTCTAAAGGAAGATGGTGCTGTGTTGTCAGTGACAGGCTCTGCATCATCGCCGAGAACGCTGTCAGCGTAGTATTAGAGAATAAAACGGGAACAGGTGGACGTTGGATGAAGCCAGCAGTAAGCACAGATGGCAGTGCAAAAACCTTAACTTTATTCTACTCGGGGCCATGCTTTGTATTTCCATACTCTCGCTAATGTGGCACAAAGCTACTATAAGCAAGACTCTTTTTATCCATCTTGTGGGAGAGGCAGGCCTGGAATTTGATTTTAGTGGTTTGGTTTCAGCATTTTTTTCATCCTCCCGTGTAATCTGCTACCCGCTTTGCTAAAGAGTAACACAATAGGTCGTAAAGATCAGTGAACTGGTCCAAAGGCTCAGTTCAGTTCGTGTTTATTGCCTTCCTTTACTGTCTTTCAACCCTGGGGTTATAAAGATGATAAAAGCATGGTTCCTGACCTCACCAAGCTCACAGGTTAGCCAAGAGAGACAAAGGCAAAGGAAGCACAGGGTCAGGCTGAGACACTGTCTGTGCTTCATAATATTTTTGGAAGAAACGAATCAAGTGCTAGATTTCTCGAACAATACTAACAATTCATTTCAGCAAGAAAGATGGAGATGGAAAGCCAAATGGGTAAGTAGGAGGGAGGGGGAAATTTGGTGGAGGTGCTGTGTTAGAATTGTAGGAGAGTGAAGGGAGTTTTTTCCCTTCAATTTTTTATATTGAAAAATTTCAGACTTATAGAAAAGTTAGAAAAATAGTACAAGGGGTACCCATATACCCTTTATGTAGACTTACCAATTGTTAACATTCTGTCGCGTTCATTTGCATTGTGTGTGTATTTTTTTGGACTATAAAAGTTACAGACCTCATGACATTTCACCCCTCAGTCATTAACAGGCATGATCACACCCTTAAAATAAACTGTAATTCCATAATATCATCTAATATAGAATCCATATTCAAATTTTCATAGTTGCCCCAAATATGTCTTTTATAGATTTTTTCTCCCCAATTCACGATTTGATCAAGGTTCAAACATTGCATTTAGTTGTGTCTCTTAGTCTCTTTGGATTTATGTTTTTGTTTTGCTTTGTTTCATGACACTGAATTTTTGGAGTTTAGGCTGGTTATATTGCAGAATGTCCCATATGTTGGATTTATCTGATTGTATCTTCATGAATAGATTCAGGTTAAACATTTTGGCAAGAATCCCACAAATAGATGTTGTAGTATAACAGCTTAAAATCTAGTGTTCATGATCTTTGCGGGTTTATGTGTGTGTATCTGTCTGTATTCTATTAGGGGAAGGGTTTTAGTTTTTATCAAATTTTCGAAGATTCTATGAGCCCCCCAAAGTTAAGAACTGAGATAGAGAAGGAGTAAGTCATTATTAGCAGGAGGTTAATAGGTATTCAGTCTACACTTACATCTTGTTCTTTTTTTTTTTTTTTAATTTTTTGTTTATTGCAGTAACATTGGTTTATAACATTGTATAAATTTCAGGTGGACATCATTATACTTCTATTTCTGCATAGATTACATCATGTTCACCACCAAAATACTAATTACAACCCATCACCACACACATGTACCGAATTATCCCTTTCACCCTCCTCCCTCCCTCCTTCCCCTCTGGTAACCACCAATCCAATCTCTGTCCCTATGTGTTTGTTTATTGTTGTTATTATCTACTACTTAATGAAGGAAATCATACGGTATTTGACCTTCTCCCTCTGACTTATTTCACTTTGCATTATACCCTCAATGTCCATCCATGTTGTCAAAATGCCTGGATTTCATCGTTTCTTATGGCTGAGTAGTATTCCATTGTGTATATATACCACAGCTTCTTTATCCATTCGTCCCTTGATGGGCACTTAGGTTGCTTCCAAGTCTTGGCTATTGTGAATAACGCTGCAATGAACACAGGGGTGCATGTACCTTTACAAATTGGTGTTTTCAAGTTTTTCGGATAAATACCCAGCAGTGGAATAGCTGGATCATATAGTAGTTCTATCCTTGATTTTTTGAGGAATCTCCATACTGTTTTCCATAGTGGCTGCACCAGTTTGCACTCCCACCAGCAGTGTATGAGAGTTCCCCTCTCTCCGCATCCTCTCCAACACATGTTGTTTCCTGTCTTGTTAATTATAGCCATTCTGACGGGTGTGAGGTGATATCTCATTGTAGTTTTGATTTGCATTTCCCTGATAGTTAGTGATTTTGAACATCTTTTCATGTGTCTGTTGGCCATCCGTATATCTTCTTTGGAGAAATGTCTGTTCAGGTCTTTTGCCCATTTTTTAATTGGGTTGGTAGTTTTTTTGTTGTTGAGATGCATGAGTTCTTTATATATTTTGGAGATTAAGCCCTTATCAGATGTATGGTTTGCAAATATCTTCTCCCAATTGTTAGGTTGTTTTTTCGTTTTGTTGATGGTTTCCTTTGCTGTGCAGAAGCTTTTTAGTTTGATGTAGTCCCATTTGTTTATTTTTTCTATTGTTTCTCTTGCCCAGTCAGACATGGTGTTTGAAAATATGTTGCTAAGACCGATGTTGAAGAGCGTACTGCCTATGTTTTCTTCTAGAAGTTTCACAGTTTCAGGTCTTACATTCAAGTCTTTAATCCATTTGGAGTTAATTTTTGTGTATGGTGTAAGGTAAGGTCTACTTTCATTTTTTTGCATGTGGCTATCCAGTTTTCCCAACACCATTTGTTGAAGAGACTTTCTTTTCCCCATTGTATGTTCTTGGCTCCTTTGTCAAAGATTAGCTATCCATAGATATGTGGGACATCTTCTTAAACTATTAAATATTTTGTGGGTTTTTAAACATAGTACTTGCACTTGTAGGTTTTTTAAAATGTAATGCATACACATGGTGAAATGTTCAAATAATACAACAATATTACAGAGTGAAAAGTGTCCTTCTGACCCCAGTTCTCCAGGTCACCGGTCCTTCTTGGCAAAAGTAACCTGCATTCCCCATTTTTTGAGTATCCCTCTGGATAGTCTATGTGTAGGTAAGTATATGTGTGGTATGGGTACTTTTATTGAATTATTTTACACAAGTGGGAGAGTTGTACAAAGGAGGTGTGCCAGAAGTGAATTCGACTCGAATCAACTTCAAATATCTGAAGTGAAAAAAAAAATCAACTTCATATACCTGGCAAAACAAAAATAGTAAAAAGACCAAAGGAAAGAAACCAAAGCAAAAGAGAATCAGTGCTGGTGATCAATGGGCGAGCAGGAGAGGGACACACCAATCCCCTGATCCTTCAGCTGGACTCACTCTCAGCGTGTGCACAGCCCTGAGCCAAGCATGAGGCTTGCTTTTTATTTTTGTTTTACTGTGGTGAGAACACTTAACCTGAGATCTACCCTCTTCACAAATTTAGAGTGTACTGGACGATATTGTTATCTATAGGCACAATGTCGAACAGCAGATCTCTAGAACTTACTCATCTTGTGTAACTGAAACTTGATACCTGTTGATTAGCAGCTCCTCCTTTTCTTCTCCCCCTCTGCTTCTGGCAACCACCTTTCTATTCTTTGCTTCTGTGAGTTTGACTCTTTTAGATACCTCATATAAGTGGACTCATGCATTATTTGTCCCTCTGTGACTGGCTTATTTCACTTTAGTATAATGCCCTCAAGCTTCATCCATGTTGTCGCATATGGCAGGATTTCCTTTTCTTTTATGGCTGAAGAGAGGCTAGCTTTTAAAGACTGTACGTGTCACACAGCATGGCCGTTAAATGGAAGCCATCTTCATCTGATGTGCAACTTAAGAACTAGAAATGCCTTTAGTGCCAAAGGAAACACCAGCACTGTGCAGGATTTCCTGAGAGAGGGTTTGTCAGCCTCCAAACTCGCATTGCTCCAAGGGTTCTACGAGGGACATTTGGATTGTGTGCAATTCCAGCCTCACACACGGACTTGAGAACCCCGTGTAAGGTGGGCTCTACTGCTCCTTGTTCAGTTCTGTGCTCTTAAAAAAGTTAACGGGATATCTTGGTTGTTCCACATAGCATATACAGATCCACTTTATTCTTTTACATGGCTACATAATATTCCATTACATAAATGTACCAGAGTTTGTTCAAAACCAGTCCTCTATTGATGGGTAGTTAGATTGTTTTCAGACATTTGCTACTACTATTATAATGCTGCAAGGAATGATGTGTCTTTTTATAATAATACATTTTGGGGATCTTGCATGATCAAATGGCCATAGGAGAACAATGAGAATACTTTTGCTATATTTATGAAAAATATGGCTTTGTTTTCTTTTCTGGTTACTTTTGTATTGAAACTGTTTCAGTCCTGATTCTTATGACTTCAACATTTCAAAATTGAGTTTAAAAAATAATATTACTCTTTAAAAAAATCCCAATTAGCATAATTTTAAAATCCATTTACTGGCAATAGGGTCTCAAAAGATAACTTACCAAGTATCTCTAGTAGTTAGTGTTTATTCAACAAATATTTATTGAGTGCTTCTATGTACCAGGGATAATATTAAGGGTTTTAGTGTGTTTTCTGCCTCCTAGTATCATTGAAATTATGCTGAAATTTAAGACTAAGAACTGTTCATTAGATAATTGCTCATTTATTCTATTAAATTTATAACACGACATTTGTATACCAGTGAGGTGGAGAGGAGGGGAAAGGTAATAAATATATTTGTATTAAAAATTTTATTTTAATGTATTTCTTAGGTAGCAGGTATGGAAACTGGTTCCTTTCTTTCTCTTTCTTTTCTTCTTCTTCTTTTTTTCAATGATTAACCGAATGTTATGTGTTAATGTTAAATGGTTTTGGAAGCCTTGACTGTCCTAGATTCTAGGATGAAGTTTTCAGAATATACCACATTAGAAGCTATTTACTATGACAGGGGTACAACTAATCCCTGATTAAGACTGTAAACCTAATATACATAAATGGATTACAGATATTCAGATGCAATTGATATGCTTCCCTTAATTTTATAGAGCAGAAAATAATTACAATCTTCACTTATCTGATTAATGTCTATATGTTAAAATTATTTTATTTATTTATTTTTGAATGGATTATACATGCAATATAAAATTTTAAAATGGTACAAAAGGCATCTGATTCTATTCCACAGAGCCAACCAATGCAGCCAGTTTCTTGTGAGATGCTCGATGCAGACAGAAGCAATTATATAGCTTTACATTTCCTCTCTCCTTCCCTCCCTCCCTTCCTTCTTGCTCTCTCTCCAGTTTTAATAATTGGTACCGCAGTCCTTCTTCATTCTTCTTTTTATTTTTCCCTAGATACTTTTTCCTGGATCTTATTGCTTATTTAGTTTTATGCAGGAACTTTAAAATCAACTTGTTTAGTTTGAAAAAAAAAATCCTATAATAATTCTGGGAGTGGGATGCCCAATATTTATAAATTAACTTTGAAAGAATTGACATCTCAAGATGCAGAGTATTTTAAACCAAAACATGATATGCCTTTCCATTTGTTTCAGTCTTTTTAAAAATAACTATTACATTTATCTCGAGGAATTTTTATCTTTTTGTTTTTAGTAAATAGAGTGATTCCTTCTGTTATATCTTCTGGTTGTTTGTATGTATGAAGACTATTGATTTTTCCATGCTATGTTTTTTACCATTCAGGATTCTTTCATTGTTTATTTTACTTTTTCAGCAGATTCTCTTGAGTTATCCAGCTAAGGAATCATTTTATCTGCACATACCTCCAGAACAGTATTAAATTATGGTGATGCTAAGTTGTATGGCTGGGTTAACTTATTTATGTGCACTTTTTCAAACAAAGTCTCTCTGGCTAACTGCTTAATTGAAAGCAATATAAGCTGTTAAATATGAACACAGACAAAACATCCAAACCCGTGATCGACATAAAAACAAAACAAAACAGTCAACCAACAAAAACTGTTCTCATATGCAATAGCTTGTGAATCAGACTTATCTCAATTTAGTGAAAACAAAACAATAAAATGAAATATTTGGATAGCAAGGTTAAGATTTGTATCACGATCATGAATTACCTTCAATTTCAAATTTTTTGTGTTCCTTAAAACTCATTGTTCTCATTTATTAATCTTATAATAAATACATGTAACAAATTTGAACCAATAAAGTATTCTAATAAAATATTGCTTTTATTATCTCTTTTTTATGTTGTGGATCCACATTTGAAAACCGAGTTTAGGTGACAAAAAAATTGAAAACACTGGATTTCCTCCTCTTGCCTCTCACTTTGCTGGCACAGAACTTGTCATTGTAGACTCAGTGTCAGTAGGTCAATGGCCCAACAGTCCCTGTGTTTTGTGCTGGAAATACCTACAGAGAGGGAATCTTAGACTCTTGTAAGTGAAATTCTCAACAATACACTGTACTGTTTGCTTACCTGCAATGTATGGATTGTTAAGATAAGGCAGGGTGGGAACCTGACCTACCCAGCATATCTTTTATGAAGGAAATGATTCATTAACACTCAACCTGAAAGACCTTGCCTGGAAACACAGCTCAGTATTACATAATCAAGCATTTGAAAACAAAGTGTCCCAGAAAACAGGTTGGAAATCAATTCCCATCACTTTCTCTCTTTATTTTAACTCTTTGTTTCTGTTGACAGCAGTAACCTTTTGTTCTGCAGTTTATGCAGTGGATTCGAGGTATCCTTGTGAGGTGGTGAGGCGGGTTTCATCGCTCTCCTTTTACAGGAGAGGAAAGCGGGGCCCACAGAGTTCAGTGACTCGCCCAGGGCTGTGTGGGCAGAAAGTGGTCAAGCCAGGAGTTACTAACGCCAGGTCTGCCGAGGAGGTGGGAGGGTGTGGATTATATAACTTCATCTTTTAGAAACTCAGTTTTCTGATCTGTAGGATGAGAATAATAGTCATTTCCCAATATTGTTATAAAAATGAAATGAGATAAGGTAAGTAAAATGTCTAGGTCGGTATTCAACATATCCCTGGAGTTCAATACATATTTATTTCATTGACTTTTTAGCTCTTTCCTCTTGGGGCCGTGTTTATATTTCTATAGCTGTAGCTTTAATCAGTACTTTAAAATTTCTACTGCCTAATTCCTTATATACGATCATAGTAAATTAGAGTATTACTCGAATCCTCCATAGAAATGCTTTTCCTGGGACTAACTTAGAGCAAGTTTCTTTTGGCATTTTAGTTACTAACCCCTTCTCTCACTTTTGGGCAAAGGGCCAAGAGTATTTTGAGGGGATTAAGATGAACCTACAATTAATGGAATCATACTATTAAATAGAGTTAGAGTGAAGTTATAATACATGTACAAGGTGACATATCTAAGGGGGCAATAAGCCGCAGCTGTAAGCAAAATCATAAAAATCCACTTATCTGCCAACACATTTATGTAAGAGATTACACTACTGGTCAGGAATTTCCTGCCGTATGTCACGTTTTTTTCTGTGGAACTTTTCAATAGCTTGTAATGGGCTGCTCTGCTTCCTCTTCAGGCTTGGCTGTTATCAGTTCCATTCAGATATTCCTTCCTATTCAGTTTGGAGTGTTTTGTGACACTTATGAATGAGTGCATCTATTTTTTCACAATTAGACTGTTGATTTATATCATAGGAGACTCATCATTTCTGCTTCCCCCCACACAGGACTATGGAAGAATTTACTTTTTTCAAACATACATTCATTACTTAAATCAGGAAAAGGATGCCATGAAATTAAAAGCCACATGTGAATTTTATAAGAAATAATTTCCTACTAAAATAATATGCGAAGGTAACAATTGAGGAAATTTTCTGGGTAGGTGAGAAAACACACTTGAGTGTTTCTAATTATGTAGATGATGCCAAGTGAGAGGAAGAGTACTGTGGAAAGGATATTTGATGTGTAGCGGAAAAGTTTGAGTCTGGACTCCAAGACCTGCTATGTGAACATGGGCAAGATTAGGGCTGCTGAGGCTCATTTTCTTCAGCTGTAGGAATAGGCACTGTATCATTACTCTTTTTTTTTAATTTTTTGTTTATTGCAGTAACATTGGTTTATAACATTGTAAAAGTTTCAGGTGTACATCATTGTACTTCTATTTCTGCATAGATTACATCATGTTCACCACCAAAATACTAATTACAACCCATCACCACACACATGTGCTGAATTATCCCTTTCACCCTCCTCCTTCCCCCCATCCCCTCTGGTAACCACCAATCCAATCTCTGTCCCTATGTGTTTGTTTATTGTTGTTATTATCTACTACTTAATGAAGGAAATCATACGGTATTTGACCTTCTCCCTCTGACTTATTTCACTTTGCATTATACCCTCAATGTCCATCCATGTTGTCACAAATGGCTGGATTTCGTTTCTTATGGCTGAGTAGTATTCCATTGTGTATATATACCACAGCTTCTTTATCCATTCGTCCCTTGATGGGCACTTAGGTTGCTTCCAAGTCTTGGCTATTGTGAATAACGCTGCAATGAACACAGGGGTGCGTGTACCTTTGCAAATTGGTGTTTTCAAGTTCTTTGGATAATGTATCATTACTCTTAATCTGTTTTATTACAAGGACAAATGTAACTCCCCAGAAAATCCTAGTTTACAGATGTGGTGTAAAACTTGACTCATGCAGCCTTATTTCAATGTAGCTGGATATGCAAATTAAATCTTTAGCTATTTCAATGTTTGTGCAAGTAATTAGTAAATAGAAAGTAATATAAAGGAAACAAGTAGATTTCACTTTTTCTTTTAGTGGAGAAATATAGTTTTATGTTTTATTTAAAAGAAATAATTAGATTCAGCAGTAGCTGATTCAATGAGTTACTTAGCTTCCTAAACATAAACCAACTTCTTTTCTTTATACCAGTTTTACATTAACAATCTGCCAGCAAAGTGAAAAAAATTAATATTTTCTCAAAATGACTTTTGCATAAATTACATACCACTGATGTGAATTGTATCATATCAGATATTTTGATTCACCTAAATTAAAATTTTTAGTATATTATACAGGCCTAAAGATGAAAAAAAATTTTTTTCGTGACTTTTCTCCTTGACTATAAAAATGGAATTAATTTCCAAAAATTCAAGAGTGGGTGAATACAGGGACTCTCTTGGAAAACTTCACTGTGCTAATGGATCAAAGGAGAAAGTGAACTTGAGATGTATACCTTTGGAAAGGAGATGGCAAAATTATTCACTCTCTGCAGGTGATATGATTGTCTATTTGGTAAAACTAGGAAATCAATTGCAATGCTTTTGGAAACAATAAGAGAATTCAGTAAGAAGATAGGTTAAAAGTAAATACACAAAACTCAATAGCTTTCTTATATACCAAAAATTACCAGTTAAAAAATAGAAGAGAAAAAAGAATTCCCTTCTCACTAGAGCATAAACTCCATGAGGGCAGAGACCATTTTTGTTCATTGCGGCATCCCCAGTTTTTAGAACAGTGCCTGGCACATAGTAGACTACAATATGCATTTATTGAATAAATGAGTGAATAGTAACAAAAGCATCACAAAATGATTAAGAACAACCGTAATATGAAATCCATAGGGCCTTTATGACGAAAACCATTAAACTATACTGAGGGACACAAAAGAAGACTTGAAAAAATTGAAAAATAAGTGGTTCTTACTTGGAAGTATTCAATACTGTAATGTTGTCAATTCTTCCTAAAATAATCTCTTTATTCAACATTCGTCCTGTCAAAAACCCATGGATTTTTTTTTTTGAATCGCTCAAATTAATTCTATATTTCATGGAAGAATGGTTGTGTAAAAGAGCTGGTGAATTCTTGAAAAAGATAGTGGTTATATGTAGGATGTTTTTCCTTACTAGATAGTCATTCATTCAACAAATATTTTTGAGGATCTGTTCTGTGCTTGGCAGTGTTCTAGGCACTGGGGATACAAAAGAGAATAAAAGAGACCAGAATCCCTGTTCTCATGGAACTCAGTTTAGAGATACAGACAATATGCAAATAAATAAGTAAAATATATAGGATGTTAGATGCTGGCATGTATTAAGGAAAAGAACAAAGCAAAGAAGGGACTAGACAGTGGCAGGGGCAGCGGTGGGGGGTGACCAAAGTGGCTTTTGTAAATAGAGTGCTCAGGAAAATCTCACGGAGAAGGTGGTATTTGCCTAGAGACTGCAGGAGGTGAGTCATGAGGTTATCGGGGATATTAAAAGCTGGCAGTAATTAAAACAGTGTGGTCTTAGCTCCAAAGAGCCACAGCAAAATGGAACAAAATATTGAGTTCAGAGATTGCCCCAAATATATACGAAGATTTAGCATGTGATAAAGTGGCCCAAAAGATGAGCTGTTTATATATAAATGGTGCTGGAACAACTTGCTAGCCATTTGGGAAAAAAAAATAAGTTGGGATTCTACCTTCTATAAACAAAAATTACAAATGGATAAAAGATTTTAATGTGAAAAAACACACATTAAACTGCTAGATGAATATTTAAGTAAATATTTTTATACTCATACTCTGTCTAAAGCAGGCCTGCATGATAACAAAGCCAGAAAACACAAATGAAATGGTCCACAAATTTGACCCTATAAAAGTTTAAGGTGACAAAAACAAAACAAAATAAACAAAAAATCAAAATCACCACCCACAAAAATTGTTTCCTTTGGAAAACAATACATATCACAGAAACACTGTATTTCCTTATTCTAAATTTTTCACCCTGTCTGAAGTTAGTGTACACAGTTTATGTGGTAATATCTCTTTCCCCTTTGCTCTTAAGAGCTGTTAAATTGATAGTACATAATCTAATAAACTGCCTGTTAGAAACCAGAAATAAGGTATATGAAGAGTTTTAGAAACCAAAAAACATTTCTCTTTCATATTCCAACAGCAAAAGTAAAAAGAATATGAACAAAGTTCACAAAGAAAGAAATACAAATAGCCAACAAAAGAGAAAAGATGTTTAACCTCTTGAATAACCAAAGAAAGATAAGCTGAAACAACACTGAGATGCAATTTTTTATCTGTTGAGTTGGAAAGGTTGAGGAGGACTAATTATGAGAGGCCACGGGGATCCAGCCTCCTCATTTTCTGCTAATAGAGTGTCAATTTGTGTAGCCTTTCGTCACAACTAAATATGTTCACGCCTTTTAAACATTTTCAGATTTTTTTCCAGGTATAATTGCACAAGTGATCAAAGATGTATGTATGAAAATATTTCCCTCAGCATTGTTTTCAATAGCAAAAAACTAGAAATGACCTGATGCTCATTAACAGAGGAATGATTAAGTAAGCTACAGCATATACAGACTATGGAATACTATGCAGTTATTATTTATTTATATGGAAAGATGTCTACAATCAATTGGTAATTAAAAAGCAGACTACAACAGTCATTTTGCCAGACTGTCTAGTCTAGCAGTTTCTTGCAAAGCCAAACATATAGTCATACCATATGGTCCAGCAGGTGCACTTCCAGGAATTTATTCAAAGGAGTTGAAAACTTATGTCCACACAAAAACCTGCACGTGAGTATTTATAGCAGCTTTATTCATCACTGCCAAAACTTGGAAGCAAACAGTTCTTCAGTAGGTGAATGGATAAGTAAACTGTGGTACATCCAGGCAATGGAATATTATTCAGCAATAAAAAGAAATGAGCTATCACACCACAAAATGACACAAAAGATGTGGAGGATGTATATTAAATGTATATTACTAAGTGAAAGAAGCTAGTCTGAAAGGCGCCATACTGTAGGGATTCCAACAATATGACATTCTGGAAAAGGCAAAACTGTGGCGACAGTAAAAAGATGAGTGGTTGCTTGGGGTTGGGGGTGGGGGAGGGAAGGAGGCACAGGGGACTTTTAGGACGGTGAAACTATTCTGTATGATACCCTGATGGTGGATAAGTGATATTATGCATTTGGTAAAACCCATAGAAGAGGGAATCCTGATGTAAACTTTAGTTAATAATAATATATCAATATTGGTTCATCAGTTGTAAAAAATGTACCACGCTAATGCAAGATGTTAATTATAGGGGGAATGGGTGGGGGAAGAATGTGTGTACATGAACTCTCTGTACTTTCTGTTCAATGTTTCTATAAACCTAAAACTGCTCTGAGAAATAAAGTCTATTAGTTTAAAAAAAACGGACTACGAAGAACATGTATATATGATTCTCTTTTTGTAGTGTGTGTGTTTGTGTGTGTGTGTGAGTGTGTGTACGGGGGACATATGTAGAAATAAACTCAGAAGGATTACATCAAAATGTTAACAGTGGTATCTTTCAGTGTTGGGACTGCGAGTGATTTTGCTTTTTAATTGGTGTCTTTCTGTACTACCCAAATACTTTACAGTCATTTTTATAATTAGAAATAAGAAATTATTTTCATTTTGAAAAAAATAAGACAACAGCAACAACTAAAAAAGAGAAAAGCAGCAACAAAAAGAAAATAAAACTAACCAAAAGTAAGGTAAAAAATAATCCAGAATCCCACCATCTAGAGATAGCTGCTAGTAATGTTTTGGTATACATCCTTTTAGGCTAATTATAGTAAAATATGTAATATGTGAAATATATATACAGATACACACATTACATGTAATTTTATAACATAATTATACTTTCTATATAATTTTGTTCCCTTTGTACTAAGCTTACTTTACTACTATTAACATTTACTACGCTGTTAAAATCCTTTGAAAGCATCATTTTAAAATATGTTGCATAATGTTCCATCCTAGGATATACTATCACTCACTGAATATTTAGGTTCTTTTTGTTTTTCAGATATTTTGATGTTATAAACAACACTGTGGTGAACATCATTATATAAAGAGTTTGTATTACGTCCTCATTAATTCAAGACCAAGGATATTTCTAAGGTGATTCACAGGATCACATTGAATAAGAGACAAACAAGGGAACCAAGTCATTAAGATGGGAAGGAATATTAAGGAACCGTTTAATCCCACCAGTTTAGAGTCAAGTTTTCCTTCTAACCTTGAAATTTTCCAAATGTACATGATGCCTTTTTGAAAAAAGTCCCCAAATAGAAATCTGAACTTATAAACATATACATTAGAAGTGGATATTCAATTTACAGAAGAATGACACACAGTTCAATCAAGATATCAAAACTTTTAGAATGATTGCACTTAACTTTTTTTGGGGGGCTGAGGAGGAAGAGAGGAACCAAAGATCCTTTGGCGAATGTCATGAAAACTACGGCCCCTCCATTCAGAAAAATGTCCACGTGCGGATACGCTCATCTTTTTGCATACTAGGTTGGGCATGACGATGGTCCATCAGTGAATTTCAGCTTAAGGCCCTACTGTAGCATTTGAAAAGGACTCAGGACTTCAGTTCGCTCAAGAATTTCAAACAAAATCACTTCCTTTTTATACAATATTTGACAAAATCCTTTTCTATACAAGGTTTCATTCAACCAACCTCCTGAAATAAAGGACATAACGTTTATTTCAATTTCAATAGCTGAGAAAGTTAAGAGCTCAGAGAGAAGTTTAAGGATTTGTTCAAGTCCTCCCTGTCACAGAGGGTTTGCACCAGGACTCCAGTCCCACTCTTTTGACTTTAAATCTGATTCTCTTTCGCTTCCATTCTGATGGATCACTCTACTCTACAGGCTTTGAACCGTCTAGAATATAGTAAGATAGTATTTAGCTGGGCCTTCGTGGCCTCAGATTTCGGTATCACTGTAACACAATATTTTAATCTATACAGAGTAGGTACTCAGTCAACGTTTGTTGTTAATATTTAAACTTCATTTAGCAGCAAATTCTGGTGTTGTTAAATACTATCATTACTTTACTTACACAACTCCACACAAAGTCGAGATTTTGGTAATTATTTGGTTATTTCGATCAAGGCAAGTATTTGGTAATTGATGCTTTAAGGCATCAATTTCTCTCCCTGAATTATCAGACACTGAAATCATGAAAAATTAAACAGCAAACATATGACGTGCATGTCTGAAGATAGATTTTTTCTATAGCTTTCCGACTGAGTTTTTTTTTTCTTGTCAAATATTATTTATGAAGAATGTTGAGAGAAACTGGAGAGGAAAAACGTTACAGAGAACAATTCCCTTGGGTTGAATCTAGAAGGTTCGTGTTGTTTATAAGGTGCCTCTTATCAGAAAAGTTATCAGTGACGCCATTTCTTCCTTCAGGAAAGCAAAGCAAGGATTTTTTTATACATTTGACCTCTTTGAGTTACTTACTGATGTCAGAGAGGGCATCCTGAGGTATCTTGATTCATGTCTTTTCCAAGTACATCAAATTCTCTGTGCCTGAAGGAATTGCTCCACAGAAACCCAAGGATTGAGTGTATTTCTTTTTAATGTTATCTTATTGACCACTGTGGGTTGAAGATTAACCGAGTCTAAACCAAGAGATTAATTTGGAGGAGGAGATTCGGGGAGTCGAATACGGATGGGGTAGAAGTAAGAGGGGGACTGTTGGGCATTGGGAATTAGGGCATTAGAGACCCTGGAAGGTGGGAATGCTTCTCCTGAGGCTTCCGGTGCTTTCCAGGCTCTGTGCTAAGTGCTCTACATCTCCCTTCTCATTATTCTCCTTAACAAGACAATGAGGTGGCAGATATTATTATCTATACTTAAAAAATGAGGAAATTGGCTCAGAAAGGTTCAAGTAAATGACCAAAGTCCTCACAACTCATTAATAGCAGAGTCGGGATTCAAATTCAGGAATGTTTGGACCCCAAGCCTATGGGCTTTAACGGTGATGCATACACCTATCTATGCAACGCTGACGTTACAGTCATTTCTCCCAATTTGTTTTTTGGTTAGCCTCCCAGAACTTTTTTTTTTTAACACAAGTGGCACATGCTCCAGTTTATTTTTATTCAGAGATAAGAGTATATGTAGAGAGACGTAGGTCCTTTTATGGCTTGTTAAGGTTTATTGTGTATTTAGTTCTTATTGTGCACCAGAATGACCTTATTAGTTGAAAATAGACTCGTTAATTCCTGTGCAAGATCAGAAAAATGTACTCGGTAAATTTCTGATTTTTCCTTTTCCTGGAGTGGGGTAATTTGCATTTATCTCTATTCCTGTGCTTTTGGCAGTAGCCAGAGACTTCAAGTATAAACACCAATAAACTACTGCATGTGATTTTCTGTATTGTATGGGAGAAAAAAAAGTGACAGATCCAATTCACGTGAGGTTCCAGCTGGAGTCTCGTGTCCCTCTGGGGAAAGTTGCAACAGCAGGTGTATACGATGGCCCTCTGCTGCTATTAGTTTACTTGGCAATATCTGGCAAAGAGCACAGGAAGAATACCATAGCAGGATTGAGTGTTTTTTTTTCCTGCAAGAGCAAAACATTTCACGAAATTGGAAATTTTATGAAAATACCCTCTATGTCTGATAATCATTTATTCATCAACTATTTGTTGGGTAGTACATGCTGGAAATACGATGATGAATTAGTCATTGTTCCTGCTTTCAAGGAACCCACAAACCAGAAGGGAAGACGATATATAAATAAATTCCAGTATGAAGCATCAAAGGCCGTAATTATAGGGTCTTATGAGAGCACCTAGGAGAGGTGCCAGCTTTACCGAAGGGGTCAGAAATATTGTTCCCGGGGGGGGGGGGAACATCTATTCTGAGTAGGACTTTTTTCTACATAATTTGCCAAGTCCAGTGCAAAATGAAAATGCAGATCACTTGTTCAAAACTATTAAGAATTTGAACATGATGACAACAGAGGATGAAATTCAGCACAGGCACTTCGAATTGAATTCCTTCCACTTAGGCTGTAACAGCCAGAATGGGAAAATTCCAAACCATTGTTTAACCAAATGAACCCAGTCTGGGCACTTATGCCATTTGTTTCTTTTGAAGTATGACTATTATTACACAACTAACATCTGTGGATCTAAGAGAATATGTTTAAATCAGTTTGGCCATAACAAGTGTTGGAAGAATGATAGGACATTAGAATGGGTCCTAAGTGTTTATTATTTATTGCATTCCCCCCCAAAAAGGACAGGGAACTTTCTAGGAACTTTAGGGAACATTTAAATACTTTCTTCAGCAGGCTGTGTCTCTGAGAGAAATAATTTATGCACATGATAAAAAGCAAGTGTTATTATGTTTGTTGGAAACTAAAACAGAAACCCTACCTGTTGATTACAAAAAGCAGAAAACATGGTATCTGTGGAATATTGTATTATTGTTAACAATCATTTACTACACCTTTTAGTAGTTTTATACATGCCTGTCTGTAGCCATACGTTTTATATGTCTCTCTGTGGGAGTCGTCTACCTCCTGGTCCCATGATGTCAGGGTTAGCCACGTGATTTGCTTCCGCCAATGGAGTGAGAGGTGCCGTGTCTGAGCAGAAGTTCACGGTGAACACTACGGGTCGTCGCAGTTTGGCACCCCTCCCCCCTCCCCCCCACCACTCCCTGTCCAGTGTGTGCCTTAGAGAAGCTGCTCCTTCAGCTTGGAACCTGAATGAAGAAGCCACGTGGAGCAGAGCCACAGCCAACATATGAAAAGTGCATGAGAAGCCCTTGTTGTTGAAAAGCCACTGAGATTTGGGGTTGTTGATGACCAAAACCTAGTGAAAGCCGACTAATATGGTTTCTTATTTAAAATACAGTATCTTATTTAATACAGTATCTTAACATCTGCTTCACAAATACAGTATTTGCCTCAAGGACACAGCGATCCCACTCCTCTGGGGAGTGTCATTGCTCTAGTGATGATTACGTAGGTTGTTCCACCGGCAGATACACTGGGGATTCTGCTGATGGTAATCTGATCTCTTGGGAAATCAAGCTGAGTCCTAGAAGCAGGAGCAGGATCTGATGTCTAACAAGCCCGCCCTCACTTTCCCACCCGGCCCAGCTGCTTGCTACTTCCTACTTGACTTGAACACATTGCTTAGCCTCAGTTTCCCCACCTGTAAACTCGGACTAGGACTATTTACTTCATAAGGTTGTATGGGCAGAGTCACTTTCTGTCTATTTCTTTCATATCAATCCCTCTTTCCCATTCAGTTTTTCCTCCTCTGATTCTGTTAGCTTTGTATATTTTTGACTTTGTCTATCATTGTTAATATAAAAGAAATAGGACATTGTGCAGATTAATGTTGAGCTTCTCTTTGTTCCTCTCCAAGCATCTGTTCTTTACCTCTCTCTCCAATGGCAAACACTATCTCATATTTGGTATATCCTTATTTTGATATCTAATATGGTTTATTACACATATAATATGTTATATATATTATGTATGTGTGTATATATGTCTATATATACATATTATAGATAATAGTACACATTAATTATTATATTATATAGTATAGGATATATTATAGTATCATAATGTATATAACTTATTAGTATATACATATTATAACTGTATTAGCACACACTGTATTGGATATATATGTATATATAGCCATAATATATATATAACCATGTTCTTTACATAGGACAAATTTAAGTTAAAAGAATTAGTAAAATATTACCTTTTCTTAAAAAAAATGGTAAGGAAAAGCAATTTCACTTCTCCCTGCGAAGATTTTAATTCTTTTATGTCATTTGCCAATTTTTTCTAATTGTCACTATGGGTCAGGCCCTGTACTAGAATCTGGGGACAAAGAGAGGAACAGGACAGACATGGACTTGTGCTCCTTGGGCTTCCCTCCTAGTGGGAGGAGGCAGACAACAAAGAATTAAGCAAATAAATAAACACAATAATAGACCAAAAATATATTAAGTAAGCGTCCTTGGGAGGAATCTTTAATGAATGGATAAGAATGATGGTTAACTTCTAGCTGTTTCAAGGAAGGGAAGTAAGATTTCATGAGCACCTAAGTTTCAGCTAGTTTATCTGTATTATTTCATTTAAATCTTATAATAACCCTGTAAGTAGGTCCAAGTTCACATCAACTAATTTTCCTGAGGTTATCCAACTGGTAAATTGAAGAGTGGATTTTTAATTCTTACCTCCTATTTCTTTCTCATGCCTAATGATCTCTTTTTGAGAAGGAAAACCATATATCTTTGTGTCTACCCTCATCTCTATACATCCTCTGTTATGCTATTTTTAGACGATAAATTATTTTATTTTAGAATAAAGTTACATTTCAGCTTTCCCTTCCCCTTCAGGGCAGTACTCTTTAACAAACAGAGCACTGGACTTAGATTCTGGAGAACTACCTTCAAACCAAAGTTCTGCTACTTGATAGCTGTGTGATTTCTGGCAAGTCACTTAACCTCTCTGAGCCTCTGTTTCCTCTCTGTAAAAGGAGAGAGTGACAGTTTTAAGATTTTATGATCTCAAATTTTTTTCACACTGATATTGCACACTGATCTGGATTCTCTCTCTGGTGATGTGCACAGGGTTTGCCTAACTCGGGTCACTTCCTCAGGGTGGTGGTGGCTCAGAGCCCTTGGAGAACTACAGACTTGAATCCCTGAGTCTATGGAAGGTTCTCCCCTTCCTCTTCATCTCACCCTCAATATTTTTTCAGGCTGAGGAACAGTTTGCTTCACTACACTCTGCCCTTGAGGGTAAAGGGGGCTCAGGGTGACTTTAAAGGCTCCTCGATGAGGGTGGGAGCCCCAGGGAATTACCATTTTCTTCAGCTGTCTGGATGAGTGTAGCTGTGGCAGGGTAGAGGTCAGAAGGGCAAAAACCACTTTGGAAGGAGCCTTGAAAGTGATTCAATTTCAAGTCACAGATCAATTATGCAAGATTCTAGAACTCCCAACACTGAGTATTACAGCCGGTCCGTGGCACAGGTTCAGAAGGTGATTCAAGATGTCTCTTTCCTTGGACATGAAATCTCATTACCTGAAAATTACTCAGCCTTGGCCCTTAGGGAAATCTTAAGTGCCCAGCCCAAATGGCATAATCCTATTTGAAATACCAAGACCTCATGATAATGAACAACGTAGAGAGAGACAGGGCACTTGTCTGGGTTAGACCTCATCAATTCGATGACTTCCAACCAAGAGGACACATCTCTAGGTGACTATATGTCATATAAGGAGTCTGTGGACTCTTAGCTGTGTGCTTGGAGTAAATTATCTCAAGAAAACTAGGCAGCAGGTAGAAAAAGGGGACTCAGTTCTCACTTTTTAATGTTCCTGCCTATAAACAGTCTCTGAAGAATGAACTTCATTTGATGTAATTTCTATTCTTGCCTGCAAATTGGAAATATTAAATCCTACCTCATAGGGTGTGATGCAGGCAGCAGGAGGCAATATAAGTGAAGGCCTCACCTGGTGTTTGGCACAGCTGTAGGTGTGGCCTGGATGTCAGTGCTTCCCTCACGCTGTGCTCATCATACACCTATCTGATGTCTGTTAGGTGCCAGGCTCTGTGCCTTACAAGCTGTAGGTGGAGATGTGCAAACTTGCCCTCAACAAGCATGCGGTCTAGGAAGGAAGATGAGATGCATAAATAGACAACTACTGGTGGGGTTTGAGGGAGCCCAACAAATAGCACCCCTTTTCCTGGCCAAGTAGGGAACTAGGAGATTGAGAGAGCAACCCAGGTGTTGGGTGGATTCTGGAGAATGTGGAAGGGATCTGTTAGCTCAGGGCACCTGCTGGTCCTTCCTCAGGCACTGGACAGATGTCCCTAGCTGCAGCCACTGGCAACCTAAAGAACCATAGGCCTCCTGTGGGAGAGCAGAATGGTGCAGGCGGCTGATCCACAGAGGGTGGGTGGAGGGGCTGCATGAGGCTGGCTCAGAGAGGGGAGAGTATTTCTGCCATGGAGCCTCCTCCACATGGAACCATGAGACAGAGGAAAGGTATATGAAAAAAACCCTAATAAAGTTGTTTTTTGTGTTTTATACTTTTTTGGTGAGGAAGATTGGCACTGAGCTAACATCTGTGCCAATCTTTCCTCTATTTTGTATGTGGGTCCCCATCACAGCGTGGCTTGATGAGTGGTGTAGGTCCGAGCCAAGGATTCGAACCCACGAACCCAGGCAGCTGAAGTGGAGTGCACCGAACTTAACCACTACACCACTGGGCCAGCCCCTAAAGTTTGTTTTTAATTTAAATTTAAGGATGCATAATAACTGACTTTAATACTAATAGCTCATTGCTGGTTGATTTATTTGGTTCCCAAATCCTGGCTCTCTGTCAGAATCACCTGTGGAGGTTTCAAAAAGTTAAAAATACCTGGCTGTACCTGAGGGATTCTAGATTGGAGGATTTGGGATGGGGCCCAGACATCCGCATTTTAAAAACCCTCTTTAGGGCATTCTGACAGGCATCCAGGATTTTGACCCACACTGTTGAGCAATGGTGGGCTTGCTTAATCTTTAAAAAAATTCTCATAGAGGAGGACCAATGATAACTGCATTATGCTTCTGTGTGAATAACTCCTTCAGATTTATTTGTTTGCCAAAACAGATAAGAGAAGCTCAAAGGAGTAGACAGAGAAAGAGATCAGTCTTTCCTTTTCTGTATAGTTTTTTTTGTAGAAATGACCCTACAGATACATTTTTGCTTATCTTTCTTCTATACCTTGCATGCTCAAAGCCAACATTTCAAAAGGTGGTCTTGCCTAGAAACATGAACAGGAACATAATAGATTCAGTTTCAGATTTACCTAACTTGAGTGAATGCCCATTATGTGCTGGGAACTGTGCTGGGCAATCTTGTGTATCTTTTCTCAGGTGAGAGGGTCAGGCAATAAATGTGGGAGGATTAATGTGAACTGGTGAGAATGTTTAGGGACCGTGACTTAGTGAAAGTTTATCTGCACAGAGTAATCAATGCTGCTGAAGACGTGGTGATGCTGTGGCACGTACACCTTACTGGAGACACCGAAAACTGCTACAACTTCTTGAACACACATTTGGTTGTGTATCTGAAGAACCAGATCTATGTAAATCTTCTTACCATTTCACTCATTAACCGAATTTCTGGGAATTATCTTAAAGAAATACCTTGCTTTAAAAGTAACATGCTATAGGTAAGAAGAGAATAGTGATTATATTTTTTAATTATAGAGACATTGCATCAATATTAATCATTAAGGAAATCATAAGTAAGTTATTACATAGTGACTAATGCCTTAATTAAATGTTATACAGACCCTTAAAACTGATCGTTGTAAAGACTATGTAGCAACAGATAAAATGCTTATGACAAAATGTCACATGAAAAAATATGTGCCAGGATACTATATAAAAGTTCTTCACTAGCACTGGAAGGGGACGTGAAGATGGAAAGTGGTTTGTATATTGGAGTAGTAGGATTCAGAGCATTTTTTTTTTTTTTGTATGTGAATATGGTGGACAGATATTGTTCAAGATTCCCAGCATCCTTTCTCACCCTACATGGACCCAAGAGGAAAAAGCAACTCTCCACCTTTGCCCAATGAACTGAGATGGTGTATGCCTGGAGTTGCTGGTGGCTTTGTCTTTTTTTTTTTTTGTGAGGAAGATCAGCCCTGAGCTAACATCCGTGCTAATCCTCTTTTTTTGCTGAGGAAGACCGGCTCTGAGCTAACATCTATTGCCAATCCTCCTCCTTTTCCCCCCCCCCCAAAGCCCCAGTAGATAGTTGTATGTCATAGTTGCACAGCTTTCTAGTTGCTGTATGTGGGACGCAGCCTCAGCATGGCCTGAGAAGCGGTGCGTCGGTGCGCGCCTGGGATCCGAACCAGGGCCGCCAGTAGCGGAGCGCCCGCACTTAACCGCTAAGCCACCGGGCTGGCCCTGGTGGCTTTGTCTTTTTATTCCTCTGTCAAATGGAGAAAACCTGCCTGCGGTAAGAGATGATCAAAAGCTAGAGAGAGAGATCAGGGGTCAGAGAGATGCATGTATGGGTGTGTAGATAACGGGGTAAATAGATTGATGGAGCCACCTGATGAGAGTTTATAAGTTCCTGAGACAAACCCCTACATTTGTCATTTATGTTCCACAAAATTCCTTTCTTATACTAGTTAACCTCGTGTTAGTCACTTGCAATTGAAAGAATTCCGACAATAGAATTGATTTAATTTTTAAAAGTTTTTATTCTCAGTTAGAATTTGCCAAGGTTGTTATTTGTTTGTTTTTAAATAAACCTCTTTTGCTTTCCGAAGTCACTGGAACATTTTGTACTTGTGTGTAAATGTTGCATTTGTGAATCATTTCCCATTAAATTACTGATAGACTTTTGGTCCCTATTGAACTGTAATTTCCTCCCATGTCTCTTTCTCAGCTTTTCCTGCAACATCAGCCACGTTAACCGTTTCCCCACATCCTGCTTCTGACAATAGCCACCTCGAGAATGCCGTCAAAAGGGTGGTGTGAACCACAATGTGAAATCAAATCTGTACAAGGCAGGAATGTATAGGGAATTTTGAAATAAATCAACAAACATTAATTGAGTACCTACTATGCGCCAGGCACTGGGGCTACAACAATGAAAATAAAAGTAGACATAGGCCCTGCCCTTATGGTGCTTCTCTTGTGGGTGCATGTGTGTATTTGGGGGAGGTCCAGGGAAGGGCCAGTCTGGGAGTTTAAGTAGCTTTTATGACTGATTTGCTTAGTATCTCTGCATGAGGGCAACAGAATAATAACCAATATTTATTAAACTTTTACTCTGTGCCATACCTATATGCATTATTTATTTTCCCCATTTACCAGATGAGGAAACTGAGATTGAATGAGGATATTTAATGTGCCCAAGCGGCAGAGGTGGATTTAACTGGAGGCATTCTGGCTCTTTCCCATGGGACAATGCTTCTTACACAATATTGTCAGAAATCTGCTCAGAAAAGCTGAATCTGGTCCTTAAATCAATTTTAAAAATTAAAAAAAAATTTTATTAGTTAAATCTTGGTGGGGAGGTAGCCAGATAACTGTCCAGGATGAGATGAAGGGAGAGTCCCTTCTCAACTTGTTATACTTTGAGGCACAGAGAAACATGATTTGAAAAAATGAATTCATTTGTACATTCATCTATTCAGCACATGTTTATTGATTGTCTGCTACTGAATAAATTTTGTAGAAAGCCCTCAGTTTGGTAAGGGTAGATGAAAAATAAGCAAATCCTTACGATATACCGTAGCCTGGGAAGTCCTATGAAAAAAGGAAGTACAAAGGCCCTGTGAGAGCACTGAGAGGTGGAGGGAGGGGAAGGAGAGGAGGAAATGTTAAGAAATGGTTGACAAGTAAGTTAAGCATTGAAATATGAGTAGGAATTCTTCAGTGGACATGGTGGTGTGGTGCTGCAAGAAAGGCTGGGGATCTGCTTCTAAGCTCACTCAAGAGTGTCTTGAGATTTGCAAGTGGCTCTCAGTGCAGGACTAGAAAGATAGGGAGAAGCTGTGCAAACTAAGGAAAAGCATTTGGACTTATCTTTGAGGCCAGGGGTATATAAACTTTTTCGGTTGCATACACCTAACAGTAAAAGCAACTTGAGCATGTACTCTTCAAATATACAGTTATTTAATAACTTATATGGATATTTATTTATTTATATACACATACTATCATACTAGTATACCTCTTACAAAATACACAGAGATAAGGTTATATAGGCAATATTTAAAGATACAGCTTTATTTTTGCTCCCACAAAAATATTATTAAATAATCGAATGAGCCCTGTGTTTAAAAATGTTATAGGTTTTTGAAAACTTTGGTTTAATAATTTGTGATAGGGGAGTTTAAAGGAATGGTTCTAAGTTCAGTTTATTTTGATTTCTAGTTTTAATCAAAACAAGATATTTTATGAAGAGATAGAGTTTCAATGGAAGAAGTGTTTGTTGGCAGGATTGACCAAATCGTGATGCTATTTTTTTCAATCTCAAGTGTTATGGCTCAGGTTTTTCTTGAAATTTAATTAACAACTTTCCATCTTCCCTGATGTTAATCAGTCATTCTTGCAAACTCTTTGGGAGGTGTTGCTTTTTTGTATTTTTAGCAATTAGTTCACGGATAATCTTTATCTGAGATATTTTAAAATAGGCTAGCAAATTCTAATTTTTTTTTGTAATGTGCAGATGGGAGGTGTTTTTTTTCTTTTTTTTTAAGTGAAACACATTCACATTATTTTCAGGCATCAGCTCATTAATGTTGGAGAAACAGTTCCCCAATAGTATAACTTATCTCTTGCTATGTAACAAAATGTCTCCAAAATTAGTGGCTTAAAACAACAGACATTTCTTATCTCATAGCTTCTGAGGGTCAGGAATCTAGGAGTGGCTTAGCTGTGTTCTTTTGTGTCAGGGCTGCAATTGAGGCATTGTCCAGGCCTCCAGTCAGCTCAAGGCTGGATCAGGAAGAATCTGCTTCCAAGTTACTCACATGTCTGTTGGCAAGCCTCAGGTCCTCACTGGCTGGTGGCCAGAAACAGTAGTTCCTTGCCAGTGGGCTTCTCCATAAAGAGAGTGTGAGAGAGGGCGAATAAGACAGGACTCAGTCTTTTTGTAACATAATCTCAGAGGTAACTTTTGCTATATTCTGTTTATTAGAAGTGAGTTCCTAGGTACAGCCACACTCAAGGGGAGGGGATCACACAAGACCATGGATACCAGGAAGAGGAGATGGGATGGGATGGGCGGGCAATCTCAAAGGCTGCCTACCACACCCATTTTCAAAAGAGCAAATTAACTTAGAAAAGCAGTTCCTTTCTCATTCACCGTTAAAATGTCATCTTTACCTTGGAGAGACATATTAAGCATATTTATTTTTCTGAAAATATCTGCATAATCCCTGCAGCCACTAGTCATCACAGGAAAGGTCACACAACTTGGGAGCCTTGTCTTTGCAAATGAAAGATGTGCAAGTCATCTTGCAGTTGGACAATTCTTTTAAGTATTTTGACACAAACTGGTATGAGTATGGACTTTTTCATCTAACTTAAAAGAATTGCAAAGAATCTGCTTTTTGAAGGACTTAATTTTATAAAATTAACCATCGATGGCATCCTACTGCATGGAGAATGTGATTCATTCCAATGTACTGAAGGTGAAGAAATGAGTGAGGATGCCCTCATCACCCTCATTTGTAGAATTCCCTTTCTTCCTTTAGAAAAATGTAGGTGTGTTAGGGCAAAGACAGACAGGGCTGGGACACCAGTGTAATTCCATGTTCAATATTAGTACACGTAAATTACTTTCTAATTATATTCTTTTTAATTTTGTTAAAGATTAAGAATATATTAAAACAGAAGTGCTGATACTGTTTTTTCTGTTCCACTGCGGATCATCTAATGTACCCCTGGGGTACATGCACACCCCATTGGAGACCTCTGCTCTAGATCAAACATTGTTAACTTGGGATTTATTATCGATGGGTGATTTGCTTTCAAGGAGTGAAAAAACGTGACCAAAGCTCTAATCAGCTGTCCAAACAACATTAGGAACCTCTGCACTAGGTAATGGGTGCACTGAAAAATTTTAAGAAGGAGAACAGGAAGAGATTTAAAATTTAGAATGCTACTTGGTAGCAGAGTGGAGAGTGGCTTGGAGGGGGTGAGCCTGGAGCCAGGGAGAGGGGTAGCTGCCAGCTCCCTCAGTGAGGCCAAAAGTAAGGAGGGACTGAACCAAAGCAATGGGAGCGGAGCAGAAAGGTGAGGCTAGTGGGTGGTGAAAATCAGCATGTTCCATAAGGAAAGGGGTAGCCGCTACTGAGCACGTGTTCATAAAGACAGTTTAAAAAGAAACCAAGTCCTCAAAAGGGAATTCTGAAATCAGAATTCAGATCTAAATACATTTCAGGTCCTCTGCCTTTTTAAAAAATTGTCCTCTTCTTTATATTTTATTTTGTTATTATCATTATTTTTCCTGGAGATTCAAGCTAGGAGACAGGGAGAGATTCAGAAAGATGAGTTATCGATATTTTTAAAAAATCTAGTAATACAGTAATAGAAGAAGGGTATTTGGAAAGAGGGACTGTAGAATGATGCTGGGGCCCCAAATAAGTTTGCAGTCTGATAAACATTTTTCTGGGTTGGAAAATATAATCGGTTTGAATTTCACAGCTGTGCCTTCTTTAAGAAGGGCGAGGTGTTTTCCAGTTTCTTTCCCCCTTTCTTCTAGATTCTCAATTTCTTTCTATTGTGATCAGCATTACTTTGGCTTTGTCCAGGCTGAGCTGTAACTCCTGGCCAGTCTCTTATCTCTCTCAAATCAGAAAGTCACATTTCTGTAGTGCTTCAGACCTCGCCCTGCCCCTTCACATGCAATTCTTATTTAACTAGTTCTTTGGGCATTGCTCCCGAGTGTCCAATTCAGATGAAAATGTCATCTCCAGGGCGTTGTTGTCACAGTGCACTCTCAAGGTGGTGGCTGTCCTTTTCCTGGGGTTCAGACGAGAAGATGAGTGGGGCGTAGGCGCCGTGAGCGTCACAGTGGAAGTCGTGCGGGGAAAGAAGAGAGGCAGCTCGACTTCAACAAGGGCCTCTTTCAGTCCTGGCACGGCCTCCTGTTTCCCGAGGTCCAGACTTGCTAACAGATCCAGAAACAACAATATGAACACACTGGCCTTTCCCCGCTGCCTCTGCAGAGGCTGATGTTATTCCTGCGCCCGGGCCAGGGCACCCTCCCGAGGACGGCGGAGCCAGCGGGCTGCGGGAGTCCGGGCCGGTGTTGAAGTTGGCCGCTCCTCCCCACCCACAGGCACTTCCCGCTGCAAGCCGAGCCTGGGCCGAGGGTGGGCAGGGAGGCGGCTGTACAGGATCCATCTTTCTGAGCGGCAAGTGTTTGCAGGACATTGTGGATTGTTTCCTACGCGATGATCTTGACTAGTAACATTTATTTTGGCTGTCAGTGGCAATAAAGTGAGACCTCAGACTGCAATTATTTTCAGCCTGGCTGGTGGCAGACCTCGACAGCAGAGCTCCTGGCACGTGGGAGGATGTGTTTGGGGAGCCTGAAGAAATCTGACCGCTTTTCCACTGCTGCTTTGTGGGAAAGGGGTTCTTAGTTAGCTTGAGTCTGGCTCCAATCTTGCGTGGTGAATGTTAGGGCTTCTTTACTGGGTATTTAGTTTAATTTTCTATTTGAAAAACCATTTAAAGGTCTACAAAGATAGTTTTTTAATTTTTTTTATTTAAGGTATAGGTTTAAGAGATTGTTCATGTAATCTGTCTGATTCCTGAGTGAGACCCCCACGGCCGCAGTGTGGGGTTAGGCAGAGCTGGACTGTAGTCTCCTTGCAGTGACTTACTAATTATGTGACTTGGGGACATTGCTTCTCTCTTCTAAGCCCCTGTTTTCTCACCTGTAATGACATCTGCTTTATCTCAGGGTAGGATTCTTAATCATCAAGGACTGGAAATGATGAGTAAACCACTAGAACAGCACCTGTCACGTTGAATGCACTCGTTAAAGGAGAATTAGTATTTTACTACATAAATTGTCCCCCATGTGGCCCACAGGGCCTCTGGGGAGGATCAAATCAAGCTTTCTCCAAAGGAATATGTGTGTGAGTCTTGTGACCTGAGTAAGTAGTGTGACCAGCTTAGTCAATAAGTATTAATAAAAGTCTCCACTGACAGCACAGTGTTGCTGTATCAGACATCGCTGTTCAAAAAGCAAATATGTAAACTTTCTAGTCGTTAAAATCTTATGTGGTGAGACGTTACAAAAACACTTACAAAATTTAATTTTTTTGAACTATAGGTAGTTCTGTAGCAAAAAAAACTTCTGCCGTTACCTCCAGAATTCTTTACCTTTCAGCGATCTATATGAGGCTAATAATTCATTTCTGGGGTTTTGAAGTTATTTGTTTGATGTTGGTTTTGGGGCATTCACATTCCCACTTGTGATATTGTAAGCAGAAAGCTGATTCATTACCTGATTAATACAGATGAACATATGAAGGGGAAGAGTGTGCAACTTAAGTTATGTCTGCCTTCTAATCAGATTTACTCAGCTCTCTGGTTCTCATTGATTACGTGGGTACCAAGGTGTCCTAGAGAAGTTTGCAAATTCCCTTACTTTGCTCTCTGCTCCCCAGGGGTGACTTTTTCTGTTGTCTCCTGTCATCTCCGCTTTGCTCTCTCGTCAACTCTGAAGTCTGCCCATCACCCCACTGACCTTCAGAACTCTTTTCCTTGAAGCCTTTCCAAACAGATGCTATCTTGCTTCACTCTTGATGATCATTCGGCTAACCTCTCTCTTCTAGACGTTCTCCCTCCTGAGCACTGACGTGCCTGTCTTTATATAGCCCTAACTGCCTTTGTGTTTCCATGTCCATCCCTTGGTGTTTACCAGCATTTATCCTATCTCCTCTAGGAGAGCTCATGACGGTAGAGAGCCCACATTACTTTTCATGTAATGTCCCACAATTGTTATGGATTAAATGAATTATAGAGACAATGGACGAAAGGTGTATTGGGGGAAGCTCTCAATACACTTCTTTTTGTTTTTTAGTTTAGCAATTCTCTTCTTGGTCTGATGTCTTACTAGTAACTAAAAACTTATTAGGCAAAGTTCTGAATTTTTTCTTGCAGGAATGTGTACAGGCTTGGACTGGCGCATGACTCATAGACTCTAAGGAATTTAAAAGCCATGGTTACTGACAAAGTCAGCCTCAGAGAGAGAGAGACAGAATTAGGAAGTCCTGCAGACAGAGCCCACTAAGTGAGGCCTTGCAAGGCCCCTTTTATAACTTAGCAATACCTCTCCGCATTGATGAGGTACAGATGACAGGAGGTGAGCACTCTGAGGACCGCTGATGGAAGAAAAAGGAACTATAAGTGTTTCTCCTGCCCCCAGCCCAATTCGGTCAGCAGTAGTGGTTGTTGCTACCTCCTATTGAGCCCCTTACTATGTCCAGACATTATGTGATTTTTAAAAAAATAAACACTATCTCATTTAATCTTCACAAACCACCTCTGAGGCATTTTCATAGTTTTATAGAACCTAACATTTTTTAGCAGATGAGAATTTGCCTTATACCTGGGGCTTAGCATGTTAGCAGGTTCTCAGGACATTTTTGCTGAATGAATGAGTGTGTCTGTTGCAGTTGCTCTGGGATGAAACGTGACACTGAGCAGTCCAGTGTCTGGGAAAGGGCCATGGGGAGGAGGTAGGAAGGAGGCCTCTCTTACTAGCTGCGGGATCTTGGGTAAGTCGCTTAAACTCTGTGGGTCTCCGAGTGTTACCTGTAAAACATAAGAGGGCTGAGGGACAAACAGTGTGACCTCTCCAATGCTGATCTTGCGAAGCATGGGGAAAAGGCTGCTAGATCCTTTGGGCGTACATGTCACAGTAAAGGAGGGGAGATGGAGTCATCGTACATGCCTGGGATTCAGGAATTCTACTCTCTATCTTTTTTTTTTAATCTCAGAAACCTATATTTGTGATTTATGGTAAATATCTATTTTCCTGTGCCATTGCTCCCATTTGATGAGGAGATATAGCAACACATGCATCCTTCCTCGCTTAATATATTTGTTAAGGTCCTCAAAGTTTCATAGATGAAAATTTAGTAATAATATGATGAAGCTTAATGATTATAAAAAGTCCATAAATATCATCTAATGAAAACCCAGGCAAAACATCTTCTTCAACCAGGGAAATGCTGAGTTGTGATGGCATTTGATGCTCTGGTCTAACTACAGATGTTTTAATATCACAAAAATATCAGTGCTTGTAGCAGTTGAAAGGCATCAAGAAAAATCACATTTTATTCAAACCTGATACACAATTACCCCAAGTCTACATTATCATTGAATTCATTGATAATTCCTAAATTGAAATAATCTTTAATTACAAAATTATTCTTGTTCTATAAAGTAAATTCTTTTAATGAGAGACTAGATTTCAGAGAGAGACGTATATTATTCATATCACATAAGCACTTGTAAGGGCTGACTTTGCTGTCTCATGGTATTTTTCTGGGATTCTGATGATCAGAATATACACATTCCAGAAATAAAGCGTCCTCACGGAGTGACATGAAACCTTTAGTGTGAATGACCGGGTGCAGGAGGAAGAAAGACTGCATGTTGAGTGCCGGATTCCTTGTTATTTAGAATGCATCAAGAGGAAGACATTAGCAGATTTTATGGAAAGACAGCAGGCAGAGAACAGTTGAATCACTAACACAGGGCCACACAGATAGCAAGCGGCAGAAGTGAAATAAAACCCCAGAACCTTTGAGCTTTTCTTCAAGTGCTTGTTTACCACAGCCTGACGTTGTTCCCTGTTTCTGTGAGAGCTGACAACCATTTCTTGGGTTTGCAAGGTTAAGACAGAAAAGTACTACTTCCCTTGTGAGCTTACTCTCTCCATTGCTGAAATAGTTATTAAATAATCATCCACTCATGAGAGATGGTTGGAAAGGGGCAGCATTTTTGAGAAGTTGAGTGGGGTGAAAGCTGTGCTGGGAGAAATTTGTTCCTGGCATTATATTCAGGAAGATAGCAACTAACTTACAAAACAGGTGGTGATGGGGTTTGCATGGAGGGCAAGGATGAGATTTAAGGAACGAGTATCTCAAGATGGCAAAGAAGGATTTTCTCTCTCCTCTTCACTCAAAGTTGCCTCATTTGGTGGTCGCTTGTTTCCTTCTAGAGAATTCTAGTATTAGAAAGACTTGTGATGGATCTTGCTTCCAGGTGTCTACTGTAGAGATCTATGTCGTTTATTCTTTCTCTTCTCTTGTTAGCTTTAATGTGTTCAGAAAGTCTTTAATACATCTGACCTGCATCCTCTCTGCTGTAATTTAAGCTTACTCCCTCTCTTGCTACTGTTGAAACTGATTCCTCACCCAACATTGGTTGACCCCAAGAAAGAACTTACATAGGTACCTATTGGAACACTCTCTTTTGGCCTAATTGTCTTCATAATCCCTTTTGTAGGGGACAGATTATCTCGGTCTCTCCCAACATTGGTTTGGAAGACTTCTCAGCTGCCCCTGTCGCTCAGCTCTAAAGGGTCACTTTTGTCATCAGCCAAATATTGAAACAGGTGTATCCTGCCACCAGTAATGTGACCCAGAGTGGAAAGAAAGTGACTCAGTCCTGGCAGCTCAAGTGAGGTTTGAGAGAGGCGAAGGGCCTTTGAATGGCTTCATTCCTGAAGAATGTGCCATTCTAATGTCATAAAGGTGACTCGTTCAGTCCAACTGAACATACCCCTCTGCAGCCTCCTCACCCAAAGCCACTTGCCCTGAGTCGGCTGCTGGAGAACCAGTCTTCCGGCTCCTGCAAGACGACTCCAACAATACACAGGAGAGCTGATTAGGGGTCCACACGAAGGTGCAGACACAAAATTTAGGGCTGGAGCAGAAGTTTCACATGACACCAATGAGGAAAGAACTTTGTTATAAAGCACTCCTGATTTCTCACCTTTTCTTCCACAACTTCATTTTGCTGATCTGTTAGCAATAATTTACATGTTGATTACTGAATGTCACAGAAACACATACACTTCTCTCAGCCTTGCTTCTCTTTTTCCCCAGCCTCATCGCCACTGTTAACCCAACCTCAAAAGATCTTCTTGGAATTTGCCCAGGTGGTCAGTCCTTCTTGCCCAGTTGCCCACTGTGACTGCTTAAATTTATGTAGAGGAAGAATAATCTAGTGGGACAATACCTTACTACACTAAAAGGAGGCATGAGTTCCAAGCCAAGTTTCATAGGTTAATAGTTATGTGACTCTGTCTCATTTGGGCAAGTTGCTTCATCTCCCAGTACCTCCAGTTTTAATTTTGTATAATAAAGATAAGATGTTAGTCACATGCCTACGTACAGGGATGCTATGAAAATGAATAAACTGATGCGTGCCAATCCAAGAATTCCTTTGAAGTAAATCCTACGTAAAGTCAGTAAATTGAGGTTATTGTTATAATGATGTAAGTGGATGTAAATGCTCACCAAGTCTTAACTACATAAACATAGGCAAGTGAAAGAGATGTGTTTTTGTGTTAAAGAGAATAAATGGCCAACTCCTCCCCCCCTTTACTTCTTATTTTCAGGGTGTGTGTGCGTTAACATTTTTTAATTGCCCAATTCCTTCTTGTGAACATTTTGCTAAAACCAGTAAGTTTAGACTGTCTGGTGGAAAACCATATCCTCTTGTTATTGATGTTTTAAGACATTTAAGTATTTTGACCTAAATGCTAAAGAACAAAGTCAATTGTTTAACTAAAAAGACAGAATGTAAACATTTAGCTTAGGTATTTGGAGTGTCTATTTTCACAATCACAATACTTCCTTGGAAATGTTTGAGAAAGAGTTATAATATGGCTCTTTGAAAAGCGTGGGAAATTAAGGATGAAATAAAAACCTGACCATAGACTTCCTTCCTCAATTTTGAGTGAGATCTCAATGAGGTTCTTTTATAATTGGATATGGACTTTATTAGCTTTTTATGTGACTTCATATTACTTATTTTTGGAAAATAATTGCATTTTAATAGAGATGTGGCTTACAGTGAGTTAATTCAAATACAATTCTTGGAAAATAAAAAAAATGTGCTTTCCATCTTATTTCTTTTTGGATTCATTTACTCCAAGGTTCTGCAGATCAATTTAAACTTCACAGTTTTGTTTATTAGTCATTCCCTTTCTTGTTTGAGCTTTTGATCATTTATTCCTTTATTAGGCCACCCATTTATCTATTTATACATTTATTGTCAAATAGTCAATGACCTAATAATATGTGCCAGTCGCCGTTCCAGGTGCGTTGATGTTTTATAAAGGCGTGGATTTTCATTTAGGCGTATTTCTTTTATATGTGGCACACCAATTTGTTTTAAAGCACATCCTGAACACTGGAGAGACATATGAATATGCCTCAGTCTGGTAATCAGTGAATGTCTACAACTCAGGCTCTTGCCCACGGTGGGAAGGCAGGCCAGAGGCAATACCAACAATGATCACAGCTGACCCCAAGACAACCCTGCCGTGGGTACTTGGCGCTAATTATAAGTGTTTCCCATGAATAAACTAGTTTAATCCTAACGGTATCTATTTATGTTCTCATTTCAGAGAGGAGGAAACTGAGGCAGAAAGCCGCACTTTAAGAAATGTTCTAAAAGTTATAAGGCCCATTAAACGCTGCATCCAGAAGAACAATATTACAAATGTTCAAGTGTTTTTGTGAAAATTAAAGTAGAAAAGTTATATAAAGTGATTACATCTCAATAACCATTAAAAAAAAGACTGCAGAATAATTGTTTGTGTAGTTGCACCAAATGACTAATTTAAAATGTGGCCTCTGGGGTGGATTTGAATCTGCCACCCACTAGCTGTGTGCCCTGGGCAAGTTGTTCCATTTCTCTGTGCCTCATTTCCTCATCTGAGGAAATAGAGGAGAGTGATTATGAGGATTAAATGAAATAATAAACATAAATAATTGAACGTGTCTGGCACATGATAAACACTTAATAAATATTAGCTATTATTATTATCATTATTTTACTATCACTGTATTTCCACTCTTCCCTATGAGAGAGGGGAAGGCTAAAACAGCATACTAAATTAAAATAAAAATCTTTGATTAATACAAAGTCAGCAACTCAAAGCTCACGCAACTGAAACATCATATTTTATGAAATTGATAAATTTCATAAATTTGTGAAATTGATATTTTTTTTATTGTGGTAACATTGGTTTATAACATTATATAAATTTTGGGTGTACATCATTATATTTCGGTTTCTGTGTAGATTACATCATGTTCACCACCCAAAGACTAATTACAATCCATCACCACACACATGTGCCTAATCACCCCTTTTACCCTCCTCCCTGCCCCCTTCCCCTCTGGTAACCACCAATCCAATCTCTGTCTCTATGTGTTTGTTTGTTGTTTTTATCATCTATTTATGAGTGAGATCATATGGTATTTGACTTTCTCCCTCTGACTTATTTCACTTATCATAATACCCTCAATGTCCATCCATGTTGTCACAAATGGCCAGATTTAATCTTGTTTTATGGTTGAGTAGTATTCCCTTGTGCATATATACCACATCTTCTTTATCTATTCGTTCCTTGATGGGCACATGAGTTGCTTCCCAGTCTTGGCTATTGTGAATAATGCTGCAATGAACATGGGGGTGCATATATCTGTACATATTCCTGTTTTCATGTTCTTTGGATAAATACTCAGCAGTGGAATAGCTGGATCATATGGTAGTTCTTTCTTAATTTTTTGAGGAATCTCCATACTGTTTTACACAGTGGCTGTACCAGTTTGCACTCCCACCAACAGTATGTGAGAGTTCCCTTTTCTCCACTCTCCACTCCCTTTTCTCCTCTCCAATGCTTGTTATTTCATGTCTTGTTAATTATAGCCATTCTGATGGGTGTGAGGTGATATCTCGTAGTTTTGATTTGCATTTCTCTGTTATTTAGTGATGTTGAACATCTTTTCATGTGCCTGTTGGCCATCTGTATATCTTCTTTGGAGAAATGTCTGTTTAGGTGTGTTGCCCATTTTTGAATTGGGTTGTTAGTTTTTCTGTTGTTGAGATGTGAATTCTTTATATATTTTGGAGATTAACCCCTTATCAGATATATGGTTTGCAAATATCTTCTCCCAATTGTTAGGTTGTCTTTTTGTTTTGTTGATGGTTTCCTTTGCTGTGCAGAAGCTTCTTAGTTTGATGTAGTCCCAGTTGTTTATTTTCTCTATTGTTTCCTTTGCATGGTCAGACATGGTACTTGAAAATATGCTGCTAAGACTGATGTGGAAGAGCATACTGCCTATGTTTTCTTCTAGAAGTTTCATGGTTTCAGGTCTTACCTTCAAGTCTTTAATCTATTTTGAGTTAATTTTTGTGTATGGTGTAAGATAATAGTCTACTTTCATTTGTTTGCATGTGGCTGTCCAGTTTTCCCAACACCATTTATTTAAGAGACCTTCCTTTCTCCATTGTATGTTCTTGGCTCCCTTGTTGAAGATTAGCTGTCCATAGATATATGGGTTTATTTCTGGGCTCTCAATTCTGTTCCATTGATCTGTGTGTCTGTTTTTGTGCCAGTACCATACTGTTTTGATTACTATAGCTTTGTAGTATATTTTGAAGTCAGGGAGTGTGGTATGTCCAGCTTTGTTCTTTTTTTTCAGGATTCTTTTGGCTATTTGGGGTCTTTTGTTGTTCCACATAAATTTTAGGATTCTTTGTTCTATTTCTGTGAAAAATGTCATTGGAACTTTGAAAGGGATTGCATCGAATCTGTAGATTGCTTTAGGGAGTATGGACATTTTAACTATGTTAATTCTGCCAATCCAAGAGCACAGAGTATCTTTCCATTTTTGTGTCTTCTTCTATATGAAATTGATAAATTTGTAATCATACAAATTATTGTAGTGCCCAAATTATAGATGCCAAGAAGCAATTTATCATGGATGAATAGAACCAGTTAGAGAACACCTGATTCTTTGCAATTCAAGTTGTATTTAGTGAACATCTGCTGAGTGTTGAGCACAGTTCCTGGCACTGAGAGGGGTAAGGCAGGTGGTTCACAGAAGGGAACCCATGTGTGGTTCTTCCACCCAAAAGCATACCCAAAAGTCTTATGGGTAAAACAAGTCATATACAGAAGAAAGATTAAATAGTAAAACCTGACGGTATGTGGAAGGTGATGCAATCATTGCTCTAGACTGAAAAGGAGAGGCAACGTGTGCAGAGTCTTCAGAAAAGCTCCATGTCAACGATGGGACCACGTTCAGCTTCGAAGAAGTGAGAAGTGCATCAGAAGAGGTGAGTGAAGCCAGGGTAACCAAGAATTGAGGCAATTTAGGAGACAGGTTTGGCAGAGCAAGTCAAGAAAGTTGAAATCGTTTCAATTCTTGAACATCTTTGAGCTCAGAATTTATTTTTCAAGATATATATGGCCTAGAAAAAAACCATAGGCTCTGGATTCAGACAGAGTTCACGTCTCAGTCCTGCACTTATTAGCTGCATGACCGTATCAGTATATTTAGCCTTCCTGAGCTTCAGTTTCCTCATGTGTAAAATAATTCTTGCTATACCTAAGTAGGGAATGATGAGGCTCCAGTGAGATAAAGGACTCGATAGTCCTCAAGGCCGTACAGAATTCTGTGAGTCTAAGGATTTTGTAGCAGTGTCTGTTTTTAAAGATCCTACCCTTTGCTAGGACCCCCCCCACCCCAACTTGCAAAACACGTGTAGCCTAAATGGTACACAGAAAAACCTTTTCTTGTGTAGTAATTTTTTTCCATTAAATACTTCTGGGTTCTTGGTAATTCTTTTGTAAACCACTTCCTTTTGTTGAAATCTTGAACTAGTCTTGATGTAGAAACTAGCCGTTGGGGCCACGGTGAATGAGCCAGTTTATTAAAATTATCACCTGATCTTTGGAGAATGGCGGTCTCTTCTGGTTCTTTGTCATAGACAGCAACTCCCTCCCAATCGTAGAAACTCATCCTTAAATACTTTTAATTGACCGCGTCTTGCTGTTCTGTAATTCTAGCTTGCAAAATAAGATCTCCTAAATATATCATCTGATGACTACTCCGGCTTGTTATGCTTTCAATTTCTCACATCTTGGGTTATTTGAAGACGTTTCTATTTACCTAATCCCCCAAGCAGCCCCAAGGGAAAGCAGGCTGCCATCAGGTTCCACGCACGCCGTCCCCACTCATTGGCTAAGAGGGACAAGATTCACTTCCCTTTGTTTTTCACACAAGTCACTACGTTTTTGACTCAGCCACACATCCCTTCCTTTGTTATATTCTTATTTGAATTATTGCTACTATTGCTACCCAAATGCTGGGTTTGTTTTATTTGCCTCTATGCTCTCTTCTTTTTTCTCCTCATTGGAAAATCTAATACCTGCCCCATTTCTGTCCACCACAATGAGTAAAAACTAATATAAACTGATCTTCAGGTTCTACGACTGTGGATTTTTAGCACGGTTGGTATTATTCCACATGGTTGGGGGATTGGAGGAGGGGTGAAAGAAGCTGTTATTATAAAATTGTAGCATATACATGTTTAAAGACAAAGTTATAATTGTCATCTTTCCCCTATTCTTTGAAGCAATGTATTTGCACTGCAGAGTGAAAATGTACCTTCCTCTCCTGAAGTCTTGGATACAAACTCTTGCTGCATAGTTCTCTTTTCCAAGACACTTCGCAGCCAAAGCAGAGGTTGGATTGACCAGTGTAGGTTAGGCAACCTTCGCTGTTGAAGGAAGATCTTGATGGAAGGATTAAAGCTTTAATTGTGCTGTGATGCTTGTCTTGATCCATCCCCCTTCTTTCCCTCCCCTCCCCTTCCCTCTCTTTCTTCCTCTTTTTCTCCCTTCTGATTTGCAATGCTCTTCAAACACCTTTTTTCCTGGCCAAGTGGGATCTAGAACTCCAACATGGCGCCTTTCTACCTCGCAGTCCTGTCAGCCTCAGATGGAGTAGTCTGAATCTAGAGGTCTCTCTAAGCAATCAGGCTATTGTGAGCATGATGTTTTGGTGTGTTTGCACCAGCTTCCTATTGCAGAATTGGGAAGTGATTCTCACCACTGCCTGAACAAAAACACTTACCCTTGCTCTCTACCTCAAAGAGAAGTTACCTGAAATAGATTCCAACTTTTAGGAGTAAGGACACTGCACTGAGTTTGAAGGAGGCCACAATGAATAGGGAAAGAAGCTTGGCTTCACCAGCCAGACCTGGTTACCCAACTTGTGTTAGCCTTGGTTTCCTCTTACACCAGACGAGGAGATGCTATCTCCCTTGCATGGTTGTTACGGGGGGAACTCAGTAAGTGGTAGCCATTTCTCTTATGGAGAATATATTCCATTTTGTATACACATCGTGGACTATGCCTCCTGAAGTTTGTTTTTTGAGTTGCAGTCATGTGATTCATATTTCTAGTATAGTTCCTGTGCTCCGGGTAGCTGTTTATGTCCACCTTCCCCAGTAAAGTGAAAACTCCTAGAGGAAAGAGAGGCTGGGTGTGCTCATCATTGTTCTAGGGTAGAGAGGCCTAGAGGGCTGGGCCTAAGAACTCAGGTTGGGGCTGGGCTGTCTGGGTTCAAATGCTGCTCTGCTCCTCAGTTACTGGCTGTGTGACCTTGGACAAGTTACTCAGCCTCCCTGTGCTTCAGTTTCCTCATCTGTGGAATAGGGATAATAATGTATACTGCCTTAAGAGAGGTTGTAAGAATTAAAAGAAAACAATTCGCAAATATATGTAAAAGGCTTAGGATGTGCCTGGCTCAGGGTTTGCTGTTACTGTTCACAGCACACAACAGACTGCCCTCTGCATGCTGATGCTCCCCAAATGCAAGCTTGCAGATGAGCGGGCAGTGGAGACTCCCTCCGTCTGCCTCCTCCCCCAACAGGGACCCCAAATAAAAGTGCCGACTACACATGCTGATAAGAGATAAAGAGCATTGAGTAGAATTTTGGTTCCTGTTGAGGGGGGAGCATTCCTCGGAGGGGGGACAGTGACTGGGGAATCTGCAGGCAGAGTCTAGCTCAGCACCGTGTGTGCCTCAGAGCACATAATTTACTATCGACATAGTTAATATTGTAGCAAAGACTGTCACCAGCCAATGGGCGTTGGGGTCATGCTAAAAGCTTGTGTGAGCTCCTTGAGGCTCAGCTGGGCCTCCAAGGTCTCCTTTCCCAGGGATGTTCTGCTTCTTCTGTTCTTCCCGCTCCCCACACACCGCTCCCCCTGTCATGCTCCTCCTTTGCTTGGAGAATTCCTACTCGCACTTCAAATCTCAGCATGGATGGAACTTCTTCTAGAAAGCCTTCCCTGGTCTCCCAGCTTCCACAGAGCCCTCTCTTTCCCTCCCATTTGGGACCCAGGGTTCCTGGCCATAGGCATTCTTGGCGGTCAGTTCCATGGGGACAGGATGATGTCTAACGTGTTTAATGCTGTATCTGTAACTTCTGGCCTCTGGCATAATAGATTCTAAAAATATGTTTCACAAATGAGACATGGAACACTAGAAAGTGCTATGGGACGTAAGCTGTTTCCAAGAGATGTTATCCTTGGCCCTCAGTAAGGTCACTGTTGTGCAGGGGGTGGCGTGGGGGGAGAGAATAGATGAGAACACAGCTTTAATGGGAACATACTCGTACATTTACAACTACAGGAAAAAACAAACAGGCAGGCTCAGAACACCTGATTTAGACAATTGTCCTATTATAATATAGTGTTAACCCAAAACCTCAGTGTTCAGTTTAGGGTAGAACTGGGGGCTGAAAATTGAACAGGAGATTCAGCACAGAAAAACCACACAATAAGGACTGATTAAATATTGTACATTTTTCTCAAAGCAATCTTCTAATAGCGGTTTCTCGCCTGTTAATTGATGGTCTAGCATCTAAAGGAAACAAGCCCAGAAAGGCTATCCCAGCGTATTTTTAGAAGTACTTACACGAACTCGAACAACTCCTTGAGGGTCATGGCAATGTCCAGGACGTTTTGTATCTTCCCCGTGCGTGTGATATCTTACTGCCTGCCTGCCGAGTGTCTGCTAAGGAATTCTGCAGATCAAGTGCCAGACCATAACAGGAGACTTGTTTTAAAACCATCAGCAGCCTGGTTGAAGCAACGTTAAAAATATTTCTGAGTTTGCTAAGACCATTGTTCACAGCGTCTCACCCCAGAGTTCTTTTCCTTTGCATCTTGGAGTTGTTTTCCTGGAGGCCAGTCACTCATATTATACCTGACACCTGACGGGGCATCATGTCAGTTTGAGTGATCTACTTGTAAGCCTTTCTATGTTAGCAAGAAAACTAAAAAAAACACATACACACGAGAACTTCATTGGTCTTTGACTCTGTGCTCATAAATTCTTTTATCCCCTGAAGACTTTGTATTTTGCAGATAAAATGTGAACTGCAGGACAAAGGAAGACGTGTATATCAAGTACTGAAACATGCCGGGACTTTGAAGCTATCGTGAGACCTTATACAACTGTATATATACTTTTATCATTTTCACAAATCACATGAAATTTGATCCTTACAAATGAAACTCTCAATTCTTGTTTTTCTTTCTCAACTGGAGGAAACTAGAAAAAGAAAGACTATTTTTGCTTTGGGATTGGATTTATTTTTGGCTTATTTGTTGATTTTGGGGCATGTTATGAGCCCCTGTGGGGAGAGGAAGGTCCGGGAGTCTGCAGGGCCTGGCTTTCCATCCTGCCTCCAGCATCAGCCAGGCGTGCACGCCGGGACGTCACTTGACTTTCTGATGGGCAGCTTCCCCATCTGAAAAGCCGAGAGGAGATATCTACCTCACGTGGTTGATGTCCGTGTCCAGCACGTACTGGGCAAGAAGAATTTTTAAATCCGGATTTAGGTTGTTTTTTTACCTACACGTTTGTAGGAAGAAAACTTGCCTTGAACCACAACGCCAGATCTTGTTTCTCCTACTTCTTAGTTTGGAATAAGTTAACTCAGAAACAGAACCTTAGACCCAAAAGGGTTTGGGAGGGCTGCCCAGTCCAGACCCCTTGACCTACAAATAACAAAACTGAGGTCCAGAAAAATGAAGGGCTTTGCCTAAGGCCATGCAGCAAGTGTTGGCCATAAACCAGGAATTAGGGGGTGTCTGGTCTCAGGATTTTCCAGCCATACCACCCTGCCTTTGTAAAGAGCTCTGTAGATGTCTTCTGATATAATCATTTTTTTGGGTGTCTGCCTAATTTGATATTCTGAGTGCTAAAAAAAAGCTGCTTTAGATCAAAAGAGAAAAACGGCAACCGTGACTATTTGACCAGGAGAGAATCACAGAGCAGAGAGCCTTAGAGTTCAGATAGAGCTCAGAAAACTGAGGCTCAGAGAGGAATATCAGCTTGGACTTACCCTGGACACACAAGACCAGAGCTCCTGATTCCCCATCTTTCCCCCGACATCTCAGCTGCCTCATTTTGATGGGAAATGGAAAGGCACATGTACTATATGTTGTTGGAAACCTTCACAGTGGCAGGTACAGTGCTTAGCACCTCATAAAACTCTCTAGATGCCTTCTAAATTATATGAACAGTGGAAAACTGCTACCAGAATTTTCAGTATAGAATTTTGAGTGGGATTTCCAAACTGAACGCGCCTGTGAAATCAGCACCCTGATCCAGAAACAGAACGTTAGCAGCATTCCAGAGCATCCCGCATGCCTCCCAGCAAGAACTGCCTCTATCCTCACTTTTAACAGCATAGATTAGCTTTCTTCTGTTTTTGTACTTTAGGTCTACATGGAATAAAACAGTACGTATTCATTTGTGTCTGGCTTCTTTTGGGGGAATATTTTGATATTGGCTTTGAGCCACAAGAAGAAGGATCCCAAATCAGGGGGGCCCTCAGCGGAGGAAAGAAAGTCTTTTGTGTATGGCGGTTTCATTTTCATGAAGGAAAGCTGGTATCAATATAGCTGTTGATTAGTAAGAGTGTATGTGTGTAACTGAGTTGAAACTTTTCCTCATGGCCAAGATTTTTGTACCTTGAATGATTCATTTTAGGGCCGGCCCCGTGGCTTGGCAGTTAAGTGCGTGCGCTCTGCTACTGGCGGCCCGGGTTTGACCGGGGTGCGCACCAACGCACCGCTTCTCCAGCCATGCTGAGGCCACATCCCACATACAGCAACTAGAAGGATGTGCAACTATGACGTACAACTATCTACTGAGGCTTTGGGGAAAAAAAAGGAGGAGGATTGGCAATAGATGTTAGCTCAGAGCCGGTCTTCCTCAGCAAAAAAAGAGGAGGATTAGCACGGATGTTAGCTCAGGGCTGATCTTCTTCATAAAAAAAAAAAAAAGATTCATTTTACACTAAACTATAATTTTAGTTAGGCCAATTGATGTAAGTAATACAAAATTGATGAAAGTGAAAAATAAACTCTTTCTCTTGTGTGTTTCCCTTGAATTTATTGTTATTATTATTGTTTTTCTTTTTGTGAGGAGGATTAGCCCTGAGTTAACATCTGTCGCCAATCCTCCTCTTTTTGCTGAGCAAGACTGGCCCCGGGCTAACATCTGTGCCCATCTTCCTCAACTTTATATGGGACACCGCCACAGCATGGCTTGACAAGCGGTACGTGGGTACATGCCAGGGATCTGAACCCTGGGCAGACACAGCGGAGCACACGCCCTTAACCTCTATGCCACCAGCCGGCCCCTTGAATTTATTATTTTTAAACAAATTTTTTGTTGTATGATATGTTTGGAAGAGAATAATGAATTTTCTAAGTAAATAACCTAAATAAATAGAACCTCCTGAATAAAGATTCCAGATGATTCTGTCTTAGTTATCTTTGTATTCCTACTATCTAACTAAATGTCTGGCACACGGTGGGTATTCAATAAATGATGGCTGCTAGAATAAGTGAATAAATGCATGATGAAGTAAGTTAAAACAAGATGAGAAAAAAAAAATCACAACTTTCTTATTCTAGAGAATATGTACCATCAGAGTAGAGAGCGACAAGAGCTGTAAGGTTCTTTGTAGATATTGGAAGACAATTTTGGAAGTAGTTTTGCCTTTGGGATCTGGAGTCAGGGAGTTGTAGCCCTCTGGGCCTCATGGTGGCAGAGACTGCTAATTATCTCCTAGAGTCCCCTTTTCTCTGCTTTTTCTGATAATGGGATTTCTGAGTATTAGCAAAACACACAGCTATGCAGCCAGAGACAATATTTCACAGCATCGTTTGTAGCTACAGAACTAAGTTCTTGCCCATGGAAAGTCACCAGAAGTGACGTGGCACCTTCTGGATATTACTTTTAAAAAGCAATTTCTGCTGGCTGGGAAATGATGACGCTAGAACAGCTAAAAGGTGGGAGCCCAGAGATGAAAGACACATATGGATAGCAGAGTCTCCCTGCTCGCCTCTGCACTGTTAGTGGAAATAGAAACAAACTTCTATGTTATGAAGGCATTGCATTTTGGGGGATCTGTGTTTTAAAGACCTTAGCATGTACCCTAATTAATACAGAAGTTGGTACCGGAAGTGGGGTGTTACCATAACAAAAACCTGAATTTTGTGGCCTTGGATAGCAATAGGCAGAGGGTGACGCAGGCACAATATTTGAGCTAGGAACATTGGTAACACTTGCTATTCTGTGGCATATCATTTGCTAAAACAGTTACCTACCATAACTTGGAAGACAGGCCATGTACCTACTGACTTTTAGCTCAAGGAGAACAACTCAGAATGTAGATATATGTTGGGTAGTCCTCATACTGTTAATACTGTATTATAAGAGGAAAGGGAAGTTGTAATTATTAGCCAGTAAGCAGAGATAGAAAGGAATAGAGCTCCGATAAGGGAGGTTTTCTCACTTATAGTTTGTAATCTAATATGACTCAGAGCTTAAAAGTTTGGGCCATGCGGGGTTGGAAAATCTGTTTGCAGCCCCAAAGAGCAGCAGATAAACTTGATGATGGAGATTTTTCTCAAGAGCCTTCTGTTAAGTGTTCTCCTTGGCCAGACAATGGGAGTCAGCAAAGATTGGAATAAAGACATTGACTTCTCAACTGTTTCAGATGGCTACCACTAAAGGTAGCCAATATTAAATTGAAGGAGAGGGAAAGGCTGAGCATAGAGGCCAGTAAATGAAAGAGGAGACTTCGTTCAAGACTGTGACCAGAGAGGTCTTTGGCTATTGTTACTTTCACGTGGAAGTCAATAGATTAGAATCCTACCTCAGGATAGAGGTGAGTGTGGTCTATTTGCAGAAAGAAGGGTGTGCATGGATATTGGGCAGAGGGGTAGACATGGCAGAGACTGATAATTTACCATTTACGTTTCTTTCTTTTTCTAACAAAATATCTAGACTCCTCCCCCACTGCCCAAGTATTAGCAGGGTGCATGTTCGCCTACTTAGTGACTATCTTCCCTCAGCCTCCTTTGTGAGTAGGTGTTGCTACGTGACTTATTTCTAGCCAGTGGTATGTGAAAGGAAGTTTTGTATGTGTTTGAAAATCATTGGATATTTACTCTCTCTCTACACAACCCACTTCCCACTGGCTGAGAAACAGCCAAAAACTAGAGCTTCCTTGGGCCAAAGAGAAAAGGTCCACACTGATGACAATAGACCCATTCCATCTGTGTGATATCACCCACTTCTGGGCTGCTGCATGGAAGAAAAATAAACTTCGGTCTTATTTAAGCCACTCGGTTTATTTGGGTGTCTTTGTTTCAGCAGCCTAACCTGTAGTTTAATGAACACGTAGGCTTTTGCACACTGTAAGGTTCAATACAAGAAAAGAGAAACAACTTTAAGTGTTTTAAACAGGAAGGGATTTAATACGGGGGATTAGGCACTTACAAAAGCATTAGTAGGGTTGAAGAAGCAGGTTCTAGGTTGTTCCAAAGTCATCCAGGAAACCACAAAAGTGACTCACTGGGGGAGCTGCTACCTGTGAGGCCAGCAACAGAACTCTGCCAGGACAAGAACTTGTTGCTGCTGCTATTGCTGCCGCAGCCTCTGGACACCAAGGTATCCGTGGAATGGACCCTGGAACATGGTACCAAGGAGCCTTAACTTACTTGCCCACAGAAATAGTCAAGAAGGGAAGGGAATTATAGTCTCTGCCTCACTTCTGCCTTATATATGTCCATGTCTCACTGTGTGTATTCACCTTTTGGGACCCAATTTGCTTCCTGAACCTAGCTGCAAAGGAATCTGGGAAATGTAGTTTTTGTCTTTGCAACCTCTCCAATGAGAATGAATGGAAATTGAGTGAGCGAATCCAATCCCAGCACTCAGTTATCTCATTTCTGGAATGGAGATGGGCTGTTACCTACCTCAAAGGGCTAGTGGGAGAATTAGATGAGATTTAACATATATGAAGCACATATACATGTCTGGCACATATTAAAAACTAAAAAAATGGTAGCTGTTATATTATAAAATCATCTAGTTACTTAAAATATCATGCCTGTTTGCCACATTCATGTCCCTTTTGCCAAAATGATTGATTGGTTAGGGATTCATAAGCTTGATAAAGCTGGCTTTTTCTGTATAATAATGTAAAAGTCGCCATCTCTCTATTATTACAAAATCTAGCTGCTGCCCGAATATAAATTTTCTTTAGTGAATGCTCCACAAAGTGAGAACACACCGTGGTTTGACCATAGGGTGAGACATAGGCTGGAGAAGGCAGGAGGGGACCAATCGATTTTAGACCATCTTCAAGAGTCTATTTTAGAGCAATGGGAATCTATTGAAGGATTTTAAGTTGAGGAGAGGCAGTATGAGACTAGCCTTTCAGGAAGCTCTCTCTGGTGGAACATGGAAGGCATCAGAGGAGGGTGAGATGAGGGACACTTAGTGGGCAGTTGCAATAATTTAGTGAGTGATGATAGTAGTCTGGACCCCTAGCATAGTGGCACTGGGAAGGGAGACAAGCAGTTGGGAAGTGTCCTCAGCAGGACTTGGTAATTACTACCCCAGAATCCTGTCAGGGGAATTTTAAGGTGATAGAATAAATTTATGTTTTTCAGTTAATATATGCAAAATGTCTGTAGGTGTCTTTGAATACTTGTTACCCAGTGTGAATTAAAAGCCTGATTCTGATTCATAATAATTAACCAAGAGGAAAGGAAGAGGAGGTCATCTGCTGTTGGTTTACAACTATGAAGGGACCAAGTATTATATAAGATTTTCTATGAGCTGCGTCCAAAGGTATCCAACAGTTGTTTACTGGCTGAGTGTGAAAGACTTTCAAAGCATAATTATGCTGCACTGTTACCCATTAATGACCAAAATGCTCGTGAATTGCTTTATGTTACGTGACCAGACATTTGAATGATTTAGACGTTTCACTCAGGCTATCCTAATAAGACACCATGGCCAGGGAGTCCTCTCGTGGATGCACAGAGAATGGTCTAGCTGCATACGCTGGGGATCATCTTGCTAGACTGCCATTTCTTTAAGCTGTTTGGATCTTCACTCAAGGATAGCAAAACTATGATAACATTCTTAAGATTTATTTTAAAAGGAGTAGGGGAGAGACGTGAAAAGAAGCCGTTCAGTTGTCTAACAAGGAGTTCCCGTGAGCTCTGTTCCCACTTCACTGGTGGCAAATGTCAGCATTGCCGCTATCATTACAGGTAAAAGGTCAGGCACATTCCAGCTTCCTTAGTCTTGAGTGTTTCCTGTGCAGTCTAAAAATACACTGGGAGAAAGTAGGCTGAGTTCCTGGGGTAGGAGCAACCTGTTTCATTCTGAGGAGAGGCCAGATTTTGTTCATTTAATATCTAACTGTGGAATATTAAAAGAAATTGTCATATAAACAACCCCCAAACTGTTTGAGTCAATTAAAAAAGTAGTTACTGGATTTGATGCCTATTGAGATGTTCCTGGTTCTTTTTCTTCCACTCTGGAAATCTAAGAGTTAGTTTCCATCTTCCCAATCGTTACATCCAGTGAACAAAGAACAATTCAGAACAAGTGTGGCTTTCTGAATTAGTATCTTTGAACTGTTAAGATTTTTAGAAGTTTGATTCCTAAACATGTCATATGTCTGTGATTTTGGTCGATAACTTTACCAGTTTAATTTATTTACTGAATATTTATTGAATGCCTACACTGTGTAGGGCTCTTTCGAGGAGTCAAAGTTTTTCAAGGACATACTCTACTGAGGACAAATTTTCCTGAATCTTCACGGTCCCCACGTTACAGATATGGAAACTAGTGTTGCCCAGCCAGGAAAAATGAGTTCCTCGTGGTGACAGAGAGAGTCACCTGACCGGAGTTCCATGGATGAGCCACATGAATTGTTTGCCAATCTACCCCTCTTCATTAGTCATTTTCATGTCATGCTTACATGACTTGGAATAATGTAAACTAGCTACAGGACCTAAAATATTATTTTAAATAGGTCTTCTCAAAAAACATGGCAATAGTCTCATGTTTTTATGTTTTACAGATTTTCTAAAAAGATGTGAGTTTAGATTAGATTCTTTGAAAGAATACACAAAGGAACAGGAGATACGATGAAAAAAATAAGGCAAGCTTATTTCTAAAAATATTCAACTTTTTGTTTATTAATAATTAATAGCTTATTAAAATTCTTAAGGATTGTATTTCCAGCTTTAAAATCATACAAAGAAGATAAAAGGGGAAAACAAGTAGGAAAATTTAGAAGTCTGATTCAGAGTTGATTAAACAGAATGCTGAAAAGCTGGCAACTTTTTCTGAGTGCAGTTCCGAGAGAAGTAGACCAGACAATGTGTGAAAAGAGGAAGGAGAGGACTGGTCCCAAATGGAGTATACCAAGATTGAGACGCAAGTACAGGAGAAATAGACTTTGTTAGCAAAGAGGCATCTGAAGGTTTCCACCAAAGATACTTCTCACTTTCTGAAGGACTGTTGCCAAGATGACCAGAATCCTCTTTCTTCTCGACTTGTTATGGCAAAGACAGTGCATCATGTCAGAATGAAATGAACCCAGTCAACTCTAATAGTATCTTAATATGTTAAAACAAAAATTTCTGTACCAAGTCCTCTGCTTGCTCAATGCTGAGAGTCCTGTTCCACTGGAAAAGAGCCTGGGCATCTCCCAAGCCAACCAGTAAGAGTTTTCTGTGGAGCCCCCACCCCAGCAACGATGCAGTCGGTGGAGCAGGACCAGGCACATCCAGACAGCTTAACTGAAACAGGGTATCAGAAAAATAGGACTCCCTTATATTTTGTTATATTTTTAACATTTTCCCCATCAGACGTTATTTAAAAAAAGATCTTTCCATAGACAATTACAATTCCATTCCCTAGTTTAAAAAGTAGAGGTATGAACAAAAATGACAACACATTGTTTAGGTATGCAGGGACTCCAATTAATTTCCGGGAGAAACAAGTTTGTTTCCATGCTCTTTTTAAGAAAAAAAGTTATCATTTTAATAAAGTTTATAGGTAAATCAACATACTTACTTTTGTTATTCGCTTTCACTCAAAAATCTTTTATATTTTATTCAATTCTCATTTTATGTGTAAGCACATGTTTTGTTTTTCATTAATTTGCAAGTGTTTTCATATTTTTAGCTTATTAAAAAGTTGAGTTTTGGGGCCGGCCCGGTGGCGCAAGCGGTTGGGTGCGCGCGCTCCGCTGCGGCGGCCCGGGGTTCGCTGGTTCGGATCCCGGGCGCGCACCGACGCACTGCTTGGTAGGCCATGCTGTGGCGGCGTCCCATATAGGGTGGAGGAGGATGGGCACGGATGTTGGCCCAGGGCCGTCTTCCTCAGCAAAAAAAAAAAAGAGGAGGATTGGCGGATGTTAGCTCAGGGCTGATCTCCTCACAAAAAAAAAAAAAAAAAAAAAAAAGTTGAGTTTTATCTGTTCTAGAATTTTAGTGTTTTCCAATATGTTTGTTTCTGCTTTTGTTAATGATATATCATTTTTGTTTCCTTTGGATGATTCTTGTGTTATTTACCGCACATGATATTCAGTGGAGGTTTAATTTAATTCTTCTTTCATTTTCATTTCTAATAACAATGAAACTATATTTATAAAAAAAATACTAACAAAACAAAACATCTCATTAAGATAATGTTTTAACTCTTTGAAGTTCTTTCCTATCTTCTCATTTGATCCTCAAATTAACCCCTGAAGTTGGAGTTTATAATTATTATTCATCTCCAGATGTCAGATGAAGAAATCAAGAGCCCAATAAGTTAATTAAATGACTTGTTTAAGGTAGAATAGCTAATTTTGTTGTTGTTAGTGCCAAGGAGTGGATTCTGACTCCTAGTGCCCCTGTGTAGAGCAGAGCAGAGCCCTGCCTGGTCTTTTTGCATCATCCTCTCACGTTCCGGCGCTGTATCAGACAGTGCTCCACTGATGTTCACAGGGTTTTCATGTCCAAGTTTTTTGGAAGTAAGTGGCCAGGTCCTTCTTCTTAGTCTGTCTTAGTCTGGAAGCTCTGCTGAAACTTGTCCACCATGAGTGATCCTGTTGGTAAACGAAATACCAGGGGCACTGCTTTCAGCGTCACAGGAACATGCAGCCACCCCAGTATGACAAACAACAGAGGGATGGTGTGGTTCCCTGACTGGGAAACAAACCCAGGCCATGGTGGTGAGAGCACCAAATCTTAACCACTAGACCACCAGGGCTGGCTAGAATAGCTAATTAGTGACAAAATGAATCTCATGATAAATTTCAAATTTAAAATACTGTAATAATAATGCAGAAAGTTTACTTTGGGAAGGCTGGCCAAAATTGTAATGGATATACTTTTTTTTTTTTTTGTGAGGAAGACTGGCTCTGAGCTAATATCTATTGCCAACTTCCTCTTTTTGCTGAGGAAGATTGGCCCTGAGCTAACATCTGTGCCCATCTTCCTCTATTTTGTATGTGAGACACAGTCACAGCATGGCTTGATGAACAGTGCGTCAGTCTGTGCCTGGGATCCAAACCCATGAACCCCGGGCCACTGAGGCAGAGTGCGAGAACTTAACCACTGTGCCACTGGGCCAGCCCCCGGATATACTTTTTGATCTAAAAATGTTCTCATGCAGTTGCAAGCCTTCACCATCCACATGCTAACAACTCCCACATTTCTATTTCTGCTCTGACCTCTCCCCTAAGCTTTGGGCCCATATCCAAGTTCTTACTCAAAGCTCTTCTTGGCTGCCTCATAGGCATCATAAATGGAACAGAACCAAACTGTAAGTCCCATCCCCACCCCAACATGTTCTTCCTGCAGAGTTACCCATGACAGTAAATGGCAACTTGTTTTTTTCAGTTGCTTAAGATAAAAATCTTGGTGTTGTCGTTGCCTTTCCTCTTTCTCACACACCTGACATCACATCCATCAGAAATCTTATTGATTCTACCTTCAAGACAAATCTAGACAAATTCTATTGTAGGTTGGGATCCTGGAAAGCCAACCCAGAAAATCATTAGTGTGTGGGAAATTATTAGGGAGTGTACTTGGGATCGCCTGTCCATGAATGGGAAGGGGCAGAGGCAGGACTAGGCAGAGAGGGAAGTTGGTCAGCAACTTAGGGAAGGTCTCAGCCAATTCCACAGGGAGATCTGAGACTGGGATGAATTTTCAGAGATGTCCTCATTGTGGAGAATGGGCTCTCTTTTGCACTATTCCATGGACCAAACAGTGGATACAGACTGACCCCAGGAAGGAGGTACAGCCTTGGGTGAGGAAGCTCTCTCTAGCCAAGGATTGTCAAAGTAATGGTTACTGCTATGGAGGAGATAATCAAGGCGATGTAATAGAGTCTGGGACTGGGAGGCTACTTTAGAAAGAGTGGTCAAGAAATGCTTTTTTGGGGGTGCTGACATTGAGTTAAAACCTGGAAAATGAATGATGGGCAGGATCTAGCCCCTCTGAGAGCTGGTGAAAGAGTAGGGTGGGAATGAGCTTGGTGTGCTGAAGGGTCAGAATGAAAGCCAAAGAAGTTGGAGGGATTGAGGGAGGAGGAGGGTGATAAGGGATGGGGTTGGAGATATAGACATGGGCTTGACTGGGAGAGGCCAGGCTAAGGAGTCTGGATTTCTCCCAAGTGCACAAGAGAGTCACAGGAAATTTGAATTATGTAACAATCACTCTGGCTGCTGTTGGAGATGGCTTGAGGAGGGCAGGAAGGGAAGAAGAAAAATGAATTTTGGCAGCTATTGCAGCGGTCCAGGAGTGAGACAATATTGGCTCAGACTAGGGTAATGGCCAGGGAACTGGGGAGAGGTGGAAAAATATAAGACATATTTGTGTTAAAGCAAATGGTGGATTGGATGTGGGATTGAGGGAAAGCAAGGAACCAAGGAGAATACTAAGTTTTGGGTTTCAGCAACAGAGTGAAGGGGGATTTGATGGAAGGATTAGAGACCATGCATGTATGTTAAGAGAGTGCATTATAGCTAATATTTTTTAATAAAAATAATAATTAGCATATATTTTTGCAGTTCCAGATATTGATGTCTCTTATGGAAATTTAAAAAGTTGCTGGACATTAGTTTACATTAGATTTATTTCTCCAGATGTGGAGGCCAGTGAGAATAGAACCTGTCTAACTGTTTATGTATAGATCTTACATGTAGTAACTGCTTGACTTCCTTGCTTTGTCTCGGATCAAGTTTGCACTTCTACATTAACTGAACAACTCCGTGGAAAATTTGTCCAAACAATATGGATTAGCCATATTAAACATTTCAGACGTATTTACATTCCAAGATTTGCACTTCTCACTAAGTGCCCCTCTTAAGAGAGTGGGGAGTGAATACACACCCGTTTCCGTTAGGTTCTGAGAATAGTGTGGTTCATCGTGCACCTGGAAAAAAGGATTCAGCTTTGTTGGCTATTTTATATGAAGGATCTCAGGAACAGGATCTGAAATTGATGTAAGTCACTGAAAGAACCTCAGAGGGGGCTATGGAAGAGTCCCCTTCCTGTGGCTCTTTCACTGACTCTTCTCTTCTCAACCCCAGATATGGTCACCCTGGCTCCTAGATGTGGGGAGGTCATAGTATGGAAGTGTGGTCCTGAAGGACTTTGAATTATGTCCCAAGCCTGTCCAAAGATCTGACTTAACAGTGCCATGGTGATTAATGTTTATTGCAATGTTTGTATCAGGAGATTTGCCTGACAATCCTGAAGACCAAAGTCTTCTCTGTGGAGAGCTTGTGGGGCAGCATCGGAAGTGTTCTCGAGAACAGGTCAATGTGTGTGCTCTGTATTGATTTTTCCAGGATGTGAGGGCATATCGTTAGCCATGCTCTTTTGATCTTAGGCTCTTTTGCTGTATTCTTAATTATATTTGTAATATAGATTAATAGCACCAGAAGAGTGACCTGACTAGGAGGGCTATTATACATGGATTTGTGTTGCCAAAGTAGGCAGCACAATCCATTTTCCTGATGGTTTTGGCACAATCCATCCCGACACCTCAGAGATGGGCAATGCAGTCTTATGTCCGCTCTTGTGCCTGGTTATAAATCAGGGTGACTTGGGTGGACGCAAAATAAAACGTGGAGAGGGACCACTAATACATTGTGGGGGAGATGGGTTGACAAATCATATCTCAACTTCCCATCCATAGAGATTCACCAAAGGAAATGTTTTGGTCCTATAAGCAAACTAACCAAATTTCCATCTCATGAAGATTTCCATCCATCAGTAAAATCTTCATTAATTTCTTGCCAAATGTTCTCAATGACAAACCACCTTTGTTATTCTTGTGTCATTATTCAAGTAGAACATCATATAATACATTCAGTTTCTCCACTTGATCCAATTTCTGTAAACATTTAACAAAACATAATCAAGTGAAACTGAATGTAAAGAGCTTTTATGAGATTCCACACGGTATTTATTTAGAGTTGGGTATGATCTTTTGTAGGACTCTATTTATCTATTTTGAAGGGAGCCATCATTTCTTATTATTTTTATATACACAGTGTCCAGTTTCAGAGTCTCTTTGTCCTGTGAATGAGAGAGATGGGATGGTGGGAGAATCAGGTTTTGGCTTTCTGGCTCCTTTTCAGCCTTCGTGCATCTCTGACATTCTTACATTCATCTATTCAGGAAAGACAATGACTCATTAAGAGTCACAAAATGATCAGGGGCAAAGATCGAAATTTCTCCCTTTCCAAAACCAGCTAGTCAGTCACCAAACAATTCTGAGTGCTCTCCAAGCACTGTGCTCGGCCCTGGAAACGTAGAGGTGAAAACAATCATGATTGCGCAGGAGCATTTGCTATTTACATAAGGTTATTTGGATGGGGGCAAGGGAGACAGAATGAGAGGAAACAGAGAATTTGCACGTAATTGATATTTTCAGTTAGATTTTTAAAAAAGTACATTTGAGGTTTGGAATTCAGCATCTCAAATCTATACTAAGGGACCAGGCAGGCCTCTGCCTGCTCTATTAAGATCATTGATAGAGAGTTCACATGGGGTCTTGTGGGAGGAGGGTGACTGATGTGCGTGGAAAGGAACGAGCAGCAGAAGGTGAAGCCACAGAAAAAAAGGAAAAGAGAAAAAATATGTCCCCAAAGCATGTATATGATGGCATTTTTCACATTTTTATGAAATTGTCTATATACACAGAGCAGGTATGTTTAAAACAAGATTAATGATTGTTAGAGCCGGAAATGACTTTAGAGATCATTGGATTCAGAGATTCTCTAACTTTGATGTACATCAAAATCTGTTGGGGAGTTTGTAAAAAATATATAGATGCATAGACCCTATTCCGGTGGCCAAGATGTTTGCTCCCCAGGTCATTTCAAAACACACTATGGTTTCTGAAGCACTTATTAGTCCAGTTTTCTCATTTTATGAAGGAGGAAACTGGCATTCTGAGGGGTTAACGTGCTCGCCCAAGGTCATATCAATTCCCTCCCCAGTTTAATCTTTATTGGCTGTACGCCCAGGCTGAAAAAAATGCATCCACTTTGGGAAGTATCCAGAGATAATTTTTTTTTCTGTTTTCTGTGAGAAAAGAATAGAAATGTTCCAGCAAATTAGGAAAAAAATTAATACATATGTATTTGGGAGTATAGTTGGATAGATATTCTTTTATAGCTATAAAATTTTGTGAGAAATGAAACTATATATATTTTCTACTTTCTCATTTTTGCCTACAAATTTTAAAGAGGTGTTTATTTTATGAGCTTCTCCCACCAGAGCTTATACGGTGTTAGGTAAACTGAATTTGACCACAACCCTACTATAGGTAGGCCAGGCTTATTTTTTTAGATGAGGAAACAGAGAGAAGATGTGTCCTATCTAGCACAGTAAGATAAATTATTAGGATTATAATGGAAACAGAAAGTTCCTGACACTCACACGTGTGGCGGTTGCTGGGCCCATAGCCTCATTGTTCACACAAGACCTAGAGTCCAAGGTGCCGAATTTTATCAAAATGAGTCTAGATTTAAGTTCATCAACCTACTTTATTGTACTCAAGCCTTTCTGGCAATGATTAACTCTACTGTTTAATGCATGGTCTAAAGTATGGTTCCTTAAACTCTCTTAGCAAACAGAAGGTTATTTTTTGTAATGAGCCAGCTCTCCAGGTGTTTGTAGCATAGGGCATTGCTTCTCCGCTGGTAGAGACATGGAGCCCAGCTGCCAGGGGAGCAGTCACTTCCTAATGTAACTGATCAGAAATGCTGGAGGAGAAAATGGAAGAAAAGGAACTGCTTCCCTGTCTTATCAATAGTCAACAGTGTACCAGTGCTTCAAAGCACTCATCAACTTGAGCGATTGTGGTTGAGTTTCGCTGTTAGCTTTACTTGGGAATCACATTAATCCTTCTCTTCTACATGATGGGCCAGATCTCTGATGACAAGCAATCCACAAACGGGCTGAAGTATAACCATGGAAGCGAGATTTTAATCAGACTCAAATTTAACTCGGAGACTATTTTGGCTTCTTCTTGAGTGGGGCCAGAGGAAATTCTCCTCTAGATTGACTCAAGACAATTTGGGGATATTTTCTTTGATTATTTTAATTTTGTGATTATATCAGTACAAATTATTAAAAAATTACCTTTCAGTTAAGATTGGAACTAAGCCAGAGTCACATAATGGTGGCTAGCAAGAAAGCTTCCTTGGCTCATACATCAACTATTTGAATTGTTCTATACTGCTCAGCAGGAGCAGCCAGGCTATTGGCTACTGTATGTATGTTTTCAGTGCCCACAGGAATGGTAAGCTGTAATGTTCAGTCAGGATTCCTATTTAGAGAAGAACTTCAGGATTCCGTATTTTGTGCTTTAATCTTTCAGAGGTGATTCCAACTGATCACTGATCAGACTTCCCGTAGTTTTACGTAGTGTTAAGTGAGCTTTATGTTTGTATGAGTTGATGATATCCTTGTTTAGTTTGCTGGACACTGATATTTTTAACTGATTAGTGTCTGTTAAAAATTTAAACATCACATAGAGCATGTTGAATAGCAAATCTTTCTTCTCTTATCTTCCAGCCATCTAATTCCTCCACCAATCACTGTTACTGGTTTCCTTTTTGTTTTTTTTTTAATTGAGGTATAACTGACATATAACATTATATTAGTTTCAGGTATACAACATAATGATTTGATATTTGTATATATTGTGAAATGATCACCACAATAAGTTATCAGTTTATTTTATATATATGTATTTCTAGAGTTCTGTTACATATTTGTAAACATATACGTATATACACTGTTCTGAATCATACTATTTGCCCCTTAACTGTATCTTGGAGATCAACCCATCTCAATATGTAATAACATAGTCTCAGTCTATGAGCATTTAGGTTGTTTCCAATCTTTTGCTATTATAAACAAAGGTGCGTTTTTCACCTGTGGGAATATAGTTATGGGATAAATATCCATGAGTCAACTGCTGGTTTGAACAACATGTGTACTTTCAATTTTAGTGATTATTGTCAAATTGCCTTCCAAGAGATTATGCTAATTTATATTCCCACCAGCAATGCAAGAGTGTGCTTGTTTCTATAAATACTTGCCAACATAGTACTCTGAAATATTTTGATCTTTGCCAACCTGATTGTTGAATGCTGGTCTCTCATTATAGCTTAAATTTACATCTCTTTTACTGTGAATGGTACAGTGCATCTTTTCTTACATCTAAATCATTTGTTTTTCCTTTTCCATGAACTGTCTGTTCCTATACTTTGCCCTTTAAAATTTTTCTTCTAATTGATTTGTAAGAGCTCTTTATTCATGGAAGAAATTTGTTCTTAGTCTGTGATGTAAACTAAAATTTCTTTTGATCTTGTCCATAGTATTTTGAGATATACAGAAATTTTAAAATTTTATGTAGTTGAATTCATCGACTATTCCTTTTGTGGCTTCTGGGTTTTATGGCAAAATTTAGAAAAATCTTCTCCACTTTGAGGTTGTTAAAATATTCTCCCACTTTTTCCCTGCTAGTTGTTCTATGGTTTCATTTTTCTGATTTAAATCTTGATCTATCTGGAATTTTTTGTAGGCGTATGATGTGAGGTAGGGATCCAACTTTTCCCCTAGATAGTTGTGAGGGACTTTTGCCTACTTCTCGAGCTCTATGTTTTGGGCAGCCCTGGGATAGGCAGGGTGTGGCTGCAGCATGGAAGAAGATGTGGCCTTGCCTTGTAGAGCTACACTGGGCTCTGGAGGGCACAAGGTGGTGTGCCGTTCCATTGCTGATGTGTTTGCAATAAAGACGTGGGAGGGCCGTGCAGAGGGAATGCAGAGGGAATGTTTAGGTCCTTATAGGAAGAGGAGAATACTGACTCACTGGAAGAGAGCTGGGGTGAGAGACAATGAGGGTGGTGGTGTAAGTGGAGCAGACAAACATTTTACATTAAGAGAAGCAGCAAGGGCTGTTTTTACCATTGCGAATGGAATTCATTTCAATATTTTGTATTCCTAATACATCACTACACAGTGATGGAGGAAATTTTAAAAATTTGATTTAAGAAAACTCTGCAGGTGTTTTGAGGGTGTGAGGAAATAGAAAAAAAAATATATATATAGGTCTCTGCCCCAGTTCCTGGCACAAAACTTCCAAATCCCCTAATTTCCTAAGTGATAAGAACACTAGGAGTATCTCTTGTTCTCATATTTGTCTTTGACCCTGTCCCTGACACAGGGCTCCTAAAACCCTTGTAAATTCCGAAGTGATTAAGAGCACCAGGAGCATCTTTTGTTCTAATGAGGTGACTCTGGGGGGCTCCTGGATGGGGGCTGGTCACCAGAAAGACCAAGTCATGATTAGAAGCTTGAAATTTTCAGCCTACCCTCCATCCTCCAGAGAGGGGAGAGGAGCTGGAAATGGAGTTAATAATTGACCATACCTATGTGAAGAAGCCTTCATAAGATCCAAAGAGTAGGGGGTTCAGAGAGCTTCCAGGTTGGTGAACAGGTGGAGGTGCGGGGAGAGGGCATGGAAGCTTCACACACTTTCCCACATACCTTGCCTTATGCATCTCTTCCATCTGGATGTTCATCTGTATCCTTTTACAGTAAGCCAGTAAACATAAATAAACTGTTTTCCTGAGTTCTGTGAGCCGCTCTAGCAAATTAATTAACCCTGAGAAGATGGTCATGGGAACATCTGATTTAAAGCCGATTGGTCAGAAGCACAGGTGACAACCTGGATTTGTGATTGGCATCTAAAGTGGGGACAGTCTGGTGAGACTGAGCCCTTAACCTGTAGAATCTGATGCTATCTCCAGGTGGATAACGTCAGAATTGAGTTAAACTGTAGGACACTCAGCTGGTGTCATGGAGAACTGCTTGGTGTGGGTAAAAACCCCACACTTTGGTGACCAGAAGTGAAGTGTGCTGTGTGAGTAGTAAAAAAGACAGACAGTAAAGAAACACACAATAGGAAAGAACTGGGTTTTCCCTACTCGGGAGATAGACTGAACTGAATTTTTATAGTACAGAGGGCTTACATTTATCTAACTTCAAATATACCTTGCAATACTATCATCTTATGCACCTATAAGTGCAAGATTGGAAACTTTCAATGAATGCATAAGGCAGAAAGGAGGATGCAAAAATGGTACAAGTTCGGTTTAGATTTTTATGTATTTAAGGATTTGACAAGTCCCACAAAAATAGCTACATTTGCTATGTTTTTCCTCTGCTCTTGGCTGGATGTTTGTTTCTTTCAGCTTTTAGTGTTCACAAGAGGGATGAGGTCAGGTTCATATTGCTAAAGATCTGACGTGTTCAACAGCTCAATTAGAATAAGAGATGGTCCAGGCATTTCCAGGAAGTTAGCTGACTGGTGTCACTACAAGTTCATGGGCTCTGGCTTCTGCTGGGTCCCTCCATGCTGCCCCCCAATCCAGCTTTCTGGGTCAGCTCTGTCTTCCATTTTCACCTGATTGGAGTTCTGTCAATATTTCTTCTATCAACATTTTGTAGTTCCACTCCTTCAGTGCACTGTGATGGAGGGAAGTTTTGGCTTTCTGATTTAGGAGAACTATGAACAGGTTTGTGAGGGTTTATACACATCTGAACATAAGTAAAGCTTTGTTGTTTATTTTTGAAAAATACCTTTTCCATGCCTTTTCTGCTCTCCATCCACAGCACAAGATATCTTCTTCTGCTTCCCAGAGAAAAAAGAGGCCATTGGAGAGGAGCTCCTGCAACACCCTGCTTCTGATTTGTCTCTATCTGCATTTCTCTTTCCTCCTTGTTAAACAAGAGGGGCGTTCCTCCTTTTATCCCAGGCCAATGTCTCCATCTTTTATCTGGATTTCATCACCTCCCATCTGCCCAGGAACTCTGTTCCTTTAATTACCCTCTCTCATTATATCAACCTCTCCCTTCACATCAATATATAATCATGCTCAGAAAACAAATAAAGAAGCAGAAACTCTGCCTTGACTGCACTTTATTTCCTCCTATTCACAGCTGAAGTTTTTGGAGGTTGTCTACATTCGCCTCCCATGTACCCTTCAGCCTTCAGTGGTAGGTTCTGAACCTATTACTTCAGTGAAATTACTCTTGCCAAAGTCTTTAACAACGACCTCAATGCTAATTTTTCAGTCTTTATTTCCCTCGAAGTTTGGGCCACTTTGTAGCATTGACCACTCCCTCCTCTGATGTGCTCCCCTTCCTTTTCAAGTTTCCTTCGGCTGCTCCTCTCTGTCTTCGAGACTCTTCCTCCTTTGCCCATCTTTTCCTCACAGTTCTCTCCAACTCCTCATCTCTTCTTACATTATGTGAGCCAGTCACATCCAGCACTTTAAGAACAAGCCACCCATACATGGTTAAGATCATAGTAATTCAAGTCAGCCAAACCTGGATTTGACTCTTAATTCCAACTCTTTTAAGTTTTGTCATCTGGACAAGTCACTTAGTTCTCATAACCTTAGATTTCTCATCTTTAAAATGAACATAATAATTCTCACCTCACAAGAGTGTAGTTGAGAGTAAATTAAATCAGATAAAGTCTATAAAACATTTCATTTGTTTATTGAGTCAACAAAAATTTTGAGCCTGTACCATACTACAGGTTCTATGTACAAGCTTTCCTTGACTGTGACATACAATAAGAAGTCACCTTATAATGCTGCCTGGGACGTACATACACATAAAAGAATTTTCCTTAAGAAATTCTTGCTCTCCCAAATATTTGCAAATCGTATATCCAATAAAGTGTTAATATCCAAAATACACAAGAACTCATACAACTCAATAACAAAAACCTAAACAATTGGATTAAAAAATGGGCAGAGGATCTGAATAGACATTTTTCCAGAGACATACAGATGGCTAACAAGCACATGAAAAGATCTCAACATTACTAATCACCAAGGAAATGCAAATCAAAACAATAATAAGATATTACCTCACACTTGTTAGAATGGCTATTATCAAAAAGACAAGAAATAATAAGTGTTGGTGAGGATGTGGAGAAAAGGGAACCCTCATGCACTGTTGGTAGGAATGTAAATCGGTGCAGCCACTATGGAAAACAGTATGGAGGTTCATCAAAAAATTAAAAATAGAACTACCATATGATGCAGCAATTTGCCTTCTGGGTGTTTATCTGAAGAAAATGAAAACACTGATTTGAAAAGATATATGCACACCCATGTTCATTGCAGCATTATTTACATAACCCAGACATGGAAGCAACCTAAGTGTCCATCAATGGATGAATGGATAAAGAAGATGTGGTATATGTATACAGCGAAATACTACTCAGCCATAAAAAAGAATGATATCTTTCCATTTGTGACAACGTGGATGGACCTTGAGGCTATTTTGCTAAGTGAAATAAGTCAGACAGAGAAAGACACTGTATGATTTCATTTATACATGGGATCTAAAAAACAAAAAAACCCAAACTCATATATACAGAGAACTGATTGGTGGTTGCCAGAAGGAAGGGGGAGTGGGCAAAATGGGTGAAGGGGGTCAAGAGGTATAAACTTCCAGTTATAAAATAAGTAAGTCATGGGGATGTAATGTACAGCATGGTGACTATAGTCAATAATACTGTATTGCATATTTGTAAGTTGCTAAGAGAGTAAATCTTAAAAGTTTTCATCACAAAAAAATATTTTGTAACTTTGTATGGTAATGGATGGTAACTAGGCTTATTGTGATGATCATTTCCCACTGTATACAAATATTGAATCATTGTGTTGTACACCTGAAACTAATATAATGTTATATGTCAATTATACCTCAATTAAAAAAAATTCTTACTCCCCCTATGTTTAATGTGATAAGTTTTGTTATTTTCAATTTCACTAAAACTTATAATGGTCATATTCCACTAAATTTCTCAATCCACTAATGAAACATAGCCTACGGTTTAGAAAACATTCTTCTAGGATCTAGGAATATGGAAATGTCTGCTGCTTGGAACTTCTGGAGCTGAGTTGTCCATTAGAATTTTCTGCAATAATGGAGATGTTCTATATTTGTGCTGCCCAACACAGTAATCACTAGCCACGTGTGGCTCTCAAGTCCTTGAAATGTGGCTAGTGCAACTGAGGAACTGAATTTTAAAATCTTATTTAATTATAATTTATTTAAATTTACAAAGCCACATGTGGCTAGTGGCTATGGTGTTGGATAACACAGTTCTAGAGTGTAGGTGACAAACAAAAAAGAGTAAATGACCAAAGAACAAGATAATTTCTTACAGTGATGAGTGAAGATGCTATATAGGGTGATTGATAGTGACTTTGGGAAGAGTTTAGGTTGGATGGTCAGAGAAGACCCCTTTGTGGAGGTAATGTGTGAGTTGGCATCTGAATTACAAGGACTCAGGCATTCAGCCATTTGGGGAAATAGAGAACAGAAGGCGCAAAGGCCGAGAGGCAGAAATGAGCCTTGTGCATTTGAGGAAGAGAAGTCCTGAGTGGCTGGATCATAGGGCAGTTAGTAAGTATAGGAGGAAGGTAGCTGTCACGATGTTGATTCAGGCCTGATTATTCAACTTATTGCTGAATATTTCCACCCAAGAGTTCTACAGGCATCTCAAACTCAGCTTATTCTATACAGAACATCTAAAGTTGTTCCTCCTCTGTGCTTCCTATCTCAGTGAGTGGCACCACCCTTTAACCTGACATTCATCTTCCTCTCCTCCCGCTCCCTCACTCGACTTTTCTATCAATTGCCAAGTCCTGTCATTGTTTCTTCTAAATAGCTGTAGAATATGGTCACTTCTCCACATCCATACAGGATATTTCCTTAATTCATAGACTCATAATAGTTTCATTGCCTAATTTATTCTTCACATGGCAGCCAGAGTAATCATTCTAAAACACAAATACAACCATGCCATCCTTTGGCTTAAAATCTTACCGTGTTTCCGACAGCTCTCAGATTAAAGCGCAAAGTTTAACAAGGACTTACAAGGACCCTTCTTACCAGCCTAATGTGTCTTGCTCAAACCTGTTTTCAGCAACTTGAAAATACCTTGCTCTCTATTCTTTGAGCATCTGTGAATAGTGTTTCTTCTGCATAGGATTTTGTTTGCTCCATCCTCCCTAACCTTTGGATGACATCCTTGGGATATAGCTTAAGCATTACTTCCTGCAAGAAGCCTTCCATGACTCCCTGGCCTATGTTCTATGTCCCTTCCAGATGTTCTCAGTGCACTCTAGACTTTCTCCATTGCAGCCACACTGTAATTGACTATTTACAAATCTGTTGATTGCATGAGGACAAGGATCAGTCCACCATGTTTGTTGTTGTTGTATCCCCAGCACCTAGCACAATGTTGGGCATCAAGTAGATGCTCAATAAATATTTGCTGGAATAATAAAAAAGAAATAACTTGGATTCATATATTATTATTGACAATTAATTATTACCTATTGATTAATATTAATAGCTAGCATTTGTTGAGCATGCTTAGCATTTTACTCTATCTCCTTTACCACAATCTGCCTAGGTAGACATTATTATCCTTATTTTACAATTAAAAGCTGAAGCCCCTGAGAATTTAGAATAGCTTGCCTGAAGTCACACAACTGGTTAAGTGACAAAGTCAAAAAACAAACCTGGGGCTGTCTAAGTAGAAAATCCATTTTCTTAATCTCTGCACGAGATCTGATGAGCTTTCTGGATGTCCTTGTTCTGCTAGAGACTTCACAGAAGGCAATGGGTATGTAACTGGAGAGGTAGGCTGCTTAAGTCAGTGTGGTCCTGCTTTGAGTCGTTATCCTGTCCTTATAAACTCAGCCTCCATCTGCTGAGCCTGAAATGAAGCTCAAGACTAAGCTATTTTCTTCCGTTTGGTTGGATACATCTCAGAAAGGTTTTCTGAGAGTAAGCCTCCCAGGGATGCTGAGGAACAGTCCAGCAGTGGGCTCCTGTGTCCCAGAGGGGCATTGATTGGTGGTGTCCGAGGAGAAAGGGGAGCCAGGAGCCTGGGAACTGAGGTGTTGACCAGGCTCTGGCAGAAGGCATTTTGCCTTCTCTTTGTGATCACTCATCCATCTGGGGAGTGGCTTTGTTTTTCATAATATTTCAGGAACTGCCACACTGAATTGTGACCTTGGGGTTTACATTATCACTGTAACTTGGTGAAAATCCTGATAGACTATTGTTTCAGGGCCATGTGGAGATTTGCAGTCCAGTGATTTGACGTGACTTCAGGGATTTTGATGATGCCATTTTGACCTGTGCCTGCCATCTTTATGGTGGGTCGAACAGTTAAGTAGAGTGTCTTCCTCTTGTAAAACTCCAGGCACTTGCCAGATTTCATCTTGCTTATTCTTCATGACATCTGTCTTGGGCAGGAGAGTGGCAATCATTGGCTCTTTTATAATGAGAAGGACAATGGGGGCAGAGAGGTTAATTGGCTCACCTCAGTGAAACATCCAGGTTAGAGCAATGCGACATCATAGGGTTATGTTCCTGAGTTCCATCTTACTGGGGAAGAAACGCATGCTTTATATTTAACGATCCATATACTTCCACGTATATTTATTCATTCAGTAATTATTTATGGAAATCCTACTATGTGCCAGGCACTGGGGATATAGTGGGGAATAAGACAGACATGCTGTCAAGGAACCGACATTCTAGTTAAAGAGGTAGAACAGACAAAATGGAATGACATACGTGAATGTTTCATTTCAAATGCTAATTTTCTATGGACAAAACAAAAACAGAGTAACAATATATAGACTGCCAGGGGTGGATGAAGAAAGGATCATCAAAATGCTTCCATGAGATTGTATCATGTAAGCTAATAGCAGAAGGACGAAAAAGGGCCAACTTGAGGAATCTGGGGAAGAGCACTCCAGGCAGAGAGAACAGTAAGTGTGAAGGCCCTGAGGCTAGAACAAGAGTGGCATGCTCGAGGGAGAGGAATGCTTAGTCCTTAGAGGTGTTTAAGCAGAGGAGTGATCGGAATCTCGTCTTTGTTATAACAAGATCTCCCTGATTGCCACGCAGAGGTGAACTGAGGGAGGCAAATGATGAAACAGGGAGAACAAGAAGAGATTATTGCAACGGTCCAGAAATAGATAATATTTTTGAGTTCTTTCTATGTTTCAGACACTGCAAGTGCTTTCCATACATTTCTTATTTAATACTGATAACAATCCTATAATGCAATTACTGCCTTCATTTTTCAGATTAAGAAACTAGAGGCTCAGATGTTTAAATATCTTATCCAAGGCCACTCAACCTAAGTGGCAGAAGCAAGGTTTAATTTCAAAGTCTGTACTGTTAAATGCTTTTTCTAACCCTGGCATATCTTAATAGCCTGCTAGAGTGTTCCCTGTGGCTATCCCCCAGACACTTTCAACCTGTCATATCTAAAACTAAACTCACTGTCTCCTCCCCCAAATCTTTCCTCTTGGTTCCTCCGTCATATTAATGACATCACCCACTCAATAATCTAGGCTAGAAACTTTAGTGTCTTCTTACAGTGTGCTTTTCTTCATTAATCTGCATCAAATCTGTTGCATCATTTTATGCATTCAAACTCTGTTATCTATCCGATTTCCATGCCTACTGTCATTGCCTTGGTTCAGGCCAATTCAACTATTCCAAGAGCCTCCTATTAGTTCCCTGATTCCAGTCAATCTCTACCCTCTTCAGTCTATGTTCATCCAGACTCTAGGTTTAGTTTTCATCCTAAACCCAGGTTACATTATCCCTGTTCTCTTCAAAAATCATTGCTTCATCCCCATTTCCCCCAGAATGAAGTTTATTATCTTTAGTGTGGCAATCAATTTACCAATATTGGGTAGTTGACTCCTTGCTCGGCTGATTGCTTGTTATTGTAGTATTAGATTTATTTATTTTTGCAGCTGATAACTCTTACCGCATATAACCAGTCACGTGAAGAGGAAGGTTAGGAACATGTAGCCCGGCCTATTCTTGATTAAACTATTTCAAAGTCCAGCATGAACTGTATTAACTAACCACTGGGCAAGACCCAGCATTCAGGGACCAAGAAGGTGTTTTCATAGCCTCCTGGTAGAGCTTGTTGACCCAACAGCTCTGGGAAGTCACTCAGCTGGATACATTTTTGTTGGATTGAATTGCATGGAAGAGACACAAGGAAAGACCTGAAATCTAAGGCAGATAAAGTCCAAACTAGCAAGAGACTCTCTTAACCTCTTAATGGCACTCCAGAGAAAAAAGGTTGCCAATTCTTATGGATGGGAATCATTTAATTTAAAAAGTTAATGGAAATTTCTGAACAGAAGGAAATGCCAATTCAGTGTGAGATTTTCCTAACCCTATATTGTGTTGTGTACAGGCAACAGGTCCTTGAAGGTGAAGCACTGAATAAACAGAGGGCTAAGAAAAGGGAAACTGTATGGCTATTTTCTGAGTTGAATTTGTAGACATGTAATTCAGTGATTCTACTTGGGCTGTCAGCACCCAGCCAACATTGTCTCATTAAGCATTTATGTCATGAGGCAAATATATGCTGAAGCATTTTCTGACCTAGCCCTACTGAGGCATCCTCAAATGTATGGTAGTTTTTCCAGAGAAGTTTTCTGGTCTGTTGGATCATCAGAAAGAAAATTTAATAAAAATTATTTTGTTCTATCATTTCTCATTGAAGAAAATAAAATTTTTGAGGCTGTCAGTGATACCAAAGGAGATAAATGAAATTCATTTCTGCCAATTTTAAGAACTATGCTAGAAGTTGTTTCCTGTTTTATTTTGTAGAATAAATAATAGTTTTTAAAGATAAAGTAGATTAGCTCTATTTTTCCATATTCAGTTTTAAGATGGACTATAATTTTTAATGTCTGTACTACAAGTGAATTGTGATTGTCTACAATATTTTAAGCAAAATATATATCTTTAGCTGACAACCTTGTATTATATCAACAGTACAGTACTATTACAGCAGTAACAGAAATCAAGCAAGAAAAAAGAGAGAAAAAAGTATCTCTAATCTTGCCATTCTAAAAACCAGCTGTTCTAATGTTTCCTTCCAGTTGCTGTCAATATGTTATCTAATTTTCATATAGTTACAATCTTAGCATAGACATGACTTTACAGTTTTTTTGCTTCTAATGTTACATAAGTCTTTTTTCCCAGCCAGTTTGCGTTTTGAAACCCTAATATGCTTTTACAATAGAATTGCTACACAATAATGGACTACTTCAAAAGGGTTCACTAAGTTCTGGAAGCAAAAAGTTTTCATTGCTATTCTCAATATTACCATATTGTGGTTAATTGTATTTTTACTGTTTCAACCAAGACAACACTCTGCCAGGGGCTAAACAGAGCTCCTAAGATAAACAGTCCTAGGAGACCAAGGGGCATGTCACAATCTGAGTGCTAAGAAGACTTCAAGTCTCATTTTCTGCTCTATAAAGAGTACAAGGCTCTTAGATTTTACCCTCAAGGCATTGAAACTACTGCTCAATTTAATGGCCAGCAAAGGGAATGCACCCAGGGCCTTGTGGTTTGCTGCCTTTCCTAGGTACTCAATAAAAGGAAGGCCATTGATAATAGTATAAATTCTAGCGACAATACAGAACCTTGTTCACTCAGTCATTCCGAAGCTCCCAAGTTGTTCCACCAAGGGAAGGAACATTTTGTTATTAGAAGAAAAAGAAGGCATTAATCAAAGGGTTTACATGTGTAGTAAAGGCGAGCCATAGGGAGTTACAGGGAGTTTGTCTGCTTTTCCTCATAGTTGTTCAGGATTGTGTAGGAGTTTCCCGTGGATTTAGTATTTGCCCATTAGCAGACACCAAGGGAATTATTCAGAAAACATTCCCTAGAATAAAATGTGAGCCGACTTAGTGGTCCTCCTCGGAAGAGACCTGGAGGGAAGGTGACATGGTAGGAGGGAAGGAGGTAGAACCATGTGGCCTGCCTCATGAACTCTTATGTCACAGCTCATGGTCAGAAAACTGTGGAAGGTCACATCTCAGTGACAGGTCCAGTAAGACATCAGCGTATGAATCTACAAAACAGAAAATTAAGATGGGCTAAAGGGAGCAAGAGAGATGGCTCTCTCTCGATGTTTCTCATTTGGCATATGAGATGACCTTCAAGAGCTTCTGTTCTGTACTTTCCACTTACTAGCCCAATGTGTTCTGGGACTTAATGTGCTAATATTCATAAGCCTTATTAATTACAAGATTACTATCATTGTCGTCATCACCTTCATCGGCTGCAACTGTGGCTTACCAAATGTCCTTGGTCAATGAGGCCTGCACAAGTATGAATTTTACCCCAGACTCATCTGGTTTCCAAAATATAAATATTGCTAATGACAATTTGCTGATATTCATGGATGAGATGACACACTGCTAACCTGGCCCTCACTAAAGCAAGGATGAAATGGCTAAATGACAAAACACTGGGTGGTTGCATAAAGGACAAACTGGATATGCTAACCCTTACATACTCTGACCACAGCTGGGCTGCCTTGTTTGCTCGTTGATTCATTCATTCATTGGACAAATGCTGGTTGAGTGTCCACTCTGTGCAGGCATTGTGCTGGGGGCTGGGCTACATGCATGAGAAGAGCAGGCAAGTCCAGCTCTCAAGGAGCCTTCAATCTGAAGGGGAAGACAGACGTATGTAAAACTCTTGTAATAAATGCAAAATTAAATCTCTGATGGGTGCAAGGAAGGACAGTGCAAGGGTGTTAGGAACGCAGACAGAGGGGCAGTGAGCTGGTCAGGAAGGGCTTCTCCAAGAAGTGATGATTCACCCAAGGTTGCAAACGAGAATAATAAAAAATAGCTGGCATTTACCAAGTGGTTACATGCCACGCCCAGATTTTAGAGCTTTATATCAATTATCTGTGAGGTATGGACTCATGTTAACATATAGGCGAGAAAAGTTAGGCTTGGAGACAGTAAATAACGTGTTTAGGATCACCCAGCTGGTGAGTAGAGGAGTGGGGATTGGAGCTCAGTTTGACTGCAAAGCCTGGGGTCCTAACCACTCTGCTACCCTGTCTCCCATCCTGCCTGAAATAGAAGTTAACCAGGTGAAGAGAATGATGGGAAGGGGTACTGAGCAGGTGGAACAGCATGTGTGAAGCACAGAGGTAGAAGAGAGCTGAAAGTATGTGAGGAAGTAAACGGAGGGCTGGCGTGTGCAAGTGGGGGCAGAGTGTGAGGTGAGGCTGAGAGGTGGGCAGGGCCTGGACAGTCACGTCAGATTGCGGCCCCGCCCGAGAGGAAGCCACTGCAGGGCTGTGAGCAGGGGCGGATATGGTCAGACTTGAGTTTTGAAAAGGTCGCTCTAGCTGTAGTATAGAGCTTAGGGGGGGCAAAGGCAGATTTCGGGAGGTGAATTAAAACCCTTTGGTGGTCGGGGGGGGGGTTTGAGAGCAATAGAGATGCTGAGATAAGTCCTGACTATCTGACTTTGGCAATTTGGCAGACAATGGTACCATTTCTAGAGTAGGGAACAGTGGGATGGGAGATAACGTTGTTTGGAGGAAAAAGTCATGAGTTTGATTTGGGCAGGTTGAGTCTGAGGTGCCAACCAAGGTGGAGTTGTCTAGTAGATCGTTTCATATATAGATCAGGAGCTCAGGAAGAGGTTAGGGCAGGAGAAAGAATTTTGTGAGTCACCCCAAGGAGAGGTGGTAATTGTGCCCATAGGCGTGGGCGAGAGGGTCTAGGGAGAGAGGCTTTGTGTTGTCACCATCCCCTCCCACACTTTCTTCTTTCAAGCTTGCCTCTGAGGAGCATGCGCCCTTCTCTTTGCCAAGTTAACCCCTCTCTCTGCAACCTGATTCCTTCGCGCCTTTCCCCATCAGTCCTTCCCTCTTCATTTACATCTTCATTCCACATCCCTCCATCAGACTTCCTGACGGCCACTTCCTTGTTGTCCGCTCGTCCACTTTTTACTATCTTCAGTGCTGACTTTCTGTTCTTGGCCTCACTGAAGTTTCTTTTTCCAAGATAGCCAGTGACCTCCTGAGCACTAGATCCAATGTCTCCTCTCCTCTCAGTCTACATCTCTCGGCTTCCCCTTAGCATCTGACTGTTGATATGCCCTCCTTTAAACATCCTCCTTCTCTGGGTTCCCTGGCACTGCATAGTCTTGACACTCAACTCTTCTCATTTCTCCTGTCTTCCTCACGTGCTGCTCTTTCTACTTCTACCCAGTAAATGTAAATATTCCCCAGGAATGTTTCCTACTTCTATACCTACGCTTGCTACCTCAGCTCTCTTGTTCAAAGCCATGGCCTTAACAACCACTCCCTTGTGGGTAGCACCAAAATGTGTCTTTCTTGCCAGCACCTGAATACCCCAGGCCCGACTGTCCACCTGCGGGCTCAACACCTCCCCTCGACATCCTGCTAGCGTCCCAAACTCAGCATGGCCCATAGCAAACATTTTCTTTTGCTTTTAAACAAGTCAATGTCCTACACTGTCTATTTTAGTGAATCCTTCTTCTTTCCATTTTCTTTAATTCTCTTCAGCGCTATAGTATTTCAGCGCCTTATCACCTCTTGCCTGGGACCTTTGCATTTGTCTCCTAACCAGTTTTTCTTTCTCATTTCTTCTTGCTCTGAATGAATCCTATGCATTTGCTCTAAATGAATCGTGTATTCAACCCGGATCATATCTTCTCAGCCCCAAATCTTTAATAATCCTCTGTTAACACTGATTTAAGTGCTGCCTCATTAGCCTAGTTTTAAAGACTCTCTTAACATGGTCCTGATGTAGTCTCCCATCTTTACCTCCAACTGCCACCTGACATATCACTTCTGAGCCAACTATGTTGGCCTCTCCTCCAGGCTGCATGACTCTTGAAGACAAATGTCTGTGCCTCAGGATCCTTGTATCATTTATACTTCACACCTAGAACATAGTAGATGCTCACTGAAGCTTTGTTGTGTGCATGAAAAAGTATTTGCTAGTTCCCTCAGATGTCTGATGCATCCCAGTCCTTGCCTTTGCTCAGGATGTGCTTCCTACTGGAAGGACTTTCCCTTTTTTGTCTTAAGAAGTAAGAAGATATATGCCATAGTGCCATTTAAAATTGTGCATTATATATATTTTTATTTTTTTTTATTATTTTTTTTTTGTGAAGAGATCAGCCCTGTGCTAACATCCGCCAATTCTCCTCTTTTTTTGCTGAGGAAGATGGGCCCTGGGCTAACATCCGTGCCCATCTTCCTCCACTTTATATGGGACGCCACCACAGCATGGCTTGCCAAGCAGTGCGTCTGTGCGAGCCCAGGATCCAAATTGGTGAACCCCGGGCCGCCGCAGCCAAGTGCGCGCACTTAACCGCTTGTGCCACCAGACCAGCCCCTATATTTTTATTATTATTGTACCGTTTATTAAAAATCTCTTCACCCTTCAGGACTCATTTCCAATGCCACTTCCTTCATGAAACCATTTCTTATCCCCTTGATTTAAGAACCATCCCTTTTAGGAACCTTCAAAATACCTCTCTGTCCTTCCTTTTTTTCTCAAAAAAATTATTTTAAGCATCGCAGTGGAGGATAGGAAAATTTCAAGGGAGATATGGTCCCTAGTCTTATATCTACGTTGTGTTTGATCATTAGGGGCACTTTTGTTATGAAACCTTTGATTTTCAACAGTAATTCAAAGACTTGTCATCTCCTCCCATCCCCAACTCCCCACAATTCCTTTCCAGCAATCACTCACTCTATTTAACTTTTTGGGAAATGGGCTGTCTTTCTCAGATTTAGGTTCCCTGAAGTACCAAATGTGATGCCTTGCTCACTGTAGGTTCTCAATATTTGTGGACGTGAATTAGGTGAAATGATGCGTATGGCTGCCCATATCTTCCATCATAGGTGAAAAAGATTTGGAGCTGTGTTTGTTTTGCTTCAATAGCCAGAGGGAAAGCAACAATGCTCCTCTCATAGAACCAGCAAAGGGAGCAATGTAACCATATGTAGCACAATGAGTAGCAGTCTCTGACACTCAGTTTGGGGAGTAAATGAAATTAGCCCTCATGATGGCGGAAACATGAATATTATGCAAACACAGGCATGTTTCTTGCGGAGCTAATCTCTGTGTGATCTTGGGTTCCCAACCCGCTGGCTCTGCTGGATTCCAGTTGCCAACCAAGCCCGGGGCAGGCACTTCAAACATATCACAGCCTTGTTTCTACCACAGGGGCTGGGAAGTGAGTTATATAAAATTACACTTTGTTTTCAGAATCTTTTATTTGTAATTGGAAGTGGGTCCACTTCTCAGTCAGTTAAGAGACAGGGGTATAATTCTCAAATCCTCCTAACTATCCCCACGGATAGAAAATATTTGGGACCTTGTAGGATCTTTCTTTTGAGGACATAATCTACCCCTTCCCCCTTTTAAAAATAAACTGAGAGATGGCCAAAATCTTAGGATGAAATATTAGCCCTGATGAAAAGCATTCTGGACGGCTCTCCCAAAGCAGCCGCTGATTTACGGGAACAACATTTATGGGGAGAAACCACAGGGCATGGATCAGGGTCTAATTTGGTCATCAATAAGTCCATTGTTTCTATCTGGGAATTTTATTTTTTCATGGAAGTCTTTTAAAAAGGCTAAAGCATTCAGAGAACCACTTCAGTTCTGTGCCGGGTCCCAGATAGTGACTTGGGCAGTGAGTGGGAGGAGAGTTTTTCCTTCCTGAAGGGAGCTGAGCCGGGCATTTCCAGGGGCTGATCTGCAGGCAGGTGGCCTCCAGTGAGGAGGTCACTCCTAGACTGAGTTGGGTTTTGCTTGCCAGTCAGGGCATCCAAGAGTGAGGACCATCATCTCTACGTGGAAAGCAAGTTATTTTATGTCTTTGCCCCCACGATATTCATTTGTAAAGTGGGCACAATAACTCCTAGTGAAGCCTTCTTCACAAAGTTGTTACATTGATCAAATCAGAAATGAGAGGGAAAAAAAAAGCTGAAGTTATTATCAAAGCATTTTGAGATGCTAAAAATGTTACAGAAATAAAACGCGCTCTTGGGCTTTCATTTCATTGTGAAAGAGGCGATACTATTTTCTATGTATTAAGCGCCCCCCAAAATTAATGAGAGTCGTTCCAATGCTCTGAGCCCTCAGGGGAGAGTGAGTGAGCGCGGGAATTGACGGCCTGTCTTCTGCGAATGGTGGTGAAAAGAGGCCCAATTCCAAGATCTTCTCGGGTTTGAAGACTTTGCCTAAACGTGATTATGCAATGTTTGGAGTGTCAGTTCCAAGGTCTCTTGAATTGCTTCTGAGACATTTTGTTTATTAAATAATTTTCTGAAATCTACTAGGTTTTGGTGACTCATGGATTCATGCAAACATATGTATGACATTTAGAATTATAGAATTAGAGGGGGAGAGATCATCTAATTCACCCTCTGATTTACAGGAAAGGAAACTGGGTTCCAGGAAGTCTAAATGGCTTGCCCGGAGGTATACGCTGTGTCCGTGGGAAAGCTGGGGCTGAAGCCCAGACCTCCCAGGGTCCCAGCTCAGTGTTCTTTCTTTTGAACACATTTCCCATGAATATTCTGACTACTTATTCTATTTTCATGGTCAATGCTAATTCCTTGGAAGAAGGCAAGAATGATTTTTTTTCCCGTAATTTTAAAACAAGAGAAACCTTTTACAATCGTAATACGTTGTGCTTTTAAGAATGTAGGATTCTCTATAAGATTTATAGGTCATAAAGTGCTTTCAGACATGCTTAATCTTTACAACAATTCAGGTGAAGATTGTTATTAACACCAGAAATGGAAACCACGATGTAGGAGGAAGTGGCTTGGTCAAGGTTTCTAAAAATCAAAACTGGGACTCAAGAAAGGTTGGGTTTTCAATTCCATTCTTGGAGATTTTATGCTGCATGAAAGTTGCTACCTAAGTGTTTTTAAATATGAGTGACTATTAGTCATGGAGGTGAGACTCTTCCCACCCCCGCCTTTGTCTCCAGGCTGAAGCTAGGCTCCGCCCCAGTGTAGCCTTAAATGTTGACATCCGTGCCGCTGTGATGTGCCAACCCACAGCAGATTGAGTTTTTCAGCTCATCAATAAAACCTCACTTACTTGAGAAAGGCCTGATTGAATTATCAATAGTAGTGGCCATAATAACAATAAAAACATTTGCCATTTATCAAACACTTATTGTTTCTAGATTCTGTTCTAGGTACTTTAAAAGTATTAACTGGGTGCTGGCCCAGTGGTGTAGTGGTTAAGTTTGTGAGCTCCCCTTTGGCCGCCCAGAGTTCACCAGTTCAGATCCCAGATGTGGACCTACACACCGCTCATCAAGCCATGCTGTGGTGGTGTCCCATATACAGAGTAGTGGAAGATTGGCACAGATGTTAGCACAGGGACCATCTTCCTCAAGTGAAAAGAGGAAGATTGGCAATAGATGTTAGCTCAGGGCCAATCTTCCTCACAAAAAAAAAACAAGAAAGAAAAAAGGTATTAACTGATTTGATTTTTCCAGCAAGCCTGTGAAGTAGGCACCATTATTATCTCAATTTTACAGATGATGAAACTGAGCCACAGAGAGGTTAAGTAACTTGCTCCAGGTAACACAGCTAGCAAATGGCCAGTAAGTAAAATTTGCATTTCTATTTTTCTTATTAAAAATATTTACAATTATTATTTTCATATGATAACCCTAGCTGTTCGCTTCTTTGTCTTTGGGCAAAGATCTTCCCCTCTTTGAACCTCAGCTTCTCAGCTCTACAACATCTGGATTGAACAAGTTGATCTTGAGAGTTTGCTCCAGTTTGACATGTCTAGCTGTCTGCCACGTCCTCTCATATCCTACCTTATGCTCTGGGTTCTAGGCTGTTCTATCACACCCTATTCTCCCCTTTCCTGCTCCCCCTCACCCTATTTCCAGGGGTAAACAAAAGTCACATATTATTATCATTTTTATTTATATATAAACATTACGTGTGCTAATGCTTCAGAACATTTTAACTTGGGAAAGAGAGGGGAATGAAGTAACCACTCCTCTCCTCCCTTCCACTATACTTCTTAAATATTCATTTTAGCAAGACTTTTCCTCAAGGGTAATACAAAATCCTCCACTAAGGAGTATAAAGTCCCAACTCCTACAGTCCTTTCCTTTGCCTCAACATGTTTATACAGGCAAAACTAGCTTAAAATGAACATCAGGGCAACCAGAAGTGGGGAAATAGGAAGGTGACATCACCAAATACACATCAAGGCTTGTGTACAAGCCTTTGCAGAAGAGATAAGGCTGACCACTTGCACGAAGCTGTGGGAGTGTGTTCTGGATGTACTGTATTATTTGAATTTATAGTCTTTTTCAACATCAGCTACCATACTCCTTGCCTCCCCTGAAGTGTAAGATCCCAGAAATTCCCTCCATCTGTCATTGGAGAGGCCCAGCTGTGAGTTCAATGGTACACTTTCATGCAGCTTGGAAATGAATCATCACAAATTATAACTTCCTTGACTCAGAATCAATGAGTTTTTAAAAACAATTAAAGATGGTGAAATTTGTACCTTCTGATATGTGAAAAAATTTTACCAGGTGCCTTTACCAAGCCTTGAAATAAACCCAAGCTTTGGGGCAAAAAAAAGTTCAAACCATGTAGAGTGGATTGATGCTGAAAGAAATAGAAATCATTGTTTACATGGGTATTGGATGTTCCAACCAGAAGGGGTTAAATCTCTACTCGTGTTGATGCATTTTCCCCCTTATGAATTAAGCACTAAAATATGTCCACTTCATCATTTTCTTCACACACCTAGCTCTTCCTTTATTATGCCTTGTCTCCACTTGCCTGCAGACAGATCTCCCCATATTTTGCTTCTGACTCTAAATAACCACGATCACTCATGATGAGAGAGCATTGGTTAATGAGACGGCTGTGAGATATTGAGAAAGTTCTGTTTTGCCTATAAAGCCATGACTGTTTCTTTTATAATGTAACTTTTATCTGCTGACAGAGAGCTTGGATCTCACATCTTCTGTTTTTGCTGTTTTCATTAGTGGTTGTTGGTTGCTATTCAAGGACTTAATTCTTTCCTCATGGAGAGCCGAGTTGAACATGGGGACCCAGGGCTTGGGGGACAGGTAGACGTTTCTCCTGCTATTCTAGACAACCCTTTTATGGGGGGTGGGGTGGTGGTTGTGGTGGTGGTGGTGAACTGTCTCCTGGAGGAAAGAAAGTGTTATCCTTATATTGTATAATAAACCCTCGTTGTGGCAAATACACAAAGCTTATATACACCTCAGTACCAATGCTGACATTATTTTCTTCATTCTTTTGTGAGATTTTTGTGACTCAGAACCGGCTTCTGTCAAATAGGGAGCTGTGTGTGCGTGTTGAGTTTGGCACGGGTCATTTCCTCTGGCAACAGAAGGGCCTGCTAAATGAGGGTCATGATGACCTTAACCTAGGTTCTAGTTTAATCAATAACCCAGAGGCAAAGGTAATTATTTGATGTAAAATCACCACTTGAATTTTCTGCTCCATTGTATTTACAGTCAGAGGAAAACAAATCCCGCAAAATGTACATGTTTTCTATCAAGGATGTAGCACAGATGTAAACAAAGTGTCATTTTAAGTCAACATTTGGTAAGAAAAGCACAGGGTGTTCTTGCTATCATTATGGTACATAAAGCTTCACAAACTAATAGAAACATTGAATTTGCTACATATTTATACACAAGTACAATGAAGCATAACACGCCTATATTTTAATAAAATCAAACTCATACATGCTCTGATAGGCAAAAATTTTGTACTTACATAGATCATGGATGAAGTTTTCTGCCTAGTTTCTCATAGGAAAAAAGCAGCTTTAAATATTTTGTTGGAAGGTAAAGTTGTGTCTCTTTTGGATTTCATTCAGATGAAACTGAATAGATGAATAATGTATATGTCTTAATGCCAATAAAACAAAAAAGTCCTGTGATTTGTACAGCTGTGACTGAGAGGAGCCAATTGACACTTGAAGGCAAAGAAGATGGAAAATGAAAGAATAAATGGGTGGAAAATTCCACGACTCAGAATCCCAATGCTCTCTCAAGGACAGGATTGTTACTTGAGAAGGCTCTGTTGAATTTTTGGCATTCTTGCATTATCTCACGTTGAGAATGGAATGTAAACCATGCTTTTCAGCCAGCATCACTTTTCCCTGAAGTAGACTCAAGTAGATTTGCTGGGACTTTTTGGTAACACCAATCTCCCTAAATTTAAGCAAATAGTTAATGTTTCAAAAGCTTTGGGTATTAATGATCTCTCTCAGTGGAAAGAGCAGCCTCATCTTTGGGAAGTCTATGGCAAATTCCCTTTCCATGGGACTACAGTTAACTACAGTTAACCCAGAAAGAGACCCCCTCTTATCTACAAAGTCTTGGATGAGAATTTTGGCTACTGTTAATCCTAAGGAGTATTGTTAAAGGTTCATTTGCTACAGAAGTCATGAGAACTGCCAACAGCTGGGGTAGGCGGAGGCTGGACAAGTGCTGGACACCAGTGATAGACACATGTTCCTCTGGTTTCATGGATAAGTTGGGTATCACTGATAACACGCAAAATCTACAAGTTTAAAGTTACTTTTATTATTTTCTGCTGCCCAGTACAATTTGATAATTTTCCAAGTGTCCGAAGAATTATCAAACCTAAATTATCAAAGAAAACATCTAATAAAGCTTAATCTCTTCTTACTTGCCTATTTATATACAATATGAAAAGAAATAGAGGGAAGATTTTTTGGGGGTGTTTGTTTTTAAAATAAAATATTCACTCAAACTTCTAGAATTTTACTTTCTCTTCTTGTGTTTGTATCAATAGATAACATATATTGAAAGTTATGCTTAAGTATTGGTTGTTGGTCACCTTACTTTCAACTAATTAGAGATTTTGTGTACGATGCAAAAAGGACACTTAGATCCTCTAGCGTAAGTAGCACAAGAGTATAAATAGCAGCATATATAATAGAATTAGAAATTAATAGAGACTTATTACTCCAGAATTTAGAAATATTTCTTACTGTCTTATCACTACAATTTTAAATGTCTGGTTTAAATTATAAAATTGAATTTGCTTTAATGTTTTCCAATATGGAAAGGATTCTGAGAAAAGGGTCAGTATTCAAAACACACCTGGTCATTGCTGGAAGAACCTGATGAACTGCGCCATAGTCTTTTCACTTAGAACTAGATTATACGTTAGGGATGCTATGTAAAGGATTGCTCCACTGGCACAAGAGATCCTGTAGATGTTTCAGGCTATGTTCTTCTTTTAGAGTTGTGTTAGATCCCACAGCATGGGCCGTGAGTAGAGCATTAAAGTGAGGCTTCAGGGTGTAAGGTATTGTCCTTTAAAAATGGTTGAGAAAGATTGTCTTATAAAGTTGTCTCTTCTTGAAATTGAGACTTCTAACAAGGTGCAACCGAATGATTTCTCTTTTAGCGAATAAGGCATTCTATAACTCATAGAATGAAATGCCCTTAATAATACAGAATGTAGCCTTTGAGAAATTTGACCCAATAAGGAAAATATACTATTGATAGTTTTCAGTAACATTGATATTACATTAGTTAGGAAGGTTCTCTTGGTGAGAAGTCACAGAGCGTGACTTAGAAAACAGAGACCTTATTAAAATGAATCTGAAGACCTTATAGGCTCTAAGGAAGAGTTGAACAGGTAGGTGTTGGGAAGGTGAGGCGCCATGGAAATTTAGAGATCCTGTCAAATGACTCAACTCTAGGGACACGGATTAGCACCAGAGTCCCAATTCTTGGGAGAAAGAGTCTTATTGGGTCAGTGTCCACCTTGCATCAAAGAGTTAGTGAGAGAGGCAGGATCACACAGCACAGACCTGGCATCTAGGGGCTTCCACCACAGTGGGCAGGGACCCCAGAGGCAGAACACATGTGACTTACTGTAGCTGGGCACCCACAATGAGAAGTGTTGAATTTAGAAATTATAGCTTCTAAGTTCTACGTGACATGTTTTGAATATATATATTCATATACATATACGTGTACCTGTATGTGTGTGTGTGTGTGTATATATACATACATATATACATACAGGTAATCAAAAATCAGGTGGTTTCTTATACATTCTGTAGTTATAGCTAGCATAGTTGCAGGGAAAAATTATTGCAATACCATGTAATTAGTTTCAGGGAATGTCACATTCACTGGCGTAGCCCAACCTTCTTGTCAGTTACTCACCACAAGGTCATTGGAATAGAAATGGGATGAATGGGAAATAGCTTATAACACATGTTTAGTGAGTAAACATACAAGCTAAAATGCCTTGTGCCATCAAAATTCCAATCTGTGTATGTCCTTCACTCCACCTGTGAGTACTCAAGAGTCCTTGTTAATTCATTCACTGATTTGATTCATTTTTCTTGATGTTCTGTTCCGTGCCAGCATCTGTGTTAATCATCAGGAACTCAACAATAAACTTGCCATTGTTCTGGCTCCCAAAGAGTTTACAGTCTAGAAGTCCATTCAGTTTAATGGGTTTGAGCTACAGTTGAAGATAAGCCAAAGTACCAAGCAAAGTACGTTTCAGAGACACCAACCCAGATGTAGGAGTCTGGATGCCAAGGCAGACTTCCTGGAAGAGTAAGAAGGAAAAAAGTAGGAAACTGAAGGAACATGGAGTTGGGAGAGAGGCTGGATAGAAGACAATGAAAGGACATTTCAGCGGGAATGTGCACAATCCCAGAGGCAATAGAGGGTGTTTTTCATTTGGAAAACTGCAATGAGAACACTATGGATTGTGGAGAATAAGGTGGGGAGTTGTCATCATGTGAAGCTAGAGAGACAACCTGAGGTCAGATAATGAAAGGTGGAGGGGGTTATGCTAAAGATTTTATTTTGAGGATAATGAGGCCTTATTAAAGTGTTTTAAATGGGGATACGTGATCATATTTTTAAACTATAAAAATTACTCTGGAGACTAGACTAGTGCAGATAGGACTGGAGCTGGGGAGACTAGTTAGGAGAATAACAGGAATCCAAGAGAGAGTGGTGGACTGAACCAAAGAGGTGCTGGTGGCGGTGGCAAGAAGTGGGTGAAGACGAGAGATCAGTATTGATGGGAAATGGGAAGTGATGTGTAAAGAGTGGGGGTGAGGGTGGAACCAGGCTTCTGCCTTGGGCAACCCAGAGGACAACAGGGCTGGTCGTGGAGATGGGGAAGAGCAGGGTTGGGTAGAAATAGTAAGTTCTTTTTATGGCATTGGTTGTTAGTGCCATGCAGTGGATTCCGAGTCCTAGCCACCCTGTGGACAGCAGAGTGGAACCCTGCCTGGTCTTTTTGTGCCATCTCTTACCTTCCAGTGCTGTATCAGACAATGCTCCACTGCTATTCGTAAGGTTTTTATGGCCACTTTTTTTTGGAGACTTCCCAGTCTGTTTTAGTCTGGAAGCTTCGCTGAAACCTGTATACCATAGGTGACCCTGCTGGTATTTGAAATCCTGGTGGCATAGCTTTCGGTATCACAGCAACACACAGCTGTCACAGTATGACAACAGACAGTCGAGTGGTGTTGTTCATTGACTGGGAAACAAACCCTGGGCCATGGCGGTGACAATGCCAAATCTTAACCACTAGACCACCAGGTTTATGGCATAGTGTATTTAAATGCTCATGTTACAGCCAGAGGAAGTTGTCCAGTAGTTGTTATAGGTCTGATGATGATCAGGAAAAGGCTTTGGAATGGAGATGTATATCTGGGAGTCAATGAGACTAGATAAGAGTGTACTGGGAGAAGTGTTAAAGAGAGCTGTTATTTCTCTTAGTCTTGGTGGGGCCATAAAGATACAGGGCCTATCATAGTCTCTTCAGGGGAAGGATGTTTGAGCTTCTGATATTGGCACTTTTTTTTTTTTTTTGTGAGGAAGATCAGCCCTGAGTTGACATCCATGCCAATCCTCCTCTTTTTGCTGAGGAAGACTGGCTATGGGCTAACATCCGTGCCCGTCTTCTTCCACTTTATATGGGATGCTGCCCATATGCAGCATGGCCTGACAAGCAGTGCGTCGGTGTGCGCCTGAGATCCGAACCCGGGCCTCCAGCAGCAGAGTGCGCGCACTTAACCGCTACACCACGGGGCCGGCCCCCTGATATTTGCACTTTTGAAAACAATCACTGGTGAGACTAAAGCAAACCTAATCCACCCAGGAAACCCTCCCTTTTGCAAGGCGAATTTCTGGCAATGCAAAGGCAGGGAAGAGATTTCTCTTTTCTTACAGAGTACTGTGTGTGCTCAAATGAGTTATTAAGAGTAAAAAAAATATCTCTAGTGCATGCTTTCTGTCCACATGCGTAGAACCTTGATTGATTATCTGGAAGCGCTTCTTCTCCTCACAAGGGCTGGAGCAGGCACACGTGGAACGCTGATCAGGTGGCTAATATAGGTTAGCGTCCTGTGCTACTCATGGACTCACTGATGTCGGAGGTTATATTTTATCTTCATCTCTATAGACTCAGTTCTTTGACCACAGCCTAGCAAGTGGCAGATGCTCGCTAAATATTCATTGATTATATCAAGGTTCTTTGACAGGAGAACATCTTCATATCATAAAGATTTCCTCTTGTGCTGTCTAGTCACTTATTATTTCTCAGAGTGGAGTTAGGATGTCCAATAGGGTGGAGTGGAGACAAGTTCCAGATTTTCTTGAAGCTCACATTTTTCTGATATGGAGTGTTTAGAAGTTCTCTGGCACTTGGAACCCCAGAATTGTAGAAAAGACCCCTAAAATTCTATCAATAAATCTTCACCCTCAATTTTTGTTTTATGTCTTTCTTGTGGTAAACTAATTTTAGAACTTAGTTCTAGTCACAGCCAGGGGAGGAAATGACATTAATGGCTCTATCAGTTAGGATTCTTCTGGTTGCAAGTAACAGAATATTTAACCAAAAATAGCTTAAGGAAAGCAGAAATACGGCTTCAGACCAGAACTTCAATAGGGCTCAATGGTGTGGCCATGGAGAGTTACTCTTGTTAATTTTGGTTCCACTTCCTAGGGGCTGATTCCATTCTCAGGCAGGCCCTTCTTTCATGGCTGCAAGATAGTTACTAGAAACTATAAAATACTTCCAAGCTGAAATCCTGCAGAAAAAAGTGAGAGTCGTTGTGGCAGCCCCTGCTGAAGTGTCATTGGCTCTGATTGGGTCATTAGATCCCCATAAACCTATCATTATGATTTAGAGAATGGGAAATACTGACTAGCTTAGATCTGGTCTTACGCTCTTCTCAAAGTACATGGGCTGGCTTGAAAGGAAAGATTGTTTCCCATGGGGAAATCTGGGTTCGGTTACCAGAAGTAGAGTGAATGAATGCCCAGTGGCAAGGGCAATTGATGGCATGTGATCTTCCGTTTTCTCCTTCTGCACCTATGGCAGACATTGATAATAATCATGGTATTTTTTCTCACCTGGACATAGCTTTGGCAATCTTGTCAATGCAGTGCTGTAGTCAGCCACTAACAATCCATCAGAGTTGGCAAGCAAGAGGAACACTAGCCTTGATGCAGGAAATATCTGGAAATTCTTAGAGAAAGCTCTGCTTTTCCTCACCAGTAAATCAAGGCAGAAGGAGAGTAAAAGAATTCTATCGTAAGGTTAAAATTGATCATTGATGAGCATTTTTAGTTGATTCCCTCTGTTTTGTTTCTCTCTGTGTGTGTTAGTTTATTAAGGAAATATTTTGTTTATGGGTTCTGAGAAACTCTCTGGAGTTGTAGAGTGGTAATAAATTTGTTCTTTTCAGAGTGGACAGTAAAAGCGTTGGAAAACATTCTGTGATTTCAATGGGCACAATGTGGCCAAAATAACTATGTATTTTCCTACAAGAAAAATGCAAAATACAAACAAATGAAATCAGATTCGAACAGATGGGTTTCCTTCTGGGGCCCAGTGGTCAGGATTTCAGGAATTCTGAGGCTGAACCCTGACTCTGCCACTGTCACCCAGAACTAGAATATAGGTGACCACCGTGCAACCACAGGAGTCCCAGCAGGCCCCTGCCTTCCTGTGCTTTCATCCCAAATGCTTCTAGCACTGGCTCACTTAGGCCAGAATTAAACATTTATCTTTGTGATTTTAAAGCATCGCTTCTTTTATCTCTTCTTAAAATGCCCTTAGAAGGGCCTTATGAGCAACAGACCATTAAGTTCCGCTGGCCCTTTACAACTCTATAACAGGGGTGTTGGATTGTCCTTTGAAAGCAGGTTTTATTGTATGGGAAGTGGAAAAAGCATTGGGGGGCTGGGGTGGGTGCCAAAAAGGTATAAAAGTGTCCATAAAGAGGAGGCTGTGGAAACCACAGACAAATGTGACTTCTCACTTTCTTATGGGGTCTTAACTGTAGCCTTGGGGATGCAATTTGAGAGATCCTCTAAATTTCAGTGTGTGTATTCTGTCTCTCCATCTCACATTAATTTAACAGACATTTATTGAGTATCTGCTATGTCCAAGGCACTGAAGGGAATACAAAGATGTAATTTCTGACTGAGGAATCTTAATTACCTAGTTATATAAGGTGGAAAAATACTAATGTTGCCCTGTTTTGCATGGTGTTTCAAATATTTTCAGGGTCACGATCCTAAAATTACTCTATGATTATTTTTGCCCTCTAGTCTGGAAAAGTATGCTATTTTCTCAATCACACAATGTGGTACTTTCTCAAAATTCCTTGGGGGTTTTGCAAGTAAGCCAACATGATAATCCTGAAATATTTCACTTTGTCTATAGTATGTGTATACAGTTGTCCTCGCTAATCTCTACCTCTCTTTCCCCTTCTCTTTCTTTTACCCTCTCCTCTCTCTCTCTCCAAGCTCCTCTTCTCTTCTCTCCCCCTCCTTCCTCTCTATTACCTCCTTTCTCTTTCCTTCTTCTCTATAACCCTCCCTCTGCCTCTTTCTCTCCATAACCTCTTCTCTTTCTTCCTCATTCTCTCCATCTTTAATCCTACTTCCTTCTTTCTCCTCCTCCTCCTTCCTTCTCTCCTATGCCTCCCCTTCTCTCTCTCTTTCTCCCTTTCTCTCCCTCTCCTTGTCTCTCTTTGCTTCTCTTCGCCTTTCTCCCTCCCTTAGCTTTGCTTCTTTGGGAATTTGATCTAATTTCTCCCACTGCACACAGACATCCATGTGGTGAGGAAAAAGAGGAGTGTGAACTTAGATAGCTCTAAGTTTACACCAGTCCAGCCTTAACCCCACAGAGGAAGAAGAGAACACCGCTCTTTTTGTATCCATCTATAAATCACTTCAACCAGCCCAACTTGGGTTGTGTCTACATTCCTGGGTTAGTCACCTTGGCTGGTGTGTGTGTGTGTGGATAAGCACGAAGATGTAGTCCCCCTGGGTTGTGGGCTCACCCTGAGGCCAGGGCCACCCACGGGTACTGTGATTGTCAGTACCCTCAAAGCTAAATGGAGGTAGGGAGAGTCGTTCCCCCACAAAGTAGGAGTATTATTATCAGAAGAAACTGGGGGAGGGGACACTGAACAGGAAAAAGCAAAACAAACCAAAACCAAAATAAAAGGCACTATCCACCCTTTCCCATGTCTGGAAGACAATGATTTTTAAGACTATAGGTCGTAAGACATACCTTAGGATCTTAAGTAACTTTTTCATGATAAAATTCACTAAAGATAAGCTAAAGTTCATGAATATTTATTTTCATGCAGTGTGATAAATTAACATTGAATTCAAGTCATTATCTCCTAGTGAAGGAAGTAGCTAACTTGTTATTTAACAACTAGTGGCTAAATCATTCACAGACATAAAGAATAGGATGTTACAGTATCATAAAAAATCAGTTTGTGAAAGCTATCACAAAGCATTTAGAGACCAAGAGAATATATAATTAAAGGATCAATTTAATTCAAGTCAACAAATATTTATTGAGTGTATATTTTGTGCCAGGATCACCAAATTAAATTATAAATATACTAGGAAGAAAATAAAATGATTAATTGATATACGTTTGAAAAGGTAGGGATCTGCTAAATGTATCCTCAGCATAAGTACTCAGACTTGGGGTGGTGATGTTGGGGAGCAGTGGTGCTGACCCCACCAGGGTAGATGAGCTCTGCACACCTTGTGTCTGGAGGAGGTGGTGGTGGTGCCCCATGGCCACCATCATACATGCTTCCTCCCAGCCTCTCAGATGTGGCATGGCAATACCTTATGTTCTCCTAGGGCCGCTCAGCCAATAAAATGCTTTCCTGTGCCCTATCTCACTTGATTTCGTATGACTGCTCTGCGACATGAGTTGGGAGAATCAGCATCATCCCTGGTGCACAAGGGAGGCCCAGGGAGGTGCAGTGACCTGTTCAGTGTCACACAGGTCATCAAAGAGAGAGCTAGGACTCAAGTTGAGCTTTTCTGAGTGCAAGATGGGCACTTTCCCCCACTGCATCACTGGAGCGCTCTCCTCAGCAGAGGGATGAAGGAGGGCCAACCCTCTTTCTCTTGGGTGCCCTTCAGCCTTGGCCCATGCTAGTTTGGTCTGCCTGGGTCTCTCCTTCACTGATTCCTGATGTTCTCTGGCTTTCCAAGTGCAGGTATCACTCAAGGCAGTGGAACCCAAAGTTTATTAATCATCACAATTCTCTGGGGGAACTTTAATACCACTTCTAACACCCCCTCACATCCCCTAACACACACAGAGTCCTATTCCCAGCCCCGTCTTGATTTCTGTTAACATTTTGACATTGTTGCAGGTCAGATTATATCTCGGAGACATAGTTAGGATTACAAAAGTTTATTGAGGAGTGACCATTGTGAAAGAAAAGAGGAAGTGGGATAAGGACAGGGAGCCATCAAACTGCATGCAGACCTGACAAAGTCTCTGCTAGCCCAATGGAGAATTCTGGAGCAAAGATGGTCTGTTAGAAGAATACTCATTAGGTGGAAATGGCCAGGCCCTGTACTACTGCCTTGCTCAGTTATTGTCTTCCTGAGAAGAGCATGACCTTGGCTTGAAAGCTGAAGGAGCGAACAGCTGGAGGCTGTCAGCTCTCCATAGTCCTTGCAGCTGGGTGGTGAGTCCTTTCTCGAAGGGGGGGTCTGAGCTGCACATCTCTATCTGTGCCAACAACATCTTTCAGGACGCTGATTTGTGCTGGTCATTTAAGTGTTTTATGTCTTTAGGTCTTATCTCACCAACTAGAGTACAACCTTATTAAGAGTCAGGGCCTCAGGACAACAAAAACCCCACAGTAATAGATGGTAAAAACAAAGAAAAAAAAGACTCAGAGCACTTTTATGTATTTTTTTAACCCCTTTTGCAAAGCAGCACAGTAGTTTTCCTATTAGATCATTGATCAAATTGGGGAACAAAATAACTGGGTGCCTCTGAATAAGAAGGATGAGAGTCTTCAAAACATTCATGGAGGAGAGAGAAATACAACCTCTCTTGGAGAAACTTGACAAGTTGGAACTAAGAACAAATGATAAACATGGGCTTTAAAATTTAACTAAGCTTCAAATTTTTTGTGTTAGACTGCAAATATTTAATGTCCTAGTGGAAACAAATTCTTGAGGTTTATACTTTGGAAGATGACTACGTCGAGCCAAGTCACAACTCCTGGATTTAGATTTGATTCACTAAGAGACACAGCCTTACAAAAGAAGCTGGCTTTCTGTTCTTGGGTGACAGGCTGGTCATGACATGGTCATGTAACCAGCCCTCACAGAACTATCTCTAAATTCTTCTGCAATACTCTCTAGCTCAGGGAATGAATTTAGGGACTGATCAGTGCCATCAGGAATACCTCTTGCATGAGGAGATGGGAAGTGGAATATTTATGCACCCGGGTACTCTGCTCATCCCTGTGTGGCTTTTCCACATGTTAAAGCTTCCTGTCCTCATCTAGGAGTAACAGCTAAAGCAATCATTCCTTCTCACTTCATTTTGACAGTGCAAAAGCTTTAAAATATGTTTTCCCAGTGGCAAAATACACTTGATAAACAGAGAGTACTATCCTTTAAAAAGCAGATTTTGAGCACAAACAGCTGTCTTCCATTTTTGGCATAGACAGGGAACAACTGAAATGACTAATCTCACTAAGTATTACAATACAAGTGCTGACGAAACCTTAACTATATACTTCACATCTTTAGTAGCCCTGTAATTACAGTTCTAGTTAAAAAACACAACAACAACTTCTAAGGCACTTTTAATTCCTATCTGCCTTTCTCATTGTCTTCCTCCCTATAGGAGTGGTCCACTTATGCAGTGACTCCAATATCAGTCATTTATCTGCCTCGAAAAGGTAAATGTGTTTTTGAATAAAACATCCTTATTTAATGCCATTTCTATTATCCTAAAAGATAAGCTGGAGGAACAATCAATAGTGGTTGATCAGAATAGGGGCTTGAACATCTTAGTACATATTATGCTGCCGTCTACACTTCATTAAAGCATCAACCTGCATTTATTTTTATCTTTTTCTACACAAATGAACAAATTTCATGGGTTGTATATCAGTGAAACAGAAGCCTAACAATGACAATTATCCCCAGGAAATTATTTTAGAAAATGTTAATTTTAAACACTGTTTAGGGTTAATAAGGGGTAAATTGGGAGGAGGATTTAAAAAAATCAAATTGATGTATTACTCAATATGTTTGGAAATTGTTCCTCCAGAGGTCATCAGTGCTGTAGGTATAGTTGCCTTTCTTAACATGCATTTAATTCCACATTTCCTTTCAAAAGCCTACAGTGAGCGGCGGGTGGGGCTTCCACGTGCTGGATATCCTTTGGGACTCACCCATGTGTCTGTGGTTGTTTCCATAATTCTCAGTTCTACCTCGGGCATCCCCGTTGGTTTGTAGCACTGGGATGCTGGCCATTCCCAGGAAGCCTGTAACCACATGCCTGCAGGTAGCAGTGACATGGCTTCATCGTGCCTTGCCAGGTGATGTAGGAAACTACATCCTGCAGGTGGACAGGAGTGCAGACTTGGAGTTGTACTGACTAGACTTTGATGCCGGGTCTGTCACTTGGAAAGTGCATGACATTGGGCAACTTTACTTAACCTATCTAAGTCTCAGTTTTCTTACATGTAAAACAGGGTCGATAACGGTCCATCATAGGGCTGCTGTGAGAAGAAATGAGATAAAGTGTGTGCAACTCTTAGCTCACTGCCTGGCACAGAAGACTGTGTGCAGTAAGTGATAGCTATGCTCATTATTATAGACAAATTAACAGGGGACTCAAACTACAATGCAGCTTGTCTAGAAGAATTTCTTTAGACATAGGCATCTATTTGGGGGAAACTATATTTCAGCCAAGATTCTTTTGGTTGCAAAGAAACAAAACCTTGTTTGAGCTAGCTCTAGTCAGAAGGGGCTTGAATGAAAGTTTATAGAAGAACCTCATGGGACCAAGGGGAAAGGTTGAGTTGGGCTCACAGGTGTTGCTGGGAGCTGGGAACTGGGACCCACCACTGGGGTAGCTCTCTGTCCCTCAGCCTCCACTTGGCCTTCTCGTCTCTGCGTCTGTCCATTCTTCTGCTCCCTCTTCCTCTGTCTTGGCCAGACTTCTCTGCTGACTCCTCTTGCACGTGGCTCCAGTGGCCTCTCAGCCACCACTGAGAGCAGCAGGCTTGTGTGTCTCTTGACACACAATTAGTGAGAGAAATCTGATTGGCCCAGCTCTTCTGTTTGAGCCAGGCCACATGAGTCATAGGCCATTGCCCAGCCAATGGATCAGCTCCTCCTTGGTCAACTGGACCCCCATGACCTATGCAGTTGGGGTCATATGGGGAGTTAGAGCTGCCTCTCTCAGGCCAGTGGGCAGAGCAGATTTTCTAGAAAGGAGCAGGAATATCCAGTAAAGTCTGCCTGAGAGTTGACAACTGTACTGCTAGCAGCTTTGCTAATTGAGTCCTAATGACGGAGGCCTGAAAATTGGTGGTCCCTCCTCCCCTCTCCCCAAATGCAGCTCATGTCAAGGTAGTTGTTCAGCAAAGAAATCTCTCTCCATCTGTGCCTTTCAGGGCAGTAGGTCAGAACAGGAAGGACTATGCTAGATTTTTCCATGCAGAGGGAAGAGTGGATAAAATGGGAGGAGGCGCGTGTGGGCAGGGGGGCTGAATCAGAGTGACACAGCTGGTGGAGGAACTGTGACTTCTCAGAAAGGGCAGAGGGGAGCAGGCGGGAGGTCCTTTGGGCTCAGGGAAATGGCTGACCCAACAGAGAGAGAGCTTTCTAAATTCCTCTGGCCCAGAGCCCCAGAGGCCTGGTTTTCCTCTGTGTTCTGGCAAGGGGGGTGGCCGTTTGTCTGAGGAGCCCTCACCGCAGACCGCAGCTGGGTCGGATCCTCCCCTGGGGCACTGTGTTCTCCAGAGAATGGGACCAGGGTGGCAGGTTAGGAAGGATGAGCTTCCTCAGCTTAACCAATCCTGGGCCAAATGAGGAGTTCTCCACCTTCATCTGGTGGGGGGTTGGTCTGGAGCCAGCTACTACAGTTAAAATATGAGAGAAGGAAGTCTGCTGTGGAGACATCTGGAATGGGGCCTAGCCCTTGAAATAACTGATAAGGCACCTGAAGTCCTCACTCCCAATTGTGCCAAAAGTCTCTATGTTTTCACTTTGATCAGGAGAGGTAGTAGCTTGATTACGTAAAAGTCTCCCAGTCTTGTTTAGTTATAGGTGCCTTTTAGCAAATAATGTGACCCCTGGGTCAGGTGCATGGGAAGAAGAGAAGCTCTCTTTGGTAACCAAATGGGCTTGGCCAAGACAAACAGCAATTCGGGTTGTGGATCAGTGCCCTGATGGCCCTGATGGAGAAGGGAGAGAGTGGTGATGAGGAACACGGTGAGGGGAAGTCCAGGGGAAGGGACACCCGCAGGCTGAAATGATAATAATTAAAATAACAACAATAATAATAGGTTTCATCTACTTGGCACCAAGTAAATATCAGGCACTTTACATACATTTATTTCTCCCTAAATCCTGCAATGTAGCTATTGAAATATCCATTGCACAGATGAGGGAACTAAAGCTCAGAGAGATTAAATCACTTGTCCAAGGCCATACTGTGGCCCAGTAGAGTCTGAGCCTAGTTCTGTCTAACACCAAAGCCCATTGAAGTTCTATTACCATTTACTGCTTCTCCATGTTGAAACAGGTGGAGGGGAGGTTAAGGAGGACTGGTGGGAATTTCATCCTAAAAATAATAAAGAGGGTGCAAACAATAAGAAAGGAAATGGGTTTTACTCTGAGATCTAGATGGAGAGAAAGAAGGAAGACAAGAGACCAAGTCAGCTACAACAGAAGAGGAAGGTGAAGGATGGCTGATCTTGGTCAAGAATTTGGATATAATGGATTCGCCAAATGACAAGTCAGGTCATCTGGGTTGAGGAGGAGTCTGGTGGTGGGAGGAGTCAAAGATAGAGAGGGTTTAGGATCCCTCTGCTGGGAAAAAAAATAAAACTTGGCTGGAGGGTGCTGAGAAGAGGAGGAAAAAGTACGTCTACTCTTCACAGGATTGCCTGAATCCCAGAAGAGTTGAAATTAACATTCTGCAGAGTCCAAAAGAAGAAGGAGCTGGTATCCCTTGGGCATTTTTGTCAAAGCTAAGGAGCCATGTACTTGTCTTCACCAACGTTCAAGTGACTACAAGTATTCTGGATGGGACTACATTTCTTCAAAAAGCTCTGGGTAGGCACGCAGGCGCAATGCCACATGTAACGGCTGACAGGCACCCTTCCCACCCTCCTGCCCCGCCCCTGCTCTGTTCCTCCCTGGAGCAGCAATGCTGACAGCTGACCTACTAAGACAGGCCGGGAACGAATCCACGTGCGCACTTCTGAAAAGAGAACTCTTCTCTTTTGGGTATTTAACATTTTCATGGAAAAATTATATTGTGTGAAGAAAAATTTCTAGAGACATCTCTATGTTGTGTAGATCAAGTGGGAAAAGCCCCAACTTTTCCTATTTGTCTATCACCTCTATGAGGGTTTTCACAGCAGAGAAGTCTCCCCATTAGGAATACAGTAAGTGAGGAGAGCTTGGGGACTGAAGTTATCATCATAAAGAGTGATGTCTTATTTCAAAGAATATCAGCAGAATCCTAAACACTTTTGATTATTTTTGATAGCAAGACAGCATCTATATATAACCCTGCCAATCTTATGAATTGTTACACAATGTGCCATTTCTCTTTGTGATTCCAGAGATGAGAGTATTGAGACATGGAGCAGTGTGGGACGGAGAGCTGCATCATTTCTTAGACAGTGTTCTAGAGGAATTATTCTCAAGAAATGATTGAAAAGAGGGTACTATAGTTAAATAAATTCAGGGACTGCTGCATATAAAAAGATCATCTCTTGGAACTTCATGATGCACATTAGCTTATCAAAGGGAATCTGTTTAAGTTTGTTTAACTCAGTATTTCCCAATCTCATTAGACCAAGAAAATATCTTGTCATCAAACACTTATGAGCACTCAGCAGTGCTAGTGCTCCACCCCTCTGCTCCTGGGTGCCCACCCACGGCTTTGCAAAGAGACTTTCTGGGAAATACCCATCTCATCTCTTAGAGCACGGGCTCCCTGGTCTGACAGAGTTCAAATCTGATCTCTGCTACTGTTAACTTTCTTAGCCTTTGAAAAGCCTCAGTTTCTCCTAGTGTATTAAGTAATAGTTCATTCTGTGAAAATGCTATGGTTTGTCCAATTATTCCCTTATTTTGGGGTCTTTATGTTGTTTCTTATTTTTCACTATTATAGTAGTGTGATGAACAAGGCTGTATGTAAATATATTTTGATTATAACTGATAATTAGACTAGACTCCTGGAAATGAAATAACTGGGTGAAAGATTATAAACATTTTCAATATATATATGTGTATATATATATGCAATATATATTATATATATACATAGTATGATGTATATACAATATATATATAGTATACATGTACATATTGTATATGATATATACAATATATAAATATAGTTTATATTTCTGTTTCTTTCCAGAAATGTATTAATTTACCCTATGTGTGTCATCCCATTCTTGCTGCATGGAATATTACCTGTAAAAAATCTTTGATAATTTGATAGGCAAAACAATGGTGTCTCATGATTTTAGTCTATATTTCTTTGTCTAGCAGAGAATATATATATGTGCATGTATAGACAAATGCATATATTGTATATATGATATATATGTACATATATTGTGTATACGTGTATCTATATGGCATATATGTATATATTGTATATATATCATACAATATATATATGTACTTACTGTATATATATGACTATTATTTGCTCATTTTTCTACTGTCCCTTCTTAGTTTGAGAGACTTTGGTTTGTGGAAAAACTTCACACCTCTATCTAATTTTGACAATTACTGGTTTTGGGGATTAAATCTCCATCCCCCATTCTGAATGTGGCTCTTTTGTCTATCCTGGTGTAACACGTGCCTCAGCATTGCTCCTATAATTATACCTTAGAGACGGAGAGGGGCAAGTTATGTTAACTTATCAGAAAGAAAAAATTTTCATTTTCTGAAATGTCAAAAATAAACGAAATCAACCCTGTCAATTGTGAAAAATCAGTCACAGGTCTGTGTGTTCCAGGACAATGCAAAAACAATCAGTTTCATGGAGACTTACCACAATCTAAAAGTTTTAGTCACATTGTTGATGATTGCTCCTGACTTTGAGGAGATCACTCAACTTAAGAGTCCTTCACCGTTATTAAAATCAGCAGAGTGTTGTATTCTGTTGTGAAGATTAAATAAGAAAAAATATAATGTCCATGCAGTAATGGGATGTAGGTAAATACACAAATGCTAATTCTCTTTTCCTTTTGCTGCTGCTCCTGTAGTTATTCAGTTTTCATAGGTGGCATAGTTTAAAGCTAAATAAAGTTATTATAACCCATTAAATTGGGGCAGAGGTGCAGATTCCTCCAGGTATCTGCATGGCTTACTTTCTCAGATATTCATTAAAAATGCCTCTTTCCAAGGGATGCATTCCTTGGCAACCCCAAGTGAAATTCCAACCTCTTCTAATACTTTCTATCCCTTTCTTGCTTTTTCCTAACACATTACTATTTAGCATTCAAAATATTTACTCATTTGATTATTTTCTCCCACATTACAACAAAATTTTTATGAAATCAGAGGTTTTTTTTCTTTTGCCTCTTATTTTCACAGGTGAACTCTTTCTCCTAGAGCAGGACCTGACATATGGTAGATGTCCTATGCATATTTGATGAATGAATGGATAAACAGAAACTTATCAGCCTTCCTCGTTGGGTCCATTCCTGGGCTCTCTATTTTGTTCCATCAATCTAATTGTTTATCCTGCACAAATATGACACTGTCATGATTATTATAGCCTTGATATAAAAAGTCTTCATATCTGGTTGGGAAAGTTCCCTGCTCACTTTGTCTCAACACTGTATCTTCACTTTCTTCAAAACTTTTCATCTATTATTGGTCTTCTGCTGCTCCACGTATGTTTTAGAATGTTTGTTAAAACCCTGTTGGGATTTTAATTTGGAATTTAGGAATTAATTTGGGAAGAATTCACAACTTCACAATATCAGGTCTTCTCATCTATGAACATGTAACAAGTAATTCAGTAAGTGAAAGAACCTGGATAAGAATGGAGGTCTCCCAGCCTGTCACACAAGTTCTGTTTCCTTCTGCTGAACTTTGTGGAACTGAGTATACATGTGGCAGCACTCTGGAGCTCACTCCGCTCAGTGTCATAATCACAACCTAAATGCTGGCTGATTACCCTCCTTCACTTGTAACATGCTCTGCAGTTGACTCAGGGGGCTGTTGTCATCCTGAGGTCAAGTGCAGTCAGTCTTGAGTTTTTGAGTGTGGCAATGACCTTCATCTGTGGGAAAGTCTTTTTAGTCATCCTGGGAGGAGGGTTTTTGATTCACTTTTAAATTAATTATTTTGGGAATAAAAGTAAAAGTTTAAAAGAAGTTGGCGACATATAGCACCCAGGCTCTTTTCATTTCGTTGCTAATACGCTCCTTATGAGCCGTGAGATTTCATGAGGCAAGAATTGAAGTGCTTGAGCAATCCTTTGAGGAGTTGCAAGTTCCTGTTACGTGTTCTGCTTCTCTTCTGTCCCATGCCAGTGACAGACACTGCTAGCCAAACATCATCCTCTTTTCCAGTGAGCCTAGATGGAGCTTCAGAATCCTTTCACCATGGTGCTCCAGTAGGTCTACTAATTGATTGGCTTTGGTAGAGGGAGGAAACCTATTTGCCATCCATTTTCTATTTTGGTCCAGTGAGTTTAGAAGCACTTAAAACTGGGATGAGGACAAAATCAGGGGTTTAGGACACTGGGGAAGCTCTGAAAGAGAGTGTCAGCCCCTTTGTCTAAAGGCAGGAAGTCTTGAGTGGAGGAGCCATCTGAATTTGTAATAGCAGAGTTTTTGATGATAGGCTAGATAGCAAAGTACTTGTGGGTGCCCAGAGGGTGCAGAAAGATCTGGGATTCCTAGCAAAAGCAGTTAACCAGGAGACAGGAAGGTGACCCAGCAGGTGGCGTTGGTACAGAAGGCAGTGTATGAATACAGCTTTTCTCTGAGACTAGTAAGGGACACTGCAGCCCTTGTGGGTTGGGATGTAGGATAATTGTCATGTTAATTGCAGATAATGTACCAGCAAGTCAGTAAAGTCAAATATTTAACACCAAAAGTATAGGGATTCCACTCTTAATTTGCTATTGTTGATCCTGACTCCCTGTTACCCTGCATTCATGTGGATCCAAGATTGCTGCTGAGCAAAGCTTTGCTTGAATACAGCTGAACTCTGCTGGAGTCAGACAGGGGTTCAAATTTTTGCTCTGCCACTTTCAAGGCATGCGATCTAGGATAACATATATAAGCTCTCTAAATTTCAGTTTCCTTTTCTGTAAACTAGGGATAATAATAAAATTTGTCTAAAAAGGTTGCTTGAGGATTGAGCCAATGCATTTAGAGCGCTTGGCTTGGCATAGTAAGCACTCAACCCTGTAATAGCATTAAATCTTTCTCTATCTCTCTGTCTCATTCTCTCATAGTTAGTGGGCTTAAAAGTGAGAGAGTTTGGGGCTGATCAGGAGAATGAATTTTCTTGCTCTCTGGGGCTGGAGTCAATATAAGTGTGATCTGATCTTTGGTGCTAGGGGCCATATGTGACCCACATTTTGAAGAATAAAATTTGGGCCCCTACAGTTACAACTTCCCATTGGGTCTATCAAAAAATCCTCTTGACTTTCAAAGTCATGATTTTAGAATCATGAATTTTTAAAATCATTTCAGATATCAAATATTTACAGGTTTAAAATCCTCTTGCCTGAAATATTAAAATTAAATATTGTTGAAGGTACAGATGTCTACATTTTAGTTTTAGTCTCTTGGGCTATTTACAAAATAAGTGGTTGGATATTTGACAAAGTTTAGAAAAAAATTAAGAAAAATGCAGTGGTTAAGGACTTCTGAAGATTCTGTGTGATTAAAGAGATATATGAAAATGGGAATATTTCCTATATATTATTATTTTTTTGTGTGTGTGAGGAAGATTACCCCTGAGCTAACATCTGTTGCCAATCCTCCTCTTTTTCTGAGGAAGATTGGCCCTGGGCTAACATACGTGCCCATCTTCCTTTATTTTATGTGGGACGCCACCACAGCATGGCTTTGATAAGCGGTGCGTCGGTGCACACCCAGGATCTGAACTCAGGAACACTAGGCAGCTGAAGCGGAGCACGTGAGCCTAACCACTACGCCACTGGGCTGGCCCTGGGAATATTTCATACATATTTCTGACAGAAACCATTTCTAGATGCCCTAGTAAGGGTTAGAAAACGTAGACTTTGACTTAGTTGTCTGAAGGAGGGTTTTGAGTAATTGCTGGACAGAGCTGGTATGTGTGTGCATTGTGCTAATAGGAACTTAGGACACCATTCCTACCACAGTCTCATAGAAACCTTTGCATCCATTGAAACGGATAATCAGAGATGTGGATGCAGATGTTCATCTCAGCATTATTTATGATAATGAAGAAATTGAAACAACTCAAACATTCAAAAATAGATTAATATTTAATTAAATCATGGTATAGCCATTCTATAGAATGTGCTTTTTAAAAATTACCTTTTACTTTTTACTAAAGTAATATATGTGCATGGTTAAAAAGAGTCAAATAGTGCTGAAAGGCTTGTCACAAAAAGAGCAGCCCCATGACTCAACTTCCCTAATTCCCAGGTTGGCTTCCCAGAAGCAACAATTTCCAATTCTTAAGTATTTATTTTGTTATTTACCTTCTTTTTTCCCCTAAATAATACATGCTTATAACACCACTTCTTAATTTGCTAATTTTATATATTATCCATTCTCTTTCAGATAGAACAGACTTTGGAGCAAGAAAAGTTATCAGGAATAAATAACGGCATCACATAAAGGTAAAAGGATCAGTTCTCCAAGGAGACATAACAACCCTTAATGTATATGTGCCTAAAAATAGAATGTCAAAATTTATGGGCAAAAACTGATAGAATTGCAAGGAGAAATAGATGAGTCTACTGTCATAGCTGGAGATTTCAACACCCCTCTATGGACAGATCCAGCAGGCAGAAAATCAAAAAGGACATAGTTGAACTCAACAGCACCATTAATAAACTGGATATAATTGACATTTATAGACTATTTAATCCAAGAACAGCAAAATACACATTCTTCTCAAGCTCACATGGAACATTCACCAAGATAGAGCACATTCTGGGCCATAACACATACCTGAACAAATTTAAAAGAATAAAAATCATACAGTGTCTGCTCTCAGACTTCAATGGAATTACACTAGAAACCAACAACAGGAAAATATCTGGAAAATCTCAAAATACTTGGAGATTTAATAACACATTTCTAAATAACATGTGAGTTGAAGGAGCAACTTCAAGAGAAATTAAAAAATATTTTGAACTAAATGATAATGAAAATAAAACACCAAAATTTGTGGGATGCAGTGAAAGCAGTGCAAAGAGGGAAATTTATAGTATTGGATACATATATTAGAAAATAAGAAAGTTCTAAAATCAATAATCTGTTTCCACCATAGAAAACTGGAAAAAGGAAGAGCAAATTAAATTCAAAGTGAGCAGAAGAAAAGAAATAATAAAAATTAGAGCAGACATCATGAAATTGAAAATAGGAAATCAAAAGAAAGTCAATGAAACGAAAAGCTGATTCTCTGAAATGATCAATAAAATTGATAAGCCTCTGTACAGGCTCACTAAGAAAAAAAACAAGACACAAATGGCTAATATCAAAAATTAAAGAAGGGACATCACGATAGATCCCATGAACATTAAAAGAATAATAAAAGAATGTTGTGAACAACTCTATGCCCACAAATTTGATAACCTAGATAAAATGAACCAATTCCTTGAAAGACTCCATCTATCAAAGCTATACAGGAAGAAACAATTTGAATAGGCCTATATTTACTAAAGAAATTGAATCAGTAATTAATAGCTTTCCAAAACATGAAAGCATCAGGCCCAGATGGGTTCACTGGTGAATTCTACAAAACAGTTAAGGAAGAAATTATACGAATTCTCCACAATCTCTCCCAAAAGGTGGAAGGGAGGGAATACTTCCTAAACTATCCTATTAGGCCAGCATTAGCCTAATAACAAAACCAGACAAAGACATCACAAGAAGATCAAGCTGCCGACCAATATCACTCATGAGCATAGATGCAAAAATTCTCAACAAAATATTATCAAGTCAAATTCAACAACGTATAAAAGGAATTACACACTAAGACCAAGTGAGATTTATCCCCAGTATACAAAGCTGATTCAACATTTGAAAACTAATTAATGTAATCCACCACATCAACAGGCTAAAGAAGAAAAATCACATGATCATATCAATAGATGCAAAAAAAGAATTTGACAAAATCTAACACCTATTCATGATAAAAACTCTCAGCAAGCTTTGAATAGAGGGGAATTTCCTTAACTTAATAAAGAAAGGTTTTTTTCTACAAAAAAACCTATAACTAACATCATATTTAATGGTGAGCCACTAGAAGCTTTCCCACTAAGTTCAAGAACAATGTAAGGATGTCTTCTCTCATCACTGCTTTTCAACATCATACTGGAAGTCCTCACTAATACAACAAGACAAGAAAAGGAAATAAAAGATATACCAATTGGGATTGAAGAACTAAAACTGTCTTTGTTTTCAGATGACATGATCATCCGTAGATCATCATCTACATTTCATATGTAGAAAATCTGAAAGAATCAACAAAAAAAATCCTGGAACTAATAAGTGACTATAGCAAGTTATAAGGACACAAGATTAATATATAAAAGCTGTAGGATACAACATTAATATACAAAAGTCAATCTCTTTCCTATATACCAGCAATGAACAAGTGGAATTTGAAATGAAAATCACAATACCATTTAAATGAGCATCTCAAAGAGTAAAATACTTAGCTATAAATCTAACAAAGTATGTAGACGATCTATATGAGGAAAACTACAAAACTCTGCTGAAAGAAATCAAAGAACTAGGTAAATGGAGAAATATTTCATTTTCATAGATAGGAAGATTCAAAATTGTCAAGATGTCAGTTGTTCCCAACTTGATCTACAGATTAAACACAATCTCAATCAAACTCCAGGCAAGTTATTACATGGATATCAACAAACTGATTCTAAAATTTATATGGAGAGGCAAAAGACACAGAATAGCCAAAATAATATTGAAAGGGAAGCAGAAAGCTGGAGGACTGAGACTACCTAACTTTAAGACTTACTATGGGGCCGGTCCCGTGGCTTAGCGGTTAGGTATGTGCTCTCTGCTGCTGGCGGCCTGGGTTCGGATCCCTGGCGCGCACCGACGCACCGCTTCTCTGGCCATGCTGAGGCCACATCCCACATACAGCAACTAGAAGGATGTGCAACTATGACATACAACTATCCACTGGGTCTTTGGGGGGGAAAAAAAAAGGAGGAGGATTATCAATAGATGTTAGCTCAGAGCTGGTCTTCCTCAGCAAAAAGAGGAAGATTAGCATGGATGTTAGCTCAGAGCTGATCTTCCTCAAAAAAAAAAAAAAAAAAAGGCTTACTATAAAACTACAGTAATCAAGAGTGTGTGGTACTGACAAAAGAATAGACAAATAGATCAATGGAACAGAATAGAGAGCTCAGAAATAGACCCACATAAATATAGCCAATTCATCTTTGACAAAAGAACAAAGGCACTAAAACGGAGAAAAGACAGTCTTTTCAACAAATGGTACTGGAACAACCGGACAGCCACATGCAAAAAAAATGAATCTAGACCTAGATCTTACCTCCTCAACAAAAATTAACTCAAAATGGGTCACAGATCTAAATGTAAAACACAAAACTGTAAACCTTCTAGAAGATAACATAGGAAAAAATCTAGATGGCCTTGGGCAAAGTGATGACTTTTCAGATACACCAAAGGCATAATCCATGAAAGAAATCATTGATAAGCTAGACTCCATTAAAATTAAAAACTTCTGCTCTGGGAAAGACACTGTCAAGAGAATGAGAAGACAAGCCACAGACTCGGGGAAACTATTTGCAAAAGACATAACTGATAAAGGACTATTATCCAAAATATACAAAGACCTCTTAAAACTCAACAATAAGAAAACAAACAACCCTGGTTAAAAAGTGGGAAGAAGACCAGAACAGACACCTCACCAAAGAAGTTATATAGATGGCAAATATGCATATGCGAAGATGCTCAACATCATATACCATTAGAGAATTGCAAATTCAAACGACGAGACACCAGTATACATCCATTAGAATGGCCTAAATTCAAAATAATGACAACACTAAATGCTGACGAGGATGTGGAGCAACAGGAACTCTCATTCATTGCTGGTGGGAATGCAACATGGTACCTTCACTTTAGAAGACAGTGTGACAGTTTCTTGCAAAACTAAATATACTCTTACCATATGATCCAGCATTCGTGCTCTTTGGTATTTACCCCAAAGAGCTGAAAACTTATGTCCACACAAAAACCTGCACAGCGATGTTTACAGCAGCTTTCTTCATAATTGCCAAAACTTGGAAACAAACCAGTTGTCCTTCAGTAGGTGAATGGATAAATAAACTATAGTACATCCAGACAATGGAGTATTCAGCGCTAAAAAGAAACAAACTATCAAATCATGAAAAGACATGGAGGAAACTTAGATGCTTATTACTAAGTGAAAGAAGCCACAGCAAAAATATGGAAACAGTAAAAGAATCAATGGTTGCCAGCTAGGGAGGACAGAAGGATGAATAGGTGGAACATAGAGGATTTTTTAAGTCAGTGACACCACTCTGTCTGACACTATAATGGTGGGTACGTGTTATTATACATTTGTCAAAACTCGTTGAATGAACAACACTGAGAGTGAACCCTCATGTAAACTATGGACTTTGGGTGATAATAATCAGTTATTATAGGTTCGTTAATTGCAACAAATGTACCACTGTGAAGTGGGATGTTGACAGTGGGAGAGGTTGTTCATGTGTGAGGACAGGGGGTATATGGGAACTCTGTATTTTCTACTCAATTTTGCTGTAACCTAAAACAGCTCTAAGAAATAGTCTATTAAAAAAACTATACAGTATACCTAAAAATATAATTAGTCTTCTCTCACACACATTCTTGGTCTTGTTTTCTCTCATTTTTTTTTTCCTGACATTCCTACTAGTTAGATATTAGACTTAGCTTATCCTTCTAATTTTGTTCCCTTTTCTTTCAATTTCCCGTGTTTTTTGTCTTTTTGTTCTACTTTCTGGGAAATTTCTTCATTATATTCCAAACTTCCTATTGACTTTTTCTGCTATTGTATTTTAAAATTTCCACAATGTTTTCTTGTTCCCTGAGTTTGCCTTCCTCCTCTCCTCCACCTCCCAGCCCCAGATTCTCTTTCTTATTCCCTGGTTGTAGTATCTTCTCTTATGTATGTGTCTTATGTATATAGTTTTATTTTTGTATTTTATACTCTTTCCTGAAATATGTTGGGTTCCATTAAGTTCTAGTTTTTAATGTCTGTTTGTTTTTTATGTTGGAAGCCTTCTTCCTGTGTCTGGAGATTTTATCTCTCTGTTCATATTTTAAAGGAAGGCACTACAAAGTTGACTGGGAACTAAGTGCACAGCACCACTGTAGGATGATAGGGCCTAGAGTTACCCTTTCTGTTAGTTGACCGACAAATATTAGTACCTATGGCTTTTTAAGCAACTGGGTTTGTTTAGTCTTGTTTCTCCATAGAAGGATTTTCCAATTTGTTGCCTTGTTTCTATCAGCCTAGCTGCCAGTCTTCTCAGGGTATCCCACCTTTTCACTTATCAACTTTCACTCAAACCCGCATTTTTAGTCTCTTGTATCACCTCTGGCTTCTATCCTGACCTCTGCCAGGCTGGGCAATCATATATCTAGGGCGTTCTCTGGTTCATTTTCTCTGGAGAATGAATCCTCTGTGTCTTTGGGGCGGGAAGAGGTAGTCCCTTGGCTGTGCCCAATGGGGCCTGGGTGTCTACTCCTAATACAGACTTGAAGCCAGTTCTCCTGTGCTCAGAGCCATGTCTCACCTCCACTTTCTGTGAATCTCTTTGGGGAGGATTCTAGAGTGAATTTACTTGTAGCTTGATAAAATCCCCAGCTGTAGGCACTTAGTTTCAGCTTTTTCTGTTCTACTAAGGCAGTTACTATGCCTTCATCTAATTGCCATCATGAAAAAAATGATACTGCTTACTCTTCAATTCTCTTTGTAATTTTTCCCTTTTTAGTGGGAGGCAAAGAAGATGAACACATGATTTCAATCCATCATGTTTAACCATGAGTAATATGATTTTGAATACTTTTTTTAATGTCAAGAGAAAATGCTCAGTATGTGAAAAAATTAGAAGACAAAATGTGAAAGGAAAAATACCAAAGTTTACCCCTAGGTTGTGGTATTATTGGTAATAATTTATTATTTTCTCTAAAAGATCTTTTCTGAATTTGCCAAATTTTCTATAATAAGCATATGACACTTTCATAATAAAATAATTTTTAAAATATGTTTAAAAATTCATATTGATGCTTATATTAGCTCAATAAGGGCAACTTGGATTACAGTGAACACTAGTGACCCGGAGAAGGAAAAAGTGTTCATTTTTTCCATGTCAAATGTTAAAGCTTCAGTAACAAATTAAATGTAGGCAGGGGAGAAACAAGCTATAATCTTCCTGGTAAGAAGTTGAATTTGCTTTTCGCTACCAGTGTAAATTCAATTCCTATAGATAATGGTTAGCAATATATGTATACATATATTTTAATTATTTTATTGAGGTCATATTGGTTTATAACTGTGTGAATTTCAGGTGTACATTATTATATTTCAGTTTCTGCATAGACTGCATCATGCTCACCACCAACAGTCTAGTTTTTATCTGTCACCATACATAGATGCCCCTTTACCCCTTTCGCCCTCCCCCCACCCCCTTCCTCTTTGGTAACCACTAATCTGTTCTCCTTATCTATGTGTTTGTTTGTTTATCTTCCACATATGAGAGAAATCATACTGTTTTTGTCTTTCTCTGTCTGGCTTATTTTGCTTAGCATAATATCCTCCAAGTCCATCCATGTTATCGCAAATGGCAGGATTTTGTCTTTTTTATGGCTGAGTAGTATTCCATTGTATATGTATACCACATTTTGTTTATCCATTCATCGTTGATGGGCACTTGGGTTGCTTCCATGTCTTGGCTAACCAATATAAATTTTAAGATTATATAACTGGTGGGTATGAAGAATTTAATATAAGAATACATTGTATACAATATGGTTATTTTAATATTACAAAGTGCTTTTAAATATCTGCCTATAATCTAAGTCGGAATTTTCCAAAATGGAATACCAGCTCCAGTTGATTCTCTGCAAAGCAATAAGTTTGCAAATTGCTACACATTATTTTGCTTTCTAGGAGAAACAATTCACATTAGGGAACTGAAGCCTTTGAGGATACCGCTGTAAAGAAACTTGGTTAATTTTATTGGTTTAACTTTGTTTGAATAGAGTTTTTGAAACTTATTTTGACCATGGAACTTTTTTTTCACAAAATCCCTCCATGTAATCCCGATCATTATCACTGTTATTATTGTTACTTAAATTTAAATTTCCAATGTTTGATTTCTTTCAAGTCATAATCATGTTCTTTAGGCAGAGAGATTATGGGGCCATACTTACTTTTGTGGTGTGGTAGAGTCAAATCATTCAATTTATCTGATCACAGAGTAAAGTAAAATTAACTATGCTAGATATGCCCTGCATTGCTTTAGGAGGGAAATATTTTTCTGTTTTGTTGGGAGGTAGAATAATTTTCTTGTTTTGTTTGTTTTGTTTTTGGATAAGGCTCAGAAGGTCATGGTGCCCAGCTGTTTTCCTGCAGCCGTGGCATTTTGTAAAACCTGGAGCATCTTGTGGGGGCATATTTACTAAAATATATCTGTAGATGCTGGCTATTGTCAAACTGTACAGCTGGAGTCCTGAGATATGAAGGTTTATTGTCTAATTTTCAAGCAAACACAATTTTAATGAAAGTAATCATTCATGGATTTTCTTTATCACATTTGCTTTTTATGTCTGGACTCCTTTTATGAAAGGAAATGGGAAAAATAATTTGGGAATCTAAAATAAATCACACTTTATCTGTTGATTTTCTTAAACTGGACTATCTGAGCATATAAATGGTGGAATTTACAATAAAATAAATTGCTTGGAAATAATCAGCTCTTTTAATACAATTTTTCAAAGCTTCCCACTCTAAATAGTCTTTCCACAGTGGGCAGTCTCTAGTCTTATTGGAAAGATTGAGAGTAAAGATGTGGGGTCTAGTCTCAGCCCTGCCACCAAACAGCTCCAAGATATTACTATTACTATTAATAGCAACTTTTATTGAGGACTTAGTATATGCTAGTTATTGTGCTGCACAATATATATGCATGAGTTTTTTTAATCTTCATTACACACCATCAGATGGTTGGACTAAATAACTCTTCACCCCTTTTCCAGGCTTCAATGATCCTAGGAGCTATGCCTCTGCTGCCAGATCTTTGTTCCAGTCTGGGAGGGGTGGAGGAGTCATGAAATGAAAGAATCTTACCCTCACTCAAAGAGAGGAAGCCTGAGATGGAACTCGGAACCATTTTCTATTCTAAACCAATATATAATCTAGCAAAACATATACTATAATCAGACATGTTAAATGAGTTTTTCTGGGGGCCAGGCCTGTGACGTAGTGACTGGGTTCAGAGCACTCTGCTTCGGTGGCCAGGGTTCACAGGTTCGCATCCCAGGTGCGAACCTACACCACTCGTCAGCCATGCTGTGGTGGCAACCCACATAGAAGACAGAGGAAGATTGCAACAGATGTTAGCTCAGGGCTAATCTTCCTCAAGCAAAAAAAAAGAGGAAGATTGGCAACAGATGTTAGCTCAGGGCAAATCTTCATCAGCAAAAAAAAAAAAAAAGAAAGAAAAAGAAAAAAAAGAGTTTTTCTGATGGCCCAAGCATCTGATACTGAAATACAGCATTGTTTTCTTGGACTACAGCCTGTTTCAGCTGGGCAGGGGAGAGGTGCCTTGTATTCACTTGCCCATCAACGTGGGGTCCTGTGTTTGACAGTTTAGCCATCAACTCTGCTAGTCAAGTGGTGTCATGTCCCTATCACAATAACTCCACCACCCGATATTTATAAGGTGCCTTGGAGTTTTAAGTGCATCTCCTCACCCATGATCTCATTTGATTTCAAATCTTCAATACTGTATCATATTATTATATGTCTAGAAGACAAGAACTTCTAGAATACTACTTTTACTGTCTGAGTGCAGGGCTATGACACCACCAGGACTCGGGGAGGAAAGACAAAATCCAGGGACTTATTCTCAGTTCTCTTATTCTCTTATTTCAGTTCTCAGCAGAATGAAAACTTTCCCTACCTGATGGCCAAATGATTTCTAGTTGGCTTCTCTGCTTTGGTGATATGGCCTTGGTCCTAGAGGCCATTCTGGCATGAGGATGGCTTGGCAGGCAGAATCCTATTTATCTGTTTTTAACACAAGTACCTCAACGTACAGAAGTTGGGGAGTGTGTGTCACTTCCATGTGGATCTTGCCCTCTTTTGATGTATAGCCTTGAGAGAACTCACCATCCATTCTTTATCTTCCAATAGAGGTCTCTCACAAAACACTCAGAGGGGACTTTCAGAATTTCTATGAACCCGAACTGGATGTTTATTGAACTCTATTACTCTTCTGAGCTCATCTTCCTTTCTGTTTACCCTTTAACTTATTATCTGCTGAGAGACAATTGGAAAAGAATTTTTCTCTGCTTAGTTCTTATTAGGGTTTTAATGAATCTATTAACCCTTTCCCCATTAGGATATAACTACATGTTAAATAGTTCACAAAATAAGAAAGATAAAATTAATTAGTGTTTAGATCAGATCTGCTGAGTTAAAATCTTTTAGTAGGTAAAGCCTTCCTTGTCTTTTAAATATGGAGCCTTATTAAAAAAACCAAAAGATTTATTTTTTCAAGCAGCCTCAATAATTTGGTAGTTCTAGAAGAATGGCTGGATTATTCAGTTTGAGGCCGACTGATTTCCTAGGGCTCCAGGTCACACAGCCGAGAGTATACAGAGATTCTGGTGCCTCTAACAATCATGAAAAGGCAACTTCTACACAAAATGCCACAGTGTGGGCACAGGACTGTGAGAGAGCCTGTGACCAGGCTGAAATCCCACAATTAGAGATTTATTACTTTGGCTCAATTTTTTGTCACCTGGCAAATTATAAGAACCCTGTGTGAGGGTTGATATGGTCAGCCTTATGAATTTATCAAAATCTTTAATGAAAGCAGGTTTTGATGGCTGGGACAAAATGGACAGCTAGGGTTGGAGAGAGGGGACTGAGAGTGGCAAGCAGGTGGGGCAGGGGGAAGGGAAGGGAAGGCTGAGAAAGGGCAGCTGGTGAGGCAGAAGGGTGGAAGAAGGCAAAAGATAAATTTCACCCACTTCATTCATTTATTCAACAAATATTTACTGAGAATCTACTTTGTTGATGGAGAAGCACTGTGTTAAAGGCTAGGGAATAAATAGTCTTGTCCTCTGGGAGTTCAAGTGTCAGGGGAGAGGCAGCCACATGGACGGGTAGCCATGGCACAGTGTACAAACTGTCATAAGACAGGGCAGGCATAAGATGGGGACGGTGTAATCCCAGAGGGAGGATGTGCGTGGAGGGGTGACAGAGAGCCATCTCAGAGACCATTGTTTGAATTTGGTCTTAACAGACAAATAGAAATGTTTGCCCGGACGACTATAGAGAGGAATGGCCCTGCAGGCTGAGGAAAATGGGCCCAGAGACAAGGAAGAGCTTGTGTAGGGGGTGAAGATGAGATGTTCTAGGAGGCTGGAAATCATGAGGTGCTTGGGCGTGGCTGGGGAAGCCAGTGAAACTCAAGCTGAAACACTGTGGCAGAACTTCCTCCTCCTTATGGAGCTTGAACTTGATTCTGTAAGAGATGAGGAGGTTCTGACTGAGCGAGGGGCCTGGCCAGATTTGCATTATTGAGAAATGGCTCTGGCAACATTGAAGTGGATGGATTGGTGGCAGGGGCTGCATAGAGACTGAGGATAAGGAGAGCAGTGCACAGTCTTGACAATATCGTGTTCTTCTGGCATATCCTGCAGCTTGAGGGTACCCTGCAAAGGGGAACAGGACCACGTAAAAGCTGTGTGTCCATAGCCTGCAAATATGTACAAACCTCAAGCAGATGTATGCTTGTGTCTGAATTTCAAGTGTTTGTATTTTAAGCTATCTAATTCAAAGCCTCCCAGAAGAGAGTCAAGATGGTGGCGTAGGCAGACTCTGAACTCACCTCCTCCCGTGGACACAGCCAATTTACAACTACTCGTGGAAAAATTACCCCTGAGACAGAACTGAAAACTGGATGAGAGGAACTCCTGCAACAACGGACAACCCTAACTGGGGTAGAAGAGGCAGAGACTCCCTTCTGGAGAGAAAAACCCCACCTTCACAAGCCACCAGCTTCACGGCCGCCGGGAGCAGCTCACAGGTACGCAGCCTCCCTGGAGGCGCGGGGCCCTGAGCCAGGGAGCACCCCCGCTGTGGGCATTTTGTGGACCCAGCACAATCGAGACCAGCGGCATAATATCTGACTGTGCCTGCTGCTAAAGCATTGGGGAGCAGCCCCAGAAAACCCGGTTCACAAAGAAACTAAAACCGGCTCTTAAAGGGCCCGCGCGCAAACTCACCCGTTCCAGAAAGCATCCTAAAATCACCAGAAAGAAAGGTGCACAGTGCTTTGGTGACAAGAGACTCACCTAATAGGCCCTGAGTGCATCTCGGTGAGGGGTGAGACCTCTCCAGGGACTGGGACAGTGGCGGCGGCCATTGTTGTGGCCTGGTGTGGGCGTGCTGACACAGACACCATTAGAGTTCTCCCTGAGGCCTGCTAGCCCAGGGTCTGCCCCACCCGCTAGAGCACCGATTTAATCCAGCTCAGCCAGGGCAGACAGCCCACCCTAGAGACTGGCCCCACCCAACAACAAGCCCTCAGGCAACGTGTGGGCCTGCATAGATTGGTGACTGGATTCTCTGCAGCCTGGCAACTGAGCCGACTTGAGCGGGCAGGGTGTGCACAAGGAGCGGGTGGAGAGTGTGGGGCGGTGGCGGAGTGTGTGGGGCTCCCGCCGTGGTGAGACTGGGTCCGCTTGGGGAGGTCGGGGTGCTCACACGGGGCAGGACTGTGTTGGCAGTGGTGTGGACCTGTGGGCAACAGGGCTTGTCAGCTGCAGAAGACTTGTGCTTCTCAAAGACCCACATAGGAGGTTTGCCCCACCTTCCAAAGCCTGAAACAATTGGGTTCTCCTGTGTCTGAGGCCAGCCCCACCCAGCTGCAATCCTCAGAGAGCTGACAAGAGACCTAATAGGCTAGAGGCTTACGGCAATTGTAAGGCCCTGAGCCTAACAACCTGCCACACTGGGGGCCTACTCAGTTAAAAGAAATACTGCAACACAAATGTGGTATTAGAACTTACAGCCAACCGTGCTGGGGCTCCCCACACCTGATAAAGAGACGGAAGGGCCCACAACAACTACAAGCAGCTGAGCATAACAACAGCTGGCCAGGAGCATAACTCAGCCTCCCTGGGCGCCTATAGGGAGAGCTAACAGGCCACAATAGAAGGACACACGTAGCCCACATAGGGGTCACCCCTGGAACATTGAGAACTGAGGGAAGCACACTGGAAGCCTCCTAAGGCATCACTTACATAAGGTCACCTATCCAAGAGCAGGAGACGTAGGTGACCTACCTAATACGTAGAAACAAGCACAGGGAAAGAGGCAAAATGAGGAGGCAAAAGAATACATTCCAAGTAAGGGAACAGGACAAAACCCCAGAAAAGGAACTAAGTGAAACAGAATTGAGAAACCTACCTGACAGAGAGTTCAAACTAAGAGTGTTAAGGATGCTCACTGATCTGGGGAGAAGAATAGATGAACTCAGTGAGAATGTCAACAAAGAAATGGAAGATATAAAAAAGAACCAATCAGAAATGACAAATACAATACTGGAAATGAAAAATTCATTAGAGGGACTCAAAAGCAGAGTAGAGGATACAGAAGAACGGATCTGTGAGCTAGAAGAAAGACTAGAAGAAATTACCCAAGGTGAACAGGTAAAAGAGAAAAGAATTAAAAAGAGTGAGGACAGTCTAAGGGACCTCTGGGACAACATCAGGTGTGATAACATCCGTGTTATAGGTGTCCCGGAAGGAGAAGAGCGAGACAAGGGGGCAGAGAATCTATTTCAAGAAATAATAGATGAAAACTTCCCAAACCTAAGGAAGGAAACAGACATCTAGGTACAGGAAGCACAGAGAGCCCCAAACAAGATAAACCCAAAGAGGCCCACACCAAGACACATCATAATCAAAATGTCCAGAATTAAAGATAAAGAGAGAATCCTAAAAGCCGCAAGAGAATGTCAAGTTACATATAAAGGAAACCCCATAAGGCTATCAGCTGACTTCTCAGCAGAAACCTTACAGGCTAGAAGAGAATGGCACGATATATTTAAAGTGCTAAAAGGAAAAAACTTACAGCCAAGAATACTCTACCCAGCAAGGTTATCATTCAAAATGGAAGGAGAGATCAAAATTTTCCCAGATAAGCAAAAATTAAAGGGGTTTGTCACCAAGAAACCAGTGCTACAAGAAATGTTAAAGGGACTGATTTAAGGGGAAAAGAGAAGACCATAAATAGGAAAAATTATTTATTTCCATGATTAGAACATAATGGATACAAATGTACAAAAAAGAGGTGAGATATGATATCAAAAACATAAAAGGAGGGAGGAGGGGAGTTAAAGAGTACAGCTTTCAGACAGAGGTCAAACTAAAGTGACCATCAATTCTGTATAGAAGAAGTAAGGAACAGAGAAGGACTACTAAAACACTGAGAAAAAAAAAAAAGTTACAAAATGGCAGTAAGTACATACTTATCAATAGCTACTTTAAACGTCAATGGACTAAATGCTCCAATTAAAAGGCATAGGGTGGCTGACTGGATAAAAAAACAAGACCCATATATATGCTGCATACAAGAGACACACTTCAGACCTAAAGACACTCACAAACTGAAAGTGAAGGGATGGAAAAAGATACTCCACGCAAATGGCAATGAAAAGAAAGCTGGGGTAGCAGTACTCATATCAGACAAAATAGACTTTAAAACAAAAACTGTAAAAAGAGACAAAGAAGGGCATTACATAATGATCAAGGGAACAATCCAACAAGAGGATATAACACTTGTAAATATCTATGCACCCAATGTAGGTGCACCTAAATATATAAAGCAATTATTAACAGACATAAAAACAGAAATAGACAGTAACACAATAATAGTAGGGGACTTTAACACTCCACTTACACCAACGGATAGATCATCCAAACAGAAGATCAATAAGGAAACATTGGCCTTAAACGACACACTAGAACAGATGGACCTAGTAGATATATACAGAGCATTCCATCCAAAAACCGAAGAATACACGTTCTTTTCAAATGCACATGGGACATTCTCCAGGATTGATCACATATTAGGCCACAAAACAAGTCTCCATAAATTTAAGAAGATTGAAATAATACCAACCATCTTTTCTGACCACAACGGTATGAAACTAGAAATCAACTATAGGAAGAAAATCAGAAAAGCCACAAATACATGGAGATTAAACAAAATGCTACTGAACAACAACTGGGTTAACGAAGAAATCAAAGAAGAAATCAAAAAATACCTGGAGACAAATGAAAATGAAAATACGACATGCCAGAATTTATGGGATACAGCAAAAGCGGTTCTAAGAGGGAAGTTTATAGCGATACAGGCCTATCTCAACAAACAAGAAAAATCTCAAATAATCTAACAATGCACCTAAAGGAACTGGAAAAAGAAGAACAAACAAAGCCCCAAATCAGTAGAAGAAGGGAAATAATAAAAGAGCAGAAATAAATGAAATAGAGACTAAAAAAACAATAGAAAAAATTAATAAAACCAAGAGCTGGTTCTTTGAAAAGATCAACAAAATAGACAAACCTTTAGCTAGACTCACCAAGAAAAAAAGAGAGAAGGCACAAATAAGTAAAATCAGAAATGAAAGAGGAGAGGTTACAACAGACACCTCAGAAATACAAAAGGTTATAAGAGAATACTACGAAAAGCTATATGCCAACAAATTCGACAATCTGGAAGAAATGGATAAATTCTTAGAATCAAACAACCTTCCAAAACTGGATCAAGAAGAAGTAGAGAATTTGAATAAACCAATCACCAGTAAGGAGATTGAAACAGTAATCAAAAACCTCCCCAAAAATAAAAGTCCAGGACCAGACGGCTTCCCTGGTGAATTCTACCAAACGTTCAAAGAAGACTTAATACCTATCCTTCTCAAACTCTTCCAAAAAATTGAGGAGGGGGGGAAGCTCCCTAACTCATGCTACGAAGCTGACATTACCCTGATACCAAAACCAGACAAGGACAACACACAAAAAAAGAAAATTACAGGCCAATATCACTGATGAACATCGATGCGAAAATCCTCAACAAAATACTAGCAAATCGCATACAACAATAAGTTAAAAAGATTATACACCATGATCAAGTGGGATTTATTCCAGGTATGCAGGGATGGTTTAACATTAGCAAATCAATCAACGTAATACACCACATTAATAAAATGAAGAACAAAAATCACACGATCATCTCAATAGATGCAGAGAAAGCATTTGACAAGATACAGCATCCATTTATGATAAAAACTCTGAATAAAATGGGTATAGAAGGAAAGTACCTCAACATAATAAAGACCATATATGAGAAACCCACAGCTAATATCATCCTCAATGGTGAAAAACTGAAAGCTATCCCTCTAAGAACAGGAACCAGACAAGGATGCCCACTGTCACCACTCCTATTTAACATAGTATTGGAAGTCCTAGCCAGAGCAATCAGGCAAGAGAAAGAAATAAAAGGGATCCAAATTGGAAAGGAAGAAGTGAAACTGTCACTATTTGCAGATGACATGATTTTATATATAGAAAACCCTAAAGAATCCACCAGAAAACTTTCAGAAGTAATAAACGAATATGGTAAAGTGGCAGGATACAAAATCAACATACAAAAATCAGTTGCATTTCTGTACACTAACAACGAAGTAGCAGAAAGAGAAATTAAGAATACCATCCCATTTACAATTGCAACAAAAAGAATAAAATACCTAGGAATAAACTTAACCAAAGAGGTGAAAGATCTGTACACCGAAAACTATAAAACATTTCTGAAAGAAATTGAAGAAGACACAAAGAAATGGAAAGATATTCCATGCTCTTGGATTGGAAGAATTAACATAGTTAAGATGTCCATACTTCCTAAAGCCATCTATAGATTCAATGCAATCCCTATCAAAGTTCCAACAACATTTTTCACAGAAATAGAACAAAGAATCCTAAAATTTATATGGAACAACAAAAGACCCCGAATAGCTAAAGGAATCCTGAGAAAAAAGAACAAAGCTGGAGGTATCACACTCCCTGATTTCAAAATATACTACAAAGCTATAGTAACCAAAACAGCATGGTACTGGCACAAAAACAGACACACAGATCAATGGAATAGAATCAAAAACCTAGAAATAAACCCACACATCTATGAACAGCTGATCTTTGAAAAAGGAGCCAAGAACATACAATGGGGAAAAGAAAGTCTCTTCAACAAATGGTGTTGGGAAAACTGGATAGCCACATGCAAAAAAATGAAAGTAGACCCTTACCTTACACCATGCACAAAAATTAACTCCAAATGGATTAAAGACTTGAATGTAAGACCTGAAACTATGAAACTTCTAGAAGAAAACATAGGCAGTACGCTCTTCCACATTGGTCTTAGCAACATCTTTTCAAACACCACATCTGACCGGGCAAGAGAAACAATAGAAAAGTAAACAAATGGGACTACATCAAACTAAAAAGCTTCTGCACAGCAAAGGAAACCATCAACAAAACGAAAAGACAACCTAACAATTGGGAGAAGATATTTGCAAACCATACATCTGATAAGGGCTTAATCTCCAAAATATATAAAGAACTCATGCATCTCAACAACAAAAAAACTACCAACCCAATTAAAAAATGGGCAAAAGACCTGAACAGACATTTCTCCAAAGAAGATATACAGATGGCCAACAGACACATGAAAAGATGTTCAAAATCACTAACTATCAGGGAAATGCAAATTAAAACTACAATGAGATATCACCTCATGCCCGTCAGAATGGCTATAATTAACAAGACAGGAAACAATATGTGTTGGAGACGATGTGGAGAAAAGGGAACTCTCATACACTGCTGGTGGGAGTGCAAACTGGTGCAGCCACTATGGAAAACAGTATGGAGATTCCTCAAAAAATCAAGGATAGAACTACCATATGATCCAGCTATTCCACTGTTGGGTGTTTATCCAAAGAACTTGAAAACACCAATTTGCAAAGGTACATGCACCCCTGTGTTCATTGCAGCATTATTCACAATAGCCAAGACTTGGAAGCAACCTAAGTGCCCATCAAGGGACGAATGGATAAAGAAGATGTGGTATATATACACAATGGAATACTACTCAGCCATATGAAATGATGAAATCCAGGCATTTGTGACAACATGGATGGACATTGAGGATATAATGCAAAGTGAAATAAGTCAGAGGGAGAAGGTCAAATACCGTATGATTTCCTTCATTAAGTAGTAGATAATAACAACAATAAACAAACACATAGGGACAGAGATTGGATTGGTGGTTACCAGAGAGGAAGCGGGGAGGGAGGAGGGTGAAAGGGATAATTTGGTACATGTGTGTGGTGATGGGTTGTAATTAGTATTTTGCTGGTGAACATGATGTAGTCCATGCAGAAATAGAAGTACAATGATGTACACCTGAAATTTTTACAACGTTATAAACCAATTAAAAAAAAAAAAAAGAAATCTGGCTCTCATGTAGAGCTAAACACACAAAGATTCCTGAAACACCCACAGTTTGGGGGAGGATATGATATTTTGTGTTAAAAGCACCCCATCAGTGTTGTTTCCAGTTTGTCTTGGTTGTCAATTCTTGATTTTAAATTGACAAATAAATTGATAAACGATAAAAAAAACAAACAAAAACAAAAACAAAAAAAACAAAGCCTCCCAAAGCCAGGAAGACCTATTAGCACAAAGGAGTGCAATGATTTAAATCTTGGACAAGTTATATAGGCTTATGCAAAAGTGTCATCATTTCTACATTCATACCAAGCATTTTCAGGTTGTTATTAACCTGGTTGAATAGTCCATCAACACAAGAACTAACAATAAGGTGAAATTTTGTTAAACCCAACTCAAAAGTAAATGTAATCCTAAGACTTAAGACTTAATGTTGGTGTTTTTAAAGGACACTTTCAAATGTACCAAATGAAAGGCTTTAATTTTTAGTAAAAAATGTGGTCTTGATATAAAACATACTTTTCAGTTGCGGTTTCACAAAATGATATGATGTCCCAAGCCAAAAGACACACTCTGATTTGAGGTCCCATTGTTCTCAGAAAGGAGACAAATCCTGCTGAAGTCGGGAGGCCTTCTTATCATTTTCTGTCCTCATTTGGAATGTTTCCGTGGCTCAGACTCAGCGAGCTTCGAACCCGTGGACCAGTGCTCCTGTGGCAGCCACACTGTGTCAAGGGGATGAGGCAGATCATGGGAAAATAAATGTTTGAAAGAGAGCAACTTTGTGAAAAGGAAAAGAGGGAGGCAAGCCAGAGCCTCTTACTTTCATTGGGGAATAAAGCCACAACAGGTGCTGGGACTTAGGTCAAAATTATAAATAGAATGGACATTCTAATGAGAATAGCAGAGGGACGCTGGAGCTAAGAGCTAAGATGAAGTTCTGGAGGCCTGCGCAGTCTCAGATGGCATCTTTTCACATGGCCTTCCCTGATTCCCAGCTCTGCTTTCCTCTCCTACTGTGTTCATACTTCAGTTCAGGCAATAATTTACTCTCCTTCGCACCATAGTTTTGCATTAGATTTAGCCTGACTACTCCATTGAGTCTGCCCATGTATTTATTTACCCCTCTCTGGTCTGAGATGGGATTTAAGCTGGGGCTACGTGGTAAGCCCCTTGAGGATAGGGGAGGTGTCTTACTCATTGGTTTTCATAGTCCAGGGCCTTACGTGTGGTAGGTTTCCTGTACAGAAGAGAACTTGGCCTCTGATACCTGCGATTTCCTGTGATTTTTCCAACCCCAAATTAAATGTAATCTTAAGACTAAGACTTAATGTTTGTGTTTTTAAAAGATACTTTCAAATGTACCAAATGAAAGGCTTTAACTTCTAGTAAAAATTTGGTCTTGATATAAAACATGCTTTTTAGATGCGGTTTCACAAAATGATATGATGTCCCAACCCAAAAGACACACTCTGATTTGAGGTCCCATTGTCCCCAGAAGGGAGACAAATCCTGCTGAAGTCAGGAGCCCTTTCCATCGTTTCCTGTCCTCATTCTTGTCGTTGCTACTCACAGCATATGACTCGAGCAAAGAGTTTAACCCCACTAAATCCCAGGTTTCCCAATGGGTTCTTCTACTAAATGAAATAATGTATTTTTTTTAAAACCCCAGTACCTAGAATATAATATGAGCTTGATAATTACCTACTATTATTATAATTGTCCACAGCCTCAAGATTACAATAAACTGTGAAAACAATTTTACAATTTTATTCCGTTATACCACATCTATAAGTGGATTATCTTATTTTTACAAAATGGGACAAAAATACTCTGCCTGACATAAGTAATAACATACTAGTTTTAGTGGGTGTTCAAGAGAATAAAAAGTCATGGTTATATTACCCGAAGAAGTGATGGAAGAAGGGAATGATTTTTAGATAACCTGACAAGTTCGCTGGAGTCACAAAGGGTCCCAATTTAGACTGTTAATAATGAAAACAATACTACCTATATGTATTTTTCAAAGGATTTCACATTTCACGGGTCTCATTATTTGATGGCTGACAAGATCTGAATTCTCTAGGGAATATCTATAATGTAGTTGGCACACAGGTAATTTTATTGGCATCCTTGATTGCTAGAAATGAGGGCATTCTGTTTGGGCCTCAGGTTCCCTGTGCAACTTCAGATAGCATCTACTTTTCTCCTATCCATCCCAACCCTTCCTCAGAAAGTAAGAGTGACAGAACTGTTAAGAATGTGGGCTCTGAGACGCTTTTGGGTCTCCTGGGGATCTGACCAGACTCTGGGACTGAAAGCTTATATTCAGTTTTTAATTTGGATTTCACACAACCTTGTCAGGTAGATAGACAAGTATTATTTCCCCCTCTTTCTAAGAGAGGAAACTGAGGCTCGAAGAGGTGAAGTAATTTTGGAAGACCTCACAGCTCATCTGCGAGAAAGGCTGGAATTTGAACGCAGGTTGGTTTCACTCCAAAAGCTAGCTCATAGTTGCTTTACAACACTGCCTCCCTTAATTCCTGGGTGTCCTAAGAAGGAGCCAAGGACGTGCCCCCTACAAGCATCCTGCTGACATCATGGTGCTCTCTCTTGCCTCCTCCAGAGTAGCTGTTGATAAAGGAGAGATTAAAGAGCAGGATTCTAGAGGTCAGTGTTCCCAGCTTTAGTGGGAATGCCAACAGAAAAAGAGGCCCAGTGTCTGAAGCTACAGGGCTCCAGGGAGGTAGACACAGCTCACATCTCATGGTTAAGGACGTTGCCCCTACAGGCTCCTTTAAATACTGAACTCACAGCAAGTAAACAAGCTCCCACAACAACCAATAAATAAATATTGGTGGAACTGATGCAAGTGAAACAAAAGTGATGAACTGCTAGCTAGTTCTCCAGGCAATTGGCACCTGAGCAAACTCAAGAATGTGTGTGAATCCCTGGGTAAGGCAGGCATGATTTCAGAGGCTCCAGGGGGCCCTTCCCCTGACTCTGCCCTTTCAAACTGCAGCTCTTTATTCTAAAGAAGGGCCCACTTAAAGCCTCATTAGTCATTCCTCCCTGAAGAAGAATGAGTCTCTTGGGTCCTGTCTTGTGAACATGTTTGGAGGGTAGGGCAGGAAAGAATACAGTGCCTGTCAGCAGGGAGAGGAAAGAATGAGTTGGAAATGCAGGAAAATACAAGCTAACTAATTAGAGTTAACCGTTATGCTATTTTTATGCAATTCAGTACAGGTTGCTCAGAAAATTACGGGCTAATAGAAATTTGTTTCATGAATTTGTTCGTCATTCTTTGCGTAACTTAGGCCAACCAGAGAAAGAGAAAAAACCATACCTGGAGTCATGACTTCTCAGTGTCCTTCTGTGTTTGAGATTCAGCACTGTTACTCCTTTGGGAGGATAATTTATAAATCTACCATGGAGACTCCAACATCTTTGAAGGTATACTATTGTTAAGTAGATATATTAGTACTTTTGTTCTCTCACCTTTTGGCATGTGTTGGTATGTGGAGGTGTGTTGGGCAGGATGGGGAATGGAGAGTGTCAAGAATTAATGGGCATTGCCCAAAAAAGTGAATCAGTTGACTGTTTAATCACAATCTACCTCGAAGTAAAAATAGCTGTGGGGCAGAAAATCTTATTATTATGCATATTTTACATTACTGTCTACATTATGTATACATGTATACATTATTATGCATATTGTGATTATTGTCTAGGGCATGAAATGACAAGAATGTAGGCTATGTCCATTTGGCTACTGATTTCCCTAGTCCTTGCCCCCAGGAGTCCCAGGAGAAGTCTCATTCTCTTCCCTTGCAAAGCGCCTAGAGTTTCTGCTTCGAGAATGATTGGGGTGTTGTCCCATCTTGTTGCTTTACTGATCACCTTCCCTCATTCACACATCCACAGCAAGCCACCTCTCTCTCTCCAACCCTAGGAGACAGTCAAAAAGTCGGAGTCTTTTGTTGGTATTTCCAGGAGCTGGGATACAGGGAATGAGCCAATCAGATGATCAACATCAAGCCACATTTGTCCCTCTCCCTCAATCCTTTTTAATTGGGGAAGGTAAACACTTTCTTTAAAATCTAGCAAATATGATACAAATTAGACATCCAACAACAATATCTATAAACAGAATTGTCAAAAAAATCAGTATTTCTGTTCCAAGTTTATAGACAATTAATATAACTCCTTTTCTTAAGAGCTATTTTTCTTTAAACTAGGCAGCAGTAATTAAGGATAAATCTACCAGGACCACAGCAGCGGTATGAAAGGTTAAGCCACCTTCCACTGCCCTTGGTTTTGTTTTTATCATCGCTTGAACTTTCCCTTTCCTCAAAGGCCTGTAGAAATGGCTGGCAATTTTCAATCATCAAATCAAAGCCCTTTGTTGGAATGGTTTCTTTGGTGTAATGCAAGATATGCTGCCAGTAATTTGATCAGTTCAGTCATTTCCATAATTAGAACAAGAGCGCGTCTTCCTGAAGTATGTGCTCATACCATGGTCTGAAGTCACACAAAAGCGAATGCACAAAGCCCTTGTGTCATGTGGTCCTAAAATAGCAGCTAATTTTAAAAGTAAATTTATCTATCTATCTATCTATTTATTTATTATTTATTTATGTCTAGAAGTTTGTTCACCACCCCAGCTAGACACATTTACAGCTCTGCTCTACGTTTGGCTTATCTGTTGATGACTAATGAAATGCAAGTCAGAGCATTTCACTTTAAATATATTATTTTTCTGTTTATTGGGTGTGTTGTGGATACCCACTCACATGAGACTTACTCAAAACCTTCCTGGGTTTCTCAAAAGCATGGGAAAAGCAACACTTAAATGCATCTAGTCTTCGCTATTCACACTATTTACGAACCTGGAAAGCCTTATGCGTATGATCACCTAAGTGTAATGGAGCAAAGCCTCATGACATCGCTGAGATTGTAGGTACCCTAACCCTCATTTTAAAAAAGGGGAAACGAGCCAGCGGGTGCAGGCTCTTTTGTGGGGTAGTGTAGATAATGAATGCTGTGCTCCGACTCGCGAGAAGACTGGGAGCTCACACTGCATCCCATGTCTTTCTCATTCCACTGTCTTCTGGCGGTCTCCTTGCCCTCGTCTCTTTCCTCTCAACCACCCTCCACACAGCGGTCAGAATAAAGTCCCTCATATCCTTTCGTCATGTTACTTCTTATTTTCTAGCTTACAAAATTCCGACATCTCAGCTTACCCTTCCCCACAACTGTCCCTGTGTCACAGCAGCCTTATTCTACATTAGTCCCTCTGGTCCATTCCTTTGAATTTGCTGAACAAAGAGTCTTGTCACTGCTCTGGCAACTTCCTTCTCCTCTTGGCCAACATGAGCTTCTCTTGTCTCCTGAAATAGTAATAAAAACTCCTCTTATCCAGGCAATCTTCTCTGGTCATTGATTTCACCTGGGTCTAAACACCCTTCTCAGTGCACAACTATTTAAACATTTGAGAAGGAAACATTTATCTAATTTTGTGACAATATAATGAGAAAAATTTAAAGACTCCTCCATAATCCTACCGCCCTAACACAACTTTTCAAACTTCATGTTTCCTTCCAATTCTATCTTATCTGCACATAAACTTTTTACATGGTTGTAATATATACAGCTTGTATTATTTTTATTTAGCTTTTTTTTTGAGGAAGATTGGCCCTGAGCTAACTTCTGTTGCCAATCTTCCTCTTTTTTCTTTTTTCTCCCCAAAGCCCCGGTACATAGTTGTGTATCATAGTTGTAGAGTTGTAGCTCTTCTATATGGGACGCTCCCTTAGCATGGCTTCATGAGCAGTGAGTAGGTCCGCACCTGGGATCTGAACCTGTGAACCCAGGGCCGCTGAAGCGGAACACATGAACTTAACTGCTATGCCACCAGGCTGACCCCTGTATTATTTTTTTACTTAACATTATTTCATAACTATGTTTCCACCTTCATTTTTAATAATAGGCAGTGAGTGATGATAGAGAGAGAGTAGGGTTTGTGGCTAACCTATGTGTAACCTTGGGCAAGACGCCTAAACCCTTTTGAGCCTCAGTTTGTTCATCTGTGAAATGAGGATAAAATGTAAAGCACATTGTGTGCGGCCTGACATTTGACGAACACTAGCTGTGATTTATTACGCAGTTTGAGCCATATGAGCTTGCTTTTATGGTTTGTTGTTTTGAAGATTTTTGTGGCTGTTTCATGGGCAGTTCCCAGACAATTGTTAAGCTCCTCTAGAGTAAAGATGGAATTTTATTTACTTTGTATCACTTCCTAGGTCTTCTGTTGAAAGGCAGAGGTCTGCCTCAATGGACTCCCAATCATACAGTGTGGTGGCTAACTGCATTTCATTCTAAATAATTTTGCTCTTCAAATGGAAACTTGGTCACTAGGCTTCTATGCTCTAAGACCCCTAAGCTTAGTTATAAGTTGCCAAAGCAGAAAAAGAAGCTTTGGCGAGATCCGTTTATTTCCTACATCATTTCTATCCCCTTCTAGCTGAGAAAGCTGAGTTCAACCAGTCCTTCATGTTCTTCCCACCTCAGTACCTTAACTCTAAAATCTAGGCCGTCTTGGGAAGCAACTTAGGCTTTGTCTGAAAGGGGTGTATCCACTGCTGGGTGTATCTTGCTCAGAACATTCTAATTTATTTATGGGACGAAAGAGTGGTGAAGGCAGTGGAAGGTGGTCTGCAATTCTGATCTGTGTGAAGGCACTTATTTTTAACGTGGTAATGAGGCGGAGGATCAAAGAGTGCCCCCCCCCCCCCCGCCTTTTATCCTCCTCATTTACATATGGCTTTCTGATAGCCAATCACCAAGTGTTTAGTTTGACCCCTCCTCTTCCTGAGAAAAGCACACATGCTTAAAGTTAACGTTTTCATGACAAGTTTAGGAGGTACAAGTTGGAGTTTTACATTAAAAAACGGCTGCTTACCTACGTATTCTGGTATATTCTTTTTTCTAAAGCATCAACTTGTCATTTTAGAGCTAGGCTCTTTTCCTCCATTTACAAAATGAGGAATAATCACTGCGCTGCATGTATTTCATGGACCTAGCAGATAACATCTGTTGAGAAGAAAAGTGCTTTTAAAAATTCTAGTGTTACTTTTGTGTCAGCTGTTTACATGTCTTAACAACTATGTGCATTTTTCCATGTTCTCAATTTTCTGTCTAGTGGTAAAACTCTTGTTCTCCAACACACCTTGATGGCAGTTGCCCAAAAGATTCCTGTTTTGTCTTGTAAGTAGTATCATGCTTATCAATGGTTAGTCGTGTCTGTAGTAATTCTTTATTTCAGTATGAGCTTCTGGTATTTTACCTTCAAAAGATAGTCTCTGTGCTAATTCTCAAATCACATGAGGAGGCACATTTTTGATGATTGCTTAATCTTTCATCCCCAAAAGAAGCTTTCCACCATAAAAAGAGTCAAAAGGCGTTCTCCACACCAGCTTGCCTGAACACATCTCCTTTGCTTTGTTCTTTTTTTCTTCTGCTCTTGAAATCTGGCATGGCTGAAGCCTGGGAAGCAGCACGATTTGAGATGAAAAGGTTATAGTCATCAACACGTCTTCTGTAGATGCATTTCTAGCCTCAAAAGTATGTGGCGCTAGAACATGGCCGGTTCAGGTCTGGCTTTTTCCACCTTTAGACTCTTCCTTTTAGAGTTTAAAGTTTAGACGAATGGCACCATTTCACGTTGTATTGTATTGAATTTTAGGAGAAACATGTCCTTCAGGGTAGAGCTTCTATCAAACCTGTGTGCGCTGACTCTGCAATAATAAGGGGAGAAGACATTTTGCTGAAGCATGAGGAACCAAGCCCCTTGCTTTTGAAAAGTAATTAGGAAATCACCGCTTTTTTTTTTTAATCCCAGTAGATCAAATTTTTGATTGAAAGGAATTGAAAGTTTGGTTTTGCTTTGTTTTGAATGTGACTCACACGAGGAGTTACAAAGTGGAGTTTATTCTTTGGATATGGGAAGGATAAGGTCACTAGAAGAACATGTGAGGGGGCAGAGAGAGTTTTGGAACATGCTGCCTAAATTTTTGAACCAAAAAAATCCCCTAGTTTATGACGTATTTCAGCAGACCAACTGTATGAATGAGAGGCTGATAAGAGCACAGACTAGGTTTGAATCTTGGCTCTACTAACTGGCTGTGTGACAGCAGGTGAGTTATTTAATCCCTCTGTGTCTCAGTTTCCTCTTTGGTAGAATGAGGATAAATCACTACCACCACTAATGCCTACCTGGGAGGGTGATTGCGTGATTAAATGAGTTAATATTTATAAAGTGCGTAGGATAGAAGTTTAGCACACAGTAAATGCCACGTGTCAGCTGATACTATCACCACAAATGTAGGATTTTTATACTGCAAACACTGAAAGATGGCTTTTCTGTAAACATGCCCCAAGTCCTTTTGGGAAAAGTCCTTTAGGTCTTGACTGCCTAGTTTATAGTTTTAAATTTACACCAACATTTCTTTTGTTTTACTAAATGGAGACTCAGTTCCACCCGGAAATCTCAATTCTAATCATTATCTAAAAGCCTTGACTGACAAATAACATGATCTGTTGGAAAGTATTTTTCAAGAATCACTTGATGATGAAAGTTAACTGATAAACAAATTAGAGAACAAATAGCAACAGTCAATAGTCAAAAGAGAGTATTCTCCGCATCACAGAAAGTATGTGTTTTAATTCTATACATCCCAGTTTGTAATCTTGTGTGTGTGTAGTTGTTCGATCAGTCCTTGTCTTCCTAATTAGATGTTAAACTCCGTGAGGGTAGCAACTGTGTTTTGCTCACCATTAAATTCCAGTACCCAGTATCTGTTACATAGCAGGCATTCGGAAGTAGTTGTTGAATGAATGAATGAATGAAAGAATGGGTGGCTTAGTAATAAAAAAATACCTTGAAAGTCATTGTGTTTATAGAACAGCCTTTTAAGAAGTTCGTGTGCAGTTTATAGGGTTATTCGTACTCTTAATATTTCTATTAAGAAAGTAGAAGCCTGACAGAGAAACTGAGGTGCAGAGAGATTCATTAACTTAGCAAAAAGGCAGGCTTGAGGACGGACGAGCCTCCAGTTTTCTGAGTCCCAGTCTGAGTCTGTTTCCGGTAAGATGAGAAAGGATTTGGAGAATCAAGAAATGGCACCTTATTTATCTCTTTCATATTTTCCTTTCTTTTCCCCTGCCATAGTTCCATGACTCAGAGCCCCGTCTCCCAACTGTCTTGGAGACAGTTCCTGACATTCTGATAAAATTTGAGTGTGCTGCTGGCTCCCAGGTAGGTGTCTTGAACATCAAAGTCTTAGTATCCGCAATGACAATTTAAAGTGAATGTGGCATCTCACTAAAAAATTACCACATTGGCAAATAGATGACTTTTTATTTAGCTCCTGAAAATACCGTTCAGAAAGACATTCTTAACCATCTGGAAACTATTTTGAGGAAATTAAAGTTTTGGAGCTCAATTCTACCAATGCTTCCCTCTTGCCTTTATTATTATTATTATTTCTCTATTGCCTTGCCCTCAAATCAGATCCTAAAGCTTGTTTCCTATGAAACGGCTCCCAACAAATTTGCAAGTCAGACTCTTTGCCCTCTCTCCTCTGTGACTTTCAGACATTCCTCTGCTTTTGCTCTAAGTTACGTCTACGTATCACAGACATAAATGTTCTTATTTTTTTGCTATTCTTAGCACATGTGGAGATGATTTAGTTTCTGAAAGAAGGTTCCTTGGACACCTACTTTATACAGAATCCAAATCCTATGGAATCAGAGAGAGGTTTTTCTGTCTCTTTAAAGTGTAAACCAGAAGCATAATCAAACTAAATTAAAAAAAATCAAATTAGGTCAATAGAATAATGTTCCATATCATTGGGATGAGAATTTAATGTTGGACAATTTATAGTTATTGCTATTATGCCATGCACAACTCTACCCAGTTTGGTTATGTCCATTGGAGATGTAATTATCTGTCAGACTTATTGGCTCTCTTGTTTCATTTCAGCCTACATGCTGGCTTAAGGTTTCATAAAACCATGATTGACTAAAATGCTTAAGGAATGAGGGCTTGTGTTTCATTTAATTTTTTGGTTAGCTGAAGTTCAACCAGAAAACTCTTGGCTTTAATCCCTGTTGAAAAACTTGCTAAAATCATTTCATTTTCTTGCGTCAAAAGGATAGCACAATGGAAGAGTCTGTCACTGATAGTTAAGAGCATTACAAGTTCCTTGGGATCATTTCTGACTATTATAAAATGTTACAGATGGAGGTTAGAGAGGTTGAAATGAATATGGAAACTAGTTAAAAAGTAGACCTCTGGGGTCAAACAGCCAGTTACCTCTATCTTTTAAAAACAGATGATAAACTAGAATTTAATGAGTACCTGCTACTTGCCAGGCCTTAGACTCTCCCTTTCAGGAGCCCGATTCTGGTGGAGGAGAGGGGAGTGTGTTTACAAATAATGACTGTACAATGTAATAAGTGCTTAAGAAAGTATGCAGCAAGTGCTATTGCAGCTTAGAGCAGAGGACTACCAATGGCCTGAGGATGTCAAAGACCTCATCTGGGGGAAGATAATGGTCTGGGTCTTGACATATGCATAGGAGTTAAGTAGAGAAAAGGAGGTAGGACATCCTTGGCCTAGAAAGCAGACTTTGAAATACACAGGGATGTAAATGAGGGCAATCCGTCTAGGGACCTGGTATGTATGTCTGTGTGTCCGGGCAGTGAGAGACTGTTGGCAGATGAATCCGGACAGCAGGCTGGGGCAGATTGTAAAGGGCCATTTACACAGAGTTCAAAAGCTATTTTGTAAGTAACATGTAACACTGGAGTTAAACAATCTGATTTGTGTTCCAGAAAGATTACTCTGGCACTGGTGGGAAGGAAGCATTGGAAGGAGGAACAGACCATTTTAATTAACTAGTTAATATTTCAAAAAGTCTTTTACCGTTTTACTGTTTTATTGACCTGAATTGTAGTTTGTAATATTATTTCACTCGTAAGTAGGAAAACATTTCCGTTTTCTTCTTTCATTTATGTGCCATATTATTATCTTCACTTTGAATATTGGGAAACTGAGGCACAGTAGGCATGTGACTTCCCCAAGTTTCTGAATGGAATCCACTGAGAAACTGACTCAAAGCCAGGTCTCAAAGATTCTTTCAGCAATTGCTAGACCACACTCCTCACTATTACAGCATATTTATGATATAATTAACTTTCAGAAAGCCATATGGCTTTTGTTACAGATACTAAAGGAATGTGCTTTTCATAACAAATGGTATATGGCCTCCAATAGCTCTTTGCTTGCATGTTTTAACAAAATGAACATGTACATAAATTAGATGCCTCAGGTCAGTTAGCAAACTGAAGTTGATTTTCCTCTGCTCCCCCTAATTACAAATGCATTTCTGACAACTATCAAGGAGGTTTTTGGCAGCCTGTGGCTGTAAACATACGTAGTGTGGCTCAGATGATCCTTTTCTCCTATGGCATTGTCCTTTTGAAGAGTCTGCATTTGTCTCTTATTCACAGTGGAGTACGCAGCTCGGAAACGGGCAGTTCTGATGAAGCTGCATGCTCTTGGAATTGTGGGGAAATTAAACGACTTAAATGATACACTGGCAAAAGGAACAACTGAATGAGAACCACTGAGCTGAAAGTTGACATTTATCTTTGGTCACTTAAATGATGCAAGGCTGATGGATACATGATAAATGCTCTCATGCTGAACTAATTTAATAGCAGTTAAGCGTGAGGGCTTACACTTAATCTCTCAGAGTTATTTAGAAACCTTTCTATTTTAGGTAACATGCCTTAAAGTTCTGCTTTCTTAGTTTATACGGTGTCTCATCCTACTGTTGATTTAACAGGTTTGCTGATAGAGTCTGAGAATGAACTCCTTGCAACTTTCTCATTATCATGTTACAATATTCACCACTGACTATTTGTACTCAATGTCAATGACATTATCTCATTGGAATTCCCTGGACGCTGAATTCACAAGATAGTCCAAAATGTTCTCGTCTGTGATGCAAAAATACGGCACAATTACTGTAAGTCAGTTGGTTCATAAAGGATTTGAGTTTCAAATTTAGCTACTCATCATATTGGCAAGTCATTTGCATTTTTTTAATGCTTGTGTTTACATTACAGTAATAATAAAATTATTTTGTTAATTAAGTGGAAGTATATCAACTATAAAAGGAAACTTAAAATATATTAAAGTATATAAATATAATATATAAGTATTTAATATATAATATATTAAATATATTATATAACTAAAGTACATAAGTAAAAATACATTTTAATTAATATTAAAATATTTAAACCCTTCTATTCAAAAGCTTAATTTCCTAAGAACAAAAAACATGTAATTTAGGATAATTTATTCATGAAGAGTAAACCAAATATTTTAAATAATAAATTAAACGTTTAGTCTGTCTTTTTCTGGTCTAAAATGACTCATTCAAATCCTGTTCATACAAAAGGAAAGTGTTTGTTAACTTGTATTCTAATTTGTCTTGTATTTACTATCTCTGTTCCTTTTTTAGACAAGTCATAGCTTCTCTTTTCATAAAATCATATCTTCCATTATGTTATAATTACAAACCGTGGACTCATAGGATCAATGAATCACAGGGCTTGATGGAATAAGCCTTCAGCAATCATCTTGGCCTCCAGGGTATCTCTAAACCGTGAATTGAAAAACAAGGTGAGTAAGAGACACCTTTAGCCAGAAATATGTTTTGTCTAGATAAAGAGAAAGGTAAACCTGGGGACTACTTTCCTCTTTAGAAAAAATATTTCTTTTTTTTTTTCAAAGTGAAACTCACCCTAAACTGAAATTATTGGAATAATAACCCCACCAGAAAACTTGTCGTGTGTGAAAGTATGAAACCATTTAGACTCACTTCATGTTTGAGGATTGGATACTAGGATCTGTAAGACTCCAGATGAGAATGTTTCAGAATGAAAGATTCAGCCCTCATCTAGTCAAACATTATTTATTACATGACTGCAAAATATAAAACATTAAGTACAAGATTTGTAAACAAATTAATACTACATAATCTATAGAAAGCCGAAAAACAATTTGGAAGAGAAAGTAATTAGGGTAACATTTATGTACTAACAAAAGTCAGTTGGAAGTTGAAATAAAACGTTACTTTCTTAACTGTCACAATTCACTCATGTGAAGACCACTCCCACCCTGCTTATAGACTCTGTAGCACTTGGAGGCAATTCTATTAGAGGATATGCTTTAAGACGCTGAGCCAGTAGAGCTAACTGTGTGGAGAAGTAAGATCAACATTTCAAGCACACTTAACCCCCTGGCTTCTTATAAGATGGTTCCTTCATGACTGAACAAATGTGAACACAAAAAGAGAGACCTGGTTCACTAAAATGACTTTGGGTATTTGGGTTAATTTGAATTTTACATTCTAAAAATGTTATGATATGCAAAGACACAAACAACTTGTTTCTCCGTATTTCCAAATCCTGTGCCAAATTATTTTCAAAAACAAATATGGTTATGAGGGAAATGGCCAAGACCAAACACAACTGGCTTCAAAGGAAGGTGGATCCTGTTACTGGAAGATGTGTTTTGTTCTGCTGAGCACCCTGTTGGGTCTGAATATTCGTTTTTTTTTTTTGCTGAGGAAGACCGGCCCTGAGCTAACGTCTATTGCCAATCCTCCTCCCTTTTTTTCCCCCAAAGCCCCAGTAGATAGCTGTATGTCATAGTTGCACATCATTCTAGTTGCTGTATGTGGGAAGCCGCCTCAGCATGGCCAGAGAAGCGGTGTGTCGGTGCGCGCCCAGGATCCGAAGCCCGGGCCGCCAGTAGCGGAGCGCGCGCACTTACCCGCTAAGCCGCAGGGCCGGCCCCCTGGGTCTGAATATTCTAGGGTGGTCTTAGTACTAGTTTTAGAGATTGGACATGCAGAGAGCTGAACCGGAGTTGGGAAGATATAGGAAAGAAAGAGTAGAGGAGGAGACATGGAAGAGAAGAGGAGAGTAGCCAGGGAGATGATGTGACACTGGGAAAACACAGAGGGTAAAGGCAGTGACTGATGGATTCTTAAGAGCAAGAATGTTTAATATTTAATGAAATTGTTTCCAACTCTTCAACTTTTAGTAAAGCCTGTCATAATCATTCGTGCGTTGAGGGCTTCCTTTTGTTTTTGGATTGAAATTTATGGGAAAGGCCTCATTCCATGCAGGGTGGGATAGGGTCAGCATGAACAGAAAGAGCCGTAGATGAACTCATTATGCAGAAGCAGGCACTCAGAGTCAAGGAAGCCCTGCACACATACCAGCTCCACTTCTCTCCATCTCCCCAAGCGTCTAGAACTTTTGGAATGTGCTTCCGTCTTCCAGAACCCAGGGGATGGTTGTTTGAGTCAAGGAGAGAGTAGATCCCAGCTGATATTTGAGTTATATTGATACAGTCTGCAAATATAGTAATTTATTAAGGGTAGAAGTAGGAATGGAAAATTTTGATCTCTAGGGCTCCGCTTTCTTTCCTAGTGTTAATTATCTGCAGCATGTGATGCTGTTGGCATTTTCTTCTACAAACATACAAGGCATTTAGCATTTATTTTCATTTTTTTTTAAGTCAAGTCCAATTATGTGTCTGGTAAACCAAAAGATATTGCAAAAATCCGTGGCAATGGTTTTGAAACTATTTTGTGCATTTGCATTTATTGAAAGTGTAATTATAGGCTGCCTCTCTCTGCAGCATTCCCCATGGGATGCAGGGGAATTCGTTTGTATGTGGAAATCATTATAGGAAGCAGTGTTGTGTGAGGCTTGCAGACTGGTACCTACATGTTTAAAGATGCCCGCCTTTTTTTGGCTTATCATCACTTATGAATAATAGCTGTGGGCTATAGCGCAAAAAGTATCAATGACCCACTGCTTGAACTTCTCTTCTAAAAGGGCAAATTTCACATGTCTAAAATGAAGATGAATCTGAGGTTTAATTTGTCTACGTTGTTAGAGTTTTTATCTACATACCTACATTGTATTCTGCTGTATTATTAGTGGCAAAATATGCACATTTATAAATGGATGAGAGAGAGAGAAAGAGAGAAGGAAAGACAAAGAAAAGCAGAGATGTTTTACGATATGGTATAGGCAGCATGCCTAATTCCTTTATTTGGGAAGTCTCTCATACTCTGGTTTTAACAGATATGCCTTGTACTGCTACATCTTTGCGTTATGATGGGGGCTTCAGGGGAAAGTCATTTGATGGAGCAACTCCTCTATGGTATATCTTGACATTTGAGAACCTTCTAGAAAACACTGAAGTATACAAACAGAACAAGTACCTTGACTACCTATCTACGTTTAGCCATAACTACACTATTCCCATGGTTATGGGAAAGGCTGACGGCCAAGTTCTTGTCTGACTTTGAATCTAGTCAAGTCCTTACAAGTTATGAAGCTTCAGGGCAAAGTTTAATTTTCCCAAGACTCATAGAGCCTACTGTTTAGTGATACTATATTATATTTCTGCTTAAAAAAAGATGACACGGACTAACTGACTTTATGGAAATCTGAAATGGAATCCAAATATTAGGTGATTTTAATCCAAACAAAATATAACCCATAAAAACAAGGATTGTTATTAAATCTGGAAACGCTATATCTTCCTTTGCTTTTCAAAGTGAGTCTAGGACCATTTAGACCACATAAAGCTACCTTGTTTTAGAGTCTGGAGACCACTTCACTGTGTGGCTTTCAAAATGCCAAGTATGTTCTCAACAATCTTTTCCTGTCTCATGTTCTCCAACTTTTATTCATAGAGGGCTGTGTGTGTGTGTGCTATTTTACAGTTGCCTGTACTGAACTTCATCTTCCTAAATTGGGCCTATTTTTCCAGGCTATCAGGATTTGGGAGCATTCTCATTTCTGCCAGCTTATCATTTGTTTCTCCCAGACTCTTGTCATTCACAAAATAGCAAGTGTACCATGTACAAATTCATTTAGTCATTGACAGATATGGTGATGAGGGCAGAGCAAAGAGAATTCTACAGCATGCCACTGGGGCCCGCCCTGCAGGGTAACACGCGACTGTTAATCATGGCTCTGTGGGTGTGGTTGTTCAACCAGTTTAAAAATTATTTATTCAACAAATATTTATTGAGTGCTCCCTCTGAGCCAGGCTTCGCGCTGGGTGGTGGAAATGAGAAATAATACTTTCTCTGACGTCAAACACTTTATCAAGAGAAAGACATGGAAATGAAGAGCTGTTATGAAGTGTGATAATGCCAAAGGGATACATTAGGCAAGGGACTTAAAATCCTGCCTGGAGTTTTGTGAAAGAATAAACTGAGCAGAGTAAGAAATCTTTTGAATTTGTTCAAAATGTGTTCAACTTATTCCATAAATTTTAGAAATAGTTTATCAAATCATGAAGAAAATCCTATCAGAATTTTGATTATAATTGCATTAAATGTTTAACTTTATAAATTCAATATTCTTATCTAGAACCATGATATATATCTCATTTAATTTCCACATATTTTAAGAAGATGATTTTTAGATATTTTGTTTTTTGTTGCTCTTAAGAATAGGGCTTTTTTCATACCTTATAAGTGGTGTTTGTGGGTTTCCAAGAAAGCTATGGGTCTTGACTCATTATTTCTCATAGTTTTTCATTTGACTTAATTGAGTTTTCTAAATCAAAAGTCATTATGTATGGATAATGATAATTTAACCCCTTATTTTTAAACATCTTATTTGGTTGTGTATTTCATCACACTCAATATTTTCAAATACTGTAATATAAAATACTTGACTTCAGTCACATCCACTTGCATTTCAAACACCTACCGTCCAGCTTCCCAGGACACCAGCAGACTTAAATTTCAGCAGAAAGTAGACACAGGAAGTATTGCACCTACTCACACCCCATGGAAATGCAACATTCTTTTTCTAAGACAGGCTCACTGCTTAGTGATACCGTGGATGCTCCTGCTATCTTACATTTTTTTTTAATATGTAATAAATGTAATTGGAAAATTAAGAAAATTGTTGAAATTAAGATTGGAAATAAGAGTAAGAAAAAAATGGGGTGTAAAAATATAGAGGAACACTACCACGAGACCAGTTTATGACAGAGGTGATTCAATTTATGAATGCATCATCAGGGATACATATGGATGTTAGCAGAGTTACGTAATCTTGATCAATAGGTATTGCGTGTGGTTCAGTTCCTATTGTACATTCTTTCCATCCATGCTCCTCTTTCCTGAAATAGGAATTGCTGTAATGACAGCAGCAGGCATCCTTATTTTAGTTTTTCAAACATGGAAGGCATATGTATATATTTGCATTTTAGAAAGGTCACTCCGATGACATGGTGAAAGACGGATACAGGAAGACAAAACTGTCAACAGACTTGTCAGAAACTAAAGTAATATTGGAAAATATGAAGAAGTGGGTCTGATCTGTGAGGCGTGAGGAGGTGGAATCAATTCTTCATGAGGAATTAGAAGCAGGGCCGAGTAGAGGAGAAATCAAGGAGAGTTCCCAGGTTTTTGGATTGGGTGAGTGAGAGGACTGAGATGCTAATATTGGCAATAGAAGAGGAGGAGCAGGTATGAGAGAGAAGATAATGAATTCAATTGTGCACACTTCGGATTTGAGATGCCTGTGTGACCTCAAGTAGAGATGGTAGGTAACACATGGATTTGGCACACAGGAAAGAAGGCAAATCCACCAAATTTCTATCCAGTATCTATTTCTTTCTCTGGGGCACAAGGAAATAATAAAACACATTGGGTCAGGATTACAGCAAGAATACAAACAATACAATAAATGACTTGCATATGAGCTCATGTGAAACTCTTCTAAAGAAGTCCTTTTTTTTTTAATTGTGGTAAAATATACATAACATAAAATATACCATTTTAATATTTTTTTAAATTGGAGTATAGTTGATGTAAAACATTATGTTAGTTTCAGGTGTGCAACATAGTGATTTGACATTTATATACGTTACGAAATGATCACCACAATAAATCTGGTAACCATCTGTCACCATACAAAGTTATCACGATATTATTGACTATATTCCCTCTGCTGTGCATTACATCTCATGACCCATTTATTTTATAATGGAAGCTTGTATCTCTTAGTCCCCTTCACCTATTTTTGCCAATCCCCCTACCCCTTTCCCCTCTGGCGACCACCAGTTTGTTTTTTGTATCTATGAGTCTATTTCTCTTTTATTTTGTTTTTAGATTCCACATAAAAGTGACTCGTACAGGATTTGTCTTTCTCTGTCTGACTTATTTCACTTAGCATAATACCCTCTAGGTCCATTCATGTTGCAAATGGCAAGATTTCATTCTTTTTTATGGCTGAATAATATTCCATTGTGTATATATATATATATATATATATATATAATGGATATATATACCACATCTTCTTTATCCATTGATCTATCAATGCACACTTAGGTTGCTTCCATATCTTGACTATTATAAATAATGCTGCAGTGAACATAGGGGTGCAGATATCTTTTCGAATTAGTATTTTTGTTTTCCTAGAGTTAATACCCAGAAGTGGAATTGCTGGATCGTATGGTAGTTCTATTTTTTTTTTGGTGAGGAAGATCAGCCCTGAGCTAACTTCCGATGCTAATCCTCCTCTTTTTGCTGAGGAAGATTGGCCCTGGGCTAACATCTGTGCCCATCTTCCTCTACTTTATATGGGATGCCGCCACAGCATGGCTTGGCAAGCGGTGCCTTGGTGCACGCCCGGGATCCGAACCTGTGAACCCCGGGGCCGCCGCAGCAGAGCGCACGCACTTAACCGCTGCACCACAGGGCCAGCCCCCTGGTAGTTCTATTTTTAATTTTTTGGAGGAAGTTCCATACTGTTTTCCATAATGGCTGCACCAGTTTACATTCCCACCAACAGTGAACAAGGGGCCATTTTAATCACTTTTAAGTGTGCAGTTCAGTGGAATTAAGTACATTCATGTTGTTTCACAGCCATCACCACCATCCATCTCCAGAAAATTTTATCTTTCCAAACTGAAACTCTGTACCCCTTAAACAATCATTCTCCATTTCTCCCTCCCCCAACCCCTGGACATCACCATTTTACTTTCTGTCTCTATGAATTTGACCACTCTAGGTACCCCATATGAGTGGAATTGTACAGTATTTGGCTTTTTGTGTCTGGCTTATCTCACTAGGCATAATGTCTTCAAGGTTCATCCATGTTGTAGCCTGTGTCAGAATTTCATTCCTTTCTAAGTCTGAATAATATTCCATTATGTACATATACTACATTTTGTTTATCCATTCATCTGTCAAGGGACACTTGGATTGCTTCCCTCTTTTGGCTATTGTGAATAAATGCTGCTATAAACACGGGTGTACAAATATCTGTTTGAGTCTTTGCTTTCAGTTCTTTTGGGTATATACCCAGATGTTGAACTGCTGGATTATATGGCAATTCTATGTTTAATTTCTTGAGGAACCACCGTACTGTTTTCCACAGCAACTGTACCATTTTACATTCTCACCATCAATGCCCAAGGGTTCCAGTTTCTCCATGTTCTCACCAACACTTGTTATTTTCTGTTTTTAAAATTTTTTTATACTAGCCATCCTAAGGGGCATGAAGTATTATCTCATTGTGGTTTTGATTTGCATTTCCTTAATGATTAGTGAGGTTGAGCATCTTTTCATGTGCTTATTGGCAATTTATATATCTTCTTTGGAAAAATGTCTATTCAAGTCCTTTGCCCATTTTTTAACCGAGTTGTTCGTCTTTTCATTCTTGAGTTGTAAAGAAGATTTTTAAACTCTAAAGAGAGGGGTCAAATTCTGATCATTTACAGAATTCTCACTTCCGTTATTTGCAACTAATAACTTTATTCCTTTAGAAGACAGCATATGAAGCACTGAATTAAAATGCGAGTAAGTGGAACTCATTTCAGGTACCTTTGGTACAGATCTAATATTTCTAGCTATCCTGTTCTAGCCAGATGCTTGAAATAAATTTTCACTTAATGAATCAATGCATATTTCTGTTTGTCCACATTCACAACTATTTCTGAACTCAGTCAAAAATTCTAAGAACTTCTCTCAGACTCTTGCCTATCTAAATACCAGATAAATATATACAAATGACAGTATTTTTCCATTTTCAGGATATATTTGGCGTTAAACTCAGGACAAAAGAAGACACAAACTTTAGCCTGTGGTTTGGGTCCCCCAACCCTCACAAAGGTATTTGTTTCCACCCACTGCCTCACAAGGATGCTATTGCTCTATGTACATCTGAATCTGTTTATAATTTGAGAATAGAGGTGAGAAAGAATGTTGATTTTCTATTTTGTAACATTTTTGTGGTGGCACCGATATTTTTATGAAATCCAACCATGAAATTTCCCTTTTCTGAAAAGATAACACATGAGGAATTATTTTAAAAGAGTAAACTATTTAACTAACTACCCTTATGTGCTCCAAAATAAGCTGCACTCAATTGTTTGTAATTGGTTTAGCTAGCTGATTTGGGGGCAGTAAATTTTAATAGATTTCTATGATACTCAGCAATTTCTACATCAACAAAGGGAACTACATTATTTTAAAATGCCCCAGAGTATAAAGTAGTGTTTATAGAGGCACTCAGTAAAGTGTTGTTTTGTAAATGTCCTAAAATCGTTTTCATATGTTATCATTTATTTATTCCCAAACAGATTGTAAGTAACTCAAAGGAGCTGTTTTTAATCCCCTTTTATTGCATAATATAATGGTCTTTGTACAGTGCTTGCTAAATAAATGTTGCTGACTGATCTGGCGCTTGATGGAACGTTTTTATGGGCTATTCAAAAGTTGTTTTAAATTTTGGGTGGAAGGAAAAGAGGCTTTAACATTTATAGCATTTCTGTTAGATAACCAGTTTTAATACATTCTGAGAATTTCAAATATAATGGGTGAGTAGGCGCATGTGTTCTGTGTTCTAGCATTCGAATTGCTCTTCCGCCATGTCCTATTCAGTTTCATTACCGTTCCATTGACGAAATCAATATCCATCAGCCTGTGGCAGACAGTGCTATTTGCTTCTCACATGCCGTACTTTTTCCTAGGGGTAGCCTCTATTTTGTCTCTGCCGTGGCACTTGTTTAGAACTAGGAAAATCTTTAGTATAAGATTAGGAGATACTTTTCTCATCATTTGTAAATTGGAGAGAATCAGCTCTTTCTATACCAACAAAGTGAAATATATATATTTTTAATCCTCTAGAACTACACTTTCCAATATGGTAGCCACTACCCACATGTGCCTGCATAGTACTTGATGTGTGGCTAATCCGAATTGAGATGTGCTATAAGTGTAAAATACACAATGGATTTTCAAGTCTTAGTACAAAAAAAGGAATATATCTCAATTTTTTAAATATTGATTCCATGTTGAAGTTATATTATTTTGGCTATATCGGGTTAAGTAAAGTATATAGTTAAATTAATTTCCCATTTCTTTTCCCTTTGTTTTAATGTGGTTGTTAGAGAATTTAAAATTACGTATGTGGCTCACATTAAATTTCTATTGAACAATACTGCTCTAGAGCAAGGTTTCTCAACTCCAGCAGTGTTGACATTTTGGGTCAGATAATTTTTGGTTGCAAGGGGCTGTCCAGTGTGTTGTAGGATGTTTAGCAGCATCTCTGGTCTCTACTTACTAGATGCCAGTAAATCCCACTCCCCTTAGCTGTGACAACCAAAAATGTCTCCAGATGTTACAAATCTCTCCTGAGGGGTTAAATAGACCCTGGTCGGGAACAATCCTTGAGAGTGTAAAACTGCTGATAGAGGTATCTACTAGGAGGTAGCTTTGTACGTGTTCTAAGGTCTTCTTCGTAGGTTTAAAAATTACTTTATCCAAATAGATCACACACAATTTATGGGACCTATTTTTAACCTCACTTTGGTGCATAATATATAGTGTTCTGTGCACAGTGGGAGGTCAATAATTGCTCTTTACTTTTTCAACTTTTTCAGTCCCAATTTTTCACCGCCCCTAACTTTTCTAGGCAGTTAGTTCACAAAATAGATGGGGCTGTTAGTCCCACATTGGTCTTTTCAAATTTTGACATTTAGTGATCACCATCCACAGTGTTGTTTTTTATACACAAGCAGTGCTATGAGTCAATTAATCAGACTTACTTCAGGGACAAAATCTGCTCAAAAGTCAGTGTATTAACTGTCTGGGGAAGTGCTGAAAGCAGCCGGGACCCCTGCCCTGCAAAAGCCCAAAGACACTCTAATAGAAGCTCACTAATTTTAGAAGAAATGATTTTCATCTTGGTCACAGCTGTCGGCATTCCAGGGCTCTCATTCTGTCTATCGAAATGAGGACACACGGTTAGATGTTTGGTTCTGTCCGAGGATTTGGTGACATCATTTAGAGAATTACTAGGCTGCCCGTGTATTGGTTTTATGTATAGTAAATAACTATTTAAAACTGGTTTATAAGGATAAGGATGGGTTTGGAAAAGCTGACCCAGAGTTGGTTCTTAGAGAAAAATGCCTCATTTATGAGAACGTTTTCCTAAATTGAAGTGTGGAGATTGCTTTTCTGGATAACATCCAGTGTCACTGGCCACTCATACATGTATAGGAAACTGCCAAGGGCCACAGCAAGATTTGCTGGCCCCATAGCTATATCTCTGGTTCTTTCCTTTCCTGCTCAAATTTCAAGCATTTGAGCAACTTGCTAACAATTTATATAGTTAAATGGTGGCATCGTCCTTTGAATACCATGGTTGTGATATAGTTGTAACTTAAGAAAGCCCCTCCATCCGCTGCCACAAACTTTGTAGATCTCATGTGGCTTTTTGCAGGGGGCTAGCTGTTCTGTCTCATATTGGACAGTGAGTCAGTTTCTAGCTGGCATTCCGGCTTACCTCCAGATATGTTCAGAAGCCACTCTGAATGCAGACAGTGATCATTGCTTATCTGTTTATCATCACTATGGGTAACTCTGGTTGAACTCAGTTAAATTTAGCCCATATTTTAAAAAAGAGCAATTTCCTACTCCCTGAAATGCTAGATTCCTTGGCTTACTAGATCTTTTTTCTAAAATGTATGCTAGTTTCCTTTTTGTTAATTTGCAAGCTGGATTTCTTAGGCCAATATTCATCACCAGGGCTTTAAGTATGGCTATTTCACTATAGACCCATGACACACACTTTTGTTACCTTGTAGAGAAAAGAGTTTAGGAGAAACTCTACACAGAATGCAATCATTTCGACTTAGAGGTTGGAGAGTTTCAAATTAGGTCACATCTAACAGTTGCTTTTTGATTACGATCTTAAATTATCAGTATACCTGTTTCTGCCAATAGACCATGAGTGCAGTACGTGGAGGAATCATGTCTTCAAAGAATGTAGCATGCTCAGTATGTTTAAAATAAACATTTTAACATATCAGAAGGCAATAAGTTTTTCACAGTATGGGAAAATGAGGAAAACGAGAATCATGGATTCAAAATATTCCACCTCCTATACTTGTTGACAACAAATCCTATTGCCATCACTCAGACCTGGCTTTTAACAAACAGAAAGCAAAACAGCAAGCCCTGTCCACTTGCCTCAGTCATTGGACGTACTTGAATTTACCTCCTGACTTTGTATGTATTTTTTTTTTTTAAATAGATCTTGGAAATGACATTCAAACTTTAGCCAGAAAAACTACCCCCCAAAACAACAACAACCCATTTGTACCCTGTCCTCTCCCCAAAACACACTGTCATCATTGCTTTTCAAGCTACATGAATAAAGTAGTTTAGAAACCATCATTGGAAAACAGTGAGACTGGGAAATTGAATCAAGTAGGTTTAGTGTCAGGCATTGTACAAGTTGGCTATGGTCTAAACTTGGACATAAATCCAACGCATTTGGAAGTCACTTATACTTGGCCACATAAAATACAATTTTGTGTAATTTGAATGCTTTGGCCAATATTAATCTGTAACTGCCAATATGAGTCTAAATAATAGGGTTACATCAAAGTTTCAGGGGCCACAAAGTGCTATTTTGCTCTAAATTTTGGTAAATTATAGAGTATCCTTCTCTGAGCAAGCAAATAAATAAGCAATAATGGAAATAACCCACTCTCTTTAGACCACCCTGTTTTGATGCTACCATTTTTCTCAGTCCTCCTCAAGTTCCACAAAATTGTTTACTTAGCACAACCTTTGTTTGCTCAAAGAAAGATTTATTTATCCGATGTGCCTATTAAGTACAAAGTACATTCAGGATTTTTGAACTCTAATTGCCCGAACCATTTGTTTTACCTTAAATTCTGTTTTATATTGCTTTGCTTTATCTTGCAATGATAAATCTTACACCTCACTTTGTAGGTGTAAGTGTTATTTTCACTCCACCTTCATGGCTAGCCAAAATTGTAAAACACCAGATCAATACTTAGTAGCTTTTATGTAGTTTGTAATCCCAATGGCACTGAAAAGATAATTCTAAGCACATAGCGGACCCAATGGTATTGAATTGCCAATATTAATTTCATAAAGACAGGGATTGTCACTGGTTTTGTTCTTTGTTATATCTTTGATGCCTGTAACAGTATCTGGCATATTATAAGTGCTCAGTAAATATTTTTTGAATGAATTAATGAATTAATGCCCAGTAATAATTAATAGTAGTCAGGCCTTTCTTAAAAATACAGAGAATAGTTCATTCTGCTTATTGGAAAGCATTTCTAGACTTTTGAGGATTGTTCACTTTTTACCACAATGATTTGGTGGGTTTTTTTGATTAATACTATATAAATTACTTGAGAGACCACCCCCCATGCTTATTTTTGCACTAGTGTGGACCTGACCTTAGAATCTTCCCTCCAAAGACCAGTGCAATCAGAGAAAGAACAAGGAAACATCCCACCACAGGAAACAGTCATACAATGAGTATTATCCCAGGCAGGGAGTTGGGAAAAGGAAGACAGGTACCAGCTCTAAGTAAAACGAATTCCAATTTTCTTGATGTAAGAATGAGAGATAATTCCCTCCTCAAGTTCTGTTGGGTGAAATAAAATAGGTTTAGATATTTTCTTTCTTATCTGTCATATCTAGCTATCATATCTATCTATCTAATCTATCATATCTATCTAATCTATCAATCTATCTACCCACCTATCTATCTATCTATCTATCTATCTATCTATCTATCTATCTATCTATCTATCATCTCTCTACCTGTCTATCCTCTATCTATCTTTCATTTACCTATCAAGAGAGGGCCAAGGATTCACGGATTGAAGTGGTTCACTGATTGCAGGGCCTGCCATTTAAGCCACCTGAAATGTATATAACTTTCTTCATGCCACTCATTATATAAGTAGAGCTACATTTATTGAATTCTTACTGTGTACTAGCCATTTTAACTTACACAGCAAAAAAATCTCATTTAACCCTTAAGACAATTCATGAAGTTGGTGCTATTTTTTATCACCTCTATTTCACAGGTGAGGAAACTGAGGTTCAGAGCACTCAATATATTTGCCCACATGACCAAAGTGGGATTTAAAACTGGAAGATATGACTCCACAGTGTGGACTTTTAATGCTAGGATAAACTGCTTTAATGGTATTTACCTTATATTGTTGTTTATTGCTGTTTTTTGTCTCTCTTACTTGACTGTGAGATTCTTGAGGGCTTGAACTGGGTCTTGTGCATCTTTATATTTTTCATAATATCTTTCACAGATCAGCATCTTGTAACATAGTGGATGCCCAGTAAATGTACCAGATGGAAGACAATGCTTTTACAGCTGAAACTTGGAAACCTATGTGCCATAACAATTAATAAATGACCCTAATGTCACTCTGAATCTCACTGGTTTAGGTGCATTTATGCATATATTTTTCATTTTTTGCAAGTCAAAAAAATACAGAGGTAAGAAGAAAACAACTAGCATGCTCAAAAATTCTGATTCAGTTTCAATCTCTGCTCTTAACCTCCCACTTGCTTCTGATTTTCATTTCTTCACAGCATGGACTGTGAAATCAGCTTGGGGGTAGTGGTTTTCCAGGAAAATTTCGTCAAGACTGTGGGATTTGTTTTCTTTTGACTTGGAGGATAGAATCTGCCGCAAGTGATTAACTTGAGCGTTCTCTTGAAAGACGAGCTTTGAGCTGGGGTACTCAAAGGGACAGTATATTGTGGCTGTTGTTCCACTGGTGGTGAAAATATCCCACCAAAACTTTGGGTGAGCTGGACTTGGGAACATTTCCTTATTCACGTTGGAGTCTCACAGGTAGGATTGGCCAAGAAGGTTCAGGCTCAGTGGCCTTCTCCCATCTGGGCCTCTGCCAGTGAGGGCCTGAGGCAGTCTTAATTCTTACATTGACTTCAGATTCCCCATATCTTGCACTATAATTATACTCTATGGCTATGAGCATAGGTAGTAGCATCTGTACAAGATGATCATCAGAGGAACCGCTAAAGTGATTGGTTATAATTCAAGATATGGACTAAGCCGTGTTCACTGGTAGGGTCGCTGCATTAAAAGGCAATGCATATTCATACACATGCTCTTCTGTTCTGCCTCTGCTCTTATATCTCTAGGTGAGTGAATAAGCCAACGTCTTTTGTAAAGATTCAACCTCTTCCCCCAAAGGCACGTCTGAATGCGCTGGTTCTCAGATTTTCATTTGTAATGGGAAGTAGGATACTCTATTTAGCCCTGCTACGGTAGGTCCCCCAAATCTAAGACTAAAAGCTCTTTCTTGGCATCTAAGGCCCTTCAACTACTTTAGTAGCATGGGGTTCATTGAGTGTATGCATCCTCAGGAGCATGCAGGGAAGAGGGATGTTTGGTAGAACAGAATTTGAGTATTTTTGGATTCTTGGTTACACTATCTAAACTGCATCTATCTTATCTTAACCTCTACCAATGTTGTCAAAGTTCAAAACATTATTCTGGATGCTTCAGAGTTAATAACATACAGATAGTTTCTATCTTAACTCATGTTTATAAGAAATGGTGGGAGTTATGTAATCACAGGATGGTAGTTTGGCAAGTACCGGCTATAAATAAATAGGCTTTTGGTAGATGGGTTTATATCAACAGAATTCATTTGTTGTATAGCCCAAGGGTATTTCTCCTCCATTCCAGAAGGTCTGGTTAATGGAAATAGATAGAAAGGTTCCCAGTATAAGATGCATTTTAGGATCAGAATTTTGCATAGATTATGGAATGTGATGAGTGGAAAGAGAACAGGTCTGAGAGCCAGGAAACCTGGGTTTCTCTCATCAACTCGTTTTGTGAATTGGAACAATGGACAACATTTTTGAGCTTCAGTGTCTCCATCTGCAAAGTGGAGAAATCGGCTATGCTTTCCCCTTCCAGCGCCCTATGCTCTGTGTGTCCCTGTTTGAAGGGGAGCGCATCTTAGACTGAACTACGCTTGCTGGAGAAAAGATTGGATTTCAGAAATGGAAAATGTTTTTATTCTTCCTAACATTCCCTCGTCTCTCCTTCTTTCTCCTTTTTGGTGAAATGTGGATGGCATAATAAGGAAACTGTGATTCAAGAGATTAATGTCCTTAGCTTTGTGGAAATCATTTCTCTTTTTCTTCCTCTGGTTAGCTAAAGGTCAGAGCCATTAGCTTGTTTATCACACTCCCCTCTTGAATACCTCAGCCTCTCCCTTAATTAAGGTCTCAGTGATAAGCTAGTTTATTGTCAAAAAATCCCAGACATGGCTCAATGTTAGAGGTAACACCCTGTGTGGGTGACAATGACAGCTCCAGGGACCTGTTCCCAGGACCAAAAAGCCATTATGGACAAAATGCATTCCTGGCATGAGGCCCAATGCAACATGGACAGAAAAATGTTAAGTGTATGTTCCATTTGAGGCCTAGGAGTCTCTCCAGAAATAAGTGCATGTGGCCAGCTTTAACTAGGTGTGTGCTTCTGAGGTTTGTGGGAGCACCTAGGGGGAAAGGCTGGACACTTAAAGAGCCTAAGCCCATATATCTTGACTCCTTCCTCTCTCATTCTGTGAGTAAAAATAGCCTTGAGACCTGGCAATGAGCTCAGTCAGTCCTTGTGTGTCTTTTCTCTCCTTCTATGAGCTGTTGTTTATTCTGAAGAATTTTTAAAAAGTCTGTTGTAAACAGGGTACCTAAAGACGTTTTATTTTAAAACTACCACACAGACAAACTTTACAGGAATTTGTGTCCACATTTAAATCTGGCCCAGCATATGCCCCCTCTCCCACCTCAGCAAAGATGCCCTCCCTCTCCACCTTCTGTTATGTTAGCAGGAGAAGAAAACTCCTGGTGTGTTTCCTGGCAGTGTTGCTTGCAAGCACAGTTAACATCTCCAATTTTGGTAAAGTTGGACCTTCTGATTTATTTCTCAATTAGAAACAAGCTAACAAATCAAAACACACAGATTTTTTCTCTTCATGAGGAGAGGGTGTTGAAACGAGAGGTTTTTTCCCAGATCCCTACAAAATAGACTGTTCCACTAGCATTAGATTTTAAATTCTGTGGAGGAAGCAATTATGTTTTCCTGTTTGTTGAGTGTACTGTCTACGGCCACACAACGGCTCCAGTTCAAGGATGATCTTCCACGTGGTGACACAACTTCAGTTGACAGTCACAAGCACATCTGGCTCCAGCCTAAGGCACGCAAGTCTTCTAGAGGTTTGAGGGAACAGCAAGACCACGGTTCAAAGCTCATAAAAGTGAGAAAGCTCTTGAGATTCTCTAGGCAGCCAACTATTTACCATGTGTCTTTCTGGATATGGCATTGGGCTCGTTACAAAGTAAGTACCTCAAGGCCAGGCTTGCACTAACCTGAAAGAGTGGAAATTTTGCTGGTGATTCAGTTCAGTTCAACAAGCATTTATTGAGCTACTCAACACTATTTGCTATGGAAAATACAAAAGTAGTCCAACAATTGAAGGCATGATCACAGCCCTTGAGCAAATTTTGGGAAGCAAATTTTGTCTTCTTGGGAAGACAAAATTTAACAGTGAAAAGTACAATACAGTAATTAATTGATTTCGAACGGCAGATACCTTCTGACTACTTAATATTTTTCACATCATGCTACACATAGCAAAAATAATATTTAAAAAGTATATGGATAAATTTGGAAGTAATGGAGAGTTTGTTGTATTGGATTTGGTAAAAAAAAGTCTAAACATTGAATCTACACTGAATAATTATGATAAGAAAAATGTAATGCAAAGTATTAGAGGAGGTATTAAATATTGAATTTGTGAAAAACTTCCAAAAAATGTTTTCAAATATTTTAAGGAGAAACTTGAAATTGCTTTTATGAACATAATGTTTTTTACACTTATATTTGATAGTTTTTTGGTGGATTCTTTAGGGTTTTCTATGTATAAAATCAGGTCATCTGCAAATAGTGACAGTTTTACTTTTTCCTTTCCAATTTAAATACCTTTTATTTCTTTTCCTTGCCTAATTACTCTGGCTAGGGCTTCCAATACTATGTTGAATAAGAGTGGTGAGAGTGGGCATACTTACCTTGTTCCTGTTCTTAAAGGGATAGCTTCAGTTTTCATGGTTGAGTATGATATTAGCTGTGGATTTATCATACATGGCCTTTATTATGTGAGGTACTTGTCTTCTATACATTTTATTCAGAGTTTTTATCATAAATGAATACTGAATCTTGTTGAATGCTTTCTCTGAGTCTATTTAGATGATCATGTGATTTTTACTTTTCATTTTGTTAATGTGATGTATCACATTGATTGATTTGTGAATGTTGAACCATCCTTGCGTCTTTGGAATAAATCCCACTTGATCATGGTGTATGATCCTTTTAATGTATTATTGTATTTGATTTGCTAATATTTTGATGAGGATTTTTGTGTCTATGTTCATCAGCGATATTGGCCTGTAATTTTCTTTTTTTGTGTCCTCCTTGTCTGGTTTGGGTATCAGGATAATGTTGGCATTGTAAAATGAGATAAGAAGAGTCTCCTCCTCTTCAATTTTTTGGAACAGTTTGAGAAGGATAGGTATTAAATCTTCTTTGACTGTTTGGCAAAATTCTCCAGAGAAGCTGTTGGTCCTGGACTTTTGTTTTTGGGGAGGTTTTTGATTACTGCTTCAATCTCTTTACTAGTGATTGATCTATTCAGATTCTCTTTTTCTTCTTGATACAATTTTGGAAGGTGGTATGATACTAAGAATTTGTCCATTTCTTCTAAGTTATCCCATTTGTTGGTGTATAGATTTTCATAGTATTCTCTTAAAAGTCTTTGTATTTCTGTGGTATCCATTGTAATTTCTCCTCTTTCATATCTGATTTTACTTATTTGAGCCTTTTTTTCTTAGTGAGTGTAGCTAAAGGTATGTCAATTTTGTTTACCTTTACAAAGAACCAGCTCTTAGTTTCATTGATCTTTTCTATTGTCTTTTTAGTCTCTATTTCATTTATTTTCACTGTGACTTTTTTATTATTTCCTTTCTTCTACTGATTTTGGGCTTCATTTGTTCTTGTTCTAGTTCCTTTAGGTGACATGTTAGATTGTTTATTTGAGATTTTTCTTGTTTCTTGAGGTAGGCCTGTATTATTATAGACTTCCCTCTTAGTACCACTTTTGCTATATCCTATAGATTTTGAGATGTTGTATTTTCATTTGTCTCTAGGTATGTTTTGATTTCTCCTTTGATTTCTTTGTTGACCCATTGGTTGTTTAGTAGCATGTTGTTTAGTTTCCATGATTTTTCCAGCTTTCTTCTAGTAGTTGATTTTTAGTTTCCTACCATTATGGTTAGAAAAGATGCTTGATATGATTTCTGTCTTCTTAAATTTATGGAGACTTGTTTTGTGGCCTAACATGTGATCTACCCTGGAGAATGTTCCATGTGCATTTGAAAAGAATGTGTATTCTGCTGGTTTTGAATGGAATGTTCTGTATATATCTATAAGTCCATCTTGTCAGATGTGTCATTTAAGGCCAATGTTTCCTTATTGATTTTCAGTCTGGATGATCTATCTATTGATGTAAGTGGGGTGTTAAAGTTCCCTACTATTATTGTGTTACTGTCATTTTCTCCTTTTAGGTCTGTTAATATTTGCTTTATGTATTTAGGTGCTTTTATGTTGGGTGCATAGATGTTTACAAGTGTTATATCTTCTTGTTGGATTGTTCCTTTTATCATTATGTAACGTCCTTCTTTGTCTCTTGTTACCATTTTTGTTTTAAAGTCTATTTTGTCTCATATAAGTATTGCTATCCCAGCTTTCGTTTCATTTCCACTTGCATGGAATATCTTTTTCCATCCCTTCACTTGCAGTCTGTGAAAGTCCTCAGATCTAAAATGCATCTCTTGTAAGCAGCATAAATATGGGTTTTGTTTATCCATTCAGCCATGCTATATTTTTTGATTGGAGCATTTAGTCCATGTACATTTAAAGTAATTATCGATAGGTGTGTACTTATTGCCATTTTACACTTATATTTTTAATGAGTACATGCAACTCCTGATAAAGACATTCTAATGATGATTACTTCAGTCTTGAGAACCATCATTAATAAGAAAAGTTGTTCAAACGTGTATGTGATACAAAATGCAAAACAAATTTTAACATGATTGGAAAGTTTACAGGACTTGAAATTACTTTTAGAGACTCTTAACAGTGCTTTCTTTCCTTTTACTGACAGATGAAATGTAATTTTTCAAGATTTTCAAATAATGGTGAATCTCTAATTTGTAGAATTCACATAAAGTTTTTAAGAAGAAATTCACATAATGCAAAATTAAGCATTTTAAATTGTATAGTTCAGTGGCATTAGTACATTCACAATGTTGTGCAACAACCATCTCTCCCTAGTTTCAAAACTCTTTCATCATCCAAGAATAACACCTCGTACCCATTAAGTAATCATTCTCCATTCCCCACTCCCCCTATTTCCTGGCAACTGCTAATCTACTTCCTGTCTCTATAGATTTGCCTATTTTAGATATTTCATATAAAGGAAACTGTACAATATGTGACCTTTGTGTTTGTCTTCTTTCACTTAACGTAATGTTTTTGAGGTTCATCCAAGTTGTAGCATGTATCAATACTTTATTTCATTTTATGGCCAAATAATATTGCATTGTATGTATATATCAGAATCCATTTATCTATTCATCTATTGTTGGACATTTGGAGTGTTTTCACCTTTTGGCTACAGTGAATGTTATGAACATGCATGAACAAGTTTAGTTTGAGTACCTGTTTTCAATTCTTTTGGGTATATGCCTAAGAGTGGAATTTGAGGGTCATGTGGTAATTCTACATTTAACGTTTTGGGAACTACCAAACTGTTTTCCACAGAAGCTGTACCATTTTACATTCCCACCAACAAGGTATGAGGGTGTTTATTTCTCCATATCCTCGACAACACTTATTTTCTGTTTTATTTATTTATTTTTAAAATTATAGCCATCCTAATGAGTGTGAAGTGGTGTCTCCTTGTGATTGTTTTAAAAAAACTATATTTACTAGTTTTTATTGTGGTAAGAACAGATAACATGAGATCTACCCTCTTAACAAATTTTCAAGTGTACAATATTGTTTAACTATAAGTATAATTTTGCACAGCAGAGCTCTAGAACTTCAACATCTTAACGTAACAAACTTTATACCTGTTGAACAGAAACTCTTCATTTCCCCCCCCTTCATTCTACATTCTGCTTCAATGAATTTGATCATTTTAGACATCTCATATAGATGGAATTATGCAGTATTTGTCTTTCCGTGACAGGCTTATTTCACTTAGCATAATATGTTCAAGGTTCATCCATGTTGTCACATATGGCAGGAATTCCTTCTTTTTTATGGCTGAATAACATTCTATTTTTATATATATATTACATTTTCTTTATCTATTCATCTAATGATGGACATTTAAGTCCATTAAGACATTAAGTGCGTGTATCTCATCAAGATCCTTATTTCAATTCTTTGGATACATACTCAAAAGTTGGATTGCTGGATCATATGGTAGTTCCGTTTTTTATTTTTTAAGAAAAAATTTTTCCGTAGTGGCTGCACTATTTTGCATTTCTACCAACAGTGTACAAATGTTCCAATTTTTCCATGTCTTTGCTAACACTTGTTACCTTTTGTTTTTTTGATAATGGACAACCTCAAAGGTGTGAGATGATGTTTCATGATTTGATTTGAATTTCCCTAATAATTACTGATGTTGAGCATCTTTTCATTTACCTATTGGCCATTTGTATGTCTTCTTTGGAGAAAAATCTATTCAAGTACTGTGCCCATTTTTTAACCAGGTTATTTGTTATTTTATTTTATTTTTTTGGTATTCAGTTGTAAGTGTTCTTTATATTTTTGGGATATTAACCCTTTATCAGATGCATGGTTTGCAATTATTTATTCCCATTCCATAGGTTACCTTTTCACTCTGTTAATTGTATTCTTTGCTGTAGAAGCTTTTTAGTTTAATGTAATCCCACTTGTCTATTTTTGCTTTTGTTATCTGAGCTTTTGGTGTCATTTTCAAGAAATCATTGCTAAGACCAATGTCATGAAGATTTTCCCCTGTTTTCTTCTAGGAGGTTCACAATTTCTGTTGTTACATATAAGTCTTTTTTTGAGTTGATTTTTGTGTATGATATGAGATAAAGGTCTAATTTCATTCTTTTACATGTGGATATTGTTTTCCCAGCATCATTTGTTGAAGAGACTGTCCTTTCCCCATCGAGTATTCTTGGTATTCTTGTTGAAGATTGGTTGACCATATGTGCATAAATTTATTTCTTGGCTCTCTATTCCTTTTTAAAAAAATTTTATTGAGGTCATAATAGTTTATAACATTGTGAAATTTCAGTAGTACATTATTGTCAGTCACCATATATATGTACCCGTTTTCCCATTATGCCCACCCCTTAAGCCCCTCCACCTCTGGTAACTAATCTGTTCTCTTTATCCATGTGTTTGTTTATCTTCCACATATGAGTGAAATCATATGGTGTTCGTCTTTCTTTGTCTGGCCTATTTCAATTAACATAATACCCTCAAGTTCCATCCATGTTGTTGCAAATGGGGTGATTTTGTCTTTTTTATGGCTGAGTGATATTCCATTCCATACTGAGTAGTATATATATATATATATATATATATATATATATATATACACACACACACACACACACCACGTCTTTAACCATTCATCAGTCAATGGGCACTTGGGTTGCTTCCACATCTTGGCTATTGTGAATAATGCTGCAATGAACATAGGGGTGCACAAGTCTCTTTGAATTGTTGATTTCAAGTTCTTTGTGTAAATACCCAGCAGTGGAATAGCTGGGTCGTATGGTATTTCTAGTTTTAATTTTTTGAGAAATCTCCTTACTGTTTTGCATAACGGCTGCACCAGTTTGCATTCCCACCAGCAGTGTATGAGGGTTCCCTTTCCTCCCTATCCTCTCCAATATATATATATTGGAGACAATTGGACAAATATATATATATATATATATTTGTCTTGGTAATTATAGCCATTCTAACAGGTGTAAGGTGATATCTCATTGTAGTTTTGGTTTGCATTTCCCTGATATTAGTGATGTTGTACAACTTTCCATGTGCCTGTTGGCCATCTGTATATCTCTTTGGAAAAATGTCTGTTCATATCCTCTGCCCATTTTTTGATCAGGTTGTTTGTTTTTTTGTTGTTGAGTTGTATGAGTTCTTCATATATTTTGGAGATTAACCCCCTGTTGGATATGTGATTTGCAAATATTTTCTCCCAGTTATTGGGTTGTCTTTTTGTTTTGTTCATAGTTTCCTTGGCCTTGCAGAAGCTCTTTAGTCTGATGAAGTCCCATTTGTTTATTTTTTATTTTGTTTCCCCTTATGCTCTCTATTCTGTTCCATTGGTCTATATGTCTGTCTTTATGCCAGTACCACACTGTTTTAATTTCTGTGGCTTTGTAATATATTTTGAAATAAAAGTTTGAGGCCTCCAACTCTGTTCCTCTTTCTCAAGAATCTTTTGGCTGTAGGGCCCTTTGTGGATCCATATAGTTTTTAGGATTGTTTTTTCTATTTCTGTAAAAAATGCCATCAAGATTTTGATAGGAATTGAATGAATCTGTAGATGATTTTGGGAAGTATGGATATTGTAACAATTAAGTCTTCTAATTCACGAACACAGGATATCTTTCCATTATTGGTGTCCTCTTTAATTTCTTTCATCAGTGTTTTGTAGTTTTCAGTGAGTATTTCGCCTCCTTGGTTAAATTTATTCCTAAATATTTTATTCTTTTTTATGGTGTTACAAATGGGACTGTTCCCTTAATTACTTTTTTATATAGTTCCTTGTGAGTGTATAGAAACACAACTGGTTTTTGTATGTTGATTTTGTATCCTGTGAATTTACTGAATTCCTTCATTAATTCTAATAGATTTTTTGTGGAATCTTTTTGGTTTTCTACATGTAAGATCATGTCATTTGCAAACAGAGATCATTTTACTTCTTCCTTTCCAATTTGGGTGACTTTTATTTCATTTTTGTCTAGTTGCTCTGGCTAGGACTTCCAGTACTATATTGAATAGAAGTGGAAATCTTGGGCATCCTTGCCTTGTTCCTGATCATAGAGGAAAGGCTTTCAGCTTTTCACTGTTGAGTATTAGTTTAGTTGTGGGCTTTTCATATGTGGCTTTTATTATGTTGAGGTAATTTCCTAGTTTTTTGAGAGGTTTTTTTTTTTATCATGAAGGAGTGTTGAATTTGGTCTAATGCTTTTTCTTCATTTACTGAGAGGATCATGTGATTTTTATCTTTCATTCTGTGAATGTGGTGTGTCACATTGATTGATTTTCATATGTTGAACCATCCTTGCATCCCAGTGATGAAACTCACTTTGCCATGGCGTATGATCCTTTGAATGTGCTGTTAAATTCAGTTTGCTAGTATTTTTTTTTTTGAGGAAGATTAGCCCTGAGCAAACATCTCTTGCCAATCCTCCTCTTTTTTTGCTGTAGAAGATTGGCCCTGGGCTAACGTCTGTGCCCATCTTCCTCCACTTTATATGGGGTGCTGCCACAGCATGGCTTGATAAGTGGTGCACGGGTCCACGCCCAGGATCTGAACCTGCAAACCCTGGGCCACCAAAGCAGAGCACGTGAACTTAACTCTATGCCATTGAGCTGGCTCCAGTTTGCTGGTATTTTATTGAGGAGTTTTGTGTCTATGTTCATCAGGGATATTGGCTTGTGATTTTCTCTTTTTTATAGTATCTTTTCCTGGCTTTGGTATCAGGGTGATGTTGGCCTCATAAATGAGTTTGACAGAATTTGCTCCTCTTCAATTTTTTGGAAGAGTTTGAGAAAGATTGGCATTAATTATTCTTTAAAGGTTTGGTAGAATTTACCAGTGAAGCCAGCTGTTCTGGGCTTTTCTTTGTTGGGAGGTTTTTGATTGCTGATTCAATCTCCTTGCTAGTTATATGTATGTTCAGATTTTCTGTTTCTTCATGATTCAGTCTTGGTAAGTCGTATGCTTCTAGGAATTTATCCATTTCTTCTAGATTATCCAATTTGTTCGTGTATAATTGTTCATAATAGTCTCTTATGATTCTATTTATTTCTAGGGCATAAGTTGTAATGTCTCCTCTTTCATTTCTGATTTCATTTATTTGATTCTTCTCTCCTTTTTTCTTAGTTAGTCTAGCTAAACTTTTGTCAATTTTGTTGATCTTTTCAAAAGACCAACTCTTCATTTTCTTGACTTTTAAAATTGCTTTTCTATTTTCAATTTCATTTATTTCTGCTTGAATCTTAATTATTTCTTTTCTTTTGCTAATTTTGGGTTAAGTTTGTTCTTCTTTCTTCTAGTTCCTTGATGTGTAAAATTAGGTTATTTATTTGGGATTTGTCTTCATTTTTAAATACAACTGTTTATCTCTATAAACTTCCCTCTTAATGCTGGTTTTGCTTTATCTCAAGTGTTGGCATGTTGTGTTTTTGCGTGTCTCAAGATAGTTTTATAATTTCCCTTTTGATTTCTTCTTTGACCCATTGGTTGTTCAAGAGGGTTATTTAATTTCCACATGTTTTTGAATTTTCCAATTTTCTGCATTTATTGATTTCTAGTTTCATTCCAGTGTGATTAGAAAAGATATTTGTATGATTTCAGTCTTCTTAAATTTGTTATGACTTGTTTTGTGACCTAACATGTGGTCTCTCCTAGAGAATGTTCCATATGTGTTTGAGAAAAAATGTGTATTCTGCTGCTGTTGGGTGGAATATTCTGTATATGTCTGTTAGGTCCATTTGGTCTGTAGTGCTGTTCAAATCCTCTGTTTCCTTATTGATCTTCTATCCAGATGTTCTATTCATATTGAAATCTACTATTATTGTGTTACTGTCTATTTCTCCCTTCAGTTCTGCCAATATTTTCTTCATATATTTATATGCTCTGATGTTGGGTGTATACATATTTATAATTGTTGTATCTTCTTGGACAATTGGTCCTTTTTTCATATAATGTCCTTCTTTATCTCTTGTAACTGTTTTTGAGTTAAAGCCTATTCTGTCTGATATAAGTAGAGCCACCCCTGCTCTCTTTTCATTACCTTTTGCATGGAAATGTATTTTTGCATCCTTTCATCTTCAGTCTATGTGTGTCCTTAAGTCTAAAGTGAGTGTCTTGTAGACAGCATACAGTTGGATCTTGTTTTTCTTTTTAAATCCATTTAGCCATTCTTTGTCTTTTGATTGGAGAGTTTAATCTATTAATATTTAAAGTTATGTTTTATAGGGAAGGACTTAATATTGCCATTTTGTTAATCACTTACTGTTTGTCTTGTGGTGCTTTTGTTTCTCTGTTCCTTTCTTTTATCTTTTTGTGTTTCATCGATTTTTTTTGTAGTGATATGCTTTGATTCATTTTCATTTTCTCTGTGTGTTTTCTATAGGTATTTTATTTGTGGTTACTATGGAGCTTACATAAACGTCTTGTGGTTATAGCAATCTATTTTAAGCTGATAATAACTTCAATAGCATACAAAAACTGCACTTTTACTTCTCCCTCTTCCCATTTTATTATTGAGGTCACAAATTACACATTTTTATATTGTTTATGCTTTAACACATTTTTATAGTTATAGTAATTTTTTAACTTTTGCTTTTTAAGACTTTTTGGGTTTTGTTTTTTGCTGGGAAAGATTCACCCTGAGCTAACGTCAGTTGCCAATCTACCTCATAAGCCTGAGTACGTACTTGTATATCCTAGTTGTAAGTCGTTCTAGTTCTTCTATGTGAGCTGCTGCCACAGTGTGGCAACTAAAAGATGGGTGGTGTGGTTCCATGACTGGGAAGTGAACCTGGGCTACTGAAGTGGTGAGCCCTGAACTTTAACCACTAGGTCATCAGGGCTGGCTCTAACTTTTGCTTTTTAACATCTATACCAAGATTAGAAGTAATTTATTCTCCAGTTTTACAGTATTACACCATTCTGTATTTGTCTATATATTTACCTTTAGCAGCAAGCTTTATACTTTCATGTGCTGTTGCTGTTTAATGTCTTTTGATTTCAACTTGAAGGACTCCCTTTAGCATTTCTTGTAATGCAGATCTAGTGGTAATGAATGCCCTCAGCTTTTCTTTTCTGAGAAAGTCTTTCTCTCTCTTTCATTTTTGAAGGACAGTTTTGCTTGATATAGTATTGTTGGTTAGTAGTTTTTCCCCAGCACTTTGACTATATCATCCCATTGCTTCTGGCCTGCAAGGTTCCTGCTGAGAAATCTACTGATAGTCTTATGAGAGGATCCCTTATATGTGACAAATTGCTTTTCTCTTGCTGCCTTCAAAATTCTGTCTTTGTCTTTTGACAATTTGATTATAATATGTCTCAGTGTAGACTTCTTTGGATTCATCCTATTTAAGATCTGATGGGCTTCATGAATATGGACATCCATTTCTCTGTCCAGATTAGGGGAGTTTTCAGCCATTATTTCTTTAAATAAGCTTTCTGCCCTTTTCTCTTTCTCTCTTCTCCTTCTGGGTCTTCCACAATGCACATGTTGTTCTATAAATCCCTTAAGCTTCCTTCACTCATTTTCATTTTGCTCCTCTGACTGGATGATTTCAAATGACTTGTCTCCATCTTCTCTGATTATTTTTTCTAGCTGAACAAGTCTGATGCTGAATGCCTGTGTGAATTTTTCATCTCAGTTATTGTATTCTTAAGCTTGAGTATTTCTGTTTGGTTCTTTTTTTGGGTAAGTCTTTAGGTTCTTTTTAATAGTTTGTCTCTTTGTTGATATTCTTATTTAATCATGTATTGTTTTCCTGATTTTATTTAATTGTCTATCTGTGTTCTCTTAACTCACTGAGCTTCTTTAAGATGATTACTTTGAATTGCTTGTCATGTAATTCATAGATATCTATTTCTTTAGGGTCAGTTACTGGAAACTTGTTTTGTTCCTTTGATTGGGCCACGTTTCTGTGTTTCATCCTATTTGTCATAGATTTGCATCAGTATCTGCACATTTGAAGAGACAGCCACTTCTCCCAGTCTTTATGAACTGGCTTTGACAAAGAAAGATTTTCACCAATCAACCCACCTAGAGATATTGAAAGCCTCTCAAATCTTTTTTGTGGATGTATCTTTTCTGCACTTGTGAGTGTAGATTCATATTTAGAGGGATTTACTGATTTCTTTTTTCAAGAGATCTTAATATTTTCCTCTTCTGGTGGGTCTGCCTGCTGTACCACAGATCCTCTAAAGCTGCAGCATGCCACCCAACTGTTTTTGTTCTTAGCAGCTCCCAGGCATATAGCATATGCCAGGCCCCTTCAACACCCCAAGTCAGGCCAGACAGAAAACAATCCCTTGGGCAGCACTTCAAAAAGCCAGAATATTAGAGGAATGTTCCACTACTCTCCCTCTGTCCTGAGGGAGAAGCTTCAAGTTGTACACCTTCTCCTGATTGTGCTGAGCCATGCTGGCCATGGCAAGCCTCCCACTGCTTTTCTTTGTTCTCTGTGGCCCCCAGGCATCCAAATTATGATGGTTTCATCAGTGCTCCAAGTGAGGCAAGACAGAAACCAGTTCCTCAGGCAGTGATCTGGAAGTCTGAGACATTGGAGGTGTGCTGCACTCCTTTCCCTCTTTCCTGAGGGAGAAGCCTCAAGTTGTGTGCCTTCTCCCAATCACTCAGAGCAATGCTGGCCACAGCAGATCTCCTGTTCCTTTCCTTTGTTCTTAACTACCCTCAGGCATCTGGACTATGCTGGTTCTGTTAGTGCTCTGAGTGAGGTGAGACAGAAACTAGTCCCTCAGGCAGCTCTCTGAAACACCAGGATGTTGGACACATGCTCCACTCTCTCTTTCTTCCTAAGGGAGAAGTCATAGGCTAGGCCAATATCTCTTGGTGCTGTGCTGTACTGGCCTGAGAGAGGAGCTGACTTGGGTAAACTGAAATTGCTCTTCTTATCTATTTCAATGTAGCTGTTTTTGGCTTTGTGTTCATCTGGGCTGCTGCAATTTTTACACTGTATTCTCTGCTTCTCATTAAGGTGTTTTGGTCTGTATGTCATTGTTAAATTGGTGTTTCTGTGGGGTAATAAGTCTTAGGACTTCTTATTGTGCATCTTGCTGATGTCTCCCTTCATTGTGGTTTTGATTTGCATTTCCTTAATGACAAGTGATGTTAAACATCTTTTTGTGTACTTATTATCCATTTGTACATCTTTTTTTGGAGAAAATTCTAGTAAAATCCTTTGCCCACTTTTTAAAAAATTTTTATTATTATTATTTTTTTGTGAGGAAGATCAGCCCTGAGCTAACATCCATGCTAATCCCCCTCTTTTTGCTGAGGAAGACCCACTCTGAGCTAACATGTATTGCCAATCCTCCTCCGTTTTTTCCCCAAAGCCCCAGTAGATAGTTGTATGTCATAGTTGCACATGCTTCTAGTTCCTGTATACGGGAGGCGGCCTCAACATGGCCAGAGAAGCGGTGCGTCAGTGCACGCCCGGGATCTGAACCCGGGCCACCAGTAGCGGAGCACGCGCACTTAACCGCTAAGCCACGGGTCCAGCCCCTTTGCCCATTTTTAAATTGGGTTGTTTGTCTTTTTGTTGTTGAGATGTAAGAGTTCCTTATAAATTCTAGATCATAAACTCTCATCAGATACTTGATTGGTAAATATTTTCTCCCATTCCATATATTGTCTTTTCTTTTTCTTCATAGTGTCTTTTGATGTGCAAAAGTTTTAATTTTTATGTAGTCCAATTTTTCTATTTTTTTCTTTTTTTGCTCATGCTTTTGATGTCAAATCTAAGAATCTGTTACCAAATCTGAGGTAATAAAGATTTAAACCTATATTTTCTTTTAATGGTTTTAGAGTTTCATCGTTTATATTTAGGTCATTGATCCTTTTTGAGTTAATTTTTTTATATGGAGTGAGGTGGGGGTCCAACTTTATTCTTTTGCATGTGAGTAGCCAGTTATTCCAGTACCATTTGTTGAAGAGACTATTCTTTCCCCATTGAATGGTCTCAGTATCCTTGTCAAAAATCAATTGGCCATAGATGTTTGAGTTCATTTCTGGACTCTCAGTTCCATTCCATTGGTCTATATTTCTATCCATATGCCAGTATCATGTTGTCTTGATTACTATAGCTTTGTAGTAAGATTTTTTTTTTTTTTGTGAGGAAGATCAGCCTTGAGCTAACATCCATGCCAATCCTCCTCTTTTTGCTGAGGAAGACTGGCCCTGAGCTAACATCCATGCCAATCTTCCTCCACTTTATGTGGGACGCTGCCACAGCATGGCCTGACAAGTGGTGCGTCAGTGTGTGCCCCGGAACCGAATCTGGGCCACCAGCAGCGGAGTGCGCGCACTTAACCGCTACACCATGGGGCGGCCTTGTAGTAAGTTTTGAAATCAGCAAATGGGCATGCTCCAACTTTGTTTTTCTTTTTCAATGTTGTCTTGGCTATTCAGGGGCCCTTGAAATTCCATATGAATTTGAGGATTAAATTTTCATTTCTGCAAAAAAGACCTTTGGAATTTTGATAGAGATTGAATTGAATCTGTAGATTGTTTTGGAAATTATTGCCATCTTAACAATATTAAGTCTTCCAATCCCTGAATATGGGCTATCTTTCCATTTATTTAGGTTTTCTTTAATTTCTTTCAGCAATGTTTTGTAGTTTTTCAGTGTACAATTCTCTTATCTCCTTGATTAAATTTATTCCTAGATAGTTTATTCTTTTGGATGCTATTGCAAATGGATTTGTTTTCTTACTTTCCTTTTTGGATTGTTCATTGCTGGTGTATAGAAACAAACTGATTTTATGTGTTGATCTTTTACCCTGCAACTTTGCTGAATTTGTTTGTTAGCTCTAGTAGTTTTTTCGTGTGTGTAGATCTTTGAGATATTCTACACATAGAATCATGCCACCTATAAATATAGCTTTACTTCTTTCTTTCCAGTTTGGATTCTTTTTTCTTGCCTAGTTGTCCTGGATAGAGCTTCCAGTACAATGTTGAATAGCAGTGCTGAAAGCAGGCTTCCTTTTCTTGTTGTTGATCTTTGGAGGAAAGCTTTCACCTTTAAGTATGATGTTAGTTGTTGGTTTTTCTTAAATGTTGGGATTTTCATCATGTTGAGGAAGTTTCCTTCTATTCCTAGTTTGCTGAGTGTATTTTACTATGAAAAGGTGTTGAATTTTGTCAAATGCCTTTTCTGCATCTAATGAGATGATCATGTGTGTTTTATCTTTGCTCTATTAATGTGGCATATTATCGTTATTTTTTTTTATGTTTACCTTTTGCATTCCCACGTTAAGTCTCACTTGATGATGGTATATAATTCTTTTAATGTGCTGTTGGATTTGTGTTGATAGCATTTTCTTGAGGATTTTTGCATCTATATTCATAAATTTGTCTGCAGGTTTTTTCCTTATGATATCCTTATCTGGCTCTGGTGTCAGGAAAATTCTGGTCTCAGAACGTGTTAGGAAGTTTTCCCTCCTTCTCTATTTTGGTGGAAAAGTAGAATATAATTGGTATAGATTCTTCTTTAAATGTTTGGTAGAATTCATCATTGAAGCTATTTGGTCCTGGAATTACTTTGCTGGGAGGTTTTTGATTGCTGATTCAATATCTTTACTTGTTATAGGTCTGTTGAGATTATATCTCAAAGGACACTAGACAGTAACTTGAAACTATACAAAGAAATTAATGTCAGTGGTAAAGATAACTACATAGGTAAATAAAAGCTAGTATTTACTTTTATATTTTTTGTTTATAAATGGCTGAAGAGAGAAATTTAGGTCTGCTTGAGGCAGAGCCTTCCAGAAGTCGCTGTCTTAACTGTCTAATTTCCCATCTCCACCTTCACCACTGGCCCAATCTTGGACTATAGTTTGCAACTTTGGGCTCCAGGTCTCTCATTCATGATGGGTGGTAGTTTCTCCATAGCTGGCTGCTAACACAGATGACTTGGCAGTAGAGGACCCTCTTCACTGTGCTCAGCATGTTGGGTGGAGCAGCAAGTGCTAGAAACAACTCATCATGCTGTCTCTTATGGGAACCAAGGAGCCTGAGCGTAGCTGCTCATGGCCAGAGGCAGCAAGCTTGGCAGACTCTGGCCGCCCTGGTTGCCTCAAGCTCTCGCTGGCTGCTCCAAATGCAGATGAGATTAATTTTGACCAATGTAATCCGTTCTTAGGCCACAAGTGTGCTTGGCATACTGTTTGGGAAGCTCTGGGCTAGATAATAAATGCTAAAAAGGTTTTGTTTTGTTTTTAAACTAAGCATGATATGAACGAAACATGTAATCGTACCTCATGGATAAGTAATACATGCAAACCTGTATACCTGATAAAGAGAAGATTTTGGATCCAGACCTAAATTTGTCTGACTAAAACCCTCATTTGTCACCTCTTTGTTGTGTTGCCTCTGTTTTGGTGAGTGGAGAGGTATTGAGGACCAGGATGATCAAAGCAGGCTTTTTGGAGGAGTAGTGTAGGGCTCAACATTGAACTTTAAAGGCCAAGCAGAATTTGGAGAAGCAGAGAGCAGGGGAGGGTGCATTTCGTGTAAAGAGAGCTGCAGACATTTCCAAAGGTACTAGAATGGCATTTAAAAATAAATTTGGGAAAGAACAATGAAGATGGTGCCTCATTGTGTGTAATCCTTCTCAGTCTGAGTGGGTTGTTTTCAGCTAATGATGATATCTCATAACATATTTTCCTCACCAAGTTGATGTGTCTATTCTTTAAAGCAGAAAGTACAAACAATGGAGGGGAAAGTGCTCTGAGTTAGAAGACCAAGTTCTTGACCTGGCTGTGCAATCTTGGGGAATTCATACTTCTCTATTGTGACACATCTTTGACACACTCAAATTTGGTTCCTCTGCTTCTCAGAGTGATGGACCCAAAGCAGCCCTTGAAATTCTTTTGTTGAGTCACAGCTGGGTCTATTCACTGTATTGAACATAGTACTTTAACCCTTAAGTGTGTAAAATAAATTAAGCCAATCAAGACTACGAATGAGAGCAGTAGACCTTTCTAAAATTTATTCTATTCTTTCAAAATCCCTGCAAATAATCCTTTTCTTTTAAATAATCCATTGATTATTTAAAATAATGTTGGTTTTGTTGGCAATTGAAGTGTCTACGTGTAAAACCATTATTGTTTGTTTTAAAAGACACCATTCTTACTCAATCATTCAGGATGTGGAATTTTCTCTCAAAAATCTCTTGGTGTTTGACCTTCAAGTCTTCTCTCCATGGGCTCGCCTCACCAAGAGTGGGGAGTTTTTAGTATGGGGCAGTTTGAAAAATGACTGCTCTGAGAGTCCATCCTTTTTGTCTGTTGTTTTGCCCTCTGTCTCCAAGGACTGCCACTCCAATGGACCACAAGGCTTTAGTAGCAATGGTAAAGGCACTGGAGTGAAAGGCATGTACTTGCTGGCAGGCCTAAGCTTTGGGAAAGTTCTGGCCACAGGAGGAAGCTCTGCTCCTTTTATTGCTTGTTTTAGGTGAATTATTATGATCAGTGCCATGAATAGTTATGGTTGGAGTAGGAAGCTGAGAAGAGTGTGTTTAATTGGAATCAGATGACTGAGGGCAAGTGAGTGCACATATTTCACACGATTTCTACAATGAGATGGAGCAGAGTATACATATGGGTTTAGGAAATGAAAATAATTTCTAGAAATTGATCAAAGCTCAATATTTGAATAGAATCACATGAAGTTTGCTGCTTATGGAGCAAGAACGTAGCTGATTCTTGGTTCCTTTGTAAGTGAGTGGCTGCTTTTCTGGTTTCTGTGGACTGCCCCTGCCAGTGGATTCTCCCTACCATCCCCCTTGTGCTGTCTTTAGGGCTCTTTACCTGCATGTTACCAACTCTACCGAAGAGGACTGGCAGCCAGGGCTGGGAGAGCAACCCCCAGTTAGAGATTTTGTTTCTTGTGTTCAATTCTGGCAGAGGTTCATGGTAAGGGAGACTGATACTCGCAACCATAAAATGTGGTTTGGGGGCTATCCATAGATTTGATTTATCCATACTGCCCTTCTTTCCCTCTCCCCTTTCCACATACCACCAGGAATTGACTGCATAGCACTTCTCTTATGCTCTGGAAAGATGCTTTTTGAGGGTGTGTGGGGAAGGGGAAGAGGACAGACTATTTTTCTCAGTCTTTCTTGATAGGAACCCCACTCTTAAAGTATATAGTGTTCTCTTGACTGGGCTAAGTGATTATCACAGCACCAGCAGCTTTCCTCTTTCATAATTGCAATGGAAACAGCTGCAGGGAGAAGAGATTGCAATCTGGAGAGTTGTTGTTATTGAGTTTACTTGCAAAATGGTAGCTGTTTTAGGAGATGAAAACACTGTTTCTAACATTGGCCTGGTGCTGAACTTTGGCTCCCGAGTTGTGAGTTACAACTTTGTCCCTAACCAGGGTTGTTTATCTATTCTCATTCTGTTCATGGGAATTACTTTTTAAAATATTTTCACTGAAATATGTCTTCCTTTCTTTTGATATCAACAGGTACATCCTGGTGACGGGGGTTTGTGGGGAGGTCGGTCATTGAGTCACAGCTTTGTAGACTCTGTCTTTAAATATCATGATAATGGCGATGTCAATGATGAAGATAATGAAGATAAATGAAATCTACAGCCCAAACTAACCTGTCCTTGAAGTCTCAGCCAGGGGAAGCTATTGAGCCTGAGGGGAGCAGAGTATTATTGGGGTCAGGCAGGCTGACTTGGCCACTTGCCATCTTTGTGACCTTGGTTGGGCAAGTTATTTAACCTTGCTAAGCCTCAGGTTCCTGATCTGAAAAATAGGGATTATAGTGTGATGTTTAGAGTGGACAAGAGTCATTCTTTTTGGTTGTCCAGCATGTGGACTCTCCTTCCTAGGTTTAAGGAACGCTTTCACAACAGAATGCCAGCTACTTGCTCTCCCTGCCTCTCTTGCAACCAGGGTGCAGGCACCTGCCCCAGAGTTACAGGTCAAAAGGGACTTCTCACAGGGGTTGGTAGCAGAAGAACCAAGTTCCTGGGTACTGGTGTTGGCTGGGACCGCAGTGCCAGTGGTGGCATTTGGTGTCCACGATTAGGAGTCTCAGTGGTACAGGCCCTCTAGCCATTTCCAGAGCAGCAGTGGCTGCCTTACTGAACCAGTTCAGTGGAATGATTTTAGGTGGTGTTCCTGCCTGTAGAACCTCAAAAGTGGTTCTCCAGCTCTTCTGGTAATCTTGCGAGCTGCCCAATATCTTTCTTAAATTAGCCAAAGTTGGTTTTTATAGCTTGCACTACAAGTCACGATTGGCATACTACCTCGAGAGGTGAATATTAAATAAAATAATACAAGGAAAGTGGCACAGGGCATGATGCATAGTAGGGATGCAATGTTAATAACAGTAGGAGTATGTTAATAGTAGTAGTAATATGTTAATAATAGCAGTAGTATGTTAATAGGAGGAGTAGTAGTAGTGAGAGTAACCAGAGATTACACTCTGAAAACAGACCTAAGGTGTTGGGAACTTTTTAGGGAGAGATTTTGAAGATAATTGCTGGAGGGAGTCTATAAATGTAACTTTGATTTTCATGGAATTAACTGGAAGGGACCAGACTTAGTCCAACTTTCTCATTTACAGGTAAGGAAGACTCAGGGATGTGAGTAAATTACACAGTGCCACCAGCTAGTGATGGCAGAGCTGGGCTAGAACTCCTGAGCCTTTTGTTCTTTGCCCCATACACTGCCTCATGCTATTTAAATTTAAGAGTTTAACAAACATATATGTCTGGTGTGAGTTAGGTTCTATGAGGAACTGTATAAGAACTACGGGGGTACTTTGGATTGCTCAGTGCTGTTTCTCATTATCATAGCGGAACCTGGTGAGGCAGAACATACACATAACCAGAACAAATAGAGACCAGAGTAAAAGAGCATGGCCCATGCTGGTCCCTGTGGCTTTGGAACCACAGGACAGGGCAGTCACAATGGGCTAACGTCAAGGAAGTTCTCATGGAGAGGGTGAGAATTGAAGTGGGTGGTAGGGGTGACATTTACCATCTGGATAAGGTGTGGGTTATTAAAAAAAGTGTTAAGGTAAAGCCAAAGTAAGACATTTACTTGTGGGTTTATTTGTCTGTTTTTGAGAGAACATCAGGGTAGAACTTTTAAACATACCATGGAAATTATAAGTTGTGAATTATGATGCCTAAATAAAACAAAGTTTTAAAATCTCTGCTGTAAGCTCTTATAGGGCTGTTCTGTTGATTGTTGTAACCATCTTTGGAAGTTTAAGTCACATTCACAATAAGTTGAAAATGCTAATGAAAATATCTGTATGGAATTTTTGTATCATTTGGTGGGTTTTAAAGAACATTTATATGCATGGACTTTGATCACTATGACAATAATGAAACATAGGTAGGGTAGATATTTTTTAAATTGAAAGATGAGGAAACTGAAGGCCAGAATGGTTAAATGGCTTGTCCACATCATAAAGCAAGTTGGTTTATTTAACAAAACTAAGTTCAGGTGTCTTGACTTCTAGTCTCAAATTTTATCTACTAAGAAAGTCCCAAAAAATTCATGTATCAAAAGGCAACTTTGGAAAATTGTATATTGTGGTAATACCCTCTATTTTTGTTTGACTGGATATGCTTCTCTCTGTATCTCAAAGCTGATTTACCCCTGAGCATAAAGTAATTTCTACACGCATCACCAATTCTGGATTGTCTAAATGATGGTTATCCAATGAATCCATTGGGTTGCTGACTGCTAACTGGCTTGGGAGCTTCAAGCTGTAGACATGTCATGAACTGGATCTTTTGGGGAGTCAAGATGCTCACTGAGCCTGACATTTCTTTCTGCAGTATGTTGATATGGGTGGTGAAAGGATTTTTTTTTTTTTTAAGTTAGACAATGCTACATCCAGAATTCTTCTTAAGGGAGAACACTGACAATTCTAATTTGTCAAAAAGTGAAGAAAGTTACTCTCTGCTTGCTAGCCAAAGAGGATAATTTGAAGAGGAATCTGAAACTTGGACTCTCCAATCCATAGGTAGAGAGTGCCAAGAATCATGCTTCTAGTTTTTTCTTTGTCTTAAGAAATCATCTCCTTTTCTTCCTCTCTCCCTCCCTCCCTTCCTTCCTCTCTCTTTCTCTCCTTTACTAATAAGATTCTCCTTAGCTGGAAACTATATCCTGTTATAAAAAAGTTTGCCAATCCAGTTCTCATTTTACTTGACTTTTCAGCAGTATTTAACATGGTAGACCACCCCCCACCCCCAACTTCTTAAAACATGCTTTCCTTCTGGCTTCCTCTCTTTACTGGTTTTCCAACTAACTTTCTCTCTGTTCTTCCTTAATTCCCTTTCAGGCTCTTGCTCCTCTCCATGGCTGTTAAATGTTAGAATTCCTAAAGGCTCAGTACTAGGCCCTGTTTGTTCTCTTCTTGCTCTATACTCATTCCTCAGGCAAATTCTATGACCAAGCTTGGATTCCAATCTATGTAACTGTGACGGGAAAGTTTCTGTCTCCAGCCCGGGTCTCTCCTCTGAATGCCAGGGCAAGTATATCCTTCTATATCCACTGAGTGGTCTCACAAACACCTTAAATTTAACATGAATAAGACAAATTAATCATGTTTCCTTCACCAATCCTGATCGATTGTCACTTGCTGCTCCCAAATCTCAGTGAACATAGCAGCATCATGCAGTTGCAGTGCCCTGGGCATCATTCTTTCTCTCAAACCCCATATCCAGTCCATCAGCAAATGCGATTTTCCCCACATCCATCCACTGCTCTCTGTTTTTTCTACTATCACTGGTCCTGACTTAAGTCGGACGATTGCAGGAACCTCTTCATAGCTCTGCCTGCATCTTTTCAGCCTTCTTACATAATTACAGGCAAATAGTGCAGTTCAAGTTGTGACCATATTGACATAAAGAGCCTCTAATATATTCAAGTCCGGGCACCTATTAGGCATTCGGTAAATACTTGTTGGCTGTTGTAGTCCCCCTGCAATGTGGGATCCTGTAGCCTTGGCTCTGTCGTAGGGCAAGATCATCATGCTATCATTACCTCTAACCTTAGTCTCTATCTTTTCCTTCAAACTTCAGAGCAAAGGCCAGAGAAATTATGTTTTTGTAACAATATCAGAGACAAAATAAGCTGGAGAACAGGTTGAAATAATCAATGATACATAGTTTTGATCTCAGCTCAAAAGATGGGGGGAGAAGGGGCCAGCCATGGCCTGGTAGTTAAGTTTGGCATGCTCTGCCTCCGTGGCCAGCATTCACAGGTTGGGATCCCAGGCGCAGACGTACACCACTCCACAGCCATGCTGTGGTGGCGACCCACATACAAAATAGAGGAAGATTGGTACAGACTTTAGCTCAAGGCAAATCTTCCTCAGCAAAAAAAAAAAAAAAAAAAAGATGATGGGAGAAGGAGGAGCAATTATAGTAGTTTTTACCTAAATTTACATTCAAATACAGATAAACACATACACAATTATAGGTATACTTATGCACACCAAGAATACATACACACACACGCCCTGTGCCCAGTGCCTAATTCAGGCTTGGTATGTGGTAAATATTTGTTAAATGAATGAATGAAACAAATCTAGTTCCTTATCAGGTTTGGACAAAATATTAGCTGCTACGTAACTCATTTGTAGGTCACTAAAAATGAAATCAAAACAAAACAAATTTATTAGTTAAGATGCATTCTTAAAGAATTCTTTTTCAAAATTATTCTAGGAAAACATTTATCCCCCCAAATTCTTAGAGTCAAATAGGACTACCCTTCTTTAATTCTGCTCCTTTCCTCTAACCCTGTCCAGCTCCAGTTGCAATCCTCAGAGATAAGGGTCCTGCTTTTCCGCTTTACGGATTAGGGAACTGAGGCACTTCCACGTTGTGGAGTTGAGACTTTATTAAACATTGTAAAACTAAATTCATAAAGAAGTAATTGCACAACAGGAAATTTTCTTTAAGTCTGATATTCCGTACCAGTACTTCCCCCCCAACTTAATGATATTGTTAAAAATATACAGCTAAGCCTCAATATTTTTAAGAGTTCGATTCTTCCTAAATTAATCTATAGATTTAAGTCCTTCCCAATCAAAATCTCAGCAGCATATTTTGGTAGAAATTGAGAAGCTGGTTCTAAAACGTATATGAAAATGCAAAAGACTTAGAATGACCAAAACAATTTAAAAAAAAGAACAAAGTTGGAGGTCTTATACTACCTAATCTCATGACTTAATATAAAGCTATAGTAATCAAGACAGTGTAGTATTGGGGAAAAGGTAGACATATAGATCAATGAGACAGAAAAGTTCAGAACTATATATTTATGATCAGTTGATTTTTAACAAAGATGGTAATTCAATGGAGAGAAGAAATTATTTTTGATAAATGGTGGTGGAGAAATTGTATGTTTGTAAAAAAAAAAGAACTTTGATTCTTACCTCATACTATATACAAAATAAATCACAAACCTAAATTTAATAATAAAAGTGATAAAAATTCTAGAAGAAAACATAGGAAAAAAGTCTTTGTGTCTATGAGGTAGGCAAAGAGTTCTTAGACACAAAAATTGTGAATCATTAAAGAAAAAAACAACACATTGGACTATCAAAATTAAAGCTTTTGCTCTTCAAAAGACAACTCTAGGAAAATGAAAAGGCAAGCCATAGAATGGGAGAAAAGTTTTGCAATACATATATGTTAGTTATCTACTGCTGCATAACAAATGACCTCAAAACTCAGAAACTTAGAACAACAAAGATTTATTATCTCACAGTTTCCTGGGGCCAAGAATCTGGGAGGTTGCAATTAAGCTGTTGGCTGTGGTTGCTGTCATCTCAAGGCTTGACTGGGGGAAGAGTCACTTCCAAGCCCACTTACGTGGCTGTTGGCAAAGGATCCACCAGCACATCTCAGTTCCTAGTTACATGAGCCTCTCCATAGGCTGCCCGTCTGTCCTCATGACATGGCAGCTGGCTTTTCCAAGACGGAGTTGCTCAAGAGAAAGCTAAAAAGTGCACTGAAATCAGCAGCTGTAGTCTTTGTATGACTCACTGTCTGAAGTTATATCCCATTCTATTCACTAAAAGTGAGTTCACCAGAAGTGAGTCCCTAAATCCAGACCACACTCAAGGGCAGTTGAACTAAGTTCCACCTCTTAAGGGGAGGAATATCCAAGAACTTGTAGACATAGCTTGAAAACTAACACAACATATATCTTATGAAGAATTTGTGTACAGAATATACAGAGACTACTTAAACTTTATAATAAGAATCAACCCTATAAAAAGTGAGTGAAAGAATTGAAAGGACACTTTACAAAAGAAGATATTATAATGTCTAATAGGCACATGAAAGGATGTTCAATATCGTTGGTCATCAGGTAAATGCAAATGAAAACTAGTATACATCTACCAGAATGGCTAAAATTAAGAAGACTGAACATTTTAACTGAATGTTGGCAAGGATGTGGAACAACTGGAACAAACATTGCAGGTGGGAATGTGAAATAGTATAACCACTATGGAACACTCTGAGCTTTTAAAGTTAAACATACACCTAATATACGGTTTAGTCATCCCACTGTGAGGTATTTACCCAAGAAAAATAAAAACAGATGATAGCATAAAGGTTTGTACACATATGTTCACAGCAACTTATTCACAATAGCTAAAAGAACTGGAAATAACCCAAATGTCCATCAACTGGTAATGGAGAAACAAAATGTAGTACATCCATACAGTGGACTAGTACCCAGCAATATAAAGGAACAAACTACTAATATATAAAACAACATGGATGAATCTCAGAATCATTATGCTAACGGAAAGAATTCAGACACAAAAGGGTATATATTGTATGAGCTCAATGATATAAAATTCTGGGAAATGGAAACTAATCAATAGTGATCAAAGCAGATCAGTTTTTGCCTTGGGCTGTGGATACAGGATAGAATAGAGTACAAATGAACACCAGGAATCTTTTGGGGTGGGTGGAAATGTTCTGTATCTTGATTGATTTGTGTACCTTACATGGATGAAGTTTTCTGACTATGCATAATATCTCAATAAAGTTGACCTTAAAAAGATGGGGTGGAGGGAATGTAGAAATCAATAATTTTGCATCTTTAAAACTGTTAAATATCACTTTGTGTGAGTACATTCACCATTTGCATAACTTGTGGCTTGGCAAAGCATTTAAATGATCTGATTTTCAGTGTTCTTGTCTATGAAATGTGTGTCTTTGGCAGAGCTGTAAGCAAATGGAGAAGGTGGGAGAGGTTGCTGTGTTGAACTGGACGGTCTCTGAGGCTCCTTCCAGTTGACACAGAATCCTGTCTCCTGTCCCTACATGGACAAGAGCCCAGGCTTTGGAATTAGGCAGAGCTGGACTCAATTCTGGCTCTGCTATTTCTAGCAGTGTCACCACGGGCCAGTTACTATGTCTCAGTTTCCTCAGGGGTAAAATAAGGATAATATACCTCCATTGACATGAGTTGGCATATAAAACACCCTGCACACAGAGAAGAAGGCACAGACAGCTGTTCGATAAATATTCATTTTCTCCCTTCCCCTTCCAGAAAAGTCTTAACACTATGAAGTTTGAAATTATGGGTCCTAAAAAAATTAGCATGATTTTCATGAGCATTCAAATGTCAGCAAAATCTGTATCTTTTGACTGTGTAGACAAAATATCATGGCAAATTGATGAATAAAAATACATCTAAAGAGGAAAGTAAAATAAAGGTTAAATCTTTCCTTTATTTGTTTTAAATCAGTACTTCAAATTCCAAAGAGATACAAGTCACTTCTTCAAAATAGGAAAATACACTGTAGGTAATAGATATATTACCACATTATTAACAAGGCTAATTTGAAAAACGGAAGCTGTGGGATAGTTGATGATAGTTGAAATCTAAAGCATATGCCCATTGCTAGGCTCAAAATCAAACAGAAGCTTAATGACTGCGTTATACTGTCTAGTTTACCTCTATTGATGTTTTCAGGGTCTTTTTTTTTCCAAATTGGTGAATATTATCTATGCCTTTCCTGGTCTAAAATCAATATGAGCTGTGTAATGTTTGTATTGGAAAAGCAAGTGTTGGATACTGGGTATAGAGTGAAAAATGCAAGAAAAAATAATTTTAGAAATAGAAAGTTATTATCTCTCTATCTGATTTAAAAGAGGGGGTCAAAAAAGGAGGTGATTTGCTTGAAGGTATTTGAATTCTTTTACTTGTTTTTTATTACAATTTGTTGACTATTTCACTCAAAAATTTCAACTGTTAATTAGGAGTGTTGTTTTCTCATCTCATCAGTCAGAGCACGCAACCAGGAGTTTGTTTTTGCTAGTTGGTGCAATAGTTTATTGTCAGTTATATTAGGACTCATTTAAACCAACTAAGTGAGAGTAAGTGTTCCTTAAAAACAAATTAAGCTTTCAGCAAATAATGCAATTCAGCAAGGAGGTATTGAATGCCTACTTTGTGCGGTTCGTGGTTGACTTGATGTCTCTGTTTCTGCTCCATCTACCGCTTCTTCCTCGTGTCATTTTCTTTTGTTCCATCTTTCTTTTTTAGATTACATGCTCCCCACTGGGGAGCAGGTTGGCACTTATATCGCTAGTGGACACCTGCCTCTGTGAATGCCCTATACACAGGTGGCACTCTGTGGAATGGCGGCAGGCTAGAAGTCCAATTCCCCTCCTTATAGAATATTCGATGTATACCATGTCTCACGTCTTCTTGTACCTCTTCCTCTTACCTAGATGGGTGAGAGATGTTGGAAATGAATGAGATGGAGTTTAGGACCCCGCCTAGGGCACGCAAACAGATAATGAATACATGTCGCCCAAGTCTCCAACTGCTTAGAGTTTTCGCTGCTGGTACGCACAACCAGTGTGGTGAGTGCCAACGAGCCAGAGGCCCCTTGTAGGTTTCATGGTTCTCTGACTTTAGAACAAAAAAAATTCATATTCACATGAAACCACCCTTTCCTTTCCAGTTTTTCCATTAGAGTCAATGGAAGTTTTATCCAGGCCCAATCATCTGAAACACTGAGAGGTGATTCAGTGGCTCAGCTCTGCAAAGATGTGAACTCCCCGCTCTGAGGTTGAAAATGGAGAGACCAGGCTGCAAATTTGAGCTCTGTGAGGTTTGCCTCAGCCTCTCAAACGCGTGCAGCGAACCTTGTATAAATAGAAAGCTGAATGGCTTGTTTTGTTTGGGACGGCTTAGGCGTGGGGCTGCCTAGAAATGAGAGTAGACCAGATGACCCCTCACATTCTTCCAGGAGCCTTTTATTTATGAGTCCTTGGCAGGATATTCTAGGTTCTCCCCAACGATCTCCAAACTGTCTGCCCAAATTCATGAACCTGATTCCCTCATGTAAAAGTTCTATTTCTGTCAGTTTGATAGTTTAATAATAGCCTGTTCATCAACCCCTTTCTCCTTCAGACAACTTATTTATTTATTCAACAAATATTTACTGAATACTTACTCTGTGCCAGGCACTATTCTAGGTGCTGGGAATCAAGAAGGAACAAAACAGACAAAATGTCCTGCTTTATGGAGTTTACATTCTAGTGGAAGAAACAGACAATAAACAAGATAAATAATTAAAATATAAAGTAGATTAGATAGTGATAAGTACTGAAGAGAAAACCATCAGCAGGAAAATATAGTATGAAATTTTAGGGGGTGGCCAGGGTTGAAATTTTAGATCAGGTAGCCAGAGAAGGTCCCACTGAGAAGGTGGTTTTTGAGTAAAGACCTGAAGGAAGTGAGCGGGCGACCACACGCCTCTCTAGAGAGGAGCATTCCAGGCAGAGGGAATGGCAGGTGCCAAGTCCCTGAGATGGGAGCACACAAGTTTGTCTTTGTGCCTTTGCCCTCCGCATATTCTTTTCCTGTCGTGCCCCTCCCTCTTCCAAATTGTACTTCCTTCAAGGCCTCTCTGTCTCTTTACTTCTTCCATAGAGTCTTCCCCATTCAGTGTTTGATCTCTTCCCGACTCCAGATTCTTGAAGTGTTTTTTGGTTTGTACGGATTCTGTCCCACTTACTCTAGACTGACTTCATTAATTATGTGTTCATATGTGCACGTATATGTCTGGCTAATCAAAGTATGAGCCCAGGAAGGGCTGGGGCCATGAGTCCTGGAAAGGACTATGGGAAGCAGGACCTTTCCACTACGGAAAGTACGTGCATCTTGGCACTGATACGGGCTCAATACAGGGTTGACATAAGGGAAACCATATTGTAGAGGGGAAAGCATATTGTGACTTGGAATGACTTCTGACTAACTCTAGACGTTATGGCCCCTCCCAGCTGCTATAAGTTGATAACTCTGTTCTTTTGAGTTCCTTAGTAATGTGATGTGATGACCCCCGGGGAAAGAGTCTATGCTGATAGCCTTCATCAATGACAACTGAAAGATCAGGATATAGGGTGTTGCTCCTGTCTCTGATGCATATCAGGTAAAACGAAAGACTGCCAGGAACTAAGACCAGATGGATGACCCCACCCTGGGACCAGATGCCTCCCCCACTCAGAGACCAGCCCTCTATATAACTGTCCTGTAGTCTTTGTTCTGTAAGATGATTCTTTGAGACGTTAGTTGGCCATCTTCCCCCTTGCTAGAAGCTGTAATAAATTGCCTTTTCTTTTCCACCATCTTGCCTCTTGACGATTGGCTTTTGTCTCCTGGCGAGCAGACCGTGCCCTTTGTGCAGTAACAGCAGCAATGACTGCTTTTAAACTGTAGGATATGGGGTTTCACTTTACATTTAGAATTATGGTTGTGCTACATTTTAATAGCCTCTTTTAGAGTTTCCAGCAATGTGTCCAAAGGTCCTAGATCATTCCCTCGGGAATGTTTTTCTCTGTTATGATCTGGAAAACTTTAAACAATGATTGGAAGCTAAAATCTGGAGAATTTCACACCAGAAACAGTTTTGAGCTGGCTGTTACTTTTCAAAGATTGAGGAAGCTTTTTAATATGGAACGTCTTTATTAAAGCAGTATGCCATTAGGGTTTTATTTTTGAAGTCTTTTCATGTCATTAGGGTTTGTTTTTCCAGTGTAAGCATGATTTTACTCTTCCCTGATATATGTGTGTGTATACACACACACACACACACATATTTGTATATATAGATTTATAAATATTTTATATGTGTGTATATATTACATACATTATGACATAATATATATATTATGACAAATTATTTTGGAATATATAAATATTAGTGGCATATCAGTATAGAAAAATCAGTTACAAACAAACTGAACTCAAGTGACCATCAAGGAAGTACTGTTAGATGCACTGTGAAACTACATAAGCTACTATAATGAAATTTTAGATATACTTTTGGTAGTATCACTTTATTCTTAACAAAATATTATTTAAGTTTAAGAAAAAGAAAAAGTTTTCTTTTAGTTTTTTAAGGCACAGGTGTTTAATGGTTAAAGTCTTAAGTCAGGGCTTTTCATGTCTTCAGATCAGGTTCAGATGTTTTCTTTCACTCCAGCCAATGCCCTTGCCTCCTCCTCCATGTGGTCTTTGTGAGTGGTCATCTTCAGGGTGGGTCCTCTCATCCACACAGCTGTGAGCTAAATCTCCACCAGGAGAACCCCTTTGAAGAGGCAGGAGGAGAGAATCCTATTAGGACTTTCAAAAATTTGTGTTGTTGAGAGTACCAAGAAATCTTTGGATAGGTAAAGATATTTCCCACTAAATGATTCTTAGGACTGGATGCCCAGTTGAAGATATCTCAATGATGTCACGTGAGGAAATGATGCATGTCAAGTTCAGCTCTGAATTTAGGATTGTTGAATTGTTTATACATCGGAATCTTGGAGCATTATCTCACACCAACTATTATGACTTCACTGTTACTCCAGTTCCCTCTCCAGTTATTCTTGACCTTTGTCCCTTACCTTCCCTGGAGTGAAGGCCTCACCTATCCCTTATTCACTCCATCCTTTCCTATAACCAATATTTATTTGCATCTGTGATATGCATTGGGATTATGGCAAAGATGAAATGAGTTTCTGCTCTCAAAAATTCATAGGCTACGGGAGAGACAGGCAGGCAATTCCAACACAACATAATAACCACTATAATGGAGATTTGGCGAATGGAAGCAGAAAGAAAAGGATGTCTTAAACTTGTGTAGGGGGGACCCAGGGGAGACTTCCTCAAAGGAAGCAGTGGTTTAGCCAAAACTAAAAGTAAGTAGGAATTTTCCAAGTGACAGGTGGGTTGGATGGTAGGGAATTCCAGTCAAGGAAGTACAGGCTGGCTTAATCAAGGAGTAGTTTGGGATGGCTGTGGCTCAGTGCACTGGAGAAGAATGGTAGCAGATGAAGCAGGATGAGTAAGCGGAAACTTCTTTGTGAATGGCATAGTATGCTTAGATTTTATCTTATAAGGAGGGGAAAAATGGAAGACTTTTAAGGATAGTGACAAAAATATATTTGCATATGAAAGATATTATTTTAGGATAGATTTCCAGGAAAGGGTGAGACTAGAGGCCAGGAGACCAGTTAAGAGACAATTGCTACTACTAGGTGGTGGAGTTGCATTCAAATCCAGGTGAACTGGGTCCAGGGTAAGTACCCTTAACCACTATCTAGGCTGCCTTTCTTGCACAGAGTGCAAGAGTGGAGGTTCAGGAGGCAAATCTACTTGGGTTCAAAACCTTACTCTGATCCTTGGAGCAATGGGATTATTGACAGATCACTAATCGCTCTTTGCCTCAGTTTTCTCACCTGTAAAATGGGAGAATACAAATATACTATCAACTTTATGATTTGCATGTGAAGATTAAGTGAATAAATATTTATGAAGTTCTAATAACAGTGCCCAGTATATAGTAAGCATTATGTAAGTGTTGGCAATGATGATGATGGTGGTGATGGTGATGGTGATGACGGCAACTGTGTCTCACTGCAATTCCCATTGGAGGCAGCTCAGCTGGAGTTGACACTTTGCATCATAAATTTCCACTACTTAATGGATTTCTGGTAATAGTTGGAATTGATCAGTTATCCTGGATAGGAAACTAGAGTCATTTCTCAAATTTTCCTGAGTATGACTTTGACAATGTAATGGCATTGAGGTTTCCAGAACACTAGTTATAACATATCCAGAAGCAAGTTGAACTTTTCCAAAAGGCAATACAAATAATTACCTGATTATCCCCTGTTGCAAGGATCTCAAACATTGACGTGCATCACAATCACCTGGAGTATTTTTAAAAACGCTGCCAGGTCCCACTGCCAGAATTTGTGATTCAATAGATCTGAGGTGGGGTCTAAGTATTTGCTTTTCTAATAAGTTCCAGGGTGATGCTCATGATGCTGGTCCAGGGTCCAGACTTGGAGAGCTACTGCCCTGTTTCATGCCCTGCTGCCTTGTGTTGCAAAGAGTGAATGAGACACAGTATTCCTGGCTTCCTGCTGCCTCCCACACCCTCCTGCTGAGCAACTCAGGATTCCCTCACTGTGTCAGATGCTCTTGCTCTGCCAGCTCCCGGGGTGTGTACACTGCGTGGATCTTTCTTTCATCTGTATAACCAAGAGATTGGACCAAATTCCCAGGCCTATGGAATCAGAATTCAGATTTTCTGTGCATGGGGCCCAGAAACTTGCATTTTAACAAGTGCCCAGGGGATTCTGATCCTTATTAGAGCCTGAGAGTCATAGGACTAGATACTCCCAATACCCTTCCAGCTGCAAGATTCCAGACTCCATCCATGGGCAGCTCCCGTGCTGCCTCTGAGGCCAGGGGCTGCCTTATTTTTTAATTGAGATATAATTGACATAGAACATTATGTTAGTTTCAGGTGTACAACATAATGGTTCTTCATTTGCGTATATTGCAAAATGATCACCACAACAGGTCTAGTTAACATCTGTCACTCTACATAGTTACAAAAAGTTTTTTCTTGTGATGAGAACTTTTAATGTCTACTCTCTGAACAACTTTCAAATATGCAAGACGTTATTAACTATAGTCACCAAGCTGTACATTACATCCCCATGGCTGATTCATTGTATAACTGGAAGTTTGTGCCTTTTGACCCCCTCATCTAGGTGCTGCCTTCCGATGATGACAGGTAGAGCTCCCTGGCAGAGTACTGCCGCTTCTGACCCTGCTTACACCTGTGGCCCAGGCCCCTGCCACCCGGGAGGCAGAAAACAGTCAGCCGACTCTGCTGGAGTCTCACTTTTAGGCAACACTCTTGATAACCCCCTTTTTCACCGCCATGCTCTGACACCACCTTCCTGCTCATCCCCCATTTCTTTGGCCTCCACAGGATGTTTGCCTGACCTGCCCCACCCACCCCCGCCTTTGGCCATGTACTCTTTCCTGACAGGTGTCAACTTAAAAAGCAAATTTGCCTGTTATTTTATCCTCAAAATGAGTTTATTACGGAATAGCCAAAAGAATTGCAATTCAGGATGCTATGGCAAACCATAGGCAAATCCAGAAAACAAAGGAAGGGAGCTGCTTTTATAGAGAAAAAGGGGGAGCAGAGAGAGGCTGTTCTAAATAAAAGTCTATTGGAAGAAAGTAAATTCAGGGCAGCAATGGCTTCTCATTGGCTGAGCGGCAGCATTTCTCACTGGCTGGGCTGTTGCCAGGTAAAGAGAGAAATCTTCCTTCAGTAGTAAAGTAGTTTCACTTCCTGTCCAAGATGTGAGCATAAGTCTCTTCCCGTTTGGTGTCAATGACAGTGTATGATAGGGTGTGAGAGCTCCCCTTACAGGACTTCCTGACTCCAATTTAGTTAAGGTTTGTTTTATTAATTTCCACATAGGTAATCCAGGCATGACCACCTCCACACCCCAAGTAGGCTAGCAAGCCTCCCTCACCTGGAGGTTCTTGCTCAGCCGCCCCCTGGCAGTTTGGGGCAGAATCAGTACAGATGAGAATGGCTGAGAAATCAGCTAGCCAGCCAATTATTGAGCATTTATGGTGCTCATACTATGGGCCCACTCTGTTCTAGGTACTGGGGACGCAGCATGAAAAAGACACAGACCTCACCTTCAAAGCATTTACATTATAATGGGGCAGAAGAAAGAAAATAAATATGTAAACAACAAATAAAGATGAGGATTTCAGATAGCATTCACTAGGAGGGAATTCATGAGTTCCTGCTGTACAAATGCTTCTTACTCTGTACTCTGTAATCCTGTTAAAGTGGTGTCATTATTCTCATTTTACAGAGAAAGCACCTGAACTGAAGCTCAGAGGTTAAATAACTTGCTGTGGGAATACACACACACTGGAAATACATATAGTTCCACAAACAGGGAATTCTAAAGCATATTGTTAGGTGAATACAGTAAAACATTGAAGAGTATTTACAAAATGATTTGATAGATAGATAGGCTTTGTTTACATCTTATGGTTTTATATATATATATATATATATAAGGGTTATATGTATGTATGTATATATATACACATACAGGAAAAAACTCTGGATGGACATGTACCAAAAGTTCCATTGGGAGTATGTCTGGAGAGGAGAGTGGAATTGGTGGGATAAAGGAGGACTAACACTTTTTCTTATGTTTTTCTGTATTGTTTGAGTTGCTCAAAATGAGCATGTTTTCATGTATTACTTAAATAAGAATAAATTAAAAATTTAAGAAACATTCTTCCTCTCAATATCCGTATACAATCAGTGTTGCTGGAAAGGGATTTGAACTCGGATCTAGTGTGCTTTGAACCTCACTACGTGCCATCTCCAGGCAGACATGGAGGCACCATCGTGCTCCATCTTGGTCAGAGCAAGTGTGGGTGCAATGCCTAGTGGGTGGGGCGAGGGCACCAGAAGCCCATCTGCATGATTCTGTGCTCATTTCTGTATCACCCTCGCTCGAATCACTTGCTGGTGAAGTGGCTACAGCTCTTTGTTTTTGAAGGAAACAGGTAACTCTCTCCGACATTTTTCATTTGTGATTTTGATTTTCCATCCGATGGTTGACTAAAGGATCACAAACCAAAAGTTTGTCAACATCACTAGTTAGTTGGATAATGAATGCAATATGAACTATTTTGGCAACTCACTGATTCTGATAACTATGGTCAGCCTGAGATGGTGGGTTTGTGTATCATTCTCTGACTCCAGTTTCCAGGATCTGGCTCCTGCCACTTGGCCTGCTTGCTGGCTGCACTTGCCTGCAATGCTGGCCTACAGAGTGAGTTCCTGGAATGAAAGCCTGATGGAAATGACTTGGCAATTCTTAGGATGAAATAGGAGAAATTTAAGACACTTCAGGTTGGCAAGCAGCCTCTGTACCATTAAACACATAATTTCTGTGGTGGGGCAGGTAGGATTTTAGTGGCATGTTATGTAAATATCCTCCAAAGGAACAGCATGTACATTTCAGTGGCAGCAAAAGAAAATCACTCTGTTCTACCATGGCTAATTGTTATTAATAATTTAAATATTACCTTATCATATTACACAGTTCTGCTTACATCCAGTGACCTACATAAGGAAATCCTTAAGTGATAGATTATGGGACTAAATAACCTTTTCTTTAAAAAAAACAAAAAAGCATAAAAGTTCAAATTGAATCCCAACTTAATTTTTTCAGTAGGATCTATTAGAATGTCTCTTTTTCAGGCTTTCAAATATTTTAGTATTAACAGACATAAACATTAATCTTAGCAATGTACCGGTGATGGCGGCAGGCCAAGCATATTGTCTCTATTCAGTGTAACAAATAATTACTGAGTTCCTACTAGATAAGGGCACAGCATTAGGAGCTGTGGAAGTAAAAACAAAATGCTCTTGCCTTTTTACCGTTTAATAGATGTACTATGCAATTTCACTCTTTTTTCCTTTTTGTTGAGGGAGACTCGCCCTGAGCTGACATCTGTGCCGGTCTTCCTCTATTTTGTATGTGGGACACCGCCACAGCATGGCCCCGGAGTGGTGTAGGTCCTCGCCTTGGATCCAAATCTGCGAACCTAGGCTGCCGAAGTGAATCACATGAACTTAACCACTATGCCAAGGGGCCAGCCCCAACAATTACACATTTTTATAATGCAAATTGAATATTTAAATATCAGTACAAAATGCAAAGGAGGCTGAGCAGAAGGAGCATTTTCATTTGGTTGTGGGGATGTGGAGGGTTGTTAAAGGAAGGAGGGGTAGGATAGAGTTTTGACAGGTGTGGCTGAGGGAAGGGTCGTCTGTTCTGGAATCAAAGAAGGTGATGCTTTGGCTCTGGTGAAGTCACTGCAGGACTACAATGAGGCCGGTCTTGAAACTCTTCTCATTCCCACTCAGAGGCCATCTACTGACTCCTACAGATGTCCTGTCATAGAGGGAACTGTCACACTCGGAACTCACCATATGTGACATGATGGAGAGGCCGTCACAATGGCCAAGCTTCAAGACAGTTTCACTTCCTTCATTTTCTGGTGCCATCCTCACACCATTCCAAAGGTGGAGTTTTGGGAGAATGGAGGTGTCAATTGGTAGCTTATAGAGGCCAGCTTAGGCTGTTTCAACCCACCAAGGCTGCACATTTGCTGGGGTTAAAATAAACCTAGAAAAGCTGGGCTTTTGCCATCTCTTGAGATGAGAGTCAGGTGAAGTGGTGGGTGTGGCAGTGACTGGAAAGTTTGTACTGTGGGTGGGAGAGGCATTGGTCACACAGTGCAAGGGTAATACTAGTGAAGGGAAGTAGGGTCCAGAGTCATCAGGACTGAGGCTGAAATGTCATCAGTGTTGCTCTCTAGGAGTGAGGTCAGTCTGTGGTAAGCATGCTTAGGTGACAAACATCTTTGCTGTGCAAATTACAGCTTAGGAGAAGCCTTGCCTCCCTGGTGTGTGAGTGAGGACACTTCAGAAGTAACTCGGAAAATTCTGTTTCCCATCAAAGTGGGCACCAAGATTGTTTCTATCCATTCCCCAGAAAGGTGCGAGGCAGTTTACACGAGAAATGGTCCACAGGATAAGTGTCAATCCCCTAGAAGCTTGCTCTTTTCATCTATATCACCAAGAAGACACTGAGCGGCACATTTCTTCTGCCTTTGAGCTGATTCCCAGTGGAGCTAGGAGGTCGAAAAGCACCTGACTGTTGGACACCATGTCAAGAAACGTGGTTAAACTTTTATTCTTGGGTTGAGATGACAGCAGGAGATGAGTGTGTATTCTGCAGAAAAGAATCCAGGGATCATCTGGAAGGAGAGAAGTTATGGGTCATGCTTTGCCACATCAGAGTCGTGGACGTTTCTCATAGATATGTGACAGTCTTTAGATCTATATTAGCCTCTTTGTTTTTTTAAAGCAAACAAGTATAAAAATGTGCAGTAACTGAGCCAGCCTGATGATGGCCTAGCGCTTAAAAGTTCCATGCTCTCCACTTTGGTGGCCTGGGTTTGCTTCCCAGTAGTGGAACCACACCACTCGTCTGTCAGTTGCCATGCTGTGGCAGAGGCTCACATAGAAGAACTAGAAGGACTTACAACTAGGATATACAACCATGCTTGGGGCTTTGGGGGGAAGGAAAAAAAAAAGGAAATGTTGGCAACAGATGTTAGCTCAGGGAGAATCCTTCCCTGCAAAAAAAACAAAAGAAAATGTATAATATTTATCTAACCTTAGCTATTAGGAAGTGCCATTAGGTGTCCTCCATGGATGGGAGTGACTAAAAAACGAGGGAAGGTACCAGGGACCTGTCTTCCCGTTAGCTCCTCCTATACTTCACCTTAAAGGTTAAACATCTTCTCTAAGCTTTATTTAATTTTCTGTCCAAACATCTAGTGTTGGTACTTCTATTTTTATTGCTTTTATTGATTTATTTTTACTAATATTGATATTGACTTTAGAATTTATTTTGTATCACTCTAGGATGCTGGGTTCGTAAAATGAATTAAAATATTTTTATTTAAAATAGGCTTTTTATTTCAAATGATAGGTAATTTTATGCAAATATTCTTGATGAAAATACATAACTCTCTCTGACATTTTTCCGTTGTGATTTTGAATTGGATTCCATAATTTAATTTAAAAGATCATAAACCAGTTTATCAACATCCCTCGTTAATCTGGATAATGGAGGTAAGACTAATTATTTTGACGGTTGAGTCATTCTGATCACTGTGTAAGTCCAAAAAGCACTTTAGTTGGCAGGCAGGAAAAAGCCAATATGGAGAGTTTGGCGAAGTAAAAATGTGAAATTAGTTTCTACCACTAAAGTTGTTGTTCTTTCATTAACTAGCTCTTGTCCTTATATTAATTTTTTTTTATATCTTAAAAATCATAATATCTGAGTCCTGCTGTTTGTTCTAAGGAAAATAATTTAATCTGTCTCTTTTTAAGCCAAATCAGAATGCCATCAGTTACCTTTATTTACTTGACTTTAACAGGCGTCTGAAATTTCACCCCATTGGCTGAACACACAACCTTCTGACATTTATTATCTTGCTCAAAGGTGAACAGAGAAACAGCTTTGCTGTTGCCGCCATGATTTTAGGGATTATCTCTGGTTGACAACTGGCCTGAACTGGAATGCTCTTTTAGGTAGTTGTGTTTGTCTAGACAGGACTGGGCAGAGATAGCATCATTCCCGTGGCGCCTGATTTAACTTGGCCTTGGATGGTATCACAGATGGGGGTGGAACCTTTCATAGTAGATTACATCAATTTAACCATTATTTCAAGATTTTATCTTTTTGTTAGAACAGCTTAGCTCCAGAGATCACATTTTATAGACCCATGCTCCTTCTAAACAAATATTACTGTCATTTGGACCTATTCTGACGTCTCTCCCATAGACAATGGATTTTCCTGAGTCATCCTTGGTCTGGTCTTTCCTGATCCTCGCTGGGTTGTTTGTGATAGAGCTGGGGCCACCACTGAAATCTCTGATTCTTGGCCACTGATTTTATCTGTGCAAACCAAACCAGAATAGACAGGGATGAAGCCATTTACAGAATCTCCTCACCACCGTGCTGGGGAGCACAGGCTTAGAATGCGTTAGAATGGTTAATGTACAGGGCGAGGGGTTTTGTTGGCATTTAATTTGATCCTGATTACATGATAAGCTTCAGGATTATATGGATGGTATAAAATATCTAAAGTAACATCCATGGAAGTAAATAGCTGATTGATAAAACAGTTTTGGCTGGTCCTTTCCATCAGATCTCTGAAGAAAATCCAGGGGTAGGGGCTAAGTTAGGCCATGACACTTGGGTTCCTGGTGAAAGAGTGCCAACTTTTCATTCTTGAGATTGTGTCCCTTCCCCACTTCTTATTTGGCAGCAGAGAACAACTCCCCTGGGTCGATAGAGCCAGAGCAATTTGGAAGGTCAAACTGAATATATTTAGAGCTAGAAGAGCCAATTTAGACAATTTAAGCAAAAGATTATTTTCTTTGAGTGTAGACTGTCTGTCCAAGAAGACTCAAATTCAGTGCATGGCTATGCTATTTTGTTTTGGCTGGCTGACTTATAGGTTTTGTTCTTTTCCCCCTCTCCAAAGTAAAAATATTGACACATATGAATTCAATGAGGTGATTAGGGAAAAGGGATGGGTGGGATGAGAGCGAGCAGATTCTGAGATTCTGTAAACATCTGCTGCTTTGGGAGGACTTGGGCATGATTTGATGTCTTCTGATGGGGAAGTGAAGCATCCTGGGCAGCCACTGGAACTCTCCACTCTTGTTCTGCTCTGTGGCTCTGCTCCTTCTCTGAGAGCTGAGGGCTGTGACGCTGCCACCTCACCATGAAGCGTTACACGTGTGCTCAAGTCCTGGCCAGGAGTGCTTTCTGGTTCTCACGGGGGCTCCTCTTCTCAGTGATGCCCCGCTAAAGCTAGCTGGGACTTATGTGTGTACCCACTCCCTCAGGACCCACAAGACATGCCAGGATGTCCTGGCCCCCATCCAGCCCAACTCAGCCCTCAATAAAAACCTGAGCTTAAAAGAGGGGCAGCCCTCTGTGAACCAGCAGAGTATACATTTGATATAGGAGTTAAGAAACCTGCATTCTTTCCCCAAATCCGCTCTGGATTTGGGCTCTCTGCTTTCAGAGTGCTGATTAATTTTGTGTTATGTTGCACAGCTTATTCTAAAGCTATCCATTATCCTTACTACAACCCTCCTGCCTAACTAATTCAAGAATACTGAGTGCCCGGTACCGAGGTTAGAGGAGGCAGTTGGAACTTCCTTGGCCTGGGCTTCCTATTTGCCCGTGAAAAGATTCTCTCCAGGAGCTCTCACCTGCTAATGATCAGCCCTTGCTCTGTCTCTCCACGCATTCGGGTCTGCTCCTCCAAGCCCTACATTTTAGAGTGGAAGCCTGTGTGGCACTGGCCATGACTGGGAGGGTCAATACAGATAAATCTGGGGTTCAGCATCAGGAAGCCCATGGTTCCTATATAACAGGAGCCGCCTCCTCTGGCCCTGTCTTCCTCAGTAATGAAGCTGATATTTTTATCTATATCTGCCTTACTCTTTTGTCTTATCCCTCATTTGGCTTAGAACTCAGGTGCGGAAAACAGAGGTAAACTTTATTGGGCCCCTAACACCGTGCTTGATAGGCAAAGATGATTGAAATACAGTCCCTACTTTCTGGAAGCTCACAGAGCAGTGGGGAGAGGTGGGGTAGATGGAAACAGAAGCAAAACATTGTGAATTAATGTAACTGGGGGGCAATGTAGAGTGGAATTCAAGAGCTCCACTTCTGGACTTGTTCAACCTTGGCTGCATTACCAGATGTGCCACTGACGAGATGAGTGACCCTGGGAAAGTTACTTTAATGCCTCTCTTTTCTCATCTGTAAAATGGAGATAATAATAATGGCCATCTCCCAGAATTGTTGTCAAGTTTCAATGAGATGATATATGTAAATTGATTAGCACAGTGCCAAACACACAGAAAACATCATACTTTTTTGGTCCCTGTTATTATTAAGAGTATGACACATATGGTGTGGAATCATAGGAGGAACACCTGATTCTTCATGTGAGTACTGTTGTCCACAATGAGGTAGAAAATACATCTGTCCATATTGTGGAGTGATGATTAGAAAAGCAACCCCAGACTGTACCTCATGTATATATATTTTTTGTGAGGAAGATCAGCCCTGAGCTAACATCGGATGCCAGTCCTCCACTTTTTGCTGAGGAAGACTGGCCCTGGGCTAATATCCGTGCCCATCCTCCTCTACTTTATATAGGACGCCACCACAGCATGGCTTGACAAGCGGTGTGTCGGTCCATGCCGGGGATCCTAACCTGCGAACCCTGGGCCACCGAAACAGAGTGTGTGAACTTAACCACTACGTCACCAGGCCGACCCCTCATGTATTTTTTTGGAGCATCATTCTGCAGGTTCTAATTTGCTTTTCATTAATAATAGTTTGTATTAATTGGGTGGTAGCTATTGTCCAGACTGGTGTCAGGCAACAGACAGAGGGAAGGGCAGTCACTGAGTAAGTATGACACTAATTATATGTCTTTACTGAAGCAACTATCTCCCTAGTGCCAGAGAAGAATAGAAGAGAAGGCAAGAAGAAGAAAGAGAAGGGAAAGGAAGAGAACAAAGGGAGGGGAAGAAAAGAGAAGAAAAAAGTATGATTCAGTTCCTTCTCATAAATATAGCTGTGTAATATTTTACATTAATATCACCAAAGTAGTGAAATTAATTTATGGACTCAGAGTATAATAATTCACAATTGACATAAGGAAGTCACATCCCAGGTTAGGGTGGACAGAGTACAGATGGAAAGAGGGATATGCGCAAAAGAAGAGGGAAAAAAACCTTAATAAAAAAAGACAAAAGGGAGTAGAGAAGTCTACCACTGCTCTCCTTTATTTGAACACTTCCACTAAGATATATGTAGTCTTGTACTCTCATATAATTATAAAGTTCACGTATACACTTTTTCATCCACACCATCTGTGTGAGAGACTCAGTCTTATGAGATGATTTTTTCATATTCAAGTCTTGCTCTTGTCTCAATGTTTGGTACTTCCATGACTCTGCAGTGGAAAGAAGGAGGCCTTGTTACAACCCTCTTTATTAGTCCTGACATCCTGCCACCTGCTTTTGACCTCACCCCAACCATCCTCCCCTTGATCGCGCTATTCCAGCCTCCTCCTTGCTCTCCAACCGTCACAAGCATACTTGCTCCCCAGTGTGTGTGCTTCCCTCTGCCCGGAACGTTCATCCCCAGCCTTCCCCGCTTCTCATGCCTTGGCTTCCTTTGGGTCTCTGCCAATCATCTTAGAAGCTTTTTCTAAGTATTTTATCTAAAATGGGACTCTCATCTCTCCCAGTCTATCCTTCTCTTTCCCTTGTATTATTCTCCAAAACAGTAATCATCATTTGACATGGTATACATTTACATGTTTACTTGCTTATTATTGTCTTTCCTTCTGTGTTGGGTTGGATTCCCTGACAGCTGAAGCTGAGAGAAGGATTCAAATGCATATTGATGGAATGCTCTTCAGGAAAAACCTTTAAGGGAGGGAGTGGAGCAGGACAGCGTGGGGGGGAGGCAGCCGGGCAAGGATGTGGTTTCAGGGAAAGGCTAGTCTTGGGAAAGAATTTTTTGGTCCATAAATTGCACCTGAAGACAAGGGGCTGGCCCTTCATACCCTATCAGTCAGTCATTGGCTGTAGACTGGGGAGAGGGTGTTGGGACTTCCTGGCCGAGGCAGTGCCCCTCAGCTGAGGACGATTCTCTTGGGAATGTGGGCGGCTGGGAGCCGGGAGCCAGCACAGGTGGAAACTGGGAGAGGACATGCTGGCCAGGGAGAGGGAATCTGAGACAGGCAACTGAGTGACGTCTCACATGCCTCCACTGCAATATAATCTCCACAAGATCTAAGGCTTGATCATTTTTGTTCTGTGCTTTATCTCTAGCACACAGAACAGACATACTGTGTAATAAATAAATGAACTTATTGAACTTGCACAGTGCTAGGTCCAGAGACACAATCGTGAATGAGAGTTTCCTGCCCTCATGAGCTTATGGCCTCATGGGAATTCAGATACAGACAATTAAAACACAGTTGGGTAAGCGCTGTCATAGGAAAAGCAGAGGGGACTAAGAGCACCCAGGAAGGCACTTAAAATCCAGAATTTGGGAGGAGCTGGTATTACAAACCTTGTGATATGGTCAAAAGCTGTGTTTTCCAGAGTAATTATTCACAGTCAGTGGAGTGCACATTGATAAAGTTGGGAAAATACCTGCAAGACTGTAGCATTACTCTGAAGATTCCAATCCAGTTGTGTTTCACCTTGATTCGTGTCTCAAATAGAGTGATTGAAAGGAGAATGACCTGATCCAGGACATTTCCCGTCTGTCCCTGTTTCCTCACCTGTAAAATGAGAGGGTGGAATTTTGAATTTCCTTTGTGGTCTGACCTTCGAGTCTGTTGAGGGGCGTGGGCACAGGGCTCTGCCCATTCTTGATAGGAAGCCAGAGAATGCCAGACAGTCATGTAGTGCCACCAACCAGCCAGTATGCCCTGGGATTGAGGGATTCCCTCAGACGTATGGTAACTGGCATTTTTTTTCCTCCAAATGCACCAGGGTGGTATTTAGGTTTAATGCTTAGTAGGGAGGTCTATTTTAAAAAAGAACTCAGGTGCCCTGAAGAAGACAGCTACCACAGCGATACTGTGGTCCACGCTGGTGCTCTGTAAACCCTGGTGACCCACGAACTCGCTTATTCCGTCTGATCTACCTGAAAGATCCTACATGGATCCTGGATAGACATAAACCACCTTCCCCAGTTTTTTCCAATTTAGTTTTTTGTTGTGTGTAAGGTTCCACATATTTTGGGGAATGGTGTGTGTGTGTGTGTGTGTGTGTCCATCCATGCGTGGGTGCATAAGCTTGTATGTAGCTGAGGAAAATGTGGTAGGAGTTGGTCTGGGTAGTGTCTTCAGTTACAACGTGACTTGCAAGTTTGAGTCATGTGCCTTAAGATGCTTTCATAATTCACCTGGGAAAATGGAAAAAAATAGGTTTTGGTGAAATACAAAAAGGCTATTGAAATGTTACAGGGTGGTTATGTAACTGTGGATTATATAATGCCTGAGGGTAGGGGCTAGAGAGGGGACATTATTCAGAAATTTATAGTAATTTGAAGACATTCAAAATAGCAATGTTCTTGGGCGTTATTGTGTTTGTTGCTAGCTTTTGGCAGAGCTCTTTTGCGGGTTGTTAACCACAACCGGGTTGGGCAGTCACCTTGAGCACAGAGGGGGTCTCTGGCTCTGAGTACCTCACCTCTGCCCCATCCCTACACTGCCTTTTCGCCCCTTCCTGGGCGCTCTTGATTGGCTGCTCGCTCACCCACCCCTTGAACAATTGCCTTGAGGCGTGTCATGTTTAATGGGACCCATCCCGCTAATTTATTTTTCCGGCTTTGTGCTTGAATTTCATCTAGATTTAGAGCTTTGATTGAAGAGACATAATATGTCAGAAAACTAGGGGATTTGATTTACCAAATACGAATTTTTTGTAAGATGATAGTTTCCTGAATGCTAATTAGTTATTAAGTATGTTTTATTTAAGTTTGTGGAATGTTAGAACATTTGTGAAAATAAAAGTTGGGTTCATATTGCTCTGGTTCATTAATTGAATGCTGACCTAAATAATGGTAATACAGGAGGAGTCCTGGACTAGGAGGCAGGAGAAATTGGTTCTTGGTTCTGCTCAGTCGTGACCTTTGGCAAGTTGCTTGACGTCTCTTGGCCTCAGTTTCTCCATAGGACTACATAAATTCTAAGGATCTTTATAACTCTATGAGAATAGTTCTAGGTCTGTGTAGCTGAAAGCTTGCAAAATGGCAAGAATGTGTTTTTGTTCAGGTATCTTAAACTAATCTCCTAGAATTTAGGGTCAGCCCTTGTGTCAGGACTTGTGGAGAATGAAACCAAGCAATGAAGGCTCCAGCCTATCAGACATCCTAACTTAATTTTCATCAAATGTTGTTTTTTTCTAATGAAATAGATTACTACAATAATAATATGCTTGGGTGAAGGGCATTGGCTCCAGGCAAAGGGATTGTTTTTTAGCTCTCCCAGTTCTTGTAAGAGAAAGCCAATATTTTCATCAGAACTGGGGTAGGATCTCCCTTGGGAAAGCCCATGTCCTAGAAGCCAATAAATATATTGCCTGGGGGCATAAAGGGAAATTCTATCCTGGAGACAATCAGAAATGTTCACATAATTCTTTTTTTCATGAGTGAAAACAGAGCTTCACCAACAAATATGGAAAGTTGTCATATTTGAATTATTTTCCTTTTCAAGAGAGGGCTGTGCAATACTGAATAAGGGGAGAAAGATTTTTCCAGGAAGTGTTTTTTTGTTTTTTCTTTTTGGCAGAGAAGAACCCACTTTTGAGACATAACTGTCATGAAATGTCATTTATATTATGACTATATAGAAACTCTGTTCCTTTGCAGATAGGCATGACCCTTAAGTGATGGCCAGTCACGCTTACTCAGTATCTCATTACAGCCAGAGAGACCATTAGGGCCATTAGATGTTACTTACACTAAGCGGAATAGAATAAACAGAAAACTGGCAAAATGTGATCAGATAGGATTGACATTTTTCATCTTTTAGAGTCATTAAAGGGGAGTTCTACAGGGACCGAGTGGTTAGAGTGGGTTAGTTCTTTGGGTTATTCCGTCAATCCTAGGTCAGAATTACCTTCATACTGTCTTCACCCTTCCAACATGCTCAGACACTCCAGCTGGAGTGGGCAGCACTCAGCTGATCTGCGGGTAGTGGGGCAACCCCCAGTCATATGGACATTTCCATAGGAGGCTTAAACTAGACATCAAGACATTTCATACAATTTCAGGTGTTTTTTTTTTGTCTCCCAATATGATAAATATGATCAAAAGAATTACATTAAGTTTAAATATTGTAGAGCCAGCCCTGATGGTCTAGTGGTTCAAGTTCGGTGCTCTCACTGCTTCGGTGGCCTGGGTTGGCTTCCCAGTAGTGGAACCACACCATCTGTCTGTCAGCTGCCATGCTGTGGTGGCAGCTCACATAGAAGAACTACAAGGACTTACAACTAGGATATATAACATGCACTGGGGCTTTGGGGAGAAAAAGAAGAAAAAGAGGAAGATTGGCAACAGATGTTAGCTCAGGGTGAATCCTTTCCTGCAAAACAAAAAAGGGATATATATATATATATATACACATACATATATATATATATATATATATATATATATATATAGTAGTTTATTATATGGTATAAAGCGAGCCTAACTGCACTTTTAGCCATTCTTTTGGACATGACTACTGCAAGATGAGATGATGTTGGCAAGTCAAGGGTTAACATACTGCAAGAGAGGGAGCAATTTTCCTCTCTCCACATAAGGAGGGAAAGACTCAGTCCTGGATTTTCACTTCCCTCCTTGATTTATTAGATTTTACAGGAAATTTAATGTAGTATGTCCTTTATCACTGAATGAAGGTATTTCACTTGGAGGAAATCCTATGCACTAAAAAAGGCACTTAGCAATTAATGGGGTAAAATTCACATTACTAGTAAGTCTCATGACTTCACAAAAGGCTCTTTTAGTGAGCCACCCCCGGCGCTTTAAAAAGAGCATGCTAAATGAGGAGCGTAAGCCTGTTTCCTAAGGAACGACTTCAGGTAAATCGACACCAGCGTGGCCAAATGTTCTTCACGCCTGGCAGGACCCAGGAGAAATCAGCTAATTTATAATTGTAATGCCCATGTGCACTGGCATCAAACCTTCCACCCCACTTGGATGCAAAATTGTACTTTATTGCTCAGAAAGTTCTTTTTTTCTTGACCACCTCTGTGCCTCTAAACAAGGGGCTCTTATGGGTAACAACTTTTTATTTATGAGAAAAACATTTGCAAATCTTTTACTCTTTGTTTAACTTTGTTTTTACCAGAAAATAAGGGGCTGTGTATGGTGTATTCATGGAGACCAAATTAACTAATAGGGTTTAACTGTGGGTTGAGTGTTCTGGGGAAGTATTTGGGAGCTGAACTTACAAACAGAAGTCTAGTGTTCAGGGTCCCTGGAGAAATAATGATGGGTCCTGCTCACTGAACATTTTGTGCTTCAGGGCAAGAAGAATGCAGTATAAAAGGGAAGGAGAGAGACCAGTTAGAGTGGTATTTTGACCATCCAATTGTTAGATTTTTTTTTGAAAAACAGTGATATGTACAAGTTGTTATTTAGAACAACTGATGAAATCCTATAATAAATATACTTGTGGATGATTGGGGTTGGCTGTTAAGAGAAATCCAGAGCTGTTTTTCAAAATGCCTTGCAGACTGCTGGACTCCTTCTGGAATGCTGGTTGCAAGCTGCTCACAACACAGCTACCACTGAATTGAAGCTCTTTTTATCTCTGAGCTAGCGATCCTGGAGGAATTTTTTTTTAAGTTGTTGTGTTAGAACCTTCTATTTTGAACAAATGAGCTAATCAGAACAAAAGAAGAAATGGCTCTTGCTCAAAAAAGAGAAGACATAGCTTAGAAAACCTTAAAATAATTTATTATTATTTTTTAAATACAGGAAGCTTTTATTTTTTACTTTTCCGTTACACACGTATATTACCTCCCGCCTGAAGTGGTCAGGCAGAAGTTTGAAGAGTCAAGTTGAGCTTTTATAACAAGTGTTCTAATTTTTGTTTATTGCATGCCCAGGAAGCAGAGAGGACCACAAAATGTGCTTCTAGTCCTTGGCTGTCTCTGCCTCCTCTCTGCCCCATTGCTTCCTTTCTACTTCCTCATTTAGTCTGAATTTTAATATGTAATATTCAAGTACACTCATAATACTCATTTCCTTTTAGTGGAATTTTCCAGTAAGTATACTGACTATATTGTTCATAGGAAATTACCCAATGGTGGTATGCCATTGGGTATGCTAGTAAAAACATTTTTTTTGAAATGACAATAACATAGAAGCATTTTAAAGGAGTCACCGAGAGAAGAGAAGCATAGTTGTGTAGAGTTTTCCTGGGAGAAGGGTCAGAGAAGAAAGTCCTTAGAAGAAATGTAGCCCCCAGAGAGACCCTACTAAAAGAAAGGGCTTGTAGGGCTATGGGGGGGCGGGGGGAATGCGGGGGAGGAGACACTCCACCCATCTCCAAGGAGGCAGATACCAACTTGCCCTGGAAACCAAGGAAGTCCTGTTTGTGCAGAATAAGCACAAATAATTTTTATGTTAAGAAATTTTCTCAGGAGAGTTTTTTTCTTTAGGGTGAAATGTTAAGATAGTAAATGTTTTATTTGGATAGTTTCTAAATGCAATTAAGTACATAGTGATCACAAACTCATCGGTTTATGCCTGTTGTCTGTCATAATTATTATAATTATTATTAATTATAATTATTATTAATGCCCCCTTTCACTCTCAGAAATATCTCCATTTATGTAATAAATTATATGGTCATGCTAATGCTAATCAGGATCAGCCTTTGGAAATGGGACCTTTACTGAATTGGGTGGTAGATCACAGAATCCCATCTTCACTGTTCAAGATTTTGCAATCTACAACAGAAAATTCTAGAAATAGTATTCAGTGTGAGGGAGGGTGAATACTTCTGTCTTGTGTTAAGGACATATATAGGGGAGTGACCTCAAGTTCTCGTTTCTGACTTCCTTTCCTGGTAACGCCTGCCAGGGTTTCTCTAAGTGATTTCATTTTCCTTTGTACAAGAATCAGGAAAGGAACAGGAGACAAGCTTTTATATGACATACGTACATAAATATCTTTTACACTAGTGAGGCAAATAAAACTTACTTTTATTTTCCTGCTAAACTTATACAATGGGGCTGTCAGGAATTTCTATCTCAGGACATTAGTAAGAACACTGAGAGAGATCTCCAATTAGTGTGATTAAAGCCTGGAATCCAATATCGTTAGAAAATTCAGGGGAAAATTGTTATCTTTCTGTGGTTGTTGCAATGATGATGAGACACTTGTAAATACTGATGCTTCCATCTAACCACAGAGTTGAAATAGAATTCTGCCCTTACAGCCTTAGACTGCTTAGTAATCCTCAGAGGACTTCTGTTCTCTCAAAGGCTCCCCCACAGAACAGAATGTGAAGACAATTGTAGTTCAACAATTCATCCAGTAGGGAGAAGCCACTAGCTCAAATATTGTCTCCTTCAGTCTAGTTCTTGCAAAGTTTCCTGCCAGTTCAGTGTCCTCTAGCGGTAACTTGTCTTATTAATGAACAAGCTGGCACATAAATCTACTCTGAGATCCATAGAGGTCATGGTCTTTTCCTTAGTGTTTTATAAGGAATACAAAATCTGAGGGCCTACTGAGTGCCAGGTGATATGTCCTCTCAGTTAACTCTCTGAGTAAGAGACTAATAGCACCATTATATAGATAAGAAAACTGAGGTTCGGAGAGCCTCAGTGGTATGTTGTAAGAGTCAGAGGCAGGATTTGAAACTAGAATTCCTGAGCATTTGTCCTGATGTTTTTGTTTTGTTTTATTTTTTAACTGTACTCTACCATTTCATGATTCTAAGAAAATAGATATTTTCTAGCTACAAGCGAGGTGCAGAGGCAAGGAGCCTCCAGAAGATGGAGTGTATTCTGCCTCACTTCACTTGCCTCTGACCTTGCTGACTATGTGAGTACTGGGGGGCCACAACATAGAGTGAAAAGGGAACTGGCTTTGAAGCTGGATACACCTGGGTTTAAATCTTAGCTCCACCATTCCGCCATCCACTCAATCGATATTTGTTGAGTGCCTACTATGTTCTAGGCCCAGAGGTACAATTTTGTACAAGAGAAAAAATCTTCTTGGTTAAGTTTTTTATTCTTGCTGATCTTCAGTTTGTCATCTCCAAAATAGGAGTGGATGTACTCCTAAACATTTGTGGAAGGCAAATGTTTAAATTTATTCAACATCTTATGGAAAGAAGGTAATATGGTCCTTGAGGGCAAAATGGTGACCCAGTGCAAAGCAGATTTTGCAGGCTGAGGACAATCTGATTGGTCCAACATTTTTAGAACCCTCTTTTCGGCTGGCTGCCTGCAGATATAAGGACGTGTATCATCATGTATTTCATGTAGCCAAGTCCTGAATTCTTTTTGTGACGTTAAAAGAATGAGTTGCCTCTTCCCTCACTTTGAGTAGACCGAACGTGCTTCGCCCCCCAAAATTTGGATGTTGAAATATGACTCCCCAGTGTTATGGTATTAGGAGGTGGGGCCTTTGGGAGGTGAATAGGTCCCAAAGGTAGATGAGATTAATTCCATTATAAAAGAGGCCCCAGAGAGCTCCCTTGCCCCTTCCGCCATGTGAAGACACAGTGAGAAGACGGCTGTCTGTGGACCAGGAGCTGGACACTCACCAGACACCAAATCTGCTAGTGCCTTGCTCTTGGACTTCCCAACCTCCAGAGCCGTGAGAAATAAATTTCTGTTGTTTATCAGCCACCCAGTCTATGGTATTTTTGTTATAGAAGCCCGCATGGACTAAGACACACTCCAAACTCTGAAATCTTACCAGAGTCTCCAAAATAACGATGGTTTGTGATTGTAGAATTGGGTTGTCACCCAAGGTAATCGAACAATTCTGTCTCTTTCCCAGAAAAAGATTGGTGTCTAGATATATGATATGGCATCTTTTGAGGGATATACTTGAAAGACTGAATGGGAGCAGATGTCTTTTTCTATGAGCAACACTAAATTCTAGTGATGATCATTTCATGTTTGCTTAGATCTTTTGGTCTCCCAGAAGCATATTGTTCCTTAAGGAACCATTTCTTTCCTTTTTCTAATATAATGATTGAGAACACTTGCTTAGGAAACTAAAGAATCATAGAACATTATGAGCATGAGGAGAAGTTAAAGATTTTCTAATCCAACCTCCTCATTTTACAGATTGGAACAAAAGTGGGATTATGTGTCTTGTCCAAGGTCATTCTTTAATTCATTCATTCAACTAATATTTATTGTGTGCCTATCATGTGCTAGGTACTGTTCTACATGTTGGGGTGAGCAAAACAGATGTGGTCACTGCCTTCATGAATGTATGTTCTAGTGAGAAGGGAGATATTCAATAAAATTTACACAAATAAATATATAGTAGGTCAAGTAATGGTAAGTGTTAAGAAAACATAATTAAGCAAGGGAAGGGATAGAGGGTAATGAAGGAGAGTGCTCTTTTAGATAGAATGTTCAGTGAAGGTAGCATTTGAGCAGAGTCCTGGATGAGGTGAGGGAGTGAACCATATGGATATCTGGGGAAAGAGCATTCCAGGCAAAGAGAACAGCAAGTGCAAAGGCCCTGAGGTGGACTCGCACTCAAAGGTCCATGTGGCCAGAATGCGTAGATGGAGGGAAGAATTGTCAGGGAATGTGATCAGAGAGTAGCGAGGGGAGAGGACACATCACATGGGGCCTGGTGGGCATAGTAAGGGCTCTGGACTTTTAGGTCCTGGAGGTTTTGAGTACAGGAGTGACACAATCTATTTGTGTTTTAAAAAGATGACTCCTGAGCCAAGTTCAGAGCAGAGTCCAGATCCCTTTAAGGTAGAGCCCATAGGTCCCCCCAGGATATCATGCAGCTCTATATACTTGCAGTTGAACCTAACGAACAGATCTTGGAAAATTTTAGGAACTCTCTGTATTTACAGTATTACCAAGATTGCTACTTTCAACCGGAGTTTGGTAAACACAAAGTGATGATAATTATGCTCACATCTTTTCTTTTCCTAATCTCTCTAAAGGAGAAATAACATTTAGATCTTTTAACATTTCTTCACTATGAACTTCATGATTAAAAAGAATAATATTCACAGAAAATAAAACAATGTGCCTCCTACTGAAAAATTATGCACCCCTTACTTGGGCTTTAAATGGGGGGGAAAAGCAGCTGCCTTCTGAGATGAGTTTGTCAGTTCGAGCCCTCCCATGCCTTTTGGTTCTGCGTATCACTGGTCGAGCTGTGGTTGTTTCCAGCCAGAGGTTATCAATTTACACTCTCCTCTGTGGAATCCAAACAAACAGGTGTTTAAGCCATTTTGAAATGTGCAAAAGTTAGAAGGATTCTACACTTGTGAAGAAAGAAGTTCGATACAGTTCCCTAAAAGTCGAGATTATTATTTTCTTCTTTTCACCCCTTACTTGATTTGGTCAGTATTTTTCTTTCATCGAAGGCGGTAAAGTTCATCCAGTTGTGCTGAGTTCGGAATTGTGTAATTGTAACAGGAGTATTGTTTTTCAGACATTCTCTATGGTAATAATAATAGCTGCTGTGGATGGAGAGTCTCTTTGGAGCTAGACCCCTCACATACACTGCTTGCAGGGTACAGGTTGTTATCCTCATTTCCAGGAAACTGAGGCTCATAGAGGTTAAGGATTGGTGCACATCTTCTCACTCAGCAAGTAGCAGAGCCAATATTTGAATCCTGTCTAGCTTCACTGCTAGCTAGTGACCATGCCATGCCACAGCCAGGATTAATGGAGAAGTTCCATTCATTAGGGTGATTTAATGGAGTTAAGATGTCAAATGTGCCCTCATGTTCTGCTGCTTTAAAATACTTATTTTAGAGTAAAGGAATAACAGAATTCAGGTTGAGAGAGACTTGAAAGCTCGTTTAGTCCAAACTCCCTGTTGATTCCTGTAAAAGCTTTGTCAAGTGACCCTCCCCCACGCCCCTTTCCCCCATGCTGTGCTTCCCTAGAGATATGAAACCCCCAGGGCAACGTTTCCATCATTGGGCTATTTTGAAAATTTTGGAGTTCTTCCTTAGACTGAGTCATCATCACTCCCCTCTCAACATCTGAAAGGTTGAAGCCACATAGACTAGAGCCTGCCACATGTTAGAAGACAGTATTCATGTTCCCATTCAGACTTCTATACCAGAAGAATTCCTTGTTTACTTCATTTTTTCTCACATGATATAGTTTGATGTCTAGTTTCCATCCTGCTTAATTTCTTCTGCACGCATTTGAGTTGGTCTCTATCTGTTTTAACGAGGGACGTCCAGGGCATAAGATAGTTTTCTTTCCACATGGTCAGACCATGTGTCTGCCGCTGAGTGTAAGGTCATGTTGCTGTTGACTCATGGTGAGGTTACCACTGACTCAAGCCCCGCTGTCTCTTTTACCCACGTTATTGCTAATAAAGCACGTCTTCCTCGTCCTGTACTAGTACAGCTTTTAGTCCTACTTGCCAGCATTTATCATTATGCCATCTTTTTCGTTAGATCAGTCCATTGCTCAAAATTATTGGGATATTTTGAATTCTAACTTCAAAACAAACAAACCCTACTTATAAGAAAATCACTTTGCTTCTCAGACAAATTTTTATTTCTTTTGCATGGCACTGATTTTCATTATGCAAACGATGTTTTGTAGCACAGATGGAAAGTTGTGCATGCATTGTTTTTAAGTTGTGGGAAATTCTGGTCCATCTTCACAGTGAGTAGACTGCACACGGGGGTCTCGTAGATGCCCTCTGCTTCCTGACAGGTCAGTCTGCAGCAATTTGTTACCTCGCTTGCAGCAAAATGTTGAGTGTAGAAGAACTTGGGATCTCAAAAGAGATGTGAAATTTTTAAAAGCCTTGCCAATGTCCCATCCCACTTTGAATTTTTCTAATTTTTCAACTAGTATTTGGAACAAGGGTGGAAATGGGGCTTTGCCGATCTGCAGCGCAAAATGATGAAGTTCTTCTAGTAGCTGAATTGTGATTTATACCAAGAGAGAAATCCCTTAAAAGGTAGAAAGAGAATAGATAACATACATTACCCATAACGAGTTTAACCATTGACAAATGTAGCAATCATTGACAAATCTAGCAATCACCGAGGCCTCAAGGTAGGCAAATGGTAATGACCTTAGGTCTAATCGTGTTTTCCAAAATCTGGAATAGACATTCATAATATCTTTATTTCTTACTCCAGAAGGAAATATATCACAAAACAAATATTGTATAGGGAGATATTTTCTTTTCTGTATGCTTTATTATTATCAGCAACATTTTAGATATACACGTCTAGAATGAACTTGCAACAAAATTACACAAGTTTACCATTTGTTATCTAGATATTGGCTCAAACATTTTCTGAAAATACTGTAAAATTGAAAATCTCTCCAGATAAAGCACAAAAAAGAAATCTGTTGAATGGTGACAGAACTTGAGTTAGGCTAAAGAAAGATAAAAACCATAGGTGGAAGGAACTAACAACTTGTAGTCAGTAACTTAGGTCTACAAAGTGAAATCTTCTTGGCAAAAGTCACAAAATAAAAGCTTTCCTCAAGTTTATCCTTTACATTTGTAATGGATTTTTGAGCATTCCAAAGTGACTCTACTAAGAGCTACAAAGAGATATTTATTTCTGTTGTTTTATTTCTACATCGTTACCATTGTTTTTATTATTATAGCTTTGTACTATATATTCTAGTGAACTAATGTTGCACAATAATGGAAGTCCCTCTATTATTCTTTTCTTTTTAAAATTCAGTTAATTATTCTTGTTTCTTTTACAGATGAAATTACAGATGTAATTATTTTTATCAAATTCCAAAAAAATCCTTATTAGGAAATTGAGTAGAGTAGCATTAAACATATACATTTTAATAATTTTAACCCAGAAAAACTGACAACTTTACAATGTAATATCTTCCCATCAAGTTAAATTGGATTTATTTACCATAAATTTTAGTTTATTTCATGTTCTTTGGTAAAGTTTTGAAGTTTGCTTCAAAAAAATAACTACACACTTTTGTTAAACTAATTGCTATGTAAGGTTTTTGTTTTGATTATGAAAACCATCTTTTCCATTATGCTTTCTGAGTTTTGTTGGCATATACAAAAGCACTTTATTTCTTTAATAAGTGGTCACCTTTATAAATTCCTATTATAATTTTCTAGTTAATTAGCTGGGGTTTTCTAGGCAGACATCTATTGGTAATCATAACTTGGTCTCTCCTTTAATCATAGTTCACAATTTCTTTTCTGCAATTTGGTTTGAAAATGGAAACTTTGTAAGTTTGGCACTAAAACCTGACTTGAATGGATGTGAGGCTGTTTATAGTGGTTACTATGTTTCCACTTTGCATTAATGATCATACATTTTAATACAGAAATATTGTTATTACAGAAATCTGCATCAGTTTCTGTTATTACATGATATATAGTAAATTAACTTTCCTAAAATATGAAAACTTCTAAATTCTGAAACACATCCAACCAGAGAGTCAAAAAAAGGAATGTGGACTATATTTATATCTCCTTTTGTTTTACTTTTCTTGTTGAGTTGGTTAGAATTATCAGTATCCAGTAAGTGATAACTTGTATTTTTTTAATTGTTTTTGACTGTAATGAAAATGTAATGATCTAGTGTCTTAGAAGTGAATATGATAGTGGCTATCATCAAGATAGACATTCTTTATTATGAGGGAAAGAAAGTATCTTTCTTAAATTAGTTTGCTAAAGGAGATGGATCTTTTCCTTCAAATACATATTTTGTGTTTATTGAGATGATTATATTGTTCTTCTCCTTTGACTTAGTGGTAGTTTGCATCAATTTTTTACCCCTCTCGTATGCTTTTATAGTTCCTCCCACCAAAGGAGAAGAGTATTATATCTCCATCCCTTGACTTTGGATTCAGTCATATAACTTGTTTTGGCAATAGAATGAGGCAGAAACGACAGTGTGACAGTTCTGAATCTGTGCCTAAGAGGCTTTGGATGCTTCCATTTGCTCTCTTGTATCCCTGCCATTTTCATGAGAAGAGTGTGCCTTTGCTAGTCCATTGGTCCAAAGAAGATGAGGGACAGTGGAGCAGAGCCTCCCCAGCTGAGGCTAGCCTAGATCAGTCAGCCTCCAGCCGACCCACTGAAACTTGAACTAATGCTTATTGTTGCGTGCTGCTGAGATTTTGTAATTGTCTGTTATACAGCATTATTGTTAGCTGATGCAAATATATTGTTGGGTAATTATATTTATTGAATTCTGGTATGAAACTATTTTACATTCCTGAAATAATAAATGTTTATTATTATTTTAACATAGGTCTGGATTATATCTGCTTAATTGTTCATTTAGAACTTTTGTGTCTGCATTCATTGGTTATATTGGTCTATTTTATCTTTCTCAGATTAGGATATTAAGGTTACACTATCATCATAAAATGTATTGGGATATTCCCCCACCCCCAACCCCAGTAGACCATAGTGTATCCCAAATGCTGATCCATAGAAAAGTTCTCATGACTCCCTGGTATAATAAGGAAAATATAATGAGTTTGAAAACCTAACTTGATTTAATTTAAAGGATAGTCCTTGATTCTGAGATTATGTACTTCCTATGTTCTCATGTCAGAAATTTTTTTCTTTTACCAAATGATTGTGTTGATAAGTGGTAATAAAAAAGAACGTTTCTACTAGAAAAAATTAAAAGCTGGTGATTCCATGTTGGTCTATCCAACTTTTTCCCTCAGCTTTCACAGTTTGGGAAATCCGAAAGTTTGGAAACCATTATTCTAGAACAATTTACACAACATGTGATAAATATAAACTTGTTTGTGTCTTGGGAATTGGAGTTATTCTGAAGCAGCATAAGATAGCATTTGAGAACATGGGCTTTGAGCTGTGTCACCTCTAGCAGTTATTTAACTATCCCAAGAATCATTGTCCTCACTTGTAGAATGGGGCTAATAAGTAGATCTGTTGTGAGGTAATATGTTACAAGATGCTTAGCATAATATTGTGCATATAATAAGTACTCAATAAATATTAGCTATTTACATTACTAGTATTTTGACATTTTTCTATTCATTAAATGTATTTTGTCCTTAAAAGGTTTTCTGTACTTAATTATACTTTTAAAATTTTTAATTGAAATATACATATTGAGAAGTACATAAAGTATATCACTTGATAAATTAAAACAAATTGAACACACCCATGTAACCACCCAGGTAAAGACGTGGACTATTACTAGCATCTGAAGAACCTCCCTGCACAGATACACATAGCACTTTACCAACGAAATGTAACCATTCTCCCCAAACGTAATCACTATCCTGATTATTAACACCACAGATTATTTTGCCTGTTTTTCATGTTCTTATAAATGGAAGCATACCATAGATGTTTTTTTGTCTGGAGTCCTTTGCCTAACATTCTATTTGTGAGATTCAAGTGTGCTGGTGCACGTAGCTGCAGATTTTTCAGGTTTGTTACGGGTTAGTATTCAATTGTATGCAGACACCATGATTTGTTTATTCATCCCGATGTTGATGGACATTTAGTTTGTTTCTAATTTCATGGTTAGTATCATCAAAGGTATAATTATTTTATTGGGATTTTTGAGAACCAACTCTTAGATTTGTTAATATACAGTTTATTTAGTCTACTGGTTTTATGCTAGCTAAGATCTGCTCTTATCTTTGTTAATTTATGTCTCCTTCTTCCCTGCAATTCTTTCCCCTCAAAATAAGTTGAATACTTCATTCAGTTACTTTCATTTGGTAAAGATGTGTTTGCTTGTCTCAAGTGGACTCTTTTTCATGAGACGAAGTCTAATTCTGTTAGGAGGCAAAACTTGGGTATATTTTTCTGATCACAATTAGAATGCTTTTAAATGATAGTTCATGATATTGTGAAGTTTCATCTTTTTCTTTCTTCATACTTATTTTTAGTGGGAAGTTGAGAGAGGCTCCACAATTGCTACAGTCAAATCCTGTATGACTTTGGAAGTCTGCTGCGCTGAAAATCTGCTAGTTGCATCCACCATCCCATTCATCTATCCATCCTCCCTCACATCCATCCATGCATCCTCACATCCATCCATGCATCCTCCCATCCATCCTTCTATGCATCCATCCATCCATCCATCCATCCATCCATGCATCTTCTCGTGCACCCTCCCATCCATCCATCCATCCATCCAGCCAGCCATCCATCCATCCATCCATCCATCCGTCCATCCATCCATCCATCATTATTATGTGTGAGAAACATCACAAGGTGCTGGAAAGATTTTCGTGAACAAGATAGGTTTTCTTAAGGACAAGAGGTAGCCATTGAACAAGTTAAACAGGGACTGACAACATCAATTTGCATTTTAGAGAGGCAATTCTGACTGTCACGTGGGGAATGATTTTAAGTTAAGTGAATTAGAGTTTAGGAGCAGTTCTTTAGAGGAATGGGTGACCTTCAGGTGCTCACTGCTCATTAGGAGCTGCTGGGATATGCCAGTAGTGCCCAGAAGGGAACCCCTTTTATTATGTAAAGCCTTGACCACGCACCAGACCTGGATTTTTGGCATGAGAATAAGAAATTATGTCCTCAAAGAAGATAAGGCCTCCAATTGTTTTTTTTTTAAGTTTCTTATTCTAGCGTCTAATAAGAATCATTAGAAATTAATATCTTTCTAAGTAGAGGCAAGTAATAGTTATAAAGTCTTGAAATTTCCAGAATTGCTTTAAGCTGAATCTTAGCATTAAACTATTTATTGCCTTTTTCTGTGACATTTTAAATACTAATGTAACATTCACAGCTCTTTTCCAGAATCCAAATTATATTTTATAGGGAATACTTTAAAGTCTGAGCCACTCTGCTCATCCAAAGCATTAAGAGTTTAAACTAGATAATTTGAGACCAGTAAAAAAAATCTGTGACTATGCAGCAATAGAGCTGATTCCAATAAGCCACCTAGGAAGATCAATCTTATTAATTTAATGCGATATCATATAACCTGATCTTTAAAAAAATCTTTTGGGAATAAAGACACCATACACACGACGGCTAGTCAAAGTTAAAACATTTGACATTGATTTGAGAGGGGATTAGAAGATGTGTATTTTTGAATAGGCATCCTGCTGGAGCAATACGGAGTTTAGGTTTCTGAATCTGCATGTCTTATAGCCTTGTGCTTATACCTGGACTCATCTGAGGTAAAGGAGGCTGTCTGTGTGCCGCACAAGGCTAAGAAGATGCCGGATGTGCCATGAAAGAGGAGTTGGTGCTTCAGCAAAGCTCTGAGTCCATCTTTACCCACAGGTCCGGTATGGCTGTTGCAGGCCACGGACTATTAAAAGGGGCTTGTTTGAAACGCAGTTATAGATGGAGGTCTTAGTCCTGGATCTCCTTTACTGTGTGTAACATTGACATAGAATTAACTGAAAAGGTCTAAGAAGGTAACAATTTGTAAAGCCAAGTTTATGCCGAGTTTGGTGCTGAGTTTTTTCTCTACTCACTCTCTAACGCATTTAGTTAAGGTGATAAATTGTTCTCTCGCCTGGATTTAGAAGAGAGTGGTGGTCACTGGCTGGAAGGGTGTATGGATACTGCTCTTGGGGGTGGCAGGGGTGTGGTGGGGGATGAGGGCAGAATGGGGAAGTGGGAGGCAGAGGGAAAGAGGCAAGAAGGGACATGGAGTGCTTAAATACATCTAAAAGTTAAATACATCTAAAAAGCTGTTACAGCTCCTTGGGTGAGGTCTGTCAAAACAAATGAAGGAATCCTTATACGGTATCTCGTTGAGCAAGTACAGTAACTGAAAAAAGTGAGTGAATTATTAGTCTTCTCTTACATAATCAGTGTTAAAAATTCTTACCTTTTTCTTCAATATATAGTCTTAATGAGAATTATAAGTCAGAGATGAATTATTCAATGCCTTTCCAGAGTTTATGAAGAAATTATGAAATCAAAATAACAAGCACTGGCAAGTTATAGTTGAAAGCAAAAGAAGAATACTGGAATTCTCAAAATAATTGATAACACCTCAGCAAGAGGATTTTTTATTTTCTCTTTTTTTAGACCACCGAGTACCAACAGCTTCCAGTAGAGGGGGGTAGAGGGTCAACTCATTTGACTTTGGGGCTCAGGAAAATCTCACTTAAAAACAATTTAAAATAAAAAATTCTAATGTCTTAGGGCAAAATTTCAGAACAGCCCTCCTTTGTATACTTACCATACCTAATCCTTGCTTAATTTCTTGACTTAACGGTGTTGGTAGATATATTTGTATAATTTGCTGTAATACTGGAACGCACTGAAAGACAATGGGTGATCAGCTGTCATTCTAGAACACTAAACAATATTCAATGTAAGGGTGGTGCATGTAGCTTCACGTACACAATTCTGTGAGCACTGCTTCAATCATCCTTCTCCAGCCTTCCATTATTTCAACACCGAGTCTACATTCATCTAAGTCACTACACGTCTTGATTCAAAATCATATTTAACTCACAATGTAAATATCTGTATACATATGAGCAATTTCAAAACCCCACAAATAATACTGTTTTATCTATTGCAAGTGTCTATCATGCAATATTGCCCACAGCAGATATTAATGATATTGCCTGAAAATATCAAAAATGAGGCGGAAACCTGTTATCATAGGATAATCCTTAGATTATCAGATAAACTGTCCTATTTATAATACCTACTTCTCTGACGCTTGTGATACCTTTGACTTTTTAATGCATTTCTAACACAAAATGGTGTCTTAGAAGGGCGTTTTTGAGATTTAATAGTTGATAGGAAACCAACTAGATGAAATAACTAGGGCATGCCCTTCTATCATGTCCTAACTCACCGAGGGGAGGATCATCGTTTTGGTATAAACTCTGCCCGCTCCGGAACTCTAGTCATGCCCGGGCGTGCCTGCCATGCTATGTGATGGCTTACTGAGGCCTGTTTCTATGGGGGCTGAGGAGCCTCCTAGGAGGGGTCAGGCAAAGAAGACAGATCCAGTAGTGAATGGTGTATTACTCTGAAGAAGGACTAGCTTTTTGGTTTAAGAAGAGAAGTTAGATGCAGGTCCAAATGAGTGAGCTTTTACACAGAAAGCATAGACTTACAAGGTATAAGCAAAACCCAAGCAAATTGGATGATGTTGCCTCCCAAGTGACTCAGTAAGTGCAACCGTAGCAGCCCAGTCCTGATGCTTCCAGCTGTCCAGGAAAATGGCCATCGAGTCCTCTAATCAGGGCCCAGTTCTGACTCAGCTCCAGTAGCCAGGCATTCATAGGCTGGGCCACCCTGGCACGAGTAACTTGCTAGTCCTTGAAATATATAGAAACAAAAGCCACTCATTTTTACATTTCAAATGAAACCCTCAAATTGAAATTGCTAGTTTAAAATCAAGTTGCCCTATTCAGTTGTATATTTAAGGGCTATTGGTTCAACCAATTTAGGTGAGAGTTTGGTGACACCAAAGAAAGTCTTGTTAAAAAGTTCCAAGGAGGGGCCAGCCCAGTGGCATAGCTGTTAAGTTCGCACATTCCACTTCAGCGGCCCGGGGTTCACCGGTTCAGATCCTGGGCGGGGACCCACACACTGCTCATAAAGCCATGCTGAAGTGGTGTCCCACATAGAAGAGCTACAACTCTACAACTATGATACACAACTATGTACTGGCTTTGGGGAGAAAAAAAGAAAGAAAAGGAAGATTGGCAACAGATGTTAGCACAGGGCCAATCTTAAAAAAAAAAAAGAGGCCTAAAGAGATTTAAAAAAAAGTTCCAAAGAGTTTTATTTATTTATTTTTTTTGGTGAGCAAGACTGGCCCTGAGCTAATATCTGTGCCAATCTTCCTCTGTTTGCTTGAGGAAGATTGTCCCTGACCCAACATCCATGCCAGTCTTCCTCTAATTTTTGTATATAGGTTTCCACCACAGCGTGGCTTGATGAGCGATGTGTAGGTCCACGCCTGAGATCCAAACCCACCAACCCTGTGCCGCCAAAGTGGAGCATGTGAATGTAACCACTATGTCACCAGGCTGGCCCTCCAAAGAGACTTTTTTCCAAGGACCCTATCAAGTTCAATGGGTGAAGCCATTTTTCATGACATCACTGAGTGAATTTTGGGATTTGTCTCTAAGCCCAGCCCCCAGAGGGTGAATACCCAGATACTATTGTGAGAAGGGGACAGAGCGAAGATTGAAAGGGCTATTTCTCTAAATTCTAAGACGTCAGTGCACTGGCAGCTTGGCCTGAACAGTTCTTTAACAGAATATGACCCCAAAGGAGACAAAGAGATGATCTGCCTCCCTTCCAGGATAACACTCTGAAACACGGGTATCCCCTCTCTGAGAGGAGAGGGCAGTATTCACTGAGCATGGAGTTGGCTGGAGATGCACTGGGGGAAGACAGAGAAGGGCAGTAGTCAGCAGGACTGGATTTGTTTCTAAGCATAGGTGAGCCACCTACTGGAGATACCAGAAATGCTGTGTGGTGGTAGAGATTTTGTAGGAGACCAGAAGTCCTACATTAGCAGGCAAGGCTGAGTCTATGAAATATGAACTAAAACTACACTTCACCCCAGCCGTATCTATAAACTGGGAGATAGGTTTCAGCTAGGTGTTGTAGGGAAGTGATTCTGGGGCTTAGGATCAATGTAGGTGCACTAAAATTAGGAGCTCTTGAGGATCCTCTTGATATATTTGGCAAAAGCTGTTTGGATCATACTAATTCCAGCTTAGAGGCTGCAAGGCAGAATTGTTTCCTCAGGGGCGTTTATTGACTGCGTATTATATTTTCAGCACTTGCTGGGTCCTGCACAAGATGCAAGAGAAATATGACTATCCCTGCCCTCAGGGGCATATGGCCCGGTAAGAGAGAGAACACAGGTGCACAAATTACTTAGAGACAAAGTGAAAGTGGGAGTTAGGACCATACAGATATTTGGCTGATTCTTATAACCAGTACCTGTAATTAACTCAGACTGGTAGACTTGAGGTGAACAATTCCCCTAGGCTAACTTGAAATGAAAAAACGTAGCAGATCTCTGCTTGGATTTTATGCTTAACTGTTGCCTTGCTTAATCATCATACAAGTGAAGACTTGCTGGGCTTATACTATCTCTGGCAAACGCTGACTCAGCTTCAGGCGGACATGGTCACTGCTTAGACATTTCTTTACACTTGCGCCAACTCCCTAATTTCACTGCATTCAAGCCCTTCTGACTGTATAAATGAAATCTAAAACCAAACACTTTTATCATATATTTCATCTAATCTAAGGAGCCATCGATTGTGAGATGCACCATTATTTTATGTACCACTAAGGAAAAAAATTGCCAGTTAAACCATGCCACTATGCTTTCTTACCACTTAGAATTTTAAATTGATGCTTATTAAAAATCTCTTGAAAGCATTATTTACATAGAGAATTTTATCATATATCCTCTTATGCTTATATAAAACGGAACATATAAGCAAAACAAATTGCTTAAGATATTCCTAAACCTTCACATTCAGAGTCTAACTCTTCTGAATCATCTTGTAACTCAGAGTCGTTGATGTTTTTCACATAATGCCTCTTCTGTGCATCAAATGTACTGGTGATGTATCATTACTCCTTTCAAAACTTTTTATTGAAGAAAGAAACAATGCATATCACATAAATGTACGGCTGATTGAATTATCCCAGAGCAAACATCCATTAAACCACTAGCCAGTCAAGAAAGAGAAGACCATCAAGCACCCAAGAAGCCCCAGTTGTTTCCTCCTAGGCACTATTCCTGCTCCTCCCCTCCTACTACCATTAGTTTATCATAATGGACTCGTTTTGCCTATTTGTGGTATTTATACAAGGAGAAACATTCAGTATGTTTTCCTTTGGGGCTAACTTCCTTTCTTCAACATTATGTTACATACAGTAACATATGTTACAGTATGTTACATACAACATATAGTACATCCTTGTTGTATATAGCATGGTTTGTTCATTCTTATTACTATATAAGATTCATTGTATGAATCAGTCTCGTTTTATTTATTCACTCTTCAGTGATGGACAATTGAGTTGTTTCCATTTTATTCAGTTAAAATTAATGCTGCAATAAACAGTCTCGTGCATGTCTCTTGGTACACATGTGCACATTTATATAGGTGTATATCTAGGTGTGGAAATGCTCTGTGTTTTAACCTTTAGTACATAATGCCAACAGTTTTACAAAGTGGTTGTATCAATTTACACTCCCACCAGCAATTTATGAGAATTCAGCATTTCTTAGTATAACGGTCCTTTATAGGCTCCAGGATTTTCTTCCTAGCTGTTGGCTCCCATTCTGCAAGTTTTGATGCTGGCACTTTCTTGATCTTACCAGAAAGTGTCAATTTAATACAATAATCAGAATTCTTTCCCTAAGTGTATTTCATCAAATGTCAATGTACTGTGGAAACAATCTTGCTGTTATTATTATTGTTTGGCTCTGTTTTTCGATAGACTTGTAAATGCCCATTAAAAGAACCATAAAATTATGAAATATGAGAATACTGGTCAATATCTATTTTTAATTGATGACATATCTAGTGTAGTTGATGAGTGACTGATCTATTAATGTTCCTATAATAATATAATATAAAAATAGTGAGTAGGCATGGACCAGGTACACACATACACACACACACACAGACACACTGGGGAGGGTGTAAAAGAAATAGCTTGAAATTAAAGAGGATAAAAAAGGGTTAAAAGAGGTACAATAAAATCCAAATACAGTAAATGTGCTGATGTTTTCCATTTTTCTGAATTTGTTAATTTCCCTCCTTAGATATATTTTTTGTACACATACTGTTTTGCCTACTGAATCAAAATCCTAGGTCATTTCAGTTTATTTTAACTAAAATTATAGCATAATCTGGAGAAGCTTCTGTAGCAATAGCACTTACTTTTGCAGCCATATGTTCATGTGTGTGTGCTGAGGAGTGGGGGCTGTGGGAGTGTCAGAAAATGTAAGGGGATTGAAGTAACTGAAGCCGAGTCTAGAGCTTTCATTCTCTAAGGTCACCCTTCCGCATAATGGAAAGCAATTGGGATAACGATGACTCAACAGATGGCAACAGTCCTTGTCAAAATGTCTTTATTTGGCACTGAAGGAATGAATTTGCTTTTGCCAACTGATCAGTCGTGGCCAATGTTTTTATTTCAAACATATTGTATTTACAGGCACTCTCCCTCTCTCTCTCCCTCTCTCATAATTTTGAAGTGCTTTTGGTCCTGTGGGGGAGATTGTTGAAGATATGTTCACAAGAGATCTGGGCCGTTGAAGGAGGAAGATGGCTGAACCTGCAGGATGATCCGTTGACAGCTGGCAAAATAGCCAACATCCAGGACAGCCACGCAGAGAGGATATTATGAGAAGAGTGGGCATCAGAAGTTTGGTGTCATCTGTGGTTAAAGGTACCCAAGTGAGAAAAAGGAAGCCCGGGGGGTTTGGAAGGATCTTCCCTAAAGGAGCTCAACGATTTTTTTTGCAAATGAGGAAAGCAATTAGTTTAAGGAATGGGTCTACTTGCCCTTTCAATTTCTCTCTGCCTTGTTTTCCTGAAGCCATCAGTCTGTACAGATGGAAAGAGCATGTCTTTAGTTAATCATGTCTTCATTTAGTTAAGGGTATCTTTAGTTGTCTTTAAAGAATGTAAGGTGGTATGCTGTCACATGGGATCCTTGAAGTTAAGGACCGTATCCGAAGTTTCTTTTTCCCCCTGTGTCTTCTACAAATCCTGGCACACAGGAGACATCCAATAAACAAGTTCTGAATATACTGTTTTCAACTGACATTTATAGACCATTTGACACGTATGGTAGAAGCCCTCTTCCTTGAAATTATTGATGTAGTTTGTTAGCTAATTGCAAATTTTGATTAAAGTAAGGAATTGTAACATTTTATGCATATACACCTTGAATCTTTTATTTTCGTTTAGAACACACTCATGATCTATCTTTTGATGCAGTACCAGGATCTTCTCCTAGGTATGGGCTAGTTGGTCTATACGTCACCCTGTGTTAATTCCAAGCTCTCTTGATTACTATAGCTTTATATCAACTTTAATATCTGGTATGAAAAACCCCACCCACTTTGATCTTTAAAATCGACTTGGTCATTTTTGGCTCTTTGAGCTTCACACAAATTTCAGAATCAGCTTTTTATGTCCTCCACCCACCCCCAACAAATTTGAGATTTTGATTAGAATTATGCAATAACTATATGTTACATTGAGAAAAAGCAACATCTTTATGATACTTAGTCTTCTTATTCATGAGACTGTTTTTTCTCTCCATTTTTTATGTCATTTTTGAGGTCTCTCAATAAAAATTTATGATTTCTCCGAAAAGGTCTTGATATTTTGGATAGATACATTCCTGGGAAACTTATACTTATAAATGGTATCTTTTAAAAAATTACATTTTCTAACTTTTTGTTGCTATATTTATTAAGGCAATTTTTTTTTTTTTGTGAGGAAGATCAGCTCTGAGCTAACATACATGCCAATCCTTCTCCTTTTTTTCCCTTTTTCTCCCCAAAGCCCCAGTAGATAGTTGTGTGTCATAGTTGCACATCCTTCTAGTTGCTGTATGAGGGACGCTGCCTCAGCATGGCCAGAGAAGCGGTGCGTTGGTGCGCGCCGGGGATCCAAACCCAGGCTGCCAGTAGTGGAGCATGTGCACTTAACCGCTAAGCCACGGGGCCAGCCCCAAGGCAATTTTTAAAGTACATTTTCATTGAAGTATAAGATACATGTAGAAAAGTGCGCAATTTATAAGTATACACCTCAGTGAATTTTCACCAACTGTTTAACAAGCATCCAGGTAAATAATCTAAACATAGTCAAAACCCCAGAAGCCCTCTTTGTATTCCCTTCCAGCTCCTACCATCCTCTTCTCCAAAGCATAACAAAATATGACTTCCAAAAATACAGGATAATTTTGCCTACTTTTGAAATTTATATAAATGGAATTATCCATTTTTGGTCTTTTGTGCCTGCCTCTTTTCACTCAATATTATGTCTGTGAGATTTATCTACTTTGTTATGATTATCGTATAGCATTCTACTCTATGAATATATCACAATTTATTTATGCTTCTATTGTTTATGGATTCTTGGACTATTTCCACTTTGGTATGATTATGATGAGTGGTTCTATAAACCTTCTTGTGCATATCTTTTGGTAACATATGTACACATTTCTGTTGAGTCTGTACCTAGAAGTGGCATTGCTGGGCCATAGGATTTGAGTATGTACAGCTGTAGTAGATAGTGCCAAGTGGTTTCCCAAAGTGGCTTGGAATTTGATGGTACTAATTTATACTTCTACCAGCTGTGTGTGAAAGCTCTAGGTGTTCCACATCCTCACCAATGCTTAATCTTCACTTAGCTTTCTGGAGACATTATATTGTGGCTTTAATTTGTATTTAAATGGTGAATAATAAAGTACAACACCTTTTCACAAATTTGCTGGTCATTTGGATCTCTTTTGTGAAGTGTCTGCTCAAGTCTTTTCTATTCAACCTGTTTTTCTATGGGTTGTAGCATTTTTCTTATTTAGTGGGTGGAGATTCTTTACATATTCTGAGTATGACATGGATCTTAGAACAGTTTAATTCTTATTACTTACATCTACTTAGACTTGTTTTTGTCAGCTAGTATTTTAGTTGCATCTTGTTTATATCCATAAATGAGTGATCATCATATTATAATCATGGTTGGTACAGCTCAGATTTTTATATTTTTCTGCATGTTTACCAGTTTCTTTGCTCATCCTTTCTTATATTTCGTTCCTACCTTCTGTGTTCAATCCCTCTTTTCCTGAAGTACTTCCTTTAGAAATGAGGGTCTATTGATGGTAGGCTCAGTTTTGTTTGTCCAAAAATGTCTTGTTCTTGATTAATAATTTAGTGGAGTATGAAGATCTGTGTTGACAACTTCGCTCAGTGTTTGGATGAAATTACTTCACTCTATTCTAGTTTTAGTATTGCTTTGAGAAGTCTGCTGTCAGTCTAGTCACTGTTGTTTTATAAACAATCTACTTTTTTCCCTCAGATGGGTTTTTTGATCCTTTGGCTTTGAATTTTATGCAATTGCCTGGGTTTGGATTTGTTTTATTTGATATTCATTATGCCTTTGAATCTGATGACTTTTGTCTTTATCAGTTCTGGAAATATTTCACAATATTTCCTCTTCTCTAATTTCCCTGCCCTCTCATTCTGGAACTTTTCTTGGACTTATCTTGCATATTCTTGTTATCACGTTTATCTCTTAATTTTTCTTTTATATTTCCCAAGTTTTTATCTCTTTCTGGTGACTTCTTTTTTAATGTCTTTAGATTTATATTCTAGTCCATTAATCCTCTCTTCAGCTATATATAATCCATTGTTTAATCCATCTTCTGAATATTTTATCTATTACTACATTTCCTATTTCTAGAAGTTCTGTTTTAAATGGCTAATATTGTTATGGTATCTTGTATCATGCTTTGATTTTTATTCACCTCATTTCTTTTAGACAAAGGTATTTCATAGTCTTTGTCTAACAATTATATTATCTGAACTTCCTTGAGGTCTGCCTCTTTCCTCATGATGGCTTTTTATCCTTGAGGTTTTTAAGTGTTGACTTGTAAGCTCATTTTTGACAAGGCTTTTCTGTGGGGGTTGTATGGCCAGGGTTGAGGATGGCTCCTTCAGAGAAGTTTTGCATTTATTTCTGCTGTCAATCTCTTGGGTTTTACCAACCCAGGACCAATTTTGCCTCCTTATTGTTCAGGTTTTAAGATTTCATTTTATTTTTGGTTCCTGTACATTTCTCTAATTTTCTTGTGAACTTATTTATGCATTGAAAAGAATGTTGTTAATATTTTTCTCTCTCTCTCTCTTTTTTTTTTGGTGAGGAAGATTGGCCCTGAGCTAACATCCATGCCAATTTTTCTCTATTTTGTATGTGGGACACTGCCATAGCATGGCTTGATGAGCAGTGCATAGGTCCATGCCTGGGATCCGAACCAACGAAGCCCAGACCGCCAAAGTGGAGTGTGCGAACTTAACCACTAGCCACTGGGCTGGCCCCAGAATGTTGTTAATAGTTTATCTAACATTTCAAGGATTTTGTTGTGGGAAGATTTTTGTTTGTTTGTGTTTTTAATTTATAGTCTGTTATATTCTCCCAAACAGAAGCTTCGAGATAGTTTTTTTCTTCTAATTTTATATTTTATGAATAAATACATTTAAAACCCAGAGGTAGTTTCAGTAAAACTTTAAACTAAAGTATACTAGTTATTCCTGATCCTAATTGCCAATTCTACAAATTCTGTTGTTTCATTTTATTCAAGTACTGTCTTAGTTTATGTTCTTCCACAAGTAGACCCTAAGCAAGCATTTGGGTGCAAGTAGTTTATTTGAGAGGTGATGCCAGGAAGCGTAGTGAGGGATTGAGACAGGGAAGAGAGGAAAGCCTAAAAGGTGTATTAATGAGTGAGCTCCCACGTTGGGCAACCGGGGCTCAAGCGAAATGTGTAGAAGATACCTTATAATTGTTCCACCAAAGGCCCGGGAATCTGGCGTATATATCCAGCAACTCCCACTCCAAATCAGCTGACAATTGCTCCTGGGAATGTTAACTCCCTGGCACTTTCAGCCTGCCCTGTGCACGGACACAGTACACTCCAGGAGCCAGAGAAAGATGTTCCTGCAGCAGAGACATGTAGGTGCTTGAGATACGAAGTCATTGGCCTGTACAGGGATTGTTCAATGAAGCTGCGTCTGACTTTGAGGTAGGCTGAGGGGATGTGGGTGGAGTACTCACAGCATCTTCTAGATTTGCTTGTGTTCTACACTAAATTCACTTGATTCTATAAGCTGCAGTTTGCCCCAAGGATGTAACGGATAATCATTATCTCCCACCGTTTTAGATTTGCTCATCTTTGGCCAGAACTTTTGCTGGCCTAGGGAACTTGCCCAATGGAGTGATCCAGATCTTCATCCCTGAGGGGTCTGAGTCCTTGGTTACTGTGTCTTTGTCAGGCTATGGTTGCCACAGATATCACTGTGCACGGAAGCACTAAGACATACTCCAGTGAATACTCCTACCTGCCCCTTTTTCGTAGCAGCAATCCTCATCTCTCACGATAATTGGAGTCAATTATTCTTACTAGTATCTTAACTCTTTTTTTCCCTCTACTAGTTTACCAGTACGAGGAACTCAAATTAACCAAATAGTAAATGTAGTTTTAGGTTTAGTGGAAACTTTACTATGTGCTTTGGTTAAGGCATCTCATCCCCACCTCTTCTAGGAACCAGGACCTCTAATCCATTAAAGTGTGGTGTTTTAGGGACCAGAAGCATGAACTTCCCAAGTGGGTCCTTAGAATTGATGGTTGAGGAAAAAAAATTGATTTTCCCTTGGTTTCCAGGCCTATGTCTTGTAGCTATCAGGGACATAGCACCGTCTGATGGCCTCAGTTCAACATAGATATTACATCATCAAACAGACATCACCCAATCCGGAAAGGTATTCTTTCCAATCTAGAGGCCCTGTCAATGTTCTATTAGGCCAGCAGCTTCCAGGAGAAGTGCTATATTATAGAACCAGTGGAGACATGCCAATTGTTTTGCCTTCTTCACTATAAAGTGAGTTTTTTGATGTGAGGAGATATTACATTGGATCCTTTGTTGGTGACTCAGACACTCTGTGAGCCTTCAGATAACGGTGCTGGCAGAGGTATTGTGGCCAGGGAAGACAAACTCATTCCTAGAATAAATTATCAACCTCGAAAAGGAAGAACTGCTGCACCCTCCAGGGTGGAAGGGTTTGACGTCATCAACTTGCCTTCACACGGCTTGTTGTTCTTGATGGGGGTCCCTCATTGGTCTTTGCTGCTGACAGGACAGAAATTAAGCAACAGAAGTAGCTACATAAGTTTTGGTGAGAGGAAGTCTATGGTTGGACCTGTATATAGTCACCATTCCTGTCACCATAGCTACTCTGCTCAAGGACCCATTGTGCAAGCGCTGGAGTGGCAAGGACAGAAGAAGCCAGCTGATATCCACTGTGTGAGTCATCCTGTCCAACAGATTATTCTGAGCCTCCTGTGAGGTGGATGGGCACTTAGTATACATTGACATGAGAAAGAAAAATCTGCACGCTTTGAAGCTACTCCTAGTGGTCTATCTATGTGCTTCTTCTCCAGACTTTCTTGTGTCCAATGTTCTAATCTTGCTCCTTCCAGATTCCTGACCAATCAGCCAAGTCATTTGCAACTGCCCATGAGTTTATCCTTACCTTACATCATTTCTCCCTCTACACAAGGTCGATGACCAAATGTACCATTAAAAGCTCTGCATGCTGGGAAGATTTCCCTTCACTCCTGTCTTTCAAGGCTACCCCTGAGTGAGACTGTATTGCACCGTCAGTCTGTTTTCTATTCATACCATCATACGTATTGAGCTGACTCACCTGTGAACCAGACCTGAGTATTTTCCTCTTCCTCTTATCTAGTTATAAGGAACCTCCAACAGGCCATAAGTATGAGCTGAGGGAGAAGTATTGGTGCAACTGCCCAGGTGACATGCAGGTTGAGGTCATCTGTTTATATTTCATACTTAGGCTCTCTGGACCTTCTTGGGCCTGATCTCAAATGTACCTCTCTCATCAAACAATTGATATCTTCTATGCCCATCCAATTTGTGATTTTAGGAATCTGATAATGCGTAGGTGGTGATTGGAAAGCTCTGGTTTCAAGTCATTTGGTGTCCCATGGCTGGGTACTCAGTCTACCCAGTAGCAGGCCTGAAGCTGCTTTTTGAGTGGAGAGCAGTTATCTGCTGCAGACAGCATGGACTTGCTCCAGAACTCTGAGTGAGCCTGTGCTGAGACTTTCCCATGGGGTGTGGTGGAGACTTCACACGACACCCTTATCTCACTTCTCTCCCATGGGATCTGCTGGGTCATGTGGCCTGAGTGCAAGAGAGCTTGTACTCCAGACTGAAGGTTTTGCAGAGCCCTTTATTGCTCTGGGCGTCACTCAAAACTGGGAGCTTCTCTAATTGCTTGATAAAAGGGCTGGAGCTGTAGTCCCAAGGATGATTTATGCTGTCTTCAAAATCCAAAGACGCCTACTAAGGGGCTGTGCCTCTTTCGTAGTGGTAAGAGGTACAAGGTGAAATAATTTATCTTTTACCCTGGAGGAGATCCCCAAACATGCCTCCAGATTATGGGACCTTTGAAAACTTCACCAATTTAAAAGGCCCCTCAGTGTTTGGAGGGTTAGTAATCCACCCCCCATCCTCTGACATGAATTTATCTTTCTAGGCCATAAAAAAGAGTATTTGCTATTTCCTGTTCACCAGGATTAACATAATGTCATCAGTATAGGGCATCAGCTTGATATCCATATTGATTGTGTATCCAGGGACCAGGTATTCAGGGACCAGGAACAAGATGAGTGCATGGTTTCACTGGACCCACTGTCAGGTAGACTTGGGCCATGACTCCATTTATCACCTGGCCTCCATATGCCTCATTCTAACATGGAGGCCATGATGGGATTTTGCCCATTATGATAAGTGTCAACTCAGTCCCGATACCCAATAGCCCTTGAAAGATCTGAGTATTACCCTCCATAGGTCTCTTTGGGGAAGTATTGGGGTATAATTATTGTATGTACTTAAATGGTGGCATTGTAGAGTCATTCCTCAAAGGTACCTGTTCTCCTTTTCAATCAATGGACTCTGGACTTGAGAACGGACTCAGATCTACAAACTGGGTGAGGGTTCATGATTTTCCATTACTGCAGGTTGCACCAGCTTTCTGATCACCTACTTTTGATCTTACATAAGTCAAGTAATACCCTCACTGGCTGCCCATCTGTTTTATATCATGCCTTTTTTAGCCATCACCATAGATTTCTGCACATCAAGGCCTCAGTTACCATTCTGGCCTTGCTTCCCATTATGGAAATTATGTCCACCTTGCCTTTGATGGCTATATTCCTCCATAAGACCTCTAATATTCCAGAATCTTCTCATCTCATTGCCACTAGGGAGCCCAGTACAATAGCAACAGCTCTGACCACCATCAGCCCTGGCCTACAGAAGTCTTGAGCTTCTCAATGATGGTGATATTCTCCTCTCTGGTGCAGTCTACATTGTTTTGGTGAAGGAAGTGCCCTTTGGGCTCTCTCAGCAAATATAGTAAGCTGGTGAGTTCTCTGGTCTTCTAACATAAATCCATTCTAACATGTCTGCCTCTCTGATTCTTCTGGCAGCTTTCTCAAACTCTGCCAAGGAAGTTCTGGCATCTCCACCTCATTTTACTGGTAAGCTATTCCAGTACCAGGTGTCTTTGCCAAGATGTTAGATCCTGAGTCATGGGACAGTGCTCCTATATCAATCAGTTCTCTCCTTATACTCTGACCCCTTCTCCAGCACCTCAGGGTCTGTTCCCATGTCTGTTACCCTGGTTCCTTTGATACATGTTAGCCAGGCTCATTTCCTCCCACAGCAGGGACTGTACTTTCTCATTCAGGTCATGATAACTTAACTATTGTTCTAGAATAATTGAGGAACTCTAGGGGGCAGATTTTGAAGAGGACAGAATTATCTTGCAAGGAACCTGCCTCAGATGAGGTCCTCATATGGTCTCCAGGAAATGGGAGGCTGCTGTTCTCTAGAAAGAGGAAGGGTTTCACTTCTGCTGAGACTCAGGGGAATCTCAAAGTTATCCACCCAAATGTCTCCATCCCAGGTCTCAGGATTCCACTCCTTTTCTATGAGGGTCCTCAATTTTCAAAGAGACCTTACCAGGGCTACGTATTCAGTTTCTTTTGCAACTCTGCCAACCTCATGATCAAATCTTGGGCTGATTTCCAGCAAGGCAAGTCTGCCTTCCAGCTGCAGAATATTAGGGTCTCTTAAAATGCTGATAGGGAGGGCTTCTGGCCTTTGATCCACGCCTTGGGTTGACCGACAGTTGGTTGACATCAGCCTGTCATTTAAGGCTTCTACGTCAGTTAACAAAAAACAAATAAATCCATAATCCTTTTGTTTTCTTTGCTTCCATATATTTGAATTGCTAGAATTATCATGGAAGCCAGTATGTGTTGGTCCTCTAAAAATCAGATATCAAAGCATAGTTAGAAGTGCAAGAAATATTGGAAGTGATGATAATTTTAGTGAAAGGAAAAAGAGACAGAGAGCAGGAGTCAGCAAGGAAAACCTCCAAATCTCAATGCAGGTCTGACAAGAGAAAGGAGAAGGGGAAAGAAGAGGTTTCGATAGGAGGGCTTCAGACTGAGTGTAGCGCAGCCTGCCAAAACAGGGAAACGTGGGGCAAAGGTTGCTTGAGGAGTTGCCCCACACTAACCAGGAATGACAAGCCTTCATACCACCATCATGTTCAGTCATTGGCTGAGGGCTGCCCAGGTAGTGCAAGGCCTCAGCTCAAGAGCTGAGGCAGATCTTAAAGGCAACTATAGCTAACTGCACCCCCTGTGACAGGTTTTCTCTTGAAGGAGATCTGTGTGGGATACCTCCATGGCTGCCTCCTGCTCATCCATTCTCTCCTTCTCATGATTGTATCTATTAAGCAGCAGCCCCATTGAGATGCTATGTTTCATTGACTACCCCTACCACTCACTCCAGTCAAGCTGCCTTGGGCTACTCTGACCTTGGCCCTGCCTTCTAGTGGTTCAGCACTGCTACCTGCCCTCTGTTGCTTTAGGGCCCGATCATCGTCACTGCAACTAATGATCCAGGCTCTGTAACTGCCTCTTCTACCATCATCTCTGGCCTGCAGAAGAGAGCCACTTCCGAACTTAGTGATGCTGGTGCCCTCTCACCAATGTATTTCTGATGGTCTTGGTGCACGGCGTACCCTCTGGGGCCTCTTATGGAACGTAATCCTCCCATGGATCTGCTGGCTTCACATAACAGATCCATTCCAGCACGGTCCATTTCCCTGAAACTTTTAGTCCCTCCCTCCACCATCTGCCATGACAACTCAGTCATTTCAACTATGCTCAGCTTTCTCTTGAATTCTAAGATCCATCCTGGTAGTGAGGTTTCTCTCTCGCCTCGGGTCCCTGACAGGGGGTTAAATCTCATATCCCAAGACAGTGCCCTCAAGTCAAGTCAGTTTATGTTCTGACCTCCTAGATCAAGACTATTAAAATCAAATCCAGTTGGTACTCCTCTGGCTCCTGCTGGTACATGGTGGTTAATTCTTGAAGCTTTTGGGGTGTAATCTATATCCTCGCTTACAAAGCCCATCACCTTCCTAGATAGCTTATGTTGGGATTTAACCCTAGTTATTGGCCTGGGAGCCAGAAAAGGAGGTAGAGGCAGCTTCTGATGGGGGCATTTGTTGCCTTGTGTGGGAGAGAACCCTGCAGTGTCTTCCTGCATGGAAGAAATATTAGCTTTTAATAGAGAAGAGTAAGCCACCTCTACAGACTCTGAAGGTTCAAGGGATGTTAAAGAGCCATTGTAGCTCTTTTCTTTATTTTCAGGGATATCCAGCCAGATGTCCCCATCCTATGTTTCAGGGTCCCAGGTTTTCTCACTCAGGGCCCTAACCTTAGTATAACAGACCTGCATTGGCTGAGCATTCAAGCCTTCTTTGAAACTCTGCAATGTTAACTATCAGATCCTGAGTTTGATCCTAGGCTGTGTTTGCTCTCCCACTACAGGAGATAAGGGCCTCTTTGGTAGCTTCCAAAGAGGCCCTTTGGCATATATATGTTTGTTTGTTAACTCCCTGTGATTCTCATTTTTTTTCTGTAGGGGATCAATGTACCCTGGTGTAACCAACCCATCCCATTGTCCCGTATGCATTATTTTCTACGTACTTTTCAAATGATTCAAATGTATGAATCGTTGAACTAGTGAAGGCTTTCTCCATAAGTCACCATCAATAAAATTTTTAGCCACCGAACCTTGTGCCAGGGACTATATGAGCCTCACACCTCATGTTGTGATGGTTTATTTTATGGGTCAACTTGACTGGGCTAAGGGATGCCCAGATAGCCAGTAAAACATTATTTTTGGGTATATCTGTGAAGGTGTTTCTGGAAGAGATTAGTATTTGAATCAGTAGAGTGACTAAAGAAGATCTGCTCTCACCAACGTGGGCAGGCATCATCCAATCCATTGAGAGCTGGAATAGAACAAAAAGGTGGAGGAAGGATAGATTCTCTCTCTCTCTTCTTGAGCTGGGACATCCGTTTTCTCTTGCCCTTGGACATCAAAGTTCCTGGTTCTCCAGCCTAGAGACTCTGGAACTTACACCATCAGGCCCCCTGGTTCTCAGGCCTTCAGCCTGGGACTGAATTGTAGCACTGGCTTTCCTGGGTCTCCAGCTTGCAGAGGGCAGATCGTGGGGCTTCTCTTCCTCCATAATCACATGATCCAATTCCCATAGTAAGTGTCCTCACATATATCCTATTGGTTCTGTTTCTCTGGAGAACACTAATACACATGTGAATGGGATACTCTCTAGCAGCAGGGTAGTCAACTCATGCAGTTCCCAAACCCCATCTTAACACTGCTGCCTCAGACCATTTTTGGCAGCAACTGATTTAATTTGGATTCTCCAGCAGGCTCTGAGACAAGGATTTGGTTGCAGTGGTTAATCTGAGGGATGATCCCAAATTTGATATGGGCACGAGGGAGCGAGACAGGGACAGGAGGAAAGCCGATAAAGAACGCATTGAGCAGGTTATCACTGTGGGTGACTGAGGTTGATCCCACCGATGACTCTCTGAGAGGCTCTGTAGAAGTTACCTTACAATTGACCCATCGAAGGCAAAGGAGCTGGCGTATTTATCCACCAACTCCCATCCCTCTTTGGCTGGGGCTTGCTCCTGGGGGTGTTGACTTCCCTGCTTCCCTGTCCTGCTCTGCATGCAGGCACAGAAGACTCTTTGGCAGTGAGACACAGGAGCTTGAAGAAGAAGTCACCAGTGTGTGTGGAAATTGTCCCGCCAAGCTGCTTGTGACCTCCAGGCTGAGGGTACAGGGTGGGACACTGACAGTGTCTGCCACAGGTACAAGATTTCTGTTTATCTTATTTAAAGCACTTAGCCTTGTTTCACGCTCTGAGTAGTTTTCATTATTCTTTCATTCATCCCATAAATATTTCTATTGAGCACCTGCTATCACACCAAGAAGCCAGCTCAATATTTTGACCTTTTTTTACTTCTTTAAAATATTTTAATAGGCAAGATGACTTTTTTTCTTATTGTTCTTAGTCCTATGAGTTTTCTTTCCAATCAGTATCTAGTAAAAAATAATATCGAAATCTGGATACTTTGAGTTCATGTAATATTTTTATTTCTACTCACTCGTTTTCATCACCCTTCTGCATTGATTATAAAACAATGGAAACTAGATCAGTAGGTTTAGTCTCCAGGCAACAAAGAAAATACCAATCCATTTAGCCTTAGGCAGAGCCTTTTGTAAACCTGATTGTTTAAAACCATTAGACTTTTCTAAAAAATTGATAAATGTAACCAGTTTGTAAAGTTTTGTTTTGTTTGATATTGTTTTATACTGTAGGAATATAAAGCAAGCACTTAATAAACAAGTCGAATCAATGTTAAAAATTTATTGAGGAGAACTAAACATTTTCATCTTCCTTGTCTCTTCAAATAAGAGACTAAAAATGTGAATGTCATGAAAGACAAAGACAGGCTAAGGATTCATTCCACATTAAAGGAGCTAAGGAGATACAAAAACTAAATGCAGAGTGGATCCTGGAGTAGATCCTGGACCAAGAGAAAAATACTATAAAGGACATTATTGGGACAGCTGGAGAAATTTGAATAAAGATTAAAAATTAGAAAATAGTATTGTATTGTGTTAAATTTCCTGATGTTCTTAGAAAATATACTCTGAAGTGTTTCAGGGCAAAAAGAGAGAGAGGGAGAATGATAAACCAAGTGTGACAAATGGTCACACTTTAATTGCAAAATTGGATGATGGGTATCAACATGTTCTCTGTAATAGTTCTACGAAATTTTCTGTAAATCTTAAATTATTTCAAAATAAAAAAGTAAAAACAATAAAAACATAACAAAGTTATAAATATGGTAAAAGAAAGGAACCTCTTGATGGAACTCAGAACTCAGCTGTTAATTGAAACTTGTATTTCATTTATCTATGCTTCCTGTGGTGGATAAATATGTTACATTATCCTGGACTCAATACAGCATTAAAAACTAAGTTAGCTCTTTTGTGGTTAATGGAGATTGTAAGTTATAAAAGTTTGAATTTAATTAGGGTAACATGTGAAAGAGCCTGACACATATTGGGCTTATAGCAAATTCTAGTAGCCTCTCTTTCCTTTTGTAGTGATTTTCAACTGGATGTCAGACACACAAATATGGTACTATGGTTGTGATGTCTGGCAACTGATGGAGGAGAATTCTGCATAATGCTCAGACCCGTCCCAGAAGTATTGGCATCAGTTTCTATGCTCATGAAAGTGTCTCTCATATGAATCTGGGTTGAGGTGAAAAAAAGGCTTCAGAATAGCTTCCTCACAATTATGATAAGCTCTAGGTCATATTTCTTTTTTCTGGCATAATTTCTTATAAATTCCAAATCTTAGAGCTAGGTGTGAAGAAAATGCAAGTGTTTCTAGCAATTCTAGATGGTTTCTTTTATATACTGTTATAATTTCTTGTATTTTATTTGCATATTTTCAACCTTTTCCGTAACATAGGCTAAAAATGAATAAAAGCAGAATCAAAGTTTTCTCTCAAGGTGGAAAATAGGTTATCAGAGTAGAGTGGTGACTGTTTTCTAAATAGAGGAACAGGAGATGTGACCTGCAACACATTGCTTAGGATACAGTCTAGGAGACATAGTCAAACTTTAAAATGATGGGAGCTTGAGAACATTTCAAACGTATAGGGAGAAAATGAGATGAATATTGGAAATTAGGATTTGCCTAGAGAATTTGGGCTCTATTTTACTTCGTTCAACAGGTATATCCCAAACAGATTCAGTTTCCTTCAGTGTATTCCTCTTGTTATTTCTCTATTTACAAATATAGTAAAGGCAATGGTGACACATTTACTTCTCAGGTGTGAAGAAACAATTTTATGTATTTGCTCAAAACTTTTTTAAGGTCTACATAAACATTTCTTTAAATGTTATGATGTAATGTTTTAGCTCAGAATAGTGTACCTCCAATCTGTGTCAATGACAAATTTGAACCATATTCTATACGCTTTATGCATTTAACAGGCCATTTTGTGTAAATTAGAAATAACTCCAGATCATTTAAGGACAATATTTAAGAAAAGGAAAATGTAGTGCTCTAATTGGAAATGGCCAGTTGCTGGATTCGCTGGTGGCATAAGTAGAGGTGAGCTCCTATTCAGCAGGTCTGAGGGTGGGACCACATAGAGTAGACCCTGTTAGTGTTGTCTTACTAGCATGGCCACCAGTTTTAAAATACTCCTCATTAGATTCTGATTATCAGTTAAGTTTAGGTGACATGGTTGTACAGTATAAATCTTCATATCTTTCAAAGCACTTTTTGGTTGCCATATTTATATAAGAACCTATGTTAGACCTGATACCTGGAGAAAATTTTATGAATTTAGATCAACAAACGTTAAATATATACTCTACTAGGAAGTCTATTGTAAGACACCATGATATTCAATATAATGATGTTTGCTGAAGGGAAACAAGTCTAAATAAATTTAAATAGATTAAAATCATACTAAGTATGTTCTCCCACTACAGTGAAGTGAAATTAGAAATTAATAACAGAAGGAAATTTAGGAAACTCACAAAGAATGTGTAAATTAAACAACGCACCACTAAACAACTAATGAATCAAAGAAGATATCACAAGAAAAATTAGAACGTACTTTGAGATGAAAGAAAATGAAAACACAACATTCCAGAACTTAAGGGATGTAGCCAAAGCAGTGAGCAGAGGGAAGAGTGTAACTGTAGATGCCTATATTATAAAAGAAGAAAGATAAATCAATACTTTAACCTATGACCTTAAGAAACTAGAAAGAGAAAACTAGACACAAAACAAGCAGAATGAAGGAAATAATAAAGATTAGAGTAGAGATAAAGAAACAGGAAAACAATAGAGAAAATCAACAAAAATCAACAAAACCAAAAATTAGTTCTTTTAAAAGATGAATAAAATTGACAAACCTTTAGATAGACTTACCAAGATAAAAAGAGAGAAGACTCAAGGTAATAAAATCAGTCACAAAACAAGGGGCATACTGAACTTATGGAAATAAAAAGAATTATAAGGGAATAATTCTGTGCCTATAAATTAGTTAGCAGATAAAATTGGCAAATTTCTATAACACAAACAACTGACTCAAGAGAAATAAAAAGTCTGAATAGATCTCTATGAATTAAAGAGTTGAATTAGTAATCAAAAACTTTCTGACAAAGAAACACTCAAGCTCAGATGACTTCACCAGTGAATTCTGCCAAATGTTTAAAGAAAGTTAACAGCAAACTTCCACAAACTCTTCCAAAAACTAGACAAGGAGAGCAAACTTCCCAACTCATTCTATGAGGCCAGTATTATTCTCATACCAAAACCTGACAAAGAGATCCCAAGAAAATAAAGCTAACAGACCAATATCTCTTCTGAATATAAACACAAAAGTCCTCAACAACATAATAGCAAACCAAATTTAACAATGTATAAAAAAGATTATACACCATGCACAAGTGAAATTGATCCGAGGAGTGGAGGATTGGTTCAACATAAGAAAATAAATCAGTGTAATACACGATGTTAGAAAAAAGGACAGAAAACACATGATCATCTCAATAAATGCAGAAAAAGCGTTCAACAAAATCCAATACCCATTTATGATGAAAACGGTCAACGAACCAGGAATAGAAAGGAACTTTCTTAACATGGTAAAGAGCATGTACAAAAACCCCATAGCTATCATCACACTTAAAGGTGAAAGACCGAAAGCTTTTTCCTTAAGATCAGGAACATGACAAGGATGTCTGCTCTGACCACTCTATTCAACATTGCACTGAATTTCTATCCAGGGCAAGTATTCAAGAAAAAGAAATAATGGCATCCAGATTGGAAGTGAAGAAATAAAACTATTTCTATTCACAGCCGAAATTATCGTGTATATAGAAAATGCTAATGAATCTACAAGAAAACTTCAATAGTTTTCTAAGAAGCAAGTCAGTAAGGTTGCAGAATACAAGATCAATATACAAAATTGTATCAATTGTATAGAATTGTATTAATTGTTTTCTATACAGTAACAAAATGAAATTAAGAAAACAATTCCATTTACAGTAGCATAAAAAAGAATAAAATATTGAAAATAAATTTAACAAAAGAAATGTAAGACTTTTATACCAAAAACTACAAAATAGTGTTGCAAACAATTAAAAAAGACCCAAATACATAGAAAGGCATCCCCATTCATGGATTGGAATATTTAACATCGTTAAGATGGCAATATTCCCCAAAGTGATCTACAAATTCAATGTAATCCCTATCAAATCCCGGCTGTCTTTTGTTTTATAGGCATTGGCAAGCTGTTTGTAAAATTCATATGGAAATACAATGGACCAAGAACGGTCAATCTTGAAAAAGAAGAGCAAAGTTTTGAAAGCTCCCAATTTCAAAACTTACTAAAAAGCTACAGTAATAAAGACAGTGTGGTATTTGCATAAGGAGAGACACATAGATCAATGGAATAAAATTGAGAGTCCATAAATAAACTCTTACATTTATGGTCAATTGATTTTTGACAAGGATATCAAGACTATTCAGGGGGAAGGGGTGGTATTTTCAACAAATGGTGCTGGGACAATTGAATATCCATATGCAAAAGAATGAAATTGGACCCCTACCTCATATCATGTACGAAAATTAACTCAAAATGGATCATATACTTAAACTTGAGACATAAATCTACAAAACTTTTAAAAGAAAACGTAAGAGTAAATTTCCATGCCTTCAATTAGGCGATGGTTTCTTGCATACGACACGCAAAGTAGGAGCAATGAGAGAAAAAATTGATAAATTGGACTTCATCAAAATTAAAAACATTTGCCTTTCAAAGAATATCATCAAGAAAATAAAAGACAAGTCACAAAATGGGATAAATATTTGCAAATTATATATCTGAGAGAGGACTTGCATCCAGAATATATGAAAAACTCTTACAACTTAACAATAAAAAGGCAACCCAATTTTAAAAACTAGGTAAAGGATCTGAATAATTTCCCTAAAAAAGATACACAAATATACACATGAAAAGATGTTCAACATCATTAATCATCAAGGAAATGCATATCAAAATGCTATGTGATAACCACTTCACACCCACTAGGATGGCTATAATTTAAAAAAAAAAACAACAGAATAAAATGGAAAGCAAAAAGTGTTGATGAGGATGTGGAGAAATTGGAGGCCTCATACTTTGCTTGTGGGATTATGAAATGATGCAGCTTCGTTGTTAAATAGTTGGACAGTTCCTCAGGATGTTTAATACTGAGTTACCATATATCCTTGCAATTCCAATCATAGTTATATTCCCAAGAGAACTGAAAGCATATGTCTACACAAAACTTGTACATGAATGTTCATATTGGCATTATCCATAATAGCCAAAAAGTTGAGACAACCCAAATGCCCATCAACTGATGAATGGACAAACAAAATGTGGTATATCCATATAATGGATTATTTAGCCATCTGTGGAATGAAGTATTGATACATGCTACAACATGGATGAGCCTTGAAAACATTATGCTAAGCAAAGAAGCCAGAAACAAAAGGCCACACATATCATATGATTCCATTTATACAGAATGTACAAAATAGGCAAAATCCTAGAGCAGAAAGTGGTTGCCAGCGGTTGGGGGAAGGGGGAATAAGGAATAACTGGCAATGAGTATGAGGTTTTTTGGCGGGGGCTGATGAATATGTTCTGGAATTAGGTACTAGTGCGGGTTTCACTTTGTGAATATTCTCAAAACCACTGAACTATACACTTAAAAAGGGTGAACTTTATGGTATTTGAATTATATATCAATTTTTTTAAAAGGTACCTAGATTTTGTTTTGTTTCCTAAGTCTTGCCCAGTCGTATACCTTCTGAGAAAATCATTTAACTTCTGTCCAGAGAACAGAGTTAGGATAACAGGGTAAGCATTACAAGAAGGAATATTTCATGTCAGTACTATTCAATCATTCAAAAAACCCACAAAATTAGTGATGGATTCTCTCTAGTTAGATGCTAGGGAAGCAGTTTGAGCAAGGTAGAAATGCACCCTGCTTTTAAGTGGCATACAGTTGAGTCAGAGAACTTTCTACGGTTGGAGTTGTCCAACAATAAAATGACATCCCTCTAGAGGTGTTAAGACGCCCTCCCATCACTGAGGTGTTCAAGCAGAGGCTGGATGACCATCCGTTGGGATGTTGTAGATGGAGTTCAAGACTTGGTTAAGTGTCCAAGGCTTTGAAGGCTCCGTTAGACCTGAAATTCTGATCCTCTGACAAGCCTCATTAATGTGCCAATGGTTGCTAGTTTGGTTTATAGCATAAAGAAAGTTAAAAAGTGCTTCTGGATTTTGATCTTATATTTAAAAATACTTATTGCAGAATTGGAAACATTAAAAAGAGAATGAATGCACATGGTCTCTACTATGATTATAACTACCTGCTTTTCTCTTTCTCACACACTATTCCCAGCCTGCTTAATCTATATCCACATTTTATTGTTTTGCTTCTGCCTGTATGGTTTGCCTGCTTTTTAAAATCCATTGCAGTAGGCATCACATGAGATAAAGAGTGGTCAGCTTCACGGATCTCTTCAGAAAGAAATGGGACCCTTAGGGTGTTACTTTTGAAAAGGTTTGGAGTCAAATAGACTTGACTTTAAATCATGGCTCCTCCTTTTAATAAATGGATGATCTCCCTCAAGTTATTTTATTTCTCTGAGCCTCAGTGTCTTCATCTGTAAAAACATTTAACTTACAAGTCTGTTAAAAGCTTTAAAAATTATTTACAATCTAAGGCACACGGGAAGGGTGGTGATTATCATCATCAAGTTTATTTTATAGTACAAAAGTGAATTAAGAACTAAAGGTGGTCTTTTTTCTTTTTTATAAGGTTTTTATTCAAAATATGCCTCTAATTTTGGATATAAACAATAGCCAAATTATTTTTCCTAGAATAGAGGAGTAAGCATTTAAATACAGAGAAGCCATGGGGGATATTAGCAAGAATATTGAATCAGGATTTGGAGATTTGAGTTCCCTCTATAACTGTGATGTAAGTAATTGTGTGATCTTAAATAAGTATTTTATATTTTTGAACATCAGCTCTCTCATCTGCATAATGCCAGGATTACCCTAGGTCAACATTTTCCAACAGGGTTCCTTGATTAAGTCAATTTGGGAAACTCTGAGTTGAACAAAATCAACCTTAAAAAAGAAAACTGCAATACTTCTCAGAGCCTTTATTACACTATTATGTATTGTGACTCTCAAGTAGTTTATATAATATGCAGTATTTCTTAAATTTATTGGAGCACTGATTCATTTTATAGAGCATCTCACAAGACCAGTGTGGCACAGAACACATGCTGGGAAATGCTGCCCTACATAATACCTAAAGAAGGCCCTTCCAGCTCTAATATTCTGAGGTGAGCTGCCTCCTGCACCTAAGAGTTGTCTAAACTCAAGGGAATCTTAGCCTCTTTGAGTTTCAGTTTTATGTCTATAAAATGGAGACAATTACTATCTGATTACCTCACAACTTGGTGGGAGGATTAAACAAATAACAAGTTTGAAAGTGCTTGATAAGCTATAAGACACTACACAAATGCAAAGATCTCTTCATATCATTATAAGATTTTTTAAAACATGAAGATTTCCTAATAACATCCAAGAGAACATAAACAACAAATGTATGTATGCACAGGTTTATACTGAATTCAAGACAGAGAAATGTGCAAAATTTCTTTCTCCCACATCAAGGGAATTTACTGCTTATTGTTTGGGCTTGGGTTTAATTAATATGTTGCATTTTGGAAGTATTTGTGATTTTCCATACCCTCAGAATGCCTACTGATATAATTAATTAACAAGTAATTAAACTGTGAAGGCCCACTGGGCTCTGCAATTGCTGAGGGCCGGAGAGTACACAGAGAGATTGTGTTTCTCATGTGCTTTTCTCGTAGAATGGATTCAATGTCTTTGCACATGGAAATAGAAGGGTTATGGGAGGTTGGGGGGTAAAGATATGATGAATATACGTGATGAAATGGAAAGAATGTGTTTGGAGCCAGAAGACCTGAGTGTGGTTCTGATTATTCCACTCACTGGCTGAGTGATTCTAGGCAAGCTATAACCCTCTGAGGATCAGATCTTTCCTCTATAAAATGGCTGGTTTTTTTTTTTTTTTGGATAAAACATCGTATGGCTATTGTGAGGGGGAAAAATGAGAAAATCCCTTGTAATTCTAATTTGCTACAGAAATATTAGCTTTATGGCTTTAATAAGGTATTTGAAGTCTACGCTGAATTGATGAATAAGAAACCATCAGAAAATTCTGATCGCCTCTACCAGCTTCTTTGCCCCTTTTTAGCATTAAAAAGCAGTTGGTGTATGCCAATTATTTCTCAATAAAATCGGAGAAAAAAGCACATGAAAACATAATACACCAAAAGCACATAAAATATATAATATATTATGTTTAAAAAGATAACTAATATCATGTGGAATTCAATACCGTTTAGTCTATGCGGACTTTATCTAAATCTGTTTTTATATTCTTGATCTAATAGCATGGGACATGTTTTAAGAATGATTCCACTCTAATACAGATATAAAAGGAGCATTTAAAAAAAACTAAAATTTCTAGGTAATAGTCAATGTACCTGTTCCTTCTCTATTTTTAAGACTCTCTATATCCACAGATAAAATAAATATTAACTTACAATATATAAAGTACCCTCATTCATGCTTACAATATGCTATATTTCTGGAAAAGATATTCTCATAAACAGTTTAATCTGAATTTGTCCCCACAGAAATAGGATTGAACTTAATGTTATTTTTTTCTGAGAAGGAACTGGTTGCCCAAATTTTTATAGAATAAACCACAAACTCATTTTTTACCTATAAATAATATTTCTTTATGCTATACAATAATCAGTGGATATTTCTTTAGAAAGTGTTATGAAGGAGGCATTACAATAACTGGTTATATAAAACTATGTTTAATGATTCAACTTTGTAGTAAACCATATAAGATTCTTAATTTTGAACAACTGTTTAGTGCAACTAACACGAAGGTAAAAAACTGGCTTCATAAAGTTGGAGAAGTGGATTCAATATTATATATTGGGCTCTTTTTCTTATAGTGAATTTCAAGATTAGTTGTTGGACTTCTGTATTGAAGGAGTGGGAGTCAGTTTTCTCACAATGATGAATACAATATATATTGAAAATTCATTGTGCTTGAGCGGAAGCTGGTGTGGTCAGATGGGTACGGTTTGTTAAGAGCTAGTATGAGTGGTTGATTGGACAAGAACCAAGAAAAACAGATAAACAGGGCCCTAAAACAAGTGAAAGCCTCAACAGCAACTTAAGAAAATAAATATGACTCAGATTATAATTTACAATGGTGCTTATGGATCTGGATCCTTAGGCAGAGTTCTTTGTGCAATTATAGCATCACTAAAGTTGTATGATCTGCTAGAGGGAAAGCCTAAAGATATCAATAGGTTACATGAATATCCTAAAGAGTGATGTACTAGAATCCTTTCCATAGTCTTAGGCTCTAAATGTGGCAGTGACACACATCCTTGGACTTGAATCGAGAAAACTTGCTGTGTATTCCTGAAATGAGAATGATTGCAATGCAATTCCTAAAGTTTATGAATGGGAGAGAGATGTTTTGTAATGACCAGAACAAATTTCTTTGGAAGATGGGTTTCTTGGTGTTCAGGCCACATTTACCTTTGTGATTTCAGGATCATGTTTGTATACGCTTTCTTATTTTTGCAAACACTATATGTATAGACTCTTATAGGAACTCCACTTATTGTTTCCTATCCAAAGGACATGTTTTTGTCATCCAATATTTCTCTTTAAAGCAGCCGTCTAATTCCTTAACTTTCTCTTCTACGAATTCTTTCCAGTCTGTGTACACATGCTTAGTAATGCCTGGACTGTTCATCTCTTTTCTTTCCTTGGGAAATTGAAGAAAAAAGGAAGTACCATTTATTATTGTTTATTTTTGTCATGTTTTTTATTAAAATGACCACAAATTCTTCCCCTTTCTGTAGCCACATCCTTGTAATGTGACACTGCAGATCCTCCCTTCAAGGGGGCTAGTCTATATCCTTACCCTTTGAATGTGGGTTAGCCATGTGACTTGCTTTGGCCAATGGGATATTTGCAAACCTAATGCAAACAGAGGCTTGAAAAGCATTTGCATGCTGGGGCTTGCCTTCTTGTTGGGTTTGGAACCTTGAGAAAGAACACCAGGTAAACAATCAGAGTTAACCTGCTAGAAAATGGAAGAGAGCTGGGGAGTCCTGACCAATGGCCTGCCAACCGTCAGATGTAGGTGAGGCCATCTAAGTTCATCCAGTCACCATTGAATAAATGCACCAGCTTATCACAGATACATGAGGAAGCCCAGAAAAGATGAGATGAACTTGCCCAGTTCAAAAGAACTATCCAGCTGACTTACAGATCATAAGCTAAATAATGAGGATTTTAATAAGTTCCCACGTTGTGTGACTTACCTATTGCTGTGTAATAAACTATCCCCAAATTTAGCAGCTTAAAACAACAAATGTCTATTATCTTACAGTTTCTGGAGGTCAAGAGTGCAGGCACAGATTATCTGGGTGCCTCTAACTTGAAGTTTCTCACAAGGCTGAACTCAAGGTGTTGGCTAAAGATACAGTCATCTTAAAACTTGACTAGGGAAGGATCTACTTCCAAGCTCACTCACATAATGGTTGGCAAACCTCAGGTCCTCACTGGCTGTTTTCTGGAGATATCAGTTTCTTGTCACATGGGTCTCTCAACACAGCTAGTTACAATATGGCAGCTTGCTTCTCCCACAGTGAGAGATCCAACTGAAAGCAAGTGAAGGAAAACCTCCTAGGCAGAAGCCACTGTCTTTTTATAACCTAATCTCAGAAATGGCATCTCATCACTTCTACCACATTCTATTTGCTAGAAGCAAGTCACTAAATGCAGCCCACATTCAAAGGGAGGGAATTATGCAAGGGCTTGATAGCAAGAGGCAGAGATCATTGGGAGTTATCTATGAGGTTGTCTACTTCACACACTCTTATAAAATGGCCAATTTTTCTATAGCCATGGAAACAAATAACCACCATACCATTTTTTTTTTTTTTTTTTTGCTGAGGAATATTAGCCTTGAGCTAATATCTATTGCCAATCCTTCTCATTTTTTTTTTTTTTTTTTTAAAGATTTTTTTTATTTATTCATTTTTTTCCCCCCAAAGCCCCAGTAGATAGCTGTATGTCATAGGTTCACATCCTTCTAGTTGCTGTACGTGGGACTCGGCCTTGGGTTGGACGGAGAAGTGGTGCCTTGGGGCGTGCCGGGGATCCGAACCCAGGCCGCCAGCATCAGAGCGCGCACACTTAACCGCTAAGCCACGGAGCCGGCCCTCCTTCTCATTTTTTGCTTGAGGAAGATTAGCCTTGAGCTATCATCTGTGTCAATCTTCCTCTACTTTATATGTGGGTTGCTGCCACAATGTGGCTGATGACTGGTGTAGGTCCATGCCTGGGATCAGAACCCATGACCCAGGGCTGCTGAAGTGGAATGCGCCAAACTTAACCATTATGCCATGGGGCCTGCCCCACCACCATACCAATTTTAAACCTTTTTAATAGATCAACTACAACTGGCCTCATTAAACGTGCTTTTTGAAGCCTGGCTAATGAGTATTAACCTCCACTGTACATCAATCAATCAGAAATGAATTCATTCAAATAAGCACACCTCTGAGTGTGCCAACCAATCATCAAATGTCTTACCCAAGTAACCATGATTCAGCAGATGATGACCCTGATAATCCACCAATCTTTGAACTCCATGTATCCCCCAAACCCTGTATAAGATCAGCAGTCTGCTCTGCTTGGAGAGACTGCCTGATCAACATAGCTCTCCCCTACCACATCAGCAATAAATTCAGCTTTGTGTTTTTGATTGTTTGTTTGAGATATTGAGTGATGGTCTATCACCCTCTGGCAATCCAATAGATGTCATTTTAAGCCATTAAATTTTAATAGTAAGTTGTTAAGCAGCAAAAGCTAACTCATACACTCTCACAAATAACAGATCCATTATATGTCATTCTGTTTTTCATCCTCAAAAGAGTAGGACCCTGAGGAGTGATGTCAGCATCATGGCAGAGTGAGTTGTCTCCTTTGTCTCTCCTCTCTAAGTTAGAACTAAATGGACATTCATTTACCAACAGAGGATTCCCTACGCAGCACAACAGGACGTCTGACAGATCCATGCAGCCATACATCTAAAAGTGGGGGGACTGGATCCTTGGGAAGCAGTGGAACTAGGTGAGTGGGCCCCTTTCTCTCCCTGGTGGCAGCAATCTAGGTCGCGGGTCCTCACACAACAGCTGGCATGACTCTAAGAAGAGGTGGGGACAGCTCAGCCTGATCACAAATGCTTTCAGAGTGGTAGCCCATCCCGCAGAAGTGCCCACCATGCCACGGCATCCCCGCATGTGGGAATGCTTCCCACCAAGTGGCATGGCTCAGCCTCCATGAGGGAGCCCCCACCAAGAGCATCAACTCAGCCAAGCTGCCCGTGAGCACAGAGCCAGCTCGCACATGAAAGAATGTGCCCCTCCCCTCCCACCTAGTGCATCAGCTCAGCCAGTCCCCTGCCGTCCCCTGCCAAGTGCAGTGGTCCCACACCAGAGTGACCTGCTGGCAGAGCATAGAGGCCCCATCTGTGTGTGCATGCGCAACCTGCCAAATGACCACAGCCACTGTGCAAATACAGAGGAACTCTACCAGCACAACTTCCAGCAGACAGGGTGGGATCAGAAAGCACAGCTCCTGGCCTCCCTGCCCCCAGCGGTGGCAGGTGGAATCTGCAACCTGATACTACCACAGATGCACTGGCAAAGTATCAATACATCAAACACCATGAAGAACTGCATTAACACTTCAGAGCAGAAGGAAAAAGACAAGTGTCCAGAAACCAATCCTGAAGTCACATAAATTTACAATCTAAATGACAGAGAATTCAAAATAGTTGTCATAAAGAAACTCAATAAGTTACAAGAAAATTGAGAAATACAGTTCAATGAACTCAGGAATAAAATTAATGAGCAGAAGGACTACTTCACCAAAGACATTGAAACTCTAAAACAAAAAAAAAACCAAATAGAAATTCTGGATATGAAGAACACAATTAATGAGATAAAAAATAACCTAGAACCAATAAAAAATAGAACTGACGTTATGGAGGACAGAATTAGTGATTTAGAGGATAGAAATAGAGAAACGCTTCAGGTGGAGGAGGAGAGAAGACTAAGATTTTTAAAAAATGAGGAAATTCTTCGTGAAATATCCAACTCAATTAGGAAATGCAACATAAGGATTATAGGTATTCCAGAGGGAGAAGAGAAGGGGAAAAGAGCAGAGAGCTTATTCAAAGAAATAATAGCTGAGAACTCCCCAAACCTGGGGAAAGAACTGGACTTACGAGTACATGACGCCAACAGAACTCCTAATTACATCAATGCAAAAAGACCTTCTCAAAGGCATAAACTATTAAAATTGGCAAAAGTCAAAGACACTGAAAAAATATTAAGAGCAGCCAGACAGAAAAAAATAACCTACAAAGGATCCCCCACCAGGCTTTCAGTGGATTTCTCAGCAGAAACCTTACAGGCTAGGAGAGAATGGAATGATATATTCAAAATACTGAAGACAAAAACTTTCAGCCAAGAATACTCTATCCAATGAAACTATCCTTCAGATACGATGGCAAAATAAAGGCTTTCCCAGATAAATAAAAGCTAAGGGGGTTCATTGCCACTAGGCCTGCCTTACAAGAAACGTTGAAGGGAGCCCTCCCATCTGAAACTAAAAAGCAAAGGTTTACAAAACCTTGAGCAAGGAGATGAATAGACAGATAGAATCAGAAAACTGCATCTCTATATCAGAATAGTTAGTAAATGGTTAATTATGACATAAAAGACAAAGGGAAAGAAAGCATCAAAAATAACTATAAACACTTCAACTTAGTCACAAAATCACAACACAGAAAAGAACGATTTGTGACAACAATAACTCAGAAGAGGAAGAGGAAAGGGATGGAACCTGCTTAGGCTAATGGAGATAAGAGGCTATCAGAAAATGGACTATCTCATCTACAAGATCTTTTATACAAACCTCATAGTAATCACTAAATAAAAAATCAGAGCAGAAACAGAAATCATAAATAAAGAGAAAACTGAGAAAACTATCATAGAATACCACCAAACTGAAATGGCAGTCAGAAATACTAGGGAAAAGAAACAATGGAAATATAGAACAACTGGAAAACAAGAGACAAAATGGCACTATTAAACCCTCACATATCAATAACCACTCTAAATGTAAATGGATTGAAATCTCCAATCAAAAGACACAGAGTGGCTAGATGGATTAAAAAACAAGACCCAATGATATCCTGCCTCCAGGAAACACATCTCAGCTCTAAAGACAAATATTGGCTCAGAGTGAAGGGCTGGAAGATGATACTCCAAGCAAATGGCAAGCAAAAGAAAACAGGTATTGCCATACTTATATCAGACAAAGCAGACTTCAAGATAAAAAAGTAAAAGAGAGACAAAGAAGGGCAGTATATAATGATAAAAGGGACATTCCACCAGAGGAAATAACACTTATCAATATATACGCACCTAACACAGGAGCATCAAAGTATGTAAAGCAACTATTAACAGACCTAAAGGGAGAAATTGACAGCAGCACAATAATAGTAGAGGACCTACTTACATCAATGGATAGATCATCCAGACAGAAAGTCAACAAGGAAACAGTGGCCTTAAATGAAATACTAGACCAGTTGGACTTAATGATGTATATAGAACATTCCATCCTAAAACAGCAGAATACATGTTCTTCTGAAGTGCACATGGATGTTCTCAAAGATAGAGCATACGTTGAGAAACAAGGCAAGCCTCAATAAATTTAAGAAGATTGAAATCATATCAAGCATATTTTCTGATCACAATGTTATGAAACTAGAAATCAACTACAAGAAAAAGGCTGGGAAAGTCACAAATATGTGGAGACTAAACAACATGCTACTGAACAACCATTGGATCAATGAAGAAATCAAAGGAGAAATCAAAAAATAACTGGAGACAAATGAAAATGAAAACACAACATATTAACTCTTATGGGATGCAGCAAAAGCAGTACTAAGAGGGAAATTTATAGCAATACAGGCCTACCTCAACAAATAAGAAAAATATCAAATAAGTGATCTAAAATTACACCTAACAGAACTAGAAAAAGAAGAACAAACAAAGCCAAAGTCAGCAGAAGCAGGGAAATAATAAAAATTAGAGGATAAATAAATTAAATAGAGACTAAAAAAATAACAATAGAAAGGATCAAAGAAACTAAGAGCGTGTTCTTTGAGAAGATAAACAAAATTGACAAACCCTTAGCCAGACTCACTGAGAAAAAAAGGGAGAAGGCTCAAGTAAATAAAATTAAAAATGAAAGAGGAGAAATTACAATGGATACCACAGAAATACAAAGGATTATGATAGAATACTATGAAAAACTATATGCCAACAAATTGGGCAACCTAGAAGAAATGGATAAATCCTTAGACTCATATAACCTCCCAAAACTGAATCAAGAAAAAATAGAGAATCTGAATAGACCAATCACATGTAAAGAGATTGAAACAGCAATCAAAAACCTCCCAAAAAACAAGTGTCCAAGACCAGGTGGCTTCTCTGAGAATTCTACCAAACATTCAAAGAAGAGTTAATACCTGTCCTTCTCAAACTACTCCAAAAAATTGAAGAAGACAAAGTGATTTTTAACTCATCTATGAGGCCAAACTTACCCTTACCCCAAAACCAGACATGGACAACACAAAGAGGGAAAATTACAGGCCAACATCACTGATGAACATAGATGCAAAAATCCTCATCAAAGTGTTGGCAAATCAAATATGGCAATATATTAAAAAGATCATACACCATGATCAAGTGGGATTTATTCCAGGGACTCAGGGATGGTTCATCATCCACAAATCAATCAATATGATACACCACATTAACAAAATGAGGAATAAAAATCACATGATCATCTCAATAGATGCAGAGAAAGCATTTGACAATATCCAACATCCATTTATGATAAAAATTCTCAATAAAATTGGCGTAGAAGCAAAGTACCTCAACATAATAAAGGACGTATATGACAAACCCACAGCGAAGATCATACTTAATGGTGAAAAACTAAAAGCTATCCCTCTAAGAATAGGAAGAAGACAAGTGTGCCCACTTTTGCCACTCCTATTCAACATAGTACTTGAGGTTTTGGCCAGAGAAGTTAGGCAAGAAAAAGAAATAAAAGGTATCCAAATTGGAAATGAAGAAGTAAAACTGTTGCTGTTTGTGGACAATATGATTCTATATATAGATACCCCTACAGAATCCTATAGAAAACTATAGAATTCCCTAGAAAACTATTAGAAATAATCAACAACTACAACAAAGTTGCAGGTACAAAATCAACTTACAAAAATCAGTTGCATTTCTATACTCTAATAACGAATGAACAGAAAGAGAACTCAAGAATACAATCCTATGGACAATTGCAAGAAAAAAAATTAAAATATGTAGGAATAAATTTAACCAAGGAGGTGAAAGACCTATACGCTGAAAACTATAAGACATTATTGAAAGAAATCAAAGAAGACATAAAGAAATGGAAAGATATTCCATGCTCATGGATTGGAAGAATAAACATAGTTAAAATGTCCATACTACCTAAAGCAATCTACAGAGCCAGTGTAATTCCAATCAAAATCCCAATGACATTCTTCATGGAAATGGAACAAAGAATCCTAAAATTTATACGGAAGAACAAAAGACCCTGAATTGCCAAAACAATCCTGATAAAAAAGAACAAAACTGGAGGCATCACAATCCCTGACTTCAAAATACACCACAAAGCTATAGTAATTAAAAACAGCATGGTACTGACGCAGAAACAGACACACAGATCAATGGAGCAGAATTGAAAGGCCAGAAATAAAACCACACATCTATGGACACGTAATCTTCGACAAAGGAGCCAAGAACATAGAATGGAGAAAGGAAAGTCTCTTCAACAAATGGTGTTGGGAAAACTGGACAGCTACACGTAAAAGAATGAAAGTAGACCATTATCTTACACTCTACACAATAATTAACTCAAAATGGATAAAAGACTTGAATGTAAGACCTGAAACCATAAAACTACTAGAAGAAAATATAGGCAGTACACTCTTTGACATCAGTCTTAGTGACATCTTTTTGAATACCATGTCTACTCAGGCAAGGGAAACAAAAGAAGATATAAACAAATGGGACTATGTCAGACTGCAAAGCTTCTGCAGGGCAAAGGAAACCATGAACAAAATGAAAAGACAACCCATCAACTGGGAGAAAATATTTGCAAATCGTGTATTTCACAAGAGGTTAATTTCCAAAATATATAAAGAACTCATACAACTCAACAACAAAAAAACAAACAACCTGATCAAAAAATGGGCAGAGGATATGAACAGACATTTTTCCAAAGAAGATATACAGATGGCCAACAGGCACATGAAAAGATGTTCAACATCACTAATTATTAGGGAAATGCAAATCAAAATTACAATGAGATGTCACCTCACACCCATCAGAATGCTATAATTTACAAGATGAGAAATAATACGTGTTGGAGAGGATGTGGAGAAAATGGAACCCTCATACACTGTTCATGGGAATGCAAACTGGTACAGCCACTCTGGAAAACCAAATGGAGATGTCTCGAAAATTTAAAAATAGAAATACCATACAATCCAGCTATCCTACTATTGGATATTTATCCAAAGAACGTGAAATCACAATACAAAGAAATCTATGCACCCTTATGTTCATTGCAGCATTGTTCACAATAGCCCAGACATGGAAGCAACCCAAATGCCCATCAACTGATGAATGGATAAAGAAGATGTGGTATATATATACAATGGAATACTACTCAGTCATAAAAAAAGGCAAAATCGTCTCATTTGCAACAACCTGGATGGAGTTTGAGGGTATTATGTTAAGTGAAATAAGGCAGGCAGAGAAAGACAAACACCACATGATTTCACTCACATGTGGAAGATAAACATATGGATAAGAGAGCAGATTAGTAGTTACCAGAGGGGTGAGGGTTGGGGGGTGGACAAAAGGGGTAAAGGGGCACATATGTATGGTAACGGATAAAAACTAGACTATTGGTGATGAGCACAATGCAATCTATACAGAAACTGGTATATAATAATGTACACCTGAAATTACACAATGTTATAAACCAATATGACCTCAATAAAGACAAAAAAAAAGAGTAGGATGCTGACTCATTTGACACGGAAGTTGGAGAGTACAGATTATCAATCATTAATGGAAATGATGGATTGTAAAAACGGTTGAGTCCAAGTTATCATAGTCATGAATTCAGATTAATTTGTGACTTAATATAGTTTATTTTATCACTCCTATTAAAGTCCAGAATTACAAATGTCTTAAGTGTTTCTGGAGGAGTCTTTTTTATGTGGCTTTTAAATGCATTCAGCAGGCTTGAACTTTTGTCTTAAAATACTAAAGATGCTGGTGTTGATTTTTTGAAGGCACGTACTCTCATATAATTGCAGAATGATTTCTGAGAAGTTGGTATCTGGAAGGCACATTTTAAAGGCTCTGATTTATATTTATGATGCAAGAAGGAGGAATTATTAAGAAATTCTTGGAAATGGGCTATGACTAGTTTTTTTTCCTTCCCACATTTATTGGCTTTCATATGAAACTTCTTAGAGCAATACTGATCAAAACATGCTCCGTGGTATCTTGTGCTAATTTTCCTGAAGAACAGCACATTTTTTAAAATTCTGAGGTTTGTCACATGCTGGTCAACAACCAGATGATCAGCAAACCCTACAAAAGAGGAATATGGCAAGAAATAGTCTGAGAAATAAAATTGTTATTCTAAAACTAATTGTATTCAATACACATTTAACGTAATATCTTATTGTATAAAAAGAACTGGGTTGAGGGGTTGGAATTGGAGATAAAACCGAGAAGATTGAATCTTATGCCATAATAAAGAATTCTAAGTATGTTTTCAAAGAGCACAGGGAGCTTTTGAAATGGTTTAAATGACGATGACATAATCAGATCTGTGTTTTAGGAACATCAATGTGATATGTGTGTCAGATAAATAGTATTGTGGAGATAATAGACGGAAGGAGACCAGTTAGGAAACCATCATGGTACTCCACGTCATGGGTTCGTATCCCTATTCTACCACTTACCAACCATGTAACCTTAGAAGCCACCCAACACTTAGCTGCACCTTAGTCTCTCCATCTGTAAAGGGAAGTAACGTCAAGCTATGTGCTCCCTAAGATCCTTTGTAGAATCTGAAAAACCACCATAAAGCTCTTTAACTCTCTGGGGTTCTATGAAGGAAAATTAAAGCAATGTAAGAGTTTAGGTCATTGAAAGAGCAAAAACAGCCTTGTTAAGTGTTGATGAAGGAGAAACCTCTTTTGCTGACTTCAACCATCTCTCAGTGCAGAAATCCCACCTACATAATAGTTGGCAGATGGCCCCCGCTCCTTGCTTCAATAACTCAAGTAATACAGGACTCACTCTTGAAGAATACCACTTCATGCACTGCTGGGCAGCTCTAATTGTGTCTTCATTTGCTTTTATGTTGAGGCAAAATTTGCTCATTATTCAAGTCTGCTGTCTGGAATTACACTGAAGAAGTCCACTTTTCCTTCTGCGTGACCATTAAACTTGACCCTAGTCTCTCTCAGCCAAACATTCTGTTTTCTGAGGATGTGGCTTTTGGAGCCTTCACCATCTTGAACATCCAGAGCAAAATGGGTGCAGCTTACGTGAATGTCTGAATGCTGCTGTGACAGCCCCTGGCTCGTCCTCCTCAATCTACCCCTTCATTGCTGTTGGAGTAAGAACGCAGTTCACACTCTGCCTCCCTGGTCAAAACTTGTGGTTCTCCAGGGTGCAGGCTCCTGGGGTGAGGCTCCTGGAATGAGCCAGGAGCTCTCTGTGGATTGTTAATAACAAGTTGGCTGGGACTGAAGGTCCCTCTCTCCCAGTGGGAGGGGTTGCACTTGAACCCAGTTTGCCAAGGAAATGGTAGCTGTGGTCTGGTGGCTTCTTCCCCACAGCAGGAGGGGCTGCAAATTCTCAAGGGCCCTCAAGGTCTCCAAGTCCTGGGCAGCTAGCCTTTCTCAGTACTCTCCTAATCAGCAAGCAGTTAAGTTCAGATGGCTCAGCACCTGAGTCCAAAAGTGTTTATTTCCTCTACTAAGTCCATTTTCCAGCATGTACCATAAGGAGAGCAGAGGTCTCCAAATCTCCTCAGATTACAAGTTTCTCCAATAAATCTTGTACCTCGTGCTTATTCTGAAGTTGTGGAATTCACCCTCATCCATCTTACCACAAAGCTATAGTACGCCCACATACACACAGACAGATACACACACACACACAGACACACACACACACACGGTTCCCCTCCTAATTTCTTTACTTTGCTGAGAGATTAGGTCTCGGTTTTAGCATTGGATATAATATCTCTTCTCCAAACCATGTGGATTGAATTTTTCACTTAATGAGTTTTCTGAAAGCAAAAGTATTAATTCCAACTATCTGTCTCTTACTCAAGAGGCGACACATGCTCTTAACTTAAAGGACACAGTGTTTTCCCACAAATATGCCTGCCAGTTGAAGATAAGGCCTGGGAGAGGGAGGCTCAGGGGTCTCGAAGGCCTCTAGAACGTGCCTCTTTGGGTGGATCCTCCATCCATCCAGCCTCTGGAGCTCAGCCAAGCAGAGATCAGGAGTTGGCACTTGCCTAGGCAGATCTCTAATCTCTGAACTCAGGGGCTCTGCTAGTTCTTTGTAAAGGTGAGGCTTTTAGTTCCCGAAAGCTTGGAACTGTTGTTACTCAAGCTGACCTCTGGCCACTTAGTCATCTTTCTCTCCAGCATGATACGATTGATCCTCCAATCACCAGCAAGCAAGAAGAGGTGATGTCTGCTATTGGTTGGAGGTCCAGGGTGGCAGCTGGCAGTGTCCTTACCGGGGCAAAACCAGGGAACCTCATGGAGTTTCAGGGGCCTACCAGTATCATCTAAAGAACAGGATGTCTAAGGGACCAGTTCACACCTGTTCTTTATCATTTACTAAGACACTTCCATGTTATCTCAGTCGAGTAAAGAGGCAGAGTCATTTCTCAGATCAGAAAAGCCCACCTACTTTAGTAAAGGCAGGTCAAATTTCCCCTGAATGGTAAGCATTTGTAACATGCCTTCTGGCCATGACACTTCACGATAAGTATTTCAGGCTGCTAATAAGAGCTGGTTAGTATTTATTGGGTATTTACTATGTGCCAGGCACAGTTCTAATTGCTTTACAAATTTTAACCCTTTTAATCCACAGAATAGGAATGTGGCAAAGATACTTGTACTAACTCCATTTTATAGATGAAGAAACTGAGGCACAGAGCATTGGTAGCCTGCGCTAGGTCACACAGTGAGTAAGTATGGCAGAGCCAGAAGTGAGACGGAAACAATCTGGCTCCATAGCCCAGGCCTAACCACTGCACTGCCCTGCCTCTCTAGATATTGCTGCCTCTGCAGTATGGCCCCACATGTCCTTTCCAAATCCATCTTTTTACTTTCCAGGAGTAAAACTGGAGCATTCACTCTTCTGAACAAAATCCATTTTCCCCACCTGTGTCCTCTTGTGATCATTTCTCTGCCTAAAATGTCTGTCTCTGTGCCCTATCTCTGCCTGTAAATCTCATCCCCATTTTGGAGAGAGTCCAACTCAAAGACACCATCAAAGCAAAAGAAACATTTGCTATGTTCCTACTATTTTTTGGGTTCTGTACTAAAGAAATTCACATAGTATGCTTTAATTAATCCTAAATCTAACTCTTTGACACAGGATGGATGAGAAAGGGCTGAGATGACTTCCCTGCTCAGCTAGTAAAGGGCAGAGCTTGTGCACAGCTGCGCCGTGGGCACTAGGTGTGTCCTCCCTTTTTCTTGTCTCTCCTACACTTTTGTGCATCTCTGAGGACACTTTACCATACCTTGGACTATAGGTGTTTGTGTAACACTCCTACACTAAGACTTCTGATAGCAGAAATTGTGTCATGCTCCTTTTCCTCCCTGGGGTGTCCAGCCTAGTCCTTCGTACCTAAGTCAGTTAATTAATATTTGTGTAATTGACTGACAGAGAATCGAGGATCAAGGGGCAGCCTTCGCAAAGACAGGCTCCCTCTTGCCAACTCCAAGACTTTTCAAGTTCTGAAATAATGAGCTGTCAGTTTCTTTGATTCGCTGAGCCTTTTGGGGAGGGAGGAAGAAGTGAACTGAAACAAGCAAGTACATGCCTCGATTCACCAAAAGAGGAGGCTCCTGCTTTCAGACATGACAAGCTCCCAAAATATGTGGTGTGAACTCCAGTAGTGTGCATCCAGTACAACTCGTGACTGCACGGGCATGTGCAAACCAGCTTGGGAACAGAGACACCCTAACCCGAAGGTGCCAGAGTCCATTAAAACACCACAAAAGCAACTTCATTTGAATATTGCATGGCTCCTGCAAAAGAAAATAATTTGTTCGGTAACTTTCTTTTATCTTATGCCATGTTTTTACTTAACTGTGTCTAATTAGCTTGTGTGTTGTGTGCCAGTTGTGTAAGTAATAAGGAGTCCAAGGCACTGTGTCTATTTCACCACTGCTGGATCCCAAGTTCCAGAAAATGAAAAATACTTTTCTCTTCAACTCCTGCTGACTTTTCCTCTCTCATTCTGAATCGGAGGGCCAAAAGCCATAAAGATGATCCAGCCATTCAGGGGCTGCAAAAGAGTTACAAGCAGCCAGGACTCTTTATCTTGTCCTGATTCCAAACGGCTGAAACAGACGTGGCTTTAAAATACATAAACCTGATGAGACAATCACCAATAAAATACTGGAGAAAGAAAAGAAGGAGCTTAGTTTATATTGTATCGTATACATAAGAACACAGGGAAGTCGAGGCTGCATGAGGTGGTAGAAATTGGATTTGAAATTGATCAAAAATGTTGTATGTGTGAGCAATAAATTTCGAGGGGGAAATAAACCGTTCGCAAGGAGACCAAGAGAAAACCATTGCCATAGTTTCTAAAAGATGTTAAGGACACCCTAGGGCAGTGTTAGATGGACTGATGAGACATAACAAACCTGAGAAGTATTTGGGAGGTACTGGGAGACTGTGGGTAATTGATTGGCTGAGGTTTGGTGAGGCATCAAGGATGATGCCCCTTCTGCAGGCTTGGGTGACTGGGTGAGATATAGAATACAGCAGGAGGTATGAGGAGAAGATGATGTAGAAGGTGTAGCAGCTTAAAGCGGCTGGCTCCAGTTTTCTGGGTAAAGTAGGAAGCAATGGCATCTTGTAATAAAGAGAGGAGCAGGAGTGTGTTAGGGCCTTGAAGGTGGTGAAGGTTTACAATGGTAACTGAGTATAGAGAAGATGCCCATCCAAGGTAATGGAAAAAGAGTGGAGGGCAGAACTGAGGACTCAGCAGAGCTGGAGACTAGCCAGATGGGCAAGTAGTATGATTTTCTTTAGCAGTGTCAACGGCCCAGCTGTTGGAGGAGAGAGAGCAGAGTGTGGCACCGATAGACACAGAAATAAGCTTCAAAAAGGAGACATTCTGTAAGGTGTGATGACTACTTGGTCTAGCATGCTCTGATTACCCAAGTCTTAACTCAGATAGTAGTATCTACCCAGGCCAGATGCTAACCCATGCCATTTGTGTTTTAAACTAATCCCTGTGTAAACAAATACACTTAGAGTAATCAGTGTGACGAAGATTTGAGGGAGCTAGCACTGGTGGAGAGGAGTCCAGCCAGGAGGGCGGTCTGTACAAAAGATCAAGTTCTGGTCTAAGGCAATATTAGTTGAGCTGCAACTCAGACCTTATGAAGCCAACAGAAAGGTGGATGTTTTTGTTTTTAGCTTTTTATTCATTTATTTCTTTGACTGTCTGCCTTATGTATGATTGAATCCTTAAAAGAAAAGAATGCAGGTGTATCATTTTTAGAATGCAGATGTATCATTTTTAAGAGACAGTATGATATGGCAGATGACAACATAGGCTCTGGTAACTCAACTCCTGGGTTCAAATCCCAGCTCTACCATGTAAGGGTTTTGACAAGTTACCTAACCCTCACCTGTAAAGTAGAAATAATGATTTTACTTAGTTATATGGTTGTTGTAAGAATTAAACAGGTTAACACATGTAAAAGCTTGGAAATACTGCCTGGTACATATTAAGAACTCAATAAATATTAGTATTATTCTCATCTGTATTTAACCCAAATGTCACCATCTCAAAGAGTTATCTTGCTCTTGATATTAAAATTAAAATGGCCAAAGGTCCTACCTATAGTGCCTTCCCCCAGATTTGTGTGCCTTCCTGTAGGTGACAGCAGCTCTTGCTCACTAAACTCCTCCACTCGCTTCTCACCTCCTGTGTCTGTTCTCTTTTTTCTACCAGTTGATCCAAATGTAGAACACAGTCCCTTGTCCCGGATTTCCCCAAAGTATCTCCATCACAGGGCAGGTTAGCAGAATTTTCTCCCAGGCTCAGAGGGTAATAGAGCAGCAGCTTATACCACAGCACCACAACTCACCGTGAACCGTCAGAGCCCTCTGTTGTTGGAAGTCCATTGGACATTCCCATTGGCAGGAATGAGTTCCTGGCCACTGCTTTGTCTCACGTGGGCCAGTTACTGAGCCTCTTCCTCTCTCCTTCAGCTTCAACTTCTTCATTTCTCTTCCTTTTTAGTCTAGTCTCCTCATGCTGTCTTTCCTGGGATGCCAAAGGAACTCCATCTATTTTTTCTTTAGTATTCACAGCAGTCAGCTTTCTCTGTTTCACACCTCCACCTTCCAGAACAGTGGCCTTTCAGGGTGTTCGTCAGATAAAAAAATTATACTCTCACTAGGAAAATGCTGCTGTTGAATTTTAAAATAAATTTTTCCTCATGAAATGTACATCCGTTAACAATAAATGCTACATAGTGCCATCCTAATATAAATGTCTAATTCTTCTGTATATCAGTGATTCACAAACTCTAATGAAAAGTCTCCTTTTATTCACTTTGCTAGTATTTTGTGGAGAATTTTTGCATCTTTGTTCATGAGAGACATTGATTTGCAATTTTCCTTTATTGTAATATTCTCAACAGTCTTTGGTGTCCAGGTTATACTGGCCTCAGAAAGTGAGTTGGGAATGTTTATTCTTCTCCTCTTCTCTGGAAGAATTTGTATAAAGTATTATTTCTTCTTTAATGTTTGGAAGAGTTCTCAGGTGGGAACATTAGACCTAGATTGTGTATGTGTGTATGTGAAGGTTCACTGATGGAAAATCAAATTGTTTTTATTTTAATGTTTCTTATATATGAAAAAAAAAACTAGTTATAAACTCCATATGGCCCATAATTCCTATACAAAGGTAAGAATAAAATCAATTTATATGCTAAAAATCAATAAAGTTATACAAACCATAATATTCAAAGTGAACAATATTATTTCAGTGTGATGGGTAAGTGTTTTCCTTGGCTAAGTTGCAATTTGAAATGTGAATGCAGTGTTGTTTGGGTCTTCTGAGTCTGCTGTACCTATGCTCTCTTGTGCCAAGGGATGACTTGAGTCTCCCATCCCTTTTCTTCATTCAAAATACGGGAAACTTTTCTCGTAAGGTACAGTGACATCATTTGGCCTTCATTTAGCAGAAATGCCTCATCTCCGCATCAAATCCTCAAGAGCTCTTTTTTACACTAGACTGTAATCACTAGAATAGTCCATTATATTACTTGGTGGCAAGAGGTTGTTTCATGTTGTCAAATCAGTCTCATTTATTAACTGATATAAGACATTAAGATCACGTGCTATGGGGAAATCTTTTAAATGAAAACTATCATTCAAAAGAGAACTTGCATGTTCATAACTGGTAAAATAATTCAACTTGAGTGTGACTGAGAATAAGGGACAGTCATTTCTGTTTTGATATTAGGATGCCTAAGGTTGCTAATATCAACCTGGCTTCTGATCTAACATCAAATAAACGTTCTTCCAATGCATTCAAACTTAAATGTGGTCCCTTAAAGTGACTCCTCAGGGCTACTGTAAACCCAAATGCAGGAGCAGGAGCTACAATTGCGTGATAGTATTACCTGAGGATAAAGTGGTTCTCTAGGTGATTACTAATACTTTTATAGTATTTTTTTAAGATTACCATCAAAAAGAAAATACAGACTTAGAGAATATCTGTAGGGAACTTGTAGACCATTGAAAATGCACTTACAGACCCCATGAGTCTAAGAACCCTAGTTGAGAAACACTATTCCATAGTAAGGAATCAATTTTTAAAAATTCTGCTATTGTCTGGTGGTCTGTTCATACATCATCCAATTATGTTGTCCTTTTTTGTGTGTGCTCTGCTATTCTTGTCCCAAAGCTGACGTTTATGTTCAACAGGGCCTTTACTATTGGGCAGAAAGATTTCAGGCTTTGCATCTGCACGTGCAAAGTTTACTCCAAGCGTTGGGCTGAGACTTGGCTGTCCTGTAAGAAGCGCTGTACAAGGATGGCTGCCGACTCCCGCAGGAGCATATTCGTCCATGTGGTTTTTGTTGACAATGTTATTTGTTTACCCTGTGACTTTCCCCTCCTGGGGCTAGACCAGAGGCTTTTATTGTCCCGAGAAGAAATCAGCACAGCAGAACCAGAGGATAAATGCATTAAATCCTTGGTTTTTAACTGTAAAATCCTGTCCTATTGTAACTGCTGAGCCTGTTCAACAGCTCTTGTGGTCCCTGCTGGGAAGGGTTCTTGGGCAGAGTTAGGGGAAAATTTAGAGTAGACGCAGAGAGCAGGCTGATGGTGCAGATCTGAACAGGTGTGCTGTGCCCTGCTTCCCTGCCTTCTGGTTCGCTCCAACATGGGGAGCGGGGGCTGGAGTATAAGAGAACAATTGTCCGAAATGTGAGAAGCCCTGAATAGAGGGGACGGAAGTGCTCTGCTTCCTCTCTAGAACCCTGGGAAGTATGCACTCAGCAGCAGCATCCTATCAGCAATAGAGTTAGAGATGGCTGGATGGGGAGCAGGGCTGGAGGGTCTAAGGCAGCCCCAGTAGGTTTCCCACAGCCCATTTAACAATACAAAGTCTTGGAAGGAGAGCAGAATTTTTCCATACCTCAAGAAAAGCATGAAAATGAGCTAAGAGCAAACTGGGAGACCTAAAATTGTTATAGCAGTTGCAAGGGGATATCACCAAAGGACAATATGTCTAAAAATCACTGGAATGTGACCTTTTAGAAGATGCCAGCATGGAGGGGCGAAGCCAACAACCACGTTGGACAGTGGCCATGGCTGTAAATGCCGATGTGGACAGATGACTAAGGACTAGATGCTCCCCTAGTACCGTGATGGTACATGAGCCCCAACATAGATTCCACCTCAGGGAGAAGGAAGGACAAGGGACAGCCCCAGTGACAGAGCCTAGGAGAACTACATTTATCTGAAATTGAATAACCATACTTTTAAATTATTTTTCAGGCTCTAAATTTGGCAAAACATTCAAAAGAATCATAAACCTAATTGACAAGTCCTGTCCTGTAAAAATACCTATCAAAGAAATACATCCTGGGGCCAACCCCATGGTTTAGCAGTTAAGTGTGCACACTCCGCTACTGGCGGCCCGGGTTCGGATTCCGGGCGCGCACTGACGCACCACTTGTCGGGCCATGCTGAGGCGGTGCCCCACATACAGCAACTAGAGGGATGTGCAACTATGACATACAACTATCTACTGGGGCTTTGGGGAGAAAAGGGTGGTGGTGGGGGGGGAGAAATACATCCTGAATGCAGGAAAAAAGATACTATCTGAGAAAATATCCGGGCTTCAATATTTGCACACTTCAATATAAAAATACTGAATTAAGAATATCCTCGATTTAGCAGCATTTGCTCTGAGCTTACCAGGTACCTCAGTGCCTGTAGAGAGAGATTTTCTCAGGTAGACAAAGTCTACAGGACAGGATCATTGAAAAGTATCAATAATTTCAAAACTATTAGCTGTAAAATGCAAATTTGAAGAAAATTGTAGGCATTAAAAAATTTTAAAAACACTATATTTAAAAAGATAAATTCTTCCAAAGATAGGTAATGTTAAGAAACTGATTAAAGTTCATGAATATATAGAAAATTAACAATTCTTATACATTTTTACAAGGAAATATTTAATTTTAAATTTTATTTATGAATAAATAAATATACAACAGAGCAAAATCAGAAGTGTAGAGTTTATTGAATTTTCATAAACTGAAATCAGCAATCAGATTGAAAAACACCACACTCCCAGGACCCCCGACGCCCTCCTCCAGTCCCCACCTACAGCTCTCTAGGCAGCCGCTCTCCTGGCTTCTATCACCATCGATTAGTTTCGCCTGCTCTTGAATGCTGTTCATGCATTCTTTTGTGTCTGGCTTCTTGTGCTCAGAATTATATTTGTGAGACTCATCCATGGTGTTGTGTGTAGTTGTAGTTTGTTTATTCTCATTGTTATGTTCCTCCATAGTATAAATACACTACAATTTTTTATCCATTCTACTGTTGATAGACATTTGTGATGTTTTCAGTTTGGGGCTTTTATGAATAGTGCTATAAATGAGTGTATTCTTGTATAAGTCTTTTGATAAGTATGTGTACACTTTTCTGTTGGGTATATTCCTATGAGTGGAATTACTGGTTCATATGGTATACGTGTATTCCTCTTAAGAAGATGCTGCCAAATAGTTTGTCAAAGCAGTAGTACCAATAATGTGCCCATCTGCTGTACCCACAGAGTTCCAGTCACTGAGTGCATCCTTAATAACAATTGCATTTCTTTCCTCCTCCTCCTTCTCCTTCCTTTTCCCCTTCTCCTCTCTTTCCCCTTCTTCTTATACTCTTTCTTCTATTTCTCCTCCTTCTGTCTCTTCTCCCTCCTCCTTTCCTTTCTCCTCTTCCTTCTTCCTTAGCTCTCCTTTCTGGTGGATGTCTACTGGTAACATTGTGGTTTTAATTTGCATTTCCTTGATGTCTGAGGGACTCGAGCATCTTTTCACAAGTATTGGCTATTTGGATATTCCCTTTTGTGAAATTCCTGTTCAAGTCTTTTGTCCATGTAAAAAAATTGGGTTACGTGCCTTTTTCTTATAGTTGTGTAGCTCTTCATATATTCTGGATGTGAATCCTTTGTCAGATATACGTATTTCAATCATATCCTCCCACTTGAAAATTATTACTATTAAGTGTGATATGTGCTATACATTTTTTTATAATACTCTTTATAAGAAAATGAATTTCCTTTTTAGTCCTAATTTGCTGAAGTTTATCATAAAAGAGTGTGGCATTTTATTAAGTGCCTTTCTTCATCTTTCAAGTTGATCATATGTTTTTTCTCCTCTGTTCTATGAATGTAGTGAGATACATTGATTGCATTTGGAATGGTAAGCCAACTTCAAGTTCTTAGATCAAACAGTTTGGTCATTACACATTTTCCTTTTCTTTACATTTCAGAATTTCATTTTCTATTATTTTGTTTAAGGTTTTTGCATCTATGTTGTTGAGAAAGACTGGTCTATAATTTTCATTTCTTTTTATATCCATGCCCAGGTTTAATGTCCAGGCTATGACAGACATTATAAATATTCTTTTTTTTTTATATTCTCTGGAAAACATTATGTGAGATTAATTGTTGTTGCTTCCTAAAATGTCTGGAAAAATTCATGAGTGAATCCATCTGGTTCTGGAATTTTCCTTGTGGGATGGTTTTAAATTACAGATTCAACATTTTTAATAAATATAAAATTATTTAAGTTTTCAGTGTCATTTTTGGGAAGCTGTACTTTTCATGGAATTGGTCTAGTTCATTTAAATTTTCAAATATATTGACATAAAGTTATTTATAACTTCTCGTTATCATTTTAGTGTCAGTAGGATCCATAATTATGATGTCTTTTCCATTTCTGATATTGTAATTTGTAGTTTTTTCTTTTTTCTTGATCAATCTTCTTAAGAGTTTATTCTTTTCATTAGTCTTTTCAAAGAACTACCTTTTGATTTGTTGACTATTTCGATAATACACCAGTTTTCTATTTCAATAATTTTTGCTCTTTATTATTTCCTCTTTTCTACTTCTTTTAGGTATAGTTTGCTGTCCCTTTTCTAACTTCTTGATATGGATACTTATTAATTTAAAAACCTTTTGCTTATTTGAATATCTGTGTTTAACAAAATAAATTTTCTTATAAGCACAGGTTTAGCAGCATCCCACACATTTTGATATGCCCTATTTTTATTAACCATATTTAATATTAAAAATATTTTCCAATTTCTACTGTGATACTTTCTTTGATCCATATTTAATTTCTAAGCATCTGGAGATTTTTAATTTATCTTCTTGTGATTAATTTTGAGCTTAATTCCACTGTGTTGAGAACTTTGTATGACTTCAATATTTGAAAATTATTTGCGGTCTATGAGTAATTTGGGTAACTATTCCATAGACGATTGCAAAGAAAGTATATCTGCAATTGTTGGTGCAGGGTTCTATATATGCAGGAAAATTTTGTTAATCATGTTATTCAAATTGTTTATGTCCTTACTGATTTTTAATTTGATTATTATATCAGTTACTTAGAGATACATGCTAAAATCCTCCATTATGTTTGTGGATTTATCTATTTCTCCTTTTAGTTCCATAAGTTTTTGCTCTATATATTTTGAAACTAAGTTATTGGATTGGTGATCTAGTGGTTAATCTTCCATGCTCTCACCACTGACTAGATTCGTTCCCCAGTCAGGGAACCACGCCACGCAGCTTTCGGTTGCCATATTGTGGTGGCTGCGTGTTGCTGTGATGCTGAAAGCCATCCCGCTGGTATTTCAAATACCAGCAGGGTCACCCATGGTGGACAAGTTTCAGCAAAGCTTCCAGATTGAGTCAGACTGGGAAGAAGGAGCTGGCCACCCACTTCCAAAAAAATTGGCCAGGAAAACCCTGTGAATAGCAGTGGAGCATTGTCTGATAGAGCATTAGAAGGTGAGAGGAGGGAGCAAAAAGCCCGGACAGGGTTCTGCTCTGCTGTCCACAGGGTCACTAGGAGTCAGAATGGACTCCACAAAACTAACAACAAAGCTATTAGATGACTACAGATTTAGTATTATGTGTTACAGGCAATTGACCCCTTTATCATTAATAAATGTCCCTTTTTATCATTAGTAATGATTCTTGCCTTAAATATTATCCTTCTGATACTAGTTTCGCCTTCCCAGTTTTATTTTGGTTAGTGTTTGTATGGTATGTCATTTTCCATTCCTTTTATTCTTATCCTTTCTTTGTTTTTATATTTAAGCTGTATCTCTTATAACCAACATATATTTGTGGGTTTTAAAAATTATCTGACAATTTTTGTCTTTTACTCAAAGTATTTGTTGTATTTATATTTATTTTAATTACTTAGATATTTAAGTTTATAGTGACCATCTCACTATTTGTATTCTATTTGACCCACCAGTTCTGTTTCTCTCTACTTTTAACTTCCTTTGGATTAACAAAGTATTTTTTTATTATTCAACTTTTCTGCTTAATTAGTTAATTATATACTCTTTTACTATTCTTCTACAGGTTACCTTAGAGACTACAACGTGCATTCTTGACTTTTTGCAGACTAATATAAATCGTCACTTTTACTCCTTTCTGGATAATGCAAAGTCACTTCCATTTTATTCACCCTTCCTATCCTTTATGTTACTGTTGTCTTGTATTTTAATTCTACACATAAGCTAACCCCCACAAGACATTATTATCATTATTTTGTGGAAATAACGTTAACTTAGATTTACTTCTTCCAACATTCTTCATTCTTTTCTTCATTTCCATGCTTCCATTTAGATCATTTTTCTTCTGCTTAAAGAGGTCTCTTAGTATTTCTTTTAGTAAAGGTTCTCTCAGTTTTTGTCTGAAAAAGGTCTTTATTTTATTTTCGTTTTTTAAGAAATATTTTCCCCAGATTGTGTGGCAGTTACTGATTATCAACACTTTGAAAAGGTTGTATCTTGTCTTCTGGATTCCATCATTTCTATTGCTAAGTCAGCTTTCAGTATTATTATTGTTTCTTTGAAGGTAATGTGTCTTTTTTTAGTTTTCAGCAATTTGATTATGATGTGCCTTCGTGTGATTTTCTTTGTATTTATCCTGGACTCATAGGATTTTAAAATATGTGGTTTGATATCTTTGGTCAATTTTGGAAAATTCTCAAATATTGCTTCTGCCCCACTGTTTTTCTGGGTTCCAATTACATGTATGTTAGACCCTTTCAGCATATCCCATCTCTCTCTTATATATACATTTTTTTGTATTGTTTAAACCTTTTTTTCTCTCCTTATGTTATGGATCCTGCACTGTGCTACCCACATCCTCCAGTCAGGACTGGAAGCTTATTTTCTCAGCTGCTGGGAGTGTTGGGGCTGACAACTTGCAGGTGTCAGTCTTTTCTAGGAATTGAACTCAGTTGAAGAGAGTCACCTCCCTGAATTTCATGCCCTCTTCATGGGAACAGCCTGAGTCAAATGATTGATCAATGCAAAGGTATAAAAGATGGGCCCTGTTGCCCCCTTGGTGAAATTCTATAGGGCTTTCCCAGCTTAGAGTTTCCCTGGAGTTGGCTGATTCTATTGAGAACCAATTTTTCCCTCTGCCCAATTCTACTTCCTTCACTTTCTTTGCTTCCCTCCAGATGTTTATCCCAAGTGCTCTTCCCCAAACTTCCTGTATGCTAATCTCCATCTTAGAGTCTGCTTCCTAAGGAATCTGACCTGCAATCTGACCTGACTATGCTTCAGTCTGCAATTTTTCTACTTACTATGCAATTCACTAATCCCGTCTATTGCTGTGACTAGCTGTAGTTAACTACTTACGGAATTTTTTGTGTGTGTGTGAGGAAGATCAGCCCTGAGCTAACATCTGATGCTAATCCTCCTCTTTTTTGCTGAGGAACATTGGCCCTGGGCTAACATTCATGCCCATCATCCTCTACTTTATATGGGATGTTGCCACAGCATGGCTTGACAAGCAGTGCGTTGGTGCGTGCCCGGGATCCGAACCTGAAAGCCCTGGGCAGCCAAAGCGGAGTACAAACACTTAACTGCTACGCCACCAGGCCGACCCCAACTTATGGGGTTTTTAAGTTCAGTTAGTTTATTTAAGTTCTATCTTTTCCTTTAGGTGCTTTTTTTTTCCCTTGCTGAGGAAGATTCACCCTGAGCCAACATCTATCGCCAATCTTCCTCTATTTTGTATGTGAGCCGCCGCAACAGCATGGCTACTGACAGATGAGCAGTGTAGTTCTGCGCCCAGGAACCAAACCCAGGCCACCGAAGTGGAGTGTGCTGAACTTTAATTAACCACTAGGCCATTAGGGCTGGCTCTTACATTAATTTTTAATGTTTATATAATCAAGACAAATAAGTTTTCAAAATTTTATTCTAATGTACAAAGGTATATTTTATTTTTAAGGGAGAATTTTCTTTTTAAAGATAGTTTTTGAATAGAACCCTTGTACATGTATGCCAATATAATAAGCCAATTTACTGATAAAGTGTGTGTGTATATATATATATATATATATATTTTTTACTATTTCTAGTGCCCCTTTTCCCTCTCAACACTGTCCTCAGTTGGAAATACACCATTTTTTAACAAAGAGAATCCTAAATCTTGAAAGCAGAGGCCTAATTTAAATCACTTCAATAGAAAGTCACAGCCTTTCGCGCAGTTTCTAGACTGGAGTCAGTCAACTGACTTACAGCCCCTGGAGGATAGTCCCTGCAGAAATGTCACAAGTACTTACTATAAATATGCTTCTTAGCTTTATGGTAGGGAGCGTGAAGTAGATTCTCCTGGAGCTCTTCCTCCATGACAAATAGTAAAAATGAAGCAATATTAATACCATTTAACTCCCTTGTATGACTGTGAAGACCTGGAGCTTGGAGAGTGACAGTGGAATATCATAAGCTTAATCAAGTGGTAGCTCTGCCTTCTTTTATGCTGTACCAGTTCCTTTTTCTTTTTTGGTGAGGAAGATTGGCCCTGAGCTAACATCTGTCGCCAATCGTCCTCTTTTTGCTTGAGGAAGATTGTCCCTGAGCTAACATTCATGCCAATCTTCCTCTGTTTTGTAATTGAGACACTGCCACAGCATGGCTTGATGAGCAGTGTGTAGGTAGGCCCCCAGGATCCAAACCCATGAATCCCTGGCAGCCGAAGCAGAGGATGTGAAATTAACCACTATGCTGCCGGGTTAGCCCCTATACCAGTTTCTTTTTGCAACTCAATTAAAGCATAGCCGCTAATTCAGATTTTAAGACAATAAACCAAGCAAAAAATTAGAATCAATGCTAGCTGCTCTACCTAGTATTTTAAACCTCAAATCTCTAAATGCATCCACATCATTAAATTCAGCTGATGTAAATTATACCCCTCCCAACCCCCGACCTGGTCTACTCTAGCACTGTCCGAGTCCATTTCCTTATGTTTTTACCAGCTTAGTGTTGTTGTTGTTATACATATAGGGTAGGTTGAAAAAATGGCTACAAATTCTTTGCACCATCTCCATCAGGAAGAGGAGTTTATTTCTTCACTTCTTGAAAATGAGCAGCGTTTGACTAGCTTTAACCAATAGAATACAGAGAAAGTGACAAGTTCTGAATCTAGGCTTCAAGAGGTGTTGTAGCTTCTGCTCACACTGGGAATCATTCCACTACGATGTGAACAAACCCAAGCTAGCCTGTTGGAGCATTAGAGACCATGTGAACAGTCCACTGCCATTCCAGCTGAGGTCCCAGACATGTGAGTAAACCAGCTATGAATAGCTGATCCTAGCCCAGGCCAGAAGGACCACTCAGCTGTTCTCAGGCCAAATTGATAAGCACGGACTCATGAGCTAGATAACATTGTTATTGCTTAAAGCTGCTAAGTTTTGGTTAGGTATGTCATGTAGCAATAGGTAAAATTAATTAGCCAAGTTTTGTAATTTTGAGGCACGTAAGCATTCTCCTCCTGGGTTTGACTTTCAAATTGGTCTCCTGGGGCATGCAGGGGTATAGATAAGAGTCTGAAGGCAATAAGAGGCCGGATAGGTGAAACAGGAAGAGACTTTGAGCAAGAACAGTTTCAGGGAATAAGAGGGTGATCCTGCTGTCAAAGGCTGATCAGCAGAGTTTGGGGAATTCAGAATCATCTTATTCCTCCCAAGTGTCACCATTTTAATTCTCATGGTTCCACTCTTTCTCAGTCAATGCTCTGCTTTCACATAAAATACGTTGTGAGACTTAATTCCCCACCCAACATGATGACACTACATCTAATTTTTAGCTACATCATTCTTGAGATAAAAGATAAGAGATTCTTTTAGGGTCAACTGAGAAATTCCCTGGCTCTCTGATCATTACATTTAAAAATTTACAACACCAAGCCTTAAATTTTCTTTCTCTAAGCTCTGAAGATCCAACTACCAGGTCTCACATTTCTTGTGCCCCTCATATTGTGCTCTGAGAGTAGTCCCTGTCTGCCAAAATCATTTCTTCAACAGGCGCTTTCTCTGTGTGGCTGTAAATGATAGTTTAAGTAGCTATTTTGCCACTGCATGTTGTGAATTATGAGTATTCCATTCCTTAATAGCAACTGGGTCTTCACTACCTTCCAACCCAACCAAGTCAGATAACCAGTCCCAGTCAGTCAAGGTACCCCAGTGAGAGTTCAGTAGCAGATGAAGAATCCCTTCAAGCCAGTTTAAGAGGAAAGAGATTTAGTGTAGGGTATTAGGTGCTTATAAAACTTTGAAGGCTGAAGATGCAGGCTCTAATTTGAGCTGCTAGGAATGACTCCCAAAATGATATGACAGAACCGGCCCACAGTTGAGCTTGCGCCTCTGCCACAGTTAGGCAGCTGAGAAAATAGGAAGCTGCCATCACAACTTCTGGTTCTACAACTGCTCCCACCCCGACCTCTGCCATGATGTGGGCCAGGTATACGGATCCTCTGCTCCTTACTTCTCAATTCTCACTGAGCTAGTGATGATCTTAAAGGACCAGCTTCTCCCCTATCTGACACAGAAATACCTCTATGGCACTGTTTTCCAAAAGAAGTAATAAAGCACAGCTTCTACCTTTCTAGATACCCTAGAATTTGAATCTTCTAAATCATATGCAGGTATGTCTGCTTGGCCTAAGCTATGTGACTAGCTGAACTATAAAGGAATCAGGGAAATGTAGTTTTTCACTTTTCGTCTCTATTTCCTGACTATACAGAGTATTATCTGTTGCCCAGTGGCATCAGCATCGTCTCTAAGGCAATAGAGATAGGCAAGCTTATCTGTAGTACCTGACCCAGAGCTAAAATGAATGGAATATGCTTTGTACAAGTGCCGGTAACAAAGGTAACACTCAATTCATGGTAACTGTTTCATTGTTGTTGTCGTCAGCCTGGAACTGCTCATCGATGGGAAAAAGCAAACTCCAGCGTCGGGGAGCCTGAAGCTTCTTCCGCCAGAGTAAAAACATGCCTTTACACGGTTTTCTTTTTGCTACTAGTGTTGTGCTCTTATAAAAGGCTTTCCCCAAACACTGATGCTGGAAGGGGGTTAGTTTTTGATGAGTGCTTTTCATACTGTCTCTCTCGTCATTAACTCTCTTCATCAATTATCTCAATGTCCCCTTGAAGAAAATTCCACTTTCTGTCTCTCTTTTCCTTGACTTTCTGTTTCTGCTTCTTGCTTCCCTGGTCTCCTTCCCTCTTTCTTGCTCTTCTCTTCCCTCCTTGTCTCCCTTTCCTGCCCTCAGAATAAAGTTTTTACATTATTAGAAATATTTCATGTTATTCTTTTTCAAGAGTAAATCTCTTTTGACTTCACTATGATGAATTAATATTTGTAAAGCACTTAAAAGAGTTCCAGGCACATAGCAAGCATAGTTTGAATATTCACATTTCTTTATTTACTAATTTTAAAAAAATGGACATACTTTAGGCATACTCTGGGACCCATTTTTTCTTACAGTGATTTCCTTTTAAAACTTCAGGAGTTAAACTACTTTGGATGGGATCCAAGATAGACCTATTTCATACTGAATCTGGCTCTGGAGGGAAAAATATCAGAGGATGATTTCAGTGTTACCAAGACAAAGATCCTAAATCTCATCAAAGCTGCAGGTAATATATTGCAGGAAGAATAAATTGGTGCTGAACATTAGGTCTAATTTCATGTGATTAAACCTAAATATTAGAAATAAAAATAACCCAGTTGTTTTAGGTGCTCAGTTTTGCATTTCTTTTAACATCTGGTTTCACACTTGAACTTCTGCTTAACAAGATTGGATGCTGGTTTTCCAGAAAAACCCAGGAATAATTAAGCAGGAACTACACACCTATTTATCACATACATATTTGTATCGGGGACAGTTTTAATCATAACCCAAATGTAGGTTTTTACAAAAGACTTTGGAGACAGTAAGAAAGAAGGAGTGCGTGGACAGAGAATAAACACTTTCAAGTCTGAGAGGGTGTACTAGAACCTGCATTCTCGTGTCCTGGGAAGCCCATATCTGGGAAAGCCTTGCCTGCAAAGAGGTCATTTAAGACTTGCAGGGTGTGGAGACAGGGATGTGAGTGGGAAACCCCGAGTCTGGCTCGCCTGGGCCCTTACAGCTGTTAGCTGCTTTGGTTTCCTGCACTTCAAGCACAGTTGGGTTTAATAAGGCAGTTTGATGGTCTTCTTGTCTACACGTGCTTCCTTATGTTTTCTTCAGCTGTGACCAGCCCGTATGGACACTGTGTGCAGAGCTGTCAGCCTCTGAGATAGCAATTTTATCTCTTAAGTCCCTTCAAAGGAGCCTTTTACAACCTCTGCCTCTCAGCTCTTGAATGTGAGGAAATGATCATTTAAACAAGGGTTGCAACAGACCTCAAATTTGGCACCTTCCTTGTTAGATTTAACCACTTCACGAGTAAACAGGATGGCAGAGTGGAAGGATTTCAACAAGAAAAATGGCCATTAGCAGAGTTTCATTCAAGAACACATAGATCCTGATGTTTGCAAACTGTCCCTTTCTTGGAAGTACATATATTGTAATGTAAGTTCTTCAGCAATGTCGATGAACATCCATAAACATTGAGTTGCCAATCAATGCTTGTGGCCAAGCAAGGAGCCACCTGTTTCCTCCAACCTGACAGGGCTATATCAGCATAATCAGTGTGACTGACAGATGACTACTTTACAGGTTGGATGACCATATATCCCCATTTTTCGGGAAAATCCTGGTTTATACATATTGTCTCTGCATCCATCCAGTTGATAGCCCCATTCACTCTCAAGCATGTCCAGGTTTGGATGATAAACATTATGGACAACTTATTTCTAAACAAACAAGAGGGGAGGAAAAAGTCACACCAGGATATGCAACATTGACTCTTACCCTATAGAGTTCCTGGAGTTCTGATAAATTGGTGTGATTTCTGCTACTTGAATTGGGAACTTAGTGGAATCTTCATTGACAATGGGAGAGGTGTCCTTCCCACTAATCTATACCCTCCTGAGCACTGAACCCTCCCTCCAGCCTTTCCTTAAAACCATAGAAGACAAGACCATTGGCATCATTATGCCCCTTTCCCATCTCCTGCCTCCTCTCCTTCATTTCCTAGCTGCTGTTGCTGCTGCTGCTTCTTCAGAAACTATTGTTCCAGATTGTTTTTATTTTTTATTTTTTGCTGAGGAAGATTGGCCCTGAGCTAACATCCATTGCCAATCCTCCTCTTTTTGCTGAGGAAGATTAGCCCTGAGCTAACATCTGTGCCCATCTTCCTGTATTTTGTATATAGGACACTGCCACAGCATGGCTTGATGAGTGGTGCATGGGTTCCTTGCCTGGGGTTCTGAACCTGCGAACCTGGGGCCACTGAAGCAGAGTGCGCGGACTTAACCGCTACGCCACTGGGCCAGCCCCCAGATTGTTTTTAAATTACATTTTCTGTTTTGGGAATCTTTGCTCAACAATTGGAATACATGTTATAGCTGCACTATAAGAAATTATTTGTCTTCATTATATGCTTTACTGGTTAGTTGTTCTATTTCTTCTATTCTTGTTCTATTTCTTGTATCACATGTCCTGCCCTTTCTTGGATTACATTTTTATTTTAAGTAATATTTTCAGTAGGTTATGTGGGTGGCAAAATTTCTAAATTACTTGCATGTTCGAAATTGTCTTCATTTTGCCTTCACGCTTGAATGATAATTCAGCTGGGAAAAGTTTCCAAATCCTTTCCCCTCAGAATATTTCTCCATGGTTTTCTAGCTTCTCCACTGGCCAATCAGAAGTCTGGTGCCAGGTTCATTCTAACTTCTTTGTAATTTTTCTTTCCTTCTCCCCTCTCTCTCTTTTGGAAGGTTGTAGTATTTTCTTTTTATTCTTGTAATTCATAAAAATCACCAAAATATGGTGTTTCTTAATATTTGCGTAAAGCACATGGTGGGCCCTTTTGATCTGAACACACGTCTTTCTTTAGCATTTGGAAATTTCTTCCGTTATTTGTTTGATTTTATTTTTTCCTCCACAATCTCTGTTCTCTCATTTTTATTGGGTAAATATTAGATCTCTAGATGTAGCTCCATATTTATTAACTTTTCTCTCATAGTTTTCATTTTTCTTTCAAGTATTTTAAACTATATTCTTGGAATAGTCCTAAGCTTAAGCTTCCAGGTTAACTAAGTATGCCTCTAGTTCTCTCCATTCTTCTATTCAGACCTTCTACTGAGTTTTCATCTTAGCAACCAGAATTTTAGCTTCCAAGAATTATTTAGTGTTCTCATGCTTCAATTTCATACTATCCCTTCTCATTTAATGGATATGATTTTCTTGAATTCTCAGAAGACATTTCTGTAAATCATATTTTAGGATTTATTTTGTGTCTTGCATTAATTGTGTTTCCCTTGAGGATAATTCCCCGACTTATTCCATTTATTGGCTTTCTTTCTTTTTTTCTCAAATGTTGGGGCCTGGCTCTATATGTGGGTAGGCCTGTGTGACAGGTGGGCTTCATCTCAAGGCCAGAGAAGCTTATCTTCTGAGTATGGGGCTCCATGTCCACAGCGAAGCCAGAAGTGGCCTGGGACATTGCCCTATATCTCTCTCTCTCTCCAGTCCCAGATCTCATGCTGGGCACTCCCCAGAAGTAAACTCTACTATCTGGAGAGGTATCCTCAGGGCTGTAGGCTGGGGGCAAATCCTACAGGCAACTTCTTGGAAAGCTGATTCCCACACTATGTTAGGTTTTGTCAGCATCCAAGTCCATCTGCTTTATATTATACAGGAATTCCTTAATATTCTGGTCTACTAATGATACAGCTTTTTGGTTTTCTAGTGCTTCTAAGGATTTCTTCTTTTTTTTTATTCTTCTATGACATTTTGAAGAGAGCAGTAAGTAGTCCACCCATTTTGAGCTTTAAGACACACCAAGTTCACCAACTATTCTAATCCCAAGGAAGGTTTGCCCAATCTGAATCCTATGGACTTTATGGTCGACGTTGTACCTCTTATTATATGCTTCCATTTATTGCTTTCTAATTGTCTCTAATTTTACAATTTTTCTAACTTCTAATTCATTCATATGGAAGGAAATCTTGACAGATGCTACAACATGGATGAACCTCAAGGACACGATGCTAAGTGAAATAAGCCAGACGCAAGAAGACAAATACTGCGTGATTCCACTCAACGGAGGGTTTTGAAGTAGTCAAACTCTTCAAAACAAAAAATCATAGTGACCAGGGGCTGTCGGGAAGAGGGAAAAAGTTTTTGTTCAATGAGCATAGAGTTTCAGTTTTGCAAGATGAAGAAGTTCTAGAGATCTGTTCCACAACAAGGCACTTATAGTTAACAGTGTATACTTAAAAATGGTTATGATGGTAAATTTTATGTTGTGTGTTTTTTAACCACAATAAAAAAAAAATTAGAGCTTTATATCTCAGTTTGGGAGAGGCTTTATATGTAAATACTCCAGGAAGAGGGAAACAATTGGCTTGAACTCAGCGGTAGCTATAAATGACCATAGTAGTTTATGAAGTTGTGAGTGCCTTTTGAAGATTAGTTTGTATATGTGAATGTGCTGTGAAAAGCTAGAAATATGCAAGGTAGGTATTAATCATGATGAAATCAGCAACAAGAAATTGTTTTGACCTGCTTTTCTTTATTAAATCCCCAGTCAACTAACTTGCTAAAAGCTAAATTTAAAAAGCCTCCATATTGCAAGAGAATTCTTCATCCTGTTCTAACTGTATGCTTCCAATTTCATGGCAATAAAACACACTAAGCTTTAAGAAGAAGTTATGAAATAACAAAATTCCAAGTGAACTAACTAATTTTAAAGATCAGGAAATACTAATGTTATCTTTTGATGGAAGACCATGAAGACAAAAACAGGACACTCAAAGTTTTAAGCTGTAACTTTATTTTGAACAGGAGAATTTTCCTTACGGAAAGTTAACGGTTTTAATTACCTCAGGAAAAACTATTCAAAAGCAACATTTTATTACGGAAGAATCTCGCTTAAGTGGTTTTCTGTCCTCCTCTCTTCTCGTTATTATGAATATTTGCTTCATAAATATATTCTCCCTTGTAATCAAATCAGGTGACGAAATTACTATCTGTACTGAGATATCTGAGATCTGAAGACTTGGTTCAGATCATTTTAAATTGACACCAGCACAGTGTCTATAAGAAACTGATAATGCAGATTAATGGGAAAAAAAGAAACATTCCAACAGAAAAAATGGGCAAAGAATATAAACAAGCAACTTTCCAGCGATGAAACAGTGGTTACAAACATATTGCTAAATATATAGTCGGATTTATGCTAATTAAAACAATGAAGTACTCTATTTCCCCATCACAAAGCCAACCATTAAATAATGACAATATCAAGGAGTTATCAAATTATAAAGAAATGAGCACTCTCATATACTACTGGTGAGAGAATGAATTGATGCATATACTTTGGAGAATAATTTGGCAGTTTCTATTAAAGTTGTCTGTGTTGTATGACCCAGCTAGAGAAACAATTGTACATGTATACAGGAAGTTATGAATTATGATCTGCATAATTCACTGCAGCATTTTCGTGATAATGAAAAAAGTATGAACAACAAATGACTATTACTTGAGGAATAGTTAAATAAAACGTGGCATATTATACAATAGTTACTGTAGTTAAAGCAATAAACTAAATCCATATGAATCCACAAATATATATCTCAAAAAACTATACTGAATAAGAAAAAGAAGTTATAGAATAAATATAGTATATAACTTTATGTTTAAAAATGACACAAAACAATTTTATATTTTTATCTATGATATAAAAATATAGAAAAAGGTCTGGAAGGATACACAGCAAACTCTTAGTAGTAACTTCCCCAGAGAGTGTGAAAGTGGAAGCTTCCAGGCCTCTGAAAGACCCAGAGCTTGTGAAGGGTCATTTCAGCTACATGCTGTTGGTCAAAGCAAGTCTCAAGTCCAGCCCAGATTCAAGGGCACATCACCTCTTGATGGGAGGAGTGGCAAGCACATGGGCAGCATTGGTGGTGGTGGAATTGATGGTGGCCATCTTTGGAAAATGTCCACCATATTTCCCTTCCCCTATTTCAGGCAATTAGCCTCTTCCGGCTCTCCACTCCTTTGCTTTCTCCTGTGTCTCCCATCAAAGCCTGCTTTTAAGAAAAGATTTTATAGGATTCTTTTACTTCGTGAATTTAAAACAAGATATGCCATTCTAATGGGACATTTACATTTTCTCTCTCTCTCTGATTATGGCAAGAAATGATTTCTCTCTTCTTCAGGCAAGTTCAGGCATTAACAAGTAGGGGAGGTGCTTTGCAGAGCTTTACTTTTGAGTCACTTTTTGGCTTTCGAGGTGCTTCGTCTCCTCCACCTTCTTGAAAGCTGGCTGGGGATAAAAAGATAATGTCACCCTGGAGGGCCCTAGCTCTCTAATCACAGATACTGCACAGATGCTGGCTCTGAGCTTCTGAAGAGGTGTTCATTGTTATCTGGAACAGAGGTGTTTAACGACGTTCTCACAGCTTTCTGGGCCAAAGTTATTCATTGTCCATGTCAGATATCAGATAGGAGGAGAGGAACAACAAGAAGTCATCCATTCAAAAATATTCGTGGAGGCCAATGTAGCTGGGTACTATGCGAGGTACTGGGCGTACCAACAGTGGACAAGGGAAGTGGTGAATGGTCAGAGTCTGCCCTCATAGAGCTTATAGTCTGATGGGGCATATGGATAAGGAAATAGCAAGTGCAATGTGTGTTAACTATAAATAAAGGGAAATTATAAGGAGATATGGGAAGACCGCAGAGGGATCTAAACAGTAGTATGCTGGTAAGTGTTTAACAACTGGATCTGCCAAAAAGACAAAACAAAACAAAACAACCCCCCCCACCCCCGATTTGTAGTGTTTGCCAATTTCCGTGGTGTAAAGACTCCCACCAATTTCAAACTACCAACATGATGTCACTGAATGGAGTTATGAAGAGAGACGCAGCTCTTGAAAGCCAGTACATGCCAACTCAGCACTCCACTGATCTAAACCAGTTGAGGCAGGAGGAGGGGGATGTCAGATGTCAGGCAGGCTTTCTGGAGGGAGAGCCATCTAAGGGGGGAACTGAAGAATGAGGAAAAATGAGCCAGATGAAGAGGGTCACAAAGAAATTTTCCATGTAGAGGAGACAGCATGCGTCAAGGTCTGAAAGGTGAGAGAGGGCATGGCACACCTGGAGGATTACGGATCAGTGTGGATCAAGGGCATGGTGCTGAGCTGTATATTTGTGTGGGTCAGGGAGGGAGGGGGCATGTGGACATGTGTTGTCTGTAGCGTGGTATGTATATATGCATGATATGATATATACATATATGTATCTATCATGTGTATGTGTATGTGTGTGGTGTGGCCTGTATATCTGTGTGTGATGCAGTGAGGTAAGGGAGTGTGTGCATGTCTTAGTCAGCTTGGGCTGCCATAACAAAACACCATGGGCTGGGTGGCATAAATGCCAGACTTATTTCTCACAATTCTGGAGGCTGGGAAGTCCAAGATCAAGGTGCCTGCAGGTTTGGTATCTGTTGAGGGCCCTCTTCCTGGCTTGCAGAAGGCTGCTTTCTTGCTGTATCCTCACATGTAAGAAAAAGGGAAAACTCTGGTCTCTTCCTCTTCTTATAAAGCCATTAATCCCGTCATGGGAACCCCATCCTTATGACCTCATCTAAACCTAACTACCTCCAAATCCTATCAAATTGGGAGACGTAGTTTCAACATGTGAGTTTGGTTCGGATACAAACACTAGTCCACAGCAGTGTGGTGTGTTACTGATGAAAGAAATGTGGGGCTGGGATGTGAAGAGTTGTAGAAACCAGGATGCTGTGTCCTGATCCTCTTCTTTAACACAAGATTCTGCCCAAACTGTGGAGCAATCCATCTTTCAGGGAGATTTTGAAAATATCACAGGAACCCAGCAATTTTACCACTTTCACCTGGTAAATTTTCCTCTAGCTGAAGGCTCCTTCATAGACTCAGTACTCTGGTACCTAGGGAAGATCCAGTTCAGTTCATCTGTGTTTTCTGTGAGTAGGACTTGGGTGCAGGTAGGGGCTTTCCCAGGATCGCCTAGAAGGGAGTGGTCACTAGTCCTTAGGCCTTCAGAGCCTCAGTTCTCAATTTTTCAACTCTCCCATCAGTAGAGTTGGTGTTAGAAATAAAATAATTTAATTCAGTTAACTCTTATTCTAAACAAGTAGACAAAATACTTATATAAAGCTCTACTAAACAGTGCTTCATTTCATAGCATTATTAAATAGAAAATGACCCATGCGATGAACATCCTTCATGGGTAAATAGCTATTTGATGAAATAGACTATCTTCTTTTCATTTTCCTGCACGGCAAGATGAGGACTACTGTCATCTTAGCAGCTATAGCCTTCCAGCGACCCATCAGCAGCTGGCCAAGATTTGTACCTTTAGGAAAAGTGATACAAGCAAAATGACAACTATTTTGGGCTCTCTTTATGTTGCTGAGTTAGCAGAGGCCGTAGGAAATGCTGATTATACATCTGGGAACCTAGAGGCTTGGGCTGCAGACCAGGTTTAGACAACCTCATACTTCCCAAGTAAACCTCGGTGATTTTCCAAAATTTTAAGTTAAAAAGCTGGCAATAATAGGAGAAACATGCCCATTACTTTATGGAAACCAGTCAAGTTTTACTTCGGGATGACAATACCAGGAACCTGGCCTTAAAGTAATCAGTCTCAAGTAGCTTATTCACAAAGGACCCTGATAAAATGCTCCGTGAAGCTGTGCCAGGGAGGCTGAGTCATGCTGGACAGGGAAGAATTGGGTTTCTGTCTTTCTCCCTGCACCCTCCCCAGAGCTGGTGGAGAAACTCCAGCTTAGTGGCAATCATACTAAATGTCAAACTCAGTTTAAAGATTGCTGTCTGGGAGCCCTATTGCTAGAGCTGCTCACTGCCTGAGCCAGGTGTGGGATGTGCAGAGAGCAGGAGGCCAGCTGCAATGTGGCGATTATTTTGCTGTTACTCCTTCATTCCTGGATCCTAAATTTCGCTCCAGTAAATTGGATATAATATTTTCTTTCCATGAGTCTACTAAGCTAATCAATTAGACCCGAATCAGACTGATTTGGAAAAAAATTCAGATGGCAGTGAGTTCATGTTTTACTTAGTTACCTTTTGTATCTTCCCTTTGCTCTGACCTGGCCCCCTCCATCCTACCTCAAAACACACACACACACACACACACACACACACACACGCACACTCACTGCCATCCTAGAATTAGAGTGGCACATGGTGATGGTACCCACCATTTTGTACTACTGTGTACAGAAACTTTAGAAAAAATGGGGCCCGTACTCTTTGGACCACAGAAGGCTAATAAGGTTGTTTTTGTTTTTGTTTTTTTTTTTACAAAAAGCGTATTTTATTAAATTTAGTTTTTTTTTGTTTTAAGATGTACATTATTTTATGTACCATTAGAAGAGGAAAACTGCTGCCAATTAGATTGAGACACAATGCTTTTTTTCCCTCTTTTTATTTTTGTCAGTCTTGCTAGAGGCTTATCAATTTTATTGAGTTTTCCAAAGAACCAGCTCTTGTTTCATTGATTTTCTCTATTTTCCTATTTTTGGTTTCAGATATATGCTCTTATCTTTACTAATTTTTATCCTTCTGCTTGCTCTGGGCTTATTTTGTTTTTCTTTTTCTAGTTTCGTGGGGTATATAATCTAGCATTTTCCATTTTATACTGTAACTATCTGTATATATGTGTCCCTCCTCTAGACTGTAAGCTCCTTGAAGACCTAGACTACTCTGTATTCTTGTGCCTAGGGTGGTGTCTGGCACATGGTCTTCACTGAATAAATGTTTGTCCACTAAATTACTCAGCCCGAGTGGCCAGGCATATTATTCCTCAGAAGCATTTGACGTATCTACTCACTTTCAGGACTGAGCTACAGAAATCATTGCTGTAAGGTATGCTTTGAAGCTCTCTGATGATCCTTCATTTATGACTATTGCCAAACATTTGTACTAGAGATGCGACTGTTACAAGGACCTTCCGGTATTTCCAATGAGTCCAAGCTAAATGACCTTGGGAACTGCTTTACACAGAAATTATTTCAACAAGAATGAAGAAACTAAAGCTCAACAGATTGAATGACTTGCCCAAAACATGGGTCTGGGACTCAAGTCCTGGTCTACTAGCTATGCTACACCATTTTCTTCAACAAGTCCTTCCTATCTCTTCCCAGCCCCACCTCTGGCCAGGGTCTGCCCCATCCTTTCAGCTTCTGCTTTAGTCATCAATGACTGTTCCTTAGTTGTGAATTGCAGTTTCATCCAATTCTGCCTTTAGACTCAGCTGAAAATATAAAAATGTATACGAATTGGCAGCATGCTTTAGATTTTTTTCCAGAAAATATAAATTGGTGGAAAAACTTTTCTTTTTCTTAAAAGTTTTTCCTAACTAGAAAAGGAATATATGGTCTTTGTAGAAAATTTGGAAAATAACAGAAACGTATGAAGACCAAAACTAACATTACTTATTATTTTGCTACCTACAAATATCTACTTTTAACATTCTAGGTCTATTTCCTTTTTTTCTATTCCTGTTTTTCTAATCCATGCATTTTTAGTATGTAAAATTGAGATAATAGAGCTTTTATTCTTGTTGTTTTTCACTTAATATCATACCATAGTTTTTTATTTCATTATTGATTATTCAAAAAAATTTTTAATGACTGCATCATAGTCCAGCCTATGAAGGTACTCGAATTTATTAAATCATTCCACAATTTTGGGCATTTGGAGTATTTCAAAATTGTAATCCATTATATGTTGAAAGAATACATTAGTACATAAAAGTCAATTCACTTCTCTGATTATTTCCTAAGAATAGATTCCTAGAAAAGAGATTAGTGGAACAAAATGCGTGAACTTTGTATTTCATAGTTTCCTCTTGCTGCCACAAAAAATTATCACCAACTGAACAGCTTCAAACAACACTCATTTATTATCTCACAGATCTGTAGGTCGGAAGTCTGGCTGGCCCAGCAGAGTACTCAGCTTTGGGTCTCACAAGCCTCAAATCAAGATGTTGGTGCCCTGGGCTCCTATTTAGAGGCTAAGTTGTTGGCAGAATTCATTTCCTTCTCACAGTTTCCAGGTGGTCTCCTCCATCTTCAAGCCAGCAAAGGTAGGTTGAATCCTTCTCATACTGAATGTTTCTGATTTCAGTTGAAGAAAGTTCTCTGATTTTAAGGGATCATGTGATTAGATTATTTGGGATAAGCTCCTTATTTTAAGATCTGTACTTCAATTACATCTGTGAAGACTCATTTGTCATGTAAAGTGACATGTTCTTGGGTTCTAGGGATTAGGGTGTGATCATCTTTGAGGGGCCGTTCTGTCTACTACAAACATTTTTAGGGATCTTTACAAGTATCGCCAGAATGCTTTCCAGATAAATTTAGCCAAGATTTCTGCATTGAATGAGACTGCTCAACTCCCCACACTCACCAGCACAGAATGTTATCTTTTCTTTATTTTAGTAATATAACAGACAAAACAATTGTATTTAATTGTGTTTTTACTTGCATGTATTTGATTCATAGTGAGGTCAAACTATTTGTAAATACTCTTTCACCATTCATTTTTCTTCTGTGATTTCATGTCCACTGCCCATTCTTATACTAGATTCTTAGTATTTCCCTTGTTGATTTTTATTGTCTCTTCATACATAAAGGATATATGGGTCTGTATTTTAGAGTAGTTTGTGTTTTTTTAATAGTTTATCCTTTAATGTGCAGGATTATTTTTTACTGTTGTATAGCTGTATGTATTCATCATTGCCTTTGTGATTTTTTCCATTGTATTTTACTTTCACGTGCAGCTATCAAATAGTTCTTCCTAAAATGTCTACTGATTTTGGGGCTGGCCTGGTGACGTAGTGGTTAAATTCGTGCACTCTGCTTTGGCAGCCTGGGGTTCATGGGTTCGGATCCTTGGCGCAGATCTATGCACTGCTTATTAAGCCATGCTGTGGCGGTGTCCCACATATAAAGTAGAGGAAGATGGGTACAGATGTTAGCCCAGGGCCAATCTTCCTCAGCAAAAAGAGGAGGATTGGCAGCAGATGTTAGCTCAGGGCTAATCTTCCTCACCAAAAATAGAAAAAATGTCTGCTGATTTTGGCCTTCATATTGAATTTTTTCATTTTGGTGTGAGGTGTGAAGAAAAGCTCTAAACTAATTTTTTCAATCAGTTTCTTCAACACTATCTATTGAATAATTAGTACAAAATTTTTTATTGGAAAAAGATAGTCATGGGGGTGCATGCTACAGAAGCAAGGCTATGCAAACTGCTTTTGCATGTGAAGGAAAATGCAGGGTCAAGAGAAAATGCCAGAACTTCCAAGCTGGTAAGTAAGAACCAAATGGAGTCATTTCTCCTGTTTCATCTATATGTCCCTGTAACAAGAGCAGAGAAAACTAATATAAAGTTGATTACAAGTAGCCAGAAAGGGTTTTTGACGTCCTGGGCCTATCTAGGTAGTACTGGGTTTCCTAACCAGGCTTCAAAGTGACTTAGAAAAAGTTATTGTTAATCAAATATCTGTATAAAACAAGAACTAGATTAGCATACATTAAATAAAGCTAACTACAAGGCAAAAGTGTATACCAACAAAAAAAAAAAAAAGAGGAAAAAGAAAGAAAGAAGACTCTTACCCTCCAAATTTGAAAATCCAAACATTAATTATGACGAGACCATTCTAATTAATCTTATCCCAGTAAGACAGGAATTGCAGAACTTCAAGCTATAAAGATCTGGCCTCAGAAAGATGTAATTAAGACACCTTTAGGAAAATGAGTAGGCATATCACAGACTGGGAAAATATATTTGCAATCTGACAAAGGACATGTATCCAGAATATGTAAAGAACTCTGACAAATTCACAATAAAAAGACAACCTAATTTTAAAAATGGGAAAAAGATTTGAATAGACACTTCATAAAAGGAGACATGAATGGCCATTAAACACATGAAAAGTTTATAACACTAGTGATCAGGGAAATGGAAATGAAAATTCCAATGAAATACCATTTCATACACACACTCAAAAGGCTATAAAGTACAAGAGAATGCCAAATGTTGGCAAGGATGTGGAGCAACCAGAACTCATATATATTACTGGTGAAAATGAAAATGGTCCAGCCACTTTGGAGAACTATTTGGAAGTTTCTTAGAAAGTGAAGCATACACTTACCATTTGACCTGTCAATCCCACTAATAGTCCCTTTCTACCCAATCCTCGGCACTCCCGTGTTGTTTTCCCTTCTCTCAAGTCTTCCACGTCTTTTTTTACTATTCTCGTGTTTCTTCTATTTTCTGTTTTTTTCATTGTAAATGAATTCTCCCAAATTAACAACAAAGAGACTCATTTCTTCTACATTCATTCTAGGAGGTAAATATGTGATGACATAAAATAAAAATGATTTAGGGTTAGCTGTGTATTTTGCCAAAATAAGATGGCAACTATTTTTTGGACAGCTATAGATATGAGTTATATGTCAAGAGTAACAATAAAAATGGAACATATACCAACATAGGAAAGACAATATTTGGATTTAACTTTTTTCCTGTGCAAATAATTCACAGCCTTCAACAATAGAAAGAAAATCACCTCTTAGTCATTTGAAAAGTTCATTTATTATATACCAATATACACATTCTGTAATAAAAAAAAAAGCCTCCCAATACATTGAACCATCTTATAAATGAAATAAGAAAATAAAAATTTCATCTGTTTATAAATGGGGTTAAATTAACCAATACAAGATACCATATGTATGTCTGCCCTGCAGTCTATATGAACTCTAATCCAGAAAATGGCCATGAGAACAAAATGGTGTTTTATTATTTGGCACATATTATTGCTCTTGAATATTTATACAATTACACATGTTGATATTTTTGAGTTAGTCATTTCAAATGTAAAGCATTCAAAATATATACAGATTTTACAGTTTTCCAATGTTTTGGATTAATCTTTGATATTTACATTTAAATACAACCAGATTAAACATTTTTTTAACACTCAGAAGGTACCTTTTTCCCTTTCTATTTTGATACATTCTTTAGATGAATGAAAATGAAAATATATCTTAAAGATGATATTTGGCAAATTTTTTCCAGTAGTAATAACTCAAAAGTTATGATAGTTTCTAGTAATGCTCAATTTCCATAGCTTTGCACCGTTTTACAGTATTATGCCTCTAGAAAATAATACATAAAACAAATATATGTTTTCTTAAGGCACATTCCAGAAAAACTATTGAAATATGATTTAATATTATCATACTTATATCATACTTGTATTTCATAATTGGCTTTACTAAAATATAAAATATACAACCAATGTTCTTGCTACTGATTTGAAAACAAATAGTAGCAAACTCTGGAAATTTTAGGCAGTGAGTACTAATTTTTAAATCCATTTCGTGTAAGTATGTTGTAGAAGTGAGCAAGAATATTAGTTTGCATCTCTTTGTAGTGTTAGCACTTTTATTTTTATGGAGAACTACTCAACATTGTATTAAATGGCAAATGAATGTCAGCTGTGCAAGCTAAAATAAACTAAGTCCTATTTTAGACATGATAAATTAAAAGAATAACCTTAGTATTGATAATTATTTGCAAATAAAGAACTTATTCTCTTACAGACGATTATGATGTTATTGTAAACATTGAAGAAGAGCATTACTGAACTATATATAACTTAGGTCTCAAATTTAAAATATCCCCAATAGACAGATACATACAAATGGATTTTTGGGCTCATCAACTTAATTCCTTGCCCCCCACCCCAATAATATAAATGTTTTGACTGTGAAAAGAGAAAACTACACATGTAAAAAATAAAAATCAAATGTACCATACATTAAAATTCTGATGACTACAGAATAAGATTATATACATAAACATATAGCAATCACAGTTTCCTGCACTGAATATTTATCAAATAAAAATGTATCAAACAATACTGGGTAGTGTATCTCCACATGAATCGTGGTCTTCTAAAACTTCTGAATGAGAATGGAAGACGAGAGGGAGGGCATTGTTCAATGACAAAGTAAGACAAAAGGACGAGGAATAACATTAAAAAGCAAATGACTCCAGAACAGGCAGTTTAGCTACAAGCATTATTTTTGCTGTTGCTCTATAATTTAAATAAAGCCCCTCTCTATGTTTAGTAAGATGTTTTAACATTTATAAAAACATCTATTGAATGAAGAAGTCACTAATTCAATGTCACAAACAGGGTGGGCAAAATATTCCTTTACTGTTGACAATAAGATGTTCTAGCCTGGTGTCCGATCATTCATGTGTCTTATAGGGACAGTTTATAAGACATGCCTTTTGCCTCTGCTATTAAACAGACCCAGGGTATTTGGTGTAAGACTAGGAGAAGGAATTTAGTGGTGATAGCTTTGCCACCAGGGAACTTTTGTTTGCTGTTCTGAGAATACAAGTATTTAGTACTTTTCTGGGGGGAGAACAGGGGAGGGGGAGGGTGAAGGGTATTATCCGATGACCATACATGCAGTTACCCTTATTCTGCTTGTCCAGCAGCAAAAATACATCATCTCACACTGCTGTAGTAAAACCTGGGGAGAAATGTGCACCACAGATTTTAAACATATAAACAGCCATTCTTGATAAAAATGATGATTTTCTCTTCTGCAGGTGACTGGTGATGTTACTAGTAAACATTTTTGGAATCTTCCTGTTATTACCTATGAATAACGTTCCAATAAAGATAACTCAAATGTCTTTTGGAGCATAATTTGCAACCATTTCCAACAGAAAAAGAAAGTATTTTCCCTTGGGTTAGTGATGCTTGGAATTTGGGGGATTGTAAATCCAGTCAATGATAATGAGCGCCATGCTTCCAATCATGAAGATGATTCCAACCACAAGGAAAATTAAAGCCTGTAAGTTAGAGAAAACTTGTTAGGGAACACAGGAACCATACTTAGCATGGTTTGCTTTTATAAGTTGTTTACCTAAGGCTGCAATCTCATTTGCATATTAATTGTATTATTCTTATAGCTCAGATGCCCATGCCTAGCAGTTCAGTCAATTTAGAACCTTTGTTGGGGAAAGAGGGTGAATACAGTGGAGAGATTTAACCAAAATGTTCAAAATAGAATAATGGTTAATTGACTTGGTACATCAAAATGATGGAATATTCTGTGATCATTAAAATCAAGTGGTAGAAAAAGATTAATGACCTAAACAGTACTCACAATCTTTTAGGTGAAAAAGGGCAGGTCATAAAAGAGTAGTATTAAATTTTATAAAGCAAACAAATAAAAACAAAAGCCCAATATATGTTGCATATTCCTTGAAAAAAACCCAAAGTGTGTATATATGTATGTGTGTGTATGTAATACACAATATTTCAGAATTTTAATGCTAGAAGGGGACTTATATATTACCACACAGATCAACCACCTAATTCTATATATGAGGAAGCAATAGCTAAAATTTTTTTCACTATAAAGAATCTAGGAGATAATTTTACTCGTTTTTACATCTTGCCATATTGAAAATGGGTCACGAGCAGGACAAGTAATTTGCCAAGGTGACACTGCTATAAAAGTCCAACTAAGATGGACTACATAGACTGGAAATGTGGGGCTGAGATGATAGGAGGAGCTTTTGATATCAAACTGTCCTGAAATCCCTGAACAATCCCAAGAGGTGAATGACTTCTTGAAAAATTCAGGGTAATGCAGTAAGAGGCATTCATTTCAAGTCTTAATATAAGACTTTATTAAGCTGTCATTGATAATATTTAATTACTGGAAAAAAATTATCTCTAGTATATGTTTTCGTAGTACTGTTACAGAAAAGAAACATATACTCTCTAGTTTAATAAGACTGTATTGTATATCTAGAGAGGTTAACTGGAAAACGAATGGTGCTGTTCTGGATCTTAGTTCACACCAGGGGATAACAAGGTACTGCAGAGGGGGAAAAAAAGCAATATCATTTTTCTCGCCTTACAAACCTAACAAACGAGACCAAAATGTTGAAATTATTTCATAACACTGCTAGGGAGCCTAAATCCTTCCTGCATAATTTCCTGTAGACAGTGCAGCAATGGCTTGGCGGGGGTGCAAACTGGTGCGCATGTATGCCTGTGGGAAAACTCCACTAGCATTTGACAGGTAGGAAGGACTCAACCTAAGATATTTGATATTCGAAAGGAAGAAATCCTGGAATCATCGGAATACCAGAAATCTACCCCTCTTCTCTCTGCCAGAGAGCTCCAGCCCACCTTTGATTTTTGGTTCTTATCCATCGATTCATTTTTTTGAACCACATGCATTTTCTGCTTTAGTCTAAGTTGGCAAAGAGCAACTCATAACGGGGGAAATTGCAAGCCTTACTTACCCCGACCTTTTGGGTTGACCTAAGAGGCTCTTTCTTAACAAGTTTCAGATAAAGAACTGCTGGGAGAATGAAAATCAGCATAGTGGCAGAAGAAGCCCCTGAGGAGAGAAACACAGGGCAGGTCAATGTCGTACACAGCAGGTCTGGCTCAGCAAGGCACGCTCAGGCTCAGGGGCACGCTCTTTAAAGAAACCAAATCTAAAGCTACCCCAACCCTAGCAGTAAAAGCTCTATAAGCTCGTCTTGGTGGCTTATTCAAAGAAAATACGTTGATAAAGAAAATTAAAATGCGCCTAACTTTAGCTGCAGACTAAGTATACATAACACATAATAAACAATAAAAAGGCTAAATGTTACAAATTTACAGGAAATTAGTAATAGAAATACATACTAAGGAGGCTGAACCCATCGCACACCCTTCCTACCCACTTCTAAATTCTCAAGCTGCTTACACCTAATTTTTCAAAGTTTTATATTGTATTTTAAATTTGAGTAATCCCTCAGATCAGCAGAATGAAAAATTAAATATACTAACAGGACACATAGTTAAGGGAAATATGCTTTACAAAGTCAACCTCCTCTTCCTCCTTTAAAGATATCCTTTAATGCTCAGCTGATACTCACAGATCTGAGAGAGCATCTTGTAGGTTAAACCTATCTTCTTTACTTTTTGATGCAGAGTTAAGACCTAAGTCCAAATCCTGGGTCCCCTCCAAGTTGTATGGCTTGACTTCTACGGGGCTCAGTTTCCTCATCTGTCAGAAAAGGCAGCTGGACTAGATGAACTATAAGGTAGCCTAGCGCTAACATTTTCTGATCCTGTGAATAACCTGCAGTGTCACCTGGAAGGAAGGGAAAGTGAGCAGCTGGAGCCCAGCTGGGCTAATAGGAATCCTGTGAGCTGAGATGGACTGGGGATCCTTGATCTCCCAGCTCTGGGTCCCTGTCTGCCCTTTAAGGAGGTATTAGCTTGAGTTGACTAAATAAAAGCCTTTCTGAAACTTACCTATGAATCCAAAGATGTATTTTATAGTCGGCACCCGGATGACCAAAATATTATTAAGTGCAATCAGTATGGCTGCAATCAGGAAATGTCTTATCCAGCTGAAGGGTCTTTTGGGAAATAATAGTGTGGTCACTGATGTACGAATCTGCAACAAAGTTCAAAGGCAAGGTCACTGCTTTGCTTTTGACTTTATCTACTATTTCAAATATTCTCACCCCTCTAAAGCATTTTCTGTTTTTTCTTTTTTTCCCAGAAAAGATCTTGGTGCTCATTTTTTTCTGAATTTTTTTATTGTAGTAAAACACACATAAAATTTACCATCTTAACCATTTTGAAGTGTTCAGTTCAGTGGTATTAAGCACATTCATATCGTTGTGCAGCCTTGATGCTGATTTTTCATGTTTGAGATAGTGCCATTTTTCCTTGGCGATACGTCTTGTGCTTACATTCTCAGCTTTCAGAATTTTTTCTTAAAAATAATCTCAGTCAGAAAGAGGCAAAATAACAGGTAAGATATATAATTCAGAGATACAGTCAAACCCTTGTTGATTTCTAATTATGTCTCATCAGACTGGGCCAAGTATGAAGGGCAAGCACTGAATTGATTTGCACGTGATTGTGAACGGAATTTTTCCAAACTTGGGTTTTTTTAATTTTACATTTTCTTTAACATTTCTGCCAACCGATATTTAAAAAAATATGATACTCTTTGTATTTACGCCTTTCTCTTTCTCCCCTTTACTCCTGCCCCCATCAACAGATTATATATGCACAGGGCAGGGAACAGGACCTGATGATATTAACACTCCTCAAAATTTCTAGTTTGGTGTCTTGCACACAGCAGGCACTCAATAAATGTTGAATTAAATTAACAGAATGAATCTTTTCCCTCCCCCGGAGGTCCTTGACAGATTTCAGCCTATTTCAGCGGCTGAAATAACTAGGTGAAGGGTCAAGAGGTTCCGTTTGCAGCAGTGGCTCAAGTTACTCTGATGTAACTGGATAAAAAGATCCTTGTGAGTAGAGAGAGGGAGGGAGTGCTGTTTATGTCTCAACAGCTGAACAAAGTTGAAATTACTCTTATCTTTTGGAATCTTTTAGAGGACACTTTAGTCTATTGGTTTTTCAATAGGTGAGCACGTCAGTTAAGCTAGGACTTCACATTTTTAGAAATGCTGGGGTTGATTTTCACTCTCAAATTTTACTTCTCAAGTGTCTTAATGGTGTGGAATGGGAACTCATTTCAAGGAGAGAAAATGTAAATGATATTTTGAAACACACATACGAACGACAAAAGCTTCAAGCTGAATTGCTTGCAGTGTCTAACGTGTCGTCCCTTTCATACCACTCCACCAAAAATTAAAGCCACCTGTTTAGGTTTAAAAGGCAACTTCATTTCCAGAACGGCAAACCAGAGAGTCTCTGGAAATGGTGTAAGAGTGAGTTTGTACATGATTTTAAAAATTGAATTGGCAAAAATTATGAAACTCACTCTGAAAAGTAGACTGAGCAAAGCAAATGGTTTGATTTCGTTTTCCCAGCAGCCTATAAATTCTACATTATGACCTACAATTAATGCATATTCAGTGTTGTCCAAACTTTTCTAATGGGTAGGCTTATCATAAGCTTTCTATGCTACATACATAGTGCTTAAGGATTTATTTGTCTGAAGTGCTAAACTTACAGAATAAATAAGTAGAATACAGATTATTTTTAGGCAGAGGGCACATGTATGTGCTTTTCAGTCTTTTGTTAAAATACTGCATTTAATTCAGTAAGCTGAGTTAGAGGCAACCGTATAAGTACATGGCGTCCGAATGTAAATGCAACTTCCTAAGGTCTCATGGCTCAGAAAGTCTCAGAAAGAGTCTCAGAAAGACTCAGGTTTGGCCTAATGATGTAAGAATACAGAAAGTTTACAGGAGTAATGGTTGGAGTAATTGGAGAAAGCTTGCTCCTCGGAGTGAATAAGGAATAACAAAATCCAAAATAGAACTGAAGACATATAGAGTTGCCAATGCATTCTTGGAGAGAGCAACAGGGAGCAAGTAGGCTGCTGGTGGTGGTAGGTGGCAGTGGAAAAGAATAGAAGGGAACTTGCTAGTCATTCCATGTTAAAACGCTGCCTTGAGGGGTGAGCCTGGGATCAAAAGGTCCTCAGCAGTTCTATTTACCTATATCAGGATCGAGGCAACCCTGGCTTATTGCCTACAAAGCGTTGCCTGCTGGTCCACTCGTTTAAATGCCCTTTTCTCTACTGATGCATACTGATAAGAACCTGAAAATGTGGGTCAGATGCTATGAGTGGAAGAAGTCCCCAGCAACAGCCATGGCCTCTGACCCAGAATGATTCCAGAACAGTTCTATGCAGCTCTAGAGAAAACATCTGCTATTTCCGGGGAGAGTGTTCTGAAAAGGAGTCTGTTAGGAGGTGCTGTGTTTTAACGTGGGGACCCAATGTGAAAGTTAGAAACACAGAGGCAGAGTGAAAAGTGGGAGCCTAAGCTCTGAACTCTAAAAAAAAAAAAAAAACAATTCTATTGCTTAGAAGTGAATCAGTTTTATTTTGCAGGATTGCTTAGGACAAGAGTGTTGGAAATACCCATAGATCGCCACTCTATTCCAGTTCACAGCATCATCTGCCATATTTCTATGCCTATCTCTACATCTGCTTCAAAACAGGAGATCTAAAGGCAACATACGTGAAAAGAATGATTTTACTATGACAAAATGAAATAGAAGTAGCTAGAGAATCTGAGACGTGACTTTTTTTTTTTTTAAAGGGGTGGCAGGTGGAATTTGAGTCTGTATGTTCTTGATAAACCTGTTAGGATTATTTGGTTTTCTGTTTTTCATGGTGATGTGTGAATTTTACTGCATAAAAGGAAGCACAAACTGAAAATGGCATTATGGGTCCTTGGGAAGGAGGTGCAGTCCCGTAATAGACACCCCTGCCCCACAGTAAGAAAGAGGAAAAAAAATGTTGGGCTGCTAGTGAAAAAGCTGGTCTTAATTCACTTCATTTATTCATTTGTTCAACAAACACTTCAAGCAGTTACTTTTGTGTTTTACATTAAGAAGGAAAAAACTAATCTAACTTGAGAAAAGAAAGATAATAAATGGAGTAATGAAAGGAAAAACTAACCAACCAACCAGACACCACCAATAAAACCTTTGTCATCTTTTCCTGGGCTCCTAAGAAAGCGAGCCCATTTATCATTTGTTGAAAGAAGAAGAATACAAAATAATACCTAAAACCGATAGATTTTAATCCAGATTAGGTTTTGTTTGTTTTATTATTTGTATGTGGGGATATCAAGGCAAAGTCAATAAACTTATTGGTCTAGAGTTTCTTAATTCAAAGAAACCTGTCAGGAGAACTGAGCTGTGACTCAGCATTTGACACATTGAACATTGTGGCTCTAAATTGTAAGAAACAAACAAAAACACTGCTAACAACTTCTATTACTTTAGGGAAAAAGTGTCTGAATGTAGCCTTGTGGGACTTGACTGGGACAAGGAGGCTGGACCCCCTTTAATGTCATCCATCACATCCACGGAGGCTTGGTTCATTTAGCCAGGATCCTCACACAAACTGAAGTTCATGGCAGATGTTGGCAAGGGGAGTAGCCTATGCTTTTGCTAGAAAAGGTAGTTTATATGTCTCAGGAAAAGGCAGGACTCATTTGGAGACCATTTTTCTTAGCAAACATTGCTGGGCTCATCCTGTGCCCATCAGTCACTGTGCACATCCCTAGCCTCCAGGGACTTAGAACCCAGAGGAAAATGTGATACACAGATCATCTCAATGTAACGCTGTAAGGGTGAAGACAGAATTATGTACAAAATGTTTCATAGATGCTACTGTTGAGTGAAAATACATAAAAAAGGAGAGGTTAGTTATTTTTCTGAAATTTGGTTCTAATGATCAATTCTGATTCCAACGGACATCTAATGGGAGATGTTTACAAACTATTGCCCTTGCTGATGGTCAGATTTACACCAGGGCCTTATCCGTCATATAGGGGAAGAATTTCTACGGGGAGATCTGGATTTTTAATGTTGAGGTGAAATGGTCATTAGTAAATGAAAGGCTGACTTTCACTTCCCATTATTATGATGCAGCCATCAGTGTCATGCTCTGAGCACTGGATTAGTTCAACTGCTACCAACTAGCTGCATGACCACAGCCAAGTCCATTAATCTCCTGAGACCACGACTTGAAAGCACTATATTTAGGGCTTATGAATAAAGCAATATAGAAGCACGTCACAGATTTCTTTTATAAAATGCTTTGATTCAACAGTGATGTGAGTGCCTACTGTGTGCCACAATTTAGTTAGTGATATCTTCACACACAAAAACAAGGGCTGCAGATATTCTTTTCTCAGAGACGCTGTTTGCTTGGAATTTTACCCCACGATACACTTTCTGTCTACAGCTGTCTTCTGCCTTGTACCCACCACGGAGCTGATTTTAGGCTAAAGCTGTGTGCATGTCATTTGAAATACCTTCAGATATATGAGAGGCAAGACGTTATTTAAGAGTAAAATATTAGCTGCCATAGTCATAGGATCTGATTTCATGCACTCATGAGAAAGGAATGTGCCAAAAAATATTTCAGCACACAAGCTGCATTTAAAGTGACCACAGTGTCATTATATGAGTTGTCCTCATAGGCTAGGCCCTATGGAACATTCTGTACAGGACAGTGCTGGTTACTGTGTTGCTTATTTTTCCCCCTAAAATGAATGAGTAAATTCAGTGTTTATGAAAAGAGAAGAGTTGGCAGGAGACTGCAGACTTGTGTTTATCCATAGGTGGTGGTTTTAACTCATGTAGCCCAAATATCCGCAACCAGCCCTGCTCTGTGATTCCAGAACGACTGACGCCAACGGCAAATGCCAAGAAGGGGCCATCTCAGAACAAGTCTGGCAGAGGGCACATGTCAGTTTTGGGGGCAATAGAAGAGACATATGACAGATAATGTAACTATTTTTCAAGAAACTTGGTTCTAGTATGTAATTTACTTAAGATGAATCCCCTTCTCATTAGCCTTCAAGGAATCACATTAAATAAGGTGACTTTTGGATGCTACTGCAGCACAACAAACTGGGGGGAAAAAGTGAGATACCTTCAAAACTGTGGTGAAAATGCAATATGATTCAAAGGTTAATGTGGTTTTGGCTTTCAAGTTTCAGAAGTTATATGAATTCCTACTCATTTCTACTGATCCACAAGAGAGAAATTCAAGAACTGCTTTTTGAATTTGAGTTTAAAAATAAATTTTGACCTCAATAAAACTGGAAAATAGAAATAAATTTTGTGACTTTTTCCCTTCACTTTAAAAATATTTAACATCTAAAAATATTTGCTATATCTACATATTAAATGGTCCATTTTAAATGGCTACAAAATGCTACATAAAAATAATAAAGTCTTTGGGCATTGCAACTGTAAACTCATATTATAATTAAATCCACATCAAGTCAGAACTCATGTACTAATCTATGGGGTCAAGCAGGGTTCTTTCATCAAAGCTTCATGTACTTACTGGGAACAGGACAATGGGCACAGTTAGTGTTACCGCCACGAGGACCGCCAGGCGTACCATGAGGAGAGGGATGTCAAATGTGTACACTTTGCTGTAAGCATGAAGTAATTCATCTTCAACTTCTCCTACAAAGAGGAAGAAGAGAATGAGTCCACTGGGTGTTGTCAAGTTGGCATTGGTTATCTATGGCGACATTTTACAGAGGGAACACAGTACAGCAGAAAGAACCCAGGTCTGGGAATCCAGACACCTCCATTTTTATCCTGTCTCAGAGCTTATTAGCTGTGTGACCTTTGTTCAAGTGATCAAAGCAGCCCTGAAGTTTAAAGTTGCAGGAGCTAATACAAAATTATTAAGATGCTTCTCCAGCTAGCTACCTTTGCTTTTCAGAAGCATCGCAAAACAGATAACAAGTTGAAGTGCTCTGTTTGGAGGGTGTGAAAGGCCCAAGACCCACCAGCCTGTCCCTCACATCCTGCCACCCTCCTCTGCTCCCACCTGCCCAGGGATCCCTGACATAGCTGCTCCAAAACCAGTAGGGAAATCCTAGAACAAATGATCTCTAACTTAATTTTTTCACGTTCAATGTTATGACTCCAACATGACACTGATACACATACTTTTGGGCTTTTTCAAGTTTTTGCTTGTCTTTTGAAACTCATTAGAGTCAGTATAAGTAACATGCAAGAATGAGTTAATATGATTTTTACAGAGTCTTCCAATGAATATTGCTCTAACATTAAGATGCAGCCCTCCTGGAAAACACATTCATTCAGAATTCCAGACACAAATGACATGGAGGTGCTTATAGAATCAGATGTAGTTTGATTTTCCCACTACTGCCTTCAAAATCAGACAAAGGGGGGTAAAAATACCTTCCATGGTATTGACTTGACTTGCATTAACTTGTAACCAGCAAGGAGTTAATGTCCAATCTAAAGTGAGTGCTTGGTTAACAGCCAAATATTAGTCAAATAGAATAAAATCCAAGCAAATGGTGCCCCCCCAGACCTTTCTTCCCTAATTTGTCTTTCAATCAATTTAATTTACCATATCAGTCAAAAAAAAATCCAAAATGTTAGAGAGTTTTATACAAAAAATATAGTTGTGTTGAGAACATTGATTAGTGTGAACATCGGCTACCAGGTCAATGTTTGATTCCCTGAAATTAGTCTACAGGGTCATGCTTCATGGAAGGGAATCCTACTCCTTTTGTGTCCTGTTAAGATGCCATAGAGGAAACGTTTCAGGCAAAATCTAATGTGGCCATAGTCACTTTTTGTTTTGGTAGTACATTCTTAGATTGAAGGGAATTCTGTCATGTCCTTCTCTTTTCTGAGGAAACCATTCACTATAACCGAACAGAATGCGATAAGCCAGAAAATTTGCCTAATGCTCTAAGCCCCCAGATTCCATTTGACTGGTAAATAAAAAGCAAGTCCCAGCTTAAGGACTTTGTACTTTTTCTTCCATTTGTTTGGTAGTTAGTTACTCCACCAAAACAACTTTGCAACATGCAATTGGATTCACTCTTATTGCTTCTAGCTTGAGATGGCCTAGAGAGTCAAGCCAAATAAATATAATTTATCCCTTAAGGAAAATAATTAAATTTGAGGGGTGGTTTTTATAAAATATGCGTGAATTCACAAATTGTTGTAGCCCGTTAGCCAGGCTAGTTCAGGTCCTATTTTCTTAGGTCAAGGGACAAGGCTAAAACAGTAGGTTAATTGAATACATGTATCTACAGATCATGCTGCTTATAGAGGGTAATTAAAAGAATTATACCTACCCGGGTTAATGATCAGTCCAACTAGGATTTGCACAAAGAGAATGACTGTGACACAGTGACCTACCATAAAAGGTTAGGTAACCAAAGAGGGCAGCAAGCAGGTACATGACGAGCATCCCCGTGATGGAAATATTTGACACTGTTTGCATCTTCCTCCGGGACCGACTGAAAAGAACAAGAACACTGAGTTTTGTTTTTTCAAACTTATGAAAATATCACTTTTTACAATCAAAATAAAAAAAATAATGATTGTATGTCTCTGTGGCTCATTATAAAACCATGTCTCTAGTGCAGAAATATAGCTTATTTAAATTTATCTTAGAGAGCTGTGGAGGATTTGTTTCCATTTTTCTTAATCACTACACCTTCAGTCTTAGAAACAACCATTTTCCTAGAAGAGGACCAGTTTATTTCATGTTGATAAGTAAGCATGTCTACTGAGGATCTAAGAATGTAATTAACATGAAGATCAAACTGGCTCCTGATGTAAAAGCCTTCATATTTCACAGTGAGATGGATTTAATGAGGACAAGAACCTACTAGAATCTGCTAAGCACTACTTCCAGGAGTTCAGACTACCAGGAAGCCTGATATTGTTACCTGGACAGCTTCTGGAAACCATTCCAGAGAGCACTCAGCTTCTTAAATTCAATTGTCAGGCCTCTAGAATAACTGCTACATATGATTTTTCAAGTAAATCAAAGACATCAAAATACTTGAAAGTGTTCCAAAAATATTTTATGAGGTAAATCAGAATTTACGGGGAAAGTTATTGCTATTTAGTGAGAATAAAGACTGAGGTTATTGATGTCTGGGTTAAAGAAATTGAGAATTATTATATGACACCGTCCCCTAAGGGTAAAAGGGGAAGCTGTTCTAGTGGGCTCAGGTCCATTTCATCCCCAAGTAGATGTCAACAACCTCAAAGGGAAAAGAGTATTAATAAATCATAGACTATCAGCTGGAAGAAACAGGGTTGTCTAGCTAGCGTCTCCATTGTACAGATAAGATAATGAAGGCCAGATATTGGCACACCTCTGTGGTGAATGTCTTGTAGGCAAGGGTTAGGAATTGACCACAAGTGACATCAGTGGCTTAACAAGGCCTCCCTACCTATAATTTTTGGTCTTCATGGGTGTGGTCATATCCAGTTTAGGTAACATCACTTCTTTCCGCCAAAATTCAAATACTAATTCCCCATGCCTACCCAAATCCTTACAGACATTGGCTCCTCCTCCCCCAGTTCTTAACCTCTCCCCTGGACCATTAGGGTGGAAGAACAGGTAATGCAGTGAGGGGACTGATTCACACCTTTCTGGTTAAAGCACATTACTGATAAGTGGTTGTAGCACAAACTTTCCGTGAAGAGAAAGCTATAAACTATGCTTCTGTATAAAGCACCTTTGAACACACAAGCTCATTTTCAAAGCAAATTAGAGTGCTAAAATGATGGCTGCCTTACTCTTTAAGTTCACTGTAGATGGGAAGGACCTCAGGGTGGCATACAAAAGCAAATGCTAGGATAGGAATTGCATAGGCGGTCTGAAAAACAAAGACAACACAGGATGTTTAGCATTCCAACACAGATGGCAATCCCAGGCCATCTCAGCTTATGACATAAAAACTCAGAGGCCACATCGCTAGGCTCGTTAGAGGCCCAGGCCTCTCACTTACCCGGGAGTTGAATACAAAGTATTTGGGTTGACACTTGTCATCACTGTGTGCTTTATACTCTACTCCACTGCTGTGAGGAGAGCCCTTGGCCTGGTTCTCATCTAGCCCTGCAGTTTTCTGGTGGGTGTAATCCATCATGAAGTTCACATCACTACTCTCAGAGTTGTTGGGTAGCATGACCACATGCATTGGAAGTGTGTTGTTGAATGTCCGATTTCCAACACTGTGATCCAGAACAGGCAGAGGGCAGGGTATTTGGAATTTCTTGTAAATCACCTAGACCCAGTCATTAAAAAAAAAAAAGTCAGCCTTTTGAGAAAAACAATGAAACAAAAATCTGTATGGCTTATGGGGTAGAGGTGAGGGGCCTCTGCTGAGGATTCCTATTAGATAAACGGGCAATGGAGACTCTCTCTAGCCTCTGCCCTAAGGAAAGAGTTGGAACCATGATTGGCAGCCCTGCCCTTTAGAGTCCACAGGGGACAGTATTTTGCATGAATCTATCCCAAGCTTCATTCATACTCTACAATGAGAAAGACGAGTATTTCCTCGCTACATTTCAAATCTTTTGCTTCTTTAAATTAGTGATAATATGGTTCACTGAAAATTCACCCCTCCTCTTTTGCCTCTTTGGGGAAATGCTGTACAAATTTTGGCATCCATATTATAAGAAATTCTTGTTTTTGGGGGGTGTTGGGGGCACTAGGGAGAAGAATTTCTTCTTTAATTCCACTGTGGTTGCCCTCTCTGCATGGGTAGAATTTGTAAGAGAAAATGGCTGATTCACGCAGATGTGGCTAACTCTATAGCCTACTCATTTCTCTTCTGAGACTCCTCACTTCTTCTTCCTCCACCTTTCTAAATATTAGGTTATCATCACGTTCCTGCGTGAAGTATTCCTTTTGTCCAAATATACATTCAGTGTGTCTAGAACATACTATTAGTAATGGCCTTGATGTTCTAACTCAACTATTTTTAAACACATGACTCTTCTTTTCTCGTTCCAAATTAGAATATAGGAAAATTGCTTGTGATGTAAGAACTATTTCATGCTAGTGAAGTGCTTGAACAAAAATGAGGACACTAACTCAGGCACTAAAAGCATCTCATGCTCACCAGGCTAGAAAGATCATGTCAATAAATCACTTACCACACTGACAAAAAACACCATGCAGGTAAGAGAAAATCCACTGGTATAACCAAGGTAACCTAGGAGTTAGCAGAGAAATTCTGGAAGGTGAATATGGCATCTACAGTCAGCTTAGCTATTAGAATATAAAATGAAAAGAAAAATTAAAAATGACTTTACCTAAATTTTTAAGAAGAGAAAGTGGAAGAATGATTCCAACAGACACAAATATGAGGAGGTAGTTGCCATTGAGGTACCATTCTCTAGAAGAGAAAGAGAGGCAAGAATATTAGGATCAGAAAAGACCAAGTAGAATGAATCACTTGACATTACAGAGAGAACATAAGACATACCCAGTATTTTCTTCAAGTCCCATGAATGCTCTGATTACTTCAGGTAGTTCATATTTAATGATAAAGAGGTAGCTTGACATTGCTAAAATGGAAAACATGACAGCTTAGTGGTGTACACAGCACTAAAATCACAGGAAAGTTGTGAGAAGTCCTGGCATTTGGGACATCCATTCTTCTCAGTAAGATGAGCATCTAATCCCCCAAACAGATGAAAAAAAAAAAGCCACCCAATGTGTATTCTGTATCACTTCCAAGTTCTTTTCAAAAATAGACATTTGGCCCTCTGGCTCTTGCGTCTGGACCTTTGCTGACAGTATCAATGCTGATTCTGGGTTAAATCCAGCTCTGATGTTTTCAGTGAAGCTGCAGTTTCTAAGTTTTATCCTCATTAGCTATAAGTCATCAAGGCCTGTACTGAGTGTGCCAGTTTTAGTGTCTGAAACTTGGGCAAGGGTCTGGCAACCAAAAACATGGGCCAGAAGAGACAGGACAGAATTGCAGGGTGGAACTGGGTAGACTACATGTCCCTTTGGCTCTCTCCAGGTGGGCACTGGTTTAGTCCTCTGTAATCTCCCTGAGGGGCACACTAAGTCTCAGAACACTGATTGTCTAAGCTGGAGTCATACTGGACTGATAAAAGAATACAAGAGATGATAGCGTCTCCTTTCTTTGTCAATGGAGTTTATTTTCTATATCCTAGTCTCCCTTTGGCCAAATAACAAATTATGCAAAGTGGCAAAATTTCTTGAACGTCTAGATAAGTGATATATGTGTGATCATGTATTCTTCCGAAAATCTGATGAAATCTATAAACCATCTCTCTGGAAAAATGCATATGGATACATATGCATAACATACAATTTTGCCTACAATTGTAGGGATTTATGCAACATCCCTTTCCTCAAGTCCATCCACTTAGTGAAGTGTAATATTAATTTGTTATTTGACACATGGTCAAAAGACTCAACTAAAAATTAAACTGACAGGTGTTACATCGCAAGATTTAAGCATGTGCTACATCCTGCTGGTGAATTTTTGCTAACAGACATTTAAAGCAGGTATCCAAGTTGTAAATTGAACTATTAATAGTTTAAAAATAAAAATTTCCTTAGCCTCAAACAAAAGTAATAATGGTGAAAATAATTCCCCACATTTGTTTAGTTCCTCAAATTACTCCATTTGACCAGCTGAAAAGCCATGTGAAATAGCAGCATGTATAGTATTATCTTCACTCCACAGCTGAGGATACAAAGATTTTGAGAGCTTTCAATATGTCCAAGATCATACACAGCTTAAAAATGACAGACCATATCCAAAATATAAGATCCCTGATTTCAGGCCAGTGTTTCTTCTCTATTGTGAAGTGAAGTGATTTTTTACAATACTTGATGTGTCTTCTGTAAACGTTATTTGGTTAATCTTTACAAAGGCCTTGGCTAACGGTAAATCTTACAGAGCGTAAACAGAGGAGATATTTCTGATGAACTGGCTCAGCGCAGTACCATTCAATTTTAGAGCTATTAATTGCTGACTTTCAGTGATGTCACTGCTGTTAATGTGTTTGGTCTTTGAAATTCAGAATAATCCAGACTTGTCTGAGTAATGTCAACATTATTCTGCTAATAATGGTGGTAAAGGTTAATTTTTCAGGGGAATGAGAAAAACGTTCTAAGTGTGAATTGCTAAATACAGAAATACAAGTGATTTGCCTTAGGTCAAGATAACCACTAATCATATAGAGTAACCAAAGTGAGAGCATTTTCAGGGAAGGTGTACGAAATTTCGTCTTACTGCCTCTTAAAGCCACACTTTTTTCATTTGTGTGTGGTTTGATCCAGAATCCACTTTACAGTTTATTTCATTATTTAGAAGCATAACAATAGCTACACTTTGAGCAGCAGACAGTGCTGTTGCCACTCAGCCTGTCGGGTTCAGGGCTAAATATGTGTATGTCCCATTGTTTCAGTTGTCCAAACAAGTAAATTACAACAGTCTATTTGGTGGGGGAGGGGATTTATATGCTTGTGGCCCTAAACCAATAAAATTAATGAAACAATCTTGGTGTTACTGTCAAATTCTACCCAGGTATTGCAGTCTTAATATATAAAAATATGAAAAGAAATAAAAACAAATCATTAAGATATGGCTGGATTTTATTTATCTGCTTACCAACTATCCATTATCAGGAGCAGGAATAGTTGGTTATCAGGATAAAGGTTATTAAAGGAATTGCTGCATTTCAGAAATTCTAGATAACTCCAGTGATTTTATTTATCAAAAAGGGTTACCTCCTTCCAAGATCTCTGTGCAAGTTTATTTATTGCAGCATCATTTGTAAAAGTGAATAACTGGGAACGATCCAACTGTTCATCACTGAGGGCTTCAGTAAACCAATTACAGTACATTTGTACAACGGAAAACTTGAAAGCCGTTAAAAAGAATAGTATGCAAATACACTCAAGGCATATTGTTAAATAAAAAAGCAAGCTGCAAATCAGTTTTATAAGATGATCCAATTTTATCAGTAATAGCATATTTGTTAAATTTGGCATAGAGGAAAACCTGGAGTAGTTATTTCTAAGGGTGACTTACATAAACATTTCTTTGTAACTTACGTATTTACGTAATGTTTTAGCTTTTCACAATTAGCAGATTTTTGTTTTATAATTATAAAAATACCCATTTAACAAATTATCAGGAAGGCTCCAGAGACATGGATATTGAGTCCGAGAACCAGGGAGGAAGGAACCATGAACTGAACCCTTATTATGCGCGGTATGTTATCTTGTTTCATCCTCATAATGAACTTCTGAGGATGAGATATTACTCTCATTTTCATAGGTGGAAAAATTAGGTTCGGAGGAGTAAGCTGATTTTTCCAAGGTCAGAGATAGTGACAGAAACAGATTCAAGTTCAGGTACATCAGCCTCCAAAAGTCTATTCTCTATTCAAGAGTTTTAAGATATCTTTTTAAAAACAGTAACAGACCAGATACATACCAACAGGGCCAAGGGAGCCCAGAGGAACTGCTACCTACTTGCCTAGAGAAGTGATGGATTGTGTGAGCAAACAGAAAGTGCGTGCACGCGCCCACGAGAGAGAATGTGTGCGTGTGTGTGTGTTAGGGATGCAAGACACAAGAGCAGGGGAACTGAATACAGTTTGTTATGGTATGACACAGGACACATAGGGGATAGATAGATAGATAGATGATAGAGAGAGATGATAGTGATAGATGATGGGTAGAAATAGATGATAGATAGATGGATAGATGATAGATAGATGATACATAGAGAGAGAGAGAGAGATAGACAGATAGATAGATGGATGATAGACATGGAGGTTGGTAGGAAAGGTATCAGAAAGGTAGGGAGAGGAAAGATGATGAAGAGCCTTATGTGTCAGGACAAAGAGTTTAAATTTTACTAGAAAATAACGAGGATACACTCAAGAATTTTACGCACAGGAGAAATGAGAATTGCTTTGAATTTGAGAAAGTGAATCTGGAAGATGAATTAGAGATGGGAGCAGGGGATGTTCAAGGCAGGGGGACCAGTTGGAAGGCTCCTGCAACAGTCTGAGCTAGAAATGGTGATCACCTGAACTGTAGTGGTGAGAATAGAAGGAGAGGAGAGATTCAAGTGACAAGTACAAGATAGAATGGACAGGAGTTGGTATTTGATTGGATGTTCAAGGTTAGGGAGAAATGGAAAAGCTTAGGCTGACACCCAGATTTCTGGCTTAAGAAACTGGATGCTGCTGGTATCATTCACTGAGAGAAGAAAGAACAGAGGAATAGAATAGCAGGTTTGGGGAAGAAGCAAGTAGTTGAGGAAATAAGTGCCACTATGTGGGGATACAGTCTGGCTTCTGCAAGAGGATGTAGCCAGTGGGACATGTGAAATACGGGTCTAGGGACTTCTGATGCCTAGCTAGATCTTTGCCTTAGCCAATTCTAGGGACAGTCTCCAATGGGTTGGCTCTGTGCAAGCTCATGTCTCAAGGACCCCAAAATTTGGCTATGCCCCTCAGACACTTAATTTTAAATTTTATGAAATAAATTCAATTGTACATATGACACATCAACTGTTCTGGCAATGACAGAAATAAACACTAATGCTTTAATTTTGAAAGGTAATAATTAAATCCATAATAGCATTTGAAATCCAGAAAGGTTTTATTCTATATTTTAATTCTAGAATTCAATTGGTTGGGTTTTATAGAGTATTTCATTCATAGATATTGCTATTTTTAATTAAGGGGAAACAGAAAATCTATTTAAGGAAATTTATTTCATAAATTTAGGAATTGTAAAGCAGATATTTTCCTGTATTTAAAGTGCTTGTTTATTACCATAACAGTTTTCTTATTTATTGAACATTCTTTAGGAAAGTTTAAGCGGTGTATCAAAAGCTATATCCCCTTACCTCCAATGTTCTGCATTGTAATGGAAATAAAAGCTCCAATTTTCCCAGGCCATCCAAATGCTTTTTCCCCTAATTTTTCATAAATTAAAGACCCTACAATCAAAGATAAAATATCCTTGTTAAAAAGATTATTTTAATGACTAAAGTACTTCTCTAAATATAATTCCACACTGGAGTCTCAAACGTGTAAATAAAGACCATACAGAAATTATAATCCCAGAAGATGCAATCTCAAAAACCAGTATGAAAGATGTTAAAATATTCTCCCAACAAGAAGCAATGGCTTCATTCATGTTAGCTCCATGCAGCAAGTCAAAACTGTTATTTGCATCATCCACCAAAAATCTCTTTTTCTATTTGGCTTCAACCTGAGCCAGTTGACTTTCACTCCTCTCAGTTGCCCAAATAACTAAAAACATTGAGAGACCATGTCGTTGGGGTCAGAAGAAAATGAGATGCGAAATTGACAAAATCATCCTATAGTTATGGAGCTGTAGACTGAAATCCCGTTTGACGAAAATCAAAATAGAACATCTTGAACTTAAGGAGTAGCGTACCTCCTTCCTTGGCAGTCTTTAATAAGAGGTGAACTGAATAGAGTGATAATATTGCCACAGCAAGCAGCATGATTCTGTGGAGGGAATAGAGAGTTGAAAATAAAGTTTCTATAACAAATAAGGCATAATAATGTTAGATGTTAACAGTAGAGTATCACATTGATCTTTTCAATCATTATCTTTCCAAAAGTATGTGGATTTAGGGGAAGCTGAGAAATTCTTTTCGGAACTCCACACATCTTTAATGTCACAAACTGGAATTTACCATATTTTATGTGCCAAAAGCTACTACCTGAATTTCCTAACATATCTTTTTATTAGCGTGACCCAGTAGTAGCATCTGGTTCATAATTTAGACGCTAAATGTATAGCAAATGAGCGAATACTGTATCTACTTACCCAACATATTGGTATATGCCATCATATTTGCATGATATATGCATCAACATTTATAACTGAAGGACTTTTCAATAGTCTGACTAAACCTTAATCTAAAATCTAGAAATACAGAAGCCAAAGCATGCAGAATCTGAGCTCCATTACTACTAATCCTTCACATTAGATGACAAGACACCTTGTGAACCAGAGGGTCAGGCAACTGCCTGTGTAACAGAGAAGCAGAGAGAAGTAAATATAGGGTGCAGGAAAATTCCTTTGTTGTATTCAGAAAGAATCATTTCTGGTTTGGGACCCTCCACGTGTCCATAGGCAGGTGTGGTCTCTTCACGTACATGGCGATCAGTGTTTCTCCAAAAACAAGAATTGGAGAGCAAAAACAAAAGTGTAGATAGAAGCATCTATATAATAAATTTTGGAACAATACTAAACTTTACCTGAAATTCAAAACAAATCTTATTCTATGTCTGTTTTACATAGTGAGAGCACGCTAAACAATTTCCCCACAATCGATATAATTCTTTGGTAATTCCTGATGAAGTCAATGTTGCAAATGTACATTTGGACAAGGAGTTAAAAATTTTATAACTATCCTAGCTATATTGTGCTCTTATTTTCCATAAAATATGTTTGCTGGAGCTGTCTAATCAATGACTTATTCATATATTTTTCCATATGCCTTATGAATTTACCTGTTTTTAAAGAATTATGTAATTTAGATTACATAATTTTGTTCCCTGGAAAAATAATGAGTATTCCCTGTATTCCAAGCATAGACTTGCTTTGGCAGAAAATACTAAAACTAAAACCAATCAAATCCTCTGTCACTTGCTATGAACTAAAAGAGATAGCTGATGCAGTCTGTGCTACAGGGATATAAGGCACATACCCATGATGTCTAGCAATTTAATTGCTTGGGCCAAATTAATCTGCTACATGTTTATAGACCTGAAATAAGGCCCTCGGTTTTAAAAGTGGAATATTCTCCTCCCATGAGAATGATCTGTGGCTCTAGGATTGGGGGAAGTGTATTTTTTTCTATTCATCAGTGACCTATGATAACTCCCTAATTATTTGAATGGTATGTGTAATTAATAAGGAGAAGGCAGTCTTTTTGTCTGAGAGATAATGTACATTACAAAAGGGTACAAATACATATATGAATACCTCTTTAGCTATTAAGATTCAAAGAATAAAAAAAACTAGCTTATTTCAAATATGGTTTATAAAAGCAAAGTTGATATAAAAACCCATTCAGCTAAAAAATATTATACCTAAAACACTGAAAAAGCACTAACACAATATAAAGCACTAACACAATATAAATATTTATAGTCCTGCCTAATCCTTAGCCCTCAAATAGCTGTGTGATTATCTAATCATAAGTGATGCTCAGAACATAAATAGTGTACATTTATAATATAAATGCTGCATTCTTAGACAGTTATTTAACTCTCCAGCATTGCATTAGGGATTGTGATCTGCATTCACACAGATGCCTAACATCAGACTTTATTTCTGTGAAGAATTCCACTGCTGCCAACTGTGTCTTGGAAAATACCAGGCCATATGTAATGCACACAAATGTCTGTGCCTGTCTGTCACAGACGATGCGGCATCCACCCTCCGGGTCAGCTATGTGGCGCTGCTACCCTTAGGCAGCATTTGACCAAGTTTGGTTAAAGTGCATAGGTTTAGGAATAAGCTTCCGCCACTCTGCAAATATTCTCTGTGCCAGGCACTGTGCTAGGTCTTAGGGATACAGGCATGTGGTGAGTAAAAACAGACATGGGCTCAAATCTCTGGAGATTATAGTCTGGCAAGGGAGACAGACATTAACCAAATGAATCAGACAACTTCACTAAAATATTAAAACTAGTGAGTGTAGGGCTGGCTTGGTGGCACATAGGTTACATGCGCGCACTCGGCTTTGGCGGACGGAATTCGCAGGTTCTGATCCCAGGCGTGCACCCACGCATCACTTGTCAAGCCATGCTGTGGTGGCGTCCCATGTAAAGTATAGGAAGATGGGCACGGATGTTAGTGCAGGGCCAATCTTACTGAGCAAAAAAGAGGAGGATTGACATCGGATGTTAGCTCAGGGCTGATCCTCCTCATAAAAAAAAAAAAAAATACTGGTGAGTGTACAATAAGGTGGTCTGGCCCAGTCATGGAGGTCAGGGAAGGCAGCACTGAGGTGAGGCTGAGCTGAGGTTTGAGGAGTTAACTAGACGAAAAGGAAAAGGAAAAAGGATTCCAAGATCATGTGCAAAGGCCCTATGGTGCAAGGGAACATGGCACCTGCACAGGATGGAGAGAAGACTAGTGTGCCCAGCGTGTCTGGTGCCCAGGGACACAGGGGATGGGGCATGAGATGGGATGAGGGAACGCAGGGATCTGTAGGCCTGGTTTGGGATAGGGTCTTTTTCCTAAGAGTGGGATAATGTCAGATTTGCTTCTGGGAAAGATCACCATATTATTTTAAGCATCCACTGAACAATGAATTACTGTGTAAAATGGTTCCTATGGCCTGGGGGGCAGGGGGCGCTGCTCCAGCACTTCTGGTGGTTCAGCACATAGACTTTCTGCCGTTGGATTAGGGCCGGTTGGTTGAACAAGTACTATGATTAGACTGCTTTGACTATTCCTCAGGTTGCTGTTTTATCTGAAAGCAAGAGCAATATGCTAATACTTTCTCAGATTATTCCTGTTCACAAAGATCAAACTTCAGATTGTGAGTTGAAAGAACACCAGATATGCACAACCTTTGAATCAAATGCAGATGTGTCCATTCACTTACATAAAAAGTATGATCCCTGTGTTGGCCATGGCGTAGGACAGGCCCAAGATTCCACTGCCCATGATGGCATTACTCAGGTTGAATGTAGACATTCCAAAGGACGTGGTTCCAGGATGCTTGAAGAAAAAGGGATGCATTATAAACAAATATTTGCCAAAGGATGAACCTTTTTTGGGTTATTCTTTTTCTCACATTATCTCTTTTAGAGGAGATTATGGTCTAAAATAGAAGACTAAGATAAAATCACAGTGACTAAAAGCCATTACTCAATTTCAATAAAAGCGTGTGATTTTCAATGGAATGTAGCTCTTGGTTTCAGCAGGGATTTTGGTAAAAATAAAAAATACAGGTCAAGTAACACAAAGAAGGGAAAGCATGTATGATTGCAGATTACATTTGGGTGAGAATGATTTCTCCAAAAAAACAAATAAATTTCATAAATGATTTATACAGCCATATGGTGAACAGGAAAAACAAGCCCTTATTCCAGTAAGGGCCTGAATAAACAGAGAATGTGCTGATGAAGGCTTGGAAAATTTCAGTCACATTGTTTTCCCGCAGAGACCTAGGTAGATCAGACACCCTCAAGTCCTGTTTACTGCCCGACAGCAGAGATTCACTTACATGTTCATCATCATAATCTGCCAGCTTCTTTTCCCCCAAAAATCCATTTGTCAGGAACTTCTGACTTTCATCATCTTCATTAGCAAATTGACTGAATGCATACACAAAAAAAGGAAAATAAGAACATAAAAACATCTAAGTAAATGCTCTGAATTATATTTATGTTTCAGGTGATCTAAGTAACTGAATTAGGGAAGGAAAAACAAGACACCTAAAACTCTTTTTTCTACATACTAGTGTTCCTTCCAGACCAACACCTGAGACCCATTTATGAATGTACTTTGGGAGGAAGGGTTGGAGGAAGTAATGAAGGAAGAAAATATTTTTTTAGTTGGGATCATTTTTAAGCCACTTTTTCTTCCCACATTAACTACGCCAGAAAGAATAATCAGAGCTAATTTTGTTCCCATTTTGAGCCCTTCCAAAGAAAGGGTACAGAGCAGTGACTGAGTTTTCTCAACTACGAACACACCATAATCAGATGATTTTATTAATCCAATAAATATTTATTAAGTGCCTATGTGCTGTGATCCTCCTGTCATTTAATGCTCAAATATCCCCATGAGAGGAACTCTACTCTAAAGATGAGGCAACTGTGGCTCAGAAAGGTGAAGTAGCATGCCCACACCCACCAGACTGCAAGTCTAGGGTCTGCCACGGCACCCTGCAGTCCCAGGCAGGGCCCTGTAGCTGGTATTTTCCCCTCTTTTGTCTCCACCTGTTTATTCACATATCACTTGCTAGAAAGTAGTTCAGTGGTATCTCTGTATTACGTTAGGTTATTTTCGTACGTGAGTGTGTGTTTTTTAACTACTCTGAAAAAGTACTTGGGTTATGAGACAATGGAGAAAACCAAGAAAAATATTAAAGAAACCCAATGAATTAGTAGAGGAGTTGGGAGGGAAGTGAGACTTTAAAATGTCACTATCCACGGAACCCCGTGATGGTGGTCTGCTTGGGCAGAGGCTGGAAGCTGTGCACTCCCTTTCTGTACTGGTCGGCTCCCGCAGCACGTGCCAGGCGCTTTGAGGATACGGATCTAGCACCAGCCACACTTCCAAAAGGCTTGACTAATGAGTCCCGCTTCCACCATTGCATTCTGACACTGCAAAATATCACACAGGCTTTCTTTTCGTTATATGAAATGTTCAACTATGTATGCGTCTTTAAAGTGCTTTATAATTAGATAGATTGCAATTTTTAGGGCATTTCTTGCGTGAGAGAGTAAGATCAAATAATTGGAAAGTGTTTGATTAAAATAACTCTTAGAAATAAAAAAGTGGAAAATAATTGTTATAAGAGATTTGTACAAATTATCTTTTATAATAGGAGCTAATCCTGAAAATATCTTGTGAGAAAGAGGGATAACAAGGTTTCTTTTTGAGAATAGAGAATAATACGAGTTGTAGACAGAACCAGCAGACAAAAATCACAAAATTTTATGTGCTTTTCTAGAACCCAAGCAGTGGGTTTCTAGAACCTGACAGTGTACAAGTTAGGCACATTTCCTGACATTCTCCTCCTATTTCTGGTAGGAAACATAAGGCCCTCAGATGCTGCTTTCTTCCATCTCTGTACTCCACTCCCCCTTCCTTTTTGTGCTTTATTTTAATAGTCTGTAGTTAATATACTTGCTATGTGGAGACTGGTACTTAGTGTTCATAGTTGACAATAAGACGAAATGGAGCCTAAAATAGGCCTAAGGATTATAAAAACAAAAATGTCATCTGGATTTAAACTCTGGAATGTTCAACATTCTCTTTTTTACTTTAATCAATAAACTAGAATCCTTTAGTTCATGAGTAGTTTTGAAAATTTAGAATGTGAAAGTAAATAGATTTTCTTTTTTGAGGCATTTGCATGTTCTTATTTTGGCATGAGATGAGTTGCAGTCATAAAACATGCCAAGATTGTATAAAATACATGAGGAATGTCCCCAGTGTCTGAAATGTTTTGATATCAAACCCAGAATGTATTGAAAACATAAGTGTAATGATTCCAAATAAATGCATTATGTTGAATTTCCCAAAAATTTACATTTTAGGGATCAATCTAACGCAAACATAAACAAAACTCATCTTTTTAAAGTGATTATAAAATTGCAAAATGATGACTCGTGTTTGAGTGAGGAGTTAAAAGCTAAGTGACTGTAAGTGATACAGAAAACATTACATGAAGCTTAACAAAAGCGTTCTTGCTCTTTCCACTGTGGCTTTTAGAGGACCAAATCAAAGACTGTAGAACTGTTTTGGGGACAGTGTCCCCTTCAGCTTGGCCACTTCTGCAGAGCTCATATCTGTGTGCATCCTTCTCAGAAACAAACGAGCCCTCAGATTCGATGGATTTACTAGGGGTGATGAAGCGGAGGAGAGAGAACAAAAGTTCACTGAGTCTCCTCTCTCCTCCAGGTACTCATTTAATCCGCAGGGAAGTAGGTGCTAGTTTGTGATTCTGCGTTTTCCACTGAAGCCCCCAAAAAGATAAATAACTTCTCCAAAGTCAGGCAACTACTCTGAAGATTCCAGAGCCCTGGGTTCTACCACATTGTGCCTCCTCAAGAGTCGCCCAACCTAGAAGACGACGTGATTTACATCTCCACAGTCTCTCTAGTCCGACAACACTAAAGTTTACTGCATTGCTCCCTTGGAGGAAGAACAGTGCTTCCTCCTGATGGGCCTTTCCTGGATGTGATGAATGAAACGAGACGTCCTTGTTTGAGGATAATATTCTCAATTTGAGGTCTAGATTTGCTCAAAAATTCACTTCTGCACGTCCTAAGTCATGCATAATTTGTGTTACATAACATTTTGTGAGAAATTAATTTACTTATCAAATAACTATCATGCACCTACTATGTACCAGGCACTGTGATATGTGTTGGGATCACAGAGGCCATTAACCTGTTGTAGTGACATGATGAACATCTGGACAGAGAGAGGGTGCACAAAGGAGGGAGTGCACCTGGAGGAAGGCTTAGTAGGAGACCTGACATTAAGCTGAGTCTTGAAGGATGAGAAGTGTTAATAGAGAGAAAGAGGAAGGTGGGAGAATGATACTAAAAGAGGGCACTCGCGGCAGACAGAGCAGAATGAGTGAAGGCGCAGAGAGCTGTGAGTGGCTCCACAAGGCTAGAGAAGAGGATACAAACAGGGAGCAGGGCAAGAGGTAGGAGAGGAGAGCTAGGTCAGGCACAGATCATGAAGGGCCTTACATGCCAAGCAATGGATAGTCTAGTCTTTACCTTAGAGTTAATGGGGAGCCACTGAAAGGCTTTACCCAGGGATGGAGTACGAATCAGTTTGCAGTTATGAAAGATTACTTTTGTAGGGATGTGGAGGGCTAGTTGGAAGAGAGCAAAAGGTAAGACAAGGAGACAAATCTGGGCTGTTCTAATAGACAGGTGACAGATCATGAGGGCCTAAAGTAAGATGGCAACAGAATAGATACAGAGAAGAGTGTGGATTTGAAACACTAATGAGGTAGAACGAACTGGATAGAATCAAACAATGGACGTGCAGTTTGGGGGAAGGAATGAGTCAAAGTTGACACCTAGGATCTTTTGAATGAGTTGCTGAATGATAGTGGTGACTTTCACCAAGATGAGGATTACTGGAGGAGGAGCAGATATTGAAGGGAATTATAGGAGCTCAGCATTAGACATTACAAGTTTGACTTTATAAATGAGGCAGTTCAGACACACAAGTCATCCAGTAGAGATGTGTAGTAAACAGTTGGATATAATGATGTGAAATTCAGTTGAGAAGTCTAACAGGCTGAAGACATGGCATATGTTCAGTGGGTGAAGCCATGAGAGTTGTGAATGAGCTTGCTCATAGGACATTTCCAGTGAGAAAAGAATCCCTACAGAAGAATGAGGGGCAGCAACATTAAAAGGGCAGTCAAAGGAAGAGGAAGCTGAGAGCGAATAGTCCAAAAGGTAATACGAGTGATAGGCTAATAAAATTAGTTAATCTACATTATTAATGGGGACAAGAATCCTGTAACCTCGATTCTAAATTAGTCACACAAAGGATTGACATGTAATAATGATATAATAATGTGTACATCAGGATCGGAGAGTTGATGTGTTAACATCAATGTCACTGTTCTCTCTCCAATTGGTAATAAATCCAATTCTTCCTGACAAAAATCTTGTTGTTTTCCACATCCATAAAACTCTCTTATTTTTCCATGGAACCTTGTCATTTTTAACCCCATACCTGCTCATTGCTGCCTTTTCTAAATTTCCAATCCTGGTGTAGCTATCTTGAGCGCTTTCTCCGCCGATGCTTTCATCATCAGGTTCGATGTTGACATTTCTCAGTTCCATGGGATCCATTTGAGCTGTCAGCGCTTTCCTGTCCACACACAAGCTCCTTCAGTGTAAACAAGATACTGTACCTTCAGCTTAAGGCTCTGCCACGTTGTGTTGATGTTCAGAACACTCTGTTCTGCAAACAGAACACAAAATAAATCATTATGACTTTCTTTAAATGAGATAAATGAATATGAATCACCTACTTTGAGTATCTTCTCTGTAAAAGCACGAAAAGGAAGTCAACTCTTGAAAATTTCACATACATATGTCTGGAAAGGTTCCTTTACCCAATTCAAGAATGGAAAATGGAGAAGAAGGAAAATTATTAATAAATTGCCAAGTCAGCAGATATTTGTAGAGTGCCTATGTATATGAACATGGAAGGTACTTTGCTAGTCACCATGGGGAGAAAAAAAATAAAATTTCAGACGTGGCAGCAGTCTTCAAGAAGCTTCAGGTATTTGTAAGCAGATTGCATGAATTAAAAGAAATGGCAACCAAAGTAAATTGTTGATTAAGGAAGATCTGCCAAGGCAGAATCTATCAGTGTCTCTACTAGCAGTAACACAAGAGAATTACTACTTTAATCTGTTAATTGGGCACGAAAGAATTAACACCACCACAATGCTTGATAACATGCAACATAGGGTAGGATCAGGCTTAGGGAACCACCTTTAGGCACTTGGGTCATGAAGCCAAAGTTAAAAATAGTAACAAAAGGAAGTACAGGTTTATCTTTGAATCAGCGTCAGTCACCATCTATATAAAATTAAAATGCATTTTAACAACAAAGAGATCTAGATTTTAGGCTCTGCTTTGTCTAATTCATCAGATCTCAGCACAAGTTCTTTAACTTTTTTGGATGTCATTTTCCTCAATTGTAAAGGGAGAAGGGGTGGACTGGCCCCATTGTGTAAAAAAAATTCTTTGAACCCATTATATTTTGTTGATACAATTTTTTCTGAAATTTTTACTATTAAAATCATACAATTCTTATTGAACCATTATACAGTAGTCCCCTCTTATCCATGGGGGATATGTTCCAAGACCCCCAGGGGGTGTCTGAAACCACAGATAGTTCCGAACCTCATATACACTATGCTTTGTCCTATACATACATACCTATGATAAAGTTTAATTTATAAATTAGGCACAGTAAGAGATTAACAACAATAACTAATAATAAAATAGGACAATTATAACAATGTACTGTAATAAAAGTTGCCGTTGATCTGAGCAACCTCAGGATACAATTTTTTTTCTTAAGTTGAGAACTTTCACTTTTTCACTTGAAGTAAGCATTTTATGGCTAATCTTTGGCATATCTGAATTGTCAGCATCACGACTCGTACACTTTGGGCCACTATTAAGTAAAATAAGCGTTACTTGAACACAAGCACTGTGATACCGTGACAGTCAATCTGATAACCCAGATGGCTGCTAAGTGACTAATGGATAGTAGCGCATACAGTGTGGATATGCTGGACAAAGGGATGATTCATGTCCCAGGTGGGATGGTATATGATTTCATCATGTTACTCAGAATGGTGTGCAATTTAAAACTTATGAATTGCTTATTTCTGGAATATTCCATTTAATATTTTTGGACCACGGTTGACCACAGGCAATTGAAACTGCAGAAAGTAAAACTGTGGATAAGAAGGGACTACTGTATTCATAGAAACACCATCATTCTTGGAAGGTATGGTTCTGGAATGTGCACTACCCATTTGGTAAGGAAATCCTGAGCAGAGAAATTAACATAAAAATTGCTCTATAACTCATGAAATCCACAAATCCCATGACAAATATGAAACAACTGCATGGGAATGCCTCCACAATCCAGTGCTGCAGCAGCACATCTATGGAGGGCAACTCACACTTGAGATGAGCTCACACTCTGAATTACAAAAGTTACAGAACACACATGGAAACTCATTAGGATGAGTGTCGTTAGGCATAAGAAATGATAAGATTCATGCCTGAGTAACTACAGACAGCGAAGCAATTCAAAAGGGACTAAAATTAATATAACAAAGAGTAATAAAAAGATTCAAAATAAGAAATATCCATAGAATAAGAACATTGTAAAAGAAGATCAGGCTAGCTTGAACAAAAGCCAAAAAAGGAATTCTAAAAAAAATATAGTCATTGAAATAAAGAAAACTCAGCTAAAGGGAGAGTAATGAAACTGGAAGACAGATCTGTGGAAATCACTCAAATTATATCACAAAGAGAGAAAGAAAGAAAAATATGAAGAAGTTAAGAAACATGGGGAGGGAAAGAACAATAATAAGAAGTTCAGGGGCCGGCTCAATGGCATAGTGGTTAATTTCGCGTGCTCTGCTTCGGCAGCCTGGAGTTCGAAGGTTCGGATCCCATGCTCGAACATATGCACCACCTACCAAGCCATGCTGTTGCAGGCGTGGCATATATAAAGTAGAGGAAGATGGGCAGGGATGTTAGCCCAGGGCCAATCTTCCTCAGCAAAAAGAGGAGGATTGGCAACAGATGTTAGCTCAGGGCTAATCTTCCTCACCAAAAAAAAAAAAAAAAAGAAGAAGTTCAAATATACTCTAATAGTCTTTCTAATAGAATAGAACTGTGAGACTAGGGAGACAAAATGGAAAGACAGAATGGCAAAGAGTTGTCCAGAATGGGAAAATGTTAGTAATTCTCAGGTTTTTAAAAAAAGGACGCAATGCTTCAAGTGGGAGGAATAAAGATGAATATATTTATTAATACAAGGTAGTGTAAGTGTATAACCTCAAAGATAAAGAGAAAACTGTTAAAGCCACCAGATAAAATAGAAGTAAGACATGCATATGGTTAAAAGAAAAAATAGAAACTTGTATTAAATGGGTACAAAGGTTTCTCCCACCCATCACCTAGCACCAGTTTCACTTCCCAGCAGCAACCGCTAATGACAGTTTCTGTTTTTAGTTCTTCAAAGTTAGTCATTCTAAATTCAAATTATTCAGTAAAACCTCTGACTTGGTTTATCAACTCTATGGTACCAATGAGAGATAAGAAAATTAGCCTGCTTCTTTCTATCCTTCCTTCTCTCACACTTCTAATTTTAGTTTTAGTTAATGAAATATTTTCACAATGCTGAGATTCATAATATTTTCATCCTATTCTGTAAAATAATTAAATTTCTCGTAATTTGTCTATAGGTTGTTTCTAAACACTAAAAACCAATAATCAGCATTTACAGCATTATGATTGTGTAAATAGTATGCTCTAAAAAGCAAGTGGTATATTTGACTACATAATAAATAAAATATAATCCTATCTTACTAAAACTTTGAGAGTGAATTTTCCATGCCCTTTTGCTGTCAGTGTCTTCTCCACCCTCTGCGTCTCACTCAGCTACCAATGTTTCCTGAATGCCATTCCATCCCCCTTCTTCAATTCATTTTGCATTGTGCTAAAATATTACCTCGAATAACTTTTTTTCACACAATAAGTCCATGTTTGTAAATAAAATTTCTGAGTTGTTTCATGTTGGAAAATGTCTCTACCTTGCCATCAAACTTTGTTGATTGCTTGAATTTTAGATTCAAAATCATTTTCCTTCATAATGTTGAAGACATTTTTCTTGATTTATAGCTTCTACTGATGAGTTTGATTTTCATTTATTTGATTTTTTTCTTCTGAAGGATTTTAGAATTTTTCTCTTTCTCATTAACTGGAATTTCTCCAGGATGCAACCAAATGTGAGTAGTTTTTAAAATTCATCTTACTCAGCATGTGGAGAGCCCATTCAGTCTAAAGACTTATATCTTTCTTCTGATCAGAAAAATGTTCTGTTATTTTTAAAACTGTTTCTTCTCCTGTATTTACTCCTTTTAAAACTTTTATTAGTCAAGTTATTAGACCTCTTGATCTATTTTTGCTAAAATTTTTCCTTTATTTTCCATCTCTTTGTCTTATTACTCAATATTCAGAGATATTTCCTCCATGTCATGTCCAAAATAACAAAGATGATTTTCAGCTGTGTGATACTGTGATATGATAAGAAATACATATTTGGTCTTCATCCCTGGTTCCTGGCACAGAGTTCCTAATGTAATACAATAAATAAATATTTGGTTTTTGTCCCCAGTTCCTGAAATAGCTCTAGAATGATAAAGGTTAAAGGACCGTCTTTTGTTATTATTAACAAACCTCTTTCCACCATACCTGAGTTTCTGTTAATGCAGTGACTTCTGGAAAGCCCCTAAGGTTCTGGGGGCTGGTTGCCAGGGGAACAAACCAGGTGATTAGAGAGTTGAAACTTTCAGCCCCACCCCTAACCTCCAGGGAGGGAAGAGGGGCTGGAGGTTGAGTTAATCAATGATTTAATCAACCATGCCTATGTAATGAAGGTTCCATAAAAAATACTAACCAATGGAGTTTGGAGAGCTTCCACAATGGTAAACACAAGGAGTTGCAGCAAAGGTGGCACACCAGGAAAAAACTTGGAAGCTCCATGCCCCTTCCCCCGTACTTTGTCCTATGCATTTCTTCCATCTGCCTGTTCCTGAGTTGTATCCTTTTATAATACACTAGTAATCCAGTAAGTAAACTGTTTCCTGAGTTCTGTAAACCGTTCTAGCAAATTATCAAACCCGAGATGGGAGTTGTGGGAGCTCCTGATTTATATAGCCAGTCAGACAGAAGTACAGGAGATCTGGACTTACCATTGGCATCCGAAGTGCAGGCAGTCTTGTGAGATTGACCCCTTAACCTGCGGGATCTGACGCTAACTCCAGGTAGACAGTGTCAGAATTGAATGGAATTGTAGGACACCCAGCTGGTGTGGGACAATTGGTCTATGTGGGAAAAATGCCACACACTTGGAGGCAGAAGGAAGCATCCAGAGTAGAGTAGAAAAACATAGTTTACTTTTCAGCTGTATCCATTTTATTTTTCATCCTGTCAACTAATTACTTTTCACAATCATGTTTTTAATTTCTAATTATTTGTTCTTCCTCTTTTTCATATCACCTTTTTTGTTTGTTTTACAGACGCAATATTTTCTCAAATCTTCCTGAAGATATTGAAGTTTCAAAAGCTCCTTTTGTTCCCTAAATCATGTATTTTTTCTAGAGTTATTCTGTTTGTTCATCTTGGCCCTTCTCTTTCCTACGGCTGGTTTTCCTTAAATTCTTAGCAATCCTATGTTCGTATTTATGGATGAAGAGCACATTGGGTAGCTTAGACGCTAGTACTTGGGGTTTCTCTGAAACTGTGCAGGCCCGTTTCCCTAACGGGTTGCTCCCTTGTGGGTCCTGTGTGAGTGGCTTATCTGCAGCTTGTCTGCGTGTGGAGCATCCTGGAGAGGCCCGCTCCCGGACACAGCTGTCTCTAGGACACTCTAGGAGAGGTTCCTCTGGGAACAAAATGCTGTGATCTATTTCCCTCTTGGTGGAGCTTCCATTCCTGCTTGTTGTCCCTCTTTGTCTATTGTGAAGGCCCTGATACCTATTTTGGAGTCTGGTTGCAGGCTTTCTTTATAGATTAGATCACAGCCTTATCCTATGGGCAAAAATTGTGCCCAAACAGAATAAGGAGTCCCCCAGCTGAGGTTCCTTGAGGAGTACCCGGTCACTGGTTTCCCACGATCCATGCCTTCTCTTTGTCTATGTTGACTTAACTTGGAGCTGCTCCCGGGCTCCCTCTGGCAAAAGCCCACTTACCCTGGTTTACCTTGGCTTTATCTTTCACAGATTTTCCAGCTCTATCTGCTTTCTGGCTTCTAGAAATTCTCCTAAACTTCTGTTTGTTGATGACACCACTATTATTTTTCAGAACTTTTGTGGTTTTGTTCTTTGAAAAAGTATCATTTTGTTTGAAGTTCTATTGCTTAAATTCCTCAAGGCTAGGTCCCAAGCCCCCCTGCTTCCTGTCTACTCCCAAGACTTCATATACCAAAGACTCCTCAAGCTACATCTTTGGCCCAGGCTTCTCCTAACAGATGTATAGTCTTGCATATCTCAAAATCAGTTTAAATTCAGTGTGCCCAGAATCTAACCTGTGACAGTTTCCTTTTCTTCTAATATTTCCTATCCAAAGAATGTTGTCACCATTTATCCAGCTACTCAAACCAAAACCATCTTCTATTATAAATTTTTCTTTCTTACCCTCACATCCAGTCTTTTTTTTTTTTTTTTTTTGTGAAGGAGATCAGCCCTGAGCTAACATCCAATGCCAATCCTCCTCTTTTTTTGCTGAGGAAGACTGGACCTGGGCTAACATCCATGCCCATCCTCCTCTACTTTATATGGGATGCTGCCACAGCATTGCGTGACAAGCGGTGCGTCAGTACGCGCCTGGGATCCGAACCGTGAACCCTGGGCCGCCAAAGCAGAGTGCATGTACTTAACAGCTTGAGCCACCGGGCCAGCCCCCCTGTTTTTTTTTTTGGCTTCATGAGCAGCATGTAGGTCCTTGCCTGGGACCCGAATCTGCCAACCCTGGGCCACCAAAGCATAGCACGCGAACTTAAGCACTACGCCACCAGACCAGTCCCTCACATCCAGTCTTTTACAAAATCTGGTAGATTTTACAACTAACTAAAGTAGTTCTCAAGTTAGTCTACTTCTTTCCATTTCTTCTCCCATCACTCTTGTCCATGCAACCATCATTTCTTACGTTGTCAACTGCAACAATCCTAATTGATGTCCTTGAATCCTCTTCTGCCTACACTCCCCTGGAATTATCTTCCACACAACAGCCAGAATGATCTTTTAAAACCAAACTTAGATCATAGTATTCATCCCTTTAATGTCTTCTGTTTACTCTTAGGATAAAGTCTAAAATTCTCAACATACCCACAAGGTTCTATATGATCTACCCATTTCTTTGGTATCATCTCCTTCCACACCCTGCCCACCTCGCTGTTCTAGGTTCACTAGCCTTCTTTCCATTTCAAGAGCTCACTGTGTTCTCTACCACCTCAGGCCATTTGAACTTTTGGGTCACAGTGTCTGGAATACTCTCTCCTTCCTGCTTTCTACACTTTACTTCGTTAACCCCTCTAGGGGGTTACAGGAATATACAGTAGTCTTGAGGGCTTCAGTTAAAGTCTGTCTCACTTTGAACTTATTCATAGGAACCTCATTGATTTCATTCACAGTAAGACATGCTAATCCCAGGATCAAAAAAATATATATCAAACACTCATGTGGCACTTACCACACGCCAGACACTGTTCAAAGTGCTTCACATCTATTAACTCATTCAATGCTCCCAGCAGCCCTCTGAGGTAGGTACTAATTTTGTCCTTATTTTCATTCTACAGACTAGATAATGGAGGTGCTGAGAGGTTAAGTCACCTCCATGCCATCCACCTCTGTACTGCTGTCTCCACTACAGAAAACTAAAGCCTGAACAGGATATGGAGACTCTGGCTTTAGTGATAAATAAAACTGGGTGTAAATCCTGACCAAATTAACTAACTTCTGACCTTTCTGTCCATTTGCAAAATGAGGGTAATATCATTTGCCACAAAGCAGTATTGCGAGGGTTTAAATGAGATGATGTGTGTCAAAGCTTGGCGCACAGTAGGCCTGAATAAATTTAAATCCCTTTTCTCTCTTCTAATAATCAGAATTTGATTGCCACCTTCTCACCATGCAAACATATATAGTATTTTATATGTATATCTGCATATACACATAATTTAGCTTAGACAGTTATACAAGAGGACTTTACAGTTCTCGAAATTCTCACAAACATTGTAAGCAAGGCAGATGCCCCTTCACAAATAAGGACATTGAGATCTAATTGTATGCTATTTTTACCGTATATAAAACACTTATTCCACTCTCTTTTGAAGGTGATACGATATATCCCATGAAGGATGAAATAGTGGTTTCAAACCTGGGCCCCTAATCCTAATTAGAATCATAATTGCTAAAATTTACTCACATGATTAAACTTCAGTATGGAAGAATTTTACGCATGGCATTTATTTATTCATTCCACAAATATTGAGAATAAAATATGAGCCAGAAACTATGAAAAATAAAGCACGAATAAGACAGAATTCCTGCACTTGATGAACCCTGCTTAGTAGACAAAATAGATTATTTTTTTAATTTGGTTTTCATATTTACCTTTTTTTTTTTTTGCAGGGAAGGATTCGCCCTGAGCTAACATCTGTGGTCAATCTTTCCTCTTTTTTTTTTTTTTTCTTCTCCCCAAAGCCCCAAGCATGGTTGTATATCCTAGTTTAAGTCCTTCTAGTTCTTCTGTGTGAGCCGCCGCCTCAGCATGATAACTGACAGACGGGTGGTGTGGTTCCACAACCGGGAAGTGAACTCGGGCCACCGAGGCAGAGGTGGAATTTGAACCACTAGACCATCAGGGTTGGCTCCAAAATAGATGTTTGAACAAACTATTTTAGTATAACAAAATTAACATTCTTACTTTTTTCTCTGAATCAATACTTACTGAACTAATCAATGAATCACTGTATGGTTAGGATGGAAAAGAATGAGGCTGGCAACCACTGTGATAGAAAAGTATAATCTTCATAAGCATAGATTCTTCTGCTGCTCCCCATCTCGGTACATGGCACCTCCATTTATGCACTGCTCTCAAGAAGACTCTGGCTGTCAGTCTGGGCATCTCTCATTCTCTATCCTGAATCCCCCTAGCCACGTCCAATCTATCACCAAGTCCTATCAATCCTTCTTTCATTTATTGAAAATTCATCCACTTCTCTCTCCATGACCATTATGTTATTCCAAACGACTACTTGCTAAAGGCCCTAAAATGATTTTCTTATCAGTTTTTAGAATAAAGTCCAATTTCCTAATAGGCTGTATGGGTCCACATGCTTTTAACCAGACATAGCTCTTTAGTCCCAGAATGAATTGCATCTGCCTTCACTCACTGAACACACTTGGCTTCTTTCATTTCCCCATGGCCACTGCAGGACCTTTGATCCTGCTGTTCCCTCTACCTGAAATGCTCTTCTCCACAATCTTAACCCAGGTGTCTCCCAAAGTTCACTAACAGAACCTGAAAATCTTTAAATGCCACATGGTCAGAGAGGCCCCACATGTAATCTAGATTTTCTCTTATATATGCTCATAGCATATTCTCCTCTCCCTCACAGTACTTATCATGCTTTGTCCATCCATTTTTAGTTGTGTGGTTATTTGATAAATGACTGTCTCACCCTCTTGGCAGAAAGCTTCATGAAGGTGGGACCAGTGCTGGGCTTGTGGACTCTACATATTCCTAACGTCTAGCACAGTGCCTGGTGTTATATTCTAATAAGACCGATGCAGCTTTACATCTCCTTTATAGATCCAAGCATGCATTCTTGTGACAGCTTGATAAGTTAATATTATAATAATTCTTTTTATAGTTTATAGTGAAATGGAAGAGTTCCCCTCTTGTTACCAAGAGAAAGAACAGCTTTGTTGCACAAAGACTATTCAAAATGTTTCTAAAAGAAAAATCAAATTTGGTTTGACAGAACTTTCTGGAGTCTAGCCTTTCTCGCCAATAAAGTTAAGTTTCTCTGTGCTATGAACAGATTTTGCAGAAACAGACTGGATATTCCAGTGAAGTAGTCTTCTGCATTGTTGCTTCAATTCGCTCATTCATGAAGATGCAAAATCAAAACACGAAACAAAGGTATTTAGAATACTGTCATCATTAGAAGACTTCGTTTCATCACATTTGTTAAGAGATATCTAAATGTCCTAATTAGCCGATTCCTTATATCCAAATTCTAACTGTTAAACATTATGATGTCTCCTTCTTTGAATAGATACCTAAGAAACTCAGGATGGGAGATTCTCAAAAAAGCAAATTTATCAAATTTTTACTTATGTAGTTCAACTTCAAAGAAAGACATCAAACCTGGGAAGCAAAACTGTCCTTGAGTCAAGAGGCAAAAGTTATGACCCTCCCTAGTTACTGCAAACATTTATTTTACCTGATAAGTGAAAGTGAAAAGGGAGCTAACATTGTCAGAGCATTTCCCATCATAGCTATCTGTTTTGTCTTTCATGCCAACCCAGTTCTGACTAATATACTCTGAAATCCAGGTTTAGGTAGCAGACAGCCCACAAGTCATTTACCCTTTGGTTGAGCAAGTGAGAAGTAATGGGTAACTTCTAAAAGCCAAATTATCTTGCATCCAAAGAACTGATTTAAATCCACATCCAAAATTTATCTTAGATAAATGAACACACCTTTGACAACGAAATCAATCTAACATTACTTTTATATTAAATTCTCTTAATTTCTCCAACAACACCATTCTAGTCGCACATCAATAGTTAGACGGCTTGTTAGTCTGTGGCGTGATTTCTCACAGAAATCAGTCTCCATAAAAAGCATTCACTATCATTGCCTGAGGTCCACCTTAGAAAGGAAACTGCCTATAACAGCAAAACGGTATTTACTTGACTACTTCCTATGGCTCATGCTAATATTTAAGCATTTCCATTTTTCTCTTTTACTCAGACATAGCTTAGAAATATCCAGGGAGAACTGGAAAACTTAAAGTAAATAACCCTATGTTGAAATGTTTTCTCTTTGCTAAGAAGATTACATGTTTGCTAATATAAGAATTAAAGCAGCCATTTGATGAGGTATAAAGAACTACTCATAAAACCTGAATATGTTATTTTGCTTACAAACCTTCTAGCTCTGTTCTTAGAAGACTTAGATTCTCCAGTCATCTTAAAAGCTAAGAAACATCTTAAATTTATGCATAAGTTTTAGTTCCTATTTTCCCAAACAGTAGTTAGTTTCCAGAAAGGTACAGAGATATGTAGCACGTATGATATCAACATAGTGAACTCTTTATGCTACACATGTTAATGCATTATATTTAATAACATTTATGAAATGTAGATGCAGTAAATTCCAAAATGTCTACATTCTATATAATATATATACTGGACCACCCCCAGAGGTACTTTTTTCTTCTTAAAATAAATTATTTCCCTTTCTTTAAAATAACTCATATATTAAAAATAATAACTTCAATAACTCATAAAGTATACTGTATAATGTGGTTAAAGAGAAGTCAAGAATTTAGCCCTCAAAACTACATTACTCAATATTTAAATGTTACTGATATACTTCTTGGGAGTATATATATAAAGACTTAAAGAAAATCCCAAAACATTATCTAGATATAAATCTGAATGACTGGAGATCTTGACCTGTAAAATAAATGGCAATCTTTTCTAAAAAAACACCTAAATTTCTTTAGTTTGTCAAATATAAATCCTCTTTCAGCCAAATGTCTATGAATATGATATATATCATCGGATCAAATATTTTTTCACTGAGTTATAAAACACTCAGTTTTGTTATTGCCTTGGCATTTAATTAATACCATCACCATATACTCTATAAGATGCCCAAAATACAAGGATACTTAAATCTACTGAGAATTTTCCCCCTGTCTGATTAATAAATTTGAGGAGTACAGTTCTATTTTTAGATAATTGATTCTAGTCCTTCAAAATCTAAAGCTATGTTTATATTCTATATGTTTTCTCAGTTTCTTCTAGTAAGTTTGCTCTAAAAATATTCTTTCATTAAAATGGTCACATAAGAAGGCAAAGTAAGACGATTTTTTTCTTTTCCATTTGACCATGGTGGGGCCCCAAGCCTCAGCCTTTCACCTCTGCTGCAGTCATGTGATGTTCCCTCTGCTTAGTCTAAGTTTTTGTGGGTAATTTTGTTTCCAAGATAAAGAAAATCTTTGATGTTAGAACATTGAGAACGTACTTCTAAAACTTTATATTTTTCCTGAGACAAATTACATCAACTTTTCACTCCATTCAGCGATTAACCAGGAGACGTAAATAACTAAATACTTGTTACTTGCTGGTTTTGCAATGTTTCACTTTCCTATATCCACTGTCCTAATTTTATGCTCAAACCTAAAATTATCTGCAAAAGAAAACTGCAATCAGGATCTGGGTAAATAATTTCAATGTTTGACATTATATTGAACTGATCTTTTTTAAAGTGAGAAAAAAATTACCTGAGTAGTATTTTTCAAACATTTTAATTTGTAGTGAATAAACAATCAACACTATAAAGAGAAGAAAGGAAGCCTTATTTTAACACTACAAATATTTATGTAAAAACAGCTTTACCTTAATTATTTATCCAGTCCTGTGCAATCTTTCCAGAATTGTTTGGAACAGCAGACTCCTGTAACAGAGTTGACTTTCATGAACCTTTGGGGATCTAGACAATGATTTAAAGACCAGTGGGCGTGAACGAGAGAAGCCAATCACCACCACCACCTTGCCCCAACACCTCCCTCTGTCTAACTTGCGTCAGTTCTTTTAAAAAAAAAAGAGAAGCTAAATCAGTTGACTGTTGTACATTTGGATTAAACATCGGTTACACCAATTTCTATTTGCTTTTAGAAGTCTGGCTTTTAAACAAAATACTCACTTAATGAAAGTTTTACCTTGATTGGCGTCACTCTGTATCAAGATTCTATAGGTCGAGTGACTGATAAATCTAGAAATGTTAATTTTTCCAAAGGTTTATGAATTGAAGTCAAAGTAGAACAACACAGTAACAATAATAATATTCATGGAGTCAGATTGTTTAAGGAAATATTATAATCAGAATGCATGGAAAATATTCATTATGTAGTGGAAGAGTTATTCTCTTTAGAATTGTTGACGCATTCAGAGGAAACGTTACAGAATGAAAGAGACTTCCAAATGGCACCCAGTTACTCAAGGTGATGTGAGCTCGGAAATCATAGGTTGTTATCAGCCACCGCTACCATTCCAAGGGCAGAGTAAGCAAAAGGCTGTTTGGAGTTTTTAAAGACTTTCTAAACAGACATTTTCCTCCTTTCAAAAAAATCTACCTGGCTTTCCACATATCAGAGGAAGAGTTCAAATGTGCTGGCAAATAATTAATTCTGTTATGAAAATGTGTCAAATAGACTTAACATTCTGAAAGTGAGGTGAGAAAAACAGTTTAAAAATCAATCCAAAATTAACAGTTCTTTGTCTTTTCAATATTTATAACATGAACGAACAATCTGATAACCAATCAAAAGAAATGCTAGATTACAACAGTTGTGTCAATTCGCTATTTCTATTAAAAAAAAACTAAACTTTGTTCTTTGAGTAAGAAATTCTTAAGTTGATGCAAGACATTAAACATTAAACAAAATGTCCAGTTGCCCATTTTTCTTTTCCTTTTCAGATGTGCCCATTTGGGCTGTTAAATTTAATATGGTATTTTTACTTTTATTTGTCTCTTAGTTAGCTTGTTCTTTATTTTCCAGATTTAATCTGTAGTGTTGTCTTTTATCAGATGAAAATTATTATGGTCTAGGGAAAAAATGATAACAAATACACTAATTTTAAGTCAGGGAAATTTAAAGAATGTTCCTTTTCAAATTACTTCCATCATTTAATTGTGATCTTTCCCACTTAAGATTTCTTTCTGTTTGCAAAGTTACCAGATGAGTATAAGATTAAGCAAGCAAAAGCCTACAATAATTGTTAGAAAATTAAATAATCATATTGTAGTAAAATTCCATTTAATAGTGGGTCAACTGAAAATGAATGAATGTACCCCAATGTGTGAATTCTTACAATGATATCTTCATATAAAATAGGGTGGAGATAAATGTACAAATACCTAAAGTTTTACCTCTCTTAAAATTTTAAGTTTTGTCTTCCTTATAATTCTGATCTTCTTTGAGTATACTGAATAATTATAGTAAATTAGAATGTTGGATTAAAATAAAAAGCACATGTAAGAGACTTCTATGAAGGGTCTTGTCATATTTCTTTTGAACCTACTCTAATTGCAAAATTCTTATCACAAACTTTCCTAACACTGACTCAAAAACCAAATATACACATTTGAAATTTATTTGACAAAAGTTAGCTTAATTAAAATAGTTTAGGAAATTGTTTGTTGGACTATTTTCTTCCCTCGATATTTGACATGTTTAGACATGCCAAAATTAATGAAGAAATGTGTGGTCTGGTCTTGACAAAACTCACTGTAACTCTCCTTTCATAAGAAAAATACAGACAAACATTACAGTTCAATGTCCTGAACATTTCTGAAAACCATATATGATGTAATTTCACATACATTTGGTAATAAGTCTATGCTCTTTTGATTTTTAAAACATGGCCAATGTACTATATTCAGTTAGTCTCTGATTTGGCTCACGTATCACTGTAGAAACAGGTAATGGATGAGAATATGTACAGACTTAAAAAAATGAATGAAATGAAAAATATGTGGATAGTGAATAACAAAGCTAGTCTGAGCAAGGAGATAAAAAACATTTTAACTAATCCTTCACATAAGGAATTCATATAAGTGCCACCATGTACAGGTATATGAGACTTGATCTGTGTGTGTGTGTGTGTGGGGTGCCTTGCAGGGGGTAAGATATATCCACATAAAGGGATACCTGGCTTCCTAGACTAGAACGCAATTAATGTCAGCAGAATTGCGCAATATGCCCCAGGACTCCAGAAGACAAAGAGTCCCCCGCGGCTGAGGCCATCCAAGAAGGCTTCAGGGAGCCCACGGACTTTGAAGAGGGCCTTAAAGTCCAGGTGAGATTCCAATAGGTAGAGAGAAAAGAGAAAGACATCTTGGATGAAAAAATGCAGACACGCTAAAGTATATTCTGGCAACAGTGAGAACCAGTCCGACTGCAGTGGAGACTTTCTGGAGCAAAATAGAATAGAATGGAATAGTCCAGGTTATAAAAGGCATTAAGACTAGGGACCTCAGATTTTTAGCAATGAGGATCTCTTGAAAGCTTCTGAAGAAAATCATAAAATCACCAGGGAAGGGATATAGGTGGGATGACAGGGTGGAGATGGCGGTGGGGAGAAGGAGAACAGTGAGGAAGTTGACTAATAGTTTGGCTTTGGCGATACTTGCCTGTCTAGAATGATGGCAGAAGAAAAGGCAGATGGAAAGGATTTAAACTGGAGTCAGTGGTAGTTTGCCTCTTTCTTGTACTGCTGTATCTATCTATCACTTTCACTAGCTTACAATACATGCTATGAATTTTATGTGCTCATTCTATGAGAAACAAGAAACTTGCAATAAAATCTTCATTTTTCTTTATATAGAGAAGGAGAATATATGGTGATAACTCATCCATTTCAGCACCCCTTCCATCAATCTGTAGCTATCATTTTCAAATAGTACAGAGGAGGTCCCTAGAATGTATATCCCAATATAATGCTACCTATTGAAAATACAAAATTGTTGGCTCAAAATAAATTAAGTGATTCAGATCATACCTATGCATTTAAATAGGGGTTTTTTTGCCTCTATTTAAAATCATTGATCATCTTGTTTAAAGTTTCTACCTTCAACGATGTCCTCAAAGAGAAAGTTCCAGCTGGATCAAGTCAAAACTGGTCAACAATTAAAAAAAAAGTCCCTTAGCCAGACCATCAGGGCATTTTGCAATGACACTGGGAAAGATAACCTCTTGTTCTCATCACCATTGTACCCAAATTTCTAATTTTAGTCATGGGACAAAATAATACTTGGAAATAGAATCTGGTTACAGCCAAATTGGAAGAAGATGGGTAGAAATAGTAATGATTAAGAAACCAAATTACCTAATTTTTAGTAATTTCATATGACCTTTGTATCTGCATTCACTTGCTTTTCTTTGCTCCTACTTCAATTTCCCTTTTAGGTCACCTATCTTTTTTCTTGCTTCTGTTTCTTTTTAACTTTTCTATACTACACTGTTTTTATGATGCCTTATTCTCCAAGAAGAGTTGCCTTTTATCATTTTCATCCTTTAGATTTGTAAACTCAAAATCTAACAAAGTAGATCAAGTCCAAAGACTATACGTGTGTCCTCATCCTAGAGCCAATATTGGGGCTTCCAAATACGAACAACAATTCCATTAATCCAACTGTTCTTTATAATACTGCAGGGAAATGTCTATCTGACCTACCAAGTTATTCCTGAAAACAGAAGACACTACCATAACTGCAGTTAGAAACAAGATTTTGATATGTCTTTTTAATGTAGGATTTACCCTCTGGCTTTTGAGTCTCAGGCTTACAGTGATGAAGAGAATTTGTGATCTTTTTTGATGTCACGTTTTGGCACTCCAAATTCTTCATTTTATCTCTCTTAGTATGGATACATGCAAAAAAGAAAAAAGAAGAAAATCTATACAGAAATGTTACAGAAATATTTCTAAATCATTCAAATAGCAGAATTCCATGTTATTCTGAAGATGACTTGAGCACTATATTCTTGTGCTACCATAGTCTGTGCATCACTTGTGGAGTGATGAAAGATTAGATATGCTACAGGCATCTCTCTTCATGATTATGTAATTATTAACCTCAACTTACATAATAAGAAATAAAGAATAAAGGAGGAAAAAAATGAATATAACCCCCAAAAGCCACATAGCAAGTTAATTGTAAACACAGAAGTACAGATTAATAATTTTCTAATTCCCCTTTGACAGATCCTCTCAGATATCCATGGAAACTTAGGCCACTTCTATTTTTTGAGGCTCTAAATATATTTTAAAAAATTTTTAAAAATCCAAAATAAGGTTCCTAAGTTGTAGTACATTTTCAATGTTCCTATTTAACAAAATAACACCTTAACCATAATACAAATGACTTTATGAATAGCCTCATTTGATGATACCTTCAAAAAGTTTAAATTTGAGACCTTCCTGAATATGAGGCCCCAAAGGGGTTCCGAGCCTAGGCCCCCAGGAGAGGCTCTGCTTTTCTGTTCTAAAAACCACCCTGACCGAGAGAAATGCAGTGACCCAGGCATGGTGAGGAAATGATGTAGTCGATGGCATTCCCTCCTCTGCAGCCCCACCTAAACCACCTTTACAGTACAATGGAGCACTCTGAAAATGTTTGAATAGTCAACGACTATGTTGCAACATTAGCAAACAAGTTTGGTGCAGACTGACAAACTTACTGACTTTGCCGCAGACCTAAATAGGAAATTCCTTTTAGCCTCAGCTGACGGAAAAAACGTTAGGAGACAGCTCATGGTGTTGATGATATTTTGTTCTCTGCGTTTCCTCATTCAAGCAACTCAAATCCTTCTGGTCCGTTTCATTCCTTGATCCCACATTGAAATGATGCAGAGAAAAGGGTATTACAAGTTTACTGCAGGCTTCTGCCTAAGCAGATATATCATGGTGAAGAAGGATGACAAGTTCTGTGAGGCTTATGGGTGATTACAACTTAAATAACGTACCGAAACTCTAAATGTTAGATTAGAGCTTTTAAAAGATTGTTTTAAAGAATGATTCTTATGCTTTAAAATGCCTGCTTGAGAAAGAAATAGCACTGCTAAGAGATGTATAATTATAATGATAATTATAACAACACTTCCTAAACAAATAAATCACCTTGTTAATTTAAGTTCTTCATATAGAATGCAGTATTAATACAGTGCTAGGTTGTTGACTGCCTTTCTAATTAATAGCAATTGATGGGTTAAAAAATTACATTCTTGGGCCAACCTCGTGGCCTGGTGGTTAAGTTCAGTGTGCTCCACTTCGGCGGCCCAGGTTCACGGGTTCAGTTCCCGGGTGTGGACCTACACCACTCATCAGCCATGTTGTGGCAGCAGCCCACATACAAAATAGAGGAATACTGGCACGGATGTTAGCTCAGGGTGAATTTTCCTCAAGCAAAAAGAGGAAGATTGGCAACAGATGTTACCTCAGGGCAAACCTTCCTCAGCAAAAAAAAAAAAAAAAAAATTAGATTCATTTTGGGCTGCAGTACATTAATTTCCCTTGCTCTCTTTCATATTCCCACCCATCCCTTTCCTTTAAAAGCAAATTCCCTCCCAGAATAATTGCTATGCAGTTGGATCTTGTAATTTCATCAGTGATTGGACTTTGAAAACCTGGTGTCATCTTGCTTGAATCTGGACTCCCAACAGTTTCTTGAGCTGTGACCCAGTAGACTGCCTGGCTAGACTGGAACAAGATAGAGGAGAAAGGAGGCAGAAGAGCACTCAGCAGGATTTTTAAAGGGAAGGGGCTCTCTCCTAAAAGGTGATAACACAAACCCATGCTGTACAAGAATCAGTGTCTCTAATAACAAAGACACGTTCAGGCTGGCCTTTTTGGTATCCTCTCCCAAGTGTTGCAGTAGGAATTTGGGCAGAGTGAGATGTATAATAGTGACATTGACATTTCCTAGTGGACTTTCAGTGAATGCAGAGGATTTCCTGAGTCAGGTCTGCTCTTTCCTGAGTCAGTAATTAGGGGGCAGGTTTCTGCCTGAGGATCTCATCTCTCCTGCTGGGCTGTAAGCAACTCCAGGGCCGGGCCATGGTGCAGTCAAAGGTCTTAATAGGGAACTTGTTGACTGATGTACCGTCCTTTGCTATGAGGGTCACCAGTGCCCAGCATGGCAAGATTAATTGAGCTTTTTGTACTTTATGTGTTGCTTGAGTTAAGATTTATGATTCCTGGAGGGCTGGATATGAAGTTGGTAGCACCCATCTTTCTTTAAATATAGGAAAGCTGACTCAGAAAAAGTAAATGTCTTGACTTCATTCGGCAGGATGGCAGCAGAGGGGGGACATTCAGGCAGATGGTATATTTAGGAGGCTTGGAATGCATTCAAGCACGTCTAGACAGCCAATTTAGATTAACTGTAAACAATGTCTTGTTTGTGTACCTCGATTAGTATTAGCCTATGACTGGTTCATAGTAGGTACTGTATAAATGTTGAACAAATGAAGCCTCTGTTAAAGGCACTGATTCAATCTGTGCATTCAAATCCTTTCTTTAGAACCTGATGAGATTGCAACAGGAAACATTGTAACAATTATTCTAATTGATGGATCCTGTGATATATTAAAATGCAGTAGTTCCTTCCTATGTTCAGAGCCATTGTGAGAGGGTAAGTGAATGCTTATGCTGCATGCATTAGTCCCTTCCTAGAGAGCTGCCTTCCTGGAATACGAGGCAGTAATTACCAACCATGTGTTCAAAGAATATTCTAAGAATAATAAGGGTATGGGAAAATTATAATAATAATGTTTTAAAAAGCAAGATACAAAATCTAATAGTAATATGATCCCTATTTTGTTTCTAAAATTATGTATATGTAATATGTGAAAACATATGCAAAGAAAAAATGCTTGAAAGAACATATATCAAAATATGAATAGTGGTTATTTCCAGATTGTGGAAATGTAGATAATCTTTTCTTTTTCTCATCTATATTTGCCAACTAACCTTTAAAAAGTATGGATTACTTTCACTATGTGAAAAACAATAAACATTATTAAAAACAAAAGCAACAAAAACAAAGAGCTCCTCTCTTAGGTTTTGCAACAATTATTAATCAACCCCAGATACTAGCCGCTAGCTAAATCTCTATTTTTAGTGAGAATATTTTGCATCCTTGACCAGCAAAAATCAACTTTCTTAAAAAATCTTCTATCCTCAATGGGTACTTACAAAATTTTGTCTAGACAAAATCATACATGTCCCGTTTGTTCTGGAAGGATGGATTGTTTCTTCTCCATCAGCAAGAGGTACTCCAATGGATCTCAAAATATTGTTGAGAAAGATGGAGATTTTTGAATACATTTGGACCCTCAATATTTTTTCCATAATGCTGTGAGATAGTCAGTTTCTAATACAGCATAATAAGGAGCCATCTTCATTTATTCTTTCAATAAATATTATTGAACACTTATATGCCAGACTTTATGGTAGGGGCTAAGGCAAGAGAGACAATAAAAAAAATTAGACCCAGTCTCGGCTCTCAAGAAGCCCTGGTCTCTCAGAGGAATCCGTTGCTTAAGTAGGTCATGATGCTATAATGTGGTGGGCGAGATGCCTGTGGGAACTGAGGGGTAGGAGAAGTGTGGCACCCACCTCGGCTTGAAAGGGACAAAGAAGACTTACTGGAAAAGGTGACAGCTGGGCTCAGACTGAAAGAATGAACAGGAGCTGGCAAGGAGCAATGGGATGGGGGACAGACTGCAGGCAGAGGGACAGCATGAGCAAGGGCAAGAAAGAACACCTCCTGGCGACCTGGTGTTCCCGGAATACCAGCCCCATTTACTGGAGAGGTCACTGGTGTGATCACATGGGGTTTCCGTGCTTTGTCTTTTCTTTCTTCTGTTCAGTTCAAATGAGTTCATAAAAAAAAAAGCAACTGAGCAGTGCCAAAATTTCAGATATGTGGAGAAAATGTGCTTTGTTAGAAATCGTGTTAATAAAGGTTACCACAAAGAGTAAAAACCACCAGGGGAGCATGAGGTAAGTCTTGCCTGCATTGCATCCTTGGAGAGAGTGTTCATGTGGGCTGGGGCCTCTGCTTTGGGTTTGGACCATCAGGATCGTTGTGTTGTAATTGGGCTAAGAACAGAAAAGTTCAAGTTCATGAGGTATTTTGAGAAAGGAGCCAATTGCATGTTTTAAAGAAATTGAATTTTAACTACAGAAATTTTGACTCTCTATTCTTTCCTAGATATCTTAAATATTTTAAAATACATCTTGGTAAAGATGATGCTTAAGTAAATTATATAAGTAATTTACCCAGTAATATTAATGTCTTAATTTGCAAGCATCTATAGTCTCTAGTTCTTTTTTTATAGTGTTTAGTGTAGTGTGATTGGAAGACTGATAACTTGCTTTTTAATGATGGATGATTTGATTTTTACATATGCATAAAAGAATCATATTCATGCAAATAATTTTGCTTGTGCCCTTTTCTCGACTTTTGAAAAGGCTGATGGCATTTCCTTTGAAGCTTGCTTAAAACTTTTAACATTAGCTTTCTCAGAGGAAGGCTGAGAGGAGCTCATTTTTTCTTGAAATTGCCCTCTTCATCCTTTCTAATCTACCAGAGAAGCCTTCTGACACCCTGAAACGTCTGAATGGCTGAACAGGTTCTTCCTCCTCTGTTATACAAGCATTTAGCATTGGATTTCGATTCTGAAGATTTGGGTTCAAGTTCTAACTCCAACATGTACTAGCTGTGGAAGTACCAACAAGTCAGTAAACTCTCTGGGCCTTCATTTTCTCATTTATAAAAAGTATATGATTCCTAGGGTGACAACAGGACGACTGAGAGGAACAAATGAAATTCACCAATTCATTTATTGAGAATCTACTATGTGCCGAAAATACACTTATGAACATGACAACAGTTTAAACTGGCAAAATAGTTACTTCTTTCTTCTCATGGAGCTCCTTTTGCCACTCTTTGGACTACAAAACTTAGAAATGTAAATAGATGGTAGCTACACTTATGTAGCAGTCAAAGAAATAGCGAAGTGGTTGTCCAATAGAAACATGTTGGACATAAAATTCTGACACATTGACCTAAAATCCTGATTCTAAATATTTCAACTTAACTAATTCTCCTCATCCAAATTTTTACCAAAGTTGAAAGGTAAATGATGAATTAGTTGTCTTTAGTCTTTTTTTTCTCTCCTGTTCCTGTTTTTAACCTGTCAATCAAGCAATCATTCCATCAGGGAGTAATCACTGAAAATCTATAATTTACCCCAAACGATGTTCATCACTGTGTCCTCGTCTTTAGGCTTTACTTCTACTTCCGAACATCTGGCTCTGTGTTTCTCTGAGTGACCACAAGCCTTAGAATAACTGGGGAGCTTTACGGTTGAGTTGATATACACAAGAGTTCTGATGGTATCTACATATGTATTAAATTATGTATTGTATGTTACATATATGAAGACAGAGATCTGTATACCTGTATCTATTTTTACATTTGTATCTAGTAGGAACCATAGTGCTTTTTTTCCTATTCAAAGCTCAGTTTTTATCCTTTGCTTCATATGCTATGTTCCTATAAGGGCATTGTTGTTTTCTCACTGTAATTCCAAATTCTTTTATCAAATATGGGACTGCCCTATGAAATGGAGAGCCTGTTGATTCTGAAGTTCAAATTCAAGGATTCAGATATGATCCCCATTCTGCTGCCTACTAGCTAAGAGACTTTAGACAAAGTGGAGTAAATGCCTCCCTCCTCTGTGCTGTCTCTGCTTCCTACAAGCTTTGCTGTTGAGCTTATATGATATCCTAATAGATTTGTCTACATCTGCCCTTCTAGACTTCGTAGTCCTCAGGAGCAGACACTGTGTCTTGTTCAGCATAGCACAGGGTCAACTGGTATAGATTCTGGAGCTCGACTGCCTAGACTTAAGCCCAAGTCCTGTCACTTATTAGCTGCTTTGACTTTGAGCAAGTTGTTTGTCATCTCCGTGCCTCAGTTTCCTCATCTGTAAAAAGGAGATAATAGTGCCTACCTCACACTGCTGTTATGAGGGTTACCTAAGTTAATATTTCTAGAACATTTAGAAGAGTGTCTGGCACATAGTAAACATGATGTAAGTATTGTTATATATGTATATTTAAAGAATTGTCTCTAACTTCAAAACCTAATATGGTACCTACTTAGTAAGTCTTTGTTGAATAAGCAGATAAGGTCATGTAAATATTCTGGAACTCAGTTTTCTCTTTAAAACTGGGTCTAATAAAAACCATTATACAAGCTTACTGTGAGGGTTAAATGAGATAATGGATATTTAAGCACTATAAACATAAAATATATTTTTATTGCTATTCATTTATAAGGGCAATGTGACAGTCACAAAATTGATCATACAATTCAATTCGTTTCAACACCTTTTGCTTTGGAAGTGTCTTGTCACTGTTTATCAGACCATTATTTCATTTGTTAAACTATTGATTAGCACTGTCGAAAAGCCAGAAAACGGCAGGTTTTAACCCTGACCCGTGGAATCTCAGAAAACAACCTCGTAATAAGACACGGTTTGCAATACGTGTTTAACATTAACCAACCAGTGAAACTGAACAGCACCATGGTACATATTTACCCCTGAACCTGTCCTCAGAGCCAATGTTTAAACATGCAAATGTCCTGGTAGATTTTAGAGGTTTGGTTAGGCTTTGCTTTGGGTTACTTTTCTTTTTGGTGAGATTGACAAAATATGAAGACCCAAAGATGTGCCAAGACACATTTTCTAAAGGCCAAAGTAAATGACCTACCTTTTGCTTACACTCCAGAACTTGAGATTGCTGGGCATTTTAGTACTAATTCTGAAATTGGCCAGCCACACAGTTGTCGTCTAATCCTAGTCAGTTGATTCAAAGGTAAGACCCCTTTAATCTTGATGAATCAGTGCATGGTCAGCTGGCGACATGAATGGAAGACTGGCTCTCTTCGAGGCAGCTTCTTGATCAAACAGGACTCCATAACTTCCATCTTCACATCTCTTAAATACAAGGAAGTCTTGCAAGCACACATAGATGCTACTTCTCATTAATTGAGGTTAACCAGGACAATACTGCTTAGAATTTGAGTTGAAGTCTAAAAGACTGCGGTGTCGGGCCGGCCCTGTGGCTTAGCGGTTAAGTGTGCGCACTCTGCTACTGGCGGCCCAGGTTCGGATTCCCGGCGCGCACCGATGCACCACTTCTCCGGCCATGCTGAGGCCGCGTCCCACATACAGCAACCAGAAGGATGTGCAACTGTGATGTACAACTACCTACTGGGGCTTTGGGGAAAGAAAATGAGGAGGATTGGCAATAGATGTTAGCTCAGAGCCGGTCTTCCTCAGCAAAAAGAGAGGGATTAGCATGGATGTTAGCTCAGGGCTGATCTTCCTCACAAAAAATAAAATAAAATAAAATAAAATAAAATAAAATAAAATAAAAAATCAAAGACTGTGGTGTCAAATCCTTTATTAGGTCCAGTTCGATTCACTCTTTGAGATTGAGAAATGAGGAAAAACACATGCAGGTGTTTTCAAATAGAGAGCTTTATAGAAATTAAAAATAACATTATTTAAAAATCTTTAGTGTTCTTATAAAATATTCTTATGCTATTTGAGAAATATGTCAGTTTTTTTACCCATTAGGTGCTCTGGGTATAATGCTGATGCAAGCTAGTCATGTCCACTCTGGTCATTTACTTGCTTTCCATTTCTCCCTCTTTCAAACAGTTGTTCTTCCAGTTGCTGAGATATTGAGCCATTTTCCCATGAGTGTATATATACGGAAGTGAATACGTTCCTGTTTTCCTCCTAAATTGAAGTATATTTGTTACATAAATATAGATGTCTTTAGGCTTAGTACCTATTCAGACTACTGAGATTCATGGTCTCAACAACCCAGTTTAATTTTTATAAGGTAAATTTAGTCTTTAAAAAAAAATCTGTCTCACTATTTGCTGGTAGAACAGCAATAACTAGTCTGCTGAATTATTCATTGTCCAATGTGTAGTCACCTAGGCTGGTTTTCCTGGGGCAATCGTTAAGTAAACAAGATTTTTATCACTCTCATGCCCAATTATGGAAAGAATCAACAGGAGCAAGATGAGGCTGCAGGGAGTTGTCGAAAGACCTCCCAGGATTTTACTCAGTGTTTTCTGGTCATGTTTTTGTCACAAGAAACATTATTTAAACATTTCTTTAATATCCAGTATAGCTTATTTTTATTACACGAATATAAGGATTTAGGAATATGTGGCAAAAAGATGAAACACATTTTTAGATGCTTTCTCAGCAGAGAAATCTCCTTATGATGACCTCAATAAGCTAAATCACTCCAGCTATCGCGAAAAATTTGAGGCTCTGTTTATTCTTTTTTTCCTAGGATTTCAGCATAAAAGTACTCAGTTTCTATATGCGTTATCACAAATGTTTATATATACCCATGAGGAATATTTGAGAGTATATATAGATTCATTTTCACTGTGCAGAAATAGATGAGGTCACAGGGCTTTGTGGCACATGCATTTTCACCTAAAGTGTTTAAAAAACAATTTTCTTTCAAAGCTTTGCATGATCTCATGGAATCACACTTTGTTATTCTACGTTGTGACTGCTGAAATGACTTGAGAATAATTGACACAAGATGTACATGAGACAGTATGCTTGTATTGAGTAGATCCGGGTGGGGGGAAATAAGTTTTCAAGGATTCTAAGTGTTTAGAGAGTTCCTATTTTGCCCTCTCTCTTTAGCTCCACGAATCATGTGGAGATGGCCTGTGTTTTATATCTTGAGTAGACTGGTAAATTAAGGCCTCTTTATTTTTTAACCCGTTATTCCTTCCTTCCTTCTTTATTTTTGCATAGAACAGTAACTTATTAAAGAAGGAGTGTGTATTCTTTCTTTACTTTTCTGCAAGTGAGAAAATATGTGTAAAGAACTTAGAACAGGGCCATGGATACAGTAAGAACTAAATAAATATTAATTGTTGCTGTTGGTTGTACATTTTTAAATCAGAGAGCCACATAAAATTGCCTAGGTACTTAATATTTTTATGAGAACCTACTCTTCTACAGTAGATGATTTTTGATTCAAAGAATCATGCATTAACTAAATCTCAATTCAAAATCTCAATTCCATTCTGTATTCTCGGCTGAAAACCAGATGGCAAATTTAATTCCTAGGCCTACCGGCAAACGTTCCAGAAATGGTCCCCAAACTTCTGTTCTTTGCAATATTCACAGATCCCAGGAGAAACAGCTTCCATTAGTGGGCCACTTAAAATATTCAGCTACTTGGGCATTAGCATCCGTTGCCTTGTGTTAACTTGTTATGGAGTTAACTTTTCACATGTAGGAAATTCTGAAAAATATATATTTATAACAGAAATGCTGAGGTCTTAATGCCTCCAGCACTGCCTCAGTCTGCTGCAATGTCTGTTTACTCTGGTCTGGTATTTAAAAAAATATACAGACTTGCCATAGCAACCACTGCAACACAAAGCATATACGTGTTTCTAAGATAAGGAGAACTTTTTTTTTTAAAGAAACATACAGAAATATGTTAGTTGTACAGGTACAGATTAGATATTCTGCAAAATGGAAATGTGTGAGTATAGTAATAACATTTTCATATGAGACAAGAATATTTCTAAATACTTAGAATAGTTCTGAGTACTTATTACTATTATTATATTTAAGGAATTTTTTAAGATTAAGGAATCCTAAAAGTGTAATGTATTTGGATACACAACAGTGACTCCAGCAAAAAAGACACAACCATAGCCACATAAGAATTGAAGTTGATGACTATTAGTTTATGAAAACATGATATGTAAATGTAATGCCTTGTTATTATTTTGCTTGATATTCTCTACATATGCTTGAAGTTTATTTGTTAAAAGTGAACCTTGAAGAACCTGAAAAAGAACTACTCTATACCTATTTCTAAAGAACGTGTATAAACATTTCTTCTATTTTTATTGTGAGAAAATGATTTGTGCTTTACTGACAGAAGGACGGGTGATTGGGCCTTCTTTTGGCCTCAATAATTGATATATTTGGGGCTTACATTGCATGGAATTTGAAACTCATCACACTTGACTATCTCCTTACTGTCACTATTCAAAAGTGTGCTGCCCTCATTTGTTAATTTTGGTGGAGAATAGAGGAGTAAAAAAAATGTACTCACATGGGCTATTGAATTATTTTTCTAAATTTCTTGCAAAACTTAAAATATTCACAAATCTAGAAACTCAGAAATATATACATATATAACATTAGTTTTATTGAAAGAATTACAAAGGGGAACCAACTGGCTTTTTACTTCAATTCTGATCAAAATTTTTAAAGAGTGACTATGTAGGAAGTAACAGCTCCGAGGGATTGGGGGATCTGGGGATAGAATAACCTTTCACCCGTTGAGAGGATCAAATTCCTGAAAAGTCCATGACAGAAGAATTCCAGGTTGAGTAACTTAATAGCTTACAAAGAAGATATGATTTACGCAGTTGGGGCTAAGCCTGCATGAATCAGTAAGATATTTTTATACTCATAAAAGTAAAAACATCACCAATGAGATTATTACATATTTAAATTGGTAATAATAAATTTCAACTTCTCACTTTTTGCTCACTAAAATGTTTCTAGAATCTTAAATTTTGCTATTGCATAGCTGAATACAGTTAAAATTAATTACTAGTAAATAAATTAATTAAATATAATACTAATGAAGTAATAGGAAATTGTTATTAATAAAGGCTAAATGTCCTTTAAAAAGTATTTTCTAGTATATATGGCTAGTAGGTATTAAATTCTGTTATCTTTTCAACAGTTAAACAAAATAAAGAGAAATCAGACTCAAGTTAAAAGCTGAAAGGTTTTGGAAAGGTTTGCTTTTGACTTGCACATTGGAAAACAGGACTGCATGCTCGTCTAGCAGAGTAGCCCAGAAAGCTTGTAAGTGAGACCTTCATAATCCATCTGAGCATCTTTTCTTATGAGGTAATCAAACGGCTTGTGTTGCTTCTTCTTCCATGCGTCTTTTGTCAGCTCTTGGTACCTACAGAGGCATGTCAAGGAGTTCTGCCACACTAGAGTCTTAAGAAAGACAGCTTAGATATATCAGCCAACCTATGAAGCACCTCAGCATGACTCACATTTTCAATCATTCCAAACCATTTCCCTATTTTATTTAAATATTATTTATCTGCTGATTTTTTTTACTTTAAAACTGACTTGTTTTTAGGCAAACCATACTTGCAGAACAAGAAAAGCAACTGCATTTTACCTTAGAAATGATTTTTTGGTGACCTTTGGCAAAAATGTTACAATATATAGGCCCCCAAATGAAATGCTTCATTCCTTAGCTTAGCTAATATAGTGAATTTCATTTTTAATTCTTATTATGGAAAATTTCAAGTTTATACAAATGTAGATGGAATAATATAGTGAAACCTCACATATGCATTATCGGGCTTCAACAATTATCAACCATGGCCAATCTTATTACATCTAAACCACCACTCTCTCACCCTGCTATTTTAAAACAAAGCCCAAATATATAATTTCCTATTAAATATATCTGTGTATATGAGTAATAGAGAAGTACTTTTTAAAAAATAGTCATGTTGGGGGCTGGCCCGGTGGTGTTGTGGTTAAGTTTGCACACTCTGCTTCAGTGACCTGGGGTTTGCAGGTTTGGATTCCGGGCACAGACTCGCACACCGCTCCTCAAGCCATGCTGTGGCGGCGTCCCATATACAAAATGGAGGAAGATGGGCACGCATGTTAGCCCAGGACCAATCTTCCTCAGCAAAAAGAGGAATATTGGCAATAGCTGTTAGCTCATGGCCAATCTCCCTCATGAAAAAAAAAAAGTAGTCATGTGGCACAATTTTTTAAATCAAAACAACCCTTCTTGTTTACTGGTGATGTCTTGCAATCTTAGAGAAAGTTGTGTAAGCACCGGGGTGAGTAGACCAGTGCATACTTTGAAACCTGATTGAAAGGGCACCATAGGTCAGCCAGGTTCTATCAGGAAGTAGTGTTAGGTAAACCACGGGTGTTAAGAGGAAAGATATTTGAGCAAAACTGGGCAAAATGTAGGCTGGAAGATTCTCAAGGAAACAGGCAAAGAAATGACAAGAAGGTGCAATTTTTTTTAAAAGAGAAGCAATTTTATGAGGGTTGGATTGAAGAAGGCAGAATATTGGAGTTTGAGGATGACAGTCATGTAAATCAACAAAATTCAGAATATAGGAAATTCTATAGGACAAATGACTGGGTTTCGTCATCAAATAAATTTCAAGGGGAAAAAAAGAGATGAGAAGTGGTTGAACCTATGGATTAAAACAGACTTAAGAGACATATCAACCAATGTGTGTGAACTCTGGATTTGGCTTCAAACAAACTAACAGTAAAAGAAAAAAGAGAGACAATCAGAGATATTTGGATACTGCCTGGATACTTGATAATATTAAGGAAATGTTGGTTTATTTAAGGTGTGATAATATTTTAGTTATTCTTAAAGACTTTTATTTTTTTGAGATACATACTGAATCACATATGGATCAAATTATATGATGACTTGGATTTGCTTGGAAATAATCTAGTAATGATTGTAGTGGGAGTAGCAGGAAGGAAAAGTGTGGGTATAGATGAAAAGCAACAAACAAGTATTGACAGCTGTTGAAGCTGGGTAAAGATGGGGTGTCATCATACTATTCTCTACTTTGGGAAATGTTAGAAATTTTCCATATTAAAAAGGTTTAATTTTTCTGGTTTAGAACGACTACCTATATTTTTCCTGATATTCTTCCCAAAAATTTGCAAGCAGAAGGAAGATACTATAAATTCCTTCAACCAAACAGAAATTTCTATTAACTAGCACTTTTGAGTTTTTCCGTTATAGGTGAAGTTAACAATGGTAGCCTATGGCATTCTGAAACATTGAAAGATTAAATTATGTTCAATAGAATTTTGGTTTTAAAATGGATCTTGCTGTCTTCTAATTCTTTAAAAATTGACAATCCATGGCGGGTATAATTTCCTCTTAACCAAAACATTGCATTCTCTAATCATGCAACAAAGAGTTTTTCCATATCTTTAGTTAGACAAGTGAGACTTCTGAGCAGAATTTTCCTCTTTTGTGCCTGTGAAATTTATGCATATCCATGTGCACGTGTGCACCTCACCCAACTTTTGAGAACGTCTTTTGGGAGGGGGGTGTTATTTTGAAAAACACTTGTACACACAGAATTCCAATTCCTTAACAAAGAGTAATTATGTAAGATATGGCCCCAGGAGCAGGATAAAATCAGAATCTGCATGTGACTGCATCTGTTCTCCCAAATCCAATGTGCCTTGCTATTTATTTAAATTATTTTCTGTTCTGTTTATAATTGCATGCTATGGTCTAAACACATCATATTTAGATCTGTAACGCAAAACACGAAAGAGGTTTGCTTAGACATCAGTGTAACCAAAAAAAGTGCTAATGGTTATGCCCTTGATTTGATTGAAGCCATGCTTCAGTGAAACATCAACCAATTTGTAGAGGAATATCAGAAAACCTAATAGTTTACATCATGTAGCTCAAACAACCAGTTAACTCATTGAAATTTTCACTTTTCTATGGTTCCAGCTTGTGTTTGTAAATAGCTTCAAGGATAGATGACTCATCATGAGACTATTTTTATTACTCTTTGAAGCTAATGTCTAGCATTTGTTCCCTTCTTCATAGAAATTCTTCCATCATTTGATTACCTCTTGCCAAAAATAAACTCTGTGCCAAACCACACATATATCTATTAGATCTGAGAAGGGAAGACTCATTCTGTTTCAACCTCTTTGTGTCCAGTCTCAGTGGGTGGGCAACTGGGGATTCTTTCCTCTTGGTTGATAGGCATAGAGGGACCCTGTCCCGTCTTATGGCAGCATTAGGGTTGACAGACACAGAGAAGCCTAAACATTCAACTTTTGTGGTTTGCATCCTCCACTCAGACCATAATCCTGTTAATTTTGTAAAGTCTGAAATCTCGTTTACTGAAGTCCTCATTAGCAATAATCATATTCGTGGTAGCCTAGCGCAGTGCCAAGCACTTCACATGTATCAAATCAGTGATACCCTCGCCTTTGGGGTAGGTGTTATTATTATCCTCATCTTGCAAGGGAGGCAACTGATGCTCAGAAAGATGGAGTAACTTACCCAAAGACCAAAGCTGGTGAAGGAGTGGCTGAGCCAGGACTCAACCCCACGTCTGACAGCAGAGCCTGGCTCCTAATGACGTTCCACTACCATTGGGTACCTATTTTGTGTCGGACACTATTCCTAACAGGATCCCAGTCTTCCAGACTTGGGACTGAACTGGAGAGCTCAGCATGGGAGCTGGCGCAAATAGAACAGGTTCATGGAAGAAGAACGGTGTGACGGCAGAGAGGGGAGGGGGTTCCAGGCAGGAGAAGAGCCTGGCTGAGGTTGACCCTGACTGCCAGGTTAAGGAGTTTGTACTTTATGAAATTCTGGTATAAAAAAATAATGTAAGCATCGTATTTGGTTTCATTCTTCAAAGTGTAGATACTGCTATAGTATTACAAAATTGTTCGAGAGTAATTGTACAGTGAATGCTTGCTTTTTGTCTACATTGATATAGTACATGAGGCATTTCTATCTTATTTTTTCTTCAGAGAAGCTCTAGTTCTTCTCCGTAAAGACAAAGTTTAAAAAACAAACCCTCCCATCACCCCTTAAAAAAAACAATGCCTGCAATGTTGGGAACCGTAGTCTCTGCGTTTACATTTCATGTCACACCCCCTAAGGACTGTCATCATTAGTCAAATAAGTAAACAGCACAATGTAAGAGAGGGAAACAAAGTCCAGTGGGCCTTTTGTTCAGTCTCCCGATGTACAGAGAAGTGTTCTCTCCCTCCAGATTACAGGCCTGAGTTACCTGCGCTCCCACACACTGTGGGACCCTATGGTCCACGCACAGGAGATGAGACCCAGAAGAACAGCCTGCAAAGTGACATGAGGTAGCTAACGTTTACACAAAATAAAATAAATCACAAAGACAGCACAAACGATTCTATTCCGTTTCCAAAGATTCAGTAAAGCAGATTTGCCTATAAAAAGAGCTATAAGTTATTTTAGTTATGACGGTCTTTCGTATGTTTAGGCTTTGAAACCAGCATCTCCTACCTGCCCTCCACCCTCCTGCAGGGTTTGGGAAAAGGAATATTTTTCTGGTAACAGAAATCATTAGAATGGAGACTCAGGGCAGCACCCTCAGTTAGACTCGGGTCTAGTCAGGGCTCTGGACTGATAGTTTGTGTTATTTTGTGAATTGACAATATGTCTCTGAAAGCCAAAATGTGATATTCTAAAAACTCAAAGGGGTATTTACACCTTCAGAGAGTAGTGGATATTTTGTTCTCTCCTCCCCTTGGGGGGTGGAGAGGGGTGGGGGGAGAGCTCTCCCATAGGTGCTGGCTGAAGGGAAGGATGCTCCTAACTCCTCTAGGGAGTATTGAGAAGTGATGCACTTCCCTTAGCTTCTTACAGCTGCCAGTGCCCAGGTTCCCCATGCTGGTGGGCATTCAGGTGAAAGATAACATCTTCATTTTAAATCAAACCTGACTTAAGCAATGTCTTGGAGAGGCTCCTCCCCCCAGCAGGTGGGGTGAATGCCAGAGTAGTATAAAACTGACAATCTCTTGAGAGTTGACGGTTGCCTTGTGCCCAAAGATGCTGTTTTGACTCTGGGTGACCCTGTCAAACTGAACAGCCACTTGCTGTCATTTCCAGCCATGCCTCTGTCCCTGAGTTATCAGCTATGTGACTGAGCAGAGACTGGCAGGGAATTCCCTATTGCAGAGGCATTGTTTTTATTAGTTTCAAGAAATCTGAGTTGTCTTAATTAAAGGCAAAAATCACGGGATAGATTATCATATGGGTGTGGAAATTTTAAAAGGTGCCCAATTTTATACTTTATTGTCTAAATACACACTTTTCTCTACCCTATTCTTTTTCTCTCTTCCAATCTTCCAGTGGCCTCTGTCTTAAATGATGATGTAGTTTATCCATCCTTTTGATCTATCACACACAAATGTCATTTTGAACAGAAAAATTTATTCAAATTTTGTCCTCACACTTTTCACCTCACCAGGCATTCTCAGTATCTCTTTAATCCAACTGAAGTTCTAAATAAGTCTATCAACAGAGAGGAAAAAACATACCACTAAATATAGTCAAGCAACTGAAATATTACTCAGCAACAAAAAGGATCAAACTATTGATACAACTCAAATGGATCTCAAGAGCATTATGCTGAATGAAAAAAATCAGTCTCAAAAAGATCACATATAGTACGATTCTATTTATGTAACATTCTCAAAAGGAGAAAAATATAGAGATGGAAAACGTCTGGTTGCCAGGAGTAGGGAGAAGGAGGTGGGTGTAATTATAAAGGAATAGTACAAAGGAGAGCTTTGTAGCAATGGAAGTTTTGTATCTTGGTTGTGGCAATGTTTGCACAAATCTATGCATGTGATAAAGTGACATAGAAATGATACACACATATTGTACCAATGCCAACTTCCTGGTTTTGATATCCTAAGAAAATCAGGTCCCACGTAACCATTGGGAGGAAACTAGGTGACAGAGATATGGGGCCTCTCTATGTCACCTTTACAACTTCCTGTGAATCTATAATTACTTCCAAACAAAAAATTTATATGTAAGTCAACCAACCATATGGACTCCTCTGCAGAGCAAGTATAAATATAGCAGAGTGACACATGCCAAAAAAGCGTCAGACATTTTTTAAAAATGTGCTGTTACTAAAGAATTGCTTCCAAAAACAAGAAGGAATAAAATAGTGATGAAATGTGTTCTCAGGACTATAATAAAATCGCTCCATTTATGTAGCGCTCTGAACCATTTGATTGCTTTTCAGGCGTTCACAAAGCAAGACTGGAAACACAAACCCTTCCAGTTAGATCACTTTAACAATCAAGGGCGGTTTGGTCCTAAAGGTTACAAGTACATTCTGCATGCATGTACCACATTCCTCCCGTTTGGAAAAATTCCAGGAAACAAGACCATAGCATGTGTAGCCCCAGGTAACACGTAGGAAATGTTTCTTAAAATAGCAAGGGCCACCACAGCCTCTCTCCTTAATGAATTCCTCCCTCTCCTTTCTTTTTCAGTTCTTTAATACTTGTCCTTCCAAGTTCATCTCACTCCCACGCGGGGCCTCTCTAGCAAAGTCGGAGCAAAGCAGGCAAACCTGTAAGCAGTGCGGTGTCCCGAGGCAGCGGCTTCCCGAGGTCCTTCCTGCGAGCCACCACCCAGCTCATGCTCCTCGCGCCCCGGCGACCACCCAGGACCCGCGCGTCACCCGCGAGCCGCGAGCCACGAGCCACTAGCCACCAGCCACCGTGGGAGATGCTGCTGGGCGGCCTGCCCCAGTACCAACACTGCAAAGAGAACAGCAGCCTCACCAGCTGTCAGCCTAAGCCGCCTCTTGGTGAATTACATCTTTTTTTTCTTTTGCTTCTTTAACATTTTTATAGTACCCTGAGTGTACCCAGTGTTATAAAATTATGCCAAAACAAAGAACAAAGTCCTTGTCCTGAGGAGTATGTAGTGTAAAAGGCACGAATGACGCAAGGCAAAATGATAAGGCAAACATAGTGTGGGGAGAAAAAGTTAGGAGTGAAAGGGAAGTTAGAATCAACAAGACTTTCAGTGGACCAAAAAACGGAAAGGCTAAGCCAGGGCCTTTACTGCTCACAGCAGAAAAAGAAATAAAGATGTGCAATAATTGCAATAGTAATAGTAACATTTTTTTGAGTGTTTCTTATGTGCCAGGCAGTATCATCGAACCAATTCTATCAGGTAGGTACTATTATTATATCTAATTGGAAAACCAGGGTTTCTTTTAGCTGTTTAATTTAACAAACACCTCTAATGCTTACAAAGTGCCAATTATGGTTCTAAATACTTTACACATATTAACTCATTGAATCCTCATAAAATCTTTATGAAGTAGGAACTATTTCCCTCATTTCACAGATGAAGAGAATGAAGCAGTCAGGTTAAATGACTTGCTCAAGGTCACTGAGGTAGAAAGTGGGAGGGCCAAAATTTGAACCCAGGGAGTCCAAATGATAAAGCCAAGATCTGAATCCAGATAGCTCAACTCTGATGGCACTCGGCTTCCTATCCACACAGCCTGACGCACAAGCCTGCATACTTAATCACAGGCATCAATGTACACTGAATAAATAATTTAAATTTAATTTGAAAATACTTATATTGACTATCAACAATGAACAAATTCACTTTGCAAAAGCCTTTAATATTGCAATGAAAAAGTGTTCAGTTGAAGAATAAATCCTGTTAAAAAAAAGAGAAAGATGCAGGTTTTCCTTCATTCATTCAACAAACATGCATGAGTGTCTGCATATGCCAGGCACTACGTGAGGCACCAGGGCAACAGCAGTGACCAAAAGACACGAAAATGAGAGAAAACAAGGGAACTGGAGCTGCTGTTCATTTTAATGATGGATACACACTAGTTTTATCAGGAGTAATAGGGGCCAATAGCCAACAGGAAATAATGAACTTTTCAATCTTATTACGCAGGGAATGAAGTTATTCTGGGCTGGCCAGTCCTGCATCAGTGTTACATACTTAGTCTTTTCTTCATTTTCTCTCTTCTATTTCCTTCATTTTAATTACGACAGTGAGAGGAAAACACATTGTCAAAGAACATTTAGTATAGACATTTGTTAATATTTCTAACAATGCTTTGCGTGGCAGATAATCATAATAATAACAGCTATCACATATTGAGCGCTTACTCTGTATCAGGCATTAGTCTAAGCATTTTACCTGTGTTAACTCATTTAATCCTCATAACAATCTCAGGAGGTAGATGCTACTATGATCCTGATTTTATAGGTGAAGAGACTGAAGGTCAGAAAGATTAAGAAACTTGCCCAAAGATATAATGCTAAAAAGTCGTGGATTTAATGTATGAACGGAAATTAGGTTTTAGATTCTTTGTAGATTCCATTTACCCTTTGAATTCCCTTCCTCATAACAGTATGAGTAAGAGTATTTTACAAGTGTGGAAATGGTGGAGAGGCATGCAGACCTCTGATCCTGGAATGAAAAGTTGGTATAAAAGATTCCTAAAGAAAGAAGAAACATGGGGAGTTAAGTTTTCAAAGTCTATTATCAAAAGCCAAAATCTTAACTGGCGTAAATATCTACTTTGGAGATAGGAGGGACAGTTCATTCCCCCAACTCACCTTATTTTTTGAAAATACATTTTTATTTCCTGACTCCTTATAATATAGTAAAATAAAAAATAAAACCAATAAAAACTAAGATAAAGAGAGAACCCTCTCCCACCACCAGCATTTGTTTGGAAGTCTTCTTCACGACTATGTGGGTTGTATCTATGCTAAAATAAGCTATCCCCTTGAGAACAAGAAACATAATTTGGTTTTCCCATACAGGGGACAACAGAGTCTCGTCCTTCCATTTGAGCTTGGATTTTAAAACACTAACATTATAAGGAATCTAAAAAACTATAGTTCTCTATTATAGGGCCATAATAAAACGATAAAATAATAAAATGAATCGCTAATTCCTGTATTCAGTCATTTTGTCCACAGTTCACTTCCAAAATCCAAGGGAGGGGCAGAGAGCTATGGGACACTTGCAGAGAGAATGTGCAAGAACCTCCCAGACCACGTCTTCCGCCTCGTCTACCTTCTAGACCACACCTCCCTCCCAGCCCCTCCCCTAGCATTCCCCACTTCCCAGAACTGAACTCTTAAATTCCCAAGTGGCTCCCACCTTCTCCTTTCTCGGTTCAGGCTGGTCTTTCTGTTGAGAATTCTCTCCCACTTCCTCCACTTCTTTGCCTGGCTAACATTTATTTCTGCTTCAAAACCCAGCTCAGGCATCACCTGGTCTTGAAATGTTCTCTGACCCCTTTCCTAAGCCAGGTTCAGTGGCAGAGCGTTCAAATCTGATCTTTCCCTGGCCCTTAACATGCTGTTAATGCAACTGTTTGCTTATTTATTCTTCCCCCCACTAGACTAATTCATTTATTCAACAAACATTTCTTGAGCACCTAGTCTTTGCCCAGGACAGTGGTAGGTGTTAGGGAGACAGGCATAAAAGAAATTCCCTAACACGGTTCCTGGAAGATAGTAATACTCAATGATGGTTTGTGGAATGAATGAATGGAATTAGGTCATTACAAAAATAGTGAAGGAAGTCCAGAGGAAGATTAGCAGTCCCATGAAAGTGATTTGGTTTTTTCCGTTCTCCTATCTCTCGCTTCCTTCTTTGTTGTGTAACATCTTTCTAAGTCTCTTCTTTCCTTAAGTTTTTGTTCTCCCAGTAGTGTTGATCTTACTGCTGTCTTTACTGGAAGGAAGAACTTGGGCGTAAGAGGGACTGTCACTTCCTAGCTGTGTGACCCTTGGCTCTTTCCTTAATTTCTCTGAGCTTCAATTTCCTGCTCTGTAAAATGGAGCTAACAAACACCCATGGTATGGAGAACTGTGTGATGATGAAATGTGATTCACATATGTAAAGGGCTTAGGTCAAAGGCTGGCTTCGAGAGTCCTCCTTTCCTTTCCTTTGTCTCTTCCCTACTCCCACCCCTCACCCTTCCTACAAGATGTCATCAGGGCGGTGGTGGCACGCCAGATGATTTCAGGTGATCCATGGAAGTGCATTTTAAAAAACTCTATTATTATTTTGATATATATTAAAAATATGTAACTAGTGATTAAAACCCATTAAACCTTTGATTTTTATAGAATTCATTGCTTTGATATGTAAAAAGTAAAAAAAAAAAAGGAGTTTAAGTTTTTAAAAATAGTTAGAAAATAATAATGAGTCAGTACAAAGGGTAAGGGGGAAAAAACGGAATAGGTACCTGAAAAACACTGCAGAAATGAACAAAGACAATGACATAGAAGAAGAAAAACATTTAACGCAGAAGTCCACATGGTGCTATATTTATTATGCCTGCCCTCAGCGTTTGATAATCTGATAGTAACCATAGTTATACTATGCATTTTTCAAATGTCACTTATTAAAAAAATCCAGTCCTGGGGCTGCAAAGATTCAGTCTTGAGCTGCATGATCATGTCTTTGGATAGGATTAGTCTGTAGTAGATCAAGAAGTCAGCTTTGGGTCCCTAGAAGTCACCTGTGCAGTTCTGCCCGTGAAAAAGTGCAAAGTGAAAGAGAACTGTTCATTTACATTGAAGAATAATGAATGTCCAAATAGAATTTTCCAAAGATGTTCTGTGTCCCCATACTGTGTGTCTTCATTTCCTGATCTATAAAATGGGTATCATAATAGAATCTCTCTCATAAGGTTGTTATGAGGGTCAAATAACATAAAAGAAGAGCTTAGTAACACATAAGGAATATAATAATTAATATGTATGGGTGAGCCATTATTATCATTAATCTAGTAGACGCTAGCCTCCTGCGAACTCTGGCAGAAGAGCTCCTATCCCTGCAGCCTCGAAAGTTATGTATCCCCTTTGCCAGTCTTCCTGCTTTTTGATGTTTTGTGATAAAATTAGCCCAAAAATCTTCCTGACTCTGAACACATGGTATTCAGTAATTTGGGAAGATCAGATATTCTCTTTAGTGTCTCTGTCACAAACTTCTACCCAGAACACAGATTTTCTGTAGATTGATTTTTTAGAATTTGAGAGAGTACATCACACACACTCAACCATTTCTTGTGTTCTGTATGGGAGAGTCCACTAATATCACCGACTCATTAGGGACTTGTTTGGGGTGGGGACAAAAAAAAAAAAAATGAGAGAGAGAGGACTAATTTCCCCACCCCAGCCCCACAAAAAAGTTAAGGTCTATAAAAGGCAATAACCAAAGTTGAAACACATGGAAGCTGTAGCCCTAGTTACCAGGCCCTGGAAATTGTGATCTAGGTGTAGGATGCTCTCTTTACAACATAAGACAACTCAGTCATCATGATTATGTCTGCGCTGCCTGGAAGCAAAAAAACATGGATATAGGAAACCAGGAAATTGGGAAACAGGCCATCCACGGTGAAGTCCGCTGCCTCCTCTCCTTAAGGGTGAGAAGCTGTGCAGCTCCCAATGGATAACAAAGAAAGCAGGTCCGCGAGCCTCGGGGGAGGGGGCTGCGGTGGGAAGAGGGCAGCCAGGGTCCGCTTACACCTCCAGGGCCCCGCTACTTCCTTCATCTCTTTTCTCAGGATCTCAGATCCCCCTGAGACAGGTAGAGATGCACTTTTCACATTGAGAAATACATATCAAGAGCCAACCGGTCCTCCTCCAGTGAAACCAGGCCCAGGTATCTAAAGGGTCCGCGGAGGACTGCGGCCCGGGATCTCCCGGCCCTCGCCGTCTCTCAAGGCCCCCAACCGCTACCCCCTCACTCCCCTGATCACGCCCTGGCACACTAGCGACCAAGTCTCCCGCGCCTGGGTTCCCAACTTAGTTCATCCCCTTCCCTCCAACCAAGTCAGCAGCTCGGCGCGCATCCCTGGGCTGGTCCCGGCGCGCACAGAAGGGACACTCTCTCCACCTCTCCCTGCTGCATCACTGAAAGGAGCTGGGGGACTCACGGGTTCCCTCACTCCTCGCCTTTACCCCCAGCCCGCGCCGACCGGGGGCGCAGCGCCCACCTGTGCCAGCGACAGGCGAAGCACCTCTCCCTGCTCGCTGCCCCCGGCGCACGGCTGGCTGGTCCCTGCGTTCAGCTCTCTCTCCTGGACTCCGGGGTGCTCCCGGCTCACCCTCCCAGGGATCCCCTGCGTCCGGGCTCCCTTTTCCCTTCTCTCTTCCCTTCATTCTCTCTTCTCTCCATTTTCCCTCCCACTCCCACCCTCTTGAGGTCTGGCCTTTTATCATTCTTCCCTTCTCCTCTCCTCCGTGGGCTTCTCCCCTCTTCTCCGACGCCCTCTCTCCTTTCCCTGGACGCCACTCGCTTTTCCCGCTCCGTATTTCTGCACCGTCCCTCCCTTCTTTCCAGCGCGCCCCAGGCTTCTCAGTCCGACAGCGCCGGACGCCTCCCTCGGGACCCGGGCTCAGCGTTCGAACCCGCCCACGGCCGGGAGCAGAGGCCCCCAGACCCAGCACTGCTCTCGCCTGCCTCTTCCCTACAGGAGACTCCCCGGGGGATCCCCGGGCAGAGCCTCCGACCCGGGGAACTGCGCTGGCCTCCCGGGCTGCCCAGCTGTCAAGGACGACCGCTCTATTTTGAGTGCTGCACCCAGTCTCCCCGCCCGGCCTGGGTCCCGCGACTCGGGTAACACCTTGCCAGCAGGATCTCGAGGTGACGCAGAGCCAGCTCCCGCAGCGAGGTCGGGTCCCCTCCACCAGGCAGGCGGCGCCGCCACGGCGGTGGAAGCGGTCCCAGTACACCCAACTCGAAATCCAAGCGCCGAGGGAATCCCGGGGCCGCGGGCGGGGGTGCCCCACGCCCCAGCCACCCCCCTTCTGCCCCCCGGGAATAGGCTGCCTTGGCATAGCCACCTTTCCTTGCAAACGGAGTCACACATGAGCCTGCCCAGCCGGTCTCCTTTCCCTGCGAGTGCTCTGGTTTACTTAATTTCTAGTCAACCTGGTCATTAGCCTGCAATAACCCACGCAAAGTGCGATCCTCTAGAAAACGGAAAGAATAAATAGGGACCATCAACAAGGTATGACCAGCAGCAACGCCTAACCTAAGCCCCAGACGGTTGAGGGACTGGGCTGCACACGTGTGAGTGTCCCCGTGCGGGCACACACACACACACAAACACCCAGCCCGGCTGGGATCCAGCCACAAGTTTGCACATTGACACGTCTCTAAAGTCCAACAGAAAATATACAAAGCTCCACTCACCTGCCTCTTTTTCTACTCTCTTCCGATTAGGATCCAGGGGAAGTATCGGAAAAGGGTGGATAGAGGGACCCTTCTTTCTTTTCTTTTCGCCTTCCTAAAGAGTGGAAATTTCCATCGTATGATAGGGGGCGGCATCCCCAGTGTCGCGTTTCCTGCGGACCCTCCCTTCGAGCCCAGCCGCCAATCGCCAGGCGGCAACCTGAGATGTAAACAAAAGCATCCTCCCAGGTGGGGCTGAGTTGTCCAGCTGTCCCTCAAGAGGGAAGCCTGGGAGCTGCGAGCCCCTGCGCTTCCTTCCTGGGTCCCCAATAACAGAGAAAGTCTTGGTGTGAGTGAGTTGGTTATTATTATTAGTACTAGTATTTTTGACCATTAAGTTTCTTCATTAGTCAAGGTTGCTCTTATTGGATCTGTCCTACATGCAGGAATACAGGTTGATCTTCATTTTGAGGTCTGTAAAAGGGTCTCTCAGGTTGGTGACTCTAAACTTCCTCCAGGTTTGTGGATGTCAAACCTCAACTTGACATAAAGGGAAAAAAATAAACATTTGGGGAAGGGGTACAAATGAAACACCTGTCATTCACGGTAAAAGTTACTTTATGCAAGAGCCAAGCAGGGAATAACTTGCTACCACCTAGCCACGGGTAGGGGTCTTTGTGGTGATTTTTTTCCCTGGGATTTCAGTTTAAGCATAATCCTCAGATATATGAAGAAGAAATTAGGATATAATAAGTAGCACTATAATTTTAATTCCTTTTAGTAAAGGCACTACCTACCATTTTAAGGAAAACTTTATATTAAAACCATTTTCAGATGTTAACCAGAATTCTTGTTTCAAAGAAGGCCCATGTTCACAACCTCCTGTTTATTTAGTACTCATTTGTCATTCTTTAGGGAAAAAAAATCTTCTCGTATGGAGACTTGACCCTACAGTTTAGCAAACTCACCAGGCAACACAAATTCCTTTCTGAATTCTCTAATATTCAATTGAACTTGATTCACAATGGTAAGTCTCACTGTTTGTTCATACCATGAATACCCAGAACCATCTCATTTTACAGTTCCCATTAGCTAAAACACCAGCAGCACTTTAGCACCCTAAAAAACAGGATAACAACATCAAAAATCCACCCAGATGATGTATAATAATCAGGAACATTAAAAACACGACATTAATGCACACATCCACACATCAAATTGTACTAAAACCACCCAACGAGGAAAATTCACTAGAAAGATGATGCAATAAATATCTTCACTGGAGTTACTATTTTGGAACTTAGAAAAAATAGATAAGAAGCAGTATATAAGAAATATTTGTTTTATGAAAGCTGATTATCTACTATCTGACCAAATATGGTATACTTCTTTAGTTTCTCATAACTACAAGTTTCCATTTTGTGAAATTAGAATACATCAGAATAATTTTGAAGTCCCTATAAGCTTGTGGAAACTAGATTATCTTTACACCATCACACTGTTCCATTGATTCTTATTTAATAAATATAAGCAGCTTTTACTAAGCTACTAAAATGTCAAAATTGGTAGGATTGGGAGAGGGTTACTGAGAGATCAAGACAGGTATATATTTCTCTCTGCCTAACCTGAGATTTAGTAAAAGCAAAACCCAGGTATCTAAAAGGAAAAGCCATTCCAGAGAAAGTGCACCTGAAGATGGGATCAATGCATTTCTAAGCCAGATACTAGTTTACTGTGCAACTGCTCAGCTTTTTAAATGAACTGCTTATGTAATCAATTCTTGACATTTATATCTTAGCTAGTACAGAAAAGATCAAAAACAGTGATTTATTGCCTAATTTATTAGAGAACTATGGGTTACCCATCTATACATGCTGTTAATACTAATCAGATCATAGGTTGAGGTAAAATGAGTTGCATTCGTCTATAAAGCAAGGAAGTGCTGAGTAAAGGTCAAATTTGTCATCCTTTGTAGCTACTGCACATCATTAGAGTTTTAGAAGAGCTCAAAGCAATGTCTGGGTGGTGCGAGTCAACTGACAGCCGTTATCTCACATGCTGCAGTCAAAAACTTGAGCTATTAATGGCTATGCTGAATTGACTCAACAGTCCTCAAGGCTGTGTTTTAAATCAGTATTTGAAAGAATATGGAGCAGCTCTCACTAGCAACATGAATATCTCTGCTGGACCACATTGTGAAACACATTTTGATTTATCATCAGATCGTTGAGTCTGGAGCAGACTGCTTGAGTCTGAATCCCAGAGCCACCGCCTACCAGCTGCACAACCTTGGCCACGGTGACTATTTCAGTTCTTAGTGACACAGATCCTCCATCTGAAAAATGGAGAACGTTTCTTGATACATTATTTTCCTGACTTATGTTCTTTTCAGACAGTACTACACATTCACCTAGTGATAGAGGAAAACAAAATGTTTGCAATCCAGAACAAAGCTTACAGAGCAGTTAGAATTTACCAGCATTTTGACAAAGCTGAATTGATTGAAGCTCTCCACTCTAAAATTATATTAACACACTGGTCCTAGAAATGGTTATTGGTTTTGCTGTGGATGCTTTTGTTTTAAGAAAAGTCTGTATAAAAAATATTCCCCAAATATATTCTTTTAACTCAAGCTAAAACTTGAAAACAGAGTTCTACACTCCAATAAGTTTGGAAAACACCATGTTAAAGTTTTGGTGGGGTTCCTCAGAGGTTTGAATCAGTTTCTTTAAGTTGAGATGGAGCATGCAGTATTGAGAAGGAGCATGAGCCCTTTTTGGAGGAACATCTCTAAGATCTAACGATCCAGAGAACAGCCACTACTAAATTTTGGTATAAATGAATGCCTTAGGAAGGAAACAGAACACAATTATTATTCAAATATGGTACGTGTGAAGTTTCTTGGTTTATGTATTATCATTGTGAAGTTTGATAGCAGTGATTTTAGTAGGCTTTTGTATATTTTTCTTTGATAGTACTTTTAACATGGATTATTTTTCTAGTTAATAATTATTATGATTAGTAAAGTGGCTTTAGGTTACAAAGCACCATAGCATATGTTATGCCACTTGATACTAAAATAAGCCAACCATGTAGGTATTATTATTTTCCCCATTTGGTGGGAGAGGAAAGTGAGGTTCAGAGAGCTTAAGTGACTCTCCAAAGACACAGAGCCAATAAGTGACAGACTAGAGCATGAACAAGGTTTTCTGGCTTCAAATTCAATGTCTCCCCTTCCACAGCTCACCTCCCTTTTTTTCTGAACATTTTCTTTACTAAAATTGATTGCTGTTTTCCTGCCTACAATCTAGCTAACCCTAAATGGCATGCTTTGCCATAAGCTTATAATTTTTAAAATAATTACTATAAAAGTAATGATCTGTTTTTTTATCATAATTACATGAGCCTCTATAAAGTTTTAATGTCAGTATAATGATTTTATTTTCTATGAATTTGAATTGATTTATGTGAGAAACTGAGTAATACCATGAATTAAATTTATGGTTGAGTTTCTTTAGTGTCATGTTCTCTAAATGGGCTACTATTTCTTACCGGTAGTAGGAAAAAGACACTTGAATAGATCACTCACTGTCACAGTTTCACACATGATGAAACAACTAGATATTGGATCTCAAAATAGAATTATCAAACGAGATCTAGGATCTTAGAAGATCCAACTCTAGTGTCCAAATCGGGATGTCAGGCCCAGACTCTGAGCCCATCCATGAGGTGAAAAGGGAGAGCAGAGCCCACGCTGCACCCTGACTTAGCTCAGAGGAAAACATGCATCATGTGGTCAGTATTCAATACTCAGCTGCAGGGAGGTTGGCCTTTGTCTCTCTGGTCTGGACATGGCACTACATGCACACAGCTGACCAGTCATTCACCTTCCGTTTGCAGCTTGACACTCACGGCACCGGTCAACTACACCCCTCTGTATACCCCCTGTTCTAAACACTCACTGCCTCCCAGCTCCCCAGTGCCATGGTCTTCCACGCATTGGTGCTTTTGAACACACTGTCTCCACTTCCTGGAAGCCCTCGCTCCCAGCTCTGCCTGTCAACTTCACCTTTTACTCATCTTTCAAGCCCCAGCTCATATGTCACCACTTAAGTGAATGAAACCTTCTCCAACTCCTCTAGCTATTTGTTTTTTCTTGGTAGGCTGGGAACATGGGGTGATTGGGAAGCTGGCAGAAAGGTGGGAAAAGAGAACTAGGATATTTTGGACAGAGAGAATTTAGTACTGACAACCACCCTGTGAAGTGAGTGTTTTTATCTCCACTTTTCAGGTGACAAAACAGAGAATGAATGAGTTAAGGGGCTTGCAAGAGGCAGAATTAGGACTCAGGTATATGTGATTCCAAAGCTGTCCCCATTCTGTTCCATCACTAGACTTGCCTTCATTTGGGTTCCAGAAGCACATCGTAGTACACTGTTGTGGCCCCCACCAGATTTCAATCCCTTAGCAGCCAGCCCCTGTGTCGTTCTTCTGTGTTCCCGGCATTTGCCCCAGCATTTGGCACATAGGTACTCAGTGGATATGTGTTGAACGAGTGAATGAACAAATGAAGAACACCCCTATGATTTGCATATCTTAACAAACACCATCTGTGCCTGAGTTATTTGTTAAATAAAGTTACCTGTGATTTATACCTAATTATATTTTGTATCTTCTATATTTTTCTCTAAAGTTAAGAGGCATCGTGATTAGGTGGCCAGTTATAATTTTGGTGCCCAGAGAGACAATCTATGATTGAGTCTGCCTGGCTACCAGCTACTCTGACCTGCTTTGCACAACTGGTGTTTGAACAGAGACTGACATTGAGTTGATGTTGCCAGGTAACGCAATAGCATGGCAGCTTTCAGAAAACGATATTAAATTACTCTAAAAGCAAATGTTACCCTCTGTGATATCCCTTGAGAGTTAGAAACTTATTCATGTCAGTCTTAACTTCATTCTTCCTTTATCTGGAAAAATAAAAGGAAATGGCTTATCACCAAAAACTAGACCTGTTTAACGAGAATTATCACATTAAAAAAATGTGTGTGTGTGTGTGTGTGTGTGCTATGTTTACCAAATGTACAAGAAGTAGAACATGTGAAGTTAAACACTTTGTTTCTGATTTCTGGAACCAGCCTCCTAGGTTTGAATTCCAGCTCTGATACTTTCTAACTAATAACTAGTTGTTAGTTTTACAATAATTAGAAAAATTAACCTCTTTATGCTTCAATTTCCTCATCTATAACTTGAGGATAACAATTGTACTTATTCATAGAGTTGTTAAAAAAATTAATTGAATCACTTAAGGCACCTAAACCACATATCCTTAATCAAATGGAAAATGCTGATTATAGTCACATCATTTGTTAGTAAAAAATTCTTATAATTACCCCAAAACTTCATTCTATTCCCCTGGGCCTGCTTCCTCATCCTCAGTACAAGAGGGCGGACAATCTGATCCTTGCATCCCGTGCGATCTTAATGTTCTACAATTGCACAGCTTCTGGGTGTTTATTTCTTCCCTTGTTGCCACAACAAAACTTGAGTTTCCTTTTATTTGCCTTCTGAAGAGATGGAGAACAGGAAAATATTATTAATCTATTTTCTCAAGACTAAAATTTTCACAAGACTAAATCTAAAGTTTTCACAAGACTAAATCTAAAATAAAACAAAACTTGCGAAGTTCCATGAAAACATTTAGCTTTTAGTCTTCAAATGCAGGAGATGGATGGTATGAAAGAGGTCAGACTTCTGAGCTTATTTCTCCTTTGTCCTCCAGCATTTGGTTGTTCCAACGTTACAGTACTGCTTCTTTCTCATTGTACAATAGGTCATGCGCATGGATCCTCTTGAGACTGTAAGTTCTGTAGATGCTTTGTCAAAATGTATTTGCTGAATAAATAAATGGATGGATGGATGAGTAAATCAATTGATGCTTCTCTGTTTTTCCAGAAGCTTGAAAAGTTGAGTAATAAGTTCCTTAAAGATAGGAATGGAATTTTATCAAACCAAAACATTTCAGGTTGAAATATTACTGTGAAGAAGACTTTGGAATTTATTGGTTTTAAAATTATTACCTGGTTTTACTGGGAGCCTTATGTTACGTCAATGTGGAAGGGGGATATTCCTAACCTACATGGGCCGTTGGAGAAGTGGAGTCTTACTGGGGTGGTCTTCTGTGCCACTCCAGGCAACTGCCACTGACCTAGGGGGATTCTGCCTTGTATTCCTCTTGGGGGGCCAATGCTCTCCCAGCCCCTTCTCTGGTGGGGCTTTCAGCAAAGTAGGAGGTCTGGGATCTTCTCTTTCATGGCCATCCTACCTGGTCAGCCTTCAACGGCCTACAAATGCAGGAGTATGTAGATATGCCAAATTCTGAAGAGTGAGACACATCTCAGAAGGGTATTCCAAAGTGGAAGGAAGTTTGAAGGTTGACATTCTGACTAATTTTACTGCACAAATGAAGACTCTGACACAAAGCCTCTTGAACGCTGCCTTCACTTGCGGTGTTTCTCCCCTCTGGATTCTGCCTGAGCACAGGTGGCTCTCTACTCAAATCTGGTGACCCAGTCTCCTCCCTCAAGAAACCCAGTCTTGTCCACATTTGCTCATCCTCTGGCTTAATGATTTAATTGGGTACCTCCTTAGTGCTAGGTGTTAGGGACAGAACCATGAGCGAAAACAGACATAATCCCTGTCCTTGTGGAGTTTATAATTTTGTAGGAGGAAATATTTTAATCAAAGTGTGACACAAATAAATATAAAATGACAAAGACTGCAGTGAAGGGAGGATGCACAGGGTCTAGAGGAAGACTTCCGTGAGGAAATGACTCTTGAGGATGCGTTTGAGGAAAGTTTTTGTTTCTTAAGATGGTAGCAACTTTGGCATATTTATATGCCCACAGGAAGCCCATGCCTGCGGTTGAGACAGGATTCGAACTGGTGCTTCTGAGATGGTGGGAAGGGTGGATCTGTCTCAGGTGGAGTGATTGCCTTAGGTAGCAAGAAGGATGCCTCAGTTTTCTCTACTCTTTCTCTCCAGAGGCAGACAAGCTCTTGTCTCCAAAATGGGATAAATGAGGGGCCCTGATCCCCATTCTGTCTCCCCACCAGTGAGAGTCAAGGGCTGGCTGGCCTGTGTTACCATGTCCCCTGTGAATCAACAATTCTCACAGAGACATGCATTACTCATCTAGAGATAAGCAGAGTTACCCCTCCTTTTGCCTGATCCTTTAGGAATAACAGAGAATCCCACTCCACCCCCAGTATAGAGCTTTTGACTCTTTTTCTGCCCCGCCTTAGGCCAGCCACGTTGCACTAAAGATCATAGTCCACTGGTTCTCAGTGTTGTTCCCTTTGCTGTCTGAAGGAATGATCCAGCTTGATGGAATCTTTTTGACACCAGATCTTCTGCTGATGATTGATGTCAGAGAAGGAGGAATCTGTTAGTTCAACTTGCTGCAAGGAGTTCAGAGGGAAAAAAGATTCTTGTTCTTATAATAAGCCAGACTGTAAACTGGAGAGTGCGTCTGAGTGAGTTGGTAAGGAATGAGCTTCAAATGCTTGGACATTGAGTACCACTATTTTGAGGAGGGTCTGGTACATGAAACAGAGAGAGGTTCCTTTAAATCTTAAACAAACAAACAAAGAGTGGGAAAGTCAGTTTGAAACTGAGATTTACAGTCAGTCCCCGCATTTCTTCTTAAACTTATGTTGACATATTGCAGCACGTAGTATGTTAGGAAAGATGTGTTGCAATATTTAATGTGTAAAGGACAAAGTCACACCTCAATCCTAGGTTCTGGGTTTTGTGTTTTTTACTGTAATAAATTTTCATGCTAGCAGTTTACCTTATAATGTAAAGGGAAAATCTCCCCAGATAAACTTGGCCATCCCTATTCAAAGGTATGAGCTAGTACAGAAGTTTGTCAGATGATCACGGCAATTGGTTTCCAAATATAAATTTCAAATATCCTCATCAAATCGAGTCATCTTCTCATAAACCTGTTATTTTGTTACTCTGGCTCTCACTTTAAAATCATCCCACTACATAAGGTCCCCACTCTTTACCTAAGCACACCTCTCCTTAGGTTGGCCTTAGACAGAAGAGGTAAATTGGATGGAATGTGACTTGGCACACTGTCCTACTTTCCCCTTTGAGAGTCCTCTGGTCCCTACATGCCTGTCTATAGTCCTAATTCCTATTTTTTGTGGGACGAGAAAGAGCTTGCTGTCCATAGGGAAGGCAAACTCCCTACTTTGCTCCCTGGTGAAGTGTCCCAATCTCCAGACACCCCATTAAAACCAATGCCCTGGGCTGGCCCCGTGGCTTAGCAGTTAAGTGTGTGCGCTCTACTGCTGGCAGCCCGGGTTCGGATCCCGGGCGCGCACCGACACACTGCTTCTCTGCCATGCTGAGGCTGCGTTCCACATACAGCAACTAGAAGGATGTGCAGCTATGACATACAACTATGTACTGGGGCTTTGGGGGAAAAAAATAAATAAAATCTTTAAAACCAATGCCCTTTCTCTTGTTTTATCAGAAGCTTGTTCTTATTTAGGTATCAGAAGACTGAACATTTAAGGCAAACAGGTCTTTAGGTGCCACCTAAACCAAAACCCACAGAGAGTTACCTCCTCTGCTTGCTTGCTGAGTAAGCCCGGAAAAGAGCTATATTATGGCAACCTCAGAGGCGTCCTGATATGAGAGAGGCGTCACCCTTTCTGGAACTGACCTCAGCACAGAAAATGAATGTTTGGCATCTGTGTAACGTCTTCAGCTTTCTCTCATCCCATGAAAGATGGGGATGGGTGCGTGGGGGCGGGTGTCCCAGTGCCCTAACACTCTCATCCTTCTCTGTATCAAAACTTGCTCAGAGAAAAAGGCTTTATAATCCCACTGGCGTTAATGTGTGAGGACTCAAGCTACTATCTTTTGTTTATTAAGCAACAATTTATTGAACACTTACATGCTGCATAATGTCTAAGATATAGAGAGAAAAATTAGACATTCTCTGTTCTTAAACATTTATAGTCCAGGGGCTGGCCCCATGGCCTAGTGGTTAACTTTAGCATGCTCTGCTTCAGCGGCCCAGGTTCAGTTTCCTGGCACAGACCTACGCCACTCTTCAACAGCCATGTGTGATGATGACCCACATACAAAATAGAGGAAGATGGGCACATATGTTAGCTCAGGGCGAATCTTCCTCGGCAAAAAGAAGAAGATTGGCAACAGATGTTAGCTCAGGGCAAGTCTTCCTTAGCAAAAAAGAAAAAAAAAAAAGAATTTACAGACCAGCAGAGGGGAGCACACATGTAAAAATAATCATTCTAAATAAGAGTAATTGTTGGGGTGGGGTGGAGAACAGCATTGAGGAACATGTATGGAGGAAGAAGCAGCCTCAAGTTTCCAGTTGGAATATTGGGGAACATACCTCAATACGCTCCCAAAATCAACATGGTGGTGTTTAATGTTAATTATTCCTATTTGGCATTTGAAGGGGCTGTCTTTCCTAAAGATGTTTAATATTAACAGAATAACAAAACAATCTCTAGGCCAAAGGGCCTAGAATCTCTAACTATGGAATTTTAAGTACCAGGAAGGAACATGCTATATATTCCCGATTGCTGACAGGTCCATGCACAGGTTTGTACTAGAGTCATCTGGGGCATAGGGTAAAGCAGAACCTCCTAGACTCCATTCTGGAGAAGCTGATTCCATAATATCAGGCTGTGGCCCTTGGATCTATATTTTAATCACATAGCCCAGGTCATTTTAATGTGTAGCCAAGTTTGGAAACTACTGCACTATCTCTTGAAGTACCTGAAATTATACCAGGTCAGGGCATGTCTATTTTGAAGGCCAGCTCTCATCCTTTCCTAGGACTCTAGCTTAGCATCACAGAATGACTTAGCAGGCAGATTGGGTTCTTTGTGTTTCAGTGTCCACACTTGTTACATGGATGCTTCTTGCTCTGGGATCCTGGTCCATAAACTTCAGCAGGATAGGACCAAACAGCATGGGGTCTAGGACCAGATCAATGTTTTGTCAAGCAGGGTCCCTGGGTGGCCACCAGAATGAGAATTCCCTGGGGTACTTTTGAAAAATTCCCTAATCCCACCCCAGGCCTGTTGAATCAGAATCTCTTGATTGAGCAGGAATCCACATATTCAACAGGTTCCTCAAGTGGCTCTTGTTCCTACTAAGACTGAGAACATCTAGACCAGGCTCACCCACTGAGGAGACGGCTTTGAGGTCTGTGTTGGGAAAGTCGCAGGCTCAGCAGGCCAAATACAGTATCTAAAGAGTGTAGTGACAACCTGTTGTAGTGTGGAGGAGCAAGAGGGCCAAGCAAGAGGAGCAGCTGAGGAGGAAATTCTAGGGGGTGGTGTGGGGAGGGTGAGAGAGGCCCTGCAGTAGGAGACTCAGGAAGCACTTTGGTCATGGGGTTCTCTGAGCAGAAGGGCTCTGATTATGGCACTGGGAATTGGGGGCAGGACACTGTCTTTCCAAGGAAACTGGTGTCCAAGGCAGGCTCCCAAGAAAGAATTTAGAGGGAAGAAAGAATGTAGGGGACTCGATGTCAACTCTGGTATAACAGTGACTCAACGTGGAGTCCCTGAATGGAAGATTCCTCTGAACTGAGTTGAAATTGATTCTGCAGCTGGGAAATCAAATGACCTCTATGAGTAACAGGAGGTTTAAGGTGAGGAAGGGCAGGACTTGACCGTACTGTGTTACAGTAAGGCGGTGGTGCAGAGCAGGATGTCTCAGCATCCTAACTGCTGGAAGACAGTCCTGTACCTGAACTCCAGGGTAATCATTCTAGAGTACCATCTTCTCATAATATTTCGGTCTTACAATAAAATGATTATAAAGAGAATAGAACCCTGAGTAGCTGCAAAAAAGCATTCATTTCCATTTTCACTTATGAAAAGCAGTTGCTTTACATAGCCAATAAAATTAATTTGCATAACTTTTGCCTATTTTAATAACACTAGGCAATGAAATGAGAGAATGGAAAGGGTAGTACGTAACTAAGAGGAGACAAATAGCCTTTAGTTACAATGATCCCGATCTGGAGGTGCTTTTTAAGAAAATAGTATTTTATCTGCAATTTGTGTTATGTAAATTGGAATAAATAATAAATTTTTAAAATGTGAAATTAAGCAAAAGGATAAACTCACCTATTGTCTCTTTCTGCATGTCTAATGTATGAAGGCATTACACAGAACTCTAGCATCCTAGAAATGCATGTTCTGGGCCAGCCTTGGTGGCCTGGTGGTTAAGTTCAGTGAACTCTGCTTCAGCAGCTTGGGTTCAGCTCCTGGGCGTGGACCTATATCTCTCTGTTAGCGGCCACGCCGTGCTGGTGACCCACGTACTACAAAGACAGAGGAAGATTGGCACGGATGTTAGCTTAGGGCAAATCTTCCTCAGGAAAAAAAAAAAAAAAGCATGTTCTCTCACTTATAAATATTTATTGCCTATCTATTCTAAGATACAAAGTTCTACCACTATATAAGCTTAAACTTAACAGAGGATAATATAATACCATATGATATGATTCAATATATAATATCATATATAATGTAAAATGATATAATATTTATATTATTCACATACTATATATACTATTTACATTGTATATACATATACATTGTATACATATATTATTGCTGTATATACTATATACATATATACACATATATACATATATACACACATATATATTATTACATATTATATATATAAACATATATATATATATATAAAACGCCTTATCAAAGTAACATGAAGGTCTGGTTCCTCTCTTTCAAAGTGCCCCAGTTATTTCCAAGTATGTCCAAAGGGGACACCCCACACATGCCCTCGGACCAGCCACTGCAGTCAACCACAGTCACCATCCTGTTCCTCCTCCCTTGCTCTGGCACCTACTCCGCACGGGCAGTTCAAAGAGCCACTTGGAAAAGCTCCGAGAGGGACATCCTGGCCCATACCTATAGTCTGGTCTCCAGATGCTCAAGTGTCCACCAGGGCCTGGATGGGCTGGAACAGTGGTGGGGAGACGGACTTCTCTGTTCTGTGGGCCCTGGGCACGAAGCAGAAGCCACACTGGCCCCTGCATCCTCCCCCTCCTCCTGGCTCAGCCTCCAGTCCTCCAGCCATAATGCCTTCCTTGCATGTTATTGGCAGGAAATGAGTCGGGGGCAGGGGAGGGAAAGGAGGTGGGGCCTGGCAGCTCCTAGATTGGCAGCAACCGAGCCCCAAGTGTGACTTTCTCAACTGCTGAACCCCCTCCTGGGCTGTGCTTTAGCACTGGAGAGAATAGTCATGTTTTCTATCAGCTTTTAGGACAGCTACCAAGGAGTATTGCCTCTCATTCCTATGGTCTTTGAGGCAAACATTGCTTTTAGGCTAATGTTGTTTTACCTCTATGTAGGATAGGAAAAGAGGCAAGTATATAGGAATTGTTTAGAATGCTAATATTTAGTTAACTAAATTTTGCTCTTCCAGTGAATTATCTCTTATTATTGCTTTGGGAAACACATACAAAGATCTGATATTAAAATTCCTTTTAAAGTCACAGGGGATGTGGCTTCCCATGACTGCACATTACCAGCTCACAAATAAGTATAGTAACTAGTGACTTCACTCTAACAAAATAATCCGGACCTTTGTGGGGGCTGTGCTCTGTTTATGTTGAGAGAGGGCTGGAGAGAAAGGCATCAGCAGGCCTCAGGCCTTCACTCTAGGAACCTGAGGCCCCCAGGCCCTGCGTCCTGGACAGAAAGTTGCCCTCCCCTTCCCCTGGGCCAGCATGTTAAAGGCCAGTGGAGTGATGCTGGGAGGGGTAGGACAGAGGAGGGAGGGTGGGAGGATCTGGGGCTTCCCTGGCCTCAGGCTGGGGGCCTTTGGGGTCTCCGTAGCCTCACATCCCCGATACCTCAGTTTCTCTTCTCTGTGATGACCAGGGACAGACCCTCATGCTGAATCTCTAGGAATGTTCACTGTTTTCCACACCCGGGAGCCCATCCTTCTGCACTAAACTCAGGTGCAGCTGTGCCCCAAAGTTAACATGAAGACAAGATTCATGGCTACCAGAAAAGAGCGATGGATATACAGCCCTGCTCTTACATTTAAAAAAGAGAGAGCTCTCTAGGCTCTCCTGACAAAGAAAACACCCAAGAATCCCATGATTTGCCGTATTTCCCCAACTTCTGCATCCCTCTCATGTAGCCACCAAAAAGAAGTTTGGAGATTTTCTCTATCAGTAATACCTTTGCCTAAGTGCCTGGCCCCTGTGGTGAAAGATGCCTCAGAAACGCAGAGATGGAATTTCCAAGCAGCCATCTCAAACTCCTGCATAACTCCTCTCGTGGAGCTATTATTGATGACACTAATATACATGGGAGAAAAGGGAGAATCTGAGGAACTCAATGAGGTAGTTCTCTTTTACTTCCTCCTTTTGCAAAGTGAAAAGTTGACAAAAGTTTCATTCATTCAATGACTATTTCTTGAACATCTGTCTTCTTTATGCCATAACACAATATAAACACGAGGAGGGAGTGCAACCAATAAACAGTTAGCCATTGACGATTAGGTAGCTAGTAACTAAAGTTTTTTCTTTTTTGCAATTACTGATTATAGTTTTTAGTTGTTCACCTGCCCATTATTAACCGTGCTGCTTAGGCAATAAGGTACCTGACTCCAGCTAGGTTCCTATAGATAACATCTCTGGGTTGCCATGGTAATGGGTGTTTGAGCTGGTTTTTCAGGAATTAGGACCCCCTTGTCCAGTTCAGGCTGGTTGAGACCACCAACCCATCAATTGGGCCCAGGCAGATGCCCGATAAGTGACATTTTGATGTCAAGAGGCCAAAAACTCCACCCTCAGATCATGCTAATACCACCATTTTGTGAATATGTGTCCCTTGAAGAGGCGTGAAGTCTGACTAGGCTTGCGCAGATCATCAATTACCTCACCTCTCCTCACCTCCAATCATCTATCTCTACGCTTCAGACCACCTTGCCCCCTTACCTCATAAATGTCCCTGAGTCCCCATTTTCAAGGAGGCAGATTTGAAACTCATTCTCCTGTTTCCTCACTTAGCTGTCTTGTGATTAAAACCCTCTCTCTGTTGCAATCTTATGGTCTTGGTGTTTGGCTTTCTGGGTGACTGGCAAAAAACGAATCTGGTTCATTAGTTTTTTTATCTACAGGACCTAGCTCAAGTGTATTTTCTTCTTTGAAGCCTTTCCTGACCCAAACTCCCTCCTGAGTCATAACTATGCTTTGTTAAATATGTCATTAATATCACTTATTGCACTCATTACAGTTAATTGCTTGTATGTCTATCTCCCTAATAACTATGGGGTCTTTAAGACCAGAGACCATGTCTTATTTAACCTTTTAGGACATTGCTTGTACATTGTTGAGTACATTGCATGTATATATCCAATTAATTTCAGTTAATGAATGATGATGTAAAAGAACAAAGCTGGAGGTATCACACTCTCTGATTTCAAAATATACTACAAAGCTATAGTAACCAAAACAGCATGGTACTGGCACAAAAACAGACACACAGATCAATGGAATAGAATCGAAAGCCCAGAAATAAACCCACACATCTATGGACAGCTAATCTTTGACAAAGGAGCCAAGAACATACAATGGGGAAAAGAAAGTCTCTTCAACAAATGGTGTTGGGAAAACTGGATAGCCACATGCAAAAAAATGAAAGTAGACCCTTACTTTACACCATACACAAAAATTAACTCCAAATGGATTAAAGACTTGAATGTAAGACCTGAAACTGTGAAAGTTCTAGAAGAAAACATAGGCAGTACGCTCTTCGACATCGGTCTTAGCAACATCTTTTCAAACACCACATCTGACCGGGCAAGAGAAACAATAGAAAAAATAAACAAATGGGACTACATCAAACTAAAAGCTTCTGCACAGCAAAGGAAACCGTCAACAAAACGAAAAGACAACCTAACAATTGGGAGAAGATATTTGCAAACCATACTTCTGATAAGGGCTTAATCTCCAAAATATATGAAGAACTCATGCATCTCAACAACAAAAAAACTACCAACCCAATTGAAAAATGGGCAAAAGACCTGAACAGACATTTCTCCAAAGAAGATATACATACAAATGGCCAACAGACACATGAAAAGATGTTCAAAATCACTAACTATCAGGGAAATGCAAATCAAAGCTACAATGAGATATCACCTGACGCCTGTCAGAATGGCTATAATTAACAAGACAGGAAACAACATGTGTTGGAGAGGATGTGGAGAGAAGGGAACTCTCATACACTGCTGGTGGGAGTGCAAACTGGTGCAGCCACTATGGAAAACAGTATGGAGATTCCTCAAAAAATCAAGGATAGAACTACCATATGATCCAGCCATCTCACTGCTGGGTATTTACCCAAAGAACTTGAAAACACCAATTTGTAAAGGTACATGCACCCATGTGTTCATTGCAGCGTTATTCACAATAGCCAAGACTTGGAAGCAACCTAAGTGCCCATCAAGGGACGAATGGATAAAGAAGCTGTGGTATATATACACAATGGAATACTACTCAGCCATAAGAAACGATGAAATCCAGCCATTTGTGACATCATGGATGGACATTGAGGGTATAATGCAAAGTGAAATAAGTCAGAGGGAGAAGGTCAAATACCGCATGATTTCCTTCATTAAGTAGTAAATAATAACAACAATAAACAAACACATAGAGACAGAGATTGGATTGGTGGTTACCAGAGGGGAAGGCGGGAGGGAGGAGGGTGAAAGGGATAATTCGGTACATGTGTGTGGTGATGGGTTGTAATTAGTATTTTGGTGGTGAACATGATGTAATCTATGCAGAAATAGAAGTACAATGATGTACACCTGAAATTTTTACAATGTTATAAACCAATGTTACTGCAATAAACAAAAAATTTAAAAAAAAATAAATAAATAAAATAAAAATAGCCACAAAAGAAGGAAAAAAAAATATAATAAAATAAAAAAAAAATAAAGTATATGGGAGGATGTGCATAGGTTATATGCAAATACTAGGCCATTTTATATAGGGGACATGAGCACCCGCAGATTTTGGTATCTATGGAGCGTTCTGGAACCAGTCCCCCAGGGATACTGAGGGACGACTGTATATGGAAAAAAGACTCCGTGGACTATTAATACCAGAGTATAAAACAGTAATTAAGCCAACCGATATTTATTAAGCACTTCTTCAGTGCCAGGGACAGAGCTCTGTGGGGCAGGGAAGGGGGAGGTACGTAGCTTAATCCCTGGAATATAATAGGCCCTGCCCTTAGAGCCAGAAGCCAAAATAATTTAAATTAACAATTTAAATTTCAAATAATACTTCCTAAGTTGATTATTATAAGGAAATAACTAAATGAACACAAAAATAACTAAAAGAACATAACTGGATGAAGTAATTTTGTCTCGTTTTATTTATATTGAGAAATATTAGGATTACATTAAAAGGACTCAAGCAATTATTCAGATAGTTGAATATATCTAGACTTGGAAATATCCAAGAAGAATCGGCAGCATTTCTCCTGATATTCCCTACCATGTAAACATGTCCTTAGATTCTACATCTACAGTAAATTAGTGAAACAAATTAAAGAAGCTCAGATATTCAAGGCATTATAATTTTAAATGGTGGTAGTATCTAGATTTTATTGATTACTTTAAAGATTTCCCCATCAGAAACCTATCCTAAAATATTTCAATTCAAATGAGTTAATGTATATGAAAGCATCTAGCATCACACTTGCTAGACAGTGGATTCTTAATAAAAGTCAAAACAACAGCAGCAATTAACCCTATCTAAGGAGAAATAAAGCTCATGCTTTTCATTTGAAGCTATAGAAGTACAGAGCTTTACCGACTGAAAAAAACCTTGGAAATAATCTTGTCTAACTCCTTAATTTTAAAAGGCAAGGAAACTGAGGCCCAATGCCTTAGCCAGCTAGTGCCAGAGCCAGGATTAAAATCCAAGTCTCCTGATGGGAGACTAACACTTTTGCAAATTCTTTTGTTCAGCTAAATTATGAAAAAAAGAAATGAATCCACCAAAAGCTTTGTTTTCAACAAGAAGCCCTGACTCGAGGCAGAAGGCCAGACTCTTACTCCAGCTCTCACTAATTACAGCCTTAAGCAAGTCACCAAAGCTCTATGAGATTCAGTTTTGTTTTTTGTTTTTTTTTTAATTTTTTGTTTATTGCAGTAACATTGGTTTATAACATTGCAAAAATTTCAGGTGTACATCATTGTACTTCTATTTCTGCATGGACTACATCATGTTCACCACCAAAATACTAATTACAACCCATCACCACACACATGTACCGAATTATCCCTTTCACTCTCCTCCCTCCCCCCTTCCCCTCTGGTAACCACCAATCCAATCTCTGTCCCTATGTGTTTGTTTATTGTTGTTATTATCTACTACTTAATGAAGGAAATCATACGGTATTTGACCTTCTCCCTCTGACTTATTTCACTTTGCATTATACCCTCAATGTCCATCCATGTTGTCACAAATGGCTGGATTTCGTCGTTTCTTATGGCTGAGTAGTATTCCATTGTGTATATATACCACAGCTTCTTTATCCATTCGTCCCTTGATGGGCACTTAGGTTGCTTCCAAGTCTTGGCTATCGTGAATAAGGCTGCAATGAACACAGGGGTGCATGTACCTTTGCAAATTGGTGTTTTCAAGTTCTTTGGATAAATACCCAACAGTGGAATAGCTGGATCATATGGTAGTTCTATCCTTGATTTTTTGAGGAATCTCCATACTGTTTTCCATAGTGGCTGCACCAGTTTGCACTCCCACCAGCAGTGTATGAGAGTTCCCTTCTCTCCACGTCCTCTCCAACACATGTTGTTTCCTGTCTTGTTAATTATAGCCATTCTGACAGGCGTCAGGTGATATCTCATTGTAGTTTTGATTTGCATTTCCCTGATAGTTAGTGATTTTGAACATCTTTTCATGTGTCTGTTGGCCATCTGTATATCTTCTTTGGAGAAATGTCTGTTCAGGTCTTTTGCCCATTTTTTAATTGGGTTGGTAGTTTTTTTGTTGTTGAGATGCATGAGTTCTTTATATATTTTGGAGATTAAGCCCTTATCAGATGTATGGTTTGCAAATATCTTCTCCCAATTGTTAGGTTGTCTTTTCGTTTTGTTGATGGTTTCCTTTGCTGTGCAGAAGCTTTTTAGTTTGATGTAGTCCCATTTGTTTATTTTTTCTATTGTTTCTCTTGCCCGGTCAGATGTGGTGTTTGAAAAGATGTTGCTAAGACCGATGTCGAAGAGCGTACTGCCTATGTTTTCTTCTAGAACTTTCACAGTTTCAGGTCTTACGTTCAAGTCTTTAATCCATTTGGAGTTAATTTTTGTGTATGGTGTAAAGTAAGGGTCTACTTGCATTTTTTTGCATGTGGCTATCCAGTTTTCCCAACACCATTTGTTGAAGAGACTTTCTTTTCCCCGTTGTATGTTCTTGGCTCCTTTGTCAAAGATTAGCTGTCCATAGATGTGTGGGTTTATTTCTGGGCTTTCGATTCTATTCCATTGATCTGTGTGTCTGTTTTTGTGCCAGTACCATGCTGTTTTGGTTACTATTGAGATTCAGTTTTGTATATAAAATGAGAAGGTTAGACTGGATCAGTGATTTTCAATCTTGGCTGTGCAGTGAAATACTCTGAGTGGCTTTTTACAAAATAGCAATGCCCAGGTCCTACCTGCCCCCAAGATTCTATTTTAAATGATCTGAGATGGTGCCCTGGCATCAATATTTTTTTAAAGTTCTCCAAGTAATTCCAATGTGTAAACAAGATTGAGATCTACTGAATTAAGTAATTTTTAAGGTCCCTTTATCATCTAAAATTCCAATTCATTTTTCCTTGTTTTGACTGTAGTCATTTGGCTGTGGGTTAACTGGTGGGTAGATTAGACACAATAAATGCACACAAACCCAGAAAAAAAAACTGTCCCCTTTATACTTTGTAGACATTCACCGTGTGGGTGGATTTTACATATTATTATATTATTATTATTATTATACATTATTCTTAGCATTTACTGAGGCCTGTTATAGAGAAGGCTTCCTCTTCCCTGATGTATCCTTCCACAATGGGGGAGTGCTCAATTAGTATTAAACTATTGCCTCTCTCTCTGTCTTTCCTCCCTCTATCCAAGGAGAGACAGAATGGTTTATCGGTTGGCAAATATGGAAGAATAAACCATTTACAGTAGTCCCCTCTCATCAGAGGGGGATACGTTCCAAGACCCACAGTGGATGCCTGAAACCACAGATAGTACCAAACCCTATTTATACTATATTTTTTTCTATACATACATACCTATGATAAAGTTTAATTTATAAATTAGGCACAACGAGAGATTAAAAACACTAATAATAAAATGGAATAATTATAACAATGTACTATAATAAAAGTTACTGTAGATCTCAGCAAAAAAAAAAAACAAGGCTAGATGGATGAGACTATTCATTTTTAAAATTTTAAAATATTTTTAATATTCTATTATGAAATTTAATAATTAAATAAATTTAAATTTAATAATTTACTTAAAAATTGAAAAATTTTAAACTAAAGTCTAAACATCAGAGTGGGAAGGGATCTTAAAAATAATTTTGTCCATTCCTTCCATTCCCATCATCCCTTTCTTTAGAGATGAGGAAACCGAGATACAAAGAAGTAAGAATTGCTTAAGGTCACACTGATAGTAAGTGGCCAGAGTATGTAAGTAAAAGTACTTGGTCCCTGGCAGACAATCAGAATTAGTGGTCAAACAAGAAACCAAAATATAAATCCTATATCTTCTTTTACTATTTTTTGTCCCTTTCATCATTAGTCATTGTATTAGTGAAGATGTTCTCAGCTATGAGTAACAGAAAATACAACTCAAATAGGCTTAAATAATAAAGGCTCTTATTGGCTCCTATAATTGGAAAATCTAGAAGTAAAGTAGACTTCAGGGATGGTGTGACTCAGCAGCTTCGTAATGTCATGGTTTTCTTTCTGTGTCTCCATGTTACCTCCTGTAGTATCAGCCTTACACTAAGGCTGGTTTCTTCTTAAGGTGGCTGCCAACAACTCTCAGGGCTACGTCCTTTGACATCCACATGCAGAAGAGGTTGAGAGAGAGAGAAAGAAGGAGAGAGACAGAGAGAACAGCTCTCTACTGATCATCAAAACCAAAATCCTGGACTTTTCCCTGATTAGAAAATAATAGGTAATTTCCTTATTCTTGAGGCAATCAATCTATCCAAAGCAATTAACGTTCCTCAACTGATTACCCATCAGAGCCTCTTCTCTGCATCTTGAAGTTAGGTTAATCCCAACCAAAACACTTTGTCGTTATCAATGATGAAGTGATGGAGTGGATGCTATAGAGACCATTAAAATGCTAATTGCAATCTTTATTTCCTAATATCTTTTGAGCTCTGGGTAGCTGTTGTTCAGATGCACAAGTAAAATCATAGGAAAATAGCTGAGGAAATACATGTGAGGACAAATTATGTAACAAGTTTAGTGAATGATTTTATTGGGTGTTCCAGTTATTTATTGCTGCATAATAAATTATCCTAAAACTTAATAGTTTAAAATTAAAACAATAATTTATTTTGCACAAGAATCTGCTCAGCAGGAATGACTCATTTCTGTTCTACAGAACATCAACTATGAGAAATCACTTCCAAGAAAGCTCGCTCACAGGGCTGGCGAGTTGGTGTTGACTGTCAACTGGCAATTCATCTGGGGCTGTGGTCTGAGAGCTTCAGTTCTTCTCTACACGGGCCTCTCACCTGGACTAGCTTGAGTGTACTCATAGCCATGGTGACTGGCTTCCAAGAATGAATGTTCCGAGAAGCAGGAATTGGAAACTGCTATCCTCTTAAGTCAGAGCCTAGAAAAAGGCATAGTGTCACCTCCACCATGTTCTATTGATCAAGCAGTCACAGGACCCCTGTCCTCTTCATGACAAAAGCATCAAAACTTTGAGACCACATTGAATCTACCACAATGAGAATGAATTGAGTTAACAGGAATGAGAAAAATTATCTTCAATATAATTAAATGTATAGCATTTTTAGGAAGATTTCTACTGAACAAAAGTTTAAAAATAGTGCTAGGACTTATTTCTAGAACAGCAACTTGAGGTGCTCTGCTAGATCTGCTCTTCAGAGAAACAACCATTCTGGCTGAAATTATTTCAAAAAAATTTAAAGTCTCTGGAAATTGTCCTAAAAGCATACAGCAAGTGAAAAAAGATTTACTCAAAAAATCTACTAAATCTCAGTAAGAATAGCAAAAGTCTGTGACTCTTGAGCCCTGATCTGCTCCCCCTACTCCCCAGCTCAATGTAATGGAAGCTCCACTCTGGGGGATGTGGCTAAGAAAATGGAGCTCCCTCTTTCTTCAGATCACGGTTAAGGAATATGATTTCTCATTAGGAGGGCAGGCTGCCAACATTTCTCATTACTCCTGTCTCCCAGTTGCAGAGGCTAAATTCCTGATGAGTGCAACCAAGAGATCAGGAGTTCCCTCCTCCATCCAGCCTCCATTCATAAGACAGATACTCACATCAAGTGTAGTAACAAGAATACTGGGGACTGATTGCCCTCACACCAGCTCACTCAGAGAGCAGAAGTTGCACACCAGGAGAGGCAAGCAGAGACTAGAGGCTATCACCCTCACCCAGCACCCTGCTCATAAAACAGGGGTGTCACTCAGAGAGAAGTAGACAGCTATCTCCATCCATGGTTCCAGAGCAAGGTCTCAGAGATTTTGCTTAGGGACAGAGGCAGTTCACAGGAACAGCTCAAAGCTCTTCCCAGAGGAACTGATTTTATTTGAAACATACTTTGAGGAAGTTCAAGGCCAAACATTCTTAAAAACAATGGTGGTTTGGTGGTAAGCAATTAAGAGGAGGCTGATATCTTTATGAGGGTAACAATCTATACCGTAGGCCAGCTAGTTTACCAAGAGAACCAGGGAAAGACACCACTGAGAAGATCCCTTCTGGAGTCAGAACAAACCTCAAAGACTGGCTTCAAAGATTACCCTTGCAAAGGAGCCTGAATTTAATTGCAACATACTGTGGAACAACGTATGCTCTGGGGCATTGTCAAAACAATAGAGCAACCAGCCAGTAATTAGTGGAGCCTAATGTCTGGATGTGATACGAGCAGAGGCGGTCAACTTGATAGATAAATCAGGAAAAGAGACAGGCAAAGAGAACCCTGCTAAAACCACAGTACTCCCAGGGTAAATGTGTGCGTGCCTATGGCTGTGCCCTCTGAAAGATGACATCAGAGACTTTACATGGCATGGGAAATAGACTTCATTTAAAATATTCCAGCAAAGTCACTAAACAAATGAACAAGCAAACAATAAAGAAAATAAACCCTAGGGGAAGGAGAGAACAGTATCTAGAATTACTATAATATACTACCTAAAATGTCCTCCTCTCCTCAGACTCTTTGCTTGTGCTGTTCCCTCATCCTGTTGCTCTTCTTCACCCGTTTATGGAGTTAACTTCTATTCATCACTCAGATCTCCACTCACTTCTTTAGGGAAGCTTCTCTCACCTCCCAATTTGGGTCAAGTTTCTTTGTTATTAGTTCATATTTAACTGTACTCTTTTTCTTTCCTGGGACTTTTCTCAGATATAATATTATATCCCCTTGTTCATTTAACTGATTAAAATCTGTCTCCCTACCTCCCAGTCCCCTACTAATATATCGTAAGTTCTAGGAGAATGTGAATAAATGAGCGAATCTCAAGCTGTGTGATTTTTAGGTGGCCTTGTGTGGATCATGTGGAAACAAGTGTGATAGTGCTGATAACAAAGTGGTGGAATTCTGGGTCTTTATTGCTATGAATCTTTCCCTCCTATGTTTCAAAAATAGCATCATGCTATAGACTAATGATCTCACTGGTATGATAAGGTAAGAGAGGGGAAAGCTCCCGGCATAAGATGCTCAGCAAAAGAATAATTTTTTAGGTATTTTAGTGAAATGGAAAGAGCTGTGAATTCAAATCCCCGGTCTGCCTCTTAAGTCTTCTTAGAGCTTTAGCCAAGATGGACGACTCCCAGTCTGTTTCATCATCTGTAAAATAACAATATGCTGTCTCCTAAGTTAGTTGTAATAACTAGTAATAACTAGAAATTATATATCTACAGTGTCTGCACCATAGTAAGAGTCAGTAAATAGCTGCAGACTAAAGAAATAATTGAATGAATGAATAAGTGAAAATGAAGAACCCACTGGAGTCCTGGCAAGGAGCAAGTGCTCAGTGAATCATAACCATGACTGACAAGAATGCTTTCTTTAATTTTTAAAAATATTTTATTGAAGTCACATTGGTTTATAACATTGTGTAAATTTCAGGTGTACAGTATTATATTTCAGCTTCTGTATAGACTGCACGACCAAGAGTCTAGTTTCTATCACCCTACATATGTGCCCCTTTACCCCTTTCACCCTTCCTCCACCCCAAGAATGCTTTCTTGTAAGAAAAAGGGATCAGTGAGCTGATGTAGGAATAGAAGATTGAAAGTAGGTGGGGAGCAGTCCTGGACAATAATCCAGAGCAGGTCTTGTTTCAGGGCTTGGTGCCTAAGCAGGTTGACTCTGTTAACTGCTCAGGAATGGAAAACACATACAGCTAGCTGCCTACCACACAACGTTCCCTGATGTCCATAGGCAGCTATAGATGAAAATGAGTGGAGAAAAAGGGTCTCACAAAGAAAATGAAAGGATGAGCCAGAGAGAGAGAAGCAGACCAGTGGAGGGGAGGGTATGTCAGAGGGGCCAAGGAGGAGGCAGCGGTCAATAGCATCAGACCTCTAAATATCAGTTCAGATGGGAACGAAAACATGTCACCTAGAGCTAAGGATAGCCATATGAAGGTCATTGATGACTTTAGCAAAGACCATTTTCAATAAAGTGGTGGGGCAGATGGCAGAATCAATTGAGCAGGGCAGCAAGTGGAGGTGGGGAACAGATAGTGAGCTGATAGTATTCTTTCAAGAAATTTGTCTAGAATTGGCTGAAGAGAGACTGGGTGGGGGAGTTTGAGGGGGAGACAGGATTAAGAGAGACGTTTTTTGTTTGTTTTGTTTTGTTTTTAGGTGAAAGAGGCTTAGCATATTTATAGTCTGAGAAAGAGAATTAGAGGACAGGCAGATGTCCCATGTACTGGAGAGAGAGGATCATTAACAAAGATGAAGTTCTGAAGAGCTGTCAGGATGCCAGTCTAGCCCTCAGTGACCTACTGTGCACCCCTTAGCAAGATCCCCCAAGATTACTAAAAATACATTATTCTCAGTATCCCTCCTCCATCCATCTGCAGGGCCCTGGACCCTCTCACTTGGTCCTGCCTTGCATTTACATTCTTGACCTGGTGCATTCTCCTCACATTTTCCTTTGCCTCCTATTTTCTTTAGGTGGCACTCACTCTTAAGATCTGATGACTGATTTAGCTTCTCTGGCTCCCGGCCACTGTTATCCTTGGCTACACTATCCCCCTCACCCTCAGCTGTTGCAACTCTTAGCCACCCCTGGTAACCGAGTAACCGTAACCCAGTAACCGCCTACCAAGCCCGGCTCCCTGACTTGTCCACGTGGAGGAGAAGTGCTTCCCGGAGGAGGGCTCCACAAGAGGATGAAATCTGAGGCCCAGGGGAAAAGTTAGCTTCTGAGGCAGGAAAGAAGAAGGTGAGGAAGGAAGGTGGTGGAATTTACCGAGAAGGGCAACTTTATCATTTCCTTTAATGTAATTCTGTAGTATTTTGGGTTTTTACTGTAATAATATTGTGTATTAAAAATGAAACTTTTGTTTTTAAAACAAAAACTTATAAATGAGGGGAAGGAAGTATGTTCATTCATTTATGCAATAGAGGCCTATGGAGCGCCTGGCAGACCATGCGCTGGGTGCTGGGGACACTGAACTGGCTCCGTCCCTGATCTCATGAAACTTTCTATTTAGCAAGAGAGATGCGCAGACATTAAGCAAATAATTAGACACCTATTTACATCAGTACGAAAGTTGGGACTCTGGGAGAGTTCAATCCTGGAAGCTTCTGTTTTGACGGAAAGGTAGGAGGCAAGGTCATTTGCTCAGAAAGGGGGTGGAATTGAGTAGGGTGCTTGAAAGGAATGATGGGGATTAGGAAGAGGAGTGGTAAGGAAAGTGGGGAGAGACAGACCAGGAATGTAAACAATATGTAAGCAAGAGCAGAGCCGGGCATCCTTTTTGCTTGAATCTCTCCAAATTCAAGTCCCAGAACTTGATTTTAAGCTGGCCATGTGTGTCACATATTTGCTTTAAAAAGGCAAATCATTTTTCTTTCAGAATCTGTCACTGCTGTCTTTTTAACATCGCCAACAACAATCTTCTTTTGCAGAAGTGTCTTCAATTCACAGTAATTGTACTAGTAATAGCTAATCCATGTCTTCGGGACTAAGTGACAAGATAAATGTTTAGATTAAAAGGAAGACAACTGTGTCCTTATTAGGTTCTTAATTAGATTTTAGCACGCTGTTCTTAAGAGTCATTCAGCCCTCCTCCCCTGGGCTTTGGCAAAGTTGGAACCACTGCCTTCCTGGGACATAGACACCACAGCCCTCGTTAAGCTTCAAAAGCATATTACCAATAAATTAACTCCAGTTGTATCTAGCATATTTAAACGATAACATCTTAATTAAATTCTTGTAAATTATAAGTGCCTCAGAACACTTTTTTCTTAATCTTCAATCCACATCTTATTATCGTTCACTATTTTATGAGAATATATTTGCTGAATATTGGAAAAGAGAATTAAAAATAAGATAGGCATCTCTAACATTTTTTTCTTGTATGAAGTGTGCGTTATTTAATTTATCCACAGGTTTTATCTTCTATGTAGTGAATTTCTAAATACATTTAGAGTTTACTGTTGAGTGGTGTACTAAAATCAGGGCGTTTTCAGATATTAAAGAATAACAACAAAAAAGAAGTTGTGACAAAGTATTTTACTGCTATTTTATGGAGAACTGATTCATTTGTTTGGTGTGTATCTTGCCATATCCCTCCGTTCATCTCATTGATTTTTATAGGGTAGCTATCTGGGCAGCTTGGTCTGTTACGAGGTGTGAGGAGGGAGACGATGAGAAAAAAGATATGTTGCTGAATTGTTAATAATATCTGTATATGTTGCATTATAATAGGCAAATAATAAATATTTATTGAATTGAATTAAATTGAACCAGGATCAAGGACATGTGGCTGAAGGTTGAAATACATGTTGCTATGGTATCAAGTTGAATCAATAGTCCTGGGGAAAGAAAGGGAAAGAATGGAAGCAAAATAGAAAACAAAGTAAGAAAACAGGAGCAAAGTGAAAAGAGACTGATAAGAAGGATGGGGATTGGTACATATATATATATTTTATATATATATATACTCTTACATTCATATATATAGTTACATTCATATATCTATACTGTTACATACATATGTCTATGCTATTACATACATATATCTATATTGCTACATACACATGTCTATATTGTTACATACACGCATATATATACTGCTACACATATGTATATATGTAGCAGTCTCCATCCGTGTGTGTGTGTGTGTGTGTGTGTGTGTGTGTGTGTGTATAGCAATAACATTACAGAGTCAAATTTTAATAAATATGAAATGGAGTTAAATTTAACCATATCTAGTTCTTTCACTTTAAACTAACACCTCAGTTTCCACATCTCCTCATGTTGCACAGCAATCCATGTGAACGGAACGCATATCAGTAGCCTGAAAGATAGTATAATTCTTGGAAAAATACTTTCTCCTTTCAGTTAAGGTCGTCACTTATCCATGGGCTGATCCTTTTTCAACTTTGTGCTGATTTTCTGTAGCCTTCTACTGCATTTAGATGCCATCTCATCTGTCTGTGTTTTAGAATGCCAGGGTAAAGTTAAAATAAAAGTTAAAAAAAAAAAAAAAAAAAGACAGGAAACTACAACAACAAATAAGTGTTGAGGCATTCTTACTAGCTGCCCAGCATGGGAACACCTTTCCTGAGTTGGGGGAATTCCTCGTCTTTTTGAGACTGGGTGGGTGGCTCCGACACTGCTCGTCATTAAAGCTGAATATGTATGTGGGGACTTGCTTTCTCTGCCTCCTTTGAAATGAGGGACAAAAGTAATTCAGATGTCGCCAACTCACCCACCCTGGAGCCACCAAGACTTGGAGGGTGCGTTCTCTGGCAGCAGCGCAGGAGTGCCGGTGGTGTGGGCTGAGCCCGTGCTTGTTCCGTCACCCTACAGGCTGTAGTGCTCAGGGAGGTGGCAGTGATGGCTTCCCTAGACCAGTCCTCTGGTGTGATCAGGGCGTTTTCTAAATCTGTCACCCTATACTAAATTCTCTACCCAAGGCCCTGGTCAGCCTTTTGAGACCTTTGTGTGAAAAAGAAAAAGGTGCCCCCTCCTGGCAGGTACAGGGTTCTGCCAGCATATGGTGGCTCTGTCTCTGTCCTTTCAGTAAGTCCCTGAGATATCCATGCTCCTTTGCATAAATTTCTTTTCTACCTAAAACAGCGAAAGTTTGCCTTGTTGCTTACAACTATAAATCCTTGCTGATATAATAAGGCTACCACACCTGTCCAGTTATATCCATAAGCCTTTTCATAGTGTTATGTGCCTTTTAAAATAGATCAGAATTCTTTTATTAAGGCATACTATCATATTACCTGGCATTACCATAGGACCTATTATATCCCCCCAAAATAACACAACTAGCAAACGTTTGCTATTCAGTCAGCCTTGATCTACTAACCCAGAGTAAATAATTAGCTGACTTATAGTTTTAAATGTTTATATTCAAGGTTAAATGGCTCAACTTCTAATATTTAAATGAGATAACTTAAACGTTAAGTTTATCTTGCCTTGGGGAAGAAGGTAAGGACAATAGTTATCAGCTTGTACATGGAGATCCCATTCAAGTACACAAAACACAAACCCACTCCCGGGAAGAGTAATCTGGGCCACCTGGAGCGCCACTCCCTCCTCCACAGAGAGACTACAGGCTCAAGATTACTGTTGCATCTTCTCCAATCTTTCCATGGTCACAGCACCTACCATCGCCAGAGAAGGTATAGCAGCGTCCAATATCACTCTTGTAACCCAACCACCGTGACCTCTGGAATTCCTGCACTGTCATCATCAATCTTCCCTGTATCTTCAACCTCTTTCCTGGACATTTGCTCCACCTCCTTGACGTCATTGAAATAACCTGCAGGCTATTTCCCCTGCAGCCTTGTCATGTGGGGGCTGGTCCCTTCTGAACCTGCCAGAGTCAAGGTGGGTTGTTCCTGATGGTTTCCAGTGCTACATCAAGATTATTGTTTCCCTTCCCTCTTGTAAAATTCTTGCCTTTGAGGCTCATACTCTCTAGCCACAACACGTTCTTCCTTTTAATCACCTTCATCTCACAGCATCCTAAGCACTCTTGCTCGCTGACTAGACAGCACCTGGATGACAGTCTTCTCCATCCCAATCCAGAGGGTTATTGTGCCTTCCTCCTAACGGACATCCATACCCACAAAAGTGTGCTGCCCAACATCCCAGCCTCTTGTTCCTGGACCTCCAGTGACCTCCTGTCCTCTAACTCAGACACCCACTTGCTTTCTCCCTGTGCCTTGCCATCACCAGAGGCAGACCTTCCCTGAAATCACTAATTCTAACATTCCTCTTCTATTGCAACCCACTGTCTTTCTGGTTCTTTGCTCACGAATACTCACTGATATAGTGTTTTAACTTCATTGAGATTTCCAGTTCATTGACCTTGCCAATTTCTATCTATAAGTCTCCTTCAATCTTCACCAACTCCTTATCTAGCCTTGATTCCATGGTCCATCACTACAGTTTCTCTCCCTTGGTAATCTCCATTCCCTTCGTCAGAACTCAAATCCTGTTGCTTCATCTTTAAAATGAGAATAACAACAGTACCTATCTCATAGGGTTGTTAGGAGAATTAAATGTTAATGTGAAGCACTTAGAAGTTTACCTGAAACTGAAATAGTGCTAAATAAGTGTAACTGAGCAAAAGGGGGCTCGTTCTGCTTGCCACAGTCCAGTGCCAACCAATTGCAAATGAGTCGGTGGTTGAGAAAGGAAAGTTTATACAATTAGCTAGCACAATTGGAAGATGGTGGACTAGTGTCCTGAAGAACCACCTTAAACAATCTTGAGGCAGTTATATAGGGGACATGGGCAAGGAAGGAGGGGGTTTAGGGATGGCTAGCATCTGGTGTGACGAACTTCAAGGAACCTCATTATCTCTTTCTTCTGTCATTTGTGATGGGTACCAACACATAGTTTTTCTTTCTGGAGGTCACCATGTTCCTTGGGAACTCAGAGAACGAAGTTATCCTTATTACAGCTGGAAGATATACGTAAGCAAGAGTCATTGAACTAGCAGGTCACACGTTTTGCAAAAGTGAGAGGTGCTTAATCATCTAGGCTACGTGCAGGCTAGAGTGCATTCTCAGAGACTAGTGAGTCAGAATCACGGTTACAATATTGACTCCTTTCCCTAAGATGGCTTCCCTCATGCTAACTTAAGATCTAGCTGTTACATAAGTATTATTCTGTCCTGCCCCTCTGGAAAGACCCAACCCTGGATAAACCCAATCACCAGCATTCTCTGAGCATGTATTGAAAGGCTGAGCATTAGCGGAAAAATTTTCATGTAATTGTGAAAAATAGTAGCTGTAGATACTCTTTTTTTTTTTTTTTTTTTTGTGAGGAGATCAGCCCTGAGCTAACATCTGTGCCATTCCTTCTCTTTTTGCTGAGGAAGAGCAGATCTGAGCTAACATCTATTGCCAATCCTCCTCCTTTTTTTCCCCCCCCCAAAGCTCCAGTAGATAGTTGTATGTCATAGTTACACATCCTTCTAGTTGCTGTATGTGGGAGGTGGCCTCAGCATGGCCGGAGAAGCGGTGCGTCGGTGCTTGCTGGGGATCCGAACCCCGGGCCACCAGTAGCGGAGCACGTGCACTTAACCGCTAAGCCACCGGGCGGGCCCTGTAGATACTCTTGATCATCAAACTCAAACTGGCTCTCAATACAGCTCGAAGTAAATTTGTTTTTCCTTCTACAAGTATTTCCATATGTTCTTCCCTCATCTTTAACCTTGCATCTGACTTCCCTATACTTACATGACTAGCTTATGGTCACCTCATAAATTATAAAGAAACTAGAAACCATCACTCAGGAGCCCCCTTCTTTGCACCAGCAAGTCTACAACTATTGCTGTAGCTGTACTTCTCTTCTTTTTCATCCTTTCTATTAAGGGACAAGTGTTTCCACAGTTATCAAAAGCAGGTGTCTCCTTGAGTGCTCAGAACTTTTCCTGCCTTCCCCAAGACCTTGATCTACTAATTATTGCATACCTGCCCCTTGCCTTCCCTTTTCAAGAAGGTCTTTCTCTAAGAAGTAGGTCCTTGTGATGACTAGGTCCTTCTCATCTTAAGAAATCTTAGTTTCACCCATCTTATTGATGTGTTAGCAACATTCTCTCCCGGTTTGTGGGTTGTCATTTCACTCTCTCTGTGATGTCTTTTGGCGAACACGAGCTCTTAACTTTAATGTAATTAAATTCAGCAATCTTTTATGGCTTATACTCTATATTATATTTACAACTTTCTTCCCTACCTTGAAGTCATAAAAATATTCTTTTGTAAGTTTAATAATTTTGACTTTCTCATTTATATTTCTAATCCATCTGTGATCATTTTTTATTTGTGGTGTGAGAAAGGCATCTAACTTTATCTTTTTCTGAAATGATAGCCAATTTCCCAGAATGATTTATTGAAAAGATCATTTCCCTATTGATCTGCAGTGTTACTTCTGTCTTATATTTTAATGGGTATATTTTGGGAGTCTCTAATTTGTTCTACTGGTCTATTTTTCTCTGCCTGCACCAACACCTTTTAGTTTTAATTACCTTCGCTTGGTAATATGTTATGTAAAGAATGTCTGCTTGAGGTGTCACTCCATTTTAGTTATTCTTGACTCTTTGCAAATATAAAATTTACAATCAGCTTATCAATTTTCAAAAAAGAAAAGAAAACTGTTGCATATGTGATTAGTATTTCATTGAATCAATTTAGAGAGACTTGACCTTTTTAAAATATTGCATTTTCTAATCAATGAATTATCTTTCCATTTATTTAGGCTTCCTTAAACATCATTCTGAAAAGTTTCATACATTTATCCAGAAAGCTCTTGCCTATCTCTTATTATGTTCATTATTAGGTAGTTATTTTTCATGTTATTTTAAATAATATGTCTTTAATTTTATTTTTCAACTGCTGCTGGTTATGTGAAATGCATATCAACATTTATTTGATTCTATTTCCAGCAACTTTGATAAATTCTCTTGTTATTTCTACTAATTTTCTAAAGTGCCTTTTAAAGCGTTTATGCACGAAATCATATCATTTGCAAGTAATGTCTGTTTTGTTTCTTTTTTTTTTTTAATAATTTTATTTATTTATTTTTCCCCCAAAGCCCCAGTAGATAGCTGTATGACATAGTTGCACATCCTTCTAGTTGCTGTATGTGGGACGTGGCCTCAGCATGGCCGGACAAGCAGTGTGTCGGTGCTTGCTGGGGATCTGAACCCAGGGCACCAGCAGCAGAGCGCGAGCACTTAACCGCTAAGCCACGGGGCTGGCCCATGTTTCTTTCTTTCTAATCTTTGTAATTTTACTTTCTTCTTGTCTTCCTTGCATATAGACATGCTAAATTCAAAAGAAATTGTGCTGTGTTGTAAGTAGATGTATTACACAAATTCTGCCTTTATATGTATCCATTTGCAATAGTTCATTGGTGCTAAGTGGAGAGGTCAATATATAATGAAGAATGTTCAACAAAACTACTAAATGTCATGTTAATGAAGATTTCTAAGATGTTGCAATCCTATATCATCTTGATGTCTGTAAGTACACTTTACAGAACTATCAAACTGTGCTTCATTAAAAATGCCATTTAAAGATTGTCCATTGGTGAATTCTTGACTAATGTGATACTTGATTATCTTGAACTAACAAGCAAAGTTTTGGTGTTAGTAACATCGCTTTTTACAACACATTTGAGAGCAAGCATTGGCATTTGTATTGTGGATGTTAAAAAAAGATAAAAGAAACAGTCTGCGTCTTTCAACTACTAAATCAAGCTTTGGCAATTTAGTTTCTGCAAAATAACATCTTCTGTAATAGTATATTAATGTTTTAAATTTGAGTTATACATTTCCTAGTGTTTAATTTGTAAATTTATTTGGTTTTATAGAAGTATAAAAACTATAATTATACGTTGTTTATGCCTAGTTTTATTATGTATTTAAGTAACATTGTAATTAAAATAGTTTTAATAAATCCTGCTGGCCTATGACGATTTTTTCCTTTGAAATGGTCTCTCATTTTATTACTTACATTTGAGAAATTCTGTAATGAGGTAGGAGATGCTTCTTGGTCTCACTTTGGAGGACCCTGGCTTTGCTGGTCTTCCTAAATGTGTAAGTTGTCTACTCAGATTGGGTGGACGTACGTCATTACATCATTTTCCCCCCTGTAAGGGCTCCTGAGCATTTTTTCTAAAATGCAAATCTGATTCTAACCTTTGCCTACTTAAAAGTATTCAACAATTTTCCTTTATTTTTAAGATAATGTTCAAAATTCTTAACATAACTCAGAGAGCTCTGTATAATTCAGTTCCTACCTACCTCTCTAATTTCATCTTTGCAAACTGTTCCTCCCACAGTTGACTCTATTTCCATGGAAACTCCATCCTTCCAGTGCTCAGACCAAAAACTTCGGAATGACCCACAGCTCCTCCCAATCATACACCACATCAGGCTCTACTTTCAAAATCTATACAGAATCTGACCACTTCTCATCACTTCCAAACTTTTGCCTGGACCACGTCACCATCTCCTGCTAGAATTTTGCAATAATTTCTTGATTAGCATTTGTGCCCTTATTCCTGTATTAGTTTTCTATTGCTGCTGTAACAAATTATCAAAACTCAGCATCTAAAACAACACTCATTATAATCTCACAGTTTCACAGCAATCCAGCAAACTTGGTGGCTTTCTGATCTGGGACCTACAAAGTCCACAGTGTCGGCAGGGCTGCATTCCTTTCTGGACACTCTGGGGATGAGTTCACTCTCAAGCTCCTTCAAACTGTTGGCAGAATTGAGCTCCACTGGATATAGACAACACAATGTTGCTGTCCTGAGAAACACGTGCAAGCTGAGGGTCTTTGCAGTGTGGTGGTAGTGCACGATGCTCCAAAGGCTGAGCTGGCTTTCACTGAGCATGGGGGAAACACACACACCCACAAGGTATATTGCATACCTATAATGTACTGTGTGTGTGTATCTTTTAAGGAAAATGTTTCAAATATGAATGGTGTTATAACAAATCAATGCTGCACACACAGGCTGGCTTTGAAGGAGTTGTGTGTGCGCTTGTATGACTGTTTAACATTAGCTCTTTCCCTGCTAGACTGCAAGCTTCCAGAAGGCAGAGGCCTTGCTTATGTTGTTCACCACTCTATTCTCAGTGCCAAACACAGTGCCTGGCACAGAGGAAGTGCTCAGTGAATATATGTTGAATAAATAAATGAACAATGATTTTGTATTCACCAGTAAAACCGTGTTACAAAAATGTTTTAAATCCCAGTATTAGTTAAATGTTATCTTCATAAGCAAGATAAAACCATTGAGCCTATACTCTATTTCTGAGTGAGTTTAGGAGAAAATAAGTCTATGGGGAGTAGATTTCTGCTCTTGATGCAATAGCCCTGGTGCAAATCAACCAGAGATAAGCAGGTCCCACTCCGATGGATGGATGTGGGGTGAAACCTGAGCCCTGGGGTAGGCTGGGGCTGCTGCTGTGCCTAGCTCACTGGTTCAGGTATTGCTTTGAGACTGACCTGTTCCCTATGTCTTCTCCCTCTGGACCAGCATGCAAGGATGGAGACCCAGCAGCAATCAAGCCTTGGCCCAAAAAGGAGCCCTCCTACTACATTTGTCCCAACAACAGCTGCCTCAAGGGAGATTATATAGAGTTTCAGAATATATTACCTTGGAATTAAAAGAGTGGGTTATATGGGGGATGGGCTGGTCAGTCATCTTCCTGCATTTTCTTTATTGTGTACTATTCCCTTTGAGTAGGCTCTTCTTCCTTTTGCAAGGGCCTAGTATTGAAGGGTCAAATTGATCAGACAATGTGGGTGAATTACAATGGATATTGTTAATTCCACTCAATTACCAGAGAAGAGGTCCAGATTCAACTGTGCAAAATAAAGAAAATGTGTTAGTGTCATTTGTGAATATTTTTCTATACTTTCAATATTATAGAAGCTGTAGGAATGATTATACTAATTTGGGGAGTATGTTCCATAAACCAGAAAATATGCAGTAAGCTAATGATGAGCAGGACTCATCATGAGTTTACCTTTTTAAACAGGAATATTAGTTCCTCATTCAAAAATTAAGCATGTATTTGTTCAATTCATACATTCAACAGAAATTTAAAATAATCATCATTTGATTTTTGTTAATAGTCCAAAAAGGGAAGTTGTATTGAATAAACCCCTCTGGGTGTCCCCTGGGTTTCGTGAATTTCCCCAATACAGTGATCAGTTACACGTTGGAATCAAAGTCAAGGAGAGAAAGACACTTTGTGCTGAGGGCTAATGATTTGCCATAAGATCTTAGATGCGGCTTTCTGCTCTCTCTAGGCTCAGTTCCCTAATCTCTGAGAGAGAGTGAACACTTCTCCTTAAGGGTTTTGAGACACAATCTACAAACTAATTATAAAACACTTTGCCAAAATACTGTGCCACACAAGTGCTCCCTAATAAAGGCTGCTTTGTAACTGCAGAATATTTTGAAAGCTGATCAGAGATGAGGAGGGTGACGTGAATTCTGGAGCTAATGTTTTGGCTAGATTTTGTTTTCTTTTCTTGTAGGGTGGTCCTCTCAGGACCTGCAGATTGTGGTAGTTAGTGACTTAGGTCTAGGCATCCATTGCGGTGGGCATTTCAGCAAGCAACAGAAAGACAGCAAGGAATAAATAATTCTTGCCTTCAAGGAGCTTAGAGAAAAGGAAAAGCAGAAAGATGTGCATTTACAACTCCATGTGGTTAGTGCTTCAAGAGTATAGATGTTAGTGCTAAGAAGTATATAGGAGGGGAACCACACACAGCTAATATCTGAAAGGATTTGTGCGGGGAGGGGAGAGGATAGGAGAATATGAAGAGTGAAGAGAGAGAAAGCCAGATGTCTTAGAGGAACTAAAAGTAGTTCCCATTTGGCTGAAGTGCAGAGAAGAGTGGCCTCACAGTGGGATAGTGGAGGACTTTAATCTACTTTAGGGATTTTAAGCTTTCTCACTAAAGGCAATAGGTAACCATTAAAAGGCTTTAAATAGGGAAGCAACATAATCAGGTTTGTGTTTTAAAAGGTCACCATGTTATGTATATTTTACCACAATAAAAAAAAAGTCAGTATGGACAATTTTTCCATAAAAGAAAAAAATTGGACCTCATCAAAGATAAAAACTTCTTCTTTGTGAAAGCCTATATGAAGGGGATGAAAAGACAAGCTACTGACTGGGAGAAAATGTTTGCAAACCACATATCCAACAAACGATTGGTATCTAGACTATATAAAGAATTCTCAAAACAATAGTAAAAAGAGCAGCAACAACAAAATAATGCAATTAGAACATTGACAAAAGACATGCATAGTCATTTCACTGAGAAAGATATACGGATAGCAAATAAGTGCATGAAAAGATGATCAATATCATTAGCCATTAGGGAAATATAAGTTCAAACCCCAATGAGATATCACTACACATCTATCAGAATGGCTAAAAAAAAAATGGTGAGAACACCAAATGCTGGCAAGGATGTGGAGAAACTGGATGATTCATCCTTTGCTGTGGGAACGTAAATGATCCAGCCACTCTGAAAAATAGTTTGGGAGTTTCTTATAAAACTAAACATGCAGCCACACACCACACAGCGATTGCATTCTTGGGTCTTTATCCCCAGAAAAATGAAAACTTATGCTCACACAAAAACCAATACATGAATGTTCACAGTCACTTTATTTATAATAGCCAAAAATTGTAATCAATCTAGGTGTCCTTCAACAGGAGTGCTTAAACAAACTGGGGTACATACTAACCATAGAAACTACTCAGCAACAAAAAGGAACGAATTACTGATACACACAACTTGGATGAATCTCCAGGAAATTATGCTGAGTGCAAAAAGCCAATCCCAAAAGGTTCCATACTGTATGATTCCATTTATACAATATTTTTGAAATGACAAAGATTTAGAAATGGAAAACAAAGTAGTGGTTGCCAGGGGTTAGGGATGAGGAAGGTGGGGGCTGTTTGAGAAGGATGTGGGTATAGTCATAAATGGACAAACCGAAGGATATTTATGGTGTTAGGACTTGACTGTGGTGGTGGATGCATGACATACGCAGGTGATAAAACTGCAGAGAGCTTGATACATATGCACACAACATCACACACACACACACCACATCACTACAAGTAAAACTGTGGAAATCTGAATAAAACAGGTGCATTATATCAATTTTAAAATCCTGGTTATGACACTATATCATAGTTTTGCAAAATGTTACCATTGAGGGGAACTGGACAAAGTGTACAAAGAATCTCCCCATATTATTTCGTACAACTGCATGTGAATCTACAATTATCACAGTAAAAATTTCAGTAAAAAAAAAAAAAAAGGTTACTCTGACTGCTTTGTAAAGAATGGATTCAAAGCAGTGGTTCTCCCACTCCAGTCCTGGGCTCCACCTCCAGGGGCAGCTGGTCTGGGGTGGGGTCTGAGAATTTGCATTCCTAACAAGTTCCCAGGTGATGTTGAGACTTCTGCTCAGGGAACTACACTTTAGAGAACCACTAACTAAGAGGGTCGTTGTGGCTTTCCTCCATTTCTATTCAATTCAAAGGGAGAAAACAGAGAGTTTGGTTTTTCCTCAGTGTTTCTTTTCCCAAAGCCCTGAATCTTCAGGCTGGGCTTCTGCAAGGCTGGGTCATTGAAGACCGCCCAGGCGTTAGTCTCTTGGGGCAGCTTTGAAGTATCTGAGTCAGAGCAGTAGAGCTCCAAGTGTGGCCCCCAGCCAGCAGCATCAGCATCACCTCAGAACTTGCTGGAAATGTACCTTTTGGGAGTCCACCCTAGACTTAGTGAGTAGAAATTTCTCAGGGTGGGGCCCCGCAACCTGTGTTTTAACAAGCCCACCAAGAGATTCAAACGCATGCTAAAGTTTGAGGACCACTGGATTAGAAAGGCAAGAGAGGATGGTAGAAAGCCATTTAGGACCTTTTTAGTTAAAATTAACAAGTGTGAAGGGCCTTTCAGGTGTACCTGATTTCAAAACAAGATGTGGCAAAAGAGAAATTGAGGTGTGGTCTCCGTAGGACAATGTAGGACTTCTAGTCTCTTTCCAATAGAGGCAGAAGGCAATGCTAACTCACATCCTTCGCAGCTAGTGCTGGTCTAATTAACCAATTAAGGACTCATAAAGTGCACAGAAGGAATAAAGCCCATGATTAACCCTAAGTGGCAATTAGTGGTATTAGGCAGTGCCCATTATATGCTCATAAACCTATCAACATGTTGATCTTAAAGGGACTACAACCAGACAATGTTCAGTGAACTGCCAGGCTCTCAGGGGCCTCTTATTTACTGCAAGTCATAGGATGAATTGCCCCTTGAACAATTACATTTCAGGTTGGTTAATTCCGCCATTCCAGAACTCAATCATTCAGCTGCCTATTGAAGACCTGCTCTGGTTTTTCCATCATGCTGCTGGAATGGTTCTGGAAGTGCAGAGCAGTATCTGGTTTCTCAGTCCCCTTCTATTCCTAGCAGTGATTTTAGATGTGGCTGGCTGTCAACATTCAGAGACACAGTAAGTCACTGGGGACCACGGCTCAGGGTGCATGTGTGAGTGAGTGAGTTTCATACCAACTCTACGCATATGAGTCATCGCTGCTCTATTTGTGGAACAGGACAAAGATGCCAGGAGATTTTCAATGCCTGACTTGGCTCAACAGCTAACTAAATGGATGTTAAGTTGGAGTAATTCTACTTATTTATTGCTCTGTTTGCAAATTAACCAAGAAAATGTCTAAAACTTATAACACTTTTTCAACACATCGGGGAAAATTGACAGCTCTTGAAAACATTCCTTTATTGAGAACTTTGCCAAGGTCTTCTGAAATTTCTCACCAACTTCTGACTTCATAAGGAGATAGTGTGGTGTACAGGAAAGAACCTGAGTGTTAGAATGAAACATTTATGTTTGACTAGCAGAACTGCCACTTAATGGCTGTTTGGTCAAGTGACTTAAATTCTCTAAGCCTCGGTTTCCATCCATAACATGGGCAAAAATGCCTGCCTTATGGGATTGATTTGAGAAAACAAAACGACACATGTACAGTGCCTGGCACATATTTGGCACAACGACCTCGTGGTTCCTTTCTCTTAGTATTGAAGATAATTGCTTGGTCTTGATGTAAGCTCCCCCCACCCCCATGAGTTTAATAGTATATGGGAAAATCTGAGTGGTTCTAGGACATGTTCACTCTGCTTTCCCTTGTTTTCTTTTCCCCAGGGCCTCAGTCAGCATAAAGTCAGCCCTTCTGAGGCTCAGTCAGCTCTTCTGAGGCTCAGTCAGCTCGAGTCCATTTGCCAAGGATCCTATCACTCCTTGTATGGTCTGAAAAGTGATATTCGTATCTGGCAAGCATCCAAATCATAATGATACTCCAGCTCATGTTTGTCAGACAGGGCTACAAAAAACAGACCATAAAATAGTAAAAGGAACAGAAGTATTTTCCTATACCCTCCAAAGAACTGACCAAGAAACAACTGAAAGCTTAGTCCAGTATGACTAAAATCATACTATGATATATGATTATAAGAAAATGATAAAGTAGAACACAAGTTATTAATATTCAACTCCACCGAAACAGTAAACTCACTCTCTGTGGAGTGTATTAGGCCTTCGGTAAATCTGAAAATAAGTTTTCCTTTAAAATAAACATTTAAAATATTTTGGGGGAGTGAAAACCAACAGACGTAGAATCTAGCTGAAAATCAATTTTGAGAGACAGTATACTATTTTGTAAAAGTTAAATGCAAAGACCTTTTGGCTGGGCATGCCTTCTCCAGCTAGCCACAGTGCCTACCGCCCTTGTTGTTTCACGCTCTCCAGCCCACCTGCTTTGTATATTACGGGGCTTGCCATGCCCTGAAGGCATTTAAGTTTGTAGAACCCAGTCCCAATCGTTTACATCAAATTACTGGTTCCTGCTCAGGGAACTGGGTTCCAACAGCAGGAGCCTTAGCAATGCATCTGACCCAGCCTTTGGGCAAAGTTTTGGCTCTTCAACACAGAGATGGGAGCAGTTTCCTGTAGTTACTAATCTTTGAGTGGCTTGAGCTCACTGTCTTTTGCTTCTCCAGAATTTCCAACAATCTTATAAGGTATCCCTGTATTAAATTTGATCTGTACTGATGTTTGAAATACCTAGTGTGGTTTCTGTTTTCCTGTTTGGGCTCTGACTGATATAGAGCCAGACTGAACACAGCTACAAAGGAAACCTAAGGTCAGTACGTGTACTTTCCAATATTCACAAACACGAAAAGGAAATCAAGGGTCACCAGACATTTGAGGAAAATCAACACCATGGAAGAGAAAGACCAAGATGAACAACAGAAAAATTAACCCTAGAGAAAAGGAGATAAATTAGTGAACAAACAAGAACTTATGCTTTTAAAAAACACTTGAGATTAGAATTAAGAAGATTTTGCAGCTGAAAATGAAAACAGGCCGCTATGAAAATGGGCAATCAGAAAATGGGGAAGACTTTATGGCAATTAAAAATACAATTGCCCAAATGAAAGAAATTAATGAATGGTCTGAATAATGACTTGGACAACTAGAAAAGTTGATGATATGGAAGGTAAATTCAAGGAACTCTTTAGAATATACAGAACAAAGAGTCAATGAGGTGAAAAATAATAGTAGCACTTAATATGTGCCAGACCGTTGTAAGTGTTTTAGTTATAATAACTTATTTAATTTTCCTAACAACTTTCTGAGCTGAGAACTATTAGAGAGAGGTTAAGTAACACACCCAAAGTCTCACATCTAATGGGGTAACAGGAATGAAATTCAAATCCAGGGAATCTGATTCCAGAGACCTTGCTCTTAAAGTATTCTACATTGCCTATTTAAAAAGTAGGAGATAAGTTAAGAGACATGGAAGATATATTCAGGAAGTCCAATAGCCACCTAATTGAAGTTCAAAAGAAGCACACAGGATGCATAGAAAGAAGGAAATAATCAATAAACAAGAGTAGAAACTGTACTCAGCTGGAGAAAGACTTGAAAGACCCTACTAAGTGCCAAGAATAATAACTTAAAAAAAAATAACATTTCTAGACACATATTGTGAAATTTTAGAACTCCTGGATAAAGAGAAAAAGCTTAGAATCCTCCAGAGAAAAAACAACTAGCTACAGCATACTATGAATCAGGTTAACATCAGATGTTTCTTATATAGCAATGGAATAATGGTTTGTAAACTCTGAAGTGTTGGATTTAGAATTCTATACCCAGACGATATTAATCAAATGGGCAGGCAAAATAAAGACATTTTTGGACATGTAAGAATTCAGATAGTTTAGCATCCATTGCTATTCAAACAGACAAATTAATAAAATATAAAATGTGTCTTAGTCAGTTTGGGCTGCTATCACAGAATACCATAGTCTAGGTAGCTTATAAACAGCAGATATTTATTTCACACAGTTCTGGAGGCTGGGAAGTCCAAGATCAAGGCACTGGTAGATTCCATGTCTGATGAGAGCCCGCTTCCAGGTTCATAGACGGCTGTCTTCTCATTGTGTCCTCACATGGCAGAAGAGGTGAGGGAGCTCCCTGGGGTCTCTTTTGTAAGGGCACTAATGCCATTCATGAAGGGTCCACCTCATGAGGGCTAATCACCTCCCAAAGGCCCCACCTGCAAATACCATCACATTGGGGAAAAGGTTTCAACATCTGAATTTGGGGATGGGGGACACAAACATTCAGTCCATAGCAAAATAATTCTAAGAAATAGAAGGACTTGAGATATAAGAAACATCAGCAGTTGAGTATAATGCAGAAATGAAAGATTCCAGAACAAAATTAAAAGTGAACTCATTAGGCTGGGGCTTGTGAAAAGTTCTCTTTAGAAAAATATAAATGAAAACAATATATTTACTTCTCTGTAACTCCAAGCTGGTATTTGGTTTCACTAGCAAAATATTTACGTAATCAGAGTATAAGTAATGTAATGTAAATGACTTTTCAATTTATTATTATTTGAGTTTTTAAAAATGATGTTCATATAATTTGAAAAATATTGAATGAATGATAACAAAGAAAATCAATGAATGCCCTAATTATAAAGAGATTTAAGCCAAACAAAAACAAAAATGCAAACAAAACAGATTGTAATGATCAAGCAGAGCTTAATTGAGATCAAACAACTTTTCTCTGCTTTGGGGGGGAAAACACTTTGTTTCTACATTTTTTCAGAATAATGGGAACATGTTCTTTTCTTGATCATGTCTCAACTATTCTTGAAAAGACAAGCAACAACACCTTCCAGCAATCCTAAAGAAACTGCGAGGCAGCAATCCAAGACACACGCAATGGGTTGAAACCAGTTTGACAATTTAGATGTGCTGTATCTAAAAAGTTATCTGAAACTTTCTCAGCAAGCTAAGCATTTTCAGAAGTCAATTCAGTAACACCTCTTATTTTGCATTCTCAGAGTTTACTAATAGATTAAATTAAGGGGTAGCAAATATGGTGAGTAAAACTATACAAAATTATAACCATATATTATAGTGTTCTCTGCCTATGTTTCTCTTGCTTCCTCAACTTTGAATAACTTACGTTATTTACAGCTATCATGGCATTTGATGACCTCATACAAGAAAAATATTAAACTCAGAGCAAACGTCTCTAGATGGAATGAATCTAAATATCTTTTTAGAATTTTCTCAATAAAATAAAACCAAATCACACTCAACAGAGATATTTATTTCATCTCTTATATGTCTAAATAGGCTTGAAAAGATAATTTTGAAATAGCATGGTAATATATTAGTATCCTGTTACAAATTTAGGTATCTTTTTATAACCATCAAAATGGATTGAATTTAATGGATTCAATTTCAGAGTCAAGTTGGCAAACAATGACACTTTGTCTTTTGGAGTTGGTGGGAGGAAGAATGTGGGAAGATTGATTTCAGAGGACATTTAACTTGCTTTCAAGTCAGATTTCTTTGAACTAGGAGTAAATTCTTATACCTCATCAGTCTGTGTGGACTTGCATATGAGTAAAATACAGCCTAGCTTTTGAGCTATGGTTGAGAAACTAACGTACTTCATCTACCTCCCCCAAGTCAGGATGTAAAAGTCAGACAAAACCAGTGCTGTAAGTGCTGAAAAAAATTACTGTATAACAGGAGGCTACTAATGGTAATTGGAAACTCTGATTGGTGTCATATGATTGCTCATTAATCCTTCCATTCATTTACAAAACATTTATTGAGAGCTCCCTATGCATTAAACACTATGCTAAACTATGAGAAATCAATGGTGAAACCAAGAGACATGGTGCCTGACATCAAGGGAGGTTAGACTTGTCAATGGGATAGCATCTAATACAGAATATAGACTCTAATTTAGAAAGATTATTCTCTGTCATTTTCTCTTTAACTGTACATTTACATTTGTTAAATCAGATTTTCCTGCTGAAATGAGCTATACTCTGATTTGAAATGAAGTTCTCTTGAAAGCCGAGCACAGTCAGAACTGAAGAGCAATTCCGTTAAACACTGTACTTATCACATGGTTATCTTCTCTTGCTCCCGAACACCATTAAAATGAAAAATGACCAAAACAAGAAAGGGAGATGAGTCCTCAGCAGACAAAGGCTTTCAGTAGATTTTCAGATGATAAAATTAAAAGGAGGAATGGTAAGTGACTTAGCAGAGTGGAAGAAGCTAAAACTGAAGAGCCTGCTGAAAGGGACGCTGATGAAGAATGAATCAATTTGCTCCACTGAAACTCATAAAAAAACTCAAGACTTGGAGGCACCAAGCTGTGGATACAGTGAAAGGTTAAAAAGAGGGGAATAAGTCAGAAGTCTGTGTCTGAAGCAGTTGCACACCCCCAGGTCTCCTCCTCCAACCCTCATTGGACAAGTGACAACCTTTTCCTACCAACCTACCCGACACCTCTCTCTAAATGACCACAGGCTAATTCTTTGGAGAAATTAAGCAAGAGATGTTCTGGGCCTAAAAGTAGTAGGTGCAATGGAGTAAGGAGCAGGGTTGAGGACAGAGTGATATGTCTTTGAATATTACCTTCTCAGGGAACACAGGGAAAAAGCCAGCTCACTGCCCAATAACCCCAAAGCAAAGCCTGCCAGTTGATTAGCCATTCTCATGCACAGGGCACTTCCAATTAGTCTTTTAGTATTTCACTCTTAAATATGATGGAGAAGATTTTTTAGCAAATGGTGTTGGGACAATTGTATATCCACATGCAAAAGAATTAATTGGACTGTTTCTTCACATCAAACACAAAAAATAACTCAAAATAGATCACAGAAATAAATGTGAGAACTAAAACTATAAAACTCATAGAAGAAAATATAGGATTAAACCTTTGTGACTGTGGGTTAGGCAAAGCCTTCTTAAATATGACACCAAAAGCACAAGCCACAAAAGAAAAAAAAATAGATAAATTGGACTTCTTTAAAATTAAAAACTTTTGGGGGCAGGCCCGATGGCCTAGTGGTTAAGTTCAGCATGTTCTGCTTCGGCAGCCCAGGTCCGCAGGTTCAGATCCCTAGTGTGGACCTACACCACTTGTCAGCCATGCTGTGGTGGCAACGCACATACAAAATAGAGGAAGATCGGCACAGATGTTGGCTCAGGGCTAATCTTCTCAAACAAGAAAAGAGGAAGATTGGCAACAGATGTTAGCTCAGGGTGAATCTTCCGCAGCAAAAAAAAAAAAAGGAAAAAAATTAAAAACTTTTGTGCTTCAAAGAATACCACCAAGAAAGCAAAGAGAGAACCCACAGAATGGGAGGAAAAACTTGCAAATCATATACCTGATAAGAGACTTGCGTCTAGAATATATAAAAAATCTTTTACAACTCATAATAAAAAGACAAATAACCCAATTAAAAATAGACAAAAGGGGGCTGGCCTGGTGGCATAGTAGTTAGGTTTGTGTGCTTTGCTTTGGCAGCCCAGGATTTGTGGGTTCAGATCCCAGGCATGGACCTACACACCACTCATCAGGCCATGCTGTGATGGCATCCCACATACAAAATAGAGGAAGATTGGCACAGATGTTAACTCAAGGACAATCTTCCTCAAGCAAAAACAGGAAGGTTGGCAACAGATGTTAGCTCAGGGCTAAGCTTCCTCACCAAAAAAAAAAAAAAAAAAAAAAAAACTGGGCAAAGGATCTGAAGGGACATATCTCCAAAGAAAATACACCCATAAGCAATAAGCACATGAAAAGATGCCCAAAACCATTAGCCACTAGAGAAATGCAAATCAAAACCATGAGATACCACTTCCTACCCACTAGGATGGCTATAACCAAGAGGACAGATAATAACAACTATTGGCTATTGGCAAGAATGTAGAGAAATTGAAACCCTCATACACTGCTGGTAGGAATGTAAAATGGTGCATCACTTCGGAAATCTTTCTGACAGTTCCTTAAAAAGTTACACATAGAGTTACCATATGATCCAGCAGTTCCACTCCTAGATATAAACCAAGAGAAATGGAAACATATGTTCATATAAAAAGTTATACATGAATGTTCGTATCAGCCTTATTCATATGAGTCAAAAAGTGGAAACAACCCAAATGTCCACAACCTGATGAACGGATAAGCAAATATGGTATATCCATACAATGGAATATTATTTGGCAATAAAAAGGAATGAAGTACTGATACATATCGTAACATGGATGAATCTTGAAAACGTTATAAGTGAAGGAATTGAGTCACAAAAGACCACATATTGTATGATTCAATTTATAGGAAATGTCCAGAATAGGCAAATATATAGAAATGGAGAGTAAACTAGTGGTTTCCTAGAGCTGGGTCAGGAGAGGGCAAGGGAGAGAAGATTGACTGAGGGAAATGGGAAATGAATACTAGCGGGTACAGGGTTTCTTTTTGGGGTGATGAAAATGTTCTAAAGTTTATTGTGGTGATGGTTGCACAACTCTGTGATTACACTACAAGCCACTGAAGTGTGAACTTTAAATGGGTGAATTGTATGGTCTGTGAAATATATCTTAACAAAGCTGTCAGAAAAATGTGAATGGACAGCCACAGATTACCAAATATCTGTGGAAAGCCACCAATACGAAAGACAGTAATGAAAACAAACCACAAAAATGAACTCGCAGGAAAAACACATGGTATAAGAAATAGAAGAAAAAGTCAAATTAAACATATTTTATTAGTATCCTCAGAGCGATAAGAGAAAATATTGCATCTCCATATTTTCCTGGCAGATCAAGCTGCTATGGGGAAATAAGAGCCCCTGAAGATAAAAATATGATTCCAACCAAATCAAAGGAACTATCCCAGAAAGTGAAACAAAAAGACAAAGAGTTGTTACCCAATAGAGACAAGATAACAAAATTAGAGGATCAACCCAGGAGTTTCAACAATAAGATTTTCTAGAAAGAAAGAGCAGAGAATGTGGAGTAGAAGAAGGTAAAACAGAAATAGCAAGAAAAATTCCTATGACTGAAGGACACCAGCTTCCAGATTTAAAAACTCCACAGAGCACTCTGAATAATGAATTTTTAAAAAATTTATTTCAAAGCATCTGGAAATTTAAGAACACCAAAAAATATATATAAAATTCTTAGAGAAGATTTAAACATCCTGAACATATACACATATATGAGCATATGTATATATATGAACATATATATGTGTGTGTATATGTGTATATGTGTGTGTGTGTATATATATATATAAAATCAGTGGCATAGTATCAGATCTTTCCATTGTAACACTGGACGCTATAAGACAAGTAATCAATGTCTTCATAATCTGAGAAAAAAACCTTTTAGGTCAAAAGTTCTATACTCAGCCTGACTATCAATCAAGTATCAGAGCAAAAGACATTTTCAGATATGCTAGGACTCAGAAAAATAACCACCCATGCACCTCTTCTTAGGAATGTACTGGACAATGCTTTAGAAAATGAGGAAATAAACCAAGAAAGAAGAAGTTACGTAACCCAGGAAACTAGGGGCCCACAGGAAGACAGCAGGAGAAGGATCAGGATGAGAGCTCCACTCAGGAGGACTAGCAAGTAATCCATGTTAACTGGAGAAGGATAAAAGAAAACACGGGGTGGAGATTGGGGGGCTGGGGCTGGGGTGACAATGAAATCAGTAAATATCTGATGCAGGCTTTTGGATAATTTGATAAGTATTTGACAGATCTCGTGGAGCAGTTGGATACACACAAGAGAAACTGCAAAAAAGGGAAGGAAAACTAAAGAGTTCTATATACAAGAAAGAAAACGTATCAAACTGCAATGTTTGACTCAGCAGTGGCCAATGTTTGCATAGCTATAATAGTGCAATCACAATTTTAGGAATTGTGATATAGCTGTATTGGGAAAAGGGGCAATGGGAAATGACTAAGGAGGTGGGACTCGTAAGAGGGAGAAATAATCTCAATGATAAGTATTGGCTAAAGTTGAAAAAAATCAAGATAGAGAAGTTACGATTTTAAAACATAAAAGTAAAACCCAAAAGAAATAGTTAAAGAAATTGAAAGTTGTCTGGGGGTAGTGATGGAGAGAGGTGGTTTAACCAACTGCTGATTTTTGATAAAAGTGCTTTAAGACTGCTTGGATTTTTAAACCATGTGCATGCATTAATTTGGATAAACTATTTTTTAATCCATTTTTTAATGATAGACTGAAAAAACACTGTGAGGCATGGACATAGGCTGTCAGGAATTTTACAGAGTATAGAAAAGACGTGTTCTTTTCTTTTGAAGACCACCATCAAACAAACAACCAAACTGCAATAGTCTAAGTTTTAGTTCTGAACTATCTTGGAAAAACTCCCTAACCAGAAGATATATAAACCTTTCACAGATATTGGAAGGAAGCCCAGGAAAAAAGAAAGAAGGGCAATGTTCAAGTATTAATCTCGAAGCCTGGGCTGACAGGTGGAAAGATAAGCGAGATAGAGTGAGAGTTTTCTGGGCAGTTCTGAAGAATCAACTGGGAGTGTTGCCGGGGCTGCGTGTTACAGACACCAAGGCATCAGGACAGAGGCTGACATCATTCCCTCTGAACCTTGCAAGGCCACCAGCCAAGGGACAATAGAATTCTCCTCTTTAAACCGAATCTTTGAGACCACTTTGGATCAACAATCAGGTCTCATCCTCTCAGTTCCTGTTTTCATCCTAAATCCCAGCACATGGACAGAGTCAAAGTCAACTCCACTACAACATGAGGAATTCTGTGGTGCAAACCATATTCAGCTAAGCAGAGCACAGGATAGAGAATCTGGTGTTCGTGTGAGCTAACACATTTATTTGCCTCTGTGGCCACGTCAGCCAGTTCTCATAGTTCTAGAACTTGATGAAGTCAAGTCCATTCTGTCTTGGCCAAAGAGCCTATTATGGGTTCTTCTACGGCTCCCAAACTAGGAGAGGAGTTGTTCACATTTCTATTCCTTAGTCCCCTGGATGGCACACTCTTTGAAGATCCGTTTCTACCTACCCATGTCAGGGTCATATTTTGTCATCTCAGGGCTTCCTACATTCTTAGTCTTGTGCACTTATTAATCTCTTTTTATCAGAAGAGTAAATTTCTTACACCAGGTTCCCACTTTCCACTTTCTGCGGCTCCCAGTTTCCCTCTTTCAGACGACCTCTGTTTACTACATTATTAATAGATGTCAAAACTCTTATGTCTATAGAACTTCATAGCATGGCTCTTGTCTAAGTGGAAAGGGGCAGAATTATAACATACGTGTAACTATCCAGCGAAGTGGAGCACAGGGCTATTAAGAAGCTAACTTAGGGAATATAATTAAGGAATGGATTTTTAAAAATATACTCTTTAGGATTGTGAATGTTCTGACGGGAGTAGATGTCATTCCCATCCATTCATTTCAACAGATATCTTCCAAGTGCATTCCTTGGAGGCAGATTTTGTGTGTTGCACATCAAATAAGGCTCGTAACATGAACGACTTTGTAAGCTGTGGGAAGAGATTGGGCAAAGATGAGAGATCAAAACAGTAGAAAAAGAGATAAAGTAAATTATATAAGAGAAGTGCTAAATGCTGTCATGGTTTGAGGAGAAATAGATTATCTCTAGTTGGAGGAGGTGTGTCCAGAGTGTATTAAATAATTGTATGCAGCATTTGCGACGCATCTGCTGTGTGCTGTACTAGATGCTGTGTAAGAGGAAACTAGAAGTATAAAGACAGTGTTATGCTACAAGGATGAGAAAGTGCTGGGAAAGTGCAGAAGAGGGGGTACTCCATTCTCCTGGGGGTGGGAGAAAGGGTGGAGGTGTCAGGAAAAGCTTTATTGAGGATGTTGGTTTTTGAACTAGACCTTGAAAATAAGTGGGATACTGGCGGGCAGAATGCTAAAATGGAGCTCTATAGGCATATGTCACAGCATGAGCCAAAGCCTAGCCATGTACCAGTTGCTATGTAACTTGAGGCAATTTTTTTAGCCTCTCTGTGTCTTGATTTCCACGTCTGTAAAATGGGGATAATAATAATATCAAGCTTGTTGGTTTTTGAGAGAATTAAATGAGCTAGTACCTGTGAAATGCTTAGAATAATACCTGCTGCGTAGGAAGTGCTCGGTAAATGATGGCTATGATTATTATTGTTGTTATTCTGTCATAAAAACATCAGTGCTGACAAACTCAGTAGCAGCATATATTTTTAGGGAGAAAAGCAGAACACTTCCAGAAAAAGTTTCAGTAGAACAATATAATATTTCTGAAAAATGTCACTCAAAAATTGAGACTTTTTTGCGTGCATAATAACCCATTTTCTACGTTTCTGATGCAGTAGTTTGCATTAGTTCTACCAGGCATATTTTCAAAACTATAGACAAGTGTAGAAGGGCTCGTATCCAGTAGACTTTGTGGAAGTTTCCGTTGATTAAGGTGTTCTTAGGATCTGAAAGATACTTTGACCTTTGGAAGTGGCACTGTGTAGATGTCTAATCTATTATCTGCTTTGTAGAGTTTTACATGTGACAAAAATATTAAGTTTTTAGCATCTGAAGCTGTCTATTAAACACTTGGTTATTTCATTTTTTCAGTATGTTGGACAAAATACAGTGATAAAAATATTGCACTTAATGCAAACTGGGAAGACTGGCAGATTTTCCCTCCAGTTCATTTTATACGGGCTCATTACGACAAAGCCCTAGTGGCCTGGTGGTTTCCTAATTCCAGGACATCGTAATTCTGAACCAGATGCCTGTCTATGTGACTCTGTTAGAGGCTTTGCCTGGAAAGTGTTCTCTGGTCCTCTTCTGAGTGTGTCTCCTTTTTTCTTTGTTTCTCTCTGTCACTGTCTCTCTGTGTGCTAACTCCTTCTCCTTATCTCTTCTCATCACCAATTTGCTCATTATTTCCAAATAGTTTGAAAGTTCTTATTCTATAAATACTGTCTTTTCTAGCTGCCTGCTAAAGACGCTTCTAAACTGCAGCTCATGTTTCCACCTGGGTGACAAAGGGGCTCTGGCAGAGCTGCAAAGAATGAGGCAAAGAGTTCCAGTGGGCAGCAATCCTGTCTCCCCTCTCTTCTTGGTACCTTACAACTGTCCTCAGTTTGGTATTTCCACTTATCTCTCTACTTCTTTACCTATTCCTCCTTTTTTTTTTTCCATCTATCTCCTCTCTCAAAACAGAAGAAATGTTTTCTTAGGTACTGTACTTGCATATGTTGTGGTTATGATGATGCTGTTGATGATAGTAAATTACTGTAAAATAACTTTTATTTCAGAGTTTTTGATTAATGATAGGTAACACCCGCCTGACCATATTGCGGATGATACAAATACTCCCAGGAATAAAATATTTCCTATGGAAATGTTACTTAGCTATCTTAACCATTAGGACTTTCCTGACTGCCACTTATAAAACACATTTGTAATGTTTCAAGAGTAAATATCTTGAAGATCTCCTTGAATTTTCAATAAAGCTTTCATATGATAATTATCCCATTTGTCAGTCCCTGAGCTAACACAGATTAAAACTTTCTAAAGCTTTATTAATAAAATCAACAGTAACATAAAGTAGATTTTAAAATAAATCAAGATTTATAAATGTCATAAAAGTATAAATTATTAGAATCTCTGACATGTAAACATGGTGAATAACATTTTAACAACTGATTTGGTTTAAATTAAGGAAAATGGGGATCATAATGTTTAAACAGGAGAAATGACTGGGCTAGAGATATAAATTGGAGAAGTATTAGCATGTAGATAGGAGTTGAAGCAATGGGAACAGATGAAATCATTCAGTTAAAGTAAATCCAGGGAGAAGAGAGTAGAGACGAGGATGGAACTCCAGAGAATATCAACATAAAGGGATGGAAAGAAGAGCCAGTGAATGAGCCTGAGCTGGAACAGCAGAGAGAGGAAGAAGCAGAGAGAGGAACTACAAGAGTGTCTACACTCTCTAGGAGACAAAGGGGTCATGCTTAATGTCGCTTTATGCCTCTTCCAACCTCCAATTACAAGAAGTTACAAAAAGAAATAAATACCAAATAACTAAAGTTAAAACTGCCAGTTGCAGTTTAAAGATCAGAAAGAGAAAAATTTCTGCTGACTTAAATGTTGGTGAGGACGGACAGAGAGATGGAGCAGGCAAAACTCTGAGTTGGCCACTAAGATTCCTGCTCATTGGCGTACATGCCCTGTAGAGTTTGGGTGGGACCCGTGAGTAGGGTGGATTTCACTCCTGGGATTAAGTTATTTTATACCACAAAGGTGATAAAGTCATTAAATTTTTTCTTTTAGATAAAATATCTCTAAGGATAATAACAGCCTATTTTCAGTGAACTTAATGAGTGTTATATCTGATTTACACAAACGGATGAACATCATTTTATAGAGGAAAAAAATATTGAGCTATAATATTTAATAATCCTGACTCATAATATGCCAACAATATCAAGTGAAGAGATTCAGTAAGTCTGGAGCAGGGTATGGACAGCTGTTTGTTATAAAACTGCATAAGCAAATCTGATACATATCCCCAGTTGAGAGCAACTGGCCTAGAAGATGCTGCATTCAAATTAAAGGAGTAAGGTTGTAGCTAAGAAAAATTTGAAACAATAACTGAAATTCTGACTGACAACACTGTGGTTGCCTAACAGCCTAGGTCATCAGGCAGAGCAATACTAGGACTCTGATAAATACAGGAAAACCCGACAGCTATTTCTTAGAGTTTTGATCAGTGTTATACCTAAAGGTTAAAATACATTGTGGACAGTGAAGATACTGACAAATCACTAAGAATTTCCCATAACGCATACAATTTCTGATAAATTTATATTAATAAAATTTTACCTGTACAAGTTAACCTAGGAATGGCTGAGTGTCTCTTCTGATTTGACAACTATTCTCACTCAACTAAAAACAAACCTAGTTATTTCCGGCACCTCTCCTTTTATAAGGTGAAAGAACCAAGATTTGTAAATTTTCAGGAGCCCTTTGGGAAATCTTGAAGTTAGTTTTAGGTATAAAAGATAGCTTGAAAATTTTGTTTTATTTTTTCGGTATTTAGGATTCAATTTTTGGAAGGCAAAAATAGAGAAAAAACTGTCAGAAGAAATTTGGACACTTGGTTAAGATAGTCACTGGATACCTTAGAAACAACACTTGGTTGTCTATTTAGTCATAGTAACAATAACATATTTTTAAAAAATAAGCATGGTAACCTGATTGAAAAGAATCTTAGCTCTTTCAAAAGTGAGAGTGAAGAACCTTTGTTCTTTGCCTCCCCTACCCCAAATAATCAAGGATTCAGGGTGGGAGGGCCGAGTCTGTAGAGAGAAAATCAGTGTGGGGTGGAGTAAGGAAGATAGATGACCACAAGGGCTTGCAGTCTGGGCAGCGACCCAGCATAACAGGGATGTGACGCTGGGGAGGATTAACTGGATGCAAAATTCCAAATGGAACTCTGGTGTCAAGTTGCTCTGATACCGGAGAGGGTGGACTGTGGGATCAGGGTGTCAGATATTTGAGGACCTGAATGGTTGGGGCCAAATTAGAACATTCTTGAAATAAACCAGAGTTTAGAGAGGTTGTGTTATTAACACAATATGTTGATACAAGAAAACTTAATTCACAATATCCTGTACCTTTTTTCCTTAGGACTATTTAAATCTTTTAAAAATTTTGTCCTAATGTACAGCATTTGTTTTTAAGAATACAATGTTTATTCATCTCTGTGGCAATTTCTGAGGATTTGTCTATCTTCTCTATCTTTTTTTCCCTTTTGATTACGTTAAATAAGTAATAAAAGAAAGATAATTCCTGCTTGAGGAGTATCCTAAAAGAAGAAAATATAAATCTTTAGGACACAAAAACCCTTTCCAGAGTATTAACCTGATAACTTGAGATGGAAAATGTTGTGATTTCGGCTCTTAAGCTCAGCAAATCAGGCTGCAACTGTATCCTGCCAAAATATCAAGAACAAAGTGAAAAAAAAATTGTCACTGGACGTTTCCACAGATTGGGAAATTTGGCATTATGTATTTGGAACATCTGCATAATTGATTGAATTCTTCATCTGGATATTTTGGCATCATGACACCAACAGCTTTGGAATCCTTTCTTTTCCACTGCTAATTTGAGCAGAAAACACGCACACACACACACAAAATTCAGTGCTTGATGTGTGAAAGACAAGAGGGGTTGCAATCCCACTTCTTTTCCCACCGAAATCTTTTTCAGGAGTTAGGCACAGAGTGGATAAATAAATACACTTCCATATTTCTCTAAATGAAAAAATATTCAAACCATCCCATTTCTTCCTCACCCTTCCTCCACCTTGTCGCTTTAATCCTTCCAAATAGTCTATCATCTTGGTGATATGGACCCAGGGTGTCGGAGGGCGGGAGGAGGAGAGAGTTGGGAATACATGGGGCCGCCAGATCATCCCACATGTATCATGTCTGTCTATAGCAGAAGACGAGACTTTTGTGGCTACGGCAGACTGTTTCTTAGCTTAGGCGGAGACTAGAACAGGATTTTCTAGAAGAGCTCTCAGGATTTCTATCCATTTTATTGCATGAACATGATTCTGAACTTCGAACCTATTTCAGGGCACCTGGTCAGGTGGTGCTCAGTCTACCAGTGTTCAGGGAGCACCTGCTAGAAGCTCCTCTTGGGAGTTTATCATCCAGTGGGGAGCCCCGACTTGAAACAGGAAGGAGTGGACGGTACAAAGCTGGAGTTCTGTGACAGACTGTATACTCAAGGTTCAAACACTATGAATACCAATAAAAACTTGGGATTTGGGGAAAGGCATATGGAGAAAGAAATTTTGAGTTGGGCCTTAAAGGATGACCAGGATTCTACTATGTAGAAAGAGAGCATTCTGTAATGGAATGAGCAGATATACAGAAATGGTTAATTTATGAGCTTGATTGAGGAAGCGTGCTATGTGGTCAAGTTATAGAGAGGAAGGTGGGGGTTCCTGGAGGCCAGATGAGAACATTTCTCCCTGAGGCCATATGGCACAGGGAACCATGTTCGATGGTTCAGCAGAACTCAGTGACTGTCACTTGCCTCTCTGTGTCTTCTACTATACCTACCCTTAGTAGATGTTTAGGAAATATTCCTGGAATTGAAGTGTGGCATGATGAAAAAAGCTTTCAACAACTTAAATGCCACAATTAGGACCTAAAATTAACCACTTAAACTACATTTTCTGCTAATTTTTGAGAAAGAAGGGAAAGAGTATTTCTTGTTTCAAATATAAAAGCTACAATCATTGTGAATGTACCTCATTGAATACATAAATGATATAGATACTATTTATTGCACATTTACTGTGGGTCAGGCTCTGCTCAAGGCTCCTGGGATTCCACCGTGAACCAGAGAGGCAAGATGGATGCAAGAGCATTGCCCCAGTGATAACTGCTTTGAAGACAGCAAACACAGGCAATGGGAGAGTGACTGGGCAGGGAGAGTCTGGCCATTGAGGAAGGGCTCTCTGAGGATGTGACATATGAACAGAGTCCTGACTGAAAAGAAGGAGCAAGACAAGGGAAGGTCAGAGTATTTCATTAGAGGGAAGAGTGAGGCAAAGCCCCTAGGGAGAGGACAGCTGTGCATGCTGTCACCCATAACTTGAAGATGAATTTTGTCTTTGGGTGTAAATTCATCTTAAAGTATGCCAATAGGAATATGGCAGGGAAAATATTTTCTTCTTCATTTCTATTCTCTCAGACTATTTTCAAAAATAAAATTGAGCCTTCCCAAGACCCCATAGTAAAGGGATAAACTTATAACAGCAAAGAGAACAGAAAGTGGACCAGCATTGAACAAAGGTTTCAGAAAATATCTGGAAGATTGAGAGAGGATGGAAGCCCAATGACACATAAAACAGAGGGAGGAAGGATGTGGAGGGTGGGGGCAGCAGCCAAGGAGAGGGAAGAGAATCTCTCTGCCTGGCAGAAACACAGAGGCCTGCCCTGTACACGTACTATGACTGCACCGGTCAGCCATTCACATCCCCTCTCCTTTCCCTTCCTCCACGGGAAAGAATCCAGAGATAAAATTTAAAATAAGGTTGGGGTAAATAGTAGGGCCTTGAAACTAACTCAAAAGGACTTTATGGAGATAAAGATGCACGGGTAGAAAGTATTTCAAAATGTTTGGTTGTAAAAAGAAGAAGAGAATATGGCCAGAGCTAGAGAAAAGTATGGGATTGAAGGAAAGGGTTTCTGTAGTGGTGATTGCTTTTCAACCAGCAGGGGCTTGAAGACGTTGAAATGTCAATGAAAAGTGCAGTGGATGGGGCGCTTCCCAACCAGTGTTCGACTTCCAGGTTTCGTTCTCTTTGCTTTGTCTTGGTTAATCTTAGCTAATTTTTCTAAAACTCAGCTCAGAGCATACTGGACTGTCTCCTCCAGTTCCTTAGTACATATCCTTGTCTGCTGTTGTGACATCTCCACTTATGCCCCTTCCGGTGTTTAAATATTGTCTTCACATTTCTACTCCTGAAAGTGCCAGTGAACTTTTGGTTGCATTTCAAATGCAGCCTTCTCTTTGTTTTCCTTAAAGGCAAGCACTTGAACTTAATCCTTGTTTGTTTTGATTTCCCATTCTGGCCACATAATAGATATTTAGTGAGCATTTGTTGATTGTTCCTCCCAAAGCTTATGACTCTTCCTAACACCATATGTTCAATAGTCATCCACATCCTCACTTTCCACTCACCACATTCTGACCCAACACACCCCTGAATATGCTGTTTAGAAGATCTCCCACGAGCTCTTTATTGCTGATGCAGAGAACACTTCACAAGCTCGCCCTATGTCAGATTTCAGCAGGATTTGACTCTCTTGCCTTGAACTTTTTTTCTTGAACATGCTCTTGTCTTGACTTCATTGATACTTCATTTTCCTAGCTTTCTTCTGACCTCTCTCCTTCTTTTCAGTTGACTTTTCAGGATTTTTTCCCCTTATCTTCCCTTCGACGTCATACTCAGGGCTTTAGCTCAGCTTTTCCACTCTTTTCACTGTGCCCACTCCATCTGCATGTACTTATCCATGTCAACATCATCAAGGCCATCTTTCTCTCCAGCCCAACTCTCTCTCCTGAGTATAAGACCAACATGTGTAACTGTCTCCCAAAAACCTTCTCTTGGACGTCACAATCACACTTTCAATTTAGTATGTCCAAAGCCAAACTTATCCCCTATGCTCTACTCCTTCTCCACCAACCCTTATCGTCGCAAACCATTTTATCCTCCGCTCTTCCCTCTCTCAGTGAATTGAGCTATCAGCCATCTGGTTTCTTAAATCAGATTTTCACCTGGGCATCACCCTTGATTATCAAAAGATGAGTTAACTTGTATACCTTGGAGAGTAGTGGTGCCCTTAACAGTGACTGACACTTTCATGAAATGTTGTGTGCTGTTTTGTTTATTTCTTTGGAAAGGACAAGAGAAGAGTGATTTATTTGGATTAGACAGGTTGAATTTGAAGTCACTGGGATACCTATGTAAAAAATGTTGATTGGGCATTTGGAAATGTATGTAAGTACTGTAGCTATGAAGAGATTTCAGAGCTAGAGTTACATATTTGAGAATCATCTACAATACTTAGAGACAATAATTGAAACCATGTGAGAAGATGAGATCATCTTGGAAAAGTACATAGAAACAAGAACGTGTGGAAACAAGTTGTGGGGGCAGGTCATAAGTCTTTTAAACCTGATAGAACCTTACAGATCATCTGGCAGAACTTTTTTTTTACTTTTTTCCTGAAAATTATACTGAGACCAAGACAGAAAGAGAGAAATTAAATGCTAAAGAAAAATCTACTTATAAGGTCTTTTATGCCAAGTTACTTTAAAGTTCCAGAGCTCAGACCAAGAAAAGATTCAGAATCAGTTGACTTTACTCGAGTCAAGAGCAATGCCTCAGAATCAAGCTAACTTTGTTGTTGGCAACGCAGAGAGCCAGAAAGAAATTGGGATTTTTATGAGTTCCGTGAACCAATAGATAAGCAAGCCTTAGCTCTCACCCTGCCTCCAGATTTCCTGTAGTGTAAACCGATATATTCCCTTATTGTGTAAGCCAGTTTGATTTGTAAGTGCTGGAGCCAGCTCATAAGGGCTCATTAGAACTGACTGTGCACATCCCTTCCTAACTCTGTATTCACTGACATCATGTTGTTAGCTTGAAATTGGCCATGATGGGACTATTTACAACTTGGAAATTGACAAATACTGCGAGTTAGGGGTTTTATCCCCCTTGGAACCTGATTGTTAAATGTTTTCCAGCACATCACTGGTTACAGCCAAAAGCATCCTTAATTGATGTACATGTTGAATCAAAAACTGATGGTCAGTGTTTGTCACTTAATTCATTTGGAAAAGTATCCATCAATGTCATGCAGCTATAATCCAGTTACTACAAGATATCTATCTAGGCTTTATAATGGAATGCTGAGAATTGATTGGGAGGTAGGAAATGTGGGAGTTTGAATTTCCTTAGAGGGATTGGTGATGTGGGGATACCCTTCTCCATGGGATAGTGGATGGGGGTATTACCCTCCTACCTCAAGTCCAATGAGAGATTTCAGGAGAACCAGCTGGAGAACCTGACTTGAGTCCCATAGAAATTGAAGGATGTAGAGATTCACAGTTGAAAGTTTAGAAGGAAGAGGCTGTGCCTGAAATTACCCTGGACTTGTTGAAATCAAAGAGATAGTCGTTTTGGAGGGGCACAAGTTCAAAACTACATTCCATGGGCTTGAGTGGACTGCAGAAGGGAGCTGATTGGATCATCCTGAGAAAAATTCTGGCTAAGAGGATGGTCTAGAGGGCCAAGGTGACCCAACATAGGTGCAGACTGCCTGGGAGCCAGGAGGCTGAAGGGGGAGTTGGCTGTGGCCAGCCAAGAAAGCGTCTTCATCCAAGTCAAAGAACTATGAGTCAGAGACCCCTCAGGATGATGCTGATGTTGGGTAGAGAGAAAGTTTCATCACAAGAGGTCACAATTGTGCATCTGCCACATCCAGAGGGCACTAATACCAGATTACAACTATACTAGTACAATTAAAATAGACTCCCACTATTATTTCTCTCTTTTCTCATACACTCCAACCCTGGAGGGTTCTAAAACAGCAGCTAGTGAGTGGGTGAGTAGTAGGAGGCTAGAAAGACGAGGAAGAAGAAGCCCGCCAGGATCTCTTAACCCTGCAGATTTCCCAGCCACAGACAGGCCTTGATGGGAGAGGCGGAGGGTTTAAATTGGATAAAAGATGGACATTTGAAGGTTAGATCGGAAGGTACTTTTCAAAACTACTCAATGAAACTACCCTTGTGACTACAGGAGACCAGAAGAGCTGTGGAATCTTCTGAGTACTTCCTCCCGGGGCAGGAAAGAACTAGCACGAGAGTGGGTTTGAAGGGTCCTTGAGGAAAAAGAATAAAGAGAATCTCTGTTTGTGCCCTACTGGCTCATTCAAGGCATATTCGATTTGCACAGATGATTGCAGCATTTAATAACTTTATTAACTATAAGAAGCACAGTAAATGTCTTAACTGATGTCTATTGAATGAATGAAAAAAAATCCAACTTGGAGTAAGAGAAAAGGATTTAGGAGGAAATTCTCCCATCTGAGGTAAATGAGAAATTGTTTGAGTCTATACGATGTGAGAAAGAAAGGTACTTTCCTTTAATTCTCTCTGTATTAAACAGAGCGTAAATTAGGATTCATGGGAAGGTGGTGGTTTGAGGATATTTACAACACTTTTTCCCTTTAGCCCCATAAAGCTAAACACAAATACACAATTTCCATCTCTCTTCCCAACCTCTGCCCTGTGCAGAGGTGAAGAGGAAGATTCCTCTTCATGTCTTTCGATGGTTCTGCTTTTCTTCACAGGTAAAAAGTGCTGCGGTAGCAATTTGGACTCTCACTTTATTTCCAGATAGGGAGAATTAGAATGCATGGCTCTCAGGATCTAGAAGACCTGGATCTGCAGTGTCCATAACAGTAGCAACTAGCCATAGGTGGCTATTTAAATTTAAATTTAAATTTAAATTAATTAAAATTAAATAGAATTTAAAAATTCAGTTTTCCCATCCTACTAGGCACATTTCAACTGCTCATTAGCTACGTGTGGCTAGTAGGTACAGATACAGAACATTTTTATCATCACAGAAAATTCTATTGGTCAGTGCTACCCTAGATCTTAATTTATTAGAAATAGACATAAAATATTTTTTTAAATAAATTTTTACCTGGTATGATTGAGGTCCATTCCAAAAAAACAAAGAGATAAACATTCATATTTAAACATAAAAGGTCAAGAAAGTAAATAAAAGAAAATAGTCTTTAAATTAAGAATTTAGAGTACATCTAAAGGCTGACTTTGACAGAAGGGCTCTTCTGTGTGCAAATTTTATGAAAATGCTTTCAATGTGACTGTTTAGATAACTTGTTATTTTGCATTGTAATCTTAGAACACATCTTTTGGGATAATTCCCAGAGAGTCCATCTCAGTTTTTATAAAACATTACCTAGCTATTTTACATTGGCAAAGAGAAATTAAAATTGTCTGCACTTAGGGAAGAATCTTTACATTTTCAATAACTAAAATCTTTGATCAAAATAGATTGATCCTTACCAGGGATAAGAAGGCTGCCTAATTCCTCTCTATGAACGTCAACAATAATTTATAGTAGTTTCACTTCCAGCTCAGGGCTGGTGACTGGGGGAAAATATTGTGTCAGAGAAGGGCCCATTGGATTTAGCATATAGCAATTTCAATAGAAGGTCATTACAATGAAGTATAATTACAGTCATGCCTTGCTTAACAACAGGGATACATTCTGAGAAAAGCTTCATTAGGTGAATTCGACGTTGTGTGAACATCATAGAGTGTACTTACACAAACCTGGGTGGTGTAGCCTACTACACACCTAGGCTATGTGGTACTAATCTTATGGGACCACTGTCGTATATGCGGTCCGCTGTTGACTGAAACGTCGTTATGCAGCACATGACTGTATAACAATTTTCCATAGCTTAGGAATTGTCAATGGAGAGGGACAGGGATAGGTGAGAGAAAGGATGGTAAGACTGTCATTTTCTCAATAATGAGGATGGGCCCCATGGGAGCAGGCATCTTTGTTTTTGTCTACATGTGCCTCAGAGCCCAGAACACTGCCTGCCACATGGTCCACGCTCAATATTTGTTGAATTAAACTGTTATTTTACTATGTTTCCACTTAATGTTTACAGAATATCGTCATCTGCATTATCTCATTCTCTGTGAGGTAGGAAGGGAAGATTTCATTAACCTAATTTGTAGACTGAAAATGAACAAAGAGAAGTTATGTGGCTTTCCCAGGGTGACAGAGCAAGTGATGGAGCCGTGGGCTTAGCTCTACTTTGCCAAGGGAAAGGAAATGAGGTGCTTTCTCTGTCTTTGCCTATCCAGGGTTAAACACTGCTTTTTTGTGTGTGTGTGTGTGTGAGGAAGATCGGCCATGAGTTAACATCTGCTAATCCTCCTCTTTTTGCTGAGGAAGACTGGCCCTGGGCTAATATCCATGCCCATCTTCCTCCACTTTATATGGGATGCCGCCACAGCATGGCTTGACAAGCGGTGCGCTGGTGTACGCCTGGGATCCGAACCGGCGAACCCCAGGCCCCCGCAGCGGAGAGCGCGCACTTAACCACTTGCGCCACAGGACCGGCCCCCTAAACGCTGTATTTTTGTCTTGTTTTGTTTTCTACTTTGGAGTTCAAAGTTGTAAGAGTGAACTTGTTACTAAGTGGCAAGCTGAAGTGAGTAGATAGATGAATGAATGAACCATAAAAAATACTTTGTCTGCTTTAACGCAGAGCAAAATTTCAGGTATCAAGCCTAAACAAGTGTTAGTTCTGTGTATTTTACGTTTTTTTCTGAAATTTCTAGTTGTCCAAAGTCCGATTTCTTTAAACTAGACTTCTAAACAAGGGATTGAGAAACTTTTTCTGTAAAGGGCCAGATAGTAAATATTTTAGGCTTTGTAAACCATATGGTCTCTGTCACAATTACTCAGCTCTGCTCTTATAGCAGAATCTGCCAGAATCTACTCAGAATCTGCCATTATAGTAAAGCAGCCCAGATAATACATAAACGAGGGAGTGTTGCTGTGTTCCAATGCAACTTTACTTATGGATCCTAAAATTTGAATTTCATATAATTTTCATGTATCACAAAATATTATTCTTCTTTGGATTTTTCTTCAATCATTTAAAAATGTGAATTCTTAGCTTATATATGATAGGTTGGATTTGGCCCGCAGGCTGTAGTTTGCCCACCCCTGCTAAAACTCCCACATTCTAAGTTATGTCATCAAAGCAAGCTTATCTGAGCACACTTTTGACAATATCCTTCCTTTCCAAAAACTCCCACTGGCTCCATATAGACTATGAAGTGCAGTATCAACTGGTTGACTTGAGCACAACGCTGTCCAAGACCAAGGCCCACACTGCATTTCCAGCCTTATTCTCCCTCACCTTCTGAGGTGCAGCTAACCCAAGCTCTCCCTGAACAGGTCTGCTCTTTCCCCCTTCCAGTCCTTTGCCTATTCTGTTCTGTCCACCTGAAATGCCTTCTCTACTCCCATTGCTATTTCTTCCTGTCAAAAGTCAGCCCTCCCTTCCACCTTCATCTCTAAGTCTTCCCAAATCCACCACCCCCTCCCCAGCTGGATCGAACCTTTCCCCTAGTGTTACATCTTTGTAGCGTGTGTTCTTTTTTCCCCTGGTATTTAATAGATTGTGTCTTCTATTATAATCTTACACGTGATCTTCTGCTTTACAAAGTCAACAACTACTGAGGTCAGGACCTGTATCGTATATTTTTGGTAGAGTTCCATCATAGAGTTCAATGAACGTTTGTGGAATGCAAATGAATAACTAATCTGAAAAGGATCTAATTGGAATCACTTAAAGTATTGCTCTTGGCAATTTCAGAAAATAAAAAAATAGGTAACATTACTATTTCACAGCAGTTTCTAAAATCAAACTATTGATAATAAGAAATAAAAATTGTATTTTTTATTAAATGGAGTTCTTTTTCATTTTATGAAAAAAGATTTAAAAAGACAATTTACCAAAGCTTAATTGATGGTTATAATTGGCCATAAATGAAAGGTTCCCAATTAGCTGTAAAATGAGTGATGGCAAAGGAATCTTCTTGTCAAGATAGACTCGCAGGAACTTAATAACAGGTAGAAGCAAGTGAGCCACACTTGTTCGTGAGACAAGCTGGAGAAACCAGTGTTATTTGAGCAGACCAAAGAGCAAAAAATTTAAACCTGGACATGGAGACTGAGTTGAAGCAAAGAGGGAGAGAGGGACTGAGCCTTGCATGAAGGTATGTATTGCGGTAAAACTGGTCTGACTTTCTTTGAATTCATCTTATTTCCATCTACAAGGCTTTGTGGAGTGTTTTTTTATCCTTTCTGGAACCATAAAGACATCACAACTATTGTGAAGAGTTATTCATTGTTAGAAACCCAATCATTGTTTAAAACCAGGCTAGCTTAGTGCTGAAGACCAAGGTAGCCAAATTGTGAAGGTTTTGTTAGGGCTATGTCTGCCTGTCCCAGTTCCTGGGAGCTTTTGCCCAAAGCAAACTAAGCACATGCTGTGCTGTCCTCCACTTTTAATCTGAGAGGCAGTGTTGCTGTGGATGGAGTTGTACGGAATGCCAAGAAATCTCAAAGAGAAAACAGAGCATCCGTTAAAGGGTGCCCCAAACTAGGTGAGCAGCACGTTCAGGTAGACTGAGTTCACGATGGGAACAGCTACCAATCTTCTAATAAATCAGAAGAAAGTGTTCCTTTGTAAGAATGCTGAAGGTGTAATTTAGGAGTTGTTTAATTGATTGAGGGTAGGTAAGTCCCCCCAAAACATGCAAACTAACATGACCTACAGAGGTAGGAACATGCTTTGGGGAGTTGAGGATGACGTGGAGATTTTCCTTGGAAGGAAAGACTGTGACTTAGGAAATAAAATGTTGGTTAGGTATTTGGGAAACCTTAGGATGATGGGAATATGGAGAGAGGCTTGTGAGAGCTTCATTTTAGCTTTCTTAAACCAAGGTCACCCTTTAAATCTGTGGTCAGCAAAATTTGAGTCTTACCTGCTGAAGGTTAAAAAGGAATGGATATGTGCAAAAAGGAAAACTTACTGGATTTTAAGTGCATTTTCAAGGTATTCTATCTTTTTAAATTCCTTGTTGAATTGTACTTATTAGGTATCATAGTTTGATGGTAGACAAGTTCAGCTAGGAGACAAAAACAATTAGTTTATTGTTACCCTACAGCATAGGAACCTGGAATCACTATAACTATATGTGGGTAATGGAGTAGCAGTTTGAAATACTGAAAAATTTTTCTCCTGGTCTTTATGACTATTTTCTTTTCCTTTCATTCAAAGAGAAAGGCAGCATTCCATCCCACTGCCTTGGGAAATAAAGGTGACAGGATGGAGAACAGAAGGAGACAACAAGAAGCAGAGATGGAGAAGTGGAAGATGATGGTGGTCTGTGGGGTGAAACGGAAGAATGAGAATGGAGTGTAGGAAGAACCAGAGTGGCTTAGAAGAAGGAAGCTTCCCTGAGAATAAAAAGTTTTCCCGAGCTGTAGGATGGAAGGAGAGAAGAGGGGTCTGTAGTTGGCAGAAGAGGAGACCCAGCTCTGACCAAGGTCTGGAGGTGCCTCTCAGAGAATTAGCAAGACTGCTGAGAGGGATGAAGCCTAAGAGAAAGGGCTGGAAGTCAAATGTCTTTGGGAGTATGAGTAATACAAATGTGTGAAAAGTGCGTGTAGGCAGTAAGGTGTGGTGGCAACTGTGGCTGACTAGAGAGCACACGACCTGACTAAAGGTTTCCAAAATGTTTGGTTTTTTGGTAAAAAGCTTTGCTTGCCATCAGAATATTTGTGAACCAAATTTGCGTCTCCTGGGCTCCAGGGCAATATAGAGACATAATTTGCTTCACAATCAAATCCTGTGATATGGAAACCACAGAGAGCCATCAAACCTGTATGGACCATGGGGACAATGATAATTGTCATCTCAGTGGTAAGGTACCGACGAGAAACAGTCACTGGAAGAGGAGGATCTCATCTCCCCTTCTTCCCCCCTCCAGTTGCACATTTTTGGACACTATTTATAATCCTGGATTTTTGATACAAACTCAAGCAAGGGGTAGGAAGTTCCATGAATGCCTGCAGTTAGGTTTCTCAATGTCTTCATATTAATTTGAAGGTGATGGGGCAGGATGGTCCTGTGGTTTAAGGTTAAGAGGGATATACCACTTAATAAACTTGTGAAACTAATGAAAGCCTATTGTGAATGACAGAGTTTGTCAATGAAGCACATCAGATTCCGAATTGATGCGTAACCAATGAATGATCAGAGACACTTGCAGAGGTGGAAATGGAGGATGAAGATAAAATTGACATGTTCCAGCAGCAGACAGGAAGTATCTACTAAAAAGGGAACCTGCTACTTTACTCCAGGACTCTGTTCCTACAGCCCAAGAATACATTCTCAATTAGAAACTGCAATTTGGTTTCACTACATCCTGATGAGTACAGTATGGTTTTCTCAGTGCTTTCATTTCTTCCTTCCCCTTTCTGTTACTATACATAAAGTAACTGGTGTATGTGCCCACATATATTCTTTTTCATTTTTTAAACCAAATGACCAATGGTTTTGATCAACACCAAATAGAGGTGGGATGGAGAAAAACACTGGTTCTGTGAAAATACTCGCTTCCTCCATTAGTGACATCCTCATTTGCTCTTATCTTTATATTCCAGTAAGTTATTTTGCTCTCACTGTTTAACCAAAACAATCAACATAAAAATCCTTGCATACCACATTCCATTGGAGAATTTTAATTTTTTTCATTTATCATTGTAAAACCAGTGACAATTTTATAACTTTTTTGTACGTAATTGTTACATGTAGGGCAATCTGTATTTAAATAGAGATAAATTACTCTAAAAGAAATGAATCCTACATAGTTTTTCCTTCAAGTCAAGTGTTTGTTGTTTAAATAAACTCCTTGTTTGAAATGAAAAAGAAAAGCAAATGTGAGCTAGCAACTTCATATAATCTATCTTAGCAAGTATTCACTGAATATCTAATATACCATCATCTATATGGTGGAGGGAGATAAAATTTTAGTAAGATACAATTTTTGCATCCAGGGAACTTACAATCTAGAGAGAAACCAGGTGAGTACATTAAATACAAGGGAACACAGTCCCTTGAGAACACAGAGGAGAGAAGGGTTTATCAGTGTGGAAGGACTAGATGATAGAGGGAAGGACCCAAATTTACCTCAGTACATCTTAAGACTGTAATGAATTCAGTAGCAGTTTAAGAAACAGACTTAAATTGGGTAGAACATGAAGACAGTTCCTTACTCCTTCATGCTTTATCTTTCCTTCAGTCTTGTCACCAAGCTTCCAAACATTTTGATCTCACCTTTTGACTTGTTGGTTTAATTTGCCCCTTGCAGAGTCAGAAGAGTCTTTCTTATTACCTCCTGGTCCCACCTGTTAAAAAGATATTCAGCTTGAAAAATAAGGACCTGTTTATACTTGGCCAAATGAGTAGTTCTCAACCTTGGGCACATGTTGGAATCATTTGGGGAAATTTAAAAAATTCAGATGCTTGTCATTTGGCTCCTGGTAAGGATGCTCTGAGAAGGACACAGCATCACTCTGGGGTATTCCTGCCAAAAACACAGAACCTGAATTTAATCATAAGGAAAGATCCAAAAAACCCAACTTGAATGACATTTTACAAAATAACTAGTCTGTTATTTAAAAATGTTTCAGATCCTGAAAAATATGAAGAATGATTCCATATTAAAGGAGAGTAAAGAGACATGATAACTAAATGCAATGGTGATCTTGAATTGGATCCTAGACTAGAACTGGACCAGAAAAATAACAGCAGTGGGACATTTGGAGAAATGTGAATAAGATTTGTAGATAAGATAATATAACTATTACTGTAAAGTTCTTGATTTTGATAATTGTACTATAATCATTTAAGAGAATGTTCTTGTTTTTACGAAATACACACTAAAATATTTTGAAGTAGAGAGATGTCATATCTTCAGCTTTCTCTCAAATGTTTCAGAAAAAAGTATGTGTATATAGAGAGTGTGTATACTTAGAGAGAGACAGAAAGAGGAGAGAGGGAGGGAGAGGAAGAGAATGATGAAGGTACTGTGGAGAATCTGGATTAATGGTACACAGGAAATCTTTACACTATTTTTGCAACTTTCTGTAAGTTTTATATTATTTCAAAATAAAAAGTATTTTAAAATTAAAAAAAAAACAAAACACTGATGCCTGAATCCCACTCCCAGAGATTATGACTTACTTCATCTAGGGTGGAGCCTGGGCATCAGGACTTGAAGCTCTTTCCAGCTGATTCTCATGTGCAGTCAGGGCTGAGAACCACAAGCCTAGGCAGATCCTGGTGTCTAGAGATACAGAAGCTCTAAACTACCCATCATTTATGGAACTTGTTGGATTGGAGGGCATTGGGGTTGGAAATTAAAAAAAAAATCATCTCTGAGAAAAGCAGTTTATCAGGGTCCTAAATACGGACACTGTCACCAATTAGGTACCTTGAGAAACTCAAAGGTGGGTTTGGAAGCAATTAACTGTTTTTCCAGGTTGTTTCTTTTCCTTTTGTGTGTTAAGGAGATGTAAGCACCAGCCATCCTGAAACTGACCAAGCTTCACCACAAGAGCAATGCCCATGACCTTTGCCTTATTTTTAATGCAAAGATCTCTCCAGGAGGGGCTTAGTCCTCATTATGTGGAAGCATGTTCTCCAACTGAGCCTGTGCAAGCGAATACCCGCCTTTCTCTTCTTAATATTCGTTCTTCAACCAAATACAACCTCCTGCTTCCCTTTGTTCAGGGATGCCATGACTTTGGAAATGATTCCTCATGGCCTCCTATTTGCTGCAAATACACTCTACTTTGTGAGACAACTTCCATTGGTGTAGAGTCTTACTTAACTCACCAGGAGGCGAGCCCACTTGGTTCGGTAACAATACCTCAAGGTCCCAGCAAGTACTATAAATGTGTAAAGCAGCGGAACACAAGATAACAGGGAATAGTGAGAACATGTCTGAATTAAAGTCATTTAATTCTCCTGAACAATCCAAAATTGGCAGGCCTATTTGGGGGCAGTGGGTCATCAGATTGCAACATCTGGACCAGGAAGAACAGAGAACTATGGTCATGATTTACGGACATAGAAATTAGACGGTACTTAGATTCCTCCGAAAATATTCTTATCATGGACCACACACTATGTTTAGGCATCAGGTTTATATTAAATTTAGCAAAGTATATATTTAAGATAATTTTGGGAATAAGATAATATGCATTTGATAACCATTTCCATTAGGCTAATGTTGGCTGCAAGTAACATAAAACCTCAACTTAAACTAGTTTAAACAATAAAGCAATTTAACATCTGACAACATAGGAAGTCTAGCAGCTTAACAATGTCCTCAAGGATCTGGGTTCTTTCCATCTCTCTGTTCCATCTTCTTTAGTGGGTCACGTTTGCCCTCTAGCTAAGTTCCCTTGTAATCCCAAAGGGCAGCAAAAGCTCTAGGCCTCACATTCAAATGTGGCAACATCTAGGAAATAATCTTCTCTTGCTTTTGCCTCCTAGGAACAAGGAAACTTTTCCAGAAATGCTTAAGTAGATTTTCCTCTTATGTCCCAATATCTTGAATTGGGTCACATGTTCATTCCTAAGCTAAGCATTGAAAAGAAATAGGATTTCCAGGTTGGGCTTAGACTAAATAGTATCTGCCTTGAGGATGGGGTCACTGTTCTATGAGATATGAGGGAGGCAGGGTGGATACTACTACAAAATTGGGGTGGAGGTGGGGAATGAGCATTAAGTAATCAAACAGTAGAGTCTGCAACAACAAACTGTTTTTTTTTGTTGTTTTTTTTGTTTTGTTTTGTGAGGAGATCAGCCCTGAGCTAACATCCGCCAATCCTCCTCCTTTTTTGCTGAGGAAGATGGCCCTGGGCTAACATCGGTGCCTATCTTCCTCCACTTTATATGGGACGCCGCCACAGCATGGCTTACCAAGCAGTGCGTCGGTGCGCTCCTGGGATCCGAACCAGCGAACCCCGGGCCGCCGCAGCGCGCGCACTTAACCGCTTGCGCCACCGGGCCGGCCCCAACAAACTGTTTTTAATCAGACATTTCTCTGAGATTAAGTCAGACTTTCACATAAGACAGTGGTCTGCATAAACCATCAGTTCAAGTAGAGAGACTGGCAAATTTAGCAATTTAAAAATTGAGAGATGTGGAATTCAGTGAAAAAAAAGCACAAGACTAAGAGATTTGGCTCTACATTAACCAGCTGAATGACTTTGATCAAATAACTTACATTTTCTAGAGCTCATTTATTCTTTCACCTAAAAAATAAGAGTTGGACTGGATGGTTTTTAAGATCACTTCCAACATTAATAGACTGTTAGCCTGCGAGCACTGTTTATTAAGCTCTCTGTAAAAGAAATGAACTGAAGAACTTGGTATTTGTGAGGATGCCTCTCAGAGTAAATAGTTCTACAGTGCAGACACAAAATGAGGGAAAGACAAATACTACAAACTGAAAAATCAACAACTCTTCTTAGATCCATCAGAAGTGAGATCAAGGGCAAACTGCTGAACCAAAAATTGGAGTTACAGACAGACAGATGCAGAGAATCACCTTCCTGAAATAAAAACCCGTGTGTAGAGGCAGAAGCCTCCTCGGGAACCAGTGCTGGGGTAGGAAAACTTAAACTGTAACAGACAAATTGCTGAAGGCTCAATGTGGACAACTCCAGGTAGAGGGACCCAGTCATAGAGGAGCCACCCACACTTTTGTAGATTTAACCTGCAAAAGCTATACCAGGTTCTCACGGTGAAGAGTGGAGAAAAATCCTCTTGTGCTTCTTCAGATGGAGGGGAAAGTAATATTTTCAAATACTGAGTGTTTTATTCTTCTTAATAAGGTATGTCCTCAAGAGAAACTATTTTACCAGAGCATAAACTATTGGAGTTTTACCAGAGCATAACCAACCTGAGGGAAGAGAAATACCCAACTCTAGCCTTGTATGTGAGAGAAGGGAAATATCCAACTCCGGCCGACAATAGCCATCCTGTACCACTTAAGGGGTGGGAAACCAAGATGCACTTGTTAAGTTCACAACTAAGGGGCACAGGCTCACTAAAAGACTTATATCTAATCATAGGATTAATGAATACCTCCCTTCCCCACACACCTTACCACCACACCACTAAAGGGCAGTTTACCAGAGTACCAGTTCATCATGTCTGGCTTTCAACAAGAAATTACAAGGCTTACTAAAAAGCAAAAAATACAGTTTGAAAAGAGAGCAAGCATCAGAACCAGACGCAGACATGGCAGGGATGTTGAACTTACACGGGGAACGTAAAACAACTATAATTGATATGCTAAGGGCTCTAGTGGATAAAGTAGATAACGTGCAAGAACAGATGGGGGGCCGGCCCAGTGGCGTAGTGGTTAAGTGCACACACTCTGCTTTGGCAGCCCGGGGTTTGCAGGTTTGGGCCCTGGTCATGATCGATGCACCGCTTGTCAAGCCATGTTGTGGCGGTGTCCCATATAAAGTAGAGGAAGATAGGCATGGATGTTAGCCAGCACCTATCTTGCTCAGCAAAAAGAGGAAGATTTGCATGGGATGTTAGCCCAGGGCTAATCTTCCTCACACACACAAAAGAACAGATGGGTAACGTAAGCAGAGGGATGGAAATTCTAAGAAAGAATCAAAAAGAAACAATAGAGACCAAAAACACTATAATAGAAATGAAGAGTGCCTTTGATGGGCTCATTAGCGGAGTGGACACAGCTAGGGAAAGAGTCTCTGCACTTGAGGATACAACTATAGAAACTTCCAAATGGAAAAGCAACAAGAAAAAAATGAGAAAAAAAAAAAAACCATAATAGAATATCCAATAACTGTGGGACAAATACAACTGTGGGGTGTAATATACTCATAATGGGAAGACTAGAGGGAGAACAAAGAAAGGATCAGAAAATATATGAAGCAATAATGACTGGAAATTTCTCCCAAATTAATGTCAGATATCAAACCACAGATCCAGGAAGCTCAGAGAACACCAAGAAGAATAACTAAACTATACCTAAAACTATACCTAGATACATCATATTCAAACTGCAGAAAATCAAAAATAATGAAAAAATCTTTAAAGAAGCCAGAGGGAAAAAAATCTTAGCTATTGAGGAGTAAATATAGTCTGCCTTCCATATCCACATGTTCTGCATCTGTGGATTCAACCAACCATGGAGCATTTACTATGTTTATGGTTTATGATTTGTGTTTGGTTAAATTCATGCACGTAGAACCCTCAGGTATAGAGGGCTGACTAAGGGACTTGAATGTCTGCAGATTCTGTTATCCATGGGGGAGTCCTGGAACCATCCGCTGTGGATACCAACGGACAACTGTATAAGAACTAAGTCTGACTTCTCCTCAGAAACCATGCAAATAAGAAGAGAGTATAGTGAAATATTTAAAGTGTTGTGAATAAAACTCCACCAACTTAGAATTCTGTACCCTACAAAATTGTTCTTCAAAAGTTAAGAAAAAATAAAAAGTTTCTAAGAGAAACAAAAATTGAGAGAATTTGTTGCCAGTAGACTTACCTTGCAAGAAATGTAAAAAGAAGCTTTTCAGAGAGAAGGAAAATTATATAGGTCAGAAACTCAGATCTACATAGAGAAAGGAAGAGCCCTGAAGAAAGGAATAAGTGAAAGTAGGATAAAAAATTATATTTTTCTTATTCTTAATAAGATTCTTATTCTTAATTTATCTGATAAGATTGTTCAAAATAATAATATCAACAATGTATTCAATTATGTATGCTTATGTATGCTTCTATATAAGAGAAATGAATGAGAGCAATAATACAAGAGATGGCAGGGAGGAATTAGGATTATTTTGTTATTATAAGGTACTCACTACCCATGAAGTGGTATAATGTTATTTGAAAGTGGACTTGAATTAGTTGTAAATGTATATTGCAAACTCTAGATCATAAAAAAGGTAAAAAAAGAACTATAATTCATATGCTAAGAAAGAAGAGAAAATAGAATCCTATAACACGCTCAATTAAAACCACAAAGAGCAGAAAGAGCAGAAAAAGAGTGAAAGACAAAAATAAGAACAAAGAACAAGGACAATGAACAGAAAACAGTAACAAATATGATAGATATTAATCCAGTTGTATCAATAATCACTGTCTAAAGACACCAACTAAAAGACAGAGATTGTCAGAGTGGATTAAAAAACAAGACCCAACTATATGTTGTCTACAAGAAATCCATTTTAAATATAAAGATACATATAGATTAAAAATAAAGGGGTAAAGAAAGATATACCATGCTAACATTAATTAAAAGAAAGAAAGAATAGCTATATTAATTTCAGACAAAGCACTATTTCAGAGCAAGGAATGTTATGAGGAATAAAGAGGGGCATTACATAATAATAAACGGATCAGTTCTCTAAGAAGACATAACAATTCTTAATGTGTATGCACCTAATAACAGAGAGTCAAAATACATAAGGCAAAAATTGATAGAACTGCAAGGAGAAATAGATTAATTCACTATTTCAGTTGGGAAATTCAACACTCCTCTATCAGAAATTGACAGATCTTGCAGAGAGAAAATCAGTAAGGACATAGTTGAACTCAACAATACCATCAGTCAACTGGATCTAATCGACTTCTATAGACTACTTCATCCAATAACAGCAGAATAACCATTCTTCTCAAGCTCACATGGAAGATTCACCAAGATAGACCACATTTTGGGCCATAAAACACACTTTAAAAAATTTAAAATAGAAATCATTCAATGCCTGCTCTCAGACCAAAGTGAAATTAAACTGGAAATCAATAACAGAAAGATAGCTGGAAAAGTCCCCAGACACTTAAAGATTAAACAATATATTTCTAAATAACACCTAGGTCAATGAATAAATCTCAAGAGAATTTTGAAAATATTTAGATCTAAATGAAAACAAAAAGATAACATAAAAATTTTGGGGATGCAGTGAAAGCAGTGCTTAGAGGGAAATTGATAGCATTGAATGTATACATTAGAAAAGAAGAAAGATTTAAAATCAATAATCTAAGCTTTCACCCTTGGAAAATAGATAACAAAGAGCAAATTAAATCCAAACTAAGCAGAAGATAAGAAATACTAAAAATTAGAGCAGATGTAAATGTATTTGGAAAGAGGAATTCAATAGAGAAAATCAACAAAAACAAAAAACTGATTCTCTAAAAAGATTAACATAATCATTAAGCTTGCAGCCAGGTTAATTAAGAAAAAGAAAGAAAAGACACAAATTACTGATAATATAAATGAAAGAGGGTATATCAGTACAGATCCTGTGGACATTAAAACCATAATAAAGGAGTACTATGAAAAACTCTATGCATACAAATTTGATAACCTAGATGTAATGGACCAATTCCTTTTTGTGTGACTATTGGACATGATCTGTCAATATTCACACAAAAAGAAATAGACAATTTGAATAGGTCTATATCTTTTAAAGAAATTGCATCAATAATTATAACCTTCTAAAACAGAAAGCACCAAAACCCAATGAATTCACTGGTGAAGTCTAACAAACATTAAAGGAATAAATTATATTGATTCTCTACAATTTCTTCCAGAAGATAGAATCAGAGGGAATACTTTCTAACTCATTCTCTGAGGCCAGCATTACCCTAACACAAAAGTCAGAGAAAGACATTACAAGAAAAGTAAATAAGAGACCAGTATCTCTTGTAAACATAGATGCAAAAATCCTCAACAAAATATCAGCAAATAGAATCCAACAATGCATTAAAAAAATTATACATCACAACAGTGGGATTTATACTAAGTATATAGGCTGTTTCAACATTCAAAAATGATTTAATGTAATTCATCACTCAACAATCTAAAGAAAAAAGTTACATAATCATATCAATAGATGCAGAAAAAGCATCTGACAAAATCCAATACCCAATTGTGATATTGTGATTTATATTAGGAAATATATATTTGGTCTTAGCTGGCACATAGCTTTGAAAACCCTTGGAATTTCCTAAGTGATAAGAAGAGTAAAAGTGTCCTTTGTTATGTTAATGAGGTGATTTTTGGAAAGTACCTAAGGATGGGGGCTGGTTGCCAGGAGAACAAACATGTGATTAGAAGGTTGGAATTTTAGGTCCCACTCTCCTGACTTCTGGGAAGGGAAGAGGGGCTGGATGTTGAATCAATAGCCAATGGCCGATGATTTGATCAATCATACCTATGTAATGAAGCCTCCACAAAAACCCAAAAGGCATTTGGAGGGCTTCTGGGTTGGTGAACACATGGAGATTTGGGAAGAGTGGCAAACTCAGAAAGGACATGAAAGCTCCTCGCACTTTCCCTATACCTTGCCCTATGTGTCTCTTCCATCTGGCTGTTCCTGAATTATACCCTTTTATAGTAAACTGGTAATCTAGAAAGTAAAATGTTTCTCTGAGTTCTGTGAGCTGCTCTAGCAAATTAATTGAACCCAAGGAAGGAGTCATTGGAACGTCCAATCTATAGCCGGTAGGTCAGAATCACAGATGACAACCTGGACATGCAACTGGAATCTGAAGTGAGAGGGGACAGTTTTGTAGGATTGAGCCCTTAGCCTGTGGGAGCTGATGCTATCTCCGGGTAGATAGGGTCAGAATTGAGTTGAATTTTAGGACCAGCTGGTGTCAGAGAATTTCTTGGAGATGTGGGCAAATCCCCCTCACACACACACATTGAAATTGGATGCAGAACCCTTTTACCAATCATGATAAAAACTCGCAGCAAATTGGGAATAGAGGGGAACTTCCTCAACTTGATAAAGAATATCTACAAAAGAACCCTACAGTTAATGTCATACTTAATGTTGAGAAACTAGAAGCCTTACCACTAAGATCAGGAACAAGGTAAGAATGTCCCCTCTTACCACTCCTTTTCAATATCATACTGAAAGTCGTAGCTAATGCAATAAGACAAGAAAAGGAAATAAAATGTATACTGATTGGGAAGAAAGGAATAAAACTGTCTTTGTTCACAAGTGACATGCTCATCTATGTAGATATTCCAACAGAACTGACCAAAAAAACCTCCTGGAGCAACCCAGGTGTCCATCAACTGATGAGTGGATAAAGAAGATGTGGTGTGATATATAAAATGGAATACTACTCAGCCATAAAAAAGACAAAATCATTCCATTCACAACAACATGGATGGACCTGGAGGGTATTATATTAAGCAAAATAAGCCAGACAGAGAAAGACAAACACCATATGATTTCACACATATGTGGAAGATAAACTAACACAAAGAGAGAGAGAACAGTTTGGTGATTACCAAGGGGAAGGGGGTTGGAGGGTGGGCACAAGGGGTGAAGGGGTGCATTTATATGGTGACTGACAAATAATAATGTACAACTGAAATTTCACAATATTGTCAACTATTATGACCTCAATTAAAAAAATTTAATTATAAAAACCTTCCTGGAATTAATAAGCAGTTATAGCAAGATTGCAGGATACAGAGCTATTATACAAAAGTCAGTTGTTGTCCTATATACCATAGATGAACAAATGGAGTCTGAAATTAAAAACACAATACCATTTACATTAGTACCCCCAAAAATGAAATATTTAGAGGTAAAAATCTAACTAAATGTGTACATGATCTATATGAAGAAAACTACAAAACTCTGGTGAAACAAATCAAAGAAAAACTAAATGAATGGAGAGATATTTCCTGTTCATGGCTAGGAAGACTCTCTATTGTCGAGATTTCGGTTCTTCCCTCTTGGCTATAGATTCAACACAATCCCAAACTTTCAGCAAGTTATTTTTTGCATATCAGCAAACTGATTCTAAAGTTTATGTGGAGAGGCAAAAGAATATTAAAGGAGAAGAACAAAGTTGAAGGACGGACCCTACCTGACTCCAAGGCTTACAATAAAGCTACAGTAATCAAGACAGTGTGATATTCGTGAAAGAATAGATGAATAGATCAATGGAACAGAATAGAGAGCCCAGACATAGACCCACATAGATGTAGTCAACTGCTTTTTGACAAATGAGCAAAGACTGTACAATCAAGCAATGATAGTCTTCTCAGCAAATGATGCTGGAACAACTGGATATCCGCACTCCAAAAAATGAACCTAGACATAGACCTTACAACTTTCACAAAAATTAACTCAGAATGGATCACAGACCTAAATGTAAAATGCAAAACTATAAAACTCCTAGAAAATAACATAGGAGAAAATTTAAATGACATAGATATGCTAATGACTTTTTAGATACAACACCAAAGGCACAATCCATAAGAGAAAGAATTAATAGGCTGGACTTCATTAAAATTAAAAACTTCTGCTCTTCAAAGGACACTAGTAAGAGAATGAAAAGAAAAGCCATGGACTGGGAGAAAATATTTGCAAAAGACATGTCTGATAAAGAACTGTTATCCGAAACACACAAAGAACTCTTAAAAACTCAACAGTAATAAAATGAATAACTTGATTAAAAAATGAGCCAAAGACCTGAACAGACAATTCACCAAAGAAAATATACAGATGGCAGATAAGCATATGAAAAGATGTTCAACATCTTATATTATTAGGAAATGGTAAATTAAAACAGCAATGAAATACAACTACATACCTATTAGAAGGGCCAAAATCCAAAACACTGACAACAGCAAATGCTGGTGAGGATTTGAATCAACAGGAACTCTTATTCAGTGCTAGTGGGAATACAAAATGGTATAGCCACTTTGGGAGACAGTTTGGCAGTTTATTACAAAACTATCCATATTCTTACCATAGGCTCCAGCAGTTGTATTTCTTCCTATTTACCCATGTGAGTTGAAAACATATGTCCACACAAAAACCTGCATACAAATATTTGCAGCAGCTTTATTCATAATTGCCAAAACTTGGAAGCAATCAAGATGTCCTTCAGTAGGTGAATACATAAATAAACTATGGTACATCCAGACAATGGAACATTATTCAAAGCTAAAAAGAAAAGAGCTATCAAGCCATGAAAAGACATAGAGGAAACTTAAATGCATATTACTAAGTGAAAGAAGCCAATCTGAAAAGGCTACACGCTGTATGACTCCAACAATATGACATTCTGGAAAAAGCACAACTATGGAGGCAATAGAAGGATTAGTGGTTGTGAGGGGTTAGGGGGGAGGGAAGGATGAATAGGCAGAGCACAAGGAATTTTTAGGGCAGTGAAACTACTCTGCATGATACTATAATTGTGGATACATGTCATTATACACTTGTCAAAACCCATAAATGTACGACACCAAAACTGAACCCTAAGGTAAACCATGGACTTTGGGTGATAATGATGTGTCAGTGTTCAGTTCATCCATTATAACAAATGTAACACTCTGGTCCGGGATGTTAATGGTGGGGGAGGCTGTGCGTGTGTGGGGACAGGAGTTACATGGAGAATCTCTGTACCTTCTACTCAATTTTTTTGTGAACCTAAAACGGCTCTAAAATACAAATTCTATTTTTTAAAAAAGTATAATTAAAGCTAACTCAGACCCTGAGATGTAAATTTTATATAATAAAATAAGAATTTTCTCCTTTTGACTTCAAGCCTTGTCTGTTACTTTCTTGAGGAATGTCATAACAAATAGATTTGTCTGGAAGTTTGATGAAAAGAAAAGCTATCTGAAAGCAAGCAAGGTCATTATTTGCATTTCACACGTATCCAGGAATGTGGGCAAATTCTCCAAGCTTGTCCTTCCCAAGAGAAAATTGGATTTTTTTAAGGTAAGCATCTAATTATCTTTAAAAATAACATTTTAGGTATTTCCTCTCCTTAAGAAGTTGCCATTGAACAGATAACAACCTGAACTGTGCTTATGTTAAAAACAGATGCTCAAACTAAATGAGCAAGGTTAGTGCTGACATCTACTGTTGGAAATGGAGTATGAATTACTTGACCGCAGGCCGTCCTTCCCAAGGAGATGGGTGTTGGTGCAACAAGAGCTGCGAGTGTAGGAGTGACTGTAGGAGAACATCACCCAAAGATCCATTATCCTGAAAAGCGGAGCAAGGGAATTACTCAGGAAGTGATTCTTGAGATAAACATGTTGAAGAATCTGGAGCAGAAGATAAATTAATGTCAAGAGATATTTTCTGATTCTCATTTGGGAGTCTTCCTAAGGCTCTGGCATCTTGAACAAACCTTCGCCTCTGTTCCTGTTGTAATGTTTCTGTCCCTGGTGGTAGATAAGGCCACTGGGTTTCAGAGCTGTCTTTAGGGGAAGGAAAGAGAGAAAGAAAGAACGGAAATCTTCCCTGATCTTGGTCTCTCTCCTGCCCTCAGGCGTTGCTCTAGATTAAAAATTGGTTATCTATCTTTTGTTTCAGTCATCTTTATCTTTGTCTGGAAATATTTTCCACCCCGACCTGGGGAATAGCTGCTGAATTGTGTCGCTATGCCTATTTTAAAAGGTGCGCGTCATGTGAGGTCTCACACTCCATCACCTCACAGTTACTTATGTGTCTCATGAATAGCTATTACCTAGACTGGTGAGAAGAGACCCAGAAGGCACATTCTTCCAGTCAAAGAGAAACACACTGATCTCCCGATGTGCAGAGGAAAACAGCTGTGTGTTGCAATTGTCATTAGGCAAGGACTTCTGTAAAAATCAAGAATGGCAATGTCAGTGCCTGCTGTCTGTTCATCAGTGTTGTCAACCCAGAGGAAGGTTGGACAGGCCTGAGAGGATGGACAAAGAGGGCTCGGGAGCTCTTGATGAAGATCATCAACGCCCCCTGAACACACAGCTGATGGTTCTGTGGGGTCTTCTGGTCTTGCTCTTGAGTTCTTGTTCTTGCTATGGTCCTTCCCTTCTCTGATAGAATCCCTAAGAACAATCGGCTTGTTCCTAAGTACTGTGAAGGACTAACTACACCCCCATGTGGAGAATACGAAGAAATCACCCTTATTGTTGCCCTCTTATTCACTTGTTTTCGAGGCAAATAGCCTAATTTAACTGCCACTTTTTTTTAGTTTTTCTATTTTACAGTAAGTTATTTGAGTATTTAAAATGAGATTAATTTTAAGAAAAATTGTTGGTAGTACCCAACATTCTTCATGGAAGATCTAAACATGCTTAAAGGATTTATGTTCTTTTAGATAAAATCATAAAAATACCTCTCCTTTTATTCATACGGATATAATCCAAGCACTCTTTGTAAAACTGTTTTTATTTGGTTGACGTTTGGAACCCACGATATGCTATAACACTTTGCAAAAATCTGTTTCATAGAAGACCATTTTATGTTCATTGAAACAAAAAACTTTACGAAACATGACAGAAGAGGTGCGTTTGGCGAGTTAATCAGCTGTTTTCACTCCCATGATGGTGTTACACGTAGTGATCAATGTGGCACAGCAGTTAAAAACGTGGACCTTGGCATCACAGTGCCTGGTTCAAAGCCCTGCTCTGCCAATCATGCACTATATAAGTCTTTGCATAACTTACTTTGTGCTGCATGACTCATTTTCCTCACCTGTAAAATGAAGTAAGTTAATACACATGTAAAACACTTAATGCTGTTCCTGGTGCTTTGCAAGTTCTCAATTAATATAAGCTATCATTATTATCAAATGTAACAAGTTACTGGTCATATCCCATCTTAGTATGAAAGAAACATCCCAAATCATTGGTTCGTCTTTCTGGTTTAAATGTAAATTAAGTTCCGGGTTTAGAAAATATTGGATTGACTAACAGAATCTCTTTATTTAGAGGATATTAGTATTCCTCTAATTTTCTCTAGGGAAGATATTGTTAATATAACTTTGTTTTGTCAAAAAAAAGATACTTTTTTAACTTTGGTTGTCTCAATTCTGTTTTATTTTGGTTTTTGTTTGTTTTTGCTTTCCTCCAGTATTTCAGTCTGTCTTGTGCTCACATATTCTTCTCATTTAAGGTCGTTTCCCAGGCCTCCATCTTCTGTTTTGACTGTTTGGGGTGCGGCCTGAGTCCCAGGATTTTAAGCAGGTTCCCTCTAGGCCTTACTGTGAAAAGAGGTCACAACAGGGCAGTGCGCACCTTTGTTGGGAGTGTGCAGGAAAGGAACATGGAATTGTTTGGCTGTCTGCAGCGGTCACCCTCCTGGTGAGGGCCGGGGAAGGGCAGAGGAGCGATGTCAATGACATTAGGTTGAATACATGTGACCCCTCAGCATTATCTCCTTCTCCCAGCCCCACTGCCTCTGTGAGTTGCGTCCACTAACCTGGTGTCCGCCTGAGACCCAGGATGAGCACCTACATTTTCTGTGTCCTGTGTTTAAGAGATATTTTAAAGTTATTCATAGTCCTTTTCCTCTTCTTTAAAGTGTGGGTAAGTACATATTAACTAACTCTAGAAGAAATTTAGTAAAACATGTGTGTGCACTCTTCCCCCTCAGTTATCAGGTATTCTTTGTCACTGCTGATATTTGTCACCACTGAAATGAGATATAGCTCTCCTCTACTTCTGTGCCCAGACCACGGCCCCAGCCTTGTCTTTTCTGAGCTGTCTACTTTTTTTACTACACATTGCTTTTTTCTTTCTTTTTTGCCTTCTTAACCAAAGCACCATTATATTGAGGGCACACTAGTCACATGTGGCCTTTGTGTGGTAAAAGATCCCAATTGAATTGACTCAGCTGATGGTGGTTTGTCCAGGCTTGATTTGGTATTTGGCACTTAAGTCAGCTTCACGCCCTTCAATGACGTGAAAAGAACAAGATAAGATTAACTGGGAAAGGGGTTTCATGTCACTGTTGCCAGTCATTGCTGGTGACCCTATTCCATATGGTAGGACTCCTACTGTCCTGGGTGGCTCAGAAAAATGCCCAGCACAATCCACTGCACTAAAGTGCCCTCTGCAGTTCTGGTGCACCTATATTTTTCCAGCTACTAATGGGCCCAAATTTTTCCTTAGTTTTAAAACATATCTCCTATAGGCATTCTCAACTTGAAACAAAGTATTCATTTGGACACAAGAGACCCCACTATTTCATTGTCCATCCCAAATGAGATGGCTTGCAGTGTTTTCTTGGTCAAATTTTTCCCTGAAGTTGTCTGTTCCAAAGCCCAAGTCAGATGTCATCAACAGCAAGGATTCCTTCAGAGTTTGTTGCCACTCTAAATATCAAAGGTCTTAAAAATACATATAGCCTTTGAACTAGCACTTTTTGTGTGTGGGTGAGGAAGATTAGCCCTTAGCTACCATCTGTTGCCAATCCCCTTCTTTTTTGCTGAAGAAGATTGGCCCTGGGCTAACATCTGTGCCCATCTTCTTCTACTTTATACGGGATGCCACCACAGCATGGCTTGACAAGCGGTGCATGTGTCTGCCCTCGGGATCCGAAGCTGCGAACCCTGGGCCCTCAAAGCGGAACGCACGAACTTAACCACTATGCCACCGGGCCGGCCGGCTGAACTAGCACTGTTATATCTAGTAATTTATCGTAAGGAAATCATTAATCCTAAAGAAACAAATACTTAGCTGAAGATGTTTACGGTAGTGCTATTTATAATAATGAGTTATTGAAAACAGTCTGTTGAATGTAGAATAATGGTTAAATGTTCACGATACCTCTATACAAAGGAATTCTATGCCACCATTAAAAATGATGTTGTAAAAGAATATTTATTGACATGGGAAAATATCTTGATAAATTGTTAAGGGCAAGAATTGATATAAAGAATTTGCATGGAGTATATACAATATGCTCCCATCTTTGGAAAATATGTATATATATGCATAGAAAAAGTCTGAAAACCTTTCAGACAAAATGCCAATAGTGGTTAATTCTTGGGCCGTGGAATTATAAGAATTTTAACTTTCTTCTATTTCTTAACTTGGATTTATTTTACAATGAATGAGTAGTAATTGTATATTTTTAAAGACTTCCAAAAAAAATCACTGCTGCTTTTGTGAGAACCACCAATAGATATCATTTCAGTTCTTCCGCTATAAGTGTGCAAGGTATTGTCATAGAAACTACGTGGGATACGAAAGAAGTGTACATGAAGGTCATTCAGAGGGTTTTTATTTATAAAACACCAGCATAACCTTGTTACAAACAGGTTTAATCTTATTAAACAAATCTAAATGAGTGGGTTGTATTTTGCAAAATATTTTTCTACTGATACGGCTTTAGTCATTAATATTTAATGGCTCTGTGTAATTTGCATTAAGCACTACAACATTCTGCTGCACAGTTCTTCAATTCATAACAACACGTGAACCTGGAATAATGTTCTCCAGGAAGATGACACAGGACTTTCTGTCAGGTTCCTTCAGACAGCGTGGTGGTTGAAGAGGCTCTGTTGGCTCTGAGTATGTGTCAAAATGAGGGGGCAAATTGTAGATGGTGAAGGAAATATGAATGTGGCAGAATGGGGAAGGGTCATTACAGTCTCCAACCGCAGACATTAACTGTCTCCTGCCCTGTCTCATTCTTGGCATGTGGGGAACAGAACCCCAAAAATCTCAATTCAAGTCAAGCCACATGAACGTTAAGCACATAAATAAAAGTCTGGAATCCCTCCATAGGTTATTACATTTTAAGCCAATCATTTATATAGAGAGTATTAAATTAAACAACAAGCATACTCTTTTTATCTAAAACAAATAAGAAAAAAACACCAACTCCCTGGTGATTTATTTTCTCACCATAGAATTTCAATTTCTAATGGATTTTGGTACACATACAGCATGTTCATCTATACAGGAATTTCACTTATAGGTACCAGTAGAATTGAAGCTACAGATGGACTATTAGGAGAAGAACCGAAAGTCATTTACAAAGTTGGAATGAGTCCAAGACAGAGGATGGAAAAACCCAAGCCTCTTTAGATGTTTTCCAGAACTTTTAGAGTTCAGGATTATCTTGTTTAATTCCCAAAATGGCAATTCCTAGCAGCATAGGATCCCTGATATACGCAGAGGAAATGATTCAGAAGCAGAAGAGAATAAATCATCCAACAAATAATCAGAATTAAGCCTCGCGTCAGGAGGTGGCACGCATATGTTCATTTATTCGACAAACATTTATTGAGCACCTGCTTAATAAATCATGGGACCCAGACAAGATTTCCTAGATGCACGTGTGACTCTAGATTATTCATTCGGTGTATGTCCTTGGTAGCTTATAGGCACTCTGTGTGCAAAGTCCAGTTTGAATGAACATCAAGGGCAGCAGTGAGATAAGAAGTGGCAGAGATGCAACTGTGTGTGTGTGTGCGTGCGTGCGTGTGTGTGTGTGTAAAATGGAGGGAGAGCCAGCAAAATTTAGCTTTCCTTTCTTTCTAGGTATATCTGCCTTGGGAGCTGGGGGAATGCTGCAGTCATCTCCTTTGTCCTTGTCAGCTGTCTTCAATAAACTCTGGGGCCTAGAATGATTTCTCTGCTTAGCTATACTCAGGATAACCATGGGAGTGAAAAGGTGGGAACGGGAGAAAAGAAGGCTGATGATGCTCTTTGGCTTCCCAGGAACTGACCCACTGCTCATTGACTTAAGATGTTAAGCTGCAACAGTCTGTAAGAGGTCATGTATTGAGAAGTATAGCAAAGTCTAGGATAACTAAATGAGAGAATCTGGTGATTCTACTTTCTGGTTTGCTAAAAGTTAACTCTCTAAATGCCAAAATCCTTTTTTTGTCTCTTCTTGTTAAAATTATTTATGAACTATATCATTTTATTTCCTGCCTTAGCAAATTTTGAATATATATTCAAAGTATGTGATGGTTCAATCACACAATTTTCAACTGTAAGCAATTGAAGAGGGCCAAGAATATTAAAATCACCTTAGAAGTTGTTATGATGGTTTACTTGTAATTTTTTTCCACAAAATTAGAGTGTTGACTGTGAAAGACAAAAATCTGATTATTTGATGGTTCCAATCATTTGGGTTATTATTATTTTAGACTTCCTGCCCTGTTCATGAACTTGAGGTAAACTTGCAGCATAAGTATTTTCTGGAACTAAAAGAATGACTAATTCCCACATAAAGAGAGACTCAAAATGTTTTTGCTTTTATTCAGGTCAGATTTCTTTGCATTCCATCAGATCATTGAAAAATATTCCAAGCAAGTCATAAAGAGGAAAAAAAAATCTGGAAAAGTACAGAGGAAGTCTAATCATTGAAATGGCACTCTCACATTAATTTCATAAAAGGAATCATTAGGCTGAAGTGGTTTTATATGGATGAAATTGTGTTAAATAAATAACCATGGGTTAAAAAAAAAAAAGCCCAAACAAAAGAGGAATGGGTCAAGAAGTTAATTAAGTAATTTATCTAAGGCTCGACAATACACCAGACAGCAATCCAAGGTTCCTTTATTGCAGCTGGTATTTTTCACCGCTTCCCTCGCCTTTTGGGTACTTTGTATTTCACATCATTTTAAGAACAATGCATTCCCAAAGGGTCTGGATGTGCAGTCATTTTGGTCTCGCTAGTCCATGAGCACGTGAGTTTTTGCACATCTTCTCTACGTAATGTTCACTGACGAGGCAGAGAGAGCTGTGCTCAGCATATTCTTCAAATGCTATTTGGACAGTGTTGTAAAAATGAGGTGCACTGTTGTTTGTTTCACCTGTTCTCAGTACTGATAGTTGTGGAAATTACTATTTCTGAGGACAACATCTGTTCTCATTAAAGAGAAGTAAAGTGTTCTTAAGACCCAGCTAGGTGTTTCATTAAAGGTGATCTATGCCGCAAGGCATAAGCTGTATCATTCATTCACCTTGAGATGTTACTATGAATATGACTTTATGTAACGTCTAATGGAAATAATACAGTACACTAAAACAGGATCCTTCAATTTAAGAGCTATTTAACTATGGGTTGGGGAAAGTTATATTTCTCAGGAAGTGTTTGGCTTCAAAGGCTTTCTCTCCCTTTTTAAAAGGTGGTAGTATATCTTAAATACATATATATGTGTATATGTGTGTGTGTGTGTTTATATATATAATAGTTGCATAGACTAAAACAAGGTAGTTATTATGAATACTTGGAAGTCATGCCACAATGAGAAGTAAAATTTCCTCTGGCAGTTAAATTTTAAATCAACACATTACTACGATGTGCAGTAAGTCCCCTTAAAGAAAAAGTGCAGCACTCAGGCTGTGGCATGTGGGCCACGAGAAGACCTCCAACCACAGGGTGCATAATTGACCAAAGGCCCACGTTCCAGGCTCTGAAATCCTTCACCACATCAGTACTGAGGCCCAGCCTCCCACGGGCTGTTCTCAGCCAGTGACTGAGCACAGCAGGGATGCTAAGGCAGATCTATTCCTGGGAGACAAGGATCTCCTCCTACAGCCCATGTTGCCTCTAGCCACCCTCCTCCCATCCCACCCTGCCCTCAGTGGCCTTGATGAACCTTCCTTAGACTACGTGGCAGTCTAGGACACTTCCACTTTCCCCCTTCTCCCTTTCTCCTTCACTCAGGGTCAGGCTTACATCGTGGTCTAATGGCCTTCCCAGCCTTCCTTGGCTCCCTCCCCCAATAAAATCCATGCATATTTAATCCCACTCGACATCTGCTTCCTAGACTAACATACAAACCAAACTGTAACTTGATTAATTAGTGTATTAATACAACTCAGGAAAAAATGTTACTCTCAGAAAGAGGTTGGTCAGCTTAGAGAGCTCTGCAAAGGGCACCAAAGCAAAGCTGAACATCTCAGCTCATGCTCCTCTGACCAGAGGCGAGGACGGCAACACTCCAGCACAAAGACTATCTTCATTGTGAAATGTGTATGTCTGTGCCATTAAGTATTCCATTCATCTGACTAACACACTTGGCTCTGAGTTCATGCTCTTCATCCGATGTTCAGTTGTCTATTTAACTTCCCAGTTAGGTCTCTCTTTAGGGAGAAAATGCGTACTTGAACTGGAGTTCACAAGGGCATTCTTGGAGATTTTGAGAACTGCATGCTGGGGATTCAAAACTTGTGACTGCTGACTAGACCATCTACTGCCAAGAGCAGAATCATTGGATACTTGAGTAGGGGTGAAGGGCGGCCTGCTTTCTGCTGGGGTGATCAAATGGGCTCTGTGGAGGAAATGGTGATGGTATCTGGCAAGTATTCAGCAAGCAGTAAATGTTGGCAGTCATTCTTGTTATTGGGTTATGGATAGAATTCTCATCTAGAGAGAGAAATGTTAAGGTTTCTTCCAAATATTAGTGTCTTAGCTTCCTAGAGTTGCCATAAAAATGTACCACAAACTGAATGACTAAAAATAACAGAAATCTGATTCACAGTGCTGGAGGCTAGAAGTGTAAAATCAAGGTGTTGGAAGAATTGCTTCCTTCTGAGGGCTCTGAGGGAGAATCTGTTCCATGCCTCTCTCCTAGTTTCTGGTGACAGCCTCAGCATTCCTAGGCTTGTAGATGCATCCTTCCAATCTCTGCTCCCATCTCCATATTCTCCCTGTGCATCTCTGTGTCTTCACACGGCCACCTCCTTATAAGGATACCAATCATGTCGGATTAGGGGCCCACCCTATTCCAGTATGACCTCATCTTGACTTACTATAGCTGCAACTGCCCTATTCCAAATAAGATCACATTTTGAGGTACTAGGGGTTAGGACGTCAACATATCTTTTGGGGGGACACAATTCAACTCATAGCCATCAGATTTAATGATTCTATAAAATTTCCCAAGAGTGTATTCCATAATGGACGATAAATATAAATTAGTATGTAATTAGAGACATTACTAACTTTATAGTTGATGTTTGTTCAAATTGGCTTAAAGAAGGGATGGGGTATAGAAGAGAGGAAGAGGGACCGCCTGTAGGAATGGATCCCAGAGAAGGAAGGGAACACAGAGAGCACACAGCTAATTTCTACATAACAAAGGATTTCCTTTGCTGCCCTTGAGCTCTTGTCAGATTTAGGTTGAGGGCTGTGCCCTGAGTGGTTCTCTCACCCCACACCCCTGCCCAATTGGACACACACACTTTGTCCAACAGTCCAGTCTCCACACATTTTCTTCTAATTCTTTTGTCTCGTACCCTTTGTCCTTCCAGTCCCTCTGGGAGGCTAATGCAAATAAATACATCTGCTGTTCTGCAATGTTTAAATGATGAAAAAGCACTTCTAGTCTCCAAGTTTAATTCTCCTTGCAATGTTAGACTGTTTGCTCTATTTTAGCCTGTTAAGTATGGGCAAAATACATTAACTATGTTTTACTTCTCTATTTTGGGACATTAACATTTGACTTTCAGATAATCATTTAAATGTGTGCTGCTAGAAATACAATTCATAATTACCTCAGTATTTACATTCCTCAGGGTTGAAGCATAGCAGTTTGAACAGATGCTGTTTAAGAATTAATATGGATAGATGGAAATGACAGAGAATTCTACAAAGGACCAGTGGTTTGGGAGCTATTCTCCAGCAATTCCTTGTGTTTGATTAAAAAACAACAACAACAACAAGTTAGTGTTGGGTGCTCTTATGTTACTCTGCATTTATGGAATTTTCCAGTGAGTTGTGTGTATTCTGGTCACATACACAGTGAGATTTCCTGCAGTGACAGTACAGATAAAAAGGCTGTGCCACTTGGTGATAATTGTGCTCCATTTAGGCAAACCGTCAGCTGGTGCCTTTTTACATTGTCTCAGAAGCATGAGAAATGCTTTTGTGTGCATATCTTAAATATGAATTCATTAGCACCCAAAGAACAATAGGATGTGTTTTGAAATGCATTTTAATGAGAAATAAGCATTGACAGGCCTTCAGAGTTCACGTTTCTATATCAATTTAAAGCCATTAATTAATTAGTGGTTATTTCCTCAGTAAAATTCAGGAATAAATAAACCTTTTCTTCCCATCTTCTCGGGGTGGCTTCCCCAAAGCCTGGTAACATATTTTGAATATCCATCGTCCCTATCTATTATTATTATTGTTGGGTTAGAGCAGAAGGTTTAGTATCTCTTAACAACAGAAGGAGAGGATGGGGGAGAACAGGAATATTAAGGTAATCCATTCTGTTGTCGTTCAAGGTATGACCTAGAGTCAAGATGAAAGACTGTGTACTGTCCATGAAGTATCTGTGCTTCTCACCACGCTGAGTTACTAAGCATCAATGTTATCTAACACTTTGAGGCATATCTGTTGGACTTTTAAGTCTTTCTAGAAGATAATCTTCTTGGTGTGCAACACTGTGCTGGTAGAAGTGTTGGTTTTTGACTCACTACCTATCAGCAAAGCTACCTTGAAGAGGGGCCGGCCCAGTGGTGTAGTGGTTAGGTTCGCACACTCCACTCCGGTGGCCTGGGGTTTGCAGGTTCGGATCCCAGGCACGGACCGCTGTGCTGCTTATCAAGCCACGCTGTGGCGGCGTCCCATCTAAAGTAGAGGAAGATGGGCACAGATGTTAGCCCAGGGCCAATCTTCCTCAGCAAAAAGAGGGGGACTGGCAACAGATGTTAGCTCAGGGCTGATCTTCCTCACCAAAAAAAAAAAAAAAAAAGATACCTTGAAGATTACTCAAAGATATGGAAACTACTGCAGATATGCTTAGACTGATGCAGCAAGAAGTCAGCCATTGCAAGGAAGAGATGGGCATAACACTGAAGCTATGAAGGGTTTAAAACATTTCTTGTGATGAACAAGATAGAAAATGCCTAACATAATTGAAAATGTTTAACTCTAATTTCCAAAGAAATTAGTGATAAGCTAGACTACTCCCTGGAAAGATGCTTTTGCAGATAAAATCATTATTAAAATATTACGTAAATTCTCAAAGCTGAAATAAGCCTAAGAGGAATGACTTTTTATATATGGGTTCTCTTAGGAAAGAGAAAGACTCATCTCATTTCTCTCAGTACCTCATGGCATCTTTGGTTCTGTCTTCATATCTGCATTATTCTCCGGCTCTCTATGTGCCAGTACTGTCTAAAATGGTAGCACTAAGCACATGTGAATATTTATACGTAAATGTAAATTAATTAAAATTAAATCACATTTAAAATTCATTTCCTTAGTCGAGTTACGAGTGCTCAGCAGCCATGTGTGACTAGTGGTTACTGAATTGGGCAACACCAATCACAGAGTATTTCCATCATTGAAGAATGACTTCCCCTTCACTCTCTAGCCATTTCTCAACAATCTGGATGATAGGCAGATTCTCTCACTCAACTTTTCCGTTAATCTCCACTTCACTGATTATAAAACTGAGACTTAGAGAAACAAAGATTCATGTTCAATTTCACATAATTAACAAGCAGCAGAACACTCAATCCCAGCTCAGTTGTCTCCCAATTAATTCTTTTTTTTTTTTTTTTCACTATCATATCACATCTACTCTAAGTCAGTAACAAGTTTTCTTTTCCATATTGGAAACAAAGAATGAAAACTCAAAAATACCGCCATTTAAAATAAACATTCCAAAATTAGAGTTAAATATTTGGTTTAACTAATCAGAGAAAAATCTGTGTCATCAATCAAGTTATCAGCTTATTGAAAGCCTAAGTTTAATGCTCAAAATACCTATTGCCTTTTTAGCCTTGGCCCTTTCTTTTGATCTGATGGTCGAAGAATGGAATTTTTTTGTTTAATTTTCTCCGTATAACATTCAGTATGATGAAAAGAGTAGAGGATTAGGAGTCAAGAGACCTGGGACATAGCCCAGGCTATGCAACTAACTGACTGGATATGACTTTGAACAAGTCAGTTCCGTTCTGAGTCAGTTTCTTTAGCCATCAGAGGATGATTTAGATGAGTTTCCATATTCAGGGTTGATATTTACTTGATATGCTCCAAGATGGCCACACTGTTTATTAAATTACTGAAATAGCTGCATACCAGTAGGTAAACAGCACTCCTTCTCCAGCGCCCCAGGTCCTCCCCTGGGATCCTCCCATCTCCCTATGATATAAAAACTGAAGGATTAATGGCTGGAATATTATGGGCCTCCCAGGACCCTGCTCTAGCCCACAGCTGGCATTCATTCTGAATGTCAGTTTTCATGCCTTAATAGTTATTAAATATTTTGGGTACATATACATCCTGCATGCATCCAAATACATGTGCACAATATTCCCATTTATCATGTGTGTAGGTTGTCTCTTTGGTTTAGTTTAAGTTTGAAATATAGACTTGAAGTTCGTAAATTATTTAAGGTGTCTATCAGGCTTTTGGCAAATGAGTCAAAAAGCCTCGTCCCTCTGAGGAGTGGGAAAGCAGGAAAATGAGGAGAGGGTTGCAGTGTTCACATTCTGGTTTGCTCTCCATATGTCAATATAGCTATACGTTCTGTGAGCAAATTCATGTTGTCTGAATCATTCTGCATCAATAGCCAGCTTGGCTTCTCAAAAGTATTTAGATAATGGATCGTCCCCCTAAAAAAACTAGAAAAAACAGTTTAAATCATCATCTTTGACATTTAATACATTTCAAGATCATTGAACCAGATTCTCTTTCTATGACTCACTTTATACTTCCTGAACCAACATTAATTTACCTCTTAAGACACCTGACAACTTCAGGGAAAGAAGTATAGAGCATCTAATAATTTATTCAAAAGGTTCCAGTCATTGCTGATTTCAAAAGACATATCAGTTAGCTTTTCATTCAAAGGTCCCCCTCTCTACCTTCCTTTAAAAGTTACAGATGCAATTTCTGCAGGACTAAGAAGGAACAATTTTTAGATTAGTTTCAATCTAAACTCAAGTTCCCAGCTGATTTTCAGAACTTGTGCTATTAGTCTTCCAAATACTGCTTTTGATAAATAATTGAGGGTTCCTTCAATCTATCTGTGCTGACACTCTCAGGTAATCTACTAGTTTTCCTCATGGTAGCAAGACGGCTGCAGAAGCTCTTGACATCACATCTTCACAAACCAATATGAAGAGATAAGAAATGTTTCTCATAAGTCATCCCAGCAGGCATCTCCCACATCTCATTGCCCAGGATTCGGTCTTTCCTAAGTCAATTATTGGAAGAGAAGAAGAGATTTCCACAATTGGCTAAGACGGATCAAGATCTAAGGCTAGGGCCAACCTTCTCACAGCATTCATGGAGGATTGGTTTCTGTTAGTGAGGAAGAAGATGTGAACAGCTGTTGGGTAGGCAATTATTAGCATCTGCCACACAAAATGGCCCTGTGGGATAGCCTTATTATTTCTCCCATTTTATAGTTGAGTAGACTGTTATTTGACATGGTATGCAAGGTGCCCAAGGATGAGAATTGATCAGTGGTAGAGCTGTGATTTGAACCAAAGTCTGTCTGGCACTAATGCAGGTACACCCGACCACTAAGCTCTGCTATCTCTTGGTCAGACACTACATTCACTAAAGATTTTGGCTTCTAGCTCACAGTCTTCCTTTTCACTGCAGTCCTTCTCATCATCCTAGCGGATTTCAATATTTGTGAGGGTGAACCATCAAATCCTCGCCACACTTCCTGACCCAACTTCAATAGCCTTTGTTTCCACCTCACTGCAGCCTCTCACTCCCTCGGCCTTACCTCCCATAATTATTCCAATGTTGAATCTTAAATTCTAATATTTCATGCTCTGACACAACCCTCATCCTTCCACCTTTCTTTATTCCTACTCCTTCCTGTTTCTCCTTCCTTATTCCTACTACACCTGTTCTTTAAGCTCCTGGGGTCCTCCAACCTCCCTTCTGTCTGGAATGTCTATTAGAATGTATGAACTTGCAGGCATCTCAAAGTTCAAGTCAAAACATCTTGACGGGGTTCAGGATGCACTACCCCAAAACATGGCACCTTGGCATATTGAATATTTTTAGCTGAAAGACTTTGAGAAAGCAGCAGAAGCTCTGACATTCTCCCCACCCTTTTCCCCTGAAACCAGTCATAAAACCCTCATGTGAGAGGTGCCCTCCCTGTACCTGCAGGAAAGGAGCATCCTTTTCTTGGAAGACAAGGGGACGCCGAGAAGAATCCTATCCAACAGGCCTTGCAAACTTCCCCCAGTTCACTACACTTACCTCATACTCTTTGACCTATCAGATCCCTTCATGGCTGTCCACTCTTCAGCAGACCGAGCACAGCAAACTCAGGTGTAACTGTTGCTTCAGGTCTCTTCATTTCCTCATGAAGGCTCCTGTGTCACACGGAACTTATATTAAATAAATGTGTGTGCTTTTCTCCTGGTAATCTGTCTTTGTCAGTTTAATTTTCAGGCTCAGCCAGGGACCCTAGGAGGTTCGAGTAAAACACTCTCCTCCCCTACGCTCTCATCTAGAAGAGAAGGAAATGGAGGCTCAGAATGCTGACGTGAGGTGCCTGGGAACCCACTGCTAGTAATCACAGTACGGGACTGGAACGTTGGCGCCCTCTGGTCCCAAGTCCAGGCCAGTGTTTTATTTTTTTTTTGGTAAGGAAGATCGGCCATGAGCTAACATCTGTTGCCAATCTTCCTCTTTTTGCTTAACAAAGATGGTCCCTGAGCTAACATCTGTGCTGATCTTTCTCCACTTTGCATATGGGACGCTGCCACACTAGATGAGCAGTGTGCAGGCCCATGCCCGGGATCTGAACCTGTGAACTTGGGGCCACCAAAGAGGAGTGTGAGAACTTAACCACTACCCGACCGGGCCGGCCCCCCAAGTGTTTTATTTTGTTTTGTTTCTCCCCACTCTGTCCGTTTAGATTGAGTCTTTCCTCCAGGTAAAGATTTAAAAATACACTAGGTTGAAACAATATATTAGGATATTAGCCATTTATATTGACGTATAATATACTTTATATTTTAAGAAGATTTTATGGCATGCTTTGCTAAGGTTTGGAAAAGGATATAGTGATGAGAAGCCCCAAAGATAAAAAACCTCTTTGCAGATTTCCTCGCTGACAGAAAGTCAGTAATTGAACGGTCAGAGACATGCAAGTGCTCATACTTGGAGAATTTCAGGCAGATAGTCAAAAGATAGCTGAAATTCTCTTCAAAATAGATGTTGTCATGGATTAAATTGTTTTAAGATAAAGACAAAGGCTCAGAAACAAAGTGGTGTTGCATTTCCTTAGTAGCTCTGGAAGGCATTGCTTAGATTCCAACTTCGAAATTAAAAAAAAAAAAATCCGGGCATAAATTACAATATGAAACTATTCAGTGCTACTCTATTTCCTGCAAAACAGGATTTCCTAGGGGTATGACTGCTTAATTTGATTGATCTGGAATTACAGATTTAGGTAATCTGGAGATGTTGTCGGTGATGTGGCATCAATTCCAACTCCTAGTGACCCTGTGTACAGCAGAGCTGAGCCTTGCCCAGTCTTTGGTGACACAGCTTTCAGCATTACATGCAGCCACCACACTACGACAATGGACAGACGAGTGGTGGGTGGTGTGGTTCCCTGACACTGAAACAAACCTGGGCCAGCAGTGGTGAGAGCGCCCCGAATCTTAACCACTAGACCACCGGGGTTGACCAATGTAGAGATGAGACCTTAGTATTTCCAAACATAACGCAAATGTTGCTCTTTCTTATTGCACTAGACGGGTCTTCTTAGTTATGTTTACCGGCTTGATCAGAATCATATTGCCTCACAAAATGACAACCACTTAAACTGAAATTAGCTTCAAGAAATCACAAAAGTGTTGATTAACAAAAGGTATAAGGTATCGAGGGTTAAAAAAAAATTCTCTGCTTTTGTTTAATTTATATTGACCATGACTCATCTTCCGAGGCAAATTTTACCTGTGTAATCAACAGTCTTCCAGCTTGGGGTGAGGTGATAGGACAAGGATTTTAGAAGATTTTTTTGTCTTTAAGAAACTTCACAAGTATCCATTGCAGCTCTTTTTAGGCTAGGAACAGAGAGAATCCTGATCGTTTAAAGTATTTGTTTAAATTTTATCTAATGACTGTGGCCTGAGAACAGATCTCCAGCCTAGCTTCAGTTACCCTCCCCAACTCCACCCCAGTGGGGAAAAGAGAGAAAGATGAAAGGAAAGAAGGAAGAATAGGGGTACAAAAAATTCTGTGTTTAATTGTGGCTGTAAATGCCAGCAGGTGACTCAATATTTGATGGAAGTTTTCACTGTGAATCACAGGGAGGAATGTGGAGAAACTATTTTCAAGACTTCCATATCCTTGGAGGATTTTCCTCAGTGGTAGGCATGCCAATGGTGGCCATCAGTCTTAGATCAAGAATATATGCGCTCCGGCACACTGCTCTGTGGCCACTTCCAATATCTTTAGAGTCTGGTGCTTTTTTGACTGTGTGGGTATCACAGACACATTTCACTGCTGCTCTGTTCTGGAATTGGTCTATCTTCTGGTCATATATTTTGCAAAGAATCCATGGAGGAGACAGAGGAATGGACCTCAAAAATCTGTAAATAAGGGAAGAAAGGTCGTTTTTTGAAAATTAAACTAAGAAATAAGTACATCATAATTTGGAGTAAAGAGAGATATATAAATTCCCATTAGAAACATGGGCAAATCTGTTTTTTTTTTTTGCCTGAGTTATGCGTGTCTAAGCAATGACAAGAAGTGGATTTATCCAGTCTACCTGGCCAGTGTATTTGTATTGTAGAGATGGACGTGGCGGGCTGTCAGAGTCAATGCTGGCTGCGTATCCTGTTCATATAACTAATTCCCCTTGTTCTGTTTCCTTTTCCCCAAAGCAAACTTCTCGTGTATTTTGCACCGGTCAGACTGACTTGTATGTGAGATCTCCTTAACAATTACATTTCTCTTTAAAATTTAATAGACTGGCATTCTGTGTTTCTACCTTATGATCTTTTTAGTTTTGTTAGCATTAAGGCACATCTCTAAGTCCAAAGAACTCTGGGTTATTGATGAGTTTCAGAGCCCACAAATCTGAGATCATACCCTAGAAAGTGGTGGATTCACTCCCTGAGATAGTCTCCTTGTGAGGACGTGTCTGGGCAGCTAGGCAGCCCTCTCCAGGCAACGCCCCACCAGGCTCTTGAGTGCAGCTGCTTCACTGCCACTCAACCAGCCTCAGGAGAGATGCCATGTCCACCATGTTCTTTTCCTCAGGGAGTCCTTCAAACACTTCATTTGGCAGTCATTCGTCTTCCAGTAAGGCTTTGTGGTGCCCAATTCCACAGATGGATGATGGCCCCACCCTGCAACAGAAGAAGGAATATAACTATGTAAATCAGAGAGAGAGGAAAAAGCAGCCACTCAACCCAATGGAAAATCCATTGCTCTGGTGATGTATAGGAATAAATGACTGCAACACTTTTTCCTTAAAGTTTTGTGTGCGTGGACAACAAGCAGACTTTCCTTCCTTTACAGAAGGCTTTATTTCAAAGAACTCATCAACCTCAAGATTTCTCACTTAACCCTCAGGCTTTCTTGGCTAACCCAATTCCACAGCTGTCACACCAAATTCATCTTTAGTGTTAAGAAATTCAACTATGCGGTGCCCTTTTTCTCAAGAAAAAATTGTGACAGGGACCTTTATGAATTTTCTTTATTTCATTCAATTTGCCAAATTTAACTTTTTGTATGTGACCAGAAAATGTTTCCAAATATAAAATGCTCAAATTAGTGTCAACTTTTCAAATGTGAAGTCAACATAAGTTTCATACCACTTGGTAACTTGTGTTAATGTCGCCTTAATAATACACAAGACTTAAAAGAGCAATATGTTTATTTAAGGTACAAGTGTATTTTTAAAATAAAGAGGACTAGATGTGTGTGTGTGTCACATGGAGCATAGTTCTCTTGTGGATTACACTCTTCAATTTGAAAATTTCAGACCATCTCCTGATCTATCAATTATTAACTGTTGTCCTTTTAGCTACTGAAAAGTATGTGTTATATAACGGATTATCCCTGACTACTGAAATGATTCATCTGGGGGTGGGAGGTGGGGAAGATATAAAAAACATAAAATTTACTGAATTGAAGTAAAGTTGCTTTGTAACACTTCAAGGTATCGTAAACCAACTAAATCTATGCAAATTCATTTAATAATCAGAGAAAAGAAATAGATGGTAACTAAATCAATGGAACTCAGGCAGCACTTCAGATCATCTGCCACGTGTCCAGCACTGTGGGATATATCAAGGAGCTTCAAGCATTTTATAGAAAGGGCTCACAGAAGAGATGGGACGACTGGGGGCACTGACAGCTCTAGGTGCAGGGGTAGCCTGCTGCCAATTTCAATTCCAAACGAATTGCCATTGCAATTCATATTTTTGTGCATTTCTTTCCTCTGGAGATGGTAAGTGTCCTGGCAGTAGGAGTTGAATTCATTTATGTTTCTACATTCTCAGCTCCCCTCCACCTAGATTCTCCATTAGCTCTCAGTGCAGTCATGGGTGTGAATAGAGAAATAAGAGATGAAAGGGATGCATAGAGGCTGCAAACTACAGTCCTTCCATTTCCTCCTACAATGTAGATGGCAGAAATAAGTCTTCAGGAATCAGTCTTTTCCTATTTTTTCTTCAAAAAAGTGGCTGAGTAATCGAAGATTTTTAAGTTCTTGGAAGTCACAATTCAGTGGCCTCTCCATAGCTCAGCCTGGTACTACTCACCTCCCCTCTCTTCTCCTTGTGCCTTTGGAGTGATCAGGTCCACTTCTATGACTGGATGGGCTGATCAATTCAAACATCTAGTTGATACAGCTTATAAAAATAGCCACACGGGACTTCTCGGCAAAGTCTATATCTCGAGGAAATGAGTAGTGGTCTGAGTCAGCTGCTCATGAAATTCAAGCTGGCAGGCAGGATAAGGAAAGAGAATCGATGGCGACCAGAATGTCCCCAGATAACACAACACCCCACTGAGGAAATGGAGAAAGAGATAAACAAGAGCAGAGAAATGTGTCAGTGGATATTTAAAGAAAATAATTTCAGCTGATATTCTATTTTAAAAGATTATGTTGACCTGTATTTATTGCAACATAAAGAGAACAATTAATTTAATGACTTTTAAATATGAGAAGTAACATGGTGAATAGAGTAGTATAAATTGTCCTCAAAAATTGTCACTAACCAGAATTAATTAATTTTTTAATAATGAACCCCACAGGCCTTTGGGAGAGTCTGCAGTTGGACCAATGTATGGAATCTATTCTGAAGCCAGAAAAAAAGATTTTATTTTCTGTCAGTGTTTCTGTCTAGGCAGTAGATTTAATCAGAATTCATGTATGATAATTGTTAGTTATCTTCAACTATTTAATGCCTATTTGGCTTAAAGACCAGAATATGGTATCTTTAAGACATTAAAAAGAGTCAATTTTGTTGCATACTGCTGGTTATTTTTTACACAACTGAGTAGGTGTGATCATGCATAGCTGTCGAGTGTGGATACCCCTTGCATATTTTCCTTATTGGTACCCAGCCAAAAAGTATGGGAGGCAGAAGGACAAAGATCACACCAATACTTAGAACAGTGGCTCACATAAAAGTGGACTATTCATTACCAATAGGCGCTACAAACATGTTTGCCTATTCATGCCACAGGTTCTTCAGACTCACTGATTAGCTTCAGTAATTAATTGGTTGATGGGTGATGTTAATGCTTTTTTGTGCTTTTTAAATTAATACTTTAGCATTACATACTTGAAATAAATACTTTTAAAGTTCAAGAGGAGACCCCATCCCTGCTGGGCAGGAAGAAGGAGGAGTGGGGGAAGTTACCTCAACCTCTTATCATCAGAGATAGACCCCACTGCCCCAGGGCGTCCCTTCTTAGAACCGTGGATGATTAACAGAGTGCTTAGTCACTGAGAGATTTCACACACCTCAACACCGGGGTTTTACAGAGGAGGAAACCGAGGCACGGAGATCCGAAGGCCTCTCCCAGGAGAACACAGCAAGGGATTGAAACTGGGTTTAAATTCAAGTTTTCTCCAGACCCCAAGTGCTTTCCAAGGTATCACTTGACAAATTGCAGGCAGATAGCACTCATTTCTCAACAGACAGAAATAAGGCAATGTGCAATTTTGGCATATAAATGAAGTCTATCTCCTAAAACTTACAGGCATCTTAATTGATGAGACCTCTTAAGATCCTCCCAAAGTTTCTTAAAACGACCAGTTATTAATCAAATAACATTAAAAAAAAAAAACTGTTAGAGTTACAGATTTAAATGGGAAAATAAAATTCATCCTAGAATAACTTAAGAAATTTTCAAAATAATGTATATATAGTTTTGAAAACATTCTCAAAGCTGCTTTGGGAACCAGACTGGCATAAGAAGATTAATGAAATAAAGTATGAAAAGACAAGAGATTCTGGGAGAGAAGAGGTGGTTAGATCCTTTGAAATTATACTTAGGCTAAATGACTGGAGAAATATGATGGCAATTATGTTGCAGTGACACCCAGTCTGCTCACACCTGAGGACATCGGCCAGGGCCAGAGCTTTGCTCTCCATATCACAGGCTCTGATTGGAATAGTCTTCTAAATAATTGAAAACATTTTTATCTTCAGAGAAGCAGAACGCAAACTAATGTCAGGTTTTCATCTAGAGTGCACACACACACACACACACACACCCACACACCCTCCTACTCATAGATCCTATGGGGATAAATTTGATAGACAGACCTCTCCTTCAGGTCATTCTCTTTGAAAGCCAATTCAATGGGTATTTTTTAAAGCGTTTTTTCTCTAAAGATCCCAGTGATAGTGTTTGAAAGGTTGTAAAAAATATGCCTAGCACATAGTAGATGCTTGTTTCATATTTCTTGGCTAAGTGATTGAAACAGCACAGATTGAAGACGGGAGAAAAAGGAAACAGGGAGGCCAATTAAGTGACTATCGAAACAGTCCAGCAAGAGGTGATGAGGACTTATTCGGAGGCAGTGAGAAGAAGAGGACAGACACTGGGGGCACTATACAGTAGAATTGACTTCCTTGCTGAATATTTGGTATCTTCCCACAATCTAGAGAAACTATTAAACTTCCTTTATCTACTTCTCTGGCCTTACTCATTCTCTGTGAAAAGGTTTGTTCTCTCCTAATCATCTGGGAAGTAAACAAAGCTAAAACACTTAGCTAAAATCAATTATATTTCAATAACATTGGAGGCAATTGCTATACTCTTCGTGATATATTTTACAGATAAAACATTCATTTAATGCAGTCATGTCTGTAATAGTTAAAAACATAGTTTAAAAAGGTGTTGTCTTCAGGAAACAAGAAGAAGAAAAAAATAAAAGAAAATGTCAGACTACCTATCACCCATGTAAATTCTGATGGTGTGTTTATTTGCCTATTACATTTTGCTACTTTAAGAATTTAGAGAGAGCGACTCCTGAGAAGTCTGAGCCCTTTTGTTAAGACTAGTTCTTGGATGAGCCAAACTAGATTTCTCAGAAAGAGAAGTTTCTCCTATAAACAGTGTGTCAGTTTCCTTTGAACTTGGGGACAAATGTGAAACAGAGTCCTTGGTTCCTTCTGTCGATTCACTCCTGTGTACAGGATTCATGAGTGTCTGCTAGGATTTGTCCTCAAAAGTTGCATTGGCTTCATCTGTTGATGCCTATGGACTACTTTTGGTTGGAGAGGCAGAGGATAAAAGGAAAAGAGGTGATTTGCAATCCTAGTGCAGACTCTAAGGAGTTCAGGGAGAGTTTAAGAAATTGGAACAAATGTTAATTCAATTCAATGATTGTGTATCAAGTGCCTGCTATATGTTTATTGATGGGACTTACAAAAATTCTTACATTAAATTGTTGTCATAAGATTTTTTTAAATTTCTGCTCTGGGTTTGACTTGTTTTCAGCATTCCTTCTTTTGATGCATCCTAAGTTGATAAAATACGTTGTCTCCATTCTCACGAGCAGTTAGCACAAAGAACTCTCATCCTTGTTGCTTGTTATCTCTGTCAACAAATAGGAGGCATAAACTGCAAGAGAAGCAATAAGTTTATTTGGGGTCTCAAGAATTGCAATTAGGGGAGCATAGATTCGGATAGAAACCCAAATAGTGTCCCACTAGGGGGTAAAAGTCAGGGGCAAAGAAGGGAGTTTGTATTACAAAGAATTTTAATTAGAGTTGGAGGCAGAGAGCTAGTCTTGGCTAAACACTGATTGACTATTGATTCTATTTTCAGAAAGTCCACAATCCTCAATTTTTTTGATCAGGATGTCCATTCTCTTGCTGATTTCTCAAAGAATTGCTTGCAAAACAATTGCCGTTTTGGCCCGGTCCATAGGTTTTGCCCAGTCCAAGGTTCAAGACAGCAAGGCAGTTTCTCTGGAAAGGCAGCTCTGAGTCCATTTAAAACGGCTCCACTATAGTCAATTTTGACGTCTCTTATGTGTCTTATTAGCAGCTGGTTAGGGCTGCTGAGAAAGAGTGCTATTCTAGAGATAGGATTCAGTATCAGGCAGAAGTACCTGGTAGAGAACTAAGCACGTTTGTTTGGAGTAAAGGGTTGTGGTGTGATGAAAGAAACCAAGGGACAGTTAAGGCTACACGAGGATATTTTTAAATTATGGCTCATGTGCAGCATCTGAAAAAGTACGTCAGCGTTCCCCCCTCTTATGTGACCTGATACTTTTGTCATTCGCTTCAACGTTGAAAATGACTTTATCAGTATTCTGCTTTTATTTTGAGGACTTCAACTTTTTCTTTTCCCCTATGCCTATGTAAATGACATGGCTGTGGGGGCTGGTGGAGGGCAGTGGAGGGAGAGATGAACTCTCCACCAGTGGAAATAAAGCATTTGAAATATGCTCCACTGTAGTACCTGGATAGGTCACGTGGGATCAAAGATGGCGAACAATTCCTCTTAAGGGCACTAAGGACAAGCCGGAGTGACTCCCTGGTGCATTTGAGGTCCACGTGCACTCCAAGTTCTGGAAATAGAAAGGGTTTCAACGAGTTCTGCCAGATGCCTTGTCTTGGCAGGTTTTCCTCTTGTTATTCCCCTTGACTACCAAGGATCAACTCTCTCATTGCCGTGCGCAGGTCAGCAGTTGCGCAATCAACGAATCAATGCAATAGGCGGCAGTTGGCTTTCAGGAACTGGCTCCAGGTCCACAGGGAAGGCTCCTGTAGAAATTATGCTCAGCCAAACCTGCCAAGGGCACATTGAGAAGGACCTATACTAAGACATTTTATTGTTCTTAGCTCCCACACATTTCTCTAGGAAACTTACAGGGGTTGTTTTTGACAAGAAAGTATGAATTCGGGGTATTTGGTGTGAACTCATCATCTCTGCGTTCCTCAAGGTGGAAATGATTAAGGCCCATATGTAGCAACTCTTTTTCTGGACTGGGAAGTCATTAAAGCAAGGGTGGAGACACTTGGCCCTAGGGCCTCTGATTCCTCAGCTGCATCCATAGTGGCTACTGCTCATCCATCATGAAGTTCTATCACGGAGTTCCCGCTAAACCCGGCCACAAAGCTTTCTCAATCCAACATTCCAGGAATTCTATTGACATTAGTATGTGAAATGCAATTTATTTGCCTAGATTAGGGAGCTCCAGTTCAGAGTTGCCCCAGAGGGCTTATTCCAAGAAAGCATTTTTTAGGACAGGGTTCCTTAGCTGACCCCTGGCTTGCCCTGGAGAGGAAACCAAATGTTGGAATGATCCAGAAACTCACTCAGGCTTTCAGGAAGTGTCAAGATAAGCAATGCCAACTGTCTTGGTCTCATCCTAGGTTGTATTAATCGTAAATCTGGATTTATTTCCAGAGTAGAAAAACGCCAATCTTACCTTTATTTAGGTTTCACTGTCTCGTTTTAGACTGTGCTATAATAGAGTCCGTAATTTTTGTTTTAATGAAAAAAAAAAATGATTCGTTGTAACTAGTAAGACTCTTGAGTAATCAGGTGAAAATTGCTCCAGGAAGTTCCCTCTCTTCTCTGGAAGTAATCAGATTCATGCAAGGAGGAGTAGTACAAGGAGAAATTATTGTATAAAGTATTTCTGTTGAGGTAACAACCTTCATTTAACCAATACTTAAGTGCCAGGCACCGTTTCAGTTGAAGGTCAACAGAGAACAGCACAATGGTCCTGCTTTTCAGAGGATGGAGGGTGAACCCTAACCAACAGTCACACCAGTGTGTACCTCTTGTGCAATATGGACTATATGTGCAATAAGGAAAGTATGAACCAGATGCTATGAGAGCACCAAGAAGGAGGTGCCTGACCCCCGGGAGCTCACGAAAGCTTCTCAGAGAGGGGAAGTCATTGAACATACTTTATTGTTTCACGTTACGCCTTCTCTGGGGCGTGGAAAGAACATCGAACAACTCACACTCAAACAACTCAACCTGTGCATAACAAAACTGGTGGCTTTGAACGTTTGCCCTCCGTTCTATAAAAGTTCATGGCTGAAGAGCTCAGAGGAGAGTTACAAGGATTCTGCTTCCCCACTGTCACATTGTGATCCTGGTTTAATGCGACATGGAACTGTCTTGACAAAGTCTGGATCAGGTTTGATTTTGGCTTTGGCTTTTAGCACACGGTGTATTCTCCTTCAAGTATCGTGTACTCAGGCCACGCCATGACCTGGTCCAAATATGAGGGCACCGCTGGTTTTATAAATGATCGAAGCATTACTCAGAACCGCAGGGGATAAATCGGAATGCTGTCTGAGCTCCGAGTAAGAGCTTTACTCTCAGGATGGCTTGGCTTCTTTTAATTGCAGTCTATTGCAGCTATTTAGGATAAACCTTGGCAGTCAAATCTGGAAAGCCTCAGGAGCCATTGAGATGATCTTTGCAGAGCCTCCCCTGGTGCAGCTGGAGGAGGATCCTGATTTAGAAGTTTCTACTTTGGGTGAGGACACACCGCCTGGGTCAAGCCCAGCGTGGCCATGCAGTGAGTTGTATGAGAAAAGTGAGTGCTGGCAGGTGCTCAGCACAAGCCCAGCTGCGGGCCGAGGGATGCTACTCGGCAGCCCAGGCCACGCCACGGCCAAGGGCAGCTGGCAGGGGGTAATTTTAGGGCCTTTCACGATGGCAGAACTTTAAACCCCTTATTTTTCTCTCTTAGAACAATGCACCAAGTTGGGGGGCTTTTTCGTTATTGCCACGGCCTTGAGGAATTTCTGTAGCCTGGCTCTTTTTGTCTGGAGGCTTCTCTTTGCTCAGAATGATCTAGTGCTGCAGTGGATTTGATGATTTTTACTTCAAGGTTGAAAGAAGACTAGTATTTGTGTGTTATCGTTTGTCAAAGCCCAGCTAACGTGGGAGCGGGTCAGTAGGCCTGCTTTGTAGTAGATGCTGGAAAAGCTTTGTAATTGGAGTCCACAGACCTAGATTTAAGCCCCTAGCTCTGCCCGGTATTAACTGTGTGCCTTAGGGCAAGTGACTTAACTTCTGTGAAACTCACTTTCCATTTGTGGGAGTTGTCCCTCACTATAGAAAATACCAGGATGAGTTTTATTGGTTATTGTCCCAAATTAAAAGTGGTTTCAACACCGAGGTGTTTTGCTATCTAGCTAACTAGGAGCAATTCACGGGCAACTGCTCTAAACCTCAATTGTCATTTTTCTATGAGAAGGTCTCCAAACTATAATTGATTTTCCAACAGATGCACAGCAGTTTATCTCCTTTCATTTTTTTTGTGTATGAGGAAGACCAGCCCTGAGCTAACATCTATTGCCAATCCTCCTCCTTGTTTTTTTTGCTCCCCCAAAGCCCCAGTAGATAGTTGTATGTCATAGTTGCACATCCTTCTAGTTGCTGTATGTGGGACGCGGCCTCAGCATGGCCGGACAAGCGGTGCATCGGTGCACGCCCGGGATCCGAACCTGGGCCGCCAGTAGCGGAGCGTGTGCACTCAACCGCTAAGCCACGGGTCCAGCCCACACTCCTTTCATTTTTTAAGGGAACATTTTGCAACATTTTTCCTGGAGGAGTTGATAGAAAACTATGCTAGGTGACATGATGCTAGGAACATTACTGAGAGATTTCTTAAGCCACTGTGCCAGGCATTAAGCTAGGTGCTAAGGACACTGGCTCTGTCCTCAAGGACTTAAGTCCTGAGAGGGAGAAAGCCAAATAAACAGAAACCTGCAGTGGAGTATAATAAGGCTGTGATAGACTCATCCATAGGGTGCCAAGACAGTGACCAGATAACGTGTTCCTCCTGTTGGATGTACACAGCCCCACCTCAGAGGTAGTCTTACGAAAAATTGAGCTTGAATTTGATCAAATCCTTACCAATATACAAGAAATATGGGAGACAGAGGAACGAGTTAATGATACCCCAGGAATGCCATCGACAAAATCCAGATGGTGGGAAACTCTACAGGACAAAACACTCTGTTTTTTCAACAACAGCGTTGTTTGCAGGGAGGGGAAAAAAAGATGGACAGGGCACTTATAGATTAAAGAGGTTTAAGAGATTTATTAACAGTTAAAATGTGTGGATTCTTATTTGGACCCAGATTCAAATACTGTTAAAAATAAAAAAGAATATTATAAGAAAATTGGAGAAATATGAGCACTGATGCGATAATCGATACTAACAAATTATTACTGATGCAAGATTATGATGATGATAATGTGAGTCTGTTTATAAAGGGGATCCTTGTTATTTAGAAAGACATCCTAAAATATTTACAAGTGAAGTCATATGAATCTGGAATCTGCTTGAAATGATCCTGGGAAAGCGGTGAAAGTGATTGGGAATACGGAAGAAACAAAATTGACTCTGAGTTGACCATTGTTGAAGCTGGTTGTGGGGTATATGGGGACTTAGATTATTGACCCTATGTTTTCATATGTTGGAAATGCTGCAAACTGAAAATCTAAAGAGAAAGCAAGGCTAACTGCTTCAAAGACTGCTGAAATATCCAGTAACTTTCTGAAAGCAAGCTTGGCTTTTGTTCTCAGGCAAAGCCTCTGTGTATCAGCCCTGTGAGTTATTCACAGAGGCCATAAAGTGAGTGGTTCCTCTGGGAGTCCAAGGGGCGGGTGCCATAACAGGCCCTGGACCAGGGCAGTGTCAGGGCAGTGTTTGGGGAGGAAGCCAGACTACACTGGGTTTAGCATGTGCTGGCCTGGAAGTGAAGACAATGTAGATTTCTTTTTTTAAGGAGCAAGAAGATTCAAGTTGAAGGGAATTTGGATTAAAACAGATTTTCCCCCCAAGATAGAAATGATTGAAACCGTTGCAAACGTAAACAAGAAAAGAGCCAGCAGACAGGCAGAGGCACCGCAGCGGGAGAAGGAAGGAATGGAGTGACATCCAGAGGAGACAGGAAGAAGCGAGTAGGCAAGAGTTGGGAGTTTGAAAATACTGGTAAGTACTTAAAATAGTCATTGTGGGCTTTATACTGCAATAAATTAGAATTTTGTATTATATGTATCTGATTATATCAGAAATGACTTGCAATAACTTATGCAAAAGACAGTTTATTACAGGACTCCAGGACTGTTTTAGAGAAACAGGAGAAATGCACCTGACTTTGGGACCTGCATTGCCCTGTCGCTTGTCTCTATGAGTCTTTGCACACGTGCTTCATTCTGTTTAGAATTGGCATGGAATATGGCCACTCCACAGTTCTCCAGAATATAGGTTATAGCTACTCATGGCAAACTAAACGTGTTCTGATGTGTTACAAATTCCTAGCAGAGTCAATCTAATTGTACTTCCCATCTAATCAACTATAACCAGGAAGCAAGATCATAAAATAGGAAGCAGTGACCGGAGGCCCACAAATTTGAGTAGAGAGGGAAACAGTTGTGAAAGGAGACAGGCTGGGAACAAATTCCAGTAGGTTTCCACTAAAGGTTTAAATGCAAAAATAAACCATGATGACACAGCTTTGAGTTGGAAAGGGAGTAGTATTTTAATAGCCTTTCAGATAATTGTGGGTGTTCTTTGATACTATGCGAAAAGCTGACAAGTGACATTTTTTAAGAATTAGTTGTAATGTGGAATATGAAATTATATTAATGAATATTTTATACATTTTAAAATCTATTGGCCTATCTTTAAAACAAAACATGAAAATACTGAAATAATATACCAATAAATACTTCACGAAGTTTAGGGAAGATCTTCCCAAGTATGACACATAAAAATGGAAAGCTTTAACCATCAGGAAACACAATAAACAAGAGACAAATGATACTCTGGAAAAAGTATTTTGAGCATACATGGCAAAAGAGTTGATATTCTTAAGGTATAATGAACACAATTAATGAAATAATTATACATTAATACAGAAAAAAATGAACATTCAAATAGAAACAGATAAAGGATATGGCTAGGCAACTGACCAAAGAAGAAATTCAAATGGCAAACATGTAAAAAATTTCAAACTGAATAATATTCTTTAAAATGAAAATTAAAACTATGAGCTACCACTTTTTGCTCATCAGATTTAAAAAGGTGAAAAAGAATAATGCTGTGTTGGTGTGGATGTGGACAAATAAGCACTGTCATATACTCTTTTGGGGGCTGTATTCATTTCCTACTGCTGCTGTAACAATTTATCCCAAACTTGTGGCTTAGAGCAACACATATTTATTCTCTTACAGTTCTGATGATCAGAAGTCTAAATGGGTCGGCAGGGCTGTGTTCCTTCCGGAAGCTCTAAGGAGAATCTGTTTCCTTGCCTTTTCCAGCTTCTAGAGTCTGCCCTGATTCTTAGCTCGCAGACCCTCATCACTCCAACCTCTCCTCTCTCCATCATTTCTCTGACTCTGACTATTCTGTCTGTCTCTTATAAGGACACTTATGATTACACTGGCCCACCCAGATAGTGTAGAATAATCTCCTCGTCTCAAAATCCTTAATCACATCTGCAAAATCCCTTTTTACCAGTAAGGTAACATACTCACAGGTTCTGGGAATTGGGGTGTGGACATCTTTAAGGGGGAGGGTCATTATTCAGACTACCAGGAGGACTGTTTTGGTATAAACTTTCTGGAGGAAAATTTGGTACTATGTATCCAAATCCTTATAAAGTACATCTCTTTGATCCAGTAATTCTACATCTAGGAATTTATCCTAAATATTAATCAAATAAGTACACAAAGCACAGGATCTGTCTGCAGGATTTTTTTAATACAAGAACTTGGAAGCAAGATTTTTATTCTGAATAAAAAGCAAGATTTGGATTAAATATATTATACCTCATCCACATAATAGAATATCATATGGCCATTACTAATGATAATCTCATTTATATTTATTGATATGGAAAGATCTCCATTAAGTGAGAACCCCAGGTAAAAAAAGAGTTGACATAGTATATTCCATTCTGCAAATATATATCATGTATATATATATATATATATTTAGATAATAAGTTAGCAAGGATAGGCACAAAAATTCTAGCGCAAAATATTGCTGAGTGGAAGTATTTATTACTTTTTCTTTTTGTTGCGGAAAACGGAAGTGAGACCTGACTGGGGACATGTAAAAGGATGGGCAGGATTTAGCTGAGTTTGGAGGCCATGAGTCTTCAGGAAGGACCAGAGAAAGATCTTTGAGGATATTATCAAGTGTCTGGATCTTAGAATCCAGGTGGGTGAGGGAAACAAGAAAAGTCAGGAGGGGTCTGATCAATAGGAGAAAACGGATGGATTAATGGAATGGAAGTCTCTTTTTAGAGAATATAATCTCAAATTTTATGGGTTCAATTTTCATAAAAATTAAGAAATAAGGGTCCGGCCCAGTGGCGCAAGTGGTTAAGTGCATGCGCTCCACTGCAGCGGTCCGGGTTCGCCGGTTCGGATCCCCGGCGCGCACCGACACACCGCTTGTCAAGCCATGCTGTGGCGGCATCCCGTATAAAGTGGAGGAAGATGGGCGTGGATGTTAGCCCAGGACAAGTCTTCCTCAGCGAAAAAAGAGGAGGATTGGCAGATGTTAGCTCAGGGCTGATCTTCCTCACTAAAAAAAAAAAAAAAAATTAAGACATAATATTCACTAAGAATTGTCAGAAGAATACAAAGCCCCTCCATTTCTCTTCTAGAAGTTTTCTCTAGATAAAGTCAAACAAGCAGCTAGAACTCTGTACTAAATCTAATTATCTAGGGCCCTTCGGAATCACTTTCATTAAAGGGCCTCAGTGCCAGAGCTTCAGCCTATAGGAGTGATGTGAACAGAGACAGCCTGCAAGATTCATGATTACCTAGGCAGTAGAGCCTACTGCTCTGCTCAGGGTTACCATTCTGGAGCCCCATCCAAGAAATTTTATTTTATTTTTAATTTTTTGTTTATTGCAGTAACATTGGTTTATAACATTGTACAAATTTCAGATGTACATCATTATACTTCTATTTCTGCATAGATTACATCATGTTCACCACCCAAATACTAATTACAACCCATCACCACACACATGTGCCGAATTATCCCTTTCACCCTCCTCCCTCTCCCCTTCCCCTCTGGTAACCACCAATCCAATCTCTGTCCCTATGTGTTTGTTTATTGTTGTTATTATCTACTACTTAATGAAGGAAATCATACGGTATTTGACCTTGTCCCTCTGACTTATTTCACTTTGCATAATACCCTCAATGTCCATCCATGTTGTCACAAATGGCTGGATTTCATCGTTTCTTATGGCTGAGTAGTATTCCATTGTGTATATATACCACATCTTCTTTATCCGTTTGTCCCTTGATGGGCACTTAGGTTGCTTCCAAGTCTTGGCTACTGTGAATAATGCTGCAATGAACACAGGGGTGCATGTACCTTTACAAATTGGTGTTTTCAAGTTCTTTGGATAAATACCCAACAGTGGAATAGCTGGATCATGTGGTAGTTCTATCTTTGATTTTTTGAGGAATCTCCATACTGTTTTCCATAGTGGCTGCACCAGTTTGCACTCCCACCAGCAGTGTATGAGAGTTCCCTTCTCTCCACATCCTCTCCAACACATGTTGTTTCCTGCCTTGTTAATTATAGCCATTCTGACGGGCGTGAGGTGATATCTCATTGTAGTTTTGATTTGCATTTCCCTGATAGTTAGTGATTTTGAACATCTTTTCATGTGTCTGTTGGCCATCTGTATATCTTCTTTAGAGAAATGTCTTTTCAGGTCTTTTGCCCATTTTTTAATTGGGTTGGTAGTTTTTTTGTTGTTGAGATGCATCAGTTCTTTATATATTTTGCAGATTAAGCCCTTATCAGATGTATGGTTTGCAAATATCTTCTCCCAATTGTTAGGTTGTCTTTTCGTTTTGTTGATGGTTTCCTTTGCTGTGCAGAAGCTCTTTAGTTTGATGTAGTCCCATTTGTTTATTTTTTCTAATGTTTCTTTTGCCTGGTCAGACATGGTGTTTGAAAAGATGTTGTTAAGACCGATGTCAAAGAGCGAGCATACTGCCTATGTTTTTTTCTAGAAGTTTCACAGTTTCAGGTCTTACATTCAAGTCTTTAATCCATTTGGAGTTAATTTTTGTGTATGGTGTAAGGTAAGGGTCTACTTGCATTTTTTTGCATGTGGCTATCCAGTTTTCCCAACACCATATGTTGAAGAGACTTTCTTTTCCCCATTGTATGTTCTTGGCTCCTTTGTCAAAGATTAGCTGTCCATAGATGTGTGGGTTTATTTCTGGGCTTTCGATTCTATTCCATTGATCTGTGTGTCTGTTTTTGTGCCAGTACCATGCTGTTTTGGTTACTATAGCTTTGTAGTATATTTTGCAATCAGGGAGTGTGATACTTCCAGCTTTGTTCTTTTCTCTCAGGATTCCTTTAGCTATTCAGGGTCTTTTGTTGTTCCATATAAATTTTAGGATTGTTTGTTCTATTTCTGTGAAAAATGTTGTTGGAACTTTGATAGGGATTGCATTGAATCTATAGATTGCTTTAGGAAGTATGGACATCTTAACTATGTTAATTCTTCCAATCTAAGAGCACGGAATATCTTTCCATTTCTTTGTGTCTTCTTCAATTTCTTTCAGCAATGTTTTATAGTTTTTGGTGTACAGATCTTTCACCTCTTTGGTTAAGCTTATTCCTAGGTGTTTTATTCTTTTTGTTGTAGTTGTAAATGGGATGGTATTCTTAATTTCTCTTTCTGCTACTTCGTTGTTAGTGTACAGAAATGCAACTGATTTTTGTATGTTGATTTTGTATCCTGCAACTTTACCATATTCGTTTATTACTTCTAAAAGTTTTCTGGTGGATTCTTTAGGGTTTTCTATATATAAAATCGTGTCATCTGCAAATAGTGACAGTTTCACTTCTTCCTTTCCAATTTGGATCCCTTTTATTTCTTTCTCTTGCTTGATTGCTCTGGCTAGGAGTTCCAGTACTATGTTAAATAGGAGTGGTGACAGTGGGCATCCTTGTGTGGTTCCTGTTCTTAGAGGGATAGCTTTCAGTTTTTCACCATTGAGGATGATATTAGCTGTGGGTTTGTCATATATGGTCTTTATTATGTTGAGGTACTTTCCTTCTATACCCATTTCATTCAGTTTTTATCATAAATGGATGCTGTATCTTGTCAAATGCTTTCTCTGCATCTATTGAGATGATCATGTGATTTGTATTCTTCATTTTATTAATGTGGTGTATTACGTTGATTGATTTGTGAATGTTAAACCATCCCTGCATACCTGGAATGAATCCCACTTGATCATGGTGTATAATCTTTTTAACATATTGTTGTATGCGATTTGCTAGTATTTTGTTGAGGATTTTTGCATCAATGTTCATCAGTGACATTGGCCTGTAATTTTCTTATTTTTGGGTTGTCCTTGTCTGGTTTTGGTATCAGGGTAATGTTAGCTTTGTAGAATGAGTTAGGGAGCTTCCCCCCTCCTCAATTTTTTGGAAGAGTTTGAGAAGGATAGGTATTAAGTCTTCTTTGAATGTTTGGTAGAATTCACCGGGGAAGCCGTCTGGTCCTGGACTTTTATTTTGGGGGAGGTTTGTGATTACTGTTTCAATCTTCTTACTGGTGATTGGTCTATTCAAATTCTCTATTTCTTCTTGATCCAGTTTTGGAAGGTTGTATGATTCTAAGAATTTATCCATTTCTTCCAGATTGTCGAATTGGTTGGCATATAGCTTTTCATAGTATTCTCTTATAATCTTTTGTATTTCTGAGGTGTCTGTTGTAACCTCTCCTCTTTCATTTCTGATTTTACTTATTTGTGCCTTCTCTCTTTTTTTCTTGGTGATTCTAGCTAAAGGTTTGTCAATTTTGTTGATCTTTTCAAAGAACCAGCTCTTGGTTTTATTAATTTTTTCTATTGTTTTTTTGGTCTCTATTTCATTTATTTCTGCTCTGATTTTTATTATTTCCCTTCTTCTACTGATTTGGGGCTTTGTTTGTTCTTCTTTTTCCAGTTCCTTTAGGTGCATTGTTAGATTGTTTATTTGAGATTTATCTTGTTTGTTGAGATAGGCCTGTATCGCTATAAACTTCCCTCTTAGAACTGCTTTTGCTGTATCCCATAAATTCTGGCATGTCATATTTCATTTTCATTTGTCTCTGGGTATTTTTTTATTTCTTCTTTGATTTCTTCATTAACCCAGTCGTTGTTCAGTAGCATTTTGTTTAATCTCCACATGTTTGTGGCTTTTCTGATTTTCTTCCTATAGCTGATTTCTAGTTTCATACCGTTGTGGTCAGAAAAGATGCTTGGTATTATTTCAATCTTCTTAAATTTAAGCAGACTTGTTTTGTGGCCTAATATGTGATCAATCCTGGAGAATGTTCCATGTGCATTTGAAAAGAACGTGTATTCTTCGGTTTTTGGATGGAATGCTCTATATATGTCTACTAGGTCCATCTGTTCTAGTGTGTCGTTTAAGGCCAATGTTTCCTTATTGATCTTCTGTTCGGATGATCTATCTGTTGGTGTAAGTGGCGTGTTCAAGTCCCCTACTACTATTGTGTTAGTGTCTATTTCTGTTTTTATGTCTGTTAATAATTGCTTTATATATTTAGGTGCACCTACATTGGGTGCGTAGATATTTACAAGTGTTATATCCTCTTGTTGAATTGTTCCCTTGATCATTAGGTAATGTCCTTTGTCTCTTTTTACAGTTTTTGTTTTAAAGTCTATTTTGTCTGATATGAGTACTGCTACCCCAGCTTTCTTTTCATTGCCATTTGCTTGGAGTATCTTTTTCCATCCCTTCACTTTCAGTTTGTGAGTGTCTTTAGGTCTGAAGTGTGTCTCTTGTATGCAGCATATGTATGGGTCTTGTTTTTTTATCCAGTCAGCCACCCTATGCCTTTTAATTGGAGCATTTAGTCCATTGACATTTAAAGTAGCTATTGATAAGTATGTACTTACTGCCATTTTTTAACTTTTTTTTTTTCTCAGTGTTTTAGTAGTCCTTCTCTGTTCCTTTCTTCTTCTATACAGAATTGATGGTCACTTTAGTTTGACCTCTGTCTGAAAGCTGTACTCTTTAACTCCCCTCCTCCCTCCTTTTATGTTTTTGATATCATATCTAACCTCTTTTTTGTGCATTTGTAGCCATTACCCTCTTATCATGGAAAGAGATAATGTTTCCTATTTGTGGTCTTTTCTTTTCCCCTTAAATCAGTCCCTTTAAGATTTCTTGTAGCACTGGTTTCTTGGTGACAAACTCCTTTAATTTTTGATTGTCTGGGAAATTTTTTATCTCTCCTTCCATTTTGTATGATAACCTTGCTGGGTAGAGTATTCTTGGCTGTAAGTTTTTTCCTTCTAGCACTTTAAATATATCATGCCATTCTCTTCTAGCCTGTAAGGTTTCTGCTGAGAAGTCAACTGATAGCCTTATGGGGTTTCCTTTGTATGTAACTTGACATTCTCTTGTGGCTTTTAGGATTCTCTCTTTAATTCTGGACATTTTGATTATGATGTGTCTTGGTGTGGGCCTCTTTGGGTTTATCTTGTTTGGGGCTCTCTGTGCTTCCTGTACCTAGATATCTGTTTCCTTCCTTAGGTTAGGGAAGTTTTCATCTATTATTTCTTGAAATAGATTCTCTGCACCCTTGTCTCGCTCTACTCCTTCCAGGACACATATAACACAGATGTTAGTGTGCTTGATGTTGTCCCAGAGGTCCCTTAGACTGTCCTCACTCTTTTTAATTCTTTTCTCTTTTACCTGTTCAGCTTGGGTAATTTCTTCTAGTCTTTCGTCCAGTTCACAGATCCATTCTTCTGTATCCTCTACTCTGCTTTTGAGTCCCTCTAATGAATTTTTCATTTCTGGTATTGTATTCTTCATTTCTGATTGGTTCTTTTTTATATCTTCCATTTCTATGTTGACATTCTCACTGAGTTCATCTATTCTTCTCCCAGATCAGTGAGCATCCTTAACACTCTTTGTTTGAACTCTCTGTTGGGTAGGTTGCTCATTTCTGTTTCACTTAGTTCCTTTTCTGGGGTTTTGTCCTGTTCCCTTACTTGGAATGTATTCTTTTGCCTCCTCATTTTGCCTCTTTCCCTGTGCTTGTGTCTACGTATTAGGTAGGTCAGCTGCGTCTCCTGCTCTTGGATAGGTGACCTTATGTAAGTGATGCCTTAGGAAGCCTGCAGTGTGCTTCCCTCAGTTCTCAATGTTCCAGGGGTGACCTCTATGTGGGCTACGTGTGTCCTTCTGTTTTGGCCTGTTGTTCTCCCTGTAGGCACCTAGGGAGGCCGAGTTATGCTCCTGGCCAGCTGTTGTAATGTTCAGCTGCTTGTAGTTGTTGTGGGCCCTTCAGTCTCTTTATCAGGTGTGGGGAGCCCCAGCACCGTTGGCTACAAGTTCTAATACTACATTTGTGTTGCAGTATTTCTTTTAAGTGAGTAGACCCCCAGCATGGCAGGTTGTTAGGCTCAGGGCCTTACAATTGCTGTAAGTCTCTAGCCTATTAGGTCTCTTGTCAGCTCTCTGAGGATTGCAGCTGGGTGGGGCTGGCCTCAGGCACAGGAGCACCCAATTGTTTCAGGCTTTGGAAGGTGGGGCAAACCCCCTATGTGGGTCTTTGAGAAGCACAAGTCTTCTGCAGCTGGCAAGCCCTGCCACCCACAGGTCCACACACACAGTCAAGACAGTCCTGCCCCGTGTGCGTGCCCCGACCTCTCCAAGCAGACCCAGTCTCTCCACGGCGGGAGCCCCACACACTCCACCACCACCCCACTCTCTCCACCCGCTCCTTGTGCACAGCCTGCCCCGCTAAAGTCGACTCAGTTGCCAGGCTGCAGAGAATCCAGTCACCAATCTATGCAGGCCCACATGTTGCCTGAGGGCTTGTTGTTGGGTGGGGCCAATCTCTAGTGTGGGCTGCCTGCCCTGGCTGAGCTGGATTAAATCGGTGCTCTAGCGGGTGGGGCAGACCCTAGGCTAGCAGGCCTCAGGGAGAACTCCAATTGTGTCTGTGTCAGCATGCCCACACCAGGCCACAACAACGGCTGCTGCCAATGTCCCAGTCCCTGGAGAGGTCTCACCCCTCACCGAGATGCACTCAGGGCCTATTAGGTGAGTCTCTTTTCACCACAGCACTGTGCACCTTTCTTTCTGGTGATTTCAGGATGCTTTCTGAAATGGGTGACTTTGTGCGCGGGCCCTTTAAGAGCCCATTTTAGTTTCTTTGTGAACCAAGTTTTCTGGGGGTGCTCCCCGATGTTTTAGTAGCAGGCAAAGTCAGATATTATGCCACTTGTCTCGATTGTGCTGGGTCCACAAAATGCTCACAGCGGGGGCACTCCCTGGCTCAGGGCCCCGTGCCTCAGGGAGGCTGCGTACCTGTGAGCTGCTCCCGGGCGGCCGTGAAGCTGGCGGCTTGTGAAGGCGGCGTCTTTCCTCTCCAGAAGGGAGTCTCTGCCTCTTCTACCTCAGTTAGGATTGTCCGTTGTTGCAGGAGTTCCTCTCATCCAGTTTTCAGTTCTCTCTCAGGGGTAATTTTTCCAGGAGTAGTTGTAAATTGGCTGTGTCCACAGGAGGAGGTGAGTTCCGAGTCTGCCTACGCCGCCATCTTGACTTCCCCCCTCCCATCCGAGAAATTTTAAAACGTGGTTTTTACTAAACAACTGGTATCTTGTATCCAATGTGGTGACTCTGGTCACGTTTCTGTCTTTAGCTGCTATAAACCTGACAGCAAAAATTATGGCCACTTTTGTAATTGTGTCTGCCTCAACAGCATAACTTCTCATTATCTTCCATGTGCTGTTCTATTTTTATTTTTCCTTCACCCTGATTTCTTTCCCTATAATTATTTTCTAGAAATTGTTTCTCTTTATTTTATTTAGCAAATTTTTATTTTGTTAAAGAAGGTATTACGGGCCTGACTCTGCTTTACAAATATTAACTCATTTAATCCTCCTAACAGCCCTATGAGATAGATAATATTGTCATCTTCATTTTATAAGTGAGGACACTGAGGCACAGGGAAGCTAAAGCTTGTCTAAAGACCCAGTGTGTTTGGTGCCAGATCCCATGCTCTCACCCACTGTTCCCTGATCCCTGCCTCTTTACAAAAGTTCATGTAAGAACAGCACAGAAGTAAAAACTTCCTTGGCTAAAAAATTAATCCAATGTCACTTACATTTTCCTTTCCTAAAAACGCAAATACATAAACTGAGTTTCTTACAGTTGGGTCACTAGATTGAAGGAAAAATAATTTAACATGCTTCTTTCACCTTTCATTTCTCATTTTTTTTTTTTTTAGGGTTTTTTTGCTTTTATTGCTTTTTTTTTTTTTAATTGATATTTTAATGGTTTCTAACATTGTGAAATTTTGGGTTGTACATTTTTGTTTGTCCATCACCCCATATGTGACTCCCTTCACCCCTTGTGCCCACCCCCCACCCCCACTTCCCGGGTAACCACAGTCCAGTTTTCTCTGTCCATGTGTTGGTTTATATTCCACATATGAGTGAGATCATACAGTGTTTGTCTTTCTCTTTCTGGCTTATTTCACTTAACATAATACGCTTCAGGCCCATCCATGTTGTTGCAAATGGGACGATTTTGTCTTTTTTTATGGCTGAGTAGTATTCCATTGTATATATATACCACATTTTCTTAATCCAATCGTCAGTCGAGGGACACTTAGGTTGCTTCCACTTCTTGGCTATGGTGAATAATGCTGCAATGAACATAGGGGTGCATAAGCCTCTTTGGATTGTTGATTTCAGGTGCATTGGATAGATTCCCAGTAGTGGGATGGCTGGATCATAGGGCATCTCTATTTTTAATTCTTTGAGGAATCTCCATACCGTTTTCCATAGAGGCTGCACCAATTTGCATTCCCACCAGCTGTGTATGAGGGTTCCTGTTTCTCCACATCCTCTCCAACATTTGTTGTTTTTTGTCTTGGTGATTATAGCCATTCTAACGGGTGTGAGGTGGTATCTTAGTGTTGTTTTGATTTGCATTTCCCTGATGATTAGTGATGTTGAGCATCTTTTCATGTGCCTATTGGCCATCTGTATATCTTCCTTGGAGAAGTGTCTGTTCATTTCCTCTGCCCATTTTTTGATCGGGTTGTTTGTTTTTTTGTTGTTCAATTGTGTGAGTTCTTTATATATTATGGAGATCAACCCCTTGTCAGATGTATGTTTTGCAAATATTCTCTCCCAGCTGGTTGGTTGTTTGTTCATCTTGATTCTGGTTTCATTTGTCTTATAAAAGCTCTTTAGTCTGATAAAGTCCCACTTGTTTATTTTTTCTTTAGTTTCCCTAGTCTGGGTAGGCATGTCATCCGAAAAGATTCCTTTAAACCCAATGTCAAATAGTGTGTTGCCTATATTTTCTTCTATGAGTTTTATAGTTTCAGGTCTCACCTTCAGGTCTTTGATCCATTTTGAGTTAATTTTTGTGAATGGCGATAGCACATGGTCCACTTTCATTCTTTTGCATGTGGCTGTCCAGTTTTCCCAACACCATTTATTGAAGAGACTTTCCTTTCTCCATTGCATGTCCTTAGCACCTTTGTCGAAAATTAGCTGTCCGTATATGTGTGGTTTTATTTCTGGGCTTTCAATTCTGTTCCATTGATCTGTGTGTCTGTTTTTGTACCAGTACCATGCTGTTTTGATTACTATTGCTTTGTAGTATGTTTTGAAGTCAGGAATTGTGATGCCTCCTGCTTTGTTCTTTTTCTTTAGGATTTCTTTAGCTATTCGGGGTCTTTTGTTGCCCCATATAAATTTTAGTATTCTTTTTTCTATTTCTGTGAAGAATGTCATTGGGATTCTGATTGGGATTGCATTGAATCTGTAGATTGCTTTAGGTAATATAGACATTTTAACTATGTTTATTCTTCCAATCCACGTGCATGGGATATCTTTCCATTTCTTTATGTCATCGTAGATTTCCCTCAATAATGTCTTGTAGTTCTCATTGTATAGGTCCTTCACCTCCTTGGTAAGATTTATTCCTAGGTATTTTATTCTTTTTGATGCAATTGTAAATGGTATTATCTTTTTGAGCTCTCTTTCTGTTAGTTCATTATTAGCATATAGAAATGCAACTGATTTTTGTAGATTGATTTTGTACCCTGCAACTTTGCTGTAGTTGTTGATTGTTTCTAACAGTTTTCCAACAGATTCTTTAGGGTTTTCTATATATACAATCATGTCATCTGCAAATAGTGAGAGTTTCACTTCTTCGTTACCTATTTGGATTCCTTTTATTCCTTTTTCTTGCCTAATTGCTCTGGCCAAAACCTCCAGTACTATGTTGAACAGGAGTGGTGAGAGTGGGCAGCCCTGCCTCGTTCCTGTTCTCAGAGGAATGGCTTTCAGTCTTTCCCCATTGAGTATGATGTTAGCTGTGGGTTTGTCATATATGGCCTTTATTATGTTGAGGTACTTTCCTTCTATTCCCATTTTATTGAGAGTTTTTATCATAAATGGATGTTGTATCTTGTCAAATGCCTTCTCTGCGTCTATTGAGACGATCATGTGGTTTTTATTCTTTGTTTTGTTGATGTGATGTATCACGTTGATTGATTTGCGGATGTTGAACCATCCCTGCGTCTCTGGTATAAATCCCACTTGATCATGGTGTATGATCTTTTTAATATATTGTTGTATTCGGTTTGCCAATATTTTGTTGAGGATTTTTGCATCAATGTTCATCAGCGATATTGGCCTGTAATTTTCTTTCTTTGTATTGTCTTTGTCTGGTTTTGGTATCAGGGTGATGTTGGCCTCATAGAATGATTCAGGAAGTGTTCCATCTTCCTCTATTTTTTGGAATAGTTTGAGGAGGATGGGTATTAAATCTTCTTTGAATGTTTGGTAAAATTCACTGGAGAAGCCATCTGGTCCTGGACTTTTATTTTTTGGGAGGTTTTTGATTACTATTTCAATCTCTTTACTTGTGATTGGTCTATTCAGATTCTCCATTTCTTCTTGGTTCAATTTTGGGAGGTTGTATAAGTCTAAGAATTTATCCATTTCTTCTAGATTGTCCAATTTGTTGGCATATAATTTCTCATAGTATTCTCTTATAATCCTCTGTATTTCCATGGTATCCGTTGTAATTTCTCCTCTTTCATTTCTAATTTTATTTACTTGAGCCTTTTCTCTTTTTTTCTTAGTTAGCCTGGCTAAGGGTTTGTCTATTTTTTTTATCTTCTCGAAGAACCAACTCTTTGTTTCATTAATCCTTTCTACTGTTTTTTTGGTCTCAATATCATTTATTTCTGCTCTGATTTTTATTATTTCTCTCCTTCTGCTGGCTTTGGGCTTTGTTTGTTCTTCTTTTTCTAGTTCTGTTAGGTGTAATTTAAGGTTGCCTATTAGGGCTTTTTCTTGTTTGTTAAGGTGGGCTTGTATCGCTATGAGTTTCCCTCTCAGGACCGCTTTTGCTGCGTCCCATATGGTTTGATATGGCATGTTATCATTTTCGTTTGTTTCCAGATAGTTTTTGATTTCTCCTTTAATTTCATCAATGATCCATTGGTTGTTCAGTAGCATGTTGTTTAATCTCCACATTTTTGTCACTTTCCCAGTTTTTTTTTCCTGGTTCATTTCCAGTTTCATAGCCTTATGGTCTGAAAAGATGCTTGTTATGATTTCAATCTTCTTAAATTTATTGAGGCTTGCTTTGTTTCCCAACATATGGTCTATCCTAGAGAATGTTCCATGCGCGCTTGAGAAGAATGTGTAGTCAGCTGTTTTTGGGTGGAGTGCTCTGTATATGTCTACTAGGTCCATCTCGTCCAGTTTTTCATTTAAGTCTAATATTTCTTTATTAACTTTTTGTCTGGATGATCTATCCATTGCTGTAAGTGGGGTGTTAAGATCCCCTACTATTATTGTGTTGTTGTTGATTTCTCCTTTTAGGTTTGTTAATAGTTGTTTTATGTACATTGGTGCTCCTATGTTGGGTGCATATATATTTATAAGTGATATGTCTTCTTGATGGAGTGTCCCTTTTATCATTATATATTTCCCTTCTTTGTCTTTCTTAACCTGTTTTATCTTGAAGTCTACTTTGTCTGATATGAGTATGGCAACACCTGCTTTCTTTTGTTTGCTATTAGCTTGGAGTATTGTCTTCCATCCTTTCACTCTGAGCCTGTGCTTGTCTTTAGTGCTAAGATGTGTTTCCTGAAGGCAGCATATTGTTGGGTCTTGCTTTTTAATCCATCCTGCCACTCTGTATCTTTTGATTGGAGAGTTCAATCCATTTACATTTAGGGTAATTATTGAAATATGAGGGTTGAATGTTGCTGTTTTGTCACTTATTTTCTGGTTCTTTTGCATTTCCTTTGTTTCTTGTCCCATTTGTTTTGGACTGCCAATTCAGTTTGGTTGTTCTGTCTTATGATTCTTCTAGTTTTCTCTTTGTTTATCATATGTGGTTTTAATTTGATTATTTGTTTAGTGGTTACCTTGAGGTTTGGGCAAAAAATCTTCTGTATGAGATAGTCCATTATCTGATAGCCTCCTATTTCCTTATACTAAGTCAATTCAGTCACTTTCCTCTTCCCCTTCTAAGTTGCTCTTGTTATACCTTATTCTATCTTGTGTTGTGGCTGTGTGTTTACAGTGATGAGGTTAAATTTATTTTTGGTGAATTTCTTCCTTTGATCTTTGAGTTTAGTATTTAAGTGGTTGCTAACCTATTCCGGTAAAGATCTACTATTTCTCTGATTTTGTCTACCTACTTTTCTCCTTACTCCAAGCTTTGTGTTCCCTTTCTCTTCTTGTTTTCAGGCCTGAGGGCCTTCTTGAGTATTTCTTGTAGTGGCGGTCTCGTGGCCATGAACTCCCTTAGCTTTTGTTTATCTGGGAGAGTTACTATTTCTCCATCATATTTGAAGGATATTTTTGCTGGATAGAGTATTCTTGGCTGAAAGTTTTTGTCTTTTAGTATTTTGAATATATCATTCCAGTCTCTTCTAGCCTGAAAAGTTTCTGTTGAGAAATCCGCTGAGAGCCTGATGGGAGTTCCTTTGTACGTTATTTTTTGTTTTTGTCTAGCTGCCCTTAATATTGTTTCTTTGTCGTTGACCCTGGCTAGCCTTACCACTAGGTGTTGTGGTGAAGGCCTTTGTCTGTTAATATATATAGGAGTCCTGTTGGCTTCGCTTACTGGTATTTCCTGCTCCTTCCCCAGATTTGGGAAATTTTCAGCTATTATTTCCTTGAATAGGCTCTCTGTTCCTCTTTCCCTCTCCTCTCCCTCAGGAATACCTATAATTCTTATGTTACATTTTCTAATAGAGTCCGATATTTCTCGGAGTCTTTCTTCATTTCTTTTTAGTCTTAGTTCTCTCTCTTCTTCCATCTGGAGTATATCTGTATTCCTATCCTCTAAAGTACTAATTCTTTCCTCCATATTGTCAGCTCTGTTCTTTAAAGATTCCAGATTCTCCTTTATCTCCTCCATTGTGTTCTTCATCTCCATCAGCCCTGATAGGTTTTTCTTTATGATTTCAATCTCTTTTGTGAAGAAACTCCTAATCTCATTTAATTGTTTGTCTGTGTTGTCTCGTATTTCGTTGAGTGTTTTTATGATAGCTATTTTGAAATCTCTGTCATTTAGTTTATGGATTTCTGTGTCTTCGGGGTTGATTTCTGGGTGCTTGTCATTTTGTTTCTGGTCTGGTGATTTCATATATTTTTGCATTGTGGTTCCTGTGTTGGTTTTGATTTTCCTCATCCTGGAAGTCTCTGGTTGCAATTTCCACCTGCCGCCACTGTCTGGTGGTAAAGGGCTGTGTAGTCTAAGCCCCCTGCGCTCTGCCCCAGTTTTTCTGCTGCGATCCGCAGTTTTGTTTTGTTTTGTTTTGTTTCTTTTCCCCACTGCGATCCACGGGTCCAGTCCAGTTTATTCAGGTCTGCCTCGGACCGCTAGATCTGGTCGAGCTGCAGACTCCGGGTTGCGGGGAGGGGGGAGCTCTCTCTTTTGCCCTCTGGGTCCCTGATGTGGGAGGCTTCTCGTTTGCCCCTCTTTATCCGCTCTCTGGGTTGCTCAGATGTTGATGGTAGCCCTGTGGCTCCTCTGAGCCCTCTGTGCGGGAGTTTCCCACTGGCTGAGAGAGCCCGAAGAGCTACAGTTTCCCGCCGAGGGCCGCCCCTCCCCCCTCTCTGGGAGCCGCGCGGACCGGATCGCTGATCTGATGGGGAGGGAGCGGAGTTCTCCTTACCTCTCCCCACTTCCTCCGGGGGCCCAGCACGTTCCGCTCTCAGATGTGTGGCAGTGTGGATCCCTCCGCTCTAGCTTTTCACTGTCTGGGATTCCGTTGTTGGTCTGTGGCTGTTACTTTTGTTGTATCTTGTGGGGGAAGAATTCATGGGAAAGCTCACTCCGCCATGATGCTGACGTCACTCCTCATTTCTCATTTTTTAAAAAAAGTGTATTTGTATATTTTATAATTATAAAAATTATACAAGCTTATTGCAGAAACTCAACAAAGGCAAAATGTTTTAAAAAAAGAACTCATTGGGGCCTGGCCTGGTGGCGTAGTGGTTAAGTTTGCACTTTCCGCTTTGGCAGCCCGGGGTTTGCAGGTTCGGTTCCCAGGCGCAGACTGACTCGCCCCTTATCAAGCCATGCTGTGGCGGCGTCCCATATAAAGTAGAGGAAGATGGGCACGGATGTTAGCTGAGGGCCGGTCTTCCTCAGCAAAAAGAGGAGGATTGGCGACAGATGTTAGCTCAGGGCTAATTTTCCTCACAGGAAAAAAAAAAAAGAACTCACTGGATTCCATTCAATGACAATTAATGATAATATTTTGGTATATTTAGATAGGTTTTTTAAATATATACAGAGATATTTAGATAATTGAAATAATATGGCGTATTCAGATCAATGCCCCTTTCTTTTTTACTGAATATTATAAGTGCATTTTTCCATAACATTAATATTTTTCAAAAGCATCATTTTAATTTAACTACATAATGTGTTTTAATGAACATGCCACAATTTATTTACTACAGTGCCTTTAAGGTAACACAGTTAATATAAATAACACTAATAAACATCACCATACATATATTTTTCCTACATTTCTCATAATTTCCTTAGAATAAAATCCTATAAATTAAATTCTTAGTGTTCTTATTGAATTGTGCTTAATTTTGTGAGTTGATTTACAATATCTACCAATATAAGATTATGTGAGAATTCAGTGAGATAATGCATGTACCTATTTTCCTGACCTAAGTTGGAGTAAAAGCTGTGGTTATACAAGCACATGAAGAATAGTAAACATCTTCTTGACCATTTCTTCTCCACTAAAAATAAAGAAAGTGTTGGAAGAACAACTGTTCATGTAGGATCCTCCCCCAGATTTTAAATTATTGTTCCTTTTCTCTGGATCCTCTCTGCATCCTCTGAAGCTTACGCTAATGACCAGACTTTCTCTAAAGTGGGCCTCTGAGACTCTGACCACAGAGGGAAGGTTGTCTTACAGTCTCTACATAGTTATGGAGAAGTCAGAGACCCAGGAGCCCTGATCCAGTAACTTGTGGAGAGAAATTAACTTTTAGCTTTTTTAAGGCAGAGAAGAAAAAGAAGTTTGTTTTTCTTAGAAAATGCCTGATCTTCTTTATAAAGTCTAATTCTATTCTTACATGTCACAGGCAATAATTTTTCAAAGTTCTATCTGACGCAAGGTTGAGTCACTTTACTGAGCTTGAAAAATACTGATTCATTCAATACTCTCCTACTAGTGGACCATACAGTTGTTCGTAATTGAGGAAATTGGATTGGAATGAAGCTTCACAGAATCCATGGAGAATTCATTATTTTTTGGTTGCCTCCATGTCAAATTGTGTGAGGCATAATTCTAAGATGGCCCTCACAATTCCAGACTCCTGGAATAAGGTCCCAGATAATCTCTTCCCCTTTCATGTTTGTGGGACTTATGAATATGATGGGATTTCATTCCCATGATTAGGTTAGATTATGTGGCAGAGGTGAAAGGATTGCACAGACACAATTAAGGTCCCTAATCCTTGACTTTGAGTTAATCAAAGGCATAAAAACCAAACAACCCAATTAAAAAATGGGCAAAAGACTTGCATAGATATTTTTTCTAAAAAAGATACAAATGGCCAATAAGCACATGGAAAGATACTCAACCTTATTAATCGTTAGAGAAATGCAAATCAAAATCACAACGAGATACTTCTTCACACCTATTAGGATGGCTGTTATTCTAAAACTAGAAAATAGCAAGTGTTGGTGTAGATGCGTACTGTTGGTGGGGATATAAAATGGTACAGCTGCCATGGAAAACAGATGGTGCCTCAAAAAAGTAAACATTGAATTACTGTTCCATCCAGCAATTCCACTTCTGGGTATATACACAAAAGAATTGAAAGCAGAGACTCGAACAGAAAGTTTTATACTAATGTTCATAGCAGCATTAGTCACAAGAGCCTAAAGGTGGAAACAACCCAAATGTCCATTGATGAATGGATAGACAAAATGTGGCATATACGTACAATGGAATATTACTCAAGCTTAAAAAGGAATAAAATTCTAATACATACTACAACATGGATGAACCTTGAAGACATTATACTAAGTGAAATAAACCAGACACAAAAGGACAAATGCCGTATGATTTCACTTATATGAGGTACTTAGAATAGTCAAATTTATAGAGATAGAAAGCAGAACAGTGGTTATCAGGGGCTGGGAAGAGGAAGAAATGGGGAGTTATTGTTTAACAGGAACAGAGTTTCAGTATAGAATGATGAAAAAGTTCTGGAGATCAATAGAGGTGATGGTTGCTCAACAATGTGAAAGTGAGAGAGAGAAGTCAAGATGGCAGTGTAGGCAGACTCTGAACTCACCTCCTCCCGTGGACACAGCCAATTTACAACTACTCATGGAAAAATTACCCCTGAGAGAGATACCCCTGGATAAGAGGAACTCCTGCAACAAAGAACAATCCTAATTGAGGTGGAATAGGCAGAAACTCCCTTCTGGAGAGGAAAAATGCCACCTTCACAAGCCGCAGCACTTCATGGCCGCCCGGGAGCAGCCCACAGGTCCGCAACCCTCCCTGGAGGAGCAGGGCCCTGAGCCGGGGAGCGCCCCCGCTGTAGGCACTTTATGGACCAAGCACAATCGAGACAAGTGGCATAATATCTGACTTTGCCTGCTACTAAAACATTGGGGAGTACCCTCAGAAAAGCTGGCTCACAAAGAAATTAAAGCCAGCTCTTAAAGGGCCCATGCACAATCTTACCCATTTCAGAAAGCAACCTAAAATTACCAGAAAGAAAGGTGCACAGTGCTTTGGTGAAAAGAGACTCAACTGATAGGGGCTCTGAGTGCATTGCAGTGAGAGGTGAGACCTCTCCAGGGACTGGGACATTGGCGGTGGCCATTGTTGTGTCCTAGTGTGGGCGTGCTGACACAGACGCCATTGGAGTTCTCCCTGGGGCCTTCTAGCCCAGGGTCTGCCCCACTCACTAGAGCACTGATTTAATCCAGCTCAGCCAGGGCAGGCAGCCCAACCTGAGACTGGCCCCACCCAACAACAAGCACTCAGGCAACTTGTGGGCCTGCATAGATTGGTGACTGGATTCTCTGCAGCCTGGCAACTGAGCCCACTTCGGTGGGGCAGGGTGTGTACAAGGAGCAGGTGGAGAGTGTGGGGCAGTGGTGGAGTGTGTGGGGCTCCCACCGTGGAGAGACTGGGTCCACTTCAGGAGGTTGGGGCACGCACATGGGGCAGGACTGTGTTGATTGTGTGTGTGGACTTGTGGGTGGCAGGGCTTGTCAGCTGCAGAAGACTTGTGCTTCTCAAAGACCCACATAGGGGTTTGCGCCACCTTCCAAAGCCTGAAGCAATAGGGTGCTCCCATGCCTGAGGCCAGCGCCACCCTGCTGCACTCCTCAGAGAGCTGGCAAGAGACCTAAAGGCTGGAAGCTTATAGCATTTGTAAGCCCCTGAGCCTAACAACCTGCCATGCTGGGGGCCTACTCACTTAAAAGAAATACTGCAATACAAATGTGGTATTAGAACTTGCAGCCAACTGTGCTGGGGCTCCCCACTCCTGATAAAGAGACTGAAGGGCCCACAACAACTACAAGCAGCTGAACATTACAATGGCTGGCCAGGAGCATAACTCAGCCTCCCTGGGCACCTACAGGGAGAACAAACAGGCCACAACAGAAGGACACATGTAGCACACATAGGGGTCACCCCTGGAACATTGAGAACTGAGGGAAGCACACTCCTCCTCCTCCTAAGGCCTCCTAAGGCATCACTTATATAAGGTCACCTACCCAAGAGCAGGAGATGTAGCTGACCTACCTACCACATAGACACAAGCACAGGGAAAAGGCAAAGTGAGGAGACAAAGGAATACATTCCAAGTAAGGGAACAGGACAAAACCCCAGAAAAGGAACTAAGTGAAACAGAAATGAGCAACCTACCAGATAGAGAGTTCAAACAAAGAGTGTTAAGGATGCTCACTGATCTGGGAGAAGAATAGATGAACTCCGTGAGAATGTCAACATAGAAATGGAAGATATAAAAAAGAACCAATCAGAAAGGAAGAATACAATAATGGAAATAAAAAAAATTCACTAGAGGGACTCAAAAGCAGAATAGAGGACACAGAAGAACGGATCTGCGAGCTGGATGAAAGACTAGAAGAAATTACCCAAGCTGAACAGGTAAAAGAGAAAAGAATTAAAAAGAGTGAGGACAGTCTAAGGCACCTCTGGGACAACATCAAGCACACTAACATCCATGTTATAGGTGTCCTGGAAGGAGAAGAGCGAGACAAAGGAGCAGAGAATCTATTTCAAGAAATAATAGATGAAAACTTTCCTAACCTAAGGAAGGAAACAGACATCCAGGTACAGGAAGCACAGAGAGCCCCAAACAAGATAAACCCAAAGAGGCCCACACCAAGACACATCATAATCAAAATGTCCAGAATTAAAAATAAAGAGAGAATCCTAAAAGCCGCAAGAGAAAGACAAGTTACATACAAAGGAAACCCCATAAGGCTATCAACTGACTTCTCAGCAGAAACCTTACAGGCTAGAAGAGAGTGGCACGATATATTTAAAGTGATAAAAGGATAAAACTTACAGCCAAGAATACTCTACCCGGCAAGATTATCATTCAAAATGGAAGGAGAGATCAAAAATTTTCCAGACAAGCAAAAATGAAAAGAGTTTGTCACCAAGAAACCAGTGCTACAAGAAATGTTAAAGGGATTGATTTAAGGGGAAAAAAGAAGACCACAAATAGGAAAAATTATCTATTTCCATGATAAGAGGGTAATGGATACAAATGCACAAAAAAGAGGTTTGATATGATATCAAAAACATAAAAGGAGGGAGGAGGGGAGGTAAAGAGTAGAGCTTTCAGACAGAGGTCAAACTAAAGTGACCATCAATTCTGTATAGAAGGAGAAAGGAACACAGAAGGACTACTAAAACACTGAGAAAAAAAAAGTTAAAAAATGGCAGTAAGTACATACTTATCAATAGCTACTTTAAATGTCAATGGACTAAATGCTCCAATTAAAAGGCATAGTGTGGCTGATTGGATAAAAAAACAAACCCATATATATGCTGCATACAAGAGACACACTTCAGACCTAAGAAACTCACAAACCGAAAGTGAAGGGATGGAAAAAGATACTCCAAGCAAATGGCAATGAAAAGAAAGCTGGGGTAGCAGTACTCATATCAGACAAAATAGACTTTAAAACAAAAACTGTAAAAAGAGACAAAGAAGGACATTACCTAATGATCAAGGGAACAATCCAACAAGAGGATACAACACTTGTAAATATCTACGCACCCAATGTAGGTGCACCTAAATATATAAAGCAATTATTAACAGACATAAAAACAGAAATAGACACTAACACAATAATAGTAGGGGACTTGAACACTCCACTTACACCAACGGATAGATCATCCAAACAGAAGATCAATAAGGAAACATTGGCCTTAAATGACACACTAGAACAGATGGACCTAGTAGATATATACCGAGCATTCCATCCAAAAACCGAAGAATACACGTTCTTTTGAACTGCACCTGGAACATTCTGCACGATTGATCATATATTAGGCCACAAAACAAGTCTCCATAAATTTAAGAAGATTGAAATAATACCAAGCATCTTTTCTGACCACAACGGTATGAAACTAGAAATCAATTATAGGAAGAAAATCAGAAAAGCCACAAATATGTGGAGATTAAACAAAATGCTACTGAACAATGATTGGGTCAATGAAGAAATCAAAGGAGAAAGCAAAAATACCTGGAGACAAATGAAAATGAAAATATGACATGCCAGAATTTATGGGATACAGCAAAAGCTGTTCTAAGGGGGAAGTTTATGGCAATACTGGCCTATCTCAACAAACAAGATAAATCTCAAATAAACAATCTAACAATGCACCTAAAGGAACTGGAAAAAGAAGAAGAAACAAAGCCCAAAATCAGTAGAAAAAGGAAAATAATAAAAATCAGAGCAGAAATAAATGAAATAGAGACAAAAAAATAGAAAAATTTAATAAAACCAAGAGCTGGTTCTTTGAAAAGATAAACAAAATTGATAAACTTTTAGCTGGACTCACCAAGAAAAAAAGAGAGAAGGCTCAAATATGTAAAATCAGAAATGAAAGAGGAGAAATTACAACAGATATCTCAGAAATACAAAAGATTATAAGAGAATACTATGAAAAGCTATATGCCAACCAATTCGACAATCTGGAAGAAATGGATAAATTCTTAGAATCATACAACCTTCCAAAACTGGATCAAGAAGAAATAGAGAATTTGAATAGACCAATCACCAGTAAGGAGATCGAAACTGTAATCAAAACCTCCCCCAAAATAAAAGTCCAGGACCAGACGGCTTCCCCGGTGAATTCTACCAAACATTCAAAGAAGACTTAATACCTATCCTTCTCAAACTCTTCCAAAAAATTGAGGAGGGGGGAAGCTCCCTAACTCATTCTACAAAGCTGACATTACTCTGATACCAAAACCAGACAAGGACAACACATAAAAAGAAAATTACAGGCCAATATCAATGATGAACATCGATGAAAAATCCTCAACAAAATACTAGCAAATCACATAAAACAATACATTAAAAAGATTATACACCATGATCAAGTGTGATTTATTCCAGGTATGCAGGGATGGTTCAACATTCGCAAATCAATCAATGTAATACATCACATTAATAAAATGAAGAATAAAAATCACATGATCATCCCAATAGATGCAGAGAAAGCATTTGACAAGATATAGCATCCATTTATGATAAAAACTCTGAGTAAAATGGGTATAGAAGGAAAGTACCTCAACATAATAAAGGCCATATATGACAAACCCACAGCTAATATCATCCTCAATGGTGAAAAACTGAAAGCTATCCCTCTAAGAACAGGAACCACACAAGGATGCCCACTCTCAGCACTCCTATTTAACATAGTACTGGAAGTCCTAGCCAGAGGAATCAGGCAATAAAAAGAAATAAAAGGGATTCAAATTGGAAAGGAAGAAGTGAAACTCTCACTATTTGCAGATTACATGATTTTATATATAGAAAACCCTAAAGAATCCACAAAAAAATCTTTTAGATGTAATAAACGAATATGTTCAAGTTACAGGATACAAAATCAACAAACAAAAATCAGTTGCATTTCTATACACTAACAATAAAGTAGCAGAAAGAGAAATTAAGAATACAATCCCATTTACAATTGCAACAAAAAGAATAAAATACGTAGGAATAAACTTAACCAAAGAGGTGAAAGATCTGTACACTGAAAACTATAAAACATTGCTGAAAGAAATTGAAGAAGACACAAAGAAATGGAAAGATATTCCGTGCTCTTGGATTGGAAGAATTAACATAGTTAAGATGTCCATACTTCCTAAAGCCATCTATAGATTCAATGCAATCCCTATCAAAGTTCCAACAACATTTTTCACAGAAATAGAACAAACAATCCTAAAATTTATATGGAACAACAAAAGACCCCGAATAGCTAAAGAAATCCTGAGAAAAAAGAGCAAAGGTGGAGGTATCACACTCCCTGATTGCAAAATATACTACACAGCTATAGTAACCAAAACAGCATGGTACTGGCACAAAAACAGACACACAGATCAATGGAATAGAATCGAAAGCCCAGAAATAAACCCACACATCTATGGACAGCTAATCTTTGACAAAGGAGCCAAGAACATACAATGGGGAAAAGAAAGTCTCTTCAACAAATGGTGTTGAGAAAACTGGATAACCACATGCAAAAAAATGCAAGTAGACCCTTACCTTACACCATACACAAAAATTAACTCCAAATGGATTAAAGACTTGAATGTAAGACCTGAAACTATGAAACTTCTAGAAGAAAACATAGGCAGTATGCTCTTTGATCTTAGCAACATATTTTCCAGCACCATGTCTGACTGAGCAAGAGAAACAATAGAAAAAATAAACAAATGGGACTACATCAAACTAAAGAGCTTCTGCACAGCAAAGGAAACCATCAACAAAACGAAAAGACAACCTAACAATTGGGAGAAGATATTTGCAAACCATACATCTGATAAGGGGTTAATCTCCAAAATATATAAAGAACTGATGCATCTCAACAACAAAAAATCTAACAACCCAATTAAAAAATGGGCAAAAGACCTGAACAGACATTTCTCTAAAGAAGATATACAGATGGCCAACAGACACATGAAAAGATGTTCAACATCATTAACTATCAGGAAAATGTAAATCAACACTACAATGAGATATCACCTCATGCTCATCAGACTGGCTATAATTAAGAAGACAGGAAACAACACGTGTTGGAAAGGATGTGGAGAGAAGGGAACTCTCATACACTGCTGGTTGGAGTGCAAACTGGTGCAGCCACTATGGAAAACAGTATGGAGATTCCTCAAAAAATTAAGGATAGAACCACTATTCCACTGCTGGGTATTTATCCAAAGAACTTGAAAACACCAATGGGTAAAGATACATGCACCCCGGTGTTCATTGCAGCGTTATTCACAATAGCCAAGACTTGGAGGCAACCTAAGTGCCCATCAAGGGACGAATGGATAAAGAAGATGTGGTATATATACACAATGGAATACTACTCAGCTATAAGAAACCATGAAATCCAGCCATTTGTGACAACATGGGTGGACATTGAGGGTATTATGCAAAGTGAAATAAGTCAGAGGGAGAAGGTCAAATACCTTATGATTGCCTTCATTAAGTAGTAGATAATAACAACAATAAACAAACACATAGGGACAGAGATTGGATTGGTGGTTACCAGAGGGGAAGGGGGGAGGGAGGAGGGCGAAAGGGATAATTCGGCACATGTGTGTGGTGATGGGTTGTAATTAGTATTTGGGTGGTGAACATGATGTAATCTATGCAGAAATAGAAGTACAATGATGTACACCTGAAATTTTTACAATGTTATAAACCAATGTTACTGCAATAAACAAAAAATTGAAAAAAAAATAGCACACGTGGAGGAGCGGCAAACCCAGAATTCCTAACATGGGCGAGTCCCTGAAGAAAAGGTCCACAACCCGTGGAGAGAGATGTCCCCCTTGCAAGCAGGACTGGCAGGGCTAGCTCTGTGATCAGAACATCCACCAGCTCCTGACCCAGAGGGAAGCGTCAGCGCTCACACTCCTGATTGCTCTTTCTCGGACCAAAGGTGACTCTCCTGACCCACACACGGGCACCAGAGAGGAGAGATTTCTCTGGAATCCAGATGGCTTCCTTCAGCAGATGGCCGTAGTTTCAAACATTTTCCCTGAGTCTCAGCTGTCTGCTAAAGAGGACTTCCCTGGGTCTTATTTTGTTGCCATTGTTTTTAATTTTTAAAAAAAATTTATGGTGGTAGAATACACATAACATAAAATTTCCATTTTAACCATTTCTAAGTGTACAATTCAAGAGCATTAAGGACATTCACAATGTTGTATAAACATCACCACTATTTATTTCCAGAAATTTTCCATCATTCCAAACAGACACTCTGTTCCCATTAAGCAATAGCTCTCCATTCCTCCATCCCCCAGCAACCTCTATTCTACTTTCTGTCTCTATGAATTTGCCTATTTTAGATACCTCATGTAAGTGGAATCATACAACATTTGTGCTTTTGTGTCTGGCTTGTTTCACTTGGTGTAATGTCTTCAAGGTTCATCCATTTATTAGCATGTACCAGAATTTCATTCATTTTTATGAGTGAATAATCTTGCATTATGTGTGTATACCACATATTGTTTATCTATTCATCTATGATGGACACTTGAGTTCTTTCCACTATGTTCATTGCGAGTAATTCTGCAATAACCATTAGTTACAAGTAAAAAAATAAAATAAAAAACAATGTGAAAGTACTTAATGCCACTGAACTGTACACTTAAGCATGGTTAAAATGGTTGGGGGGGGCCATTACCCTGGTGAGCCTGACCTAATCAGGTGAGCTCTTTATAAGAGTGTTCATGCCTCCCCTGAGAGAGATTTATAGCAGCAGAGATGCTCTCCTGGATTTGGAAGAGTAAACTGCCATGTTGTGGGGAGGGCCATGTGGCAGGAAACAGCAGGTGGCCTCTAAGAATTTAGGGCCTCAGTCCTACAACCATAAGGAATGAATTCTGCCATCAACCAATGAGACTGGAAGAAGACCCCTCGTCTCAGGTGAAATCACAGCCTCAGCCAGCACCTTGATGTCAGCCTTGTGACACTGAGCAGAAGATACAGCTAAGCCACACATGGAGTGCTGAGCAAGAGAAACTATGAGATAATAAATATGTATTGTTTGAAGCAGCTAAATTTGTGGTGATTTGTTAGCAGCAATAGAAAACTAATACGCAAACACTGCTGTATTTGTCAGTTTTCCTCGTTAATTAGACAGACTATGTTACTCTCATTTTTGTGCCTGTCAGTAAGGCAAGTTCCTGAGATAAGGACTTGCCTGCATGTCTGTGTGGTTCCTTTCCCTGTCCCAAATCTTAGATGCATATTTTGATTGACGATGATCGTCCTCGATGTAAGAGATCCTCTGATATCCCACCACCCCACCCCCCACTCCCTCATGCACTGGAATCGTCCTGAAATGGTCTGTAACATTCCCTCTTTCCTCGGCTCAGGGTGTTCTAAGGTCTTTGGGAGCTGTGGTCCCTAAATCACATGACAACTTTTCCTGTTGTGATAACGGGGTGAGCACAGAGGCAAAGTGGTGGCTGGTCTGCTGCAGCAGCTGAGGTCCTGTACTGCTCCTGCCCCCGACACTGACCTGATGCCCATGTAGGCAAGTTTTCCCCTGCTTCCGTACATAGACAGAGTTATCTTTCAGACTCCAGGTGGTCTCGGCATCCACCACTCACAGAACCAGCGCCTTCTCGCTTGCAGGCCAGTGGCTCCTTTTGCAAATTCTCAAATGTAAAATGCTTGATCATCCACCTTTCTCAAGGGCTTGATTGACTATAGGAATACAATGGTGGTGGTGGAGAGGGGTAAGGAGCTGATGTAATCTTTCACACTTCAAAGGTACTCCCCAACCTTAGGATGACCCAGGTCACATACACACACAGACACACATTCTCTGGAAGACCATCTCATCACAGATTTACAGCCCGTGGTTACCCTTGAATGAACCCAGTCTCTGGAGGTGTTGGGGGAAGCCAGGAGGGAGGAGATGGATGGCTCATTCTGTCACATGCATTGCTGGATTGGGGCAATTATTTTAATCCCCATGATAGGAACGTGCACATATTTCCATGTTTGCACAACTCTTTAGTCTACTTAAATGGATATCCAAGGACACTATAAGTCAATATCCAATTTAATCGTTTTATTAAAAAAACAGTAACAAAATAAACTCGAGTCAAATAGATGGCCTCGTATAAACGGTATCTGCAATTCCTTCAGAGACCAGGCACATGATGTACGATGCTATTGTAGTTTTCTTTAAAAAGAGAACCAAAGCACTTCATCTCTAACATCTTCCCTAAGACTGCTAAATACTAGCTGATAAAATTATATCCCCACTGGGAACCCAATAGCTCATTTCTTACCTTAAAAAAACATATTCTTGTTGCACAGATTTTTAGAAAGCCCTTGCTTAAAATTAAAATCATGCAACAGAGCAGGGATAATTCCTGAGTTTCACTGGGCTGTCTTTGGAAAGTTACCCACATATAACCAGTGAAATTCCACTTGAGTATAGGATATATTCACAGAGAAAAAGAAAATGAAAGTGAGATTGCAATCAGAAGCACCGTATTTCCTGTTTTTAAAAAATATGTTTTTAGTAGTGCCTTGTTTTTCAAAACAGGCAGCTAAAACCATGAATACACATACACACTAAAGTGTTGACAAAGTAGACTTCTTTTGTGACCTTTTATTTATTTCTCTCTGGTAGAGCAGACTCCAACCTGCATATTTGAGGACTGGAGCAAGAACCAGGACAGAGAAGAGAATTCTAGGACTTTGTATAGAGAAAGTCCTGCCTCCCGCCCAAGGAGAGGGAGAGACCATGAAGCAAGCAAGGACGGAGCAGCACCTCGAAGCCGTGCCATGCAGGCCCCGCCAGCGATTGGGCTTGGGCCCTATCCCCACATCCTCTCATTTCACCCCCCAACCCCCCAACCCCACTCCCAGCCTGCGGCTCTCCCACCTGCCCCCTCCACCATCCCCACTCCAGGCTCTCCCAGCTGCCTGGGATCCCAGGCTCTCCGGGTCCTGGCCCAGTCTGAGAGAAATGCCTGGGCTGGGCCTGGCTGGTGTCCCCTTGCCTTTCAGGCCTTGGCATCCTCCTCCAGAGAGTCCTCCCTGATGCCCTGCCCGGACAGAGCCCATCTGTGCTGCATGACCTCTAGGCCTGTGTCATGTCTATGAAACGTAGAGGACGTATGGCTCCCCCAGTGGAGGTGGAGGAGTCTGGGAGGGAACTTGAGGGAAGCTGGCAGTGGGGAGGCAAGGAGAACTCAGCAGCACAGATGCCTGAGGAACTGGCTGAAGCCTTGTCCTCTCTGCATTTGAAAGTCTGACCCTCACTCCATTACCTGCTCCTGAGTCTCAGTTTGCGACTGGAAGCACACAGTCAGCTCAAACAAATGTTTGTTGAATGAATGAACTGAGGAAAGGAACCAGGGACTCGGGGGGCAGGGCCTGAAAACCCTGGGTCTGTGTAAAATGAGTTTACACATGCACTGCCAGAGATTCCAAGAGGATGGTGAGGGTCTGACCTGGGGGTCTCCTTCTCCCTCAGGGCTTAGCTGAGGCATTGCCTGCCCCAGGAAGCCTTCCTCAACCCCACAATTCTCCTGTGCATAAGCCTGGTCAGAGGTGGGGGAGTTATTGGTGTGTTTTCCTTAAATCAGATAATAACTGTAGAAATGTATAATACTTTTTGTTTTGTAAAAAATATTCTTGATTTTTGCTTCCACTCAATAGAAAAACGACATTTTTATTCTAAAAACCAAATGGTTTTGGTTTTTAATGGACCAAATGGACCAAATGGACCATATTCATAATGGACCAAATTCAGAACGTTCCATTGCAAGATCATAAGAGTCAGGGAAGCAGGGTGATTTCATGAGCTTTGTCTGTTTTTTTGTTTGTTTTTTTTTTGACCTTTTTAAATTAAAAATAATTTTCAAAAAAGTAAAAAAAAAAAAGTCTCTCCCAATGAAAAGGTCTTTCTGCTGGAGCGGGATCTGTACTTCTAGCACATCAGTCTTTTCTCTGTTCTAGGGTGACAGCTGGAATATATCCTGGGGCAGATCTTCCTTTTGTTCTGGAGGAAACCACTTCTGTGAGCCGGTTTGGTTATAGATCTATAAGACTCTTCATTGTTTTGGGGGAAAGTCCCATGGAAAGCCCCAAACCAATGAAATGATGCTACTGCAGATGTTTCAGAGGGATGTGTTGAACACTTTTCTTAGTGCTGTACCATGGCATGTATTTGTGACAGGACTAAGCCTTTGCAGAATCAGAGCCACGGTGGAGCAGCATGTAGACTGGGCCCTACTCCAGGACACCTGGCTAGGGGCAGAGAAATCAGCCAGGTCTGCTCACCAGTCCATGAAGTGCTAGTCTTTCCAGAGAAAGGGCACTTTTTTCTAATTTTCACAGAGGTGCCATAGAGGCTAGGGTTTCTGAGAGACATTGTACACACCCCCAGACCATGCCAAGAAGCACCGAGGGATCTGATCTTCACCTTTTACCAGAGGAAAGACTGTGAAGAGGAAGTAAACTGGGGTTGGTTTACAAGCGCTGGACTTCTTGATTTTGTTCCACAGACGTGGTGTTAAGCCTGAATCACCCAACCTTCAGGAAATGTGTTGTCAACTGTTGAGAGTGTCTTGTCTAAACAACAGATGAGGGAGATGGTGTGGGCAGACCACATGCTACACGGAGGGTGGGCGCGCTCTTAAGCCAACGGGTGTTCCTACTGCCAATCACCCTAGAATAGGAAAGGAAACAGGTCCAGGAATGAGAAAGGGGTCTCTGGAACCAGAGAAGTTGAGCTTGGGTTTCAGGTAGGAGGACACAAGCAAAGATCCTTGCAAGATGATAGCAGTCTGAGGATCAAGGAGAAAGAAGACCAATACAGGATGACCTATAGAAGGGCATGGATCAAGGACTTAAGAGGAGTGATATTTGGATACTTTTCAACCACATTACAGTCCATTCAGTAATCTCCAAGCCTTCAATGGAGTTTCCTAGAAAACCCAACCTTATTGAGCTATGCTTTAGAGAAATAAAGAAGATGCTTGGACCTACGCATGGGGTGCAGGTGTAAGGGAGAAGCCACTACAGCCTGGACAAGCCATTATACAAGACAGGAGCAGCAGTTTGGAGGAAAATGGCTGGCTAAAGGGACAAACGCAGGGGAAACATCTTCGAGGGACAGATAAGCACGCTTGGAGGACTATCAGAAATACTTGGTGAGGGCAACCAGATAACCTGGACTGCATGCGGTTGTTCAAGTCAGGAGCTTGGATTAAGTTAGTTGGTATTAAAGGAAAGGTTGACTCTGGAAGGCTAGAGGTCGTGGGGACATGTGAGATGCCCAGGGAAGGACGAATGGCTAGAAGGGAAATGAACGTGGTATTGCCGACTCTGTAATGCCACACACATTTTTCTTTTAGCCCATAAAGTGAAAAGCTGGCAGTTCCATTCCTATAAAGGGAAAAGCATTTGCTGGATGTAATCTCATTTTCGTTTCTTCTCTGTCGTGACTGAAATACGGATTAATTATAAATGTTTGTGCAAGAAGAATTCATATTCAGATTCTTTATTTAAGAATTAAATATATTCTTCCAATACACGTTCAAAGACAGAATACATATCAGATTTTGGATCCTTTTCTCTATCATTCTTTTGATATTGACTAGTTACCTATCTGGGTTTCTGTCTTCCAGTCATCAACTCAAATGCCTGCAAAAAGCCAATGCTGCCTATTGTTAAAATAAAATAAAAAGCCAATTTCAGAAAATTGCATATTATTTTATTTGATATAAAACTGTGTCGGGGGAGAGGGAGAATTTCCCTCTGCCCTTTCCCTTAAGGTTCTTCTGGCTGGCCAAATAATCAACAAGACAGGTTAGCAGGAGAAAATAATACCAAGTTTAATAACATGTATACATGGGAGAAAGCAGGGACACTGCGTTTTTCAACACAATAGCAGAAATTCTCGTCTTAAATATCTTTTTCAGCCAATGACAAAGGAGGATTTTGGCGGTGGGGGGAGTCAGTTACAGGAGATTACCACTAAAGCACAGTAAACAAGAGTAAGGTTTATTATGTAGCTCAAGGCCTCACCTTTCACATTGACAAGTCACTGGAGATGAGCTCATCCCCCTCTCTTCTCCAAACAGAGAGGGAGATACCTTTACAAATGGAGATTTCCCTTATAAATGTAAATGATTGTCTGGCAACTCTTTGCAGGGTCATCCAGAGAATGTGGCCAGAGAGACAGAACTTCTGATAAGAGGGGCTTGTTGGTGCCTTTCCTATTGTAACATTTATCCTACGTTATCTTTACAGCCATCATGATAGATCTATTCCAGGAAAGAGCTACCATGTCAAATTCTTTAGACAGTTAGTGGGGGAGGTCAAATGTCCTCAGAGAAAACAACCAAGGTAAAGAGATAGATTTCAGGGTGGCCAAATCTTGATCTCCCACAACTGCATATTACTTCCAGATGGTCAGGTCTAACCCAACCAGAAAAAACCTTAGTAAATTAATGCATAAAGTCTTAGGAAAGCAAATAAGACATAAAACCAAGAAGAATTGTTATTAAAATTACTGATAATCATAAATTTCTCTGGAATGCTAGTGATCTGATGTAATCTAAGGAAATGTTTACTTTGGTCAACTTGCAACTTAATATGACTAACCATGTTGATTTGAAGTGTTGAAACTGAGTCAGTAAAAGAACCATCTGTGATGAAGTCATGGGTGTAATGTTCCCCTGCAATTGAACAACATGCAGAGAATTTCACTCTAAAATGCTGCTGCCGAGCACTATGGGGACCACTCATTTCTATTTGTTTTCAATGAGCTCAATTTAATATAAATTGTAGGTTTTAGCAAACTAATATTTTTAATAAATCATAAGCAAGAAGACAATGAAGGCACCAAAAGTGATATGTAAATTAGTCCACAAGTGTGTATTTATTGAGTGCCTTTTATGGGAGGGCACAGAACTAGATGCTGGAGTTGAAGATGTGTGTAAAACATATGTCATTTCTGCCTCATCAAGCTGACTATCTAACCTGACATGAAGCAAATAAATGTGAAGAGCTACACAAAAGTGTATGGGTGGCCCAGATGTGGGTAGCACACAGGAAGACGCATCAGTGAGGTGTTGGCAACCTCAGTGCCCCAATATATGTGCAATTAGAGTCCTTAAGAGAGAAGGGGAGACATAAAAAATATTTGAAGAAATAATGGCAGATTTATTTTCCAAATTTGATGAAACTATAAAAACACAGATTCATGACATTCAACAAATCACAATCGCAAGAAACAGGAAGAAAACTACACAAAAGCACATTATGATCAAAATTTTCAATGAAGCAATATAAAGGGAAAACTTTAAAAATAATGCAAGGAGAGAGCCAGCCCTGATGGTCTAGTGGTTAAAGTTTGGTGCTCACCACTTCGGCGGCCCAGGCTCGCTTCCTGGTCATGGAGCTGCACCACTCATCTGTTGGTAGCCATGCTGTGGTGGTGGCTCACATGGAAGAACTAAAAGGACTTACAACTAGGATGTACAACTAGGTACTGGGGCTTTGGCAAGGAAAAAAATAAAAAGAGGAAGACCGGCAACAGATGTTAGCTCAGGTCAAATCTTTCCCTGCAAAGAGAAAAAAAAGAAAGAAATTTTCCTACCCTAAATACTGATTTCTAAAAAAAGAAAAGAAAAAAAAATATGCAAGGGCGGGGGAAGCATTACACACAGAGATAAGACAGACTACAAATTGCTAGTCAGAAACAATGCAAGCGAGCACATAGTGGAGCAACATTGTTAAAATACTGGGGGGGTAAAAACCTGTCAACTGTGTGTAATTCTAAATCCAGTGAAAACATATGTCAAAAATGAAGGCAAAAGGCATTTTCAGACATATAAAAGCTGAAATAACTTATCACTAAGAGACCTGAACTATAAGAAATGTTAAACGTCCTTGAGGCAAAGGAAAAATTATACCAACTGGAAGTCTGGATCTACACAAAAGAATGAAGCGTCCTGAAAACAATAAATATGTGGGTAATAATAATGTTTTTCTTATTAATTAAATCTCTTTGAAAGTTAAGTGATTATTTAAAGAAAAATAATAATATATTGTGGAGGATTATAAAATATGTAGAAATAAGATATATGAAAACAATATCACAAAGAAAAGGAGGTGGAGAAATGGAAGCACACAGTTATATTGTTCATCTACTTTACACAAAATGATATATCACTTTAAGGTAGACTGTGATTGGTTAAAATTGTGTACTATAAACCCTAACATAACCACTAAAAACACAATAAGGACTTGTAGCTAATGAGTCAACAAAGGAGATAAAATGGAATCATTAATAAAAAATTAATCTAAAAGAAGATAGAAAAGAAAGAGAAATGGGAAAAAATAGATGGGACAAATAGTAAAAGCAAAATGATAGATTTAGACACAACCACATCAACAACCACATTAAATTAAAATAATATGTATATCCCAATTAAAAGGCAGAGATTGTCAGATTGGATTAAAAAAAGCAAAACCCAACTATATGCTGCCTTCAAGAAACACACTTTAAATATAGAGATACAAGTACGTTACTAGTAAAAGGATGGGAAAAGATATAGCATGCTAACACAAGTCAAAAGAAAGCTGGAATGGCTATGTTAATACCAGACAAAATAGATTTTAGAGCAAAGGATATTATCTGGAATAAAAAAGGTCATTTCATAATGATAAAGGTGTCAATTCATTAAAAGACTATAATAATCCTAAACATTTCTATAATAACAGAGCTTCGAAATACATGACACACACACGCAAATGATAGAATATCAAAGAGAAATAGAGAAATCCACAATTACAAAGATCTAAACAACACTCTCAACCAACAAGACCTAGTTGACATTTGTATGACACTGCACACGTGATCAGCAGGGTAGACGTTATTCTCAAGTGCACACAGAACGTTTACCAAGGAATACCATATTGGGGGCCATAAAACAAGCCTCAGTAGATTTTAAATCATTCAAATTACATAAAGTATGTTCTCTGTTAGTGATAGAATTTAATTAGAAATAAGAAGCAACTGGGAAATCTTCAAATATTTGGAAGCTAAATAATACACTTCTACACAACCCATGGGTCAGATAAAAAGTAAAAAAAAAAATTAGAAAGTATTTTGAACTGAATGAAAATAAAAGCACAACATATGAGCCGGCCCCGTGGCTTAGCGGTTAAGTGCGCGCGTTCTGCAGCTGGCGGCCCAGGTTCGGATCCTGGTCGTGCACTGATGCACTGCTTCTCTGGCCACGCTGAGGCCGCGGCCCACATACAGCAACTAGAAGGATGTGCAACTATGACATACAACTATCTACTGGGGCTTTGGGGGAGAAAAATAAATAAATAAAATTATAAAAAAAAAAGCACAACATACAAAATTTGTGGGTGGCAGCTAAAATAATATTTGGAGGGAAGTTAATAACACTAAATACTCCTAAGAGAAAAGAAAAAAGGTGCCAAACAAATGACTTCAGCTTCCACTTAAAAGAAGAAGAAAAACGAGTGTAAATGAAAGTCAAAGTAAGCAGAAGAAAAGAAATAAAGTTCAGAGCAAAAGCCAATAAAATAGAAAACTGTAGGAAAAAATTAATAAAACCAAAATCTAGTTCCTAGAGAAGATCAATAACATTAATAAACCTCTCACTAGACTAATTAGGAAAACAAAAATGAAGCCACAAATTACCAATATTAGGAAAGAGAGAGATGACATCCCTATACGCACTACATATATTAAAAGGATAATAAGAAAATGCTATGAACAATATCAATAAATTTGATAACTTAGATGAAATGGAAAGATTCCTTGAAAGACACAAACTATCAAAGCTCACTCAAGAAGAACTATATAACCTGAAAAGTTCTGTATCAATTAAAGAAACTGAATTCTTAGTTAGAAACTTTCATACAAAAAAAATTTCAGGCTTAGATGGCTTCACTGCTGAATTCACCAAATATTTAAAAAAGAAATTACAGAATTCTGTGCAAACTATTCCAGAAAATTGAAGAGGGAGGAATATTTCCAAACTTATTCTATGAGACTAGGTTTACTCTGATACCAAAACCAGACAATGACATTACAAGAAAAGTAAAACTACAGACCAATCGCCCTAAAGTGACCATGACATTAGAGGTTTATTCCAGAAATTCAAGATTGGTCTAACATCCAAAAGTCAATCAATATAATTTTTCCTGTTAACAGATTTAAAAAGAAAAATCATATGACCAACAAATAAACACAGAAAAAGGATTTGACAAAAATCCAACATCTATTCCTGTTTGAAACAAACAAACAAACCTGTCAGCAATCTAGGAATAGAAAGCAACTTCTTCAATCTAAAAAAGGACATCTCTACAAAGAAACCTACAGTTAACATTGTACTTAATGATGTATTTTCCTCCTAATATCAGAAATAAGACAAGGATGTCTGCTTTCACTACTTTTCAGAATTTTAGAACAGAGTCTAGCCAGCGCAATAAGGCAAGAAAAACAAGTAAAAGAGATCCAGTTTGGAAAGGAAGTTTTAAAACTATATTTGCAGACATGACCATGTTTGGAGAAAATTTCAGAGTCAACAAAAATACCACAATAGCTAATATGTGAGTTTAGCAAGCTTGCAAGATACAAAACCAATCTGCAAAAGTCAATTGTATTTCTATATACTAGCGATGAACACTATTAAAATGAAATTTAAAAAGTAATTTCATTCACTTTAGCATAAAAAAGAGTAAAACGTTTAGAGACAAATTTGACAAAAGAAATGAAAGACTTGTACTCTGAAAACTACAAAACACTACTGATAAAAAACAAAGAAGACCTACGTAAAGAGAGACATATTCCATGTTCATGGATGGGAAGATTGAATATTGTTAAGATGTCAATTCTTTCAATTAGAACTATAAAATCAATGCGATCCCGATCAAAATCTTAGCAGGCTTTTTTGTAGAAATAAACAAGCTGATTCTAAAATTCGTATGGAAACGCAAAAGACTTCGAATGGCCAAAACAACTTTGAAAAGAAGAGCAAAGTTAAAGGACTTCCACTCCCTGATTTCCAGACTTATTATAATAAACCATAGTAATCAAGACATTGGGGTATTGGCATCAAGAAAGGGATAAATAGATCAATGGAACAAAATAAAGAGTCCAGAAATAGACCCACATATATGTGGTCTATTGATTTTTTTTGACAAAGGTGCAAAAGCAATTCAGTGGAGAAAGGATAGTCTTTTCAACAAACAGTGCTGGAACAACTGACTATCCACAGGAAAAAAAAATTTTAATGAACTTTCATTTATTCCTTGTACCATATACAAAAATTGTTTCAAAATGGACAATAGGCCTATATGTAAACTCTGAAATTATATAACTTCTAGAAGAAAACATTGGAGAAAATCTTTGTGATTTGGGCTATGCAAAGATTTCTCAGGTATGACACTGAAAGCATGATCCATAAAAGAAATTTCTCAATTCTTATTGGTTAGTTGATGATCACTATCTTTACCAGTTTCCATAGATAAACTCCTAGAAGTGGATGAATATTGACAAGTTATCTTCCAGAAATGTACCATCACTAGCCAAGCATGACAGTGTTTATATCTCCTTTTCCTTATTTGATAACGTCATTCAACAAAATCTTTGCCAATTTAAAAGACTCTCTCATCAGGTACTTCATTGTTCCTTTAGTTTGTCTCTCTTATAGTAAAGTGTGTGTGTGTGTGTGTATTACCCATTTGTGTTTCTTCTTTTGTCAATTATCAATTCATGTCAAAGATTAAAATGACAATGGTCCTCCCCAACACAATGTTGGCTTTCAGGAGGTGGGAGAGGGAATACCAGAGAGTTTCATGAACTAGGACTAGCAACTTTCCCTATCTATATTTACCCCCTCCAGTAATCTCAGAACAGTTCAGTAATTTTGACAATAAAAAACTTTAACTCAGGGCCGGCCCGGAGTCTTAGTGTTTAAGTGCGCACGCTCTGCTACTGGCGGCCCGGGTTCGGATCCCGGGCGCGCACGGATGCACCGCTTGTCTGGCCATGCTGAGGCCGCGTCCCACATACAGCAACTGGAAGAATGTGCAACTATGACATACAACTATCTACTGGGGCTTTGGGGGAGCAAAAAAGACAAGGAGGAGGATTGGCAATAGATGTTAGCTCAGAGCCGGTCTTCCTCAGCAAAAAGAAGAGGATTAGCATGGATGTTAGCTCAGGGCTGATCTTCCTCATACACACACACACACAAAAAAAAAAAACTTTAACTCAGACTCTTTTGAATACATACTCTGGTTTTCTGCCCTCTCTCTGCTACCACTCCAAGGTGGCGTTTGGCCATATAGGGGTGGAAAGCCTTAAGGACGTCAAGCAGAGAAGAATGGTGGAAGTTTGGGCACCCCACAGGCCCTTTTACTGCCTTCTGCCGCCTCGGTCTTCACAACAATGTCCCTCCCCTGCCTGATTACTTCTCACTCCTCCACTGTCTGTAGCTAATGCATCATTGGTTTGGGGCTTGATTTGGGCCTCGGGGTCCTCTCTGTGACTCAGTCCCCCCTTTTAGCTACAGGTGCTTGAATTCTGGTTATGACTCCCATCTGGTCCCTGGTTCAGTAATTCCATCCTGCAGGTGTGGACTTGGTGTCATTTCACTCCACCACCATTACCCGCTCCGGTCAACTTCTGAGTGAGGCTCTCAGCCAGCTTCCATGTCCACTTCCACATTGCATGTCTTGAGGGAATCAAGACAGCTTATAGGAAAGGAGAGTAAAGCCAAGTCAAGTCAAGTAAAAAATCCTGTTTTCTACTAACTATGCTTGTAGATACCATTACTCTGATGAAGCCTGAGAAGCATTCACTTTAAGGACTCCAGATGCACAAGGGGACGTGGGGACAAGGTCTGCCCTCAGCATTTCCCTTAATCTACCTAGCACACTCCCGTGCTGCGGGGCTTCAGCTGCAGTGAGAACTCAGAACATAGGTGTCCAGCCACATGTTTCCCCTTTAAACATCTCCCTTCCTCTTCCCACAATCTCCAAGGCCAGGACAGGGACACCCTTTCAACCTTGTCAAGGTCACAGAGCTATGATCCAATTAGACATGATTGCATTTTGATATGTCAAAATAGGGTCTCTATAACATAGAAATTTCTCTTTCTCTTAACAAAGCCCAATTTTTAAGGCCATTATCTAAAGATGCAAGAAAAGTCATCTGGTTAGAGACTCAAAGCTAATCAATGGTTTATTTATTTACTAATTCATTCATTCAATAAATATTTATTGACAAAATTACTTTCCTGGTGTGGAGATACAATGTCATACAAGGAAAAATAAGGCTTTGACCTCATAGAGCTTATATTCTAGTGCAGAAGGCATAGAACATATAGTCAAATAAATATATAATCAAAATCCAATGTTATAAGTTTGATGAAAATAAACAAGCAGGATGGGTGATAGAGAATAATGGGGTAAGAGAGGAGATGGGTGCTATTTGGAAAGAGTGACCCAGCAAGGCCTCTGTGAGATAAATTTAACCTGACACCTGAATGAGGTGACAGAAGGATCCAAACACAGATATAGAGAAAAAATGTCCAGGCATAGGGAACAGCGAGAGCAAAGGCCCTGAGGTGGGAACTTGCTTGGAGAGTCCAAGGACCAATAGGAGGCTGGTCAGAGGCTGGGATAGCTAGAACAGCGAATGAGAAAGGAGAGATAGTTAGGGAGAAAACTGGAGAGACGGGCAGGGGACAGATCATATTGGACTTTGTAGACCAGCTGTTTTCAAAGTTGGGGGCCCATGGGGGTTCCTGAGATCCTCAGGGGTTCCATGAGGGCCTCTTTTTCCCAAATACTTTTCTTTCTTTTTTTTTTTTTTTGTGAGGAAGATCAGCCCTGAGCTAACATCCATGCTAATCCTCCTCTTTTTGCTGAGGAAGACCGGCTCTGAGCTAAAATCTATTGCCAATCCTCCTCCTTTTTTTTTCCCCCAAAGCCCCAGTAGATAGTTGTATGTCATAGTTGCACATCCTTCTAGTTGCTGTATGTGTGACGTGGGCTCAGCATGGCCGGACAAGCGGTGCGTCGGTGCGCGCCCAGGATCCAAACCCGGGCCGCCAGTAGCAGAGTGCGCGCACTTAACCGCTAAGCCTCGGGGCCGGCCCTCCCAAATACTTTTCTGTGTGAGGCTTCTACATATAGTTCAAACAAAACAACATATTATAACAGATTGAATGCAGAGGCAAATATGAGAATTCGGCTGTCTTCTATCAAACCAGATATTAAAGAGATTTGCAAAAATATAAAACAATGACCTTCTCACTATGTTATTTTTATTTCTGAAAATATATCTATTTTTCATAAAATGTTGTTTATGTTAACATGTAATAGGTTTATTATTATTTTAAATTATTTAATTTTTAATTTTTCATGTATTACGTGTTGATAGATACAGGCCACATAAACAAAAGCTCTTTGGAGCCCTCAATGATTTTTCAAGAGTGAAAAGGGGTCCTGAGAACAAAATGTTTGAGAACCATTACTGTAAAACATAGTTAGGGTTTTATTCTAAGGATGATAGGAAACCACTTGGAAGACTTGAGCAGGGAGGTGATAGAATCGGACTAGTGTTTTTAAAATATCCATCTGACTGCTGAGTGGGAAATTGACTATAGAGAGGGAAGAGGCGAAGAAAGACATGGCAGAGGTTGTTGCATTAGTCCAGACAAGAGATGACTGTGGTTTGGCCTGGGATGACATAAGTGGAGATGGTTAGAAGTGTCCAGATTAGGGCTATGTTTTGAAAGTAGAGCCAGTAAAATGTGTTGATTAAATGGATGTGGAGTATGAGAGGAAAAGAGCCCAGCCTGACTCCAAGGATTCCAGTCTAATCAACTGGTTGGATGGTGGTACAGTCTACTGAGAAAGGGACAAAAGGTTGGAAGAGTTTCTGGGCACAGCCAACCTCCTCTCTCCCTGGGGCAAGAAGCTCAGGAATCCAATCTTGCACTTTGAAGGGTAAAAGGAAATAAAAGGGAGAAACAAAAAAGCATCTGTTTAATGTTTGCAAAATGTCATCCTCTGTTACCTTATACATAGTCTAATCTTAACTACGTTAAAGAAATGCATAGAAAAAGGCTAGAAGGAAATATCCAAATGTTAAAATGTTAACAGTGGTTATCACTGATTAGAGGTTTACTAGAGGATTTCATTCTCTCGTATAGGTTTCTGTATTTTATAAACCTTGTACAGTGAGTGTTTACTACTCATACACTCAGAAATAAATTATTGTGAGAACTGTCTTAAGCCCAGAAGCACTAAGTGGTGTATATGAACTTGAGCAGATCTCTATTGCAAGAGAAGGTAGCCCCCTTTGCAAATGTAACTCAGTGGAAAATGCTTTATATCTCAAGCATAATTTCCGTCCTGGTTCATCAGGATATTTATACCTTTACAGAGAATTGTTTTCTACCACAATATTTTCTTCAACTTTTTTTTAACTAAAATTCAATCCAGTTTAGATTTGACTCTTTGGGGTGAGAAAAAATAGTTCTCGAATAGAGATTCTGAAAGCCTCTGATTAACACAGTCCTCAAAGAAGCATCAGGCTGAGTTCAAAGTTGGTCTCTTGTTTCTTACGTCCCTAAGCTTGTAGAATAAATTTAATGCCAGATTTTAGAGAATCTGTCTTGGAATGAAAACACATTCATCAGTGAGGCTATACCTGTGAAACTTGAATAAACAGGGAGCAGAGAGAAGGAAGTCCCCACTGCTGTTGGTGAACTGATGTCCTAGTGAGCATGCGCGTCCCCTGGTTTGCTAAGCTACTGACTGAAAACCTTGGTCTGTGTCGCTGCTGTGGTCAGAAGTCAAAGGGCGATGGAAGAGGGCAATGCCTTCTTCACACCAAATAACACTCACTATTCTTGTTTCCCTTTTGTTGACCTCAAAAGATTGTCAAGGTAGTTTTTTGGTTTGATACTAAAAGGGCATTTTGTCCCAGCCAAAGCAAGCACGCAGCCATTTTAAAATTAATAAGACTTAGTAAAAAAATTTGCCTCTCAAATCTCCGTAAGGGTCTTTAGAGTCAGGGAATACTGTCCACAGCTTGATTATAAAAATAGCCTTAGGGGCCAGCCCTGTGGTGCAGCCGTTAAGCGCGTCCACTCTGCTGCTGGCGGCCCGGGTTCGGATCCCGGGTGCGCACCGACACACCTCTTGTCAGGCCATGCTGTGGCGGCGTCCCATACCAGGGCCAATCTTCCTCAGCAAAAAGAGGAGGCTTGGCATCAGATGTTAGCTCAGGGCTTATCTTCCTCACAAAATAAAACAATAGCCTTAGTCACTGAGGTCGTCCTGGAGCCTTCTGACGTCCAGAGCATTTATGTATCTTTCTCTTTCACAAACTCTACCTCTGGAATAGAGATTCTTCCGGCACATGTGGGAGGTTGTGAGGGGTGTGACCGTTGCTCCACAGAGCAATAAAGGTAGCCTCACTGTTGTCTGGGCAGCCTGCCTTTTCCAATGAGCCCCACTCCCAGGTCTTCCCTCTCAGGTCTTCTGTTTCTTTCCTGGATATAACAACCGACTGGTTTCCTGTGCTAGCTGACCATTAAGGTGAGATGGAAAATGTATATAACATATGTAGGAAATTCAAGCCCAAACCTCCTTGAATGTCAAGGCCATTCCTCACACCTTATCCCATCACTCCTATCTCTGGTCACGGTTTATCCAGCCATGCCATCGTGGGGTCCCCTTTCATTTATCTGCCTGGCTTCTGCCTCAATGCCCATACAGTCATTCCACAAACCTGAAATTCTGCCCTTCTTCTACCCATCTCTCCCAGGAAAAAAAAATAATGAAGAAGAAATAAAGTTAAATTAAAACATAAGGAATAATCACTACTTTTTTTTAATGTCAGCTGAAGTGAATTTCCAAAGAAATTGTTCTACGTAATTTCTGGATTTAATTAATAGAAGAAGAGGTAAGCTCATGGTGTGCATGATGAAGGCATTCATTCACCTACAGGAAGTCTTGGGTAAGATGGATTCCTAAAGTCTCTTCTAGAGCTGTGGTTCCAAGATTAACACAGAGAGAGTGACTTCAATTTATCCCACAATTTGATTACGTTGACACAATAATCCAAGTGGTAAATACATAGGAGAGATAATGAAAGCACTTGCTAAAATTTTGGAAAGAAAATAAGTCAAGTTGTTCTCTAGGAGGGAAAAAGTGGTCTAATCTACATATAATGAATGAGATTAGCCATCATGGTGGTAAAGGTAGAGGCTGTAAATGTTTGCTTGAATTGCTTTGACAACAACCAAAACTCCAATCAAGGTTATCATGTAATCTCAGGGAGTCAGGACTATAATATAAGGGAAAATCTAGTCAATTTTACTCTACCCTGTCTGGATAAAGACCATGAGAACCAAAGGAGGTGGCCAATGTAAAGCACAGAAAAGAGAAGCCCAAGAGTCATAAGATAATAATATTTGTCAGTCTACATCCTGTGAGGAATTTGGCCGAACACAGATATGATCAGTTAAATGTGTGTACTCTGGTAGGGTAGGGGTAGTTCACAAAGCCTCATCTCCTCATAAAATATTCCTCCAATTTATCCATAGTTTTTTTTCTTTCATTATAGTATTTACAAAGTGACTTCCTAATTACTAACTCAGGTTCCCGGCTACTTCAATTTTAGTAGGAGGTATCCCAGATAGAAACATAAACAGTCTGGTCATTAGAAATAAAGATCCCTTACTTTTTTTTTTTTTTTTAACTTTCTGAGATAAATGCATTTAGTCACTTGAGTAGTTGCTCTGCAAAAACTTTAAATTTAAAAATCTCTTACTTTTAATAAAAATAAAATCCTTTACTGGCATTATGTAGAGAACAACACATACTTTTAATAGGTTGTGATGAAGGTCAAAATAGAGAATATATGGAAGGCACCTGGCACAGGCCTGAACTATAATAGATATTTGGTATTTCCCCTCCCCTTTCCCTCTCCTCCCTTCCATTCAAACTATAATAAATAAGAGTAGCAAACTAATATTAGCCCATTGATATGGAGTACCTGCTCTGCTATCTAATCCTAACAACCTGTGTCCTTGGGCATGACACTGATCCTCGAGCCATCAGATTCCTAAGATAAAGTGAGGGTTTTGAGTAGACGATGTCCAATTTCCCTTCTATCTCCAAAAGTCAAAGAGACTAAGTATTTGCGATTGGTCCTTAGAGGATCATAATGATTCCATTCAGTTGAGATCCAATTATTCTGCTCAATTGCTCTTTCTTAATAATAAACAAAATCAAATAATTTAGACAAACTTTCGGGTTAACATGGCAGCAAATTAGCAATCGCTAACAGACCTCCTCTCAATTTCTCATTAAAATACCCATGAGAATATACAAAGAGATAAAAATCTGACAGCAGTATTGTAAACTAAAGACAAGAGAAGAAGATACGTCAAAGTTCAGAGGGACTTTCCACTAACCGCATCATTAATGGGGAGGGATTGAGAAATATATTCTTGGATGACACAACACTACCCTTTGAACCAAAACAGTAAGAACAACCCCAAAGCAAGAGGAAGACTTTGACTCTCCCCCACTGCTTGCCCTTAACTCCAGGATGAGGGGTTACACTGAGCAGAAGAAGTAGAATTGTCATCTGAGCCAACCAAAGTCATAATCTCTCTTTATTCCCTATGGGCAATTCTATTTCTATGTCCATTCGGAGACTACATTTCCCAGTGTGCAGCTCAGCCTGAAGTAGAGGAGGCTGGGTAACAGAGTAATGAATATCAAGTAGGGTTTGGGATAAGAATTGTGCTGAAAACTGTCTGTGGCTAGCGTTGGGGGCAAGGAGAGGAGTGCTGTGTTTCACACACTACACGTTCATTGGAATTGTGTTTTAATCACTGTCACAAATCCCAGCTCCTTTCAGCAGATGTATGCTATGCCTTTAACGTATCATATACAGGACCTATAACCTTCTTTGGCTAGACCTGGGAAGGAGAACCTGCCAGTGCCAGAGCAAGCAGTAAGGGAGATGAAGACCAACTCACCCACCCTCTCTGTTGGTAACCCAGTACTGAGGCCTATAGAATTATTCAGTAACATCAGAGAAAGAGATATTTATACCAAAGAGTCAAGGGAGCGCTTCTTTTTTAAAATGCTTGCTACAAAAACAAATAGATTCTTTATTTTTAAACAATTACTTCACTGTTTTTACTAGCCAAATATTCTCAGGCTCTTTTAGTGCTTGGGAGCCATTTCCTGGTTCATCTTGCTCATATGGGTTGTTTTGATCATAGTTTTCATGAGATTTATCCAAGATACTGGATTATCCAGCATTAACTATATCATCTTTAATGGTTCTGTCAGCTGGAATATATCAGATGTAATTCGTCAACTCTATGATTGAATGTATTCTTAATCTGCAAGTAAAAACCAAATGGAAATCCCTGTCATGTTCAATAATGCATTAGACACTGTACGGGCTGTTACCAGAAGGATTTGGTTCTGCTTTTTCTTCAATAGGTCACATTGAAAGAATGACTGTAATATTCTAAACTGTTATATTATTGCAATCAAACTGGTGCTGGAAATGTTGAGAGTCTAGATTTTTCCTTATAAAATAACAATTTGAATAAATGAAAGGCAATTCAGAACTTGCCTACGTTTTACTTTACCATCAGGATAGTAGATAGCTATATTTTAGATCCTTCATTTTTCCCCTGAAATTTAGATAATATAGTGTTTTAGGAATATGTTCATGATTAAGAGATTTTCCCCCTTTTCCGCACTTTTAATGCTTTCCCTGTAGGAATCTGGAGGTGGCAGCAGCGGTAGGAGGATCACAGCCAGCACTTGTTGAGTGCACGCTGCTCATGTGACCATGCAGGACACGCGGTGCTCAGCATTTCACATACATTGTCTCATATAATCTTGACCATCACTCTAGGAAATAGGTACGCGATTTTCCCCATTCTACGAATAAGGGATACAAATATCAAACATCCTGGAGAACGTTCTTTGAGAAAGAAAATCTGTAAGATTGGAAAGGTATTTCATAGAATACTATGGTAAATTAAATCTGATGTGTAACCAAGATAATTTCTACCTTAATCAATTAATTAAATTCAACAAATATTTATTGTGTGCCTACTATGAAAATTATTGGCACAGGCCATAAATAAACAGACGAACAAGTTACAGTTTCCATAAAGAAAAATGAAACATGACAAATGATTTGGCAGTGATGGGAAATGGTCAAGGGCTTAGAAGATGTGGAAATGGTGGCTATGGATGGTCTCTCTGAGGAGACAGCTTTTAAATTGAGAACTCAGTGAAGTGAGGGAGTGAGATATGAAAATCTGGGGAATACAGTTATAGACAGAACAAACAACAGTTGCAAAGACCCTGGGGTAAAAACAGACTTGGTAAATTTAAGGACCAGAAAGAGGGCGGGTGAGGCTGGATGAAAATCAGCAGGAGGAAGATTGAAGAAAGTTTGGAGATGTAGCCATAGGCCAGACTTTGTAAGGGCTGTAAGTCTGGTAAGGACTTTGGATTTTATTCTGTGTGAGATGAGAAGCTTGCTAGGTGTTCATTAAAATCTCTGTTCTCCTCTTCTCCTGGGCACACAGCCAGAGCAAATCTTACGGTATACGTTGCACTTAGATGTGGTCATATGAATGAGAACTAGCCAATGGAATATGAGTGGAAGTGATGTGCAAGACTGGCCAATAAAAATCATCCACATATGCATTTCTCTGCCATTTTTTTTTCTCACTCTGTGGGATGGAAATGTCAATGGCAACCTTCAGATCCATATGTTGAAGATGACAGAGCCTCCTTCACCTGGAACCCTAATGACCACATTGAGAAAAGTGTGACCAACAATCAATTCACTCACCCAAAAGTCTTATGTGAGAAAAAATTAACTTTCATTTCGTTGAGCCCTAACGTATTTGAGTCTATCTATTACCACAACCTGGTCTACTATGCAAACCCTGAATATCCATTCTCACTGTTTGCTATTGTAATAGAACCACTAATTTCCATCTCAGTGCATGACTACATGGAATAAAAATTATATTTCTAAGCTTCCCTTGTAGTTAAGTGTGATAACACAACTAATATCTGGCCAATAGGATGTGAGTGCAAGTGATATGCACATTTCCAAGTTTGTATCCTTACAGGAAGAGGCAGGCCCTCCTCTTTTCCACTTCCTACTAGCCTGAAAGCAGATGTGGTGGCATTGAGCTATCTTGAATGTGGATGAGGGTTGCACACTATGCACAATAGAACAATAAGATACAGGGAGTCTAGGTCCCTGACCTATGGAGGCATCCTCAACAGCCTTTCTATCTTGTTAAAGCCACAGTTATTTGGGGTCTCAATTTCAATAGTTACCTATGTGTTAAATAATCCAGAGTTAATTGGAAAGTTTTAAGTAGGGAAGACATAATTAAATATAATCTGGTTTATATTTTAAAACTCTGGTTGCTGGGTAGAGAATAAACTGTAGGGTCCAGAGTAGAAACAGGGAGAGCAATCAAAAGGCTATTGCAGGAATCCAGGAAACAGATGATGGAGCAGGCTGACGGGGAGAGAAGTGGTAGGATTCAGGATGTATTTGGAAGATTGGACCAATGTTATCTGATATAGATGTGATGTCAGGTGGTTGTCAGACAGAAGAGGAGAGAATGACTCCATAGTTTCCAACTTCAGCAATTGGGTGAAAGGTGGTGCCACTAACAGAGATAAGGAACATTGAGGAAAACATAAGATTGGGGGAGGAAATCAAAGTTCTTTCTTTGGCTACTCGTCCAAGTGGAGATGTCAAGAGAGTTGAGGAGCGCCCGTCTGGAGTTTAGGGAAGATGTTGAGGCAAGAAATATAAATTTGGGGAAATTAAATTAATACATTTCTAATACAATGTACTAATGTAATCTCAAGAGGTCCTTGTAAAACCAAGAATCCAGGTAAACAGAGGTAATATCATGTTGGATTGTCCCAGCATAACATTGGATATTTTCTTAATTGGCAATAAAATGGGACTTAATACATAGTATTTTTGTTTATTTTTTAACTGACATGTAGAACAATAATTGGTATCCAGCTCTGAATCCTCCAAAAGATGGCATAATACTTTAAAACATTTAGAGAGGGAAAATAATTATTTGCCTGATACCCAAGATCATATTAATCATTTTAACTATTAAAATTATCAAGTAGACGAAAGTGTTTACATGTAAAAACAGATTTAAAAGACTAAGACTATCAGTCTGGAAAGAGAAAACTAAAGAGAGGTATAAAGTAAAACATTTTCAACAAATTTCGTATTACATAAGCTTTAATAGACAGGTCCCGGTCCTGATTTTTAAAAATTGGAAATATCAGAAATATGTCAGGGAAAGTGACAATTGGCCTGCCATCCTTAGCATTTGTGTTTGAGGTTACCAGCTTATTATTTGGGGGGAATTTTTCTAACCTAAAATTACAAGATGCCAAAATAAAACCTGTAATAGAAAAGGTTATTATTAGTTATAGGAACAACTTATGTCATTTATTCAACAAATATTTATTGGATGCCTACTATGTGCCAAGCATTGTTTCGGGTGCTAGGGACACAGCAGTGAATAAAACAAAGTACCCTGTTCTCATGAAATTTACATTTTTGTGTGTGCGTGAGGAAGATCAGCCCTGAGCTAACATCCGATGCCAATCCTCCTCTTTTTTCTGAGGAAGATTTGCCCTGGGCTAACATCTGTGCCCATCTTCTTCTACTTTATATGGGACGCCCCCACAGCATGGCTTGATACGCGGTGCGTCGGTGCGTGCCTGGGATCCGAACCTGCGAACCCCGGGCCTTTGAAGTGGAGCCCGCAAACTTAACCGCTGTGCCACCAGCCGGCCATGAGATTTATGTTTTTGAGGACTGAATTCATTTGGGAACTAAGGGTTGGAACAACAAGGTGCAGCAGAAGAAAGGCTTATCCAAGATATAATCGGAACTTTTCATTTCAAAGCTTAAGTAATCTGAAATTTGTTGAAAGATGTTTTACTCTATACCTGTCTTTAGTTTTCTCTTCCCAGACTGAATAGTCCTAGTCTTTTAAATCTGTTTTTACATATAAACACTTTCATCCACTTGAGAATTTTAAATAACATGTTTCTGGTCATTCTCCAGTTCCCTTGTGTCTTTTTTCCTTTGTTACATTTAAATTCAAAAGAATAAGTAGTACTTTCACCCGGTACAATATTATAAAAATACAAATGGTGGAGTGAAAAGCTTCCCTAATAGTCCTATTCCCAGCCATTAGGCCCTTCCCCTAGGGCTACTAATGTATGTCCATCCAGAAATATCTTCTGCATATGTAGAAAAAGTACATATGCTCTTTTATCCCCGTTTTTACATACTTCAAAGTTACCATGTTTGATTTTTTTAATAACTTAACTTAGATATTAGCAATTAGATAACTTAGGTATTAATATGTAAAGAGCCTACTCACTCATTTAAAGCTTCATAGTATTACAAAGTCTGGATTTATCAGAATTCATTTAACTTCTAATGGACATTTACGTTGTTTTCAAGATTTTGCATTATAAAAATATACTTCAGTGAACAGTCTTGTATATTCCTATATATACATATATATATGTATATATTCTTAGAAGTAGAATTTCTGGATCAAAGAATAAGTGTTTTGTAACTGTGATGGATTTTTGTCAAATTGTTCTCCAAAGAGGTTGCAACAATTTACATATTGGTCAGCATTATGAAAGAGTATTTCCCCACATCAAGACTAACATAAAGTATTACCAAATTTTTTGTTTATTTCCAATATAATAGATTAAATATGGTATTTCACGGCTTTAACTTGCATTTCTTTTATTATGGATGAAGTTGAGCATCTTTTCATAGACAGGAGCCATCTGTATTTCATTTTCTGTGAAGATTCTATTCAAATACTTTGCCCATTTTTCAATTGGGTTGTCAAATTGCTTTTTTAAACTGATTCGTGGGACTTGTTCAAATATTTGGAAAATCAGCCCCTTGTTTGTGATGTAAATTGCCAAATTTCCCCCATTTGTTTGTTTTGACTCTGCTTTTGGTGGTTTTTGCTTTGTAGAAAATTTTTATTTTTATGTGTTTTCATCAATATTTTTAATAAAGCTTTATACCTTATTTAGAAAGGTCCTCTCCACTCTGAGAAACAAAAATATTCTTTCTAGGTTTCTTTTAGTACTTTTATGGTTGGTTATTAGTTTTTTGGGGTTTTTTTTGGTGAGGAAGATCGGCCCTGAGCTAACATCTAACAATCCTCCTTTTTTTGCTGAGGAAGACTTGCCCTGGGCTAACATCTGTGCCCACCTTCCTCCACTTTATATGGGATGCCCCCACAGCATGGCTTGACAAGCGGTGCATCAGTGCACGCCCGGGATCCGAACCAGCGAACTCCAGGCCGCTGCAGCGGAGCGCACGCACCTAACCGCTTGCGCCACCAGGCTGGCCCTTGGTTGGTTATTAGTTTTTTTGTTTGTTTGTTTTACCTTTAAGTCTTTGATTCACAACTTTTTGCTGTGAGATATAGGTCCGACTTTTTTTTCCACGTGGCTACCAAGTTGCCCCACTACTACTTGCAAAATAATCTACCTTTTCCCCTACTGATTTGAATGTACCTTCATCATAAATTCTTGTATCATTCAGGTCCATATCTGGACTCTATTATTGTTTATTGATTACATAATGATGAGTCACTTCTCTTCTGTGTTATTTATTGCAGTTTTCTTTTTCTGATGCTGAGTCTGTGTGGTAGTCATTAGTGCTGTTTGCTACTATTTGTCGATAAATTGTGAGCAGAACCGACGTGTGTCATTTCTGTGATGAGCTTGTCATTGTTGGTCTGAGCCCCTCCAGAGTCTCCTTTTTCCTTTGGCGTGGTAACATACGATGTTCAAGATGACAGCTGTTCTGTTAGCCTCTGTCCCTGAGAATATGCAATGAAGCTCACTTCCTGCCAAGCCATGATGGATTTGTAATATGAGCCACAAGTAAAATTTGTTGTTTTTAGCCACTGAGACTTGGGGATTATTTGTTAAAACAGTAAACCCTAGCTTATCTTCACTAATACAGTTTCCTATGCCAGAATATGATATACCCTTCTGTTTGTTCAGGTTGTGTGTGTATGTGTGTGTGTGTGTGTGTGCGTGTGTGTGTCCTTCAGGAGCATTACAAAATTTTCATCTAGCTCTTGCATATTCTTCCATCAGTGTACATCCTGGTAGTTTTTATTTTTGTTGTTGTTGGAACTATTGTAAATGGACTCTCTTCTTCTATGATATCTTCTAACTGGTTGTTATTTGCATAAATGAGGTTAGATTTCTCTATATCACTTTTGTATGCAGCTGTCTTACTGTATTCAAGCATGTGAAAGTTTTTCAGTTGATATTCTTGAGTTTTCCAGGTATATAATCATTATCACTTTCAACTAACAATTTTTTACATCTAGATTTTCCAATTTTTAAACATCTCATTTCTGTCTCTTGACCAGCTGAATTGGTTAGTACTTCCAGAATGATGTTAAAAAATATAGTGGTGATATGGCTACAAGGCCATCTTTGTTCATTTGACTTACCTTGAGTGACAGCTAGGAGTGCCTTTCCATGGCCTCATGTTATTTTTTTCAAAGAAAAGTTAATCTTCAAGAGTGTTTAAAAGAGTCATTTATGTTTATATTCTCTTTTCTGAAAAAGTTGCAAAACATCCTTAACCTCAGTCAATTTCATTTTTTTGTTGTTATTTTCTCCATTCCTGTGTAACTTAGATTGCCAAAATGTAAGTCCTTCTTTCATTGCTAATTATTAAAATATAAATAGGGGCTGGCCTGGTGGCATAGTGGTTAAGTTCGTGCATTCCACTTTGGCGGCCCAGGGTTTGAAGGTTCAGATCCTGGGCACGGACTTACACATTGCTCATCAAGCCGTGCTGTGGCAGTATCCCATATACAAAATAGAGGAAGACTGGCACAGATGTTAGCTCAGGGCCAATCTTCCTCACCAGAAAAATAATAATAATAAAATAAAATATAAATATAAATTGGTTAAAAATATAGTGGCAACAGGAGACATCTTTCTAGTATTTGTCCTTAAGAAAAATGCTGGCTTTTGGGTTGAAATACATTTTATCATATTAATGAAGTATATCTGCTCATTTCATTATGTTTTTTTAAATCAAGAATGGAGGTTGAATTTTGTTAAATTTGTTAAATCACATTTTGTTAAATGTAATTCAGCACTTCATTTTCATGTATTAAAGAAAATATGATTTTCCCCTCAGATCTATTAATATGATTAATTATATTAAACCATCATTGCATTCCTGGAATAAATTGTATTTGTTTTTGGTGTACCCTTCTTTGAGTGTGTTATGGAATTTGTTTGATAATATTTTATTTAGGATTTTATTTTGCATTGATATTCATTGGTAAGTTTGGCTGGTGGTTTACTTCTTTTGGTGCTATCTTTGTCAAATTTTGGTGTAATTTAAAGCTTGTATCATTTAAAAAATGTGGAACCTTACCTTTTTCTATGCTCTGTAATGGTTTAACAGTAAAATTAGCTGTTCTTTTAAGGTTTGGCAGATTTCACCTATGATATTATCCGGGTTTGGTACTTTTGGGGAGAAGTTCTTTGACAACTTTCTCAATTTTTATATGGCAATTAGTTTGTTTAGATTTATTAGACATTTTGAAGACCTAAGTGACATGATCTGACCTGTTTCATTAAAATCATTTAAAAATTGAAATATATAGATCAACCTTTCCTAAGAATATTTACATTATACAATTATAACTTTAATTCCATCAAGGATCAATTCATTTTTTCAGAAAGTTCTTCTTTAATATTTAATATTATGATAATCAAATCACCAGCAGGTATAACAAGGAATAAAATATTGACAGATTAAAGATTCCATAACAAGGATGGCTGGGTCAAGAAGATTCTAACATTATATGTGAGAGAAAATAGAAAGTATAAAAAACTATTTTTTTTTTTTTTTTTTTTTTGTGAGGAGATCAGCCCTGTGCTAACATCCGCCAATCCTCCTCTTTTTTTGCTGAGGAAGACTTGCCCTGGGCTAACATCTGCGCCCATCTTCCTCCACTTTATATGGGACACCGCCACAACATGGCTCGCCAAGCAGTGCGTCGGTGCGCGCCCGGGATCTGAACCGGCGAACCCTGGGCCGCCGCAGAGGAGCGCGCGTACTTAACCGCTTGCGCCACCGGGCCGGCCCCTATAATAAACTATTTTTGAATAAAGAAATTTTGTAGAATCTCTGTAAGTGAAGATTCTGTTATTTAAATGCTAAAGCACAGTTTTAGAGTTGTATTACCACGTGATCAGTATAATACACCTGAGAAGCAATGATGGAGAGGATGTAAAATTAAACCAGATGATGATAATGAAACATTTCATTTTCATACATATTGAAGAAGGTCCTCAAAGGTACTAAATATTGTAGTGACTAGATAGGATTTAATTTATCTTTTAATTCATCATCATTTTTTGAATACCCACTATTTGCCAGGGGCTGGAAGGTGGAAGGATACAAAGACTGATACGCCATATCTCTGCCAGGACACTCAAAGTCTACTTAGAGAGACAGTCACACAAACAGATGATAACATAGTGTGATGTGGAAAGAACAGTGATGGTGTGTGTACAAAGTGTATAGAAGAGGACTGAGGAGAGGGGAGAATTAGGTAAAGCTTCTAGGAGTCCAGACCTTTGAACTATGTCTCAAAGAACTATTAAAAGTCAGTAAAAGAGAGAAGGCAGAGAGTCTAGCAGAGCAAAAAGAAAAAGGAGCAAGAAGCAGCAGTGCGTGTGTGTGTGTGTGTTTGTGTGTGTGTGTGTGTCTGGGGAAACCACTTTGTTGCTGGTAGAACAGATGGTTCCTGTGCCACTTTGACATACCCCCATCAATGTGGTTTTTTCTTTTTCTTTTTGTTAGCACTTCCTTACTTTCTCACACTACAAGATGCTTCAAGATCATCTTGAATATTTCCCGTCCCAGTCCTAGAATGTGCCGTTTCTCCAAGGATTTCTGGTTCCTTTTATTGGAGAATAATATTAAAAACCAAGGGCTGGTTGCTAGGTGTGCTCATTGCTACTGGGGTGTCATTTCCGTCTGGCCCTCTCATCTGACAGAGCAAAAAAATATGTGTGTGTACTAATGTATGTTTACTAACCCATGAATAGACACATTTCTGTAAATATTTATGTATCTAATCATCTGTAACTACATTAAGCTAAACAAGAGTTCTTATTGTTGTCTTTAATCCACTATCACATGGATCATTCTAGCTTCCTCCCCTTGCTTATCTGTAAATTTCCACTCAAACAACAAGAAACCTGCTCCTACTATCTGCCATCTTTTTGCTTAATTGTTCAATTCCAGTATACATGTCTAGTAGTATCAGAATTATTAACCCATACCCCAGTGGGAAAAAACCTATCAACTAGAGTACAGTACTTATGTGCAGTTCCTTTTGCCTTACAGACTCCATTTATTTCCAGTTACTTAGGTCAGCACCTTCGCGCCCCCCATCCCTTTCAGTGATGTTGTGTCATACATTTCTTTCTTTTGGGGGGGGGAGGAAGATCCGCCCTGAGCTAACATCTGCCAATCCTCCTCTTTTTTGCTGAGGAAGACTGGCCCTGGGCTAACATCCACGCCCATCTTCCTCTACTTTATATGGGATGCCGCCACAGCATGGCTTGACAAGCAGTGCATCGGTGTGCACCAGGGATCCGAACCGGTAAACCCTGGGCTGCTGCAGTGGAGCACATGCACTTAAACCACTTGTGCCACCAGGCTGGCCCCTCTTTTTTTTTTTATATCAACTTTATTTTATTTTTTTGGTGAGGAAGATTGGCTCTGAGCTAACATCTGTTGCCAATCTTCTTCTTTTGGCTTGAGGAAGATTGTCCCTAAGCTAACATCTGTGCCAATCTTCCTCTATTTTGTATGTGGGATGCCTCCACAGGATCGCTTGATGAGCGGTGTGTAGGTCCATGCCCAGGATCCAAACCCTCAAACCCCTGGCCACAGAAGTGGAGTGCATGAACTTAACTGCTACGCCCCCTCGATGATTATTTTTAAAAATTTGCATACATTAAGTTTCACTCTTTGTGCTGTAGAGTTCTGTGGGGGTTGACAAGTGTATATTGTCACGTATCCACCAGTACAGTATCATATGGAATAGTTTCTCCATCCTAAACATGCACTATGTTTCATTTATTCCTTCCCATGCCTCCCCAATCCCCTGGCAACCACTGATTTTTTAATTTCCCTATATTTTGATTTTTCAAGAATGTCATGTAATTGGAATCATACAGTATGTAGCTTTTTCAGCCTGGTTTCTATCACTTAGCATTATACATTTAAAGTTCTGCCACATCTTTCTGTGCCTTAATAGCGTATTTCTTTCAATTTTTGAATAATATTCCATTGTACAGATGTACCACAGTTTGTTTTTCTCCACCCAGTGAAGGATATCTTGGTTTCTTTCAGGTTTTAGTGATTAAGAATAAAGCTGCTATAAACATTCTGGCACAAGATTTTTGTGTGGACATAAGTTTTCAAATTAATTGAGTAAATACCTAGGAGCATGATTGCATGATAAGACTACATTACTTCATAAGTAACTTTGTAAGAAACTGCCAAATTGTCTTCTCAAGGAGCTGTACCATTTTTCATTCCCACCAGCACTAAACAAGAGTTCCTTTTGCTCCATATCCTTACCAGCATTTGGTATTATCAGTTTTTTGGATTTTACCTATTTTAATAGGTGTGCAACAGCATCTCATTGATGTAATGTTATAGAAGAGTGTGGGAGATCAAGATTTGGCCACCCTGAAATCTATCTCTTTACCTTGGTTGTTTTCTCTGAGGACATTTGACCTCCCCCACTAACTGCCTAAAGAATTTGACATGGTAGCTCCTTCCTGGAACAGATCTATCATGATGGCTGTAAAGATAATGTAGGGTAAATGTTACAATAGGAAAGGCACCAACAAGCCCCTCTTATCAGAAGTTCTGTCTCTCTGGCCACATTCTCTGGATGACCCTGCGAAGAGTTGCCAGACAATCATTTACATTTATAAGAGGAATCTCCATTTGTAAAGGTATCTCCCTCTCTGTTTGGAGAAGAGAGGGGGATGAGCTCATTTCTAGTGACTTATCAATGTGGAAGGTGAGGCCTTGAGCTACATAATAAACCTTACTCTTGTTTACTGTGCTTTAGTGGTAATCTCCTGTAACTGACTCCCCCCACCGCCAAAATCCTCCTTTGTCATTGGCTGAAAAAGATATTTAAGACGAGAATTTCTGCTATTGTGTTGAGAAACGCAGTGTCCCTGCTTTCTCCCATGTATACATGTTATTAAACTTGGTATTATTTTCTCCTGCTAACCTGTCTTGTTGATTATTTGGCCAGCCAGAAGAACCTTAAGGGAAAGGGCAGAGGGAGATTCTCCCTCTTCCCCCGACAAGAGTCACAGGGAATGGATGTGATAGACATTCTGTAATGCATTTAGAGAAGTGTTTAAAAACACATGCATTAAGGATGCTTATGAGAGTTGTACGTGCATGCTACTTTGGGGAAAGTGTTATTTCAGGGAATGGATGTCTTACCTTTATTTTTTGAAGAATAGTTTTGCTGAATACAGAATTCTTGCTTAGCAGTATTATTCTTTCAGTACTTTCAATATGTCATCCCACTGCATTCTGGCCTCCAGTCTTTCTGATAAGAAGTGAGCTGTTAAATTTACTGTGGTTCCCCTGTACCTGATGAGCCTCCTTTGATTGTGATAAGTCATTTTTCTTTTCGGTTTGAAGATTTTTTGTCTAGCTTTCAACAGTTTGACTATGATGTGTCTAGGTATGGATCTTATTATGTTTATCGTACTTAGAGTTCTCTGAGCTTCTTGAATGTGTAGATTAATATTTTTCATCATATTTGAGATGATTTGGCCACTATTTCTTCAAATATTTTTAATGCCCCTCTTTCTCTCCTCTTCTTCCAGGACTTCTGTTACTTGTACATTGGGATGTTGGATGGTGTCCCACAAGTCTCTGAGGTGTTGTTCATTTTTCTTTATTCTTTTTCCTCCCTGTTCTTCAGATTAGACAATTTCTACTAATCTAGTGTCAAGTTTTCCGGTTATTTTCTTTTGTCAGTTCAAATCTGCTATTGAGCCCTTTCGGTGAATTTTTCTTTTCAGTTATTATACTTTTCAAGTTCAAATTTTCCACTTGCTTTTTCTAATTTCCATCTCTTTATTGATATGCTCTATCTGATGAGTAATCATCATCATATTTTCCTTTTATTTTAAAATATGGTTTCCTTTAGTTCTTTGAATGTGTTTATAATTGCTTCTTTTGAGGTCTTTTTTCTTATAAATCCAATATCTGGCCTCCCCTAACACTGAGCCCCGAGACAATTTCTAGTGACTGCTTTTTTCCCTTGTGTATGGGTCACACTTTTCTGTTTCTTTGCATGCTTCTTTTATGTTGAAAACTGGACATTTTAGATAATATATTGTAGCAACTCTGGATTCTGATTCCCCCTAAAACCTCCAGGGTTTGTTTTTGTTCCTTTTTTGGTTTGTTTTTTAGTGACTTGCCTGGACTAATTCAGTGGAGTCTGTCTCCCCTGCAGTGTGCAGCCACTATTATCTCTGACCAGTTATTTTTTTTCTTTTTTCATTTTTGTTTTGATTTTTAAGCCTGAATTCCTAGAGGTCACCTTTGGGTCAACACAGCTTAATGGTCAGTCAATGATTGACCAATCCTTAACTGATCCATATTGATGCTGTAAGGCTTCTACTCTTTGCTAATAGATCTGTGTATGGGTTAAGGATGTATTGTTTTAGACAATGCCCTTAGGCATGGATTTTTCCATGATTTGCTCCAGATCAAATCACCCTCCTCAGGCAGTAGAGCTGTGAATCTTCGCAGCCTACCCCACTCTGGTAGAACTATCAGGCCATGGGGCTGGGGAGTAGGTGATGGAAGCAGCTCCAGGCTTCCACTGTTCCACATCACAGACTTCCACTGTTCTTACTTACTCAGTATTTTTCTTGAATAAATGCTTCTCAATTTGTTGTATGACTTTGATCAATTTCCAAAGTCCTAAAATGGGTGTTTTTGGCAGTTTTGTCAAGTTTTATCAATGTTTTTTTGGAAAATAATTGCTGAGTTTTTCATGCAGCCATTCTGGAAGTTCCTTCCAGTGTTTGACTTTTGTATGTTCTTTTATGACCCTTATGAAAGAACCAAGGTTAGCTTTGATTCAGAAAAGGAAGAAGAGAAAGACAGGAACCCAAGAAAGAAAACAGAAAGCACCAAGCATAATCAAAGCCAAAGGAAAGTTTTGGCTTACGTTATGTCTAATCCCAAATTGTAACTGAAGGTAAGTTGAGGTCACAGCTGAGTTCTCCTAAACTCTAGAAACAGAAGTTCTAGGTGATTATGGGAAAAGAGTCATTCTTTTATAAATAATACTATGTATTTTGGAGCCCGGGTTTTCTAATGAATCTTTATCCTATAGTTATCTGTTAATTTAGGCTAAATTCCTTAGGCTAAAGCATAGATAGAGCACAACACAAAAGAAGAAATGCAATCTCATTATTTTATGGGCTTTTTTCTTCTTGCATCTAGAAGCACTCTATGGAAATCTTGGAAAGAAAGAGTTATAAAGCGACTTGCAACAGCCCATGCTTTAAGACCAGATCAGATGATTAGTGATGAATTTGCAACAAATACAAAGGTTTCAGAAATCCAAGATATGCTACAGGAACTCGTAGGCACTGCAATGTTCAATAAATTGGAAAACAATGCTATTAAATATATATCATCAACAATAGTAAACTTTTCTAAAGCTTTAAGTACACTAAATATGAAGTAAAAGTTTTTAACCTCCAAAGTGCTAATATGTATATAAACGAGACAAGTGAAAGAGAAAAAGAGCTCTCTCTGAAGATAACACAAGATCTCAGTGAAAAAAATGAAATGCTTCAGCAGAAACTTCAAGATGCAGAAGAAAAACGTGAACAAATTATTCTATCCAAAGATGTGGTAGAACGCCAAGCATGTACAGCGTTGCCTACATCAACCTTGAAAGTGCTACCTGAGCTTTCTCCACAATCATCCATGGTCATTAACAAAGCTGACGTAGAAGACAGTATGCACAGCGTTTTGGCCAAAGAATTTGAAAATATTGTAGATGAGGCCCAAAGAAAAGGGACCAAAGCCTCGAGGATCAAGTGGGACTCAACTATTTCATACACAGCCCAAGTTGAGATGACTCCAGATTTAACTGAACAGCAATACCCTTTACCTGAAAAAAACCAGAAGAAGTCTTCTAGAGATATTACTGAAGATATTACTGAAGATAAGATATCACTGAAGGAAGGTGATGTCTATCAGAAAGATGGGACTGACCTGTATCAATTACAGAAAAGAAAGCACACAAAAGGCCCAGATATGCAAGAGACCTCTGGACCAAATCTGAGTGATGACAAAGGAGAACACAAAGTCTCAGAAATCAAACTTGATCACCACTCTGAGCTACAAGCACTAGAAAAGAAGAAAAAAGAAAGAAAATCCTCTTCTGAAGCCAAATCAAAGTCATCCACAGAATCAAAAAGTCAACATGTCCCTGCTGATTTACTTTCTACGAACACAAATAGCCAAGGTGGCAAAAGTGGAACAAGTAGTGTGTGGGATCAACTCAGGAAGGTCAGACCTGAACATTCACTTGACAAAAGCCAGATTTCTTCAGAGAAAAAAGAGGAGCCCACCACTGAGTCAATGGCCAAAGAGAGCAGAAGCGAGATGACTAGTCAAGCAGAGCTATTCAGGTTGATCTAACTTGATTATTCCTCTGAGAAAGTGAAAACAACAGGAAAGAAACATCCAATTTCTCTAGGAACAACCACAAGCAAAGAAGGAAAAATTGAAAAGAAGGACGTGTTAGTCTTCGACAAGAAAGGCAAGTCTCATGAGCTTGTTAAATCACAGTCTAGGATAACTAAAGAGACTTCAGAATCTACCAGAGCTCTAGGAAGTCTAGATGGCAAAAGTGCACAGAGTAACCTAGAAGAATTTCAGAAAGTCATAATGGCTTTCCTTAAAGAGAAAATTGATAACATAGGAAAGCCTTTGAATAAAAAAAACTGTACCAAAAGAGAAGTTATTATTAAAAAGAGCAGAAGCTGAAAAATTAGGAATCATAATGGCAAAAATGGAGGAATATTTCCAAAATGTGGCAGAAACTGTGACAAAAATCTTGAGAAAAAACAAAGATATAAAAAATGCAGGACAAGTTGGAGAGAAACCTCTGAAATGAAAAAAGATAGTCTCATTTATGCCAGGATTGTATTTTCAGTAGCCAATTAGTGCAAAGTCTGAAATTAGCACCTTACTCTCACATAGGAGCATGGGCCCAGTAATTGACAATTTAATACAAATGATCTTGACTTAGATAGATAGAAAGTGAAAGAGATGTTCCAGTAGACTCAATAGGAGGGAGAGATCACAAGGAGAAGGAAAAACAAAGGCAGGAGGAATACTTGCAAGAGGATCAAAAAAAAATTTTTGGTATGAATCTCAAAAACCAGTTGGAAGAAGAAAGGAATCTCTGGAGGAAGCGCTATGAAATGACAAACAAGAATTTGGAGAAGGAAGAGGCAGGGCTCCAGAGGAGGGAGGGAAAGCAAGGGCAACAGAGGCAGAAACAGCGGCAGGAAGAAGAGGGGTGGCAGGAACAGCAAAAACAAAGGAGGCAGAAGCGGATTGAGCGAGATGAGATCCAAAAGCAAAGGGGAGAGGAGGGAGAGGAGCAGCAGAAGCCACAGCAGCAGCAGCTGGAAGCGCGGAAGCAAACAGTGCAAGAGCAAGGGGTGCCCTTGGGGAAGGAGAAGGGGCAGCAGACGAGGCAGGTTCTGAAGGAAGTGAGACACGGGGAGCTGGAAAGCAGCTGGGAGAAAGAGGAGGAGACGCAGAGGCCAAGGAGAAAGCTAGAGGCAGAGGCAGAAAGGCAGAGGCAGAAAGGCAGAGGCAGAGAGAAGCACAGGGTCAGATGAAGACTAAGCCGAAAAACTCCGAGAAGCTAGAAGAGATGTTCAGCCAAACTTCAGTGACATTGTCTCCCAGGTGGACAAGCATACCCAAAGACACCTCCCAGTCTCATCACAGAGAAGAGTTCCAGCGGAATCTTAAGACATTAGATGTTCTTGCTGACGGGAATCACCCCGTACCAATCACTCCTCCCACCTCCACACAATCTTCCTCACCTGGGGCCTTTCCTATCTCTGGACAGTCTCCCACAAAGTCCATCACCCTCACACCCAAGGGTACAAAGGGGCTTGTAGATAGGGAGATTGCTCATGGGCGGCCGGGGGCTGGAATGCCTGGGGCTGCTCAGAAGTGAGAGGAGGTCCTAATGCCTGAACTTGCTCAGGGATGAGGGTGACTCCTAAATCCTGGGATTTCTCAGGGGTGAGAGTGCCCACCAATGCCTTAAACTGCTCAGAGGTAAGAGGGATGCCTTGTGCCTGGGCCTGCTCAGGGGAGAGAGTGATCCCCAGTGCCTGGGCCTGCTGAGGGGTGAGACTGATCCCCAGTGCCTAGGCCTGCTCGGTATGATCTTCCACCTGAGAGACAATGTCACTCCACCCCTCAGCAGGCCCAGGCACTGGGGATCACTGGCACACCTCAGCAGACACAGGCAGAGGGCATCCCTCTTACCTCTGAGCAGTTCAAGGCATTGGTGGGCACCTGCACCCCTGAGAAATCCCTGGGTTTGGGAGTCACCCTCATCCCTGAGCAAGTTCAGGCGTTGGGACCTCCTCTCACTTCTGAGCAGCCCTAGGCATTCCAGCCCCCGGCCGCCCATGAGCAATCTCCCTATCTACAAGCCCCTTCTACCCTTGGGAAGCTTCTGGCACCATGGACCCTTCCTCGGTGAGCTTCCCCACTATGCATCCCTCCTACCCCTGGGCATCCCCCAACACTATGGTCCCCTCAACTCCTAGAAAGCCCCAGAAAGATCTGTCCTCTTCTGCCTCTAAGAAAAGTAAGAAAAGATTGGCAATTATTTCTTCTCTGGAATCTACATCAGCATTGGCCCAACCCAGTGCTCCAAATATCAAGATAACTCAAGCCCCTTTCACCGCTGAGAAGTTCCAAATATCAGAGGTCTCTGACACTTCTGAAGAAATCCAGATGCTCCATGATCCTTTTTCCATGAAACAATTTAGAGCATTTCAGTCCTATCTCACCAATTACAGGACACCAGTATCACAAACCTCTTACATTGATGAGGGGGCCCTTCCCACACTCATGAAGCCTGTAACATCACTACCTTCTCTTACTACTCAGCTACCCAAAACACCACAGATCTCACCTGAATGGGACCAGAAATCCTGATTTCCTCCTATAGACAAGCCCTGGATGCTGCCTTCAGTTTCAGGTACCAAGTAACCCAAGATGAGGGTGCCCCATTCCTCTCCCCAAGAGCTCAAAGAGCAGAGGTATTTTGTTGACCTGGAGGCTCAGAGGAAGAACTTGATACTCTTAAGTCAGGCCACAAAAGCTTCTGGACTCCATTCAGAGCTACACACAGCAGCTAGGAATCTCATAATTGAAACACTTCATACACACACAGTTCGGCTGGGATACCTGTTTCACAAGTACATCGCCTATAGGCTCATCCAGTGTACAAGGTAGATGTAACTATTGTATGTCCAGTTTTCTGGTTTAGTCCAGATTTCAAATATCCTCCTCATTGCCCTATAAGTATATATGTATTTGTCATATCAGATGTTCTAAAGGATTCTCATATATATATATAGATGGTCTATGGGATAGCCTATTTAAGATAGCAAAAGGAGATACATTTTTTAGGAAATAAGAAATGTCATATAACATGATCCATTTCATCCATTTATCTTTCTAACAGAGACGCTAAGATGTATTTTGTGGATCATGGTTGATCTCCAAAACATCCACTTCAAAAGTTTAGAGATGCTTCCAGTTATTCTGTATTTCTTTCATCTTCTTGGGTTCACCAGAAGATATATGAACTTAAAATAGGAGATGGCAGGTTATGTACAAGGTGTTACCATGGCAACTTTGCTGCTGGAGAAGTGTTCCTGTCTGTCTTGCATCGTCTCCCAAAGGAGTGAGAAAGCCTTCATCACTGGGAGCTCTACTTGCTGAAGAATAGAAAGAAATGGCATTTATACCTCCAGAGGCACAAAGTAAAAGAGGTACCTCTCACTGTTTCCCCTCCCCTTCATCTCCCACCGTCTTAGTGGATGTATAGTCTCTGGGTAATTATTGTCTATTTGTTTCCTGTTTTATACTAACATCAATACTAGCTGCCTAGGAAGGCATTGAATTATAATTTCCTAAGGCTTGAGGACTCCCAAAGCATACATGCACAATGGGCTTCACTACACAGACTTGAATGGCCTTTCCCAGCTAACATAAATATAGTTTATAAGAGTCTGCTCAACACTTTTGAAGTGGTTAAAGATGTATAGATGGAGCTTTGAATGGTGGAAGACCAAAGTCAAATAGCTTATTAAACTGTGAGCATTCCTGAGTGGCAAAAAGATGTCCTATATTTTTTCCAATTATTTTGTCTCACTCCCACATTCAATCCTGCCTTAATAAGTTTTGTTACTTTATGTCTCATAAATGAGTAGGCGTATTAGTTTCCTGAGGATGCTGTAACAAATTAACACAAACTTGGTGGCTTAAACAACAGAAATGTATTCTCTTATAGTTCTAGAGGCCAGAAGTCAGAAATCAAAGTGTTGGCAAGTCTCCAGGGCCTCTTCCAGCATCTGGTGGCCCAGGCATTCCTTGACTTGTAGCTACGTAACTTTAACCTCTGCCTCCATCTTCATATGGCCTTCTCTTCTTCTCTGTGCCTCTTATAAAGACACTTGTCATTGGCTTTAAGGGCCTCCTAGATGATCCAGGATGATCTCACCTAGAGATCCTTAACTTAATTACATTTGCAAAGACTCTTTCCGAATAAGGTCGTGTTCACAGTTTCTGGAGATTAGGACATGGGCATATCATTTGGGAGGCCACCATTCAACCCACTACAATCCCAAGTCTAGCCAATCACTAGAATCACCAAGGTAACTTTATAAAATACAGACCCCTAAGCCCCATCCTTAGAGATTCTGATTCTGTGTACCTGGTTTTTACGCAAGTTTGTGTTTTATGATGAGAGCTATATGGGGTTTAAAAAAAAAAAAAACAACTCTGGGTAACTCTGATGATTGTTATCTCCTGTCCTTTCAAGATCTTGATTTTTGAAAATGTCGTTTTCATCTGTTATATCATCTGTGCAGTGAAAGACAATATAATATCAAGAATGGCAAGATGGTACAGGGGAATTTCCGGGCTTAGGAATCATTCAAGCCTGAGTGTGACATTTGACTCTGTGTTTTCATTTACTCAGGATTCGAGAAACTGCGTGGAAGTTGCAAAATCATTATTGTGGCAGGTAAGAAGGTAATATGGAGAACCTAAATTCTCCAAGCTTCAATTTTCTCATTGGTAGAATGGAGATCTTTACACCAGAGTGTTACTGTGAAGATTAATGAGATAACATACGTAAAACCCCAGCATATGCCTAGTGATCAATTAAATGAAAACTATTATTAACAGAAGGTGGATCGGGCAGCCCACTTTATTCAATATAGTTATAATACAGTTATCTGAAAATAACTCATTAATCATGTGTCATGATTTGGATAACTTTATTATATAAAACAAATAGTCTTTATCAGTTTTAGGATTATGGGAAAGTTCTACAAAATAATGAGAGAATGTAGTAGAAAATATTACCTTCTTACCTGCCACAATAATGATTTTGCAACTTCCACGTAGTTTCTCAAATCCTGGGTAAATGAAAAATTTCCAATATTCAATCGATTCAGTGGTTGCACCCAACTCCCTGCTATGGACTGAATTGTGTTCCCTCACACACACACACACACACACATGCACACACACACACACACACACTCTATATGTTGAAGCCGTAACCCCCAAAGTGACTAGTATATCTGGAGAGAGAGTCTTTAGGAGGTAAATAAGGTTAAATGAAGTCATAATAATGAGACTCTAATCTAATAGGACTGTGGCCTTATAAGAAGAGGAAGACAGGTTTCTCTCTCTCTCTTTCTCTCTCATACACACTTACTCTCTCACTCTCTGTGTGAGGACCCATCAAGAAGGCAGCCTACATGCTAGAAAGAGACCTCACGAGAAACTGAATTGGCTAGCACCTTGATCTTGGACTTCCCAGCCTCCAGAACGGGAAAAAATAAATTTCTGTTGTTTAAGCCATCCTGTCTATGGTATTTTGTTATGGCAGCCCAAGCAGACTGATACAACCCACCTTCTAGCCTACACTCTTTTTTAGCACTATCCTGAAAGGATGTGTCCTCAGAGTTTTGACAAACATTCCCCAGACTTGCTATTTCTTCTTATTTCTGATAGGCAGCAGTGATAAAGGGCTAAGTGGCAAGCAACAGGGCATGTTTCCTAGAAATGAGTTTATAAGAAGCCCAGCTCATTAAGCATAAACTGAAGTCATCGTTATAGATTTCTTTAACAGAAGCATCAGACCCATAATTTCTCTTCTCGATCTTTTTTCTTGAGTAAATTTGTTTCTTCTAGTTTTCCATGAGTGAATTCCTTGATTGCTGGGTGGGCTTATTGTACAAGCCCTGCTCTACAAGCTTTGGTATTCATCCTTGCTTTCCGAATACAGTCATGCACCGCATAACGATGTTTCAGTCAATGACGGACGGAATACACTATGGTGGGCCCATAAGATTAGTACCACATAGCCTTGGTGTGTAGTAGGCTATACCATCTAGGTTTGTGTAAGTACACTCTATGATGTTCACACAACAACAAAATTGCCTAACAATGCCTTTCTCAGAACATAGTCCAAAAACTCATCAATTCGTGGTTGCAAATGCCTACCTTGCCTTGGCTCCTACTCCTCATTATGTGAACGCTCTATCAGGTCCAGCTGGCACACTGATGTCCTGCTGACTGGCTTTGTTCTTCCCACCTCCACACATTTTTGCATCTCATTCCCTCCGCCTCACATGCTCGCCTCACATGCTCTTCGAGCACAGCTATCCAGATCCGATCTAAACAGCACTTCCTACTTCACCTCCTACCTGTTCTGAAAAAGCTTTGCTGACCACTCTGCTTTTTTTTTGTATTAATCAAGATAATTTTATCTCATAAATGTATATAGTTAGTCATCACTTAAGCTGGAACAACTCTATCCTGAAAGTATAATCATTCACTCCCATTAAGTAGAGTTAAAACAGGGTACAAATCACTAAGACAGATAAGAACTAATTGTTCAAGTTTTTATTTTGATACATAGTGTGAGAAATGAACTTTTAAATCAACTGAATTTTATGGAAAATGAAAGAGCAAATAAATTAGACCCATGTTAAAATAGAAAGTCGATTAAATGTCCAAACTTAAGGATATAACAGCCACAGATAAACTTTGCTTCCACAGTGTTCTTTAAGAGGGCGAAGTCTTTCAAACACGACTTTGCTATGAACTGGTCCAGTGCTCAACAGCATGTGGAACTGCTTAACAGGGGTGGTGATCAGGGGCGCACTTTCTTAGTGCTGCTTTGCTAACGTTGTCTGCGTTAGAATCACCTCTGCTGCTTCAGCTGCACTCAGAAGTTGTCTCTTCACCTGGAAGCTTTCTGTTCTCTCCAGTACTCCCCTATCTGCAATGGTCCCTTCCTTCGTATCCAGGCCAGCAGCTGTATTGCTTTCCTGACTCAGTATGTGGGAGTTTATTCTCTTTGTGTTATCTTACTCCAGCACTTTGCACAGGGTAAATGTTAGAAAGTACTTGTTGATCTAAATATTTCTGTCTATACAAGGGTAAAACGAAAAACAAATGGCAGATTTAAATGACCTTATAATCCCTCTTCTGACTCGAGATGCCCTGATTCTATGAGCTTTACAGTGAATGAAAACACATTGCATGGAGGCGTCCCAGTGCTGAACAATAACGCTCTTACAGTAGCTGCTGCATTGCCCACATTTCTGTCATTGTCCAGAAGAAGGCTTGATAAGCCCGCTAAATGATTTGGAATTCTTCCAGGCCTTGTGAGCCCATTGTTTGCAGTTTTCTAATTGGCATTTCACAGTCATTGGGCCCAAAGGAGACAGGCTGAAAACTTGTTGGAAGTGATGGAATTTTCCAGTTGTGGAGATGAATGCTAATAATTCAGATATCTCCCTCCCGTCGATGTCCCAACAAAAGGTTAACGTGAATGTAATTGCCTGTCAAAATTTTCTAAGTATAGTTACCTTTTCTTGAAGATAGCTGAAAGCTGTTGTATACAGACTCAAATTAATGTTTAATTTGGATGATCTTTACCAAAAAATGAAGCCCCAAAGTATCAGCTCCCTCGATTTAAATTTGAATGTTCTACCCCTTTGAAATCTCATTTCCATATATTGGTGTCGTGCATGGGAAATTAATGGCTTTGTGGGACAGTGAAATGGAGAGGTGTTCATGTTGGCAGCACTGGCATGCACAAAGGCTGAGTGACTTCGGGGACACCCAAATCCCTGTTGCTTCCAAATACAACTTCTTCTGGTCTTCACTCAGCCTGAAGTTTCTACTTTCGGAATCATATTTATGGAAAAATCAGTTTTGTATAGTGGTAAAAAGTATGCACACACACATGCACATATACACATGCACACACGCACACACAGGAGCGAAATGCAAAATTTTAAAAAGATACAGAGGTAAAAAAGGTCTATAATGTAGTCCTGAAAAGAGAGAAGAGAGTAAAATTTTACAATCATCTTTGAAAATTTCATTTGGTGTGGCCCCATGTAAAAGCCAAAATGTTTCATGCCCAAAATCTTAAAAGCCAAAAGCATGTATCTATGTTTCAATATGCTTGGGGTTATATTAATAGCTGTCGTTCTAGTGAGCAATTCAGCCCTCACAAACACTCTCCATTCTCTCCTCTGCACTCCTATGCCTGGTGTCTTGGTTCAGCCCAGCATCCCTTGTCAGTATTTTAAAAACAGCTTTCTGATCTCCCAGCCTCTACTTTCTCTCTGTTTCCATCCAGAGCAAAACCAGATACTCTGCTCTGCTTCGCAACCCCCAAAGCTCTGTGTTGCTGCAGTAGGAAGTCTCAGCTCCTTTGAGTGGCCTTCAGGGCCCTTGTGCGGGGTCCTTGCAGACTCATCCTCTGCTCTTCTCCCCAATCACATTGTCCTCCAACCACACCCTTAGTCTTCCCGTTCCCTAAAAACTCCCAAATTCTTAAGCCTTCTGCATACATGTTTGTGATTCTTCACCTACTCCCTGAATGTCTTTCCTTTTTATCTGCCTGACCAAACAATCCCAATCCATCCTGACCTCATTCAGCTGCCACACAAACACTATAGGCAGAATCAGGTTGTAACCTACACATGTATGATTTCCGAGTCCCAAGTTCTTCCTCCCGCGATGGTACACTAACTGGATTGTGAAATGCAAATTGGGACTCGGAGGCAAGGGGCAAATAGAAGCCATGTCCCACATGGCTTGCGTTTCTCCTCACCCCACCTCGCCCAGCTAGCACAACAAACTCTGGCCGCGAAGTGCCCCTGCTCGTCCCCACCACCTCTGGTATCATCTGTCTAAGTTTCTCAGAAGGGCCCAAGGCTGGGAGGTCAGATTCAAATTTAAAATTCTCACATTTCTTGATGTCCACAAAAAAATTTTAAGGAGCCACCCCCCTTCTCCTCCTACACTGGTTCCGTCCAGTACTATTAGGGGCCTCAGGCACAGGTACATGGATATCCCAGCCTGCACGGCCAGACTCCATCTACACCCGCCCCCAAGTGCCATCGCTTGGAAGATGGGGCTATTTGGACAAAGAATTCCAGGGTCATAGATACCTAGAATAGACCAAAGTCCAATTTCTTAGCATTAAATATCATTCTTGATCTGGAGCCTACCCTATCAATTTCATCTTTCTGTATTCTCTTATGTATCCCAAAGCCTATGTCTATTTTAGAATGCCATGACAAATATTTTAGAATGCCATGTGGCCCTCTGTCATATTTTCCCCATCAATCTTTGGCTCACTCAAACTCATATCCAATAGTGAATTACGTCCCCAGCTGGGCCTTCTAATGTAAAATGTTCACAAGTCAGAAACAGTCTATACTTAAGCAGAACTACCCAACAGCATACATCACGTCTGTTCCAATAACATAATAATGACTAACTCTTAGGGTTGGGAAGATTAAAAAATGATACCATGTATCAATCACTATGAAGACGTTACCATTATGATGTCCCTAGCACATAATAGGTGCTCAAATAAACAGTCCCTGTCTCCCCCTATAATGGAAGAAGCATTCCAGGTAAGAAAATAGCTTTTGCAAATAAATTAGTTAAGGTAAGGCTAATTTGATGTAACAAGAAAAAAGAAAAGAAAAGAAACTTAATGACTTAGCATAATAGAAACTTATTTCTCACTTGTATAAAATCCAAAACAATTGTTATTGTTCCTGGTTGGGTGACAGGAGTGGAAGGCAGGGTGTAGGAGTGGAGGAAGGTCCTCCTTCACACCATCATTCAGAGCCCTAAGCTGATGGAGTCTCCAGCATCTTCCACTTACGGCTTCCAATGTCATCCTGTTTGTTAATATCCACTTGGCAGATGAGGAGAGAGAAAGCACATAGAAAGAACTCCCATTTCTTAATCATCTTGGCCAAGAAGTGACACATCATTTCTGCTCATATCCCACCAGCAAGAACTAGTTACATAGTCCTACCTGGATGTAAGGGAAGCTGGGGCCAGGAAATGTGGGCACAGACTTGTCAGGGCTTCTCAGCAACAGCCCTAGACTATAGCAAGGGAGCTTGCCATCTTTGCCATAGCAAAGCACGAGGGCTGAGAGGAGACGCAGCAGCACACAGAACAGGGAGCAGGCCTGCCTGGCTAGAATATGAATTGGAGCTTCCTGGCAGATGAGAATAGTTAGGCAAGGGCCGAGAGCCAGAAAGTGTGGGAACTATGACCCCATCATTATGAATTTGATTTTATTATTTTTATTTTTTATTATTTTTTTGTGAGGAAGATCAGCCCTGAGCTAACAGCCATGCCAATCCTACTCTTTTTTCCGAGAAAGACTGGCCCTGAGCTAACATCCATGCTGATCTTCCTCCACTTTATGTGGGATGGTGCCACAGCACAGCCTGACAAGCGGTGCCTCGGTGCGCGCCTGGGATCTGAACCCCGGGCCGCCAGCAGCGGAGCGCGTGGACTTAACCGCTAAGCCACAGGGCCGGCCCGTGAATTTTATTTTAATTTAAGAGACAGCTGTAAATTAGACCTTGAAGAAGTGTTAATTGATAAACAACCATGTTTAAATCAAATACTGTAGCTTCAGAAAAATGCTGATTTCATTATAAAATGAACGTGGTTTTCATTCAGGCATACCTTCATAATTAAAAAAATGAATCACTGCATCACTAAGGATTCTTTTCACAGAATTTTCACATCCCTTCCAATTATCCATTTCAATCAATGTGCTTTCCCATTGCTTCAATTACTTCCATGGACTTGCAGATTCTGCTGCTGGATTTGTTCACTTGCTGTTCTGATTAATTGCTGCCTCTGCTGTGTTTGGTTGTCTGGGTGACTTTTAGTCACCCAGACTTTTAGTCTTTGGTGTAGTTAAAATGTCATTTATTTCTCTAGACTTGTATGATGTTGTGTCAAACATGAAATTAATCTTAACTATACAAGTTTTGACATTTCAATACCTTTATTAGAATGTTAAAATAGAATTTTCCTTGAAATATGTCAATATAAAAGACTTGTTACTTTCCTACGTGATAATTTATTATATCTCCCACATTAACTTTCATTATCTGGAGAAAAACATTTTTGATTTTATAAGTGAAGTCAGTGGGAAAAGGAAATTGATTGTATAGAAATTTATTGTCACAGTCAACTTGTTGACTTTTGCATTCATCCAATAACATAAAGTACCTATACCCATATAATCTGCTGTTTTAACTCTATAGATTTCCAAAATGTTATTTTGCCCGCCTGATGCATCAGCATCACTGCTATTAGTGTGCCATCTAGTGGCTTATGTTGTGACATTTTCTATTCTTTGTTGAGGTAGAAGATGCTTTAAATGACATATGGAAAGGTCCAGTGAGATTCTTCCTTTGGTACAATGGAGGGATAATACTGTTATATAAAATAGGCAATGGCAAATGCTGAGTCATCCAAAAATTTACAGGAGATCATGTGTAAATTCTTATTTAGCCAATATAATTAAGAAATGAAGCTTTCAGAATAATTGAATGTATTTATTAACTTATTGTATCACGATACACAAACCATATTCACATTGGCAATATACCAAAATCCAGAATGCTGTGAAATAAACTTGGCCTTAAATTTAAATTAGCATTGGTTTCACTCTTGTTATTCAGATGATACTTTAGGGTTCTACAGGTATGTACTTTGAGTATTAAAAAAATGCATATTTGAGCTTTCTGGTTGATTGAAGTTAAAGTTAAATGTGATTCTGTATCTATAAAGGGTAAAACCTGTAGGAGTCAATGTGAGTGGTGGCACGTCCACCATTTTGATTGATCTTTTGTAGAATTATAACCACATTATCTTGTATATTGCCTTATTCCTAATGAGTAGTAAATAAAGATTGAGAGATAATGTTAATGGTTTTTATCTTTTAATTATAGAAATGCTTTCAGATGCCTTGTTTTCGAACCGTCTCAAAGTGATAGAAGAGATTCCTTTAATCGCTACAGGCTTTTTCAAAGGTGAGTTATGAGAGAATGAGTGATTTCACTGTTGAAGATAAAAGGACAGAAAGCAAAATCATATTCTCCAAACACATAAGATAGTATTGGAAAGAAGTATAAGAATTAGTTATTGCATGTTGGCTCTTGGAAACAGCAGTTATTAAAATAAAACACATATTATATTTATTATTATTAAAGGGACAGTTATAAATAGAATCATTTTAGAAGAAACGTCTTTGAATCAGACACAGGAAACTATGAATCAGACACTTCCACTTATTAAATTCTTAATGTGTGCTAAGCACTTTACTTACTTTGTCTCATTTAATCCTAACAACAACCTGACAAAGTATCGTTTTACAAAGGAAGAAACTGAGTCATTAAGTAACTTTTTCCAAGTCAGGTTGCCAGTAAAGGGTCTTATCTGGATAGAAAGGAAGTGTGCCAGATTCTCTGGGTCTTGTGCTTATAAATGTGATGAAAAGTATCTTATAACCATGTTATGAAAGCCTGCGCTGTCCATGCTTCTCAACAAAGGCCAGCCAAGTGCAGAGCAGCCATGCATTCTCCTTGTTGCCATAAGCAAATCAGTGGGACAGCGCAGCATACACAGTAGTTAACTCAGACTAGCGTATTACTCGAGGTTACATGGTGGCCTACCTGCCATTATTGCAGAAGCAAGGTTACCAATCATTTGAGTAACATGATTTTTAAATACCAAGGTAGGTAAATGCCACATCAGACTTTTTAAAGGATACATCATCACCACAGAAGAGTTTACTTCTTTTTCCTGGCTTTCTCAAAATGACCAGCATTAGGCTTTTTATTCAGAAAACAATTATATTATAACATCTGTTGTCTTATATCATCTTCTTTCTCTCTGTTAGACCAAGGTGCCGGGCCACTGATTTTACCTTAAGTCAGGGTTCCTCTTAATCATTTTTTTGTTTAAAGCTCACAGTTAAAAGCTGTAAACAAGTCGCTGTGCCACATATAGACCACAGTATGAAGGCTGAGACTTCAGGAATGAATTTTAATATTGTGAACATATAAACCTTGCCAAACTGATTCATATTTACTGCATAGTTTTTTGAGCTGCTAATTAGGTACAATGCTAAGCAATCACTGTGGAAGATTATATATCATAGTCTTTTACACATTTACATCCAGAAAAGGAAAATCTTGTCAGCGTTTGTTAAAAACCTGAAGATGTCTGGATTAATAACCAGAAGGAAACTGTGCTAGATACCATTTGTTGTCCTCCCTATATCCACCCCCTCTCTACTTTTCTCACCGTTGGAACCTCAGTTTGCTCAGGCGGTGGCTGAGATCTCTTCCTCTCAGAGAGAGGAGGCCCCTACTTCGAGGCCAGGGAGCATGATGATTGGTCTAAATCTGTTTTAGTAATCTCATTCTCCTTTATCTGGGTGTGACCATGTGACAGGTTTTAGCCAATGAGATGTAAATAGAAGTTTTTGAATGGGGATCCAGGGAAAACTTTTGTCTTTCTGATTAACACGAATAAACTTGATGAGCATAGCCTTTTGCCTTTCTCTGCTCTTCTGCCTGGGATGCAGGCATGGTGCCTGGGGCCACAGCAGATATGTGTGACCATGAGATGACAAGCATGAGGACAAAAATCAACCTTCTAAGGATGGTAGGGCAGAAATATAGAAAGATCCTTGGTCTCTGAGAGCATCATTGAACAGCTATCTCATCCCAGGGCTACTTTGGATTTTTTGTTACATGAGACAAATTTTATTTATCGAAGCCGCTGTTTGTGGTCTTTTTTGTTACTTGCAGCCATGTATATTAGGCTGAACCAGATGCGATTGCAATTTTTGTAGGTCAAAATTGTTGAAAATCAGAAGTTTCATTTGATTCAACAAATATTATGAATTGATGTGGAATTCAAGATCATTTCACTTCTTTAGAAGTCAAAACCTCTCCTTTCCCTCTCTCTCGACCACTCAGAGAGGGATACCACTCAGTACAGATCTTCTTTAGAATACTTCTGATATTTAATCTGTGGTGTGCTGGTAAACCAGTTCGCGGGGATGTGGGCATTAAAGCGGTTTATTATTCTTATTGTCATTTCTCTTTGTGGAGTTGAAACAAAGATAAGAGGGAAAGAATATAATCAGAACTTGAGGAAATTAGACAATGAAAATGTACTTCTTTACCCTTTGACTCATTTAGATCTTATGAGAAAGGTAAAGAAAATATATAATAGCCACCAGGGAAACGAAAAAATAAACGAGTTTTTTAACCAACTAGCACTTCTATTACCTAAGTCTATTAGTCGTCTCTAAAAGAATGGATAAGAAAGGAAAACAAGATATCCATCATTTGGTTATTCATTTTTTTAAAAGCAGTATTTTTGTTGCGGTGAAAGAAGGTGAAGCATTTGACTTCTATGTGGGGCAGTGACTTTTATAAACCCACAGCAAAACTCATCTCCTCTAGCTGTTAAATGCCAAATAACTGTCTAGTTTTCAAACAGTGATTTTTCATTAGTTTTAAGTAACTGATCCAAGGAATGATTAACATTCTTCCCAGTTTAAGTGTGAGCACAGTTGAAGGTGGTTGAACAGATCAGCAGCATCAAATGCAAGGTCTCCACACTCCCTGTGCCTTCATTCTAGACTGGGCGATGATCTCCAAACCACACACAAAATTATTTGTTCCTACCTTGGCCTTCCCTTTAGACTCAAGAAGCCCACCTTTGAGGAGTGGGAGAGCAGAAGCTTTGTTGCTATGTGGGTGCTTGAAACTGAAAATTGACACAACCAAAGATGTCCTCTCAGCGAATTCACACTGGCCCTTCAGATGCTGCAGGCTGAATATTCTACCTGGGGGGAAATCAACGTGCCTTACAGTCCTGAAAAATATTTTAAAAATATATTAACTTAATGTTAAAGCACAGCCCATTTGCGTTGTGTATCTACTTATTTGTTTTCTTTGGAAAAATATCTGATACCGATTGATATGAGAAGACGTACTTATAAAAGAAGGAAGATAAATTACAGGAAAGCGAAATTAGCTTGAGTTTGAGGAGGCAAGTCTTAGTAGAGAAGGAGGGATTTGCCCAGGGTTTTGAAGGATGGGGAGAAATTTAAAGACTGGTGAAGCAAAAAGGAGTGAGGAGAGGAGCAAAGAAGGTAACAGAGAGCTCATGTTTTCTCCCTAATGGCTTTCTATGTCTTATGAGCATCATCTGTTTCAAGAAAGATAGACCAAAGCAACTTCTAAAACCCATCCGTCTTTTCTGTTATTTTTTAGCTGTGATGTAGGATTCTAATCTCTGAAACCAATTTGTTGTGCTGAAGTTCTTGAGAATAAGGAACCATTTGGGTGTGATAGCCTATTCCAGAAATGCCATGGGTATATGGGCCTGTCAGATGTCTTTCTCCAAACTGTCTTTCATATTTTGAGCATCTCCTTTTCTTCTGCTTACATGCTGTTTAAAAACAGGAACAACCTTTGATTGTCTGTCTTTTAATTTGAGGTAATATTCAAAGTGTAATAACGTATTTTCTGTTTCAAAAAGAGTTGGCAAAATTCCTAGCTTTTCCATGATGGTAATATCAAGCCTGTGAACCTTAGACAGAGATTGAAGTTCTGAAGTCACTTCCATCCGGACTGTTCTTTGGGCAAGAACTTGGATACATCCCTCCCTAATTCTCTTGGGTCAGAGGGACTCCAGTCCTGGTAAGGCAGTGAAAAAAGCAGAAAGTTATGTGCTCTTTAAGTCTTGTTTCATTAAATCCCCACAATAATCCGTGTGTGGTTATTACTCCCATTTCACAGATGAGGAAACTGAGGCACAAAGAAGTTAAGCAGCTTGCCCAAAGTCATGCCACAGCGGCAGAGCCTGCAGAATTTGGCAGTCTGTCTCTAATGTTTACCATCTTTACCGCCACACTCTACCAGGTTGGCAGAATTACAATAGATTCTCTTGCTTAATTACCTCTCAAATACCTTTGTCTTTTCCTTGATATACTTAATGACTTCACGCTAGTTTAGATCATGATTAGTTCTTGCCTAGATTTACTGTGATAACCTCCTAAATGATCTCCCTGTCTCTGATTTTTTCCCCTCTCTCTTGTACACCCTATACCCAGCTGACAGAGTGCTTTTTCCAAACTGTCCATCTGATCAAGTTCCTCCCTGTTGCTTGCGGGAGAAAGCTAAAACTACATCTTAGTAACCTGGATCTGTGTGTTGTGAGCCCTGCCTTCCTCTATCTCCACTCCCCTGCACACCGCAACAGTCTGGTCCTACTAAACCACCTGAACTTCCCCAAACGCGTCATGCTTTTGCATAGCAGCTCTTGCCTTTGAGCGTACTTTGCCTTGTGCCTGGAAAGGGCTGACTCTGTTCCAGGTGGCTAATTTCTGCTAGTCCTTCCAAACAATAGTCATGGGGCCTCTCTCAGCCCTCTCTTATCCACTACAGTGTCCTGGCCATCGCCCACATCATAGCTGTCTTCAAGAGCTCCTGCTCAGTTCAGGAGGCAGACAACTAAACCAAGTCATGACCAGTTCTTGTTCTCAAATCACAGATCTTAATTTCCCATAATGCATAGTCTTATAGGATTCATATTCAAGTAGTCTTACAGAATTCACAAAGAAAACCACCGTTATTTGGATGGCTGTGTTTTAAATGTGAAAAATACTTTGACTAGTCAAGGAGTCTTAGCCATGATGTGTGTTTCTAGATGCACCTGTGACTCTCCTCATTTGTCAAGTCTACTGGGAGGAGAACTGTAAGGCATTTTTACAACAGAAGTAATTTTTTAGCTTTATTTCCCTCGGCAGTTATCGCTTTTGGTTTATTTATTTCTTGGTGTTCTTTCTTTCTTTTCCTAAAAGATTGAAGATACAAAAACAACAAAACAAGGAAATAGCAGAAGATGGTTTCTTTTTGAAGTGAACTCAGTACTACCATTGCTCTACTTATAAGTTACTCTGCTTCTACCCTGGACATGAAATGGGGAGAGGGGGTTAGGTAACTGTAGAAGAGGCAAGCGCATTTCATGGGTTGGCAGTGCTGGCCTGAGATTAATCTATAATTAAATGAGGAGTAAGAGAGACCAGCCTGGAAACTGTGCGAGGTCAATCTATACTCTTGAGCTAGACTCTGGCAGATTGCAAGCCTCCCTCCCTCAAATGCCCCCCACACTCTCCGCCCTCAATGGCCATTTTGGTATTTGATCTTTTGTGCAGCTGATCAATGAACGATTTGCTTGTGCAGGGGAAAGGCTGGGAGAAAGAGGTTGCACTATACTAATAGCATAGCCTAGTTTGGAGGGCACCTAGATGTAGATTGTCCAAAACATTTTTACATAAAGTACACTAAGAGAGTGTGGAGTGAAAGACATTATAGTTGATAAAGGTGCAGGAAATCTTTGGAAGCTAAGCAGTTGAACAAAAGCAGAGGGTAACAAACTGGTAAGAACCGTAGGCCTTCCCCTACTATAGGATGCCAGAAATACAAATATTTATGAAGCAATGTAGAAGTTGCAGTTTTTACAAAATGGTTGTCTTATAACCTTTTCTAAGACTTGCAACATTTTGAACACATTTGGGCTAGATGTTAGCTAATCTTACTTGGAATCTAGTCCCACCTTCTTTTGTATGCCCTCTGTATATTAAGGGATAGAAGTCTAAAAACTACATTTTTCAGAATCTCTTGGAGCTAAAGTTTTAAATGTGATTTGTTTCCAGCCAGTGATATATACTCATATAGATATAGAAAGCGGAGTTGCGGGGAAGCCCACATTCGTGGTGTGTAAGCTGGCAAGCAAGTTCCCCCAAACATAAGTGTTTGTGGTAGCTGGCCTCTGTGCTCTCGTGTCTAGTTCTCAGCTCCATGGATGTGAGCAGGAGTGGTGGCGGCAGCTGTGATAGCAATAGCGGTAGCAGCAGTGGTGGTTAGACTTTGAAACCAGCAGACTGATGGCAGCCCCATGACCTTCCAATGAATTTGTAAGGGCCTAATTGCGTATATCAAATTCCCTCCTAATTGAAAAATCTAAACTTATTTCTATTTCATGCACTGAACTCTGATATAACATCTGAACAGCAACTTAAAGAAGCTTGATTTATTAAAGAAAACACACGTAATTCAACATCTATGAGTAACTCTGTCATACCCCTACTATACTGTGTCAGGAGATAGATCCCAAAACTGGGGTCACAGTTACTGTAGGTCTGTTTATGAGTGTAGTACTTCCATAAAGTATGTGAGGCAGAAACTGAGGAATTGATAGGTGCAGGAGAAATCTGTGTCTGTGGAAGGAGTGGCCTCTGAATTAATGAAGGACAATTAATGAAACGGTATTATTACAATCGTTAGTAGTCCTCTCCCTCATCATCTCCTCTGCTGGATTCTCCTTTCCCCGAGCTCTGAATGTTTACCGTATCCCAGGGCCCACACTCTGGACTTCTCTCTGCACCTATGCTCACTCCTTGACTGATCTCATCTAGTCATATGGCTTTAAATGCCATCATTTTGATGATAACTCTAAGTGCAATCAGCCTCTTTGCAACTCTCCACATGATTTGTTTGTTCATGGATGGGTTGGGGAGAGGACTGGGGGAAGGGATGGGTAATTGACTAATACTCAGGTGTGTGGGTTCTTTGGAATACATGTGATTGATGAATAGAAATCATCCACAAAGGGCCTCTCTGAGACTGGGAGGTACAGACTACTCACATGACGCTGATGCTCCTGGTATGTTCAAAAACAGAAAAAAAGGACACAACAATGTCACAAAATTGTGATATATTTTAAGTGTTTATGTTTAATAAATTAATGCCTTTAAAGGACACACAAATACAATGGCTCTACTGACAGCCTCATTTGGCATGGGCCCAGTGGCCTCTTGCTCCTCCCACCACTGGTCCTGCAACCATGCGAACTGCTGCCACCAAGCAAGGCTTTGGGAAGGTGGTGGGGGTCGGGGGGCACTGAAGTCAGAGGCTCTCCTTCCTTTGAACAAGGGGAAATGGAGCTGGGTTCAACACATCTCGACTCCCTGTGCTCATCCACTCACTCCAGTGTTATCATCTTCAAATATTCCCATCTTTGAAGAGGACTGTCTCCCTGAACAAACTTTAGTCAGGCTCTTCTGAGCACTCTTCTTGCGTAGGACTTGACCTTGGTATCCCAGGCCAGTTTAACCATATGCCTTCCCCTACGATAGGATGCCAGAAATACAAACATTTATGAAGAGAATCCCCCCATCTTTGATATCTAATCATGTTCCTCTTCCTCCATCTTTGATATCAATCAAGTCTCTCATCAATTTTCCATCCACTGACCCCTTCACCCTGCCCCTTGGCTGTAAATCCCCAGCCGCCCCTGCTGTATCTGGACTTGAGCTCAGTTCTGTACTGAAGTCTCTCTCCTTTACTGCAGTAGCTTGAATAAAATCTGTCTTGTCATTTTTAACAAGTGTCCAGTGCAATTTCTCTTTGACATATTGCACCCTTCCTCTCTCAAAAACACAGCTATTTAAGACTGGAAAAAGCATGTTAACTTCAGAAATGGGGCTGACAGACTAGAACAGAGTCATCATATGAGATGTCAGGAGGGAGTCCTGCTAGGTCTACCACCTTGTACCTAAAGGAGAACCCTGAACTCTGGATCAGTGCGAGGAAGAAGGTTAACCCTAAGCAAAACTGGAGTCAATATGTTGTATCCCACATACTGCATCTTTCATAATATTCTTTAGTACACACAAGACACTGGGCTTGGGAGGCCGTTGTGTCCTGGATGGCAGCCCTATAAACTGAATTGTGGCATCCTAACTACCTGCCAATTTTCTATGCTTAAAATTTTCTCTCTACCTTCTACCATGATCAAAGCTTATCAAAACTGTGTCTGTTCCTTCAGAGAACTGTTTCCATTTAAATATCCTGTTGGGGAGCAGTCCTAAAACATAGTCACTCTAAAGAGTTTGATGTGATGATCCTCTCAGTATTTGTACTTTTAACAGAGAATATTGTTTTGACATTATGAGAGTGTCTTAATTGTGGAAGGCTGCTAAGAACTGCAAACTGTCTACCCTGATACTCAGCCTGGACACCCAGAGCCAAAACCATGCCTACCGTCTACGTTACTGTGACTTTCTACTCCTCTGTCCTCATCAGCATGACTTTCTTTTTCCAGGTCTTCTGCCCAGGCAAATGGCTTGATCATTCATTACAGGAACTTCCCAAAAGACCCATCACTTCTTCAACGGAAAACGTCAATGGAAAGTTTGCACCTAAGATTCTTTGAACCTTCTGCCTTGGTGTTTCCACCAATCCTGGACTGTTGTATCATGATCCTTACACAATTCTAAGCCCTATTTTCAAAGACCCACCTTAAATCATACTTCCAATTGTCAATAATTCTGTCCTTGCCTTCCCACACTCCAAGACAATACCAAAACTTTGTGAGATGGTGTCCACTCTTATTGAGGTAAACAATAAACTCAGATTTGTCTTATTAATAGTTCTTATTAATTGTCTAATTAATAGTTGGTGATATTTGGGGAGTCAGGTTTGACAGCTTGGGAATCTTGCATTGAGAGGAGAAGTCAACAGTTACACCTTTAAATCATCAACATCACTTAAATGTGAAGATGGCCCTAGGCTGATTTCTTTCAAATTGGATATTATAGAAAGGCACAAAGGTTGGTGCCAGAATATTGTCTTAGTTGTCAGGATAGATTAAAATTCCATAACCAGTCCACAAGATGCCAGAATTCCGTTATTCTTCAAAAATCCAAGAACTCACATGGGTCATTACCATGTCCACATTTGAATGAGCCACATAAAAAAGGCAAGATAATCTTACAAAGTGTTGTTGCACTAGTGGAGTACATTAACTCTAAATCTGAAAACATAGATCTCTATGTTGTAAGATAGTCTTAAGCAAGGAACTGTTTTCATATATAGCTATTACGGGAACGCAAATATGGTAACATATTTCATTTTGGAAGAACAGAAAAGATATATATGAGCTACCACAAGTTTTCCAATATCTGTCTTTAAAGCTTCTAAGAGCTGATGTGAGCAAATTAAGAGAGAAAATATTTGAGTTTGTTGTTTTTTCTCTTATTCAGCTTAACGATAATTTTTAGTATTTTGTATTCAAGACGCCACTAGAGGACGCTAAAGCCCACCTTAAATCCAGAAGATAGTTTCAACACACACAGTTATATACAAGCTGCCGAGAAGCAGAAGAAAAAAACTAGTCATGGGCTCATGAACATACACTAGAAAAAGATAATTCATACAAAGGCATAAAATCTATCCTGTGTTTACTTAATTGTTTGAAAGAATCAAGTTTTATTCCTCTAACATAGTAGCATTTTTCTTCCTGGGAATGAATAGGTGCATACCATAATAGCCACTTGTCTTCAACGTGAGTGATTTTTGCAGGTACTAATGTGCAAGTAATTTGTTTTCCAGTGTTGACTCAATTATTAGAGCTTCTAAGCAGGAATTTTATAGTAAAGAAATGCAATTTATAAGAAATAGTGAATTTGAGTGAGGCTGAAACTCAGTTGCATTGATCAGCGTAAGAAACAACGCTGCACAGAATCTTTTACAAACGTGTGTCTGCAGAGCGTACGCAGAGCGTCCCTGGTTCTCTTGGCCCATGGTGTTTGACCACGGCAGCTCCACCCCTCATTGGTGTTCCCGCTGGCCTGGCTGCTGCCCGAGAGGGGCAGGGACTGTGGCTCTCTTGGCCATGGTTATCTCCCCATCACCTACTTTAGTGGGTCATTAAAGTGTCCCTGGTTTGACAGTGCCAGGGATAGAATAGATGCTCAACACGTATTCACGAAAGACGTTTTACTTAGGAGGAAGAAGTCACGTTTATTGTTATAAATTCGGCGGCTTATTCGAAACAGAAATACAAATTAAGTAAAAGTCCTGAGTTCCACAGTTGTCTCGATGCCAAAGTAGAGACAAGGAATTAGCACAAGTACAAGTGGAAAGCACCAATTCATCAGCGGCAGGAAGTAGAAGCCAGAGGCATCCACAAGAGCGGGACGAGCCTCCGGGGAATTAGCAGCAATCCTGAAGAAGATATTAAACTTCCCACAGGGCATGAAATGGGTATTCAAGCCAATCTGATTAAAATCTTCCAGGATCAAAAGACCCCAGCAGACTCAAAGTTGTTACATAAGCATTTTAAGATAGAGACCAGGCAGAGAAGTGGGCAGCTGAAACACAACAAATGACAGAAAGGCTCGGAGTGAGTTAGCTCGGGAGCCTCACGATGCTGAAGGAAAAGAAATCAGCCTCAGGCAAAGGAGAAAGCAGCCGGGGAAGATAGAGCCCCGAGAAATAAACTTTGCAAGCACATCTGCCTCGTGAGGCGGTCAGGTGAACGGTCCCTGAATGAGGCTGATAAGGTCGAGAGTGGGCACTAATGGGTCGTGGCTCCAGAGTCTCTAAAATACAAATGCCTAGATTTTTCTGGCAAGATAAAGGTCCATTTCATGAGTGAGCAGCCGTGTTAATAAGGAGAGAAAAATTATGCTGCCTTTGATCTCTTTTGTTGTTTCTATCATCCAATCACTCCTCCTCCTGTTAAGGTTGATTCTATTTCTGAGGGCATTTGTTTTCATCATCTGGCAAAAATGTCTGAATTTTTACATTTATTAGTATACTTGGTTTTTGTCATAATACATCCAGAAATAAGTGAAACCCCACAAGTTCATGTGATGGCTCACGAGCCTTCATTTCTCTGGAGGTGCCCCTGGTTTCTTTATGGAAGCATCACCCTTCTTCTGGCTGGACCAGAACCCGGGGGAGATCTTTCCATAGCATCCATTCCCGATTTACAAGCTCACTAATCACAATACATCAAATGAAATAGATTCACTCATCAAATGTCTACTGAGTGTCTGCTATATGCTGCAGATAGAGAAATAAATAAGCCCAGAGCCCTATCCTCAAGGAACTCAGGTGTAGTAGAAGAGAAAGAAAACTAGTGATTACAAGATACCGTGGTAAGTATTGAAATTGACGTTCACATGGTCTAAAGCTTTGGGCTGCGCGCTATAATTATTAGTTACGAGTCCATTCAGAGGCAAGAAAACCCAACCAACACTCACCTGAACAAAAAGGAGTTTGTCTCAGACAAGGTAGAGGTGGGCACTCCAGGACTGGTGCAGGAGCTCCATGATGCCACCAGGGACCCAGGCGTTTCTATTTTTCCCTCTACCATCCTTACCTTGGAGGCATTTGCCTCCACGATCATTGCCTTATGGTGGCAAAATGGCTGCTACACCTCAAGACATCACATCTCTCCTTGTTCTAGGCGGGGAGAAGCAGGCAGAATGAAGGGCAAAATGAGTCATGCTAGCCCATTCTGTCTCTCTATCAAGAAAGCAAAAAATTTTTCCAGAGGCCCCAGCATGTATATGTTCTCTTATAGCGCATCCATCAGAGCCAAGTCACAAGTCCACCCTGTTTGGAAGGGGGCTGATGAGAAGAAGGCTTGGGATAGAAATTAGGCTAGCCAACCCGCAGTGTAGGACACACCAGTGCATTTCACAGCTCTGTATTTTCTCTGTCACCCACTCGAGCAGCCACTGTCCTCTCTAGGTAATCTGAATGCTGGCAGGAAAGGCTAGGGGACGATCCCTGGATGTGCCTATGAGTATTGCTCTTCCAAAACAGTCCCCTGGAACAAGATGATGAACAAGGAAGTTCATCTTTTAGAGAATTTCTCCCTGTTTACATTAAGTCTTTAAGTGTTGAACTGGAAATTTAAAGGAGAGTCACTGTGTCTCCCTAAGCAGGTTTACCTTCCCCCCTTTGGAGTTCAGTATCTTTTTTAGACTGCAGGGGACTCCGTAGCCCCAACTCCATTTTCAGGTGAGGTGGCTGAAACTTCACTCCTCACTGGTGTCCCCACCGCCGCTTCACAAGAGGACCCTCTTCCTCAGCTCTCTGGGGATGCCAACTGTTCCCCTACTTACTGTCAAATAAGGGAATGGCATTCATTAGGCACTCACTGTGTGCCAGGCACTGTCTTAAGCTCTTTCAGTCTTTCAACAACCACCTTATGAGAGGTACTAAGATGCATAAAAATTAAGTCACTTGTCCAAGGCTGCACGGCCAGTAAGTAGTGGAGTGGGGATTCAGACGGCAGCTGACCTCTCACTGGGCCCTGGGCAGGCGCTCTTGGTAGTAAATCACCTCTCTTCATCTAGCGGGAAATTATACTCTCAGAAACTCTTCAGGGTACAGACATGAGGCCCCTGAAGCTAGCTCTGTCGCCTTAGAAAGGTGCATGGTTAATAATAATTCAGGAATATAAGACAGTTTAAGATTTTAATTGCTCATTCGTTCATTCAATAAATATTTATTGAACTCCTATTATGTGCCAGGTTCTACTCCAGGGCCTGGGGATTCAACTGTGAGCAAGACAGCATGGTCCCTCCCATCAGGGTTTATAGTCTCTAGAGAAGACAAGCAAATAAATGAAATTTGATGAGATATAATAGGAAAAAATCAAGGTACTATAAAAGTACATTACAGGAAGCTGGTTCCTATTTTGGAGGAGGAGGTGGGGAGCTTGTCACTTCTAGGAGGAAGTGATATTTAAGCCCTCTGAAGGTTTGAAATTAGCCAGACAAAGAAGCTGTTGATGAGAAAGAGGGTTCCAAGCAGAGAGAGAGAGAGAGTGTGTGTGTGTGTGTGTGTGTGTTGGTGTACATATAGAGTCATGAAAACCTGGTTTATTGGAGAATTAGAATGAGTTGCAGGGGCCGGCCTGGTGGCATAGTCGTTAAGTTCACGCGCCCTGCTTCGGTGGCCCAGGGTTTGCGGGTTTGGATCCCAGGCACCGACCGACACACTGCTTGTTGAGCCATGCTGTGGCTGCGTCCCATATAAAGTAGAGGAAAATGGGCACAGATGTTAGCCCAGGGCCAATCTTCCTCAGCAAAAAAAATAAATAAATAAAAAGGAGGAGGATTGGCATCAGATGTTAGCTGAGGGCTAATCTTCCTCACGAAAAAGAAAAAGAAAAAAGAAAAGAAAGAATGAGTTACAAAAGCCCTGGGGTTAAAGTTCAAGGAGAAAAATAGAAGAGTGAGCAGAAGAGTCATGAAGAGCTCTGTAAACTTCTAAGCCAGCTTAAGGTCAAATATTTTATTTATGGATTTACTGTTTTACCATTAGAATCACAATGGCAGCAGTAAAGAAACCATAATATAGCTCATGTCATTCCTGTTCCAAATTAGCTTGTTAACTTCATGGTACATTGATTATTTTAAAATGAGATGTTTTTCCTCATTAACTTTAAAATGTTTGGAAAATAATTGTGTAACATTTGTAAACTTTTCTTAGCTTTATGATGGGGGAGTAGGTGAGCATCTATGTTACCTGACAACACTCTTTGGTCTTATTTCTCCTTGTTTCTTGATTCCCATGAAAGACATATGCCTCAGCTCTTCTACTCTATTCAGAGGCCACCCCCAAGGGTGACTTCCACAAACCAGATTAAAGCTCCTCCCAGAATATGGGATTCTAGGCATTATCTTCAGAGTGATACAAAGATTGCTGCACAGTCTCTCCACCTCCTCTCCTGGTCCCTTCTCTGGCCTCTAGGCATCTGTGCCAATTGTGTGAGCTGTGCTGGAGGCCAGTGAGCAAACGACTCATTGCTCTGCTAAATCCTGGATATGGAATGTAGGGAGTCTCAACATATAGGAGAGATGGGGAGATGGGTAAGGGGGCAGAGCTGCCTTGGGGAGAAACCAAGAGAGATGGAGGTACAATCCCTGAGTTGTGTGGATATATGCTCTCTAGAAAGTGGGGTGAATGTAGTGCCCAATCCTGGGGACATGTGACCCCTGTGTAGTCAGGAGAAACAGCCCCATCCTAGGTAACCAGGGCCTCAGGGCTGTCTATTCATAGGCAGAGTAGAGGATGTCACAATCCTGAGGGATTCATTCATTCAACAAATATGCCATGGGAACACAGCAGTGAACAAAATAGACAAAAATCCCTGCCTTCATGAAGCTTATATTCTGGTGCTGCTGATAGATTCCAGTAAAATGTGTAAAAAAGAATATTTCATGACCAAATTGGGTTTATTCCAAAATCATGATTTTGAATTTTGGTCTTACATGGAAAAATCAGTCATTGTAATTCACTACATTAACAGAATTCAAGAGAAAAATCACATATCATCTCAATATTTGCAGAAAAACACTTGATAAAATTCAACATCCATTCACGATTTTAAAAAACAAACACTCTGAGCAAACTTGGACTATAAGGAAACTTTCTTAACTCAATAAAGGATATTTACAAAACATCCTTTGATGAATGTCATAATTAACGGTAAAATGTTGAAAGTTTTCTTTTCAAGATCTATAACAAGACAAAGATTTTATTACCACTTTTATTCAACATACACCATTGAAGGATCTGAAGGTCCTAGCTGGTGCTGTATGAAAAGAAAAACAAATAAATTGCATAATTATAGGAAGTGAAGAAATAAACCATCATTATTCACAGATGACATAATTATGTAAGTGGAAAATTGGAAAGAAACTATACCCAAATTAAAAGAATTAATAAATGGGTTTAGCAAAGTTACTGAAAACAATATGTTAAAATCTATTTAAATTTTATATACTGGTAACAAAAAATCAAATAAAAAGATACAATTTATAATAACTTCAAACATATCGAATATTGGGGCCAGCCCCATGTCATAGTGGTTAAGGTTTGGCGCGCTTCACTTCGGCAGCCCAGGTTCGCCAGTTGGGATCCTGGGCGCAGACCTACACCACTCATCAGCCATGCTGTGGCAGCAACCCACATACAAAATAGAGGAAGATTGACACAGATGTTAGCTTAGAGCTAATCTTCCACAAGCAAAAAAAAGGAGGATTGGCAGCAGATGTTAGCTCAGGGCAAATCTTCCTCAGGAAAAAAAAATCAAGTATCAAAGAATAAATCTAACAAAGAATATGCAAGACCTCAATGCAAAAAACTATAAAACATTATTAAGACAAATAAAATAATATCTAAATGATTGATGGGAAATACCATATTCATGGATTAGAGGAATCAAAATTGTGAGGAATAATTCTTCCCAGATGAATCTATATATTTAATGCAAACCCCCTTTGATGGCGCTTTTTTAATATTTTTTTTTTGGTGAGGAAGATTGGCCCTGAGCTAACATCTGTTGCCAGTTTTACTCTTTTTGCTTGAGAGAGATTGTCCCTGAGCTACCACCTGTGCCAGTCTTCCTCTATTTTGTATATGGGACACTTCCACAGCATGGCTTGATGGGCAGTGTGTAGGTCCGCACTCAGGATCCAAATCCATGAACCCCGGCCCACCAAAGCGGAACAGGGGAACTTAACCACTGTGTCACCAGGCTGGCCCTCTTTTTTTGGTAATGAAACTAAACAAGCCGATTCTAAATTTCATTAGAAATCCAAGGGTCAAGAATGGTCAAGAAGATTTTTTAAGAAGAAGAACAAAGCCGGATTTCTGATTATCAAGTCTGTGAAGCTGCAGAAGATAGGACATTGGCACAAGTTCAGACAATGGCACAAGGAGAGACAAATAGGCCAAGGAAATAGAAAGAGAGCCAAATAGACAGTCGCACATGGACACTAGATATGTGATAAAGATGGTATTATAGAGCAGTGGTGAAAATGAGAATCTCATCAATAAATAATACTGGGACAATAAATATCCATAGAGAAAAAAAGAAACTTGACCCCTACCTTACACCATAAACAGATATGAATTCCAGATTTTTTTCAGTCATAAATGTGAAAGAAAAAATGAAAGAACTTCAAGAAGATATAATAGGGGAATATCTTCATGAATTTAGAGTAGGGAAAGGCTTTAAAAAGCAGACATAAAAATGCAAACTATAAAGAAACCATAAAAGCACAAATCACATATTTAATTACATTGAAATTAGTACCTTTTGTTCACCAAAAGACACCTTTAAGAGTGCAAAGGGGGGCTGGCCCAGTGGCATAGTGGTTAAGTTCATGTGCTCTGCTTTGGCAGCCCAGGGTTCATAGGTTTGGATTCCAGGTGCAGACCTACACACTGTTCATCAAGCCATGCTGTGGCAGTGTCCCATATACAAAACAGAGGAAAATTGGCACAGATGTTAGCTCAGGGACAATCTTCCCCAAGCAAAACAAAGAGTGAAAAGGGAAGCCCAGAGTAGAAGAAAATATTTACAACACAAACAAGAGTTAAAAGGTTATCTCAAATATATAACATCTACAAATTAATAAGAAAGATAAACAATCCAGTAGAAAAATGAATAAGAGCAAATCACAAAAGAGGCTATTCCAATAGCCAATAAATTCTTCTATGATATTAAAATTTCTCAAAAACAAAAGCAAAAGACAAGAGAGAAAAGTGGAGGCCTTGTGGCAAACAGAGAGTGAGGAGGGAAGGGAACAGGCTGGGCCAGCCCTTAGGCTAAAAGATCTTGGGTGATATGCATTGAGCTCCACTATTTTTAACTGAGATTCTTGGGACCAGCCCTGTTGATAGAAAGTTCATCAGTTTTCTGTGGGTCTGTGGATTTTCATTCCATCTTTCCCGTTTCTGAACACCAACTCTGCCCTCAGCCATCGAGCCCAATTCCTCTCTGTTGTTTGCTAAGTGTGATCATCCTGAAGGAGGCTGAAGGCTGTTTTTTCCCCATTAGATGTGCCTTTTGGGGCTGAACAGAGATCCGCAGTTGATTTGTTAGCTGGTGGAAAGGAAGTGTGGAAAATGTAAATTGCAAATTGAATTTTTCCTGAAGGGACAGCTATTGGCTTGCATATTCGAGTAATCGGTTATGATGTTGTCAAATAAAATCACTCACATCAGTGGCCATCTAAAAATAGCAAATACAGATGACCTCAGACACTCTTAACCTCTTAAAAACACTTGCTAGTGGCTTCAGGTAGATCTCCAATGAGAAAAACTTGCAAAAAGATTTGACCTGAAATCAATGATGAAATTCTCTGCCGCATTTTAAGAGTAACTCTGTAGGAAGAAAGCAATCAGTATAGTTATTCGTTTAATCACTTCTCAGAAAGTGAGCTGAATTCTTCATTTGGGGTGAAAGAATCCATTTGAAAATTTTACTTTGCAATAGATTTTACCCCAAATGGCCCCAGAAGCACTATAGGTATGTGGTAGTCTGTACCTAAATATTTTAACTCCAGCTATAACTTTATATATAGGGTCTATCGATGAAGTGGAAGGAAGCATTATGCATATTATAATAATAAATAAGAATGCAACCCAGTGAGTCTTTGGAAGATTCATAATAATGTTGTGGAAGCTCCTACACATTTATATATTTCAAAATTTCTTCTTTAAAGTAGATCGGAATTTTTTTTTTTTAATTTATAAAGACTAATTTTGAGTATGGTTCAACTGTACTCCATTCTAGAAAATCAATTTTTATGCATTACCCATTATTCACATTAATATATCATAACCTCTATAACTTTGGACACTGATTTATTCATTTTATTTGACAGTAAAAAATAAAGCAACCTAAAATAAAATCAGCATTGCCTTGGTGAAATGTTCTATTAATCTTTAAAGTTTGAAAATGAATGCCACAGGAAAATGCCAAACGATAGAAAATTTATTAGGATAATGGAAGAAAATTTAAAGTACTCTCCTAAATGCTCAGAACTGGGCTATACCCGTGCAACCACCTTTGAGGGGAAACTTTAAATGAGGTATTGAGTTACAAGTGTGTTTGAGTTAACATAACTGGAGAAAATGTAGAAAATTCTTTGGAGAAAATGTAGAAAATTCTTTGCCCTAATTCCAGAGAATATTGTATATAGTGGTAAGTGAAAATGCTGACATGATAGCACTTTTTTCACATTAGTTGACACCCATGAAGTTGATAGCAACGTATATATGATTCATAATAGTCCATTACTCAGACCCCCCTCTGCAGAGAGACCTGTAGGACTGTTCCTTGGTAGGTCTGGCTTCACGGGCATGTGACACGTGCAGTCAAGCAGGACCCTGAGCTGAAAAAGGCCTCGCACTTGGTTTAATGTTCCACTGTTGCCGTCTTGAAATTACCAGTAATTTTTGAAGGAGAGGTCCTGCAGTTTCATTTTGTAGTGGGCCCCACAAATTATGTAACTGAGCCTCTTCCTCCATGTGAAATCTGAACTGTGACGTGGGCCACACTTGTTGTCCCCCTATTCCTTAAATATTAAGGAAAATAGTTTGGGCCTTGGTCAAACTTGTACAGAAACCAATAATTCTCTCTTTCAACCATTTTCTCTTCCTCTCTCCCTCTTCCTTAACATTGACTGTTGTCTACATATATGTAGGTCTATTATTACTGGGCTCTTTAGTCTGTCCCATTGATCTATCCTTGTGCCATAACACAATGTTTTAACTACTACAGCTGTATGATAAATCTTGATATATGACTGTGCAAGACCCCATCTTCTTCAGAAGTGTCTTGGTCATTCTTGGTCATTTACTCTTCCATATAAATTTTAAAATCAGCTTGTTGTGTCATTGAGATTTTAGGAGAATTAAAATCATGTGACGGATTTGATGATCTGAGGACAGATTAAAATCAGTCAAGGAGAGAAGCACATAGGGCAGAGTCCAGGATTTACCAAACACGGAGCTTCTGTTGTCCTCTCCCCATGGAGTCATGGATGAGTTACTTTCCCAGTTTCAACGTGTGACAATGTGCACAGAGTATTGTCAAGCAGAGAATCTCACCTGAGTCTGGTGTCCAGTTTTTCCTGGGGCTCCATTACATTGGCATACTGATTGCCTACATGGCTGATTTCAGTGTCCAGTCTCCAGTCCCTCCAGGCATGACCCAAAGCCCCCATCCGAAATCACATTGTTGGTCTTTCTGATGCAGCCAGCCTCCACCCTAAATCTATTGTTAGACTATCCAGTCATCCAAAGCTCCCAGGCAAACAAAGACACTCTTACTAGGCATGACATTCCAAAGGCTTAGAGAAGCCAAGAAGCCAAGGATGAAGGCTAGACCTCTTTGAGGGCAAGTTTAAGATCTTTACTACGTATGAAGTGAAAAATATAATTTTATTTTCTCATGTCCAATCAGCTTTGTATTCCTGGAATGAATTCGACTTGATAAAAAATTATTTACTTTTTTATAGATTATGGAATTTGGTTTTATAAAATTTTTTTAGGCTATTTATACCAATGTTCGTGAATGAGATTAGACTGTAATTTTTCTATTTAATATTGTTGTAGGGGAGGCAGAACTTTACCTCTACCCTCTTAGGGTTTCTGGCTGGGCCTGAGAATTAAATTGACATAAGACAGATTAACAGAAGAAAAGCATACAGATTTTTACATGTACATGGGAGCCCCCATAGAAAAATGAAGACCCAAAGAAGTGACTAGGCCTAAGTGTTTATATACTAGGTTGCACAAAGAGTAGCCATTGTGGAAAAGTAACTAAAATATATGGAGAGACTAAAGGAAGATGAGAGTTATTAACAAGGTCTATTTGTGCAGATTTCTTACTGCCTTGACTCCCCATCTCTGGTGATAAGAATGTTTCTTCCTCTTGGAACAGGGAGGGCACCTTTCACAAGGGAATTTTTGTCTTCTGCCTTTAGGGATAAAAAGGACAGTCAGAGTGTCTTTTTTGTATCTGCTGTTTTTGTAAGTGTCTTTAGCTCAAAATTATCCTTAAACCAAAGGGCATATTTTGCGGTGTTGTATTCTGCCACCTTTCACTGCCCTTGTCTAGTTTTGGTATCAAGATTATGCAAACCTCATAAAATGAATTGGGGAATGTTCCCTCTTTTTCTATAATCTAAAAGAGGCTTTGTAAAATTGGAATTATCATTTATTGGTAGAACTTGTCCTTATTTGTTAGAATGTGTTAACATTTTTCTTAAAACTAAAAAGTGAGTGTTGAATTTCATCTAACACTTTTTTCTTACATCTATTAAGATTAGCATATGATTTTTCTCTTTATAATGTTAATGTTGTAATAGGTTTCTAATGTTGAACATTTAATATTTTTTGTTTTTGTATGTTCCTGGATTTGATTTGCAAACATTTTTTGAAATAACATTCATAAGTATAATTGGCCTACAATTTTTATCTTGAATTTCTCTCATGTTATTATGAAGATTATACTAAATGTACAAAATAAGATAAAGAAATTTCCCTCTTTTTTTTATAACAGTTTATGTAAAATAAAGATTCTATGTTCCTTAAAGGTTTAGTAAAATTCATTTGAAAAAGCCTCTGGACCTGATACCTTTTTGGGAGGGAAAGGTTTGTCTACCAATCTATCATTAATAGATATTGGTATTTTTGCATTTAAAAACTATGTTTCTTGAGTCAGGTGTTAGTTATTTACATTTTTCTCAAAAATACCTATTTCATCTGTGTTTTCAAAATTATTGTCATAACTTGCTTATTTTATTCTCCTATAATTTACTCTTGTTCATGCCTCATATTGTTTACTTATACCTTCCGTCTTTTTTCTTGATCAACACTGCCAGAATTTTTAGTCTTTTCAAATAACCCCTTTTGTGTTAATTATCTCTTTAGGTTTTTTAATTTCATTAATTTATTAATTTATCATTATTATTTCCTGTATTTTACCATCTTTGGGATTATTGGGGGTTTTGTTCTAGCTAATTGAGTTGTAATCTTAGGTCATTAATTTTCTATCTTCTTATTTCTATTATAGATATGTTTAAATCTATTAATACCCAAATACTACTTTTGCTATATTCCACAAATTTTGACACCTATTTATCAGCAACAAGTGCAAATCCCCTGACTCACAAACATATGTGTGCGTTTGAGCGTCAGCAAGGAGGGCAGTTGGACTGGACCCCATGCAAGAGAGTTAGGGAGGAAATGGGTCAGATCATGTAGAGTTTGTAGGCTGTTGTAAGGACTTTGGCTGCCATTCTGAGTGAGATGGGAAAGCACGGAAGGATTTTGAGCAGTGAAAAGACATGATCTGACTCATTTTAACAGGACCATTCTGAACATATTAATTACATATATGAATTTTACAATAAAAACTAATCAAGATAGAAAAAAATTAGATCTGCAATTTTGTCAAATAGATTTATAACAGTGTTTTCAAAATCATGTACTCTATATATGCAATAAACCTCTATTGATAGGATGACTATGTAGCTTTCCTTCCAAATGGGACACCTCTGAAAACGAAAGAAGACACTGTTAGTAATTAGGCCAGGAAACCAGGTGCACACAAGGACTGCCCCAGGCACATCTGGATATATGGTCACCCTATCTATTGAACATTTACTGTCACCTACCGTATGCCAGTCCCTCCGCTAGGACACAGAGCTTCATCTGAGAATAAGACAGTGTCCTTGGGGAAGACAAATCATTTCAATACAATGTGATCAGTGCCATGGAGAATAACAGAGAGAACAAGCCAAGCAGTCCTTTCGTCTTCACAGGACTATTTATGAAGAAGGATGTTTTTTAATTAAGGCAATACTAGCAGCAGCGTATCTTCAGATCTAGTAACATCTTCCAGCCAACCTTTTCCTTTTTTCAATGTATCTTGTTTGATTAATGCCACATTTATTGATAAACACTTAGGCTTTTTCAGTTTTAAATTATTGTTATATTGCTGTATTGGTTTCCTAGGACTGCCATAACAAAGTACTACAAACTCGGTGGTTTAAAATAACTGAAATCTATTCTCTCGCGTTCTGGAGGCTATAAGTCTGAAATCAAGATGTTAGCAGGGTTGCTTCCTTCTGAAGGCTTTGAGGGAAAAATCATTCTATGCTTCTCTGCTAGCTTCTGGTGATTGCTGGCAATTCTTGGCAACCGTTGGAGGTAGACACATACCTCCAATCTCTGCCTCTATCTTCACATCTTCTTCTCTGTGGGTCTCCCTGTGTCCTCTCTTCTTATAAGGACACCAGTCAAGGGATTCAAGGGCCAGTCTGAATCCAGGATGATATCATTCTGAGATCCTTAACTAATTACATCTATAAATTTCCAAAAGAGTCACATTCTGAGGTTCTAGATGGACATGAATTTTTAGGGGACACTATTCAATCCACTACAATTGCCTGAAATATGACAAAAAAATACCTTATATAATTCTAAGGTATAAAAGAAATAAATAGCTTTCCTAGATGAGACTTTTGAATTTCTTCATACTTTGTCCTGGATCTGAGGTAATAAAGTATATTTGAGGTGAAATTGCTTTAAAAAGCACTCAGTTGGAAAAAGAAGATGTGTCAGAGGCTAAAGCCACAGATAAGAGAATGTTACCAGCTGTAGATGGTGGCTTCTGGGGAGAACAATCGCTTAGCAGAGCATCCATCAAGCCTGCTGGATCGTTTAATGTGTAAATGTAAATAAGAATGACAAAGTCTCCATAAAGCATTTAGAAATGCTTACTCAACATTTATTCAATCTTGGGTTTCTGCTGAAACTACTAATTTTAATAACTTTGCTAGAGGCATAATAGAAAATAGCTTAGCACCAATAAGCATTTCACTAAAGTCGCCCCAAATCCTTTCGGCAGCAGATGATTTAGAGTGACTCATTGGCATGATTTCACCTTGCCAGTACTTGAGAAGTGAGTAGCTGTATTCTAATATTTAATGATATATTTAAAGATATAACTATACAAACCTCTGATTTTTGCCCCTGGCTCAGCACACTTCTCTGGAAACATTTTTCTTGGATTCCATAAGAGGTCTTCTAGTAGAAGAGGTAGACTTAAGAGCAGAGGTAGAAGAATGCGTGCCAATTACAAAATGATAGAATAGAGCAACATTTTTAAAACTTCTAATTTCAAGAGAGCTTCCAACAAAGGAAGCTCTGAAGCAGAAAACAGATGGGCATCTACTGGGGACACTTCAGAATGGAGACTCTTGGGATCATTTCCCCCTCTCTAAGATTCTGTGATGTTCCTGAGCTGGCGTGAAGTAAGCATTGCTGAGAAGCCAGCATGCACGTGGGAAGGTGACTTAGCAACATGGAGGGTAATGCATCTTGGAAATCCATACCCCAGGCCAAGAGGTGGCCCAGATAACAATAAGTCAGAGTAGCGTAATAGAAATATACCAGCTTTCTGAGCATGTAGATCTGAACCCCGGATCCTCCCTCTCTAGCTGTGTCTGTCTCTGTTCCTTCACATACCTCAACTAAAATTCAAATCAGATAAAATATGTAAAGTACCTGAATGACATGACAAATAGTAGCTGGTGTTACTCATAACTAGGAAAGAGAAAAGAAATTGTCGCATAAAGACAAAAATTCTAGTCGTAAATTAAAACCATTTACATAGGATGTATAAACTTTTAATACTTATGATGGTATCTTTTCTTTTCTCATACAGAAGAATTGTATCAACATAAACAATTATCATAACATGGGAGTTATTTGCACATATCAGCATGGCAACACACCTCAGCTGTGTACTGTACATGACAATACATGTTGCTCATGCTGCTGCTGAGAAATTCGGTGATCACTGGCCCCTCCTCCTCCATTTCACTTCCCAAACAAGAAAATATTTCATGTGCACTTGTGTGTTAAAGAAAATATTCTTTCTTTCTTTGGAAGAATGAAATACTTGGAAAAAATGCATTCCCATAATTTTAAAAAATTATCAGAATGCTCTCATTAGTATTCAGTTATTTTTGCCAGAGTGGGTCAAAAATCAGCTTTCTTACTGCAAGGCTTTATTGAAACAATATGAAATTGATGTCTGATTATCAAGTAATTCAGTTACCTTAGGCACTTCAAAAATAGCATAACATTCAGTGACTTGAAAAGGGCCAGTTTTCATAGATTGATGCTGTTGGGAGACAGTTCTCCATGGATCTTGTCAAGGCTGCTAGATTGTCTCTCAATGACTCTACACATCTTGCAAACAGAGGCACTGATTTCTTTTTGTTACAGACCATCTTTTCAAGGATGTTTGTATAGAGAACAACCTTGACACACAAAGATAGTGTTTTCCACTGGAGCAAAGGGCAGGCATGCCTGGTGTCCAATATAATAGATATAATGTCTCCCTTTGGAGCAAAGAACCGGACTGTTTGCTGCCCATTATAAAAAAATTCAGGTCAGAGTTCTTCTCCGGTAACACAACCTGCTGCATGTGAAGGTGTCATCTGGCCTTTTCCTGTTGCCCTGTGGAAGCTGGGGCTTAGGGGACTGGTGCACAAATGCTAATATTCTGGCTACTACTGTTGCTGTGAATAAGAAACTGTCCTTTGTCTCTGACCTGGGAGACTTGTGTCTCCTCCAGCATCCATGAGACTGCAGCAGGTGAACTGGTTAGCTTGTAAGTGGGTAAAATCCCTTTGCTGTTCTTGACACATACCTGACACTTTCAGTTGATCACTAACAGAAGGAACTAAGGAAAGGCACATAGTCTAATAAAGTGAGTGGGGACCTTGGGAAGTTCTTTTATTCATTTTGCAAAGTTCACATTAACAGAAATGTCTCGATTATTTCTCTCTCTTTGGTAGTGAAGGCCTTGGAAAAGGGCTGACAAGAAAGAGAAATTCATCATAAAGGAGAAAAAGCCTTGTTATAAAGAGCTCTTGGAACTTGTGATTTCAGGTCCTTGGATTCAAATTCTAGGTTGGCTAGTGGAGTCTTAGACCAGTCACTGAGCCTCTCGGAGGTTGAGCAAGGTCATCTTTAAGGTCCCTCTTCAAGTTTTAAAGTCTATGATCATCTGCTCTGAAAGATGTCATGGTTCCCTTAAGAGAAAGTTTGGCTATGCAATTTCAGCTTTGTGGAAAGCTATGCCTCAATTGGTTGCAGTTATGGTACCTAAGTTGTTAGAGCTCCTGTACTGCATATCAGACTTTGCAACTTACACATGCTAAGTACTAGGAACCCTTTTAGTGATTTGCAAATAATCCATGCTTTCAACATGAAGCCATGTACAGAGTTAGGTGCAAAACTGCCCCAGTAATCTAGCAACTACGAGATTTGGAAAAGGCCTTTATTTCTGAAGAGTAGTCTAGGTTAGTGGTTAAGAGTACACACTCTGCAGCCAAACCATAGGGCTTCCTAGCTTGGCTCAGCCACTTACTAGGTGGGCAATCTTGGGCAAATTACCTAACCTCTCTGTGCTTAAGTTTCCTGATGTATAAAGGGGAGATAATTATCATACCTAACTCACATAAAGCAACAAGAACACGACATGGTACAAAGTAATTGCTGAATCAGTGTTATTTTCATAAGATCATGTCACGGGAGATAATTTGTCCTAAAATGTTAAGGGAAACAAAGGCACAAATCAATAATTTTACTATGGTAGACCATTGATCCACTGATTACTTTCGCAAAAGTTTAATAGCCTAAGGGGATGAGGAAATAAACATTTTCTGCAGCCCCACCTGTAGCTGGGGGGATAGGGAGAGATGGATGAGACACCCAAGTCTGACCTCTTCCCTTCCCACTTTCTCAGCTACCTTACTTAAGTAAGGCAAGGTTAAATCTGGGGTATCTTACAGACTATCAAGAACAAAACACTTTCAATGAGCTTTGGATGAGTCAAGAGATTAAGCAAGTGCCTTTCCTTTCTCCATCTAAAACCATCCAAGAGGTTTTCTAGAGCAGCAGAGTGGGGTTGCCGCCCTCTCGTGGTTCTATCGACCATTACACCCTAGGGTCACACAGGATACCGGGCCACCTCCTATACTCCACTATTGTGTGATAAAAATACTAGTGGTGATAACTAGCAGGGCAGTTTGCAAAGCTCTTTCACATGTTTCTCACATGAGCCTCACAACGACACTGTGAGGGCATGAGGGAGGAAGGACATGTGATTTAAAGTCAGAATTCACTTGTTTGGTAATTCACCAAAAATGTACTAAGTACCCACTATGTGTCAGACACTGCCCGGATCTCCCAGTGGCCTCAGCTCTTTGGCTCTGAGTTAAGCCTCATCATCAGCAAGCCCATTCTTGTTTCTAACCAGTTTTTGGCCAAATAGCTTTGACTGAGAGGGGAATGAGGGTTGGGTGTCTACAAGCATGGGTGGGACTGGGGGTTTCTGCAGCATTCTGAAGATGATGCTTTCCTGCTAGACTTTTCTACTAGCCATGTGAGTGGATAAGGATGCATGACTCAGTGACACATTCTAGCATGCTTAGAGCAGACCAGTAAAGAGTAAGTGTGACAATTTGTGAAGTCGTGTGTATGTGTATGTAAAATCAATTACTTATTAAAAAAAAACCAGAGGCGTGCTTAACACTTCCTAGAACGTGGAATTTTTCTAAAACAAGGTTATCAGGTAGGGTGACATTTCATATCAACCCTTATAAATTCAAAGACATCAAAACCGTAGTACATGATATTTAGTCTAATGATAACCAGAATGTTATACCTGAAAACACATGAGAGACAATAATAGCTATCAGCAAATAAATAATGTGGAGGATTTGCTCTAAAATCAGCTCATAAAGTGAAAATCACCTATAGTAAAAATGTATCTTGAAAATACCTGCAATCACCCATACAGTATACTGATCATCCTGATTTTTTAAACAAAGAATGTATTTCATTTCTTTGTCAACGGTTGAGAAACTTTTAAAATCATTCGCATGTTCTTTCCTGGGGTTTCGGAACTCCTGCAGACGGTTTTCTGACTTGACTTCATCCAAGACATAAGTCCTAAGATGAGTAATAGTGAGGCATGTCCATTTAAGGGTGTTCATTTAATGTAACAAACTTGAAACGTATGCATGACATGATTTCATTGTACCTTTAAATACTTTCATTATAAAACAAGAGAAGATGAAACATAAGCCAAGGCATGGAATTTAATAAACAGAGGTAAAATAAACTTAAGGAAAGGAGGAACAGAAAAGCAATAAGGCTAAAGAGAGATATTAATGAATTAGAAAACAGAAAATCAGTTGAATTAATAAGTGCAAGAGGTGGTTTTCGAAATAATAGAAAAAAATGGAAAAATCCCTAGTGGTCACCAATCCGTAGAAGGTAAGCTCCACGAGAACCCCGTGCCTGGTACATAATGGGCACATAAGTGTTGTTTAAATGAATGATTGGATTAAGAAAGTAGGAGATTGGAAAACAATTTGGCTTTTTTTTTTTTTTTTTGTAATATTGACATTTGCTTATTCTTTGCACATTTAGGGGAGAGAAAGAATGGGAACCAGTGAGATATTTAAGGGCTAAGACTAATGGTGGCATGCATTGCTTCTCCCCATATCCCAGGGGCCAGAGCTGTTACTTAACTCTTCCTAGAAGCAGAGGGAGCTGGGAAAGGCATTCATCCTGCACCCAGGAGGAAAAGGAAATGATTTGGTTTCTCTGCAACAGACAATGCCTGGAGATTATCTTCTCTCCCTCTCCTCTCTCAACATGGTCTGTCCCTCTATTTGGCCTTTACCACTTGATGTTGTGTGCATCCTTTCATGGCTTATCTTTTCCAACCAGACGGTAAGATCCGGGAGAAGAGAAATCACATCTTTATACCCAGCATGGGGCTCTGCTTGCTGGTAAATTCCTCACACCTACAGAGTGCATTTCAACGTACAGAGTGTCTTCACAGATTATCTCATTGTTCATTGCTGATGTGGAGGACCAATATTTCTGACTTTATGATATACAAATGTTTGGATGAGCTGCAGAAGCTTGAGCAAAGTAAATGTTTCCATTCCATCCAGTTCGTCCAGGCCCACACAGACATAACATCTCTCTTTCCCTCCTAAAATAAACTCTACTGGGTCATGCTGTATTTTTTTTTTTGTTACTGCTGGCATTTTATTTAAATGTTTTTATCCATATTCATAAGTGAGATAGTGGTTTCCTTTTTTTGTGCTATCTTTTCTACGTTTTGTGTCAGGGTTAGACTAGTTGGAAACGAATGACCCCAGATGGCAAAGCCACACGTAAGAGTCCTAATCCCTAAGTCTCTGCTTGGAGGACAGCTGCCGAGAGAGCAGCCTGACCCAAATTGGACTGTGGCATGATGGAGAAACAGACTTTTATTTTGGTGAGCCACTGAAATTTTGGGGTTCTTGTTACAGCAGCAAGCATTGCGTTTCCTGACTCATACATCCTTTTCATTTCAGGTCCTGCCATCATCCTAGGAGACTTCTCTGTCCACATGGATGACCCTTCCAAAGCCTTAGCCTCACAGTTCCCCTTAACTTCATTACCCATCATAACCTCATTTCCTTTACTGACATTAATGACAATCCTAGAGCTTTTCATTCCCTAGAGCGTCTACTCCTCAACAACTATAAATTCCAACAGCCACTCTCTTCCACAACCTCCTTTCCCTGCAATGCAGCCATTTCCTTGTTCTTCAACTCACTCGAGATCTCTTACCCGCTTTTCTGTTATCTCCTTCCTGCCTTCACTTCCTTCCCTTCCCATCTGTATTAGTCAACTCGGGCTGCCAAAACAAAATACCACAGACTAGGTGGTTTAAACAACAGAATTTTGTTTTCTCACAGTTTCGAAGGATAGAAGTCAAAGGTCAAAGTTTTGGCCAATGCAGTTTCTGGTGAGAGCCTGCTTTCTGGCTTGTGGACAGCCACCTTCTCCCTCTGTCCTCATGTGGCCTTTTCGTAGTGTGTATGCGTGGGGAGAGGGAGAGCTCTCTAGACTCTCTTCCTATAAGGACACTAATCTTATCAGATCAGGGCCCCACCCTTATAAGCTCATTAAACCTTGATTGCTTCCTTAGAGGCTCCATCTCCAAAGGCCACACTGGGGGTTAGGGTTCAACATACCAATTTTAGGGGGACACAAACATTCAGTTCATAACACCATCTCTTCTCAATGATCTGTCAGCTCAGTCACTCTTGGGCTAACTAGAACCCTGACTCCTTTGACTATTTGTCTTTTCATCATACCAGTCTGGAGAAACTAAACTAAAGTGGATCAACCCTAGGGTCCGCTTTCTCTGCTCTTACACCTACCCCGCTGGGTATTGCTGGGGGATAAAAATCACACCACTGCGTAGACATGTTGTTGTCTTCAACCTGATAACTCTTTACATTTCCCTAGTTATCTCTTTCTCTTATTTCCCCCGAAGGGGTCCAGAATATGCCACTGTGGCATAAAAATTATTTTGAGCTGAAGGCATTTGAGAACAAACAGATGCAAGAAAAGAGTTTTTTCTGAACTCTCCTTATCTGCCTGAAAGCAGGGCCTTCCAGAAGAACTCTATTGTCATAAATTCCCTTCCTGGGGATAGGACTGACTCGTATCACCAGAGATGGAAAGTCAGCACCAGGATAAGCAATCAGCTAAACAGACATGGTCACAAAGCTACCATATCTTCCATCTGCTCTCCTAAGGACCCATTTGTCTTTCCTAAAAGTCATTTGTTTTCCCATAAGTGCCCTTCTGCGTCTTCTCTTCTCCTATTAAGATGGTATATAAGCCTCCAATTCTAACCATCTCCTTGAGTCACATTTTTCTGTGAACTTTTGTGTGTATATGTGAATAACAATCTCTCTTTTCTCTTACTAATCTGTCTTTTTGTCAGTTTAATTTGCAGGACCCAATAGACAGAACCTGAGAGGGTAGAGGAAGTTTTCTCTCCCTGACACCCACAACAACTACTTCACATCTTCTCCACTTTCTTTAAGCTCCTCCCCAATCTATCACTTCCCCTCACTCTCATCAAATGACCTCCTTTTCTATTTACTGAGAACGTGAAATCTTCAGGTAAAGATTCCCTCAACTTCCCGCCCAGTACTCCAAATCCTAATTGTATCCACACCCATCCTTTTCTCCTTCTCTCTTCTCTGAATGGAAGAGATGTCCCTCCTGTCTCCCCTATGCACTCATTTCCTTCCTTCCTTCCTTCCTTCCTTCCTTCCTTCCCTCCTGCCTGCCTGCCTGCCTTCCTTCCTTCTTTCCTCCCTCCCTCCCTCCCTGCCTCCCTTCCATTGTCCCTTCCTCCTGTCTCATGCCTTTGCTTCATTCTTTATGCCCTGACTTAGCTAGATCTTCCTTCTCTCCTCTGCTGGCTTTTCCTCCCCAGCATTTAAATATGCCCAAACCTTCTAAATTTCAACAGCCCTTTCTTGATTCTGCATTCCCCCTGCATAGCTCAGGCTCTGTCTTTTGTTTTCCTTCTCTCACATCCAAATTTCTTGAAAGAGATGTCTGCACTTCCTTATTTCTCTTGCATTCCTCATCCCATTGCCATATGTTTTCCTCCTCCACTTAACTACTTGTGCCAAGGTCACCTGTTTCTAAATCCAGTGAACCTTTCCGGGCATTCTCTTCCTCGATCTCTCTAACATATCCAGCCCTGCCGGACACTGTCTCCTCTTCCTCATTTGGCATCAGTGACTCTATTCTCCTCCTCTGCTTTGGCTCTTCCCTCTTTGGCTCCTTCTTTTCTGGCTCCTGCTCTTCCAACTACTTAAATATTGCTGTATCCACTGTTCCACCCTCTTCTCTTCTCTTGCTACATAGTCTCTGATTTCTTTTATTTACTCTCATGGCTTGAACTACTAACTAAATGCTGACTGACCACCAAAATCTAAATCTCTGGCTCAGCCCTTTTTCTGAGCTCAAGGCATCTTCATCCATCTTTGTATTGGACATTCTTCTTGGATGCCCTACAGGCTACTCAAACTCAACATGTCCAAAACAAAACTCATTTTCTTCTCCATAGAACATATTCCCCATCTTGGAGAATGCACCACTCTTTACTGCACCACCCAAGCTATAAATCAGAAAGTAAATCTTTTTTTAAATTTTTTGTTTATTGCGGTAACATTGGAGAAAGTAAGTCTTGATGTTCTCTTCTACCTTCCTCCATCTAATGGGGCACCAATCTTGTCAACCCTAGCACCTAACATGTCCCAACTAGATCCCCTTCTCCATCTCTATTACCATATCTCAGTTCTGGCCTTCATCATCCCTTCCTAGGATTACTTTTATAGTACCCTAACTAGTCTGCTACTCGCTTCTCACTGCAGTCAGAAAGCTCTTTCTAAATTATGTAGTGGAAGAAAAATTGTTTTCCCTCTACGCATTTTAGGTTCACTGCCTGGGGCCCTACAAATTAGAGCGACAAAAGACAGATTAACAAGAGAAAAACAAACAAAGGTGTGCATTAACATGTTTATCATGCATATACATGAGAAGACTCAGTGATGAGTAACTCAAAGGAGTGATTAGAATTTGGGATCATATAGCATCTTAACAAAAGAACCATACACTTCTGGAGAAGTAACAAGATAAAGGAAAAGGACTTTGAGTTTCTAGGGCAGCAAATTGTGGGAAGGTAAATATATGGGAGAAAAAATGGAAGATAAGGGCAATTAGTAAAATTTGTTATGTAGATTCCTCTGGTGCTGTCTCTGGGCTGAAAAGGGTTTAGAGTTGTCTCCAGTGACTAACTTCTGTCTTTCCTCATAGGGAGGCAAGAGAGGACACCTTTACAAATTTATGTCTTGCTTTTATACATATAGGAGGAGGGCAGAGAGTTTTTCTGGTATCTGCTGCTTCTCAATTGCCTTCAGCTTAAAATAATCCTTATGCCAAAGTGGCATTTTTGGGGTGATGTATCTGCTACCTTTCAATTACAGATCTGTTCAGATCACTCAAGATGCTAAAATCATTCACATACTTACTTTGTAGCTTTCAGAATAAGGTTGAAAAGACTTGGGGTGGCACCCAGGACCCTGCATAATCTCACTTCTGCCTACCTTCCAGCTTCCCCTCTGTCGAGTTCCTACCTCCACCCATCCTCAACTCTACTTCTGGCAAAACCAAACTACTTGCAATTCACTGGATGCCCCACATTCTCTCCAGTCTCTCAGCCTTTACTCGTGCTATTCCCTCCACTTGGACTGGAATCACCTTCCTCCCACTCCGCTTCACCTTACAAACTCATTCTTTGAGGCTTGTCTTAGGATATCATATCCTTAGGAAAGCTTTTCTGGACACTCAGCACCACCATCCTTCTTTGTTCTACAGTGTTTTGTGTATATCTTTGTTATTACTCTCATGTGAGCCTGAAATGATTTGTCTGTCTGATTGGAATCAATGAAGTCCTAAAAGTTGTGCCTTTTTAATATCTCTAAAAACTTGTCCTACTCTTATATTGGGCCACTGCTTCCATTCCTGCCTTATCTATACCCAACCCATCTCAACATCAACATCACCACCAGAAACATCTTTTTCAGATGCAAGTTGAATTAATCTCCCTTCTCTGTTTCAAAATGGTCTTTTAGGGAGGGCTTAAATCAGAACTGGTTCAGAAAATGTTGCTTTAACCTATGAATAAATGAATGAGGTCAAAGATGGTTTCATAGAGTGAGATTTTTGCTAGGCCTTTTAGGATTAATAGACTATCAATCAATGGAAAATACTAGGGAGAACATTCTAGTAGCCTCTGAGTAAGCCATATTGGAATGCATTGTTTAGATGGAAGAATTGTGGGAGCAAACACTGGAAAAATTGCCTGGAGCCAATCTAAGGAGAATTTTGAATGCAGTCCTAAAGAGTTGCACCATTAAATGTGTTTTATGCAAGACGAAATTGAGTTCTGCATCTAATTTCCCTAGTTCAGACTAACACAGTTCAGGAAACTTAGACGGAAAGTGAACAGAATTATTTTTAATTATTCTTATTAGTTGACAGGTCATACACAGGGTCCCAGAAGATTGCCTGAAAACTCAATGTCACAGCAATGCCAGAAGAGAAGCCAAGAGAGACGTTGGGAGGGAAAGAGCCAAGGAGGCAGAGAGAAATAATTTCAAGAGCTGCAATTTTAATATCCTGATATGAAAATTACTGAGATATAGACTGACTTAGGGAAAATTTTTAAAAAGAGAACTATTCGTTACTCTAATATTTCACCAAAGCCAGTGCCTGTTTAAATGCTTAATGTTTAAATGTATATCAGTACTATGCTAAGATAATCATATTCTCAAAAAATAATTTAATCAATAAGAATAGGAAAAAAAATTAGAAAAAAGAGTTCCGTTATTTAAAAAGGAAAAAAATATGCTACAAAAATTTTGTCTCCAGAGAAAGTGATAGGTTGTTTAAGAGGATGCTCTGTTGTATAAAGGCTTGGTTATCAAATTCAAATGCTGCAGAGAAAGACTCTTTTATTCTCTGTGCCACAAAATAAATAGTTCTGCATTAGGGAAAGGTTCCTCTTAATGGGATGAATCATCTTTCATGCGCTAATAATTAAACCAGTAATTTTTAAGTTTTAAAGCTACTTGAAGAGTGAGAAGAGTTGAATTAGTGCAGTTTCTCTTATTATTATTAAAGGGTTTCTAAAACAATGGATTGAAAGTGGGAACACCTGGATTAAATTCCCAGGCCTCCAATGATTAAAGAGCTTCATGTCGCTGTATTATGTCAATCAATCAACAAATACGTCTTGCCATTAAAAAAAAAAACCTGAGGGGCCGGCCCGGTGGCGTAGTGGCTGAGTTTGAGCTTCTGTTTCGGCAGCCTGGGGTTTGCAGGTTCAAATCCTGATTGTGAACTGATGCACCACTCATCAAGCCACGCTGTGGTGGCATCTGACGTACAAAATAGAAGAAGATGGGAATGGATGTTAGCTCAGAGCCAATCTTCCTCACCAAAAAATAAATAAATAAATAATGAGTAACAAGGTGCTAATGATCCACATATTTTGCAAACCTAGTTTAAGGTCATATAATTATTTCTCAGGAGCATATTAAATATTAGTGATCATGATTCTGAATGTGAATTGTGGCAATATTACGGGATATTTTATGACACCTAAAAGAACATTTAATGTTAGGTGAAACAGAGGTCCGGTGAATTGAACGCAATTATCTCCCTCCTCCCTTCCATTAGAATGACATTTACTGAAATGGCAGCAGCCTTAGGAGTAACACAGAAAGGTAATCTCTACTGGTTACATACCATTTAAGAAAGACTGGTGATAGCAATGATTTAAATTTAGTGTTAGAAATTGAGTTGAGTGATGAAACACAATGTGCTTTCAGACTATAGAGGACATATATTAGCAGGCTCTAAACCGTGAGATTCTAAAGGATGTATTAATCTAGGAGAGTAGTACTAAAGCTTTTCTCAACTAGAACTAAAATTATTATGAAACAGGTACTGATTTAATAAAAAAGAAAAAAAAAGAAGAGAAAAAAAAAGAGACAGAGCGAGGGAGAGAGAGAAAGAAAGGAAGGAAGGAAAAAAGACCTGGAAAAGGGAGAAAGAAAATTAAAAACAACTTACTTAATACTTGGTGCCAGATTCGTGGAGTTTTTTTTCCCATGAGAACAAAACCAAATATAGGACCATAAACATGAATAATATGTATGAACACAAGTTCTGTAATTGCTGTCAAAATGATAACGCCATTCCTATTTTCAGAAATATTTTTATTGGACACATTCGGTTAATTTTATCCAGCTGTCAGTAAATACTTTCTGGAAGTTGCCAGAAAATGAATTGAATGTGAACAATTAAAATGATGCATAAATAATCGTAAGACATCTCTGAGCTTAAAGAAGAGCACGTGGGCCAAATGGCTTCGCTGTTTACTTTTTGGCATAGATATCAAGGTGCCACTAGACCTGGTATGTGTAAGCTATACTCAGAACTGTTTTTCCAACAGAAATGGTCGGTTTATGATGAAATCCTTCATTCTTAAAGGGTCTTCCTAGTGGCCAATATAGCATCTTTTCCTGAGAAGGTTGGCCGGGGCCAGAGAACCAGTCTGCTGCCTGTGATAGATTGATTCAGACAAGCTCAGGTAGGACTTTGATCCTTGAGCTCACAATCAAAAGTTCCCCAGGCAGGGCCGGCCCCGTGGCATAGCGGTTAAGTGTGCATGCTCCACTGCTGGTGGCCCGGGTTCGGATCCCAGGCGCGCACTGACCCACCGCTTGTCAGGCCATGCTGTGGCAGCGTCCCACATAAAGTGGAGGAAGATGGGCATGAATGTTAGCCCAGGGCCAGTCTTCCTCAGCAAAAAAAAAAAAAAAAAAAAGAGGAGGATTGGCGTGGACATTAGCTCAGGGCTGATCTTTCTCATACACTCTCAAAAAAAGTTCCCCATGCAATGACAAGCATTCTTCATTCTATTACAAAAGAAAAAGAAATGCTGTGGCTCGGTTGTCTAGGTACCAGGAAGCACATGGCCTTTGCACTGACCACTGGGTAGAGAGAGGACTGTGGGCTGAGCACAGGCTTTGGTGTCAAGGGCCGTGGTTGACATCCCATCTCAGCTACCCATGAGCTGTGTTATGTAACCTCAGGCATAACATCGGTGCTAATCCTCCTCTTTTTGCTGAGGAAGACTGGCTCTGAGCTAACATCTATTACCAATCTTTCTCCTTTTTCTTTTTTTCCCCCAAAGCCCCAGTAGATAGTTGTATGTCATAGTTGCACGTCCTTCCAGTTGCTGAATGTGGGACGCGGCCTCAGCATGGCCGGAGAAGCAGCGCGTCGGTGCACGCCCGGGATCCGAACCCGGGCCGCCAGTGGCGGAGCGCACGCACTTAACCGCTAAGCCACGGGCCGGCCCTAAAAATTATAGGATCTTTACGTAACACCTAATGATATCTGGATGCCTGCTTCCAGCAAAAGTTATGTTAACACCAAATTTAGGGTATTAAGAATGAATCAAAGAGTGGGCTTTGGAAGCCAATTAAAGCACAGCCAAGTGCTTTGAAACCAGACAAACTTGGGTTCTGATCTTAACTTCCTACTTGATAGCCACGTGGCCTTGGGTGAGTAATTCAATTTTCTCCTATGTAAAATGGAGCAACAGGACTGACTTCAGTGTGCTGTTGTCTAGATTAAATGAAACAGTGTGTATGAATCCTGGCTCTGCCATTGACCAGCTGGGTCACCCTGGGCAAGTTTCTAAATCTCTCTGTGCTTCAGTTTGCCTGCAGGTCAGGTGGCTTTCATGGTAATCCCCAACTCAGAGGCTGGTAGGAGGATTACATGGGTTAGCTCATGGAAAGCACTTAAAACAGTGGCTGGCACATGGTACATGCCCAATAAATATTAGCTATCATTTTTTATTGTCACTTCTTATTCATCGATGATAATGTTAACAGCCAGAAATTATGCTGATAAGATGACAACGGCACAGACCTGAAAAAAATGCTTTAACAATACAGAGTATAATATGGCAAGAGGAGTAACCAACTGAGAACAGTGTGTTAACCCTTGTTCTCTTGGGTTTAGTAACACATGGACCCTCAATGGAACAGAAAGAGGGGTCCAGGCAGAGGAAAGGAGCAGTAGCTGTTCTGGAAGACATGGATGGAGGTGAGAGGGCCACTCAGCAGGTGTGACCCACCTGTGAGCCACTGAAACTGGCCCAGCTACCATCTTTAATAACCCCTATCATCCTGCAGTTCACAGTTCACTAAGCACTTCACATCCACTATCACATACTTGACTCTCACTCGGAGTAGGTAGATGTTCTGAGTGGCCAACCTTCACGTGAGGCACCCCACCCCCTTCAGGTTTCTTCTTTTGCCTGGTTTTCTCTGTGGTAATGCAACTTTCTCCTCATACCAGGAACTAAGTCAGAAAATACGTTGCCATGGAAGTTGCTGGAAGTTTCCATGTTTTGACAAGGAGAACAGTTAATTGGCCTGTCAGACTACGTGACCTCCACAGAGGTCATCTTTGACTGCACTCGGATGTCACCGAGTAAACACAGCATGTCTGCTGTGTATCCACTAGAGCAGTCAGAATTCCTCTTGACAGAACTGGATTCAAAAAAACCTGCTCCCAAGGTAGGACATAGCTTATTAAATTTGTGTCAGGCCTACTGCCTGATACCTTTTAAGTCCAGTCTGATTCCTTTCAGGCCCTTGACACATGCTAATTGGCATTACTCTGTCAGCAGATGCTGAGGGGAGACAGACATCGGCTCCCTGCTTCTCCTGTACTCAGCATGACATCTTTTCATAAATACCAAACAGGATGCCTTAAACAAGTGGGAAATATATGCAAAATGGGCACTTAGAGGTATTTAGACAGTTTATTCATCACTGAATAAGGCCAAACCCTTCTTGTGCTCTTTTAGGGGGTGAAGAAGAGCGTCACAAACTGTGGGTTAAAGTAGCAAATGTGCTGCATTGAAATCCATCATATTGTCAACAGTATGCGCTGGTTGTGGCCTTTCCTCACCTCAGAATTTATTACAGTGCGCAGTCTTACAACTCCTTCCTAAGTGTTTCCTTCGTTGGATAAATATTTATTTGTTGGGCCAGGTTCTGTTCTGGGCACTGGGAACACAACAGCAAACAAAACTGATCAAAATTCCTGCCCTCATGAAATTTGCATAGTAAGGAAAATACATAGGATATCAGATGGTGATGAATGGGATGGAGGAAAAGCAAATAGGAAAGGGGGAGAGGGAGAGTGGGCTTGAGGTGGTGGAGGGGGATTCGACTCTAAATAACCTAGTCAAAGGCCTCGCTAAGATGACGTTGAGCAAAGACCTGAAGGAGGCAAGGCCAGTCAGGCAGGAATCAGGAAGAGGAGGCAGAAGCACAAAGTGGGAGCATGCGTGTTGTACTCAGAGCTCAACAACGGGCGAGAGCAGTGGGAAGTGAGGCTGGAGAACTGGTATGGGAGGTGGGAAAGGGCTTGCAGACCATCGTGAGGACTCGTCCATGGCTATACTTTAGAATCACCTGTGGAACTTTTAAAACCAAGTGAATCAAAATCTCCAAGGATGGAGTCCAGACCTAGGAATGCTTTTGAAATCTCCACATGTGCCTCCAGGGAGTGGTCAGGGGTTGAGAGACACTGAGTCCTAAGGTCTGAGCAGAGGAAGGACAGGAGGTGCCTCGCACTTCAGAAGGGTCATGGTGGCTGCAGTTTTAAGAACCTTTTAAGAAAGGTGGAAGCAGGGAGACCTGCGAGGCGACTGCAATAATCCAGTGAGGGATGCTGGTGGCTTGAACAGGGATGGGGTGGAGGTGGTGAGAAGAGGTCAGACTCCGGATATATTTTGAAGGTACAGCCCAGAGAACTTTCCCACAGATCAGATATAGGGTGAGAGCAAAAGAGAAGTCAAAGACGACACCAAGTTTTGGGCCTGAGCAATTGCATGAGTTGCCATTTGACAGAGATCAGAAAGACCATAGGAAGAACCACGTTTATGCAACAACCCAGCAGGCATTTCTAGATCAAATATAAACACATTGCATGGAAATGCCCACGGATAGTAAAGTGCTCAGCACCTGGCACTTACCAGGGGTTAATAATGCCTTTAAGAGAGAGAGTGTGGGGTGGGGCCAGAGGGCGAGTTTCTATAGCTGCATATCTAAGGTGGTTTGATAGCAAATAATAAACGCATGTTCCAAGCATTTTCCAGAAATAAATAGAGGAGATGAAGATGTAGCCAAGAAAAACTTCACATAAATGCCTCTGCCTCCATCTCTTCTAAATCTTAGACCCTGTGGGAAGAGGCTTCAATGCCTGGCAGGAATCCTGGCAACGGCCCCTAAATTCAAGAGACGTATGGCATGCTTGACACTGGTAGATGATGCTCCCATCTCCCCACGTGTGCAGTACTTAAAACTGAAACAGAATTAGAGAATACGCTGAGTGACAAACAGCAGGGGCATTAGTCAGCCTCTTCATCATTATAAGTAGAAAAATCCCTAAAGAGCAACGCCTGAATCCAGTCCTTCAGGAAAATCTCAGACCCTGTACAGGGCTGCATATAATTTCATTTTCAAAACTCTGCCAAATTGAACAAGAAAAAAAAAATATAATAACACTTTTCTCATTCAAATCACTAAATACTATAGAGCTAATGAAGATCCTTTTAAGATCCTTATCACAAATAATATATAATAATTAATGATATGATTTTTCAATCGAATTCTTATATGAATAAGATTTATTAACACAAATAGTTCCTGACAAACCTGGCCCAGAATCAAGAACTATATTTCCTCTGGGTTTTAGGAAAAAGTCAAAGTTATTATAAATGGTTGCTCAGGGGAGAGATTTGCTGTGTTCTCCACTGATTTGAAGTAGGTCAGGTGGAGAGCTGAAGGCTTCCCTTAGGATATAATTAAGGATGAATATTAAAAAATGGAGAACAAACAAAAAAATAAACAACTTCTTTTAGGTTTTCACATGACAGGTCTTTCATTATGTTTCCACTTCAGGCAAGATGCTTTTCTTTGGAAAAAGGAATACAGTTGAAAAAATAGAGTTTTTTGTTTTTTTTTAAAAACTGCAATATCTCTCCAAGTCTAGACTTCAAGAAAGATTGCTCATTCCTGAATACTTTGGAGAAGTATTTAACTAGGCAGAGCTGAGGCAAAAATGCACACAAATGCTCAATAAGCAGTCTGAACTGTTGTAATTTAATAATTCTGCAGATCAGTCTGATGTTTGTTTTTTCTTTTCCCTTGAAAATCACATCTTTCTGTCTCTTCCCACCCAAATCATTCACTCGTGTAAAACTGGCTTAGTCAAATCAATATCTAAGCTAGCAATGTAAATTTAATTACAGTGAGGCTTGGATAAACATTAGCTCTAAGACATTTCTTGGTCTATAGAGTGATAACTGAATTAAGCAGGATTATTTCATCATTACTGTATTAAGCCCACATTGTTACAGAAGAGAAGCTAACATTTCTAACTCTTTTTAGCCTAGCAAAATATGCTGTAAGCATTTACAAGAGCCAGTTTAGTACGTTTCCTCCTTGAAGGGCTATGAAATAGGACTACGTGCAGCTATATGTTGAGTGCAGAGTCGAATGGGACATGAGGAAGGTTCACACTGACCCCATCCAAAGGGTCTAGTGATCAAGCTACGGAAGGGCCCCATTATAACATGGTTACCCAGGCACAGGTGCCCTTGTTCCCAACAGCCACTCCAGCGGAATCCCCACAGACCTAGGGTACAGTCACAATCTCACCTTCCATGTGTCTGCATGTCCAGCTGAGTAAAGCAAACCAGACCTCTAAACATATCAACCCCTTGAAGCCTCCGCTCAGGCATTATTTCTTCCAGGAACCTCTCCCTGACCTCCCTGTCTTTGGGCATGTCTACATCAGCGCACTTGCGTCACGATAAAACTCTGTTTCTGCCTCTCTTCAAAACCTGGGAGCAGCCGATCATCGTGGATCTCCGGGTAGAGCTTCAGGGACCGGCACATGTTGGGTATTCCATACTGTGTGTTGAACGAATGAATGAATGTAACAGAAGAGCTAAGACATGCAAACACCTACTAGGTGCGGGATAAAGAAGTAGAGGACATATCCTCCAGCAGCTGAGGATCTGGTCAGGAACATGGGGAATATAAAGAGAAGCAGAACAATGAAAGCCAGCATTGGTCAAGGGCCAAAGCAGTGAGCTGCCAGGGTCAGCGGGAACTGCACCAGGACAAGGGCACGGAGCAGAATCTTGAAAGCAGAGCCAGACGACGGAAAGAAAGGTCGCCTGAAGCCAGATAAAAGAAAGCAGGAGGGCAAAGGGGACATGAGGAGCAAAGCCCTCTTACGGAGCTGAAAAGTATTACAGTGTAGTATATTACAGTCAGACTTTAAGAGACGGTTCTGGATGGATCCAGACAAAACTAGATTCAAATCCTGACTCCTTTTCTATATGTCCTTTAGGCAAATCACTTAACATTCCTAAGCCTCAGTTCTCCCATCTGTAAAATGGACATAAAAATAATCACTTCCTCATAGGAATGAGAAAAAATATGTAAAGCCCTGAGCGTGGAGCTTACATATAAAAATGTTTTTTGTTATTATCATTATTCTGTTACTGTTATTATTCTCCTTCCTCATGACTCGGCCAGAACACATGCTGAAGGCTCCATCCCAACTGTGACAGAGGTGAGGTTTGGGGCTGTGAGTGTAGATAGAGGACCAGTGTGAAATTTTTAGGTCTCTTTCTCCTCCAGATTTGATCAAAAATGATAATAGATCGGCAATAGAATTTTAAATAGAATCCCTGACATTCATTTCAGAGCACTATTAACCAGCTCGCCCCACTTCCTTACGATACTGGCTTTCTGGAGGTAAGGATCCCTGCCAACATAAGATTCAGGGTATCTGCGGGATGCTGTCTAGCGTGCAAGCCTGTGCCTCGTTAGCCCAGGTGGTGAAAACAAGGTCTTGCCAATTATCTTCCTTTCCTTACCTCCTTTTTGCCAGGATAGACACTAATAGACAAATCAACTCTTATTCTCAAATTATTTTAGGTTTATCTCTTTCTACCCTCAATTTTACTGTAATCTCCTTCAAAGGGAGAGAGTAGTTATTATGCATCAGTTATGGCCTCCACAGTATCTAGCAACGCTCAGTAATCTTCTCTCAGTTAGTACTGGCCATTCACCACCAAGGATTTGCCTCTTGATCCTATGATACTCGACTCTACGACACTAAGATCCTATAGAGGCTACAAAATTCTCTGAGACTATGATATTTGATACTCTGCTGACATATTACCTAATAGAGAAGTTTAATCAGGTAAGCTAGCGAGGCTACTTTGTGAAATAATTTTAAAATTATTTTGAGAAATCGAATTTTAAAATTAGCTGGAAAAATCCCCCCTGGGGTCTGAATTGTCCCTACTACTCTTTTAGAAATTTAAAACAAATTCACAGATACCCCCTCCAATATAACTATTTACCCTGTAGATTTGGGTCATTTTTAATTTAAAAAAATATGGAATTTAATCATGTATTCATTTAACTATCTTGAATATATCATTTATAACGATAAAGCAGACATTTGTTTTGCATATTAAGCAATTTCATGTGTGAAAACCAACCAGACTGAAAAGAGCCAGCAGACTAAAGGAGGCCTCATCTATTAAACGTGTATCTTCTTAGGTAGATTTCCAATTTTGCTACTTGTGTCATATGGTGTTTTACATGGAAAAAATAATAATTTCCACCTTTATTGTGTTTGAATGACTTATGGTCCCCTGATCTTCCAATCATCTTCTCCCAGAGTTGCTGTGAGCACTAATTCATTCACACTCCTGTATTTATAGAAAGTTTACTTGATGACCCATGCTTTACAAAGTCATTATATTGGTAGAACACCTATAAGAGTTCTATAAAGAGATATTTTTAAAATGACTCTTATGATAAAAATGGCTTATTAGCTGAGTCACCTGCGAAAATTATTTATCCCTTTGAGTGTATTTTTCCCATCTATAACTGGGGGTAATATTTCCCATCTTTCAGGGCTGCTGTGATGAGGCATGATACTAAATAAACACCACACCTCTCACAGTGTGCCTGGCACTTAGTAGGTACTTAACAAATTAAAGCCAGTATAAATACCATATATATGACATTTTACATTTGCAAAGGGTCTGTTTTCCACACTTGTTTACTCAGGTCCTCGCCGTAAAGGGCTCCCCTCCCTGGAATCCAGCCACAAGCAACAATGGTCCTGTAAGCAATCCTCTAAATTATTCAAGAGGTTATTATAGAGTTTTTAGTTCTACTTTTTATATATTACCATCCAATAATACTTGCAAGGGCAAACTAGGACTAACTTTCATATTATAAAAAAATAAAAGACACGTTTGGATGGCTGGCTCTGGGGCAGGGAGGGATGAGAAAGCCTTGAAGAGAATCTTAGTGCTCTCGTTAATAAATATTATTCTAATATAGTGAAAAAACACAGGAGTTTGATTCTCTGTAGATGAGATTTGCACTCAGCATCCTTAGAACATGCCCTCCCTTTACTACGATCTAGTCAAATTTCAAAGCTCCAAGCTCATTGTTATGAACCAGATCTATTGTGACTGCTTTCAAACCAAAAACAGTTTGAAAAATGAAAGAATCAGGGGCCAGACTGGTGGCACAAGCGGTTAGGTGCGTGCGTTCTGCTTTGGCGGCCCGGGGTTCGCCAGTTCGGATCCCGGCATGCACCGACGCACCGCTTGTTAAGCGATGCTGTGGCGGTGTCCCGTATAAAGTAGAGGAAGATGGGCACGGATGTTAGTCCAGGGTCAGTCTTCCTCAGCAAAAAAAAAAAGAGGAGGATTGGCATTGGATGTTAGCTCAGGGCTGGTACTCCTCACAAAAAAAAAAAAAAAAAAAGAAAGAATCAGAGATTTAGTAATTATTCTATATTTCACAAAAAAATTCTATATTTCATAATTTAGAAAAATAGAAATCATAACGTACAGCCACCAATTTACTCTAGAGTTCATTTAATATCAGAAAATCAAACTCTTTCGTTTTTCCAACAGTTAGAAATTTTTTAAGAGCACTAAAATTCTTCTTCTTATTAATAAATTTGTTAGCAAGTAATAATAAAGTATTTTGACCTAGCCTCGAACACAAAATTTGCTATGGTCCCATTTTTGGACATGTTTAAACAAAATAGGCAGAATCAGAATAACGTGGAAATTTTTAAAAAATATGATGGGAAGGCTTTACCTCAGACCTCCTGAGTCAGAATCTGTGGTTGGGGAGTGTGTAGAGGGTAGCTGCCAGAAACCCCTGTTTGTCTCACTTTCCCGCGATTCTATTGACCAGCATGATGTCAGACCTATTGCTAGATCACTTGGTTAACCAGATGATACTAAAAGGTGACAATAATCCAGCAGCAGTTATGGCAAAGGAAAAGCCAGATGTTGGAGGATGTTTAGGCTGTATCCTGTTTCAACAGTGCTTAGAGGATGATCCAAATCAGATGTCTTTGTAGAATTTGGACTGACGGCCCATCTTCTTGTCCCTCTTCTGTTTCCACCCCCAGAAGTTTCACCTACGTCCCTTCTGATTAACATTTTAGAAAAATGTTTATTTAGAAAAAGAAAAAAATCATTTTTTCTGGGAAAATAATTCAAGCAATTAAAGCTAAAAATAAATATATTCATCTCTCTCCAGGCCAAACAGTGAGGATTAATGCAGAAGTTGACTATACATAAGAAAATGTTTTAGGCCATTCTTTTTTCTTCTTTTTTTTTTTTTGGAGGAAGATTAGCCCTGAGCTAACATCCAACGCCAGTCGTCCTTTTTTTTTTTTTTTTTTTTTGCTGAGGAAGATTGGCCCTGGGCTAACATCCATGCCCATCTTCCCTCTACTTTATATGGGGACGCTGCCACAGCATGGCTTGACAACCGGTGCGTCAGTGCATGCCCGGGATCTGAACCTGCAAACACCAGGCCGAGGAAGCGGAGCATGCACACTTAACTGTTGCGCCACAGGGCCAGCCCCCCTTAGGCCATTCTTTCAGATTATAAATCTTAAAAGTGTGTGTTTAAGAAATTTAACTCATGAGTAATTATAGAGTATATTATCATAAACTAGTATCTTCTAATTATAGTGAAAAAATACTCTAAGCCCAGGAAAATTTCATGTCTATGATCTTTGCTTGGTTTCTCCAATGAGTAACCACCTCTCTCACAACTGTGTAATAAAAAATAGTTTAAAAGAATAGCCCAGTTACATAAATCCAGATTATTACTTGGAAGGAAAATTATATAAAAGTTTTGAGTGACAGATTTATAAAGCACAAATTAGTTCTGTTCCTATATTTAAAATACATGTGATCAGGCTCCTTCAAAAAAAAAAAAAGATAACACCTAAGAATTTAAAATTCCACATTATAACATTCAGTTCATGCTTTCTCATCACCATGCCTTTCTACTTTTGTTCAAAAGCAGCTTTGCTTTTCAGTATTCAGGATTTTTCTGTTTTCTTGTGTTTAGGTTATGTTAGTCTTGAGTTCAGCTTAGCTTGTCCTCTACCCAAAGCGTATTAGGACCAGCCAAGATCAGGCTCTGCAAACTCCCCACTCTACGTAGCACTGTCCATGTTCCCCTGACAAACGCAACACAGGTTTCCTAGGCTCGAGGGTTTGAGGGCTGAAGTACTTCAGAGACCCGTCCAGAAAGGGTTCAATTCAGAGATCCTCTTTGCAACTTCCCTGCTCTCTCGCACTCCTAAAGTCAGGGCGATCATGGCCCCTGGAGGCAGCCCTTCCCATTGCTGGAGAGCCTCAGTGGTTCAGGAGTTTTTCCTTGCGTCCAGCCTAGCTTCGTGAGGCTGAACAGATCACAGAGTCTCTGAGTCTGAATTTCACCAAATATGAAGGAGAGACAATTTCAAAAGTCAAACAAATCACAGAATTTTTCTGAATTACTTAAATGGCAGTAACTGGAAAAAAGTGTCTGCCTGTAACCTCTTTGGGTCTGAAGGATCTTATCTAACCGGTGAAGTCTGTGTTTACAAGACAGAGGCAGTAATTTTTTAACACCATGCAATAAGGAATTTCGAAGCTACTGAGCAGTGGCTCTGCATCCTATTCCCTAAGGCACGATCCTGGCCACTCACTCACTTCTGAACAGCGTCTGCCACTGGGAGCCTGGCTTGGCACTTCACCATCTGTCACCAAGTGTCCACCATTCCCTCAAAACCACCATTGCCAAAGGCAGTCTTCCCTTCTCATCTACTTCTCTGCACTATTTGTCACTGTTGCCCACTTCCATCTTTTAAAAATTCTTATCTCTCTTTGCCCCAGTGACAACACATCCCTGATGTTCCTTTGCCATTTTCTGACCACTCTTCTATCTCATTCTTTAGCTCCTCCTCCATGCCCACTGTTAAAAACAACCATTCTTTGACTGCCTTATCTTTGCCAGGAAGAATCCAGAATTCAAGCTCTCCTATTCCTGTCACTAATTCACTGTGTGGCCTGAGACAACCCACAACCCTCTCTGGGCTTCGTTTGTCCCTGAGAAAGGGAAGGAGCTGGATTCAACGATCCAAAACATCCCTTTGAGCAATGCAGTGCTATGCTTCTCTATCCTAATCTCATTCCTGTATTCCACTGGTATGTGGTACAGTTTCAGAAAGCCAGTGCAAGTCTGTGATGGAGCTAAGACCACCGGGAAATCATCACTTCCAGTATGGGAAGGAACCTTAAACATCACCTAGTCTGAAACTTTCACTTTATAGCTGAGGACACCTAGGTCCAGAGTGGGTATTCAATTACTGCTTAGCAGATATGGGGCTAAGAAGGGGGTCTCCTGGGCTCTCACGCGTTGCAAAATTGGAGCTTATGTGTCTTCCAAACCCAGTTGAAGTGCATAATGATATTAGAGTAAAACATGTAAAACACTTTACAGCCTTTTTCCGCTTAAAAAAATAAACTCTACATTGTAACTCAAAGAACTTTGGAGAGATGTTTGCCATAGAGGGTACTTTACACAAAATAGAACAATCTGATCACGTAAAACATCTCCAATTTATGTTTTTAAATAGTCAAATAAAACAGAACATCAAGTCACAGAATACATATATTTACATTAATTCAAATGTCTAAAGCACAATACAATGGGATCTATTTAATAGCTCATATAATTTAAGATTTACATACACACGAGCATATTAAACAAACATTAGTGTGCTAGAACAAAGGCTTAAGAAGTTACTCAGACATTTTGGTGTTGACACCTACATATTTATGGCAAATAATGATGACTTGAAACTCTCAGTAAGAGCTTTTGTACAAGGATAAGAAATGTACAGAATGGAAAGAAGACAGTCAAACAAGTGTACCTTTATTGCACTATTTCTCCAACAGCATATGGGATGTGGCATTACACAGTAAATGTTTTCAGTGTAGTCTGTCTGCTCTGGTCTGAAATGACGAAATTAGCTGAATTATCCCCAAATCTAACTTGACTTTGTGCTTTACAAATAATTGCTGCTTGGTTCTTCCTTTTACATCTTTTTAAAGTGAAATGGGACACTAATCCTTTTCTTTAACTCAACTTTGGTCCTAATAAATTAGTAAAGTCTCTTTTTAAAGTACACTAATACGTGAAATTTATTTTTTCTTTCAAGAATCCTGAATGGAAGGACACTGTCAGTCATATCAATCACCTCCAGGCCAGCTTTGAAATTGCCAGTGGTGCTAAAGACTAAGATATTGTTATCTGGAACTTAAACTTTGGAAAACAACTCCATCTTCCTCTGGCACGTTGAGCACCCTAAGTGCTGTATCACATTTCCTATCAACCATTTAAAGAGACCATTTGGTTGTCTTTCAAAAAACAAAACATAATTTCTGTCCTGCTGTTTATTTTGCAGACCACACACATAGTTAAACATGGAGAGACTGAATTATTACACCATACAAATATAGGCACAAAATTAAGTGGACGCCACAAAGGGTGTGTCTGAAAACACTGAATTGACTGAATCCGAGTCGGATTTCACCCTGGTGGACTTTAAGATGCCCTCAGCTATAACCGTTTCACTGGCAAAGAGCCTGACTTTCCCGTTCTGGCCTGCTGCAGTATCCTTCAGTGGCTCCAAAAACACCACTCTTTTACTGGCACCTGCCTTCCGTTCATCAGCGAGGGCATCGCTAGCGGGGCCGGGATTGAGTATAGATGAATGGGCACTGCTTTGGTTGAGCATATTTTTTTGCCTCTTGGGTCTACACTTGCAGGGACACGGCGTCAGATAGAGGTACAAAAGTACCAAAACAATACTGGCCACACAGGCTGCAAGAGTGGTAAAAGCTGTGTTGAATGCCTCGTGGGCATGGGATCTGTTTACAGTGAAATTGCTCACATTAATTGTGACATCCACAGTTTCATTCAACAGGCGTTGCCTATTCATTGCAATACAGGAATACACTCCGGCGTCCTCAAAACGAGGACTTTCTATAACCAGACTTCCATTGGGAAACACGTGAAAGTTTTCCATCTCTCTATCCGGCTGCAGCAGGCTGTTATCTGGACCCACCCATATGAAATCTGTATTTGCATTACCGGTCTTGCTGTCACAGTGGACAATCAGCCTCTCCCCAACTTGAGCCTCATGAATAAGGCCAAGCGCACGGAAGGAACCATTGACGATACTGTCAGAACAATTCAAAAAGCCATCTTGGAGCAGAAGCATTTGATGGGAATGCCTAGAGTCAGACCACAGGCGACAGGTATAATCGTTCTTAAAATCCATCACCGAGCTAAAGTGTCTACGATACCAGAAGATCAGCAAGGAGTAAAGGGAACAGTCACAGACAAATGGGTTTCCATGAAGGTAGATGCCTCTCAGCTGTTTGCCTGGCACTAAATTTATATGATGCATTGGCAGGGAGGGGATCCGGTTATAAGAAACATCTAGAAACATCAGTTCTGGTAGCTTGAACCTTCCAACATACAAATCCATGGGAAACTGCGTAAGAAAGTTTCCACTTAAGTAGAGTTTTTGCAATTGGGAGAGCCCTCCAAACGCAGAAGGATCGAGATAGGAAATGCGATTGTTGAAAAGCAGGAGCACTTCCAGAACCTTCAACTCTTGGAATACTGCGCTCTTCACGGTCTTCAGCTTATTGGATGATAAGTCAAGACACTTCAAATTTGGAGTTGTGGAAAAACTGCCCGTGGAAATGCTCGTGATGTTGTTATGACGAATGATTAAGGTGTTCAGCTTGACGAACGACACTGGAATCCACTCAGAATCCAGAAGCCCGATTCTGTTATAACTCAGATCCAGTCTCTTAATCAGTCTGAAAAGATTCCCAGGCACCTTGGAGAGGTTTTTGTTGGTGCAGCTCACGATGTCAGTGGCACAGATGCACGCGGTGGGGCACAGCCCGGAGGCGCCGCGGCTCACAGTCACCGTGATCACCAACAAACACAGCAGTTCCCTGCAGCCCCGTCTGACAACTCCAGGCAGGGCGGGCAGTGTGTGTAAACGTAAAGACATTATGGTCGCCTCTAAGTCTCTTCCAGGCGCCTTTTCCACCAGCTCAGCCTCCCACCAGTGAACCTGGTAAACAATCAATATTTAAAGAGGGGTAAAAAAGCAAAGTTAACTACCACCAGCTAACCCTTAAAGTCATACCTTGCTTTCTTTCCAATAACTTTTGAAATGGAGGTTTTATTTCACACTGGGGAGCCTATGTTGCCTTTTTACTGTTAAACGCAATATTTCCTGGGTTATTCCTGCTTACAGGCATTTACAGTCACATTCTATCAATACAACCGTCTCAACATCTGAAACTCAATATATTTTTGTAAGGTGCATCCTGCGTTGTTTTTTTTAAACTCCCTCCAACAGACACAAAAATACACAAACGCATCCTATAAACAATTAAACGGAAATACTTAGCAAGCCACTCGTCCAGAAAGCAACTCACTGAGCTGGGAAGCCTCACAGGCTCCGGGAATAGGCCGCCGACGGTGGTGTCTTCTGAAGGTCTGTGCGTCTGTCTGTCTCCGTCTGTCACTCTTGCATCTGCCGAGTTCCTTTCCCTCTTGCTCCCGGCGGGCGGCAGCCTCTCGCTGGCTCTCAACTTCGGGGAGTTTCAAGAAGCCGCGGCGGCAGCAGTAACCCCGGGCGCAGGGAACGTCTCCGCCGGCTCCAGCTGGTTCTCCCGGGCTCTCTTCATTGCCCGGCTGAAGGTACCGCCTCGGCGCTCTGGCCGTCGTGCTCCCGGAGCCGGGTCCGAGGGGCGGGGGCGCGGGCAGCCGGCCAGCCCCGGCCCCGCCTCTCCGCGCTTTGGAGGCTACAGGACCCGGGGTTCCCGCGCGCCGCCGGCCGGGTTTTATCCCCGCGCGCCCGGGGTTGGCAGCGGGGCCGGGAGACCGGTCCCGCCCCTGCGCGTCCTCCCTCCTGCGGGAACCAGCTCGGAGGCTGCGGGCGGGAGCGGGCTGGGCGCGTGGCGGGGGGCGCGCGGTGCACGGAGCGGGCGGCGGCGCAGCCAATTGGAGCGGCGGCCGGCGCCCCCCTCACTCCCGCCCGCGGCGCCGCTGCCTCCCGCCTTCCTCCTCCAGCTCCTCTCGGAACCCGGGAGATCGGTGTTGCGGGCGGGGCGGGGGTCCACACCGAGGCCGGGGCTGGCAGCCCCCGGGATGACGACGCACTCAGAACAGGGGCATGGTGGGGTGGGGGGAGATTAAAGGGGACACGCCCAGCCGCGGACGCAGAGGTCGCACCCTTGAAGACCCACTTCGTCACGGCCGCGCAGGTCGCGTCTCTCTCCCACCCAGTCCACTGAGCTCCCCGACCTCTTTCAGCTTTCTTTGAGTGAGATCCGAGGGGGCTTCCACGGCGCTAAGTGCACTTGGTTTTAAAGGTTTACAAAATAAACAGAAGCAGCCTTCCGTCTCCGCCTACATTTGGGGGCCAGAGGTCAGGGGAAGGGGAATCGGACACGTTCCCTCCGCTGCAACAGGCATCTCTCCTGGGGGAAGGAACCGGGAAGGCGCAGCGGGGACACTCCGCACCCCTCTGGGAAAGTTCTTCCCTTTCCTAACTCTGGAGGTGGCATCAGGGATGGTGCCCAGCTCGCGAAGGAGAAGCGCAGGAAAGGAGGCTTGCAGCCGACCTTCCGCCTGGAAAGCAAAGATAAGGGTATTAAGCTTAAAAAAAAAAAAAATCCCAGAGCCAGACTTTGTGTGTGTGTGTGTGTGTGTGTGTGTGTGTGAAAGAGAGAGAGAGAGTGAGTGTGTGTGAGTGTGTGTGAGAGAGAGAGAGTGAGTGTGTGTGTGTGTGTGTGTGTGTGTGTGTGTGTGGCAAATGTGCTTGCGCCGGACAGGGACTGATCCGAGACGGGAAGGGGTGTCCGCGCCGAGATTCTTCAGGAGGTTCTGCATCCCGTGCGTAGAGGCGGGGCGGGCGCCCAACTCAAGCGGCTTTGGTCCAGCAGGCTGGGAGGTGCAAGCCCGGGCAGACAAGGCCAAAATGAGATGGAGGGTGTGGGGCTGATGAGCTTTTCGATTACAAATCCATTTTGTTTAATTCCGAAATCAGTTTTAACGATGGGGTTTGACTGAGACAAATGACCCATTTGTCCATTATATCCGGATTAAAAGAAATAAATTACTGCCCTGGCATGAGATACTAACCAAAACAGAGGGCATAGGAAGACTGAAAGGCAGGGCAAATTGAGAAAACAGTGGGGGCAGGGCACATAACTTGTAATATTACTTAAAAAATAAAAACAATTTCAGAGACAACCAACTCCGTCCGCCTCATACACGCGCCTGAGCATCCTTGGATTTAGTGCTAGTTGGTCTCTGCGTTGTTCCTGAATGGATTCACGTGGTAGTACAGATCTGTTAGGTCAGTGACCAGTTTAAATAGAATTGTGTGCATTGTTAGCCTGTTTGTGGGATAAGTCTGGAATAGCACCGGTAAATCAAGATTTTTCAGGTGAGAGCAGCTTGATTCAGATTAGTTTCAGTTTCATGAAAACCCGAATTTTATCATAAGAAGAATACAGCCTGAAATGCTTGGTGAAAGCATTCCTCACTGTGAGCTCCCAAGGGAGAGGCAGAGGTTAAGATTTTCTAAAGTTAGGCCCCTCTTCCTGAGGTTCTCAAAAGAAACTTGGTCCCTAGGCCTTCATTTTTACAGTTAGAATGATTAACACAGAGAAATAGAACTAAAATCACTCAGAGGAACACCCTTTAAGTGGCTAATAAATGACCAGGTAGTTGCAGTAATTTACTAAGTAACTAACATCCTTTCCAAAGGAAACCATGAAGGTGGCAGAAGGACCTGTATTTAATACAAAAATAGTCTAAGGAGAGAAGTGACTTTCAAAAATGGAAACAGAAGGTTATGTTATGATAGCTCCAGGCTTATCACAGAAACATTATGCAAAGATTACACAGCATAAATAAACCACATGCACTCAGAAATCCACAGACTAGTTTATTTATCTATTTGAAGACATGATTTTTGGGATTCTGCACACTTGTCAAGGGGAAAAGACTTGTGAAAGGAGTGGGTTTATCTGGCTTGGAGAGGAGAAAGCTAAGAGTTGACCTTAATAATGGTATAAGGTATGGCCTTATTTTGTGGAGGATAACTTTTTATCTTTCTAGCATCCTTTTACCTTCTTCTACCAGGTCTACTCTTCCCACTAGAAGGTAAATTCCACAAGGACAGAAATTTTATGTCTTGCACACTGCTCCTTCTTCGCTTTCACAACCCTGCTTGACACTTCGCTTGGCATTTAATAAATTTTTGACAAATGAACTGATGAATGGGGAACCTATTCTAGGCTTACTCCCCTGAGTCTGCTGGTTGCCATTCTGCTATCTGTGTACTTCAAAAAGCTTGCCTGAAAGAAAAGAGGGAGAAAGAGGAGCCCTGCAAACATTATTTGAGCACTGGATCCAGTAGTGCCTGAAGGGCACTGCACACATGTGCTTCCTTTTAAATTACATTCTCCACCCCATCCTTCTTTTTTTTTGCTTCACTTATTTTGAGTTGTGTTTATGCCACTTGTGACTGAAAGAGTCCTCGTACATATAATGATGGTAATAATAAATATGTATTGGGCTATGATTATGTATGTGCCAGATACTGAACTCTGTGTTTTACACATATTATTTCATTTACTGCTCATCCTAACCCTGTGACATTACATAATCCTATCACCCAGATGGTAAACAACTGTGTTCCAAATTATTTGAAAATGAAGTGAGACGAAATTAGCCTGAGGCTCCATTTGAAGGATTTAGATTAAACAGAAGAGAGTCATTTCTGACAGGGTGGTTCCAGCCTGGAATGGGTTGCCAAGACAGATGGTTGAGTTGCCTTCTCAGGCGTTTAAAATAGGACAGATAGATATTCCTCCAGTCTTTTCAACATGGCACAATCTATTGGTACTTTTGACCACTCAATAATGACTCCAATGGATAGCAGAAAGTGGATTGACGTGTGACATGGTTCCGAATCCAGTGTGCTGAGGCAGGTGTGGTGGTGTGAGTGTTTGAAAGTGACTTCTGCCTGGGGGCAGGGATTTGAGTAGATGAAATCTCAGGGCTTCCTCTGGCCCTGTGATTTCCAGAATTTCTCAGGTTGTAATCAAAGACTTAAGAAATTAGAGATATGAGACAAGAAATTGTTACAGCACTAATTTGATGATTGGGAGTCATTTTTACTAATAATGAACACTTGAGTAGCACTTTATATTCCATGTGGAGCTTCCACATTCTGGGTCTCATTTGATTCCAGGATACACATCCTATAATCAGGTGTAGTTGGGACGCCAGCAGATATGTAACGTTGCTTCTTTTTTTCACCTGGGGGCATATGGAGTGTTCTTCAGGGACAGTTCACTGGGATCTCTAAATCTGATTGTTGCACACAGGAGCTTTTTCTTGAGGTCTCCTCACTCTGGGGTTTTTACAATGTGACTGGAGCCTTGGGAAACATACAGGAAACACACACCTTTGCCCACCAGCCTTGGAAGTGCCCTCCACTGCTGCAACAGCCTGTTCTTTCCACGTTTGTAAATTGCCCAGGACTTGTGGTAGAACCAGATCTCTTCTGGTGGAACCAGATCGCGGTATGGAGACTGGGGCTCAAAGCCCTGTGCTCTCTGAACTCCACGAGCCATGTGTCAATTTGTGGCTTCGTTCTCTGGAAGCTAGCTGCCTTGGCTACAAAGTGGGGGGCAGGCATGCAAGTAAGTACCCACATGTCCTCCTCAGGGAAGGCCCACAATGGGGCAGCTCTTTAAGCAATCCCTGCTCATCCACCTGCTGTGTCTCCTGTCTGCATGGACACAGGCTAGATAAGTTCTTTTGTTTTGTTTTGTTTTTAATTTCATTGAGATAAAATTCTCATAAACAAAATTCACCTTTTTGACCATTTTAAAGTGTACTATTCGATGATTTTAGTATACTCACAATATTGTACAACCATCACCACTGTCTAATTCTGGAATAATTTCATCACCCCCAAAAGAAGCCCTGTACCATTAAGCAGTCACTCCCACTCTCCCTCCTCTCAGCCCTTGGCAACCACTAATCTACTTTCTGTCACCATGGATTTGCCTATTCTGGACATTTCATATAAATGGAATCATACAATATGTGGCTATTTGTGTCTGGCTTCTTTCACTTAGCATAATGTTTTCAAGGTTTGGATGGGCTTTTTGGCTAGGGGTTGTAGAATCAGTTGGGGTCATCCCTTTGAAAGTCTTGCATAGTTGGTTTAGCTGCACTTGAGCTTAGAATGTGGGGTATCTGCCCCCTATCATCAGCCTTGGGACACAAAGTCCCATTTACCCATAGTCTTCAATTATAAAAGTATGAAACCCCTGTGTTTTTAAAGAAATCTAACAGTTTTATGAGCTAAGGAGAGCTAAGTTCTTGTCTTGGGCAAAAACGCTTTAATCTCTCCATAAACCCCAAGAGTCAATTAAGGATATGACAATCAATGATTTCTTAAGTTCCTTTCAACTTCAAAAAAATTAATCTGATTTTTTGATAACAACGTGCCTGCTGTTACCCAGGCTCCAGAACATGGACTGTTAGAACAAAGGTACTAACCGGTTACAGTAGGTCTGGGTCTAATTCCTCCATCTGGGTCAGTTCTCGCGACATTGAGCAGACACAAGCTTCTCCTCCCTCTCCCCAGTGATGGTGTCAGTCTCACTGCTGCTTCAGGAAAGGTAACTCCGGGCAAGTTCTCTGTAGTTGAGGTATCGCTTTGATCTATTAAGTCTTTGATTATGATGGAATATCACACATTCATTGCAGCATCATTTCTAACAGAAAATGAGGGTACATTCTTACTGTGCAACAAGGATGTGGGTGAATAAATTTGTGTACCTCTATCTGGAGTCATACTATATTGTCATTAAAAATAATGTGGCAGAGAAATATCTGGTGACATAGCAAAAAATTACAAAATGGTACGATTCCAATTTCTGTAAAAGAAAATATGTGTTTATGAATTATGTGTATGTATAGATCATCTGAGTGTATAACTGTGTCATAACAGTGGTTTTTAAAAATTTTCTTCTTTCCTTATCTGCATTTTCTATTTTTCTACAGTGCTTTTGTGATAAGAAAAAGCGCAATGAGAACTTATGATTGTTTAAAGTTACCTATGAACAACTCATGTGCATCAATGTTTCTGCTTTCTTGTGATTCCTACTTAATATTCAGCGGCTCTAGCTTCAGAGAGCAGAACCCTCTTCTGGCTTCTCAGGCAGGAATTGACTGATTTCCCCTGATTTAAGGTACTGTTCTGTCTTAGCACTACTGTCATTTATTTGACAAGTGTTTCCTGAGCATCTACTGTCTGCCAGGTACTGTTCTTTAGTCTGAGAATTACAGCAATACATAAATGCTGTGATAGCCACACAGGCCTGACTAGAACGAGATACACACTAGTCACTCACGCATTTCTTCTTGGCCAGTTGTCCGCATTCCCAGGGCTGGGATTCAACATCCTTGGTTGGAGTCAACTCCCAACAGCTGTGAATCCTTCTCTCCCACAGCACATTCTGAGACCAGCCTTTGTGAAGGTGGCATGATCCTTTGATCCCACAGAGCCATGTGTTTTTCAATGAGGAAAAAAAAGGCAAAAATAACAACTAAAAACATTTTTTCTCAATCCTAAAAGTACTATGTGCTCATTGTAGAAAAAATGGAAGGCGCAGTCCTGGTGGTGTAATGGTTAAGACCGCATGCTCTGCTTCGGTGGCCCAGGGTTTGTAGGTTCAGATCCCAGGCATGGACCTACACACCGCTTATCAAGCCATGCTGTGGCAGGCGTCCCACTATAAAGTAGAGGAAGATGGGCACAGATGTTAGCCCAGGGCTGATCTTCCTCAGCAAAGAAAAAGGAGGTTTGGCAACAGATGTTAGCTGAGGGCTAATCTTCCTCAAAAAAAAAAAAAAAAGAAAAAGTGGAAGATACAAAAAAAAAAAGGAAAGAATCAGAGCATGCCATTCATTCATAATCTTACTGGTAAATTACATTTCTGCTCAAAGAATGACTCCATTGTAGCGAACCTGAGCAGGCTGCAAAAGGATGATTTTCTCTTGTCATAATTATGTAATGAGAGAAACAAATAGACCTGTGTTTCTTTTTTTTTTTAATACTCTGAAATTCTCAGCCTTAGGAAGGAAATAAGCAGATGAAGGTTTGTTTTATAAAATCCAGCGTGTCAAAACCATGCTGCTAGCATTATGGTCCCTTCTTGCAATTTTGGTCATAAATGGTAAGTGCTCTAATTTTCATTTTGCTCATTATCAGTCTGAAGAGAATCATCTAATTGAATTCCTAAATGCTGTTATATCCCTCAAAACTGGGGACTTTTAGCTCTCTGATAAATAGGGATAATGTTTAACAAACCCAGTTTGGAGAACTATAAGAAGTGCTCAGACTCCGATTTTATGTCCTTAAAAAAATATGACTTCCTGTAGCAGTAATTAGTTTATCATACCTCTGCAAAGGTCATGTCTGATTATTCAAAGAAATATCTGATTTGAAGCAATCATTACTTGCTGGCCAACATTAACACAAAATAAGGTAAAATAAAATTGAGAGAGAACATAATAAACTCTGTCTATTATACAGCCAGCACTATTGCAAAACTTATTCAATTATTTTCAGCATATACAAGGCCCTCTGTTGTCGGTGCTCCATGGACAATTTGCTCTGGAACTCTGACCTTACATTTTGTGATAGTCAAAAGAAACATCACATCCATGTAGAGGAAGGCAGAATGACCTCTGGGAAGATCCAAGACACTGGGCTTGATAATAAGACCCAACATTTATTGCATTCTCACTGTATACCAGGCTTCTTATTTAATTCTTACAAGGGCCCTAAGAGATGGCCATTAACATCCCCATCTTCCAGTGAGGGCAGTGGGGCTTAGTTTGTTTATGTAACTTGCCCAAGATTAGTAGTAGAACCAGATCTCTTACCCAAGTCTGTCTCACTCTGATCTCTCGCTTAACCATTCACTCTAATTCTTCCCATTAGGGAGTAGAAGGGTCAGCCATAATTTAAATTCCATTCAGCAAATATTGTTAGTCCTGGCTGCACTCCCAGAGCCATGATATGGTTTGCTTTCCTCTAGGAATTTGTAGTGTTATTGGAAATAATTATAGGATATAAGACAGTATACAATTCAATTTCAAATTGGATATAACCAAGAGCCAAAATATTTGCAACAGAAAGTATGTACTTCGGGCATTGAAAATTCGAATACAAGCAGAATTTTAGGTCTTACTCATTTCTTGTTGACTAAGTTTCTGACTCAACAAAGTGAAATGTATGCAAATAAGAATATACTTTGGGAGAAACCATTTGAATGGTCAGGGAGGCAAATTATCTCTTAGAATTAAGCAATGATAACATAAACCCTATGGCTCATTTTATCTATAGCATTCACAATGAAGAATTATAAGCAAGGAAAGGAGCTCTCTCTCCTGGCGCATACAAAGAGTCTGAACCATCCTCTAATTATATGCCAAATGGCAATGTGTTACAAAAAAAAAAGTAAGATGTGGTAAAATGGAGCATTGAATAAAGTATCAAATCCCTGGATTCTGGAGCCAGAACTTCCATTTATTAACTGTATGATCCTAGATAAGCGATCTGGTCTTTCAGACTCTCAACTTCCCCATTTGTGAAATGGAAATGCAGTACCAATACGTGCACTGTTTGATTTCACAAGGTTGACTGAGGCAAGGCGTGTGAAAAGAGCCTGGGGACCCATAAAGCTGTAGAAGAGCATTATAGTGAGTCCCGATGGTGCCATTTATCCTTGTTGCCCTCGTGCCTTGGACAGGATCTGACACAGCACAGATGTTTAACAAATGTTTGTTGAACCTAATGGAACCGAAGCTAGGTTTATGTACAGAATAAACAGAGCTGGAGAGGTGTCTCACCCAATCATGTTTGTACTAATTACGTGGCTCCCCCGAGCCCAGCTGTGCCTTGTTTGGAGGCCCTGCTGTTGGCTCAGCCCTGCCAGATGGGAATGAGAGACCAGTCTGCATGCCTGGGCTTCTCAAAGCCCCTGGGGACTTGAAGCAGGCATGTTGTGGGGAACATCTTGGGTGGAAGCCTTTAGTTAGGAGTGATGATTGGCAATCTGGACACACACTGGATAGAACCCGGAGAGGTTTTGAACTACAGGGAAAAGCGAAATAAGAAAAAATAATAATAATCACTCTCTCCGGAGAGCAGTTTCGACGCGCTGCTACTTGCCTCTTGCGTTGTGATAGAAATACCTGGTAGGAAACCAAGGAAGGTTTCCTTGGAAGCTGTTGTGTAGAAGAGGTCAGGCACAAACCTGAACAAGTTGCTGGAGGATGAGTCTACTCATTGACATTCCTACTTTACAAAAACAGCAGGATGATGGAAAACATGCTAGGGTGACAGTTGTCCGCATTTATCTCAGAGGAGAATTTTATATTTACATATTTATATTTATTAAAACTATTGGACATCTGAATTCCTCTTTTCTAAACCCCATTTGTTGGGAAGGCACTGAGAACCTTGGTTCTATTTTCATAAGCAGAATGTGCACCCACCCAATGAGTATCAAAATGTGTTTGTTTGTTTGTTTGTTTGTAGAGTATGTCTAGGGGAAAAGCTGGATGATGGGCTCTCCACACAGGGCCACCTTGATAACATCAACATATCCCAGCTTGGCAAGTCCAGAAACTTGATATTTTGATGTCCCAGAGATAATTTGATGTGTTGAAGAATGATTTGTAATAAAAACCAAAAGAATACCTACCTATAAATTTAAAGCGAAAATCAAGTGGATCAGAACTTGATATCAGCCTAATCATTTTCACTGCCTGTAAGAAAGCTTTAGGAAGTCAAGTTTATAATCATAAATATGTGTGGTGAGTGTGAAATAAGAGAAGAGTAGTTAGTTTGATGAGTTTAATGTTTAGTGGTATCAAGCTATTGTAGCATGACAAATACATTGCCACAACAGAGTATGTCTGCCAATAAGACCACATATTCAGGTTGGCCGAATATGGCACCATCATCCCTGGGGAGAAGGCACCAAGCAGTTAATCAGTGAAATCTTAAGTTACACAAGATATGCAATGGCATCATGATTCTGCCCCAATCAGAAAATTACTCTTTCTATTAAATATAATCTCTCCCACTTCCTTCATCAGTACAATAACTGAGTGTGCAAAGGCAGAACAACATCATAAATAAGGTAGAATAATGATCATGCGGAAGAGAGGCAGATGGACAAAGACACAGAACTGTTATCAGAAAGTCGTGGAGCTACCTGGAGAGAAAAGCCAGTCTCCAGAAATAAGTCCTGAGAAACAGGCATTTTGCAGCACCTCAGCAAAACGTAATGATAAATATGTGTATTGAAAGTAGACTGAATAATTATATAAGCAGAAATTGAGTTCTGTCCAACCATTCTGATGGGGAAAAAAAAAGTTCCAGCAAAGACAGTCATGAGACAAGAATCATTTAGCATGTACAAAGAGGGTTAGCAGAATGAGGACAACATCACTCAAATCGAGGAACAGAGCATTTACCAGCACCCAGAGGTCCCGTTTTTCCTTCCAGTCACTAACTTCCCCACTGTAACCATGCTCCTAACTTCTAACAATATAGATTAGCTCTGCCTCTTTTTATACAGTAGTTCCCCCTTATCCTTGAGGGATACATTCCAAGACCTCCCAGCAGATGCCTGAAACCACAGATAGTACTGAACCCTATATATGCTCTGTTTTTTCCTGTATATACACACCTATGATAAAGTTTAATTTATAAATTAGACAAGTAAGAGATTAAGCAACAATAATTAATAATTAAATAGAGCAATTATAACTATATATTTTAACAAAAGTTACATGAATGTGGTCTCTCTCTCTCTCTCAAAATATCTTATTGTATTGTAGTCACCCTTCTTCTTGTAATGATGTGAGATGATACAACGCCTAGTGATGAGATGAAATGAGGTGAATGATGTAGGCATTGTGATGTAGCGTTGACCTTCTGATATGTCAGAAGGAGGATCATGCAGCCATGACGATGTCGCTAGTTGGATCTATGCCAATCCAACAAAGGGATGATTCGTGTCTTGGGTGGGACAGAGCAGGATGACACGAGATTTCATCACACTACTCAGAATGGCTCGTAATTTAAAACGTATGAATTATTTATGGAATTTTTCATTTAATATTTTTGGACCACAGTTGACCTGCGGTAACTGAAACTTAGGAAAGTGAAAACTTGGATTGGGGGGACTACTGTATTTTTTATAAATGAAATATATACTCTGTCTATCTTGCTTCTATTGTTCAACTGTATGCTTGAGAGAATCATCCATATTTTTGTGTGTAGTTGTAGATCTTTCTCACTGCTATATAGTATTCCATTGTGTAACTATATCACAAGTTATTTAACCATTTTATTGTTGACAGGCATTTGGGTAGTTTCCAGTTTTCGTCTATAACAAGCACTGTTGCCATGAACATTCTAATACATGTCTTTTGATAAGCATATGTACACATTTCCATTGGGTATATACCTAGGAACATATTTGCTGGGGCGCAGGTTACGCACATATTCAACTTTAGTAGTAATTTCCAGTTTACCAAAATAGTTGTACCACTTTATTCTCCCACAAGCAATATATGAGAATTCCTATTTCCCCACATCTTTGTCAGCACTTATTATTTTCCATCTTAACCATTTTGATGGGTAGGTAGTGGTATTTCCTTGTGCCTTTAATTTACATTTCCCTGATGACTAATGAACTTAGGCAACTTTTCATATGTTTATTGGCCATTTACATATCCTCTTTTATGAGTCTTCTGCCCATTTTGTTGTTAAGCTGTCCATCTTTTTCTTATTGATTTGTAGGAGTTCTTTATATATTCTAGATTTTGTGTTTTTTATCATATATATTATGGGTATGTGTAAATATATATTTAATGTAAGCATAAATATATATATTTAATGTAATTATAAATATATATATTTTTAGTATTTTATCCTACCCTGTGGGTTGCTGTTGTATTCATTTTTGGTGACCAGAAGTTCTTAGTTTTAATATAGTCAAGTTTGTCACATTTTTTTCTTTTATGTTTGTTCTTTTTTATTTCTTATTTTAAAAAGTAACAGCTACTCCAAGGTCATAAAGATGTTTTCCTCCAGAAGATTTATTATTTTACCTTTCAAGTTATTTCTCCAATCTATCTTGCTATGGTCTGAATGTTTGTATCTCCCCAAAATTCATATGTTGAAATCCTAACCCCCAAGTTATGGTATTAGGAGATGGGCATTTGGAAGATGATTAGGCTCCAGAGAGATCCCTTATCCTCTTCCGCCGTGTGAGAACATGCAGCAAAAAGATGCCATCTGTGAATGAGGAAGTAGGCCCTCACCAGACACTAAAGTTTATGGTATTTTTGTTATAGCAGCCCAAATGGACTAAGACATCGGGAATTGATTCTTGAGTGTAGTGTGAGGTAGAAGTCAATGTACATTTTTTTCCATATGGCTATGCAATTGACCCAGCATGATTTATTGAAAAGACCATCCTTTTCTCCACTGCATTGCATGGTGACTTTTGTCATAAATCATGTGATCACATATGTGTGTGTTTGTTCCATTGGACAGTTATCTGTTCTTTTACTAGTACCACACAGTTTTGATTATCATAGCTTTATAGTAATAGTTCCTGATGTCTCACAGTGTAAGTCCTCCATATTTGTTCTTCTTCAAGAATGCCTTGGCTATTCTTGGCCTTTTGCATTTCCTTATGAATTTTAGAATTGACTTGTAAATTTCTGGAAAAAAAAACCCCACAGCTTGGATTTTGTTTGAGAGTGCATAGAAGTATGTGTTAATTTGGAGAGAACTGACTGACATCTTTACAATATTGAGTCATCCAATCCATAATAATATGTATACTTCCATTTATTTGGCTCTCCTTTATTTTTTCTCAATGATATTTTGTAATTTTCAGTTAGAGGTCTTACACATCTTTAATTAGATTTATTTTTAGGTATTTGAGTTTTTGGATGCTATTTTAAATATGTTTTGCTTTCTATTTGTTTATTGCCAGTATATACAAATATGACTCATGTCATAGTCAGCTCGGGCTGCTATAACAAAATACTGTAAACTGGGTGGCTTACAGGCAATAGAAATTTATATCTCACAGTTCTGGAGGCTGGGAAGTCCAAGATCAAGGTGCTGGCAGATTTGCTGTCCACTGAGGCCCTCTTCCTCATTCATAGACAGTGGCTTTTGCTGTGTTCTCACATACTGGAAGGGATGAGGGAACTCACTGGAGCCTCTTTTATAAGAGCACTAATCCCATTCATGAGGGCTTTGCCCCATGAATCACCTCCCAAAGACCCCATCTCCTAGAAGCATCACCTTGGGGGTTAGGATTTCAAAATACGAGTTTTGGAAGGGACACAAACATTCAATCTATAGCAACTAATTTTAGTACTTTGACTTTATATCTAGTGTCCTTATATTCTCTTATTAATTCTAAGACTTTGTCTATAGATTCTTTAGAAATTTTCTATGTGCACAAACTTATTGTCTGGAAATGACTGTTTTATTTCTTCCTTTTCAATCTCCGTGACTTTTATTGTTTCTCCTGCCTTTTGCACTGGCTAGACCGCCAGGTACAATGTTGAATAGAAGTGGTTACAGTGGACGTTCTTGACTCAGTCCCAATACGAAGGGGAAGTTTTCAATATTCTACACTGAGAATGATGTTTGCTGTGGTATTTTGTAGATATTCTTCATCACATTAAGGAAGTTCTATTCTTAGTTGGCTAAAAATTTTCATCACGAATGTTGAATTTATCAAATACTTTTTCTCCATTTGAGATCATGTGATTTTACTTATTTTTCTGTGAATGTGGTAAACTGAGTTTATGATTTTTTTTTTAATTTTTTGTTTATTGCAGTAACATTGGATTATAACATTTTATAAATTTCAGGTGTACATCATTATACTTCTATTTCTGCATGGATTACATCACGTTCTCATGTTCACCACCTAAATACTAATTACAATCCATCACCACACACATGTGCCTAATTATCCCTTTCGCCCTCCTTCCTCCCGCCTTCTCCTCTGGTAACCATCAAGCCAATCTCTGTCTCTATGTGTTTGTTTGTTGTTATTATCTACTACATAATGAGTGAGATCATACGGTATTTGACCTTCTCTCTCTGACTTATTTCACTTTGCATAATACCCTCAATGTCCATCCATGTTGTCACAAATGGCTGGATTTCATCATTTCTTATGGCTGAGTAGTATTCCATTGTGTATATATACCACATCTTTATCCATTCGTCCCTTGATGGGCACTTAGGTTGCTTCCAAGTCTTGGTTATTGTGAATAATGCTGCAGTAAACGCAGGGGTGCATGTAGCTTTATGCGTTGGTGTTTTCAAGTTCTTTGGATAAATACCCAGCAGTGGAATAGCTAGAACATATGGTAGTTCTACCCTTAATTTTTTGAGGAATCTCCATACTGTTTTCCATAGTGGCTGCACCAGTTTGCACTCCCACCAGCAGTGTATGAGAGTTCCCTTCTCGCCATATCCTCTCCAACACGTGTTTCCTGTCTTGTTAATTATAGCCATTCTGACGGGCATGAGGTGATATCTCATTGTAGTGTTGATTTCCATTTCCTTATAGTTAATGATGTTGAACATCTTTTCATGTGTCTGTTGGCCATCTGTATATCTTCTTTGGAGAAATGTCTGTTCAGGTCTTTTGCCCATTTTTTAAATTGGGTTGTTAGTTTTTTTGTTGTTGAGATGCATGAGTTCTTCATATATTTTGGAGATTAACCCCTTATCAGATGTATGGTTTGCAAATATCTTCTCCCAGTTGTTAGGTTGTCTTTTCGTTTTGTTGATGGTTTCCTTTGCTGTGCAAAAGCTTTTCAGTTTGATGTAGTCCCATTTGTATATTTCTTCTATCCTTTCTCTTGCCGGGTCAGACATGGTGCTTGAAAATATGTTGCTAAGACTGATGTCAAAGAGTGTACTGCCTATATTTGCTTCTAGAAGTTTCATAGTTTCAGGTCTTACATTCAAGTCTTTAATCCATTTGGAGTTAATTTTTGTGTATGGTGTAAGGTAATGGTCTACTTTCATTTGTTTGCATGTGGCTGTCCAGTTTTCCCAACACCATTTGTTGAAGAGGGTTTTATGATTTTTGACTGTTAAACCATGCTTGCACACCGAGACTAAACTGCACTCAGTTTACTGTACCACTAGATTTGATTTCCTAATATTTTTTTAAGAATTTTTTAATAATGTTTATGAGAAAGGTGGGTTTGCAATTTTCTTTCTCAGAATGCTTCAGAGCTTTTTTTCGTGTTTTTTTTTTAATTTTATTTATTTATTTATTTTTTCCCCCAAAGACCCAGTAGATAGTTGTATGTCATAGCTGCACATCCTTCTAGTTGCTGTATGTGGGACGCAGCCTCAGCATGGCCGGAGAAGCGGTGCGTCAGTGCGCGCCCGGGATCCGAACCCGGGCTGCCAGTAGAGGAGCGCGCACACTTAACCGCTAAGCCACAGGGCCGGCCCATGCTTCAGAGTTTTTAAATCAAGTTTATGCTGTTTTCACTTTTTAAAAAGTCTAGGAAGCTCTTCTTTTGCTTCTACCTTCTTGAAGAATTATATAAGAAAGAAGTTATTTTTCCTTAAATGTTTGGAAGAATTCATTGATAAGCTGTCTGGTCCTGGGCTTTTTTTGGGGAAAAGATTTTTAAATAATGGGTTCAAATTTTTAATATGTACAGAACTATTCATATTTTCTATTTGTTCGTCTATCAGCTTTGGTAAGTGGTGTTTTTCAAAGAATTTGTGCATTTCATCCAAAATGTCAAATATATCGGCATAAAGTTGTTTTTAGAATACTTTTGTTGTGCAATCTATAGTGATATTCTCTCTTTCATTGCTGTTGTTGCTAATTTGTGTTTTTTCTACTTTTTAAAAATCAGTCTTATTAGGATTTTATCAATTTTATAAACTTTTCAAAGAACCAACTTTTGGATGTGTTGATTTTCTCTGTTATATGTTCAATTTTTATTTCCTTGATTTCAGCTTTTATCTTTACCACTTATTCTTTAGGTTTGATTGCTGCTCTTTTTCTAGCTTCTTGAGATCAACACTTAAATTGTTGATTTTTAGACTTTTTTCTTTACCAACATGTGCATTTAAGGCAATATATTGTCTTCTAAGCATCATTTTAGTTTTTTCGCATAAGCTTTGAAATGTATTTTTAGGTTATGTAGTTTAAAATATTTTCTAAATTGTGTTTTTTTTTTTCTTTAACCCCTGGATTATTTAGAGTGCCTTATTTAATTTCTAGGCAGTTGGGTTTTTTCTATTTTCATTATTGATCTCTATCTCAATCCCATCATGGTCAGAGAAGATATTCTGAAAGATTTCAATATTTTGAAATTGTTGAGACTTTATATTACAATATATTGATTTTAATAAATGTTTCACATACACTTGAAATGAATATGAGTTGGTCCTTAGTTAGTGCAATTTTACATGCATGGCAATCAGATCAGGTTTGTTAATTGTGCTGTTAATATCTTCTATGTCCTGACTGACTTTTTTATTTAGGGCTTGTTCTACCAGCTACAAAGGAAGATATGTTAATGCCTCCCTCTGTGATTGTTGACTTGTACATTTATCTTTTTTTTGTTAAATTTATTTTGAAGCAATGCTATTGGGTGCATAGAGATTTAAGACTATAATATCTTCTTATTGGATTGACCCATTTATAATTATGAATTTGTCTCTAATAATATTTCTTGCCTTAAAGTTCACATTGCTTGATATTGTAATAGCTACACAAGCTTTTTCACTGTTATTGGTGTTTGCATGGTATATTTGTCTTTCCTTTCACATTAAACATTTCTTCATCATTATATTTAAAGCATATAGTTGGGTTTATTTTTTATCTAATCTGACAATCATAGTCTTTTACTTCAAATTTAATTCTTTTATATTCAGTGTAATCACTGACATAATTGGGTTTCTAGCTACCATCTTAATTTCCATTTTCTATTAGGCTCTTCTCTTTTATATTCCTTTTTTTCTTTTTGTTTTATGTTCCTTTGTTTCTCCTTTTTTGTTTCTTTCAGATTATTCAAAATTTTTTTATTATTCAATATTTTTATTCCAATAACTTGCAAATTATACATTATTTTATTATTCTGATAGTAGTGATCCTAGAGATTACAACATGTATCCTTGACTTATTATAGAATTAGACAAATAATTATTTTTACCACTCCTCTGATACTACTAGACCCTTAAACCTTTTAAACTATTTACCCCTCCTGATTTTTGTGTTCTTCTTGCCTTGTATTTTAATTCTACATAGGTTGTATACTACAAAGGGCATTACAATTATTGTTTTGTACAGTCAATAGTAATTTTTAAATACCCATATATTTACCCTTTCCAATGTTTTCTATTCCTTCCTGCATTTTTTAGAAAATAAACTTGGAACACAGCCACCATGTAAGTTAAGTATGCTACCTTAAAATATATTTGAGATGGAATTTTGATTAAATAATCACCAAAAATGGATTGGAACTTTGTGTAAGACAACTTCAGTATTGAGGTCAGGTAATAATATTGATTTTTCAATAAAGCATTGAATATACTCAGTCAAATTCAAACACTTACTGAATGGTAGTTTTCAGTTTTCAAAGAGGATTAACAGTCAGCCTCAGTTGATCCCATTAATAACTTGATGGATAAGCCAAAAAGACAAAGAAGTAGAGATCATAGGAGAAAAAGGACTTGCCCACATTTACTCACCTTACGTGGAACTCAAGTCCCCTCATGCCTAGGTCGATCCTCTGACTATCTGTATCTACTAAAATAAGTCATATGTCTACACAGATAAAATGTGCCTAAAGAAAACAGTCCCTCGGAATACGCATTTTAATTACAACTTCTTAAATGATCATCCTCTTGCTTATCACTAGATTTTTAAAAATCAAAACGTGCATAAACATCTGCCTGTAGCAAACATGGTAAGTTTCCTCAGACCTGGAAGCTCATATTAAAGCACACATCAGTGGGAAAGGGAAAGTGAGGCTGGTAATATTCTGTTTATCTTAGTCTTTCTGCTTTGTTTTTCTTTCCAGGCACTGGACTGAACTTAGTTTTCAGAGCCAGAAATAATCGTTTATGTATCTAAATTTATTAATACTCTGCTTTTAGAGATTTTTAGGTACAATAGATTCCAGGAGTATTTTGGAAACTTCTCACCAGTGAAATCTAGCTTGTATTCCATGGAAAGCCAAAAAACACATACCCCAAAGAGCTACTAATAAAATAAACTTTTGGAGTATGTAAGACTCTTCTACTTATCTAGCACAAGGCAGAGTAGGTGCTTACTAAGGTTAATGGAATGAGTGAATGAATAAATGAAAAGTATCTCAGTATCTAGCTCTATCTCATCAGTTTACTCGAAGATTCTCTTAACCCCATTCACAGTGATGGCTGTGCCCCCATTGGAGCAACAATTTACTTTCTGTTAAATTTGTAGTAGAGGGAGAAAAAGGATGGAGAATCAGAAACCAAATTTTTTTTGTGCTCCAAACACTATCTGACTTGGTTTTGTGCCATAGCAAACAGGGTCTCACCCCCTTCCAAGTAAGGCTTGCCCACCGCCACACTGTGGAGAGAAAACATTCGGTTTGGGGTAGCAGTTGATGTGCTTTGGGACATTTGTGCCTCCTTCCCAGTTCCTATCTCTGAGAATTCCTGCTGTTCGGTCTCTGCTGTAAAGGACAGACTGAAGTGGCCCAGACCCCACCTCATGTCCACCTCACCCCATTCTGAATTGACCAGGAACAGACTCCTGGACAACAGCAATAAGACTCTCTCAAGAATTTGAGCCAAATTACAGAAACTACAATCAGTGAGTGTGGACTACCCCTGAGAGCTCACGTCCATTCGGGGCTGAGGCTGAGGTTGGCACCATTGCTCGCCAAAGCCACGTACAACCAATGTGATTGACAGCAAAATCATAAGTAATCAGAGGAAGCCAAACTCTATAGAGAGAAAAAATTAGACATGCTTAAAAAAGCAAGGAGAAGAGTCAAAAGAGAAAGAGTCAAAACACAAAAGAAAGAAAGAATCAGAGTCAGAGAACAGAGATGGACCGACTTGAGTTTCTGACTTTCTAGTTCCAGCTTTGCTCTCATGAAGTCCAGCTGGACTTTGTTTCCTGCTTCTGGATGTCTGTTAAGATTGCTGGGTTTATCTTGACAGTTAATTCCTCTTTTTAATTTGAGCTAATTCCAGTGAGATTTGACTCCTAGCAACCAACAGTCTCTGACGAATGGGTTTCGCCTTCCCCCTCAGGCACCCAGGGCTTTGGTGTGGCCCTTCTCTCTCCTGTGAGGAAAGAAAGTGACCTGAAAAACTTGCACACTAGAAAACACGTGGTGTGCTGACTTTTCCAGAAACATTCTAAAAAAGTACTGCAGTGAGAAGCCAACATTAGACACTAAAGAATAACAATGCAGGATACCATTTTGGCGTCAGTTGGAGTATATTTTAGAATGAGTCTTCCCAGAGCACCTTCCATTATCTCAGTAGCTGACCACTTACTCTGCCTAAAAGGACTACTTATCATTACGCAGAAACCTTACCCTATCCCCCCACACTCCATACACACACCATAGAAACTCTTCTATCGAATTATAAGTGCCTTGAAAATAGGGATTATTATGCCTCCACCATCTTTGCACACTTAGCACCTTAGTACAGTGTCTGACTACCCATGAGTAGAATGGGTCTGTCAATTTTTTGGTTTTCTGTGCTTCAGTTTCCGCTTTAATAAAATGAGATTCTTCCCGTGACTGAAATCTTATTCTAAGACTCATTGACCTTTTTCTTATTATTTATCTTTTGATAAATGGCATTCATTTGAATGTAACATGTAATTTGAACAAATATTCTTTCTCCACCTCGCGTGAATATTTTGAGAATGTTGGGGCCTGATATTCAGATATCATCTTTTCAGAAACCCTCATTTTCCCTTTACCACTCCTTCTGGACTTCCACTTATCCTCAGACTTCTGTGAGCTCTGCTAGAATTGTTTGAAGAGCATGAGGAAGACAGGAAAGCAGCATTAGCCTTTACTTAGCCCAGGAAAAGAAGATCTAGAGGTAGTCCAGTCACATTCATAAAGTCCTGATTAAAGGAGCCAATACAGGTGATTGAAAGGGACTTTCTGAGCCAGCACAACCTCCCATTCCATCTGGGCATTCCCAGTATCAGCCTGCAAATCCACAGGCTCACATCCATTCCATGCCAGTCATAAAGCTGACTTTCTGATGAAGACGCAGCAGACATGGCACATTTGCATCGATGGAGGTATAGGTGTATAAACCTAGGGGCTCCAAAGCACTACACCATGCCAAATTTGACGATTTCCTTGGAAAGAGGGCCATTCTCACAAATTTGATCTAAGACCAATAAGGGAATAGTAGTAGAAAATCTTGAATCCAGGGCTCTTCATAAATACTGTTTTAGAAAAATTATTTTCATGCATAAAGGACTGCTTTTTCTGACAGACTACCATTAACATTTTATTTCCCTTTTCTGTGTTATTAAAGGCAAGAGTAATATTCAGAACACTCAAAAGTCATTGGAAATAAAAGAAAATCATGTTTTGAGCATGTTTGGTTCGCTAGCCTATTATCTACTTGTCTTTTCTCTTACAATAGTATAATTTATTTTCTAAACATTCCAATTTTTACAGAATGAGTCATTGTTAATGTAGAAACCAGCTGAATCATCCATCCATCAATCAATATATTTGTTTTCCCTTTTCTTCTGTATGTTTATCATTATCCTGAAAAAGATATCAGGAATTCTTTCATTTGAAGTACTTCTCCCCTTCAGTTGTTTTGTTTGGTTCACAAGTAATACAGTAAAGCTACCATTAACTTTGTGTTCCTTCAGATTCCTGTTCATGATATTGAGTCAGAAACTTGTGTTACACGCAATCCTCCGGTATCTCAAATCTGATGCCGTCCATACAGGAGATAAACAGAGAGTCTAGAAAGGGTAGGATAGAAAGCAAATTCTTTCTGGCCCTGAGAAAGACCAATCAGACTTTGGATTCTGGTGATAAATCTGTAAGAGTTGACTTAAGAAGTTATTTGATCATCTTGTTTCAACAAATCTGAAGAATCTGGTTTATCTCAAGTTAAATATAATCACCCAGGATATTGAGTGCATTTTAATATATTAATTTGTTGGGCACAGCTTTTATTATTTGTTCCAGATGGTTTCAAAGAAAAGAAATGTAGATAGGAAGGAATACAATATTACTTGGAACCAAACTATGATTTCAGCGGGGAAAACACTGGCCCAGGAGTTAAGAGAACTGAATGCTGGTATCACCAATGAGTTCAATGGCCCTGTCCATTTTTTGGCTTTCTTGTGCCTCAATTTCCCCTTCAGTAAAATGAGATTCTTCCTGTGACTGAAATCTTATTCTAAGACTCATTGACCTTTTTCTTATTATTTATCTTTTGAACCAAACTTGTGGCACTAAATCTTCCCAATTATTATGCATTTATACACCGTTCAGTAGCCATCATGTATCAAATGCAATAATTATTATTAGCTACCTTAATATTTCTCATTCTATATCAATGGAGAAAACTATAAATTAAAAAGAAGACTTGGGTTTATTATGCATTGTTTCTAAGAGAAGAAATCAGAGAAATAATTTGTCATAGACAATAGCTTCTATTTAAACCACTATGCTCTTGACTCCCAGGTAATTCCCAAGAAACTAAATTGCTCTTACCAAATTATCTTTTTAATGTATTGTGTTATAGATTCATAACCTAGCTGCTCATTAAAACATATGGTCTACCAAAATCATATTTTAACATCATTAGCTTTTAAATATTAGAAATCATTTCCGTGCTTCGAAAAGTCTGGTGAGCATGATTATATGTGGAGATTTTCAAATAGAATATATCAGGAAATGTAAGTGGATTAAAGAGTTTTTGGCACGCTTTACCATTTTTTATGCAGTTTCACATCATGTCTTGGAATAATAATAATAATAATCAGCGCAAAGATAAGAGATTATTTTATTATTCCCCCAACTCCTCCACCCAGTACTGCTTTATACAATTTTCCAATCAACACACTGCCAGTCTACAAGTAGTCTTTGCGATGTCAGGAGGGGATTCAGAGCCAATGCATTGTAGTAGTAGGTTGAACCATAAAATTGCCATCATTGTTCACAAATGATTGACTCCTGGCAGTTTCTCTAGCTCAAGCTAAAGAGCCATGGGTTTGAATTCCAGCCCTGAGAGTCACTTGCATGTCAGCTCAGGGCAGTTACTTACCTTCTGAGCCTTGGTTTGTGAAATGATGATACCACCTACTTTGTAGGGGTGATGTGAGGCTTAACAAAGACACATAGAAGCACTGTGTCTGGCAGTAGTAAATGTTCAAGAAATAGTTAATCATCCAATATTATTATCAATATAAGTAACTCAGGGAGTTCCTTCACTTTCTTTTTAGCAATTTCCTTATATATGGCAAAGATGACAGTTGCTCTAGTTGAGAAAAATGGAAAATGTTTGTTAGGCAAGCGTAATTTTTAAAGCCCCAATGGCTTTAAAGGCCTTCCGTTCCTGTCCTGTGTGCTCCGGTATGTCCTAGTAAGGTCACAGATAAAGCTTGACACATACTCTGTGGAGTATCTAAATAGGAAATGTACTGAAGTAAATCAAGAACAGAGTTAAAAAAAAAAAAAAATCAAAGCACTGAGCAAACATTCTGAACTTTTGGCAGAGGAATTGGACTGCCTGAATCCCCATGACTCTTGGAGTTATTAATAGTGACTCGTTTTACCATATTTTGGGCAGTTATATATTTATACATCATGCAGTGTGTGTGAGGCTTTCAAGGCTCGATGGCCTTTTGAAAAATGTGTTGCTCTAGAATAGAGCGGGGCCAAGAGGATGCCATTTTGTCATCTGTGTAGCACCTACCACACTGCGGTCATTAAATGCTAAGGAAAAGATGGGCGCTATAGCAATGCCTGGAACGCGGCTCCCATCTGCTCTGCCAGAAGCCATGGTGCAGTCACGAGTTGCACAACAGTAGTAATTCGCAGCTATTTATGACCATTTTAATAGCAAAGGGCTAGAGTAGAAGGCTGTGTTTACATGCCGTGCAGCAGAATGCTTCCATGAATCATTCTCACAGTAACTTTTGGTCAAACCAATCAACCAAGCAATGAAAAACCAACCCATTGGTCCTGAAGCTGTGATTAACAGGTCTCCAAGTTAGCCTCCACTTTCCCCATGCTCCTCCACTTTCCCCATGCTCCTCCACATCTGAGACTGAATTGACTCCTACCACTCCCACGCCTCCTCTCTCCTGTCCTCCCTGCATCCACAGCCCTGCAGCCCTCTCTCCACCCGTGTATCAAACCCTAACATCAGGTAAGTCAAATGAGCTTTGGAAACTCCTGAAAAGCACCTGTGGACATAATTAAGAGAACACATTTTTAGCACGTGTTTATTTTCTCATTGTCATCACTCCATCATGTGACTGCAATTAGTGACCCTGATAGCTCATTTGCATCAAGATCAGTAAAACCCTTTCATTTGTCCATTTAAATTGACTTGAGGTTTTAGTTAATTATCACTTGCTGGCAGTCTGAAGGTCAGACTATTTCCTTTTGTTTCACATGGTAGTTAATCCCCTCATTAAGGGTGATGGAAAATGAATTATTAAACTCATGCCATTTTCATATTTCAGGTAATGAGAGGACCAAAGATCCCAAGGGTACCATAGAGGAAGTCAGGAAAGCGTTGAAGACTCTACTTCCTGCAAACGTGAGTTTCTGTCCTCTGGTCTCATGGTAAAGAAGGTTCAGGTAAGGCTCTTGCTCTAAATTAAAAAAAATAAAATGAAAATAAAAACAATAGTTCTTGGGCTCAGCTTTGCCACTCACTAGTTGCATGGCTTGGGGAAAGGCAGCAAACCTTATGACATTAAAGATTTTTTCAATTGCAAAATGGAGATAGTAATAACCCACTTAGAGGTGGTGAGCATTAATGCATAAACGAACAGCAAGTACGTACAAGAGTGCCTGCCACATAGTAAGGGCTTAATACATGTTAGGTAATTATATTATCACTTCCATTGTCACCCTGGGCAAGTCATCTTCTGAATTCTGTGGGTATTAGGCCTACACTTGCAGAGACATTGCTCATGCTTGGGTCAAAATTTCACTTTGACCTACTGGGGCAAGGATGAAAGTTAAGTTGTGTTAGACCATGGAGAAAAATCCCAGTTAGCCATATCACTAGGGCCTTAGAGAACTCAACTTTATCTATCCTCTTCTAATTACTCTGAAAAGATTTTTTGGAGGATGGAGTTGGTAGAAGGTAGACACAATAGATGGGATCCAGAAGACCACACTTGGTGAGGGAAGGTGTCTCTGGCCCTTCCTCTGGTTCTCCGTCTCACTGGAAGCCGGCTCACCCTGGGCCTCCCGGGCAAGACTTTGTACTTGGACTTCTGTCTCACCTGACCGTGTTTTAGGGGTACCTTAAGCTCGTGCTGACTACAAGTGAATTCAGCTCTGCTAAGGAAATCCCCACTCCATGAGGGAATACCTCCAAGTTTAATGTGGCCATTTCCTTTTGCTGTACCAAACAGCGGACGGTACAAAGTAGGGGAGTGCCCTGTAAGATGCAGAGTTCAGGGAAAGCTCTATAGGGGAAGGGAGATCTCAGCTGGGTTTTGAGAGACCAGTAGGATTCAGATTGCCAGAGAGAAGGAGGGAAGTCAGTGAGGAGAATGAGCAAAGTGGGAAGGGTCTGGGATGTGCCTAGAACAGGGAATCTTCCCAGAGGCTGGACCATAGACTCTGCAAGGGAGTAGGATAGCTGGGCTGCTCAGATAGGGTTGGAGTAAGGTCTTGGACTTCATCCTGCAGTCGGTACAGACACTAGAGGGTGGAAGCAGTATTTTAGGGGAAAAAAGTGTGGAGTACTGCTTATGTGGAATCAGTGGTGATAGACTTGGTGGGAGGGGCCCAGGGCCTGAGGTAATGGAGACCTGGGATGAAAAAGGAAAATAAGATGCACTGGGGTGGTTTTATGATTATACACATTGTTATATGCAGAAAGGGTAGAAACTGTTGCTCAAAACTGAATTTTAAAATGTATTTTGTGAACGCTTTACCCAAAACTGTCATTCACTAAATCCTGATTGCATTTTCGCAGGGAAAATATTTTACCCCTTTAAGAAAGGTTCTAGTAAGAAACAGCTTTAAAACTGCTCCTAGAAGGATAAAAGTCACAGGGGAAAGTGAGTGGGGTGTGAGTGATTGAAAGAGTGACAAAGTGCTGGTGTCTTTCCAAAGACCATGCCCGTGAGTTGATGCTTCGTGTGACAAGTGCGGTCTTGTAGCTCTTTCATTCCCTCATCAATATTGGAAAACACTTTCTATATCTTCCCATAAAGAGGAGAAAAATACCCTACTAATGATGCAGTTAGTAAGTTTTATCATTTTTAATTGAGAAACATATGAAAGTTAGAAAATTAAATCTGGAAGAGAACTTAGATGTCCTTTCATCCTTTTACAGAAAGGGAAACAGGACAAGAGAGTCAACTCCACCGAAAGCCACCCAGCCGGTGTGTGTGCCGGTCCCGTTGCTAGAAGGTAATGGCTTTGACTCCTGGTCTAGTGCTCTTTCTGCTTTACCACAAGAATCCCCAGAGACCATTTTCTTGCTGACACAGAAGACTTGGTGCTTTCCATTTTCTCTTTCTAAAGTCAAGAACTGTTTTATTGGATAAATTCTTCACATTTCTCCTTACTGCATAATTTTTTCCATTTTAAGGAATTAAATAATTAACTGCAAGATAGTACATGTGTTGAAGATACCTTAACACAGAGGGGTGAGTTGCATAGAGGGAGGAAAGTGGGTGCCTATGGGAAAGTGCTCTGGCCAGCCCGCCAACTGGTGTTCAAGGTAAGGCAGACTCACAAACACTCAGCAAACTGCTGGCTCTGAACTCACGTGTTTCTGTGCTGATGGTCATCCCAGGCCCCTGAGTGGAGGCAGGGAGCCGCCTGCCATGGAGTCACAGGGGTCACTTGCTGGCCTCTCCTCTCTATGTGAGTGCCTTCTCTCTTCTCCGAGGGGGCCTAATGGTTCTAGTACCAATTCCAACATGGGGGCAGGATTCCTCACGCCACAAGCAATTCTCCGACACCAGCTGGGTGTCCTACAATTCAACTCAATTCTGACACTATCTACCTGGAGATAGTGTCAGATCTCACAGGTTAAGGGCTCAATCTTACAAGACTGCCCCCCCACACCACACTTCAGATGCCAATCACAAGTCCAGGTTGTCCGCTGAGCTTCTGACCCACCGGCTATACATTGGACGTTCCAACTACCACTTCCTTGGGTTCAATTAATTTGCTAGAGCAGCTCACAGCACTCAGGAAAGCATTTCGCTTACTAGATTACCAGTTTATTATAAAAGGATATAACCCAGGAACAGCCAGATGGAAGAGATGCATCGGGCAAGGTATGGAGAAAGGGTGCAGAGCTTCATGCTCTCTCCTAGTGTGCCACACTCCCCAAATCTCCACTTGTTCACCCCCACCTGGAAGCTCTCCAAACCCCCTACTATTGGGACGTTATGGAGGCTTCCTCACATACGCATGATCAATTACAAACTCCATTTCCAGCCCCTCTCCCCTCTCTAGAGAAGTGGGGGCAGGGGCTGAAAATTCCAAGCTTCTAATCATGGCTTTGTCTTTCTGGTAACCAGCCCTCATCCAGGACCCATCCAGGAGCTCACCCAGAATTGCCTCATTAGAACAAAAGATGCTCCTACTGCTCTTATCACTTAGGAATTTACAAGGGTTTTAGGAGACCTGTGTCAGAGACTGGGGATGAAGACCAAACATGTTATTTCCTATTATAAATCACAATATCACACCACCACCCCCCACCCACCTTGCGGAAGTCTTGGCTTCCTACAGGTCACCCATCAACCTCAATTCCCCAATCTCCCCCTTTCCTAGAAAAAGTTTAAAGAAAAATAAATTCATCCTGTCAGAGCATGCTCCTTTTCTTTTTCCTCCAACCTTTTTCGTGTCTCAGGTCCTGCCTCTCGTCCAGGTGAAATTGCATACACACTTCAGGGCCTGCTTCCTCTGCCTCCAGGACCTGCAGCCTCCTCTCCATGGCACCTTCTCCCCCAAACCTGTTTCTCTCTGCATATTAAGAATCCACACTGGGGAGGGGGTGCCCCAGTAACCTCCGCAGGTAACTGCTGCTGACTGTCTCCCACCGTCTCAGTGATCTGGCCTGGGCTCAGGCACAGGAAGTCTTGGTCATGGGAAGCTGCCAGATTAATTAAGAGAAATTCAAACAGTTGTATTTTCTGAAAGTGTACATAGGGGAAGAACATGTGCAATTGACAGTCATTGAAAGGCCATCATTTTTAGCACAACCCAGTGAAGTACTAAGTGGTGTGTTTTCATTAGGATATTGTTCCGCTAAACACAGGCCAATTAAGAGATCTGTCTGGATGCTGGCTTGATGATATTTCCATTTTAACGTTGGGTCAAATAGGAATATAATGATAGGTGGTGAGTTTCTTCAGCTCAGTTCTGTCCTTCACATAATATAAACGTCAACTTTTTCTGTAGACTTTTAAATTTTCAGAATTAGTTAGAACTTGGAACCTTTTTCTTTTATGACCAACTTAAGTCTTTGACGTTTAGCTCATCAGACACTTATTCTTTGACATTCTCTGTTCTGTGGATTCCCTGTCAGGCCATGAATGGTGAGGCTAGATGAATCTTCTAATTCTAGGCATCCATCTCATTTCTTCTTTCTTTCTCTCAGTGTTTCTTAACTTATGATTCTTTAACTAACTTGGAAATCATCTGGTGCTGACTTATATTGAATCTAGCATCAAGGTTAAGCTGATTCTTCATTCAATCATTCACAGGATGTGTTGGATGGAAACTCTATACCAGGAATGTTCCAGGTGCTGAGGAAATCATGGTGAATAAAAATAATTGTGATCCCTGCCCTCATGGAGTTTACATTCTAGTTGAGCAGACAAGCAATAATCAAATGATCATACAATAAATCTATAATTAACACTGTGATAAATAGGATAAAGGAAAAAATATGGGTAACAAGTTAAGACCTAATTTCCAATGGTCACGATTTTATCAGTCGGGATTCTCACTGTGGAAACCTATTTAAACCATTTTAAACAAAAACAAAATTGGGGTCGGCCCATTGGTGTAGTTGTTGAGTTTGGTGTGCTCTGCTTCGGCAAACTGGGGTACATGGGTTTGGATCCCGGACACAGACCTACACCACTCATCAAGCTGTGCTGTGGTGGCAACCCACAAACAAAATAGAGGAGGATTGGCACAGATGTTAGCTCAGGGCCAATCTTCCTCAGCAAACATAAAAAATAAAAAATAAAAATTGATGAAAATTAAATAAAATAAATGTATGTTTTACAAACACTTAATCATTATGAAGAACTGTAATGGTAATTTTTCATTTTCTGCCTAGCACTGCCTCCCCTTTCTTATGGTAACAAAACCCATTCCAGTTATCAGAGATGGTCACGTGATCCAAAAGAGGACTATTGGAATTCTTCTCTGGGATTTTTCTAAGGGGAGCTGCTGGGAAGGCTTTTCCCCACTTGGTCGTGGAGTGGGGGGCATGTGAGTCTGGACTGCTCTTGTCCATGCCCATCCTCCTCTCCCCAAAGTCCCTGCTAGTAGCTCTGAACTCAGAGTGAAGCCAGCTTGCAGAGAGAGGCAGAGATGAGAGACAAAGAAAGAGAATCTCAAAGTGGGAGGTCCTAGCTTCAGACATACCTAAGACCAGTCTTCTGTGGCTTTTTCTATAGTTTGGATACAGGAGACTTTAAACTCTGGTTTCTACCTAATGTGAGTTTGAGTCCATTTCTGTCATTTGCTAATGATGAGTTCACATTAATACAGAAATCAGGCACTTAATGTTGTAAATATTTCTTAGGATGGATTATCACGTGTGGCTGGGCTACCTGAGCATATCTTATAATCAATCCATTGAAGTTCTGATTTTCTTGGTTCTGGTTTTTTTGCTTCTCCTTGAAGCAATTTTTCCTTACACCAAGGACCCAAATTCATTGTTCAAAGTTGGTGCATATGAGAGGGTGGGCATAAATCTTGATGTTCTTCATTGTTGATTCATATTCATGAAAGATTCCTAAAGTTCTGTTGGGTGAATGCCTGTGCCAAGTGTCATAAGTCAAAGGAGTCACTCTGCTGCATCTGTATGAAGAGGCTGGGAATCTTGGTGGGATCAGAGCCTCGCCCATCTCCATGGACCATTGTGTTGCTTTCCCGGGACAGGTCTATGGGACAGGGTCAGTATATGCTCTGCTTGCTATAGAAGGACAGAGGCTCTTTTCTCCTCTTTTCCATGGGACGTAGGGATGGAATAGGTAGGTGGCAGCCCTTAGGGCCCAAATTTAAGAGGGTAAGTTGAGGCAAACTTGTTGAGGTTTTGACCATTTTCCCAGAAGACGCAGAGGGAACAATGTATCAGAGTTAGAGGACTATGGAGGGCTTTGGCATGGCCCCTGACATTAGCTTTGGCAGAGAGACCAGGTTCCAGCAGGTGGCAGTAGTGCAACAGAGGCCTCTTCCTCCAATGAATGTGCAGTGAAGGTGGCACAGGGACCAAAGTGCAGACAGGGCTGGCAGTGACCCTGGCAGGGAGGGAGCCAGTCTCTGCAGTAGATGCAATGCCTCAGGGATGAAAGGAAGCAGAGTTTAGGAATTAAGACTTAGGCACTGGAGTCACCAGCCTGGGGTTAGCATCTCACACATTAGCCGGTCCCATAGGGATTTGTTCAGATACAATGTCCCTTGAAAGAGGAAATTGGTGGGAAAGTATGTTTTCTCTTTTACATCCAAGTGAGACTCCTGAACCAGAAAAATTAGGGACTTTACTGCCAATTACGAACTGGGTATCTTCACAAAAGACATTTAAACTTTCTAAAGCTCAGTTTTCCCATATGTAAATAGGGATGAAAAATAATAATTACCTTATAGGATTGTTGGAGGACAAAATGACAATATGACAAAGTGGGATGCTATGCCTGATGCCAGGAAGCACTCAGTGAATGGTGGGAGATACACACCCAGCAACTAAGCTAGTGAGAAGGCTACTACCCAGGAGTACAGGGCTTGCAGACTTACTCAGTGATGAGGAATTCAAGATGGAGGGGGTTGGGGCAAGCATTGCTTTCTCCAGTTGAGAACACTGAAATCATTGCTGGAGGGGGCTCTGGATGGGAGCAAGAGGCGAGTGGGAGGGAGAGTAGCCCTAACATTGCTGAGCTTCTCAGGAGCTGACTCGGGAACAGCTCATACACACTAAACAAGGACCTGATTATGTGGGTCAACAATCCCAGGGGAAGGTAAAATAATGGGGTTGATGAAGAACAACAGATTTCTCCCAAGAACTTCCTCTCCTAGTGATACCAGACCTCTTAATCTCAAGTTCATGTGCCCAACATGCAATTAACAAAAGAAGAAAGCAGGGATTTTTATAGAGCTAAGAGGCTTGGGATGAGGAGTCTTGGAGAAACAAAGGGGAAATCTATGTTTCTTTCTCTCCAGATAAACCCTTGGGCAACCAGACTTCTGTGCATCTGGGGGCCAGTTATCTGATAACCTCCTTGAAGTTTATGTCATAACTTCCGTGAAGGCATTCTTTTTCTTCTGCAAAACAAGCCCATAAATCCTTTTGACCCTGGAGTCACCCCTCAGGTTAAACAAGAAAACAGCAAATTAACAAGAGTACTTCTTTTCATCTGTGTCTGTGTTGGGAACAAAGTCAAAGAGCAATCATGATTTTATTGAATATTTACAGGAGCCCTCAGGTACCCACCTTAACTAGGATCTTTGTACTCTGCACATTCCTTTTGTTCAGAGACTGTCTGAAAGCAACAAATTTCCCAAATGTGCATTGGATTGTCCTTTTCCCCACATCTTTGCCAGGCCTAGATGTTATCAATTTTTTACTTTTCCCTAATCTGATAAATCAAACTGTAGTTTAATTTCCATTTTCCTGGCCACTGGTGAGACTGAGCATCTTTTCACATGTTTCTTGGCCATTTGCATTTCCTTTTTGGTTTCCATCACTTGACCTTTACAACAGGATGGAATCATCTTTAGAATCAGTCCTTTTATTTCATTTCTGTTTTCTTCTCTTCTTTAAATTGCATGCCTCTGATTAATCTATTTTACAAATATATAATACCTCAGGGCACACACGGACTTTGTTTGTCTTCCTTTGGCAGATTTCTGATATAGGTAGAATTTTTTCATCTTTTGGATTCATCATGGTTCAGATATTGAAATGAAAACTAAAATAAACTTTCCAGCGTGCCTTTCATCTCAATTTAAATCATTCTCGGTTAAATAAAAATCACCTACTTGAGAGTACTTTACTTAAGTTTTGGACTTTCTAAAGAACAGAATTGGAGGCAGAATAATGTAAAAAGAAGTTTCAAGAAGTTTAGAGTATTAGATTTGGGATTTAAAATCCCTGTTTGCATCCTTCTACCAATTTCCCTGTCACTTTTAGCAAATCACTTCCCTTTTCGTTCTCTAAGTGGGAGTGAGGCGGGGGGTTAAGCTATATCATTGATTAGTGATTCTTAACCCTGGCTACACATTAGGATTACCTGAAAAACTTTAAAAAAACACTGATGCCCACCTCCAAGCCGGTTAAGTCAGAATCTCTGGAAATGGAACCTACGCATCCGTATTTTTTTAAAGAGCCCCAGGTGATTTTGATGGGCAACCAAGAGTGGGAATCACTAAACCTCATAATCTCTAATATCCCTTCTAACAAACATCTCTATGATTTTAAAACATGTTGAGATTTGGGCAGTGTTTCAAACCCATCAGTGATTTTTAACCTAGTAAAATGGAGATTCTACTTTATTTTTCTACATAATACAGTGGCGTTTAGAACTGGCCTAAATAGATGGCTTGGAGGAATGTTTACTAGTGGCTGAAATCATTCACTAGTCCTCTTACTTTTCCCACTTCTCCTATGGTGTTCCTCTCTCTAAATGAGACATTATTATGAGCTTTTGTTGAGCTAAAATGTAGATGAACATACACTCATGTTCATAGCAGCATTATTCACAATAGCTAAAACATGGAAGCAACCCAGTGTCCATCAACAGATGAATGAATAAGCAAAATGTGGTATACACACACAATGGAATACTATTCAGTCTTAAAGAAGAAGAAAAGTCTGACATATGCTACAACATGGATGAAACATGGGGATGTTATGCTATGTGATGTAAGTCAGCCACAAAAAGACAGATATATATGATTCCACTTATATGAAGTACATAGAATAGTCAAAATCGTAGAGGTAGAAAGTGGAATTGTGGTTGCTAGGGGCTGGGGGCAGAAGAGCAGGAATGGGGAGTTATTGCTTAATGGGTACACATTTTCAGTTTTCCAAGATGGAAAGAGATCTGTGGATGGATGGTGGTGATGGTTGCACAACATTATGGATGTGTTTCATGCCTCTCAGCTGTACACTTAAAAATGGTTAAGTTGGAAAAACCACAGACATTTGTGGCCTTTCCTGAGTATTAGCTCAAGACTATGTATTTCTCCATGTCAAAAAAAATGGTTAAGGTGATAAATATTAAGTGTATTTTACCACAATAAAAAAAATTTTTTTAATGTACGTGAACAAAGAGGGATAAATGAATGAACGATCTGTCATGTAAATCACTAATCCAGAGGACAGCTAACAATCACTTCTTCTGTCCCCACTTTGAGATTAAAAACCAAAATGTTGGGTTCAGAGTGTGTCAAGTGAGTTTCGCAGACATGGTTGTCAATGAAGAGGAAAGTATAGTGGTTACCATAAGACACACTTCAATAGCCATTTTATTCAGTCAATAGCCATTCAACCAATCGATTAATTATGACTTGCAAGCATATTTCATCCAGGAAGTGTTTGCTAACAGTTTGTGGTTGACAAAGTTTTGGTCCGGCCCAAATTTACTAACAAAATATGATATCTCTGCTGCACAAGGAGCTTCGAATATTACTGGGAAGACAAAACCCTTAAGACACGAAGTTACTCCATGACACCCTTCTCTATTGCATGGTAGACACCGTAAGTGCAAGAGAAGCAGCCTTACCTTGAATGTCAAGTGGGAAATGTTTCGGGAGCCCTCTGTGTCACCATTGGGAGCATAATCAGTGAAAAGGAATGAGGCTCCCTGAGAAGCTGCTTTGATCACGAAAACATGAGCTTCATTTTTAGATCAAACTTGCATTTTCTTTCAAGTAATTATTGATCAGGCCCTTCCTTGCTGAGTCAATAACCAACACATAGCAGACGTTGGTCCAACATGAAGTTCTATCTCCCAGGCTGCAAATGCAGGGAAACAGGAGGTCAGAGCACCAAAGGGTTGAGCTCCTCGGTTCAAAAACCATAAGCAGCATGAAAGAATGTGCTGGTGTTCTTTCAAGTTTGACTTATATAGCTTCAGATTTCAAAGATAAATACATTTATCCTCCCACTGAGTTCAGTTGCTTTAGAAGCAGTCTGATTTTTTTTTAATTAATTTTTGGTAGAACCAAAGGGTCCTTTTAACATTTAGGTGGTCTTAATAATATAAGCCCGGGGACACTGTGAACCTCATATTTTGAGCCACAAGGACATAGAGATGAAGATGGCATTACCCTGCCGTGGAAGAGCTCATGCCCTCGGGGGAACCCACACCTACGTGAAAGAATCTTGTGGAAGACCACCTTTAAAATGCATCTGCTCTCATTTTATGATGGAAGGAACGTCTTCATGGTTTTCACTGACCCTCAGAAGAAATAAGTGCTTATTAGATTTTTATTTACGTGTTTATTTATATATATATATTTTAATTGTATTAAATACACATAACATAAAATTTACTATCTTTCTTTAGAAAACCAAACCAACAAAAATAAATCGCTAGGCTACTTTTGTTAAAACACTAACTGCTGAATTGTTGCTATTGTCCATCTTAGTGTGTTAGCCAGAGCTAAGTGGTACATACTGTTTTAATTCACAGCTTTGCGGGGGGCTTAAGTACAATGTATATAGAAAAAAAATTCAGTCTATTAAACTTGTAACCCTCAATGATGAGGATATGTGCATTACTAATTTAAAAAAAATTTACCATCTTAACCATTTTAAATATATAGTTTAGTGGCATTAAGTGCATTCACATTTTTGTGCAACCATCACCACCATCCATCCACAGAACTCTTTTCATCTTGCAAAACTGAAACTCTGTCCCCATTAAACAATGACTCCACAGTTCCCCCTTCTCTAGCCCCTGGGAACCACCATTCTCCTTTCTGTCTCTATGAATCTGATTATTCTAGGTACCTCGTATAAGTGGAGTCATCCAGTATTTGCCTTTTCGTGACTGACATTTCACTCAGCATAGTGGCCTCAAGGTAGAGTTTTTTTTACAAGAGCTAATACTTTCAGGTGTCTCAAAAAAACCAACTGTACTTATTCTAGCTGGGTTGTCCCAGTTATTTACAGATCTTATTAGAAAGTCACATCTCTCAGTGGTAAAGGGAACTGAGAAGATGTCATTTTGCACATAGTTGAGGGAAATCAGCGTCATTCATGAATTGTCTGGACCTCTCCAAGGCTCTGTGAGCAATCAGAAGCACCAGCACCACTCCTAATAAGTGTTTGTGGAGGTCACGAAGCTCTTCCACAAGAGTAAGAGAGAAGGCAGCAGCCTGAGTCAGCTGCCACGCCAGCCCCCGGCCCACTCGGCTCTGCTCTTGATTATGGGTGTGTATAACCATCTGGTATGTGGGTTTAGCAGTAAGAATGAGAGAATCAGGCTCTCCATGTCACATGTTGCTGTTATTTTATTTGACACTTGTTATATGGCCAACGCTGCACCAAGCACAGCATAAACCTGGAATTACTCAATAGTCTCTGTCTATTATACAAAGGACGCTTCTGCCAAACTTGCTCCAGGGCATCAATTCCTCCAATCCACTGAAATGTAGCCTTATTTCCTAATGCCTTTCAAACACCGAGACTTGATTGTTTAAACTCTAAAAGCTGTGGTATAGAGGTATTTTTTTTTAAGTAAGTGCTATTTCAATAAGCGTCTCTAGGCAAATTTCACCATACTTCATTAGGTTTCTGTTTTGGAGGAAAATATATCCCTCCATATTCCATGGTGTTAGTGCAGAAAACAAAGCAACTGTCTTCACTCACTATAACCCTTACTGTTTCTATTGAACAAAATAGTGATTTGAGCTGAAGGTTTATTTGTGATTTTAATTACAATCTACGTGTTGGACCTTAGCAAGTAGATATTGTGTTTTCTTCATAGGAAAGCCACTTCCAAGGTACATAATTTTACCTTAACGTCTTCCAATGTTGTAATCCTTTAACAAAACTTTGTAAAAGCACATTATTTGCAAATGTTCATAACAGATATGATAGTTGCCTGTTTCTTATGCCCTTTAAAAGACTCCCCATTCTCCCCTGGGCCCCAGGGAGTATTGGGATATTCAAATGCCTCCTCCCTTCAACCAAGAGACTAAAGTTTCGTTTCTGCAGTAAAGGGCCTCAATCTTCAGCGAGCTTCTAGGGCAGGCAAAGGATGGTCATTGATTTGCCCCTGGACATCCTACTGGCCTTCTGGGTGCAAAACCAAATGGAAATTCCTTTCCCTTCCTCAACTAATATTCCCCCACTCTTGGTAGGTTTGTCTTTACAGTCTATTACAAAAAACTGACTAATAGAACTAGCTTTCTTTAAAATTATACAACAGTTCCCTCTCAATTATATGTGACGTCGCCGTCATTCCATAAATAAATTCTGGGTACTGGGGTAGGTCTCTGGGATGTACTAAGATGAATCAGATGGAGTCTTTGTCCTAAAGGAGTAGGAAAAGGATTTACACTCGTTTCCTGTTATACTAGTCAGTCATAATACATGGTATAAGAGAAAGCTATGGGAATGCAGAATATATTAGGCCGCTGACATGTAGTATATAATTCAATCCTCACAACCATGATATAATTAGGCATTTTTACCCCCAATTTAGAAATGAGGGCACTGAGGCTTGGCCCGGTATGATTGTTTGCTCAACTTTTTTGCTTTTTACTGCACTATTCCATGCTGGTAATACTTTCTGCTTCATGTCCATCATCGATTCAGATTCCCACCCCTAAAAAAAGGAGGAGAGATTGGGAGGCTTCAGACAATCAGCTTTTACCAGATTTGAACTGCCTTCTAGTTTGCATCAGAAATTTGTGGGACGTGTATGCAGAGAAATATATATGCCCAAAAGGTAGCCAAAATGTGATTTTTTTTTCCCAAAGAATGTGATTTTTGAGAGTCATATATTTTATTTAGAGAAACACACTGGTGAAGCCCTTGGTATGTTTGCATAATTCTCTCTTCCTCCTGTGATTCCAATTAGCAGGGTAAAAACTAAGTTTGGGACTTTGGTAACTTTCTAAAGATTTTCTGGGGATAAGGAGAGATACAAAGCCATCATAAACAGCGGGGCACGCTTATGTAGAGAGAGCAGCTGTCAAAATGCAGATTCAGGGCCGGCCCGATGGCTTAGCGGTTAAGTGTGCGCGCTCCCCTGTTGGCTGCCCGGGTTCGGACCCCGGGCGCGCACCGAAGCACCGCTTCTCTGGCCATGCTGAGGCCGTGTCCCACATACAGCAACTAGAAGGATGTGCAGCTGTGAAATACAACTATCTGCTGGGGCTTTGGTGGAAAAAAAATAAAAATTATAAAAAAAAAAAAAATGCACATTCAGCACACCTTCTTGAGTGAGTGCCCGCTGCGCACCACTGCATTAGAGGCTTATCTTTTGCCATCTTATCTTCATAGCAAACCTGGGAGTTGGATGCTAATCTCCCCCAGTTCACACATGAGGAAACTGAGGCCCAGATAGGTAATAAGTGATAGAGCTTAGATTCAAACTCAGGTCCTCTGCCTCCAAGCGCAGCTTATGGCTTAAAAGCAGACATGTTTGAGATCTAGGCAGAGGCTTTTCAGCTAATTACAATCTGACCTGTGAAAGCTGGGAATGCAGCTTTCTCCGCACTCTGGACAAGAGAAAGAGAACATTGCCCCTGGGAACAGATCTGTGTCTGGCTCATAGCACATACGCAGACACCTTGATTTTAGCTCAAAATTAGATTGCCCTGGGTTAGCGGAGGCTGCCTCTCTGCTACTTCTGCTGTCGCTTCACCTGTAGAGCTATCTCAAAAAAAAAGTAAATGTTCCTATCTCAGAAGACTTAAGGTTGCTGCCACCAAGTCCTCCAGCTAGAGCAGGAATGGAGGCTCCTATTACCAGGGGCTGCCACCAAGGGACAGGCCTCAGAGTAAGCTTTCAAGAACTAGATAATGCCAGCATCTGGCTTTCCATCATGATCATCTTACTCCAAGACACACCAGGTTTTAAGAGCTTCTACTTTCCTGGTTCCTGTTGTCTGTTAAGCAAGGGTGAACAACATAGCCTGGAGATATAGGTGGGAAGAAAGTTTGGGAAGTTAGATTATGTGCAAATTAAGATGATAACTTTTGTTTGAATTACTCCAAAGTTGATATCTTTTTCAAAAATAATAAAAAACAAATATAACAAATTGAGTCAATTCTAATCTAAGTCATTAACATAAATAATGAGATGTTGCCAGTCTACGTGTATAAAGGGGTTTATATCAAAGTCTATCAGGTAGGTTACCAATAAATGTTTGTAAAAAGGAATAAATGGATGGTGGTTTTAGGACCTTACCAAAACCAAGAGTGACACCCTTCTCTGGATTCAGCCTACTTTGGAATCTTTGTAATAATGGTGGAGGGAATTTCAGGCACAAGAATCAGAGCAATTAAAAGCTTCTTCTAGTGCTGCTTTATTCTGTGCCCAAACCACTATTAAACTACTGTCACATGGTATTCTGGCCTCTGCTGGTGTGGTTTCTTCCCCCTTCACCTCTCTGCCTCCCCAATGTCTGCAACTAGCTGGACCTTCCATTTTGCACTTTTCAGGGGGCAAACATACAAGGTTTTGCCTTAAAGCCATAGCCACACTCACAAGGTAGAACTGGAAACTGCTTCAAAAGAGTGCTGACTTACCTCCTCTTGGGCAGAATGCTCTTACCTCATTGGGGATAGGTTCAATGAGCAGGTCCCTCTCTTGGAAACTAAGAGAGTTTTCGCAGGCATTTTAAGGGCATCACAAGTTCTATCTGTTGCAGTAAGTGTTCAAGTCCTCTGGAAATGTGTTAGTGAAACTTTAATGCAATTACAGTGTTCCCATCTGTTAATCCCACTTGTTTCTCTCAAGAGGAAAGATAATCACTCATTGGGTCATATGTGTTAGGGGAGTCAGGCCCATAAAGGGGAATTTGACCAAGAGTCTCCCACAACAATTGATAAACGAATAGATTAACAGGTGAACGAATTAAGCAGTTAAGTAAGGTATATAGGATGGCTTTATTGGACTGGCCTGCAGAGTCTTGCACCTCCTTTGACGGATCTTGGCTGGGAGTTTAAAATCTTTAATATTTTAAAGAATTTTTCAATGGCTCTTATCTCCCAGAGTTTTGATTATTAAGATTCTTCCTTGGTTTGCATTGGTTCGAGTACATTGTTGTAGTTCCAGAAATAACTTCCTTTTTTAAGGTTAAAATTCTTTTTCTTAATCTTGATTAAATTTCTTTAAAAATATTCGATCTTAGGGCTCTTTTGTTTTAACCACGCATGAGCTCATGTGGGACATTTAGGTTCTCAGCCTAAGTGTGTACATAGCATTCATGTTGAGTCAGCCTTCCTATATTGGTATTTAAAAACTGTAATGTACTTTTTAATTTTTTCAAAGGCATAGTCATCTGATGCCTACAAGCAAACAAGAAAAAAAAAAAGTTATTTGCTTTATTTCCTCCCTTTTTCTTTCTGGTCTCCTCCTCTGCTGTCTCCTCCTCTCCTTCTCCTCTTCCTCTTCTTTTTCTCCTTCTTCTAGAAATGTTTTCAATTAGAAAATATTTTGTTTCTTTGCTGTTAAAAAAATGTGGTACAGGTTGAATCTCCTTATTCATCCTGGAGATCAAGTTTTGTGTTCATCCAATGTGCAACCATTTATTCTCTAAAAGATATGATGATTATATATAGCAGATTGGAGGCACCCTTTCAGATTTGTACCTCTTACATCCTCATATAATCCTTTCTGTGTAACTAGAATGGAAAACAATTGCACAGAACAGTGTGAACTGCTATGCTAGCTTCTGATCCTGATAAATTGTATGGATTGGTTTTCGGCATCTAAGAGCATGTATTAGTCAGCTTGGACCTCCATAACAAAGTACCCTAGATTGAGTGGCTCAAACAACAAAAATGTATTTCTGACAATTCAGGAGGCTGGGACGACTATATCTCGTTGCTGGCTGATTCGGTTTCTGGTGAGGACTTTTTTCCTGGCTTGCTGATGGCTACCTTTTTGCTGTGTCCTTATATGGTGGAGAGAGAGAGCTCTTGTGTCCCTCTTCTTGTAAGGACACCAGCTTTATCGGATTATGGCTCCACCCGAATGACTTCATTTAACCTTTATCACCTCCTCCCAGGCCCTATCTCCAAATATAGTCACACTGGGGGTTTGGGCTACAACATATGAATTATGGGGAGACACAATTCAGTCCTTATCAGAGCACTTGAGTTTTTGTTCCACATCAGCAAAATCATGTTCCTTTAAATTAACACACTAGAAATCTATAGTAATTAGACTAATTTAAAATTTAAATATACAAGTTATACAAAACAAAAAATAATCCTGAACCAATCATTCCCTGATTTCTATTAGTTCATTTCTTTAGTGTTTTGTTTCAGAATATGACAGTTATTTTATCAATATGTTTCTATTTTAAAATGACCTTTATTAATAAGATTTTTTCTTGGGTCTACGTGGTGCAAAGTATCCAGAAGACAAATACAAAATTCTGTCATTTAAATATTTGCTGACACACCCTCTGTTGATGGGTCTTGATAAGCTCTGTACACACAATAATTGTTTGTTCTCTTTGGAAAGGTACACAGTCTGTCAAAACACCTGAATTATTTCTAGTCTGCAAATAAATTTAATGGAGCAAGTGCTTTTTCGGTCACAGTTTGAGAAAGGTGGCATCTTTATTATGAAAAGAGTCAAGGTCTGCTTTTTAATCTGTAAATTAAAAACAAATAGCTTGGCCTAGATGATGTCTAAATTCTTCTCCAGTTCCAAAATTTCAAATGTAAAACCTGTGGATATGGAGGGCCAACTGTATTCATTGTACTACACCATTTTATATAAGGGACTTGAGCATCCTTGGATTTTGGTATCTTCCGGGGTTCTGGAACCAATCCTCTGGGGATAAAAAGGAGCAACTGTAATTTACTTTATTTTGAGATTTTGATTTTCAAAAAGCACAATCAGATAAGAAAATGTGGCTTATTTTTGTCATATGAATTTCTCCCTAAACATAGTAGATAGCAGGCAACTTTATAACAGTTCACTACTGATATAGTCTAAGGTTTTAATAGGTAGTTGACACATTTGAGCCAAATTTTTTGCCAATCTAAATGCTAGTTAATCATTTATTAAAAATATCGGAGTTGTGAGATCCTGGACTGTGTCAACCATGAATATTTGTAAAATATTATTCAATCCTACAAACAACAGTCCTGGCACTGGCATAAGGATAGACATGGGTCAATGGAATAGAATTGAGAGTCTAGAAATAAACTGATATGTTTATGGTTAACTTATCTTTTACAAGGTTGCCAAGACCATTCAAAGAGAAAGGATGATCTTTTCAACAAATGGTACTGGGACAACTGGATAGCCACATGAAAAAGAACGGGGACAAGCCCCATGGCTTAGCGGTTAAGTGCGCACGCTCCGCTACTGGCGGCCCGGGTTCGGATCCTGGGCGCACACCGACGCTCCGCTTCTCTGGCCATGCTGAGGCCACGTCCCACATACAGCAGCTAGAAGGATGTGCAACTATGGCACACAACTATCTACTGGGGCTTTGGGAAAAAAAAGGAGGAGGATTGGCAATAGATGTTAGCTTAGGGCTGGTCTTCCTCAGCAAAAAGAGGAGGATTAGCATGGATGTTAGCTCAGGGCTGATCTTCCTCACAAAAAAAAAAAAAAACACAGTGAGATACTACTTCACACTAGAATGGCTACAGTAAATATGTCAGATAATAAATGTTAGCAAGGATGTGGAGAAATCAGAAGACTCATACACTTCTAATGGGAATGTAAAATGGTGCAGCCACTTTAGAAAACAATCTGGTAGTTCCTCAAACTTTTAAACCTAGAGTTACTATCTGGCCCAGTAATTCTACTCCTAGGTGTATATCCAAGAAAAATGAAAACATATGTCCACAGAAAATCTTGCATATGAATGCTTATAGCAATATTATTTGTAATAGCCAAAAGGTGGAAACAACCCAAATATCCATCAACTGATGAATGAATAAGTGAAAAGTGGTGTCTCCATACAGTGGAATATTATGTGGCCATAAAAAGGAATGGAGTACTAATACATGTTACAACATGGATGAATCTTGAAAACATTATGCTAAGAGAAAGAAGCCAGTCACCAAAGACCACATATTATATGATTCCATTTATATGAAATATCCATATTAGACAAATCTGTAAAGACAGAAAGTAGATTAGTACTTAGGGCTGGAGAAAATGGGGACATGGTTTCTTTTTAATGCTAAAATGTATAAGATTTCTTTCCAAGGTGGTGTAAATGTTCTAATATTGTGGTGATGGTTTCACATATCTGTGAATATACTAAAACCCACTGAGTTGTACATTTTAAATGGATAAATTGTATGTTATATGAATTATATCTCAATAAAGCTATGAAAAAATGAGTGAAAAATCTTATTCTTTATGCACTGGGAAGGAAACTATTGTGGTGTATGTTGTGGGGGATGGTTTATAGATGAGGCTTTCGCCAAAGGCAGCAGCCTCTATCACTGTCTCGCCAGTTTCCTTTCACAGCTACAAAGTTATATCATCAGTGAGTTCTCATTGCCCTGCCCTGTAAGATAGGATCTGCTCTAAAACCACTGACTCTTTAGGAACCAAACCACTTCCAGATCTTATAAAAATTAAAAGCAAATTGAAGCCCATAGTAAATTGAGTTTTTAATTACTTAAAAATATTGGAGTTTTATTTTCAAGAAAACTTCCTCTGTAATTTTTCCTCAATGTGCAAGAACAAGAATGCATGTTCAACATGTTCTAAAACACTTTCTAATAAAACAATCATTTAATCTAATTAAGTGTCCAAAGAGAATACTTTAAATAAGTTGACCAGCCTGCCTTAGGAAGTTCCTGCTAATTGGAGGCAGTAGAGAAGTGGTTAAGAGCGCTGTGGACTTAGGCTTTCTCCTGGCTGTCAAAACAAGCTATAAAAAGATGCTCTCGGGGCTGCCTGTGGCATAGTGGTTAAGTTCAGCGTGCTCTGCTTCAGTGGCCCAGGTTCACGGGTTCAGATCCCAGGTGCAGACCTACACCGCTTGTCAGCCATGCTGTGGCGGCAACCCACATAGAAAATAGAGGAAGGTTAGTACAGGTGTTAGCTCAGGGTGAGTCTTCCTCAGAAAAAAAAAAGATGCTCTCAGCTTCCCTTTCTTGATCTTTAAAATGGGTATAATTATACTTCAATCCTCATGAAGTTATAAAAACATTAATTGGAATAATAACATGGACACATTTCATATATAGTTATCATTTTATATGTTTCTCATCACTATTATTTTTAATTTGGCCTTCATCACTTGGCCTAATAAACCTTCTATTGGAGGAATATACACAATCTAGTGATTCACTCTGGCCCTCATTTTTTTTAAGCACTGTGGCAGATTTGCCACTGACTTTGGTGTTTACAACCACAGGAAATGTGCTTCACTGTAATTGAAGGCAACGTGATGTTTCCCTGAAGATGGGCAGAAAGCCAGTCACACACACTTGGTTCCAGAACTTGGTGTTTCACTTTGTCAGGGTGTGACTTACATCGTAATTGCTCAAACCATATTTTGTTAAGTGTGAAAAACAAATGCTTTCCTTGTGTCCTCCGTAAAAGAAAGTCATTAAACACCTTGCAGCTGCTTAATATTGTTGTCAAGGTATATAGCATGGAAAACTAGATTGATGGTTCCTCTCTCCTTCCAGCCTCTCCTGTCAACCTCTACCATTCTTCTTTAGAAAATAAACATTTTCCCCAAGGCATCGAGCAGCTTCTCTGTAGGCTGTCGTTAAGTCCCTCAAATCTGGAAAATGAAAACTTGGAGATGGGTACAGTCCTTGGCGCTTGCAGGCTAAGTGATTGACAAGTTTATCTTGCTCCCATTTGTAGAGCTTGGCTGTACAGTGCAAATCTTGTCAAAAACCTGTTCAATGACTAAAGATTTATTAGGAGCAATGCAATGTCCTGTCCATTTTTGGGAAGTCACAGAAGAATTAGTCACTGACCTCCTGAAGATTATGACCCCTTAAATCAAAAACAAATACCATATGCCCATTTTTTTTTTGCTATTTTCTCATCAGAGTGGGGAACATCTGAGTTTCATGGGAATCATATCATCGAATGAGAAGCAGAGCAGAAAATAAGGTTATTAGATTAGAATGAAGAATTTAACATTTGCTGATTGAGAAATCCTACTTTCTAGGATAATTACCCAGTTACGTCATAGTCTAAGTTATTTTATCAATACAGAGCTTGTCGGTTTCCCACAAAATAAGATGCTACCTTTGATAGCACTCACGTTAAAGACATCCATAGTTAGTTACAACTAGTGGTCAAAAAAATTTTTCTGTAACTTTTATTAAGTAAAAAAGTGTTTTGATGTTTCTGAACACTAAGAATTATTCCATAGGGTATAACAGCATTGCTTGAACACAGCCTCATATGTATCCAGGTCTGCCCAGGAATAGTTGGATTTTATCCATGCAGAGGTCAAATAAAGACACTTAATTTTTATGACCTCAATTATCTATGGAGAACAGACACTGCAAAAATATTGCTGTTTGAAGATTCTATTTGACCTTAAGATGTATACTTTCATTAAAATCAACAAAACAATGTCCCAGAATTCTGTAAGTTCACCAGGATATCAGATAATTTTGGTAACAGTTCCTTTTCCACTTCCTTAATATGTTTTATATTCAAGTGAAAATTAGGTGGATCTTAGAAAGCAAGAACAAAAGTTAAACATAGATGTTAAGATGCCTGTTCTTAACACAGGTGATACAGCCAGTGCATCACAGATGTTAAAATGACATTTTTCTTCCCATTTTGTTTCTATTGTATTTTAATTAACAAAATCAGATCATGCCAATCTAGAATCTTGAATTCTCGTTTTTATTAACATTTGCATTGTAACATGACCTTTTTCCCACGTTATTGAGTATCATCTAAAAATATTGTAGTGGCTGTTTGATAATTATATTTTATGAATGCATCATTATTTACTTAGCCATTCTCCTACTGTTAGACATTTTGTTGTTTCCATTTTGGGCTACTATAAATAACAGTGCAATGAACATCTTTATACATACATTTTTAACACTGTTACTGATGTAAAATATATAATATTGATGTATAATCAGTAACAATTTACTGATATATAATGACATACAATAAACTGTACATAAAGTGTATAACTTGATAAGTTTTCCCATATGTATACACCCATAAAGCTATCACTACAGTCAAGATAATGAACATATCCATCACCCCAAAAAGTTCCCGTGTGCTTTAATCCTTTCTTGCTCCTTACCGCCAGCCCCAGGAAATCCTTGATCTGCTTTCTGCAACCATATATTAGTTGGTATTTTCTAGAGTTTTGTATAATGGAATCATATAGTATGTACTCTTTTTGTCTGGTTATTTTCACTCAACATGAGTATTTTGAGATTGATGCATGTTGTGTTATGTATTGAAAGTTCATTCTTTTTATTGCTGAATACTGTTCCATTGTATGGATATAACAATGTGATTATCCATTCACCTGTTAATGAACATTTGCATTGTTTCCAATTTTCAGCTATTATAATATAATATAGTATTATAATAATTTATAATTATAATTTATAAATAAAGCTCCTATAAACATTCATGTAAAAATATTTGTGTAGACATATGCTTTTATTTCTGTTGGGTAGAAAACTAGGAGTGGAATGGCTGGGTCACGTGGTAGGTGTATATTTACCCTTTTAAGAAATCAGACAGCAGTGCGTGAGAGTTCCAGTTGTTCTACATGCTTACTGATACTTGTTATGACCAGTCTTTCATTTTAGATATTCTAAATACAGTGTGATATTTAAATATTCTAAATAGGTATTCCAACAGAGTGTGGTGATATTACACTGTGATTTTGATTTGCATTTTGCTAACAGCTAATGATATTAAGCAACTTTTTATGTTCTTATTTGCTACCTGTGTGTCATCTTTGGTGATGTGTCTGTCCAAATCTGTTTCTCGTTTTTTTTATTGCATTGTTTGTTTTCTTATTGAGTTTTGGGAGTTCTTTATATATTCTGGATACAGATCCTTTGTCAGATAGATCATCTTCAAGTATCTTCTCCTAGTCCATGGCTTGACTTTTCAGCCAAACAGAACAAAATAGTGTCTTTTAAATAGCTGATATTCTTGATTTTGGTGATGTCCAACTCATCAGGTTTTATTGTATGGATCATGTTTTTGGTATGATACATGAGAAATCTTTGCCTAACTCAAGATCACAAAGAATTTCTCTTATGTTATCATTTAGAAGTTTTATAATTTTATGTCTTACATTTAGGTCAATGATCCATTTTGTGTTAATTTTTGTATGCTGTGAAAAGTATGGAATGAAGTCCTTTTTTTGTTCTCTTTCTTTGCATGTGGATTGTAAATTGTCCCATTTCCATTTGTTGAAAAGACTATCCTTTCTCTAGTAAATTGCCTGTGTACCTTTGTCAAAAATCAATTGACCATATATGTGTGGGTCTGGACTTTCCGTACTCATTATTCTGTTCCACTGATCTATTTGTCTATCTTGATGGCAATGCCATGCTGTTTTGATTACTGTAGCTTTATAATATGTCTTAATATCAGGAAGTGTTGGCCCTCCACGTTTGTTCCTTTTCTAAGTTGTTTTGGCAATTCTAGGTCCTTTGCATTTCCATGTGAAGTTTAGAATCAGCTTGTAAATTTTGACAAAAAAAGCCTGCTTGGAATTTGATTGAGATTATGTTGACACTGTAGATGAAATTGAGGATAATTGACATCTTACTAATATTGAGTCTTCTGATCCATAAACATGGTATATCTCTTCATCTATTTAGGTCTTTAATTTTTCTCAGAAGTGTTTTGTAGTTTTCAGTGTACAGAGTACATATCTAACACATCTTTTATCAGATTTATCTCTAGATAGTTCATATTTTTTGATACTATTATAAATGGAATTGCATCTTTATTTCAATTTCTGATTGCTTATACCTGGTATGTAGAAACACAGTTGACTTTTGCACTTTAGTCTTGTATCCCACAACTTTGCTAAACTCACTAAATAGTTATAGTTGCTTTTTAATAGATTCTATAGGATGTGCTATATAGACGATCATGTCATCTGCCAATAAAGACAGTTTTATTTTTTCCTTTCCAATCTTTTCCAAAAATGCTTTTCATTTCTTTTTCTTTTCTTATTGCATTTGTTGAGCCTCTAGTACAAGGTTGAATAGAAGCAGTGAGAGTTGACATCCTTGCCTTATTTTCAATATTATAGGGAAAGCATTCAGTCAGTCTTTCATCATTAGGTGTGATATCAGCTGTAAGTGTTTGTGTAAAAATCTTTTTTTTAGGTTGAGAATTTTCCCTTCTATTCCTAGTTTACTGTAAGTTTTTATAAGGACTGTATGTTGGATTTTTCCAAATGCTTTCTCTGTATCTATTGAGATGATCACCTATTTTTCACTTTAGTCTATTAATATGGTGAATTATGTTGATTGGTTTTCTAATGTTAGAGCAACTTCTTATTCCTGGGACAAATCCCACTTGTCATGATGTATTATCCTATTTATGTAATGTTGGATTCAATTTGCTAAACTTTTGTTAAGAATTTTTGCACTAAGTTTTATGAAGGATATTGGTGTGTACATTTCTTTTCTTAAAAAGTCTTTGTTTTTGGTATAAGGATAATGCTGGCCTGCTAGACTGAGTTGGGAAGTATTTATTCCCTGCAATTCTCTTGAAGAATTTTTGTATAACTAGTTTTATTTCTTCCTTAAATATTTGATAAGATTCACCAGAGAAGTCTTCTGGGCCCAGAGTTTTCTTTGTGGGTAAGTTTTAACTTCAAATTCAATTTCTTTAATAGATATAAGATTATTTAGGTTATTTGTTTCTTGTAGAACCAGCTTTCATAGTTTGTGTCTTTCAAAAAATTTATCCATTTGACTTAAGTTGTCAAATTTATTGGCATAAATTTTTTCATACTATTCTCTTATTACCATTTTACTATCTGTTGAGTTTGTAGTGTTGTGACCTTTCTCATTCCTGATGTTGGTAACTTGTGTAGTCTCTCTTTCTCTTTTTTTTTTCCTGATTGATCTGGCTAGAATTTTTATTAATTTTCTCAAAGAAGCAGTTTTTGGTTTCATTCATTTTCTCTATTTTTCTGTTTCTATTTCACTGATTTTCACTCTGATCTTTATTATTTCATTTCTTCTGCTTGCTTTGGGTTTTATTTCCTCTCTATTTTCTAATACTTAAGATGGAAGCTGAAGTCAAAGATTTCAGAAACTTCTTTTTGAATATAGGCATTTTAGTGCTCGAAACTGTCCTTTAAGAACTGTGTCAGCTGAATCCCCCTGCATCCCACAAATCTTGATACGTTTTGATTGTATTTACATTCAGTGCAAAATACTTTCTAATTTCCCTTTGGTTTACTTTATTACTCATGGGTTATTTAGAAGTGTGTTATTTAGTTTTCAAATATTTGGGGACTTTCTAGTTATCTTTCTGTTATTGATTTCTAATTTATTTCCATTGTGGTAAGAGAAAATACTTTGCATGACTTAAATCCTTTAAAATTTATTTAAACATGTTTTATTGCTCAGCATATTGTCTGTCTTGGTGAATGTTCCATGTGTACCTAAAAAGAATGTTTATTCTGCTGTTGGTGGGTGAATGTTCTATAAGTGACAATTAGATCAAATTAGTTGTTAGTGATATTCAAGTCATCTATAGTCTTATTGATTTTCTGTCCATTTGATCTATCAGTTATTGATAGAGTGGATGTACATTTTTTGCATCTTGATACCTTTTTATCTTTCATTAATGTTTAGTAAGAGAACAAAGTTGTGAATGCCATATAGAAGATCTTGGCATCATTCACGTATGAAAGCATACTTCATTAATAAAAAACCTGAAAACAGTCTTTAGAAATGTTGTTCTGCAGATTTAGATCTTGAAATGAGAAGTTAAATAGTTGGCTGATTATGCCAGTTGACAGTTTCAGCCAGATCAATCTATGAAATGATACATTGGTATGAACATTGTGGCTCGCTTGCTGATAATATAATAATTTAGTGATTTCAAATCTTTTTCCTAGTTGCAGAGACTTTTCCTCAAATAAAATTTTGCCGGGAACTTCAAGACACATAGCAGATGAAAGTGAAGCCACTCCACTTTCATCTAGACTCCAATTGCTCAGCCTCACCCTCCTTCCCACAGAGGCAACTTCTGAGGTACCTCAGTTGAAGCCTTCAGACACAATGAGAAATACTGAAAACCATAGACCTACCCAAATATTCTGCTTAACAAGCACGGAAAGATGACCCCATTCGAAATACTCACCGAAGTAGAAGGTAAATAGATTTCAACTCTTGCATCAACAATATGGATTGGTAAATTGCCTAGTGAACTATTTGAAAATGTTTCTGAAATTGATTCCTGTCTCAGCAGGAACATAACGGATCATGCTCAATTGTTGATGTCTGCCGAGGGTGCAGGTGTGGGAACTGGAAGAGCACATGCCATGTGTTTGACATTCTTGGTGTTGAGATAGAGACAAATCCTGTGTCTAAACCTGGTTTCACATGATTATCTCCCGAGGAGAATTATGTATTTGGTAAAGTAGGAAAACTATGCAATGGGGTTAGTTAGGCTTTTTCAAATTGAAATCAACAGAGAATGCTTAGGTAACCTTGTAGGTTACCTTTTCCTTTACACAGGAAAGTGAGGAAGTGCAGGAAGCCATCTCAGAATTTCCTTCGCAGCATGTGGGGAGTCCCAGTGGCCTGGCAAGGGAACTCTGAGCAGGCATCTGCTGCTTCCTTCTCCAGTGCTCTGCCATCACTAGGACTTACCTCTCTCCTTTTCTTTCACTGCTCTGACCATAACAAACTAACTCTAATTCTCTTTGCCTCAAAACTTCTGCTTTTTGCCTTCTTTCTGTATATCTCCCTGCTACATTCCTTTCTGTATATCTCAGTTTCAAATTCCCACCGAGAGTGATAGGTTAAAGAGTGACTTTCCAGAATGGAGTGCCCCCTTGGGCAGAATTCTCATGCCAGGTTATTTGAATGTCATTGGACAGCCTATGGATAGCTGTCCTTAGATCAGATGCCCATCCCTAGTCCAATCTCCTGTGGCGGAGGTAGCAGAATCACAAGGTACGAAAGGATGGAGAAGGGACCACGTGTCTCACAGGAACTCTGAAGAATCCCAGCAGGGGGCAAGTATGAAAATTGGCCTGTATGTACCTGGCAAGTATGGAAATTGGCCTATACATTACAGCCATCTCCAACAGTATAGTATACACTGACTGGACTTGCTTGTTATCAAATGAAGAACAAATTTCCTTATGATGGGCTAGCAGTGGTCTTCAAAGTGTGCATAGCTGGAAGTTTTAAGTTCAGTCCACAGGAGAAACTTAGGAGGTAGGACTCTGAGCTCCCAATGCCCTTTTTCAACCAGATCAGTTTCATATTATTTACTTTTACATATTGGATTCTCAAATAAAATTTCACTTGAAGATAAGATTCCACTATTCACAAATAGTGAATGGAGAGCTACTGAGTTATAGGAGTACAAAAACTTTTGTTTGGATTTTTTTTTTTTTAAGTAGTGAGGCTTTCATTTTTAAAGAATAAGAGTTAATAAAATATACAATCAAATGCAAAATGTCACTGAATGTATTTTACACGGTTTTCTGTAAAAAGCTTCTGGGAAGGGTAAACAGCAAAAGAGAATAAGGTTATTTAACAATACTACTTGCTTCATCCCAATTGTTTTTATGTCTTGGATGTTATCATGGGAAACTGTTAATTATGACTGTCAATATATATTTGATGAGTAGGATAAATATTTTGATGCCAATTAGCAAATTAAACATTCATAAGGGTTAAAATAACATAATATTACAGCTGTTTTGTTTGGTTTTGTTTATAAATACAGAACTGCCACATCAGGGTGAAAATTTATATTAATTGCTAATTACGTTAACAGTTATTTATGATAAATTGAAACGCATCACAGCAATCACACGCTTTAGCATAGAATGGTCATCTGCCAAGAAAATTTTTTTTTATTTTTTTTATTTATTTAATTTCTTTTTTCACTTTTGCAATTTGTGTGTGTGTGTGTGTGTGTGTGTGTGTGAGGAAGATCAGCCCTGAGCTAACATCCATGCTAATCCTCCTCTTTTTGCTGAGGAAGACCGGCTCTGAGCTAACATCTATTGCCAATCCTCCTCCTTTTTTTTTTTTCCCCAAAGCCCCAGTAGATAGTTGTATGCCATAGCTGCACATCCTTCTAGTTGCTATATGTGGGATGCCGCCTCAGCATGGCCGGAGAAGCAGTGCGTCAGTGAGCGCCCAGGATCCGAACCTGGGCCGCCAGTAGCGGAGTGTGAGCGCTTAACTGCTAAGCCACCGGGCCGGCCCAGATTTGTTTTTTTAAACTGAAGGCATCTTGATGATATTTATAAATTTGAACTACTTTTATAATTGAGGAACTATATTCTTATTCTGTGACTTGGGACATCCCAATACCTGTCACTTCAAAGGTGACTCATCCAATAAAAATGTCAAGGTATTGTTACTCGATGACACGGCAGAGAGTCTCTGAGACTCTCTTCTAAGCATTCCACTCCTTAGGTTGAGCATATATACCGCTGGATCCTTCTTAGAATGCTCCCCGAATGCCCTTTTTAACCAATGCAAGGCAACAGCCTTCCTTTGCTTCGTCTCAGAATCTTAGTGTATCTCTGGTTTAAGCAAAAAATTATTCAACTAGTCTTATTTCCTAGAAACCTGTTAGAGTGAATGTGTAAAAGGTTGCAGCTCCTCATCTGGCAGAACACCCACATGTGCACACTGTTACTTCTGCCTCATCAGTCCTGGCTGGGATTACACCAGAGAATTCTCACAGTTAACATCACTGAGAGGGAAAGGGAAAGGGAAGGGAGGTTGGAGGGAGCCACACGGGTATGGAAGGTTTTTCTCCATGAGTCATTTCTAGTTTTGTCCAATGTCCCGATTGTCCTGACACTGTTGTCGTGTTCTGCTTCATATTTACATAAAAAATAAGGAGGTTGGGGTGAAAGTAGGTGTCTTGGGCAGTAATGAACTTCACATGGAAAGTCATTTGCATCAAGGACAACTAACAACAGTGGAAGCATGCAATTTTTCCAATGCTTTTTGTTTTTTAATAAAACAATAGCTGGCTGCCAGTACTCATATTAATAAATGGTCAACTGCCTCTTCCCTTTTCTTGAACTCTCTTATTTGCATATGAACTTCTTCTAAACATGTCAGCTGAGATGGAGCCTTCATTTATTTAAGTGGATATGCATAAACATAGTTATGGAGAAAAATAACCACGCCATAAAAACATTGCACTGATTAATTTTTATTCCTATGTGAACTTAAGCCTGCAGTCTGGAGCTTTGATCCAGTTTATCCAAATTAAAATAAGGCCCTAATATAATTTTAGTAAAACATTTTCCTCTGAAATAAACGTCCCTGTATAAATGTTCTGATGCTATGGAGGAATTAAATGGCTTGCACTTGGATTTATAGTTCAAAGCTTAAATGCCATCTTTATATTATCAAGAAAACAATCCATCACACCAGCATGGTCTATGTGAAGTTCTTAGGCTAAGGGGCAGGCTTCATCTGACAATGATGTCAGTTTACTCATTGTATTGTGTTGTAAGTCGATTTCCAGATGGCCCTAACTAAACTCTTAACCCTATGCAACTACCTCAGAATCTGTGCTGTCAGTTAGCAGGGAGACTGGAGAGGACACTGCACATGACTCAGCCCAAATGCATCACTGTTACTGGAATAAAACCCAAACCATGACCTGAGGCTGGTCAGTAACATTCTCTTCAAGTTGAGTAACACTTCAAGCATCACTACCAAAGGAGAGTCGACACCCAGCTAAGGCACCTTCAACATCTGTGGAATTTACAAGTTAGGAGCTCCTTTTGTTAAAGATTATCATTAAAAATATACATTCAGGGGGAAAAGAATGAAAGAAATAGGACAATATGCTAATCCTGTAACACTGATGGGTAGTTTAGAATTTTTTATATTTAAAGCTTAAAAACACAGTTTAAAAAGCAACTGCCCCCCTTTCTTATAAAGGAACCTCTAGAGGATTATTGTCTTTACACGTAATTCTGTAAAATAACGCAAAGTTAATTTAAATCACTGAGACAAATATTATTTGCTGACTGTTTTCACATATTTATAAATCTGCACAACACGTTTTGGAATTCAATCCTTGCTAAGCTAAACTAAATAAGGCAACATGACATCAGCAAACACACTTTCCAAGTACCTCCAGGTCTGTGATTTCTGTAGCAGGTACCTTGCTAAGAGAAGAAAGACTCTATCCCTGTCCTAAAGGACTTTCTCTGGTGGGTGCCCTGACGTGGCATCCCTTGTATGGGGCCCTGAAACAACAGAAACAAAATGGTAGGTGACTGGACCAAAAGCAGTTACATAACTTTCAGTTCAATAAGAATGGCTTAGGTTTAATTATGAGAGTGGACTGGTGGGAGGAGGGGCACGTCATGCCAGTGGGATTTGGAAGAATGACTGTGGGAGTTCTAGGTTCAGGCCTGATAACCTGGTAGTCACTGAGACCTGTTGTTAAACAAAGCCAGATACTAGTTCAAGTGGTGAGGAGAGATTTTATTCACTAATAAACTACTGCAATAATTCAATGAACTGACTCAACTTTGCCAAAACAAGGGGCAGGAGACTTTTCCAAGGCTGGGGTGGGCTAAGGGTAAGGCAGTGGAGGGTGTTAAGGGGGGTTGGTCCGTGTGACTGGATCACTGAGTTTGTTAATCGGTGCGTATCTGGAAGAGAAACAAACGTCCCCCATCTTTATGACAGGAGGCAGAGGTGCAAGTTAAAGGAAGGCTCCTACCAAGTTAGGCCCTGATCCTCCCACAGAAGTGGGGGAGAGTTCCCTCCCTGAGTGTTTGCATTTCAAAGATGCTCAGGTCCCCAGAAAACCGTTTTGGGTGGTAGATTTTCATCTCAATGGGCAGAGAAAGGATTTATAATTGCAAGCTGTCTAAAGTCTCTGCTTGAAGAGGGGGTTCAGGGGCCTGTCTGCCTATCACCACGTCTGGGCCTGGAACAAACAGTGAATTCTCCTGGAAGCACTGAGATTTTTCAGGTAGGTACTGGAAGAGGGGCTGGAGTTGTCCCAGGAATGCAGGCTTGAGCTCCTAGAAACTGTGCTGGTATTTCTTCAAGCAGGGTGGGAGTGGATGAAATCATTCGTGCTGAGACTCTGCAGTTTTTATAGGACAAAGGTGAGGTGTCCAGATGAGGGCTCAGAGGAGCCTGACTAGAGTTTGGTCAAGGAAGGAGTCTGTCACAGCTCAGCGTTCACACTCAAAATCCTGTTGCATATGAAGTACATCATCACTCCTTGAAGATGATATCACAGTACAAGCATAAGATGCCTCACAGCAGAGAGTATCTCACTTGCCAGGGCAAGAGAGAGAAAGGAAATCCTACTGGTGACTTTTAAGATACGATTTCCAGCGAGCGAGATCCCTGTCTGCTTCAAGATGTGAATAGTCAATCCAGATGTGACAGCATCTTCAGGAGCTCAGGGACGTATTCTATAACATGATGGGCACTTTGTGCCACAAGGGAGAATAAAGAGGAGATTTAGAAAATGCAAGAACTTTATTAGATTAAGATAGGATATATTGTGAATTTGCTTTGTAGATAGGACTATGTATGTGTTTGTTTTCCTTATCAATATAGGATCCCTCCCTTATTTTCCTTTTTTTTTTTTCCAATTCAGTGAAATGTAGAGAAGACGTCCTTTATTAACACTTAAAACAAACAGAAAATACCACGTGTATCTGGTTAGAAAGTAGAAAATTCAAACAGGGAAAAACATACAAAATGGATATTACAAGCTACCTCTCCCCTCCTAAACTGATTCCTTCCTGTCCAATCATTCACCTCAAAGGTAACTACTATTTAATAGAGTCCTGTGATTCATTCATGACACAAAAGGATACGTATGTGCATGTGTGCATGTATATGTGTTCATGTGTATTTTTCAATTTATTTTTCTTCTTTTTTAATCTGTAGAATAGGGATCATACTATAAACACCTCTTTACTTGTTTTTTAACTTATGACTAAATATTGAAAATAATTCCATATACAAATTTACATTATCTTTTAGGCACCAGTATTTGCATCTATGGATTTATCTTTCTTTTGTTTCACCAATTCCCTACTGAGAGGAATTGGTTGTTTATGGTTTTTTGCCATTACAAATAATGCTGTAATTGATGGAGTTTCATGTTCGTAGATCTAGGTGAACTTCCATCAATATATCCATATAGTAAGATCCGTCCAATGTTATTGCTCCTTTAAAGGATATATGCAATTAAAATTTTTATAGAAAATGACAAATTGCCCTCCAGAGGGGTATTCAAATTTATACTTCCACCAGTAGAATAAGAGCCTGTTCCCCCTATATCTTTACCAGGATTGAGTACTATCCAACTTTTTTTTTTCCAAGTTGATAGATAGGTGTCTTATTGTTTTGCTACTCATTTCTTTTATTATAAGCATCTTTCATATATTTTTTGGCCATTTGTATTTTTGTACTATAAGATTCATGATCACATCTTTTGTCCATTTTTCTAGTGGTTTTCTCACCTTTTAATTTATTTGAATGAGCTCTTTGTAAATCAGGAAAATTAGCCTGTCCATCTGTCAAAAGTTTCTAATGGCAAAAATAAATTATCTTCCCTTCATTTTAGCAGATGGAATTATTAAGCCCTCTTATAAAAAGGATTTCAGCCAGATTCTGTTTGAAAATGAGATATAGGAGATGACAAAAGCCAAACTATCACTTACTTTAAAGGGTAAGTGAACAGCAAGAAGGCAGCATGATGTACCCAAGGGAAATTTGATCCATCAGAGTTGGAAAAGCTACCAAACATTCACGCCTTTATAATCTGCAGTAAACACACACCGGAACTTCAAAGAGCTGATTTTTTAAATGTAGCTCTTCAACATCTTTCAGAATCCTGAATCGTCCAAGTTTTAAGTGATGCTGCTGACAAATGTTAAGTTCCATTTTGAGCATCTCAGCATCACTGTGAAATAGTATTAAGCAACTCTTTAATATGATATCAGCTTATACTAGAAGACAAGGCATAGTACAGCAAGAGGAGCATATTGTAGCAAGGCCATCACGATTAGAGTCAGGAGATTGGATTCTAAACTTGTACGTGTCACTTCCCTGCCATGTAACCTTGGGTAACTCCCTCAGGTTCTCTGTGTCTCAGTTTTCTCATCTATAAAATGAAAATAATAATTTTTCTATGTATCAAATAGGTTGTTTTGTGAATTGAAAGAACTCGTGGTAAAGCATTTTGCAAATCATATAGCACTCTCAATTACTGTAATTATTGGAAAGTAATGTATCTCTAGATTACTTTCATCAATGCCTCATTGGTTTCCTGATTGTTCTCCAACTTGTCAGAAAGATTGTGGTACTAATTACAAAATCTAACATAAAATTTTCCCATGAAGTGGGTATAAACATAGCCTTAATTTTATTTTATTTTCTTTATATTTAAACAATTGATGACATATTTCAATTAAATATGCACATTTTAGCTTCTTATTTATCATGTTCAACATATGTTTTCAAATATAAGAATGATTAGAATTGGAATCATCAATAAATCCAAAGCAGTCCTTTGCAAAAATGAATTCTCTATTACAGGAAATAAGATATTTAAGGTATACAAAGTAAGACCTACAAGAATGCTATTAGATAGCTTTCTATATAAGAAATGTTTCTAAAATGTTCCTATTCTAATTTCTAAACATTTAGGTAAAATTTTTTGGTCTTTCAAAAAAGGTATCTTTTTAATGCCTAAAATTACAAGGTTTATCTAGTCCCAAAATCTACATTGTTCGCAGAGATGTTTATGTTGAAGCTGAGAGGTTTGAGCCACTTTAGAGATCTGAAACTTTATTCAGAAACACTCAACCTTGTCACTGAAGAGGGCCTTATTATTTAAATGCATATGGCCTCTTTTGTAGAAATTGCCAGTGAACAGTTCTGATGATCTGAGAAGCAGCCCTCATTCTGGAGGTTCATGCAGCACAATTCCTAAGAAAATTCATTCCTTAAAAAGATAGAGTTGGGTTAATTGTACCAGACATGATAGACCGGACATATCGCTAAACATGTAGGGACTCCCCCAAAATTTGTCTGCTCTTTCATCTCTTTTATACACACACGTACACGCACCCACACACTCAGCGGTTTCCTTTTGGTGGCTGCCTCTTAGATAGAACCTCAAGCATGAGGAGATAAAAGGAGTCTCTGAGCTCTTGTAGGTTATTTTCTCAGGATTCTTTGCTGTTTGGTCTTCCTTTTTTTTTTCAGATCTTGGTCTGCCTTTCTTAGTCTTTATATCACATGTCCTCATCTCATGATGGCACCAGTGGACTTTTATTTTTCCAGAATAAGTATAGAATGGGACATTCTTAGATGAGTAGTCTGATTTTGGTCTTGCCTTGTGCGTGACCACTGATGACTTCCCAACTTTCAGTAGCCTGGCTCCCACTTTTAGACTGTTGATTATTTTCTCATAAGATTCTGTGTGTTCCTGGATTTCAAGGCAGCCTTAACCACTATCAGAAGCTGACGTTAACAAGAGTATCTAAACTGTACGATGGTTCATTATGTGCAATGTTTTGAATGGATTCAGTCCAGATTTCACCATTATCTTCACTGCAGTTACTGCTACAGTGAAATTCATTGTACTGTCTAAGGGTCTTTTATGCTCTCCTTGCCTTGAGCCTAGCTTCAGAAGCTGTGCCTCCTTTTCAAATCCAAAGGAACCCCTTGCTAAACCTTCTGCATTCATAAGTTACTTGGCTGCCATTTGAATGAACAGATGTTTTAACATCTGGAGAACTTCCAACAGACTATATCACCATGTGCCTTTGAGATAGTGTTTCTCAACTATTCCTGGCTCTTTCTTACTTCTGCCTCCTTTTTCCTCTCTGCTTTCCTTTTTTTTTTTTTTTAATTTAAGCATTAATCGCCACCTAACATTCAACTATATATTTATTTGTTTATTACCCATTTCCCTGAATAGGACCTAAGTTTCTTTGCCCTTTTTGTACCCCTCAGATACCTAGTACCTAGGATAGTGTCTGGCACAAAGAAGCTGACTAAATATTTGCTGAATGGATGAATGAATGATTTGTGTAAACTTGGACAAGTAACTTCTCCTTTTGAGGTTTCCATTTTGTCGGCAAAATGAGAATATGAAACTAGATTAGATGATTTCTAAAGACTGTTCATATCTTGTGGTTGGGATTCAGGGTATAGATAACTAAGGCCAGTCTGGAGAACAATGGGGAGAGGCAGACAACACGCAGAGTGAGTGACCTGCATGCTTCCCTGGATTGGGGGTGAGGGAAGGGCTTTCTGAGGAAAGTGGGGTAAGCCATGTGCATATGCAGGGAAAGAGAAATTCAGCAGAGAGAACTGCAAGTGCAAAGACAGGAAAGTGTTTGGCGTGTTCCAGAAATGGCAAGGAGGTTCAGTAAACAAGCTGAAGTACAGTAAACAAGGGAGAGAGGGTTGGAAGTTAGGGTCGGGAGGTAGCCAATGGCCAGAGCGTGTTTGTGGAGGGTGGGGAAGAGGAGTGTACGTGTGCCTGGTGTGAGAAGGAATGTGTGTGTGGTATGGCGTGTGCAAGGCATGTGTGGTAAAGTGTTGTGTTTGTGTGGTGTGTGTGTGTGATATGTGTATGTGTGTGGTGTGGTGTGATGTGTGTATATGTGTGTGCGTTTGATGTGAGAAGTATATGTGTGAGTGTGCTATGGTGTGTGTGGTGTGGTGTGTATGTAGTGTATTTATTTGTGCTTGGTGGAGAGGGAATGTATGTGTGTGGTATGGTATATGTAGTGAGTGTGCGATATGCTGTGTGTGGTGTATGTGTATGTAGTATGGTGTGTATGTGTGTGGTGTGTGTTTATGGTGTGTAGTGTATGCATATGTGTTTGGGGCAGAAGGGGAATAGATGTGTGGTGGCATATGTGTGTGTGGTATATATGTGTATCGAAGTTACTACTCTTGTTACAACAAAAGCTGGTCAAAATTATCCTGCCAAGGTGTTCCAAAACCTCAGCTTGAAAAGAAAAGAAACATTCCATTTCTAATCGTTTCCTTTTGAACAAGCTCACAGGATTAAAAGACCACCTTGCCTATGTTACTGCATACTAATAAGGAATTTTGCTCATGGAATAATCCAGATTTTCAATAATGCATTGATGTTTTCTGAGAAAGAACACCATTTCCTCCTGCTATATCATCATAATCATTGAAATCTAATACCTTACAAGATCATAAATGTATAATGCAGCAAAGCACAGATTCCAAAGCAAATCCATAATACATTTTAAATAAGTACAGAATTTTAAGATTCATTTATTTATAATGCTGGTTAAAATGTAGGTTTGAAAGCCCAAGGACTCTTGACCTATATTATCAAGTCTCTTATGCCCCTGGCCTCTTGGGCTGCCAAGAAATGTGTATCAACTTGTCAGGGACAGCAAAATGTGTTGTCGCTTTCAACTCTGTTTTATGTATTAATATATCTGTACCCAAAACCTCTCTCCTCATTTAATCAGTGAAATGAAATGATATACTGTCTCCATCTTGACCCACATAGAAAACACAACCAAGATTGAAAGACTAAAGATATGCTTCACGACTGAGATTTTGGTTATCTCAGAAGACAGTGGAAAATGCTTCACATATTTTTCAGATGCCATAAGAGATTTTTCCCCTAGTCATGATTGTGGCAGTTGTATGCAAAAAAGAATATCTACCCAAAATACACTAGATAAATGGAGAAAGGGAGCAAGGACCATGAATCTCCCTCCTCTTGTAGTGTTCTTGACTCGTGTGTCTCAAAATGTGCCAAGATATGTTTACTTGCTGAGTATCCTGACCCAAAACAAGATGAAATAGAATCTTCTCGGGTAACGCTGGTGTATTTCTTTTTTTTTGGTGAGGAAGATCAGCCCTGAGCTAACATCCCTTGCCAATCCTCCTCTTTTTCTCTTTTTGCTGAGGAAGATTGGCCCTGGGCTAACATCCGTGCCCATCTTCCTCTACTTTATATGTGGGATGCCACCACAGCATGGCTTGATAAGCAGTGCATAGGTCCGTGCCGGGGATCCGAACCCATGAACCCCAGGCCACCGAAGCAGAGTGCATGAACTTAACCACTATGCCACCAGGCCAGCCCCTGGTGTATTTCTTAAAGTGGCCTTGATCTAGGGATTGTTTCTAAGACATTCTTGGTACTTTCAGATGACAGACTACACATCTTGAAAGTATTTCATACTTAAGAGACTGAATTTGCTGGAGGTACTTGAAAGGAATTACATTGTAAAACAGTGGATCTCTTGACGCAGCAATCAGAAGACTACAGTTTGAGTCCTGGTTTTGCTCTTTACAGGTTGTAGAGCCTTGGGAAGGTTGTTTAATTTCCTCCTCACAAAGTTTCTTGGTTAGATATAGCATGAAGCCAATGATAGCATGGCGATTAAATGAGCCAGTACATGTCAAGTACCTGGCACAAATTCAGCAATGTCAGCTATTAATATTCCACTTTTGCATCAAGTATTAAAAGTATATATAACATGTAATAATTCAAACTCCATACAATTTTCAAAGCGGTAATCACATACATTATCTAATGTGCTCCACACAACAACCCGTTGTAGTCGACAGATCAGATACTATCCCTTTTGGCAAAACAGGACAGATTAGGGAAGACCTGTGACTTCCCCAATGCCCCACCACTACCATGCCATAGACAGGATCCAAGTCTTCCATGTCCAGTGCTCTTTCCAGTGGACCAATTAACCAAGTATAATATTGACTTGATATGTGACTCTAGAAAGAATATAAGAGATGCCAACAGAAATTGTAGGTTTCTGTGTAATGGGAGTGTTGGAGACCCCCAAAACCACTCTCAGGTTCAATGATGCTCTAGAAGGACTCACAGAACTCAGAAAAGCTGTTAAACACATAATAATAGTTTATTACAGTGAAAGGATACAAATTAAAATCAATAAAAGCAAAGGTGCATAGGGCAGAGTCCAGGAGAGACCAGGCACAAGCTTCCAATTGTCCTCTCCCAGTGTTGTTGTACAGGCAGCTCTTAATTCTCCCAGTAAAATGTGTGATAACATGTGCAAAGTATTATTGCCAACCAGGGAGCTTACCTGAGCCTTGGTGTCCAGGGTTGTCCTTGGGGATCAGTCACATAGGCACAGAGCACCTGAGTGACTGACCTTAACTACTCAGTCTCCAGGCCTCCAGAGGTCAAATTGGTAAAGCGTGGCCCAGAGCTCCAGGCAAACAATACAGATGCTCACCATAAATCACATTGTTAGCATAAATTATCTGGCATGGCCCAAGATCTCAGGTATGCAAAGACACTCTCATTGGGAAGGATATTGCAGGGGCTGGTTAAGGCCAGTCCTGTCTTTAGAATGTGCAAGGTTTGAGCACCCCAAGTCTGCTGAGCCAATCCTTTACTGTACAGCAGAGGTGTAGTGTCTGGGCATCCTGAAGATATCAGAGCATGGCAAGAGGTAACTCAGAGGCAGACCCAGCCCAAATATGAGCCTAAGAACCAATTTCTAAATTTGGTCCGTGCATCAATCCTCTGAGCCAATGGGCATTTTCAGCTATTGCAGAGGGTTGCCGGAACCTGGAAAGTCTGCCTCTGTTCCTAGCTGTGATGGGAGCTCCATGTCTCTACTTTGGATCTTTGGCAGTCTGAGAGTGTAGCATTCTCCCCACTCTGGGCGAACCCCCACAGAGTGAAAGAGAGAGAGGCCTTACTGTCACTCAATAATCTACTCATCAGTAAGGGTTCTATTGCTGGCAGACTCAAAATTTCGTTATAAGAATAATAAAATGAAACAGGTAGGACTCAGACAACAGTAAACTCATAATGGCTGCAACAACTGCTGGATTTATTATCTCACATAAAAAGAAGTCGCAAGGTAGTACAGCCCCAGGGCTGTTGAATTCAGTACCTTGACAGCATCATCAAGAACCCAAGTTCTTTCTTCTGCTCTTCCATTCTGAGCATGTTGGTTTACTCCCTCATGGTTAAAAAATGTCTGCAGCAGGTCCAGGCATGACATCTTCACATTCCATGATATGCACAAAAATAGGACTTTTCTTTGTGTCTCTTTTAAAGAGCTAAGAAACCTTTCCCAGAAGCCTTCCCTACCAGCCTCCCTTCATGTCCCGCTGGCCAGAACTGCTTCTTTCTAAGCCAATCACTGGCAAAGAATGAAATTTTCTCCATTAGGTTAACATAATCAAACTCCAACATCTGGGACTGAGAATGGGACCAGCATTCTCTAAAGCCCATGGCTTCTTGGAAAGGTATGGATACTAGAACAAATTCAGGGTCGGTTAGAAGAGAGTAAGTAGGGAATTGCTATTGGGTAGGCAACCGAAGGTGTCCACTCAGCAAACTCACAGGTAGGATAGCACAACAGAAGTGTCTCCACAGCTTCTGGAACCCCTAGTCCTCGTGGGGGATTGCAGGGTTCATTTGTGTTGCCTCAGTTTCCTGGAGTTCATTGATTCTTAAGAGAAAAATCAAAGATCTAAAGAGCCATGTTTGATGCTCATATAAGCTTTATTCTCCCACTTTTTGTTCAGATGTTCTCCATAAAGGAAAGCCCTCTACTTTAGGAAGGAAACATACCCTTTGTTTCAGAGATTTCTTCATCATTAATTAAGATGTGCCTACCCACCCCATTGGCCAGATTCTGGTGCTGCTGACCAGAGGCCCTTAAATCGGGGACATCTCTCTGTTACCAGAAGGGCCACGGCTATTTTCAACATTTCTCACCCTTAAATGTCTTTCCCATGAGATTTTACAAAATTAAGACTTTCTGTCCTCTTTTTCTCTTCCCCTCTCCAATTTTATTTTCCGTTGTCCACCTACTTTCAGGTTTGGTAACATTTCCTCAGGAAATGGGGTTGCCGAGAATCTTCCCCAGTGAACCTCTATGGAAGATTCCATTAATCTAACCATCCCTTTGGCTATTCCCAGTCTTATCAATTTACAGAACTAAATCTGTGGAACTGGTGGAAACAACTTCCTAGCTATTATTTCTCAGTTGAGACATCACTCAATTGCTTCCATAATTTGGTATTTGGTATCTGGCTTCCAAACATTCTGACTTAGGACTGACAGTACATTTCACTTATGTTAAGTGCTTCCCTTCCAAAGCTACCCCACTCCCTTCATTGTATTTAAACGCAGGAAGAGACATTGATATCCTCACCCCCTATTAGAGCTGAATTCCCTTTTCTTTGCACTTCTCTTTCCCTTTGTCAAGTTCCCTGAGAACTAGCATAATAGTTGCCTCACACTTTCTGCTATCTGTTATTATTTCCCTATTCTGCCTCTCCTGTTAAATGATTTGGGATAACTGTCGTTTTGTAGTCTGGTGTATACAATAGTAGATGGCCTATCTGTAGGTGCAAATGTGCTTCATGGTCATTTTTTCAGACAGATGCTTTAAAAGTTGATTCTGGAGCCTGTCAGCATGAAAGATTCCTCAGAAGAATGAGGAGTGAGGAAGGGGATCACAATAATTCTAGGATGAGGACTTACACTGTCATAGATGAGCTTGTTGTTTTAATAGCTTTTGTTTTTTTTTTTTCTGTTTATAAAAATAATCCATGTTCATTGCAGAGAATTTAGGAGGAAAAAAACATATTTCCTTTATATAAGGCCAGGCAGCTATTAGAAGAGATGTGGAGGAGTATATTGAAGGCAAACATTCTAATGAATAAGACTGAATCACATATGGTACTTGCACAGGTACTGCAATGTGCATTCGAAGCAGAAATACAGATTGTCAGTCCTTATGCTGGCAATTTGTTATCAGCTGACACTTATTATTGACATCTAAAACATCAAAGATATTTTCTTAATGAAATATGAAGAAGGTTAATTCAACACACATTCAACAACAAATATATATGCACTCCTACTAAGTTCCAGGGACTGTTCTATGTCAGGGAGTACAGCAGGGAACGGAACAAAGTTCTCATGGAACTTACATTCTTGTAAATAAGACAGACAAAGAAACAAACACACAAGGTGCCTCTTGAACAGAAGCCTGAAGCTCACCCATGCTGATATCTGGCAGAGAGCATTGCAAGCAGAGGGACGAGCAAGTACAAAGTCACAAAGGTGGGAGTGTGTGTGGGATGTTAGAGGAACAGTAAGGAGGGCCGTGTGACTGGACTAGGGTGAGCAAGGGGTTGCTTGATAAGGAGAGGAGGTCAGAGAGGCATTAAGAAGGCCAGATCATGCAGGCCTTAGACCATGGAAGGACTTCAATATGACTTAGTGTAAGATGGAAAGTCCTGGAGGGTTTTGTACAGATATGATCTGACAGTTTTTTAAAGTAATATAAATGGTAACAAATGGATAATTACAAATGAACAACATGACCACAATGAAGGGAGTACAGAAGAAAAACATTAACCTAAGTAATTTTGGAAAATAGTATTTTGACTATATACTATGTATTAGTAGTCTTGGTTCTCCAGAGAAACAGAACCAGTGAGAGATAGATATAGATATAAATATATATATATAAATATATATATATATATATATCATGTAGTCTATCTATGATTTATTATAAGGAATAAGTTCACATAGTTATGGAAGCTGAGAAGTCCCAGGATCTGCAGTTGACAAGTTGGATACCCAAGAGAGCCAATCGTATAGTAGTTCTCCTTTATCCATGGTTTTGCTTTCTGTTAACCACAGTCCAAAAATATTATATGGAAAATTCCAGAAATAAACAATTCATAAGTTTTAAATTGCGCATCATTCTGAGTAGCGTAGCGTCCCATTCCGTCCCCCCTGGGATATGAATCATCCCTTTGTCCAGTGTGTCCACACTGTTTATGCTACCCATCCATTAGTCACTTAGTAGCCATTTAGGTTATCAGATCCACTGTCAGAGTATCGCAGTGCTCGTGGTCAAGTAAGCTTTATTTTACTTATTAATGGCCCCAAAGCACAGGAGTAATGATACTGGCAATTCAGATATGCCAAAGAAAAGCGTAAGTGCTTCCTTTAAATAAAAAGGTGAAAGTTCTAGGCTTAAGGAAAGAAAAAAATTGTATGCTGAGGTTGCTAAGATCTACAGTAAGAAAGAATCTTCTATCCATGAAATTATGAAGAAGGAAAAAGAAATTCATGCTAGTTTTGCTGTCATACCTCAGATATGCATATACAGGAAAAAACATAGTATATATAGGTTCGGTACTATCCGTGGTTTCAGCCATCCACTGGGGGTCTTGGAACGTATCCCCCACAGATAAGGGAGGACTACTGTAGTTCCAGTCTACGTCCAAAGGCCTAAGAATCAGGAGAGCCAATGGTGTAAGTTCTAGTCTGAATCTAAGTCTGAAGGAAGGAGAAGACCAGTATTTCAGCTTGAAGACAGTCAGACAGAGAGAAAGAATTCTTTCTTACTCAGCCTTTTATTCTATTCAAACCATCAATGGATTCCATTTGGTCTCCACATTGGGGAAGACAATCTGCTTTACTAGGTCTACTGATTCAAATGTTAATCTCATCCAGAAACATCCTCATAGACACATCTAGAAATAATGTTTAGCCAAATATCTGGGCACCCTATCCCAGTCAAGTTGATACATAAAATTAACCATCACAAACTGCAAGGCTAAAAACAAAATGAACTATACAGAAATGTTTTATTTTGAATTGTTAAATTTGTTTTTCACAGAGGTATAGGTTAGCAACTCTGAAACTACTTTATGTGCATTATAGGATTGTGTAAATAAGTAAATAGATTGTGGCTAATGACAGCCAGATATCTCAATAAAGGAGAAAGAAGTTACAAATAAGGGAAGAGGGGAGACTACAATGGACCACACTGGATTGGAATCAGAGATACCAATGTGAACATGGTTTAGATAGATAGGTAGATAGATGGATAGATAGATAGATAGATAGGCAGACAAATGGATAGATATGTGCATGCATGTGTGTGTATACGTACATATATTTCCTAGTTTGCTGAAAAAGCCTGAAAACAATGACACCCCAGTAATGATGAGAACACCTGGCAACCAACAGATCTTGGTTTCTAATCATTCTCCAGTAACAGGAGCCAGGAATTCTTTGCAAAATGGCTAATTCCAGGGCTGGAGAAGGAAAGCATAAGATGAGCCTGGACGATTTTGTGGTGTCAGAAAATAAGGAAGTGCTAAAAAAACACGATGGAGGTGTGTCAAAAAAATATAGGAGCCAATTTGAAGGAGCTTCCAAGGGCCAAATACAGGACAAGTTGAACAAGAAAATAACTAAAATAAATATCCATAAGTTTGTACTAATATAAGTAAATAGTTGAATAAATTATTCAGTTCTCCTTTACAGTAGACTTCCAATTAATAAATGTTGAAAGAATGATGGAAATAGAAAAACACTCTTTGATAAACACCAAAATACATAGTAATAACTACAGTAGGCTAGTAACATTGACAGATACCAAAATTAGTGGGCAAAACTATGATGAGAAGTACAATATTTGCGATATTTGTGTAGTCTCAAAGTATCTTCCCCCAAGACATTTATTAGTTACAATGGGAAAAATCATGACTTTACAGTGGAGAAACCTGGCAGACACCACCTGAACCAACTGATCAAAGTCAACATCACCAACATATTGACACCGTGTACCTCCTGATATGCTGCACTGAGAAGGGCATAATATCACTTCTGCAGTCTTCTTGCCAAGAATACACAATCTCTCTTAATCATGAGATAACATCACACCAACTCAAACTGAAAGACTCTTTAAAATATCAAGGTGATGGAAAATAAAGAAAAACTGAGGAATTGTTCCAGATTGGAGGAGACTCAGGAAACATAAAAACTATACACAATGGACCTGGATTGGATTTTGGACCAGAAAGAGGACAATTGGAGGAATCTGAATAAGGTCTGCAGATTAGTTAATAGTATTATATCAACGTTATCTGCTAAAATAGCATTAGGCTGCCAGTTAGTAAAAGTGATTAAGAAAATGATTATTACATAGAAGACTGTAATCAAATGTACTAGTTCTAGGAAAAGGAAAAATTGCTTAGAATTTAGAAATTGAAGTTAATAGCTGAATTACACACTTTAAAAGTATACATATTTCAATCAATTTGATGTATAAATTCAAAATGATTCAAGTTCCATTCATCTCAAATCTGGTAACTTTCTTTACCTCCCAATTCAAGTCCTTTAATATAAGGACAAGAAACTACTAGATATAGCCAGAAGAAAGAAAAAGCCATCTATGCTGAAAGAGGAAAAAGAATGATCTCTCCATAACTGCACTTTGAACTCTTAGATTGCCTTTAGGCTAAGATTTTTCCAACTACTTTTAAGTAGTTTCCAGTCTTATGCTTCCCTCTGAATTATGAAATACATAATATGCCTGTCTCTGAATAAAGAGGAGAAAGAACTTTTCTTTGTGTCCTTTGTCCTATTTCCTTCTCCATGAATAGACCTTTTCATTTGGTTCATTCCCGTGAGGAGACCAGACCTGTGCTGTTCCAGACTAGAGCTGGACCATGTGAACTTCCTAGGCAGTCTAATAATTTGTACCTCTTCACACTGACATTCTTCCAGTATAAGTTTCAATATGTTTGTTTCAATGTGTTGTTCAATGTGTTTGTTGGGTGGGGTGGGAACTCCTACACCATATTCCACTATATCATATTACTATGTCGTTGTTGGAAGACAATTCGCCAAAGTCTCTCCCATTTCTGCACATCTTGTAAGCAAGGCGCTGACTGCTCTCTGTTCCAAACTATCTGACTCTGGAGACTTGTGTCATCTACTAGCATACATGGAATAGCGGCAGGCTTACTTGTTAGCTTGCAAGGAGGGCAAAATCTCACATCCTTGGTAGTCCTTGACAGTCGTTTTGACTTAGTGACCACAAGTGTTAATTCTAGCATGGGATATTAGGATTGGTGGTCGATCCCATAACTGCACTATGTGACTTGCTTATGAATGCCACAAAAATACTCATTTGAAACAGGTTTAGCACCTGTAGGGAGTTGGGTTTCTTTTTTTAAACTATTTCTCCTAGAAGTCAGCATCTCCTTTAGTGGGAACAGAACCAACTTGTGTTTCAGCCACCATGTAGAGCTGCTTTCAAAAAACCTGAGTTAGCTGGTGTCATAGTTCTGATTTATGCCAGTGATACTTTAGTGCCCTTGTAGATTGGTTCCCCAGGCAAGGGCCTCCTAACCTGCTTCACAATCTCATTCTATTACCTATAAGAGCAAATGTGTGTGTGTATGTGTGTGTGTGTGTGCGTGCCTCCTGTCCCCAAGCAGGTGACACTAACTACTCTAGGGTCCTAACCATCTACATTCCCTTACAGCTCTGGTTTTGGGGCGTCATGTGAAGATTTAAGGCAGAACTCCATAGTATGAGGCAGAGGGTATGTGTGTATGTGTGTGTGTGTGTGTGTGTGTGTGTGTGTGTGTGTTTGCGTGAGCATCTTCCTACTTCCTCCCCCGACAGTAAGCCTTGCTGCTGCGATCAACATGTTTCTACAAGCTTGGAAAATTACATTCATTACATTCTTGCCTGGTTCCATTTTAGAAACAGCTTTGAAAATCTCTGAGACTTCTTTGTTTTGTTTAGTTTTAGCAGCAGCACATGTGGTGGGGAGAGGGACAGCTGAGGAGAAAGGTGGCACCAGATGGTATGGATCACATAGGAGACTGAGTAGATGGATGATTCTGATGTGTCTTCTCTTAGGAACAGATGTGTTGCCAGGTTGCAGCAGCTCAGAAAGATGAGATAGGTACTTGCCATGAATCTTATCTTTTCTGTCAGAGATTTATTAAATAGGAGCAGGGTTTGCTCCTTCTTTTATCTGTTGGCCTGTAATCAAAGTAAAAAGCTCCATATGTTGAAAGGGACTACCCTATTTCATCTAATCTAAGGTTTCCTCCACTGTAAGATGCTCCACTATTTTATGATCTACTAAGAAAGAAAAATCAGTGCCAATTAAACTATGATACATCATGTACTGTAAGACACCTCCCAATTTCAGAGATGTGAAAACGTGAAAAACAGCATGTCTAAGAATTGAGGAAATATGATACATAAATGGGGGGTTGCACACTTTTTGCCTAGGCATTTCACAGTGTTTTATTGTCCGACCTTGCATCTGAGTTTGTGATCCTGAATAAATAATAATAGCTACCAATTGTTGAATTACGTAGTATGTGCCTGTCACATTTACAGTCGTTATCTCCAGTCCTTTCAGTGATACTGCAAAGAAGGGGTATAAATCCTATTTTACAGAGCAGGAAACTGAGATCCTGGAGGTTAGGGAAGGTATGAAGGGGAATTGCTAGAAGGAGTGGGAGCTGAGATTTGCACCCAGCTGGGTCTCCTCTCCAAGCTGAGAAGCTTTCCATTACTCTAAGGAATTGTCTCTTCGAAGAAGCTGCCTGAGTTGAGAGTGGCTTTGAGAACGGTACCAAATCTAAATATTTGTGGATTGTTTTAGAAACAAGTTCCCACCTATCACACAGCTGTCACACAGCAAAAATTGTGAGACTCTGCTCCTCTTCCAGCTCGAGTTAAAAGCGAAAGGAGGGGGTGAGGGTGGCTATTCACCTCCGCAGAAATCATTATAGACACAATGGGGCTAATGCTTGGTGAAGCTACTTGCAGCGTCATTGGCACCTTCTGTCAAGTCTTTATTCTGAGGAAGGAGAAAGCCCTTTGAGAACTCTCAGCCTTGAGAAGGATTGTGGCCTTTTCAAGGGCCTGAAATGTGAAGGGCTTTGAATCAGCCAAGCATATGCATAAAGCATTTCTAGTACATTATTTAAAATAAACCTTTCTCTTTGTGTGTGTGTGCGGCTGTGATTTGAAGAAGTCTTCACCAGAGCCAAGAACAGAATTTTAACTGATGGCAAAAATATGAAGCCTTGAGGTAATGTTTTATCACTGTTTATTATTGTATCCAAAGAAGAGGCCTTGACAAGTGTTGGCTGCTGCTGGGTTACCATGGCAGTAATCAGTCAAACGGGGATGGGATTTTTAAAGCCTGCTTAACCCTTTTCTTACCCACCAGCACAAAAGCCAAAAGAAAGATTTTCATTTTGCACAATAGTATTGGGTGAGGCAAATACGTCCCTTTGTAACGAGGTCCCAGCCTTGCTCCCTGGGTCATTGCGCGCCCTTGCACCCTTGCTCCAGCCACCTGCATTGCCTGAGTGTGCCACGATCTCTGGGGCCTCTGAGCTTCCCATGGCTTCACACGGCTCTGAGGCAGACATGGCTGCTTCTGCCTGGAACACCATTTCGCGCTATTCTAGCTCCAACTCCTATTCACATTCTGTGAAGATAACACCTCCTCCAGGAAGCCTTCCCCATCCTTTCCTCCACTCACTTGGGGGCAGAAACGGGTCCCAAGTGCTCCAAGAACACTCTGTATTTACCTCCACCTTAGCGTATTTCACTTTGATTACAGTCGTTTGAGACAGTCTTGGTGAAGAACATCTAGAGATGGTCCCCATGGGTTTGAAGCTCTCCCTCTTTATTACTAGCTGGGATCTTGGGCAACTCAACTGACCTCTCTAAGCCTCAGCTTCTCACTATGTGAAAGGAAGATAATTACAATATCTACGTCATAGAATTATTGTGGGGATTAGATGAGATAATCTAAGTAAAATGCCTAGCACCAGTGAAAGTTCAATGAACATTAGACTAAGAACTTGTCTCCTCATAGAGTCTAAGCTCGTGAGGGCAGGGACTATGTCTTTTATTGTTGGATATTCAGGACCTGACAAACATCAGGCACAGAGTGGGCATTTCCTAAAAGTCTAACACAGTATGGTCAAGGGATGGGTTTCTCTACATAAATGAATTTTCCGTATAACTAAAGCTCACCCCTGAACACACACACAGATAATCTATTCTTGTTTCTGATTATAAAATTAGTTCATAACTATGGGTGAAAATATGGAAAAAACAGAATTATAAAAAACAAAATAAAAACTGTGATCCTACCATCCACTGTTAATATGTTAGTGTATATCCTTTCCCATGTACTCTTTTTTATACACATGTATACATTTATATTATAATGAAATATTTTTATTTAACTTTTAAAAATATTTGTTGGACAATATTTCTCTACTGATGGGCAGTTTTTCATAGTGTTAATACTGCAATGAACGTCTTTGTGTTATATGTCTTTGCAAGCATTTTGCCTCATTGTTAAAACATTTTTCTTGAACTGTTCACACCATCCAACCATTTTTAAGCATATTGATTTTACTGTGCGCTTATCAGCACTGGGTTTTATCTTAAGAAAACATCTTTGCCAATTTGATAGATGAAAAATGGTATCTCATTTTCCCCATCCCTCTGTAAGCTGATCTGCAGCTCCTCATTTAAACCTTCTGATGACTCCATGTGGTCATTCCAAGCATCAAGGACTGCCTCTCTCTGAATCTCTTCCAGTTCCCCAGGGCTGCTGAGGTGTGCGGAGCTCTTTGTTCCTACACCAAACGGCCCCAGACGGCTGGGCTTTCTCCTGTAACAGTCCTTTGATTTTAGTTTTCTTCTTGCACTGTCAACTGCCATATGTGACTTCTAGCTGCTTCCAGCAAGACATCAACTCTTCTAATTCTCTATTTTTGATTCACTGTGTTTAGTGAGCATTTATTGTATGCCTACAGTGTGCAAAGTTTTTGGAAAGATTTGAAGAAAAGAGGAATACAAATATTAATCGAACATAGTAGTAAGTACCTACCCTGAAAGAGGAGATAGAGCTGTAAACAGTTATACAAAGGAGTCAACTGGAAAGAGGAAGAAGTCCTAAAATAGGACTGAGGGTATAAGTCAACAAGGTTCTGAAGTAGGATTTAGTATTTCTTACAGCATGATTGCGTTAAAATTCTACCCAAGGAATTAGCATTGTACAAAACCCTTCTAACCTGTTGGCATAGAAACCAGAAAAACAAAATTATTTAAGTTCTGTGCTAAACAAGATTCAATCAGCTTTGATTTGGGGCTCCAGGTGCTTCTTCTATGATAAGGGCTCTACAGCTGCTGGCTCTGACTCCAGGAACTTCCGTTGGCTCTTCAGAGGGTATTCCTGCTTCTTGCTTTGGTCTCAGCTATGTTTCTCAGAGGGAAGATTTGGTGCTGGGAGTAGCCAGTTAGATTAAATGCTTCTGCGTAGCAGTGAGAAACGATGGTGTTAATAATATGGCTTCTTTGTAACAGAACAATCAGAGCTTCCTTCCTTTTGTCATCTCTTTGAAAAAGATGCTTATACATGAGTGAGCCAACTGGTTGACATGTAAATATTACTCAATATCTTAGGTGTTTTATTTACATGTGGTCAAAAGACACATTTTCAAAACTCCACTTAACATACATTTCCTGAAGGCCTGCTGTGTGCCAGGCACTAAATATTTGACTATTTTGCAAATAGGTTTGCAAATTCCTAACTAGAATTGTTTTGTTCAATTTTCAGCCAGATCTACAAGCATCAGCTAAGCCCAAAATGTGATCTGTAATAAGATGACTTTTTTTTCCTGTGGAACCTTCAGCATACAGTACAGAACCAACCTCACCAAAGGAATAGCTGATTTAGCGAAACATTTATTCCATTTCCCTATAGCATATTATCCCATATAGTGTTTCTTGTGATTGCAAAGATAAAACCATTTTACAGCCAATGAATGAATGATGGGCTATTTTTCTAGAACTGCTTTCCACTTTTGTCAGCTTTCACATTTTCACATATATATTTCCAAAGACTGTATGTGCATTGGGAAAACATTCTAATAACAAATTTGGCACATATTCTTTTAACAACTCCAGAGAGAATATACATCATTGATTGCCAGTTGTTTCAATAATTTGTCTAAAATGAGGGTACCTGAGGCTAAAAAGTTTCATCCTATATCTACTTGTTCAAGTGCATATTTATAGGCTTTTATGACTAACTCCTTGATTTTATATCACCACTTAAAGCTGGTGGGCAAAAGTTGGCCACCCACTAAGTTATGCACCCACAAAATCTTGCTCCTTCATTTAAAAAAGTTGTTCCAGGGGCTGGCCCGGTGGCGGAAGTGGTTAGGTGCGCGTGCCCCACTGCGGCGGCCCGGGGTTCGCCGGTTCAGATCCTGGGCAAGCACCGACGCACCATTTGTCAGGCCATGCTGTGGCGGTGTCCCATGTAAGGTGGAGGAAGATGGGCACGGATTTTAGCCCAGGGCCAGTCTTCCTCAGCAAAAAAAGAGGAGAATTGGCAGATGTTAGCTCAGGGCCGATCTTCCTCACAAAAAAAAAAAAAAATGTTTTTCCAGAGGGCTGACTCAGGGCTATACTTTGCAGCTGGTTATGTATATATTATGCTGTTGCTCAGCCATGTCTTTAGGAGCTACTGAGGCCTAATGGGCGATTGGTCCTCTGCTCAATTAGAAAGTTCAATATGTAGTATTAATTTGACTTTATACTAGTAAATGAAATTATAAATTTAGTGACAGAGGAATTATATGGTAATAGCTGTACATATTAAGGTCCTTATCGTAGCATGAGTTCTGTAAGTTACATCTGAGAACTGTCCTTTACTCTCATCACAAATGATTTCAATCACGCACACCCCCCACCGCACACGCACACACACTGGGAGACTGGAACAAACACTAGCATGGTTTCTAACAGCTCAAGGCCACGTCCCTGGGATGACCAGCCCCCCCTTAAGTTCCTGCCTGGGAAAATTAAAGCTGATAAAAGAATTTTCTGTTTGTTCCAACACCTGAAGACGGGGCCCCTGTTTCCCAGTCTCTGTGGGAGGGTAGCAGCCTCACTCTCATAAGCACCAGTTGACAAACCCAGACTGCCCAATCATGTTGACCAACCCCCTACCTGATTTCTGTAACTTTCCGCTTGCCTGACTTTGCGCAAGCCTCACTCGTTCTCTATATGGATGGGAGTGAGCGCAGTTCTGCACTGACATCCTTCCCCTACTGCAGAAGGATGTCTGTTTTTACCACCTTTAACTATTGTCTGGCTTTGTTTTTCTTTAACACATTCACCCAAAAACTTGAACTAAACCAGTAAAATATGGATACATAGGAACTTTTAGCTCACCTCAGAAACATGTCAATAGCAATTGTCTCTGAATTAAGTATAGGAGAATGGCAGCTGGCCACAGGCATGATGGCAGGTGATTTATAGCCATTCTAAGAAAATTTGAAATAATGTTCAGCTCATCTCAATCATTCCTCCGTAAAATGAAAGAATCCAAGAGGGAAGTCTTTTTGCAAACAAGTAACTAAGCAAGATGGGCTGTAGTCAAAAATAAAAGCATTTCCCTTATCAAGAGTTCATTTTTCTGTTGGTGATGACTTTTAGGTCTGTTGGGCCTTCCTGGGGGGTTTGGGCTGGACTTCCCCCCTGACCAAGTAGGGAGATGAGGTGGGAACTAAAGTGGACATTGTGGCTGACTTTCTAACAGTCCCTCCTCAGACAATGCGTCAAAGCCAACCATGCCCGTTACCTGTGATGAGGCTGATGAGATGTCAGGTGTGGTTTGCTGGAGTTGTCTGAGAAAAGAGCCAGTTGTCTTTGCATCCTGCACATGGACAAGGATGAAGTTAGTGGCATAAATAGCAGAGTGGAGGAACAGAAGGAAGCTAAATTCCAAGTGATATTGCCGAGCCACTGCATCAACCGCCCCTACAGCCTGCCCCTACTTAAAGTTACATAAGACAACACCTTCCCTTATTGTTTATGACGTTTTGAGTTGGTATTCTGTTACTGGAAGCCGGAAACATCTTATTTGAGACAGGAATCTGCATGGTGTTCTGTAAGGTTTCCCTCTCCACCAGCAGTAGCAGAGCCCACAGGAGGGACACAGTGTTCTCCAGGGAGGGAAGAGGGAAGAGGCCGTCTAGCTCAAGGGAGCCCCCCAAGGGGAAAACTGTCAGTGGGATCTGAATGGGAAGATGAGTCTCCTAAGACAGCCTGACCAGCTGCAAGAGGACACAGACATTTCGATGAGGGGAGGGGCTTGGGGAGAGGGCAAAGAGAAGTAATTTTGAAACCAGCAAGTCTGTGAAGGCAGACAACTGTGTATGCATGTTGGGGTTGGGGGTGAGGCAGTTTGGGGTGAGCTAGAGGGGGAGATAAACATTAAAGAGAGGAAAAATTATTTAGAGAGTAATGTAAGAGGATACTAAAAATTTCTCTTTCTGTATTCTGAAAAGTATGTTTTATTCAAACCACCTGGTTTATTTGTTTATTTTTTAAAGATTAGCTAGAACTTAGCTCTGAATCTATCTGTCCCTGGTGATTTTTTAAATAATAAGTCTTTTAGGGGCCGGCCCCATGGCTTAGCAGTTAAGTGTGCGCGCCCTGCTACTGGTGGCCCAGGTTCGGATCCCGGGCGCGCACCGACGCACCGCTTGTCTGGCCATGCTGAGGCAGTGTCCAACATACAGCAACTAGAAGGATGTGCAACTATGAGGTACAACTATCTACTGGGGCTTTGGGGAGAAAAAGGGGAAAAAAGGACGAGGATTGGCAGTAGATGTTAGCTCAGAGCCGGTCTTCCTCAGCAAAAAGAGGAGGATTGGCATGGATGTTAGCTCAGGGCTGATCTTCCTCACAAAAAAATAAATATATAAATAAATGTTTAAATAAATAAATGTTTAAATAAATAAATAGATAGATAAATAAATAATAGATCTTTTAGACCTCTTCTAGTCTCTTCTATGGCATTTGGTCTATTCAAATTTTGTATTTCTTTGTGGGTCAATTTTGTTAGTTTAAATTTCACAAGGAAATCATTTATTCCCACTAGGTATTTTAAAATGTTGCCATTGAATCTAATATTCTGCTATAATGTTTTAATGTCTTATCTGTGATTGTCTCTTTCTCATTCCTTATCTTGTGTATGTTTTTCTTAATCAAGTCCCTGTTGATCTACCTAATTGAGTTTATATAGCCTTTCTACTATTTTACTTATTTCTTGGCTTTTTTTTTTCTTGTGAGGAAGATTGGCCCTGAGCTAACATCTGTGCCTGTCCTCCTCTATTGTGTTTGTGGGACGTCGCCACAGCATGGCTTGATGAGCAGTGTGTAAGTCCACACCCGGGATCCGAACCTGCAAACCCTGGGCCGCTGAAGCGGAGCACACAAACTTAACTACTACGCCACCGGGCTGGCCCCTTTCTTCACTTTCTTATTCATTATTTCCTATTTTAATTTTTCCACTTGTGTTTGGTTCTGTTTGCATTTCTTTTTCTACTTGTTTAAAGATGAGTATGATGGTCCTTTATTTTTCAGTCTTTAATTTTTGATGGCAAAGACATTTAAAGCTATAAATATTCCTCCTAGAGATTTCCTTATGTCTCATTGGTTTGACATGAATAGTAAGTACTCCTTGTCATTGCTTTTGAAATAATTTCTGATTTTTGTTTTTAGTTTCTCTTTGAACCAATTATTAAAGTGGTCTTTTTGTTGTTAAGTATTTAGGATTTTTTGTCATCTTTTATTACTTATTTCTGAGTTTTATCAGAGAATGTAGCCTATAAAATCTTATTTTAAAAAATTGTTAAAGTTTTTTGTAACCAAGAACATGACCAAATGTCATAAATGTTTCACGAACATAAAAAATATATTTTCTATCCAATACATTCTACCAAGAGATATGTGGTTTAATAATTTTACTACGTAATTTCTATTTGTCATTACTACTAATTTTTTTCCCCACTGGATCTGGATGATTCTGAAAGAAGTGTATTAAAATATTAATTTTTAATTGTATTTTTAATGAAATTCTTCTTGTAGTTCTAATATTTTGCTTTATATATTTAGCCATTATATTATCTAACACATACAGGGTTACGAATGGTGTATCTTTTATGTAAATTGTACTTTTTATCGTTATATAATCCTCATCTTTAACGTCACTGGTGCTTTTAAACTTAAATTCAGCCTTATCTGGTGTTAATATTAATTGTTACTTTCTCTTTGTTTGTGATATCTCTTCATCCATCCCTTTATTTTGGAGTCTTTTTTTAAAAAAATGACTTTGTTTTAAGCATTAAAAAACAAATAAACAATATATTGCTGAGTTTTGTTATTTAACCCAATCCACCAGTCTGCTTTTCAACAGAAAAATTTAGCCCATTCGTGTTAAGTTTAACAACTATTTTATTCATGCTGTCTTACTTAATGTTTACTCTTGGTCTTGTTTTGTGTTTCCACTTTTTTCCTAATTTATTTTTGCTAGTTTGTTCAATTACTCTACATTCTCCAGTTTTCCCTGTGTTAATTGGAAATTTTACTGAACTCTTCTATTCCACTGGTAGTTACCTTCCCTTTCTCACCACGCACAAGCTTCTGGACTATCATATGAAACCCACATACTATTTCTTCTCAACCAAATCACTCTTTTCTCACTATTCTCATGAATAAATGAGACCTCTGAATACCTTTACTTCTTCACTGTTCCTACCGTGTTGTCTTTAAACTGTTTTTATTCTAGAGTAAAATATGTTCTACACCCCAATGCCTGTTTTGCTGATATGGCTTAACATTTAGGGTTTCAGGCCATCATTAGATTTTCCTTGCAGTAAATTCCTTTCATTAAAGACTTCTTATTTAGCTGTTATATTTCACAACCTCACTCTATTAGCATCTATTTGCATTTGACTATACTTCTTGCAAGGTATACTGTTTGCCATTTTTGTTTCTCCTCTTCACCTTCTACCCTGATCTGATTTCCTTAAGATGGACTAGGAAGATAATATTTTCTCTGAATTCCTGCGTAGCTGCAAATATACATTTTTTTCCCCTCCTGACAAATGAATAATAATATCTTGTCTGGATATAGAATTCCTGGATTGTAGTTCTTTTCTCTCCAATATTATTAATCCTTTTTATTAGGTTCTAGATGACAGAGTCCCATATCTGTCCAATACTGTTCTCTTTTTTTTTTTGGTGAAGAAGATTGTCCCTGAGTTAACATCCATGCTGATCTTCCTCTGTTTTTTATATGTAGGATGCCTCCACAGCATGGCTTAAGAAGTGGTGTGCAGGCACGCACCTGTGATCCAAATCCACTAACTCCGGGCCGCTGAAGAGGAGAGAATGAACTTAACCATTATGTAACCAAGCCAGCCCCCGCCTTTTTTCTTTTTTTTGATATTTGTTTGTTCTGTCTCTAAGTTTATAAAATTTTTTTCTTTATCCTTAGAGTTCAATAATCTCACTAGAATATGCCTAAGTGTGTGAATCTTGGTACTACATTTCCATCTGCTGACTCAGAGAAATCTAATACATATTTAATTTTGCCTTTCCTCAATCTGTCCCTTTATTTCTTTCTAATATTAGCATATAGGTCTCCTGAACCTATCTTCCAAGTCCCTTATCTTTTTGCTCATGATTTCTACTTCTTTGAATTTTATTCTGTATTCTGAGATACCTTTTCCAATTGATCTCCCAGGCCACTAATTTGAACCCAACACTAATCATCCAATTCACTTACTCACTTGCTTAGTTAAAAAATCATGGGTTACTTTTTTTTTTTTTGTCATTGTTCAGTTCTTTTGTTGTTGTTTTGGTTTTGGGTTTTAGGGTTTTACTTTTTTTTTTTTTTTAAGTATTATGAGTGATATTCTTAAGTCACTTTCAGTTTTTTCCAACTCAAGTTGTTGCTTCTCCTCCCAGCAGTTCTGAATTGCTAGAAGCTCCTGCTGTGAAGTTTATATTATTATACCCTCCCTCCAGCTGTTGATAGCCCGAGGCAATTTGTTTTCTGGATCAGTGATGTGGATCACCTGGGGATCTTTTGGGGGTTTTGTTTTGTTTTTATTTTATTTTTTTATTTTTCTGGGGATCTTTTTAAAAAAATAGATTCAAGAAAATCTAGAGTGTGCCCTGAGTGTCTGCAGTTCTTACAAGATTACAGGTGGTGTCAGTGCTGCTGGCCCATGGACCGCACTTTGGATAACACAGCTACTCAATCTTTAGCGTGCATCAGAACCACCTGGAGAGCTTGTGAAAACACATTGCTTGCCCCAGTCCCAGAGTTTCTGATTCAGTGGGTCTGGAATAGCATCTGAAAATTTGCATCTCTAACTGGTTTTTCAGATGATGCTGATGCTGCTGGTCCATGGCCTGCACTTTGAGAACCACTACTCTAGATGGAACTCAGGTCCAGCTGCTGGGGTTCCTTATGTGCACTCTAGCCAGTGGTAGATCTACAGTTGGTTCTGCAAGGTAGGTGGGTGATGGACAAGTCCAGCAAGTTGCAGGCTCCTGCCAGAGCACCAAAAAGCAGGTTATCTCCATCCTGTGGTCTCCTTGGCTGCAAATGCCAGTGGCCTTTCAGCCTCAGGGATGGAGCAGACTTGGCCCATTTATTCAGCTCTCCTCAAGAACCAAGGAGATCAGCAGGCTTCCTAGGAGCACCTACATGTGCTAGTGCCATCTCTCTTCCTTCAGTTCTATAAATCTCCTCTGGGCCAATTGATACTAGTCTCAGGGCACGTTAGAGCTGGTCTCCAAGCTCTGATTCAGACTAGAGGGCAGAAGTTTTGTGCTGGCTGCCAGATTGCTCCATCCAGCCCAGCTCAGACCAAGACCATGCTTCCATCCTCCAGGCTTAGCCTGCCCACCAGCTGCAGGAACCACTCATCTCAGGAGGAGAGGCAGTTGGATTGGTGTGGTGAAGGAGGGACAAGGAACACTGTCTTCCAAACTCCTGAAGTGTTTAGACGGAGAAAAACTGGAACAGGAGGATTCAGAAAGGTCCTATGGAAGATGAACATGCTGAGCCTTAAAGATTGGGTAAACTTAAGACAGGAAAAGGGAAGAGTATTCCAGGCCAGTGGGCACAGCTTACCTTAACGCATAAAATCAGGAGAGCTGTGTGATGATGACCCTGGATAGAGTTTGGGGCTAATATAAAACTAGTTGTATAAAACTGGATCCCAATCAAGGAAATCTATGAGTGCTAGACTGATAAATTTTGAGTCTGATCTTGTAAGTGGTAGAGAGCAGGATGACATAGGGAAATAGCATGAACTTTGTGGTCGGAAAGACCTGGGTATAAGTCTCAGTTCTACATTTGTTGGCTTTGGGAACTTGGTCAAATCGCTTATGTTTTCTAACCCTTGTCCTGTAAAATGGAGATAACAATGCCTTCTTCCAGAGCTTTTGCTGGGAGATCATATCTGTGAAAGATAAGGACTGGACATCATGAACTGCTCTCCTTTTCCTGATAGTGTTGAGGAAGGGAGGAATTGTCTCTTGAGACCCCAGGGGAAACAGAAATGTCTAGGGGAAAGGGGGTGAGGAGATGGCAAGAGGAAATCAGTTTGAAACAGACAAGGCTGGGAAGGCATCAAACTGTATTTGTGTGTTTGTGGGGGCAGTTTTTTTGGAGAGAAGTTGTTGAAAGAGGCAGTGGGGAAAACAAGCCAATAAAGAGAGGAAAAAGAACAAAGAGAGTGAAGAAGAAATAAAGATTTCCTATGCATTTTTGAATCAGGATCAGCCATGCTGAAGACAGAGCAAGTGGCACAGAATGACCCATTGGGCCTTAAATTGGATGATTTAAACTGTGGCAAATTGTAGAAGGAAGAAACCAACCATCAGAAGAGTTGTAAATAGATTCCCCTCAAAGCTAATCTACAACTAACAGTCCCCTCTGGGAATTTTGGAATTATTTATTATTTCTTTAACTTTGTACACAAACGTAAATTTTTTCCTACTTTGAACATGGTAGGGGGAAAAACACAATGTCTATATTTATAATAGAATTTGCGCCATCTTGCCAAAGAAGATTACAATGACTAATTTTAGGATGAAGGAGATTAATCTCTGAGATACTAGAAGAAAAATGTAATGCCCAAATAAGAGACACTCTTTTCAGTTGTTTGAATATTATTCGTCTAAAAGGAAAGATTTCAGATCTTAGAAAAATGATAAGAGCTTCACAAATACTTCTCAGTTTTTTCCTATGTTTTCAAACACTAAGGAAATTGTCTGTGGGAAATGCAGCAGACATATTAAAGAGTATTCTTATTGGAACAAATTAAAATAAATATATATACGAAAGAGTCTAGCATGATGTCCAGCAAACAAGACAAGCTCAATAAATGTTAGGGGAATCCAAGTCAATCCTTTAATCCAAACTACTCTCAGACAACTTTTTGCTTTAGAGCAGATTTTGGTCCAAAAAGGTGGCTGGGGTAAACCTCAGTGGTAACCACTGCTAATTCAAAGCTCCCAGAGACAGCCTAAGGATTATTTGAAATTCACTCTATTTTTCAATATGCAGTTTAATGGGTTGCAAGGAGAACATTTCTGTTGCTCCTTTTAAGAAGTCCATGATTACCTGCATGTATGGTTGATTGGAAGGCTGTCGGGATTAAGACGGGGTCTCTGGTCATGGAACAATCCAGTGATCTGTCCATAAAAGAGGGGCTTCCACAGTCTCCTCCTTACTGAAGTCCTTGGCTGAGTATAAGACGTATTAACTAGAGATCATATTTTGGGGGACATACTCCCATTTATTGAATTCTTATTATATGCCAGGTACTTTGCAGACATTTTCTCATTTAATCCTCACAACAACACTGTGAGACAGGTACTATTATCATCATTTTACACATGAGAAAATACTGTCAGGATTAAAAGCAGGGCAGTGTCAGTAGTTAAGCAGAATTTGGAATCAAACTGACCTCAGTTTAAATCTCGGCCCACGACTTTGGCATGTCCTACCCTTAATAGGTCTCAATTTACTAATTCTACCTTGTGTAGAATAATCCTTAAAAGACTAGAACTTGAAGTTGAGGTTATAATTACCTAACAAACATTTTTTAATATCTGCTAACAGCAAGTCGTGGACACCAAATGTCCAACATGCAGTATTTGGGAATAATTGGCTCAAATTTGCCTCATTTGTCAGGTTGCTCGGTGTCATGAAGACCTAGGTTGAATCAACTGCACCATGGCATTAGGCTAGAACTAAATTTTCAGGAGCTAGTAATCTCTAAAGGACTCAGTGACTTTCCCCTTGTTTCTCAAAAATTGCCTCCCCACAGTTCTCCCCCTCCGTAACATAGGTATTTTGTATTCTCCCTGCCCTCACCTGAAGATAAATAAAGGGAAAACTGAGGAAACATATACATGTGTGTTATATTTACCCTCATATTCACCATTTTCAGCACTTTTGTTTCCTTCTTGAAAATTCAAGTTCTCTTCTAGCATTTCTTAGTGCACATCCTCTGGCGATGAATTCGCTTAGTTTCCATTTATCTGAAAATGTTTTTGTTTCATCTTCATTTTTTAAATGGTTTAACCTAGAAACAATTTACCTTCAGTAAAATGCACAAATATTAATATATAGCCTGACGAATTTTTACATATATATATACCCATGTAACTACCAACCCAATAAAAATATAAACATTTCTGCCACTCCCAAAATTCTCCAGTCTCCCTTCATAGTCAATTTCCTTTTCTATCCCCCAGCCCTTGGCAATCACTAATCTGTTCTCTGTATAGTTTTGTCCTTTCCAAAATGTCATATAAATAGACTCATATAGTACATACCCTTCTGAGTCTGGCTTCTTTCACCTAGCACAATGCATCTGAGATTTACCCAAATTCATTTTCTCTACTGATTCATTGCCTGTATTGGTAGTTCATTCCTTTTCATTGCTGAATAGTATTCCATTGCATGGATGTACTACAGCTTGTCTATTCATTTACCCTGAGGGACACCTGAGTTATTTCCAGTTTCTGGCAATTTTGGATAGAGCTGCTATAAAATTCGGGTACAAGTTTTTGTGTGAATATGATTTTCCTTCATCCAGGATAAATATCTTGGAAAAGTAATGCTAAATTATAAGGTAAGTATATGTTTAACATTACAAGAAACTGTCAAACTGTTTTTCAAAATACTATACCATTTTACATTTCCGCCAAAAGTGTAGGAGTTTCATTTGCTTTGCAACCTCCCCTGTATGTGGTATTGTCAGTTTCGTTTTATTTTAGCCATCCTAATGGGTGGCATCTCATTGTGGTTTTAATTTGCATTTCCCTAATCACTAACAATGTTGAGAATATTTTGATGTAATTATTTGCCATCAGTATATATCTTCTTTGATGAAAGGTCTTCAAATCTTTTGCCCATTTTTTTACAGGGTTGTTTGTTTCCCTACTGTTGAATTTTGAAAGTTCTTTATATACTGTACTCACAAGTCTTTGATTAAATATGTGTTCTTCTGCAAATATTTTCTCTCAGCCTCTAGCTAGTCTTTTTATTTTCTTAACAGTATCTCTCAAGGAGAAAAATTGTGATAAAGTCCAATTTATCATTTTTTGTTTTATGGTCTGTGCTTTTATATCACATCTAAGAAATCTTTGACTACCCCAAGGTCACAAAGAGTTTTTCCTATGTTTTATTCTAGAACTTTTACAGTTTTACATTGTACATTTAGGTCTATGATACATTTTGAGTTCATTTTTATATATAGTCCAACGTATAGTCCAGATTCTTTTTTTTTGCATGAGAATGTCCACCTGTTCCAGCCCCGTGTCTTGACTCTCTGACTCCATTTGCTCCACTGACTCTCTATTAACAGCTTATTTCCTCTTTATTATATCTTTCAGGAATTTTATTTCGCACTTGTGTTGGCCAAGAACTGAGTTTTGAACTTTTGTAATAAAACACTTGAATGATCTAGGAAGGAAGAAGGGGATGGTGGGAAGGAAATAAAAAGCAAAACAAATAGAAAGTTAATTGAAAATCTTTGGGCTGCTGGTCCTGGCATGCCTCCTGGCTGAGGAACACCACCCTTACACACAGTCCAGGCTTAAGGAAGGTCTGAGCTTGGGGGCCTGCCTGGGGAAGGTGTATTTAGGTACTTACTTCAGGCCCAGGGACCATGGACAGCCAGTAGGGCTGCATAAGGCTCTCCTAGGGCAGAGGGTGTCAAGAGAGAAAAGAAGGCTCTGAATGGGGGCTAGAGGCTATGAAAGAAATCTCTCCCCCTTTTCAGTTATATTCAGGCCTGAGTCTGTTTTCGGTGTAAAATACCGAGAGCTCCCACAGCCAAGTAGGTAATCGCTTGTTCTTGCTCAGACTCAGATCGCTAAATGAACATGGCCAGTGTCAATTTGGCAGCCTAGTAAAAAACCATGGGGACAAGGTGTCCTCCTCCCCCACTCCCTCCTCCTTTTATCTGGAAGGTAACGTAAAGGAACAATTAGTTAACCACGCAAATAATTCTTTTAGCCTCAGCTACCCAAAATTGTGTGGTCGTGCATGGTGGCTGGCTACAAGATGCAGAAATATAGAGATGTGGCCCATCCGAACTGTTATGGGGATTGTAAAGCAGTTAGGAGTCACCCGCCATCATTACATTCGTCCTTGCAGATGGAGGCTCCTTCATTTCCTGTTGCTTCCTTCTTATCTTTGCGTTCTGGAAGAGGCAGCATAATGCTAGATGACCCTCGTGCACTCTCCTTCACACTGTTCATGTCTTAAAGTTAAAATCACAAAAAGTGCTGGTGTGATGAGATATTTGTATATTTTTAATGTATTGGTCATGTCCATCAACGTTCTTAATAAAATCAAATTCACACATTCTACTATGATCAGCACAGGTAGCACAAAGTCCTCCATCAATCACTTGGTCCAGCTGCCCTAGGCAGACCCAGCTTCAGGTGGAATTGATATCACACCCACCAATTGGAAATTTGAAAACAGAGAGGTTTAGTGAAAATTATATGCATAAGAAACTGAAACAACTACTACAGCAATTCAGTAAGTTGCTGAATTTTCTGTGCTTTCGTAGGACTTGACTCGTATCGTGTTGTACTTAGCTATATTCATGCCTGTGTCCCTATGTGCCATGAGCCCCTTGAGGACTAGTTTTGTCTAGTTCATCTCTACATCATCAATATATCTGATTCATTCTCACATTTAGACAGGTGGCTAATTCAGACTGTGTGCTCAATAAATATTTGTTGACTTTGATTAAAAATTGTTTAATTCGCTGAAGATATAGAAGGCAATTTATCATCTCTGCAGATATCACAGATCCTGAAGAGTTGACACTGTTGATGTCAATGACATAATCAGCAGGCAGGAATTCAACCTTATCCTAGCAATTTGGAATGTTGGGCCATTAAAACCACAAAGAAATTAACAGGAATGTAGGCAAAGACTCACGTAAAAGTTATTTTTAACTGGGTTTTCTTAAGTGAAAAAGATCTAGCAATTTTCAATGACCACAAACTCAATACAAGTGTGATGTGGCAGCTTGCAATGCTAATGCAATTTAAATGACAAGTAGTAAAAGCTTAGGGTGCAGATCAGGGAAGAAGGACATGCATTGTACTCCCAGCTGGTCAAACCACATGCAGAATGAAACATGCAGTTTCCAGTACTACATTCTCAGGGGAGCATTGGCCATTGGAGCGTGTCCTGCAAGATGGGAACAGATGAGGTTTAACCCGTGAAGTGTACATGGCTCTGAATAATTTGTGACTCACTGAGTTCAGTGAGTGAGAGGGGCCCTGTACTTTACAATGTAGCTAGGAAAAAGTCTTCTTTGTGGCTTCAGATTGAACTGTCTCTGAGAGCTGGTTTTTGCACGTGGGAGACGTGGGCACAACCTAGTAGAGTTCTATTAGAAGCAGCGAGCATCAGGGGGTTGAAGAAGCAAAGCCCACTGAATGTCTTCCTTCCTGGGACTTAATCTACCTGGTGTCTTTTAATTGCAGCCTTTAGCCAGAGTTTTCTCATGCACAGATGCTGTGGGTCCTTCTTCTGCCTCAGCTTAGTGCCTCAAACTGCCTGTTCCCACTCCGATGCCAGAAGCCTAGACCGGTTCTGCTGGGACTGGCTACTGACATGGGGAACTCGTAGAAAATGTAGAAGCAGGGACAGGACCGGCCACAATCAAGTTTGCTGGGGACATGCTTCTGCTTTGTATGCTCCTGGTACCCTCTCATCTTCTGCAGCCCTTCTCTCTCTCCCCTGATCTCGTGCGTGACTGTCCTGCTGTAGCATCTTTCTGCTCTCCTTACCCTCTTGTCTGAATTTCTGACTCCCTCAGACTTCTGCTCCCTCTGGCTTCTAAGTTGGTTGCTCACTGGCATCCTCCACCCACTGGTCTAGGCATACCTCAGACCCTCTTGCTCTTAGCTCCTCATCTTGTCCAGCATTTACTTTTTCAGACCTTTAGCCAATTTGAATAAATGTGACAATTTTATGGGGAGATAGAAAAAATAATTTATATACACTTTGCACACCTGAGAGTGAATCTTTTTTTTTTTTAAGTGGCTCCCTGTCCTTCCTGTCTCATAGCATAGGGATTAAGTGCATAACCTCTGGGCTCAGACATGTGCGGTTCAAATCCTGGGCCTGCCACTAACAGACTGTACTAACTTGGGCAATTTCCTTAATATCACTGAGCATTAGTTTCTTCATCTGTAAAATGGGTATTAAAACTAATGCATAGATTAAATGAGAGATAATATAAGAAAAGGTCTGTGGCAAGTATCTGGTACATACTAAAAGGCTAAATAAATATACTTATTGTTGTGACTTATAACACTTATAACTATATGCCTTTTCATACCTTATATATAAAACTATATAATTTTATATATCTACTATAACACTTATAATTATTTTAAACTATCCCTTTAACATCTCTTCTCAAATTTCTCCAGTTCTGCATTTTTGAAATTTAGTAGAGGAGATTAAATCACAAATTGTGGAAAAATTGAATTGCTAGTTGAATAGAATATTTTCAGTTAACATATGGTACTAGCTTTATCTTAGGAATCTGATCTTAGAAATTTAATTTGATATTTCTTTTCCTTTTTTTTTTTACATTACATTATTCTAGAAGTAAAGTGGCCAAGTGCCCATAATATCTGGGCAACAAAACCAAGTTCAATGTAAAAGGATTTATTCACTCTTGGGCTCTCATATTATTTGAGTTGGTCAATCGATATTAACTTGTGCAGTATCCTCAGATCCATGAATTAAATTAGTTTAAGGCTTTTTTCCAAAGGAGCCAAACCACATAATTAATTTTATTTGGTCATTATCTAGAATATGATCATGATTTTTAAATGTTGAGTCATAGACATTTCTATGTATAGAAATCCCGTTTGGGAATTCAGAAACCTGTCTGTTTGCTCCTTTTAATATTGGTGTGTCCTAGCCAATCGTTCTTTAAATGATATTATTGCTCAGTACTTTTCCTTCTTAAAACGTGTCTGATTTCAGACTAGCTAAAATCAGGTAAACATAGGAAGAGAAGTCAAAGCATCCCCAATGGGGATAGCAAGAAGATACAGTTGAAGCTGAGTAAAGAAAGGAGTGGAGGTGAGAAAACAAATAACAAGATTGTCCCTTGGGCGCAGGCTGAGCAGTCTGAGGTGCAGTATCCCAGAAGCCTCCGAGCAGGAGAGAGCAGCTTTGATAGCATGTTCTTCATGGCTTTGGAGGAGAGGGAAAGGGATGCTACCAGTTACAAGGCCCACAACAAACACAGATACTGGTCCAGAAGGACTTTTATATTCAACAAAGGGGTGACTGACCCCGCGCACTGGAAGGGCTGGTGGTAGGCACCCACCTGAATGATGTACGGAAGGAAATTACATTGTATATGGAACCCACGGTTGTTAGTTTTGTTTCATCACTGCAGAAACAGGAGAAAAAGTTTTCTTCTGTAGGAAATCATTTGGCCAACCGACTGCTAATGTGCACGTCCATCCCGTCACCGCACAGCGCTCTCATCATGCTCACGTTAGACACTTACGTGCCCAGTGATGCCCGTGGAGCTTCTGCTTTGTGACTGAGTTTGGTTGGAGAGAGAGCACCATAGGAGAGGGGAGAGAGGAGGATTGTGGCATCTTTGCCCCAACTGATGCCTTAGCCCAGCCTGGGGGGAAGGGAGATGCCAACTGGAAACTTAGGAAATGTTTTCAAGAGAATGTTTGAGACTCTGGCCAAGGAATGAGTGTCAGATACTGACAGAATTACTGTCGTGGGAGAATTTGTAAGATTCTGGGTGAGAGTAAAGGCCAGAAGCTGGAAGAGTAGGAAGGACTCGGGATGCAATCAGATCTGCTTACGGGCCCATGTGACCAAGTGAAGAAGGGAATTGGAGAAAGGCCTTTCCCTCCTCTGTACAAAACCCAGCAGCACCACATGCACCCAAGAATATGGCACGTTTGGCATGAACACTGACGTTCTTACCTCAGACAGAGGCGGTTGGCGGTGGTAGTAAATCAAATGGCAGACAGGCAGACATGAATAAGCCAGCAGAAGGATGTGGTGGCCGCCACATGGTGACTGTGTCTGGCAGACTGTCTGTGGGCAAATGTGGAGCACCTCTTTGGGGAGTCCCCAGAATGAATAGTGACAATTTGGGGAAGGTGCTAAGTCACAATTTGAGAAGATGTAGTGCTGCCACAGGAAATTCCATGGGCTGGTGGGGCCAGAAAACCTCGGGTTTACACTTTCAAATAATGGAATGGCACTCAAATATCCCATATAGCTCTTGCTACCATCTCAAAAAATAAAAAAAAGAAAGGGGGGAAGGCACCTCAAATGTAGCAGTGTCATAAATTTATTGTAAAATTTACTTTCTTCATACTGAATGATATGGAAATGCATTACCATTGTTTACAAAAGCCCCCAAGGCAATTGCCTAGCATTTTTAATTTCAAAAAGTAAAGAAGGATTAATGATACAAATTTGTATACAGATGATACAAATTACAGATGGAAGCATTGCCACAATTTGCTTTATGAAGTGCCCAATTACCTTCTATGAGGTTGCAACCACAATGTAGACCCTAACAACTAATGTCCATCTTCTCTTCTCTGCTTCTGATCTTCTGCATCTCTGAAAGGCTCATACAAGTTGCTCTGAAAGGCACCTTCTGTGCCAACGCTAGCTTGTCTCAATTAAGTGTAAGAAAATTAATATGAAGTTTAAATTGGGGAGGCCTCCTCTCAAGGATGAAGCAAAGGACCATTGAAGCTCATCAGAACAGCTGCAAATGCTAACTAAGGGAGGGATTTACATAAAGTTTTATTATCGAATGCAAGGTCTGCACCTATCACAATAATTCATAACCTCAGTGTCTGCACCTTAATTCTTAAAATTGAAGACTCAATTAATTAGAATTGGTGGACCACTGTGATGAAATATTACTGATTAATCATTTTTTTTAAAAAAAAAGTAAGTACTGTGTCAGCATCTTTCTAAGTACTTTACCAGTCAACTGCTCTGCTTTAGGAGGTACAGTTCCGTTCTGACATAACTGATATAATTGTTGGTCATTATAGACCTTACAATGCCTCTTCTTCACATCTCCGGACTATCACTTCCCATTTTTCTGGTAGCAGACATATTATTTTCATTCATTCATCAATCAACTTGACAGATATTGACTGAATGCCTACCATGTGCCGGGTACTGTTCTAGAGGCTGAGGGCATAACAGAGAATAAAACAGACGAAAGTCTCTTCCATGGAGATTAAGTTCTAGTACAATGGTATACATACAAAGGAATCAGAGGTTGGGCTGTCTTGGCTTATACTAGGACATACCCTAGTAGTTGTTTTTGACTGACCACTGAGGTTAGCTAGGTTGATGTTATTTGATGTTTTCTCCTGAAATATGTATTTCTAATCTTTTTATGTCACGGTTTCAGGGAGTTGGGTTCTGGCTAGTGAGGGTATTTTCCGCTGTATTTCTCTTGATTGAGTACAATGAGCCAGGAAAAACCATATATTGTAGAAAGAATGCTGGATCTCTAAGTTCTTTTCAATCTGGAACTTTTTTTTTAGCTTGTCAGTCTAATTTATCCCCTCTACTGAAAAAAATTAAACAGTACAACAACTCAACTTTTTGTCAGTACTAAACAGAGGACAAAACATCATTACTAACCATTACCGCCCTTCTGCGATCCTAGTCCTGTCACAGGAAACGTCCTGTCATCTCCCCCCTTCAGAATCAGAACTGAATCCAAGAAAATCGCTGCAGAACGGGATGCTAATAATAGTCCACTCCCACTGATAATGCAAAGGCTGAAGGCTTCACAAACCTTTTCAAAGAACAGTCTGCTATAATTTTGAAGTCACAAATGGTTCTGTTTCTCTAAGCAGGCATTTTTCAGAGGACTGAGCTTAGTTAGAAATCCTAAAACTGAAGAGAGCCAATGAAACTTGAAGATAGTTCAGAAAAGGGCAGCTGAAATGGCAGGAAGATCCTCCTAGTGGGTGAGGAGGTGCTAGAGGAACAGAATTTATTTCTCTGAATTGGTTGGGTAAGAAAGAGAGAGAGTGTAGAATTCAAAGGTGCATGGCAGTGAGTCACTGTAAGCAATAGGCCCACAGCACAGCCGTCCCTCAGTATTCTCTGGGGATTGGTTCCAGGACCCCCCACAGATGCTAAAATCCACAGATGCTCAAGTCCCTTAGTTGGCCTTCGGATTCCATGGGTTCCACATCTGCAGATTCAACCAACCATGGATAGTGACCAGGGTATAAACAGAGGGCCAACCGTACACTGAGAGAGCTGAAGTTATAATACTATGTAGAGTGCTTTACATGTATTATTTTTTTAAAGCCTTTCGATAACTCAGGAGGCAGATATTGTTATTATTCCCATTGCACAGCTGAGGAAAGCTGAGGCTTAAGTAACTTGCACAAGGCCACAAAGCTAGTAATGGAAGAGCTGGGACTTGAACCCAAGTTGTCTCCAGAGCCCCAGCTCTTAGTCACTACACCATACTGCCTTAAGAGCAGAAACGTCTAAGTGTCTGTAAGGATGAGAAAAAATGAGGACATATAAACAAACAAGATTTTGACGCTCAACACTCCAGAGATTGTAAATGGAACTGGAATGTCTTCTTGGGATGGACGGGGTTCAGGTCTGCCTGAAAGCTAAAAGCTAAATTAAAATGGCTTTGGGGTCTCTTTCTTTCTGGTAATGATTGAAAAGATGGTTTTTAGTCATTATACCATTTGGAAAACAAGTGACATAAAGAAAATTAACATGTTGATTAATTAACATACCTGATATCATGAGAGTATTAACTACCCAGTTAGAGAGTGAAATTCTCCCAATTAGGGAAAAGTGGAGTACCCACAATTCAGGCACTCTAAAATTATAATAGTCAGGTAAGTGTTCCTGTCCTTGATGATTCCATATTGGTGAAGGGGTAGGCAGGATGTCCATAAGAAACTTATGAACTGTCTATCTGTGGTTTGTCTGGGGCTGGAATTCCTAAACATGCTTTGCCTTAATGCCTGATAGAAAAGACCCTCAAAGAAATTGGCATAAACCTTTCTAGAAATCTAAGATGACCAAGTGCTCATGTTTCCTAAAGTGTGCTCTGTGGAACGCTAATTGTAGATGATGTGCTCAAAATGGATTCCATGGTCGAAGTTAAGGCTCACAAGCACATCAGCATCATGTTAAAGGCTCTGAGAAATTTAGCAATGAAGAAATCGAGTTAACTCGGTTTATCCAACATTTCCCAAATGTACTGGCTACAGAACCACTTAATTTTTTTAACGCCTATAAACCCTCCATTGAACCAGTGTTTTATTGAACACACTACAGTGGTTTGTTTAAAACTCACATCCAGGGGATTTTCACTACCTGAAATTGCATGGTACTTTTGTTACTTGCATATTCTCACTCAGCCATCTCAGAATGTGCACCCCATAAGGACAGGGGCTCATCTGTCTACAGACTTCCCTCATGGGTGAATATTCTAACGTTATGACACCTTTTGCTCTCCTAAGTATTCTGATGACTATGGAATCCCTGATAATGACTCCTAGGAAAACCAGGGCCTCTGTGCCCGCTCTGCACTGTGACAGGCAGTGGGGATACTGTGTGGATAGAACAGATAATTAAACAAGCAATGAGGGAGGGTATTTTCCATTGTAAAATTTTAAATTAGTAAATGAAATCGGCCTCAATCTTACATGTTTTAGTTGGTGTGAGTTGTCCCTTGCATTCTTACCCCCTGGACACTTGCAAGAGGCAGGTTCATGGCAGTGGTGTGCTAGAGAACAACCAGCAGGTGTGTCGGGGGGGGCATATTTATAGCATTTGTAGATTTCCCTGATGTAAATACTATCACCATATTGGATTTCAAGCTACCAAAGTGATGTCAAGCCACTTCCTGGAAACTTAACAGTCTGCTCTCACAAGCCACGCCAGGACCACTGGTCCTAGGCCTTCAAGGCAAGTTCAGCCGGAATTCTTCTCATCATAGACTTTTGGATTTCATAAGCTAAAAAAAGAATTTTTGAAAATGAGAGAAAGACTAACTTTCTAAAATATTTCCTTCCTTCCTTCCTTCCTTCCTTCCGTCCTTCCTTCCTTCCTTCCTTCCTTCCTTTCTTCCTCCCTTCACCAAGCAAGGATGCTAAAAAACAAATGACAACCTAACAATCACCACCATTTCATAAAAGAAAGGATATTTTAATAACAAAAAAGTAATAATGACATAATTTCAGAATAAAGAATAGCCCTTTACATTTAATAGATTTAGATCTATGAAAATTTTATTGCCTTACTTATTCTTCTAAATTTGTTATGAACTAGGGAAGTTTTGGTGTATCCATTAAGATGTTTCTGGCTACAAGTGATAGAAAACCTGGCAGTGGCTTAATAGCTCGTGGTCATTTTCTTATGTATCAAGAGGCCTAGAGGTTGTCGGTTGCTGGCAGTAGTTCACTGTGCTGTGATGCTGTCAGACCTCCACTCTTTCCCCAGCTTTCCTTTCTGCCATCTTTAGCCTGTTGACGTTGTTCCTCATGCTTGTAGCCTCACGGTCATAAGATGGCTGCTGTACCTCCAGAGAGATAAAAGGAAAAGAGCAAAATGCCTTGTTGTGTATTGAATTGTGTCCCCCCGCAAAAGGTATGATGAAGTCCTAACCCCAGGTACCTGTGAATGTGACCATACTTGGAAATAGGGTCTTTGCAGATGTAATTAATGAAGATGAAGTCATACTGAATTAGGGTGGGCCCTAATCCAATAACGGGTGTCCTGATAAGAAGAGAAAGCAGACACAGACACAGACACAGACAGGAGAACACCATGTGAAGACACAGAGAACATACAGAGGAAAGATGACCATGAGAAGACAGAGGCAGAAATTGGAGTGATGAAGCTGCAAGCCAAGGAACATCGAGGATTGCTGGCAACCATCAGAAGAGAGGAAAAGGCAAGAAGGATTCTTTCCTAAAGCCTTCAGTGGGAGCATGGACTGCCAATGCCTGGATGTCAGACATAACCTCCAGAACTGTGAGGGAATAAGCTGATGTTGTTTTAAGCCACCCGGTTTGTGGTATTTTGTTATGGTACCCTGAGGAAACTAACACAGGCATCTTCATCACAAAGCCTTGTCTTGGGAGGTTTCCAGATTTCTCTTTACATCCCATTGGCCAGAGCTGGGTCAGATGCCCAAACTTAGAACAATCAATGGCCAAGGGGAAGGAGATTTCCATGACTGGTTTAGACTTATCCTGATTCACCTTGGGCCTGGGGTAGGGACTACTTTCCCTCTGATCAGGGGCTCTCCCCCCGACTATCTAAACACACTGGAAGAAGAGAAATGGCCTTAGGGTGGCAATGAACGTGATTGTCACACATAGAGATGGACTGTTTGGTTGCTCTGCAGGCAGCAAGTTAGCAGTGTTGCTCTATTTAGCCGTGTTAGAGATTCATCTCAAAACAGATCTTCATATTCTCCAGAAGCACTCAGAAATTTAGATAAAGGATCCAGGTAGATGGTTCCAGGATAAGAGATTAGAAAGGCAAGGGTATCTGAAGGTAGTGTTCACGGGGAAGACACCATGGGGCCTCATCCAACAGCAAGAGAAGGATGGTAAATTTAGAGAAAATGAAGTGTCAGGAAACTGGAAATCTCAGAGAGGAGAAAAGGCAGGTGAAATGATCTGGTACAATGAAAATCTCCCATCTCTACTTCAAGAGAATTAGTAACCCAGTTTCAAAAAAAGAGAATGAGAGAAAAAGAGAGAAACAGGGATGTTATTTTAACTGTAGGCAGCAACATATATTAAGTGTTTTTAATCTTCACTCAGTGACAGACTTAAACAGCACTAAACAGTAAATGTATCAATGTTGTTAAATATATTTTTTTCACAGCTAAAACAGAGACTTAATACGTTCGTGAATTCAGCTCTGAGGACCGGAAGAGATAGTGAGAGTAACTGTCTGAGCATCTCCCAGGCAACTCCCAACTCTACACTTTCTGGAATTCCTCTTAAAATGAGTTTGGCTTCATTGAAGGCATATCTGGGAGCTGTAGACTCATCATCTGGAGGGCAAATCTGGTAAAGACGGTGGCTTTACAGTTTAGAGGAAAATTACGCTTCCACTGGAGTCTTTCTATACACGCCAGCCAGGCCCCCACTGCCACCTCTTCCACCTGGATCTATCCTTTATCCCACCTGCTCCAAGAATAGGGTTTTAATTGGCTAATTGATCTAGGTGCATCTTCCTGACCACACCAAGCCTTTTGACTCATAGCTGCTTTATTCTCACAGTTTGCTCTGCCTGGGAGTAGCTCCTCCTTCTTGGTGTCCCCTCTGTTCCCCAGACATACATCTGTCATGGCCCCAAGGCATTTTGTGGCATTTATTAAATAACAGGTCTATCTTCTCTTACTAAGGACTTTGGAGGCAGTAACCATGCCTTAGTTACCTTTGTGTTCCCAGCAACTCACACAGTTGGGAGACTATTAAATGTTGGATGAATAAATGAATTATTAAAGGCTAATCCCAAAGGAAACAGATCATGTTATACATTCTTCAGGCGGCACTCAGAGAGATCAGTGACGTCCCACACAAAAGCCTTAAGGGACAAGAATCCAGGAGGGGTGTTGGCCACAGGTCTTCTTGGTCATGGAAATCGTGAGATATACTGTGACCATAGGCAAATATCCTTTGCACTAATCTGATTTATTTCTACCAAATGCTATGCTTAGTTGTTGTGACCTCTGTTTCTAATACAAATTCTGCTTTCCTTAGAAATTGAAAGGAACTTGAGCCATTTCTTAGGTAGTTTCAAGACCAAACAGCTTCTCAGAGTTGAGGACTTCCTTCTCTGAATGTGCCCCTGACCAGTTAGCAGTCAGAACTGAGAGAGGCAGAGACTTCCAGATATGAACATAATATGGAAACACCCATCATCCAGATTGAAATGTGAAACATAAGCTGTAGCCATCCCGTTCTACTGTGGCGCTGGGGTGGGCAGAGGAGGAAGGGAGTTTGAATGAAAGTGAAAAGAAGTGCAGAGGGCTGTTGGACACATACTCATTTTATGTGTTCTCCCTAAAAACAGACTTATTGCTGGTAAAATGGACTTCCTCCAGCCCTGGTTATACAACTACTGGATTAGGTGCCAGACTCCTCTTGCATCTTATTGCAAAATGTCTCTGCATTGTGTTTAGTCCTGTTTTCATTTCTGCCATTTATTAGGTCACTGTGAACTTTCTCTCCGTATTTACTCACAATACCAGAGAGATGTGGGGGAAACCCCCACCTATCTCAGGACCTCCTACTGTTCGTTCTTCGTGATTCACCTCACTTGGGTGTTTTTTTATTTCCTCTACCTTATATCTTGATCATTTTTATCTTCTCTTTTTTCTTCCACTTTATTGCTCACATCACTGGTTTCCTACCCCAGAGTCTGAAAGTGACCTTAAGAAGTTATCCAAGCAGAACAGCATGCTTTGTGTTTTCAGACCTTCAGAGATGGACTGACATGACTCCATGGAGTGCCTTTGTGTGAGCTGGAAAAAGGCGATCCTTCTGGCCAGAGGTAGCCCCACACCAGGGTGCAGAGCTTGGTGAGCAGAAAGCAGACTGATTTCAGGACCAACTCTATTATGCATTCTTGTGCTATCAACAACCTGCCCAACCGGAAGGTACACCCTATTCAGAAAAGAACAATCCATATCTTGCTTACTTTGTTATAGAGACCATTATTCTCAAGAGGAAAACATTCTTCTTTAAAGTCCCCTTAAGGGATGAGTGCCCTTTGTAATGCGCATTTATTTCTCCAATTTTCAGTAGTTTACAGGTCTTTAAACACCACTCAAGGCTACATAGTGGCTTTCTGCTGCCAGTAACGTCAAATCCAAACACCATGGACTTATTTGCTAGGACATCTCTTCTTTTTAGTGCTACGTTGCCATCCCACATTTTGTCTTCATTTCAGCAAACAATTAATGAGCATGGACTATGAGCCAAACTCTTGAATCCCATCTTGTTTCTTTCCAGCTTGGCATTTTCACTTCAACTAGCCCTATAAAAAAATGGGTGTCCTTGAAATTTCCAAAAAGAAGGCTCTCAAGATGTTTGGCAAGCCCTCAGCATAACTTCCTGCTACTCCAGGCCTGAGATCCACAGAAGAAACCTCTTGGGTCAGTTCCTCCAGCCCTGCCTGGCTCTTCCTGATCCTTCTCACTCTCCTGCCCACAAACCCACAGGCTCACTTAAATGCAGCGTGCTCAGAAACCTGCCTGACGTGCTCAAACTAGTTCAGTATCGTTTGAGGGAAACTCTAGGTATAAACTCCACACAGAAAAAAAAAAAAAAGACTTAATTCACACAGTATTTTGTTCTTTAGAAAATACTTTCACATGCATTATGAGTTCATGTAATCCTGAGTTGGAATTATCATCCAAAAAATAAAAATGCGTAAACTCAGACTAGTAAAACTCAATTGTCTTTCAAGGTGTTGATCCCAGCCTGTCCTTTTCTAGGATTCGACTTGGTTCATAAAAAGTCTCAGTGAGAGCCCTGCTCCAACACGGCCCCATTTTCTGGGTCTCAGTCTCCAAAATGGTTGCAGAGCTGACGCCAGTCCCACCTGTTCTGACCCACTTCCTCCTCGCTCTGGTCTCCGAGCTGGAGGCCTCCACACCATCACTCTGGCTCCCTCTTCTAGGCCTGTCTTCCCTTCAGCTCCCTGCAGGCTTGGGGGTGTAGTGATTTCTCTCAACTCCCTTTGCCCTGGAAACAGAAGGTCCTTTATGCCCATACCAATTTCCAATGGAAAGTTCTTTACATGCAGCCACCCAAATCCTGAGTCTGGGGTCCAAGATTCGTTCTCACAGAACTTTATCCTTTTCAAACAACAGTAGTATTAACTAAGGCTTATTCCTGTGGAGGTGACAGGCATGGCATTTCACCTTCACAACAAACATGTAAGGTGGCTGCTCAGAGGATGTCCATCTACAAAGCAGGAAGCTGAGACTGAATTTAAGCCTGTTGACCAAGAGCACTGGCTGACTTCAAAGCCCTGAGCTGTCTGTTTTCAGACTCTCTTCACCCTTTCATCTTCTGACAGCTTCACGATTCTATAAATTTAATTAAATCCATCCTCAGAGACACACTATTTTTGCTTAGAATCCCCAGGTTTCTTCCTAATTCTTACCCCAGTATAGCCGTCCAGCAATCCTCCCCATCTCAGAGGATCACCACTCACAAATCCTCGCCGTGAGCTTCCCCAGGCAGATATTAGCATGTTCACAGTCCAATGCATTCACTTTACTCTCATAGGGAAATTGGGACAAGCCATGTTTCTACTGTAATTGGGAAGAAGAAATATTCACCACAGGCTTGCAGCTCTCCACACAGACTTGCAAATATTTGTCATCAGGTCTTTGCCCTAAAGCAGAGGTTCTCAGCCTTGTTGCACTTAAGAATGTCCTGGGAGCTTTCATAAAGTGTAGATGCCCAGAGTGTCTAGTGGTGGGGCCTGCATGCAGGTATTTTTTTTTTTTAGTTTAGATGATTCTAATGAGAACCCCTGCCTGCCTTTCTCTTTGCCAATGCACATCCATTACCATTTTGTAGAGCTGACTTAGAATCTTCCAGACACTATATGGAGCACCTACCACAGCATTTGCCAAAGAGATGATTGTTTTCTCTCCATACATCTTCATTAGCTCCTGGGCAATAGAACACCAATTTACTCTGCCTCTTCTGTGTGAATATATTCAATCTACCCCATATCACCATGGAATATCTATACAGTTGGCCATCCCATATCCGCAGGTTTTGCATCTGCGAATTCTGCATCCTTGGATTCAACCAACTGCCAACGGAATGGCCTATGATGGTTGCGTCTGTACTGAACATGCATAGACTTTTTTTCTTCTCATTATTTCCTAAACTATACAGTATAACAACACTTTGTATTGCATTTACGTTGTATTAGGTATGATAAGTAATCTAGAGATGATTTAAAGTATACAGAAGGATGTGCTAGGTTATATGCAAATACTTCACCATTTTATACAAAGGACTCGAGCATCCGTGGATTTTGGTATCCGTAGGGGGTCCTGGAACCCATCCACCCCAGAAACTGTACATTTTTCTAGAATTATTGTTTTCTTATTGCATATAGATCTGGTTTACTTAAACAAAATGGCAAATATCTCAAAAATGGAGGCCTATGCTTTATATTCTTTGCCTCTTTCCATAGTGCCAGCAAAGAGCTTCTAAATCACAATGGACAGTAAATGGGTGTTGATTACAAGTAGAACCTATTCTTTTTGCTTTCATTTTCCTTTGATATGAAAGTCAAATATGCTGCAGAGAACAGGGTGTTTAGAGGGCTGTATCCTGGAAAAAAACCCAAAAATGTCCAGTAAGAAAAAGTCAATTTATATACGCTGCAAACTGATTACCTGTCAAAGTGGGTAATCCTTCTAGATATGAGCTCATTCAAATGCTAAATGACTTCATTCAAAACTTCCCTTTGGGAAAAGTTGCTGGAGACTCTGTGTTACACAAAAGGACCCAGCACCCTCTTTAGACTCTCCAGTAGAAAAGGTAGGACTGGATGAGTGCGGAGCTCTACGTTCACTGTGAGCATAAAAGCGATGGCTTGTTCCTAGTCTAGGCTTTGCTACTAACTAGCTGTGACCTTGATATGTCATTGAGTCCACTGGAGCTCATTGACTCCTAGACTTCTCCGTAGTGATAATGTTCATAAAAATAGCTAATGTGGATGGAGTACGTGCTGTGTACCAGGCACTGCACTGAGCATTTTTCACGCATTATTTCATTTTACCCTCACAATCACTCCTTGAGATGGGTACTGTCATTATCTCCAACTGAGAAAACTGAGGCTTACAGAGATTAATGTGTCCAAGGTCACCAAGGAAACGCATTTTGGAGAAAGCGTATTCATTCAAGCCTAGCTCAAATGCCCATTCCTCTCTCCGCACATCTGCAAGCAGAGAGCATGATTCTCTCAAAATATCAGAGAACCCTGATGTTTTGGCGCTTCTCCCTTTGTAGTGTGTTGATTGTTTTTGTATGTCTTTCCCAGCAGACCAAGAGCACCTTGAATTCAGGACTTGGCAATTACTCGACACTCTATATATGTGCCGAGTTAATGGTACAGACTCTCATTTAATTCTCACAACAACTTTGTAAGTAGAACTATTCCTATTTTTACAGATAAAGGCTCAGAGAGGTTAAGTAATTGGCTCAAGCTAACACAGGAAGTAAAAAGTGGAGTTAGGTTTTGAACCTAGGCATCAGACTGCCCCGACTCTGTGCTGACCTCACTGTCCACTCAGTTACCCAAACCAATCCAGAAGCCAGTGTTAAATTAACTAAACAAGGCAGGGTTAGACTGAGGTGGCTCTACTGCCGTGGTGGCCTATGTAAGCAAACCAAAATCTAAGCCTGTAAATGCCTCAAGGTTACCAAATCGGAGCCTATGGACGTCGGATCACAAACAAACAGCCTAGGAGGCTTTAAGCTACAGCCAATCAATAACTTCTTTACTTTGCTTCTGTCTTTTTTCATCAGAGTCTCTCCCGAAGCTCCTAACCATTTCTGATTTGGCCGCTGCCTAATTCGAATTGATTTTCGCTCAAATAAACTCTTAAAAATTTTAACATGCCTCGGTTTTATCTTTTAATACAAGCGAACCATTCTCTGCGAAGTTTCCCTGCTCGAGATTCTTGCCCACTCCCCCACTCTACTCCAGTCATCATTCAGTCCATCACTTTGACCCCATCCCCAGATCACCACCATAATTCAGATTACCTCCTTCACCCACCTGGATCACTACAATAGCTAGGGTAGAAGATTTGGAATTTTGGCTGACCTCCAAAAGGAAAAGATTAAAAATTATGGATGACTTTTATAAACTACAAGCATTTCTTATACAGTAATCTCCCTTAGGGACCAAGGCATGCTTGCACACACACAGCCCTGAGTAGCTTAAATCATGGTTCTCTGGGAACTTAGAATCGCCTTTGCACCCTGTGACATAAATTTCAGTATGAGGATCAGCCACTGCTCTAGTCCCATAAATCATATGAGGCAACCAGCTAGTCTCCGAGATTCTAACCTCCTTTGCTGATTTCGTTTCACCAGTTTATTTCAGAGTCTGCCATTTTGGCTCCAGTTGTGATAACTGCCCTTGTTTTCCTGCGATGTTGTTTTTAACCCATTTCATTGCTCAGTCTCTCCAGAGCTGGAGCCTTGCCTTGCTCTTGCCCTCACTAAGCTGCATTCCTGGTTTCCTGCCTTCCTGCCTTGACTTGAGTAAATATCACATGCTCTTGATGCGCTTTTCCTGTGCTCTGCCACCTGTAGGGACAAACCCGATTTTGTTTGAAGCATGCCCAGAATCAGATGATGGATCATAGTGGGTCCCAGAAAATCGTGATGATCCTTTTGCTCATTTTCCCAGCCTCCCTTGCGGTTAGGGGCTACCATGTGACCCAGCTCTGGCCAGAGCCAGACTCTGTCTGTTAATGTGAACTAAGCAAAGCCAATAGAGAAGCTTCTGGGGAAAGTTTTGCAGCCCCACACCCCGTCTTCCTGCTGTGAGTTTGAGTATGATGTCTGGATCTGGGGCAGCCACTTTGCTGCCATGAAGGAAAGGCCAAGTCAGTCACCCACAGCTGTCCCTTTCAGCATCTGGTTCTGTAAAAAAATTAAACACTTGTTTGTTTAAGCCAAAAAAAAAAAAAAAAAAGACACTTGGTCCTATTGTGTTAAGATCTCCTTGCAGTACTGGCTGCTTGCCCTCTGCTGCCAGCATCCTTCAGATAACTTCCTCCCATGCTCCTGAAACAGATCTGTCTCCCTACTGCCTACCTTGTCTCGGGAGTGGGTCTCTTTACAAGTACTGGAACTCGTTTAGACCCAAAAATGTCCCTTTGATATCTACTTATTGCAAACACAAGAGAAACTTCTGCAGACCAAAGGAAGTCAGTCATTTTTGGCAGACTGCTCAGACCATTTCAACAATGAAGCTTGTCTGAATATTAAGGTCTCCTGCTCTTCTGGGAACTGTGGAACAAAGTACTCTAGTTAATATTCTCAGATGACCTGCCAAGAAGAAAGGTCACACTGGTAGGAGTTCCTTGTGCTATTTAAAGAACAGATATTCCTTAGATGGAAAAGCAGCAATATATCGCCGAGGTTTTAATAAGGCAGGAAAAGGTGTGATGCGGCAAAATTAGATACTAAATGAAATTGTTCTCCTAAAAGGAACACTGGCCATTTATTCTGTTTTGTAATTCCATTGAAAGTTACTGTCTTCATTTTGAGTCTCGTGAATTATTTATTAGCTTTATATATTTAACTTGTTAAGTGAAGAAATGTCTTCTTGTATGAGAGAAAAATAAACCTGTTTTAGTCTTTCGGAATTAGTCTTAGGAATATTTCTGAAAGTTAGAGCTATGTCTCGAGGGACAAAATGAGGATTATGAGAAAATGAAACCACCTCTCTCCATAGTCATTATGTTTACAATTCAATTCTATCTCATAATTGATGACTGTAAGTCTATTCCTTTTCCCTCTACCTGCCCTCCTTCCTCCTCTGTCTTTCTAAATTCATGTAGAGACAGCAATTCCCAAAAAACTACCTGATAGTAGGGTAGAGGAGGGGTGGGTGTTATATTATAGACGGTGTAGTTCCTGTAAGGAACATGCTGCACTGAGAGCCAGAAACAAGGAGATGCTCATGGCAGTCCCAGGACATTTAACATCAGATATTGAGGCAAGTGAGGAAGATCTAAGAAAATCACACCTGAGTCCATCAGAGTTGTCTGTTCCCGCTTTTTCCATTCTCAACGTCCTCACCTTCCATTCACTTTTTTTGTGTAGTTATATATTCATTTTTCACTTTATTACGTCCATGCAAATAGCGTTCACAACTTAATGTTGAGTGCACTATGACTATAGTTTTTTTACCATTTGCTTTTTTCCTGAAGTTAATGATTGCCTTTAAAAAAAATTGCTGAGTTTTCTTTGTCCCTATTACAACTCTTCCCACACCTTCCAACACTCTATCAGTCCAATTTTCCACAAGATCAGTCAAACTATGTAATGTATCAATTCTGATTCCAAAATTAATGAATTCTTTTAAATTTGCAAGGGCTATGACATACAGCTCTGTGTTATGATATTTGAAAATCTCAACATTTTCAAAGTAGAGTGTTTATGAGTGTCCTTTTTAAAAATATGAAAACCATAAAAAGAAGTAGGTAAATCATATCATCTTCAGGTGGGAGTAGTTTGCTAGGAGGCAGTAGAGCTGAGGAGCTAAGCCTCTGGCATTAGAGCACTTAGCTTTAAATCCTGGGTCTGTGCCTACCGGAAACAAGATGCTCACCTGTTTGTGCCTCAGTTTTCTCATACGTAAAATGGAGATTATCTAATGTCTCTCATAAACATAGATGCAAAGATCCTACCACAAGGACTCTTTGAGGTTTACTGTAGATAATATATGTAAATCACTTTATGTAATGCCTGACACAGTAAATAATCAGTAAATGTTAGGCGTTATTTAGTGCAATAGCAAAGGAAGAAACAATTAAAAAGGTACTGAAAGACTTTAAAGCTTATGTATGAAAAAATACGAACACAAAATTAAAAGGAAAATAACAAGCTGGAATAAAAACATTTGCAGCATGTATGATAGAGCAAAGGGTTAACATATTTAATACATAATAAGTCTTAAATAAATATAATGCTACACAAAAAAGAAGGAAGACACAAATTACTGATACCAGAAAAGAAAGAAAAGCCATCACTGCTGATCTCATGGACATTAAAAAAACAATAAAAAAATATTATGAACAACTCTGCCCACAAATATAACTTAGAAGAAATGGACTATATCTTTGAAGGACACAATCTACAAAGACTCATACTAAGGAAGGAGAAATAGATAATCTGAATAAGCCTATATCTATTATAGAAATTGATTCAGTAATTAATAATCTTCCAAAACAGAGAGTACTAGGCCCAGATGGGTTCACTGGTGAATTCTACAGGATATTTAAGGAAGAAATGATACCAATTCTCTACAATCTCTTCCAGAAATAGAAGCTGAAGGAGTAATTCCTAACTCATTCTAGGAGTCCACCATTCCCTTAACAGCAAAACCAGATGAAAACATTAAAGAAAGGAAAACTATAGACCAATGTCTCTCATAAACATAGATGCAAAGATCCTCAACGAAATATTAGCAAATCAAATCCAACAAGGTATAAAAAGAGTTATACACCATGACATAGTGGGATTTATTCCACGTGTATGAGGCTGGTTCAATGTTTGAAAATCAATTAATGTAATTCATCACACCGATAGGCTAAAGAAAAAAATCATATGATTATATCAATAAATGTAGAAAAAGCATTTGAAAAAATCCAATACCCATTCATGATTAAACAAACAAACAAACATACAAAACCTCAGCAAACTACGAATAGAGGGAAACTTCCCCAACTTGATAAAGAATATCTACAAAATACCTACACATAACATTATACTGAATGGAAACCAGATTCTTTGTCCTTAAGATTAGGAACAAGGCAAGGATGTCCCCTCTCACCACTCCTTTTCAACATTGTACTAGAAGTCCTAAGTAATGCAATAATATTTTGTAAAAAAAAGGAAATAGAAGGTATACAGATTGAGAAGGAAGAAATAAAACTGTCTTTGCTCAAAATAACATGATGATCTGGATAGAAAATCCCAAAGAACCGAGAAAAAAACCCCCTGGACCTAATAAGTGATAACAGCAAGGTTGCAAGAAACAAGTTAATGTACCAATGTAATTGCTTTCCTATATATCAGCAATGAACAATTGGAATTTGGATTTAAAACACAAAACCGTTTATGTTAGCACCAAAAAGGAAAGAAAAAGAAAAACTTAAGTATAAATCTAAAGAAATATGTACAAGATCTACATGACAAAAGCTACAAAACTCTGATTTAAGAAATCAAAGAAGATCTAAATAAATGGAGAGGTAGTCCATGCTCATGGATAAACAGACTCAATATTGTCAAGATATCAGTTCTTTCCAATTCAATCTTCAGATTCAACTCAATCCTAATAAAAATTCCAGCAAGTTATTTTGGGGCTATAGACAAATTTATAGTTTATATGGAGAGGCAAAGGACCCAGAATAGAACAAATTCGGAGAACTAATATTATCTGACTTTAATTCTTACTGTATAGTTATAGTGATGTGGTATTGGCGAAAAAGACAAACAGATCAATGGCCCAAAATAAAGAGCCCAGAAATAAACCTACAAATATGATGAACTGATCTTTGACAAAGGAGCAAAGGCAATTCAATGGAACAACTGGACATCCACAAGCAAAAAAAAGAAAGAAAGAAACCAACACAGACCTTACACCTTTCACTCAAAACAGATCACAGACTTAAATGTAAAAAGCAAAACTATAAAACTCTCATAAGATAAAATAGGAGGAAATCTAGGTGACCTTAGGTTTGGCAATGAGTTTTTAGATTCAACACCAAAAGCACAATCCATGAAAGAACTTTTGATAAATGAGACTTCATTAAAATTAAAAACTTCTAGTCTACAAAAGACACTGTTAAAAGAAGGAAAGGACAAGCCACAGACTAGGAAAAATATTTACAAAACACTGATTAAGAACTTATATACAGGGCCGGCCCCATGGCTTGGCGGTTAAGTGCACGCTCTCTGCTGCTGGCGGCCCGGGTTCGGATCCCGGGCGTGCACCGACGCACCGCCTCTCTGGCCATGCTGAGGCCGCGTCCCAAGTACAGCAACTAGAAGGATGTGCAACAATGACATACAACCATCTACTGGGGCTTTGGGGGAAAAATAAATAAATAAATAAATAAATAAATAAAATTATATAAAAAAAAAAGAACTTATATACAAAATGTACAAAGAACTCTCAAAACTCAACAATAAAAAAACAAACGACCCAATTAAAAAATGCGCAAAGATGTGAATAGACACCTTACCAAAGAAGATACAGAGGGCAAATAAGCATATGAAAAGATGCTCAACATCATATGTCTTTAGGGAACTGCAAATTAAAACTACAATGCCACACCTATTAGAATAGCCAAAATCCAAAACAATGACAACCCCAAATGCTGGTGAGGATGTGGAGCAGCAGGAACTCTCATTCACTGCTAGTTGGAACGCGAAGTGGTACAGCCACTTTGGGAGACACTTTGGCAGTTTCCTACAAAGCTCAACTTAGTCTTACTATACAATCTAGCAATCGTACTCCTTGGTGTTTACCCAAATGAGTTAAAAATTACAGCCATACAAAAACCTGCATTTGATTGTTTATATCTAAGATAATTAGCCAAACTTGGAAGCAATCAAGATGTCTTTCAATAGGTGAATGGATAAGCAAACTGGGGTACACCCCTACAATGGAATAGTATTCAGTGATAAGATGAACCATGGAAAGACATGGATGAAACTTAAATGCATATTGCTAAGTGAAAGAAGTCAGTCAGAAAATGCCACATACTGTGTGATTTCCACTATATGACCTGAAAAAGGCAAACTATAGAGACAATAAAAAGATCAGTGGTCACCAGGTTTTGGGGGAGGGGAGGATGAATAGGTACAGCACAGAGGATTTTTAGGGCAGTGAAGCTATTCTGCATGATACGGTAATGGTGGAGACCTGGTGACACAGGATGATACATAACACCATGAAACACAGTGGGTACAAATATATCTTTAGCCAAACCCATAGAATGTATAACACAGAGTAAAATGAACCCTAATGTAAACTAAGGACTTTAGTTAAAATAATATATCAATATTGGTTCATCGATTGTAACAAATGTATTACACTAATGCAAAATTTAATAATAGAGGAATCTTTGAGGGTGGGGGGAATGTATATGGGAACTCTCTGTATTTTCTGCTCAATTTTTCTGTAAGCCTAAAAGGGCTCTAAAAAGTAATCTATTAATTAATATATTTTTATATATTGTTATATATGATGATATAACATTTCCCCTATGACATTTCAAAATTATTTTTATATTGTAATATCCATTGTTGGTGAGGAAAAAAATCTGTTTTCCACTAAAGGCTAGAGTTATCTTTTTTAAAATTACACATACATTATATATTTATAAATATATATTTATATATATAATTTGTGTGTGCGTGTATCCCTGCTTTAAAACCTCTATTTGCTTCTCATTGCCCTCTACAAAAAAATCATCTATATTCACACCTATATTTGTGGAAACTAGGGCAGTGCCTAGTCCACCGTAGGTATCCAATAAATATTTGCTAAATCAATGTTGAATGCTGTGTCAAATGTTGACTGTAGGTGACTAACTCTGAATGCACTGAAATGTGCTGTCATCCAGCCCATACATATTTCTCCGTCTTACTTATGACAACATAATGAGAGGCAATGCCAAATGCCTTGCTGATGTTAGGATGCAGTGTGCCTTTATTCTTCCCCTGCTATATCAGACCAATAACTCTAATCTCAGATTACAGTGTTAGGGAGTAGGTAGAAAAAAATAAGAAGAACAGTTAAACAGTAAAGGGCACATGAGGTGTGGATTAAATGGGACAGTTGTTTACTTAAATTCTATTTCCCCAGTGTTCTTAAAAACAAAATAGAGATTTGTTTGAAATGATGGGACTCAGGGCACACCACCCCAAAATATGCCAAAGTGATATTGATTATTTTGAATTCAAGTTACTTGAGAAACAGCCAGTACAAGAAGGACACTCTGACCCTCCTCTCTGTCCCCCTGAAAGCAGGAAATAAATCTCCCGTGTGAAAGGTACTCTCCCTGCCCCAGGAGGTTGAGAGATATCCTTGTCACCAGAGATAGGGAATTCAGGGCCAAGAAGATTATGTAAACAGACTCTGCTTAGTTTCTTCACTAATTAGTACCCAAGCCTACGTTTCTTTTGTCTTGTCAGTTCTTCACAAATTATTGTTTCTTGGTCTAAAAGGTCTATAAACAGCCTGCTTTGGTGACTTTTTGGGTCCTGTATCTATGAGACCTCTGTACATATGAAATTAATTTTTTTACTTCCTGTCAATCTGTTGTGTCGATTTGATTATTAGATCAGCCAAAAGAACCAAGAGGAATAAGGGGAAATTTTCCCCTCCTCCATGGATGTTATTTGGAAGGCTTTTTAAAGTTCTAAATACTATGGTTATTAATACTGCCCTAACAGTATTTTTTTTAATATTATTATTCCTTAACAAAGGAAACAAATATTTTTAAGTTCATCTTTGAGTAAACGTGAGCATCTATCTGAAAACAGGCCATTGAGCTCTGCTCAATTGTGAAGAGATATGAAAAACCATTCAGATCAACTCCAATATCAGTATATTTGTGTAACAAATATCCCATTACCTATATTCATCGTAAGCACCACAAATAAAATAAAAACAACACCTAGAAGATACTTATGAGGCATTAAGGCTTTGAGAATCTGATTTCAATGAGCTACAAATACAAAGAAATGAGAATTCATTCAGAACTCTGTACTTAACAGACATGTTAAAATTTGCCACAATAGGGAGTTGCTATTCAATAACACTGTCTCAGCTTCCGTTCTTGGGTTTGTAAGACTCTGAGAAATTGTGCCAAAATTTGCCTATCAAGAAACGATGCTGTACTGCAGAAGCACATGAGTCTTCAGGCTACGCCAGCCTGAATGTTGCCTGGGAGACCATTACTCGTTTCTGTGACAGCTAGAAGGGAAAGTATCTGTTCCTGAGGCAAGGATTGTTTCAGGATTCTCTCTCTGGCCCTTCTGTTGCTTCTGTCATCCTCACTGCTTACCTGTCTCCTGCCCATTGCCCCAGTTTGATCTGATTCTGTGTGGTCTCTGATTCCTGGATGTTTGCTTGAATTGGACTCCCTTATTGTCTAGATAGAACTAAAAAACCAATAACTGCAAAGCTGTTTGGTTTTATCTACAGTGTTTTTGTTTATTTATTTGTTTAGCCAATGTTTAAAAATCAGGATATATCTCATAAGCTTTCCTTTTTGAAAAATTGGAATATCTGGCAATATTGGAGGGGTATTCTCTCATGAGGCAATCTGCTAGAACAGAGTGGCTACTGCCCACTTAAATGACACATGCTCTCCAGTTTGCCACATCCTCCAGTGTTCTCTATTGCCCCAACACTGAGGCTGAGTATTAATTTTCATTTACCACCATACTTTCACTTCTATTTTTTCCTTATGGCAGAAAGTTATTTCTCTCTTCCCACGTATTTACGAGAAGTAGCAAAACAGGAAATTTAATGAGAGGTTTGAGAATTTCAAGAAAAAAATGTACAATACCTTTCTTGGAGGAAGTCAAGACTATTCCTGCATGTTTAATATGCAAAGTGAGAACTGTATACATACAAAGAACAGATCCTGCTCATTTACTTTCTTATATCTCATATCTAATCCCTATAGCCATTGGAGTTTGCAACTCCTAGTCTGGTTCTCACACATTTGAGTATTCTTGGAGAGTATATTATGCTCTGGATTTATTCCCAGCCCTAGCTTGCTGCTTAGTTTCCTTAATCTACCACTGCCTACAGACCAGGAGAGGCAGGTCATACATCTTTTTTTTTGTTGGCGTGGAAGATTGTCCCTGAGCTAACATCTGTTGCCAATCATCCTCTTTCGTTTCTTGCTTGAGGAAGATTGGCCCTAAGCTAACATCTGTGTCAATCTTCCTCTACTTTTTGTATATGGGATGCCGCCACAGCATGGCTTAATAAGTGGTGTGCAGGTCCATGCCAGGGATCCAGGCCTGCGAACCCAGGGCCGTCCGAAGAAGAGTGCGCGAACCCAACCACTATGTCACCAGGCCGACCCAGGTCATAACACATCTAAAAACAAAGGTTCTAGATGGCTGTAGTGCTCCTCCTCATTTGTCCACCTCATTGTCTGCAAATAAACTGATTTCTACAGATGAGCCATAACATTTCCTTCTAATTTAGCAATAAATGCAAGGTATTAAGTGATTCTTAGTATAACAGAATGGATATTCTAGCTCAGTGACCTCCTTAGTAATTTCTTCTTCCTTGTAATTGAGGTTATGTGTCGGTTATGCTATAACCATGAGCTATTTAGCCAACAGTTATTTTATGAAACAGAAGGGAGGGAGGGAGAAAGGGAGGAAGGGAGAAGAAAGAGAAAGGAACATGAAGAGCTCTTAATGAATGTTAATATTACCAATAGTTGACACTAGGTCTAGTGTGCTTTGCTCTGCTTTGCTCTGCCTCCTCTCCCTCAGCCTACTGGAGACATGGCAAAAGTTCATTACCATTTTCTTCACTCTTTACATGAACTGATCATTTTCAAAAATCCCAGGTTTTTAAGGACCTGGTATGTTGGAAAGGAGAGTGAGGAAACAGATCTGAGCGTAGTCATAGGTGCTGCTCTGTCCACCTTCCGCTCTGCACCCCCAAGTCCCAACACCCCCAGGTGACGAGATGGCTTAGCCAGCGTCTGCTCCCCTCATGAGTCGATGGGTGTCTGAATGGCCAGGGACCCTGACAGACTTATCCAGAAGAACTGGAGCTGGAGCGAACTTCACTGCATCGGAGTAAATTGTCTCACTGCTCAGGTGGGAAGGGGCTTTGAATGGGATGTTAACAAACAATCAGATATGACCAAAATCTCCTTAGGAGAAGTGTAGACCAAGGTGACCCTGGTGGTCTCCAGCTGAGGGACTTCAGGGAAAACCTTTTCAGGTTCTAGGTGGCACCCCGTGGTCAAAGCACCAGGAAAATAAAGAGACCTTAGCCTGAAGGTGACAGACTGAGGGCTAAATTAGTTTGTCTTTGTCCCCAAAATGTAAAATAAGGATTAGAATATCAGTGTTGGTTTGAATAAGTGTGTTGGACTGGTTGAGATGAAGTGGGGAGCTGGCAGCTGGGCTCATCAGGTAGCACAGATAAGAGATGAGACGATAGGATACTAACTAGCTCCGTCAAAGAGGAAGCCCTGAACCACCCACTCCTGAGCAGTCTGAGGCCGAGGGTCATGCCCTCCAGCTGGCTGAGGGTGCTGCCCCCACCCAAGCCCGCCGACGGAAGTGCTTTCTCTCTCCTGATAGGACAAAGATGACCCAGCAGATTGGCAAGTGGCCAAGAGGAGCTCCTGACTGCCTTTTTCTCGTCTTAGCACGGGTGACAGTGTGGCATGCCCACTGACCTCTCTTCCTTCTTCCTCTGGACCAAGTGACGAAGGGCTATGACTATAAGGAAATCTTCCTTTCGTAAACATGTACGTACGCATTTCTCCTCATGAGACACAACCACAAGGCAAAGAACTTGCATCAGGCTTGTGAGCTGGGTCCTGGCCCCTGGCCATCAATGACATCGCCTGTTCTTAAGACATCCACCGAGAGAACTCATTCAGACAAAACATTTTGGAGCTGTTTCCATCTGGGGTTTTTCCATGTAAAGAAATAATAAGCTCCTTTTCTAGTTTTCTTTAACAAACTAAGCACATGACAGGCAAGTCTGCAGATTGGTTTTTTTTTTGCCTACTTCCTCCTAAAATTTAAGTCTGTGGTTAATCAAGCTCTACAAAAAACAGTTTCTCCTTCAGACTGTGGGCTAACAGAGCTCTCTGACTAATACCCCACATTTTATCAGGTTTTTTTTGTCTGAGGAGTGTATGCAAGCAGAATAAAATTTTCAGTAAGTGATGTATAAGAAAATTTCTCAGAGTCTCGATTCTGTGACTCCACCAAGTGTCAAGGACTTCTGAGCCTGCTGTCACCAGACACATGCCTGAAACCAAAGCAGTGGCATGTCAAGTGATGGATTTCGTGCTGTCAGCTTAGCGCCAGCCTTTGTTCCCCGAAGGTAATAAGTCAAAACAGCTTGCTTGACTTTGCCACAATATTTTTATTTCTGTTTACGTCACCATACTCTGTGTGGCACCACGGCAGGCATGGAGGTGGCGCCCGGCCAGGAAGTGGTGAGGTGCCTGGTTTTAGGGTGGGCAGAGAGCAGGGGCACACTGCTGGGGGCTGAATCTGGACCTTGCTACTTCCTAGCTGACTGGCCTGGGGCAAAGCCTGACCCTTGAGAAGTCCTTTCCTTCACTTCATACTCTTCATGGAGACGGTAATACCTACCCTGCAGGGTGGTTTAAAAGGTAACAATACATGGGCACATGATGTCTGGATGTAAAATAGACTCCCAATAAATAGCAGCAATAACTATTACTGTTGATTCTGTAAAAAGAATCAATACACCTAAAGGGCTCGGAATAGTATTCTCAGTAAGCGGCCGTTATGATTTATTATTGTGATCTAAGGGAATCCAGATGTCGTGTTAGTTTGGGATCTTCTGGCCTCACCCAGGTAAAGCTACTTATTCAGCTAATATACCTGATTTAGAAAAGGCAGAAGGTTTGGTATTTTCAGAAAAACATTGACACGATTTAGCAGGTTAAACGTGGCCTGTAAAGGGAAGTGAAATGATAAGATCTGCATCTTAGAAAGAGCCAAGAATGCAGGTCAGAGAATGGGGTGGAGGAAGAGAAGAACATCTGTGGGGAGGTAAATCAGGAAGCCACAGTGGGATTTCAGATCTGAACGAACGTAGAGGCTTTGGGGAGAGAAGTGGACGATCAGAGAGAAGTTTAGAAGGTGGACTCGACTCTACTGCTGGATGAAGGCAAGGAAGGAATCGCAGATGATTTGGAATTTCTGTTATGGAGCAAATAGCTGAGTATTGATTTTACTTCACTTACTGAGAGCAGGAATGGGCTTAGGGAATAAGACAATTAGTTTAGAATTTAGTATTTTAAATTTGATCCTTACATAGTCACAGAGTTTATCCAACCAGCAACAAAGAGATATGGCTTTATTCTTAGCTATTTTTGTCTTGTATTTTAAAACTACTCCATGATTTAACTAGCACGCATCACCAAGAATAAATGCACATTAAGAAAAACAAAATTAGAGTCTTTTGTTCTGATGCCAGTATATAAAGTGACTGAGTCCATAGTTATGCACCACTTAGGAATCATGACTAAAAAAATAGAATATTGACATTTGATTCAAAGATTTACAATCAGAGGTTAATTAAACTGGTAAACACTGGAGTTGGAAAAGTGAAAGTAATTTCTTCTTCTCTGTCTTCATTTATTTAAATGTATTTCAGAGATTCAACAACAACAAAAATATGTTAAGGAAAGGAATGTCCTAAAGGAGAAAGAAAGGAAGGCAACAAGAAAGCAACCAGTAACATTATTTATGTAAATGATAATTTGAAAAATATTTAAAAGCCTGCTATTTTACAGTAGAATGGAATAGTGATACACAATTGATTTATAAAATAAATGATGCAATTTGAGTCAATCATTATATTTACAAAGCAAATATCCACCTGAAAAGAATCCCACCAGAAGCCACTTTCCACAGTGCTGTTTTTCATATTTTCAGTAAAATTTTAAAAATTCCTTTTCAGTAATGGAAGTGATACCCTAACATAGGCCATAACTGCATTTCCAGCATTGAATTATAACCGTCTGCCTCTGACCATGTCTTACTCAGCCTCATATCCTGGGTACCACGCAATAGCGCCTGGCCTACGGGGGCTCGCAGTGGGAGTTTATCTAATGAAGGAAGAAAGAAAAAGTAGCATGCATCAAAAATATTAAGAAGCTGGGCTGGCCTGGTGGCGTAGTAGTTAAGTTTGCATGCTCCACTTTGGCAGCCCAGGGTTTGCAGGTTCGGATCCTGGGTGCAGACCTACACACCGCTCATCAGGCCATGCTCTGGCGGCGTCCCACATACAAAATAGAGGAAGACGGGCACAGATGTTAGCTCAGGGCCAATCTTCCTCACCAAGAAAATATATATATATATATATATATATTTTTTTTTTTTTTTTTTTGAGAAGGAACTTCTACCTCCCTGGACAAAGCAACTTCATGTTTAGGAATTTAGCGGTTAATATGGTTTAAAATATTGGTATTTTTTCTTTATAAATGTAGTATGACCACGTCTCAGATAGCTTTGAAAATAAAGAAAATTGTTGCATCCATAATTCCACCATACAAATATATGAAGGGTTAGCATTTTGGTTTTAGCAAAGAATAATTTTACCCCTGTTAAGATTAATTTATAACGTCACTGACAAGCATGTAGTTTTTGAAATATCCAGATTTTAAAAATTGACGATGTTGTGGATAGCACCCTCCTGTATGTTGAAAAGAAAAATAAAAGACATTTTAAAGAGAAATTTTTAAAATGCAGATAGTGAATATGAAAGGTGAAGGAAGATTCTTTGCCAGCCTCTCTGACTGGGAGAGAGATGATGCTCCTAGCATTTTTCAGGTTGAGGGTGGAGTTGCTTTATTTGCATAGTTTACGCTAACATGGATTGAAGGAAGGAAATTTTGTTGTAACTAAGAGATAGCTAAGTCAACTGACCAGTTACTTAAAATATCTCAAACAGTATCTGAGAGCTACTGGTGTGGACTTTGACAAAGCTGTGCTCTTATAGATGTGGTAACAAGGTGAACTGTAGAGAACTGGGCAATGGAATATTATTCAGCCTTAAAAAAGAAGGAAACTCTGTCATATACTACAACGTTGAGGACATTATGTTAAGTGAAATAAGCCAGTAACAAAAAGACAAATACTGTATGATTCCACTTATATGATGTACTAAAGAAGTCAAATTCATAGACTACAGAAAGTAGAACAGTGGTTGCCAGGGGCTGGGAGTTGGCCATAGAGGAGTTGTTTAATGGATATAGAGTTTCAGATCTGCAAGCTGAAAAAGTTCTGGAGATCTACTTCACAACAATGTGAATATACTCAACACTACCAAACTACACACTTAAAAATGGTTAAGATGGTAATAAAAAAAAAGAGAGAGAGAGAGGGGCCGGCCCAGTGGTGTAGTGGTTAAGTTCACATGCTCCGCTTCAGTGGTGCCAGGGTTCTCAGGTTCAGATCCTGGGTGTGGACCTACACAGTGCTTGTCAAGCCATGCTGTAGTGGTGCCCCACATGCAAAATTGAGGAAGATTGGCACAGATGTTAGCTCAGGGCCAATCTTCCCCACAAAAAGAAAAAGAGAGAGAGAGAGAACTAGAATCAGAAAACTAAGCCAATGGTTTGGAGTCTTCTAATAAAATTTAGTATTATTTAGAGGTGAAGGACATTGCTAAATAATTCAAGGCTAAATTCTCCTAGGGTATTAAATTATTCTTTGTGAAAAAGGCTTATAATCTTTTTTTTTTTTCCTGAAATTCATGAACTGTGGATCTGGGACTCTGGGATCAAGAGTCAGGAGGCTGGGTCCTCAGTCCAGGCTCAGTGGGTAGCCTGGCTGTGTGATTTGGGTGGTTGCTTGACCTCCCTGAAACACAACTCGGCAGAAGGATGACCTCTGTTGCCTCCTCCCACTTCTAGAGCCCGTTCCTGCAGGGATGGGGGCACACCAGTCCAGAGTTGCGCCCATCAGACAGGGGACTTGTCAGTGTTTACATTTTATTCACTGGTAGTCATTTAAAGTATATTTTTATATTACTAAATTAGCAATATAATTTAGTAATTATTTTATATTCCTAAAGCAAGGATGTATATATACTAATTCCTGGAATAAATTGAGCGTTTACTAAGTGCCAAGCACTCTGCTTAGCACTTTGCATATTCAATCTCCACAAGTTGAATTGGGCCAGAGAGGTTGAGTAACTTTCCCAAAGTTGCACAGCTTGTGGGGTTACAGACTTGGGACTCTGAACTCGACTTTTCTGCCTGCAAAGGCCATGCTCTGAACCACTAGGCTATACTGGGGCAGAACAGAGAACTTGCATAAAACAAAAATTCTAGGGGCCAGCCTAGACACTGGTTGGGTCTGGTGTGCTCTGCTTTGATGGCCCGGGGTTCACGAGTTCGGATCCTGGGCATGGACCTACACCACTAGTCAGCCATGCTGTGGCGACGACCCACATGCAAAATAGAGGAAGCTTGGCAACAGATGTTAGCTCAGGGCAAATCTTCCTCAGCAAAAAAAAAAAAAAAAAAAAAAAAATTCTAAGAAAGTTTCTAGAAAAATTTAAGAAATCCTGACACAATAATGTCTTTTATAAATTCACCTCTCTCATTCTTTCCATCCTCGTGAAACCACTGATTTGGCTCTTCTCAACCCATAACCTCCTAAACCCCAGCAACTCTAGCCTTGCTCCCCAACAACACAAAAGTTTGCATGTGCTGCATTGAACTCATGAGAAGTTTTAATCCTGAGTCTTGAAGTCCTTAATACACTGTGAGAGAAGACTTTGTGCTCCAAGAGAAACAAATTATTCATATGTGCTTGAAAGTGCTACATGCAAGTGCTTTGAAGAAAAATTATCAAAAATATGTAGAGTGTTTCAAGTCAAACAAGCAAAGAAAACACATATTGTTTTATGATTTCCCAAATTTGATCCTTTTTTTTAAGGTAGCCAGGCATAGATTTGAAGACAAACACACACCAGCTGGCTGAACTAATGCATTTATAAGTAAATATTTAGTGGGCTGATTTCTAGCCCACTTGAAGCACTCCATTCCAAAAAGATAAGAAAAATACAGTGTCCCTTGAAATAAAAAATGTGGATAAAACAGTAATGGTTTGTATAAAGATAAGTTTAAGTTAATCTGTGGCTGGAACTATTAAAGAGTTGTTAATATTAAAGGAACATTATTTTTGCCCTTATATTCAGAATATTTTTTGCTGTCAAAATATTTGGCTTCTATGATTTGTTTTTTTGTTTGTTTGTTTTTGTTTTGTTTTGTTTTGTTTTTAATTTTTTGTTTATTGTAGTAACATTGGTTTATAACATTGTAAAAGTTTCAGGTGTACATCATTGTACTTCTATTTCTGCATAGATTACATCATGTTCACCACCAAAATACTAATTACAACCCATCACCACACACATGTGCCGAATTATCCCTTTCGCCCTCCTCCCTCCCCCCTTCCCCTCTGGTAACCACCAATCCAATCTCTGTCCCTATGTGTTTGTTTATTGTTGTTATTATCTACTACTTAATGAAGGAAATCATACAGTATTTGACCTTCTCTCTCTGACTTATTTCACTTTGCATTATACCCTCAATGTCCATCCATGTTGTCACAAATGGCTGGATTTCATCGTTTCTTATGATTTGGTTTTAAATAAATCATAGTTTAAACATAAATTATACATTTGTAATGGCATGTTAACATACATTAATAGAAACCAAAAGGCAAAACCCCAATCCTGACTAAATACAATTTTTGCCTACTCTGCACCTGCACCCTTGTGGCTGAAACAGACTAGAGAAAACCAAGCATCCACGCTGAGGACCCTCAATTCAAATAAGAGTCCCAGCTTTAGGTGGGCCTCCATGCTGCTCAGTAATTACAGCCTCTCTCCTCTCCTAGATGACCACTTCATACCTTCTTCTCGATCCTAGGACCTCTAATACCACCTTCCCCAGGTTCACTCTCAGCTGGTAACCTTGGCCTCACTGCCTACTTCACTGAGAAGATGGCTATCAGGAAAAAACCCACAAGCTGGTTCCCTCACACCTACCCAGCCACCAGCATCACGTGCCTGTACTCTGTCTTCATTGTCATTTCTCTGGCTGAACTGTCCGTGCTCCTATCCAGGGCCAACCCCTCCACTTGGGCACTAGATCTCATCCCCTTCACCAACGCAAGGTCATTGTTCCAGCAATTCTCCGCTATTCTTCCTGCATCCTCTGTTTTCCTCTGTTTACCGGATCATTCCGGTAAACATACAAAGACGCTATTATTGTTCCCATCTTAAAAGAAAGTGAAACTCTCTTAACCCCACTTCCCCCTCCAGCTGACTTCTCATTCTCTGCTTCCTTTATTTAGAGTGAAACTCCTCAAGGTTGGTACTGTCTCCAATTCTCCTCCCATTCGCTCTTAACCACTCTATTCAGCCTTTGTTCCCATCACTCTATCAAGGTCACTAATGTCCTACATGATGTTACAGCCAATGGTCAAACACCCCACTTAACTTATCAACTATTTCTGACACAGACAATTCCTTCGTGAGTCCTTCCTGGAAACACTTTCTCTTCTTGGCTTCCAGGACCTCACACTCTCCTAGTTTTCTTCCTGCTTCACTGACTCTTCCTTCTCTGTCTCCTTTATGGGTTCTTCCTCATCTTCCTGACCTCCTATACCTGGAGTGCCCCAGGGCTCAATTTTTGGACCTCTTTTCTTCTCTAGCTTCACCTGTTCCATTGGCAACAGCATCCAAACCAAGCTGATATCTCCAGCCTGGACCTCTTCCCTCCCCTCCAGACTTGTATATCCAAATCCCCATTCAACACGTGTATGAGGAATCTCAGACATCACAGGCCCAAAACCAAACACTTGACCTCCATCCCCCAAACCTGTTTCTCCCAAATTTTCTCCATCTCAGTAAATGGCAACTTCACTCTTCCTGTCGCTCAGGCCAAAAAACATAGAGATAGCCTTGTCTCCCCTCCTTTTCTCACACCCCATCTTCTCTGCACGAGCAAATCCTATCACCTCTACCTTCAAAATATATCCAGAGTCTGACCACTTCTCATTCCTCCGCTAGCATCACTCTGATTTAAGCCTCAACTCCTGCATTATTCAATCACCTCCTAATTGGTCTCCCCGCTTCCACTCTTGCCTCATACAGTCTGTAGTAAGATGGTGTTAATTTTCTGCTCAAACCCTTCACGATGGCTCCCAAAGTAAAAGCCCAAGTCCTTTCAATGGTCCGTGATCTGCCCTCCATGATCCACTTTCTTTCTTCTCTGTCTCCCTCTCCTACGTCTCCCCCCACTTGTTCACCCCAGTCTAGTCATACTGGCCTCCTCATTGTTCTCTCTGCTTGGTGCTTCCTTCCCCCAGACTTCCACATGGTTTGCTTCAATACCTCCCTCCGGACTTTGCTCAAATGTCATCTTCTCAGAGAGGACTTCTCCAGACCACTGTTGGTTCCTTCTACCCTTCTAGTTCTCGCTGGGTCTCTGTAACAAAAGACAGATTAGCAAGAGAAAAGCATACAAATTAGCCTTCATAAGGATATGAAGACCCAAAGGAAGGTTAAGCCTGAGAGTTTTACCCTGGGTTTGATGAAGATTGATAGGACACAGCTAAGTGTGGTAAACTGGAGGAACTGAGCAAGGCCCGTGGCTCCTCTCAGAGTTTCTTCGCCTTCAGAGATAAGGATGCTTCTTTCTTCCACCTCTCACAGGAGGGTCTTATGACCTGCTTCAGGGGAGGTCAGAGTCCTTCCAGCACCTGCTGTTTCTCCAATTCCTTCAGCTTAAAATATTCAATATGCTGAGGTGTCATATTCTGGGGTAACATGTCTTGAAACCTGTCACCTCTCTATTTAAAATTCCAACCCCCAACCCCTAGAGCCTCCCCATCCAGCAATCATGGTCCTCTTCTCTTTTATCTAACATATTATTTTGCTTACTTTTTCAGTTGTCTGCCTCCCCCAATCCAAATGTCAACTCTATGAGGGCAAGGATTTTTTTTTTAAATGTGTTATTCACAGCTGTCTCCCTAGCACCTAGAACAGTGCCTGCCACAATAATTTATTGAATGAATGAAAGAAAGAATGAATAGATGGACCATGGTGAATGACATAGATATATTTTATTATACACAATACAATGTATCTGGTACTCTGGGTCTGTTTTCTCATTGAACCCTTGCATCTGTGTACTGGTTATTATCACTACTTTACAGATGAGATAATTGAGTCATAGAGGAGTTAAGCAACTACTAAGGTCATGCAACCATAAGTGACAGAATCAGGTTTCAAACCGAAGTCTGTTTGGCCCCAAAGCCAGAGAACTGACAGTTCACTTTGTTTCATGGCATCGTAGCTCTGGCTTCAATCCACGCCATCAATGAACAGGCAGTCACCATATCACAAATCAATATCAAGATTTCCGACTGGTCCCCAGATAGGATACCACGGCCTAGATCAGTTATAGTGCCACACCACGGGGACAGCTTGCCTACCTCCTCTTTATTTTATTTTATTTTTTTGGTGTGGAAGAGTGGCCCTGAGCTAACATCCGTGCTAACTTTCCTCTATTTTGTATGTGGGACACCACCACAGCATGGCTTGATGAGTGGTGTGTAGGTCTGAGCCCAGGATCCAAACCCACGAAACCCAGGCTGCCAAAGCGGAGTGTGCAAACTTAACCACTACCAGCTGGGCTGGCTCCTTGCCTACCTTCTTGTATGTGCTGTGGTGAGTCATGAGTTGTCTACACCATGTCAAACATCTGAATGTTTAGAACAATCTGGATGATCAGTTTATCAAAGACTTTCTGTTTAACATCTGTTCTAACTAGTGTTAGTATTCTTTCCAGACAACTGCCTCAAATAAAAAGGGAAGTGGACTCTTTAAGAAGGAAGGAAGAGAATAACATATTTCAGAGAGATATAGAATATCTGCATAGAATATTCCTGGTAGAATAGACAAGAAGCCAATGACAGTATTGCTTCTAGAAGAACAATGAGGGATTAGGGAACAAGGAAGGGAGGGGGACTTACTTCTCGAGCATACCACTTGTACCTTTTAAAGTTTTCTGCCCTGTGCATTAAATCCCTTCTAAAAATAAGCAAAATAATTTAAGAATGACAATAACGGCAGTGCGCTCTGTCTGGCCTCCCAGAGAGAGCAGTGAAGATGCCACACAGCAGTCAGAAGGCTCCAAATTCCTGCCTGCTCCATCAGGGTGACAGTCATTTGGGCTCTCTCAGGGCCTCAGTTTTACCATCTGCAAAGGGAAGGTAATAATTAGAGCTCGCCTTTCTTGTGAACAGGATCTGTTGGGAGATAGCACATTCTAAGTGTAAAGCATTATACACGCATAAGTTGTCATTATCTTTTAGGAAAAAGCTGAGTTTGGGTGGATAAGAAAGCAAGCCAGCTCACTGAGCTATGGAACGTGAAATGGGGCCAGAATAGCAATAGTAACTGTCTCCATATATCATAATAAGTTCTTGGAAGCAAGAAAATCAGTAGAAAATCTGTTGCTTGGTCTCAAACAACTTGATTTTAAATTTAACGAGTGTAAGCAAGATTATCATTTGCATTATTACAGCTCCTCTGTTCTCTAGTCTTGTGATGATTATGCGAATTTCAGTCATCCTGGCCTAGATTGTTCTTTTATTCTCACAATCTACAGACTAGCTGGAATCTAGAGAACTGGAAAGATTTGCTACTCATTTATAGAATTGCTAGAATCACATGATGGCAAAATTCCAAAGTTATGTAATAGACTACTCTGAATTTTAAAATACTGAAGTTATCAGTTGGGTTCTGGAGGTGGCCCTGCCTTAAGAAACAATAACGATTGTATCAAAAATCATGGAAAAAATAACTTGATTTATGGCTATAGATAAGAGGATAAAAACAATGTGTAATGTGTGGAATTAATTTTTAAGCCACACATTGAGTAGTCAATGAAGGAAAGTAAAACAATATTTTTCAAGAAAAGGCCAGTTTACCTAAATAGCATAATATTAAAAAAAAACGAAAACTAAGTGTGCAGGACATGACATGTATTTCGGGACTGTTTTGGAATCTGTTACTCTTGTTTGTTAGTTATTTTACACCATTTAATGGAATGGAGAAATGCTCTATTCTAAAGTGTTTAAAACACTAAAGAAGGTGCACTGGGGAAAAACTCGTTTAAAGCTCCATTTCCTCATTTTTTCTTTTTTCTGATTCATTTCCTCCTTCACTTTCATCTTGGTATTTGCAGGGGAGGTGATTCTGCCTCCTCCAAATTGTGTCCTCCCAAACAAAAGAAAACAAAGGTCTCTACTTATCTGATTGATCAGAAGACCGCTTCCTTTTCCCCCCTCCAGTTACCTGCTGGTTTCAACAGGAACAGCAGAGGAGGGATTGGAAAGCCTTCCTGGCTCTGCCCCTTTCTGTGTTTACCTGAGGCCTGGAACTCAGGATGTAGTTTTCTGTAGCTGTGGAATCGGCTATTCCTCCACCCCAGGGCGGTAAAAGGGAGGGAGCAAACGAAGGGATTTGCAAGCAGTTGTACACTGTAATGCACACCCAAAAGTTCAGGATTATTACTACAAAAAATTAATTAGAAAAGGGAGCAATCTTCTTATCTTTTTCCTGAGTCTCTTTCCTCACTTCCTCTTTCTCTCCCTTCACCATCTTTCCCTCCTTTACCACTCTATTAGCTTTTTCAGCCCTGAACACACCACGCAAGCACGGTCATAAGAGCCAACATCTGAACTGTGTAAATCACACCCAAATTACTGAGAAATGTGAAACGAAAACAAGCTCGGAGCCCAATTCCAGGAAGATGCTGTAGTTCAGATTTACTTGCCACTTTGTGATTTCATATTTGCCCAAGTCTTCATGCTTCCGTCATTAGTCTTCTACTTCCTAATGTAAGAAAGTAAACGCTGACTCGTGTCATTTGCCCCAGATGCCACCGGAAATGGCATTTTCTCCCCAGACGCTGGCTCACACACATAGCAGTACCCAGAGGTGAACTTATCTGCCTCGCAGCCCAGACCTGGGCTCTCCAACCTGGCGCTCTGATCTCCAGCCGAGAAAGGAGTCTGTCTAGGGAAGATACCTAGAATCAACTGAGAGGTACATTTTTAAATCACCAGTTACTTTAATGAGTAAGTACTTTCCAGTTTTCTCATTTTTATTTTAAGCATTAATTTTGCGTTTCTGACCAGCCTTTCTTGGGATCCTCATTTCTTGGGCACTTACTGTCGGAAGGAATCACCATCTTAGCCCACTGCACCCCTGTCCCACTTATCTGAACAGCCCTAAAGTGACAACCGTTATTTTGTAATAAGAAGGATTCGTGATTGATAAACTACTAAATCTCTAAAAATGTACAGTGAAAAGAAACAGCCAGTTGTGAATTGGAGAAAGGATGTGAAGCGCCTAATGTCTGTGCGATCTTTATGTTGTGGTTGACCACAAAGGCTTGGCATCAATTTTGACTTCCAGCTCTGCTTTTTAGAAAATAGATGACCTCAAGCAGATGACTCAATCTTCAAACTTAATTTTTGCATGTGTAAAATGGAGAAAAATAAAGTACCAATCTCACAGGGTTCTTAAGAGGAATAAACAGATAAGCGGATAAAACACTTAAGATACTGTTGGTATGGGTACTAAATAATGTACTAAATGACAAATTAAATTAGTGTTACTAAGTAAGTTAAATCCTTCATTTAACTGGAAAACTCTCTTTATTAAATGCCATCCCCCAAATAAGCTGAGGTGGCTCAGAATAACAACAGTTAACACTTGTAGAGTTGACAGAGTAGTTCACTTGATGTCACAATTAACCCTAAGGTGGGGAGTGCAGAGCTGTTGACTTAGTTTTGTGACTGAGGAACAAGGGAGAAGCTGGCAGCTCTGCTGAGCATGGCAGTGGGAAGAGAAGCTCATAGGTCCAAACTTGGAGCTGAAGGGAGGAAAGCACGACTTGGGAAAGGCCTGGCGTCAGAAGTTAGTTCATGTGTTCATTTCTCCAGCATAGATTCTTGTTCTCTCAGCTTCCTCACCTCCCGGACCTTGGCCATTGGGCTTGAAACTGGGGAAATCCTCATTCCTGCTGCCAACACGCAGAGCAATGGGAATCCAGCTCTTCCAGATCCTTCTATGCAATAGCGTGGGTAGGGAGCAAGGCAGACAGAGACTGGCTCTTAGAAACCAATTTGTAATTCAAAAACTTTTTTTCCCATAGAAACACTATGCACTTAGCATTCAAATACTACATTATTAATAATAATAGCAACAACAACAATAAAATAATATCCACTTTAAACGCTCTTTTATGTAATCTCCTTAGAGGAGCATAGAGGCCATTTCTCCCACTTAAAGGATGAAAACAGCAGTGCAGGTGGCAGAGACCCCAGCCTGCTGACTCAGCCTAACGTTTATGTCACTGGTTACACGGGCTTTTGTGGCCATTCCTGGAGACAGAATTTTCAGAATCCATCCAGTTCAGCAGTTGAAAGCAACTTAGTCATCATTAGCTCCCTAGCATCCTTCCTTGTTCAACCATTGATGGTTAGAATCTAGAGTAGTCAGCATAAGTATAAAAAGTTCTGAAACACAAATATAGCTTTAGTGCAGCACTGTTTTCTGTTGACTCATTAAGAGAAATAGCTATCAGAGTGATGAAAATTGAACTAAGCTGACTCTAGTTCTCATGGAGAAATTTAAAGCTGTGCACAAAACATTGCTTTGTTATATTTTTCAACAGAGAATAGAAAGGAAAACTACACGTATTTTTTTCTCGATAAGACGATTTTTTCATCTTAATTTCAACAAATATTTATAGCTGAAGTTCAAAGCTCAGGCTCTGGAGCCCTATTTCTTCTTAAAGAAACAAAACAAAATCTTAAGCTCATCTAATCAATCGGAAGAGTCACTGTCAATAACAGACCAGTTCTACCTTTTACTAGCTGAACAACCTTGGGCGATTTACGTAACCTCTTCAAGCCTCAGTTTACTCACCCATAAAATGGAGATAATAATAGTTCCTGACTCACTAGGTTGTGAGAATAGGCCTGGCACAGAGTAAATGCTCAATGAATGCTAACTCTTATACATAAGGCATTGGGCCAAGAGGAGTACAAGGAAGGGTGAGGCCCACCTCTGCCATCCAGAAGTAGGATAGACTGAGGCAGAAAGCACATGAGCAGTTAATTATAATACAAAACAGAACCAAGGGCTAAATAGAGGCATCCATCGGAGGAAGTAGAAATTTTTCTGCATGGGAAAATAGGAAAGGCTCTCAGACAGAATTGCATTGTAAACAGGGTCTTAAGGAACAGAATTTCAGTAGAGGCAGAGGTTAGGGAACATTCAATGCTGAGTCCCAGAACAAACATGAAGAGGTGAGAAAAAGCCCTCTGGGTATACACAGCTCTGTAATTCATCCACAGGCTTTGGGGAGGTGCACAGAAGGATCATATCCTAGGTTAAAAAACAAAGATTATAAATTCAAAACGTTGGAGTTACGCCAGCGTATCAAATGAAAGGGAAGATATGAAATTTAACAACGTAGATAATAAAGTTTTATGTGAGAAAACACATATAAAATAAAAACTATAGCATTTTAGAAAGTATTTCAATCAAAGTAAGACACACTTTCTTAAGGATTAAGAGAAATTTGTGGAAAAGTTAAAAAAGTTAACCATAAAATCTAAAACAGAGGTGAGACTGGTCACTGTGCTTAGCTTCCCAAAAATATATCACAACGTCCTCCTCCCTAAAGTATATTTTCAAGAATTATATCTTATTTCTTATTGCCAGGAAATAGTTGAACTGTTCTATATCAAGATTATCATACAAGGCTTTTGACGTTTTAGGAATAGTGGAAACAGTCACAGTCAGGAAAATTAAAAATGACTTGATCCAAGTGTTGCAGAAACAGAGTTTATTTCCACCTGGTTATCCTCAGCCAACCTTTCAAGCAGAAATTATAAAGCAGCTCTCTGAAATGCACAGCGAGGATATGCTGCCCTCATTCCCATGGATGATCAATATTTACCTTTAGAAAGATTATTCAAAGGTCACAAGAGAATTATTTTAGGAATTCAGCCACAGTTTGATGGGAGGATAAATGGGCATCTAGAGAATTTGGAAGAGATAAGAGGCCCACACAGACTAAATTACTCCTTACCCCTCCCCCCTCCACCCCTTTGGAACTTTATTCTACGCACCTGAATATGTCTGGAACTCAGGAGACAAGTCTGGGCTAGCTAAACTGATTGAGCGCTTAAAAATGTGGCAGACCTCAAGCTAATGACTTTATGTTCATTTAACCCTCACTTCTTAAGAAATCCATAGTATTATTTCCCTTTTGTTGAAGTGCAGAGACATCACTTAATCTGTAATGATCTCAGAGACTCGTAAATGGCGGAGCAGGATGCAAACCCAGGGGGCTGACTCCAGGGCCCACACTCTCAGCCACTGGGCTTTATTGCCTGAATGCCGAGTCATCTGCATACAAATGGTAACTGATAAGGGGACCGTATAATTTGTTTCCATCCAAACTGGGTCATTTTTAGAGGGGAGAGGCCCCCCTGAAATAATAATTATGCTGGGAAAACAGGGGTAAATCAGAACAGTTTGGGGGCAAAGGGACATATGATCACCTTATTGACTGACGCCGGGAGAGTGGATGAATTTACCGAGGGAAAGAATGTTGAAGAAAAGAAGAAAGGAGCTGATCAGTGGGCCTTGAGAAAGACCAACATTTGAGGAATTGCCGGAGAAAGAGAAAGTCACAAAGGAAACTGGGGGAGGTGAGACAGGAGACAAGGGTGTCAGACGGTCGTGCAGTTTGTCAGAGGGGAGTAATCCACGGTCCTCCAGCCCCAAGGAGCTGGGAATCTGCAGATGCGATAAGGACCGAGTAGTGGCCATTGAAAGGAGCAACGAGGAAATCATTGGTGATTTACTGACAAACATTTCTTCAGTTTGGTGGAGTTGGAAGCCAAATTAAAGTAAAGGGAGGAGTGAGTGGGAGGTAAAGACCCAGAAACAGCCGGTGCAAACAACTCTTTAAAAAGTGGCCTTGAAGGGGAGGCAAAAGATAGGACTGTCTCGGAGGTGGAGTCAGAGAAGTTTCCTTTCTTTTTCAAAGCTAGAAACTAGAATGCCTTTAATGCTGAAAGGAAGGAGCCAGCTAAAGGGGAGTGAAGAAAAAGTAGAATGCATAATTATCTCCTCTCCGGGGGCCCTCCTGGAGCAAAGTTCCTGAGGAGGTAGGAGGACAGGACGGGTCATCTGAGCTGAGGATTACCTTTACATCCGAGGAGGTACAGCTCTGCCCCAGCGGGAGGGAGGAAAGGGGGACTGTGGGTTTGAAAGTTGGAGGGAGGGAACCACAGCCAGCTGCTGTCTGCAGGCTCCTGTTTTCTCTCGACTCCCAGAGGGGAGGGCTTGCCGAGCCTGAGTTTAAAGGTGCCTGCTGCCCGGCAGGCACTGTACTAGGCCTCTGATAGACACTGACGTAATCTCTTCATTTTCACTATTATTCAGTGAGGTAGAGGAGATTACCCTTGTTTGACACTAGAGGAAACTGGCTCAGAACCGTGGGCAGCCAGCCCAGGAGCACACAGCTGTTCAGCGCCAGAGCCCACGTCTGACTTCATCGTCTCCTGGAAGGGAAAGCCAGGTCCCTGCCTTCCAGTATCTCTCATTTCCCGAGTTAGAGGAGTATTAGGTAGGAAGTTAGCAAATGTAGTTGAAATAATGGTTCGAGACCATAATGTGGAAGTTTGACATAGGCTGTGCATGATCGAAATCATGTTTTTGTCTATATGAATTGCTTTGATTTTATACTTCAGAAGATCCTTTTGTAAAACAAAAGTTTTATTAAAAATGGGGCTATTTGAGTAAAGGCTTCAGAGTTTATCTTTTGTTTTTATAGAAGTATCTGCATATCAGATATCATAAACCCCCACTTCATTCACAGAGGATGTCCCCTGTATTTCTTCCTGTAGTTCATAAGAAATTTTTATATTAGACTATTACTATGGGAAAAATATGCTGCCTTAAGGATTTTTAAACATGGTAATTCTCACACTCTTCAAGTGTGTGAAATGCTTCCGTTGATATTTTATGGCAAAAGAATCACAAATTTAAGATTGTGGCCCAGTAGGGAAGGTACAGACACGAGTTGAATTCCTGCCTCCACAAGAAAAACTTGTGGTTATGTGGAGCCCAGTTTGAAGATCACAATTCTAGTTTCAATTGTCCATTTATGTCACATGTATCCGAGATTTTATATGTAGGGAGTCAGGACTAAGTGAATAGCCAAGTTAGAAATATGGACCATCCAGTAGGGTTAGGGGATGTAGGGAGAGGGTAGAGGAACCATGATGGTTGTTGGGGGATGTGAGTCAAATTTACAGAATGACAACTGTCACAGAATGAAAAAATCAAAGCAATTCATATAAACAAAAATATGATTTCAATCGTGCACAGCCTATGACAAGCTTCCACATTATGGTCTCGAACAATTATTTAAACTATATTTGCTAAGTAAGTAGATAAACACAGGTGTTCTCTAAATTGTTACGGGATTAATTAATGGGCTGCAGAGCTGAGACTTGTTTTAGAGGTGAAGTTATTGAGGGTAGGGGATTAGAACCAGTCTTTCCAATGGCTATTCGGAAATAATTTTTCTGTTGCATTATTTACCATAGTGTCTCACAGTACTTCTATGTACTTTTAAAAATTTACTCCTAAAACCACTTTTAAAACTAGAAGGCCTGTATTATTTCCCCCATTTTCATGTTATACAGAGGAAGGGATGTTAACTTACTGTTAACCCCAAATCAAACGATGAATCTACTGAAAATCCCAATCCACAAGCCATTCATTAAGCTTTCCCAAAGAAGTTTGAATTGTTTGCTTGTTTTTTCTTTGAAAACTTTATATGACATGCAATTTAATTTTTGACAAGTTTAAATTCCCCTTAGAAAACTAAGCAAATGCCAAGACATAGGTAAGTTTAGAGGTGAGTACATGAAAAATAATTATTTTCTTATTTCTACCATTTATTCCCTTAAACTTTAAGGGGATCTTGGAAAGTTCAAAACATTGATTTGATCACCAAACATGCAGTTAGAAGGAAATGAAATATTTATATTCCCGGTATAATGTTGCATTAAGATGGTTAGTCATATGCAAGAAACTTCTAAACTAGTTACCTAAACTAGTTACAAGTACTTCCTACAACTAATCAAAACAACATCCTAGTTGTTAGTGATTACCTTTGTGATTTAAGATTTCTCTGAAGGGTCTGCAGCAACCAGGCTATTTCTGTGTCACTCTTCCTGTAACTAAAGATCAGTAAGAAAAGAAAAAATTTGACCTAATTTCTACCACACATTGATTAATGAAAAACAAATGCTATATGTTTGGTTTGTGATAGTTATAAAGCAATAGTCAATGATTTATGTGTCATGGCTTATGAAACTATTAAAAAATTAATTATCCCCAAACAGAGAAATCTAGGCAAGATACTTGAAAGTAATTTATTATAGTAGTATCCATTATTAATGTATATTTCTGTCAGAGCTTTAGCTAAAGCCCAAGTTTTACTTTGAAAACAGAAAAACATGGAACTACTTATCATTAGGATTTGAGGAATCAATCATGAAATTTTTTTTAAAAACCAGTTTTAATTTGGAGTCACAGATGGCAATGATCTTCCTATACCGCCTCCCCTCCCCCATGACTCTTCCAACTGGCTTTGGTGCTCCATTTACATACATCAATTCTAGCTGCTATCTCCTTTGATATTTTACATGTCCATTTCCTTACCCCTCCTCTTGAGAAAAGAGACTGCCTTTTTATACCTACCCCTTGCACCTAGCACAATGTCTGGTTCTCAGTGATACTTATTGAATGAATGAATGAATGAACGAATCTGTCTATAAAATAGCTACCAAAACTAATAAGTGAGTTTAGCAAATTTGATGCAAAGAAAGAAGCCCGGGCTAAAAAGACAATTGATCTGCCTGTTTTCAAATCCCTTTTTTGTTTCCTTTTTATAAATACAAAGAAGAGCTTTGAAATGGAACTTACCAACATTTTTTTTTTTTTAGATCAGAGAAGATTTAGCTTTTCAAATTATTCTTTATTCACTCCCCTAAAAAAAGTCCCTTTGTTTTTTTTAGGTTTTGTTTTTGAGGCTTGACGTCTTAGCTTAAAATATCCTTTCCCACAGCGACAGTCTTGAGGGTGTCCGATTTGTTAATCCTGCTATGGTTGTGATAGACTCTTTATCAAGAATTTCATGAATTTCCTTTCAGTTTCTGCTTCTAACCCGAATTCTTCTTCCCAATCTTTTCCCTCTCCCTTCTTTCCTACAGTCTTATCTGCATGTTCCACTGCAGAAGAACAAAAAGAAATTCTTAGGTGGACATTTTTGCCCGGTTTTGGCTCTGAGCCTTGGAGCAGCCCCTGGGTGGGTTAAGTTCGCTGGTCAGGATACAGGGCAGCCAGAATTCCTCAAACACTGTGAGGCCCGGGAGTCTGTAGAATTTTGTTTTGGTTATTCTAAAATCCAGGTCTTTTAATATTTTCGTATCTCTTGCTTGAGATTAAGGTGCGAGATGAGATATATGCTCTCACTCACAGCCCTCCACCTGCTAAGTCCACATGGACCACCTCTCCTGGGTGGGCAGAGTAGATGACTGCATGCCTCTGGATAAAGGCACACCATAAAAACACCCCAAAACCGCCTTCTCCTGTCTTATCCCCAAATATCTCCCTGGTATGAGCCACACTTTTGGATTCAGACTGGCCTGCAAGGGGTTCTGCTCTAAAGGATGTCTCCTACAGAGAGGGACTTCGGTGGCACTGGTTTAAATCTTAGCTCTATCACATCAATATCCTTCCCTATACAATGGGAATAATAAGAATTATCTTATAAATGGGATAATGTTCGTAAAGCACCTAGCATCCAGTAGCTGTTCAAAATTAATTTTGTTTTAGTCAATATCATTCACTTGCATCATCCCTTTTGATCTTCACAGAATGCTGCTAGACAGGCAGCACAAATATTGTAATCCTCCTTTTATGGATGATTAACCTGGTGTTCTGAAACTTGCTCAGTACTAGTAATAACTCTTATCCGTGCTGACTACTCGTCAGGCATTGTCCTCTCATCATCTCTATGAAGTGGGTACTGAAAGTCCCATTTTACAGATGAGGAAAATGAAGGCAGAGAAAGGCTAAATAACTTGCCAAGGACAAAGAGAGAGCAAATAGAAGAGTTAGGATTCAAAGCCAGATAGTGTGGCTCCAAAAGCAATACTCTTCACCACTGGACTTAAGTGCTGCCATTTCCCACAGCTTTTAAGTGGTGGGTTTGACTCACATCTTTGAGTCCAAGTGTAGGGCACTTCACACCCAGAGAAGGAATGCATCAGGCCCTGGAAACAAAGTGCCTCTGAAGGAGACAGCACAAGGTTATCAGATCTGCCAACCTGGGGAGAGAACTTTAATGGAAGTGGATGATGTTCAGTATCCTAGGGAACGAGGCACAGAATATGACCAGAGTGCCAGCCCAAAGAGGGCACACAGAGCCAGGGTGGCATGGGAGCCCTGGAAACACACTGGGAAAAGGTGTCCCCCTTCACTGGCACTTTGGAGTCTGGGGTCTGGGGTAGAGGATTACTGTTCACAGAGACCCCTACCCTGGAAGTCCACAGCACCTGTTCATGCTATCTTCGGGGCACTTAGCTCTCTCTACTTTGTACTACACTCATCAGTGAATACTTCTGATATGCTCCTGAAGAGCGAGACCAGGTGTTACTCATTTTTATATCCTCCATGTGGCGCATCCAATAGGTGCTTAATAAGTGTGAGTTAGGTGAATACATGTAAACAAAAGAACATACCTGAGCCCCAGAGGGATTTGGAGTTTGCTTTAATTATGTTTTCTTTTGTTGCACCACAATGGGCTAAATCCTATTTTTAAGCTTTTTTTCCTGATAGCAAAAACATTTGAATGAAGATTCTTTGGGGGAAAATAAGCCAGTATTTTCAACTGTTCTCTTAGGGCAATTGTTTTCCATTCTACCCATTTTCATGTGTTTATTTTTGTACTTGTACCCATTTAAAGCCACAAATAGTATAGCTTTTAAAAACCGAATGTGTAATTTAATAATAGCTATCCACCCACACCTATTAAAATGTTTACTAATGCATACAGCCTACAAATATCAAGCCACAATGGATTTTAATGGCTTCTGTGTAAGTGGATGAAGTGGATGCCAGGTTCCTCCCCATCTGAGATTTCTTGGGTATTGAAGTGTGTTTCTACCTTTTATTCCTTAGCGGATGTGGTTGTAAAGGGCAGACTGAAATAAACTCAACCTGAGGTTTTGATGATGAGTTTCACAACTTTGAACATTTTATTCCATGTGCTGGGGAGGAAAAAACTTTTCCTCTACCCTCTTAGGTTCAGTATCTGGAGGCCTGTGAATAAAACTAACAAAAGACAGGAGAAAAGGCATACAATTTTTATTAATATTTACATGCATGAGAGTTCACAGATAAGAAATGAAACTCAAAGAAGCAGCTAGAGTCAGTGGCTTATATACCATTTTAACAAAAGACAAGGGGTATGAGCTTCAACGGATGATAGATTGTGGGGAAGTGACTAGGAAATATATCGGGGAACTAACAGAAAAGAAGGCTATTTTTATTTTAGTAAGGTCTGTTTATGCAGACTTATCTCAGTGTTGACAAGCCCCTGTTTCTTTGACTCCTCTCCGGGTGGGGGAAGGGATACCTTCCTCAAAGGGAACTTCAAGCCCTGCTCTTAAGGACATAGAGGGGAGCAGAGAACTCTTCCTGTATCTACTCATTCTCAGTGGCCTTCAGCTCAAAATAATCCTTATGCCAAAGTGGTATATTTTAGGGTGGCATATCCGATCTCCTTCAAATGGGAAACAAATGTGAATGTGAATTTTTTATTTTTTACAAGTCCTATTGATAAGTAACAGCAGCTTCCTTGTTAAAGAAATCTGTTTTTATGTTTTCTGACCTGGTACATGTACTCTTCCTTTCTGTAGTTCCATTTCATTGAATTTTTTTTAAGTTATTAAAAGTAATATGACTAATATAAAGTATATTGACAAAAAAGGGAGGGGAACATAAGTCATCCATAATCCTACTGTCCTATTAAAAGCTATGTTTTTGCATATTTTCTTTCAATGTTATCTATGCATATCTATTTTATATAGTTTCAGTGATGTGGGGCGCACACGTGGTATGTAACCTCTTCAACTTCACATTTTATCACCTTCTCCACGTTCTTGCTTACTCACAGCCCTCGTTATTTAGCAGCTGCAAAGTCTTTCTAACCATTCACCAGGTGTCAGACATCTGGACTGCCTCCAGGCTCAGGATGGTTGCAACTCCAGCCAAGGGAGGGCAGGGCCGAGTTGGCCCCTTCTGGCCAAGCGGAACCTGGGCCTCCTAGAAGAGGAGCCGCCTCCTAGAGGAGCCGCCTCCTAGAGGAGCCCGCAAGCGGTTCAGAGGTCAAGTCCCTCGGAGGTCAACCAGGCGCAAGCTGCGGCCAGGCCAACCAGGGCTTTTCCCTCCAGGCTCCCTTCTTCCCAGGCTTAAGGTGGTGGAGCCCCGCCCCGCGGGTGCCCCAGGCCAAAGCTCCATCCCCTTCCTGAGCCCTCCCCACGCTGGGCCTGCCCAGGGTGGGTCCAGCTCAGCTGCTCTCTCCTTCTGTCCTAGCAATCCGCAGACCCACCGTGTGCAAAAGAAGGATCTAGGCCGGGCGCCCGGGGCGTCATGGTCCACCTCCTGACCTCCGAAGTGCAGCAGCTGCTCCACAACAAGTTTGTGGTCATCCTGGGGGACTCTGTCCATAGGGCCGTGTACAAGGACCTGGTGCTCCTGCTGCAGAAGGACTGCCTGCTCACTCCCAGCCAGCTCAAGGCCAAGGGGGAGGAGAGCTTCGAACAGGACAAGCTGCTGGAGGGAGGCCAGCTGGGCCCCATGCACAACGGCGTTGAGTACCGTGAGGTCCGCCAGTTCTGCTCGGGCCACCACCGGGTGCGCTTCTACTTCCTCACGCGCGTGTACTCCCAGTACCTCGAGGGCATCTTGGACGAGCTGCGGTCGGGCGAGCACTTCCCGGACGTGATCATCATGAACTCCTGCCTCTGGGACATCTCCAGGTACGGTCCGAACTCCTGGCCAAGCTACCTGGAGAACCTGGGGAGCCTGTTTGCGCGCCTGGGCCAGGTGCTGCCCGAGTCGTGCCTCATGGTATGGAACACAGCCATGCCGGTGGGCGGGAAAGTCACAGGGGGCTTCCTCCCGCCCGATCCCCAGCCCTCGACCGCCTCGCTGGAAACGAGCGTGGTCGAAGCCAACTTCCACAGCTCTGTTGAGGCGAAAAAGCACGGCTTCGACGTGCTGGACTTGCATTTCCACTTCCGCCACGCATGTCAGCACCGACAGCGGGACGGGGTGCACTGGGACGAGCGCGGGCACCGACACCTCTCCCAGCTGCTGCTGGCCCACCTGGCCGACGCCTGGGGTGTGGAGCTGCCCCAACGCCAACCAGTGGGCAGGTGGATCAAGGACGGCCCTGCGGGGGGAAACCCTGGCCAGGGAGTCGCGAGGCAGCCCCAGGCCCGCAGAGATCCACAGGCCTTACCTCTGCCCCGACCCTTGCCTCCTCCCGGATACGGCCCTCTGCTCCCGCTCCCACCTCCCCGCCTGCCCCTGCCCCCACACCTGCCCCCACAGGCTCTTCCCAGCCCCTTTCACCAAGGGATGCCCCAGTTCCTCCTCCCCCAAGATGCCTGTTTTCCCTCAGACCATCCTTTCCAGTCGGATCAATCCTCCTTAAGCTATTTCCATTTAGATGTCCCCTGCGAAGCTGACTTTATGTTTGGTCCCCAGCCGCCTGTGCCCCCCACACCCCATTATCGGCGGCAGCTCCCTGTGGTTCAGAGAGGATTTCACCAAAACTCGCCTCGTGGCCGCTATATGCCCTGGAGGCGGCCCAGACCTTTCAGGAGAAGAGGCCCAGCCCACCCAAAGCCAAGGTTTCAATAGACACACGTCGACCTTTTCCCCCGCGGCTCATGCTCATGGACTGGACAGACTGTCTAGCTCTCCCTATGCAGACTGCCCTTGTTAACTGCAGCCGTTGGTCCATGCTTGGACTTCTGTTTGTGCACTGCTGTTATCCATAATGGCAGGGAAGAGCGGTCTGACCCATTCTTGTTGGCTTATGGCCTCTTCCTCCACCCTCTGGGGGTGACCAAGCATTATTCCCGCCTCCCCACTCCCTAATCTTTGTCTTTTTGTAAACATAAAATTGAAATAAAGAAGTTGTTTCACAAAAACAGTTGTGGATTTCGTGTGTGTCTATATTTATTGGTGCCTCTCTCTTTTATTAAGCAATTAGCTTGGTAAGAGCAAAGACAACATCTGGGGAGTAGTTAAAATGCTATCTGCTTGATAAACTACTCAAAATGGATTTTGTCTAAAATAATTCTGAGGGTTTCCATAAAATAGGTCTGATTCCTTACAAGTAAACGAAAGAACTTTAACTTTTTTGTAATCGTATTTTCCAGAGATTCTCGAAGAATCAGGAAATTTTAGAACTGGGAAAACTAAAGACATAAAATTTAATTACCATTTACAAACAAGGAAACTGAGGCCAAGAGAGGTGAGTAACATGTTCTAGGTCACACAGAAAATCACTCCTCCACTAGTCTTTCCTAGTTTATACTAGTTTCTAGTTTATATTAACTTTCAAAGCACAACAAACCAAGAAGGGAAGTTTATCCAACATGGTCTTTCTATGGAAGTGATGGTGAAAAACCCTTCTAGCTCCATAAGCAGAAGTTTATTGGTTAGATGTGCAATGAATTATGTATTTAAGCTAGATTGGGTGGCATGCTTGTCACTTTATGATTTCTTGAACAGACTTGAGCTTTGGATTTGAGAAAATTAGAGAAACGTTAAGGTGTACCTAGTGAAAATGTGAATCACCATTATCGTGTAAAGCCACGAGTTGGAAGGGACCACCCAGTGCACAAACCCTTCCCTTGCAAATCTGACAGATGGCCATAGCCGTCTCTTCTCTGTTTTGTAGGAATGTTAACATCACTAAGATTGTTTAAATGTTAGGCCCTTTGCCACACTAGACTAGTGAAGTGTTAATACTTAGATAAAATAGTCACAATAGGATGTGACTAAAATTGTCCAAATAGGATTTTTCATTGAATTGATTTGACTGGTTTATAGGTCCTCAACTGGACTTTCCTTAAATTTGACGAGGGTAAGGAAATGTTATTCTGCAAAGATGAAGTTCATGAAATCACAGAATTGGATGAGATCAGCTATCCACAGAAGAAATACACAGCTGTTAACCCACTAAAAAACCCTGGAGAATAGGGCCTTTATCTTACTTATCTTTGTGTCTGAAAACCTAGCACAATATCTGGCACTTAGTAAGTACTGAACAATATTTCTTGGATGAATCAGTGAGTGAATGAAAAGGTGGCATATAAATGTGTTCCTAGGGAGACTGCAACCCAAGTCTCTAAGGAGATAATATAAATTGATGTTTAATCCTTATAGCACATCTGAAGGAATATTGCCGAAACAGCGTGATGATTACCTTCGAGGACCCAAGAAAGACAATGCCTACTAGTCAGAATTTGCCAGAATGTCGCAGCAGAGTCAGGAGAGAGGGCACCTGTCTGACCAATGTAAATATTCTAATCCCATGGAGGAGAGTAGTGGACCAGCTGTGAGATTTGGTAACATTAGCCATCAAGATGAGCCAGTTGCCTTCATTCTGGCTTTACATTTCCCAAGCAAGGTCAAGCAGCATTTAGCTGCTGATCTTAGTAAGCTGACACATTTAGTATTGATATTTTCATGAATAAACCAATAAATTGGTGTTATGGTTTATATCTGTCTTGTGAGTTAGGTTAGTATGTATTAATCCTCCTTAATCTGATCACAGCCAATGAACCGAGGAAAATGAGTTCTTAGATATACGGTGCTGAGGACCAGACACTGAATCAATGATAAATCCATATATTATGGATTAAATTCCACCAATCGTTCCACCAATCATTTAACAGGGTAGGAGTGCAGGTGGATCAGACAGGGACAATCTTCTTCCCAGGTATATTAATTTCCTATGGCTGCTATAACAAATACTATAAACTTGGCGACTTAAAACAACAGATATTTATTCTCTTACAGTTCTGGATCTCAAAAGTCCAAAATCCATTACCGCAGAGTAAAATCCTTACCATGTCCTATGCTGTCTTACATGATCAGGCTTCTACCTTACCCTGCAATGTTATCTTCTGGAACTCTCTTCATTGCTCTTGATGCTTTCAACCACACAGGACTTCTTTCTGTTCATACAACATGTCAAACTCTTTCATAACTTGGGTCTTGGCACTTGTTATTCCCCTTGCTGGAAAGCTCTACATCCCCTGCCCCCTAGGTCTTTGGATATCTAACTTCATGCTTCCATCTTCACCTTCCAAGTCACCTCCTAAGAGGCCTTCCATGACCATTTGATCTAAAAGTACTGTTACAATCTCTTATAGCACTCTATTTCCTTGTGGTGCTAACCCCGCTCAGCAATGGCTTTAATAGTTGCTTATTTGGTAGCCCTCCAACTAGAACGCACACTCCGGGAGTCTTGTTCACTGTTGAATTCCCAATGCCTACTAACACGGTGTCTGCAAAGAAGGTGTTCAAGTATAGCTACCCCAGTTAAATGTTCAAGAACATAATTCATATTGCATACTCAAGAATGTATTCGTATTAAAGTTGGGCTGTATTTGATTACTTTTCTTTAGCAAATGTCTACAGAACACTCCCATAACTTTCCCTAAGTCACCTGGGTGGCTAACACCCCCTGGACCTCCCCACACCCATTGCGGGTAAGAGCCTGATAGCGCCTTCATTGGGGGCTTGCAGTAAATTTTGTACCTATCCCGACGTTTATCTTCCAGCTGAGAGCTTTCTTCTTTGCCCATTTTTGCTGTTGTCACCTTGCTCTTTAAGTCAAGAAACGTGGCAATGCAATCAAGCCAAGGTCTGGTAAAAAGAGTCAAAATTATTCAAGGTTTATGAGAGACATTATTGCTTTGTTTTTAAGACTTAGAATGCAGGGTTCATTTGGCCTCAAGAAGTGACAGCACTCAAAGCTTTCTGTACTTGACTCTTGCCTCAAGTTCTCTGGAAAAAGAAAAAAAAAAAGTAAAATCATGATTAAATGAACCTTACCCAAGCAGTGTATGTTTCTCACAATATTCTATAATGCAGTATACTGTTACACCAAAGGCCAAAATTTTAAAGCTGTAGCTCTGTTTTTCTGTAAGTACAAACAAAGCGTGGCCCAGCATTTGAAAACAAATGAAATCTTACATCCTGCCATAGGATCAAAATCAACCCCCTCTCCCCCGGTGAGCCACAGAGCTCTTGTTTCAGGGCCCTGCATTGCGTGACTCCTGGAGGCAGCACTCACGTTAAATTCTGGACTTGTACACAGTGGCGGCTCCATCTCTGACAGCTTTATGTTCATGAATTCTGCAAAGGTGAGTTGTTTTGAAAACTTAGATCGTTAAGACTCATGTCAGAGAAAGGATTTACCATTGTTTTAAACTATTGTATGTTTGTTTCTATAAACTCTAGAAACAGTATTCTCATTCCCACAACTTCAAGAAAGGCTTCTATCCTTTCATGCTTAATTTATAGATAGAATTTTTCACAAGACTTTACTCATTAATCTTTAAAGAAACAATTTCTAGAACATGTCCCTGTAAGCCATAATCTTTATTCCTCATGCATTCTATGGGCAAGGATGCTTACAAAAGGATTCATTCTATTGCCCCATGTGGAAAATCACAATGACTTTTAATGGCTGAGAGGCTCTGAGAAGTTCTGCATGAAATAAACTTGATTAAATGTGTTTGACCTAGTATTTCTCAGATTTATTTAACCACTGACCATTTTCATATATAGCATCTTTTAAAAACATGTTTTGGGAAATCTTGTTCTAGAGAATGTCAGATAAAATAGTTGGGGTAAGTGAAGAGAAAAGAAAGTTTGTTAGTGACATTTTATATATGACCCCCCCCTTTTATTTTTTTGATGAACGAGATTGGCCCTGAGCTAACATCTGTTGCCAATCTTCCTCTTTTTGCTTGAGGAAGATTGTCCCTGAGCTAACATCTATGCCAATCTTCCTCTACCTTGCATATGGGACACTGCCACAGGATGGCTTGGTGAGTGGTGTGTAGGTCTGCGCCCAGGATCCAGGCCCACGAACCCTGGGCCACAGAAGCGGAGCGTGCGAACCCAACCACTATGCCACCTGGCCAGCGCCTTATATGAAGCCCCTTTTTTATGGAGCACTATAATAGTCGTGCCCAAATATGAGCTAATATTCACTAGATAAGCCTGGGACAAGCCTAAGATTGGCTAGTTAACCGAAGTGGGATGAAATGGACCAGGAATAGTTGCCCTCTTCTTCCTCCAAGATGGAGGAGGCACTGGGACAGCGTATCCATTGCAGCCTGCAGAGCATGGTGTGCAGTGGAGGTATTCCACTCCAGGTGTTTAAAGCCTGGACCAGGGTCACAGCATATCCCAAGACACATCCCCATGGAGCTTGGTAATGGGAAGTGGAAAATAAACAGTATTCTGAAACTGAGCTGATAGTCATTCAACAGAGAATCCGCTGTCAACGCTTAGCAACATTGTTAAGAGCAAGGACTCAAATCTCTAGGAAAAGGCCTGTCTTAGAAGACAAGAGCACCAACAGGAGCTGCTGTGGCAGAGCCAGACCCCCCTGCTGATGAAGAGACACAACTAGGCCATGTGGTCTGTGACACCTAGTCTGGGCTCCGAACAGGTGCCCTCCATCAAGCTGCAATGATGCCTCTCAGACTCAGCTGATGGCTGACCTACTGCGCTTGGCTTCTTATCTTACTTCTCACTCCCTGTCTACATAGCATGGACTGATTTTTGGCAAGTAGTCTTTGAGCTTACATTTCATCTCAGTAATTACATCACACTGCAAGATTGATCCTTTTCCTGCCATCCACTTCTCCCCAACTGCACCGTGCCCTAAGCAGTGGATCTCAAACTTTATTTAGAGTGCATCAGAATATCCTAGAGGGCTTGTTAAAACACCATTGCTGCTGTCTCCCCTCAGAGTTTCTGATTCAGTTGGTCCACAGTGAGGCCCCAGAATTTGCATTTCTAGTAAGTTTCAAATTTTGAAAACTGCCAAAGAAACAAAAATGTAAAAAGAATCATGTAATCCCACTCATGTAACCATAACCTAAATATATAACCATTGTTAACATTTTGCCATATTTTTTTAATCTCTTTTCTAAAGTATTTTAAAGTAAATTACTTCATAATACTGCATCCCTAAATATTTCATATGTGGGAAACAAGGCCATTTTCCTACATAAGCACAAGACAAGTATCACATCTAACAAAACTGACAAAAACTTGCTGACATCATCTGATACTGTTGTGGACTGAACATTGGTGTCCCCTGAAAATTCATATGTTGAAACCCTACCCTATAATGTGGTGGTATTAGGAGGTGGGGCTTTCAGGAGACAATTAGGATTAGATGAGGTTGTGAGGGTGGAGGCTTCATGAATGGGATTAGAGCCCTTATAAGAGCCACGAGAGAGTTTGCTTCTCTCTGCTCTCTGCCATGTGAGGAAACAATGAAAGATTGGAAAAACAGGACCCTCACCAGAATCTGACTGTGCTAACATCCTGATCTCAGACGCCCAGCCTCCAGAACTATGAGAAGTCAATTTCTACTGTTTATAAGCCACTCAGTCTACGGTATCTTGTTACAGCAGCCCAAATTGACTAAGACAGATACTCAGTCCCAAAAATGTTGTCTACAACTTTTCAAATTGAGACCCACTAAAGAATCACACATTGCATTGGTTATTATGTCTCTGAATCTCTTTTAATCTGGAAGAGAACCCAAAACACACTGGTCTTTTTTTCCTGACGTTGACTCATGGAAAAGATTTTCCCTGTAGAATATCCCACTTTCTGAGTTTGTCTAATGATTTCTTCACGTTGTCATTTAACTTTTACTTACCACCTGTATTTCCTATAGAATGAATGTTAGCTCCAAAGGTTTGATTAGATGCAAGTTAAACATTTTTGGTAGAATACCTCACAGGCAAGGCAGTGCACTTCACGATATACCACAACAGGAGGCATATAAGCTGGTTTCCCAGTATTTATAAGATCGATCACCAAGTAAAGGGTGACAGTTGGAAGCCTACATTTTAAAGTTATGTTTTCCCACGTGCCACCAGCAAGTGTCCTGCAGGTGATACATTGGTACCATGTCAATATTCCAGTTCCTCATCAATTTTTCACTTAATGGTTTTAGCACCCGTTGATTCTTGCTTGAAACTCTGTGATTTCATTCGGGGTAGAAAAATGATTTTCTGATTTTACCATTCCTTATACATTTCTTAGCTGACATTCTTTTGTAAAGAAGAGATTTTTTTTCATCTATAGGAGCTATTTGGTTACTCTGAGATATACTTCCTACAGAAAAGTCTGCCCACTATGACATGTGACAATGGGTACAACTGGACTCCACTCTCAGACCCCCTACCCCCTGCCAATCAGCTGGGGTTTTACTGACAAGGACCCAGGCACACGGAAAAAGATGTGACACTGATCATCTGAAATGTGGTTCTAGATAGAAGCCAGGTCTTTGAAACAACCCAAGAGCCCTGCTTTCAACATTGGGAAATAAGCTTAGAGCTATGCTGGCAGCAAGGATATAGACCAGGTGGAGATGAACTTGCCGATAGAGGACAAGTGGTCTTGGTTTTGCAGATGGGAAGGAGGCAAAGTCTGGGAATTAGGTCAGACTCTATAAAGCCAACCCAATGGGCCAGTTAATAAATGGACATTAAAAATGGGAAAAAACTCCTTTGCACTTGAAGTCCTTGTCATTTTGGGATTATATCTTTCCTAATAGACCAATAAATAAATGATTACACATCAAAGTGAGGGTATTTATGTATCTATGTCAATCGGCAAATGATATACCTTAGTTTATTGGCAAATATATATTTGTCAATAAAAAATGCTTATTAGGCAATACATTAAATTTTCACAGCTAGAGATAAAATTCAGATAAGAAAGCCATATTATATAAGATTATTCAAGAAAATTGCTACTTGGGTGAATTAACTCAAGAATGAATATTTTACTAAGTCATTCCTTAATACCATGTTCTCAAACTTTCCCACTGAAATACCTCTAATGGCAGAGGAGACTGGACCTCTATCTACGGGAGGTCTGCCTGCAGCAGCTGACCACAAAAACTAAATTTATTTCATGCCTCATATTAAAATAGTAACTGAAATTCTGTGTTCAACTCTATATAGTATCATAATTTGTTTTATAAAAAAAAATAATAATGCTCTTTAAAACATTGAGTAAAATCAGTGCTACAAAAATACATTGGGATTCGGGATCCTAGTCCATAAAATTAGGAGGATGATAGGACCTGCCTCATAGGATAATTATGGATGGACATCAACTGAGTTAATATTTATAAAGCCCTTACAATTGTGATTGGCACATAGCACTATAAAAATATTTGTTAAATGAAACTGAAGATTTGTTCCAAGTTTATTCTATTGTTTTAGCTACCACCATATAATCACCTCCAGAGTATTAGTAACCCAGTTTGAGTGTGATTTTAATATTTAAGGCCAAAATTATGGTTGGTGTAGGAGAAAAAGGAAAATGTGATTGTTTATTTGGGCTAAGTTATAAAAGAGATCAAAGCATGGAGAGAAATGGGCATGAGGCTGTGGAGCTGGCAGAGGGCAGTGCAGTGGCGAGCAGGCTGGAGGTGCAGCCATTTAGCAAGCGTTTCAGAGCACCAGCCGCAGTCCCAGTGCCAGGCACTCAGGACCAAGGAAACTATGAATAGTTGTTGAGATGATGAGCACTGCTTCTGAGAGCACTTCCATCAGAATCCCCTAAAGCGTTTGTTAAAAATGCAGAGTATGTGGTCCCAGACTGGATGCACAATATCAGAATTGCTGGGAGTGGATCCCAGGGAATCAGGATTTTAAACACATGCCAATTCCTTCTGTAACCGGGATGTAAAAACCATTATAAGGTATATTGCTCAGGATTAATGCCTTTTTCTCCTTACAAAAATAAATTTTAAAAATAATTTCTAAAAATATAACCTGCTCACCATGTTAGAATAGCCTAGAATTTTTGGCTGGAATAAAATTTAGCGATCATCTAGTCCAGTAATTCCTAACTCTGGTGGCATGTTATAGTAACCTAGGGAGTTAAAAAAAAAACACTACAGGGGCCCCACCACAAAACAATTAAATTAAATTTTGGGGCAAAACCTGGACATAAGTGTGTTTAAAAGATCTCTAAATATTTCTAATGTGCAGCCAGGATTAAGAAACACTAATCTGGTCCGTTCTTCTCATTTTGCAGATGAGGAAACTGAGGACTCAGAAATTAAATAACTTGCCTAAGATGGTAGAGTTCTTTTCAAAAAGGTAATTGTGTAAGACGGACTAGCTATGCACTAGTGCCATGTTTTTCAAAATAAAGGTAATGACTCATTAGTGAATTGTGATAACAATCTGGTGCTTCCTGATCAAAATGTTTTAAAAAATGAAACAGAATAGAATAAAAGATATCAGTGTACATATCAAGTAGTAACGATATTATTTCATGGTGTGTGTGTGTGTTCTGTGACTAAGTGTTAAACATGATTCTTATTATGGATTGTTGTAAAAAAATTGGAAACTCCTGCTCTGGAGTTCCCTTCTAATTCTAATATCTAAAGTTAGAAGCCGACATCTGTGTACAAGAGGGCTGTAGCTGCCTCCTCTGTCTGGTGAGTAGCCCACAGAGAGCGTGGGGATGGCACTGAGGTCAAGAACATGGGCTTAGGGATGCAAACACATCGGGGTAAATTGAGTCTATGCCCCTCATTGGTCATGAGATCTTGTGCAAGAACCTAAACTCGGTATAGGTCAGCTACCCAAACATTAAAATGAAAATAATAATACCCACCTCATAGGACTGTTAGTTTCAAATGGCAGAACATCTATAAAGCACTTAGCATAATGTCTGGCATACAGTAAATAGTCAATAAATACTAATAATTAAAGATGCATCCATGATCTATGATTTCCTGACTCTGAGAGGAAAAGAACTAAAAATGTACCAGGATTAGACTAGTCTTTGGAAGGATGTGTATTCTTGGATCTAATGTTTATTTTAGAAGGACAAAAGCTAAAAAATAGCTAAAGTAATTGCTTTAACAGGCAAAATATTAACAACAACAATTTTCTATTTTCACAGAACTGGAATTTATGGTGCCACAAAGATACCTGCTTATCTTTGAGACAAAATATTCAATTTTTTTTTAAAGAATGGCCTTGTCTTATAGATGTACAAGCCAAAGGAGCCATCAGCCATTGGATGTCGTGACTTTTTTAGTTTCATTCTTAATTTCCTTCTAGAGGGAAAGATATTGATCAACGTCTGTATGAAAAAAATGTTTTGCATTCTTTTCTGGTGGCTGGATCCCAAATAAAATGGAAAATTAGGCTGTTGTCTCAAGACCTCCTTGCTGTTTTCATGGACCTCACATTCCTCTCTTTATTCCGATCCTATGCATGAACACAGAGGTGTCTCAGGTAGAGCTCTCCACTTTAATACGCATCTCCTCAATCAAGGAATAAACTCCTCCATACTCATCCATTCTTCAGCCATTGTTTTGTGAAGGGACAATTGCTCCCGGTGTTCCTAAAAAGGAGAAGTGCCTGGGATGATTAACATTTGTGTGGCAACTGGTGAAAAACTTTAGTTTTCTTTTTTCTCTTGTTTCTGTGAGGACATATGTTTGTTCTATAACGTTATTTGCACATATGCATATACATATAGACACACATACATACATATATGTATATACATACTTGCATATATGTACATGAACACACATATAAAGGGCTATGATTATATGGTAAGATCATAGGACATAACTGTAGTGGGCTAGGCATTGTAGAAGATTTAGAGATGAATCAAACCCTAGCCCTGTCATCAAGGAATTTAATATCCAGTAGAGAAGATATGGGATGTGCACCGATAACTCTAGTCCAGGGGAAAATGCAGTGGGTACCAGAAGAAAGAATCAGCTACAACGCTGCAGTTCAAAGAGGAAGAGATTGCATGCATCCGACAGATGCAGGAATGATGGAGCCTGTGGCAGACAAGGCATCTGAGCTGCATCCTGAAAGACAGACAGGATTCCCCTCCGCTGATGTGAGATGGCATGATGTCCTATGAGGGAGAGCATAAACAAGCATCCAGAAGTGGGCAGAAAAGCATGCCCCTGGAGCATTGAAGAGGTCACTTTGGCCAGAGCACAGGGCCCATAAGGGGAGTAGATGGCAATAATTTGGGGAAAGAGGTTATGAAGTAGTTTTCTTGCCTGCTATAAAAATTGCCAAAAACTGGTGTTTTAAAATAATGTAAGCGTATTATCTTACAATTCTGGAGGGAGGAAGTCTGAAATGGGTCTCATTGGGCTAAAGTCAAGGTGTCAGCAGGGCTGCATTCCTTTCAAGAGGCTCTAAAAGAGAATCCATTTTCTTGCCTGTTCTAGCTAGAAGCTGTTCACATTCCTTGGCTCCTGGCACCTTCCATCTTCAAAGCCAGCAATGGCCAGTTGAATCTTTCTCACATCATATCCAATCATTTCACTCTGACACTGACTCTTCTGCCTCCCGCTTCCATATTTAAGGACCCTTGGGATTACACTGGGCCCACCTGGATAATGCAGGATACTCGCCTCATCCCAATTTCGGCTGATTAGCAACCATTTGCAACCTTAATTCCCCTTTGCCATGAAACTTAACATATTCACAGGTTCTGGGGAATAGGACATGGACATTGAGAGGCCGTTATTCTCCTACCACAGGTTGAAACCAAAGATTAAAAGGTCCTGAATGTCAAAATTGTCATCCCCATTCTTCAGGCTTGGGAAGAAAACACAATGCCTGTTTCCAGATTAAAGATGGTTTTGGTTCAAGTATTTTCTTGCTTTTAGTTGGAATATAGCAATTCAGTGTAGTAACCCAGGTGGTCTCATACTGATGGGATGTTCTGGTTGGCGGTTATAGATTACTTTGATTAATAAAAAATGGGGAAATAAATTAAATATTGATAAATGCAGGTTGGTATGTTCAGTTTTTCAAGACACAGGGCCCAGAGGGAGGAGAAATCATAGAAAGACATCTCAGTGTTGGAAATATTGGGAACTACTGCCTTGAAAAATATGCTTGCCGATTATTCCAGTTAGTCTTACCTGTGTATAAGCATTTTTCTCTATTGTTGACATATCTCTAGGGTTGCAGGCTGAAAAATTTGGAAAAGATTAAAAAAAACTGATTTGGCAATTGCGTTTCATCGTCCAACTTATTTATGGTTTAATCAATAATTCATCCCTTAGCATCTGTCTCTTAAAGACTCTCGTCTTGTTGCCCTTATGGATGACAAATTAGGCAATTGGAAAAACAAAATACCTTCTTTTTAAAGCACACAGCCTCTCAAATGAAATGCACAAAATTTATGGTGTGTAGATAACAAAAATAAATGACTTAAAGCTCTGCAACAGGAAGAGGGAAAAAATATCTGATAAGGCAGGAAGTACAAATAAGAGAACAGAAAATTCATCTGGACTCCGGGCACGGAGCTGTTCAAATGGCCTTTATTTATGTGCTTAGCCAATTTAAAGATTCTCCCTTTTAAAATATCATTTAAACTAAAGTGTACTACAATGAACTACTGGAGTGTGTTTACATAGCTGTTCATTGCACTGAGCATGGATACCTTTCTATCACAGTTGTTTGTGTGCAGTATATTTTTCTCAAATTTCCAGTGCTTGCCTTTTTGACTTGAATAAAGAAATGGTGAAAAGGCCGCACAAACTAGTGCTATGGAGAGACACACGCAGGCAAGAAGAGGAGTGTTAGATTGGCCTGTGGTGCAGTTTTTCAACACAGCCCAGCTAACACTTACTGAGCACCTACTATGCACCAGGTGTTGTGCAGAATTACTGATCCTCTCGGCCACTCTATGAGCCCCACACTATTATTAATCTTATTTCTGATGAAGAAACCGAGGCTTAAGAGAAGTGAATTCCCTTGCCAGACTTCACACTATAAGTGAGTGTAGAAGCAGGGAGTCTGTCCCTGGGCTGTCTTTAAAACACAAATCTAATTTCACTCCCCTGCTTTGTGGACATTACCTCTTTATTTGTTTATTTATTTTGTGTGAGGAAGATCAGCCCTGTGCTAACATCTGCCAATCCTCCTCTTTTTTTGCTGAGGAAGACTGGCCCTGTCACTTATAGTGTGAAGTCTGGCAAGGGAATTCACTTCTCTTAAGCCTCGGTTTCTTCATCAGAAATAAGATTAATAATAGTGTGGGGCTCATAGAGTGGCCGAGAGGATCAGTAATTCTGCACAACACCTGGTGCATAGTAGGTGCTCAGTAAGTGTTAGCTGGGCTGTGTTGAAAAACTGCACCACAGGCCAATCTAACACTCCTCTTCTTGCCTGCGTGTGTCTCTCCATAGCACTAGTTTGTGCGGCCTTTTCACCATTTCTTTATTCAAGTCAAAAAGGCAAGCACTGGAAATTTGAGAAAAATATACTGCACACAAACAACTGTGATAGAAAGGTATCCATGCTCAGTGCAATGAACAGCTATGTAAACACACTCCAGTAGTTCATTGTAGTACACTTTAGTTTAAATGATATTTTAAAAGGGAGAATCTTTAAATTGGCTAAGCACATAAATAAAGGCCATTTGAACAGCTCCGTGCCCGGAGTCCAGATGAATTTTCTGTTCTCTTATTTGTACTTCCTGCCTTATCAGATATTTTTTCCCTCTTCCTGTTGCAGAGCTTTAAGTCATTTATTTTTGTTATCTACACACCATAAATTTTGTGCATTTCATTTGAGAGGCTGTGTGCTTTAAAAAGAAGGTTTCTAAACATCTGTGCCCATCTTCCTCCACTTTATATGGGACGCCGCCACATCATGGCTTGCCAAGCGGTGCTTCGGTGCGCGCCAGGGACCCGGGCCGACGAACCCCGGGCCGCAGCAGCTGAGCGCGTGCACTTAACCGCTTGTGCCACCAGGCCGGCCCCCTAGACATTATCTCTTTAATCTCACAATCCTGTGGTTCTCCACCCTGGCTTCTCTTTAAATCTCACAATCCTGTGGTTCTCCACTCTGGCTTCACATTAGAATCACTTGGGGACATTTTACAAAATTCCATTGCCTAGAATCCACTCAAGACCACTTAAAACAGCGGTAACACTAAGGAGAGCAAACACTTACACTGGGCTTATTACATGCCAAGCATTTTTCCAAGAGCTGTATATATTCTCACGTGATCCTCAGAACGACCTTGTGATGAAGACACTGTTAAGGATCCCCAGTTCCCGAATGAGGAAGGCAAGGTTCAGAAAGGTTAAATGTCTCCCTCAAAGTCACATGGCAAAACTGGGATTCCGATCCCAGGCGGTCTGGCTTCAGAGTCTGCACTCAGACAACAAAAATCAAACACATAAAACAACCGCAACAAAAACGCTCACTGGTAACCTCTGGAGGCTGCTAGAGAACCATGCCCCTATTTTTAAGACTGGCAAACAAAGAGTAAGCATTAATGATATCCTGACTTTATGAGTATAAGCTATACCTCAGGATAACTAGTAGATTGAGAGAAAATCTCTCTTTTTAGGAGAATCTCAACTAATAAATGAATGAGTGATAGGATTAGAATATGACCATTTTGCAACCCTTAGTGAAATAATGAATTTAAGCCATGATCTTCAGTGGATAGAAATTTCTCAAAAAGAAACGTCCAGATTCTTCCTTATAGAAGTGCACATCACGTCTTATGAAGTGTTCTTTGTAGAAAAATCAAATCTCTTCAAGCTTCTGGGATCCAATACCATTCTGAGGTATAACAGGAGACCAGAGGAACGTGTTGCAAGACGCCTTGGGGTCGCAATCAGCAAAATCCAGACTGTGGGGAACTCAATAGACAAAAGGTTTGATTTCCTTCACGTATAAGTTGAGAGAGAGAGAAAGAGAAAGACAGATGGAACCAGTAGATTAAAAGATTCATATAAACTAATTGCAATGTATGTAAGTGTCATGTTTGGATCCTGATTTGACAAAATACATGTAAAAAAATAAAATTGGGGTAAACTTGAACATTTTCTGGATAGTTAATGTCATTAAAATAATTACTAATTTCTTTTTACTGTGATAATTGTATTGTGGTTATGTTTTTAAAAAGAATTCATACCATTTATAGATACAGACAAATATTTATGGGTGAAATGGAAAATATATATAGCAATAATGACTATTTTAGATATTTAAAGCTGTGCATTTAAAGCAGATCTGATTTGACTCCTGGCTCTATCTAGCACTGCTTATTAGCTTCCTCAACCACTTAATTGAAATCATAATTCTCAACATCATCATTTTATAAAATACGTTGCAAATAGCAGGTTTTCAATTAGTGGGTTTTTTCTAATTAATGTTAGTGATAGCAGATAATGTGGGATTAGAGAGCAACCCAAAATTCTTTTCTATAGCCCCCCAACCAAGAAAGCGCTACTCAGAAATAATTGATAAATTCATACAAACTTCTGGAGAGTTGTCATCACTGCTCAGCCATTCTTGACTTCAACTTCTGTTGGCTTCTCTATCACATTCCCCAGATGGCGGTTCTGAATCTAATCTACTCTTTCCGACCTCTCACATCTTTTCTCAAGACATACAAGAGGCAGAGCAAAGTTAATACAAAGTTCCTCATTTTCTCTTCTGCGCCCTTCAGAAAGTCTCTGTGCTATTTTATTTATTTTTTCATTCATCTACTCATTCATTCATTCAAAAATGTTTATTGAGCTCCTATTGTGTCCATGACTAGGCACGGAGACTGCAACAGTGACAAGACAGACACAGCTCCTTCGCTATGGATACTTAGAAACCTTTTGAACATTTCTTGGTATGCTTTCATTCTTTCATCCTCTCTCTTCCTTTCAAAGACTAACGGCTCCCCTATTCCTCAGGAACTTGGAAAAATCAGTCTAGCCAAGGGGAAATAAAAACAAAAAACACAGGCTTAAGAGTTAAAATTGATCTGGGCTCAAATCATGGTTCTACCACTTAGTTGTATGACTTCAAGCAAGTTAAGGACCCTCTCCGAGCTTATGTCCTGATCTGCAGTATCTAATTCATAGTGCTGTGGGAAGATGAGCGATAAATACAATACAAAGCTGAGTAAAACACCCGCATTTGGTAGACACTTAATAACGGTGGTCATCATTATCGTCATCACACCATCAATTTTCCCCACTTCACATATATCTTTAAGTTTTCTTTCTCAGTCGTTTCTTCTCCTCTATCTACCATAGGGATGCAGCACACCACACAACGCTACCCAGAAGATCATGGGGCCACACAGGGACTTCTCTTCTCAGTTCCCAGGTAGCCCCTACTGACATTGGAAGAAAGGTGTTCCCTTCCTGAACCATCATCAGAACCACACCTTTCCTCATCTGTTTCTCTCATGGATGTGTTTTTCTGTGTCCCATTCAAAGGATGAGTTGCTGATGACAAATGTATATATACAGGACTGCTGTGGGCCTCAGGACCACAGAGAAAGAAATCTTACTTTAACTGGCTCTCACTGCACTCAGTTATCATGCTTGGCTCTTTTTGGTTGCATTGGGAACAATGATCAGCACAGAAAATATAGTGCTTTTAACTTCTAACTTTCAAGAAAGTATTTTCAATTGTCCTTTTATCTTCCTCTCACACAGACCTGCTCTTACTAACATCACCAGGAGTGAGAGATTTGAGTCCCAGGTGGGTTAAACAACTTGCCCAAGGACAGGCAGGATGGTAGTGGCAGAAAGAATTGCTCCACTCTTTCTGGAGTCTGTTCCCCAGAAGAGAATTCCCTCTTCTACAATCATATCACGTAACAAGGAGTTTGTTGCCCATAGATAAGAGTGTAAAGGGAGAAATGAAGTAAAATAAGAGGGCAAAGAGATTAAAGAGGGTGGAATAAAAATTAGCATTTGAGAGATATGAGGAAAAAGGCTAAATCAGCATTTTTTAGACAAATGGTCTTGGGTTGCTGCACCAGGCTTGGCTGTCTTCCCTACCAGAGTGTTATGATCTGTCTGGAGATTCTTCAAAACATCATTCATTCATTCATCATTGATTGCTTACTTATTGGGTGCCCCTACACTGGTGCTGGGCATAATGATACAAGAAGGAAGTGAGAGTTGACACTTCGAATCGCTCTCTATCATTGGAATTTTGTTATAAATGCAAGGAGCTTCAAGTCAGCCTGCAATGCTTCTCTGTAGAATTGTCACAAATGACCTCATTTTATTGCTGATTCCATCTCCTGGGGACCAAAGTGCATCCTCTGTAGCAGAGTCATAGTCTGCTTCTCAGTTTAATTACCTTTTGTCCTGGAATCCTGGCCCCATCATGGGATTCAACTAGAACTGTGAAGAAATACGCTCTTTTGTAAGATATTCTTATCCAACTTCATTCCAAGAGTTCACATTTTCTCCACTACATTCATGTGAATTGATCAAAGAGATTCTTGAATGAAGAAACAGCCCAGGGGCTGTCTAGAAGGCAGGATTCTTCACCTGGGGGCTCGACTTTTGCAATATACATTAAAACAAGGTCACGGCTGAGATTCAGGTGCTCCTGGAGAGTGAAGTTTGGGGATAACCCTCCCCTTGTACATATATCTGAATCCTTGATTCACATGGGAGCTGAGGAGCCTCCAAGGAAAAAGACTTGAACCATGTACACCCGAGAGGTTTATGCAAACGTGTATGTGTGTGTGTATGTGTGTGCGTGTTCAAAGCATACCAGTAGTTCCAAAGCAGCCAGATTATAGCGAGAATGATGGGAACCACTGAGGGGGAACGTTGAATGAGGGAGGAAGGTCTCTGACCTTGGGAGCTTGGGATGCTAGTGGTTCTAGGAGTCATGAGGAGCCTTGTACTAGAAGGCAGTTCTACTGACACCCAAGCTACAGCTGGACTCTACTTCTAAAAGCAACAATGTAGGGTGGGATTCCAACTTCGTAGACAGACATTAATTTTGGCCACATCACTTTGGCCTTAGGAACAATATTCTAGCTCAGGGGCACCTCTGTAGACCTGTTGGGTGAAAGACTGTGAAATTGGGAAGTGAGTAATAAGCAGGGCTGATCCATGGACACATGTGAGCCCAGCTAGAGAGTTCCAGAAATCACTGAGCAGGGGAACATTGTCTAACCCGTTAAGCCCAGATGCCCTTGCTTTAGGCCTTTCTCTGCTATTGTCGCATCCATGAAAACCTCATAAATCCAGTTCCAAAAGAATTGATGAATAATATTAAGGTCTCTGAATAAGCCTCTATAAACAGCTCTCCTCTTTCCCACCTGGGTCCCGAACAAGCTGAGGAAACAAAGGTAGAGCAAACGGGGATCACCTTTGTTACTGCTGGAGACTGAGCAGAAAACTAGGCTTTAGGTCTGGTGGTCAAGTAGACTGAAACGAGACAGACTTGCCCATAGGCAGGCCCAGGCAAGACATATAATACAGAAAGACGTCGTGCTCTCTTGGAAGGCTCACTCTGAAAAGGAAGAAGCAGAGCTGATCCAACAGGCCCATGGATTCTTCCAAAGTTATGATCAGATTACTGATTCCAGAGCCCCAGGGGTGGAATGAGCAAGAAGGCAAAGAGAGACAAGGCCTGTGTTTAGGGAAATTCTCATTCCAGAAACCAGGAGAGGAGAAAAGGTGCTTCTCCTCTGTATCAATCCGGGTTCTGCTAGGAAAACAAAATCCACACCAGGGTTATTAAATAGAGGGTATTGAACACAGGGAATTAGCTACAAAGGTGTTAGAGTTGCTGAAAGGGTAACCTGGGTAGATAGGAATCCCAGAGGTTAGCAACTGGGAAGCCATTACCCACCCTTAGGGCTGGAGGGACACAGGAAGAAGGACACATGAAGAAGGACACCTGAGCCCAGGCATGGGGGCCACTCAGTAGATCCTGGCATCTTAAGGGACCTATTTGAGCAAGAGCGGGAGCCACACAGGAGTTGCAGGTGCTGCTGGATACGCTCCTGAAGCAAAGGAAAAGGGCAGGAAACATCCTGGCTTCTTTTTTCCCGCAGTCCCGTCTCCACCAGTGCCTCTCACTGGCAAACCTGGTCTGGAACTAGTGGTCAAGAGAGCCTGGGAATCACAACTCAGACAGGCAGGGAATGGGTCTGAGAGCAAATAGGCTAAGAGCCAGCACAACCTTTAACAAGGAAGAGTTTTATTAATGTTTTTGTAAACAGGTTAAAGAGAAATTCACATCACACACCAAAATCTTTCAAAATCTCTCTTCACTATTTCTACAAGTTTTTCTCCTGCAGCAGCTGCCATGTCTCTCTCTATCTTTTCTTCCCCACCTCAGCTCTATCCCTACCCCACTGGCTGTCCTCTTTCCCCCAAGCCTCTCTCTGAATCCCTTCCACAAAAGCCTTGCCCCTAAGCTGGGGAGTTCAGTTTACCCCCTCCTCACCTTATCCATCAAAGATGGCTCTCCTTGGGGCCTCCCACCATGACCGCTCAGGGCTTTGAGATTGGGTAAATAGTATTAATGTAACCAACTTGATCATTGCAGTTTAGTCAAGCCTGAGACAGTCACCCAACTAAGGAGAGAGTAGTCACCTGCTCAAAATAAGGCCATCAGCAGGAGCTCTGTTGCTTACCTTGCCTCTTTCAAATTAGAGCAATTGACCACTTAGTTACCTTGGTCAATGCCTAAGTCAAAATGCAGCCCCTGCGGCCCCCACAGCCCCCGCTGGCCTGCATAGGAGTTTGTTTTGTGTTTAACAGAACTGAAAGGACTTCTGTTTCATTTTCTTGGAACCACAGAATTTAAATAACTGTGGGTTAGCTTACAGGTTCCCCACTGGAGGGTGGTAATCATTGGTATTTCAAGGTAGACGAAAAAAATTAGAATAGTGCCTAGGTCATAATAGGAATTTAAAAACTGTGTGATAAGACACAGATGGATTATATGATTGTGTTAGTTTCCTAGGGCTGCCATAACAAAGTGCCACAGACTAGGTGGCTTAAGCAACAGAAATTTATTTTCTTCCAATTCTGGAGGGTAGAAGTCTGAGATCAGGGTGTCCCAGAGTTGGTTTCTTCTGAGGCCTCTCCCCTTGACGTGTAGATGGTGTCTTCTCCTCGTGTCTTCACACGTTCTTCCCTCTGCATAAATGTGTCCTAATTTCCTCTTATTATAGGTACACTAGTCAGATGGGATTAGGGCCCACCCTAACTACCTCCTTTTAACTTAATTATCTCTTTAAAGATCTTATCTCCAGATAAGGTCACATTCCAAGGTACCAGGGGTTAAGACCTCAACATATGAATTTGGAGGAGAACATAATTCAGCCCACAATCCAAAGTCATACTTCATCTCATGCAATGACCTTATTATCTGAGCTACAGAGAACAACACAAATATTTACATGGTTAACTTTATTGTTGATAGTGGCAGGACCAAGATTAGAATATGGGTTTCCCGGCACCTTATTTTGTGTCTGCTGGCTCTGGTAGACTGTCTTTCCACCATCTTGAGATTACAGCATAGTTGTTAGATGAATCAGGCTATGTAGTCATGTAGGCATGTGTCCAAATCCCAGATCTGCCTCCTATTAACTACTTGAACTGGACTATCTCCTTAACATCTCTTAGTTTAATTTCTGCATCTATATAATGAGATAATAGTAGTGCCTTCCTCGCTAAAGAAAGACGAGGATTCAATGAGACGAGGTATGTTCTCAGGGAGGAACTTTTCCTCTACTCTCTTATGTTCAACTCTAGGGGCCTGCAAATTAAACTAACAAAAGACAGATTAAAAGGAGAAAAGACGTACAATTGTTATTAATATTTACATGTACAGGAGTTCACGGAACAGGAGTGAAACTCAAAGAAACAGTTAGAACCAGGGGCTTATATACCATTTTAACAAAGAAAAGGAGGTTTGGGCTTCATGGAATGATAAATTGTGGGGAAATGACTGAAGAAATATATGGAAGAACTAATGGAAGATAAGGGTTATTTCAGTAGGGTGTGTTTATGCAGGCTTACCTTGGTGCTGGCTCTCCATCTCCGGAGTCTCTCTTCCCTTCCTGGTGGTGGTGGTGGGGGAAACACTTTCACAAAGGAAATTTACGCCCTGCTTTTAGGCAGACAAGGGGGAGAGCAGAGAACTCTTCCTGCCTTTTGTTGATTCTCAGTTGCCTTTGACTCAAAGTAATCCTTATGCCAAAATGGTATATTCTGAGCCCCTTCAACGTAAAGTGCTTGGCACAAGATCTGGTCACAGAGAGTGCTGGATCATCATCTATTACTAGAGTAGAATATGTCCCTCCATTGTAGTACTAGAACCCAGCCATGGCAGCATGGAAAAGGGACAAAGCAGTTTTTTCTTTCCTCCAGTTTTTCTGCCTAGGCTTTCCTACAAGCAAGATTTTCCACACGTCAAACGTATTTGATCCACTCCAAGAGCTCACTCAAGTCTGTCCTCTCCTCTGAATGCCTTTGCCACAGTCCTGGTTCAGATTCATCCTGCGTAGACTGCCCTCTGTCCAGCTCCCCTCTACCCTCCCAGATTGTACACCAGAGAAAATGCAGAATCTTTCCCGGACTTCCCACTGCCTGCAGGGTAAATTTCAAGTGCAAAGCCCATCACCATCTGCTCTGCACCTAACTCTTCAGCCTGAAACCCCTCTCCTCTCTGCTCGCCACTGAACTAATAACTATCACTGACTCAGGGATGCGTTCTTCTGTTTCTGAGCCTTTGAGCTGGGGCATCTCTATCCGAAGCTTCTCTAACCCCCTTATTCACTCAAACTTTGCCTACTTTTGGTACTATTTCTCAGCTGCCCTGCTGCCACCCCCTTCCCATTCTGGCTGACTCAGGTGCCCCTCTGTGCCCCCTTTCGTCTCCTCTATAGAGTTGTAATTGTGCATTTTCTCCTCTGTCTCTGCTTTTAAGTTGTGAGGTCTTTGAAGAAGGGACCACATTTAGTTCTTCTCAGAATCCCAGTGCCCAGCACAGGCATAACAGAGGAGACATTCCTTTAGTGCTTAATGAATGCATGATGTCGTTTAGTCCATCTATGGTGGCACCAGAAACCAACGATAATTTAATAGCCTCGTCTCCGTCTAAATCTCAGGGCTTCTGTAAAGAATAAGTGAGAAGAAGAGGTGACTGGTAGTGATCCTGCAAAAACACAGGAGTGAAAGGAACAGTAGTAACGTAATGAAATAGCCTTTGTAAATCTCCTTGTGGAAGATATATGTTAATGTCCCAAATGTATGAGCATCTGTGTATTTTTGTGGAGGATAGAGAGTGCCTTTTCTAACGCCGAAACGCTTGAAATGGGGTTATTTCCCTTCCAAATGAAAACCAATTAAATAAATTATGCTTTTTTCCCTTGGTGCTTACAAAGTGTGGGAGTTGTCACCAAACATTACTAAATGTTCTAATTTAGTCATAAATGGGCTGAAAGAATGTAGCATAATTACTAAGTCCAAAGTAAGTTGTTCTAAATATTTTATCTTGTTCAGCATATGCTGTTTAAAAAAAACTCTCAAACTATAATTGTCAACATTCAATTCACAAAAAGTAAACAACAGCTGACTATAATGGGATGATAAAGAATTTCTCCATAATTCCCAACATATGGCCGAGAGTATGTCCAGTTTGAAGCTGAAGATGATCACGTTTATCAACCGAGCTATTTTCTTTCTTTGAATTCTTCCTATTGGAAAAACATCCCCGGGAAAACTAGAGGCATTTTCCTAAAGCTAACAAGAGGACATGAACAAAAGTTGTATGATATAGTTAGACCTCAGGCAGGAGGAATTTAGAGCTCACTATGGCAATTGAAAGTGGTGAAGTACAAACACAGTGCATATTTCTGTAAAAGCAGTCATTCTAGTGTGATCACACATGAAATGAACAAGCATATGCCTCATGTAAAATTTCCATTTATCAGTTTCAATTTCTGTGAATAAACTCTGATGGGCCCACCCCATGATGCATCTTGTCATGATTTGGATTTTGTTTTAAATTCATGGACACTTAATCTATTTCTAGGGAAGGGCATTGAGAAGTTGCTGGAAATTTCTTTTTCTTTATCAGATGTTTTGTGTATGTGGGTTTTAGGCCCAAAGGAAATCTTTGTAAACCATTTATCTTCAGAGTGGAGCGCTAGAGGGGAAGTGGCGTGTCCAGGGGCTCGTCTAAGCAGATGAGACTTCAAAGCTGCTCTAGAAGAGAAAGGTGGGGCGCATCTCCAAAGACCAGGCCTTGCTTCTTGAATGAGAGAGCTAAGGAGCAGGACCCCAGCTTGGGGACAAAGAGCTTCGTGAAGAAATGCTGAGGCACAAGACTGGCCCTTTGTTTTCCCATGTAAATGATGACAATCTACCTTAAATCCTTTTTGGAATAAGCAGTGGGGTTGGGGAGCAGGTATTGAATGAGTAAATTAACAAATCACTGAACTAAATGGTTAATTAATAACTGCACCTTGGTAGACGGAAATGAACGAGAGGATTCACTGAGAACGCTCTGAGGAGGAAAGGACACGTTCTGTATGGTCCAATGTAGGCAAAATTCAGCAATTTGGAGGCAAAGGACCACTTTCTGAACTTTAGTTTTTAATAATTAGTATTGTGACTCTGGTTTGCAACTCTAAAACTCTATGAAGCATTACTTATCTCATGCCGCCTGTCTCCTTGGGGCGCTGTTTTTAAAAATGATAGTATTATAATTAGTCAGATTAGTCTCTTTGAGTACAAATAAAGGCTGCCTTTTCACAGAGCTCTTCACCCTGCCAGGCAGTTTATCTGTCCATGCACCATGATGCTTTCTGTGCAGAGACTCTCTGTTGAGCTCAAAAGGCCCTCCAAGGAGGAGAGGTGGGCGCCATAGAGACAGCACAATAAACAGGCACACACGCACTGCTCAGTTATTTAAGGCTACTTGAAGGAACATAAAACAAAAGAATTCTAAGAAAACAAAGGGACTTCAGGGAAAAACTCAGGATGATTTGTCTGAAAAAAAATCTGTAAGTTTCATTTTATAGATTCTTGATGGAAAAGATGGCATTACCATTGCCTGAGACACAGAAAGGAAGAGCAAGGATTCTGGAAAGAAAACGCCCGTAATAATGAGAAGAGAACCTGAGTGACTGAGGTGTTGGATTGATTTCACTTCTATCAGTATCTGTTGAAAGCCTGCAGTGTGTTCAGTGCTGTCCTGGAGAAGTTGAGAAAGATAGGGAGCTGGTGTAAGACCCAGAATTTCTTTAGGCATCCTGGAGTCACATGAAGCCTGCAAAACTTAAGACAGTACAGGATGGATTGCCAAAGGGAACAGAACAGGCCTATTCTCAGAGAAAAGAAGGAAGAATAGGAGCTGACGTATCAGATAGGAGCTATGCTAGCAGGAAGCATAGCATAGCCTGCTACTATGCTAGCAGGAAGACATTCTGGCTTCTCCTCTTAGGAAACACACAATAATTTCTTAAGTGTTTGATGTTGACGGTGATGATGATGGAAGAAAACTGTGTCTTAAAAATGAAATGAGGGGCCAGCCTGGTGGCATAGTGGTCAAGTTTGTGCACTTGGCTTCAGTTGCCTGGAGTTTGCAGGTTCAGATCCTGGGCATGGCCCCACACACCGCTCATCAAGCCATGCTGTGGCAGGCATCCTACATACAAAATAGAGGAGGATGGGCACAGATGTTAGCTCAGGGCTGACTTTCCTCACCAAAAAAAAAAAGAAAAAAAAAGTGAAATGAAGTAAAATCGAAGAAAATGGTATATCTTGGTCCCCACTCCAAGTCATTTATGAGAAATAACTGGATTTCATTTAATGAAGCATTGTAATGACACCAGATTCATGGTATGGATCCTAAAGACAGTATTCTAGTCATTCTCTTTCTTGAACAATTTTGGAAATTTTGATTCTTCCCCTTTAAGATGTTACTTTCCATCCATTATCTTGTCTGATGGTGCTTACCTAAGAACTAAATGTCGAGTTGGGAGATGGTAATTATAGGCCATGTCTTATTCTCCTAGTTTAACTTGACCTTTTTCTTGATGAGGTGTTTTCTCCCCTTGAGTATTGGCATTTTGATGCCACCTAGGCAAGCTATTTTCGATTGTTCGTTGCTGTGGAACTTCTCACCGGAAGGGTTCAATCTGAAAAGTCAGTCTGTCATTTCATTTTTTAAGTTAACAACGTTTTTGCTGATTTAAATGGGTTCTGCCCAACTGTCTAGACAAAGGCACAGAACATATGTGCATCTTACATGGCAGATGACAAGTGTTCCCAGAGAATGTAAATATTTTAGGTTCTAGATTTATCTCTACCTTGTCTGACTTTCCATTACTTGACTGAGAGTCATGGTAATCTGCCTGCAGAAGGTATATTTTTCCTTACTCAAGTTGGGATTTATACTGACTTACTTAACATATATTTGGGGGAACATTTGTGTGAGATAGGAAGAGTGAATTATCTATCAAGTTTTCTTATTGATTTTTCATAAAAGATTATTCCTCATTTTATTGTCTGTAGAGAATTGTTGATGCCATGGTTTGTATTTTTCCAAGGAAGATCTTTAAGTTGGTGAAATAATTCTACTTGCACTTGTCTTTTATGCCTAAAAAATAATTGACAGTGCTTGTGGAATGTCCATGTTTCACATTTCTAATTAGAGTTATTGAGGATGCTCAGTTTTCTGGTCTATGTTTTCTTTTTGTTTGTTTTGTTTTGAGGGAAAGAGGTCAGCAGAGCACAGAAAACCACTTCTCTGAGATTATTAGAAAATATAGAATTTAGCTCCAGAAAGATTTATACAGATCCCTTTTTGAAAATTACAGTCTGTAGGCTTGCAGGAAAAAGAGGTCCAAGTAGGGAAAATAGGTAGATTCATTTCTCAGGAAGAGTATGTTTGGATGCCTCTTGAATTTATGATTTTAGGGTAATTTGGTATCACCTTAATTACAAGACCGCCATATTTGTTTCTACATAGTAATGCTCCAGTTTAGCTCAGCAAGATTTCCAGATGTTTGCTGAGTCCTGCAGGATCTAGAGCAGCTGTTGAGTCATTCATCCACAAATACCTAATGAGCCAGTCTAGGAGCAAGACACTATGGCACGATGCAGAAGACACTTTGAGATTAGTCCTAGTTAGTCCTAGTTAAGATCTAGTTAAGAGAGTTAAGCACTACCCTGCAATGTTTATTATATTGTTCAAATATCCAGCATATATTTGCAAATCCTAAATAAATGAAACTCAAAATAAACTTACTGTGATTCATCGCTCTGTACTGCAATTTCATCACAAGTGATGTTGTGGTCCTCCTATCTTGACAACACATAATAGCAGCTCAATAAATATTTGTTGATGGCAGGCTGACTGGGTGTAGGTATAAAACAAGTAACTCCTCGCCCCACCCCCCACTGCCCTGCACACTTGATTGCATTATAGGTGGCTTCTTACCATTTTCTTCTAATGAACTCTCAGTAGATATCAAATGAAATGGGCCCAAACTCTGACCCCAAATCCATGTTTATAGCTCTGACTGGATTGACTTTCACTCTTTAAGTATGTGAGCACAAAACAGTTAAACAGCAGAACCCAGAGAGACAGGAAGCAAAGTTTAACCACAGCTGCTGCTACTGAAGGGCAATGTGTGAGTTGGCCTTTATTGTGCAAGACAGGAAGTATCCAGAGAGAAGGAAGGGCATGAACTTGAATGAGTGCTAACTCTGTGTCAGGCACCACACCAGCGGCTTACATAAAGCATTCTTGGGTCTCACAGCCATCCTGAGCCATGGGCATTTCTAGGTAGAAAGGACGAGTCTCGGAAGTAGTGAAGTGACTTGCCCAAAGCCTCACAGCTCACACTTGGTGGATCTTGGACTGAAGCTCAGACCAGTGCACTTGGAAGACCAGGCCTTTTCCACTCTGCTCAGCTGTGTCCATCCTACCTTCTCTGGTGAGGGGACACATGCTTGGCAATCTGACCTTTTGGGTTAAGCACTCTCGATTTTAAGAATAAGACTCAGGTCACCTCAAGTAATGAAGAATGTGTTATATCTCTTTAGAAATGAGGAAACGGTGATTTCAGCCCATGGTCAAGTCTCAGAGAATCCAGGGAAAGCAGAACAGCCAAGTTTTAGGAAGGGTAGAATGGTTTCAGAGCCAGACTCAAGGCGACTGGAATGAGAAAGTGATCTAGATGCTGAGACCATTCAGGGAGCTCAGCTGGTGGAGTTTCTGGGTCTTCTGGAAGGCCACTCACCATTAACATGACCCATTTACTCTCTGCAGATTTCCTTCTCTGGGCATCCTGATTCTCTTTCACTGTCAACTGGCTTTCCCACCTTTTACACATGATCTCTTCTTATGGATCTGTGTGTCCATTGATTCTGCTTCTTCTCAACTTCAACTTGCTCATAGTTCCTCATGGCCCTTGCTCTACTTCAGGGCCTCTTTCTTTTGCATATTCTCAACAACTCTCACTGCAAACTGCCCCATTCTCTCAGTGTTTCTTAATTTTAACTCCTGAGAATTAGACTGCTGAAGCCAATTTATCTTTGTTTGGAAAAGCTTTTCATGCCAGACTATCTCATGGGCTGTTAACCAGCTTATAGGTATGACTACCCTTGAGATAGGGATCCACCCGGGTCTAGTCACCCCAGGAGTACACCTAGTTCCTTTAGGAGTTGCTAGGGGCTTGGTAGAAAGGGCGACTGACAGATTGGCAGTGATTGACAATGAAAATTGATCTCCCATCAGTATCAGGTCAGCAGCAGAAGGGGGAGATCACAAAATGGCAGTGGCACAAGATGGTAGCTACAGGGAGCTGGGGGAAGGCAGCACTGGATGAGATGAAAAGACTTTCTATTGGGAATTGAAAGTGCTCAGGGAATGAGCTGCAGACCATGAGTCATCAATAAGATGTATGCTGGGAACAGCTTCTTACGAGGGAATCACCAGAGACTTCCAGGAATACTTCTTTTCTTTCTTCTAACTGTGTTTCATGAAAACGTGTACAACCTCACTGAGAACTGAGATTTTCTCTTATTTCCCTCGTACAGAATCTGAGAATATGTCATTCGTTATGTATGTTCTCTCTCAAACTTATTTTAAAGAATTATTTTAATAATATAAATGATATACAAATGTATTCTCACTGTAAAAAATTCGAACAGTACAGATAAAGCCAAAATCTGCCTTGACTCTGTTTCACAAATCCTACTTCTTCCCCCAGAGGGCATTTTGGGCAGCCCTCCAGACCTGTTTCTATGCATCTAGAGAGTTCCATTTTATTGTTTTGTATGAGTGAATAGACATATTCAGTACTTTGCAATCTAGAACTATTTAAACCCAAGTGTTAGGTGAGATTTTTCACATCTCAGAGATACCTGCAACCAGTTTCTGCTCGTAGATACTGAATACCAACAAAGGCGAAATAATTAAACAGATAATTCAAAGGCCAAAGGAATCATTTGGCCAAAGTATAAAGAGGCACATGGATGACATGGCCCCTTATTCAGGAGCAGACAATCCGTGGCTTGGCTCCTGCCTTCTTTGGTGCTGTGAACTCTGTACACGTTTGCCTGATAAATAGCAGCTGAAGTGACACAGCACAGAGGTCATGGGCAGCTGGTGAAAATGGAAGTTCCCTCACCACAAACAACTATAAATAGTCACACAAGACGATGGGAGGAAAGGCAGGACCTAAACAAACAAATGAAAATTTTATTTGACAGGCCCCCCACCCCCCACAATTGTTGTCATTTCCATTCCAGCCTCATTGCCTAAAACTCTTCAGGGTAGAGCTGACTCCAGAATTTAACCCTGCATGGAATCATCACCAATTTATGATGTAAAACTTCATGAGTTTGGAAAAATTAGAAAAGAAAATTCTGAATTTCAAGATTCTCTTTTCTAAAGTGCAGTTTAATTACTAATTGTGTATAGCAACTTGAATTAGTCTAATTAGGATCATTAGACTTTTTAAATAATTGGCAATCAGGGCATCAATTAGCAGTATTTATATATGAACACATTTATATATGAACACGTGCTTTTAACCTGTGAACACCTATTTGCTTAATCCAAAATCATTCAAGTACTGATTAAACTTAGATCATAAACCACATGAAGGCAAGGATTCTGTTGTTCTGTTCCAACATCCCTCCCTCGCCCCCCACACATACACACGGACACTTATTATGTCTCATCCATGGGCTTGCGACAAATGCATATTGACTGTTGAAACAAGCATGACAAGGCTCTGGAGATACAGGGATGGACAAGACAGACCAAATGCTTGCCTCTGTAGAACTAACATCGGGGTGGCTGGTGGAGAAGAAAATAGCATGTAAACTAATAAATAAAAGTCATTTCAGATAGTAATCAATGAATGAAGAAAATATAACAAGCTAAAGGGGGAGAATGAATGGGGGTGGGAGTATTTTAGTTGGAGCGGGTGTATTCTAGTTAGGGTGGGCTGGGAAGTCCTTTCTTGGGGGCACATTTAAGTTGAAATGTGAATGATGAGAAAGAACCCATCGGGCTAAGATCTTCAGTGCAACTGGAGAAACCAAACAAATCCACATGAATTAATTAGCAAATAATTAGTTGCTGCACCATGGGGTGATGACAGCGAGAGCATTAACAGTCAGAGAGGTGAAAGCTGTATCTGGTGTAGGGGAGGAAAATGTTTTCCTCCACCATCTTAGGGGCTCTGATTGGGTCTGCAAATTAAACCGACAAAGACAGATTAACAGGAGAAAAGCATACAAATGTATTTAGTATAAGTTTTATGTGACAAGGGAGTCTTCGTAAGGAAATGAAGACCCAAAGAAACAGTTAGACCTGAGTATTTTAATGTTAGGTTTGATGAAGAGTGGACAGGTGTGGAGGAATATGATGAGTTAGAGGATGAGGTAATTATAGTAAAACAGGGAAACTTAGCAAGTCCTGTTTGTTAGGATTCTTCTTGGCGTCCCTTCGTCTTCCAAGATAAGCACGCTCCTTTCCCCCAGGTAGATGGTACAGAAGGGCAACTCCCACAGAAGGATCTATGACCAGTTTCAGGGAAGAAGGGTGATGTGGGGAGGAGGTCAGAGTGACTTCCTGCTTCTGCCATTTTCTCAAACTCCTTCAGCTTAAAATATTCAATATGCCAAGGTGCCATATTTTGGAGTGGCATGTCTTGAACCCCAACGCTGGTCTCAGTGTCTGTGTCTGCTCTGGGTAGGATTTAGGGTGAGAGAAGAAGGAAGGGCAGAGGATTAGGCAGAGCAGGACAGAGATGAGGCAATCAAGGGGAGTCAGACATGAAACCGAAGGAAGCACTTCCTGTCCAGGCCACGCCCAGGCACGGCTGGCTCCTGAGAGTGAGCACCTCCTTCCATTTTGTGCAATTCTTGCCTCTCTTACCTCACCCTAGTCGCAGCTCAGAGAAGGGGCATGAATTGACATGGTCAGAAGAGAGCAAGGAGACCCTCCGGACTGAGAAGGAAAAGGCAGTCCTTAACATCCAGGAGCTGGCCTGGTGCTGTCAGCTAGGATTTGATGTTCTCCCATTGAAGGAAAACAGCTTCACAGAACATCAGCATCAGCCCAGGCCACTCTATGATCATGGTGGATCAAGATACAAACAAGGTCCCTCCGTAATCCTGTCTGAACACAGATAAAACATGAACCTTGTCCATGCCACGATACCAAACATCCTCTCTCCCAGCTACTGTGAGGGACAGCTGCTTCTTCACCGATTACGCCTTTAGTCTCCCTCTGGTCTGCCCTCCCAATACCTAACATTTACTAAGATGCCGTTCAGAGAATTATCCATCTTCCCGACAGCATCCAACCTGGAGCAAAGCCCTGCCTCCTTGAATGCTTCCCAAAATTGGCAAACACAAGCGTAAATCCTGTAAGTCCTGTAAGCACTGAGACACCTCCTGGTCCCCCAAGGGGTGTGTTCTCCCTTTGCTGTGAGTAGTAAACCTAGCTCCTGCAGGGGGGTTCCTGGTGTTCTTCCCTGCAGGGCATTGACATAGGTGAGAATGTGTTCCCCTGAGGGGTGGAGAGAAACAAGGTTGAGTGGTAGGACTGGGTCAGTTTATGAGGTTGAACATGTAGGTGGGCTCAGCCTTGAAAGCCAGACTGGGGTCATGGGAAGGAAACCTGCTGTCAGCCATTTAGGAACAAAGACTGGCCCGAATGGAAATTACGGTATTGGAAAGTTGATGCGGCCGTGTGCACAGTTAATGTGTGGGTGGGGTGGGTGGCCTGGGCTGTGGGCTGCTTTTTACAGATGGGAAAACTGAGGTAGCAGCTAAGTGACTTCTCACAATTTGCATATGGACTAAGACAGGGCTTCTGAGGCTTTTGTTTTTAACAGTAGCAGTAGCTCCTCACCAGCCCCCCCTACTCCCACCCTAACCACATGTTCTAGTAGTAGAAAAATGAAACCATTTCTTGTTTTTTTTTTAAAAAGGTCATCTAATAGGCAAATTCCAATGAGAAATTTAATAAATAAAACAATTCACTGTCTACCCTTGAACTTAATTATATTGTCCGTTAAGCCAGCAGAGAAGGGAGCATCTTTGCTAACTGCTCAGTGCTCTGTCTTGTTTTTCCAGAAACACGAACTCCCCTGTCTCTCCCGACTCTCCAAAGCTCACAGCTGTGAGGCGGCTCCGCTGAGAGTGCCCCAGGGCTTCATTCAAACCTGAGTCCTGTCGCATTTCTGCACTTAGCCCTCCACCACAGGCATCGTTGACACCCTGAGAGGTCAGGACGAAAGGGATGGCTGAGAAAACCTGACCCCTGGTGGAAATGCATTCCAGTGAATAGAATTACTCCATATTGGACTTTTCAGCTGGAATTTCTAAAAAGAGGTCTGCTTTCAAAGGAAAATAGATGTACCAGGACTAGGTCACAGAGAAAGGTTTCTCGGCCTTGGAAAAGACAAGGCATGGGCCTGTGTCCCAGGCTCTGAGGGAAAAACTTCTCATTTCCTCTCCCTGTAAGTCTGGGTGGTGCCGACTTTCCCTCCACCCTCCGGTTATGTGTGTGTGTTTCTTTGGCGTTCTAGGCTGTCAGACCCCAGAGGGCAGGACACATCGTTGATTTGTCTCTGTGTGCTCCATCATGCTAGACCAGTGCCTGTTGCAAAGTAGGGTCTTGGTCACTGACTCACAGACTTTGTATCTGAAATGCACTGAAGAAATATTTCAAAAACAGTTGGCTCTTTCTCATGGGAGTTTTGCTAACTGGGAAGGTGATGAAGAGTGATTTCTCAGCAGGGTTTGAAGTTTGAGTGCTTGGAAAAGAGCAGTGTGATTGGAAGAAAGGCACATTTCACTAGGATACACTCTGTTATCTTTGTTTTACATTTAAGTGAAATATTTGGGTCTACATAAAATTTGGATGACACTTTAAGGGCAATTTCCTCAGCACCATTTGGGTTGCTGATTAGAGAATCGAGGCCTCCCGGAGTATTCTGTTTGTGCTACTGATTGGTTAAGGGCTGTTTCCCAACACAGGGTGAGTTCACTTTCCCTTGGAGAATTGAAGAGCAGTATCTTTCAGGCACAGCCAAAGCAAACTCTCTCTTCAAAAAGTCCGATCCCCAGAGCTGTAGCCCATGAGCTCTCTTCCCAACTATGCAGGAGGCAAAAAATGTCAGCTGCACTGTGGAGTGAAGAATTAACCTCCGTCAAAAGAGGTCTCATCATTGTGCTCGGCTGCTGAGAGGTAATCTCTAGTGTCTTTCTTCTCCTGGGGGCAGTGGTTGGTCTAACAATGTGAGTTAGGGTTGGGGTTGCCACTCCAGAAAGTCAACCACGTGACTTAGGGCCCAGGCTTTGGGTTTCTGGAATCAGTGGCCGGGAGACTCAGATCAACCACATGGGCAATCAATCAATCATGCCTGTGTAATGGAGCCCCAATAAAAACCAAACACCAAGGCTCGAGTCAGCTTCCCTGGTTGGCAATACTCTGTGCATATTGTCACACATCAGTGTCACACATTGATGTCACATGCACGTCCTGGATCTCCAGGGAGAAGACACTAGAAGACTGCATTTGGAAACCTCCTGGACTCTGCTTTATGTGTTTCTTCCTCTGGCTGTATCCTTTCCCTGTAATAAACCACAGCTGTGAATACACCAGCTTTTAGTGAGTTCTGTGAGTCTTTTTAGAGAATACCAAACCAGGGAGTGGTTTTGGGAAGCCCTTGCACTTTCAGCTGGTGTCAGAAGTGAGGACAGTCTTGAGGACTGTGCCCTTTAACTTTGTAATTGGCCCTAAACTCCTCACATGCACCCTCCCAGTAAAACCAGACCCCAGGCCCTGGGGATAAGGAACTAGTTTGCTCTTAAGGGAGGATCTATACTGAAGATTGGGAGTACCCCAGATTAGGGTGCTGGTGGTGGGCGATAGGGGACAATGTTCTCCATATCTCCCTGCAAACCTGACAAAGTCTATCAACAGTGGGTTGACCAACTATCTAGAAATACTAACGGAGTATGCTTTGATGGATTTTAAGGCACCTGTACATACAAAGAGCACAGTGTAGAGGAAAGAGCAGTGAACTGGAAAACACCAGACCAAGGTTCTAGCTCAGGCTCAACCTCTAGAAACATCTGTGCATCTGTACAACCCAGGCTCCCGGGCTTTAGTTTTCCCATCTGTAAATTGGGAATGATAGTCCCTGGCCTGATCCCTTCAAAAAGTTATTGGAAGGAACAAATGGAATAATGAGTATGAAAAAGTTTAGAAACCCATGACATGATATTTGTAGAAATGGACAATATTGATATGATTCTACTCCTGGCCGTTTTATAGATGAGACTCAGAGGGCGGATGTGACAAATATTGCAAGTTAGTAGAACTGGGAATCCATGTCTTCTAACTTGCATGCTGGTGAATTTTTAATAAAACTTAGTTGTTCGAGAGCATTCTCTTGTCCAGAGGGCAGGCTTTTAATAACCTCAGCTGTTTAGTGTAAGCAGGGTATTGTCTCTGAATACAAAACAGCTGTCAGGAATACCACCTGCCAGTGGAACCCTCCAACCACACAGACTGGAAATTAGTCTCAAGTTAAGCGTATGATTTAACAGTTTATTATTTATCAGATTAGAAGCTCCAGAATAGGTGAGGTAGAGTAGCTGGAGGCTACTAAACAGATGTGAGACCCAAGAAAACAACAGCAGAGGCAGCAGCTTCAATTAGGGGCCAAACAACCCGAGATAATTGATTAGCATTGCTACTCTCCATAATCATGTGCCTGAGTCATCAAAAGAGGTTTTCCATGATGTGCAGTTTGCCCTGAGAGAAGGCAAAGGAAGAAAATAAAAGATGTAATTATTGAAAAGATAGAGATATGGATATTGTTTTGTGTAGATAACATAATTGCATACAGAGAAAACTTCAGGGAATCCATTGAAAAACTATTAAAATGATAATTAATCTCAGTTTCCTCATGGTTGTTGTGAAGATTGGCGCTTGCACATTGCCTGGTACATACTAGGTCCTTGATAAGTGGTAGAGAGGAAATACAAGCTGCATACCCAAAAGTCCAGAGCTTTCCACAACATACCAATTAGAAACTATAATGGAAAAAAAGTATTACATTTGTAGTCCCAAATCCAAAATCCCAAGGAAGAAAAAGAAATGTGTGGCACCTATATGAGGAAAATTATAAAATTGCAGAGAGAAAAATTATTTGAATAAGTGAAAAATATGTGAAGATACAGAATGGCAAAACAGGATATTATAGAGATGTCACTTGTCTCCAAATTAACTTACATACTCAGAGTAATTCCAGGCAAAATCTGTACCTTACAGTTTTTGAAACTTGGCAAAATATCTTAAAATTTCATGTGAAATCATAACAAGCAAGGATACTGAAGAATATCTGTGGAAGGGAAGAGAGAGTGGGGATGGTCCTAACATACAGAGTATATGAAAGAGTGCAGGGGGGGAAGAACTTCCATCTACCCTCTTAGGTTCTGTGTCTGGGCCTGAGAATTAAACTGACACAGAACCGATTAACAGGAGAAAACCATACAAATTTTATTTACTATTTTTATGTACACATTAGAGTCCTCATAAGGAAAATGAAGACCCGAATAAGCAGTTAGGACAGAGAGCTTATGTACTTTTTAACGAAGAAAAGAGAAGTTTGTGAAGAAGTGACAAGATAAAGAGGTTTGGGTTAGGAAAACAGTGGAAAAGTGACTAGGAAATAGATGGGGAAAACTAATGGAAGAAAAAGGTTATTTTAGTAGGTTTGTTTGTGCAGGTCCATTTCGGTGTTGACTTCCTGTCTCCCATGACAAGGATGTTCTTCTCTTCCTGGTGCAGCAAGGGCACCTTTCTCTTGGCAAATTTTATGACCTGCTTTTAGGTAGAAAGATGGAGGTCAGAGAGCCCCTCCTGCATCTGCTGTTTTTCAAGTGCCTTCAGCTCAAAATAATCAATGTGCCAAAATGATATATTTTGGGGTGGCGTGTTCTGAATCCCTTCAACAGCTACAATAATTAAATCTATATGGGACTAGCGCATGCCTAGTCAGATAGATGGAGCAGACAACTCAGAAACAAATCACACAATTTATTTTATGAAAAATGCGCCATCACACATCAACGTGTGATGAGGAAATCTTACTCTATAAGTCATTCTGGGGCAAACAGTCAATTATTTGGGGAAAATCTATTTAGATTCTTACCTTATATTCTTCACCAAATAAATTCTACGCAAATTAATCTAACTCAATTTATGGATTATCTTGCTGCTTCATTCACTGAGAAAACTAAAGCCTTTTTCAGACACCCACAACCTCCTTGGCTCACCAATCAGCATCTCTGTGCTTATGCTCTGCTTTTCCTCTTATTATTTTAGACAGACTGTCCTTGCTCCTATGTAAGGCTGATTCCTTCCCTTGGGTGCTGGAGCAGCTCTGTCCAATAAAAATATAATGCAAATCACATATGGAATTAAAAAGGTAAAAAGCAATAGGTCAAATGAATTTGAATCATACCTTTTAGTTAACTCAATATAATCAAAATATTATTTCAACATGTAATCAACGTAAAAATCACTCATAAGATATGTTACATTTGTTTGCTTATACTAAATCGGTGAAATCTGGTGTGTATTTTGTGCATACAGCACATCTCAATTGGGACTCACCATGTTTCAAGTGCTCAGTAGCCACGTGTGGTTCCTTGTAGTCCCAGATCTCATCCCTTCTCCCCTCCGCAAGGGCATCACCCTTCCCGGAATCTCCTATAAGGATCCATTTTCACCTCTCTACTGGATCACTTTCTTTTTCATATAAATATGCTGTTATTTTTCTCATTTTAAAATACCCCTCTTTTGACCTTACTTATTCCTCCAGAAACCCTATTTTGACTGCTCTCTTTTATATTTTTATTTTTTTGGTGAGGAAAAGTGGGCCTGAGCTAACATCTGTCCCAATCTTCCTCTGTTTTTCATGTGGGATGCCACCACAGCAAGGCTCGGTGAGTGGTGTGTATGTCCACGCCCGGGATCTGAACCCTCAAACCCCAGACCACTGAAGCAGAGCACACCAAACTTCACTACGGTGCCACCGGGCCAGCCCCTTGACTGCTCTTTTTTAAAGAAAAATGACACTGTTTCGCTGCTTGTCTTGTCTACAGTCATCGTTTACAGGTCCTTTTCTGACATCCTCCCCGGAATCCACTCCAAATCTGGCTTTCTCTCCCAGCACTCCAACAAAACGCTCTTTGTGAAATTTGCCAAATGACTATCGTATTAATCAATTCAATACTAAATTCTTATTTTTCATCCTGCTTGATTTAGCTGATCACTCCCCATCTAAAAAGACTCGTCATTTGACTTTTGGGCTGTCACCCTCCTACCTCGTCTCCTACCTCACTGGTTGCTCTCTTTAACTGGTTCCTCCTCATCTTCGCAGACTCAATGTTGAGGCCCCAGGGCTCAGTACTTGATGTTCTTCTCTTGCCTCTGTGTATCAATTTTCTTGAAATTTAGTCTCATGGCTCTAAATACTATCTATATGATTCCAACGCACAAATTCGTATCTCCAGTCCAGAACTTTTCCCTAAACTTCACTCTCGTATTTTCAGTTGCCTACTTATATTAGTCTCTTAGGGCCACCACAACAAATTACCACAAACTGGGGGGCATAAAACAGACATTTATTCTCTCACAGTTCAGAGGGCCGGAAGTCTGAAATCAAAGTGTCTGCAGGGTTGATTCCTTCTAGAGGCATTGAGGGAGAAGCTGTCCCATGTCTCTCCCATAGCTTCTGGTGGATACAGGCAATCCTTGGTATGACTTAGTTTGTAGACACATCACTGCTCCAATCTCTGCCTTTGTTCTCACGTTATGTTCTCCCTTGTGTGTCTCTGTGTGTTCACATGGCCTTCTTATAAGGACCCCAGTCATTGGCTATAAAGCCATCCTAATCCAATATGACCTCATCTTAATTTAAACAATTATATTTGCAAAGATCCTATTTCCAAATAAGGTCACATTCTGAGGTTCTGAGTGGACATGATTTGGGAGGGACACTATTCAACCCATTATGCTACTCAAAATTGTCATTTAATGTCAATCTAACGGGCATCTAATTTAATACATCAAAAACTGAACTAATCTTGTCCATCCTTCCTCTATCCGTATTCTGCTTCATCTCAGTTGGTAACAACTCCATCCTTCCATTGAAAATCTTACCTTCAGCATATATCCAAGATCTGACCTCTTGTTACCACTTTTCACTGCTACATTGTGGTTCAAGCCACCATCACATCTCACCAGGATTATTGTAATAACCTCTTAACAGGTCACTCTGCTTCTACCCTTGTCTCCCTACATTATATTTTCAACAAAGCAGCCAGAGTGATCCTATCAAAATCTAAGTTAGACCACAAACATTCCAATGGACCCCATTTTATTCAGAGTAAATATCAGAGTCCTTACAATGTCACACAAGATCCCCCCTACCTCTCTGAAGGTATCTCTGATTTCTCTCCCACTTCCTCACTCTGCTCAAGCCATAGTGAACCTCATGCTGTTCCTTGAACACACTAGGCCTCCTCTGGCCTCAGAGCCTTTGCACATGCTGTTCCCTTCACCTCGAATATTCCTCCCCCAAATATCTACATGGCTTACTCACTCACCTTCTTTAAGCATCTTCTTCAAATGGCATCGCTTCATGTGAATTTTCCTCTCATCACCTTGTTTATAACCGCACCAAGCCCCCACCTCCCAGCCTTGTCTTGGCACTATTGATCTCCAGAATCTCCAGAATCCTGCTCTAGTTTTTTTCTCACGGGCCTTATTACCTTCTAATATATCACATAATATACTCATTACTTATGTTTGTCGTCTCCTTCCTCTACAAGTAAGCTCCGTGGGGGTAGGAAATATTGCCTGTTTTGTTTTCTGATATCTACCTAGAAGAATGTCTAACATATTAGATGCTCGATATTTATTAATATCATGAATGATATTAATCAGATGAATGAGAATTGGATGGGGAACTACTTTCTAGACATAGAAAAGATAAAAAGGAATCACAAAGAAGGGAATTCTACATTTCACTATGCAGAAATTTAAAACTTTATCATGTATAACAAAACACAAGAATGGGCTGCTATATCATATATTTTAGAAAACCCCCAGATCTCTGCTAAAGTAAGACCTTTTTATTTTTTTATTTTATTTCATTTTTTTTTGTGAAGGAGATCAGCCCTGAGCTAACATCCATGCTAATCCTCCTCTTTTTGCTGAGGAAGACCAGCTCTGAGCTAACATCTATTGCCAATCCTCCTCCTTTTTTTTTCCCCCCAAAGCCCCAATAGATAGTTGTATGTCCTAGTTGCACATCCTTCTAGTTGCTGTATGTGGGACGCAGCCTCAGCATGGCCGGAGAAGCGGTGCATCAGTGAGCGCCCGGGATCTGAACCCGGGCCTCCAGTAGCGGAAGCTCGAGCACTTAACCGCTAAGCCGGCCCATAAAGTAAGACCTTTTTAACTTTAAGTGTAAATGAGTGCTCCTAATAAAAATTGAAGTTTTAAATCGTTTTTTCCAAGTCTGGAAAAAGAAGAGGTTATTACATACACACTTTTGCTAAAGGTTGCCTACATAGGTTTATATTTTCTCCAGAGTACTGATGTAAATTAGGATTTAGTTATGGGACTCTACTTACTCTCAATTTTCTATCCATGCTTGTTTTTCAAAATTCCGATTAGCCCCTTGATCCAAATTTTTATTTTAAGCACCATTTTAAGCAAGTAAAACCTAAAAAATTAGGAAAGACATTTTGAGCCATCAATAGAATTTAAAATAAGTTTTTAAAAAAACGCACATGGAATTATCTTAATGATATTAAATGGCTTTGCTATAAATAATCTCCCAAGGAACTTATATAAAAAGCTTTTAGGTAATTAAGGCCAATTTTTGACACTTTTTCAATCAGAGGGGTTTGGATTGAAGTTGAGAACAGACTAAGGAGATTGATGGCTGATGCTCCTGTGTTCTCCCTGTGCTCTGAAGCCCACCCAGAACTGGAAGGACAGCTTTCTAGCCCACCCCTCGCTGTGCACACGAGAAAACCAAGACTCAGGAGTTAAGCAAGTTCCATGCTGAGTAGTTAAAACCATGATTTTGATTATAATAAAAGCTCCTGAGGGCAATTCTTTATTTCAATTATTTATTCTTAGTGTTAATATTAAAAATACAGGAAATAATGAGGAGTAAGGTGCCAAATTATTCTTCCTAAAAAAGCTAACATTTAAAATTTTTTTTAATACTCATTTTTTCTATAACATTTTATTGAGAAATACAGTGCAAATACAGGAAAGTGCGTAAAACAAGTATATAACTTAACAAATTGTTGTAACATGAACACCCATGAAACCACCATTAGGCCAGAAATAGACTATTGCCAGCACCCAGAAGACCCCTGTGTGCCCCTTCTCAATTACAGTTGCCTCTCTTCCTTCCTTCCCAGCGGTACCCACTATCCTGGCTTGAATAATAATCAATTCCTTGCTTTGCTTTAGAGTTTCACCACCTAAATATGCATCCCTAAAATTTATACTCGTCTTGTTACCGAACTTAGAAAAACATTCAGTCTTTCCCCATTAAGTATGATGTTAGCTGTGGGTTCTTGTAGATACCCTTTATCAGGTTGAAGAAGTTTCCTTCTATTCCTAGTTTGCCAAAAGTTTTTATCGTGAATGGATGTCAAATTTTGTCAAATGCTTTCTCTATATCAATTCATATGACCATGTGGTTTTTCTTCTATAGACTGTTAATATGGTGAATTACACTGATTGATTTTGAATATTGAACCAGCTTTGCATTACTGAGATAAACCCCACTTGAGCATGGTGTATTATTCTTTTTATATACTGCTGGATTTAATTTGCTAATATTTTTTGAGAATTTTTGCATCTATATTCATAGGGGATGCTGGTCTGTAGTTTTCTTTTGTTGTGCTATCATTGTCTGATTTTGGTATCCGTGGAATGCTGGCTTCATAAAATGAGTTAAGAAATGTTTCCTCCTTTTTTACTTGCTAAAAAAGATTATGTAGAAGGGTGTTATTTCTTCTTTAAATGTTTGGTAAAAATCTCTAGTGAGACCATCTAGGCCTTGAGACTTATTTTCCAGAAGTTTTTAAACTATGAATTCAATTTCTTGAATTCTTGAATTCATTTCTTGAATTTGCAGCATGCTGAACTTAACCACTAGGCCAGAGAGCCAGCCCCTAAACTTCATTTTTTAAAGAACTCAGTCTATTATATTTACCCAGATATTTAACATTTATCTTGCTCTTTTTTCAGTCCTGATGTTCCATTTTCTTTCAGGTATCAGTCTGCTAGCAACAAATTCTCTTAGTTTTCCTTCATCTGAGAATGTCTTTATTTCACCTTCATTTCTATAGTATATTTTCCCTGCATATAGAATTCTATGTTCCTTTTTTTTTTTTTTTAGCATTTTTAAAATGTTATGCCACTTCCTTTGGGCCTCCATGGTCTCTGATGAGAAACTCACAGTCATTCAAATTATTATTCCTCCATAAGTAATGCATCATTTTTCTCTGTCCACTGTCAGCATTTTTTTCACTGTCTTTAGTTTTCAGCAGTTTCATTACCAAGTGTCTGAGCATAGATTTCTTTGGATTTATCCTTTTTGAAATTCACTGAGCTTCTTGAATCTGTATGTTTATGTCATTTGCTAAATTTGGAAAGTTTTCAGCCATGATTTCTGCAAATAGTTTTTCCGCATCATACTCTTTCTCCTCTCCTTCTGAGACTCTGATGACATAAATGTTAGACCTTTTGGTATTCCTTCTGAGGACAGTGAGATCCCTGGGGCTCTGTTTTGTTTTTTCTCTGTTGTTTAGATAGATAATTTCTATTAATCTATCTTCAATTTCACTGACTCTTTCCTCTGTTGTCTACATTCCATTATTAGGTCCATCCAGTGAGATTTTCTTTTCTGGTTATCATATTTTTCAGTTCTAAAATTTCCATTTGATATTTCTTCTTCTTCATCGTCTTTTTTTGTTTTTTGGTGAGGAAGATCAGCCCTGAGATAATATCTGTTGCCCATCTTTCTCTTTTTGCTTGAGGAAGATTGTCGCTGAGCTAACATCCATGCCAGTCTTTCTCTATTTTGTACGTGGGATGCTGCCACAGCATGGCTTGATGAGCGGTGTGCAGGTCCACGCTTGGGACCCAAACCTGCGAACCCCGGGCTGCCAAAGTGGAGCACACAAACTTAACCACTACACCACGGGGCTGGCCCCCGTTTGATTCTTCTTTATATCTTTTATTTCTTTGGGGGGAGATTTTCCATTTCATTTATTTCAAAAATATTTGCCTTTATTGCTTGGAGCATTTTTAAATATATGCTTTAAAGACTTTTTCAGATAATTTCAACATCTGGGCCATCTTGCCTTCAATGTCTATTTATCGTTTTTTCTCATGTGAGTTGAGATTTTTCTGGTTCTTCACATGCTAAGTTTGGATTGCATACTGGACATTTTAAATATTATGCTATGAGACTCTGGGTCTTTTCTAAATCCTATGGATAATTTTAATATTTTTATTTTAGCAGACAATTGACCCAAATAGTTAAGGTTGCAAGTTCTGTTGGTTGTGGCTTCATGATCAGTTTTCCCTTCAAAGCCTTTGCTGTGCTGTTAAGATACACCCTGTGGATGTGCCATGTGGTAGCCAGTCTGGGACCTGGGTAAAGGTCTCCCCTTAGTTCAGTTTTCAAAGTCTTTTGTATGGTGCTTAGGATTGGATCCATGTTCAGGGGTAAGCCTAGGAGTTCATAAAGAATTTTTATGGGTTTATGTTCCAAAACTCCTCTTTTTGCAACTTCCCTAGTACTTTTAAGTTCCTTGGGCTTCCCCATTTTCATCCTTAGGCCAGAAACCCAGGGCTTTAGTTGTGCTGTTCGTCCACGCATATCCCGTTACTGCACCTGCATTTGGTAGAGATGAGAGTGGAGTGGAAGGGCAGAGAAAAGGACAAAAACAACAGCGGTTTATTCTCCCCTTCTTGAGACCTCAGCTTCTTCAATTAAAGAGAAAAATTCCTTCCTCGTCAGTGTTTAGGATCCTGTCCTTGTTGCTGCCACAGGATTACTGGGGGACAAGGGAGCAAGAAAATGAAGAAAAAAGAAAAAAACCCAGAGTGTTTCCACATTCTCTCTGAGCAATGGAAATCCCTATGCTTGCTCTTCAAGTGGAGCTAGAAGGCTTCTAGAGCTCTCTCTGTTTGTGCTCTCCAGGTTCAGGCTTACTTGAGTTCAAGAGATACAGAGTTAAAACAGCAAAATGACTACCCGTTTGATGGCACTTTGAATCCTGGTAGTCTTTCCTCATCCTCTTATCACTGTCTGCTTTTCAGAGTCATCAGCAAGCCGCACCATACAGTCTGTCCAGGTTCCATAGTTACATTTAGTGGAGACCCAGAATGGAGTATGCTTATTTCACCTTATCCAGAACCAGAACGAAACGTTTTAATTTAAAAAGTACAAAATTAGAGAATTCACTTAATCAAAAAATGGATAAGAAAGAGTGTTGGCAATTCACCACCCTGATAGAACTACTGTGCGCATTTGACAAATACAACCTTCCAGATAGTTTCTATACAAACATGTTAGTTTTAATATATAAAAATGGAATTGGTGTAGATTAGTGGTAAAAGCATGAATCCTGCCTAGTTTGAATTTTATTTCTACCATTTATAACTTGTGTGATCTTGAATAACTACTAAATTTCTTATTATAAGATAATCAGAAGTAAACATCTGTAAAATAGGAAAGATAATACCTGTCTACCTCACAGGTTGTGAGGGTTAAATTAGTTAATATCTGTAAAGCACTCAGAATACTGCTTAACACATAAAAAGTGCTATGTAAGTGTGCATACCATTATGTGTGTTCTCTTTTTATCAAAAAAATAATCACCTCCTAACTCAATTCAACGAAGACACGTTGAGTATCTGCTATGTTGCTGTTATTATAAAACCACAGGCACTTGACTAACGCTAATAGTAATTTATGGTCATGGAAACAATGATGTACTGGCCTATGATTATCAGTTCAGATCTCCACCTTGGCAGGATTCTAACAGGCAAAGACTTGGAAAGAAAGTCAGAATCCTCCCTTACGCCCAGCTGCATTCTCTGTTAGTGAATCCTATGCCCAGGAAAAGACCTCTCTAAGTAGTTGGGTTGGAGGAAGCTCAGAACCTGGAAGTCATGTACAATCCTCTAGTTCTGGATCATAGAAGCTGGTGTGGAGGTGTGACTGTCCTTGAGGAACACAGAGCAGGCAGCTGTGCAGCTCACTTTCCCAATTGTCTTTCAAAAAAGTCTATTTTTCTCCCCTTTTGGCCAGAGGATAACAATGTTGATGGGGTCCAGAACATGCTACCCCAAAGTATGGCACCTTGGCATATTGAACATTTTAAGCTGAAGGAATTGAGAGAGAGCAGGTGCAGGAAAGTCCCTCTGACCTCCCCCTTCTCCCCTGAGGACCCTCTTGTGAGAGATGCCCTCCCTATACCTGGAGGAAAGGAGCATCCTCATCTCAGAAGACGGGGGATCTGAACAAATGGGTCTTGCTAATTTTCCCCCGGTTTACTACTCTAAGCTCATACACTTTTGTTCTATCAGATCTTTTACATGACTTTCTACTGTTCATTAAACCTACTACAAGAACACTCAAGCTTAACCTTTTCTTCAGGTCTTCACTTCCTTCTGAAGGCTCCTGTGTCATGTAGCAGGTTAATTTTCAGGCCCAGCCAGGGATCCCAAGGGAGCTGAGGGAAAGTTTTTCCTCCCCTAAAATGTTACAAACGAATTCTAATTGTAGTTTTTGAAAAATTGTTCAGTGCAAGGCCATTTGGATTGGTGAGTTTCTATCTTATGAGCTTTACAGGCTCCTGAGGGCAATTCCTATTCCGGACCGTGTAGTAATTGGTGTTCAGATCAATGAAGCAAAGTCAATAAGAAAATGCTAAGAATAAGGAAAATTGTGCAATATGGCCATCTAAAATGTTGTATATATGCATGTGTATATATACATTATAATAAATAATAGATATAATAAAAAATACATTTTAAAAATATATTTTTAAAATTCTGATGTTTAAGGGTTTGGTTTTAGTTTGGTTTAAGGGTTAAATTTTACTTATATGGCATCAACTCTTTATTTACTCATGGTTCCAGAGAAGGTTCTACTGTACTGAGAATAATTATTTCTATTGGTAATATGAAAAGAAGTGTTTGTTTTAAAAGTATTAATGCTATCGTTTAAATTTTATGATATGTGTTTTTCTTAAATAGTAATTCATGTTACCCTGGATCTTAATATATTAAGAAATTTTAAACCGAGTGTATGCTGAAATGCTCTATATTGAATAAGCTCCTGCTTTGTTTTTTTAAATAGTTCACATAGATGAGGCATTATAGCACATATGTTAGGTAAATCCTAGGAAACTAAGGATGATTCTTAAAGTTGACTATTTTCTCTTATTCTTATGCATTTTCCCTCTGATAAACCTTTTTTAGTAATTTCTCCCCAATAATCATACAAATGGCTAGCATTTATTGAACATCTACCATATCCCCAGCACTGTGCTGGGCTTGCATACACTTTCTCATTTAATCTTCACCACAGTCTTACCAATTAGGCTTTCTGGTTGTCGCCTCTTACCAAATAAGAAAATAGAAAGTTAGAAATGTTAAGTGGATTGCCCCAGATCTCACAAGTCACTGGCACACAAGGTTTCAAACCCAGGTCTGTTGGAAGCCAAGACCCCTGGTAAATTACTGACTCTGATACAGGAATGAATAGTCCATGGAAATGGAAGGGAGATGTTGCTCAATTTCTCCTGAGACAGCTTCTTACTCCTACATTTACTCCTTCTGTCCTCATCTTCCCTACTTGATTTATATAAGGGAGTATTTCTCCAGACAAAGAACACTTGCTTCTGACCTATGAAAGAGAAAAAGAATGGAAAGACAGCTCATGTTTTCCTTTGGGTTAGCAGATATTTTCCAACGACTTTTATCAGTAGTTTCAACAAATGATGTCATGGTAGTCTGGTCTGGTATGTGGCAAACACTCGGGTATGTCCATCTGACACGACCTCTGGGAGAACAACATCTCCATTGCTACTCTCTGAAGTGATTCCTCTACTGTGTGGGTGCGGGAGTCGTGCAAAACTGGGGTATCTTTGACACTGTCATTTTACAGATGTACTGTATTTTCCATCTACTCATCTTAGATGTGGAAATAACGATCTTGAGCTTCATTTCCCCCCTTTGTTAGAGCTGAACCCTGTAATTTCGCTCGGCAGATTTGCAAATGAAGGTTATCTTATACTGTTTAGCTTGGTTAAACGTTATCACCGTGGGTGGTTAGGCACCTCCTGTCATGCTGATGAGAAGCACGTCTGGCTGACTGTGTTCTGACTGTGTCCTGAAGGAGAGACTGTGTGGGGAAAGGCCTTGGAAATCAAGGCCATGGAGCAGTTAGGGAAGAGGGCGCAGGGTCCAGAGCACTCAGCGGAGAATGTCTCCACTTCCCTGGTTCCTGAGCACTTAAACACCAACTTCCCCTAATAGCAACAGCAGCGAGGGTGGTCCTTTTCATGGTGTTTTACAGATTACAAAGCACTTTCACAAATATAGCCTATTTAATTTAATAAGCACAATAGCCCTGCAAGATAGGTTATATTATCCACGTTTTCTACGCTGGGAAACTGAGTTCTATTAACTGGGAAATATTTGAGTCAAGCAAGGTTTTTGGAAATCGTGTGTAATTTCACCAGTGTAATGTCACCTGGTGTGAAGGGTTGTGATGGAAACAGGTACTACCTGCCTCACACCTTCCTGGGTTCTTTCCCCCGCCCCGACTCGATGCTTCTCTGACCTCAACAGCTTTCACATCCCTCTCACTCCTGCTTCAGTCACCTGGTTTCTTGCTATTCCTTGAACACACCAGCCGCATTTCTGCCTTGGAACTTTTGTGCTGCCTGCTGGAATCCTCCTCCCCAGCCAGTGGTATGGCTCATTCCCTCACTACACCCTCCCCACCCCCGTCTCTGCTCGAATATTACCTCTTCAGAGAGACCTTCCGTAGGAACCCTACGTGTCATAGCATCTTCATTACTCCCTATCTCCTTTATCCCAGTGCACCAAGGATGGGGCGGAGCAGGCCCCAAGCACAGACCAATGATAATAAAACTGACTAAAAACTCAGTCTGCTTTTTTTTTTATCACCTTGCACCAGGAATTCTAAACAATGTCAACCATGGAATACTCTGGCCGGAAAAAACAAAAACAAAGCTTTTGTTGATCTAAGTTCTAAACAATCGCAGAGATTACTTTTGAGTTTAAAAAATCCATACGTACACTTTAAATTACCACATTATTTTTACTTATCCTGTAACAAACATGGTGTTCTGCTTGAACATGGAATTATACTTGGAAGTTAATTCGGAAAACTTGAAGCTACAGAGTCCTCCCCTGCCGAAAGTGCACAGGACTATACACGTTTGTTTATAAGTATGTAATAGTTTAGAGTCATTTGAGCTTGCTTTGGGTGCAGTTGGAAATCCCCACCCTGTGGTATGACATATTCCTGTGTAAATATCCACTATGGGCAAAGACAAATGGACAAATTTAGCTAGACTTTGTACTGAACATGAATATGCAAAAAAGATCCATTTTTGATGAAGCCATTGACAAATTTACAGAAGTTAAGGCTTAAAAACAGAAACCATAATGTTATTCATTCCTGTGATAGACCAATATTTTCTCTTTTTCAAAAAAACACATCAATATATTTTAAAAATTTAATTCATTTTTCCTTTTTCATCTTTTAGTTCCTTATTTTTATTTACTTTATTTTTTATTAATTTTTTTTAACTGGCATAATTATCAATATGAAGTTCAACAAAGCAAAATTTCACTGTCTGCTTTTCTTTTCTGGCCATTAGTGACATGTGTTTTGTATTAGTTATCTATTGCTACATAACACTGTTACCACAAACTTAGGGGCCTAAAGGAACGCACATTTATTATTGTCACCGACTAGGTGCCTCAAGAAACTCAAAGGCCCCTTCGGAAGCAATTAACTGTTTTTCCAAGTTGTTTCTTTTCCTTTTGTATCTTAAGGAGATGTAACCACCAGCCGCCCTGAAACTGACCAAGCCTCACTGCAAGAGCTATGCCCATGACCTTTGCCTTATTTTTAATGCAAAGATCTCTCCAGGAGGAGCTTAGCCCTCATTATGTGGATGCCTGTTCTCCAACTGAGCCTGTGCAAGCGAATACCCGCCTCTGCCTTTTGAATATTCATTCCTCAACCAAAATAAAAGTTCTTGCTTCCCTTTGTTTGCAGACGCCATGACTTGGAAATGATTCCTCATGGCCTCCTATTTGCTGCAAATACACTTTACTTTGTGAGACAACTTCTGCTGGTGTAGAGTCTTATTTAACTCACCAGGAGGCGAGCCCACTTGCTTTGGTAGCATCATCTCAGGGTGTCTGTGGGTCAGGGATGCAGGCACGGCTGGGCTGGGCCCTCTGCTTCAGGGTCTCACAGGCTGCAGTCAAGGTGTCAGCAGCAGTTAAACTGGAAGAGGATCCAAGCTCACATGATTGTTGACAGGATTCAGTTCTTCATGGGATGTTAGGCAGAAGGCCTCAGTCTCCTGCTGGATGTCCATCAGAGGCTGCCCTCAACTCCTTGCCATGTGGGCCTCTCCAATGTGGCCCTTGCTTCCTCAAAGCCAGCAAGAGAGAGAGCCTCCGAGCAAGACGGGTTCCAGTCTCATGTAGCATAATCCCATCCCATCACCTTTGCCTTATTCTGTTGGTGCAGCACGTCACAGGCCCTGCCCCCTCAAGAGGAAGGGGTTCCACGAGGCATGAAAGCAGAAGGTGGGCATCATGGGGGCCCCCTTAGAGTGTGTCTGCCACATGTTTCATTTCACAATTATTGAATATAACTTTTCACACAATAATAATTTATTTTATTTTGTTGTAATTTATTTTATTATTTTATTTATATTAAAATATAAATAATTTTGCCATATAAAGGGGAGGATATTCTGCTTGGAATGTCAAATGCTCTAAGTACACCATTTTCTTTTACCCTGCTTGATCTTCTTAGCACTTACCTGATTTATTGTATATTTCCATTGTTTTACATAATGTTTAATATTATTTGTATATTTTATAATATATAACAAATAATGAATATATATTTACTTAATATATTTTCATATTTTATATTTTATATTATTTTATCTTTATTGTATATTACATATACATTTATGTGCTCATTGTCATCTCCCTTTTATAACCTGCTTGAGAGGAGAACCTTTTCTGTTGTGTTCGCTGAATTCAGCCTTGGGAGCACTGGATGGTATGCAGTAGGGACTCAATAGATATGTGATGGATAAATACGTGTAATGTTCAGAAACATTAATTTAGGAAAATGGATAGGAACTTCCTCAGGTGTTTCTCAATCTCATAGGTTGAGATTAATTAATTAATTTTATCATTGTGGTTTATATGTACCTGTTTAAAATAGAAATAACAGTATAGGCTTTGATGAAGAAGCACAGTCCTTCCTACACCTCCCCTGCTCCCCAGAAGCAACCGCCCTCCAGCCTTTAGTTCTTCCCTTAGCTTTTACGTCCTCATTTCTAAGTAATTTGTTCGTATTTCTAATGCTGCCCTTCATCAGTGTAATGCTAAACTAGCTGAGTGAGAAGTGAGATTTTGGTCCGCGACCCAAGATTTTCTGTTCCCGTAATACCGAATGACCGTTCAGGTAACAGGTCTGTCTTTCAGCTCTTCTGCTTTCGGAACTTCGAACTTATTGGAGATGTTTTGCTTCTCACTGTCAACAGAACACAGAAGGTTCTGGGATGTGGTAAGAATCCCACACCTCTCAGGGAGAAGAGGTGAAATTGACTTTCTGCAACTTTCTTTTTGGGTAGAAACCGAGGTTAAAGAACAAGCCCAGAGGCTGGCCAGGAGGGATAATTTAAGAGTGTGCATGAATCCTTCAGAAGCAAAGACAGAAGACTCGGCAGGAAGACAGGGTTTAGAGCGAGGAAAGGACAGCTGACCTTGGACAATGGTGCTGCTTAGACCATAATCCTGGGCATTATAAATAAACAAACAAACAAATAAATGTATGTATGTATGTATGTAAATCCCACAAAAAGCTGGTTGGCAACGTGGGTTAGGGATCTGATTATGGCCAGAGAGAAGGACTTGAGTTTTATAGGAGCTGAACGAGAGACGCTCTGTGACCTTGGACAAGTGAAAGAATCAGAGGCACATCTCAGTGACAACACAGACTGTGCCTTAGTCTTATCAATTTTGCATGCGTGTGCTGGGGGCAGGGGATGGGGAGGATGGGGATGCAGCAAGTACTTGGTAGCGCTGCCAAATATTACTGAATATTCGGTTTAAATACAGACCCAGAAATTATGCAATGATTACTCACAGGGCTTCAAAGCCCCTAAATCGATGGACATCTCCGAGGCGTTTTAATCCCTTCATAGTATATGGACTGCGCTCTCTAATAACTAAATAATAGCCTTATTTTTGAAATCAAAGCCTTCATCATAAACTCATGTGCCTTTCATGCTTACATACCTCACCACTGCCATCGCCCAGTCTCTTTATACATGTGGCACTGTAAAATCATTAAAAGTATCCGGGAAAAAATAATGGCCTGTGACAAGTTGGGACTTCCTTTACAAGGAAATACCTGTCCAGGCCTCAGAGAACATTTGGAACAATGTTTCTTGTAACCAGAATTCTATGCAGTACCATTCTTTTCCCAAAGTCTCCTGAGTTCTCTCTAGGAATAACAGCATGAATACAGGCCCATTCATTTAAAAAAGAAAGAGTCTGCTCCTACTGCTTTCATTGTTATGTGACTGCATATGGTATCTTAAGGTCAGTGGACAGAGCTGCTTGACAAATAACTGTGCTATTCCAAAAATACTTTTGGAGAACACAGCAGAGAACCCAGGCTACCGGCCCTCGGCAGTGAGACTGCAGCCTCTTCAGGCGAGGATGGGTCCTGGGCACATGGCCACCCAAGGGATTGCCAAGGTCGTGCCTCACATTGCTGAAGCAGATAGAGGCGTGAGTCCTCAAGGGCAAAAAGGGAAGGTCTTGACCAAGCAGAAAGGGAAGTGTTTATAGGTACAGAGATGGAGACCCACTTGTAACATAAAACCATGTTAACCATTTTAAAGTGTATTAAGTGGCATTAAGTAAATTCACAATGTTATGCAACTATTACTCACCACTATCCATTTCCAGAAATTTTTCATCATCCCAAACAGAACTACTGCACTTATTAAACAATAACTCCCCATTCTCCCCACCCCCAGCCTGTAGTAACCTCTCTTATACCGTCTCAATGAATTTGTCTATTCGAGGTACCTCATCTAAATGGAATCATACAGTATTTGTCCTTTTGTGACTTCCGTATTTCACTTAGCATAATGTCCTCAAGGTTCATCCACGTTGTAGCATGTGTCAGAATTTCATTCCTTTTTTTGTGTGAGGAAGATCAGCCCTGAGCTAACGTCCGTGCTAATCCTCCTCTTTTTTTTTTTTGCTGAGGAAGACCGGTTCTGAGCTAACATCTATTGCCAATCCTCCTCCTTTTTTTTTTTCTCCCCAAAGCCCCAGTAGATAGTTGTAGGTCAGAGTTACAGATCCTTCTAGTTGCTGTATGTGGGACGCGGCCGCAGCATGGCCCGAGAAGCGGTGCGTCGGTGCGCGCCCGGGATCCGAACCTAGGCCGCTAGTAGCGGAGCGCGCGCACTTAACCGCTAAGCCATGGGGCCGGCCCAGAATTTCATTCCTTTTTAAGGTTGAATAGTATTCCATTGGATTTTCATACCACATTTTGTTTATCCATTCATCTGTTGATGGACATTTGGGTTGCTTCTGCCTTTTGGCTCTTGAGAATAACACTGCTATGAACATTGGTATACAAGTATCTATTCGAGTCCTTGCTTTCAAGTCATTTGGGTATGTACCCAGGCAGATAAACGTTTTTTGACCATCAGAGTTCTGGTTGGTGCCACTTTTCCTCTTAAATATATTCTAGGTCTATTTGTTGTATAGTGATAACATCTCCATTTCTACTCTTTTTCCTTGTCCCAAACAATAATCACAGTGTGTTCATCACCTAGGAGGGATATCTGACCCATCTAGGGTTTCCCCTAGAACTGCTCGTGTCCTTAGAGTATCTGACCATAGCCAGCACGTGAGTGTCTCTGCCCTGGAGAATTTATATCATGTCATTGGAGTCAGGGCCTCAGTCTGGGCTGGGACCACAAAAGCAAGGTGAATCACACTGCAATTTTGTGCATAAAATAAAGATTAAGAGAAAACAGGTAAGGGTAGATATGAAAATGATTTATTTTATTTTTATGACAAAAAAGAGTAGAAAGAATTAAATTTCATGGAGTAAAACAATTTTCCTTACACTTGTTCTAGTTTTCTTGATAAAATAGTAAGCAGCAATGGGAATGGGAATTATGCACAAATCCTGATTCTTCTCTTGTCTAACCCTTACCTGCTCTGATGAAAGAACGTGCTGGTCCCTGGAGAAGGGAGAGAAGAGACTTCCAGAGAGGGAAGCCGGATATCTGTACATAGTCTTTGATGGTTGCCCTTGGAGAGACATGCATAGCTAAACTCAAGTGATGTGGTAAAGACTGTGGCTTGCTTACCCAATATCTATTCTTCTCTTTTTTTTACTATCTCCAACTTTACTTCAGATGGCAACGTACCCAGTTTAACAAAAACAAATAAACATTTCTCAGCCTTTCTTGCAACTAGGAATGGTCATATGACCAGTTCTGGCCAATGAGATATAAGCAGAAGTCACTAAGTAGGACTTCTGGGAAAGCTTTTTAATGGGAACTGAATTATTTGTCATAGGCCCTTTATTCTCCTTTGTCCTTCACCTTCTTTCTGCCTGAAACCTGAATGTGATGGCTGGAACTCCAGCAGCTCACTTGTGACCACAAGCACATGCCAAGGATGACTGAGAGAAAGGATAGAAGGAGCCTGGGACCCTGAAAATATCACAGAGCTGTCTGATCATCCCTGGAACGCCTACCTCAATCTTCTTGTTATGTAACAACATCAAAAAAAATCTGTATTTTAAAAGCCGCTGTGATTTGGGCTTTCTGTTATATATAGCCAGACTTAACCCCTAACTGGTATAGATTCAAAAGCATCTGCTAAATTTTGGATTTTGTCAAGTCTTCAGATACCAAAAGAGTTATCTCCTGGGCTGCAATCACTCTCTGTAACCTCAGAGAAAATTATCCTAGACCATGAGTATGGCAAAATACCAGGCGATTTGGTTTTCTTATCCTTTAACAAAAAAGGATAAATAAATAATTATAAAGCAGTAACAATAGGATCTCTTTCACAGACCTACAAGCTCAAGAATGAATGAATAAATGAATGTTTTACTGCTGGTCCCTTCTATTAAGAAGGCTAGAGTGTGGCACCCTGGACAGACCTTATGGAGAAGTTGGATCTATATTTCATGTCAAGAAAACTCTGAGAGGGGCCAGCCCGGTGGCACAAGCGGTTAAGTGCACACACTCCACTGCCTCGGCCTGGGGTGCACCGGGTTCGGATCCCGGGCTCGCACTGCCACACCGCTCAAGCCATGCTGTGGCAGCATCCAATATAAAGTAGAGGAAGATGGGCACGGATGTTAGCCCAGGGCCAATCTTCCTCAGCCAAAAAAGAGGAGGATTGGCAGATGTTAGCTCAGGGCTGATCTTCTTCACAAAAAAAAAAAAAAAAAAAAGAAAAAAAAAAGAGAAAATTCTGAGAGAATTTTATATATTCCTACAATGGAAGACATATTATAGTTGAAGTGCTCTCACGTGATGAAGTACCGTGGTTGAGAACCTGGCTGAACCCATATCGCTGGATGCAAATCCCAGTTCTACCACTGACTAGCTGTGTGATTTGGGGCACAATACTTAACATCTCCCAGCCTCAGTTTCCTCATCTGTCAAATGGGAAGAGTAATAGTCCCCACACTGCAGAGCTGTTATGAGGAATAAAAAGTACCTGGTACGTAATTAGTGCTCAGTAAATGGTTAATATTATTATCACAGTCTACTTTATACCATAATTATTTTTATGTTTTTTTCTGTAGTTTATAAACTTTTTCAAAGCAAGGATGTTTCCTGTTTATTTTTGTGACCTTCACACCTATCCCAGAGAGAGGAAAGTGGGTGCCACATAGTAAATCTTTAGTACATGTTTGATGGTAGATTGAATAATCTGCTTTATTTTATCATATAATCAATTCTTGATTAGGTTAGAAGGATATGGCTGGTGGAAAAAGTGGGGACTAATAAAGTATTTATCTACTCAGAGTAATAACATATTACAAAAATTTAATGTATGTATATGGAAAGAAAGCCATAAAATGTTAATAGTAGTGGGATTGTCTATTTTCCAGATTTTCTGTACTTGACATGAAAAACTTTTGTAATTAGAAAAATAGTTAATCTTTTAAAAAAAATCTGCTTGGAAAAAGAGCAGAGGTTACAGTAGAAGAAAAAGGAATGAGATGCATATTAGTAAGTTCGATTTCCCAATAATTTTTATTCATTATACCTTCCAAAAAACACAGTGACCTGATAAAATTGAGTTTGAAATTTCTCAAGAAATCAACCTATTCTGATAAATCTATAAGAAGAAATGGAGGCACAGTCTTTGAGAAAGTACATATCCAATGATCATCTGAGCAAGGAACACCATCTTTCACGAAGTAAACGGCAGGCAGCTGTTTCCATCATGCCGACTGTAAGAAGATTACCATACTCAGAATGGAAATTCCAGGAACCTGCATTCTAATTAACATGGAAATGAAATCCACAAAATAAATATGTATCCCAAGTTTATGCAGTCCCAAGATACAATGGAGACAGATGCAGAGTGATCTAATCTGGTTGCATTAGGAACATGAGTGTGCGTCGGAGAATATCACGTGGAAAGCTGACATTCGATCCAATTAGGAAGGGCAAGGTAAAATTGACGAAAGCAATTTCCTTTGTCCAGCTAAATTAGGCATCCAAATAACAGGCTACTCTTTGACTTTCCTGGGAAGGGTAAGACAGCTTCTAATGGTCATTACATCAATAGCCAGCTTACTTTTGCAATTGCTTAATAAGTACGACTTAGAGAAATATATTCTAGACTGAAAATCAGCATAGGAAGAATCTACAAAAATTTCTGTAATGTATTCTTATTGCTTCTATTTATCAATTTTTAATTTGGAGAAAGAGAATGACTGGTAAGAGCACCAGACCAAACCGAATATGGGGTCTATTAAACAAAATTAAGAGGTCATTTTCTGCTTCTTGCTAATTTGTGTTGCAGCTGCTAAAGAAAGAAAGTTTTTAAAAAATAGCTCCTCTGAGTGCTTCTCAGCTGAGGCGCATCCTTGGCATTTGTAAAGAAACATGATGTCGTAATTAGATTGGTGACTCATGGGACTAGAGTTTAAGGACTCTCTTGATTCAGTTCTAGGTTATAGTTCCCAGCTACTGTTACTTACAGCAGTGGACACGCTGCTATTTTATCCAACAGCCCAGGCTGCAAGTTTATGAAAGTTAATTCAAATCTCTTTTCTTGCTCGTAAATTCCAAGTTGCCATGATAAAAGCTGGTTATAAAGACTGAATTAATAGAACATATTTTAAGGCTATTTTCCCTTAATTTATACATCTTTTTTGTTCCTGTCTTCTCATTCAGGTTCAGATTTACCAAACGTTTATTAAGCATTTATTATGTGCCAAGCTCCATGTTGGAGATTTCATGAAACCTGCCATTATCTGGCCTTATAGTTAGAGGAGGTCTGAAGACACATCCTAAATGGATGTTCTGACTCAAAATCATGGTTCCTTTGAAACGTTAGTGGATTATTATCCTGGTGCGTAACTTAAGTAACACAGGAAATATCTGGAGTCGTATTTTAATATAATTATCATTATTGTCATTATTATAGAAGTAATACATATGTATACACGATTTCAAAAATTCAAACAAAATAAAATGATACAAATGAAGAGTAAAAGTTGCCCATCCCTCTCCTCTCCTACTCTCAGTTTTTTCCCACTGAAATATGGTGCATTATAAAAATGACGATAATACTGTGCAGTTCCTCCTACCAAGAAATAGGGTTCCTTTGAATCTGAGATGGCCTTGAGACTTACTTTAATTAATAGAATATGGTGGAAGCAGAAATATGCAAGTTCCAAACCTAGACTTCAAGAGGACTTGCAGCTTCCTACTCTGAAAATCACAAGACATTGATGAAAGAAATCAAAGAAGACACAAATAAATGGAAAGGTATTCCATGTTCACGGATTGGAAGAATTAATATTGTTAAAATGTTAATACTACCAAAAACCAGCTATAGATTCAACACAATCCGTATCAAATTTCCAATGGCATCTTTAACAGAAATAGAAAAAACACTCCTAAAATTTATATGGAACCACAAAAGACCCTGAACAGCCAATGAAATCCTGAGAAAAAAGAACAAAGCAGGAGGCTTCACACTTCCTTATTTCAAGCTATACATAAAGCTATAGTCATTAAAATAGTATGGTACTGGCATAAAAAACAGACAAATAGACCAAAGAAACAGAATCAAGATCCCAGAAATAAACCTAAGCCAACTAATATTTGACAAGAAAGCAAAGAATACTCAATGGAGAAAAGACAGTCTCTTCAACAAATGGTGCTGGGAAAATCGGATATTCACATGTAAAAGAATGAAACTAGATTCCTATCTTACACCACTCACAAAAATGAACTTGAATTAGATTAAAGGACCTAAATGTAAGAGCTAAAACCATAAAACTCTAAGGAGAAAACATAGAAAAAAAGCTTCTTGACATGAGTCTTGGCAATGATTTTTCAGAAATCACGCCTAAAGCACAAGCAACAAAATCAAAAATAAACAAATGGGACTCCATCAAACTAAAAAGCTTCTGCACAGCAAAAGAACCATCCACAAAATAAAAAGACAATCTATGGAATGGGAACAAATAATTGCAAACCACATATCTGATAAGGGGTTAATATCCAAAACATATAAAGAACTCACAACTCAATAGCAAAAAAGTGAACAATCTGATTAAAAAATGGGAAAGGACCTGAACAGACATTTTTCCAAAGAAGAAATACAGAAGGCCAACAGGTACGTGAAAGATGCCCAACACTACTAGTTATTATGGAAATGCAAATTAAAACCACAAAGAAATATCCCCTCACACTTGTTAGAACGGGCATCATCAAAAAGACAAGAGATAACAAGTGCTGGCGAGGATGTGAAGAAAAGGGAACCCTTGTGCACTGCTGGTGGGAATGTAAATGGGTGCAGCCACTATAGAAAGCAGTATGAAAGTTCCTCAAAAAATTACAAATAGAACTACAATATGATCCAACAATTCCACTTCTGGGAATATAGCCAAAGGACATGAAAACACTAACTCGAAAACATATCTGCATCCCCATGTTCATAGTAGCATTATTTACAATAGCCAAGACATGGCAACAACCTAAGTGCCCATCGATGGATGAATGGATAAAGAAGATGTGGTATATATACACAATGGAATATTGTTCAGCCATAAAAAATGAGGAAATCCTACCACTTGCAACATCATGGATGGAACTTGAAGGTGTTATGCTAAGTAAAATAAGTCACACAGAGAAAGACAAATACTGAATGATCTCACTTATATGTGGAAAAGCAATCAGTTTTTTGGTTACCAGAGGCATATGGGGGGGGGTGTGGGGGGGATTGGAGGAAGGTGTTTGAAAGGTACAAACTTCCACTTACAAGTTAAATAAGTACTAGAGGTGTAAGGTACAACACGATGATGCTGGGCCAGGGCAAATTCCCCACCCCCATTCCCCCAGGTTCTTTTGGCTGGTCTAATAATTAAATTGACACAAGACAGATTAACAGGAGAAAAAGAAACAAATTTTATTCATGTGTACAGGCCTCAACAGATATTGGGACCTGAAGAAATGACCAAAGCAAGCAGCTTTTATAAGTTTTAGACAAAGAAACAATAAATTTGTGAGGAATTGACAGGACAAAGGATCTTAGGCTTGGGTGCTTAATTAGTGAGGAATTTAAGCAGAGTTTTGGCTTGAGGTAGTAAATTAGTAAAAAAATACAAGATTTGTTTATACAGGCTTCTCAGCCCTGAAATCCCGAGCTCTGGTGATAAGGATATCTCTCTCTAGCTCCCTGTGTGGGGAGGGCAACTTTCACATGGGAGATTTATTTCCTGCTTTCAGGGAGAACAGAGAGAGAAGGGTCAGAGCGTCCTTTTTGAGCCAGCTGTTTTCTCAAGTAACTTGAATTCAAAATAATCAATATGCCATTGTGGGATATTTTGGGGCAACCTGAGCCCCAACAATGACTACAGTCAACATCACTGTATAGTATACAGGAAAATTGTTAAGAGAGTAGATCCTAGGAGCTCTCATCACAAGAAGAAATTTCTTTTTCTTTTCTTTTTATTGTGTCTGTATTGGATACATGCTATGATGGATGTTAGCTGAACCTATTGTGGTAATCATTTCACAATATATGTAAATCAAACTATCATGCTGTACACCTTAAGTTATACAGGGATGTGTGCCAATTATTTCTCAGAAAACTAGAGAAAAAAATAAAAAGCGGCCTCGTAGCTTTCTATATGTTGCTCTTGGAACAATGCAGTCACCAGGGAACCATGCTTGGGAAAGCCTGATGGAAGATGAGAAATTATGTAAAGTAGAAACAAGCCCTCTCAGTAGAGGCCCCCCATCCAGCCAACCTGGGCAAAACTACCTAGATGAACCTAGTTCAAACTGCCAAACTGCAGAGTCAAGAGCTGAAAAACGATGGTTATTTTAACCCACTAAGTTTTGTGATAATTTGTTAGGCAGCGAAAGCTAAGGAGTACAGGAAGTGACCATTTGAACAGTTTCTGGCATCTGAAGGCTATAAGGACATAGGAGCACCTAAAAACCCATGGAATAATGACATGATAAGGGAAGGAAGTAGAAGTGGGAGCCTAATAGGACCCTGGGGTAGGTAGTATTGTACGACCGTCATGCGGGTAATTGGGGAGAGCAGAGACAGAGCAAAGTAAGGAAGAAGTTTTGACTTTATACCAATATGCAAATCAAGCCTGCATCCTTAAGTACTTCTCAGGCACAGTGCCTATCCACCCAAGTGTCTGCTGTCTGTGTAAGCAGATTCTTACTGCCTTACCTTTTCTACCTGATAATAATACCGAATGGATGGGTCTGTGGTTTGGGAATCAGTAGAGAGAATTCTCATCAAGATGTGATGGTGCGATGGTGTGTGTAGGTTGACTTGGCTCCAAGCAGGAGGAAAAGAGGGGCTGTCAACATCTTGGTGAGGCAAAAGCAGATTGGAGCCAGTCTCTGCAGACACCCTGGTAACTGAGATGAACTGGCATGGGGTGAGGAAATCCACACTCACCACTGCCAAGTACAGAGATGGCTCTCCCAGCAAAGGGAGGCAGATCCAGGCCAGTATCCACTTAGTCTGTCATAGTGTCAGATCTGGAAATGAGTTAAAGGTGGAAGAGATTGTTTGAGTATTTGATAGAACCTTGTAGGAACATTTTCAATGGGTGGAACAAGATGGGCAATGAGGGAAGAACTCAGAGGTAAATCTCAGAGGATAGGCTTCAGGAGGAGGGGTTTGACCACAATATTGGCTCAAATGGGAGAAAAAATCTCTGTGAGTAGCAAGATTTATAAGGCTACAAACAATGCCATTCTTATAACCAGTCGTTTGTATGTAAATTGGTTTTCTCTTTCTCTATCTGCAAGCTTTGGGGATCTTCTCTCTATCTGTCTGGTTTTGAAATTTCACAATCATGGGGCTTTACGGTGGATATGCTTTTCATTCATTGAGCTGGGAAATCAGTCCAACCTTTCAATCTGGAGACATGTCCTTTATTTTGGGAAATTTTCTTTGACGGTTGCTTTGATAAATTTCTCCCCACTATTTTCTCTGTTCTCTCTTTGGAATTGCCATTATTTAGATGTTGAGCCTCGTGTATTTTTCCTCTCCTATTGTGCATCTCTGCCTTTTTCTTTTACTTTCTGGGAAATATCCCTAATTTTTTTCTGAGTTCTTCTGACTCCTTTTTTTTCTGTTAGGGTATTTTGGGGGTTTTGTTTGTCCTGTTCTTTCATGTTGGAGGATTTCCTTGAATTTTGGGTGATTCTTGGCTACTGTATACTTGGACATGGCTCATCAACCAGTGGGTTTCACTGAAAGCAGAAGCCAGGCTTTTCATGGGTTTCCCCAGATGTCTGGGGGTCTTTATTCTGGAATGGTTCTATTTTTCTAGAAAAAGTTCTCTAATCTGTTACCAGTGTTCTATAGCAGGGGGTAGAGACAGTGGGAAAGGGAGAGAGGCTGAGGCTGTTTATCTTCAATACGCCAACTTTCAGTAATCCTCATGTTTTGAAATTTAGAAAATTGCTGAATATATGCCAAAATTTTTACAAACTTCCATCTTCCTTCCACTCACTGCCTCCCTCCTCTGGACCAGGTGTTCCTGAGCCCGGGAACCTCTGCTTCAGTTTTCTCTCACTGCAAATCTGGGGAACGAGTGTGTGGGTGTGGGATGTGACTGCCTCTTTTATAGACTTTCAAACAATCCTCCTTTCAGACCCACTTGCTTCCCAGTGGGGCCTCTCTCTGCACGTATTCTTAAGTCATTGGTCTGGTCGTTCCTCTTTCTGCTTTCCAGCTTTCTATATCATGGGTTATTGTTACAGATGTCGCCTATCAAGTGTCAACAAAGTTGGAGTCTATGTTTCTTATTCTTTTTGTTGCTTTGGGTGATTATTTAGAAGAGAAACGTATAGAAGTTTTTTTTCCCCTCCACCATCTTAAAATTAGAAGTCCTCAACCTCTATTTATTGATCCATTTACAATAGTCTGTGTCTTAACCCCCAGCTGTGTACGAGGGGGAAGTGAGCATCCTTACATTTCTTCCTACTTCCTCCTACCTCCACTTTCAATTCTACCAGTATATCACTAAGTTAAATTTTTCAAGGTTTAGATTTAAACATACTTTGTCTATAGGTTGATTCTGAAAACTGAAAAGAGAACATATCATTCATAATACATGAATATGTGAACATTATTCACTGAAGAATCAAGTAATGCAATTTGATTCATTAAAAAAGGAAATGCAGGGGCGGGCCCCATGGCTTAGCGGTTAAGTGCGCGCGCTCCGCTACTGGCGGCCCGGGTTCGGATCCCGGGCGCGCACCGATGCACCGCTTCTCCGGCCATGCTGAGGCCGCGTCCCACATACAGCAACTAGAGGGATGTGCAACTATGATGTACAGCTATCTACTGGGGCTTTGGGGGAAAAAAAAGGAGGAGGATTGGCAATAGATGTTAGCTCAGAGCCGGTCTTCCTCAGCAAAAAGAAGAGGATTAGCACGGATGTTAGCTCAGGGCTGATCTTCCTCACAGAAAAAAAAAAAAAAGGAAATGCAGTTCTTCTGTCAGTACACTTCTGTGACTTTGAGGAGATTGTGAAGGGTCTATTTTTCTTACACACCAAGAGCTGCTGAAAATACTACCACATTTCAGTTTGATTCATATTTGGACCAACACTTTCTTATAAGCTTTTTGCCTTTCTCAGACCTTCTACAGTTGAGTTTACTGGAGGAGTAGAGGGAGCTTCTATTCTTCCAAGGGAATGTTTGTTAGAATATGGGAATTAAAATATTAATAACCTTAAAAAGTTCTTAAGAATTTTCCCTATGTGACTGTCTTGCTTCTTATTGCAGTTAGATAACTCTTTGGGTAGAAATTTGACCTTATATCCTCAACCTAAGACCCAAATCTGTTTTTGACTCTAGGAAATATAAACTGTCAAGTTCAGAGTCTCTTTAAAACTTCAGGAAGAGTGCTGTAAGGCAGAATGTCTTTGAGAATCAATCTCTTTTTTGATATTAAGCATATAAAGTATTGAAAAACATAAAAGGGACAGTGTTGGGACAAGCTCCAAGAATGTATTTTTCTGTGAGCATATCTCTTGTACATATATCATAGAAATTGCCCTAAGACATTGCCAGTAAATTTTTAATGTCAACTCAATTGGTACTAATCTTTAGAGAAGTTTAACTGGAAGGCTTAAGTAACACTTCAACTGTCATTGTGATTAAGGAGGAGAGGGGAAAACTAGCCTACTGTATACCATGCACCATCTTGGCTTTTATTTGTGAATATTATTTAATATAACATATATTATTAATTATATTATATTAATTAATATAGTATTATGTAATATATTTATTTAAGGCCAGAAAAGTTGATCCACCTTGCCTGGGAGTTGAGATTGATATCTCCTCTGCTTCCCTCCGTTAGTGATCATGGTATCTTACCCTCTGTCTGGTATGAGCCTCATTATGAACCCTGCTGCCCATCATGTCACCCCACAGCCTCCTACTGCTGTTAGTATTGATTCTCCCTTCTGTCTTCTTTCTCAGCTCAAATTCTTAGACTCTGAAATCTGCCTTAATTCACCTCTCTCGTAAACTTCTAGTGCTGCTCTTGGATCTGGTAATATTTTATGTCAGCTTTCCTCTTGAATAAGTGAGAGTTTTCTAAAGAGTCCAAATTCCCCTGAATTGAATCCCAGAATATCAGAGCCAGAAAGGACCTCAAAGTCAGCTGGACCAATGGTTCCAGCCTGTGGCATTTGGATTCTCAGAGACTCTGAAGTTATTGCAAGTCTTGGAACCCATATAAATTTATAGGTTTTTGTTTCTTTCACTGGGCAACAAAATTTACCCTATTATTATGTGGTATCCATAATTTTTTGAAATTAAGAAGAGTTTTTCTGCTCTAAAAATCTGAGAACCACTGGTTTACACCAGCCCCCTCATTTTACAAATGAAAAAATGAAGCCCAGAAAATGATTTGATTTGCCTAAGGTCACAGAGTAAGTTAGGATCATGTCGGGACCTGGGCATAATCTTTGGATTCCCAACCATCAACCCACTGCTCTTTCCAGTATCCAACCCCCAAAATATCATAAACCTCACAATTACATAGTAGCTCCCACAGACTCTACTGCAAAGGGGATTGAAGGATCCCCATCTGGCTCAGATGAATTGTGAGGAAGTGACTTCTCCCTCCACAGCAAATGTTAAGCTTTTTTGAAAAGTATTGCCAGGATATAATAAACAAATACATAAATATCCTTAGAGGGTGCACTAGTAATTTAAAAAAATTGCCCCATCTTTTTTCAGATAATCTTAACTTGCCCACTGCCCCTGCCATGGGAGAATGAGAAGTCCTAGATCCCAGAAGGTCACTAATTAAATCCAGGAAGGGTCCCGCCTATAGGCTTTCCAGAAGTCTATGGCACAGCTCTGAAAGAGAGTGTCAGGACCAAATTTCTTCCTCAGGGATTTTGAAAAATTTGTACTCTGAGAGACAGAGTCAGCTGGAGGAGGAGGCTGGGCAGGAAGGTAATGATGAAATGTCAGGGCTGGTGGACAATTTGAGCCACAAGCCCATAGAGAAAGAGAAGGAGAATGAGATGGGGGTCGGAGAGAGCAAGCATACACATGAGAGAGGAAGACCTGGAGAGAGCTCCTTAGATTGAACCTTTCTAGTTCCCAGTTCCTGTCACAGGAGGTCCGACTTCCCTAGGATTCCAGAAGCTCTGGATCTTAAATAAGTTCTTTATGCTGATTTGAGTAAGATTTGCTCTATGAATCAATAGCCAGCTCTGGGGGAATAAATTCAGATCACATGAATAAACATCTCCAAGTCCTCACAGCCCGAGATACGGTGGTTACCCAAGATTGCCTCACTGCTGAGGCTGCCTCATCAGGAAGATGAAGGACGAGAGCACCTAAACTGCCAGCAGCACGGCCCCAGCACACTCCAGTGCTGATGATGGGCACTGCTTGAGCAACTGAAATCATCTATTACAAGAGGCTCAGGACACAACCGACTCCGTGCTACACGACTCCGCAGAGACCTCACGTTAATCCCAGATATTTCTGAATTTCACGCCTATTCAGAAGGAGCCTCTCTCTAAGTACTTGAGAATAGGAAAGGAGGTTCTGTGTAATCACTCTGGCATCTTTCATTTCTGTAAAAAAAAAAAAAAAATTGATTTTGAGATTTCTGTTCTATAAGGCACTTGATGTGAAATATCTAGTTCTAAAGTGATTTAGAAAAAGAAAAAGAAAAAAGTGCACTGTAGTGTTAAAATCTATTTATTTTTGTGTGTGTGTGTGTGTGTGTGTGTGTGTGTGAGGAAGATTAGCCCTGAGCTAACATCTGTTGCCAATCCTCCTCTTTTTGCTGAGGAAGATTGGCCCTGGGCTAACATCCGTGCCCATCTTCCTCTACTTTATATGGGACACAGCCACAGCACAGCTTGACAAGCAGTGCATCAGTTCGCGCCTGGGATCTGAACCTGTGAACCCCGGCCGCTGCAATAGAGCGTGCGAACTTAACCGCTTCACCACCGGGCCAGCCCCTCTATTTATCTTTTTTTATGCTCAAGGGCAAGAAATAAAAATAATAGTAAATAACAATAAGTTTTCAGTGTGGTGACAGAAAGAGGTTATCAGCAAAATCCACGGTGGAAATAAAGTAGAAAAGGAAGAATACAGTTTGAGAAAGATGTGGAAGAAAGATATAAAATCAGAAAGGAAAACAGGAGATTATTAGTGACAGTCAAGATTATTAAAAGATAGAAGAGTTCTTACTAATTCATCTATACGGGTAGAGGTAACAGAAAAAAACCAAGAGATGAACAGCATGACGGTAGAATTGGAAATCTCAGGGTAATGATGTTGTTAAATTCTGCCTTGGGCTTAAAAAAATTCAGAAAAAGAGATATGGGGAAATAAGTATGGGAAATTGTGTGAAATGAGTTGTTGATAAAGTAAAAGAAAGTATATGAGAAACATGGAAATATCTTTAAACCACTGCCTCTGTAACATACATTCTAAGTTGTTAAGAGAATTAGTTAATGGATTTAGAGAAATTCTGGTCATTACATTCAGGGAGCACTTTGGGTGCAGTATTTCAGAAAGTTGTCAAAGTAAGTACATTTCCTCAAGATATCAGAGGAAAAAATAAGAAAAAATGAGCACACATGGACTTAATTTTCTTCTTTTCACTCTCCTTCCTAAGAAAGACCTCCCTGGAGGGTATTATGCTAAGTGTAATAAGCCGTCGAGCATGTTTGTAACCACTGCTTTAAAATCTTTGTCGGATAATTCTAACATCTCTGTCATCTTGGAGTTGGTATCTATTGATTGTCTGTTTTCATTTAGTCTGAGATCTTCCTTGTTCTTGGTATGATGAGCGATTTTTTTTTTATCGAGTTCTGGACAATTGGGGCATTATGTCATGACACTCTGGATCTTATTTAAGCCTTCACTTTTTCTGGCTTCCTTTGAGACTGCTTGGGCAGGGGAAGAAGAGGGGACCACCCATCACTGCCAGGTAAGGGTAAAAGTGCAGGTTTCCGCTTGCTCTTTGTTGACACTGGGGGGGGGTCGTCTTTACTGCTGGATGTGGGTGCGAGACCTGGCTCCCCACTAGACCTCTGCTGATACCTCCCTGGCTGGGTGCCTCATTACTGCTCCTCACATGGCCTCCACTGACATCATGGTGGGGATGTGGGGGGACCTCCTTGCTGCTGGGTGGTGGTGAAAGACCTGACTCTCTGTTAGGCTTCCTTGGACACCATCTCAGGGAGGATGGCGAGGGGCACCTCATTACCGCCAGATGGAGATGGAAGTCCAGGCTCCCAGCTGAACTCCACTGACACCTCGAGGAGGCCTCACTACCTCCAGGGGTTGAAAGTTCTGGCTCTCTACTCAGCCCTCTCTAACACCACCCTGGCAGAGAGGTTTGGGCTCCTTGTTAAAGCCCACAAGAGTGGAAGTGGGGCTCCCCACTCAGCGTTACTGGAGTGGGTGAGAGTGGGGTCACAGATTTTTCTGCAGTGTTTGGCTGGAGTGGAGCAGTTATTATCGAAATGTTTCCTGTCTTGCTAGGCTGCTCCTTTTCCTAGAGACAGCGGGCTTCCATTGGGGCCTTTTTTGTCTACACTCCTTGGCATTTCCAGGTTGCCAGCTCCTTCAGCTCCAAGTCTGGGAAATATAAGGCAAAAAAGAAGACCCAGGGAACTCACCACTGTACTGTTCCTTGGATTCCAAGGCCCCTAGTTGATCTGCCTTCTTCTCTCCACCTTCACAGTCTTCCTGTGTTTGTTTTATGTACAGGGTTTTCAGTTGTCCTAACAGGAGGGCTAAGAAAAGGTACATCTATTCCACTTCCCATATGTGGAAGATCATTTAAATACAGATGACAACAGCACCTGCCTCATAGATACCTCAAAGCGTTATTGTGAGGATTAAATGAGTTCATTGGACCTTTGGAGCAGTATCTGGCACATAGCCTTATACAAACCTTACACAAGTGTTATCTCTTATTAGATAAACAGTATAATGTGGTTGTTAAAGAACAGATTCTGGAACCAGACTGCCAGGATTTAAATCCCAGCTCTTATATTTAATAAATATGTTAATCTTTGGGAAATTACTTAATCTCGCTGTGCCTAAACATCCCCACTGTAAACAGCAATAATAATAGTTTCTTCTTCACAAAGTTATTGTGAAAATTGAAAGAGCTAATATATCTAAAGCCCTTAGGTGATCACCTGGCACAAAGTAAACTCTATTTAAGTATTAGATATTATTCTTTTAAGCTAAAGCACTCCCTTTTCTCCACAAAACACCCTATAAAGTAAGTAGTAAAGCGTCATTATCTTCATGTATAAATAAAAAAACAGAAGTCCTGAGACATGCAATGACCTGCCCAAGGTCACAGAGCCAGTGAGCGGCAGAGCCAGCCTCAGCCACAGATCTTCTGACTTCGAGTCTAGGGTTCATGCCACCATGTAAGCATTGAGCTGAGGCTTGGTTAGGTGTGCAAGGGGAAAGCCAGTATTCATGTTTAGAGAACATGACAGGCAGACAGGTACCGAAATCACACCTGGTCTGGCAGGGCAGCAGGAGGATAGGAACAAGGTGGACAGAGAGCCAGGCAGGAGTCTGGTTGTTGGGCTAAGTCCATGTCAGGAAATTTGTGTTGAAGAAACCATCAAGATAATTTCTAACTAGAGACTTCTACCCCAGAAGGTGTTCCATCGACATCTCCTGTTCACAGGGCAGTGAAGGGTTTCCTAAGAGCTCACCACTCCCACTCCCAGGGCAGTTAATGCTCTTCCGAGAGACTCCAGTTCCAAGAAAGCGGGGGCTGTGGCTTCATCGGTTCAGGAGGTCCTCAAGTCTTACTCGTGAAATGGGATTCCCTTCCTCAAGGGATTCCCACTGCTGCCTCTGCCCAGCCTGCCATTTACATACTTCTGAGCCTATTCAAGTCCAGCTTGTTCCTCAAGGCCTGTAAAAGTGCTACCAAGCCTTCCTGGAGACGCCAGCCCACACTGAGCTCGCCGCTTCCTAAACCCTGAACATTAACCATCTCTGCCATATATTTTGGGATGTGTCTAATTAAGCACCATATAATATCTAGTCTTATATTTTTCCTGATGTTTCATATGTCCAAGTCTTGTGTAACCAGCAGGACCGTGGTTCTTGAGGGCAGTGGTTGCATCATACAAGTTCTGATGAGGTATGGCCTCACAGCACTTGACATGGAACATAGTACTGGGTAGTGGGTCAATTAATACTTGTTAAAATCTGAAAGAAAAGGTCACAGACAAGCAGAGCTGCCCCTATGTGGGGTACATGGGGCTCCAGGCAAAATTATTTTGCAAGGCCCTAACTAAACACTTTGATTAAAAAATGATTTACAAAATATGTGGGCCCCTGGAAAGTATAGTGATCTATCGACGAAGATGCAGAATAATGGGTGGGAAGAGGTGGAAGACATACTTTGACAGGTATTTTTTGTGCAGTCATGGCAAATGTCCAGATCTTTTTCTGTTTGGGTCCAGGAATCATCTCTTCAGGTTCTTTGTTGTCGGATGTGCCATTCCTGGATAATGTCATATTTTCCATCTCCAAAAAAGGGTAGCAATGCTGTTATTACTCACAATGTCATGACTTTTGGAACTTGTTTATATTAAACCATACAGATCTTCTCGTCTCTGCATTTATTTAATGCTGGTTATATCATTTATGCACAATGCTGGATCATCCATTGTGCAGCCTGTGAGCACTGGTTTCCAATGACCCTCTCAAAGGTAATTGCCACGTTTCATTGATAATGACTATAAATGCAAATCTCATCCAGAGAAAGCTGGAAAACATGAACAATAATCCATTTTGGGGTCATATAAAGTTTACAGTTTGGAATTTCATAGCAGAAGGGTAAAACAACATGTCTACCAACTCTGTCTTCTCTTGAACTCTTCAGGCTGAAGCCACTGCATCCCTAGAATGTGATCTCTTTCTTTGCTGACTGCACCCCTGCCTTCCACACATCCCACCAGCCAGGAGGATAGGCAAGGGGCCTGCGGGCAGAGTGAGTAAAGAAGTCATATTCTGCAAGAAATGTTCATCCCTCACCCCAGGAGAGCATGAGGCCACCAAATCCGCTGGAGGCAAAGGAGGACCCTGATCAGAAGGGCCCATCAGCTTTCTAAAGCAATGGTCAAGAAAGCCCTTGGAGGAGATAGGCTTGGCCACCTCAGAGGACTGCCTAACATGGGGGGGTCAAGGAACCCATGGAGGGCTAGGGAAACCCCTGGGTGCCAGCGGCGGAGAGTACACAAGGTAAGGGACGCCTGCAGCCTCCTCGCTGCCCTTGGGTGTTGTGGACCAGAGGAGGCCACGGTTGGAACAGAGGCAGGCGAGAGCCAATGTTGCGAGAGTTCAAGTCCAAAGCTGGGTGGGGTTGGTCCTGATATCCCAGCATCCTGAACATCTCCTGTGTCCAAGGTGAGTGAGTCACCTCAAATTGGAGTGTCAGCACCTTTTGAGGCGCTCAGTCTCATGAGAGAAATACTGCGGCAACAAGCAGAAATGACCAGCTCACAAGCCCACCGTCCTGGAAGCAGGCTAGATCACGTGCAGGGACTATGACCCCATGAGCATGAGTCCTGGAGTCCCTTGGGGCAAGTGATGACCCCACATGCAGGGTCAAGGGTGGAAGAGTGCCCTGAGGGATGGAGATAAGGACCAAGGCTCCCACAGATCCGTGCAAGTTTGGATTGTCCCACCCAGGTGGCATGGCCAGGCACCCCAAGGGACATAAAAATTTCAAAGAAAGCACCAGGCTCCTGAGGTGGGCCCAGGGCAGCCCACCTACTATCCCAGGTCTAAGGCTCTGACTGCAGCCAGGCCTTGCTGCGCTCCTTGTAATCCCCCAGACCAGCCCGGCCTGTGTGGCTACGGGGATTGCCAGAGTGGTGCGCTACCAGGTGGGGGGCATCGGGCATTTTCAGGAATTTGTGCTCTGGACTTGTTTCGGCACAAAATTCTGGTGCCCTTTTTTCTTTTCAGGGCCTCACAAGATTGAGCACATCCTCTCAGATAAATTTCAGGTCTCACCTTGTTTAATTCTTTGAAAGGAACAATTATTATGAACTGACTCACAGGACAGTGTTCCCGTTTTTTTCATGTTAATAAGTATCAAATGGCAATGAGTTTTTCTATCTTTCCTGTGTGGTAGCTTCCCATTATACCATTTTGAGGCACATACATGTGCAGGATTTTGCAAAATCTGAGTAGAGAAGGGCTAGGGGATGAGGTAAGACAGATGTTTTATGAAAATATAAATTTACAAAAATATCACCAAAAATATCCCACTAAATTATATCATTGATATCATCCATTAAAATATCTCATGAAAAATATCATTGATAGCACCCATTATTTTGTTATTCAAAAAGTTGTTAAATCTTTGGTCACCAATTACTCTCTGTCACCATCACATTCATTGCTCAGACTGCCACCACCAGTATTACTTCTTAGTTTTGCTCAAAAGAATGTTAGCAAATATGTGAATTTCTGGCTGCTTTGAAAACAGATAAAGTAATGGGTATTTTGATAAATTCAGAATATGGAATTCGTTTTTTGCTGAAAGCAATCTTTCAGGGCCCTGGTTGGCCAATAAGTAGTATTTATTCATATTTGCCTTTGTTTCCTTTCTAATAGTGCTGGGGCTTCTGCCACTTAGAAAACAGAATTTCTAACTCTGATGGCTGTTTAGGCACAGTTTCTAATAATCCAACATCACAATATACAGAAATGACTGATATTAATATAATAGAAATAAATTATTATAAACTAATGCTTATGTGAGCCCCATGCTGTGCTAGGTAGTTCTCTCCTGTTATTGCATTTAATGGATTGAGCAACTAACGTTTATTGAATGTTCAATATTTCTTTTAAATGCAATCTAGCATAGTGAAATTGTTCTTGAATGTCAGTGGACATCAGAAGCACCAGGAGAGGACTTGTTAAAATGCAGGTTCCTGGATCCCAACCCCAGAGTTTCTGATTCAGCAGATAGAGGGTGAGGGTTGAGAATTTGCATTCCTACCTTGTTCCCAGTTTATGCTGCTGCTGCTGGTCCAGGGATCACACTTTGAGAATCACTGGCATAGTAGTTAAAAGCAGTGACTTTGCTATCAGACTGACCTGAATTTGAGCCCTTTAACTTTGGGTAAGTTATAGAAACTCTTTTGGTTTAAGTTTCCTCATCTGTAAAACTATACCTCCATCATGAGGTTATTTTGGAGATTAAATGAGATAATATATGTGAAGTGGTTAACATGGTATCTTGTGTGAGTTATAGCTCAGTAAATGCTAACTGCTACCATAGAAGCATTTGCTACAGTACTAGTCTTGTTACTAAATAAACTTAGAAAATGACTTTGATTTCAAAATCACTTTTAAATTGTCAATGCTGTCTCCTCTCTTTACCTAGATTTGAGCTTCAATGTCTAACATGCTATGACATCATAATGAGATCAATAAGCAAGACTCTGAGGAATGATATATTGGATTTTTCATATTATCATAGAGGTTCTCCATCCCAACTAAGAAAAATATATAAAACAAATGTCATTTTTTCATAAGGAACATAACCCTGAAAAAACCTCTAGGAAGAAAAGCTGTAATTGAGTTAATCTATTAACTTCACCAAACCTTATTGAATATGTTATTATTGGCTATTCAAAAAATGATACTTTCATTCATGGTTAAACACACACATACAAATAAAAAGCCAAGAACCTTCATGAAAGATTGCTTAATCTTGATCAATACTTTGGAAGAGTCAATATATACTTTGGCCCTAGAAAATTCTAGTAATTTATGAGTAACTTAAGTGAAATTAATCTGTGTTAATCTGCACGATTCTATAGTCCCAGAGATCACAGAATACATAAGCGGTGATGAATAAATGAAAAGCATTGGATATACTGGAGTATATGAGTAAGCCATTTGGTTTAAAACTAATTCAGCCTGACCTTGTTTTTCCAGAAAGCCCTGATGTGGCCTGTTGTGCATGCATTGTACATCTGCTTTAAACATTTACAATGTCCCAAAGACAAGAATGATGTCCTTGATGTAGCGTCCCCCTGTAATGGCATTTTTTTAAGGCTAAGCATCTCTTCCTGGAAACTAAGGATTGATGACCGACCTGCTGTGCTCACCTTGTGACCACTGACCTGCTGTGCTAGCTAAGCATCTCATGACAGTAGTAAAAGAGATATTCCTGTCATATGTGCTGTATCTTTTTGTTCTGAGATGGTATATAACCACTCTAACACTCCACTTCTTTGGTATGCTTCTTTCCTTGGAGAAGGAAGCCCCTGGGCTATAGTCCTCAGACCTGGCTCATAGTAAACTCACCCCAATGTTGATTTACAGATTGATTACCAATTATTTGCATCAATAGTTGGAAAGATACTCATCATCCATTAGTCAAATACTGACCCAGCACTACCATCAGTTGTATGATTCTGGGTACCTAGAGGCTCATCCTGGGCTCTTTCCATCACCTGCATCTAGATTCTTTTCTGTTTTTATGGAGAGCCACTAAGAAATACAACAGATAAGCTAACACCAAAGATTTCATCCAAATTATTTAAAATAGGTATGATAACATTCACATTAAAGAAATGTCATATTCTGTGTTGGCTTTGAATGCTCCAATATTCATAGCAAGATAAAAAATTAATAAATGTCACTTGGCTTCTTTAGTTTGATGGTCTCTTGGGCATATAAGTAGAAGTAACATTTATTATCTAACACTGTAGCCCAAGATGGGCAAACTACAGTCCTTCTCACCATTTTGTAAATAAAATTTAATTGAAACACAGCCACACTCATTCTTTTACCTATTGTCTAAGGCCGCTTTCAAGCTACAATGGCAGTGTCGAATAGCTGCAACAGAGACCATATGACCTGCAAAGCCTAACATCTTTACTCTTTGGTCCTTTACAGAAAGGCAGCCGACCTCTGCTGCAGACCGTTACTTGGGATACTTTGGAAAGAAATGTACCAAGAAAAAATGTAATCTCCTTCCTTAAAATACCTACTCAAAGAGATCACTTGTTTTTAGTAAAGTAGTTTCCTAGTAGAGTAACAATAAATTAGCCTTACGGTTGGTTTCCCTTTAACTTCAGATTGCAAATGTTCACTAGCCCTTCCAAATACTTAGTGTCATTACAGTGACACATCTGCCAGCCGTGAGCAACATTCTACTCTGGGTTAGAAGTTGTCCTCAGATTTGCATTATTCTTGCTTAATTTGAAGAGCCAGACCTAATTTTATTAAAGTTAATGAGGTCCCAAAGCCTCATCAATGGCTAAATACTTCTCTCTGGGAGGCACATTGTTATTTCAGAAGTTGTAGTTCACTTAAAAACCTATAGGCCGGGCCAGCCCCATGGCTTAGCGGTTAAGTGCACGCGCTCTGCTGCTGGCGGCCCGAGTTCGGATCCCGGGCGCGCACCTGACGCACTGCTTCTCTGGCCATGCTGAGGCTGTGTCCCACATACAGCAACTAGAAGGATGTGCAGCTATGACATACAACTATCTACTGGGGCTTTGGGGGAAAAATAAATAAATAAATAAATAAATAAATAAATAAATAAATTATAAAAAAAAAAAACCTGTAGGCCTATTTTATTTTATTAGAACATAGCATTGGCCTGTGTTTAAAAGTAGATTTCTATTCTTCTAACAAACATTGTTTCAAGTACTTGAGGTACAATTTCTATGACTTTTCCAGAAAAAAATTGACACATATTTGTCAAGTGAATATTGAATAAACAAACAGTATGTATCAGAGAGGGAAGAACATGCCTTTTGGGGTCAAAGGAACTGGATTCAGCTCTCAGAGTTTCCTGTTAGTATGTGACAACCCTCTGAACCTCAGTTTCCTGTCCTTAAAATAGAGGTAATCCCTACATCAGACATACGTAGGATTGTGGTAAGGATTTTAAATAATGCACGTAAAATGCATAGTCAGAGCCAGGCACATAGCAGGTTTGCAGGTGGTAACTTAGTGAATGGTAGTTAAGTGGGTGCTATGGTCTGAATGTTTGTGTCCCCCACCGCCCAGATTCATGTTGAAATCCTAAAGTTCTAAATGATGGTGTTGGAAGCTGGGGTCCTTGGGAGGTGCTTGGGTCATGAGAGTGGAGCCCTCGTTAATGGGATTAACGCTCCTATAAGAGACTCCACAGATCCCTGTAGCCCCTTCCACCATGTGAGGACACAGGGAGAAGTCAAAAACCCAAAAGACAGCCCACACCTGACCATGCTGGCACCTGATCTCAGACTTCCAGCCTCCAGGACTATGGGAAATAAATTTCTGTTGTTTATGAGACACCAGTCTGCGGTATTTGTTACAGCAGCTCAAATGCACTAAGACAATGGGCACAGTCATTTTTCTTTTCATATTTCTTTTTGATTTAATTAGATTTTCTTAGAGGTGAACTAGATGCCTAAAAGTAGTGAAGCTTAAATTTATTCAGGTAAACTTTAATAGATTTAGGAAGCTATACCTTTCCTGTAAACAATAGTTTCAAAACACAGTTTCTAGCTCAAACTAGAAAGACAATACAGAGACAAGGGGACCCAGCAGGCTCAAGCATGCCCTGGCACAACCCTGGAGTCAAGGATACTCCTTATTCCCTTTCCCACCCCTGCACTGCTTCACTAATGCTTGCCTTGGTCACACAGCAGCCGGGGAATCAGCATTTAGATAATTCTCTGCAAATCCTCCATCCCACAGGAAAGACAATAACCATCCTTGCAAAGATGATACACAGCTGTGATGCCTTCCATCCTTTGTGGGGAGAGATGCACAGGAAAGCACTGACCACAGGCTGAGATCTGAATTGCAGTTCCAGCTCTGCAACTTGTCAGCTGTGTGACCTCAGACAAGGCGCACAAGGGTTCTGGATCCCAGCCCCCCTTTCCGTGATAAAGCAGACCTCTGTGGTCCTTCCAGATCTAGAAAGTCTTTTCCATCTGTGAAATGTCACATATGCATGGACTTATGTGGAACAGGTAACTATATTCTAACCTAAAATATCTGCTCTCTCTGATTTGGGACAAGTTTCTCAGACATTTTTACCCTAAGAGATCCCATATTTGCTATTTTCTGAATTGCTAAGATTTGGCTCTTGCAATTATTTGATTTCCAGAGGCACTGAACACAATAAATTAGTAGTTCCAACAGGCTTCTCGTGGCTCATTCCTCCTTAGGTAAAGACTCATAAACACCCACTCAGTTACCCATTCTAGAATCTTGCTAGAGCTTGGTGTCAGTCTAATTGGTTTGCTTTTTACAGAAATCAGTTGTATCCTCTCTTTGAAAATTACCAATCTCTAATCACGTAAGCCATTTGCTTATGTGCTCTTAGCTCAAATGCTCTTCTTCTGCGCACGGCTCTGGATTGTAATGGGCTGGGATCCCGCCAACTGCTCTTTCCAGGCCCCTTGTCTGGGTGCCCATTGGATTCAGTGCGGAGCATGGGGGGAACCTGGAAGGTAAGAAGAAGGGAGAAGTGACTCTCTTCCCTTCTTGAGTGTCCACTTGGGGTGAAAGTGGTGGTAGCAATAGCGACAGCAGCTACAGCAGCAGTGTCAACAGCACAGGTGGTGGGGATGGTGGCGGCAGCTCCGGAATTGACCTCACAGGGCCTGGCAGGGCCAGCTCTGGAGTGTCTGCTCCTGACTCCTGAGTCACAGTGGCACTGCTTCAGGGAGAAATTGGTTTCCTGCGGTCACTAATCTTTCAGTAACCTAATTCTTTGTCTTGCTCCTCCAGCCTTCCAACGTCCTTGTAACCAATTTTTGTATTACGTTTCCTCTGTTTGAAATATCTAAATGATTTCTCTTTTCCTAAATGGACCCTGACTAACACTATATATAATTTTTCAGAACTTGAACCCTTAAACTAATTTAAAGCTGCTCTATGATCTTTATTTTGAAACCTGGAGCTTTAAAAGTCTGGATACACCAGCTGCTCATTTTACAGAATCAAACAAACACAATATAAGAAAAAAAAGTGTTCCTGTCAAACTCCAATAAACTTCAAGAAAGGATCTGAATTATTTAATGCATTGAAAACTGTTCATAACAGTGGCTCATCATCTGTTGTTTGACAACATACTGGTTATGAAAATATTTTACCGTGACAATACTCATTGTGATGAAAGTTATTCTACAAACAACTTTCTCCAGAGTATTTTTTTTTAAATCTCAGAATTATACAAAGCCATCTGATAAAAATAGGTACAATAATTCCGGGGCTTTTAGTTTCAAAGTTTGTTTTCCCATCTGTTATCCAAAGTCTAGGTCTACACACCACAGCAAAATGGAAGATTGTGTAATAATCCTTTGAGTCAGAGACAAAAAAGAATACAGAGTAGGGAAGGGACATCTGTGCTCATTTGATTCAGCACCTGTTTGGATATATGATTCCTTTGAAACGTTTGATAACCGTAGGGTTATCAAACTTCCTCAATGACGAGGAAGTCATTACCTGCCCCTTCATTTGTTGGACAGCTTTAATTTCCAGAAATGTATCCTTTTTATTGAGCCCAAGGAATGAGCGGGCATGACTGTAACTTCTACTCATGGATTCTAGTTATTCCATTGAGGTTTATAAAGAGTAACTAGATTTCCTATTCTACTTGAAAGATCTTTAAACCAATGTAAAGATAGCCATGATGTCTCTTTATGGAAACCTTCCAGCATCTCAAAGGCAGGCCCAGTGACATGGGGAAGTGCTCAGTGTCAAGAGGATCCTCTGACTACAAACTGAAGGCTTACCTCTTCTCTGGAAATGATGAACTTGAAAACAAAGCAGATTTTCCTTTCACACATCTGTAAAAGTTCCTTCAGAAGGCACAGCTCTACCCCTTCCATAAAGAGGCAAACTTTCAGAAAGGTCTCAGCCAGAAGCGAGGTCATCGTATAGCTACACTAGCTCTAAGCACCCTCCCCTTTACCCAGAAACATGAGGGCCTTGCATATCCAAGAAAAACATACTTCTTTAAGAATGTGACTCAGCAATATTTATTGAAAATATTGCTTGCACATCATTGTGCTAGTGTGAATGGTAGCGGCAGAGCAAGATGGAGACGAAAGAAGGAGAAATGGCAAGAAATACATTTTAGGAGTTAGACAGAGACTTAATTTTAAATGGCTTGGTGTGTCATACCTAGAAGCTTGGATGTTATCCTACAGCAAAGAGAAGCCACTGGAGAATATTAAGCATGACTGCAATTGTAACGTAGAAAGATTTCCTTTGTGGCAGAGTGGAGCATGAACTGGCGGAAGACAGGATCGATGGTAGAGCAAATAGTCAGAGGCAATACTTCGGGAAAGAAATGACAAACAAGTGAATAAGATGGTGTCAGTGGGGCTGCACAGGATGGGGATCAAGTCAAAGGAGTAGAATCAACAGGATTTAGTGATTGACTGGATGTAAAGGGTAAGGGAGAGGGATGAATAAAGCATGATTCTCAGGTTTCTGGCTTGGGTAACTGGGTGGATGGTGATCATTCACAAAAGAAAGGAACATAAAAGGAAGGGCAAGTTTAGGTTATGGGGGTTGATGTGTTCTGCTTGGGGCGTGTTAAATCTGAGTGCCTCTAGATCCCACAAGCACAGGTGACCCACAGGAAATTGGGTAAGTAGATCTGGAACTCAGGAGAGAGAGGGCAGGAAGTGTAGATTTTGGAGTCATCAGCATGTGGGTAGTAGCTGAATCCATGAACAGTATGAAATTCATTCTATCATTGATTCATGCACTCAGTCATCCTTCCATTAAACTGGTATTTATTATATCCTTTTATATGGGGGACTGAATATTCATGCAGCAGTGAATAAAAGACAAAGGTTCTGACATCATGGAACTTACATTCTAGTGGGAAGGAGACCAATGATAAACAAGAAAATGTCGTGCAATGCCAGATAATGTTAGTTCTCCCAAGAAAAATAACGGAGAGGAAGGGAATAGAGAGTGACAAGTGATCAGAGAAGGCCTCTATGAAGAGGTTCCATCTGAGCAGAAACCTAAAGGAAGAGAGAGTAAGTCATGAGAACACAGGACAGAGGTGTCCTCTGTGGAGGTACATGGAGGGGCAAAGGTCCTGGAGTGGAAGCATTTCAGACCTGTTTGAGAAAAACACCAGGGGTCTTCTAGGGACAGTGTGCAGCGTAAGAATGAGAGAGGGCCAAGACCAAGGATAGAACTATGGAAGTTATCAACCTTCACAGTATGAGCAAAGAAAGGAGACTGAGGAGGACTGATCAGAATTACAGAAGGAAGGGTGGTTGATTTTGTATTCTGTGAACTTAACACCATAGTTTGATAGTTCTTTTCACAAATATCCACCACCCCTGTTTATAACTGTGTTTATACACACAGCAGTAGAATAAATGTAAGAGCCCACCTCTCTCGTTCACTCATTCTTTGGCTACAGAGGTCTTCCTGTAGTTGAGCGACAACTACAGGAAGTTGTAGTGCCTTTACATGTTTTATTGCCTCTTCCCAGGAGTTCTGGAGAAGCGGTGGGGTGGGAGCACCATCTCCTCCTCCACCTTCCGGATTCCACTGAATTGTGGCTTCTTCAGGGAATCTTTACCTCAAGCCTGGAGATGAAGATTGGTTCTCCTGTTATTCACTCCTAAAGTAATTTGTCCTTTATAACTGTCGTCACAATTGGGATTAAGACTTGCCTGTTTAGTGTCCTTCTCCTCCTGGACAATGAACTCAATGTGTGTAGAAAGCACGTCTGTGTTGTTCACCCCATATCCTCAAAGTCTGTGCAGCACTGTGATCCCTCTTAGTGTGCTAGCCTGTGGACAGACTGTACTGCTTGAGTTTGATTGACAGTTACCCTCAGAGTAGGACACAGAAACCCTTCATCTCTACATACGTGGGAAACATTGCTTCAGTCTCACTAATGCTCAGAGCAGAAATTCAAAATAAATGGACCATGAGTTTAGTTTAGATTCAGTCCAGACAGTATTTGAATATTTTCCTTTGGTTCAGCACTGCTTTAGAAAAAAACCATTAAGTTCAAAATGGTTTACTAGTTTAAAAATATGTGAAAAGAAAATATTTATTCTAGCTGCCATTTTGTTAAAAAAAAAGGGTAATGTTTAGTTTAGTTTTGGGTTGCAATCATCACACTATAGTAATTTGCACCCATTTCTGTACACAGTTTTATTTATTTCAAAAGCCCAATTTTAAGGAGAAGAAATGGTCTCCAAATTATGGATATAATTGGGGGACTGGATAATATGTCTGCAATAGCAATCTTTTCAGATACTGAGAACCCTGGTTTTCATTTAATTCTCTTTGACCTTAAATATCCCTGAGATTGGTCCTAAAACCCATTAACTTTATTTGCATTATATAAACATTATTAACCACAGATATTCTGCCAACCACGTGTGTTGCTTTGGGGTTTTGGTTTTGGCCATTATTTTGTATAGACTGATGTTCCTTACCAGCAGCTTAGCATACACTTTTTTTTTTTCTTTTTGGTTGTTTCACGAAGAACAGCTGAAGCAATACTCAAGTGGCAGAACTTCTCTGAATAGTGGGTTTGATATTAATGGCCAAGGTACATGCTGATAAAGGTATCTATTCAACAGCATTATTTGTTGCATATAACCCATATGTTTTCAAAAGGATCTTCTCAATATTAGAATGTGATGCTTATCTATTTAATAATGTTGTGCCTATATCAAAACATATCCTCAGTAGGATCTGGAAGTTATACAAATAAATGTTAAGGTATGGTAGAATTATAGGTGTTTCTAATACCTTCTGTTTGTTTAACTGTATTTTCTAAGATTTTTACAATAAAAACAAATTAGTATAATAAAATTATAATAAATGTAATAAAAGTAAAATTACATTTGCAAAAGAAATAGAAGTAATCTTTGAAAATGTATTTTGTCCCAGATTTTAGACTATATCCCAATTTGATCACTAGAATTATATAGTCAATAAAGATCTCTATACATTTTTAGCCAAGAAGATTTGATAATTAAGCCCACTTAAAGAATCTGTGGGATTTTATCAACTGTGAAGACTGTAACAATGGGGCTGAATTACATTGAAGGACTGCTGGGTTCTTGACCACATCACTGAATAGCATCTCTGGTTTATTGGGAGGGACAGATAGGATGTTGTCATAACATCTAATTCTGCCCATTAAAGAGCAGGGAAGTTGACACCCTCTATCACACTTAGAGTGGTACCCGCACAGACAGTGACAGCACAAGTGATTTTCTGGCAAGGTACCAATGATCCATGATGAAAAAGGAATTTCCATGTTACCTACTAATAATGAGAGGATTAATTTTAAAGAACAAAGAAATGAGCTGCTCTGTGCTCTACTAAGACGTTATCAGAGGGAGCCAAGGAGCCCATGAGTCAGGACCTCAGGTCTGGTTGCCTGGGACAGTTTGCTGGCCCATGGAAAATGGACTTGTGCCAGCATGCGAGTCTTTTCCCTGGGTTTGCCTTGACAGAACTCGCTTTTCCCACCAATGCTAATGCAAAAACCGGCTCTGCTTCCAATTTACTATATTCATCAATTCACTCACTCATTCACTTTTGAGTCACTTGACAAGTAATATTTGAGTACCAACTGTGTGCCAGAAAATGTTCTAGGTGCTGGAGACACTGGAGTGAAAAACACAAAGTCTGAGTCCCTACCCTCATGAAGTTTACATTTTAACAGAGGACACAGAGAATAAACAAATAGATACACAGCATAAGACCAGGTATTAAATGCCATGAAAAAATAAATAAAGCAGAGTAAAGACACAGAGAATAACAGAGGTTACTCTGTCCACTAAGGTGTCCAGGGACAGTCTCTCTGGGGAAGTGACATTTGAATGACCTGAGGAGTGAGCCTTGTGAAAGCCTGTAAGTCGAACATTCTAGGCAGAGGGAACAACAAGTGCAAAGACTCTGAAATAGACACATGTCGGAGGAACTGCAAGGTTGTAGTGTAGGTGACGTGCAGTGAACAAGGGTGAAAAAGGGAAGAGATGATTGGGAGGTGGACAAGGGACAGATCAGGTAGGGCCTTGTACACCATGGTAAGGATTTTGGATTTTATAGTGTGAGTAAAATTGCTGGAGGGCTTTGAGGAGGAGAGTGACCTAATCCGTCTAATGTTTATAAGAGGATCCCTTTGGCTGCTGTGCAGAGAGCGGCTGAGGTCGGTGGGGAAGCCGGGACAGAGATAGGAGGCTACAGCTGTTGTCCCAGTAAGAGCAATCCACGGCTGGGGGCAGATGGAGGCAGAGGTGAGAAGTTGCATAATTCTACACGTATATATTTGCTGATAGATTGCATATGGAAAGTGAGAGACAGGGAGTAGTCAAGACTGATTCCAAAGTTTTTGGCCTGAGCAACTGAGTAAAACTGTGGTGACTTCCTGAGATAGGAAAACTGGGAAGGGTCAGTTTGGGGTAGGGGTGTGTTCTGAATTCTATTTGGGATCTGTTAAGTTTAAGATGCCTGTCATACAACCAAGTGGGTATGTCAAGTAGGTGTTTGGATATGAAGTCTGGTGTTCAGGAAAGAGTTTGGGGCTGAGGGTACAAACTTGGAAGTTATCAATGTCTAGACCAGGGCTGTCCAGTAAAAACACAATGCAAGCCACATATGTCTTCTAATGGCCATATTTTAAAAAGTAAAAGAAACAGATGAAATTAATTTTAATAATATCTTTAACTCAATATATCCAAAATCTGATCATTTTATCATGTAGTCAAAATAAAAATGAGTTATTTTACGTTATTTTTTTCATACTAAGTTTTGAACTCTTGTGTGTATTTTATATTTATAGCAACATCTCAGTTTCAGACTTAATAGCCACATAGGGTTAGTGACTACTGTATTGGACAGTGCAGGTCTCCATGATGTTTAAAGCCAAGAGACTAAATATTGAGAGACAGTGTACATAGAAAAGAGGGGAAGCCCAAGAGGCCCAAGGACTAAGCCCTTGGGAACTCCAACATCACCAGGTCAGGAAGAGGCATAGGAGGATCTCAGTAAAAGAGAATTAGAATGGGAATGTTCTCTATCTTGCTAGAGGTGTGGGTTACACTGGTATATGCACTTATCAAAACTAATTGAACTGTACATTTGAGATTTATGTATTTCACTACATGTAAATTATAACTCAATAAAAAGTACATTCTGAAAACAGGAGACAGAGATAGGGAGAATGAGAAGAAGAGAACAGTGAGCATGGGGTGAGGTCCCAGTAACCCAGTGATCAACTGACTCAAGTGCTGGTCAGAGAGCAAGTGAGATAAGGACTGAGAATTGGCCACAGAATGGGCAGTGGAAAGGTCATATGTGGTAAAAGCAGATTTGGTAGAGGGGATGAAAACTTCAGTAGAGAGTATTCAAGTGAGAATAAGGAAGCTTCTGGTTACAGATTAGCTGACTTACTATATGCATTTACTTCTGCTTCCTCCAAAACCTCACTAAACAAAAAACAGTAAAGGGAATTTTCAATAACTTACCCCTCCCCCACCTTGAACACAATTTAGAAGCTAGAAAACATCTAGACAAATGTAACTGACTGACAAGATCTGTGAAAGCTGAATCTCTAACTTGCTTTGGGGAAGCAATCTGAATGGCAGCCTAGAGCCCCCAAGAGGCTTAGGAATTTGTGATTCAGTTTAAACAGGGAGTGTGGGGTAAAGGTGAGCTTGAGAGCTGTTTACAAAGGGATTCTACATCCAGATCGCCCAGCCATCTCCCACAGCTGGGAAACTGACTCTCCCACCGAGACATAAGATTGCAGGAGGATAAACCAGAAAGCCACTGGATTGATAGTGAGAGGAAGGATACTGGAGGGAAGTGCTGGGCTTACATGAAAATGTACGTACTGAATGGTGAGACACCTAATGCATCTCACCCCATCACCAACCTTCCTGCCCAGCCCAGCTCCCAGAATGCTGAGAGCCAGGCTTGAGATGGGATGATTTTCTCAGGGGACTCTGATTAGGCCAAGAGAAAAGATCTAAAGCTACCTTAATGACCATGGCCAACAAGCCCCTCCCAAGCCCTAACCCTGCACACACACCAAGATTCCAGTCATCTTTTTAGTGCTCTTCTCATAAATGTGAGTAGATAGCCAAGGACTACTAAACATCTGCAGAAAGCCCCTAACATAAAAGATAGAGACAAAAATCGTCACACAAAAGTTACTCGGAGGTTCAGAAAAAAAGTTAAAAGCAAACTATCATCGATAAGAGAAGATATTGGATCTATAAAACAAAAACAAGATGTTGCAAAAAAAAAAGAGAGAGAACTTTAATAGAACAAAAAGGAGCTCTTGGTAATTAAAAATATGTTAGCTCAATATGAGGATTGGAGGATAAATTGAGGAAAGTAGAGCAAAAAGTTAAAAAGAAGGAAAATAGGAGAGAAAAAGAAAAGAGAAAATTAGAGGATCAGTCCAAGAGGTCTAACATCTGAATAACAGGAGTTTCAGAAAGAGGGAACAAAAGAAACAAGAGAAGTGAAAAAATAATCAAAAGAACAATTCAAGAAAATTTCCCGAAGCTGAACCACATGAATGTCTAGATTAAAAACGTCCTCCAAGAGCCCAGCATAATGGATGAAAATAGACCCATAATAAGGCATCTCATTAAGAAATTTCACATCGGGCACAAAGAGTTGGAAAAAGAGGATATATACAAAGGATCAAGAGTAAGAATAGTTTTGGACTTTTTAATAATGCACTGGAAGCTAGAAATTAATGAAACAATGTTTTCATAATTTGAGAGAAAATTATTTCTGACTCAGAATTCCATACACAGTTAAACTAAGGGTGAAGGTAGGCTAACGGCATTTTCAGACACAAAAGTCCTCAAACATTTACTTTTCATGGTTACTGCTGGAGCAGTAGCCAAATGAGGGAGTACATGAAGAAAGATGGTGGGGTGACATATTCAGGAAACAGAAGAACCAACTGAAGAAAGAGGTGCAGGTGATCTAGGAGGATGGTGATGGGAGATCCCAGGAGGCCAACTGACAGCAGGCTCAGGCAGGTCTGAAGATTAATGGAGATGTGACTCCAAGAAGATGAAATCGATGTATGCATTTGAACATATGGAAAGAACATTTACGCTTCTGGGGAAATGAGTGGGGTCAAATTAATTATAAATGTTTACATAACTAAGCAAAATTTTTAAAAAAGAATATTAACTCTAGGGAAGTCAAAAAAATCCTAAATAAAAAGAAATCATGACTTTCATCACATGGCTCAGTTGTGAAGTGTGTTAAAAGATATACTGAGGCATATTAAAAATTTTAAGAGTTTATTTGAGGAAAAATCTGCTTGAATTGGGCAGTACCAAACCAGAGGTGGTTAGGAGCACTCCACCGACAAGAGCTAGGAGAGACTTTTATAGAGAAAAGGTGGGCGCAAAGTAAGGAAGTTATTTATTGGCTGTAGCTTAGACCCTAGTTGGCTGTTTGTGATTGGTTGTCCTCAGTGTTTTGTTTTCATAACCTTGAACATTTACAGGCTTAGATTTTGATTTGCTCACATAGACCACCAGGGCGCCTCTGTCTAACGGCCTCCTTGTTTAATGAATTTACTAGGTGGCATTTTATAACAACGAAAACACTGAATACTGATCTAACCATAAAAATTATTTGACTCTATTGAGACATAGGGGGACACGAAGTGTGTACATGTGTGCAAGTGTATACGAGAGGAATATGGAGAATGTTAAATGCATATATTCTATAAAGAAATCACGATAATGCCCAAACCTTGGAAAACAATCAAGAAGAAGTGCTAGAAGAAAGTTGTTTAGAATTACAGACAGGAATATTTTTTAAAAAGCTAAAAGAATGGAATGTGATGTCTTGCAGCGTAGAAAATGGGGAAAGGAATGAAAAGTCAATTATACAGCTTTTTGGTTCACTAAACTAAGCACATGTATAAATTTTGTTTAAAAAACTTTAAAAGATTCAAAAAAGAGAATGATGATATGAAATGAAGACACAAAGTATAGAGCAGCCCTGTCTAATAGAACTTTCTTCGATAATGGAAATTACTCCCAATATGGAAGCTACTTGAAATGTGACTAGCGTGACTGAGAACTGAATTTAAAATTTCATTTTCTTGTTACTGCCATCCAGTTGATCTCGATTCCTCGAGACCCTGTGTAGAGCAGAGTGGAACCCTGCCTGGTCTTTTTGTGCCACCTTCTCACCTTCTGGCGCTGTATCAGACAACGCTCCATTGCTATTCATAGGGTTTTCATGACCAGTTTTTTCAGAAGTGGGTGGCCAGGTCCTTCTTCCTAGTCTGTCTTAGTCTGGAAGCTCCGCTGAAAACTGCCCACCATGGGTGACCCTGCTGGTATCTGAAATACCAGTGGCATAGCTTTCAGCATCACAGCAACACGCAGCCACCACAGTATGACAACAGACAGACGGACAGTGGCTAAGATTTCATTAATTTCTAATTAATATAGATTTAAATAGCCACATGTCTAGTGGCTGCCATATTAGATGGTGCAGCCACATACCATGGTCTGCTCCTATCTGGGATCAATTTTGTTTCTATAAATAACTCTTCTTTCTCCTCCTTCATCCTTTTTTCTCTCTCTGCTGGATCATTCTCATCGGCCATGCTAAAATATCACTTATCCATCTTTTTAAAAAATGCTGCTTTGACACCCCCATCCCTCTGGGATTATCTACTCCATTTCTTTGTTCCGTTTGTAGCAAACCTCCTCAGAGTTCTCTATAACTGCACTGTCCCAGACAGCAGCCACTAACCACATGTGGCTATTTAAATTTAAGTTAACCAAAATTAAATTAAATATCCAATTCAGTTCCTTAGTTACACTAGCCACATTTTCGAGTGCTCAGTATTCACGTATGGCTACTATGTTGAGCAGAGACAGATCTAGGACATTTCCATCATTGCAGAAAGCTCTATTGGACAGCACTGATAGGCACTATAAACGGGTACAGTTGCTGGCCATTTGGCAGGTTTGGAGCTGGAAGTAATGACTTTGAAATCAGTCATGCTGAGAAATCTCATTGCCGTGGCAATGACCACAACCTATGCAACAGGAAGGAAGAGGAGGTCCCTTACTGGAGATGATTTGCAGTAATAAGGTATGAGAACTTCCTCAGTCAAGGTTCGTTTGATTTTCAGAAATAGAAACCAATCAGTCAAACGAGAAAAGGAGATGGACTACAGCGATATAGGGTGTCTCCTGGAACCCACAGGAATGCAGCTGATTCTCAAAGGGACTTGAACCAGGGGTAGCCAGGGAGACTAAAAAGCTCTCAGAGTCACAGGCACAATCATATTTTTCTCACTTTCTTTCCCTCCTCCCCCTATAAATATGGTTTCTTATCTCTGTTTCTGCACAAGAAGCATTTTTTTTCTTTTCTTTAAAGAAAAGATCAGCTTTCTCTACAGAATTCTCAGCACACTTGATGGGTGAGAGATGGCTACTCCCATAATATCCTTTGTTCTTGTTACCTCAGAACAAGAAAACATCTCACATTGACAGGAACATCTCAATCCCAGTCTCAAATATCTGATAGAATCTGATTAGTCAAATTTAAGAGAACCGCCCTATGCTGGTTCAAACAACTCTGACAGATGACAGGGCCATAGGTAAAAACACAACTTCTGGGGTCCATTTCCAGGGTATGGGGCAGTTCCCAGAGCTCCTTGGCACCACCCTTCTGGAAGTCCTTCATGTTCTAGTACCTTCCTCCATCACACCTGAGGTGGGTATTAGGGGCGTTGCCTCTTCGTAGGGCTATATAGCTTTCCTAGCCCACTTCTTGCCCAGATTTGAGGCGGGGTTTCAGGCTTTTTAGTCCAGGCTCCTGGTTTCTTTGACACTACTACACAACTCTTTCAAAAGCACGGTAGGCCCCATCTGTCTGCTTCCGGATATTTCCGTGACCAAGTAGCCACACTCAGTATTGTCTTTGAGGGACTTCTTATGTGAGCTTTATTCCCTTGCTTTCCTGTCCCCAACCCTCTCCAACTTTCTCTCTCTTTCTCTCTCTCGCAATACTTTGCCAAACACAACCGGTAGCAACCACATGTAGTACTAAGGTTCTGTTTTCCAACATCTTCCCCATGAACTACAAGTTTAAAGGATAAGTGATCTGCCTTCAAGGTAATCACAAGAACACCTTTACGAAATGTTTTAGCTTCTGCCCAGTCTCTGATATCAGTTTCCTCGTTGCTACTACCTGATTGCTAAGCCAATATTTTAAGTTTGTTTTCAGCAGCATATCATTTTTGGTACCAATTTTTGTATTGGTCAAGATAGGGTTTTTTTACACTGCAGGAACAATTTACCCTGAGAATTTCAGTGGTCTTAACACAATAAAGGTTATTTCACATGCACACCACATCTGATAGGGGCCAGATGAGTTTCCAGGACAGCTGCCTTCTTTAAGGTGACTCAGCTGTCTTTGGCTCTGTCATCTCAACTGATGGACTCAGCAATTGGCCGACAAGGGAAAAGATCTCAGGGACAATTCACATCTGCTTTTCTAAGCTTTGACCCAGAAATGAGACACATCACTTCAACTCAAAGCCCACTGGCCACAATTAGTCTTACATCTCCACCTAACTCCAAGGGGGCTGGAAATTCAAGGAAGCACATGGATAACTGTCGAGCAGTAAGTGTTTCTTCCAGAGTCCATGGAGGCCTTGTGCTGAGAGAGCAAAGCTATTAGATTTTGATAGCCTGGTCAGTGGAGTCGCTACAGGGAGGATCCCTATGCCAGAGAGGGTGACCTGCATTGGAATTTGTATGAGCGAGAAACAGAATTTTGTTTAATTAGTCCACTGAGATTTAAAGATTTAATTATTCTTGCAGCATGGTCCATCCTATCCTGATTAACATAGGAACATAAGAGAAGATAGGAGTAAATGAAACAACATAGCTCACTTTCCCTGAAGCAATTGCAATTCCAACCAAAATACTAGTAGGATTTTTTGGAGACTCTGACAATGATATAAAGCTCGTGTGGAGTAATAAAGAAGTGAGAATAGCCAGTACAACTGTAAACAGACTAATGAGGGAGAACTAACTTTACCCAATATGAAAACATTTTATAGGTAGAGAAATTACAGAGAAAGTACAGGAAATAACAAAGATGTTAGTGGAGAATAGACATTCCAGAAATAGAACCAAATACATTTGAGAATCTAGAATATAAATAAAATGGTTCAGAAGTGTTGTGACAAGTCATTGGAGGGAAAAATGCTAAAGTACCTCACTTCTTATGCCCAAATAATTTCTAGGTGGATCAATAACTGAAATGTAAAATGTGAAACAATAACAATACTAGAAAAATCATTGGTAATTATTTTTTTTTATAATTTTGAACTGGGGAAGGTCAAAATGAGACAAGATTGATAAAGTTACATAAAATTAAAACTTCTGCAAGACAGAGAATACCACACACAAAATCAAGAGATAAACCGCAGGATAGAAAAAAATGTCTGCAATTTATATAACAGGACGGGGGTTAATTTCTTTAATATACAAAGAGATCTAAAAACCAGGAAGAAAAAAACGCACAATTCAATGGAAAAATCGGCCAAAGGTAGACAGTTCGTAGCAAAAAAAGGCAAATAGACAATAAACATACGGAAAGTTTTTTTTCAGCTTTTTAAAAAATTAAAGAAATGTAAGTTAAAACAAGATACCATTTTTCACTTAGCATAGTTGCAAAAATAAAATTTTGTTCTTACTCAAGGGTATGGGAAACACGAACTCTGACACATTTTTAAGGGAATGTAAATTGCTGCAACCTCTTGGGAAAGCAATTTGCCAATAACCATTAAAATTTAAAAAGCACATTCTCTTTAACTCAGCAACTCCCCTTCTAGGAATTCTTCCCACAGAAACACTTACACAAGGAGGCAAATATGTTCACTATACAGGGACAGCATGATAATATTATTGGTAACAGTAAAAAGCTGGATGAAATTGAAATGCCCATCAAGAGCCAAACTACAGTGGCACTAGAAAATGGAATACTAGAGAGTGACAAGGAGCAAGGGACTAACAGTGGTTCAGAAGAATCAATGCATGTATCTGTATTGATATGAAAAATATCCAAACTAAATTATTTTAAGTGAAAAAAATAAGGTAGACTACAGTATTATTATAAATGAAAATTCCAAGGATCATATTTTTGTAAATATATTTATACACATGTACATATATACATACAAATTTCTGGGAAAAAAGAAATAATAGCTACGGGTATGTTCAGCTATGATTACTCTACATATGAGGGTATAGGTAAAGAGGTGAGATTTTCCATTTCATGTAATACGCATTTGTGTTGTTAGAATTTTTTAAGCTTGTGCATGTATTACTTTATAATAAAAAGCAAAAATTTAAACCATAAATCCTGCCACGCAAATATCAGTACTATATTTTTACCTGTCAGTCTGGAGCTAAAAAGATATTAGCAAATACAATAAAAAAAAAAAAGAAATGACCAAGGTTAGACATTCACAATATGTTACAAATGATTAAACTAAGTCACCAATCATGATGAAAGAGAGCCACAATCTTTAGGAGTTGTCAAGTCCTGTTTCCACTGCCAGGAAAAAACCCCCATGTTTAAGTCATAGCCTTTCTCTATCAACATTCAAAAAAGAAAATCCATAGTGAACTGCAGTAGTTCACCTTTACTGAGCAGTGACAGTTGGATTTGGTGCTGAGCACTTTTATGTGAATTATCTAGTTGAATCCTCACAAACTCCATATGGTAGAGGCACTTGCTAACAGCCCCTTTCTACAAATGAGGAAACTAAATCAGAGAGAGAAATTAAGAAATATCACAAGAGATCCAGGGCTTGTGTTCCAAAACACAAAAAAAGTTTGTAATATGCCTCTGTGGGTTTCCATGCTGACTCCACCACTTACGCTCTGCGTGTCCTCGGGAAAGTGACTTAATATTCCCCATCAGGAAAATGAGGATAGTGACAGAACCTACCTCACAGGGTTGTCATGGAGATTAAATGAGGTAACACAGGTGATGTGCTTAACTCAGAGCCTAGCATTTAATGAGCGCTCAATAAATGTTAGCTATTGTCTTACAAGGCATTTTATGATATGGTCTCTTCTTATCCATCCAGGCTCATATCTTTCCATGCTCTCCTCCTCTCCTCCTTGAACTCAATCTCCAGTCCTCCCAGCCTCCTTGCACTTTCCCCATGGCTTCCCAAGGCTTCTGTGCCTCTCTTGCTCCGTCTACTAGAGTGTTCATTCCCATCTTCCATCCTTTCTTCACCTGGCTGACTCTCACTTCTCCTTAAGACTCACTTTAGGCATCGCTTCTTCCAGGAAGCCTCCCTTGATCCCAACTTTCTGGATTAGGTGCTCCTCTTTGAGTTCCAATATTTTCCTGTTCTTCCCTCTCTCATTGTTTTTGTCAAACTGCAACACTGTAACTTTCTAAATGCTTAGTCTGCCACCACCCGCTAACCTGTGAGTTCTTGAAGGCAGGTCCTAGGTTTTCTTCATCTGGGTTCCTCCAGTGCTTAGTGCACAACCTGGCTATAAATATTTGCTAAATGAGTCAAGTGGTTACTGAAAGAACAGTGGGCTACCTTTCCTGCAACTTCTGTTGACCATTCCCTGGAGGTTATTCCTTCTGGAAACTGGATGTAAGTCAGGCAAATGGAATTTATTCATTCACTAAATTATTATTATTTGCTCCTACAATTGTTATAGGTGCTGAGGCCACCACAGTAAATAAGACAAAGTGTTCTGCTCCCTGGTGGTTATAGTCCAGTATGAATGGGAAAGAGATAGACAGCAAATATATAAGTGAAAGTAATTTAAATACCGATACATTCTAGAACAAAAATAAAACAAGGTTAAGGGTAGAGAGCAATGGGGAGCAAGAGGCTAATTTAGACTTTGTAGTCAGGCAAGGCCTCTGTGGAGGTAACCTTTAAGCTGAGACCTGAGTGACAGGAAAGATCCAATCATGTGAAGTCAGGGAGCAGAGCAAGTAGAAAGGCCCTGGGTGGGACCAAGTCTGCATTTTAATGGACAGGAAGAGGGTCTCAGTGCCTGAGCCCAGTTTCACCAGATAAGAGCAGAGAGGGGTCACGACCAGATCCAGTAAGGCCTCTTAGGCCATGAGCAGGTATCTAGATTTTGCTCTGCCCACAACAGGAAGCTACTGAAGGGTTTTACACAAGGGATTGAGATGATCTGATTTAATATTTTTAGAAGATTATCCTGGCCTCTGTGCAGAGAGCAAGAATAGAAGCAGATCAGGTTATCATAGTGGTTCAACGAGATGATTGCAGCTTGGAACTGGAGATGGAGAAAAGCAGATGGATTTAGTCTGTCTTGGGGAAGAGGTGAGAAGACTTGCTGATGGAGTATGTGAAGGGAGTAGCATGGGATATGAAGAATCAACTAGACTGTAGTGGCTGTGTAGAGTGTGGTGTCACTCACTAAGGTGGTGAAGACTAGAGGAGAAACAGGTTTGAGGGACAGAGGGTGGGAGGAACCAAAAGTTCTATTCGGGGCATATTAGGTTGGAGATGCTATTAGGCATCTAAGCGGAGAGCAGAAGCAGCCAGTGGGCTCCACGAGCCTGAAACTTGATGAGTGCGCCAGGGTTGGAACTCCAAATCTGCTGATCATCTGCAAATGAATAACGTTTAAATAGAGTTGTAGAACAGATAAACTGGGGCAAATGAGTGTGGAAGAAGGACAGAGGGGGAGGAAAGGGAAAGACAAGAAGGGAAGAGGAGAGGAGAGAAGGGAAGGAGAAAAGAATAGGGCCCCAAATCAAGCTCAGGAGTGTTCAGTGGGAGGAGAGTGAGAAACAGAGAGTGGTTTAGACAGGAAATCCACCCAGAAATTCCACCCAGCAGAGGGTATGCTCTAGAAGCTGAGAGAAGAAAGCGACAGGTTGAAGAAAGTGCTGGAGGTCAAGTCAGGTAAATGCAACAAGCAACTGGATTTGGCAAAAGAGAGATCATTAATAACATAGACTAGAACCATTTCAGTGGCATGATGGGTAAAAAGCTCAACTACAGTGAATTGAGAGAATGAGGACTGAGAAAGTGGAGACAGTGACTCTACACACTCTAAAGACATTTTATGGTGGAAAAGCAAGGCCGGAGCAGGAGGCAGAAGGTCAAGGAAGAGGTTTTTTGCTTTGTTTTTAAGACACAAGGTTCCAGCACCTTCGTATGCCAATAGAGTTGGAGGGAGAGGTGCTGGTGGCCAGAGTGGGGTCTTGAGGTTGTGCGTGGGGATGGGATAGGGCACAAGTGGAAGGTTAGGGTTGGCATCTGAGAGGAGCCAGGTCATCTACTGTGACCACAGGGAAGGCAGATATTCGGCAGAGGCAGGCTCAATGGTAGAGTTGATTATGGGAATAGTCTGGCAGCTTCTATTTTCTCAGGGAAGTCTGAGAGAAAGGCGTCAGCTAGAGTGTGAGGAGAGGAGGAAGCAAGTGTTAGAGCTTCAAGGAGAGAGAAGCTGTGAAATGCTTCCTTGTAGAGCAGGACAGTGAACAACCAAGAGGAGTGTAGGCCGGCTGCTGCGCACTGTGGAGAGCCCATCCATGTTTGTGATCATGATTTAAAGGGAGACTCATTTCTGTACTTTCATTTTGTCACTTTTAGCGGCTCAGAGTAGCTAATAGCGGACGATAGCATGGTAGGACTTTTGACCAGGAACAAAGGTGCTTCAGGGATGTACATTCCTAGCATCTGAGGGAACAGACTCAGCCTAAGGAAATAGAGAATGCTTATTGCAGGAGTCACAACATGTCTCCCAGAACCCTTTCCTTTCTTCCTCCTCCATGATAGAATCCAGTTTTGTTCAGGTGTTCACCCAGCTCATGAGATTCATGGGAATGGGAAAGTGAACTCATCTCCCACTCCAGGAACGGATGCTCATATTCTAAACCAATCAGCACATGCCGTTCCTCTGATGATGGTTGTGAAGTAGCTCAGGAGTGGGCACAGGGCCCAAGTTGGGCCAATCAGATGGAAGTGAAGGACTTGGGTGGACTGATTCCATGGGTGGACTCCGGTTGTTTCTCTCTCCCACAAGAAAAAGGAAACTTGACTCCCGAGCTTTTGGCTACAGTTGGCAAGAGGGAGCTGATGCAGTGGATAGCAGAGTGGAGAGATGGAAATAATCTGGGGCCCTGATGACATTGTTAAATCCCTGAATTAATTAGCCTTAAAGCCCACCCTACTTCTAAATTTCCTGTTATTTGAGATAATAAATCTCCCTATTTTTTAAAAACCAGCTTAAGTAAGGATTTATGTACTTGCAGCAAAAGCATCCTCATAGACACAATTGTTTTTCTGTATTTACAATATATCAGAATTCCTCAAAACTGGACAATGTTCGCCTTGCTCTCAGTTAAACCTACTGACTAATGGCAGAGGAAATGCCTGTGTCCAGGAAGCAGGTCTCAGGGTCGCTGGGGCTCTTCTGCTCCCACGGTTTCATTTACCAAGACGCAGATATGTGTGTCCACAAACTGGCTTTGCCAGTTGTACATGTTTTTGTAATGATATAAACTGAGGAAATATGAGTGAAGAAAAGAATAATTGGCGTACAAAATCCAAACAGAATGCTTTAATAAATAGTAAAGGGAAAGTAGCTTAAAAAACATAACGAAAATAAAATCTTAGGCTTTGGTGTGGGCGAGACAAATGTAAAATAATTGGGAAATGTTGTTTAATCTGGAAGAATTCTGAACTCAGTTTGTTTCCCAAATGTCTTTGAGTTCTCTCTCTACTTTAAAGATGGCGGGACTGGAAACCATTGACATTGTGTCAATTTTTACTTTTTAAAAGTCCACACAGAACTCCACTCAGCTGTCACATACCTAAAGAAGAGGTCTTGTCCCTTCAAAATATTGCCAAATGAAAGCATATGTTTTACTCTAATGAAATATTCAGTGTTTTCCATTTTTACTGCTTCCCTACTTCAACTGACTAACTTTTAACAGATTAGTCAACTACCTGCCAGACTGGGGGCTGCCAAGAGGGCATGTCCACTGTCCCCTTTCAGCTCCCTCTTCCACCCGCCAACCCTCTGCCCTGAAACTCTCCCCTTTCTCCACCAGGAGCACCTGTTTTGGGGGGGGATTTTTGCTGAGGAAGATTCGCCCTGAGCTAACATCCACTGCCAACCTTCCCCTTTTTGTATGTGAGCCGCCACCACAGCATGGTTACTGACAGACGAGTGGTGAGGGTCTGTGCCTGGGAACCGAACCTGGGCTGCCGAAGTGGAGCATGCTGAATTTAACCACTTGGCCACCAGGGCTGGCCCCATCAGCACCAGTTTTTACAAAATTATAATTCCAATAACAAGAAGACCTTTCATTTTAATAAAAGATCTGGAAGGATCTACACTAAAGTGTTATGCTATTTCTGTGTGAAGAGATTATAGATTTTTTTCTTATTATCATGTATGTGAATAATAGTGATGTGAACTAGTATTGACTTGGTGATAAGAAAATAAAAAGAAGTGTTTTTCCCTCCAAGAGCAAAGACTATTTTGTCTTTTTAGGAGAATTTACTCTTTACAAAGAACTTTTAGGTCCACTGCATCAATGGCACTTCATCACCACCCTATGAGTAAATCATTTATTCCCACTTACAGATGAGGGAACCAAGATGGAGAGAAGGGAAATGTTTGGCCTCAGCTAGTAAGAAGTAGAGCCTGTTTAGATGCCTAGGTCCGTGATGCCTGCTTCAAGTGGTTTTCATATATTCCTCTAAATTACTAAAGGTTTGATGATAATGACTGATCATAGCTAAATATTCTACCTCTGCCAGAATGGAGAGGTATGTTTATATTGCTGTATTTTAGCAATGATGGAAGCACAAGTCCCAAAATGATACTGGAGGAGGAGGAAGGCTTCCTCAGCACTGTTAGCAATTCCCGTACAGATTCAGCATCGTATGGGAGGGGGAAGCAACCTCATCTGACTCCCACTTAAGACTTCAAGATCAGCTCTATTGGTCTCTACTGGAAAATTGAGGCCCATTGTTTAACCTCTTTGGGCTTTAGCATTGTGTTCTATAAACTGGGAGTGATAATTCCTAAATACTGTTGTCAGAATTCAAATGGTAATATATGTAAAGCCCTTAAAACAGCAACTAGTAGAGTCAGTTATCATCATCATCATCATCATCATCATCATCATCATTACCATCATCACCATTACTAGGAATACTGTTAGAAGTAATCACAATACTTCTATTTTCATAAAAGGTGAAGGACTTGCTGAGTGTCACCTGGTTGATGGGCATTAGAGCTAGAAGATTATGAATCAAAACAGTACTGTCTCTAAGTATTCACTGAAGCTATTAGGATTCATCTCTGCTAGTCTCAGATTTCTTCATTCTCATGCTGAGAATTTGGCCTCTCAGTGTTTTTTGGGCAACCTTTTTATCACCTATAAGAGTTATCATTCCACTCTGGCCTCCCTAGCCCTCCGAGAATGGGAAAACTAGTCTCTTTGTGGAGGGATGACATATTTCCTCAGTTCCTTCCCATTTTGGTAGGTAATTTTGACTTCCCACTGCTACAGAGGGTTCCAGGAGGCTGCCACCTTACATATACCCACAGAGAAAATGGTAGATGGGGGTCTCATTCACAGGTGACCTGAGCAGCCCTAGTGTTGTGTGAGCCCTTGGGCCCAGCAGCCCCCACAGACTCATGTCTGTCCCATCTGCCCACAATCCTTCCACCCAAACCCATCACATATTGACACAATTTATAGTTTGCAAGGATTTCCCATAATACGTCATTTGCTCCACAACCTTGTAAGGAGTTATAACTATTCCATTTTACAGTATAAAAACTGAATAGTCTTTGAAAGCTGACACAAGAAAATTTTAGAAGTTAGCCCAATCCAATCTCTTCCTTTTTCAGAAGAGTATGTTGAAGCGCTGAAAGGTTAAGTGGCTTGTTCAAAATCACAGTGACAGTGATGACAACAAGGGTGACTTGACTAGATATGACAGTAAGCATTTTACATATATCATCTCATTTTGTTCTCACAACAATTTTGCAAGGTAGGATGGATCAGATGAGGAAACCAAGAGGTCCAGGAGCCAAATCCAGGTTTTCTGATGCCAGGGCAGAACTGGCTCCGCCCCCTAGCACTGTGACCCTGAGGGAGGCTCCTCTCTGCTCCTGACGTCAAGGCCATCCATTCCGGGGGGCACATGGCTCTGAGCTGGGGAGAGAGGAGTGGCCAAGGCCTGGGGCATGGCAGGAAGGAATCGGGAAAAGGGCAAAGGCATCGGAAAGCAGGTGATCTCAGGGAAGCCTGGCTAAGGATGAGACTGGAAATGGCCATCAGTAAAACGGCAAACCACCACTGCAGCCGCCCACTTGACTGCCCAGCAACACAGTGTGAGCGAGATTGAGCTGCAGTGAGGGCCAAGGAATGGGCCAGAGATTTGTTAGCAGGATTTTTTTTTTTTTTTGTGAGGAGATCAGCCCTGAGCTAACATCCGCCAATTCTCCTCTTTTTTTGCTGAGGAAGACGGCCCTGGGCTAACATCTGTGCCTATCTTCCTCCACTTTATATGGGACGCCGCCACAGCATGGCTTACCAAGCAGTGCGTCGGTGCGCGCCCGGGATCCGAACCAGCGAACCCCGGGCCGCCGCAGCGGAGCGCGCGCACTTAACCGCTTGCGCCACCGGGCCGGCCCCTGTTAGCAGGATTTTTTACTTTTAACATAAACCTCTCAGACTCTGGGGAACTATGAACAGGTGAGACAAATGTCCAAAAGAAAAGTCTGCTGCTGATATGAATTTTCACCAAAAGTAAATCAGTGGTTCTCAACTGGGCATGGTTGTGCCCCCAGGGGACATTTGGCAGTGTCTGGAGGTATACAGACAGAGGCGTGGGGATGCTACTGGCAAATGGTGGAGGGAGGCTTGGGATGCTGCTAAGCATCTTACAATACACAGGACAGCCGCCTTCCACAGAAAATTATCTGACCCAAAATATCCATAGTGCTGAGGCTGAGACACCCTGGTGTAAATGAGGCAGAGTTGCCTGTAAACAGGACCTCAGTTGTACACCAAGGGCCTCAGATTTGGAGAAATGGTGAAGTTGGGCAAAGGGCACTGGAGTGGAGGTTGCAAGACCTGATTTCCAATCCTGACTTGATGACGACAGGTTTGGAACTTGGGGAAAGCCATTTGTCATCTCTGGGTTTCTTTTTCTTTCTGGAACTAGAGCAGCCAAGTGACAGGGCCAGAACCTTCCTGGGGTTAGCTGGTGGTGCACAGGAAACGGCAGGGCTTCTTCACCCTTGCGGAACGTTGTTAAGCAATGATAACCCAGGCATCTCAAAGGCTTATGCACCATGTTTTGTTTTACTAGAGAATCAGCACTTTCCCCTCCACTTGTAAAGGTCCATAACCATTATAGAAACTGAAGAAAATATAGAGTAACACAAAGAGAAGAAAAAGAAATGTATTATAATCCTACCCCTTAGAAAAAGGTTTTATTCTAGAGGTCTCCAGATACTGAACTTCACTATTTTGAAAGTGAAGAGGAAGAGGTGAGGGTGGGGTCACTACACTCCCCTTTTGTTGGTGGTATTTTTTTCTTTTTCACTTCCCTGTAGTGCAACAGAGTTTTAAGACTTTGAGTCAGAAGTGGAGTTCAAATTGTTTTAACTCTGGCTATTTGAATTTGTACTAGTGTCTTAACTTTTTCTTTTTCAATTGTGGTAAAATACAAATAACATAAAATTTACTCCACCATTTTTAATGTACAGTTCAGTAGTGCTAAGTATATTCACATTGTTGTACAGCCAATCTCCAGAACTTTTTCATCTTGCAAAACTGAAACTCTGTACCCATTAAATGACAACTCCCCATTTCCCTGGGCCCCCAGCCCCTGGCAACCACCATCTACTTTTTGTTTTATAAATTTATAAATTTTCCAATTTATAAATTTTATAAATTTTCCCTCTCTTTTGTTGTAAAATGGGGAAAAGAGGAACACTTGCCTTGCACACCTCATAGGGAGAGTGCTAGAAACAGTGAAGGGCCAATAGCAGTAGTGTTCTCGCCAGGGCAGGAGTAGGGGCTGGATGGGGAGAACTGGCTCACATGGGAAATGTTGGGTAGGATTGATGAGGCGTGGGGAGATGAGAAGACCGAGGCCTGCAGCTGTTCCCACGTGAGCCCCCACCCTCATCCAGCCCCACTGAATCCCCCAGCCTGGCCCTCCCATTGCTGTAGCTTTCCTCCTTGTCTTTGGTTTGGTTGTCTGGTTTCTCTGTGAAGCTCTTCTTCCCTAACTCTACCTGTAAAACATCTATCACTTTTCAAGATGCCTTTAAGCAAGTGTCCTCCCTACAGGGCACCTATCTGAGAATTCAGGCGTGTTTTGTCTCACACTGTGAGGCAATGCCATTCCTACCTGAATCACAAAAATCAGATTATCTCAGTGTTTAATCATTCCTATACTGTAAATTATGAAGCTTTGGAAAGCAACTCTTTCAGAAGCATTATAAACTTCAAATTCAGGAGGCTAAATCCAATCCTAGTGGGCCCAAGAAACATGTCTCTAAGGCGCCTTGTTTCCTTCCAAGACTCAACTGACTCCTAGGACACTTGGATCGGTCATCCCTCCAACTCTAAATTTTTGTAGGGCTTTGACTTCCCTAGTCACAGGGACATGACAATGACATTAATGTCTTCCATGTTGAAGTACTTGACAGTTTGCAAACCCTTTTCACACGCATTGTCCTATCTGCTGCTCACAATCCTATGAGGTGGGCAGACAGGGATCAGTGCCTCTATTTCAGAGATGAAGAAGTGGGAGCTCAGAAACACAACCAGGATGTAGAAGAGCCAAAACTGAATCATGTTTTCTGTCTTCTGCTCCTGTGACCCTTACACTCCACCAAGTGAAAGTGATGGGGGCGATAAGCTGGGGGTGATCAAGGCCACATCTGGAAACTCCCAAGTCAAAGAGATGGAGGGGGGGAATGGCTCAGTCTTTTAGTTACTTCCAGTTCTAAACAAAGACATAGACATTGAGAAACACTGACATATGCATATGTGTGCATGAGGAGAGAAAGAAGCAAAGACATTTAAAGTACAAGAAAAAAGAAAAACATATACTGCCTGATCACTTATGGATGAGCACTGTCAGGTAAATCTTGGAGTTGATTAAATTAGTAGGTGGCCATACTTGAAATGATCTCTTACAGATTTATAATCTAGACTTTGTCAACATGCTTAAATTGTTGGCAAAAGAGAAACAGTTTTCTGTTATTTAAAATGATGCATTGACTTGTTGGAAAAAATTCATCACCTGAATGTAGCATTGCCATTAGGAAGAGTTCACGCTGTGAGAAAAATATAATTATGGCAGCTCTTAAAATGTGACCTTTTAGAATCCCTCTGGAATTAAAGGATGTGAAAAAGATTTAGCCATATCATTAATATGCCTGCTACTGTTTGTTTCTGTTCTGTTCCATTCATTACAACTAACTACTCACATGTCAATAAATTGTAAGTAACCAAAGCCTTTGTGCTAGTTTATTAAAATATTTGCTTCTACACTATCTTTTAGAACTCTCCCACAGTTTGTTTGTTTGTTTTTTCCTAAGGAAGATTTGCCCTGAACTAATGTCTGTGCCAAGTCTTCCTCTACTTTGTATGTGGGTCGCCACCACAGCATGGCCACCAAGTGGTGTAGGTCCATGCCTGGGAACCTGGCCTGGGATGCCAAAGTGGAGTATGCTGACCTTAACCACTAGGCCTCTCCCACAGTTTTCATACTGAAGTAGTGAATTGTTTGTGTTTTCAATAACACAGAACCATCATTTTCCTTCTCTAATTGCTCCTGTAGAATGGTAAGACTAGCACTTTTACAAAAGGATGACATCTACAAATTCCTTGTCTTCAGGTGAAGCACCATCCAAATTTAAAGAAAATGAAATCTCACAAGTTTTCCCTGAGTATGACTGAGGGATTTTCTATCTTATTTAGATCTCCAGTTGATTAGAATTTTTTCCCATTAAATAGCATGATTTGTGAGTGGTTCCTGTTCAGATGAAGTTAAATGTTCCAAATGAAGTTCATTGCTCTACTTAGGAAGTCACTGGGGCCTGCAGAGTTCTGTGACCTTGGCAGTGGATGTGCTTCTAATGTCTAAGATTGCAACTGCTTCAAGGCCACAGAGAGTCCAGTCTGGTGGCCCCACGGGGATATTTGGCAATGTTTGGAGACTTTGGGTTGTCACAACTGGGAGAAAGAGGTGTTACTGCATCTAGTGGATAGAGGCCAAAATTGTCGCTAAATATCCAACAATGCGCGGGACAGCCGCTCATGACAAAGAGTAATCTGACCTGCGTTAGTTTGCTAGGGCTACAGTAACAAAGTTCCACAGACTGGGTGCCTTGAACAACACAAATTTATTATCTCAGTTCTGAAGGCCAGAAGTCTGAAAACTAAGGCAGCATTAGTTCCTTCTGATGCTGTGAAGGAAGTGTCTGTTCCAGGGCTCATTCCTTGGCTTGCAGATAGCCATCTTTCTGCGTCTCTTCACATCCTCTTCCCTCTGTGTGCATCTCTGTGTCCAAATTTCCCCTTTTTGTAAGTCACCAGTTATATTGGAATAGCATCCACCCTCAGGACCTCATTTTAACTTGATTACCTCTGTAAAGATCCCATCTCCAAATAAGGTCACATCCTGAGGCACTGGGGCTAGGACTTCAACATGTAAATTTGTGGGGACACAAGTCAACCGTAATACAGCCTAAAATGTTGATAAGGCCAAGGTTATAAGACACTCCAGTCTAAATTGTTGCTTAACTTCCGTGCCTGCCTTTCTTCTTTCTGTCCTTGATTTGGCTGAATCTTTGGAAGAGCATTCACCTAGAGAAAAGATGGGAATTCTCACTTATCATCAGGATGTAATCATGAGGCATTTAGGGACGAATACCTAGAAATATCACAATGATCAGGTAAAAATTTCACTTTCATGCCCCAACTAGTACCAAATAGGCAGACCCTTTATCCTGTCATCCCTTTTCCTTTGTCTCTGGTTTCCTACACATGTTCCTCCCCTTTGACTGGCTTTTGCTTTGAGGCCACTTGCCTGATATTATGCCCATGGGATGCAGCCATCTGTCTCCTATGTAAAAAGAATACTAGCCAAGGAAGTCTTTTTAAACAGTTTGAGGTTATGGTGACCTGAAATGCCTTGGCAGTATAGCATAATGTTAGAATATGAGCTTTCAGTTTAGTCAGACGTGGGGTCATATCCCACTCTGTCATTACTGCTGTGCAACCCTGGGAAAGCTAATTAACCTCACTAAATCTTCAATAGTTTTCTTCCCAGTAAAAGGGAGAGATAGTAAGAATATCTGCACTGTAGATAGAGCTGCAGTGAGGATTAAATGAAATAATGCGTGAAGGGAGGCTAGCTTAGTGCCTGGCGCATAGAACGCAGCCACTAAACATTAGCTGCCGGCGTTATCATTTTAACAAGAAATGAAAATGTCTCCTTGAATTCATTCCTTCATGGTGGTGACATTGACTGAGCACTTCCGGTGCTCCAGGCACTAGGGATGCAAATGTGGGCAAGATCCTTGCAGTCCAGTGAAGAGGGGAAATGAGTAAATAATAACAGCTGTGCCCGAAGTGCCTAATAGAACTGTATATAACCTTCTACTGGAACATGAAGAAGGATTTATGGAGAAGGCCTTTGGGAGAGTGTTCAGAAAATATTTATAGAAACCTGAAGTCATTATCTTGATTCATCTAAACGCGACTTGGGTTTCACATCAGCAGCTCTTTTAGACTCTATTATGACAAAATCATGCCCCTTCATCACCATGAGAACTAATACAGGGTTTTCAAACATTAAATGAAAAATGTGAAAGAGAAGAGAGAGAAGAACCACATTTTTAATGTTAATAAATAATTTGTTTCTGTGAAAAGAGAAACGAGAAAACATGTGAAGCGATGAATTCTTTCCAAATATTTATAGATGAACTGAGTAATTAACAATTTTTTAATGTGTTTATTTCAGCAATAAATATGAAAGATAGTCTGGCAAATCCCACTCATGTTATAAATACAGTAGGAGTGAAAAATGTAGGAACAATTATTTCCAATAATGTTACTTTTAGAAAGAAAATAGAAATAAAAGAAATGACTGAAATATAATAGTTATGAACTAGAATTGGTTCACAACTGTATCTTATTGCTTAGAACCGTGCCACAAAGTAGGTTCTAAAGATGCTGTTGAATAAATTGGTTGCGTATCAGCCAAAAGATAATAAACAATAAGCTAAGATGAAGGGAAAGAAGTCACTTTTTAGGATCTTTACATAAAAAAAGGAGTTTGGAATGTCATGTTCAAAATATCACGCACGGAGAATTTTCTTCTAACCTTTGGGGCTCCCTTCAGATGATTAAATTATTAACTAGACTAACATGTGTTGGGGGCCCACCACTGTTGGGCCTGGGGATGCACGGATGAAGAGAAGACTGCCCTGCTTTAGCGAGAAGGAGGAGGTGAACAAGGAAACAGAGGCAATATTTGCCACAAGAGAGGGAGCACAGGGACGTGGAATCCAGATGGAAGGAGGTAGGAGTTAATTCCTGGAGAAATAACACATTTATTTTTTTTAAAAAGTCTTTCTGACCTCTATCCATTCCTTCAGTAATCACTCTTTAAGCACTTACAATGTGCCAGGCACCAAGTTTGGAGCAGCAGAGAAAAATTGAATAAGGCATTACCATTTCCAAGAGCTTTGAGGTCTAGTTGAAGGACACAAACATGTAAATTACAAGTGCAGTAACGTGTTAGAGAGGTGCCTGGGATGGGCAGAGTACCATGGAGGGAGGTTTACCGGTAGGAAAGGACAGGACCTCACAGTGGGAGAGAAAGCCTCCAGACACTCACATTCACCAGACCCAGGAAGTGAGAAGAGGGAAACCAGAGCAGGCCTGCCCCCCTCCCGGATCCACTGAGCAGCCTGGCATCCCCACTAGAAACCCCACTCGCCAAGGGAAGCAGGGCAGGTTACTGAAGCTCAGAAAACTGAAAGATCAGTTTGCCAAAAAACAATTTGTCAAATCATCAATGCACCAAATTTACCATTTTCCAAAAAAAAAAAAAAACTTGCTTCTCTTAATTATTTACAAACTTATAATAATTTGTCTTTAATGGAACAGTTTTAGTAGTTTGATTTCTATAGTTTCATTAACAGGGTTTTATTGTGTCTTCATAGCAGCATTTAAAGAAATCTTTAAGTGTTTTTAAGCTGCATTAAAAATTCAGAAATCATTTCATAACCAAAACTGTCAGGGCTTGTTTCCCACAAGAATTTTTCACCTTATACAGATTTCTTTCATGCCTTTTTGGTTTTGCCAACATTTTAGCATATTTGTGATTTTTCTGCCCATTTCTTAAGTACTTTATCAACCTAACTTTTCTAACAATTCAATAATTTAAATTTACTGTGTGATTCGGTTGTTCCTGTAGCTTCCAGGTCATTTCTCACTTGACCAGTCTCTTTAGCATTTTAGAATTTTCTTTAAATCACTAAAACAAAATCTTTTCATAACAATTTTGTAACTACAGTCAGTGAACATTAAACTTGAGACACTGGTCATAGAAATCATTATAATACAATCTTCTGGGCATCCTCACTTCCCTTCTGCTGCTTTGGCTTACTTTATCTCAATTGGTTCTTGTTAGAAATTTAAAATATCATCATTTCTTATAGGATAGTTTGGACTCCTACTAATTTTTTTTCAGGTGCTTTTGAATTTAAATTTTAAATTTTAATTTAAATACAACCTCGTCTGCAGTTTCTTCCTGAAAATCCCCAGTTACACCTCCATCCCTTTATCTTAAGCCTTTATAATTTTAATCTAATTTAACCTAATGTAGTATAATTAAGTTTTAATTGTTGGAAGTTCAAAAGTAAGGCTGATAAACCATTTGGGGAATTGGCAAAAAATACTAAATATTGAAAAATAGATAAATGACATTCAAATCATTAAATGAGACAGCCTTTTGAATATTAGTAAAATTAAAAACTTAGAGGGTCCAGCCCCACGGCCCAGTTATGGCGCACTCTGCTTCAGTGGCCCTGGTTCGGTTCCCAGGCACAGACCTACACCACTTGTCAGCAGCCATACTGTGGCAGTGACCCACACACAAAATAGAGGCAAATTGGTGCAGATGTTAGCTCAGGGTGAATCTTTCTCCACAACAACAAAAATACTTAGATAAATTGGGCATTGGGAAATTGAAATGCAGTGAACTGATCTCAAACCCACTCAGTATATTATTATATGCCTTGGAGACTCCATTCCGTTCTTAATCCACAGTTAGCTCCTTCTCTTGCTCTTCTGCTAGTGAATAAACTGTATGTGTGTGGTAGGCTGAATAATGGAACATAAGCCCAAATATGTCTAAGTCCTAATCCTCAGAACCTGTGAATGTTGCCTTACGTGGCAAAAGGGACTTTACAGATGAAATTAAATTAAGGACCTTGAGATGGGGAGCTTATCTTGGATTATCTGGATGGGCCAACGTCATCACAATGCTCCTTATAAGAGGGAGGCATTGGAGTCAAAGGAGAAGCCCATGATATGACAGAAGCAGAGGCTGGAGTGATGCACTTTGAAGGTAGAGGAAGGGGGCACAAGCTGAGGAATACTGGCAGCCTCTAGAAACTGGAAAAGGAAAGAAAACAGATTCTCCCTTAAGAGCCTCCAGAAGGAACCAGCCCTGTTGACACCAGTGAAACTGACTTAGACTTCTGACTCCTGAATTGTAAGAGAATAAATTTGTGTTGTTTTAAGCCACTAAATTTCTTGTGACTTGTTATAACAGCAGTGGGAAACAAACGCAGGGTGTTACTGACTCCTCCCTCTCATCTGGTTCTTTGTCCCGTCAGTGAACAGAGTTTTACAGCCAGGCCTGTGGCCCACCAAGGATGTTGTTCATCTTCTCCAAGGAGAAGACCAGAAGGCCTACCTGGACCTTCGTGAGACCATTTCCCCAACCCTTTCCCCGGCTCCTGTATATCTATCTGGAACCAGTGAAATGGATAGTTCTACAGCCTTTCATATGGTTTTAATGTTGTCCTAACAAGTCACCAAAATATGTTGCAAAATTGTCTCAATTAAGTTTACCTGAAGGGCACACTCTACAAGAGCCTCTCCATGCTATTTTCCATCTCCAGCCGCGCCTGGCTACACTTTCCCATAAACCTCATCAGCCAGAATGAGCACCAGATAATAATGCTGAAAGACTCAGACAGAACATGGTCAGCATGACAAAAAGCATCCAATCTGCACACACACCCCTGCAAAATTTAGCTCTACAGATTTCCCCTCTTTTCCTGAAATAGCTCATGTTATCTTCCCAGCAATCTCATGAGGCAGGCAGAACTTGTCCTGCCCCAGGAGACCCATGAGATTAAATGACATCCCCAAGGCCTCACCAATAGTTAGTGACAGGCCAGGGGCTCAAACTCTTGACGAGCTCCAGCTTTGCACCCGTGATGTGGAGCAGGGGTAATTTCAGCTGTGCTGGGACCCGAAGAAATACAACCCCATCTGCTGGTTCTAGCCTGAAATACCCTGGTTAGAACTTGAGCCCTTCTTAAAATGCAAATGCCCTGGGAAGAAGCCTTCCTTCCAGGACACCCGTGGTCACTCTGAATCCCAGTGCCAGCACGTGATTTCAGGACTCAGATGAATTGCTGCACGTGATCCTCCCAGGCTTCTGTGAAAGTCCAGGATTTGCAGTAATGGCAGCCGTCCTCTCAGCCGGGCTACAGCTGGCTCCTCTTCTGGGAACTGGCCACCGTGCAGTGGACGTGGATTGTCTGGGGATTCCTTAAAGTTTGAGGATGTGAGAGGAGAGGCTGTGTCTGAATCCTGCCCAGAAGGACCTCTCCAGAGATGAGATGCTGGAGAATTGCAAGACCTGTGTCTCACTACTGTTTCCAACTCGCAAAGAAGCTGTGATTTCTAAATTACAGGAATCCTGGGTCCTGTTTTCCCTAAGAGCTAAGAAGAGAGAGTTCCTAATACTGACCAACAAAGCCTTGATGTCATTAGTATTTTCTGTCTACTGTGTCAGAGAAAACACCCAGATCAAGAAGGAGCCATCTGCTTCAGAATGCGTGTCTATGCAGGGCAGATGTGTACAAGACCTTTGGAGGTCCCAGGAAGATAAGAGCTGCTTAGCAAGACAGCAGAGGGGAAAGAGAAGAAAAAGACCCTTCTCCAGCATTGTTTCCAGCAAAGTAGAGATCAAACAAGGAAAATTCTACCAGAGAAAGAGAATATAAAACAAGAAATTGGAGGAAAATGCCAGCATTCTGAAAGAAGTAGTCTGTAAAACTTTTTTGCTGTTTTTTTTAATTGTGGTAAAATACACATAACAAAATTTACCATTTAACCATTTTTAAGTGTACAGTTTAGTGGCACTAAGTATAGTCACATTGTTGTGCAACCATCACCATCATCGATCTCCAGAACTTTTTCATCTTCCCAAACTAAGACTCTGCACCCATTAAAGAATAACTTCCCATCTCCCCCACCTCCCAGCCCCTGGCAACCACCATTCCACTTTCTCTCTCTATCAATGTGACTCTCTAGGTACCTCATATAAGTGGAATCATATAGTATTCGTCCTTTTGTGACTAGCTTCTTTCACTTAGCATAATGTCTTCAAGGTTCATCCATGTTGTAGCATGTGTCAGAATTTCCTTCCTTTTTAAGGCTGAATAGTATTCCATTGTAAGTTTGTACCACATTTCACTTATCCTTTGATCCATCAATGGACATTTGGGTTGTTTCCATCTTTTGGCTATCGTGAATAATGTTGCTGTGAACATGGGTGTACATTTAGAAGACTTTTAAATGTAAATCCCCAACTATTAGAAAATATCAAAATTTGGAAAAGTGAAGAAATCTTATTATGTAGTGCGTGTGGAGAATCATGCTGGAAAAATCCCACCCTAAAATTTATATGAGACTACATACATCTATGAGTCATGAGTGTGGGAAAGTTTTTATAAGTACTCAGTTCTTACTCAACATCAAAAAATAAAAACTGGGGGCCAGTTGGGTTTGTGTGCTCTGTTTTGGTGGCCCAGGTTCATGGGTTTGGATCCCAAGTGTGGACCTACACACTGCTCATCAAACCATGCTATGGCAGCATCCCACATACAAAAGAGAGGAAGATTGGCACAGATGTTAGCTCAGTGACAATCTTCCTCAAGCAAAAAGAGGAAAACTGGCAAACAGATGCTAGCTCAGGGCCAATCTTCCTCACCAAAAAAGAAAAAAAAAAGAAAAAAACTAGAGAGAAACCATTTAAATGTGATCACTACAGAAAACCCTTTAGGCAGAGCTGGTATCTTATTGGACATCAGAGAATTCTTAGCACAGAGAAACTATTTAAATGTGTGAATGGGCAAAATGGTCGGTTACAAGTCACACTTTACCCAGCATAAGAGACCAGACAATGGAGTGAGAGCATATTCCTGTGAAGAGGGTGGCATCCCTGGTAACCTTAGGGCAGGTCACAGCACACATGCAGTAAGTGTGGGGAAGCCTTCATTCACACAGACGAAGCCACACATGACCCAGGCAGTAAAACCATCCCCTCGCATGTATTATAACAGATACCACGAAATCCACAACAGAGAGAAGCCTTTAGAAATACAACAATTGTGGGAAATCCCTTTTTGGAGATCGAAATTTTATTACATAGCAGAGTATATTAGTGGTGGTTTGGTGTGAGAAAATCTTTCTTGGCAAGGATTCTTGCACACACACAGGAGTAGATTTTATAACGAAGAAAATATGCAGAAAAAAAGAAAGAGGGAAAGAGAGAGGAAGGGAGGAGGATAGGAGGGAGGGAGGGAAGGAAGGAAGAGAGAAAGAAAGGAAGAGAGGGAGGGAGGGAGGGTGAGAGGAAAGGAGGAAAGGAGAAAATACCTTTGGACAAGATAAAGCTCAAAGCTATTCTCTGTTCTTTAATCCAAAAATCCTACTAGCAGATCCACAGGGGAGGGCATCAGAGACCCTGGGCACTGGAGCCCCGAGGGAGAGAGAAGGATGGAGATGGGGTGCTGGTCCACCTTCTCCCACATTTGGGGGTCTCTGACAGAGAGGCAACTGCAGAATCCATTAAGATCAGGCCAGTGCTGAGCCAATAACTGTGGCCTTTGCTGGTGTGTGCCCCTTGTGGACCCCATTCCCCTGCACTCACACACTGGCAGTGGGCGGGCGCTCCCCTGCAAGAGTGCAGGAGGCCCTGAGTGCAGCCAAGATGATACCACCTGTGCTAACCAGTTTGAGGACTGAAGCCATGGAAGGTTCGGGGAATGTGAGTTTCCCAAGGTCCCGAGAGGAGCCCTGCACAGTGTCTGTCACCTTGTTTGAAAGGAGGATAACGGTTCGTCCAGGCCAGCTTCTGGAAAACTGCTCCATTTTTCTTTCCTCCTCACTCCCACCTACATGCTGGGAGGCTGGGTACATTGTGACCACGCACGGCATGAATTTGGCCTTCCCTGTGGGGCCTGCCCCTTTCTCCCCCTCCCTGCCTGCCGGAGTTGTTCTTCTGTTTCCCACCCAGCCTGTCTGTCTTCTCAGGATCTGGTTCTCTAGTAAAGCTGGTCTGATGAGCAAGCCAGGGCCCTCCTGGCAACCACACCCCTGTGTTTTAGCAGGAGTCATCAACAAATCGCTAAAATAGTCAGCCCCTCACTGGGTTAAAGTGGAAAGGAGGGTCCAGATGTGGAGCCAGAACTCCTAGCCCCACCAGGTGTAAGAGGCCCGACTTACACAAGTTCCATCTGAGCCTCAGTTGCCTCATCTGTTAAATGGGCATAACGATGCCCCTCTCACAAGGTTGTTAAGAGAACCAGGGGAGATAGGGCTCACCACGCCTTACCTCAGTGCGTGGCACATAAGGAGGGTACTTCATGAGCAGCAATGAGCCGGACAAATGTACACCAATGTGGAGCTCAATAATACATTTACAACAGTAGGATCCACAACACCGATGAAGTGTAATATTGTTCTCAAGTAGAAATTTTAGTCACCGAGGCAGGGCAAGCGGGTTGCCCCATCTGTGAGTAAAACCCATCCTGTTTCAACTGATCCAACGTCTTTGGGTCTCCAACGAGTTTCCTGAAAGAAAGGCAGCTGTGTTGTCCATGTCTTCATTTCAGGAACCAACTTGCTTAGGCTCTCTTCGGCTTGTCTGTCTGTGATTTTGCTAGCAGAATATATAATTTCTTTTTTTAATGTGATCTTATTTCCCAGTACCATCTTGAGGAAATGGGAAAATACTCATTGTATGAGAGAAAGAGAAATAGTCATCAGGGCGGAGATGGGAAAGAACAGAGGGACTCAAGACGGGGCGACGCAAAGAGATTGAAAGAGGAGGGAGGAAGGGGCGCGGAAGTAGGCCAACGACGGAGCTGGAAGCCGTCCAAGACGCGGACTCCTGGTGAGGCTGTCAATCTACAGATTTTGCCAGATTCATTTGCATCCCTGTTTCTTCTTATGCCAATGATGCAGATTTCATTTCATCTTTTATTTTCTTTATGGTTTAATTATGAGAAGAGGAGGAATCTAGGCATGGAGGAAGAGTTATTTTTTCTCCCAAGTGCTACATCTGTTAGAGGTTGGATATAAGTGAATTAATTGCCAAAAATGTCTGAGGGGGAAGGCACATGTTTGTTCTTCAGTTGAGTCACCAGGGATTGCCAGGGCCTCCTTCCAGCGTCCTCTCCTTGGTTGAAAAACAAGTACTCCCCAGCCATGTATGCCAACACTTGAACAACGAAGAGGGAGTTTAATCTGAAATGATTCTTTTTCTGTTCCCAAATGCCATTGCTCACACAATATAGGAGTCTGCTCGTGACTCCTTTAGTTACACACGCACACACACACACACACACACATGCACAAAGACTGGCCCAGTAAACATTTACCCTTCTACTGTTGAGTTGTTAAGTATTGAAATAAACATATAGATAAGAGATTTAGTCCTTTTGGTGAGGAGGAAACATTTCCAACAAATATATTTTCTTAAATTATTTGGTTTATGCTATAGTGAAATTCTCTTGGAACACAGAGAGGAATTTCCTCCTTTCAAGAAAATTCCAGGGACGATTCATGCATATGAATAATAAAAGTGTGACGGGCCACAAAGTATCAGTATATGAACTAGTACTAGTTGTTATGTGTACTAAGTCTTTCTTCCTCCTTTTAGTCAAGGAGAATTTTCTAGCAGCCAGCCCCATCACCCTCCCCCCTACCTTCCCACGTTCCTTCTTTCTCAGGGAAATTTCCTCTTCCCCAATTATTTGGGCTTTTGTGATACCAACCAAGGATGGGGGTGGTGGAGGAGAGGGAATGAAGAGGCAGAAGAAAGGAAGGACTTGAGCCTAGAGGCTGAGTGGATGCTCATTACGAGGCAAGTGCAGGTTGTAGAGGAGGCGGATGGGAAAGAACAGAAAGGGAATTTTATTCTGAGATGCATGCTGCCGTTCACTTCACTCTCCAGTCTCTCACCGAGTGACATCACACTGTCCCCTCATTGAGTTAAAAACCATCTGCAGGCTAATGGTTCCTAAATTTGTAACTCCAGCTTTGACTGCTCCCTAGAGCTCCAGACCCACTTAGATTTCGTTTAAGAAGCATCTCAAACTTAACTCATCCAAAACAAAACATTTGATTAACAGGCCCCCCAAAACTTTTTCTCCCCCCAACTCAGGCAATAGCAGCAACCCAGTTTTCAAGCAAAGACCTAAAGAGTCATCCTTGGTTCCTTCATTTCTCTCTACACTTGTGATCACTCCTTCAGGGAGTCTTGTCAGGTGTACCTCCAACTACAATCAAAATGGCACCAGGGTAGTCTTCAGGTGGGATGGGAATCTACTTCAGGAAGAGTAGAATGTGGAGTGGAGTGTAGGTGCAAATCTGGGAGTTCTCCTTCCAGTCTTTCTTTCTGCCCTGGACTCAAGGCCACCATCTGCTGGACCCCAGATCTACCAGCCTATAGAAAAGAATGCCTACCCTTTCTTCTTTACCACCTACCTCGCTCTCAGGTCCACAACTTTATCTTCACAAGTCTGTCGTTGAGCGCAAGTCCAGACACAGAAGAGTACATACTGTATGCCTTTATTATGTAAAGCTGAAAAACAGGCAAAGCTCTACCTTCATGGTGGTGACGGTGATGGGGGAAGGGGAGTGACCGGAAGGAGTTTCCAGGGGGCTTCCAGCAAGCTGGTCATTTTGTTTCTTGATTTGGACTCTGACACAAATATGTTTACTTCACGAAACTTCGTCAAGCTGTACACTTAGCATTTGTGCTCATTTCTGAATGCATGCTGAACTTCATTAAAAATTTTCCTTAAACAGAGTGTTATCTAAACATTCGGAAAAGATTAAGCAATTATTTGTGAACTGAGGATGTTTGTAAACCATTAGAAACATCAAGGCGTCTGTATGTCGAAAATATGTGATTTAATCCTTGGTGCCCAAAGAGATTCAAAATGCATCCTCTTTCAACAGCAAATGAATCTTTCCTCCCACAGTACAAATCACTCACATTTTTAATTCAACTAAAGGAAAAACAGGAATGAATCACTGCTAAACTTCAGAAAGTTGTAAGAACATCTGAAATGTGAGGAATGTTACAAAAACCTGTCTGGGGCAGGCGTCATGATGCCTGTAACAGAAGCAGCACTCTGCTAAGCCGTCAAAATTATCCTGAGGCTTCCACTGAATCAGATTTCCCTCTTTCTGAAAAGACCCCAGCAGACCAACTGCATCTCGCCATATGTCCTCATTTTTTCTGATTGTCTAAAGTGGGAAGGATGGAACCCAGAGATACCCTAACTGGCTGTTAGCTATCCTCCTTGCAGACAGCTCCTGGTGACATCCCCTGTCTGGACTGCCAAAATTAGGAACCCACTGAAGTCTCAAAGGCTGGCTGGACTGCCAACGACAAAATGAAACTAGGATTTCTGGCTCCAGTGTCAGCAGGCACGCTAAGCAGTTGCCTGGATGGTACAATCTGAAAAGGACAGGACAATACCCCATGTAAGTATCCTCCACCAGCCTGCCTCAGGTGCTGAGTGCCACCATTAGTACTTGCTGGCTATCTGGCCTGGTCGTGGCTCTTGCCTCTGCAGCACCCCTCAACCCCGCAAGCCAACACCCATTAGACCTCCCACTCCTGGCTCAGATGGACCCTGCAACCAGTCCCCAGGACCCGTTGTGACTTGAGGCCGTGCTGAGCTACGCAACTTGTAACCTAAACTATTCTTAGGGCATCAGCAGAGAAAAAACTGGGGAAAGAGTTTTATGTCTGATTCATTCACTCAATAAATATTGATGGAGCACAACTCTGCTAGGCACTATTCTAGGCACTGGGGATATAGCAGTGAATTTATACCATTAGATTTTAATGATGTGAGACAGACAATAAACAAAAGAAATACATTATGTAGTATATTAGAAAGTGAGGAAGTGTAATGAGGAAGAGGATAAGGAAAGTGAGGTAGGGGGAAGCTAGAAACTAATTAGATGGTCAGAAACAAGGATGCTGACACACTTTTTTAGAAAACACTGATGTGGTCATCATGGGAAAAATCGGAATTTTGTCAGAACTTTGCATGCCTATTATAAGGTTTAGTATTGTTGTACTTTGAATTACACGTTGAGGTGGGAGAGGTGAACATTTAGAATTCCTAATGTGTCCCAGACCTGAGGCAAAAGTACCAAGTGCTCCAGCCTCAGTCTGGGCTCAGCATGGTCGCCACTGTCCAACTCGGCCCTTATGTCCCAGTTCTGATCATTGGCGCCACCATCTTCCTGTGCCCAGGCCATACCCCTCCACCCCAGGCCCCGTGTCTGATGAGGGTCTTCAAATGTCCTGACTCTGAACACCTGGTCTAATGACCTCTCTGAGTCCAATCCTCCCCTGATGCTCCAGTTGTTACAGCAGGTTTCTGCCTTGATCTCTCTTCTTCAGCTCCTAGGCTGGTCCCCTATGTAAGGGAACCCCGGGGCCAGGGCTGGGCCTTGTCCTTGACAGTACCTGCCCCCAACGTCTAAAAAACCCTCCTGAGTCCAGTCCAAAGTGAGGCACCCTGAGATTCACATCCCGACGCCCCAGCCTGCCTGCCTGACATTTCAGAGACATCCACTGATCACCGTCCATGTTTGGGCAAGCCATCTCTCGCCGTGGTCCTCCAGATAAGGGACCAGAACTTGCCACACCCTTGGAAACTAATCTTGCTTCTTGAAGCTCTCTGCAGCTGGCCCAGACCCCTGGCCTCCTCCTCATACCTGTGAGAAAGTCTAATTTTAGGACCCAGACCCTCCTCTCTGACTCTGCCTGGCAATAACTGTCCTGACAAGTCTACACTATCATCCATTTCCTTCAGAGTTCTTTTTTTTTTTTAATAGTTTTATTGAGGAATAATTTGCATTCAGTGATTTTTTTAAGTAAATTTAAAGTTGTGTACCCATCACCACATTCCAGTGTTAGAACATTTCCATCATCTCAAAAAGATGCCTCATGTCCATTTGCAGTCTATACCCATTCCCACATCCAGCCCCAGGCAACCACTAGGCTACTTTCTGTTTCTACAGTTTTGCCATGTCTGAATGCTTCACGTACATAGAATCACATAATATGTGGTTGTTTACACTTGGCCTCTTTCCCTTAGCGCACTGTTGTTGAGGTTTATCCATGTAGATATGTCACAACTGCATTCCTTTTTATTGCATGGATACACCACATTTTACTTATCCATTCACCTGTTGATGGACATATGCATTGTTTCTAAATCTAAATAGTGCTGCTCAATGAACATTCACAGACAAGTCTTTGCATGTGAATATGCTTTCATTTCTCTTCAGATTTTTTTTTTTGTGCAAATCCTCTTCCAAGTGGGAACAGAATTCGTCAATAATGCTTTGGGTTAAATTCTTGCAGTTAAGAACTGAGGATCCATAGGAGAGGAGAAATATGGTAGACTAAAGGGTGGAAAAGAGGGGCGAGCAGTGAATTCATCTGCCTGGGGGTAGGGGGAGGGAAGGCAGAGGCAATCATGGTCCAACTCACATGTTTTGCTCAGTGGTTTGGATGGGAGAAAAATAAAGTGGCCTCTGGGGGAATGTAGCTCCAAGCAATTGTCACATCTCACAATAAAAGTCAATCAGTTGTTGAGATGTCTTCAAATATGTGAATGATCAGCATGTGTTGATGTCGGACCTGGGTGTCATCCTTGACTTCTCACTCTCCGTCACCGTCCGTATCTAATCACTCCTCAGTCTCTCTCAAACTGGCTCCGTCTCTCAAATTCCCTCCATTCCACATGATCACTCTAGTCCAGGAATCCTTCTTTCTTGCCTGGACCCCTGGTCTCCTTGTTTGCTCACTGAATCTTGTTTACACCATTCTCCACACACTTCCAGAATAATCTGTCACTCTCCTGATAGAAGTGATCAAGATCCTAAGACCCCAGCTTGGGTCTCAGCTTCATCTCTCACCAGCAGCCTCCCCTTGCTGACTCTCCAGTCCTTAATTCCACACTCTATGCTTCAGCCTTTCTGAAATACTTTGTCTCCCAAAAGCTTCTTCCAAGCTTTTGAAACTACCACTGGCTCTGCCTGATGCTTTTTCTTCCTTGACCTGCCTGACTCCTGCTCTTCCTCAGGTCTCAGCTCAGACGTCACTTTTTTCTGGAGACCTCCTCTGGCCCACAAAGAGTGGGGGCAAGCACCCCTCTTAGGTGCTCCCACAGAAGCCATCTTACCTCAGTCATAACAGTTATTATGTGATGTACTTGCCTGTGTATGTGCCTGTCTTCCCCTTTAGACCAGAAGTTTCCTGAAGACCAAAGCAATGACCTCTTCACAGGACTCTCCAGCATCCAGCATGGGATCTAGTTCTTGAATAAATTCCACCCAGTGTCAAAAAAAAAAAAGACATATTATGTCCATAAGAGCAAGACTTGGGGAGGAAAGTATGGAACAAGAATTCTACTTTTTTATGTGTTTATTCATCAGAAAATGTTATTTACACACACACACACACACACACACACACACATACACAGCCATGAAGGATGGCAGCAACTTCAGCACCATGGCTGTTTGGACTAGCTGTGGGATGATGCAGGCTCTAGTGTTGGTTCCATCATTCAAGAGCTGGGAGACCTTGTACAATTCATTCAGCTTTCTCCATCTGTCCAAAGAGCTGCCTATTTTGCAGGATTATTCAGTGAATCTAGTAGGTGAACATAGATTGTAGATTTTTAAAATTACAGGATACTATATAAATATAAGAAATTACTATGTATAGTCACATGTCTTTTAACGACAGGGATACATTCTGAGAAATATGTTAGGCGATTTCATCATTGTGTGAGCATCATAGAGTGTACTAACACAAGCCTACATGGTATAGCCTACTATACACCTAGGCTGTATGGTACTAATCTTATGGGACCACTGTCATATATGTGGTTCGTTGTTGACCAAAATGTCATTATGTGGCGCATGACTGTACTGCTATTCCTCTACTCTTCAAAATAAACCTTTGCAATCTTAGAATTACACACACAGTAATTTTATTACCTAGAAAAAAATTATAATAATAATTCCTTCCATTAGCATCATATTTAGACTCTTCAAAGTACTTTCACATCCATTATCTCATTTGATCCTCATAAATGAGATAGGAAAAGTAAAAATTAGCATCTCCATTTTGTAATTAGTGAAACTGAGACCCAGAGATTAGGTGATTTGCCCAAGGGAAGCTAGTCCAAGCTTCAGGAAAGGGACTGGGTCTTCTGTTTCCTAATTGGGTTCTGCATTGACCATATCAGACTTCTAAGGGTTTCAACTCTGGAACGTTCTATCTCCCACAACTCCAAACAACACCGCACATACACACACTCCAACCCCTAGACAATCACCCTCAATTTCACAGAAAATTCCATCCAAGAAAATAGTTGCATCCAGTGAGATTTAGAGAGAAACCCATCTCAGACGCCTCTGTGCCCCAAACAGTTGGGCAGAGCATAGCATTTGGTTCTATATAAAACTAAAACTCTCGTTTCAGGAGCCAATGGAAAAAAAATCAACCAAAATTCTACATTGAGATAATAAAAATATCTTTTGTTATCCCCTAAAGACAGATTGTAGATGTGCTACATGTTAATTTACTGTCAATTTATTCATTTTTATATAATCTCCTCCAGTCAAGGTAGATTTAATTCCATTTTCATCTTGTGTACTTCCTTTCAAGGCTTGGTAATTTCTTTTCTATTTTTATTCATTCCCCTTTTGTTTCCTGTCAATTTTTGTATCAAAATCTGCTTCAGTTCCATTTGGCAAGGTGCAGTCATAAAAATATTCCTCATGCTTCGCTGTTTAAACTTGCCAATGCACTTTAAAATGGTTCTCTGTTTGTGCCAATGGCGCAACATCAGCTCTCCCACCTGGCGCAGCTCCCAGACTTCCAGACGGCAGGAGCTCAATTTCTATAATGATTCTTTCAGATCATTGTCTGAAATGATTTTCTTTCTTTTTTTTTTTTTCTATTCATTGAGCACCTACTGTGTGCTAGGCACTCTGTGTGAGGCGGGAATACAAGTCAGACGGGAGATGAAATAAGACCGTAACTGACTAAAAGCTGGTTTATGATGGCAGCACAGGTGTTCTGAGGAAGGTGCCCCTGGCTGTCGTGGAGGAGGTGGCAGCCGGAGGAGGGAGGATGACTGGGACAGATACTGGTCGTAGAAACCACATGCTTTTCCCCTTACCTAGAAGAGGAATGTAAACTCAGTGTGTCGCAGTTTGGGGCCATCCTGCAGACACTGGGCTATGGGACACAGAGAATAATCTAGAAATAAGGCTCTCTAGTGTGCTTGACTAGAAGCCTGGCCCAGCAGTGGGTCCTGTGGGGACACAGGGGGTGCTATTGCGCTATTTGAACCACAGACATGGGTTACAGATTTTTCATCTTCCCAGCTCTTCAGACCACCTCTCACGCCCTGGGGAAGGAAGAGAACACAGTGGTGAAGAGTGAGGCTCTGGAGCCAAACTGCAGGTTCAAATCCCAGCTCGGCCACTCACTACCTGTGTGCCATGGGTATACACGGTGCTCATGGGCTGAGTTATCTGACCCCTGCAACTCAGTTCTCTCACCTGTTTGGTGAAGTAGGATTCTTATGAGGCATAACTGAGTTCGTTAATAGGAGTGATGCTTGGAACAGAGCCTGGCACACAATGAGCACTCAATGAGCATTTGTAGTCATGATGATCTCTGGTTTTGGTTCTTCAGGAAGCAGAATCCACGGGTTCTGTGGCTCTGAGTCACCCTTTCTAGGATGCTCTGGGGGATGTTGTGCAGTGGCTCAAGGTGAGGCAGGTAGGATGGAGCTGGGAATTTGAGCTGGTGCCAACGCAACTACACCATCTTGTAGCTGCTTCCCACATCTACAGTGGGCTTAGAACCTTCCTCATCACCACGGCAAACCCTTGTCTTCTCACATTGGGAAGGGAAGCCACATTTATCTAAGTTTCTGATCCACTTATTTACTAAGCACAGAACAGGGTAACTGCCTCATAGGAAACACTCATGAGAAAGTCGTGAAGTCAGGGTGGCAGTGGTTTTAAAACAATTTACTCAAAATCATACAGTTGGCGAGAGCCAGAAGAGGAATTTGGACCCAGATATGTCCAGCTCAAATGTCTGCTTTCCCCATGCTTCACCACATTTGAATGGTGTGGGAGCACACACACGCACATGTTCCTGCACTCCAAGAAGAGACTTCAAGTTCTCTGTAATCACATTGCACCTGCATATAACGTAGGAGTGGTGAAGGGTGTGCAGGGAACCATTGCCTCCCAGTACAACTAGAAAAGGGCCACCAAATATCGTTATTTCCCACTTTTTGCTCTTCTCAGGTTTAATTATCTAAATGAACAAATACATTCACTCATTCCTTCAACAAGCAATTTTTAGCACCTATTATGTGCCAGGTGCTATTTTAGATCCTTGAGTGTGCAGCTGTGAAGAAAATAGGCAAAATCCGCACAGTAGGAGTTTGCATTTTATTGGTGTGGGGGAGGAGGAGACAGACAATAAGTAAATACATACACAAGCAAGTTAATTTCAGATTATGATGGGTGCTATTAAAAAGATAATATGGGCAATGGCATAGAGAGAATCATTCATCAGTCAGCATCCGAAGTGAGATTTTAAAAATGATTTCAGATTATTTCTCGCCCTGGCTTCAAATCTGTCAATTTCATTGTACTTGGAATAAAATCCAAGCTCCTTTCCACATCCTTCAAGGCCCTCCATGATCTGGCCTCCCTCCAGCTTCATCTCTTACCACTGCATCTTCCTTCAACAATCTCCAGTTGTCCTGGCCTTCCTTCTGTCCTCCATTCCCTCTCCAGGCTTTGCACTTGCTCTTTCCCCTTTCTGGAACATTGTCCTACCTCAAAGCCCCCCTCCCACCAACCAGCCCCCATTCATGCCCCCGGGTCTTTGAATGGCTCACTCATTCTCACCTTTCTGCTAAAAAACCATCTCTCTACAACCATATCGTTTATTCTCTTTCCCTTTATTCAGTTATTTTTCTTTATAACACTTTCTATTATCTGAAAGTACTTGATTTATTTGCTTATTTGTTTATCATCTCCCCCTCCTCCTCACACATGTAGAGTGTAAACTCCACAAGGGCAGGGGCTCTGTCTCGCTCACAGCTGTACCCCCACTACCTAGAACAGTGCCTGTCACATAGGACGTGCTCGTTCCATGTTCATTGAATGAAGCACGTCCCTGCAAAACAGCTAAGAGAGGATCCTGACAATCAGCAAATGAGATATGCTTCAAAAGACTGCACTTCAAACACCAAAGATCTTCTATTTAATAAGTCTGGGATACCTAAGTGCTGGGAAATGGAGAATATGTGAGAATACAAAGCACAAATAGTATATTTAGTCTTCAGGCTCCAAAGGCTCTGAAAATGGTGATAATTTGGAAAGAAACTATCACAGGGTTTACAAAGGGGTGTTTACAAACTGCTTTTCCTTCCTTGAGACCAGAGGCTGGGTTAGCACCTAGCTAACCGTTGCTATACATGGCAAAATAAGCACAAACATCAAAAGCCAGGGGTTGTTTTTCTAACATCACTGCTTTACATATTTTTTCTCCTCCCAGAAAGAAAAGCAACATGAAGCAATATAATTAATCATTCAAAGTAGTCTGTGGATTTTGAGAAGAGTCACAGAATTCCAGAGATGAAAGGAATTTTTTCAAAGTAGTGTTTTTTAGTAGCAGAACCTTTTGTTCAAATAAGGTATTGTGCAGAACATATAAATCACATGAGAGAGATGAAAGCAGAGGTGATCTGGTTGAAGTCAGGGAAGCCCCCTCATCCCACCTGCACATCGCCCTGGTCCCCATGCGTGAGAGCACAGACCTGGCCTAACACTCTAATTTCATAGGCCATGAGGAGGAAAACGCCAGCCCATATTAATAAAGAAATTTCAGAGCTGGCACTCAAACCTGGGTTCCTGATGCCTGTTCATCCTTTCAACTAAACCATAGCAACCTTTCAAAAGAATTGAATAATATACTTGAAAAGAGTTCCCTTGGCTGGGCTCACCAGGCTTCTTCTAAGTACAATCACATCTTGTAAGAAGCATTTCATTTTCTGCTGTGGTCACAGTGCCTTCTCTGCACTGTGCTTGGTCCTACTCATCCTGGGCTGCACCACCTTTCCCGTGCTTTCCTTTTCTCACCACTCACACAGATCCATGGAGTTTGGGACTAATGTCAGAATCCCTTTCTTAACTGGTCTCATTAAAAATTGCTATACAAAACCACTCTGGACCAAATAGCCTGCAGGATTCAATGGTTCCCCAAAACCAGTGAGGAGAGATATGACCCAGAGACTTGTAAAGCTATGACAAAAGCAGACAGAGCTTAGCAGAAGGCTCTTTTTCAGTATGTTTTGACACCTCACACAGGGCACAGGAAGGATGCAGTATAGAAACTAGGGAAATCAAGGTAAGAGCTGGTGTCTCATGGCTTAATCTTTACCTCTCCCAGCAAGGATTGGAGTATGATACTCACCATGGCCATCCTTTCATTCATCCATCCAATGTGTACTTAGGCACTGATCAGGTACTGTGCTGGGCTCTGAGGATACTTAAATAAGATGGTAGCTCATGGCACTTACAGCCTGATAATAAACTAGCAATTACAGAATAGAGTGACGCCACTGAAGAATGAATAGGGAGAGCCATTGTGGTAGACTTTTATTTTGGTGGCCCCCCCAAAATTCATGCCCACTATATTCACAGCCTTGTATAGGCCCCCGCCATGCTGACTTTGTCCAATGAGAGAGTAGTAAGCATGACGCAAGCAAGGGTTGATAAGTCCTTGCACCTGAAGTCCTTTCTGTCATGTAAAGAAGCCCAAGCTTGTCTTTTAGAGAAAGCCACATGAAGAGAAAGAGAGTCAGAGAGAGAAGTTCCAGCCTTCCAACTGTCCTCATCAAGTTTCCAGACATGTGAGTGTAGCCATCTTGAATGTTCTGGCCCCATCCACCGCCAGACTACAACAGCATGAATGACCCCAAGTGAGATAGCAGAAGAACCATACCACTGAGTCCCAAGCAACCCACAGAATCGTGAACAGATAAAATGCCAATTGTTTTAAGTCACCAAGTTTTGGGGTGGTTTGTTACATAGCAATAAAAACATAGCCATGTACATTTTTTTTAAAAAAGATACCCTCTTTGTTAGAATTGATACCAGTCTGGGGTTTTTAATTTTGATTGACTATTTTTTCCAATGTGATCTCTTTTTCAAAATTATGTTTTCCAAGTGATTATTGATACAGCAGAATGTTTAGTTTGTTGTTTGGGTGCAGATTTACTCATATGAGGAAAAACAATCAATAGACTGTTGTCAAGGAAAGAAGGTAAAAAAAACAATTTATGGGAGAAAGGGGAGAAAAAAACTGAAGACAGTCTGGGAGAGTGAATCCGTTTGCACATTTTGTAGGTAAATTGATTAGCTAGCGTCTAGCAAAGAAGTCAGTATGGACAGTCTGTCCTTAAGTAGGCTGATGAGAGATTATAAAAGGAAAAAATTGAACTGATTGTGGATTCTCCCCAAATCCTTGAGAGTTTATCAGGGAGCTTACATGACAGGCTGTGTCTGAGCAATGGTTGACGGCCTCCTTTGCATCATGGCTCAGCCACATCATCATTTTCCTCATCACAGTTTTACATTTTGATTTTAGTGTACTTAGCCACCTTATTCTAACCTTTTAATTAATTCTTTTAGATTTTCTTAGAGTAATATTAGATCGTCTATACATGATGTACATCTTCCCTTTCATTAATATATAGTCATTGACAAACTACATCTCACGTAGGATAAAAACACAAACTGTGAAGCGCTCAGAGCCCACGTCCAATTGGTGCTGATATCATACAAGGATCCCTTCTACGCAGAGGTATTTGATCAGTGTGGCTGAGGCAGCTCTAATTTGGACCAGGAAGTGACGGCAGATGGGCTATTTACAGTTAATTCTCACCATAAAAATTCTTCTGAAATCATCCGACTCCACAGGAAGTTCTGTCTTAGAATCTGGGCAACAACAAGTCCTGCTTAGATATTCAGCAGATGGTTAATTCTTGTCACAGTAGCACTCCACAATCACCTAACTCTATGGGATGCTGAGTTTATTTCCTGTAAAATCAAAGCGAAACAAGCCCTATTTGGCTGAAAATGGTTGTAATAGTATCCAACAAAATTGAGGTTTTTTTTTTTTAATTTTAGAGCTGAATTTTATAGGTAAATATACCACTGTCCCACTCTTCTTTCCATCTCTGATGAGTGCACACACATGCTCATGCGCACACACATGCACACACACCACCATTACCATCACCACTGCAACACCATCCGCCCTATGTTATGCACCACACCATTTTTGTACGGGAATCACGTTTATGCTATGTAAATGTTCGCCCAAGGATCCATCATGTAGTGCCAAAATTACCTATTCAGCCTAGGAAATTTGCTGTAATGCCAGGCTAGGAAGTGGAGTCTTCTGTGAAAGAGGCTAAAAGCTACTTCCTCTCTTTGAAGAAAATTAAAGTTTATTCCGCAGGTCAGTGGTTAAATCTGCAGGGAAAGTCCTTTTCTTCCCCCAACCCTCAACGCATATTTCTGCCAGTCAGGAGAGTAGGGATCTTCTTCCATTTAGCTGATCCCGTGGCAAGTTATCTGGGACCAAAAGTAGGCAACCACCTGCCTGCGTGGTACAATCAGAAATGCCAAGAGAGACCCCAACCTTTCCTGAACATCTTAATAATTGTAACTTACATTTATACCATTCAGTTTACAAAAAGACAGAAATTTCCTATTTTGAAGACTCTTATGTGATTCTGAAACAATCCTTTGGGGATCCAGTATCGACCACTGTCACATTATATTACAGACCTGAAGGAAAGAGATGTGGGATTCATATGTTTTGATTGGGGAGGTGGGAGCAGAGGTTGAAAGCTGGTGGGGCAGTACCTAGAGGACTTAGGGCATCCAGGGCTAAAAATTTAGATACATTGGGGTGCAGAGAGAAGGGAGAAGGATGGACAAGTGCAGAAAGAAGGAGTCATGACAAAAAAGGCAAACTTGGCTCCACTCTTCAATTTTTTTGGTCCTAATCATTATCGTAGCAGGTTTCTCTCATTGAGCAATTATATAGCACGCTCGTGAAGCTCTTTGTGTGTGTTTTCTCATGACATCTTTACATTTCCTAGTAGGTTCAACGTTGGCTAGAAGTGAAAGGGCAGCTGGAAAAATGTTCTACTTTATAGGGTTGTAGGATAATGTGAGATAAATAGAATTATAGGATATATAAATATATATTTATAATATAGGATAAATAAATGGAATTATAGGATAATGTGAGATAAAAATGTAAGCTATAAAGCATCACAGAGTATATAAGGTGATGTTTATTTCTACTATTTTCCGTCATTTTATCTCTGGCAGCTGTTGCCAATGTCTGTGAAAGAAGGAGATTTTCTATTCCCATAATTCTTATTCTTCATTGTGCAGACCGTACTCAGCAAAAGAGGCAATGGACAGATGAAATTGATTACCACCATGAACAAATTTGATCATATGCCGTAAAAAATAAAATCAGCTACCATCGATGCCCAGGATGAGCTTAACACATAAAAGATGGACAATCAGTACTTGTTCATTGACTACGTGTCAAACTGCATTATTTGTGTGTCTGTAAGAGGGAGACACTTCGACTGGCTCACTCAACACCTGTTCCAATCCTCTTCCAGGTTCCCTCCCTGTACCACGGATATTAATTGTAGTTTCTTGCTTTTTTAAAGTTCTCTTCTTCTCCCTGCATTTTTATATTTTCCTTTGGGCCCACACACCCCACTTCACCCTCTTGGAGGGCTCCTTCAAATATGTAGAAGGTCCTCGTTTGGCTGTTCGTATTTCAGAGTGATGCAATGAAAAGCTGGTTTGGAGCTGTGTATGTGTGGAAAGGACCTGTGAATTGCTGGAGTCTGCTTTAGGTTATGAGGTGGGAAATCATCTTTTGTGCAGGGACACTCCAATGCTGGAATATGTAAGTCTTTTCCCAAGAGCCATACAATTTCTCCCAGAAGAAACCTCAGTCTCCAACCCAGCAGAGGTACCTAGCTGCCAGTTCTGGATGCGTTAAGTTCCGGGAGCGGGATGGGGAGAAAGCAAGGTTTGAATCTTCCATAACCAGACACTCAACTAATTTCCTGTTTTTGGCTCCAAGCTTCATCCCTGCCTTCCACTATATCCAGTATCTCTAATCCAAGACATCTCCACAGTTTTGTGGGGCAAATCAGCACCAGTGTTATCTATATACCTCTTTATGAACAATCCAAACTATGGCTTTCTCAATCCATTTCACATCCCCCTTCACTTCACACCTTTCAGAATTTTGTTCAAAGAGCTTTTCTACTGAGCCTGTCTTTCACTCTCTTTGGAGTGTTGGGATTTAACTTTTTGTGTGTGTGTGCGTCTTCTTTACTTCTCTTTAGTGGACTCTCAGAAGGAAGATAAGCACATGTGTTCAGTTCACATTTTTAATCAGAAGACCTCTAAATATGCATTTAGACTTGTGTGGGTCGTGGAAGATCATCTGCTCTCGTATGTTTCTCGGGTTAGGGGGCAGAGGAGGAGTGCCACATCGAGGAACTATTAGCAAGCTAAGGCAGATGTTCATGCCTCGGACTGGAAGCAGAGAGCAGAGGGGTTGAGTGCCCTGATTCCAGAGATTTCTCACTGGTGAAGGATGAGTAGTAGGGGAGGCTGCCAAAAACTAGACATGGATCCTGAGGTTTTATTCAGGACCTGAAGATCCAAGAAGGAACATTCCCCAGCATTCAGTAAAGGGTTGTTGACATCCTCATCTGGGCCTATTCTGCCTGGGAACATTAAGAGAGGAGACTCTATTGGCACTTGGAGTGAATAATTATGAGACAGAAAACAGCCATGAGGAGCAATTGCAGAGAAGGCATGAGAAAACAAGAAGAGCACCACAGAATGCATTCCTGCTGGTGGGGACCAGCAACCACGGGGATGGAGTCAAGGGACATTACGTGCTAGGAACCACTTGGGGAGGGGGACTCTAGGAGAAAGACTGGTTTTGTCAATCTGGGAATATTTTTTCATTGTTATGGTCTCAATATTAAATATTATTTTATTTTGTACCTCAAACTAGTGATATGAAACATATTTATTGGGAATATTTAAAATCTGTTTTTACTTTCTTACGGATAATCATATTTTACCTCAATTCTCCAGTTTGTATTTAGCTTGAAGGACATTCTTGAACCATCTATTGGTAAGAATTTCAAAGGAAAAAGGGGAATTGTTTAGTTGGGAGGATTTTGTTTGGATTTGCTTTGTCCTCCTGGGTGATATGTGGAATTGTTGATCAGTGTCACACAGGGCATATGATTCCGTGGGGCAGGAGAGAAGGCTGCGATGCCAGCATCCCTGACCTCTCTCTTAGACTGACTGCAAATGAAAAGTGATGGGTGGAGTAGCTATGGAAACCACGAGGGAGGGTTTTTTTTTGTTTTTTTAATGCACATAAATTAGAACAAAATGACTGCATCCCCTTTTCTCTTTCCATCTGTGGCAAAAGTTCTGTGTCCTGGTTTCTACCTTCACTTAGAGTAAATTATGAGGAAGAGAACATCACGAAGACCTGTTATTGCCGCAGTGGCATTTCCTCTTTCCATCTTTCTACAGATTAATTTTAAAGCCATTTGGTAGAATTAACCACGTAAGTCAGTCCCATTTTCTCTGAAAATGTTTACTTTTGTGCAGATGATTTTGTAAAGAGGAGGTTCTCCAAGGAGCGTCTTTTAACTCCATGGATCTCAGAGAATGTCACTGTCAAGGCAAGGAGGCTGAGGTCTGGAGAGACAAAGTCACTTTCTTGGAGGCCTCTTGGCCCAGACGCAGGTGTGAGTCCCCAGTACCTCATGTGTCTCCATGGCACAGCACTTGAGACTTTTATGAAGTTATCTGTCCTCAGTCTGTATTCCTTTATATATTGGTTCTTTTGGCCTCAATTGGAAATACGTATTTTATGAGTTTCTGACATTGATAACCTACCATTTTAGTGGAAACTTTTGTCCTTCTGTGGACAACATATTAGCTCTTAGACTCTGAGTTTTTGAATGGCATAATTTTTGTTTAGCTCCAGGCAGTGATAGTTCTATTTTGTGCCTCCATCATCAGCTGTCACTCTGTGCCCGCTTGTTCTATTAGTGTCATCAGGAAGGCACACAGTTGATCCGGGGTAAAGAATCCTGTTCTAGCAGCAGAGTCATCCGATGTTGTGTGTCCACTGGGAAAAAAAGAACGCCATGCAGTATATTTATTTTCTTAATCATTCTTATGCACTACCACAAAGAGGGATTTTTATTAATTCACACTCCCCAGAGATGCCCCCAATCCATTTCAAAGACTACAATACTAATTATTGTAGGTATCTTCACACTCATTTTGTTTCACTCTGTTCTCTTTTTTAAATCAGAGTACATCCTGTTCTATTTACACATTTGTCTGTCGATATTCATGCCGGTGATGGAAGAACCTTGGCCAGTACCAGTAGAGTCCTGAGATTCTTGTGGGTGACATAAAACAAGCTCATGAGGCAGAAGGAAGAATGTCCTCCTGTAATACGTGGACCTGGGAGGCTGGCATCTCACTCATCTAGAAAAAACAAAAGAACAGAACTACTGGGTGCCAGTATCTCTTTGGATCTCCCTTAGTTGAGAACCCGAGATTGTACTCCCCAACAGACATTGATATTTTAGCTCTAAGTAGATGATCTTTAAGAAGATGACACCAGCATAATTTGAGGAACATTTTGAAACATATTCTTGTGTTTTGGAAAAGTTTCAGTGTTATCAGGTAGAGTATTTAGAAATCAAATTTATTGTAGATTTGTACCACGATTGGTCTGAAAGAGCAGTCCACATTTAATTAATGTTCTCAGGTTGGGCTGCAGCACATATATAGGACTACAGGTAACAATTTACAGAATAAATTGATAATTAGATTCCTTGCTTTTTTATTCATTTATTCCCCAGTGGGAAGGGGCAGTGCCCAAGAAATCAGACTTGGGAGTCAAATATATTTGGGCTTCATTCAAGCTTAATCCTGCACTAGCTAATTGACACCGAGAAGCTTACCTAAACGTTCTAGCTCTCAATTTCATAATCTTGAGAATGAGGATGATAATAATCCCTATTTCACTGGGGTATTATATATGTGAGTGCCTGGTACATGGTAAGTGCTCGGTGGTAGCTGCTATTTCGCTCTAAGATATTACTGAAGTATGAAGACTCTAAGCAGTCAAACGCCCTCCACAATGTTTCTGCAAATTCCCCAGTGATTGTATGTTTTCATGTCCCTGGTTCAGACAGAGGACATCTTTCTTGCACTCCTTACAAGATAATGTATTTCAAAATAAAGAACCTGAAAGATCTAATTGTTAATAAATACAGGATACTGGGTCTACCTTAATATTGAACTTAAATTGACCACTATGAATTTTAAAATCTACCTTTAAAATCCTCATTCTAAATTCAGTTGTCTCTATTCAGGTCTCTATTTTGTAGGGGAAGGACAGCATTAAATGCAAAATGAAGGACAAATCTCTAGTATGTATATCAGCTTTAGAACCGCTGGGGGTCATGAGAGCTTGCAGACGAACTGGGGAGCCAGGCACATCGGAGATGACATCTCAAGGTGAGACAGGGGGCTGCAGGAGGCAGCCATGGCATAGTATGGGAGGAGAGCATGGCGAAGCACCTGAAAGCCCCCTGGGAAGCCATGTCTAGTTCTGCAAATGTTAATAAATTTTGTCATGATATTGTGCCATTCCTCCTCCTTGCTAGCTCTGTCAGAGCATTCTGAACAATAGCAGTAAGAGAAATGCAATGACAGCCACACTTCATCCCCAGCCATTTCTTGAGAAGGTGACAGGTATTCACTAACAGTTTCTCACAGTCCTGACTAGGTATTCCACAGGTCCACTCCTTGTAGCATCCAGGAGCACTGACATGTTCTACTTGCTTCAGCTATCTGCCAGGATTTGGGTATTTTATACAGTGGTGGATTAGAGAGCATGAAGCTGTGGTTCTTGGAGCTGGATTCACCATTTTAGATCCCAGGATTATTACGCCTTAAGACCAAAAGCTCACTAAGGATAATCACCTCCCCCCAACTTTTAAAACTTTTTTGTATCCTACACGAGCCCTATCTCAGTGTCGTGTACATTCTAGGTGCTCAGAATAGTTGGTTGGTTGAGATGAAGCTCCTCTTCCTCTGACAGTACCATCCTTCTGACACTAAAAGAGAACACGCTTTCAGCTTGCAAAGTGTCTTTGTCACAGTGAGTATGCCACAATGGATTGAGTATGTCACATTATTCCATGGAGCTGTATTGGTTTCTTTCCTTCATTCTCTGTTTTCAAATTGCACTCTTTGGAGGCCTGAGAGAAGAAAAAATGGGCTCAGGGCCAAACCACATTACTCTTAAGGGCAGTTCCCTTTACATAGAGATTTGCCAATGTTTTGAGTTTATGGCTTAGAAAGACTCTTAATTTTTTAACCAAAGGGCTTTGTATTCCTCAATTTCTTTTTGAGGAGGGAAAAGGAAGGCATCTATTTTTCAGTTTTCCTAGTCCTCCAGTTACCCAATCACAAGTCAGATGGTCCTCCTCCTTTGAGATGCTGACTTAGAGTGACATCACATGGTCCAGGACAAAATAAACCCAAAGAAAGAAGAAGGAAAGAAAAGCAAAGACAAAAGCAGAAATCAATGAAGTTGAAAACAATAGAGAGAGTCAGTGAAACAAAAAGCTGGTTCTTTGAAAAGATCAATAAAGTTGACAAGCCTCTAGCAAGACTGACAAGGAAAAAAAGGGAAAAGACATGAAGTACCGATATCAGGAATGAAACAGGATATTGCTAAAGACTCTGGAGACATCAAAAGGATAATATGAGAATACTATGAACAAATCTATGTACATAATCTGACAACTTTGATGATATGAATCATTTCCTCAAAAACACAACTACCACAACTCACACAATATTAAATAGATAACTTGAATAGTCCTATGACTATTAAGGAAATCAAATTAATAATTTTAAAACTAAGAAAAAAAAGAAAGCTCTAGGCCCAGATGGTTTCATTTGAGAATTCTACCAAATATTGAAAGATTTAACACCAATTCTATATAAATCTTGTGTATAAAATGGAAGGAAAGAGAACACTTCTCAATTTACTTTGTGAAGCTAGTATTACCTTGATACCAAAACCAGACAAACATAGTACAAAAAGAAAAAGAGAAAACTACAAACCAATATTCCTCATGAATATAGGTGCAAAAATTCTTAACAAAATATTAGAAAGTAGAATTCAGCAATATATAGAAAGAATTATATATCATACCCAATTGGGGTGTGTTCCAGGAGTGCAAGTCTGGTTAAAGATTCAAAAATCAATCAATGTCACTCACCATATTAACAGGCTAAAGATAAAAATCACATGATCTTATCAATAAATGCACAAAAAGCATTTGAGAAAATTCAACAGTCATTCATGATAAAAACTTTAGAAAACTAGGAAAAGAAGAGAACTTCCTCTACTTAATAAACAACATCTACAAAAAAATCTATAGCTAACATCATACTTAATGTAAAAGAATTAATACTTTCTTCCTACAATCAAGAATAAGGCAAGAAATGTCTACTCTCACCACTGCTATTCAACATTGTGTTGGAAGTTCTGGCCAGTGCAATAAGACAAGAAAAGGAAATAAAGTGCATACAGATTAGAAATGAAGACATAAAACTGCTCTATTTGTAGATGAGATGGTATTCTATACCAAATATCTCTAGGAATCTACAAAAAACTCCTAGAACTTCTAAGTTGAGCAAGGTCACAAGATCAACATGCAAAAATTAATTGTACTTCTGTATACTAGTGATGAGCATCTGGAAACTGAAATTAAAAATACAAAACCATTTACAATTGCTCAAAAAAAGTGAACTATTTAGGTGTAAATCTAACAATACATGTACAGGACTGTACACCAAAAACTACATAACATGGATGAAAGAAATCAAAGAAGATCAAAATAAATGGTGAGATATTCTGTGTTTCTGGATTGGAAGACTCAACGTAGTAAAGATGTCCATTCTTCCAAACTGATATACAGTTTAACACTATCTCTATCAGAATCCCAGAAAGATTTTTTGTAGGTGTACCAAGATTATTCTAAAGCTTACATGGAGAGGCAAAGGAACTAGAATAACTAAAACAATTCTGAAAAGGAAGAATAAAGTGAGACGAATTAGTCTACCTGACTTTAAGGCTTGTTCTATACCTGTAGTAATGAAGAATGTGTGGTGTTAGCAGAGGGATAGACACATAGATTAATAGAATGAAGAGAGAACCAAGAAATCACTCCATAGAAGTATGGCCATCTGATTTTTTTTTTCATTGCAGTAACATTGGTTTACAACATTGTATAAATTTCAGGTGTACATCATTATATTCTATTTCTGCACTAATTACATCATGTTCACCACCCAAATACTAATTACAACCCATCACCACACACATGTGCCTAATCATCCCTTTTGCCCTCCTCCCTTTCCCCCTCCTTTCTGGTAACCACCAATCCAATCTCCGTCTCTATGTGTTTGTTTATTGTTGTTTATATCTTCTATTTATGAGTGAGATCATAAGGTATTCGACCTTCTCCCTCTGACTTACTTCGCTTAGCATAGTACCCTCAATGGACATCCATGTTGTCACAAATGGATGGATTTCTCCATTTCTTATGGCTAAGTAGTATTCCATTGTGTATATATACCACAGCTTCTTTATCCATTCGTCCCTTGATGGGCACTTAGGTTGCTTCCAAGTCTTGGCTATTATGAATAATGCTGCAATTAACACAGCGGTGCATGTATCTTTATACCTTGGTGTTTTCACGGTCTTTGGATAAATACCCAGCAGTGGAATACCTGGATTGTATGGTAGTTCTAGCCTTAATTTTTTGAGGAATCTCCATACTGTTTTCACTAGTGGCTGCACCAGTTTGCACTACCACCAGCAGTGTATGAGAGTCCCCTCTCTCCACATCCTCTCCAACACTTGTTGTTTCCTGTGTTGTTAATTATAGCCATTCTGATGGGCGTGAGGGCCACCTGATCTTTAACAAAGGTGCAAAAGCAATCCAGTGGAGGGAGGACAACATTGTCAAGAAATGTGCTAGAGCAATTTGATATCCATAAGGCAAAAAACAAAAATAAAAAACAATGTTGACCTAAACCTCACATTATATAAAAAATTAACTCAACATGGATCATAGGTTTAAAGGTAAAATGTAAAACTCTAAAAATTTTAGAAGATAATACAGGAAAGAATCTTTGGGATTTAGGGCTCAGTAAAGAGTTCTTTGACATGATGCCATATAAAAAACTATTAATAAATTAGACTTCATCGAAATTTAAAACTTTTGCTCTGCAAAAGCCTTGATGAAAACACAAGCTACAGAGTGGGAGAAAAAAAATCACAAACCACATACTCAAGAAAAGACTCCTATCTAGAATATATAAGGAACTCTCAAAACTCAATGTTTTAAAAAAACAAACAATCTAATTAAAAAATGGACAAAAGACATGAAGTGACATTTCACCAAAGAGGATATAGAGATGGCAAATAAGCACATGAAAAGACGTTCAACATCACTAGCCATTAGGGAAATGCAAATTAAGACCATGATGAGATATTAGAACAGTTTACATCAAATGTAGCGACAACACAAAATGTTGGTGAGGACGGAGAGAAACTGCATCTCTCCTACATTGCTGATGGGATTGGAAAATGGTACAGCTACTCTGTAAGATAATTTGGCAGATTCTTGAAAAACTAAACATGCAACTACCACATAGCCTAGCAGTTGCACTCCTGGGCATTTATCCCAAAGAAATGAAAACTCATGTCCATCCAAAAACCTACACGTGCTTGGTCACAGAAGCTTTATTTGTAATAGCTGAAAACTGGAAATAACCAAAATGTTCTTCTATAAGTATATGGTTAAGTAAACTATGGTACCTTCACACTGTGGAATACTACTTGGCAATAAGAAGCGGGTTTTGTGTGTGTGTGTGTGAGGAAGATCAGCCCTGAGCTAACATCTATGCTAATCCTCCTCTTTTTGCTGAGGAAGACCGGCTCTGAGCTAACATCTATTGTCAATCCTCCTCCTTTTTTCTCCCCAAAGCCCCAGTAGATAGTTGTATGTCATAGTTGCACATCCTTCTAGTTGCTGTATGTGGGACACCGCCTCAGCATGGCCGGAGAAGCGGTGCGTCGGTGTGCGCCCAGGATCTGAACCCGGGCGGCCAGCAGTGGAGTGTGCGCACTTAACTGCTAAGCCACGGGGCCGGCCCAGAAGTGGGTTTTTTTAAGGCCTATCTGATTATATCTCATCCCACCCTCAAACATTTCATGGTTTTCCATTATCCCAAAGGTTTAGATGTGCATCTGTAACACGGTCCCAAGTCAAAATCCCATGGTGAAGTTCCCAGCATGATGTAGCCCAGCTGTCCAGGCTCATCAAAATCTCATCTCTCTTTGGCCTCCTAACTTCTAACCACACTCGACTCGTCCACTTCATGGCAAATCTACCTTGGTTTGGGAGACAAACAGCAGTCTCTGCAACAGCGGTATTCTCAAGGTAATATCATTCAAAAAATACACACACAATACTTCCTCCTCCATCTTTTCATTCCTTCTCCTTTATTAAAATAGAAAACCCAAGTTTGAGTCATTCACCAACAGCAAGTAATTTAAATTCTCTGTGGCTTAATTTTCCCGCTTGAAAATTAGAGATTAATAATACTTATCTGGCTGGCATCAAGTGATGCCAAAATAAAATTATGAACCTGAAATTGCTTTATGTACCTTAAAGCACTGTATAAATATAAAGAACTATCATCAACAACCAAAAGCTCATCCCATGAAAGCACTGAGGCAGGAGTGGGGAAGTGGGGAAGAAGGGTTCGTCTTTGGAAACAACCAGAACATTTGCCACCCAAAGCTATGAGGAAGAAGGAAAGATTTTTTGAGCACCTATTTTGTACTGGTATCAGTTCTAGAGGGTTTAATGACTGGCACTCATTAAATGTGTTTAATAAAGCACATTTAATCATAGGAACAGGCCTTTGAAGCTTGAAATAGTGAAAAATTGCCCAACTTTGTAGAGATGTCAATAGAAATGGATCACTTTGAGCATCCAATGTGATGGCAAATACATTATCTCCGTTCTTTCTTTTCTTGGGCTGGCATAACTTCTACTGATTTCATATCTAGCTCAAAGCATGGATGAACCACCACCCTTTCACCAGGTTTACACTGGCTTATACACAGCCCTCCTTCATCTATGGTAAAGCATTGCTGCAAAAGGGTCAGACTGTTGTCTGGTCTCCTGCAATGTCACTTTAATCAATAAATCAATCCTTTGAGTATTTACTGCTTAGTTACTTTTCACAAGGTGCAATACCACCTGCTGGGAGACAGGAGGCAGCCACCAAGGAGTAGAATGAGACAAGGAAGCCAAAGAAGCATAGAACATAGACCTTGGTCTCAAAAAGTTTACAATCTATTTGAAGAAGTAATGTATATATATGTCAAATGTGAAGTGATCAAGCCAAAAATAAATAACAGCTTAATGAATGCCTAAATGACTGATGAGAAATTAGACCAAGGTTAATATTAGACTTCAGAGAATGAAAAGAACTGGAGCTGTCTGTAAAATTTTTATGGAAGAGAAGATATTTGAACCAAGCCTTAAAAGATAGTCTAAGAACTCTGTGGGAGGAGAAAAGAAGGAAAGATAAGACAGATGAGGTGGCAACTGGAGAAGCAGATCAGAAATGCAAGATATGAACAAGAAATGTGGGATAAACTGATATGGCTGAAGAGAAGGATGGAAGACAGTAAAAATAATTGGGGTTAAGACTGAAAAAGAGGTTAGAATCTACTGGTGAAGAGATTCGAATGCTAGGACAAAAGATTTTTTTTTTCTATTTAAGAATGAACAGATTTTTGGGTTCATTTTGTTTATTGGTTTTATGAAAATTCATTGCTACCACATTTTTATCGAAAACTTAAGATCTTGTCTTTCTTTGTTCCCTGTGTACAAGGCCAGAATAGAAATGTGGAATGTCACCAACAGCAAGATTTTCATGATCAAATCCAGCATCTGAATGGCATCCTTTGGATTAGGTTTAAGCAGCCATTGCTGGTTCAAAGCTGTGATTTTCTTGATCACCTGCACCTTGACATATGTCCTGAAGGCAGAATTTGCTGTTTGGGTTAAATGCTTACTTTTTCCAGAACAATTCTTTTCTGGGAAATGTCTTCAAAGGGAACCAACTGCAAAGGAGTTTGCCTTTAGGGCTGTGCTCAGCTGGGCTTCCTTGTACTGTTTACCATTCTCCTTGGTAGCAGTGCAAAGTCCTCAACACCTGCCTGGACTAACTCTTTAAACTGGAAGCCTCTTGGCCTTGGCCTATGGCCTACCAGCTTTTGGCTTATGGCCTATAAGCATTAACCCACAGACACCTCCTGGTGTTCTTCTGCCTTTTCTTAGGAGAATGGGGTACCATGCCAACTTCTAGAAGACAGCCCAGTCTGATCCTGATTTCCCCCACAACGTACCCTGGGCTGACTCACAAGAGTAGCCTGTGAGCTGTGGGCCTCAGAGCCTAGTACTTGGGAGAGTCCCAGACCACAGTAACACAACACTGTGGGCTGCCCCACCAAGCAGGCCTTCTTCATACCAGGCTGGCTGCTGTCTTTCTACTTTTATGAATTACCAGTTCACATCTGTGGTATCCAGCCTCCATGAGGGGCCCCAGTGATCCCTGCCTCCTGGTACTCATGCCCTTATGTAGTCCCTTTCCACCTGTATAAGGGTTGGTTTATGTGACCAACAGAATGTTGTAGAAGTAATGGTGACTTCTGCCTTGTTTCTACCTTCTGCCTTGTTGGATTCCTCACACTGGGGGAAGGCAACTGCCTTTAAGCGAGGACATTCAAGCAGCGCTATTTGGAGAGGCCCATGTTGCTAGGAAACGAGGCCTCTTATCAACAGTTAGTGAGGAACTGAAGCCTCCTGAAGAGCCGTGTGTATGAGCCACCTTGGAAGTTGACCACCCAACCCTAGTAGACAGATGAGTATAGCCCAGGCTGACATCTTAACTGCAACTTCACAGGAGACCCTGAGCCCAAATCACCCAGCTAAACCATTCCCCAGTTCCCAACCCACGGAAACTGTGAGGCAGCAAATGTTTGTTGTTCTAAGCCACTAAGTTTCAAGATAATTTGTCATGCAGGATATATAACTAATATGATATCACTTTGCCCATTTTTTCTACATTTTTTTTACTGATTATAAGAGCCTTTTAAATATTAAAGATATTAATTCTTTGCCTATTACAAAAGTCTAAATATATTATTTAGTTTATTACCTTTGTTTTTATTTTACTACATAGAAGTTTTATATTTAAATATTCAAATATGTTGATCATTTCTATTTTAGTTTTGCCTTACGTGTCCTGTTAAGAAATTTTAACCTATGACAATATTCTTAATAAATATTCACCTGTGTTTTCTTTTGGCAATTTTACCTTTTTTCTTTAAAAATCTCAAAATTTAATTCATCTGGAATTTATTTTGAGTCTGGTAAGAGATGGGAATCTAACTTTGTTTTTGTTTAATTTTTTTTCTTTTTACCAAATTTGTGGCCAGGTGTTAAGGCACAATTCTTTATTATTTAAATGTCTTGCTACTTCCAAATTCTCTTGATCTATTCTCCAAGTGATTCATGATAAAAGTATAAGCTAGGCAATATTTTAAAGTTTCTCTTGAATATTTTATCTCAAATTATAGTCCTCTGTATAGGTCAGGACATTTACTACCTTTGCCAGATGTGGGCACAACTATCAATTTGGAGAAAACCATATGTGGATCCCCAACTCTAAATTTCATTCCACTGTATTTGGCAGTGAGTCTTCCCTCCTCCTTTTTCCATATTTCCCTGTGGCTTTCCAGAGCCCCTCCTTCCATACTACATCCTGAGAAACAGACCTCCACCGGAAAAAACAACTTTATTCTCTCAGAATCCTGAGAGATGGCCAGTGAGCTCATCAATAAGCCAATTCAAGATAAAATATCAATGGTTGATAATGGCTTGATGCTCCTACTCCAACCCCACATCCCTCTCCCTAAGATAGCATTTATACCCTGATTCAAAGAGGATTTCATATTAAGATGTTTGAGTAGTGAGACCTTCTAGCCCCTCAACTAATATTATAGAACTGGTACCAGACCCACCTATAACCATAAGCATAACTGCAACCAAACCCCATTGCTTGAGAGTGTCTAAATCCTCATGACAATACAGAAAATGTATTTATTAGTTAAGAACATTAAATCTAGATGCAGACAAAACTGCCATTCATGAGATAAGCTACCTTGAGCAAGTGTATAACATAATCTGTCAAAATTCCAATTCTCCTACATACAAAGAAGGATAATAAACTCATTTCAAAGGGTGTTATATGAATTCCATGAGATTGTGTAGAAAAAAAGCACTTGGCCTCATATCTGGCCTGTTGTAAATCCTCAATAGGCAATAGCTGGCTTAACATTTTTGATTCTTGAAATCAGTAGACTTGAGCACGACTGTTTATGTCGATAAATATGGTCCATGAAGTTCCATATTGCCCTAATCATATCCAGTTTTAATACTAGAGGGAAAAACACAATGATTAGTTAATTAAACATAAGAAGACAAACAATATCTTTAACAATTGATTCAGAAAAAGAAATGCAGGGTTTTTTTTCAAGCAGAAATTAGATGATGGGCAAAAATTCTCTCAAATATTTTATCTCTTTCTTAAAATTATGCTTACTGATTACCATTCAAAAATAAATCACAGTTTCACAACGCATTGTCATATTTGCCTTATATGTTCTTAAAATGTAAAAATTATAAACATATTTCTTATGTTTCTTGTATTTTAATATTACTTCCTGAGTGGCTTGAGTTTGGGGACTATAGTTACAGAAGTTTTGTGCTTATATAGAAGTTTTTCTCTATCTTGTGTGTCTTTCCCTTCTCACCTCAGAATGAAAAACGTCATTCTATGCTATTCTCCAACTATCATTTGTCAAATCCATTCTCTCATTTCCATCTTCTATCAGCAAAAGTAAGAGAGGTTTCAGTTCTTATACGCATCTTTAAATCTTTAAGAGGGCTGAAGGGAGAGAGAAAGAGAGAGAGAGAGACAGAGAATAATAAAAAAACCATAAGAAAATATACCCAATTATTAACAGAAGGTCAATCTGGACAAGAGAATTATAAGTGATTGTGATGTTTTCACAATACTTTCCTGAATGAGTATGTGTTACTTTTATAGTCAGAGGAAATATTTTTTAAAGATATATAGCTATCTGCAGTAATAAGGAGGAGAACTGTTCTTTTAACAGCCACATAATCTCATAAACGTTTTCCAATAGCCCTCAGACTATTCTGATGAGTGAAAAAACAGTTCAATAGAGCTGGAGGTCGATGAGTACTGGAGAGCAACCCTGGTCAGCATCTATGACCAGGAGCATCAAGTATTTATTTATGTATACCCTACTGCAACCCAAGATGATCTGAGGCAGCTTACACATTAAAAGACAAAGAATTATTATTTATCTCACTTCCCTATCCATTTTCTAAGGAGGTTGGGTTCCTGTGAGCGGAAGACACTTTTAGTTGATTCCAGAGATGGGCTGGAGTCTGTAAGTCGAAGGCAGAGGTGGAGAAGTGCTAAATGTTCTGCACAGGAAAGGCATAGGGGGTAATCAGAGTAGAGATAAGGGACCAAGTGAAAGGAGCTGGGACTTAGGGAGGGGGCTTTGCTGTGGGGAAGCACCAAGGAGAACAATCCAGCACACTGTGCAGATTCAATGGGGAAGAAGGAACCTTGAGAGCAGGTAGGTTGGTTGAGAACTGTCAACAGCTTTCGGTGCACTGTGCAATGTAACCTCCGCCTCTGTCCCTGCTGTAAAGACTTCAGTGACATCTGCATTGTTCACCCATCATTTGGTGCCAGTGGATTCTTTCTAGGGAATGTGAAGGGGTTTTGTGTTCTGCATCAGGGTTGGTAAGGAATGAAAATAGACTATATATGATAACAGGTTATCAACAAACATGCAACTTAAAAAGATTCAGAATAATTGGATAAAGAAAGCAAGTCAAAAAAATCTAAAAATTAGAGTCCTGTGTTAGTGTGGTTTGTTCAGAATGCACAATTCAGGCAACATTGAGCGAAGTGGCTGATGTCTGGAAACATCATCATGTATGGTCAGGAGCTCAGGCCTTGGCACAAGGCAGATCCAGATTCCAGACCAGGCTCTTCCACTCACCAGTCCCGTGACCTTCTCAATGCTCATCTGTTAGCTAAAGGCCTTCCCATGAGAGGAGGTGGTTTTATGGACGGTGTTGTCCAGGTTTGGAGGAAGGCAAAGGACTTAGGTGGAAGCAGGAGGGCCTTTGAGAAGACAGGAGAAAGAAGTCCTGGAGGGTTAGTGTACACTAAAATGAGTTGCTGATGGAGATTTCTTTACCAGGCCTCTAAAAATAGGACAGACTCTTATTCTACTGGTAGGATTTCAATTACTCCTGATGGAACCCAGAGGCAAGGGCTAGAATAGTTGATCTCTAAAAGGTCAAATTTTGAGAGGTCAAAATGCCTGCTTTAATAACACTCTGAAGCCTGAGTTTATCTTTTTAATCTTTCAGCAATAGATAGATCTTGAAATAGCTTATTTTTTTTTTAAAGATGCGAAGACAGAAGAAAACAAGACAGGATGATCACATTCCTACTATTACGTAACTGGTGCCAGGGAAATATTAAAATATTTTCTAGTGGAATGTACTTAAATGCCAGAATCTGATTTTGTAGTGCTTTCCATAAATCTCCTCAATAAACTATTTCACAAGCTAAAGTTGTCTACTCCCCTCCCCTCCGTGTATCTCATTACTAGATGGGTTATGGCTGGTTATATAAGGCATTTTTTTAAGTTATATTAATAAAAATGTGGAGTCTTAATAGAGTCAGTTTTCTTATGTCTCAAGGTCTAATCTCTGTAGCTGGGGGAAACTGGACAAATACTAGATCATTTTAATTGAAGTAATATAGCTCTGGGCTTCCAATAAATGGGATGAGCAGGGCTTTTTCCTAATATAAGCAACCAGCTGCATGACTCACTATTGTAAGCCCCTGCAGTGGTCAGTGATGGCCCTGATGAATCATTAGACAGAACCACAACCTGGGACTACTTGGGCAGTATATTAACCCAGAACGTGCAGGTGAGAGCAGGTGAGTAATTAGACATGACTTTTAATAAGTGACTAATCCTCTAAGAGAGAGAAAGTTTTGCTGAAGTACAGTCAATATGGAAATACAGACTATTATGAAGTCTTTGAGGTCTTGGTCATTCAACATATAATTATGGAGCTCCTCACAGGAGTCAAGTGCTGTACATAGCACTGGGAGCATAGAAGAAAGGACGTGGTCCCTACCCTTGAGGAATTCACGGCTTGATGGTAGCATCTGGTATCATGATATTAATAAAAAGTGGGTGCAATACAAATGGAGGGTGCTGTAATAGAGATCTATATGGCAAGTTATGGGATGGTAGGATGGACAACACCTAATCTATTTAGGGAAGGTCCAGAAGACTTTACAGAGGAGATAACTCTAGACCTGAGCCCTATATATTGAGAAGTGTTAGCAGGACTAGACGGGGAAAAGCATTTCAGGCAGAGGGAACGGCACCAGCTAGAAGGAATTGCATGGAGGTTAAAAAAAGAAGTGGGGCACATTAGAAGTGATTCATTGGGAGTACAGCACAAGATGTGTGGGAGATAGAGCTGGTGGGAAGGGAATTAAGTTCCAGGAGACAAAGGGCATCATAAGATGTATGAAGGAGTTAAGATTATATTCTGTGAGTAATAGAGAGATGTTGCATAGTTTTAAGTCAGGATGCGACACAATAGTGTTGCATTTTAGAGAGATTATCCACTCTGGGGAGAGCAGGGAGTATGGATTATAGAAAGATGCATCTAGGGGGAGGAGATCCCTTGACAGGCTGTTGTATTTATGAACTAGGGAAGTAGTCATGGGGTTGGGGAAGAGGAAACATATTCAGAAAATACATCAGCCAAAGAATCAGCAGGACGTCACTGATGCTCAGCAGCACGTGACCAGCATTTGCCTTTCCTTCTTGAAGCGCTCTTACTTGTTTTCCATCCTGGACATTAACCTCTTAATTCTCCTTGTACTTACTGACTGCTCCCTTTCCAGGCTCCTTTTCCTTTTCCTGACCTCTAAATGCTGGCAGACCCTTGGGCCCAGTCCTGGACCTCTTCTCGTCTTTCTCCACCCTCCCTCTCTAGGACATCTCATTCAGTTCCATAGTATTAAGGATTATCCATACACTGATAACTCCCAAAATTCTATCTCCAGTCTCAACCTCTCCTCTCAACTCCAGTCTTGTGTATCCAATGGCATAGTCAACCTCTCAAACTTACTGTCCCCACAGAAGAACTCTTGGCTTCCCCTCAAGCAAGCTTATTCCTTCCCTAGTATTTTGCATCTCACTAAATGGCACTACCATCCACCCAGTGTCTCAGAGAAACAAACAAAAAGACCCATATGTCTAAACAGAGAAGATCCTTAGAGTTACTCTCAATTCAGTGAGGGCTGCCCTGTTGTACCTACTTTCACCACAATCTGTGCAAATGGCACCTCTTTTTCTTGTGCAATGCAGTCGCTCTATCATACATCTCTCCATCCTATTTGTTTAAAAAAATAGAAGGGACTGGACCAGTGGCATAGTGGTTGAGTTCGCGCACTCCACTTTGGTGGCCCAGGGCTCGCAGGTTCGGATCCTGAGCATGGACCTATTCACCGCTTATCAAGCCATGCTGTGGAGGCGTCCCGTATACAAAATAGAGGAAGATGGGCACAGATGTTAGCTCAGGGCCAATTTTCCTCAGCAAAAAGGAGAAGATTGGCAATTCATGGCCAAGCTTCCTCACAAAAAAAAAAAAAAATAGAGGAAGATTTTTTAAGTGATATTTTATGCCCCAGTATTTTCCTATAATTTCTTCTTTCAAACAAGGTGTCACCTGACAGAGTATGATCAACACTCACCTTGTCCTTGTGCTTCAGGAAAACTGAAACCTTCTCCAGTCATTGTTAGCCAGTAATTTACACTGAGTTTTGCTAAGGCCTATAATATAGGTCTCTACTTATGTTGGCATTTCAATAAACACTGAAGGCCACAATCTCATTTAGATAATAAGAAATATCTTCTTTTTTTTCCACATAATATTGTTCATATTTATCACTATTCAATTTCTATTTATGCAGGGCTTGCCTCTCAATTGTTATGAAAGATTCTAATAGCCTTAACTGCGATAGAGAGCCACAGACTTCTAGAACACAAATATTAAAAATACTTACAGGTACAAGCAGAAATATACCATGCCTTGTGGCTTATTGACTGGTGACACAGCATTGCTTAGTATATAACTATCAGGTTAAGAATCAGGCCAACTCAGGCTTGTATCTTATCTCCAGGACTTAAGGCTGTGCGACCTAGGCATGTTAATCTCTGAAACAAGTCCCTTCATCTAAAAATAAGATTAAATTCACAGGGTTGTTGTGCAGATTAAATGAGGTTAATATATACAAAATGCCTGGAATCTAGCAGACACTTAATAAATGGTAATGGTTTTGTTGAATTATTATTGTTTCTTTTCTCTACATGATTTGAGAGTCTCAGGCCACCTAATAAATCAGAAGTGGTTCCATGACAATTGATCTTCATGGAACATCTTATCTCGGAACATTTAGATTGAGAAATGGTTAACCTCCAGCTCTCGAAGTCTAGGTTTTGTGATCTGTTTTCAAGAGAAGGCATGCATGACTCAGGAATTAATCTGAATGAGTGGGTAATGAAGTTGTTCCCAATCTGAGAATAAATCTAAACAGGAAATGGAAAATTGAGCAAGCATCAAGTGAATTTAGAGACACACGTTGCTCCAAAATATTAAAAACAGTGGGTGCGTCCATTTGGGCTGTTTGTCTCCATCCTTCCTGAAGAGCAGGGACAGCGTATGCTTCAGAACAGAGCATATTCCTCTTCCTGTCAGAACACCAGGAGCATTCCACTGTGAGAAATCAAACTGGCGTTTCTCAAATAGCCTCAAACTACCTGTGACACAGCCACAAATCAGGAAGTCTTGAACAGCTCTGAATGGAGATTTCTCTATTCACTGAACATTCCAAACAAGGTGCTCGGTTTAAAATTATGAGTAGTTTCAGCACATCAGTTTCTGTACAATAAGATATATTTCCTATCACAGCCTTGACACAAGCCCTACTAGGATTTCCAAACCAGACCACAGAGTTCTTTGGCCTCTTGGTTCCTTCAAACATACCAGGCACAAGGAGGTTGAGCTTGATAGGGCTGGCAACTGTAGCTGACCCACCAAAAAATGTTCCTTTCCAGAATTTACCATTCCACCATCCTTCAGAAGACAAGCAGTATTCTACAACTTTTACAGTTATCCATATATTGGAGGCTGAAGGGGAAAAAAAGAGAAGAACATTGTACATTACATAGTTTATCCCTGTAGTTTGAGTATCAAACAAAAGCTCTTCCTGGCTGTAATAGTGCTGAAACCAGTGATGCATTTGGGGGCTTCCATTTCTTTCTATTTAGTCTTAAACCATCTTATAAGCTGGTTTACAGAGCTCTGTTTGAGAACCTAGACTCCAAAGTATGAAATGGTAGGTACCCTGGATCTCCACTGCTCCAGTCCCACGCCCCAAAAGTTGTTCAGAAGTCTTTCAAGATGCCCTGAGGGAATTGAGTCCCACCAGATCCCACAACTCTGAAAACACCGGGGTTGAGGTTGTAGGAGAAGAAGGAAACACAGCAACAACAACAGCAACACAAATGGCTTTGAATCCCTCAGGGAAAACCCTAAATGTCGCTTCATTTCTGCTCAGAGTAGAAAATATAGTGACTGGTGTGTAAAAACCCACTATGACAGTTGAATTCACATTTGTGGGGAGACATGGCATTTCCCAGTTGTCATGACAACAGTGATGCCTCCTCTCAGCTTGCATGCCCCTTTGGGTGTTGCATATAATGTAGGATTTGATTTGCAAACTAACGGAAAGACTTGGAGGTCTGGAAAGATTTACCCATTTTATCAATTAAGATGACGTGCAAAGGTTGAGCAGATACTCAATCGCAAGGAAAGTGTTCACCCAGACAGTGGTTTCTATAGAGACTCTATTCCCAAGCCAGCATTGCCAAAACTGGGTATTTACTCATCAAGAAAGGCCAGAGGAGGGGATGTCTGTAATGCAGGTGTGAACTGGGACACCAGTGGTTGGAAAGTCTGTTCCTTTCATGGCTGGTTGCCAATTTTTCATTAGTGCCCAATTGAACTACAAATAATGAAGTGTATTTTTCAACTGAGAGATGAGAATTAATAACAAGGATGCAAAATTTTGAGGAGGAAGGAAATATAAAGAACTTCTGGATGGGCCTTTATTTTATTCTGAAAAAGATGAGAAACCTGAATGAGGCCAGGAACAGGCAACTAGCTCCCATCACTGAACTCTCTGGGGTCCTGGTTCTCCTCCTAGGACCCCGCGGAGCCTCTCTCGCCCTCACCCAGGTAGTGTCTCTACATTGTCCCTTCCAAACACTTGAGCAAAAGCTGCAGGTAAATGAACTTCCAAATGCCTCATTAAGAATGAATAACTTTACCTAGAAAAAACGTCACTTCCTCTTGAATCACTTAGAAAAATTAAAGCTGACTCTGAACAGTGACAAATTTTTCCTAATTTCAAATGTGAGTTCAGGCACCCTCCAATTACATACACAGAGTGATGAATATGCAACACAAAGAATTAAACAAAATATATATGGAAAAAATGTTTTGCAACGCAATTTCTATTACTAAAACATTTTTTCCTCCTCGTCATCCAGGTCCTAGGACATAAATCATTTGTAGCTGATGTTATAAAAATGCAATTTTCCTGAAAAAGATTTTATTTATATTCTTTTATTTCCAATGGCTGATTATTTTATTTCTGGCTGATTAACCAGGTACTCTAACATTTATTTATTAATTTGGAGGAAAAATAATACTAGCTGCCTGCCATATCCTCTCACTTGGAAGACTCTCCGCTTTAACTACCCTTTTTTTTTTTTAAATAAAAATTCTTCTGATAGGATTTTGGATAATTTAATAAATGAAAGACCTTCAGTATCTTAGTAAGAAATTTATCCTGCTGCAAGTGTTTGTGTGTATTAGTTATTTTTATCTCAAAAATACTTAAACGTGAAGATTTTAAGACAATAACTATTCTAGCTCAAGATGCTCATTTCCTTAACAAGGAACATGTTACAGTTGTTGATTTTAAATGGGAACCTTTGAGCTGACCTTACTCCTTAACCAGATAGAGCCTAGAGCAAGGCTTTATTAAGGCTTTATTTTTGTTATGACCAGAACTTCAGAGCACAATACAAACAGAAAAGTAAAGATTATACATGTGACCAAAACTGGGGAAAAGAAAGAAAATGATGGAGAAGGGACCCAACATGGATGGGGTACTTATTATGGGTAAAGGCACAGCTTTAGGTGAGCCCTTTGCATAGTGTACAGAATATTTGAAATTTTGGGAGGTGATTCAGCATTGAAATCCTCATCCTTTTGTGGAGAATCCTCCAACTGTTTCAGTCTTGGTAAGAGAGAAGCCCATTCCTATTACAATCTAGAAGGCCAGTCTCCCCCTCTCCCTATCCCCTTGTAGCTAAAACACAGTCACTTGTCTTGGACTCAGCCAATTAGGTGCTCACACTCCAGACTTGGTATTTGAGGCAGCAGTGTGCTGATCAACTGGATCTCTGGAGAAAACAAAACAAAAACCAGCCCTGGTTTTTTGCATTTGCTGATTTCTGTGGTATAAATAATTCCCATTGTGGCTGGTTTCAAACGACAAACATTTTAATACCCAGCTTGCAAAATTCCTGGATACTGAACACTTTGATTGAGGTTCAGTGCATCACTGAGAGGGTTTGGTGCGCAGACACAGTGGGGGTCAGAGTCCCACAACGTCAATGTCTGACTTAGCCGGGCAGCAGCAGCTGGAGCTGAGGTCAGCGGTGGAGGGGCCAGTGAGGGTATCACAATGGACCATCCCCGGTGTTGACCTTGGCTCTTTTCTTTTGCTGACTTCCCTTAATGCCTGCTCAATTTCTGACGCTGGTTCTTTTACCTTTCTGTCAATTCTGTTAACATCTCAATAGCCTCCCAATGATTCCTTTTCTGCTTAAATCAGCCAGAATTAGTTTCTCTTGCCTGCAACAAAGAACTATAACTCACATTTAAATAAGCCTAATGATAATCCTGTGAATAAGGTCCTAAGATTATTATCTCCTGTTTACAGATGAGGAAATGAGTCTCAGAGAAGTTAAGTAACTTGCCTGAGGTCACACACAGCTAGTCAGTAACAGAACCCAAATGCTCTTTCCATTATGCCAAGTTTCCTCTCATAAGCCAAGGCCATCACTCTTCTGCACGTCCAGTACTGATGGCATGCCCTTATCTTTGGTCTTTGTTGAGCCTATATTACCCTAGAAACGTTATTAGGGACATGAAAAATTTAAATAAAATAAAGAACTTCTCCACGCATTAGACTCAAGTAACCATTGCCCTCTGAAGCAAACGGAATAAAATTTGAGATATACATTTGTAAAGAGTAGTTGATTTCTTTTTGTACTATCTGTGAAGGAATTTATCTCCTTGAATAAATGGCAGCCCAGAACCTGCAGGGTTGACTCAGGAAGGCGAATTCCCCATGTGGATGGGCAGCTGAACTAGTGGTCTTGACGCAGGCTCGTGAAGTGTAGCTTCTCCCCTGGGGGTTCTCCTACCACAACTGTGATGTCTTCCAAGTGTGTTCTCGTCTAACTTTAATATTCCAGCACAATATAGACAGAACTTTTCAATTTGCATATCTTTAGCACAGTGCTGCTTCTGGCTGGAATAAGAAAATGTGAATAACGAGTTTAAGGAATATGAGTAGTCTTATACACAAAGCCGTGAGTTCTGGTTCTACCGCAGCTAGCTTGTTCTCAGTCACAGGTAGACAACAGAATTCACTCTAACAAGTTGATGCAGAAGAAATTTATTAAGGGATATTAGAAAGCTCACAGAATCACTGGAAGATATGGAGAAATAGTGTTAGACTGAGCTTCCAGGGACAACTCCCAGAACCAGCCCAGAGAACTGGCCTGGTAACAGAGTAGCTGCTGCCATCAACTCCAGCACCACTCTACCTTCTCTGGGATCAGGAGGTTGCCTCCACCACTGTCGACTCCAGAAATACCCTGTCTTGGCCACTTGGGCAACACAGACGCCCCAGTGCTCTGCCAGTTCCCTCAAGTAGTTTGTCTCCAAAACATAGTCTCATGCTTCTGTTTGGAAGAATCTAAGGCCCATATCTGCATCCTAGGGACAAGGAAGGTTGGAAAATATAACTACATTCTCAAAAGACGGAGAACAATTAAAATGTGAAGAAGATATTCAAAATACATGGGGATGCCCACTCACTCCCACAAATGGGGCTACTTTTCCACTTACCAGGAGACAGAAGTTTCTAGTCCAAGTTGCTGGCATAATTTCATAGACATGTTGCCTGGGTTCCTCATTTTTGTGTGAGGAACTACTTTTTAAACATCTCAACCCTTTTTTCAGTCAATGCTAAAATAAAAAAAGAAACCAAGTGAGAGACAGACAGAAATAGATTGCCCTCTGCCCTTTGACCTTTTTGTCTCAGTTCTTGTTTCCAAATAGAAACCAGCGTCTTCCTCAGGATATTTGTACCATAAATGGCTTCACCTCTCTTCTGAGATCTCATCCTCTACCTATGGTGGAGGGGGAGTCTATGTCCCTCCTTCACATCGAATAGCATAATGACATTGTGCCGTAGATGGCTAGCTGCTCACCAAAATCTATGATCTTTTCTTCCTGGGCACATGGGTAAACTACATTTCCCAGCATCCTTTGCAGTTTAGTGTGTCCGTAGACTGAGTTCTAGCCAATGGAACAGATAAATGAAGCCTGGAGTTTCTCAGCCAAAGCTTTTACAAAGTGGCTCTGCCTACTCCACACTCTTTTTCCTTCTGCCTGCTAGATGCAGATAACAATGAGAGCCTAGGAAGTAACAGAGCCACAGATAGAAGGAGCCTGGGTCCCTGAAACACTGCGTGGAGAAGATATCCCTGTCATTCAGAAACAAACATTTGGACCTTTACCTGAATGAGAGATTTATTTATCTTGTGTTTGAGCCATCATTGTTTTGGCTGTCTAATTATTCCTGAACTTAATCTACTCCAACTAATACAACATTTAGAACACAAACAACTCTAGTTCTCTTCTAGTAAGGATTACAGACTTGTAGACAAGCATTCTTTCTTCATAAGATCCAATATAAATACATGGTTTTACGCTTAGCTACAACAAGTTAAGCACCACACTTTGTTTCTGAATATTTTTCACTGGCTCAATAGCTTCATGCCTGGATTACAGAAGTCAAGACTGAAGGTCTATACCTCTCATAGACCAGCTAGTTCATTCAGTTCCCAGGACAGACGCCCTGACGCCCTCCAGCTGTTCTGCAACATGTTCTTTTGGTCATCAAGAGCCATAGAGGAAGAGCAAGAATGGAATATTATGAACCCATTATAACTTTTGAAAGAATCTCTCAAAGTTCCTATGCTATTGTTAAGTCAGTGGCATCATTATTTCCTGTCAGGGGCAGCCATCCTTTTGCTGTAATAATGTGAGTCTCATCTAGCAATCCTAGCCAATGAATAGAAAAATAGTGGGAAAAAATGTGCATGATAGTTCTCATCATACTTATGAAAGAAAAGCAAATTATTCCCCTTTTGAAGTTGTGCTAATTTGGTAAGACTAATGGGATACTATTCAGCGTGTTGAAAGAGATAGTTTACTGAGTGGGCTCAAGTAGGCTTTCCCCAAAAGACTTAATGCACCTACAAAAAGTGAACAATTTACTCCCTTTTCACAAGGAAGAAAGTTCTTTTGAGAGATAATTTCTTCACTTCTGAAAATGGAAGAAATAGGAGCCATTAGCAATAGTCTGTTGATTATATCTGTGTGGATTTGAGAATATATAGCAAATGGCCAAACACACTCTACCCTCATTTACAAACATGCAAATATATGTGAGCCTCTTTCCATGTGTGTCTGTGCATATACATGTGTGTGTATATATATATGTATACATACATGCTCATAGTTAATTCTCGTTATTCACTGCAGTTATGTTCTATAAAGTTGCTGAGATAACTGAACCATTGTACCTAGGGGAAATATCTACATGTTATACAGATATATTATATATGTGTGTATATACATATATACACACATATATAATAATCTCAAAAACAACTCTTCCTGGTAGATTCTATTCTCTTTATTTTGCAAAAGCGAAGACAAGCTTCGGAAGTGTTGAATGACTTGCCTGAGGATGCCCCACGATCAGGAGCTGGGATTCAGACCGGGTTCAGTTGGCCTCACAGCCAGAGCTTCTGCACCACAGGCCACCACCGCCCTGTCTCTGTCCTCCAGCCATCTCCGCTTGAGAGCTGAAACAAGGCAGAACTGTTGCTCTGTTGCCCCTCAGCTGGGAACGTGCACGTCAGGGCAACTCCAATTTTTCACCGTTCTGCACGTTTGCGAAAAACCAGGAAAGCACCGAGGGTATTGATTCTGGGGTTGCAAATACACTGTAGTGAGTCGGCGAATTCATATATGTGCAAATTATGATGATTGACTATATGTACATACATGATACTTTTTTATATGTTTTTGTAAAATATTAGCTTTTATTTATACAGATGTAAATATATGTATGTATATATTTTTATATTTTTGGATGTAGAAGCCTCATTTTCTGGAGAAAATGGGAACGGGATCCAGACCAATGCCTAATGATTCAGCTGGTGGGATCCAAGCTGAATCAGTAATGAGGTGCATTTGAAAAGAAGACCTGGCTAATTGGCACTACAAGGCTTTGGATACATCAGTAGCAATTTCCTTTGTGATTAAGCAAGTGATTAGAAGTTCAGTAATTTATCTCTTATACCGTTTCTTTGGCTACCTAATGAATTTTTACAGCCTGCTCTAACATTAATATATTTTTATTGCTTTTGTTTTGCCTTATAACTATTTTTGCTTTATTATTTATAACTATAATTGGAAGTGCATGCGATCTTTCATGGTGGCTTCTGTGAAGTGACAATCAATCAATTTCAATACAATTGGCTATTAGCTATGACAGAACTGTCATTGCCAGCGAAGCATGTGACTTAAGGGGCACAACCAGATCCTGTCTTCTCCAAAACATCTCTCCCTCAGCTGCTGATATTCTCAGTGAAATGAGAAGTACTAATTAATTAGCAAGCCAGGCAAAGGACATTAGAACGTTCTTTCCCACTTCCTTTTTTCCTGGCCAACCCTTATTCACTATTTAAGACAATTGGGAAGTCTCAACCTCTAGGACGCCATCAATGACAGCTCTCCACCCAAAATCTGGATTAAGTGTCTGACCCAGGCCCCACCTGCCTCCTGAGCAGCCCCTACATGCCACTCTCAATGCGCTTATCATCGTGTGTGGTAGCAGCTTGTCAACAGGTCCATCTCTCTTTCTAGACCCTGAGCTTCTCTAGAATGGGGACTGTGAGCCCAGTGCCTAGCACAATGCTAGAGTCTTGAGAAAGGACCATCCTATATCCCGTGCTATGGAACCCAGCATCACCCAGGGCCATCCTGCCCTGGGAAATCTAGATAAGATGGGCTCAACCCTAATTCCGTGCCTTGGTTAAAACCAAAGCCATCCCTCAGTGTTCTGCCAATTCCTGGAGGAGTGTGGGGAAGGATGAAATTCTCATGGTCTTCTCCATCTCCTGGCTCCAGTTTATATGTAAGCAGTTTCTGTCCTAAGTCACATCTGCCTAAACCTGCAACTGGTCTCCTGACATGATTTCCAAAAAATTTCCCCCAAATCCTATCTGCTCAAGACAGCCCTGAGTGCAGTTAGCAATTCCGAGGACTTGGACTCCATAGGAAGGATTCATATCACGCATGACAGAGCTGACGACTTTAAAGCACAAAGCAGCAATTTCTGTTTTTAAGACTTGTCTCAGCCTCCTTGCTTTTCAGTGCTGCCGTTAAACCCAGAAGGAGTCTAAACTTCTCCCTGCTCACACTTTCTCTTAAGGAAGATAAAAAATAAATAAATAAAATAAAATAAAATAAAATAAAATAAAATAATAAAATACATCTTCCTCTTCTTGACATATACAAGGCGGTTTGGGCATCCACATTCGTTACCTTGGTTAAGGTCCGCACTGAATCCTCAGCCTCTCACTGTCGCTGCAGGCAGTCCTATCGAAATGTTTCCCTGAACAAAGATAGGAAATCCTATTTCCAGCTGTTAACATATTCCATTATATATTTATCCCGTTACTCCTAAAATAGTTTACAAAGCATTTTCACATAAATTATCTCATTTAATCTAACTACCCTGCCTGGTAGTTGGGGTACATATCATTGTCAGCCTCAGTTTACAAATGAGGGAACTGAGGCCCAAAAAAGACTAGATCAGGGAAATGCACCACTCAAATTGGCATCTTTGGATGACATAGTGGGTTGAATAGCGTACACTCAAAATTCATGTTTACCCAGAACCTTATTTGAAAATAGGGTCTTTGCAAATATAATTAGTTATGGAACTTGAGATGAAATAATCTTAGCTTTAGGGTGGGCCCTAAATCTAATGACTGGGGTCTTTATAAGAGAAAGGAGAGGGAGATTGGGACACACAGAGACACAGGGAAGTAAGCACGTGAAGACAGAGGCAGAATTTGGAGCCATGCAGCCACAAGCCAAGGAATGCCTGGAGCCACCAGAAACTGGAAGAGGCAGGCAAGAATTCTCCCCTAGAGCCTTTGGAGGAAGTGTGGCCTTGATGACACTGATTTCATCTGTCCTTTGGAACTGTGAGAGAATAAATTTCTGTTGCTCAAGCTGCCAAATTTGTAGTAATCTGTTACAGCAACCCTAGGAAACTAATATAGATGTCATATATGGAAATTTTTCTTTACTCATTGCTTCCTCCCTACAGGCAAGGCCACAACTCAGAGATGTTCGAAATTACCATTTTCCACTAAGAATGAGGCACAGAGTCCAGCTGTAGCCCCTCCAGCTTTGGGAGAAGTCACTTCTGCTGTCCCAGCCATAGAGAATGGGGGCAGACCTGCCTAGGTTTCACTCACAAAAGACATCAGTGCCATTTCAGCCCCCAATGAAATGCACAAGAGTTCTAATTCTTCCCAAGAACTCAAACATCCACATGGATGACACTTTAGAGAAACTTTCATTGGCTAAGAAAAGAAAATTTCTTTAGAATTCTTTTCATAGAACTACATTTGGAGTGACTAGCATTTTTGGAACTCCACGAGGAGGAAAATGCCCTAGGAGGGCAGTTGAGTGTTGGAGGTGGGACTGCTGTTCATGTTAAGGGAACACATGCAGATTAGGGCTTAGTCAGTGTGGACAGAACACAGAACATTGTTCAACAGAACTACCAACTTAAAAAAAGATTAATGTGCATAATTCTTGCATGGTGTTGAAAAAGCTTGTAGTTGTCAAATGGGAAAGCACATGTTTTCTGAACCAGTGGCTATAAAATTGACTCACATCTGCCTCTTAATTACATTTTACACATTCTGTGCTTAGCTGCCTATTAATTAAGGCACAAGACGAATATGGTTTGAGAGGCTCACAGAATCCTTGCCTGAGAGATTTCTTTTTGAGAAGTCTTTATCCGGATCTCAACCAGCCCTGATGCCTGGTTTCCTTTGGCATATTCTGATGTTAAGCAGAAAATGCAGCCCTTGGACCTGCATTTACTGATAACATAAGAGCTTTTCCCCTTACTCATCCCTGCCTGCCTATGCACACGAAGGCCACAGCATGGCTACATCCACCATAGAGAATGGAAAATAGTTAATCAGGGGAATTTGCCCATCCCCCACCTAGATGCAAAATATACAAACACCAAAACTTAAGAAAGGGTAGTAATTTGCTTTGCACAAGAAGCCTCCAGCAGGTCTCTGTAAGCCTTGAACTTCCTGCAATGAATTGTGACACCAACTACCCAGAGTTAGGACACACTTCACAGGTGAAGGGCACAATCCTCCACAAGACTGCCATCACTTCAGACACCAGCTGCAAGTTTGGGGTTCCCAGGACCACCCTCACTTCTGATCAGCTAGCTATAAATTCAGGGGTCCCCATGAGCCCCCTTAGGTTCAATAATTCACTATGTAGACACAAATAATCTGTAAACAATCTATAAATCAAAATTGGGGTGAGTTTATAATGAGCCAACCCTGAGGACCATGTAGCCTGGGAGAGTCCTTTCACAAAGGAAGGGAACACTCCAAAGAAGTGGGGTGCACAGAGTGGTTATATACCTCAAAGAGCATGCATCACATATGATAGGAGTGTCCCTTTTACAAGTCACGGCAATTGCTTTGCCGGCACAGCAATTCAGTGAACACAGTGGGTGGGTGGTCGCAAGGTGGGTGGTCACAAGGTGAGCACAACAGGTCAGCAATCAGTCCTTAGTTTAGGGAGAGATGCTTATCCTTAAGGAAATGCCAATGTGGGGAAGTTACAGCCTTATCTTTAAGGGCATTGTTCTTGTCTTTGGGACATGGTAAATACTTAAAGCAGATATACAATGCATGCTTAAGGGCCACGTCAGGCCCTTTTGGAAAAACAAGTTCAAGCCGAATTAATTTTACACCAAATGGCTTCCTCGTATACTCCAATATAGTCTATTGCTTGTCATTTATTTATCAACTAGAATGACTCACAGAACTCAGGAAAGTGATATACTTACAATTACAACTTTATGATAGCAAAAGGATATAAATCAGAACCAGCTAAAGGGAGAGACAGAGAGAGTGAGCTCTGGGAGGGTCCCAAACATGAAGCTTCCAGTCACCCTCTCTCTATGGAGTCCTGACAACATTGCCTCCTCCTGGCTATGATGTGTGATAACACTCAGAGTATTGCCAACAGGAGAAGCTCACCTGATCTGTAGTGCACAGAGTTTTTATTGGGGTTTTGTTACATAGGCATGATTGATTGAATCATTGGCAAGGTGGTTGAGCTCAATCTCCAGCCCCCTCTCCCCACTGGAGGTTGACCGGTATCACACAGCTCAAAACCCCAATGCTCTAATCTCATGTTGGTCTTTCTGGCTGGCCAGCTCTGTGCTGAGTCATCTCGTTAGCACAAACTCTAGGGGCCCACAGCGAGTCGCCTCCTTAGCATAAACTATCAGGTGTGATCTGAGCAGCCCACCATGAATAACAAAGATACTCCTGTCACTCAGGGAAATTCCAAGGGTTGAGAGGCTCCCTCCCAGGAATGGGGGACAAAAGACAGTTGAATCATTTATTATATACTCCTATACACAGAAGATTCATCTCTAAAACGGGAATAATAATAATGCCCCCTGCATGGGGTTTTATAATGATTAAATAAATATAAGTTTCTGGTATAGTGCTCATTCAATGAGTGTTAGCTATTATTATTGTTTTACTGAATTTGTAGCCACTGCGCTTCTTGAAAACACGTTCACTGCTAACTGCATTGTAAGTTCCTTGAGGACATGGGAAATATTTGATTCATTTTTATATACTTCACAGTAACTAACTATGTCTTGCACAAAAGGTGTCCAATCCATATTTGCTGGTTATTTTAAAAATCTATCTATCTTTCTTCAAGGCTGGTATATACAAGATTAGTATCTATTTGACCTTATTTGCTTTAAATATCAGAACTCCTTCCTATGAGAGCTCAGAGGAGTAGCAGAAGCTGCATTGAAAACAATTAGAACAATAGGTCATTCCCAGGGTTACTGCAAACATTGGTGAGAGTTGACCCGACTTCTTGAAGAAAAAATGTTTGTGTGCATTTCTGCTCATTCTTTTAAAGCTTTAAAAACATTTTAAAGCTTTAAAGATATTTTCCCAGCATTGGAAAGAATAAGTGTTCTTCACATAGGAAATTTCGGTTATGAGAAAAGATTTTAAAAGTACTATCCTTTCCTATACACCTGCAAAAAGCAATTGAAAAATATGTCATTCACAACAGTAACAAAACTATAAAGTACCTTGAATAAATTTATCAAGATGTGTAAGTTCTTTTAAAGAAAACTATAAAATATTACTAAAGAATATATCTAGTTATGAACGAGAAGATTCAATATTTATAAACACTCAATTCTCCATGAATTAATCTGTAAATTCAATGCAATCCTAATTAAAATCCCCAAATTGCTTTTTATGTGAAAGAATAAATGTGAAGCAGAAATCAAGGTAATTTTGGAAATTAAGAACAAATTCTGGGACTTTTAATTTCCAATATCAAACTTTATTATAGGCTACAGTAACTTAAGCAATATAGTATCAGAACAGGAATAAAGTGGATCCTTGGACTAGAACAGAAATTCCACTATCTAGGGAAATTTAGTATATGCTAAAGATGGCATTTCAAATTAGTGGGTGAATTATTTAATAAATGGTGTTAAGTCAACTGGATATCTATTGGGAAAAAAATAAGATACATTTTTATCTCACACTAGTTACAAAATAAATTCCAATTGTATTAAAGTCCTAAAGATAAGATAAAAATACATAAAAGTATTCAAAACAAATAAATAAAAATACATGCATGATCTTGGGTAGGTAAGTCCTTCCTAGAATACAAAAACAAAAAACCATAAGAGAAAGGACTGTTAAAGTTAGCTACTTTAAAATTAAAACTTTTGTATGACAGATAATATCATGAAGAAAAAGATTTTTAAAAAGTGGTAGACTAGAAGAAGATACTTTGACATATATTAGAGATAAAAGATTGGTTTCTGGAATAGACAAAGAAAAATCTCTAAAAACGGGAGGAAGCGCAAACAACCCACTGTGAAAATGGACCAAAAAAAAAAAAAATGTAAGCAGGTCGTTCACAGAAGGGAATTACAAATAGAGCATGAAACATCTGAAAACCAATGCTCAATTCCATTAGAAATCAAGAAAATAAAAATTAAAACAATGATATATCATTTTTTAACCCATCAGATTGGCAAAGATTTAAGTGTTTGATGATATCAGTTGTAGGCAGAGACTGTAGGCAAATATGTATTCTGATTGCTAGCTAACAGAATTCTAAAGGGCATATATCTTATATCCCAGTGACTGTGTTTTTTAGTATCTTCTCTAAGAAACACTTGCACATATGACCAAGAAGGCATGTTCAAGATATGTAAGAGTGAAATTGGAAACACCCTAAACGTCTATCAATAGAAGAATGGTCAAATAACCTAAGCACATCTTCACTGTGGCATATTAAGCATAAGTTAAGAAATAATAATAGCTGGCATTTATGTGTGTAACATGATATACATACTATATGAGATAGAGTTATACATACTAATGTGGGTTGGGGAGGAAGACATTTTCCTCTACTCTTCTAGGTTCTTCTGGCTGGTCTAAGAATTAAATTGACATGAGACAGAGAAAATCAAATTTAATTTCATACATACAGGAACCCCACATACATGAGAGAGTCAGAGACCCCACATACATGAGAGGTTCAGAGATGAAAAGGTAAAATGAAGTATATATGCCATCTTGAGGTAAGGAATGTGAGAGGGGCCTGAGGCTTCAGAGGGGAGGAGGGTAATTCACAGGATGATAAGGAGAGCAGATGTTCAGTAATTAGAGGTTTGCCCTGCCATACAGATAGGTTATAAAAATTTATTTCTGGTGATAACTCTTATTATGGATAAGTCCCCCAATTTAAATTCTTTAAGGGAGAGGTAAAAGTTTCTCTTGAGCCCACAGGGTCTCGATTGCCTTTAGCTCCAAATATCCCACATGCCAAAGTGGCACATCTTGGAGAGGCCTGTTCTGAACCCCTTTACTAACACGGAAAGATCTGGAAGATATATTATTGATGGAAAAAAGAAGTTGCAGAACTGCACATAAGAAATGTTACCATTTAAAAAAAAAACAAGATATACTCACCAAAACAATAATATCCATCGTCTACAGGTAATAAATATTTGTAAATGCATAAGCGAATATATGCAAGAATATACACAAAACTTCTCCTATGCAGAGGGCGCTAGGATTTGGGTGGTAGGCGAAAAAGAATTAGGCTTATCTGTAAGATTTTAATCGTTATGAGGTGAATGGATTAATGTATAACATCTGTAACAGCAATAGCTGGAGAAAATATATCCAAACCCCTTCCTAGACTTTATGGCTCTGTTCCCAGCACCCTGGGCTCATTGTGATCTTACACATTTAAGGACTCTGTGAAAGCAGCGCTACAATTCTCCTCTACTCAAAACCAGATAGTGGATTATACTGGGCTTCACTCTTTCCTAATTCCGTTTTCCAGGTTCTCTGCATCATGTTGAATGTATTTCATAAGAGATTGTATACTTCGCATTCTATTTTAGAAAGACAGAATAACAGAAAAGTTTTTAATGCCTAATTTGCTCCTTAGCCTCAGTTCACTTGAATAATTCTCTCTCTCTCTCTCATGTTGTTATCCAAATGGATTTATCTTGCGAAATAGTCTTGAGGAAAAAGAAAATATTTCTGTATCTCAAGAGACTTCAGCAGAAGGATCATTGTTTTGTTGTTTTCTCCCATGTTTATATTTGTACCTCAAATTTTTCACAGTTGTCTTCAGAAACATTGTGTACTTTAAGGGCTTAGCACATATTTTCTCTAAAAAAATAATAAATAAAGAGAGCCATTGACTAGTTTGTTTCTCCTCTAGATCTAGGTGAAATCTAGCTATGCCGATGAAATGGGGACCCTTCTGGCCAGAATATAATTTCTCTGTTGTTTTATTTTCCATCTCCCTTATTTATTTTCCTGCTTTTGTCATTGTAGAGAGATATCTTTAATCATAGAGAAAGCCCTGTTTTTTATACATCTGAAAAAGACAGGGATATAATTGAATTCTACCCGCAGGTTCAGAATAAAATAAACCCACAAATTTTGGCATAATACTGGGAAGGGGATGGAAAATGGCTCTGTTTCTCATTATTTTTAGGAAATAATGCTTTAAGCAGTAAGCAGCATGTAAAACTGAACTGGTAGATGGTACGAAAATGAGCAGAAGGAGGCAAGTAAGCCTTGAATCCCCAGGGTCATTTATCTCCAGGGGAACAGGATGCACACATCTCTGGGCTTCTGCCCCTCAGTGGGGGGTACCAGAGGGTGACATGTCACCGACCAGGGAACAGCATTGCAAGCACTAAGAAGTGCCTGCTGGCCCTCTGGGCTGGTGAGTCTGTTGTCCTTTTCCTCTCAGAGCCACAGAATTCTCCAGGGCCTTGATGCTTTGAACTCTAACCAACAGTGCTATGATTATTCATCTTAATCCATTTCATACTCACAGGCTTCATCGCCATCTCAGCATTTGTTACTCACAAATGTTCTTATATATCCCATCACAGGGATGGCTGGATGCAGTAGTGAAATACCTTTTCTCCCTCTCAGGGCGACCCAGGGATCTGTGCACATCCAAGCGTCAAAATGGAGATTGAGGCAAGGAAAGGAATATGGGCAAAGAAATAAAGGTGACAATAGCAGGAATTCCGTTTAAGTAGGAAACCTCCAACTAAATTGTCTATTCACCATCCACCAAATGTGCCTTGATGTTCACCTCTTCCAAGCCTCCGCTCCAGCCAGAGTCAGAAATACAAAGATCTACCTAGACTCTGCACTCTTGGCAAAGCAGGTATTGCCAATCAATTGCAGCAGGGCCCTGTCCCGTGTCAAAGCAGCCTCTGCACCGACTGACATGTGCTAGAACAAGTACCCTGCCCAAATCCCTGTCCCAGCTCCACCTGTCTGTTCCATGGCTTAAACCGTGGCGTTATTCTGCCTCCTATTTACAAATCCAAACATCCCAAGAAGAACGACATCGAGCTGCTATTGGCTTGTAATGAGTTTTGTAGCCACGAAGGAGTTAGTCTGGAGGAAGGCAATTTGAGAGCACTGCTCTCTCTCCTGGCAGGATCCAGAAAGTATAAGCCTGCCTGAGCCCTTTAAAGGACCCCACATGGTCATGGTACAGGGAGGAGATTGGGTGATGCACAGGAGGTCAGGCGAGGTGAAAGAGCAAGGAGGAGGAATGAAGGAACTGAGGAGGAGAGTGCTGAAGAAGATATCACAGTTCTGGCCAAGATTAGCCCTGGAGAACAGCTGAGAGGGACCCTCCCATGAGGAAGGGAGTTTTGAGAGGTTATGTTCCTCCAAAGAAGAACCACAGAGCTTTGGAGTCAGAGACTGCTAGGTTCGGTCCCAACTCAGTCTCTTCCTAACTCAATAACCCTGTGGACTGTCCCCACGTGAAAAAAATAATGTCCCCTGGGAGCACTGAAGAAGACAGAAGAGTTTACACAAGGGCAGGTCCAACCCACAGTAAAATCATTGTAATTACTGACATCTCAGATTATTTCTGCTATGGAGAGAAAGAGATTTCTGAGGGTCTTTTCCAAAGAAGGATCCAGCATAAACGAACCGTTCCAAATTCCCAGTCTCTTCTTATTCGTGCATCAGCAGACTTGATTATTTTAGGTTGACTCATCCTAGAGAATCTTTTTAACCAGTAGCAGGTGTTCAGACTTTAAACATTATGTTATAGGAATTTTCTTCAATCAGAACCCAGAGAATGTTTATTAATAGCAACACACATTCTTCGTAAGTTATAAAAGGAGCATTCTTATCTTAAAAATAGATTGTGGTTTAACCAAGGACTGTTCCCTATGCCAATTTCTGAGAAAGCCATCCCATTGTCTCCCATTAGGCCAGGGATTGTGTCATCTTTTACACATCTCTACGAACAAGGGAAAATAAAGGTCACGGGGAGACAGTTACAGGGCATTATTTGTTGTAATAAAATATTAATGATAGCTTGATATATGACTGTAGTTGCTAAAGAGTCTTTGAAAAGATAGGGTAGAGAAAAGGGAGAGAGGGGCAAGGGAAACATTGTAAGGACAAAGAATTTGTTCAGGATATAGTATTTACTTCCTTGGTTGCAAACACATAGTAGTGAGACCTTTTGGAAACCACTGGCTTGGAGGCCCAGGTTTCAAATTTACTGTGTTGGATTAATGTCTTGGTCCACATTTTTCACATAAAGTGGATGTAATATTAATGAATGCGTGGGCTTTTATAGCAGCATCCTCATGTACATTTATCCTTATTGACAACAATCTTATGATGCCCATTTTACAGAGAAGAAAACTGAGGCTCAGAAAGTTTAAATGACTTGATAAGAGTACATAAACGCCTCTCTGTTTTATAACACTACATAGAGCTCTACAAGTGACTCAAGATTGCAGCAGCTTGTCATGTAAACAAAGTTGTTAGGCTGTCATCAAGTGTCAAAGGTGCCTAAAGATATTCCCATGATGCTTTGCTATAAAGAAGAACATCATAATAGAATCAATAATGAAGTACAATCCGTGTTAGCTTTACGGCCTTGCCATTTTTTTTCCCTATAGTGTCTACATCTCTGAAGAATTGATTTAGAAAAAAAGAATTAACAACTGTATAACACTTATTATAATATGCAGAGCACTTCAAATATGTGAGTTCATTTTGATTCACTTAGTAAATTGAGTTATAAGTGGATTCGGTAGTGTTCTGGTCTGTGTTCGTGGGTGTTGTGTGGATCTGTAAACCTCCTTAATCCCATGCTTTGGAACCTACTCTAATTCTTCTGGAAGAGAGGGATCCTTTTCTCTGACATTCTGATATTCACAAGGACTTCATAACTGTAAAGATACATCATTCCCTGCAATGGCTGAAATCCTACACATGGAGGCTAAAAACAAGGGGGAATAATTTAAAATAGTAGAAAGTGGAAAACCATGGTACCCAATGTGAAAGTAGCCTAATGATTACACCTTTTCTTTTTAGCATCAGGGCCTACAAATTACAGTTGAAATAGAAGAGAAGCTTTCCTTTATCATTATCCAAAGTAGGATGCTAAAATAGAAAGCAGTCCTCATAGGGTGTTTTGTTTCAGCTCTTTATTTGGGAGGCAGTATAGCACCTTGGTTTAGAGTGTAGATTCTCGGCTAAGAATCTAGACTATCTGGATTCAAATTCCAGCTTCACCACGTTACTAGTTAAATAGTCTCCTGGGTAAGTTGTTTAAGCACTTTAAATCCAATTGCTTCATCTGTAACATGGGCATCAGAGCAGTGCTCTCTTCATAGAGTCACAGGGAGAATTAAAGAAGATCATCCATGAGGAGCTCTTGGCCTAGTGGCTGGACTGAGCTAGCTCTGTTTATGTTGTTGTTTGTTGTTGAAGCATTTGAGCAACCAAAGAAAAATATCTGTAGAGAAAGAATCATATCAGCTGAACAGGAAGCTCCAATCCGGTCCTTTTCTTGCATGTTATAGACTGCTTTATCTCTACTTTGCCTTCTAGGAAGGAAGGAAAGAAGCTGTTCCTGCCATTCAGTGATGGAGTTTAGCAGTTTATTTAAGTTACTGAACTTTCCAGAACGGTAAGTTTCTTTTTCTTGCTTGTTTTTTTGTTTTCCTTAGATTCAGCCAGGGATAATAATTTAATTCTGGCCCAACATGCTCTAAAGAAGTTGTGTGCAATCTTCCTTAAAGCGTAGTGGATTTTCTGTCAAATATGCAAGAAAATGAGATTTTTTTTTTTTTTTGTGAGGAAGATCAGCCCTGTGCTAACATCTGTCAATCCTCCTCTATTTTTGCTGAGGAAGACTGGCCCTGGGCTAACATCCGTGCCCATCTTCCTCCACTTTATATGGGAGGCCACCACAGCATGGCTTGCCAAGCGGTGAGTCGGTGTGCGCCCGGGATCCAAGCTGGAGAACCTGGGGCCACCACAGTGGAGCGCGCGCACTTAACCACTTGCGCCACCGGGCCTGCCCCGAAAATGAGATTTTTAATATCCTAATTTTTTTATGTACTAAGTCAGTTTGATTTTGCAGTGTAACAAAACATCTTCAAACTTAGAGGCTTAAAAATAATTATTTATTAGTTCATAATTCTGTAGGTCAGCCATCTGGGCTGGACTTGGCTAAACAGTTCCTCTGTTGGTCTTGCCAGGGCTCGCTCATGCTGTTGCAGTCAGATGGTGGGTTGGCAGGGGCTAGTTGGTCCAGGATGGCTCATTTACATGTCTGGTGGTTGGCTGGGGCAGTAGAGTAACTGGGCCACGTGTTTCCAGTGTCTAGCAGACCACCCTGGGCTTTTTCACGTGGCAGTTTGGTTCCAAAAGCAGCAAGACAGAGAGCAAGTCCCAGTGAACCAGCACTTATCAAGCCTCTGCCAATGCCATGCTTGCTAATGTTCCATTGGCCAAAACAAATCATACAGCCAAACCAAGATTCAGAGGGTAGAGAAATAGACTCCACCTCTTGATGGGAAGAGCTGCAAAATAATATTGTCATTTTTTCCCTTAGTATTGAATCGTAATCTTCCTCAGGGATAATTAAAGCCATCTTGTTGCAGATAACATGGAACATACAAAGCGATAAAGAGATTAAAAATCTAATCTCTAGCTTCTGACTGCAATGAAGAGACTGGCTTAGTATGCGGGGTGAGGGGAGGGGAGTGGAATCAGTTAATATTTATGCATGTTGCATCTACCTAGCTCAAGTACTATATATAACTTAATGTTGGGGGACAGGGTTGTGTTCATGTAAGTCATAGTCCCTTTGCTCAAGAACGTTGTAGTCAGTTCGTTCCAGAGACAAGATAAACCCATGCAGAAGGCCACACTACAAGGCAGTTTGCGATAAGAGTTATGGGCATGGTGCAGCTAAGAGTTACTGAGGTTCTCCAAAGAAAGAGATCACTGTAGGGAATATGTTTAGGGGGTGGGAAAACTCCTTCAAGGAAGTGAAGCTTAAACAGAGCTAAAGAAATGGTAGGATTTGCAAATAAAACAGTATTGTGTTCCAAGGGGATGAATGTCAAGTTCAAGGGTGTTAACATGGGCATGAATTTTGCATGTTTTGGAAACAGTAAGGAGACCCTAAAGGACTGGGAGAGATGATACAGCAGCTTGCATTTGTGATACAGAGCAGGCCAATTGTTTTCCATGACTAAACCTGGGGAAATTAAGGATTTCAAGTCTCTAAAGGCCAAATTACTCTTCCTAAAATACTGTTCCCATTTCATTCCTCTTTTGCTCGTTGAAAATCTTCAATGGCTGCCCTTGGTACGGAGGATAGAGTTTTTATGGCAGAGCTTAGTGTTAAATGTGCTTTTGTGATAAACCTCAAATCTCATTTTCAGTCTTTTCTCTCATTATTCTCCTATTCCATTTTTTAAATTTCTCAGGAGCTATATCCATTAAAAATTAAGTGTGGAATCTCTCTTTACCCAGTTTAAAAATTTTAAGGCCTTTTTGATTTTCAAAGTTAATGTTGGGCTTTGACTAACAACAAAAGTGAGTTCTAGTCTTGTAGAAATGGAATTTGGAATGAAATTACAAATGTTCTTTGAGCAAAGTAATCATAGGAATCTCTACCATGTAGCTTTTATTTTACATTTTAAGTATTTTGCTTAAAATTTTCTTTTACACTATAGGTTCCAGCAAAGGATTCACCTCCATCAATCAATATTGAGTTTCCACTGAGTACCCAGCACTGTCTAGAAGCTATTTTTAAATCCTATCTCCTATTTTGTCAGGACTATCTGAAACTTTATTGCCTTTTTTTTTTTTTAAAGAAGTACATCTTTCACTGCCCCAGAGATACACACCAGGAGCCAAATATGAGTTTGTGAACTTATCCTAGTATTTAGGCTACAAGTGTCAGGCTATATCCCCTTCATTATATAGCACAACACAAAAAAAAAAGCTTTTACCAGCACATACTTTCTAAATCAAGTAGCAAAGCAAAAGGAATTTTTTTTTAATGTTCAAAGTTGTGAGATCTTTCTGGATGAGCAATGTTCAATTTTTAAAAATAACAAAATCATCTTGGCTGAAGAACCAAAGCAAAGTTTGATAAAGCAGTCTCTTGATTTGTCTAGGAATTTGAGTTTGGCAGTGGAATTTTTTGGATGTAAAACTTATTAAAATAATGTGATTCATTTTTGATGACTTCTCAAAATTCATGAAGGGGAGAGGGTTTGTGGGTAAATTTAGATTCCCTTACTGTTTCTGAACAAAACAAATCAGTGCAAATCAAGGATCATCTCCTAAGACTAGACAGCTCCAAGCCCCTACACACGCCTGCAGCATGCGTTTATCTCATCTCTGGAATCAACTGATGACAATGTCTTGAACGAAGGTACTATGACTTGCGTGAATTGAACACAATCCTCTCTGAATAGTGTGGAGTTACAAGGTCCAAGGGAAGCTGTGTGCATGCAATCCCATTACTGCTCTTGTAACATAAAAATCCCAGCCATTTCTGTGCAGTTTATTCTGAGCTTCCCAGCAAATTGGATTCTCTGCTTCTAGAAGTAAAATAGATTTGATAACGCAATCTTTCGGAAAAGTTCAGCTACATCCAGTATCACGTGTTTTGGACCCAATAGAGGAAGCTGAAAAGGCCATTAGTGTGGGTTTCTATCAGCTGGGATACTACAGGCAAACTGAACCTCTGGAATGCATGATGTTTCATAGGAAGCTTAAAATAACTACACCAAAGCACTGCTCAAGGGAGCTTCCTTCCACACAACTAGCTCTGAAACAATGTCTTCCTTTTTGCTTAAGTGCTATTCTGTTTAATTGTTTTTTCTCTACTGGTTAGTTTAGCCAAAATTTTTCCCCTTTTGTTGTGAACCTTTGATGGTAAGGGCAAAGAAGGGCTCCTAGTTCTGAGGGCTGTTTAAGCCAAGTCTTGAAAAAATATTTCAAAGTGATATTTGTTCTTCCTCTTTGATATGGTAGGATACGTACGATAACATAATTGTTTGCTGGTTTTTTTGTTTTTTGGTTGGTTGTTTGGGGTGGAGAGAGAAGCAGAGTCCTGCAAAATGGAAAATGGCAAACAAAGCCTTAATAATTTTTTATATTAAACTTTGACGACAGTATTCAAGACTTGATATTAGCTCCTAAATGTTTATATTTATTTCATACTTTGGTCATGCATATATAAGGTACAGTGACTCATCCTGTGTTTAAAAAGTTTTTTGTGGCTTTTGGTTTGATTTGGTTTTCCCACAAATGAGCCAAGCCATGGCCAATTATACAAATCAAAAACAATTGTACAGGTGAATTATAGAAAGTTGTCCAGCAGGAACACAAATCTATGCATTAGACACATAGTGGCGAAGAAAATATAACTTCTATATTTTTCATAAGCTCCTACTTCATTGAATAGCAAGAGAAAAAATAATTTAGCACAATCTGATCAATTCAGTTCTAGCCAATACTTCAAGGTGTCAAGGAAACTCGATGTCATGAGGATAAATGCTCAGACCTTCAGATTTCCTTCTCCTCCGTGGCTCCTCTTCCGCATACCACCTGGGTGTGTAAGGGACTTCTACAACCTCTAGATTGCTGGGAGAAAAGGACTTGGACTTAGTCCTGATTCTTAGTCTTCTGCTTCCTCTGTTCTCTACAGTGGTGTCCCCGGGTCTGCCTGGTTTCTGGGTGGGTTTCTGGGTATGGTAAGGTTAAATAAAAACATTTATAATTTTCCGTGATGCCAAAGGGAAAGAGGCTTCACGAGTCCCCTCTTTTTAGAGCATTTCTGTGAGAAGCCCCAATGATTGTGAATCCTTTCTCTCCCCCTTCGATATGAATGTGAATCTTTGCAAAAGCTAGATAAGCTTTTTGCCAGCTTTACAACCCAGCAATGTTTTGCTCAAGGTCCTGGGAGCTCTCTCTTTTGAAATATAAACATCAAGGAACATAGCACCTCTATCTCCCTGTGATGGTGGAAGTTTCGCCTAGTGCCTTACTCCCAGCTGTAGCCCCTGTTTGTCACAGAGATACATAGAACACAGAATCTAAGCAGAAGTGATTTTGAGGAACCAGACAAAAATACTATACATAACTGAATTTAAGGTATGAGCATTCATTTGCATAAAATTAAGACAATTATTTTATTTTGAACAAGAAAGTTGTGTAAGTAACTCAGAGTGTGTCCCATAGCAGGCTTTCTCCTCAACCCCTCAACTCAAGGAAAATGAGGGGTTGGGGTAGAAGTGTCTTGTATTTGGTTACTTATGTTATCTACCATTACTCCTTATAGAGCAGGGATGGCATTGGCTGGTATTTGACTTAAAGCCTAAAAATAATATTCAGATAAAATGTGCTAAGTAGTTACGATTTGGGAGATTAAGCTTTCATACAGGATAAAGTTGAATGTGTATACAAACAGAGGTGTACTGAACCACTATTCTTGATTTAGTTAGAGAAACTAAATCATAATGAGTTTCATAAGTGTGATTTATACACATTTTCACAGTTTATTTCATGTCAAATCAGTTTTACTTTAAAAATTCTGATCAAATAATCTAACCGAGGAAAAGGAGCCTAGCTTCAAGTTTACAATGTAAGAGCAAAGGGAAAAATGACTATATTTCTGCTTAATTATCACATTTAGGACCTTTAAAAGAGTGAATTAGTTTCTAGAGAGCACCACCATGGTGTTTGTGCCAAAAATTTTATGAGCTGTCCTTAAACATCAAAATGATCAGCTGTTCAGTTGTACATAGTAATACTGGTTCTCCAACAGCTTCATTGCCTCTGCATAGCTCTTTTCATCCAGGGTGAGATGGTAGTGAGGCCCTTTAGGACGAATTATGTCTCCTTTCTCTATACAAATCTGAATCAATTTGTCCTTTTTATCCCTTACATCAAAATATCCACTCCCATCAAAGATATATTGAACTTCATCACCCAAGTGTGGGTGTTCTTCATAAAGTATCTTAAGCCTTGCCTTAGACAAGATAAAACTTCTGTTTCTTCGTGCAGGTATTTCTCTAATTCATCTGTGCCTAGAGGAGCATTTTCTTCATAATTTGGTAGCTTATCTTTGTGCATGGTTATTATGTCAATCCAGGAATAGCTTCCCTCTTTTCAGATCTTTTCTAATTTTGGATCATTCTCATATTTGTCACATTCGAGTTTCCGCTAAAAGACACCACGTCAGTGCAGTTGCTCCAGGCTGACTGGGCATGTGGTTCTCATTAATGAGCTTCCTCTAGTCTGAAGAACTGGCTGTATACCATGACTCCATGATTTTGTGGAACAAGCAGCCTGCCTCCCCTTAAGAAATCCCTGCAAGTCCCAGGTGGCATGGCTCAAGCCTCTGTCTTAAGCCCCATCCTTTTACTTTTAGCCTATTTTTCTTTACATTTAAAGTAGTTCTTATAAGCAGCATATAGTTAGCTTTTGCTTTTTTATCCAGTCTGACAATCACTGTCTTTAATTGTGATATTTACACTATTTACATATAATGTGATTATTGATATGGTTGGGTTAAATCTACCAACTTGCAATTTGTTTTCTATTTGTTCCATTGGTTCTTTATGCTTCTTTTATCCCTTTCTGACTTTCTTGGATTAATTGAGTATTTTTTATGATACCATTTTATCTACTTTGTTGACACTAGCTACTAAGTTTCTGTGGTTATTTTTAATGGTCCCTTTAGGGTTTACATATTTTTTTTTCCCAGTAACTTTATTGAGATAATAATGGTTTATAACATTGTGAATATTCGGGTGTACATTATTGTTTATCATTTACTGAGTAGACGTCATCGTGGTCAACCCAAGTAGTCTAATTATTGTCCGTCACTGCACATATGTGTCCCTTTACCCCTTTCACCCACCCCCATCCCCCTTCCCGTCTGGTAACCACCAATCTGTTCTCTTTATCCATGTGTTTGTTATACTCCACATATGAGTGAAATCATGCAGTATTTGTCTTTCTCTGTCTGGCTTATTTTACTTAACATCATACTCTCAAGATCCATCCATATTGTTGCAAATGGGACTATTTTGTCTTTTTTATGGCTGAGTAGTATTCCATTGTACATATATAACACATCTTCTTTATCCAATCATCAGTTGATGGGCACTTGGGTTGCTTCCATGTCTTGCCTATTGTGAATAATGCTGCAATGAACATCGGGGTGCATAGATGTCTTTGGATCATTGATTTCAAGTACTTTGGACAAATGCCCAGTAGTGGGATAGCTGGATCATATGGTATTTCTATTTTTAATTTTTTGAGAAATCTCCATACTGTTTCCCATAGTGGCTGTATCAGTTTGCATTTCCACCAGCAGTGCGTGAGGGTTCCCCTTTCTCCACAGCCTCTCCAACATTTGTTGTTTTTTGTCTTGGTAATTATAGCCATTCTGACTGGTGTAAGGTGATATCTCATTGTTGTTTTGATTTGCATTTCCCTAATAATTAGTGATTTGAACATCTTATTGTGCCTGTTGGCCATCTGTATATCTTCTTTGGAAAACTGTCTGTTCATATCCTCTGACCATTTTTTTGATTGGGTTGTTTATTTTTGTTGTTGAGTTGAATGACTTCTTTATATATTTTGGAGATCAACCCCTTGTCAGATAAGTGATTTGCAAATATTTCCTCCTAGTTGGTGGGTTGTCTTTTCGTTTTGCTCATGGTTTCCTGTGCTTTGCAGAAGATTTTTAGTCTGATGAAGTCCCATTTGTTAACTTTTTCTTTTGTTTCCCTTGCCTGGTCAGACACGTTATTTGAAAAGACGTTGCTAAAATCAATGTCAAATAATGTACTGCCTATATTTTCTTCTGGGAGTTTTATAGTTTCAGGTCTTACATTCAAGTCTTTAATCCATTTTGAGTTAATTTTTGTGTATGGTGCAAGATAATGGTCTACTTTCATTCTTCTGCATGTGGCTGTCCAGTTTTCCCAACATCATTTATTGAAGAGACTTTCCTTTCTCCATTGTATGTTCTTGGCTCCTTTGTCAAAGATTAACTGTCCATAGATGTGTGGCTTTATTTCTGGGCTCTCAATTCTGTTCCGTTAATCTGTGCGTCTGTTTTTGTGCCAGTACCGTGCCATTTTGATTACTATAACTTTGTAGTGTATTTTGAAGTCAGGGATTGTGATGCCTCCAGCTTTGTTCTTTTTTCTCAGGATTGCTTTGGCTATAAGGGGTCTTTTGTTGTTCCATATAAATTTTAGGATTCTTTGTTCAATTTCCATGAAGAATGTCATTAGGATTCTAATTGGGATTGCATTGAATCCATAGATTGCTTTAGGTAGTAGGGACATTTTAACTACGTTGATTCTTCCAACCCACGAGCATGGAATATTTTTCCATTTCTTTGTGTCTTCTTCAATTTCTTTCAATACTGTCTCATAGTTTTCAGTGTATAGGTCTTTCACCTCTTTGGTTAAGTTTATTCCTAAATACTGTATTCTTTTTGTTGTGATTGTAAATGGGATTGTACTCTTGATTTCTCTTTCTGCTAGTTCATTGTTAGTGTATAGAAATGCAACTGATTTTTGTAAGTTGATTTTATACCCTGCAACTTTGCTGTAGTTGTTGATTATTTCTAATAGTTTTTTGATTGGGTTTACATATTTTTAATGTAATGCATTTTCTCTTCAAGTACTATTACACCACTGCACATATAGTGTAAGAGCCTTAAAACAATATTCTTACATTTCTCCCCTCCCAATCTTTGTGCTATTGTTGCCATACATTTTAGTTCCTCATGCGTTATAAATCCTACACTACATTGCTATTAATTTTCCATTAAAAAGCCAATTATCTTTGGAGAGATTTAAATAATAAGAAAAATTATTTTATATTTACCCACATTGTTACCATTTCTGGTACTCTTCATTCTTTTGGTTGAGTTGATCCAGATTTCCATCTGATATCATTTTTCTTCTGCCTGAAGGGCTTCTATTAACATTTCTTGTAGTGCAGGTCTGCTGGTGATGAATCCTCTCAGCTTTTGTATGTCTCCTTCATTTTTTAAGATATTTTTGTTGAATATAAAATTGTAGGTTGACAATTTGTTTGTTTGTTTTCTTTTAGTACTTTAAAGATGTTGCTCCACTGCTTTTGGCTTGCATTGTTTCTCTTGAGAAGTTGTTGTCATTCTTATCTTTGTTTTTCTGTACTTAATGTATCTTTTATGTCTGGCTACTTTTAAGATTTTCTCTTTATCACTGTTCGTAAGCAAAATGATTATGATCTAGCTCAATGTAATTTTCTTGATATTTCTCATATATGGGGTTTGTTGAGCTTCTTGGATTTGTGTGTTATAGTTTCTATTGAATTTTGGTATTTTTCTATTTTATTTCTTTAGCTGTTTTTTTCTGCCCTCCTCCTTTGAGGACTCTAATTATCTAATGGCATATTAGGCCATCTGAAGCTTTCCCACAGCTCAGTAATGTCCTATTCATTTTCTTTTCAGTCTTTTTTCTCTCTATGTTTAATTTTGAATAATTTCTATTGCTATGTTGTCAAGTCACTAACCTTTTCTTCTGCAGTTCTCGAATATGCTGTTAATCCCACCCAGTATATTTTTCATTTCAGACGTAGTTTTCATCTCTGGAAGTGCCATCTAAATCTTTTTTTATGCATTTACTTAGCATGTTAAGTCTTTCCTCTGGCTTCTTGAACATGTGAGAGACAGTAATAATAACTTTGCCTACTAGTTTTATATCAGTTCTGGGTTGGTTTCAATAAATTGATTTTTCTCATCACGGGTTGTATTTCCCTTCTTCTTTGTATGTTCAGAAGTTTTAATTAGATGCCAAACATTGTGAATTTGGGTGCCGGATATTTTTGTATTCCTCTGAAAATTCTTGAACTTTGTTTTGGGACAGAATTAAAGGGCTTGGAAACAGTTTGTGCCTCTTGGGTCTTGCTTTTAAGCTTTGTTAGGTGGGACCCCAAAATCATAATGTTAATTTTGCCCCACTACTGAGGCAAAAGTCTGCTGAGTACTCCACCTGATGCCCCAGTAATTATGAGGTTTTCCACTCTGGCTGATGGGAACAAGAACTGTTCTTTGCCATGTGTGAGCTCCAGAAATTCCATTTAGTTCTTTCAGGTGGTTGTTTCCTCAACTGCATGCATTGATCAGTAGTCAGCTGAGTACTTAAGGGGGACCCTCTGCAGATCTCCATTGCCCATTCTCTCTCTCTCTCTCTCTCTCTCTCTCTCTCTCTGTAGTTGTTTCCTCTTTGGTACTCTGCCTGTGAACTCTAGCTGCCTTGTCCTACACTCTCAGGAATTTCTCCTCAACTCAGGGAGACCACCTGGCTCCACCTGAGGCCCCCCCCTCCCTGTATTAGAGACTAGAAACTCTCTCCAGGCAGTAATATGGGACGATCACAGGGCCACATCATTTGTTTTCTATGTCTCAGGGATCTTTGTCCTTTGTTGTCTGATGTCCAATGTCTTGAAAACTGTTCCATCTTGGCCACTAGCAAAAGTCTTGATGTACTTATTAATAATTTCCCCCTTTCATCCTGAGAAAGTGTCTTGGTTTGTACAATATATTACATCATCACTCTATTTATAAATGATATCTAATAACATTGCAAATTGGTTTGCTTTTTTTATAACACTTTCCCCAACATTCAGACAAAAGCCTTTCCTGAAGTAGAAACTCTCCATTAAAGTGAGATAGGCAATCCTTCCCAGGCCCTCCAAATAATGAATGTAAAATAGGTTGAAAATACGACATTTTGAGGATTATTTTTTTCTCAAATCTCTAATTTGTTCCTAAAGCTCTACAGGGAAACTAAAGATGTCCTTGAGCTGCATTGTTATCCTGAAGGACAAACAATCCACGATATGGAGAGAGTGGAAGAGCACGAATGTCAGAGTCTATGTCACCGGGAGGTTCCCCTTCCCTTTCTTTACACTGAGTGCTAAGAGTATAAGGAGAAGCTTGATTAATGTGGGTACGTAGGTGAAAAGAGAGATAACCAACCAGAATCCACAATTTCTAGATAATGTGGTAAAACCCATATTTCAATTTGACCTCTAAAATAAGTATAACTAGAAGTATTTAGAGAGAGAGAGATTGATTTTCACCCTTCTGCTCTCTGCTGGACCCTTAGAAAACAAAGACACTGTATCAATTAGGTTATTATGTTGTAAGCAACAGAAAACACAACTCAGACTGGCTTAAGCAATAAAGAGAATCTATTGTCTCACATAACTGAACAGACTGGAGAGGTTCAGACACAACTTGATCTATAACCTGTTCTTTGTCTCTCTTTTTCTATGTACGTGCACGTGTGTGTACGTGTGGGTGGGGTTGGGTGAGGGGGTGTGTCCTAGTGTTGACACCACCCTTACTAGGTAGCCTCTGCCCTCCTGTTCTGAGATGGCTGCAGCAGCTGTAAGGCTACATCCCTCTTCACACAGGTGCAGTGAGGCAGGGAGATCATGGGGGCAAAAAGCCACTTCAGAAATCCCCTGCAGAAGAAGCCAGCCTTGCCAGAAGCCCCAGCAGATGTCTCCTCTTGTCTCGTTATTTATGATTGACTATGTTGAGTTCTATCCTGAACCAATCACCAGAGCCAGGGATACAGAATATGCTTATTGGCTTAAGTTTACCCCTAGAACAAGGGAAGGGAGAATCCTACCCCGACCTCACGGCTGAGCACAGAGCAGTGACTGCCACAACAGGAAACCAAGGAGGTGTTGGGAGTGTGGGGACAACCAACAAGTGTCTCTAAGGGAGGCACATTTGGCCAGGAGACTTTGCAGGAGACTAGACAGGGGCTGCCCCTGCCCACCCTGGACTGTCCTGCTGATGGCCCCTGATGATATTCCGGCCTGAAAATTTCAGTCTGGGGAAATATTCAGTTGAGGAAATGGGATGAATTCAGGGGGCAAGAGTTCTGTGAGGACAGAATGAGGTTGTCACAAAGTAGGTGGTGGAAGGAGACTCAGAAAACAAAGAACTTAAAATGGAGGTGCTTCAAGAGGACAGAAGCCCAGGAGAGCGAGGAAGGTCAGGAAGTGCATGATTTCCTGTCAGGCTTTCTCTTCTGGAGAGCTTTTCCCTTGAGTCTTGGGGAAATAATGTTTTGCTTGACAATTTAAAATTCTCTGTCTTTTAAAATTCTGCTTAACTTTCTCCAAGCTTCTTTGAAGTTGGACATTTCTACAGCTTTGGGTGGCGGTGCTGTGGAAGCATATGAGACTGGAACCAGAAATTCTAAGAAGAAAAGCTAGGACTTATGGAGTATTTATCATGAGCCAGGGCTGCTCTTTGTGCGTCTCCTGCATTAACTCACAACAACCCTACAAGGCAGGCTAGACTTTTAGCAGCACCACCCCATTCTACAAATGAGGACACTGAGGGACAAAGAGAATAAGTCGTACGTCCAGCTCTAGAGTTGATGCTCTTAATCACTGTGGTACGCTGCCGCTGAGGTGACACAGATCAGACTTCACCTCCATCCACCCCGCCAAGGCACTGAAGTCCATGAATTCCAGGCTGTGGCAGGTGGGCAGGGCCAGCACTGGTGCAGACCAGCCTTATGTCTCCACAACCCTTGGAGTAAATGCCTCCTCAAATCTTGCTCTCTAGCTGCCTCACTTGCCCCATCCTGGTCCCAGCCCTGCTGGCAGCAAAGGGAGGAGTAGCCCACGGAAAGCAGAGAGTGACAGTGCCAACACATGACTCAAGACTGGCTATACCAGATAACACTGGAACCAGTGTATGACAAAATCTCCCTTTTTCCAAATACACCAAAGGAAGGGATTATTTAAAAGGGAAGAAAAAGCTGGCACTTGGGCTACACATGAATAAGGTGAGATCACTTCCTATTGCAAAGATCAAAGAAGGCATCCTGCGAGAGAGGACGTTTGAGCCGAGACGTGAGGAATTAGACAATTATTTTCCGATAGATCATAAAATCTTTACTTAGCTCACTTGAGTAGCCACTCAAATGTTTTTTGGAATTGGATGGTCTCTCAATTATAAATACCTATTACATTCTGCAAGCATGGACAGTACCTCTGCCAATCTAAATTGGGGCTAATAACCAATAATTTGATTCACAAATTAGAGCAAGTCCTGCTCTAAACTCAAGAAATTCCTGAATTTCCAATACAAAAAGGGATAGAAAGAATCTGCAGAAAGGCATCACATTTTGTTTATAAACTGTTCCTTGTCGTCTTTTCTGACGTCTTAGTGAGCTTGGCGGTTCTTCTCAGTTGAATTCAGTGATCCTACTGGACCTTACAAGAGGGGATTTAAACCATAATCTGTCCACATAAAGCAGCTGGAAGCTGATCTGAAGAATAAATTCAGCCTTTGAAAGAACATAGTGGGAAGAATAAACCCAATATCACAGCCTATGAAGGACGTTTGTCTTCTGCAAAATGCCAAGGTCGTTCTCAGAGTGGTGATTTCACGTTGTGCTTCAGCAGATTACTCCGAGGAAACAAACACAAGAATCAAAATATAATCATGGCACATGAGGCAGAAAGAGCAACATGAGGAGGAAGGGAAGACACCATTTCTAGAACAATCAACAGCTCATATATTTGAATTACAGACCAGTCAGACAGCTTTTAAAATCCCCTAAGCCAACCACAAAGGTCCATGACATTTTAGGAATATAAAACTTTCAAATCCCTTTTTATTGTGCTTTCAGTGAGAGAAGTGGAGAGGACTTGAAAGTAAAGGCCCACAGTGGGCAGCAGGAGTCAAGTGGGGAATTCAAGCTCTGGATTCAGAAGCCTGGCCCCGTTGCTCACTGGCTGTGTGAACTTGGCTGAGTCACTTAACCTCCTTTGGCCTCAATTTTCTAATCTCTAAAATGGGGATAATATCCCATCTCATGGGATGTTAATGGATTAAATAAGGTAATACTTGTAAAGTGCTTAGGATAGTGTCTGGATATGGTAAGTGTTCAATTAATGTTAGCTTTTACATTTATTGTTATTATATTTTACTAAAATTAAAAGCAAAAATTTTAAAACATACTTAGTTTTAAAAATCAAGTAATCCAGTAAATATTAATACTACATGAGCAGCTTCATTGGCACCTCTGTCCACAACTAAAATAAAACCATCAGACCCTCTGTGGGTCTTGGATCACTTGGCCTTTAGCTCTGTGTAACCGTGTGCTCACCAGGCTGTGTCATTTATCTGAATTTTTCCCACCCCAGTTTATCAGTTTGTTTATAAAGGCTGCCCCGCTGCATTGCACATTATGAATGAGTTTTTATAGGTCATCAAATAACTTTTGAGATCTGTTTTAGTGGCAGGAGGCTGCTACCTAATTTTATCAATGTTCTCAATTTCTCAAATTGTCCACTGCAGCATTGACTGGAACAAAAACTGGAAGTAACCTAAATGTCATGTTTAAGTAAATTAAGGCACATTTGATGGAATACTATGCGGCAATAAAAACAAATGAGGACACTCTCTATGTACTTATAATGCAGTATTACCAAGATGTAGTTTTAAATGCAAAGAGCAAGGTGCATAACAATGTGTACACATGGCCATTCTTGTGGGAAGAAAGATGAGGGAAACACACACACACACACACACACACACACACACACGCGTGCACGCATGCGATATAAACTGGGCCACTGGGGGACAGAGTTTGGAGGTGCTGCTTTTCACCTCAGATCCTTTGGACCTTTGAATTTTGTACTATGTGACTGTATTACCTATTAAAAGAAACAAACGATATTAAAATAAATGAAAGTTAATATGTTATTTTGGCATTTAAAAATAAAATAGAAAGTTCCCAGTAAAGGGCTTATATCAAAGGTCAAGACAAATGAGTTCAGACACATGATCCAGATTTTTGTCACTAACCAACATGCTGAGGTAAATGTCCTTACTCTAAAAAGTTAGGTCTAGATGATTCTTAACAAATACACAAATAACTGCTGTGGAAGCGAGCTGGCCACAGGAAGGAGTGGAGCTCAGCGTCAGAGGCTTTCCTCCCCTTTTCTCCTAGTTTTCCAGAATGGTCAGTGGAGTGACTGATTCAGATGGGGCTTGCCAAGGGTGTTCGGTGGCCTCTCTGACCTGAAGGCTGGATCTGTGGGGGTCGAAAGTTGTGGAGGAGGTTTCAGGCTCTCTGGGTTGAATGAAGCTTTCTCTTCTATTGAACTTCGCGGAACTTTTAATATATGAACGGCGACTCTGAACTTCCAAGGAGAAGGTGTACTATGTAGCATGTCCTGCATGCTTGACCACCAAAAGCAGAGCGCCTCTGACCAGAGCTCCTCAGAATTCCCTCTGGAACCCTGGTCCACTCAGAGTCATGCTGCCTAAGGAAGTACCTGATCTTACATACATGACCCAGGTCTTGGTACCTAAGATAGTCACTTCCTCCCTGCGGGCCTCAACTTTATCATTTGTAAAATGGGAGACAGAGAGGAAAATTCACAGCTAAATCTATCTTCCTCATTCTTTGAAAGACTACAGCATTTAATTTATCTTTAAGATGCGACACTTTTCTTATTCTGCCTTGTGTTACAATTATCTGTATCCTTGTCCTATTCAACTCCACTGGGCTGTCAACTCCTTGAGTACAGAGGTGTTGCCTTGTTTGCAAAGCACTCAAAGATGTTTAATGGATGAGATGGTCTAATTGTGCAACACAGACAGGAACTGTGAAAAGATCAGGGAAGGAAAAGGACAGTGGAGTCTGGTGGTGTTTCTGGCAGCAGGAACATGAAAATGGAATGAGCAGAGAGGAGGGATGGGGTGGGCAGGGACAGGTTCAGAGGGAGGTCCGCACATCTGAGTGAATGAAGGGTGCACTGAGCATAGCTAGTGACCTCAATACCAGTTTGGAGTATTTTGTTATTTTTAAATACTAAAATACTGGTATTTTGGCATTTTTTAAAAAATCTTTTGTCTTAATGATTTATGTGTTGATGTATCCAGAGAGTTGGAGGCAAATTTTTTGTAGAAAGCATTCTGATCACAGCCCTCCCTTGGTTAAAAGCCTTCCAAGGTATTTTATTATTGTTCTAATGATTAGTGTAATTCTTATTTCTTGCATTTCTAGTGAGGTTGAGAATATTTTCTTCAGTTTATTAGTCATCACTATTTCCCTCAAAACAAGTTTGGGCCCCAGCCTGCCCTCATACCCCCCTAGTGGTGTCAACTGGGAATGCGGGTGGGGCTAGGGGTGCAGAGGGGGATACTACCTTACAGCAGCAACTCTTGAAGTGTGGCCCCCCTCATTTGAATAGGAACCTTTCTTTAATGGTCCTCAAAGTTGAATGGATTCTCCTGAGCTGTGACTGAGGAGATTCTTAATCTCACTCACTTGAAAGTCACAGGTGTTCCTACCAGCAAACACCGACCCAGGGCAAAAAGATGACAGAGTGAGGGTTACCTTTGCTGCAACCTCATCTCTCCCATCAGGGCTCTGAGCCACCATGCCCCAATTTCCTACTCACTGCACTGTCTCAGCCCCTACCTGAGAAGACACACCTGGACATGTCTCCCTGGCACCGTCACCCATCAGTTTTCCCTTATGATAACAGTGTTGTCCTGCCTCAGTTCCTTCTTGATAAGTTAACTGCGACTATGGGTTAATGCACTTGACCTGCTAAGAGACCAATTTACATCGTAACACAACAGCAATAGCTTCACCCAAAGGAATAATTTTAATGGTAATAATAATAACCACCATTTAATAAGTGGTTAACCTATGCTAGCTACTTTAAAGACATTACCTAAATCACAATTGGCCCTGGAGTTCGGTTATACTTATCTCAATTTTATACATGAGGAAAATGAAGACGTAGAGAGCCAGGCTGTTTGTCCAAGGTCACACGGCTGGTGGCATCTGTTCTCTCTGCATTTTAGCCTCTACATGAGGAGACAGAGGGAGAGGGTTGGGGTCTTGCAGGATCCTACAACCCAAAGAGCAAAGCACTTGGAATTAGAAGGACAGAATTCTAATGTTTGCATCTGTCTATATGTCTTTCAAAATCTTCGCTAAGTTACAACTTTTCTGGCCTTGGTTTCCTCAACTGAAAATTAGGATAGTGACAGTGTTTACCTTAAACGATTGGAGATACTGCCGTGAGGTAATAGGTAAAAGGAATTTGTTAGCTCTCAACTTCTACACAAACGTCAGGCATTTTTTTTCAGGTAGCAAATCACTCTGTCTGCTTGTAGGACCAGTGCTGGTCAATGCTTTAATTTATCAAGTTTCTCAAGATGTGGATTTTCAGTGGAAAAGCATTTCTGATCCAATTTCCAATTGCCTGTGCTTCTTTGCCTTTTTACATTTATAAGTATGATAGTTGATATTACAACGTTTCTTCTAGTAGTGATAACTCAGTTTATGTATTTTCCCCAAAGTGTGCTCCAATTACAAATAAACCAAAGATATCAAATTAAAGTATTTCTTATCTCTTTTTCCTCCACTCAAATGGCCCACAAAACTGATGTTTTTACTTTGAGATGAATTCAGAAATTGAAGAGAAATAGGAAAATAAAAATAGGTCTATAAATACAAATTAATTGGGATTTTGATTACAAATAGATAAAGCTTGACCCCAAAAGAAGCACTGGACTCCAGCACTGACCCCATGGTCTCCCTTTGGGAATAGCCGTACAAGTGATAAATAAATGACAGGAAATAGGTTACATTGGAGTATATGAAGAAACCATTTGGTGTAAAACTAAATTGGCCTGAACTTACATTTCCAAAAGAGCCTGATGTGGCCATTGAGCATGTATTGTATATCTGCTTTAAGTATTTGCTGTGTCCCAAAGACAAGAACAATGCCCTTAAAGATAAGGCTGTAACTTCTCCAACATCAGCATTTCCTTAAGGATAAGCATCTCTCCCTAGGCTGGGGATTGATTACTGGCCTGCTGTGACCACCTACCTCAAGACCACTGACCTGCTGTGTTCACGGAAATGCTGTGCCAGCAAAGCCATCTCATCACTATTGTAAAACGGACATTGCAATCATATGTGATACATGCTCTTTGACGGTATATAACCACTTTGTACACCCCCACTTCTTTGGAATTCTCCATTCCTTTGTGAAAGGACTCTCCTGGGCTATATGTTCCTCAGATCTGGCTTGTAATAAACTCACCCCAATTTTGATTTATAGATTGGTTATGGATTATTTTCATTGATATGAGTGAGGCTGCTTCAGGACAAACCTCTTGTGGTTAGACCTGAAGCTCTGAGAAGATGATCAGGTAAATTCTTTGGACTGTCACTTCATTTAATGTGGCCTCCCCCCCCCCTTGGCCACAGGGAATTAGACAAGATGATGTCCCCTAATCCACAGGCAGACAAACAATAGGCTGGACAGTGGCCTATGGTACAGTAGGAAGGATGTTGACTTCCTGCATCAGTGAAATTTTCTCTCTTCAAAAGTTTGAATATGGTTCCATGGTGAGAGAGAGAGGTATTGGTACTAGAAAGAAAAGTAGAAGAATCACAGATGGATAATTCAAATAATAAGCATAGGAGGAAGCAGAAGTTTTGTGTCCAGAGAGCTCTCTGAGTGACCAGGTTGAGCAGAGTGCCCCCACCAACCTGTGTTGGACATGTGTTGTGGGGGAGAAATAAACTCATATTCCACTGCTGAGATTTTGAGGTTGTTTTTACTACACCATCACTGGGCCTGACTCAGAGTTTCTTTATTTCCTTTTACTCTCAAGCTGAGAATGGCCCTAAAATTTTGTCATCTTTTTGTTTTTTATTCTTTCTCTACATTTACTATCAATGTGATCATCCTTTCATTACTTTTAAGTACCAATTTTAGAGGGAGCTTCCCAAAGGAAGCTGTATTTCCAGATGCCTATAGCTTCACTTGACTTCCCAGCCATCACCTTAAACATCACTCAATTTGATTCAATGATTATTTACTGAGTAATCACTAAGCACCTGGCTTTGAGCTGGATGCTGAAGATGCTGAGATTAACAAGACAAAAATGTCCTGTCCTCATGGCACCTACAGTTCATGAGGGAAGACATTAAATAGGTAGTTAAATAGGTCACTTTAATTTAAACTCTCTAACTCCAAAGAAAATTCATCACACCTACTACACAAATAGATGTGTTTACCTAAATACTAGATTGCTACCATGGAAGGTTCTTTTTCCTCCTCCCAGCCTAGCGAGTGTGGGAGGCAGTATTGGCTCTCCTCTCATCCTGGGTCCCTAAATCAAAATGGACACAAAGTCCCTTTGTTTCCTCTGAGGAAATGCTACTCAGAGTACTCTTCTTCCCTCCGACATAGTTTGAGTCCTTCTTCCTTGCACCACTGCTGGCTGCTTCTCTGCCACTCACATCCACCTACCCCAGATAAGATATCTCTGGACCAAGATTTCTAAAACACCACTGTCATAGTATCACCTGTTCAAGAACATTAAATGACTTGCCTAATGTTCCAAACCCCATTAAATCTAAATTCCCCATTGTAGCTCTCATCATCTACCCCCAATTTTTTTTTCTACTTCTCTAAATAACAATAGTAATGTTAGCTAAATGTATTCAGCACTTACTATGTATCTAGGACAACATTAAGCTCTTTTATTCAGTCTTTCATTAAATCCTTACTAAAATCCCATGAAATAGAAGGATTATTATCCTCATTTTTACAGGCAAGGAAACTAAAGCTTGGAGAGATGAAGCAAGCCCAATGGCAAATAGTAAGTGGTTTTGAACTTGGGTCCTAAACCCTTTCCTTGTGTAACATGGGAGCAGGGATCATACTCCATACTTGCTATAAACCCACAGTCTTGAGCACAGTGCTGGGCAAACATTAATTACGTTCGTAATAGCTATTGATTGATTAGCATATTCTCTCTAGTCTATTCTGGTACAGGGATAAGATATTCTTAGAAAGATGTCTGAGATCACCTCAGCAGAGAATACTGTTTCAAAGCAATACAGGTTGATTTTTTTTCCTGAAAGGGGCAAGGTCCATGAGAGATCAGAAGGAGGGACAGGTCTGAGCCAGCAGCCTGGAAGTTTAAAAAAAAAAAAATGACAACATAAAAATAAAGGAGCCAAAGTGTTAGGTTGCACCCTCAACTTTTTTTTTTTTTAATATTAAGAGATTTTACCCAGCAGAGCCTGTCTTAGTGAATTTCAGTAGGTGTTGCTGAGGAGGGCTGAGACAGGGATCGATTGACAGAGGTGGCGCAGCAGAAAAGTTCGTCGTGGTCCTTCCAGTGCTTGTGAGCAAAGCTCAGGGGGTCTTAAAACCTGAGGCGTGATTCTGAAAATTTATCCACAGTCCAACAGCTACCTTCACCCTGATCCACACTGCCTATTAAATGTCTTTCTAAAAATTCCAATTAAGAGCTTGTCATGTGGGGGAACAAATGATTGTCTGCCCAAAAGAAGAGATATTATGAGTTCCACTGAGAAAAAAGGGGAGGGATCCTCCTAAAATACCTCCTGAGCCATTCCAATGTAGAATGAAAAGAAGTTATGTGGATAGGAAGCGTTACCACATGTAGCTCACAAGAATTGCCAGTTTTCAGGAGCTGGAATATGATGGGTGATCTAACTCCAAACACAGTTTTTTTACCTGTTGGTCTCTTGAGTCATCACTGGAAACATCAACCTTCCTGGCACAAGTAAAATATAAAAATGCCAACTAATAGCGATTCCTGTTTGATGGATGCTGAATAGGAGTGTAAGGGCAGTGAAAAGAAAGTAGTTAGACCCAGAGACAGGAGCACAGCCCGGGTTACCTGTAGCTTGCTGGACGGCCTCACGCCCGTCACTCAAAGGCATCAATTTCCACACGTGTAAAATAAGAAGGTTGGTTCCAACATCCCTTCCAACTCAAAAGTATCTTCTTTTAAGATATTTTAAAACATATTTTTAAAAACCAAAGGAATTAGGATTAAGAATTAAAATAGGTATAGAACATTTTGATTTTCCCTTTCATTTCCTAAATTATTTAATGCCATTTGAGGAAGGCTATTAAAGTTTCTCAGAAAATTTTGGGAAAGGCTACAAGAAAACATTTTCTTCAGGTAATGCATTGTAGAGAAAAAGGTGGAGATAAGGGAAATGGGAAGGTATAGATTGAGACAGACTTGAGAGACCGATCAATCAATTGCCATCGGTGGATCTTGTTTCCATCATGATTCAAACTATAATAAATATTGAGAAAATTGGGGAAATTTGTATACTGACTGTATATTGGATGATATTTGAGAATTTTTATTAGTCTCTTACTTATGATAATTGTGATTTTTAACAATAGTCCATTACTTTCAAAGATACTGAAATATTTAAGATCACGTAACCTGAGGTCTAGAATTTGCCTCAAAATAATCCATTGAGGAGAGGGGAGAGTGGGGTTATACATGAAACAAGATGGGCCATGAGCTGACAATTGTTAAAGCTGGTCTGTGGGTGTGTATGTGCATGGAGGGGGGACCTAGTACAGTATTTGGTTAAAATTTCCCTGATAAAAAGCTTAAAAAATACATTGTTACTTTTACTAAAATATGAGACATTAATATATTATTACAAGCTTGCTTTTGATTTCATGAGATATGGTAGAATATGAGAGAGAGTTAGGAGGTAGAAGCAATGGGATTTGCTGCCAGATTGGATATGGGTGCTGGAGGCAGGGAGGTGTCAAGGATGACTCTGAGGCTTCTGGCTTTCAGAAGTGCTGGATGGTGGAACCACTTACTGATACAGAGAAGAGAAAACAGAACACCAGGAGAGGTTTGCGTGGGAAGATCCTGACTCAGGTTTTAGATGTGCTGAACTTCAAATGCCTTTGAGATGTCAAGTAGGTTCAATAAATGTCTCCATAATGAATGAATAAACGAACCCAGCCAATGCTGTAGGGATGTGAAATTCAATAGCTGTGCTTCTTAAACCTTTTTGGGTCATGGATTCTCCTGTGAGTATATTGAAAGCTGTAAGCCTTTATTCTCACATAAGCACAAAGTCTCACACGTAACTTCAGAGCCATTCACAGAATCCCTAAGGATACTTAGACTCCAGAGGAAGAACTTCCGTTGCCTTTCAGTATAACAGTTGCATCTCCTTGGTCTGAAGCTTGATAGCTCTCTCTATAACACACAAATGGCAGAAACTTGAATGCTTTCATTGCCTTTCTTGCTTCCTCATGCTCTAACACAACATAAATCTCAAAAATTAAGGGAAAGCTACTGCCTCCCTGTTGCTCCTTTACCAAATAACCCAGTAACTGAAGGCTCACCAAACTTGAGATATCTACCTGCTTCTCAGCACAGCCACCTCTGTGCTGCCACGTACAAGAAGAGAATGTGCCAGAATATGGGTGAGGAGATTTGGGTTACCTGGCTGTATGACCTTGGGCGGCTACTTGTCCTCCACGTGGTTTGTGAGGTGAAGATGTCCCCAGCCCCACTGTCAACTTTGGAAGGTACTCTGGCCATCTTGATCAAGAGAGGAACTCAAATGGTTTCCCCACTGAGGGCTCTGGTGGTTATCTTGGCTCTTGGATTTAGAGAGAGGACATGGGTCTTGTCTATGCCTCTCTGTTTCATGGGCTGAGCAGTCTTTTCAATTAAACAGAGGAAGCCCTACTTGCCCACACCTTGTAGAGTTTTCCAGCCATTGGTAGACAGGCTGGTTCCACTTAAGTTTGTTTTAGATGGTCCAAGCACCTGAGAGCATGTGGTCATCTGTTTAGTGGATCAGAGCTGGCCTGCTGTAGTGGGTCATACTCCAGCACCCGCCTGGCCCTGACCCCCACCTGGCCTGCCGTCTGCCCTCCTGACTCACCTCCAGCAGAGCGCTCCTGAGCTGACTTTCATTAAACTCCCAGCCATATGCTTATCCCTTTCAATTCTAAAGATCACATGCTTACTCCCCTTAGATGAGGGGCCAGACAGCTTGAGCTCATCCACATCTTCCCTGTAAGCACTCTCGTGTGGGTTTTAGAGATCAGAGGGTCTCACTCTGCCCTGCCACATCATCAGCAGTAATAATAAGAATGCATATTTATTAAGTGCTTACTATGTGCCAGGTACATACTAAATATTTTTTATTCATTACCTCAACACATTAATCCTCATAACATCCCTATGAGACAGATTCTATTATTATCCCAATTTTATAGATGAGGAACCCAAAGGTACCTAACAAGGTTAGGTAACTTGTTCTTGCCACACAGTAAATAAGTGGTAGAGATGGAATTTGGAGAGGCAGTCTGACCATATATCTAAGTACTATACTACTGTTTTTCCTCCCAGACCAGGAAAACAGAAACTTCTCTAGGTATGTAAGTAACAAAAGATTTACTACTCTTTTTTGTATTATTATGTGCTTACAAAATTGTTGGAATTACGTGCTTACAATATTATGTGAATTATGTGCTTACAATACTGTTTGAAGGTCTGGAAGAGCAAAAGTCAGGGGACTGCCAAAAGGTTGCCTTTGTCATATGGCCACAAGCTCAGACCCAGAGTTTAAGAAGCTGCTGTTGCCAATAAGAGATCAGAAAGCTTTGGAAGCCACTGCTGAAATCCGCGTGTCCCCCAGCCCCAAAGCCAGCGACTGGAAGAGGGATGCAGAGTCTGGCTAGACAGTGAAAAGCTCTCAACCACTGAAGCCCATATGTCAGCCACCACTAATGCTGGAGGATGAGTGGCTTCCACTTCCTTCTGCTCCCAAATATCAACTCGTTGGCCGAATCTATCTCATATCCAGAACTCTGCTGGGAAGGGAGTCTGAGAAACGTAGTTCCTCACAGAAGGAAGCACAGAAAGGAGGGGAAACAGTTTCCAGATGGCAAGGACTGAACAGAGAATATCCAATACTTCCAGAGATGACGTAGTAGCCCGCCTCCAAGCTGGCCCTCAGTGACCTCCACCTCCTGTGAAGTGGAGGTGGAGATCATTGCTTTCCACCCAAGTGAAGACCAGAAAATCCTACAGTTTGCATCCCTAGAGTGGCTATGCTTTCTGAGGGATGTTGATTACCTGTCCTACTGGAGACTGGTAGTTTTATTATATCTCAGTGCCCATCAGGCTTGGCCATGTGGCTAAGTCCCTAATTATCCCTAGAGTCCTAAATGCCAATTCTCCATGTCTTGAGGTAGCATGAGTGAGTCTGCGCTCCTTGTGACAGGGCAGCCTAACCAGCACATACTGGTTTTTTAAAATTTTTTTTTATTGTGGTCACATTGGTGTATAACATTGTATAAATTTCAGATGTACATCATTATACTTCTATTTCTGCATAGATTACATCATGTTCACCACCCAAATACTAATTACAGTTCATCACCACACACATGTGCCTAGTCATCCCTTTTGCCCTCCTCCCTCCCCTCTTCCCCTCTGGTAACCACCAATCCAATCTCTGTCTCTATAGCACATACTGTTGATGTGACTGCTGTCCTTTGTGACATATTCAGGAGAGCCTCTCAGCCCTCAGTGATCTGGCTGCCAGAAAATCCGAGCTTAGAACATGCTTTCTTTGTTACTGGCACTAAGTAGGAGGCCCTCGCTGGGAGAGTTGGCCTGGCTTCTTCAGGGCTCAGCTCCCAAGCGTGTGGCTCTCTCTGCAGGAGAAAGATTTACCTCCAACAAGCGAGAAGAAAGAACTCACAGCTGGCGTCCTCTGCAACCAGAAGAGCACATCCAACCGCTAACTGTATTATGTCACTCAGCTTCTTTTTTTACTGGAAGCTCAAATTGGTACGAAAGTTACCTTGATCAAAATCCTTACAATTCTACATTAGCCCCCGAAGGCTTTGTCAGTTTGCCCTGGTAATCCTCATTCTTGAAGGCAACTGGCCTTTGTTTTTTCTACAGACACTTCTAAAGTGCTGAATAGAAGTTTTACTGCTTTTCTTTGTCCTGGGTGCCTTGACTCCTCACCTCTGCTCTCATCCTTCCTTCCAGTCTCTCCATCAGCACTGCACACACTGTCGTTATGACAACCATTCTGCTCAAGAGCCCTGAGTGCTACCTGCAGGAAAATAACACTTGTGAGAGCCATCTGCAGGTCCAGGGTGAAGAGGAGGGGGTAAAACAAAAATGGAGAAGGCAGGAAAAAGGCATAGAGAGAACAGAAGGAGAGAAGAAGGTAGGTCCCCAGCCTGAGCCATGTTGCCCAAGAGCAACTCCCGAGGCCACCCCACGGCCACCTTAGCAGAGCACTTGACTCAGCTGGGACATTTTTCTCAGAGGTCTCCCTTTGCCGGTGTTGAAAAGGCTGTGTTTTCACAGGCTCTGCTCTTCACTGATCAGGGAAGAAAGAGCCACGGTGCCAATCATATCCTGGCTTTCGGTCTTGTCAGGCCATTTCCCAGGTATTCCTCAGAGATGCGTCCAGAACAGTTGAAGGACTAAGATTCCCAGGCGAGGATGCTGGGTGCACATCTGGCCTTGCACTTCCAGGAGGCTTGGCTTGTTGAAGGGGCCACTTGACCAGAGACTTCTGCCAAGTGAGGAAGGACCGAGGGGACAGTCCACGGGATCTGCTGGTGAAAGCCCCGCTAATACTGCCTGAGTTGGTTGTCTGCTGCGGTGCTGCAGCTGCCTGTGTCAGCCTGGACAGTGGGGATTATCCTGGAGACTGCCTATTTTCCTAATTGTACTGTGTTTTCAGTATATTGATTTTGTTTTCCACATGTTCAACTTATTCATCAGGTTATAAATTTGCAGATGTAGAAATACATATAATTTTCAACACATCCCTTTATAAGTGAAAGCATTTTTCCCCTTGCATTTCAGAGAAGAACCAGCCTGGTTTGGGCAGATCTGGAGAAGAGGGCAATATGCCAACCCCCACCACAGCTGGGGCTGCTGCACGACGGGACTTGTTCTCTCCCTTACAATGAAGAGCAGAGGGAGCCGGCAGACACTCTCCAAGGGGAAGGGCCTGGCCTGGGCATGCAGGGGCAGGGCTGCCAGCTGAGGCCAGCTGCCTTGTAATTGCAGCACACATGTAAGGAGGCCCAAAAGCAGGCCAGCTGACAATTTTAGCCATGGCCCTGTCACCGGGGGCGGATGTAGGCAGAGCAACCCAGTGGGTACCACCAGAAGGCGCATCTGCAGCCTGGTGGCAGGGAGAGAGATTCCCAAGAGATGAGAAACAGCTCTTTAGGAGAGCTAGGGTGGCACGGAGGAGAAGGGCGGGGGCACAGAGAAAGGGACGTCGGTTCTGATCTTCACAAAAGAAATCCAGCTGGCACAGCCAAGGGCAGCGGAAGCTGGCCCGGGAAGGGCCCACAGTCTTACCCCAAGAGGCAAAGGCCAGGCAAAGATTGGAATTTTGTGGATAGTCTCCTGACTTCATGCTTATTACATGCCTTTTCTTTGTAATTAACCTTTCTATTATCATATCTGGAACTTACATGTGCACATCACAGAAAATTCGAAATTTGATGCATGCTTTTTCTCTTACTTACATCCTTCTAGACCTAGACATCGGCCTCCCTGTGCCCACACTGTCTCTCTCTGTCTTGACCCCACACCAGCGACTATAGCTCTTTACCAGTTTTCATGAAAGTCACTGAAGATTCGGTGTAGGGAGGTCACAAGAGGGATCACACTGCAGAGCACACATTTCACTCTGAAATTCTTCCTCTTGCATTTTTCCCTCCAGAGCATTCCCTTTCCTGCTGCCGCTTGGGCTTCCTGCTCCCCCTTTGCCTCTGCCTTCCTTCTCCCTTCAAAGTGAACACTTGTCTTTGCTTGTTTCATACTCAACAGCCACTACCACCAACTACACCCTCCCCCAATGCACGCGCTGCTTCTCTGAAACCACGGAGCCAGTCAACCCCCCACCAAGCTCGGGAGGCCCAGATTCCTCCCCAAAGCAAGTTTATCACCATGTCTCCTCCACAAATGTAGGGGTCTCCATAAAGGACCCGCGAATGGTTTGTGAAGGGTACATGTTGCATTTCTAATAATCTTGGGGTAAGAGTTACAGCAGTTGAGTTTGGTGTTGTCTGCCTATTCCACACTTCAGAAGTTTCCAGAAGTACAGGGAGAGGAAGAAATATGTCCGCAAAGACAATATTCCATGAGATAATTACCGGGGAAACTCACATATCAAGATGAATTAGTCATAGGAGAGGCAGCATACAAGGTTGTGATTATGAGGACAGAGATGAAATGCTGACTGTGCCACCTTCTAGCTGCATGATGTTGCCAAGATACTTCACTTCTTTGTGCCTCTGTTTCCTCATCTGTAAAATGGGGATGTTATTAGTGTACCTTCTACATAGGTTTATGAGAATTGAGTTAATAAAGGTAACGTGCTTAGAACATTACCTGCCACATAGACAATGTTTAAATGTTAGCTATTACTATTACTATTATTTTTTATTCATATTAATATACACAATTCCTTCCAGGCTAAGTCACACACATTTGCTAGGTGTATGGGGGAGAGTGAAAGTGACGGGGGTAACCTTATTTTGTCAGCTGCCACATGGAACAGGATTGGTGAGTCTCTCACTCTACACAGTAGCAGGAGGGGCTGGTGAGGACCCCTGAGCACTCCCTACCTACCTCACTCGGACAGGTGGCTTGTGACAAGGTGCAGTGAGGTCCAGCATTAGGAGACTGGCTAAAGCTAGTGAAGATAAAAATCAGTACATTACAAAGTCACCAAACACTTCTGTGACCTTTTTGGGAAAAAATCCTTCCTAAAAGCAGCCTTCAGTCTTCTGAAAAAGCCACAACTTCTACCTGACGGTTAACGGGGATTCCAGGGGTTAAGCAGAACAAGGACAAGTTAACTATCCGTGCATTTGCCAATGCTGAATAGAGCTCAGAGATGTCACACGTTTAGTGTAAATGAGTACGTGTCATCAACTATAAGCCCCATACAAATGTTGCAACCAAAGTTTAGTGGAATTTTCCCCCATCACCTTGTACAAGGGAGAGGAAGCCTGGACTCATCTCTCCCCACTCTTGCCCCCATCCCTCCTCTGTATTTGAGCAGCCTTTGCCTTGACTTCTCTGTCCCTCTCCTCCCAACTATCCGTGGTAACACCCATCCTTTAGCCTCTCTTCAACAGCCCCTTCTCTGGGAAGTCTTTCCCAGCAACACATGGGAGAGGCAGTGGGTCTCTCCATTGAGTAGCACTGTACTGAATGTGTACTATTATTTCAACATCAGACTATCTTCTCACCTAAACCATGAGTTCCTTCCTTATACGCCCACCTCTTATCAACAGGTGGCTAAATGTTGTAGAACTGGGCCTAGACTGGCAGTCTGTGGGCGGATTTCTGATCTTCTACCAATTACTTCACTTGAGATGCGTCATGTATAAAATGATGGTGACCACGCTTCCTTCAGGTTTTAGGATGATTCCACGAGCTATGGTGGGATCGTGTACTGATTCAGTAGCATGTACAGAATTCCACTCAAATCAGCTCTCTTGGGAGAGAGGGTGTCTTATAAAGATACAGGGACTTCTCATGGAACCCAAGGACAGTGTGGATAGGTTTCAGGAGAGGCAGGATCAGGAACTAGAAAACCCTCGGGCACAGAGCCACTTCTCTCACACACTCTCTCTCTCTAACACACCCAGAAGCACATGCACACGTAGCACATGGCCGTCTCTGTACCTCAGTTTCCTTGTCTGTAAATGGGGATAATATTAGGAACATATCTTATGACGTTTTTGTATTAAATGTACTAATGTATATAAAGTTCTTAAAACAGTGCCTGGAAAATAAAGAAGTGCAAAAAGAAGAATAAATAAGAAGAGGAGGAGGAGGAAAGATTATTAAAGGCATACAGTATCTACACTAAAAGAGTCCCAATGGCCAAAGCTGGAACACTTTAAGCTATAAAAGAGATAACACAGTATTAGATTATAACCCAAAGCATAAAATTATTCATGAATCCATACTAATAAAAATAAATGATTGAATAAACAATCATTTTTAAGGAGAAAGGACAAATCTTCCTTGCAAAATTTCAAATAATATATTTAGATAGCTCTTTCTCCAGGAAGTAGAGCTTAATTCCATGAGTATGTGCTGGACTTAATGACTTACTTCCAAAGAACAGAGAGGGATGAAGAGTAACTTTACAGTGGAGAAACCTGGCAGACACTACCTTAACCAAATGATCAAGGTCAACATCACCTGTGACAAGTCATGTTGCTATCATGTACCCTCACTGCAATATGATGAGGAGGGCACCTCTGTGGAATTCTTCCCAGAAACCATTAACCCCAGTCTATCCATAAGAAAAACATCAGAAAAATTCAAATCAAGATTATTCTACAAAATATCTGACCAATATTCCTCAAGACTGTCAAGGTCATGAAAAACAAAGGAAATCTGGGAAATTGTCACATACCCATGCAGACTGCAGAAATATGACGACTAAATCGAATGAGGTATCTTGGATTGGATCCTGAAACAAAATAAGGGGGGAGGGGGGAATTTAATGTAAAAACTTGTGAAATCCAAATAAAGTTTGAAATTTAGTTAATAGTAATGTACCAAAGTTAATGTCTTAGTTTTGACAAAAGTACCATAGTCATTTAAGATGTTAATATTAGGAGAAACTGGGTGAGACAGATGAAGCAACTCTCTACACTAACTTTGTAACTTTTCTGTAAGTCTAAAATTACTTCAAAATTGGAAGTTTATTTAAAAAATTGATACTAAAAATTAAAAAAAAATACCTGACACATAACAAGTGCTCAGTGAGTGTTGGCTGTTCTAATTATTCTCTCTCATCATCCCTTCTTTGACAGGCCTGTTTCTTCCCACTCATCCTCCTGCAGATTGGCTTTCTCTGTTTTTCAGGCACATGGCTGAGGATGGTCACACCGCAGCTCAGCACATACTCAATTCAGTTCATGAAACCAGCAGAAAACTAACTAGTGTCTCTGAGTCCAAACTGCAAATTCCCAAGGGAGAAACTGGTTTGTCCAGCTTGGGTCAGGCATTCTCCTGTGGTCTAATAGCCTGTGGCTGAGAGAAGTGGTCATGGAGTAAGCCCATGGCCACAGAAACCTATTATTCTGGAAAAAGAAAAAGAGGGTCTCAGAATTGGAGTTTAGGGATGGAGCAGACACTCAAAAAGCTGTCCGTCTCAGCAGTCCTACTCAAAGTGTGGTCCATGGGCCAACAGAATTGGCATCGCCTGGGAGTTAGTTAGAAATGCAAATTCCTGGCCTCACTCCAGAACTTTTGAGTCAGAATCTAGGCAGAGAAGGGTGAGGGGGACATGAATTTGTGTTTTAACACAAACCATCTGGGTGATTCTTACGCATGCTAAATTTTGTGAGGCACTACAGTACAAGATTATTCAGTTAGTGACAAAGAAAAAAAATCTTAATGACATCCTCTAAAAGTGCTGGAGGTGAATTACACTATTAAATATGTTAATATAAATTAAAATATTATGGTTCAACAACAAAAAGACAAACAACCCAATTTTAAAAATGGGCAAAGGACTTGAATAGACATTTCTCCAAAGAAGATATACAAATGGCCAAAAACACATGAAAAGATGTTCAACATCATTAGTCATCAAGGAAATGCAAATCAAAATCACAGTAAGAAACCACTTCATACCCACTATGATGGCTAGAATCAAAAATTCAGATAATAACAAGGGTGGACAAGGATGTGGAAAAATTGGAAGTAAGTACATTACTGGTGGGAATGTAAATGGTTTAGCCACTGTGGAAAATAGTCTGGCAGTTTCTCAAAAAGTTAAACATAGGATTACCATATGACCCTGTAATTCAGCTCCTAGGTACATATCCCAAGAATTGAAAACAAGTACTTAAACAAGTATGCATACACACATGTTCATCAGAGCACTGTTTACAATTGCCAAAAAGTGGAAAGAGCCAAGTGCTCTGATGAGTGGGTAAACAAATTGTGGTATAAACGTACAATAGAATATTATTCAGCCATAAAAAGGAATGAAGTACTGATATATGCTACAACATGGATGAGCCTTGAAAATATTATGCTAAGTGAAAGAAGCCAGACACAAAAGGTCATATATTGCATGATTCCATTCATATGAAATATCCAGAATAGATAAATCTATAGAGACAGAATGCAGATTAGTGGTTGTCAGGGTACTGCTACATGGGTAAGGGGTTTTACTTTGGATTGATAGTAATGTTTCGAAACTAGATAGAGGTGGTGATTGTACAATATTGTGAATGAACTAAATCTACTGAATTGTTCACTTTAAAATGATTAATTTTATGTTACATGGATTTCACCTTAATAAATTATTTTTTAAATAATTCTGTTGGTATTTTTCCCTGATTCACCTTCTATTGTCAGGTGGGAAAAGATTCAGACAGATTACAGGATTTATCCACATCCAGGACTGGTCTTGGCTCAAGCATCATTCAATTTAAGACAAGATAAAGATCCTCTGGGCCCCTCAGACTCTTTACCACCAGCCTATTCCTAATTCCTAAAGAGTTTTTTCCTCACTATGAGATACTTATTCCTACTGGTTAGAGATAAAGGATGAAACAGAGATGATACCTTGAAAGATGATGCCAAGATTCTATACAGTTCTTTGGGAAAAGATTATTTTAAATGTTGCCTAGAACCTTCTATATTTAGTTACCCAAATGGTCAAGAAGCCATTCCTTCCTGCTGTTGAAGTCCATTTTTGCTTAGTCAGGCCTCTGTTGAAGTACAGACATCCTAGTAGAGCCTTAAATACAAGACAGCTATTAAATCACTTCAATCCTTCCCTTATCCAGGCTAACGAACGTCAAGCCCTTAATCCTTTTATTCAAAGGGAATGATGCTCTCGCCCTTAATTACGGGTGCTGCTTTTCTCTGGTCCTCCCTCCTGTTTCTCCTCACCTGTCAAATTGCGGGCCTATAAACTACACAAAGTTCTTGTGCAGGGGCCAGACTAATGTCAAGTAAAGTATACAGAGCATTTCCCTGTTCTTACATGTTATATTCCCAATGGTGCAACCCAGTAAGGCTCTCACTTGAAATAATTATCGCCTCTTAGTTTTCAACTCTAGCATCTGTTCTAGCCGACCCTGGAGCACAGGAGTCATCTTCTTATGGTTAGAGTCTTGCCCTAAAGAGTCAATCATTGGACTCCTTAACACAGAGTGTTGGTGGTGGTTGTGATTCAACAACAAACAGATGTTTGACACTATAGTCCTGAGGAAAAGTAGTGAAGTCACAAACACATTTAGCAGAATTTCAATTTTACGTCTCAAAAGGGCTCAGACTAAGTCCTTGGCTTTATATATTGGGTTGAACCATTTGCATTTGGATTTCCGCAGGTAAAAAATCATCAAATAGCAGAAATTTTATATTGTTAAATCAAAGAAAATGTGAGCAATAATTCACAGGCATCAACATAGAATGTCATGGCAATTCTTCAGAAGCACAGTCTCAGCTGACCTGGAGGAGCAGATGGGTGTCATATTGGTGTGATTACAGAGCTTCTGAGAAGCCTCTTGCCCCTCTAAAAACTCTCCCCTACCTGTGGCCAGAGGGTTGAAATTCAACTCAGCCTTTTGGGGATCACCAACCCCTTTAACGATCTGCTGAAAGCTATGGACCTTCTTCATAGTAATTACCTTGAAAATATAATTACCACTGAAATTAATAGTACACAGTGACTTCATTTAACCAACGTATGAATTATACGTACAATGCTCAATGCTTATAATCTTTAACTTTTAATGCAAATAAAAAACACAAAATAGGTTTTTTAAATGATCCACAAGGCAGTCGCTATTGTAAAGAGAAGTCAGAGAAAACAGAAGTCAGCAATGCTCTGAGAGCAGAGCTTTGTGTAAGACAAGCCGCATATACAACTGCCAAGAAGACAGCACGGTGACTTGCACCTTCTGGCATTCAGCAGTTTATGAGGCTGCTGAATCCAAATTGGTCCTCATGTATACTAAGAAATGCCTCTGAAGCCAATGCAAGGGGTTTAAATAACAGAGCCTGTAAAGCTGGGTGTTCTCAATCCAAATAGACATATATTGGGGCATAACCGAATTTGACAAAACCTAGGCAACAAAATAATTCCCTACGATCCTCTGGGGCTAAGCTTGGAAACAAGACTTTTTAATACTCACTTCCCCACCACCCACCAGCATTCAGCACCCAGGAGTCGAGAAACTGTAGTAGACACAGACTGGGTTCAGGGCCAGGACTGCTTCAAAGGCACAGGGCAAGGAAAGGCTCCTGCCTTCTTCATATCAACCCCACCCCGCAGAGGTAACCACCTTTAACAACACAATTTAAATTGCGTATTTTAACTTGTTTGAATCTTATATACTCATAAGACAGGAAATGAGGCATAAAGTTGACTTTTTCAGGCAGGAATTTTTCCCTTCTAGACCCACTTTACATTTTGTTTCTCTCTTGCTCAGCATTTGCTTCATGTTTTATATTACGGCTGTTTGTCTATCTGACTATGTTCTCCAGATATAATTTCCTGTGGGATATAATTTCCTGCAATCGTATCTTACTATCTTTACTGCTCAGTATTATCACTGACATAAACTAGACACTGGAAACCGTCTTTTGAATGAATGAATAAGCAAAAGATTATTAAAGTTACACATCTTGAAAATACAGTTGCTGTTGAGAAGTCAGAAGATTTAAGCACGCCAGCCATAAATTTGGCTTTTGTAGCAAGTACGGCCTTAGGTATTATTTTTCGGTTTTGCATGTTACGTGCACTAGTGCGTGCTGATATTCTTCAGTCACATATAGCTGTAAACTCTCTAGTATCATCTGCTTCCGATTCATAATTCTAAACGAGTTTTCTGAAATAGGCATAAGAGAAATACAAAGTCCTCCTTACAGTCCCGTCATGCTAAGATGTCCTTGAGAGATTTCATTTCAGGAAACAGAGGCAACTCTATTTTAAATGGCCTTAATGTTTTTACGGATTTCCTGTCTCAGCCAAGAGGTGTTACCTGGCGAGCAACAGAACATCCCCCTCCCTCCTTGCCTGACTAGAATGCTTGACTCTCCTGAAGAGAAGAAAGTAACATTTGGCAACAGATTGCCAGATTTAACACCAACGAATAGAAATGGTATGCGAAGTCAGCAGCACCAGCCCCTCACTTGTGTAATAGTTGATATCTACACTGCACTCAAAATCTCACAGCTGCTGAAGATCTTTTAGGTTAAACACAAGACCTTTTATGACTCTCACCATTTTTTCATTCAACAATAATTTGATTCTAGCCATAGGAGCACATTAAAATCCTACTGCCAGAAAAATCTTTTCCTGCAATCTTTTTCTCTCCAAGGTGCTCATCATGGCTACCATATTCATAAACGCCTCTGGAACAGAAGATGGACATCTGTTAGAATGGAAGTTTCCAGACTTTATGTGCATCGAAGCTAACCTAATCAAACATGGTTAGTTAGAAATAGGCGTTGTGTCAAATTTGTGTTTAAAATAAGTGCATTTTGCCAATAAATGCATGAAAAAATATTCAACATCATTTTAACCAGAGAAATACAAATTAAAACTAAAATGAGATAATATATAGTCCTATTAAGATGGCAGAAAGAATTAAGTACTGTATGTAGTGTTGTCCAAGAGTTTGGGGAGTATAAATTGATATAGTCTTTGTGTCAGATGATTTATCAGTATTGACAGAAGCCTTTTAAAAACCACGTCTTCTGACCCAGTAATTACATTTATAGGAATTTATTCTGAGAAAGTGATTAAAAATGAGGATAGGAGATTTAATTATGAGTGTTCATTGTAGCACTGCAGCAAAAAGATGAAATCCACCTAAATATCCAGAATTTATTGAGTATATCATGCCACAACGAAACACCATGTAGCCATTAGAGAAACATTATCAAAGTATCTTTAATGACTTGGAGAGTTGCGTATGCTATATTTTGAACGCAGAATCTAGTTCACAGAAAATTAAGGATGGTGAGATCATATATATAAAGGATATACTACAAAACAGATATAATGATAATATATCTCAGAGGTAGAATTTGGCTGCTTTTTATCTACTTTTGGCTTATTTGATGACATGATTTCTTTGCAACGAATATGAATCCCTCATGTAATAAAAGTTATTCAAAACAAAATGTGTTATGATGCAGCTCACGTGCCCTGGAACATCCCAATAAGCCAAAGGGCTTCATAGCCCTTGAACCCTGATAATGATTGAGCACATGCTACAAATCCCCTTATGTTAGGGATGATGACATTATCTGGATCAGTTACAGAAACCATGTAAGTGAGTTCTGCCCTTATTATCAAGGCGGAATCTTAGGAATATGCAGCAGCTTCCAGAGTGGTATCTGAGGGTGAGCCTTTCCACACTCTCTCAACACTGTATTAGTCAGTCCTTTCAGTTAAGTCCTTGAAAGCCACTCTTTAAAAGCATAATAATGTTTATACTTTTACGTTTGAAAAATCTACAAAACTGGGGAGGAAAATAATTATACCCCATGCTGTCAGAGCAGAGATGAAACACTTAGAGTGAGATGACTCACTCTGCTGGAAAACGCCAACATTGCGTAATCTTTTAGGGAAACAGTTTAGCAAATACCCCTACAGTAGAGTTGTCCCTTGGTATCTGAGGAGATTGGTTCCGGGGCCCCCACTTCCCCCCATACCAAAATCTGAGGATGCTCAAGTCCCTTATATAAAATGATGTAGTATTTGCATGTAACCTACACGCATCCTCCAGTATACTTTAAATCATCTCTAGATTACTTATAATACCTAATACAATATAAAAGCTGTGTAGATAGTTGTTATACTGTACTGTTTAGGGAATAATGACAAGAAAAAGAAAACATCTGTAGAGGTCGGCCTGGTGGCATAGTGGTTAAGTTCACACCCTCTGCTTCAGCGGCTCGGGGTTCGCAGGTTCAGATCCCGGGCATGGACCTACATACCACTCATCAAGCCAGGCTGTGGCAGGCGTCCCACATACAAAATAGAGGAAGATGGGCACAGATGTTAGCTCAGGGCCAATCTTCCTCTGCAAAAAGAGGAGGATTGGCAATGGATGTTAGCTTAGCACCAATCTTCCTCACCAAAAAAAAAAAAAAAGTCTGTACATGTTCAGTACAGAGGCAACCATTGTAGACCCTTAGATCTGTGGTTGGTTGAATCTACAGATATGGAGCCCTCAGATCTGGAGGGCCAACTGTATATGAAGAGCAACTGGGTAGCCTGATGAGAAGTCCATGAGTTTTGAAGTCAGGTAGACCTCAGTTTGAATCCCAGCTCAGCATCTTACTAGCTTTGTGAACTTGGGCAAGTTACTTAACTTCTCCGAGCCTCAGTTGTCTCATCTGCAAAATAGGAGTGTAATAGTGCTACCTTTAGTGATATTGCAGAATTAAAATAATATATGTAAACACCTGGTAGCATTGTGCCTGGTGCTGAACAGACACTTAACAAATAGAGGTAATTACTACAACAGATGTCTGTTTTTACCACTAGACTCTGAGTTCACTGAGTGCAGGCTCTACGACTTTCATTTGTGATGATTCAGGACTGAGCACAGCAGACCCTCAGTAAGTGTTTGTTAAGTAAATTGCACATCCCTAAAATTGTTCTTAGCCTTTGACTCATTAATTCAAGTCTTTAGAATTTTTTTGTGGAAATCATTCAAAAGGAGAAAAGAATTGAAGGTATTTATTTTTCAAGGCAATATGCTAATAATGGAGAAAATTCAGAAATAACCCACACATCCAAAAAAGAGAGAATGGTTCAATAAATCATGAAATAGCCGTGGTATGAAATATTCTATGATCATTACATATGATGTTTCTGAAATCTGCATAACAACATGCCAAACTGATATAATGTTGCAGATAAAAGCAGAGGGTTGACTGTGGATGAGCTGTGAGTTACCACTCTGTAAAACACGTAGTGTGTGACCAAAGACTGGCAGAGAACTCAAGAAATGAAAACAGTTGGCATGTTAGAGGGTGGAACAATGGGTGGATTTTTTTCATTGACTGTTATCATTATACGGTTTAACAATAAATAAAATTCACAAGGGACGGATGCAAAGTTATCATGTGGAGCAATAAAGACATTAGGACATTATTCTCCTTTAATTTCTCAGTAAGAGTTTAGAAGGCTATCTTCCCAATCAAGAGTCTTGTAGAAACGGGTGATGGGGGATCAAGGTTTGGACAAAGGAAAGGAGCCAGGAAAGGTCTGAATCCATAAGAATTTCTCAAAAGCTGCCTCAGGGTGCCAGAGCAACATCGAGTGGAGTTGGGGATGGATAAAGGAAGAGAAGGCATCAAAATTCAATAGAAAGCCAAACATTTAGGACGTGACCCCAAAGACCAATTTGTCCTTTATCACAATCTTGCCTGTGCCTGTCCTTCATCCCCTTCCTGATCATAGTCTCCAATGTTAATAGGAGGGGAGTAACAGGGGCTTACACCAATACTCTGCTCCCTCATGCCGACAAACACCTTCTCCTATTAGAAACACCTGAAAAATAACTCATTTTGTAAATGCTGGGTGGCCACGACAGCACTTGAGTTGACCTGAAAGATAGTCCTATCAAGAGAGTCAGCTTGGGCTCCTCGCCTTCCTCTGAGGCTAAGCCAAGCTCTGGGTGGAGCCAGCATCACAGATGGAAGGAAAAGCCCAGGACTGAGTGTTTAGAGACCCAAGGTCTGGGCCTGGCTCTGCCCCATTTGATGCTTTGCCCTTGGACCACCCTCAGTTTTCCCATTTGTAAAATAGGATGATTGGACTAGAACCTTGATGATCTCCAAGGATCTTACCAGATCCAGCATTCTGTGGGTTTAAATGTTTTCTGAATCCCTAAAAAACCATTTCTTACATATCTACCCAAGGCCCAGATGTACAATTTTATGAAGTCACCACCATGGTGACAGGGGCTGTAAATCAGAATGCTTTTGTTAATGCTAGCTGTCTTGCACTTCTATAGTTCTCGAAAGCTTAGAAACCACGTCAAAATACTTTACCACCCACTGTCATTCTAAGGATTGTAAGGACCTGTTACGAGCCCACTTTCCAGCTGGAAAAATGGAGGATAAAGCAGTTTAAACGGCAGAGTCAAGGATCAAACCCAGGTTTTCACCTCCAAAGTTCACCTTCTGCTCATGACAAACTGAAATCTCAGGAATTAGGATGACAGGTGAGTGTTTGCCCCGATGTGCTGAGGATAAGACTTGGGAGAAAGATGAGTGTGAACAAAAGGGGGGAAACTGAGACAAAGAAAGAGTCCAGAGGGAAACCAAGGATGTCAGGTTGGGGCCCAGCGACAGACAGACCACAACTGATCTCAAGTCCTTTCATTTCCCAAGTGTTCCGGGCATTTGATAATCCAACAATAGAGCCCTTATTGAGTTGGGTGATAATTTTGCAGAGGCCTCATGTTGATGGAAAAATTGAGCACACATTTTAAAAGCCTCAATCTTTTCCCTTTAACATTTAATTTAACAACCATGCAACACGTTCTGTTCTGAATCAGACACCTCGTTGTCCCTTTGTTCAAAGGAGGAAATTAAAGTCTAGAAAAGAAGACAAGTTCTGGTCTGCTGATGTGTTTTATACTTGGCCATAGGAAGGTCATTAAGATGCACTTCCAGCTCCTGTAGGAACATTTACATTTGAAGCAAAGTTAATTTACTTCTCTGTCTGGTGATTTCCACTTATTTTCATCTACTAATGAGCTATACCCTTGTATTGTAGACTGGTACTTCACTCACTTTCACCAAAAAGTTGTGATAAACTCCCTCTAAGCACAGACAGGGAAGATGCCTCAGATGGATGCTAAGGGAGAGTGCTCAGGTGCAGAAGAGTACGTATAACACAATCCTATTTAGAGTAGGTGCTGTAACTCGTTCTCATTCTCCAGCCTTCTGGGTCACCCTTTGCTGTGACACCCAGATAGAATAATTCAAGCCTTCTTCTTCCAGGATAGTAGCCTTCCATCCCAGGGATCTCCCGATCTTTCCGAAGATTCCAAGGAGTCCAAGGTCAGAGAGGACATCCTTTCATTTTCTCATGCAAAGCAGCTTCGAGCTTCTTAGTTTCAACCTCTCCTTGTGGACTGGGCTCTGGACTTTGACTTTGAATTTTCAAAAAGCCCATGAAGGATTTTGTTTTCCTAAACAAAAGATTAGTCTCTGCCTAGAACATGGGCACATACAGCTGACAGCTTTTGAAAGATCAAATTTTTCTGTTTCTGCTAAAACTATATACAGATCTAAAAATCAACAATTACATTTGAATAGAGGAGAATTTAGAAGGCTCCAAGGCCATATTTTAAGGGTGATTTTCTAAATCTGGTGAGTAGGATTGAGGGAGAAGAGGGCAAGGATAAATGCTAATATTTTATTTGGCACCTCTGTATTGTTTGAATTGTAATAGAATAAAAATATTAAATTATAAATACATTATTTACCATCTTCCCTCTCCTCTCTTTTAAGGAGTTTGGGCCTAGAGATTGCATTATCTGGGAAAAAAGGTCCTAGCTGAGGAGGTGGGTGTGGGGGAGAGGGGTAGTACTGCTTGGAGATGACAAAGAGAAGGAGGGGAGAGAATTTGGGGGCAGCTTCCATGAGAACTATTGGGGAGAGGGAGAGCTCTACACTTGATTCGGGCAGTGAAGCCTTGTGTTGGGCTGTGTGGGCCCTCCAGGCAGGTGTTCTTATTTTTCAAGACCAGACATGGCTTCACTTGAAAAGTGCTCAGGCATCAGTTTTGTTTGGGGGAGGTGGTAGGGATTTGACAAGGAAACACTCAGATCCACTGCAGCCCTCCAGGAGCTCAACATCTGAGGAACACTTCGCTTTATGGGGGGGACTTTGCAGGTCCAGTGCTTGTTTCTTCTGGCCCTCTAGGGCATATATACACAATGAGTTTGGAAGGAAATGAATTCTGACAGGCAGCTCCCTTGAATTCTCCTTTGACCTCCCACCTCTTTGCCTTTCCAGTTCCCAGGATATTGGCAAACTCTGCGTTCCGTGAAAAGTCTTAGGTCTTCAGAATTAGCTAAACTTGGGTTAGAATCACAGTTTTGCTGACTTCTACCTGTGTGCTTTTGCACAAATTATTTTTAACTCCACTGAGCCTAAGTTTCCTCACCTGTTTAAAGATTGTAACATCTTCCTTTCCAGTGGTTTTTAGAGATTGGAGATAATGTGTGAAAAAATCATTAAGCACATAGTAGATTTTCAATAAGATGTAAGTAATCATGTGAGCCCGACAAAACGATCAGAGCTGGTCATCAAATGAATGGATATTTTTCTGAACATCTTTCATGTACAAGACCCACTAAAGCCATGCAGAGAGAGTTAAAAAAAAAAAAAGTATGAGAAAAAAGTCCCTATCTTCTAGGAGGTTTTAATCTGGTTGGGATGAAATACATACATGCTAAACAGTAATTAACAACACGGGACTACGAATGCTAAGTATCTGACAAACCATAGAAAGCATCACTGAAATGAAAGTTCACAAAATAGAGATGGATGATAATGCCTATAATGTAAGAAGAGTCTTTTGTTTTCCTAAACCATGCACCACAGCAGGAGAGGTCTTTCGAGGCTGGCTTAGCTATATGAAGTTTCTGGTGAATAAAAATTTTTTTCCAATTTTTTAATAATTGAGTAAAATTTCTAACTTTTATCTATTTATTACTTTTCAAGATTTTATTTTTTCAGAGCAGTTTTAAGTTCACATCAAAATTGAGAGGAAGGTACAGAGATCCCTCATATACACCCTGCCCTCACACGTACATAGCCTCCCCCATTACCAACCTCACTCACCGGAGTGGGACATTTGTTGTAACGGAAGAACTTACACTGACACATCATTATCACCCAAAGTCCATAGTTTACATTAGGGTTCACTCTTGGCATTATATATTCTGTGGGTTTGGATAAATATATGATGACATGTATCCACAATTATAGTATTGTACAAACTATTTTCACTGCCCTGAAAATCATCCGTGTTCCACCTATTCATCCCTCCCCACCACCATCCCTGGCACCACTGATCTTTTTACTGTCTCCATAGTTTTGCCTTTTCCAGAATGTCATATAGTTGGAATCATATAGTATGTATCTTTTCAGATTGGCTTCTTTCACTTAGTAATGTGAATTTAAGTTTCCTCCATGTCTTTACCTGGTTTGATAGATCATTTCTTTTTTAGCACCAAATAATATTCTGTTATTTGGATGTACCACAGTTTATTTATTCATTCACCTACTGAAGAGCATCCTGGTTGCTTCCAAGTTTTGGCAACTACGAATGAAACTGCTATGAACATCCACGTGCAGGTTTTTGTGTGAACGTAAGTTTTGAGCTCCTTTGGGTAAATACCAAGGAGCACAATTGCTGGACTGTATGGTAGGAGTACGTTTAGTTTTGTAAGAAACCTCAAACTCTCTTCCAAGGTGGCCATTCTATTTTGCATTCTCACCAGCAATGTATGAGAGTTCCTATTGTTCCACATCCTTGCCAGCATTTGGTGTTATCAGTGTTCCAGATTTTGGCCATTCTAATAGATGTACACGTCTATCATAGTGAGTGGTATCTTGCTATTGTTTTACTTTGCATTTCCCTGATGAAATATGATATGGAACATCTTTTCATGTGCTGATTTGTCATCTGCATATCTTCTTTGTTTAGGTGACTGTTAAAGTCTGTGGCCCATATTTTAATTGGGTTGTTGGTTTTCTTATTGTTGAGTTTTAAGAGTTCTTTGTATATTTTGGATAACAATCCTTTATCAGATGTGTCTTTTGCAAATATTTTCTCCCAGTCCATATCGTCTTCTAATTCTCTTGACATTGTCTTTTGCAGGGCAGAAGTTTTTAATTTTAATGAAGTGCAGCTTATCAATTATTTCTTTCATGGATGGTGTCTTTGGTGTTGCACCTAAAAAGTCATAACCATACTCAAAGTCATCTAGGTTTTCTCCTATGATTTTTCTAGGAGTTTTATAGCTTTGCATTTTACATATGGGTCTATAATTGATTTTTGAGTTAATTTTTGTGAAAGATGTAAGGTCTGTGTCTAGATTCATTTATTTGCATGTGGATATCTAGTTGTTCCAGAACTATTTGTTAAAGAGACTATCTTTGTTCCATTGTGTTGCCTTTGCTCCTTTGTCAAAGATCAGTTGACTATATTTATGTGGGCTATTTCTGAGCTCTCTATTCGGTTCCATGGATCTATTTGTCTTTTCTTTCATTGATACCACACTATCTTCATTACTGTAGCTTTATAGTAAGTCTTGAAGACACGTAGTGTCAGTCCTCTAAATTTATTGTCCTCCTTCAGTTTTGTGTAGGCTCGTCTGGGTCTTTTGCCTCTCCATATATACTTTAGAATAAATTTGTCAATATCTGCAAAATAACTTGTTGGGATTTTGATTGGGATTACATTAAATGTATAGACCAAGCTGGGAAGAACTGACATCTTGACAATATTGAGTTTTCCTATCCATGAACATGAAGGATCTCTCCATTTATTTAATTCTTCTTTGATTTCATTCATCAGAGTTTTGAAGTATTTTTCACATAGATCTTATATATTTTTTTTAGGTTTATACCTAAGTATTTCATTTTGGGGGTGTTAATGTAAATGGTATTGTGTTTTTTATTCCAAATTTTACTTTTTTATTGCTGGTACATAAATGATTGACTTTTGCATATTAATTTTGTATCCTGCAGGCTTGCTATGATTGTTTATTAGTTCCAAGAGGTTTTTGTTGATTCTTTTGGGTTTTATACATAGACAATCATGTTATCTGTGAATAAAGACAGTTTTGTGCCTTTCTTCCCAATCTGTATATCTTTTATTTCCATTTCTTGCCTTATTGCATTAGCAAGGACTTCCAGTACAATGTGGAAAAGAAGTGGTGACAGGGGACATCTTTGCCTTGTACCTGATCTTAGAAGAAAAGCTTCAAGTTTCTCGCCATTAAGTATGATGTTAGCTGTAGGTTTTTTGTAGATATTTTTTGTCAAGCTGAGGAAGTTACCCTCTATTCCTAGTTTATTGAGAGTTTTATCTTGAATGGATGTTGGATTTTGTCAGATGCTTTTTCTGCATCTATTGGCATGATCATTTGATTTTTCTTTTTTAGTCTCTTGATGTGACTGATTACATTAACTGATTTTTGAATTCTGAACCAGCCTTGCATAGCTGGGATAAATCCCACTTGGTCATGTGTATAATTCTTTTTATACATTGTTGAATTTAATTTGTTAATATTTTTTGAGTATTTTTGCATCTATGTTCATGAGAGACAATTTGGTCTCTAGTTTTCTTTTCTTGTAATATCTCTGTCTGGTTTTGGTATTAGGGTAATGCTGACCTCAAAGAATGAGTTAGGGAGTATTCCCTCTGCTTCTATCCTCTGAAAGAGATTGTAGAGAATTGGTAAAATTTCTCCCTTAAATGTTTGGTAAAATTCACCAGTGAACCCATCTGGGCCTGGTGCTTTCTGTTTTGGAAGGTTATTAATTATTGATTTAATTTCTTAAATAGATATTGTCTATTTCTCCTTGTATGGGTTTTGGCAGATTGTAGCTTTCAAGGAATTGGTCCATTTCATCTAGATTATCAAATTTGTGGACATATAGTTGTTTATCATATTCCCTTATTATCCTTTTATTGTCCATGAGATCTATAGTGATGATCCCTCTTTCATTTCTGATATTAGTAGTTCGTATCCTCTGTCCTTTATTAATTATCCTGATTAGAGGTTTATTGATTTCATTGATCTTTTCAAAGAACCAGCTTTTAGTTTCATTGATTTTCTCTATTGATTTCCTATTTTCAATATTATTGATTTCTGCTCTAATTATTATTATTTCTTCTCTTCTGCATACTTTGTGTTTAATCTCTTATTTTTCTAGTTTCCTAAGGTGGAAACTTAAGTTATTGATTTTAGATCTTTCTTCTTTTCTAATATATGCATTCAATGCTATAAATTTCCCTCTAAGTACTGCTTTTGCTGCATCCCACCAATTTTTATAAGTGGTGTTTTCATTTTCATTTAGCTCAAAATATTTTTAATTTCTCTTGAGATTTCTTCTTTGACTCGCGTTATTTAGAAGTGTGTCCATATATTTTGGTACTTTCTAGTTATCTTTCTGCTATTGATTTCTAGTTTAATTTCTAGCATTGTAATCTGAGACCAGATATTTTTTTTATTTCTATTATTTTAAATTTGTTAAGATATGTGTTATGGCCCAGAATGTGGTCTGTCTTGGTGAAGGATCATTATGAACTTGAGAAAAATGTGTATTCTATGTTGTTGGATGAAGTAGTCTGTAGATGTCAATTATATCCAGTTGATTGATGATGTTGTTGAGTTCATCTATGTCCTTACAGGCTTTCTGCCTGCTTGATCTGACCATTTCTGATAGAGGGATGTTGTAGTGGATTCATCCACTATGATAGCAGATTCATCTATTTCTCCTTTCAGCTCTCTCAGTGTTTACCTCACATAGTTTGATGCTCTATTGTTAGGCACATACACATGAATGATTGTTACGTCTTCTTGGAGAATTGATTGTTATATAACTCCCTTCTTTATTCCTGATAACTTTGCTTGCTCTGAAGTCTACTATGTCTGAAATTAATAAAGCTACTCTTGCTTTCTTCTGATTAGTGTTAGCATGGTATATTTTTCTCCATCCATTTACTTTTCATCTGTATGTGTCTTTATATTTAAAGTGGGTTTCTTACAGACAACATGTAGTTGGGTTGTGTTTTTTGATCTACTCTGACAATCTGTCTTTTAATTGGTGCATTTAGACCATGATATTCAACATGATTATTGATATAGTTGGGTTAATGTCTATCATATTTGTTACTATTTTCTATTTGTTGCCTTTATTCTTTGTTCCTATTTTTGTCTTCCATTCTTTTTATGCCTGTTATGGTTTTAATTGGCCACTTTATATTATTCCATTTTCTCCCCTTTCTTAGCACATCAGTTATATGTCTTTTTTTTACTTTATTTAGTGGTTGCCCTAGAGTTTGTGTGAAATAATAAAAAAATATATATATAGGTCCCTACCCCTGGTCCCCAACAGAGAGCTCCTAAAACCCTTGTAAAGAAGGGTACCAGGAGAATATTTGTTCTAACATTTAGTCTTTGACCCTGGTTCCTGACACAGAGCTCCTAAGACCTTCATAATTTCCTGAGTGATAGGAGCATCTGACACCAAGGTTCTAAACTCCTTGGAATTATCTAGGGGATATGAATGTATTTTATTCTAATGAGGTGACTCTTGGTGAGCTCCTGGATGGCAACTGATCACTAGAAAGACCAAGCCATGATTAGAAGATCAGAACTTTTAGCCCACCCTACATCCTCCAGGAAAGGAGGGGCTGGAGATTGAGTTAATGATAGATCATGCCTATGTGATGAAGGCTCCATAAAAATCCCAAAAGTACAGGGTTCTGGAAGCTTTCAGATTGGTGACACAACTATGTGCTGGGAGGGTGCCACACTCTAACTCCACAGGGACAGCAGCTCCTACACTCAAGACCCTTCCAGGCCTCAACCCATGTATCTCTTTATCTGGCTGTTCATCTGCATCTTTTATCATATCCTTTATTATACAACAAACTGGTAAATATAAACAAGTGTTCCCCTGAGTTCTATGAGCTGTTCTAGTAAATGACTGAATCCAAGGAGGAGGTTGTGGGAACCTTCAATTTGTAGCCAAGTCAGACAGAAGTTGTGGGTAACCTGGGGACCTCCTACTTGTGATGGGCATCTAAAGTGATGGGCAGCCTTATGGGACTGAGCCCTTAACCTGTGGGGTTTGCACTAACTCCAGTTAGTGTCAGAATTGAATTGTAGGACAGCCAGCTGGAGTCAGAGAATTGCTTGGTGTGTGGAAAAGCCACAGAATCTGGTGTCAGAGTACTGTGTGGTAATAATGTAAATGTAAAGGAGAAACACACAAGTGTTTTTTGAAACAATTTGCAATATACATTTATAACTAATACAAGTCCACATTCAAATAACACTATACCACTTCATGGGTAAGTGTGAGTACTTTATAATAATGAAATAATCCTATTTCTTCCCTCCCATCCCTTGTATCATTGCTGTCTCTCATTTCACTTATATATAAGCATATATATATTATTATATATGATTATTATTATATTACTATTATTTTGAATGAACTGTTATATGATAGATCAATTAAGAATAAGAAAAATAAAAGTTTTTATTTTACATTGACTTTTTCCTTATGATAGATCAATTAAAAATAAGAAAAATAAAAGTTTTTATTTTACATTGACTTTTTCCTTCTTTGATACTCTTCCTTTCTTTATGTAGATCTGATTTCCTGACCTATGTTATTTTCCTTCTCTCTAAAGAACTTCTTTTAATGTTTCTTGCAAGGCAGGGCTACTGGCAATAGATTCCCTCAATTTTTGTTTGTCTGAGAAAGTCTATTTATTTTTCACTTTTGAAAGATAATTTCACAGGGTACAGATTTCTAGGTTGTAAATTTTCTCTCAACACTTTAAATATTTCACTCCACTCTCTTCTTGCTTGCATGGTTTCTATGGAGAAGTCAGATCTAATTCTTGTCTTTGTTGCTCTATAGGTACGGTGTTATTTCCTCTGGCCTTTTTCAAGATTTTTTCTTTATCTTTGATTTTCTGTAATTTTAAAATGATATGCCTAGGTGTAGGGCTTTTTTTTGCATCTATTCGTCTTGGTGATCTCTGAGCTTGCTGGATCTGTGGTTTGATGTCTGACATTACTTTGGGGAAATTCTCAATCGTATTGTTTCAATATTTCTTCTGTTTCTTTCTCTCTTTCTTCTCCTCTGGTATTACACCTTTCATAGTTGTCCCATAGTCCTTGGATATTCTGTTTTGTTTTTTTCAGTCTTTGTTCTCTTTGTTTTTTAGATTTTTGAGGATTCTATGGAGATATCCTCAAGCACAGAGATTCTTTCCTCAGCTGTGTCCAGTCTACTAATAAGCCCATCAAAGGTATTTTTCATTTCTATTACAATGTTTTTTATCTCTAGCATTTTTTTTTTTGGTTCTTTCTTAGGATTTCCATCTCTCTACTTACATTGCCCATCTTTTCTTGCATACTACCTACTTTAACCTTTAGAGTCCTTAGCATTTTAAGCATAGTTGTTTTAAATTCCCAGTCTGATAATTCCAACATCCCTGCCATGTCTAGTTCTGATGCTTGCTCTGTCTCTTCAATTGTATTTTTTGCCTTTTGGTATGCTTTGTGATTTTTTTCTTGATAGCCTGACATGGTGTACCAGGTAAAAGAAAGGGCTGTAGATAGATCTTTAGTAATGTGGTGGTGAGGTGTGGGGGGAGGAGAAGTGTTCTATAGTCCTATGATTAGGTCTCGGTTGGTTAGTGAGCCTGTGCCTCTGGACTGTGAACTTCACAAGAGTTTTACATTTTTTTCCTCCCCCTTTGTGTGGGAGAGGATGGCTAGAGTGCACGGAGTTAGCTATTTTCCTTCTCCCACATGGAAGGCTAACACTGACTAGAGTTGGGTATTTCCTTTACCCATGTCAGTTAGGCTCTGATAATACCCCAGCAGGGTAGGCTCTGGCTAGTTTCTCCTGAGAGCAGGCCTTGTTAAGAAGGGCAGAGCACTCTGGTGTATTTCAAAATGATTCATTTTCCCCTCGCCTGCTGAAAGCATGAGGGGATTTTTCTCTGATATTTACTGTGGGAACCTGGTCCAACTCCTGGAGGTAAATCTCACAAAATTGTGGGGCCCCCCTTTGACTGGGGCCCCTGGAGGTTTTAGCTCTTGGCATAGTCTGCCCTGAACCTCCCGCAATTTATCCATTACAGTTCAGGTTTCCCTACCCCAGCCCTGGTTCCTGCAGCAGTTTCTGAGTCTCTGCTCAGGTAAGTTGTTATTCTCTGCATTTGCCTATCTGTCTCTCCCATCTTGAGGGCAGCAATTTGCCCCGTTTCCTCACCTCTTTTATGGATCCAAGAAGAATTGTTGATTTTTCAGTCTGTTCAGATTTCTACTTGTTAGGACAGAGTGAGGACTTCCAAGCTCCTTACATGCAGAACCCTCAATTTATTTGTTTCTGTTGAACTCCATCACTTCCCTAATTGCATTTGTTTGCTTGTTTTCATATTGTTATTACAAGAAATGTCAAACATACAGAAAAGTTGAAAAACTAGTATAATGAACCTCATGAACATGTTATGAACTCATGGACAAATCCAAGATATTTTGTTCATAAATATTTCAGTATGTATCTCCAAAAGACAAAGACTCCAAAATATAACCTCATTATCACCATACCTAAAAAATAACAGTAATTTCATAAAAATCACTAACTATGCAGCCATTGTATCAATATCCTGATTGTTTCATACTTTTGTTTAACATTTTGTTTGTTCAAATCAGTGTCCAAATAAGGTCCATAAATTGCAACTGATTGATATTAATATAAAGTCTCTTTTAATCTATAGATTTCTAAGGATAACTTAAATGATTTTTTAAAGTGTAACAATCCTTAATGTTGTAGGTAACTTTGTTAGTTTTAGGACCATAAAAAGGTACAATTGGATTTGTTCAAAAATTGTTTGGCAAATATAGTTATATCAGATAATATTAATAACTTTAATTTTTAAATGATTTATGTAATAAATAGAGCAAAACAAGCCACTGACCTCTAAGGCAGATGTCATCTCTCATTTTCACCAGATTGTGAGAAGCTGGGAAAACTTTAGAAGTAAAGAAACCATCAGCATTAAAGCAAAGAAAAAGGAGTTTTGTTTTCTGAACATAATTCCTTTTATCGTACCAAATGCATGTCAAGCACCCATTTCAGAAAATAGAGAGAGAAAAAAACCTACACATTTCTTTATATTCAACTTGTGTCACATGAAAGTTTGCCTAATTTGTCCCACTTTCTGAGCTATCACAATACACAACATATGAGAGGTATCAGTTAGAAATGTATTTACCCACAAGTAACAGAAAACCCAACCAAGAGAAGCTTAAAAACATAGGGATTTGTCTTCCTTATGTTACAAGGACTCTAGGGTTCTTCAGTCCAAGATTGGAATAGCTGTTCTATGGTGTGATCCTGGACCTACACTTTTTCTAACTTTCTGCTCTGCCATCTTTTGTGTGTGGCTTTAGTATTCATGGTCACAAAATGGCTGCTGCACTACCAAGCATAGCATCCACATTCTAGGCATGAAGAAGAGTGAAGGGCAAAGGGTAGAGGAGGAACAAAAGATGTTCCTCCCTGCAATGCAATTCTGATACTAACTACCTGGAGTTAGGTCTGATTTCACAGATTAAGGGCATCATCCTTCATAAGACTACCCTCACTTCAGACATCAGCCACAAGCTTGCAGGTTCCTAGGCCACCCACACTTCTGACCAACTGGAAACAAATTCAGGGGCTCCCACTATCCTCTCAGGTTCAACAATTTGCTAGAATTACTCATAAAACTCAGGAAAGCACTATAACTTATCATTACAGTTTTATTATAGCAAAAGGATACAAATCAGAACCAGTCAAAAGAAGAGACCCATAGGGCAAGGTCTGGGAGGATCGCAAATGCAAGGCCTCTGTGTCCTCAGGATGCATCACCCTCCTGGCACTTCACTGTGTATCACCAACCAGGGAACCTCACTCAAACTTTGGGTAGCCAGAGTTTTTATTGGAGTTTCATTAAATAGGCACCATTGATTGAATCATTGCCACATGGCTAAACTCAATCTCCAACTCCTGTCCTCTTCCTGGAGGTCAGGCTGATGTCTTGCAGCTCAAAGCCCCAACACTCCAATCACAAGGTTGGTCTTTCTAGCATGGCCAGGTCCCATCCTGAAACTACTTAGGGGCCCAGCAAGAGTCCCCTCACTAGCATGAACTCAAGTGGGGTTCAAAGGGTCTACCATGAATAACAAAGACACTCTGATCACTCAGGAAATTCAGCTCCCACCCTTCTTTGGCTGGAACTGTGTCACGTGGCCACTGACGGCTGTAAGGGAGGTTGGAAGATTGAGTTTTAGGTTTTACAGCCTCTAAGGCAGAAACAGACAAAGAGAACATGGTTGGAGATGGCACTGAGTCAGCCCACAATGTCTGCCATATCTTCAACTGTTTGGACATTTGAAAACTGAAATTTTGTTCAGATTAAAACAAACTCCCTTTCCTTTTACATGGAAATTTATTTCCTAAATTGTTATTTTTATAACCATAAGACTGTTTTCTCTCACTTGTTGCAGAAATCTCAACAGTCTCCAAAACCATGAATCTCAGGGGAGCAGCTAAGCCGTGTGATCCATTTTGGTTGAATTAAGACAAGATTAATTTCTTAGGTTTGCGTAGCCTTTTATAATTTACAAACCACAAAGTGTCCCATGTGAAGACATGCAGCACAGGGCACATGCCAGGTGGATCTAACCGTGTGAGATTAACCAAACCTTCCTGAGATTAATAACACCTTCTGGAGTCAGTGTGAGGATAAATAATAGAGCATAGTTGGAACACCTGAGTCGATGCCTGACACCCAAAATGATTTATCATGAATCCCATAGTGACCCTTATCAAGTTCACTCAGATTTCCAAGGCACAGTTTAAACCAAGTGGTCCAATTCTAAATCCAAAGCTGTATTCTCTACACCACTCTGGTTCTCCATATTTACCCTTAGTGAACCAAGAATCCATCCCTCCACATAAAAGGCATCTAAGTAAAGAGATAATCCCCCAAATTGCTCCTATGTTCAGTCCCTGAAATTCCCAGAGATAATAAATATCCCTAACATTGATGAGGCTGTCAACATTTTAGTAGGTACTTTCGCCAATTTAATGTCAAACCTATTAAGAAGACCAAAAGTATTCTATCCAAGCCTCAGAAGACTTCTGTAATTAATATCCTCGCATGTGAACTACTGAGAAAAGTCAAGATAAAGTAGCCTGTATGCAATAATCAACCATTGTTACAGCTCAACTTTGAGGAAGGAAGAGAAGTTGTATTTAACGATGTGAAAAGTACTTTTTAGTGCCTTAGCTTAAAGGCTCAGGCTGTCAAAACAACCATTAATTTCCCCACCACTTCCCATCGCTGCTTGAAGTGGACGCTGTACAGATGTTTTACAGAAACACTTCCCCTTCTGCTCTTTGTTGTCAGCAGTTTACACGATTCAGGCTGTAGTTTCCAAAGGAACATCTGAGATGGGAATTGCCCAGAACTGGAGAGGATGTTCCTGGGCCTTCTGTGGGTCTGCCTCTGAAACAGTGTGCCCTTTTTATAAATCAGGGGCACAGGAAGCCCAAACCACTCCTTGAACCTATTCCTCTTGTCTCCATAGCTGAAAGCCTGCTACATTTTCTTTTTTAAAAAACAGCCCCTTAGGTCCAGAGCTAGAAATGAGGGTGTGTTTATTCTAAGCTGTTATGAACCTCCACCCTCACATAAGAACTGCCCTACTTAAAACTTGAGACCTGAGCAACCTCAACCAGAGAGGTACAAAAGTCAGCAAATGGTCCCCTGGCCATACCTAAGCATCCTTTTAAATTTAGCCAGGCACAGTTGGCTTTAAAAAGTAATGGTAAAGTTAGATGTTAGCTCAGAGCTGGTGTTCCTCAGCAAAAGAGGAGGATTAGCATGGATGTTAGCTCAGGGCTGATCTGCCTCACACACAAAAAAAAAAGTAATTGTAAAGTAGCACTTCTCAACTAGGTCTCTCCACAGCACATAGAATCTTGATGGAAGGAAGAGGGGAAGAAGAGAAGAAAGAAAGAGAGGAAGGCAGGCGAGTGTTTACTGACCAATTGTTGACTATTTATTGACTCTTTTGCACATACCATTTCATCCTCACAGCAAGTATGTGGCAGACCCAGGTCTCCCTGACTCAAGCTCGTGCTTTTTCAACCACACTTAAGTAAACTATTATGATTTTAATTAAATGATTTATAATTTTCATTCTAAATAGATTAATAAATATTTACTCCCCATAGACCTAATATTGTTCAATAAAATAGGAAATGTAAGCCCCTACAATAAATATTATTGCATCTTACCTAAGGACACAGCATTAACCTAGGCCAATATGGGTCCTATGGGGTACTAATTTATAATCTGTCTTTAAACTAAACTGAAGACTTATGGCCCCTCCTGATTAGGGGGATATAGCAGAGACTATTGGTTGTCACCCAATATCCTGTCCTTTTTAGTAACAGAACCCTAATTTTCTGCTAGGCATATTACCACCTAACTAAGATTACATTTTTTTAGTGTCCTTTGTGGATAGCTGTGGTCATGTGACTAGTATTTGGTAAATGAGATGTAAGAAGCATTACGTGCTATTTTCAGGGAGTCTCCTTTTTAAGAAGAGGACCAAACCTTCTCTCCTCTTTCTCATTCCTGCTGCCTGGAACACAGATGAGATGGCTGAAGCTCTGGCAGCTGTTTTCAACCATAAGAACCAGTGCCAAATCCTAGGGATGATGGAGGGGAGGGCTGGTAGGAAACTTGCTATTTTAAACTCTTAGTACACAAGATGATTTTATTTTCTTGTGTACAAGCAGTCTAAAAATAGTGGTTAAGCCACTATTATTTTGGGTGGGTGATATTATTCATCTTAGGGATGTCAGCTTCTTAAATAACGATTTCATAAAAATCTCTAAGATATTAAAAGCACAGAAAGGCCTAGTTGAAATTTATGTATCAGCAGGCAGCACCAGCTGGGGAGAGGGACCTGGTGAAGTATACTGGATCATAAAACAGTGCCCTGAGTAGTCAGCCGGCCCAGCCCAATGGGGAGGAGCTGACACTCCCTGCTCTGTGGCTCACGTAGCAGGGCATCCATCATCAAATGCAATGCAAGATCCCTGGTAGAATCTTTTTTTTCTTTTTGAGGTAACACTGGTTTATAAATTTCAAATGTACATCATTATATTTCAATTTATGTGTAGACTACATCGTGTTCACCACCCAAAGACTAATTACCACCCATCACCATATGTATGTGCCCAGTCACCCTTTTCGCCCTCCTCCCTCCCCCTTCCCCTCTGGTAACCACCAATCTAGTATCTCTATCTATGTGTTTGTTTGTTGTTGTTGTTGTTGTTTTTATCTTCTATTTGTGAGTGAGATCATATGGTATCTGACTTGTTTCACTTAGCATAATACCCTCAATGTCCATCTATGTTGTCACAAATGGTAAGATTACATCTTTTCATATAGCTAAGTAGTAGTCCATTGTGTATATGTACCACATCTTCTTTCCTGATAGAATCTGGAGAGAGAAAAAAAAATAATTATAAAGGGTCCAGAAGGGAAGCAATTGGGGAAATTAGAATATGGGCTATGTCTCAAGTAATATTATGTATCAATGTTAATTTTCTTGCATGTAATAATGATAAATTATTGGGGAATCTATGTAAAGATATTACAGGTGTTCACTACATTATTCTTTCAACATTTCTGAAATTCACAATTTTTTCAAAATAAAAATCTAGGGGGTTGGAGGAGGGAAGAGAAGGGACTGAAGAGAAATAGACCCAAGTTAAGAATCTCTCCCTGTCATCTTATTGTTTGGGGAGAAATTACTATTTCAAATATTTGGTAACAATCACTGTGTCTGGTTCATTTATTTTTTAAAAATCTTGAGATTATTCAAAAACTATTTTAATCCCTATAGAAAGCTTTCATTCATACTGCACTCATTTATTGAGCAGCTACTATGGATTACCATCTATGCCTGTTGTGGAGGGTAAAAAGTGAAAATGAGGCGCAACTTCTACCCTTCTGAACACTGCATCCAGCAGAGGAAACACACATTTAAATAGAAAGCAATTTCTGACAGAATGGTGAGCTGAGGTAAGTTATTCTTATTTTAGCTCCCAAAATATTCTTAAAGATCCTTCAGTTTAGGAATGGAAACTAGGGAAGGGGCAGGCCAGCAGCAGAGAACTAGAAAGTGAACCCCACACTCCCATGGTACACTGGATATCGCTGAGTCTGGAGTTAGCAAACAACATATGTGCGTTTCAGGAAATGGAGGGTGTTGAACAGCCGAAGAGTTCACTTTCCCCTGGAATCCGTCGGGGAGCTGAAAGAGAAATTCCCGTTTCCCTCACAGCTGTTCATCGTGAAAAGCAGGCACCAAGAGAGACACGTGGAGCAGGTCAGCTGCCTGAAAAGTGAGGGCACACAGCAGTGAAGCAGAACAGAGTTGCCATGCAAAGATGCCCCAGGAGGTCTCTGATGGGAGAAAGAGAAGTTCCATAATAAACCATGTCCTAATTCTGAGAGACTGTAAGAGGATTTATTCAGAGTGAATAGAGTCATAAGACTTTAAATGGGCCTAGAGTCTTTTGAGTCTTTAAACTTCATACTAATTCATACAGTGTCTACTTCTTCCCAAGTCTTCTAGAAATGAATGATGTGGCAATGTGATTACACGTTGATAAGGAGGTTTTTCTGGGCCAGTGTTTGCTAAACTGTTCATGAGTTGTTGATGGGTTTTATGGAGAAAATTGTAACATGGTCAAGAAAATTTGGAAAATACCAGATTAAATAAAGACAAAGAAGTTTATTTACTACAGGACTTTCAGAGCCTCTAATATGCTAATATTCACTTTGAATCTCTGTGAATAGAATATACTATGCAGCATTTCCCACATATATTCAACCCTGGAATTCTTTTATCAGGGCAGGGAGCACTAATAAAATTAATGCTCTGTCGTTTAGATCATTGATTATGTTGTAACATATCTTGGTAACTTATCTAGATATCCAGCCTGTTGCAGATCACTGGTCTTCATACCCAGTGCATCAAATACTGACTGGGATATATAGTCAAAGGGCATCGTGAGTTCATGCTTTGAAGTTTTCCTTGCCTCTATCCACTTTCTGTTCAAACAGTTAGAAGCAACATGAAAACATAAAAAGAAAATTAAAAGGACATTGTCATATTCAAACACAGGATAAACATCTTTGTGAGCACAAATGCGGCAGAGAGACGAAGTTATATGCAGGAATCAAATCACAGGCTTGATGGGATCTGTTTCCAGAGCAAGGCAAACAGCCAGAAATTTTAGGCTCCACGGGGTCAGAGAGACTGACAGTGCCCCATGCAAAATAAGCAAGGGGAGCCAGACTTGCTTCTTAAAACTCAGGGGCTTGGGTAGGGCTGTCCCAACGGTAAAAGAAGGCTGAAAATAAAAGCTGCCACCAGCAGTTACCTGGGGACTGGATGTTACATAAGGCTGCATACCTAGGCAAGCAGTGAAAGCAGCCAGGATCTGGCTCAAGCGTCACTCTGCTCTGTGGCTGGGTTTGCAGTTCCCCCAAGAGCTGCATGGATCTACGATGCTGTCAGTGACACCACAGGAAAAGAGCCTTGAGTTGACAGAATAAACCACTAAATGTGGGGAGTGGAGCAGGATGGCGAGCACAGAGAGACAGGAAAAATCACTCCTACACAAGAAGAAGCAGCAAATCAAATGAAGAAGCAAATAAGGATAATGAATGTTAAGAAAGACAGCCACTAAATTAACCTGCAGATAAATTCACTCTGATGAAATTAAAACAATATAAAAATAAGACTATTGAGAATAGTCAAATCAAGAAAGAACATTTATTTATTTTATTTATTTTTATTTTTATTTTTTTGTGAGGAGATCAGCCCTGAGCTAACATCCGCCAATCCTCCTCTTTTTTTTTTTTTTGCTGAGGAAGACGGCCCTGGGCTAACATCGGTGCCCATCTTCCTCCACTTTATATGGGACGCCGCCACAGCATGGCTTACCAAGCAGTGCGTCGGTGCGCGCCCGGGATCCGAACCAGCGAACCCCAGGCCACCGCAGCGGAGCGCACGCACTTAACCGCTTGTGCCACCGGGCCGGCCCCAAGAACATTTATTTTTTAAAAGAACAATATGTCATGAAGAGAAAAGGGCAAAATGAAACAAGAATTGATGGGCATGTAAAAAAAGAAAGACCCATTAAAAATTTTGAAAATTTTCCCAGAACGTGGCATTGACTGATACAGAAAAAAGGAAGAATGAGCATTTAAAAGATGGGATGCCAGTATTTAAGTCTAACAGGAGTTCCAGAGGAACAGAAAACTGAAAAGGAGAGAATCAATATTCAAGGAGACAGTGGCTAAGAATTCTCCACAATGAAGGAAAAACGTGAATCTTCCAATTGAATGTTCACATTGATACTGAGCAGCATAAATAAAAATAAACTGATACCTAGGTACATCATAGTAAAACTATAGAACATCAAGAATAAAAAGAAAACCTTAAAAGTTGCTGGAGGGAAAAAACAAATTAACCACACACACACACACACACACACACACACACACACACAACCAATTAGACTAACAGCAGATTTCTCATTAGTAACAATAAATGTCAGAAGACTAGAGAGTAAGGTTTTCATTTAGTGTTGAGAGAAAATAACTGTCAACCTGGATTCTATACCCAGACAAACTAGCTATTCAAGATTGAGGGCTAAGACATTTTAAGACATAAAAAGAAGAAAAATGTTTCTACATTCCGATGCTTGCTGAAACAACTACTGAAGGGTATAGCTCAGCAAAAAGAAAGCTAAATCCAGAAGAAAGGAGTGGGATTGAAGAAATAGCTATGATGAGAGAAATTGATCAAATAAGTTACTATTGTAGCTATTTTTTTAAAAAACATTTTGCTTAAAAAATGTAGAACTAGGGCCGGCCCTGTGGCTTAGTGGTTAAGTGCGCGCGCTCAGCTGCTGGCAGCCGGGGTTCGGATCCCGGCGCGCACTGACACACCGCTTCTCCGGCCATGCTGAGGTCGCATCCCACATACAGCAACTAGAAGGATGTGCATCTATGACATACAACTATCTACTGGGGCTTTGGGGGAAAAAATAAATAAATTAAAAAAAAAAATCTGTCTTAGAGAAAACTTTAAAAAAAAAAATGTAGAACTAAAATTCAGCAATAGCAAGAAAGGTAGGGAGAAAGGTGTGTAATGAATATGTAAAATATGCTGTGGTTCTAGGTTTATTTAGGAGGAAGACTAAAGTTGCCAGTTTATTTTATCTAGCAAATGAAAACACAGGATGCCCAGTCAAATCTGAATTTCAGATAAACAACAAACAATTTTAGTATGTCTCATGCAACATTTGGGACATATATACACTAAAAAAGTATTTGTTGTTTATCTGAAACTCAAATTTAACTGAGTGCCCTGTATTTTATCTAGTAATCCTAAAAGAAGAGAGATGGTGTTACACTTTGTTGGAAGTATGTCTATTAAATTTTTCAGAAATAAAGGGCAAGGAAGAAGTAGTGTAAGCCAAATTAAGATGGAAAATATATGATTACTAATATATTAGTAATCACATCAGATTTCTTTAGTAGTTTCATTCATTCCTAGAGGAAGAAAAATACTGGATCCAATACAGGGTCCAATAGTTCGTTTAATAAATATTTATTGAGCACCTGTTGTTTAACCAGACCCAGGTTCAAATCCTGGCTTGTTTTAAACTTTATATCAATGGCAAGTAAACCTATACAAGAAGTCTCCTTACAAAGAATTATTTTCCTGGGGCCAGCCCAGTGGCACAAGCAGTTAAGTGCATGCACTCTGCTGTGGCGGCCCGGGGTTCGCCGGTTCGGATCCTGGGCATGCACCGATGCACCGCTTGACAAGCCATGCTGTGGCAGCATCCCATATAAAGTGGAGGAAAATGGGCACGGATGTTAGCCCAGGGCCAGTCTTCCTCAGCAAAAAATGAGGAGGATTGGCGGATGTTAGCACAGGGCTGATCTTCCTCACAAAAAAAAAAAAAAAAGAATTATTTTCCAAAATCTATTCATCATTCATTAGTGGACAGTAATTTCTGCCCCATCTGTTGGTGTTGGACAGAAGTGATGTACTTTTTTTGTTTTGTTTTGTTTTGTTTTTTCTTCTTCTTCTTTTTTTTTAATAAATTTTTTGTTTATTGCAGTAACATTGGTTTATAACATTGTAAAAATTTCAGGTGTACATCATTGTACTTCAATTTCTGCATGGACTACATCATGTTCACCACCAAAATACTAATTACAACCCATCACCACACATGTACCGAATTATCCCTTTCACCCTCCTCCCTCCCCCCTTCCCCTCTGGTAACCACCAATCCAATCTCTGTCCCTATGTGTTTGTTTATTGTTGTTATTATCTACTACTTAATGAAGGAAATCATACGGTATTTGACCTTCTCCCTCTGACTTATTTCACTTTGCATTATACCCTCAATGTCCATCCATGTTGTCACAAATGCCTGGATTTCATCGTTTCATATGGCTGAGTAGTATTCCATTGTGTATATATACCACATCTTCTTTATCCATTCGTCCCTTGATGGGCACTTAGGTTGCTTCCAAGTCTTGGCTATTGTGAATAACGCTGCAATGAACACAGGGGTGCATGTACCTTTGCAAATTGGTGTTTTCAAGTTCTTTGGATAAATACCCAACATCTGTTGGTGTTGGACAGAAGTGATGTACTTTTGTTCTGACATTGCATTGCAGAGTAGTCTATTTTTTTAAATCTTGGTTTTCCAGTCTGAAAACTAGGGTTTTAGATAACCCAGAAAAATAACTAATTAATAACTAATTTACTAATATAAATGTATATAAAATAACTAAGACTGGGTAGCAATTTGGAGTTTATAGAGTGCTTCTAACTTGCATGATTTCAGTAAATCTCCCCAATAGTCCTGGCAAGGCAGGCACTATTTGTGTCCCCAATTCCCAGATAAGATGGGCTCGGGATGGGTAAGAATTCTCCATGTCCACATACTTTTCAAGCAACAGGACCAGCTCTGGAACCCAGATCCCCTGCCTCCCACACTGTGTACCCAAAGCAGGGGCAGGGACCAGGGGAGCGGGAAGCAAAAATCTTAACATCCAAGGATGGGGCTTCCTATAGTTTCTCTGCCATATTCTCTGTAGGGAAATGGTATCGTCTGTTAAAAAGATGACTACGTTTATATATGTAGGGTATCTGTATGTTAACTATTCCATCATGACAAGTCACCCCAAAATGTAGTGACTCAAAATGGCAACATATATTATCCCACAGCTTCTGTTGGTCAGGAATCTAGGCCCAGGTTAGCTGGGTCTTGGGTTCCACATCTCTCGTGAGCCTGCAATCAAGATGTGGGTCTGGGCTACAGTCATCTTAAGGTTTGCCTGAGGAAGGATGTCTTCCCAGCTCACTCACTTGGCTGTTGGCAGGATTTAGTCCTTCACGGGTTGTTGGACTGAAGACTTCCCTTCCTTGCTGCTGGCTGCCGGCTGGAGGCTGCCCCTGATTCTTCACCACTTGGGTCTCACCCTAGGGCCACTCGAACCATGGCCACTGACTTTGCTAACATGAGCCAGGGAGATAGTGCCAGCAAAACAGAAGTCACAGTCTTTGGTAACTTAATCTCAGAAGTGACATCCATCCCTTTTGCCGTATGCATTAGAAATGAGTTCCCAGGTCCAGCCCACCTTCAAGAGAAGGGCATTACACAAGGGCCTAAACACTGGGAGACAGAGATCTTCAGGGCCATCTTAGAGGGCTGCCTGCCATGGTATCTGAACCTTACTCTGCCAACTCAGGAGTCCAATAAATACAACCTTCCTTATTTTCCTGTAACAATGTCTATTTTGAGCCTATTCTCAAATGATGAGAGTTTGATCTTTGTTAAGTTGGGGTTCTCTGACCCATTCCCCAAGGGTGAATTTTGAGGGGGATGAGAAAGGGGAATTAGAGGCATGCCATGGGGAGGGATGAGTCCTCAATATCATCTGTCCTCAGGGGTCACTGCTGCCATTCCTGCCTTCACAGTCCCTCCAGGCCCAGCTGACCTCCTGGAACTTCTGTGCCCGCTTTAGGGCATCCTTCTGTTTCTTCTTGGCCAGTGGTGGACAAGGGGGTTTCTATAGGCCTTAGTGACACTATCTGCCTAACCATTCACTGAGACAGCCCCTCTCAGAGTCCTGGAACCTCCTAACAATGACTCTATGGGGAGAAGCCAGCCTCAGAAACTCAGCCCTCTGTATTTCCAGATTCTTCTTGGTTCTGCCTCCCTTGATGGAGGCTGCCTGGAAGCAGTGGCCCAGACTCTTCTCTGAAACCCACTCAATGTCTCTTCTCTCTCTCCTCAGCCTGGGGTCTTTCTCTAGGCTTAAGCAGGAGGGGAAGCCCTCCCACTTCTTTAATATTTCTTCAAATGTTGGCTTTATGTCCAGGGTCCTCTCAGTACCACTCAGAGCTCAGACTTTTGGAAACCAAAGTCAAACAGAATTTGTTCCTAGCTCTTCACTCTGACATATATCCGGAAGCAAGGAGCTCTGGCACTCCTGAAAGGGGGGTACAGTGGGCAATACCAAAAAACATTTGTTTATAATTCCTCTAAAAGGTTATCCTACCCACTACATTTGGTCATGAGAAGCTGCTGGAAAAACCAACGTCAGTAAGTCAGTTGGTTTGTAAATGATAATAACTGCAGACATCTTTACATGTAGTAACTCATTTAATCCTCATAATATCCTTGAGATGTGAAAAATATCCATTTATGGATGGGGAAACTCAGGAGCAGAAAGGTTGAGTGACTTGCCCAATGCCACATAGCGATGAGTGGTGAAGTAGGGTTGGGGCCCCAAGAAGTCTGGCTCCAGAGTCTGGACTCTTAACTACAAAAACGAACTACTTCTCTTAGAAGCACCACCCTAGAGTGGAGATCAATGATTACAGATTCCATTGTATATTTTAATTTTTTATTCTGAACTATTTCAGATAGAAAAAGTTATAAAGAATAATATCAAAAAGCCATGCACCCACCACCCAGTTTAAGAAATAAGACGTATACAAATAGTGCCCAATTGAAACCCCTGTTTCCTCTTCCCAATCCTATTCCTCACTTTCTGCCAGAGGTAGTCACTCTCTGTCTGGTGTTTTCATTCTCGTGTATATCTTTATTTTTCATTAGATTTGTATGAATCCCTACACAATTTATACTAACATGTTGCATGTTTTTAAGCTTTCAGTTTGTCAATACACATCTTTCTGCAACTTGCTACTTTCGACATGATAAATCTCAAAAACCTCATTGTATTTTAAATCAAACATTTGTATCCCACAAAGAGAGGGGCTGTCAGGGAAGCACCTGCTCAAGAGAGTTTGCTGTAGAAACAGCAAGATGAAGCTTTGCCTGCATGCAAATTCTTCTTCACTGAAGGCGGAAATGCACCAGGATTTCTCGGGGCCGGGTATGTTGCCTCTTCTCCCTGTTGTGTTGTTGTGAAAGTTGTGAGCTGAGACCAAGATTCTGGGAAGACCAAGAGACGTCTCCAGGCATAAACTCCAACTCCCTCCCTCCTGCCTCCAAACTCATCTATATCTTCATTCATCCTTGGAAGAAGGGAAATGAAAGAAATATGTATAAACTCGAGAGTTCTTCAATCATTAAATATTTATAGTTTGACATCATCTCTCATTTGGATAGTATTTTAATTACCATGTGCCTTGTCTCCTTCCCCTTTTCCTTCTCTCCTATATCTAGTGCCTCTTTCTTGCTGCCACTTGAATATGTCCACAAACCTAAGCTCAATCCCATAACTTCCAGGATAAAGGACAATTTCCTCAGCAAAAAGACTTTTATAACCAGCCTCTACCACCACACCAGCCTCCTCTCCATCCATTCTTCTTCAGGAACCTCCACTCTGACTCTTCCCCGAATATGGCTGTTTTGCAAATCTCCCTGTGCTTGTTGTCTATGTCTGTGGTCTCTGTCTACAATGCCCTTTCCTCAGCACACCCACCCAGTGTTGTCTATGCTCCATCTCCCGCTGATTCCTCAAGCCCTAGCTCAAAGGTTACTTTCTTAGTGAATCTTACCTAATTCCCCCAAATAGAATTGTCTCAGGGGCCGGCCCCGTGGCTTAGTGGTTAAGTGAATGCGCTCCGCTGCTGGCGACCCGGGTTCGGATCCCGGGCTCGCACCGACGCGCTGCTTCTCTGGCCATGCTGAGGCCGCATCCCACATACGGCAACTGGAAGGATGTGCAGCTATGACACACAACTATCTACTGGGGCTTTGGGGGGAAAAATAAATAAATAAAATCTTTAAAAAAAAAAAAAAGAATTGTCTCTCATCCTCTGCATTGCCACAGACTGCCTACATATCACTAAGGTAGCAGTAATCGTGGTACTCTGCACAGGAATTGTTGGCAAGTCTGATTCCCCACGTGGCCAGAAGCTCCCCGTGGAAAAGGACTGTGTCCAGTTTATCTTGCTGTGCCAGCTCATCACAGCGACAGCTACGAGTACACACCATTGAAGGTTGCTGCATCCGTGAAGCCTGTCATCTTAGACCCTGTCTGGGATATCAGCTATCTGAAATGAGGTTTTGGTATTGTCTATGGAGGGGCCCATAGGATATATCCCTGAAGATCTTTCTTATAAAGTGGCAGCCAGGTCATACCATTCCAGAACACTGAAAATGGAATGAGGCAGAGGTGTTGATGACAAAAAGCACACTGTGTAGAGGTCTGAGCTCTTATGTACTTTTTTAAAAACAGCTTTATTGAGATATTGTTCACATACTATACATGCATCCATATAAAGTGCACAGTTCAGTGATTTTTAGTATATTCATGGAGTTGTGCAACTACCATCAAAATCTAATTTTAGAATATTTTCAACACCCCAAAATGAAACCCCAAACCTATTAGCAGGCATTCCACATTCTCCCTCCCTCCTGCCTCCCCCCAGCCCTAGGCAACTACTAATCTGCTTTCTGTCTCTATGGATTTGCCTATTCTGGACATTTCATATAAATGAAATTGTGCAATATGTGGTCTTTTGTGACTGGCTTCCTCCACTTAGCATAATGTGTTCTAGGTTCATTCATGTTGTAGCACATATCAGTACTTCATTCTTTTTATGGCTGAATAATATTCCATTGTATGGATATACCACAATTTGTTTATGCATTCTGATACAAATCTGGGTTGTTCCCATTTTCTAGTTATTATGAATAATGCTGCTTTGAACAGTCATGTACAAATTTTTGTCTGGACATACATTTTGATTTCTCTTGGGTATATACCTGGTGGTAGAATTGCTGGGTCATATGGTAACTCTATGTAAGATTTTGAGAATCTACCAAACTGTTTTCCAAAGTGGCTAAACTATTTTACATTTCCACCAGCAGTGTATGAGGGTTGTAATTTCTCCACACCCTTCCTGACACTTGTTCTCGGTCTTTTCTATTATAGCCATACTAAGTGGCTGTGAAGCGGTACGTCATTGTGGTTTTAATTTCTCTAATGATTAGCGATGTTGAGCATCTTTCACATACTTATTGGCCATTTCTATATCTTCTTTGGAGAAATGTCTATTCAAACCTTTTGCCTATTTTTAAATTGAGTTATTTCTCTTTTTGTTATTGAATTATGTTTCTTTATATATGGTGGATAAAAGTCCCTTATCAGAATTATAATTTGCACATATTTTCTCACATTTTGTGAGTTTTCCTTTTAGTTTCTTGATAGTGTCCTTTGAAGCACAAATGTTTTTAATTTTGATGAGATCCAATTTATCTATTTTTTCCTTTGTCACTTGTGCTTTTGATTTTTTGTCTAAGAAACCATTGCCTACACACCAAGGTCATAGAGATTTGCTCCTATATTTTTTCTAAGAGTTTTATAATTTTAGCTCTTCTATTATCTATTTTGAGTTAATTTTTGTGTGTGGTGTGAAGTAGGACTCCAGCTTCACTCTTTTGCGTGTGAATATCTGTTTGTCCCAGTACCATTTCTTGAAAAGACTATTCTTTCTCTGTTCAATTGTCTTGGCACATTGTCAAAAATCAATTGAACATAAATGTGAGGGTTTATTTCTGGACTCTAAACTCTATTCCATTTATCTATGTGTCTATCTTTATGCTAGTAACACACTGTCTTGATTACTGTAGGTTTGTAGTAACTCTTAAAATCTGGAAGTGTTTGAAATCTTCAAGTTTGTTTTTCTTTTTCGAGATCGTTTTATCTATTCTGGGTCTTTTGCATTTCCATATGAATTTTAGGAACATCTTGTCAATTTCTGTAAAAAATCCAGCTGTGATTTTAAAAAAGATTGTAAGGACTGTGCTGAATCTGTAGATCAGTTTGTGTAGTATTGCCATTTTAACAATATTAAATATTGTTAAATATTTATGGGTGAACATGGATGTCTTTTCATTTATTTAGATCTTTAATTTCTTTCAACAATGTCTTACAGTTTTCATTATACAAGTCTCGTACTTCTTTTGTTAAACTTATTTAAAAGTATTTTATTCTTGCTGATGCTATTGCCAATGGAATTGTGTTCTTAATTTCATATTCTGATTGTTCATTGCAAGTGTATAGAAACACAATTGATATTTTTACATTGATCTGGTATCTTCCTCCTTCTAAATTCATTTATTAGTTCTAATAATTTTTTAGTGGATTCCTTGGGATTTTCTATATATGAGATCATATCATCTGCAAATAGAGTGTCTTATTTCTTCCTTTGCAATCTGGATACCTTTTATTTCTTTTTCTTTCCTGATTGTCTTGCCTGGAATCTCCAGTACAATATTGAATAGAAGTAGTGAGAGTGGACCTCCTGGTCTTTTTCATGACTTTACAGGGAAAGCATGCAGTCTTTCACGATTAAGTATGATGTTAGCCATGGGTTCTTTGTAGACATCCTTTATCAGGTTGAGGAAATTCCGTTCCATTCCTAGTTTGCTGAATGTTTTTATCATGACAGAGTGTTGGATTTTGTAAAATGTTTTTTCTATAGCCTATGCTCTTTTGTATCAGATATTTATTGCTGTAACAAACAGCCCAAACTTTAGTGACTTAAAACAATATCCGTTTTACTGACACTTGATTCTGGAAGTCAGCAATTTGGGCTAAACTCAGCTAGATTGTTCTTCTCCTGGCCTTGCCTGGGACTGGAACTGGAAAGTCTAAGATGGCCTTGGGGCCGGCCTGGTGGCGCAAATGGTTAAGTGCGTGCACTCCGCTGCGGCAGCCTGGGGTTCGCCGGTTCGGACCCCAGGCACGCACCGACGCACTGCTTGGCAAGCCAAGCTGTGGTGGCGTCCCATATAAAGTCGAGGAAGATGGGCACGGATGTTAGCCCAGGGCCAATCTTCCGCAGCAAAAAGAGGAGGATTGGCAGATGTTAGCACAGGGCTGATCTTCCTCACAAAAAAAAAAAATGTTAAGATGGCCTCACTCATATGTCTGGCAGTTGGTACTGGCTCTCAGCTGGGTCTCTTTTCATGTGCTCTGTCACCTTCCAGGTGACTAGACCAAGCTTCTTTACATAGCTGTCTCAAAGAATGATGCAAGAAAGTGAGAGCAGAAGTTGCAAGGCCCCTTGAGGCCTTGCTTGGAAATCACACTGTTTGTTTTCCCACATTCTATTTGCCAAAGTTAGTCTCAAAGTACAGCCTAGATTCAGGGAGTGAGACACTAGGCTCCACCTCCTGATGAGAGGGGTGGCATTTTAATCCACTACACCCACTAAAAGGTCCTTTATTCCCTCCTCCTGAGACTCTGAGTTGCATCTTCCCATAGTCTTCCTTCCTCATTCTTCTTTACTTGAAATTCCAGGCACAGCATTTTCTTGGGTAGATAAGAACCAATAAAGATCATTTGTTCTGTGGTTTATAACCTTCTCCCCAAGGGAGAAAAAGAAGCTAAATAAATTTCACTCTTAGAAGATAAACAGAAATGTCAGATCAGGCAATGATAAAGTACAATTTACTGTTTGGTATCAGCTCCCATAAATGCGATTGAAAAGCATAATCTGGACGATTGTAAACAGAATTCACTTTCTTCTGTTTTCTGCTTGGAGTCTGATATCTCTCCTAACTAATTACATTTGCGTGATCCATTAATTGTTTAGAAGCAGCTGGTCTAAAATAAATGGAGACAATGATAGTAATTTGCATATTTTTTTATTATACTTAAAGTTCCAGAAACATATTTGAGTCCTTACGATGTAGAGCAGTTATGTAAGAGTATGTTTTGCAGATTGTGCTCATGGAAAATAGAGAATGTTGACACACTGGATTTGTCCAATTACCTAGAACCTTAAAGTTAACTGGAGTTTCAGCACTCCATTGTGAGAAAAAAAAAAGAAGCAAAGAATGAGAAAACATTGACAACTGACTTATTAAAAGCAAACAAAACAAAACTTCTTTCTAGAAACAGTACACATCCAATTGCAATCTCCTGCAATTAAAGAGAGGCACTGGGGCCTGTAATCAAACAAACAGGTTCAGTTTTAATCAGTATAAGCAAGGATGAAGCATGTTGAAAAGATTTCTGCATCAGAATGAAACAAAGGTCCTCTGGCACTCAGATAATCAGAGAAATCAATTAATCTTGATAGCCTAACAATCCAGTAACGCAAGTGAGTTGGGGTTTGTTCTTGTTTAAAGTGGAGCCAATCTTATTGTTATTGATAATAATAGCTACCACATAGTAAATATTATCACATGCTTTAGTGTATTATATAAATTATTTAATTCTCACAATAACTCTATGCATTAGTTTCCTAGGGCTGCCATAACAAAGTCCCAAAGACTGAGTGGCTTAAACAACAGACACATATTTTCTTACAGTTCTGGAGGCTAGAATTCTGTGATCAAGGCCTCTGCAGGGTTGGTTTCTTCTGAGGGCTATGAGGGAAGGAGATTATTGGGGCCCAGGGCAGGCTACCCTGAAATATCCCACAACAGCATATTGATTATTTTGAATTAAAGTTAACTTGAGAAGCAAAAAGGGCATTCTGACCCTCCTGTCTCTGTTTCCCATGAAACCTGGAAATAAATCTCCCCTGTGAAAGGCGTTCTCCCTGCATCCTTATCACCAGAGCTAGAGAATTCAGGGAAGAGAATCCTGCATAAACAAACTTTGCTAATTTACTACCTCAAGCCTAAACTCTTCTTAAGTTCCTCACTAACTATGTACCCCAAACCTAAGTTTCTTTGTCCTGTCAATTCTTCACAAATTTATGTTTCTTTGTGTAAAAGGTATATATATGTATATATAGTCTGCTTTGTTCACTCTAGAGCATCATTTCTTTATGGTCGCCACTATGTATGTATTAAACTGGGGTTTTCTCCTGTTAATCTGGTCGTGTGTCAGTTTTATCATTAGTCCAGCCATAAGAACACAAGAATAGAAGAAAGGGGATTCCCCCCACCCAACAGCCTATTCCAGGCTCTCTCTTTGGCTTGTAGATGGCCATTTTATCTCTATGTCTTCACATCATCTTCCTTCTGTATGTGTCTGTGTCCAAATTTCCTCTTCTTATAAGGAAACCAGGCATATTGGACTAGAACCCATCCTAATGAACTCATTTTAACTTAATCATCTCTTTAAAGATGCTATCTTTAAATATGGTCACATTCTGGAGACCCTGTCTCCAAATATGGTACTGGGAGTTAGGACTTCAACATAGGAATCTGGGGAGAAGACACAATTCAACCAATAACAGATGTATATTCCCCCTTTTACTGCTGAGGAAATAGGCCCAGAAAGATTGCTACTTGTCCAAAGTCTCCAGTTCATGATGATGTTACTGCCCAAGGGGGGGTCATCTGCTCACTGCAAGACATGCCAATAGTCAAGAGGCAAGGTAGTAGGAAAGAAAGAGTTTTATTACCACTTGCCAGCAAGGTGGAAGATGGGGGACTAGCGTCCAAGAGAACTATCTTAAAACTACAAAATCTTGAGGCAGTTATATAGGGCAAATGGGCTAAAAAGGGGGCTTTTGGAGTGTTGACCATCTGGTGTGGTAGACCTTGAGATGCCATACTATCTCTTTCTTCTGTCACTAGTGATGGATACAAGCATAGAATTTTCATCTCCAAGGTCGCTACATTCCTGAGGAAACTTAAAGAACAAAGTTATCGCCTTATTCCAGCAGTGTGGTATATGCGTAAGCAAAAGCTGTAAAACTTACAGAGCATGCATATCTTTCAGGAGACGGGCACTTAATCATTTAGGCTATGTGCAAACTAAAGTATTTCTAAAGGGGGCTGGTGAGTCAGTCATACACAGTTACAATATGGCTTTCTTTTGTAAGATGGCTTCTGTTATGCTAACTTTTGACTGGGCCAGTATCAGTTAACTCAGTGGCACCGACAATGACAGAGCCAAGACAAAACCAGATCTGTTGAATTCCAAAGCCCAGCTGTTAACCGTGATACTGCACTACTGCCCTTAATAATAGTCTGATGGATCTTTTTGATCAGCCTCTCCACCCAATTTCAGGCTCCCATACCCCCAGGGTTTTATTACCTTACACCACTACTCCTCCCACCCTAGCCTCCTGTTGTCCCCTCTCCCCTCCCCAAGGTCCAGTTGGATGTTCTAGCCAGAGCTTTCCTCCCATGAGGGTCACTGAGTGATTCCTCCCATTCCCAGACCCCACTACCCTTGCGTCCATCACTACCATCGCCACCTTCCAAACACTCACAAGTGAGACACCACTGGCTTTCTCTGAGTCATGTTTATGCTATATTTCACAAAGGCTCTCTGGGCCTCCCACATCTCAACCTACTAGCCAATAAATTAAACCAAGATAATGAACTCAGGAAAGCATATAAGAGGCCTCCAAAGTAATGTGTGTGCTCACTGCATAACTATCCCTCTCTCACAACTCACCTCCTTCAAGAGTCTTTCCTAACTCTTCACACACCCCTTCCCAGTAGAACAACTTATCCCTCCCTTATGCCCTACAGGCCCCAGATAGACTTTTATCAGACACCAGAAATATCTTACTGTGGGTATTTATTTTCATATCTGCCTCTCCACCAGACTGTGAGGTAGAAACTGCATCTTATTCATCTCTGAATCCCCATTGTTTAGCATTTTTTCTGGCACTTGTTGTCATTCATTGCTTAACGACAGGGATATGTTCTGAGAAATGCATCATTAGGCAATTTTGCCATTGTGCGAACATCACAGAGTGTACTTACACAAGCCTAGATGGTATAGCCTACTACACACCTAGGATACATGGTACTAATCTTATGGGACCACTTGTGTACATGCTACCTGTCGTTGACTGAGACGTTGTTATGCGGTGCATGACTGTATTTAATAAGTGCTTGATGGATGAATGAATTAATTAATTCTCTACGCTACACCTCAAGATACTTTCCCTCCCAGCCAAATGATGAATAAAATTATAATGTTAGATATTATAATATGAGATTTTCTTCTTTTGGTTTAAGAATTTGTTCCTTATTAAAGCATGAAGGTTCTTCAGTTGTTTAAGCCTCAGAGTGAATGATTTTCTTAGGAGGAAGTATATGGGAATATTAAGAGAGATGATTGCTTGAGGTACCTAATAAAGGATGAAGGAAGAGGAAGCTACAGAAAAATAGATCAAAAGACGAAAGGAGCTTTTCCTCTTTAACAGCTTTTCTGAGGAGCTGCTCTGGTTGCCATAGCAACAGCAGCAATCTGTGGTACTTCTTCCAGCTTCCTACCTGCTGGTGAGGAGGACCTGAAAGCCACAACCTCTTAACCCCGCAGGGCATTCTCCTGGCGTCTCTTGCGAGTGGGAGCCAGGGTAGGAGCTGGCAGCCTGGGCTGAACCAGCAAGGGTTTCAAATAGAAGAAGCTGAGGGGGGCGGGGCGGGACCACACTGCTGCCAGGAGGTGAAGGCTAATGCGTGGGCACCAGTGACACAGGAACAAAGGAGTAAGCTGCCACAGTCGGCAAATAATCGCAGCTGGGGCAACAGTTCTCGGAGCTGATTACCTAGAGATTCTCTGATTTAATTGATTTTATACAACTCTTGACTGCAAAATTGGGAGCCTCGCACAACAAAGGCAATTTTCAAAGGACAGCTGCTTACTCTAATGGACACCCCACACAGAATTGTTTACTGGGGCTTCTAACGCCTTATTCTTCTCAACTGAGCCAGAAAATATTTTTCTAAACAAGAAATGGGAAGAACGCCAGATCTATAAATAGGAGATTGTTCACGAGGGTGTTGCTACAGTGTGTAATTAGCAGTGTTCCTAATCAAATCAGCAGCTTTCCTATAAGATTTGCCCATTTCTGCAGCAGAAATATGATTTGGAAACGTTAACAAAATAGTCTCATCTTTCTAAGCCCTTCTTTCTGTTCATTCTAAGTCTTGAGCATAACCCAAATCAACATTATTTTTTTTTTTGCAAGGCATGAAGAGAGGGGAGAATTTCGGATAATCATAAGTTACATTTGATACATTTATTAATCAATTTCATTTATTTCTTGCTATGTAACCAACAACCCAAAAAGAAGACATAAGGAAATTGCAAATTCAGCAAAAAAATATTGGGGCTTGTGAAAGGTTTCTTTTAGAGAGAATTATCTTTTCTATCAACACCAAAGCTAAAACTTAGCCAAACAATTCCTTGAGTTGATCACGGTTCATTGAGGAACAAAACAGCAGAAACATGTAATTTCATGGCAACTCCCACCAAGTGCAGCCTCTCATTACCAGCAACAAGCGAAGTCATTTAGTTAGCAACTCTGCTGCTAGCATTTAGCCTTTGTCTTCCTCACATCTGGTGCTCCAAGCATGATGCATTTAATAAACATGTTTATAAGCCGGTAATTTATTTCTGGCACTATTTTTGCTTTTTTTATGCCAAACTTCATTCATGGGGAGAAAACATGTTAATTGTCTCATTGGTAAGTGACCTTTCTTACTATGTCGTTATGAGATTTTACAAAGCACACAAACGAGCACGGTCTTAGAAATCAAGCCTAGGATAAGCTGTAAGTTGACATCTTTGTACCACAACAGTCAGAAGTAAAGCATCAAGCCAAAGTAGGGTGGGAGGGAGACTCACCTCAAAACATTCCCTTAATGACTGTTTTTCCCTAGAGTCAAAACAACAACAGGAACTCGCTCTGACATATTCATGACCTCTAGATGACAGTGTGTGGTGTTTCATATTACTGGCTACGTATTAAGATGGAAAATCAAATAGAGCTAATTTGATTTGGTTTATGCAAATTTTATGTAAAAAACAGGCAGATGGAGATACCAGATAGGTACAGAACAGCCAAAGATTGCTCGATATGTCTTATAAAACAGAGATTCATTTTACAAAATCTAAATGGATCTTCTTTGCATAAGCATATCATCCATGCATCCATGTGGCCTCTGTTGACTCCCTGAGGAGATAGAATCCACCAGAAGTTACTCTTCAGAGGACAGGAAGTCAGCTCATCAAGGGGAAGACAGGTAGATGGATTCAGTAGTATGGTATGGGAACAAACATCTAGACCAGGAATAAGAAGCAGCCCGATTCTACTCTTAGCTCTGCCACCAACAAACTCTGTCATGTAACCTGAATCTCTGAGTCTCTATATCAGTTGGCTATTGCCATGTAGCGAACCACCCTAAAACTTAGTGGCTTAAAACAGCAACCACTTATGATTTCTCACAAATCTAAGGCTAGGTGGTTCTGCTGGTCTGGGACAGGATCAACCGAGCTCAGCTGAACTTTCCTGGTCCATCTGGGGTCAGTAGGTGGATCAATTAGGGGCTGGCGGGTCTAGGATGGCTTCAGCTGTGACAGCTTGGTTCTGCCTCATGCAGTTTACCTCATCATCCGGCAGGCTAGCCCAGGATTGTTCTCATAGTGGTAATGGGGGCGAGGGAAAGATAGAGGAAGCGAGAAGGGGAGGGGAGGAGGGAGGAGGGAAGAGAGAGAGGGGGATGAAGAGGGAGAAAGAGAGAGAGAGAACATAGTCTCTTGAGACCTAGGCTCAGAACTGGCCCTCTGACACATCTATCATGTTCTCTTGGCCTGCCCTTTTCACAGCGTTGTCTTGAGTACTAAAGGAAATGGTTTCTGTCATAAAGCAGATATAACGTAATAAGACATCCACCAATACGCCCTGTCTTGGTGCTGTCCTTCACAAGATACACAGACTTATACCCCCACTAGAGATGAAGCCAGTAATGACATTGGAGGCAGGCAACGTCATGGGAGATTTTCATGTATTTATGTTCTTTGCCTTGTTCCACAAAGTTTGAGGGAGGTTGCTACACGAATGCATACACAAAAATAACAGCATACTGTACATAAGAACAAAGAATAGGGGCTAGGAAAAATATAATTGATGGAAGGAAATCAAAATCCAGGAGTAGAGGTGGTAAGGGACACCATTCCAAATATGCAAAAAGCCGTAAGGACAGTATCCTGACTACATTTGAGGCTTATATTTGCTTCTGTATTTCCTAGAAGTAAAGTAAAAAGAGATGTGTTTCCCCAAGTACGGTACGCAAGTTGATCTGTGGCGGTACAAGGCTGCCAGCACACACCCACACTCCCCACCCTTTTTGTACTAGTTGCTGAGAAGCCCTTCAGCAGGCGGCAATGTGAAGCACTTCCTGTCCATGGTCTCACCTCTGAATGCTGGATATTTCAGTGAGGTGAGTGAGAAGTCTTCTGGGCTCTCAGCTGCAAGGTGCCGATAGCTCAACCACAGGCCAGCAGCGGGGACTGTGCACAGGCCGTGGTAGAAGAACTGGGGTTTGTGAACAAGATGAAGGGCAAGTGATATGGATTTTTCCATTCATGCCAGTGACACAATGTTTCCTTTTGAAATAAATTTAAGTTTTAAAAGAAAGTCAATATAGATATCGATATTAATTAACTAAGAGAACAGATGATAGACAGGTCAGGTAAACTTGTGGAGGTATTACGTTCATGCCTGGAGTTTGGGCAACAGCTCTCATCCATTTATGAGCAGCAGCGGTTCCCAATGAACTTTCCAGGATGAGTTAGCAGCAAATACCTCTCTGGAATCTGCACAGTAGGGGCCGTGTAGGACTGGCATACAGGAAGAAAATATCACAGGTTATCTCTATATTTATATGTAACAATATGAAAGGAGTCAAGCTTTAATACTGTTTACATATTCCAATTAACATAGGCACCTTGCCTGCTTGGTCAACTTGCCAGATGTTCCCTGCCCAGGTCACCCCCTGGGGTTCTCTGGGTATCTTGGGGAAAAAGTGGAAATTCTGTAAGTAGAGAGTTGACACATTGTTGTTCTCTTTCACCAAAAAGCCACATGTTGGAGTTCAGATGTGCCTAATTAAGTGGAAGTATGGAATGTAGCCTGTAGTTTCAACTAAACTAACTCACCTAAAGTGGGGAGGATAAAAGACAATATCAGTAATCAGTATAAGCAAATAAAAAGAAAATGGCAGAGCCTGTACTTCTCCGATTCTTAGAACGTACAAGCTTTTTATCAGTTACATTATGAGGTGAAACAAGGATCTGATTATATCTGACAAAAGTCAACCCCCAAATTTATTAATAAAAAGACTACTTAAAATATGGATTTAATTCCACTCTTGTTAATTGCAAATTTTGCCTCAAGTTTGTATGCACCTTCACTGTTAGCTAACGGGAGCATGAAGGCATCAGGATTAGCAAGACATTTTTAAAATGAAGCAGCCAGAACATTCATCGTCATAATTGAGTGCTATTGTTCTATTAATGAATAAAATAGGAAAAATTTCACATGTTTCCTCTTTATGTCACCCTTTTAAATTGCTGATTTTATGTTTGCTTTATAATAAAGATAACATCTTAATCTAATAGCATGTGTATATCATTTATAAATAAATCTATACAGATTGGGAGAACATCTGGACACATTTTTCACTGATGAGGTATGTAATTAAAATAGTTGGGGTTCCACTGCTTTAAATCACTAAAAGAATTAGCTGGTTGAATGGAATTATTAAACTTAGAATCACTACATTTGGAGAACACCCACGTAATAATTATTTTAATTGTAAAATAGTTGATCTAAGACTAGTCTTTCTGTTAGTGGTCGGATCACAGGAGGCCACTTCTAGGTTGTGACATTTATATTAGTATACAAGAAGAAACTCATTCCATTATTTTCTATGGCCAATGGACAGGCATCCAAATTAACCAAAGTCAGTTTTAAATGGTTAATATTTAATTTATACAAAAGGGGTACAGAATACAGCCCTGCTTTATGCCACTGGACACTGTTAACTGAATCATCAAACGATATGCCAGAAACAACATAAGTGTCCATCAATGGATGAATGGATAAAGAAGATGTGGTACATATATACAGTGGAATATTATTCAACCACGAGAAAGAAGGAAATCCTGCCATTTGTGACAACATTGATGGACCTTGAGGACATTATGTTGAGATAAGTCAGACAGAAAAAGACAATTACTGTATGGTCTCACTTATATGTGCAACCTAAAGAAGCAGAACTTGTAAAAATAGAGTAGAATAGTGGTTACCAGGGGCTGGGGAGTGGGAGAAAAGAAGAGATGATATATAAGAGTCCAAACTTGCAACTAATATATAAATAAGTCCGGGAGATCTAATGCACAGTGTAGCGATTATAGATAATACTGTATTATAAACATCAAACTTGCTAAGAGACTATATCTTAATTATTCCCACCACAAAAAATGAAATGATAACTATGTGACTTGATAGAGATATTAGCTAACACTACAATGGTAATCATATTGCAACATAGAAATATATCAAATCAACATCTTTACACCTTAAACAACATGCTTTACACAGGGTTACATGTCAATTATATCTCAATGAAAAAAGAAAAGATATTCTGGGTGATTCTGATTTTCTCTTTGGTGTAAAAAGCTGACTTATATGAATGTCAAAAACTATAAATCCATACGGAACTCATTCACCCTGACCCAAAGCTGGCTACTGTCATACAGCCACATGTTGAAGAAGGGTTAGGAAAATTTCAAGCATGTTGGAAGGTGCACAGTGGCCGTGAATGGACAAGCCAATATGAAGCTCATTTGTTCCTCGTAGAAAATGTTGGCCTTGGAAACCCTGACCTCCAGGATAGAAAAAAGAGAGCTGTGACATTGAGGGGAAATGCCTACCAACCATGAAATGGTTGTCATTTTGTAAAATGGGGTCCCATGTTCTTTGAATCTAACCAGATGGGACTATGTCTATTGTTATGTTCTGAATTTTGTATCCCTCCCAAATTCATATGTTGAATCCTAACCCCCAAAGGTGAAGGTATTAGAAGGTCGGGTCTTTGGAAGGTGATTGGGTCATGGGGACGGAGCCCTCTTGAATGGGATTAGTGCTCTTATAAAAGAGGCTCCAGAGGGATCCCTTGCCCCCTCCACCATGTGAGGACACAGGGAGAAGGTGCTGGCTATGAACCAGGAATTGGGCCTTCACCAGAATACTGCACCATGTTGATGCCTTGGTCTTAGACTTCCCAGCCTCCAGAACTGTGAGAAATAAATTTCTGTTGTTTATAAGCCACCTAGTCTGTGGTATTTTGTTACAGCAGCTGGAACAGACCAAGACATCTATGAAATTGTTAGGTTGATAAAGATTAGTGCTTGCCAGTATGAAAAATTTGAGACTAGTTCCGATGGCAAAAGGTATTCATCTGCCATTTTATTTAATTTAAGCCATGAGGAATGGTACCAGATCTCAGCCGAAAGGTGCATGGGGGTCTATTATATTTGAAACACTTTCCCTAGGACTTTAAGAGATGAACCCCTTAGGGAAGAGCCAGCTAAAATAAAACCAGTGAAAGATAGTCTGTAACCTTTAAGACGTATAAGTTGAGAGGGGGAAATGGTGAAATGAAGGAAGCTCTCATGGCAAATGCCAACATGGATGATGGCCTTCACAGAACACAGGAGAAGCAGAGCCAGAAAGTCAGAAGTTTGCAGAAGTTTTTCCAAATCATCCAAAGAAAGGGGCTTCTGGTGTTTCCTTATTCTTTGGACCACTGTAACCATAAATACAGATGAATTCATTAATGAGAAGTGTCTTTTGAGAATAACGAGCCCTCTTTGTTCCAGTTCTTCCCACATCAGGCAGTCTCTTGAGGAGTCTTGTTCTCCTGAACAGACATGGGCACCAGGAAGGAGATTCCCTTCTCCAGTTGCTGGTGCTGGATCTGGGCCACTTATGGCTCACTGTAAACAAATAACTAGAACAGACCAGCTACCTGTAAGTTTAGTGATTGTGACTCATTCCTCCAAATCTGATTTTCCCCATATGTACAAATACACCTGAGGTTCTTAGCCAGCGAATTGAGGCTCCAAATCATGAAAAGATCACAACACTCAAAATAATCTGTCCGATTTATCCATTTCCTCATTCATTAATTTATTCATTCAGTCATTCTACAAAGATTTATTGAGTGCCAGCTAGTCTTCTAGGTGTTGGAATGAACAAAAGAGACAAAAATCCAGACACAGACAAAAATACAATGAATAAGTCTAGAGTTAGATGGTGATAAGTACTATAAATGCTATGGAGGAGGAAAACATAAAAGAGGGAGACAGAAGGGCCCACTGAGAAGTACACATCTGAGCAAATTCTTGAAGGAGGTGAGGAGCAAGGTGATATTTAGGGGGGAGAGTGTTCCAGGAAAAGGAAACAGCCAGTGCAAAGGTCCTGAGGTAGGAGCGTGCTTGACATGTTTGAGGAAGAACTCCAGCAGAGTGAGCAAAGAAGAGAGTGATACTCAAGGCACGAAACGTGATAAGCACACAAGGGAGTGGAATGGGAGGAAGGCAGATCGCATATCACTTTATCTTTTACTAGGGGTGAGATGGGAAGTCATTGGAGGGATAAAAACAGAGGAGTGCTGTGATCTGACGTAACATTTCATATTTAACTGTGGGGACTCCATGGCCATAGCACCAGGAGGAGACTACATGAATCTGACATGTGTAGGAAAGATACAATGGTGACTTGGAGCAGAACCAGAATGAGAATAGTGGTGGTGGTGAGAAGCGGTCAGACTCTGCATATATTTTTAAAGCACAAACAACCAGGTTTGCTGATGAAAGAAAAGTCAAGCATGACCCTGAAGTTTTCAGCCTGAGCAACTGGGAGGATGGAGCTGCCCTTAACTGAGGAGGACGACTGTGGGAAGTGCAGGCTGGGAGTGGGACGGGATCAGGCGTTTGGTTCCGGACATGTTAAGTTTGTGGTGCCTACTAGAATCCAAGGGGCAATGTCAGGTAGGCAGATAAAACGTGAGTCAGGGATTCAGGAAAGAAGTCCAGGCTGGAGGTAAAAATTTAGGACTGTCAGCATGTCAATATCAAAGCCAGGAGACGAGATGAGATCACTAGTCAGTGTGGCTGGAAAAGGAAAGAGGTCCAAAGATTGACCACCAGGGCACCCCAGTGTTTACGAAGCCATAGCACTAAGGACAGGCCAGCAAAGGAGACTGAAAAGGAGCAGCTAAGGACGAGAGGGCAAAGTCAGTAGAGTGTGGTGTCTAGAATCCAAGCCAGAAAGGGTTTCACAGAGGAGGGGAGAGCAGGGTATTTGGTGGACGGCAAGAAGACCTAAACAAGATCCAGAGAGGGGGGTCTCTGAGGAGCAGCTGGAGGTGAATTGGGAAGGAGAAGCGGATGACAGTGGTGGCCGTCTTAAATGCCAGGCCAGGGGGCTGGACTTCGTCCTCCAGGCCAGTGGCTTACAAACTTGCTTTGTTTTGTCTGCTTTTTAGCAGTGGAACTCTTATGATAAAACAAAGTATTACATGTGGAGTCCATAAACAAAGCAGACTAGAGCAGAGCAGAAAGGAATCTGAATTCCTGCAGATGTGGCCCCTCACTCCCCTTGGAGAGCAGCTGGTGGGGGCCGGAGGGACTCAGGCCCAGCTGTGAAGCCCTTGAGAGTTACAGCTGGAGAGTGGAGAGGGAAAGTGGGGGGGCCTGCAGGGGAAGCAAGGAAATGAAAGGGAGACAGCTATGAGCCAACTGTTTACAACTTTCTTCTTTTACTTCCTTCTTTCCTTCCTTCCTTCTTTCCTTCCTTCCTTCCTTCCTTCCTGTCTGTCTTTCTTTCTTTCCTTTCTCTCTCTCTCTCTCTCCCTCCCTTCCTTCCTTCTTAATAATTTAGGCAAGAGGTGATACGGCTTGAGTACACGCACCCAACCTTTCTGATGCCCACCAAAATGTGAAAACCACTGCTCTGGGTACACAAGTGTTGAGATAAATTTCTAGGCCCATGAAGGAGCCGCTCTGCCCAGGGTCCACGTCAGCAAACCAAATCTTAGACAACTTTCATGTCCCTGTAAATGCTCTGCTTGACCGGTGTATCCAGTCAGCCCACCCCCGAACGCCACGCCACCTCTGGGCTCTATACTTATTTTCTGGTTCCTTATTCATTTTCTGTTTTTCTCTTCATTATTCCTTATTCTTTATCCTATAAAAGCTCCCTGGCTTCTGCCCCATTTTGCATTTCTCTGGACCGTTGGGAGCAGAGACTCCCTGCTTCAGGAACTGTTAAATAAAGTTTGTTTCACCTAAATTGTCTTCTTTAATTATTTTTAACACAGGGTTCTCTTTTTCCTCCTACTCCTCTCATTCCTCCTCCTCCTGCTCCATTGTTACCTTTTCTTCACTTTTTTCCTTCTTTTTTTTAATGTTATCAAAGCATCCAACACCTACCAAAGAACACACCGTCTTTTCAAGGGTCAGCGTCTCTACTGCGCTGTGAGCACCTCGGGGCAGAAGCCAGCGTGATGTGCATTGAAGTCTCAGGGCTAAGGCCTGGCATAGAGTAAGCACTCAATAAATGGCTGTTGAATTACGAATGACATAAGGGGTAACATGTAGAATTTTTGTTTATTAATTTCAGACACTAAGTTCATTTACTCTCATATTTAAAAAAAACAATAGCAGCATTTTTCAGGTGTACAGTCGCTGATGACTGATTTTGACGTTCTCTCTGTCCAAGCTTCTAACAACCAGCACTGCCTGGCTTCTACAGAATAATGGTTGTTCATATTCTTAAAATGAGCCTGCAGCTCTGTAAAACTCCAAATCACTACAAGAACACAAATTACGTTCAGTGGGATTTTAGAGCTGCATGTGCATTGTGACTGGTATATACTGATAGTGACTTTAATGCCCCACAGACCAGAGACTGAATGATGATCAAAGACAGGTAGAAGGAATACCTTCAACTGCAAGGGAAGAGGAGGAGCAGACTAGATGGTGTTGTAATCCGCTAATAAAATATTCTGTGGTCATGACATAATTTTTAAAAATTGGCAATGGAATACAGCAAGTTTTAACCAATGGGAAACTGGTTAAGTATATACGGTTCAACCCACTGGAGCGCCACACAAGGAAGGAGGTCGGACTATATATGTTGACACGGAAAGAAGCCCAGGATCTATATTTTACTGAAAAAGCAAGATTATACATATGTAATATATATAAATATATAATTTATAAAAGATTATATATAAAAATAATTTAATTTTAATTTAGAAAACAAAGTTTTGGGGGAAAGACAGAAGAGTTTTCAATGTGCATAGAAAAATCCAGACGGCTATAGACCAGGCTGTTGGTGGTGAGCTCTGAGGAGCAAGGTTGGAGGAGGCCAGGAAGTGGCGAGCTTTCTCACTTTAATATACTTTTATACACATTCATATTGTTTGAATTTTTTACATGTAGCATTATAAAAATAAATAATGAGTCACCTATATGTGGGTTACCACCCATGTGTGGCAACTTTCCATTAACAAACCTATGAATATCCTGTTTCTTACACAGGAGAGCTCACTGCATTTGGAGCAGGAACAATAGCTCTGTCAGAGCCAATCGACCACATCGATTCCCAACTCTGCCCCAACCAGCTGCGTCCCCTGAGGCAAGTCCACCTTGTGGGATAGAACTAAATTTCTTCTAAACTTCTTCCTAAACTCAAAATTCCTAAAGAGGAAAAAACTATCTGTAAGTGTCCATCTAAAAACTGATTCAGCTGCAACTACCTAAATATAATATTTCCTTGATGAATCAAACAGTTCAAAAATTTGAAGAAAAAGAATTCAGCGGGAATTTACAAAGAATCTATCGGACTTTTTCCCCAGTGCTGATTTTCCAGTAAACGGTCAAACTCATTTGCCCACAAGGCTGAACTTTTCTCAGTTCTCCGATGCTGTGCGTGGTTCACCCAAAGCTACCAAGAATTGCCAATTGCTTTTCCCACAGCCTCTTGCTCCATGCATATTTATAATTTTCTATCCTTTCTTGAAAGAAAAAACATGGAGTTACAAAAAAGGTCTGCTGTGGGGATATCTAACCAGCCATTAAGCCAAACAAACTTTATAACAAAGTGAGAGTTAGGAAGAGGGACAAAATGAGTTATTTTGAGCCTAACCAAACATTTAAATATTAGAGTGGATAATGTATCAACACTATGAGATTTCATGTAAACTCAAGAAACCAGGAAATGGGTTATATTTCAATAATGTTGTAAAAATAACTAAATTTTAGTTCAAGTCAGCCTAATAGATTATGTTTATCAGTCAGAGGGAGCAAAAATTAATAAATAGGCCTGCTTAAATGTCATTTTTAAAATGATTTGACTGCCAAGTGAAGAAATACCACCTGGAGCATAGATACATTAAATTGTCAACAGCAACGGTAACCCAGCGTTGCCATGAATCTCTGTAAAGACAGTGTGTGCAGTTCATCAGAGGTTTGTGGATATTGGGACAATTGGGCTGAGACTGCACAGCCAAGCCCAGCCAAGATCCCCTTGTTCGAGGGAAGCTCTGTTCTGACGGCCCCACTGGAAAAGTTTAGTTGGGGGTTGAGCTCCATGATCCCTGGCAGCTCTGGGCTTTGGAGTAAGAGAAGACAAAGTTTGAATCCATCTCCACCTCTTGCCAGGACAAGCCACATCACCTTTCTGAACCTCAGTTCTCTCATCTGTAAAATGGGGATAATACACATCACGGGAAGGTGGTCGCACACAATGAAAGAACACAGGTCAAACGACTTACCCTTGGTGCCTTGGACAGAGTACGCACTCAGTCAACATTAGTCTCCGTCCTTCCTAGCAAAGACTCTATTTCCAAAACCACTGGATACCAAGGTGAACTTAGGAACTATTTTACACTCCTGGTCTGATGATTTTGCTGAGGCAAAATTGACCACCATGTGTTCCTAAGCAAGTTGCTTAAGCTCTGTAAATCTATTTTCTTATTTGTAAAATTAGAATATATCTTCTTGCAAGCCTACCGCAAAGGGATGTCATGAAGACTGAGATTTTCTTTTCGATAAGGAATTAAGTATTTGTACAAGTGTAAGCAGTAACATCATTATTACTACGCTCTTCCAATGGAATGGCAGATGCTCCTTAAAACTCTAAGATGAGAAAGAATCTTATAGAACCTGTAACCCCTCCCCTAGAATTTACTATTAGAAAACTGAGTCCAGAGAGGTAAAGCGACCTGTTCAAGATCATTCAGCTTGTTCGGAGCAGAGCTAATATTAGAACTCTGTCTCTTGAATCTCAGAACAGCGCAGACACCACTGGACCTCAGCCAGGATGGGAGTCAGTTCCTAGTAAACCCTATGCACTCCCAACTCCATCTCAGAGTCTACTTCTAGATAATTCAACCCATCACGCATGGCCACACCCACCTGCTCAGGTGGCTGGAAAATGTAGTATTTTAGCTCATGGCTATGTGTATTCTATAGTATCCCCATAGTCGGCTTTGCACAATGTCTAATATATACGAGACATTCAAAAATATTTATTGAATGAATTAATGAGAGAGTAATTGAATGGATGAATAAATAAAAGGAATCCCCAGGGAAAAGACAAAGAACCCGATTAAACGTATGTTTATATACATATTGTGTCGGGAGGGTATATACATAAAGCAAACACTTTAGTTATCAGTAGTCAGAAATATACAAATAAATTTTATGACACTCATTCTAATTTCACTTGAAAGAAAAGAGAAGAGAAGGATAGCTTCAAAGTGACTTTATCACATTTGTAAGGAAGAGGAAGAAATTTTTGTGTCTCATTTTCTATGAGAATTGCTAATGCATCACACAACTAGCTGAGAAAATGTGTTTTGTTTTATTTGTTTGCTTGCTTGTTTTTGCCAAAGCAGAGAGCACTTAGGAACAAAGTCTGCTGTCTTCTGAGAATCTTAATTCCCTGGGACAGAAGGGAGATGAAAGACCTTGTACATTTCAACACTGGCCAAAGAATTTCACAATGAAAGAGGAAGAAATTAATCCACAAAATGTATTTCACAAAGAGAAAAGTATATATACTTTTCTCAGAGGAATAAAAAGTTGTCAGACTCAACTGTCAATGTTCTGTGGATGAAACACATCTGAGGAGAGGGAGGAAGAGGCAGGGAGGAGAATTGGGAGCAGGGGTCAAGGGAGAGCCTGAAGGTCACAGGAGCGGAGCCTGGAGGAAAGAGTCTGAGGCAGCAGCCACTGTCCACAAGCTCTCTGCAAGGAAGAGAACTGAGTCCCGGGAACAGAATACCTCTCCTGCAGCATTTCAACAATGGCCTTCTAGAGATAACGGCTAGTGACAGAACTTTTGGCCAATGGGCAAAGAAGGGACGTGAGGGTCTTCAGGTAGTCCTCAGAGCACGCTGATTCCCTCTAGTCCTTGGGCACACATCTTGCATTCAAATGAGCACTATGAGGAGAAAGAAAATATAGACCATATTCAACTTGAGAACATAGCCCAGTGGCTTTTTGATAAAAAAAGACCCCTTAAGAAACTTCCAGAAAGAAACAGCCTGTGCCTTTAGCTCCTTCTGTGAGGAGCCGCTCTTCCAAGAGCCCCAGCTAAACCCTGTTGCTGACATCCATTTCAATTTGACTGTTTTTATATAATGTACAGCCCAAAACCAACAACACAATACACTTTTGTTTTTCTCCAGAAAGCAAACAATATAAAGCTTTGCACAAGAAAAAAAAATAAAAGCCAAATGTGGCTATTATTCCTCGTTAAAACTTAGTGTCAAGCTCTAAACCCCGAGGAAGACGCTGAGAGGCAATAGCTGGGAGACACTTATCAACTAGAGACAGGAAGTGGTAGATGGACAGGGAAGGATAACGCGTTGTGCTTCCCCATCTCTCTCTGCTATTTTCCGGGTCTCGCTGCGGGGAGCCTTGGCTGTGCGGGGAGTTCCCATCACAGGCTGCAAGCCACATTTGTCAGCCTCTAGCTGTACCTGCTGCATCCAAAACGTCTCTGCCTCCTTCATACTGAGAGAGAGGAGATGCCACACGGGCAGCTGGGCCACAGGCTCCAGACCTTCCTGAACATTCTAAACTCATCACCACTAATAAAAACAAGGATGCATCATCTCATTTAATATTCACTACAACCCAATGGAAAGGTGCTCTTTTCATCCCCATTTTATATGTGAGGGAATTAGGTTTAGAGAAATAAAGTAATTTAAGAGAGATTAAAACTATTAAATGAGGACCCAGGATATAATCGAGATGCCTCCTGTCTGGTGGGGGGTGGGTGTGGAAATGGCAAAAGCGCCTCCTTTAAAAAAAACGTAGGTCTCCTGCATTTTCTAGTTGCTCATGAGTAACGTGGGGAGGGTAGACACGTTAAGAAGAATACACAAAACGATAGATGGAAGGAGACACGGTGGCCCATAGTAAGCACTAGGTCAACGTTAGATGTCATCATTAATCCTCACAGCGTCCCTGTGAGAAACTGGTGTCTTCCCCCGTTTACCCAGGAGGAGACTTGAGGCTTCGCCATGCTGAGACGGGCCCCAGGCCACCTAGGGGGGAAGTGGAGCTGCTGGAAGGGGACCCAATTCCCACCCAGTCTGAAACCCTTCCCACCCACCTCAGCTGCTTCCCTAGCTTGTGCTGCACTCCTAGGGGAGGCCCCAAGCTGCGCTGTGTGTTTATTATTTATTTAATACACACAATGGCCTGGTGAAGACAGTCTATTATTGTGCATTTAAAATTACCTAGTATTAGAGCTTTGAGACTTCCAAATGAAATACATATATCTTTACTTTTCAATCCCTGTGTTGTTACCAAGATTTGGGCGTTCTGAGGACAATCAGTCAGAGAACACATCGTCCATTTTTACGATATTTCAGCTCTGAGTCTGAAAGACCTAAATTAGAAGAGAAAAAAAAATCACATAAACGGGGAAAAGATGACAGTTCTCTGTTTAAAAAAAAAGGAGAAAAGCTTATTTCTCATTTGATCCAACCAGCCCAGGTAACAGGCAATGCCCCAGGTCACCTTTTAACATCACTACGACATAATGACTCTGCCGACAGTCTCTCCAGACCTTCACTTTACTCACTTGAAGCTGGCACTGAGGTTATTTTAAATAACATTTTAATTTCCTCATCCCACCATGACAGAATTATGCGTTTGCATTTGAAGATCTTTTACGACATTATGGTCTCAGAATTATTGTGAATCAGGAATGAGTTTGCCCCGGAACTGCTCCATTTACTGGATATTATAAAGTGAAATCGCATGTCTAATAATACATGTCTGAGCTGTACTGTTTCGTAAAGCTTTGAGACTAAAAACCTTTTGAACCAAAGAAAAAATGTAAAATCTCACTTTTGGGTAATACTCAGAAGACTATTAAGGGCAGGGTTCTGAACCTTGTCTTTGAGCCTTACAACAGCATTCTAAAACACACTCTTGGGGGGAGAGAGAGGGTTGTGACTTGTGGGGGGATGTGGGGGGTATGGAAGACTCCTGGCTGCCTGGCAGGGTTCTGGGTCCTGTGGGGGGCAGGGGTGTTTCTGTCTAACAATTCATTAAGCTGTCCATCTGTTTTATGCAGTTTTCTGTGTTGATGTTATATTTAACAATTGTTAAAAGTTTGTTTTAAAGAGGCCTACTATAGACAAGGCAGGGTGCCAGGCTCCATAGGTTTAAGATCCCTTGTAGCTGTTTTGTTCACTGCTGAACCTTCAGCACCTAGAAAAGTGCTTAGCCCATGACAGGAACCTGATACATATTTGTTGAAGAAGATTACACAGATGAAAAAGACATTCATTCATCCATTTCCTCATTGAAATGGAATACTTAATAAAATACAGATACCAACTAGAGTTTGGGCTCATTCATTAAGTCTAGGTTGGACCTAGAAATCAGAATTATTTTTGACTTTTTTATTATGAATATTTTCACACATATAGAAAAATAGAGAATAGTATAATGACCACCCATATACTCGTTATCTAGGTTAATAGTTGTTAACATTTTTATCATGTTTGCCTTGTCAATTTTTTTTGCTAAAGTTAAATAAATTATATGGATACCATAAAAATAAGAACATTTTCCTTCTTAAAATCAATACCACTATATATCTAACAAAATTAATAATTCTCTATTATCATCATCATCTAATACTTGATCCATATTCAAATTTTGCCAATTGCTCCAAAAATGTATGTTACTCCCAGTTTAGTCCTACCAGGATCCAGTCAAGGTCCACACATTATATTTGGTTGTTAGATCTCTTAAGTTACTTATAACCCAGAACAGTGCTCTCCCTGCCCTTTTTGAGATAACATCTGGCATGACATTAACCTGCTGAAGAGAACAGGCCAGCTGTCCCTCAGATTGGCCTACTTTCTGAGTTTGTCCAACTGCTGAATTTGTAGGGTCATTTAACTTATTCCATTCACCCATGCATTCCCTGTAAACTAGAGTTTGAACTAAACTAGAGGCTGGACTACATTCAGATTAAACATTTTAGGCACAATATCATCATTGATGCTATTTGAGATCATATATCATATGTGAGGTACATCATATCTAATTGACCCGTTATTAGTAAAAGAGAGACAGCTTCATCCCTCCATTGTAAACATTCCATTTTGCTTTGTCAATCATCAGACAATCTGTGGAGTAATACTTCAGCAGCACTAGAGTACTCAATTCTCCCTCACCTAGTGGCTTTATCATCTACTGATGATTCTTCCCTAAATCAATTACTTCATTAGGGGTTGCAAAACGGTGATTTTTTTTTTGAGTCCCATTTTTTATTCTTTTTTTTGAAAAGAATTTTTTTTCTTTATTATGAAATTTTTGTTGTACATTAATGTTTGTCAATCACAAAATGGTGATTTTTTTATTTCTATCATTCATTCTACATTTATTAGCTGAAAATCTTTATGAGAGAGAGAGAAAAAGCAACTGAGAGAGAGAGACATTTATCTCATCAACTGCTCCTTCTAGAAAGGCAAAGTAACTACTTACTTTGCATTATCACTTTTCAGAGTAGGGAGCAAGTGACAGATGGTGCTTTGTTTTGTCTTTGGTCTTCTCTTTTCTGAGTATCATCTTATAGACATACAGATTTTTATATATTCAGTGTGTTTCATTGTATTGCAGTCATTCTTTTTTGTGTGTGTGTGAGGAAGGTCAGCCCTGAGCTAACATCCATGCCAATCCTCTTTTTGCTGAGGAAGACTGGCCCTGAGCTAACATCTATTGCCAGTCCTCCTCCTTTTTCTCCCCAAAGCCCCAGTAGACAGGTGTATGTCATAGTTGCACATCTTTCTAGTTGCCGTATGTGGGACGCCACCTCAGCATGGCCGGACTAGCGGTGTGTCGGTGCGTGCCCAGGATCCGAACCCGGGCCACCAGTAGCGGAGCGTGCACACTTAACTGCTAAGCCACGGGGCCAGCCCACAGTCATTCTTTTTGAAGCTCAAATTGTCTCATTTCTGGCCAATAAGAGCCCTTTCAAACTGGCTCTTTTTCTGGCACGACAAAATGTCCCAGGCTCACCTTGTCACTCTCTCACCCAGACTCAGAATCAGCCATTTCTTTAAACAGCCCTCATTCCATTCAGTGGGAACAGTAGTTAGAGACCAAAATCTGGGTTCTAGCGGTACTCACTGCTACTGGGTTGTCAATGCTTCCAGGCCCTTCCAAGGGACAGAGGTGGGGGGAAATATATGTGTATATATTTTTAAATCATATGTTTATATTGAAATTTCCAATTCAAATTTAACAATGCAAACATCTACTTTAACATTTTTTGGGTTTTATACTTGCATTGCTTTTCTCTTACACTAAAAACAGTTGGTAAAAACATTAACATATCACTTATTTGCTTTATCTTACAATATATATGTTTCAAAATAAAAATATCAGTATTATAACTTGCTTTAAACTTCTGAATTAAATTTGAGATTTCTTTTGTCCTGAGAACATATCCCACTAAGCATGTCAAAATATTGTCTTCTAAAGCATTTGGAAATAATTTTATTGCTGTGTTTGCTACCAATTTGATATATAATTACATCTCTTTATTTTCAATTTTAGGAACTCTATTTTTGAATGTGAAAAGATTTACTTGGTCAAAAAATCAAAATTATATAAAAAATGTATATGAGTCTTGATTTCATCTCTGTGTCCTCCATCTTGTAATTTTTTTAGAAAGCTTATGTGCTTCCACTTTTTCATTTTTCTCCTCCTCCTCCTCCCTCCTTTGCCTTCCTGAACTCTTCAGTCCTACAGCTCTTAGGCAAGTCAGGGTAAAGTAGGTGGCTATGGCAGGGGGTGCAGGGAGCTATGGTGGTCCAAAGTAGGGAGTCAGAGCCCAAGAAGAGTAAGGAGGTTATCCTCAGGTGGTGGCAGCCTGGCATGGGTAGTCAGAGCCCAAGAAGAGTCAGGAGGGAGTTCACCTAGGAGGGCTACCTGGTGCAGGGTGTAGGAGCCCCAGCAAGGTGAGGGCTTCCACACAGTGTCCACCTGATGCAAGTATCAGAGCACAGGTGGAGTGAGCAGAGCATCTACATGGGGCAAAGGGGCAGAGGCAGTGATGGGAGATTGGTTACATACAGGTGCATTGAGCAAATAAGTGGTTACATTAAGGAAAATGGGAGCCAGTTTTCTCAGTGTCAGAGAAGAGAGTTACAAATAATAGAAAGGGAGAAAACTAGAATGAATCTTGTGATATTAGATAGAAATTGGAGATAAGGAGGTGAGCTCAGTTTTCCAAATATATACATAGAAATAAATATAGATGTAAACTTATACACACACAAACATATACATATATTCATCTGTCCACTGAGACTTCATGAAAGCAGCAAGACCCCAATGGTAATGAGCATGCTAGCACTTTATAAATCTTAGTTTCTAAACATCATTCTCCACTGAAAGGAACCAAGGATCTTGGAGGAGAAATGGCTGATTCCAGGGCTGGGGCAGAATGTCTTGTTTTAGAAAGCAAGGAAGTACTCAAAGAATAATGAAACCATCTCGAAAGGACACAGACGCCAGCTTGAAGAGGTTCCCGCTAGTCCAATCTGGGACAATTTGGGCTTCAAAATAAATAATGACAGTAACAAATTATAATCCATGTATAAAATAGGAAGTCATGATATGAATTAATCAAAAGTTTGTTGAGGAACAGGGTATTTACATAGTTTCAAAGTCCCTTCTCACAAATATTTATTAACTACAAAGGGAAAAGAGTAATTACAGTGGGCCACCTTAATCAAGTGATCAAAGTCAACATCATCTAATGGGACAATTCAAAACTACGCACCATCTGATAAGATGTAATGAGAACACACGTCATTTCTGTGATATTCCTGCCAAAATTGCACAGCCTTGAATCTAATCATGATGAACATCAGACAAACCCAAATTGAGGGTTATTCTTCAATGTAACAGGCCTGCAATATTCAAAATCTTCAAAAAGTCACGAAGTGAGGAAAGAGTGGGGAGCTGCTCCGGACTTTAGAAGACTAAAGAAACCTGACACTAAACACAGCACGTGATTCTCAATGGGATCCTTTTGCTCTAAAGGACACTGAGGGACAAGTGGTGAAACTTGCATGGGTCTAAGGATTCCACATGGTCATGTTTCCATGTTTACATCCTCATTTGATGAGTGTACTGTGTTTCATGGAAATGCGTAGAGGGAGCAGTATTTCAGCAACTTACTCAAAATGATTCTGGAAAAAATATTATTTGCACCAGACTTGTAACTTTCTTTAACTTTAAGGTTATTTTAAACTAAAGAGGTATTTTTTAAAGTTTTAGATAGGTTACTGTTTTTATTAGTTTCTGATTTAACATTCTACTGGTTTGGGGGAAGTAAATTTAAGAAAAAAACATACGAAAATTCTTATTTGCTCCCTTCGTACACAAAAGTAGCATGCTGCACCCTGTTCTGCATCCTGGTTTTTTTTTTTTTTACATGTAACAATATATTCTGGGTAGCACTCTACATCAGTACCCAGGGATCTTCCTTGTTCTTTTTTATGACTGCATAGTGCTCCATTGTGTAGCTAACCATACTCCAGCTGTTTACAGCTGTTCATTTGAGTTATTTCCAATCTTTTCCTATTACAATAAGAAAGAAGGAAAGTAAGAAAGATCCACAAGGAATACCTTTTGTGCATGTGTCATTTTGTACTTACGCCGGCATATGTTTAGGATACATTTCTAGGAGTGGAATTGCTGGGACAAAGAACAAATGCTTCTTTAATTTCTTATTCTATAATATATTTCCATATTCCCCTGCATAGCAACGGTTTGCATTCCCACCACCAATGCGTGAAAGGACCTGTTTCCCTCACAAATAGGATGGGTTTTGGATGTTTTGCCAATCTGAGAAATAATTTGCATTTACTTTATTGCGAGTGTAGTTGAGAGTTTTTTCATATGTTTAAAGGTCCCAGGAGTTTTAAGCCCCACAGGAGAATCTGATGGGTGCCAGGTTTGGAAACTGCTTCACTATTCTCTGTGGTTTGGGTCGCTAAGAAGGAACGTTGAACTAGTAAATATTGGTCATGTTTATTGGTTTTCACTGGAGTTTAGATAGACAAGGGAAGATACGTTTAATCTACTCAAAGGTCATCTCCACTGTGAAACCTTTCCCAGTTTCATCGAGCTGGTCTTAGCACGGTTCCTGCTAGCATTTTGTACACACCTCTGTTAGCACTTATCTCACTGTATTAAATTTATTTGTTTAAATGACTTCCCACTGGGTTTCTCAGTCTTGGATGATAAAAAACTATGCCTTATTCATCGTTAGATCCTCAGCATCATGCCTAGTTTCTGGCTCATGGTAGATCCTCAGTAAGTGTGAATTGAATAAATGAACAAGCAATTGATAAATAACACCAGGGTTAAATTCATACTTGAATCTAGCATGTCGTTTCTCTCTGAAAACACACACAGCAGAAAGGAAATGATTTTTCTTTCTTGGATGCCTTGAACTTTGAAGGACTGTTGATTTCAGGCTTCTGATCTCTGCCTAGCTTTGGTCAGCTTCACTAAGAAAGCAAGTCAGTCTCCAGAATTCCTGATCCCTTCCCTTTGCCAGCGGGCAGGTGTAGGGGCCCAGCTCCTTCCACAGGGATATCTGGTGCTGTTCAGAGGGAAGGCCCTGCAACCTGAACCTTAGCAGCAGCATCTGTCACATTTCCAGAACATTCCAGAACATTTGAGTAGAGTTGTCATGGAATGCCTCTCTGATATTTTTCCTTCCTCCCTCCAGGCTCTAAGGAGTTGCACTTCTAGCAACTCTCTTCATCTTTGAAATTTTCATTACATTCAGGGTAGAGCCTGATCATTTGAATCCAGGAGGTTATAAGCATCACGTTCTGCCTTGGCTACCGTGGTCTCATTTTCTCCCTAAGAGAGAAGGTCTTAAATATAAAACAAGTGTTACCAATGATACACCTTAGGAAACCAAACTCTCCTTTTAACACTGTCTGTCCCAGTTGATGGTGATATTCCTCTGAGAAATACTTTAAATCTCTTTTAGAAAACTCTATTAAAAAGAGTCACTATAAAATTGTATGTTAAAAATGCCGGGAGCCACAGCTACAGACAAAGCAGTAATCAGAGAGTAGGTACGTTCAGTCACATCATTTGTAAGTTTATTTAAAAACATACTAAGGGGCCGGCCCCATGGCTTAGCAGTTAAGTGCTCGCACTCCGATGCTGGCAGCCCGGGTTCGGATCCCAGGCGCGCACCAACGCACCACTTCTCCGGCCATGCTGAGGCCGCATCCCACATACAGCAACTAGAAGGATGTGCAACTATGACATACAACTATCTACTGGGGCTTTGGGGGAAAAATAAAAAAAATTAAAAAAAAAAGTATGAAGACTGCAGCTCTGGTCTTCAGAAAGATTTTCTGTGTAATAATAATTACATTTGTTACTTCAATATTCTTTTCCTTTCTATTCCCCCAAATATGTCTGTACACTTCTCTTAAAAGAGTAAATCGGTTCTAAACCCTCCATTGCCATTTGATTTTTCTTTTTAATTTTAGTTCAAAATCAAAGATGTTAGCTAGAATTCCAGCTTGGTCATGAAAAATGTTGGACCATCTCACCTGAAGGATGAAAGAAAGTGAAATGTGATGAGGTGAAAAGACAGGAGGGGGTGGTGTGCTTCTGGCCAGGAGACGGGTGCTTCCCTGCGCTGTCGTGTGCTAGTTCCCTGATCAGGCAGCTGCTGGGGCCCAGGGCAGGCCACCTCAAAATATCGCACAGTAGCATACTGATTATTTTGAATTAAATAAGAAGCAAAGAGGGTATTCTGAGCCTCCTGTCTCTGTTCCTCATGAAAGCAGGAAGTAAATCTCCCCTGTGAAAGGCGCCCTCCCTGCATCCTTATCACCAGAGCTAGGGAATTCAGGGCTGAGAATCCTGCATAAACAAACCTTGCTAATTTACCACCTCAAGCCTAAACCCTGCTTAAATTCCTCGCTATTTACGTACTTCAAACCTAAGTTTCTTTGTCCTGTCAATTCTTCACAAGTTTATGTTTCTTTGTGTAAAAGATGTATATATACTGCCTGCTCTGTTCACTCTCTGAGCACCAGTTCTTTATGATTTCCAATACGTACAGATTACACTGGGTTTTTCTCCTGTTAATCTGGTCTTGTGTCAATTTTATTGTTAGTCCAGCCATAAGAACACAAAAGGGAAGAAAGGGGATTTTACCCCACCCCGACACAACTTTAAAGGCCCCACCGACCAGTCCAGATGCAGGATGGAAAGCAGAAGGTGCATGGGCTCTGCAGTCTGGCAGCTTTTAGCTCCACCAGTTACTAGGCTTACGGTCTTGGGCAGGTAACTTGATCTCTTGGAACCTCAGTTTCCTCATCGGTAATATGGAGATAATAACACCCACTTTGCAAGCAAATAGTCTGTGTGCTCAGGATAGGTGGATACTATCATCTAACAGCATCCAACAAGAACAACAATAGCAGCCATGGTTTGAGCTCTGAATATGGAATAGGCTGTACGCAAAGTGCTTTTAATTCTCTAAATAAGGCTGTGAGGTAAATAGCATTGAATTGAATTACTATTTTACAGATGAAGAAACACAGCTGGGAAATGTTATATTTTTTACCCAAAGTGACATAGCTAGTAAGCGGCAACTGACTTCCAGTGCTGAGCTGGTGAACCAGCTGCCTGGGGGAAAAAAAAAGGCCTGATTTGTAGGGATTGTCACTTTCCATGGTGTAAATGCTCCCACACCATGGCTGATTTCAAGCTACCAATGCTTTAACATTCAGCTTGCAAAATTCCTGAATATATAACAGTCGGCTCTCGGAGCCTTTCCCAGCTGCCTCCAGCACACCGCTGATTTAAACCAAGTCTGACTCCCAAGTCCGCTCTGCTGAACCTCAGTGGGCTGCCCTCCCAGCAGCCTAACACGAGGGCACGTTAGAGGTGTTCAGTAAGCATCTCTCAGGCTGTAACGAGAGGGAGGTTTCCATTGTAAAGAGCACATCCAAGCCACAGGCTCCTCTCCGTGATTTCTCTTCTCTCTCCAGATCATTACAGACTGGCCCGCGTGGCGCACAGCTGACCCTCACCAAGCTGCTCAGAAAACCCGTAAATACAACAGGTGCCTACAAAATTATGTGATCTCGTGGATTGTTTAGACATCTCAAAACATATGTTCAAATGAGTGTTTTCCCCTTCCAAGTTGTCACGTTGAGCAGGCACACTTAGTCCAACGATGCTGTTCGGTGGGTGTCCACCCCACTCGGAGCAGGCCCTGTGGATGCCCGCTCTCACAGCAATGCCGTTCCCCCAGCCATTCCCTGGTCACACGCATTCATAATAGGAAATACACGGAGCAAGAAATGGAAATGGTTAAGCCAACTAACCAAAACGCTTAAACCAAATAATAAGTTAATAATTTGTACCCACTACTGCCCAATAAAAGAACATAGAGTTGAATTTTAATTTTTTAGCTTTTTTCTGTGCAATTATACAAACACATTTTAAAAAATAAAAGTGTATACAAACTTGAATGACTGGACTGAAATCAAGGAAACTCGTGCTGCCTGTTTTCTGCCTGAAACCTGGGAGAAGGGGGCAATGGGTCATCTTCGGACCCTTGCTCTCCCTAGACCCCATGATGCAGCTGTCTCGTCCTATAAGTTTTGGCCCCTTCACAGCTCTCGTTTCAACCCCTCCCCACCAATGCCTCTTATTTCAGACCTAAGTTACTCCAGCAGCTTTATAATTGGCCTTCCTGCAGCCAGCCTGAAGTCTCTCTGCAGTCACAAGCCAGGCACCTTTCCATAATTCAAAGCTGAGTCCATCCCCTCTCCCTGATGCCCCTTGACACATGAAGGGCCTTTCCTGGCTGGTCTTTTCAATTTCTCCAGTCTCATCATTTCTCACCTCCTCCGCCCCCGCCTTCAACATGCACCTTGTGCCCTAACCCTACTTAAAGACATGCAGTTCCCCCCACACCACCTGCTATTTGATTTTTTGAGTTGTGTACTTATTTGCTTGTTTATTTATGGTTTGCCTGCCTTCACTAGAATATAGGGTAATGAGAGTGGGAAACTTGTCTGTCTTATGTATAGTAGCATTCCTAGCATTTGGAATGATTCCTGGCACCTTAAAGACACTTTTATAAAGATTTGTTGGATAGATGAATGAATGAATGCCCCAGTGCTTTTGCACATGCTGTTCCTTCAATTTAAACTGTCCTTTTCCGCTACTCTTCATGGCTTAAATCCTGTTTGTCTTCTAAAACTCAGTTTAAATATCAATTCTTCTGGAAACTTTTGCTATTATTGTCCTTCCCTCCTCCCACCACACACACACACACACACAGAGTTGGGTCTCTCTCTCTTCTGAGCTCCCATTACATTCCTCCTCCATGCATAAGTCCCAGAAACAGACACCTGTTCCCCAAAGACTAATGCTCCCCTTCCATCACGTACGATTGTTATCAGAAAGGGACCGCTCAGACATGGCATTATGTGGGGCCAGTGTGACTAAGCTCTAACAAATGGCTCGTGGGCACCACTTCCAAACCTGGCCCCAAAAAATCTTCCTGTGCAACATTCCAGTTTCTTCTTTCTTCCATCTGTTGACTGGAGGCAGAGGATCCAGAAGAGAACTCCAAGACCATGAGATTGTGGGAGCCACGTGAGGACTGCCTTCCTAACACCCACACACTGCTCTGTAATACAAGAGGGAAACAAACGTCTGTTGTGGGCAGTCACGAGGCTTTGGGGCTGTTTGTTACAGCAGTCATCCCACCCTAGCTTACACAGCGTACCTCTACCACAGTACAGAGTCCTGTTAGCATGTGTCTCCTTCTCTCTTGTCTGCGCTCCTTGAGGCAGGGACCGTGTCACATCCCCACGTTACCAAGGCCTGGTCCAGGGTCTGGCACATAACTGTGTGCAGTTAATAGTCTGCCAGCTGGTTCATGACTCCAGAAGAAACCAGACAGGGCCAGCCCTTGGTTTTCTCCCTAACAAACTTTTTCCCATAAATTCCTCTGCCATTTCCACTCGAGAGAATTTCTCACCTATGATGTTTTACCTTGAGCATCACCTGGTCCCGCTCCTCTCTGCTAAGACACTTCATCCATCTTCCCAAGGACCTCTGCCCTCTGGATTTCGTTACCAGGCTGTTCAGCTCTTAACGTCTACCCAAAGAGCTCATGGAGGAGAATTACTTTTTTTTTTTTTTTTTTGGTGAGGAAGACCAGCCCTGAGCTAACATCTGTTGCCAGTCCTCCTCTTTTTGCTGAAGAAGATTGGCCCTGGGCTAACATCCCTGCCCATCTTCCTCTACTTTATGTGGGACACCACCACAGCATGGCTGGACAAGCTGTGCGTTGGTGCAGCCCGGGATCCGAACCTGCGAATCCAGGGCTGCCGAAGTGGAGCATGCGCATTTAACTGCTACACTACCAGGCCTCCCCGAGAATTACTTTGGAAAAGCAATCTATCCCTGCGATTAACTCCACGCTTCCCTAGAAAGTTTTATTTGTTTTTCTTGTTTTGTTTTGTTTTAAATAGCACTTTTTCCCTGTTAAAAATGAAATAAGCAGTGCCTGGTTTCTCTTCTCCTTTCCAACCTAAACTGATTATTACTGCTTATAACTGTGGTGAATTTATTCTGGTGAGCCCTCCATTTAATTGAGATCCTAAAAAACCTAGGTGGGAGTTAAATCCATTTCTAAAACAAAGCATAAAACCTAAATTCTAGATTATAGAATTATAGGATTCTAGATTATAAGATGGAAACGCAATTTTCCGCTCTAAGCCAGCGTCCAGACTCACACGTATCAAGTAAACTACTTGGATCAGATGGGAGCATCATTTTAAATCACTATTCATAACAAAAGCTACCATCTGAAGGATCTATGAACCAGACACTATAGCAGACACTTAAAATGCCATTCTCATCAGGATAACGGGAGGTAAGAGTTATCCTGATTTTTAGGGCCACCCTGTAATCTATTTGGGACACTTGAGACAATGAAAGGAGACGCTGTTGACAAGTGTGCCAGGACACAAAGCATAAACCAAGATGGGCCCAGGCATAGCGGGCACACGGTGACCCTCAGGTTTCAGCTAAAGAAACCCTGGCCTAGAGTGCCAAGTGCCCTACCGGGTCACACAGCTTCGGAGGTGGCAGATTCAAAGACGGGCCTGTCTGACCACGAAGTCCACGCTCTTCCTACTGCCTTGTCTAAACTACTGGGGACGTAGGAGGAGGTGGGAGGCAGAGGGTGGAAACGAGAGAGGGGTGATGGAGGTGATTATCTGGTCACCCTCAGTTGCACAGGCTGCCACTCCCACTGCTTAATTCCCATCTCCCCAAATTCCAAATCACATGGACCCTATGATGGGAAACAGTCAACACAGGTTCACTAACGATGAATTTTCTAAATAATTTTTATGAGAGAAAGAAAAATGAGAAAAGAACTAACTGAAAGAGGCTCGGGAACAGAAAAGTAATCTAAAGAGGTTCAGTGGGGAAACCAGACTAACGAATGCAGGAGACTTCGCAGAGGACCATGGATTCTGAGCTACAGGAACCATAAGCAAGGAAGGGGACCATATACACTTTTAGTGGAAAGCTTAATTTATTTTTCAACCTGTAAGTCTATTTCATAACCAACCAATGGTATCAAGGAATTGTTTACCACTGTATCTGGACATGGGTTTACCTAATAAGGCTTCCACGTTAGCAAGTGGTTATCACAGAGTAAGAAAATATATCTGACTTCCATGGGCTATATTGTTTCAAAACAGTTGCTTTTTAAAGAAATGTTTGACTTGCACATTTTACATTCGCTAACATGCCTTGATTGCATCTGAAGAAAGATAAAATGAAAAGAGATGACAAGGACTTTAACCGAAAAAAAAAAAAAGCAAAAAATCAGTCACTCCCAAGGGGCATCTTATATGTCAGTTCTGACTGTGCAGCTTGATTGATAGAAATCTGTTTATCACCCTTCAAGTGCTGTGAACACTCACTTCTCCACTCCATCCCCCAGCACATCAGTTCAGGGAAAGGCGTAATTATTTCAGCAATTCAACCTACAAAATGATAAAAATGACTTACGAGGCAGCAACACGGATTGGATTTTGAAAGCTTTAGAATAGAAAGACTTGGTAAAGACAACACCAGAAAGACTGAAAGAGAGAAAAGAGAGAGAGTAGCATAAAGAAATCTACAGCCCAGGTTGGGTGAGCTCAGGACCACGGAGGAGGAGGTTGGGAGGAGGCTAGGTTTCTGTTTATCTGTCAGCTGGAGGGTCTGATGGCTTATTCACTTGCTTATCAGTACACTTTTCCATTACCTCTCTGAAAAGTCAACAGCTAGTACATGAGATGCGGCTAAACAAATATTCACATTTTTCAAACAAGCTCAAAAATTTCTGCTGCTGCCACTAATAGCTACCTTCTATTTCTCCTTTCTGTGTGGTTACATCTTAATGTTTTCCTATATTAAAAGATATCAGAGCCGCTCCAGAAACTCCTCTGGTGGGCTCTGTTTGATTAATTCTTTCTTTCTCCCTCTGTTCTCGGGGTTCTAGAGAAATAGGGCAAGGCCAGCTCACCATCGGCTCATGCTGTGACCCAGATCGGGTCTGTTTCATTTAATATACAGGAAGAGTTTTGGCCTCGGGCCAGTCATACATCTAAGGCAGCCGTGAACCCACGGTTTGTTTGGAGGGATGTTTCTGCCTGGGGGGAAACGCAGGCATCAGCTGTTGAGTTCTTCGGAGTTTGTAGGACGGGCTGAGGTCCAGGAAAATTTTTTAGACACTTCAAAAATGCTCACAAAGTAGTTATCTCTGTCTCTTAACATACACAGGATAATCTGTAAATTTCTTCCCCAGACAACTTGGCAATTTCTATCCTCTTCTGATAACTCTCGGGAAGGAGAAGATATTGCCCACAAGCACTGAGCGCAGGGAGAGCACTCAATAAATTGTCCTCGGTTCAGTGACTTACTTCCAAGTCTCCTCGATTCACCCTGGTAATATTACATCATATTTGCACAACTGCAGTAGTAACTAAGTATTAGGTATTGAGCACTTATAATGTACCAAGCTCAGGGCTAAGCACTTTACATTCATTAACTCATTTAAGCCTCATAAGTATGCTATGAGGTAGCTACCATTATTATCCCATTTTATGGATATCCAAGAACACACATCTATTAAGTATAAGAATTAAAACCTGAATTTGTCTTATTCCACGCAGACTTAACTATTATAGAACTAGTCTAAGGGTGCATAGAGCTACAGATTCTAAATCATTTTTTAACCATTGTAATGTTGGGGTTCAGGACATGTTGCCCACAAATATGGCATCTCGGCATATTGATTTTTCTTTTTTCTTTTTGGTGAGAAAGATTCACCCTGAGCTAACATCCGTTGGCAATCTTCCTCTTTTTTCGCTTGAGGAAGATTAGCCCTGAGCTAACATCTGTGCCAATATTCCTCCCTTTTGTACGTAGGGTGCCTCCACAGCACAGCTGATGAGTGGTGTATGTCTCGGCCTGGAGTCCGAACCCGCAAACCCCGGCTGCCAAAGCGGAGCGCACAGAACTTCAACCGCTCGGTCAAGGGGCTGGCCCACATACTGATTTTTTTTAAGCTGAAGGAGTTTGAGAAAACAGCAGAAGCAGGAAGTCACTCTGACCTTCGCCCCGCCCTTCTTCCCTGAAACAGGTCATAAAACCCTCACGTGAGAGGTGCCCTCCCTGCACCTGGAGGAAAGGCGCATCCTTATCTCAGAAGACGAGGGGACGCCGAGAAGAATCCTAACCAACAGGCCTTGCTAAGTCCCCCAGTTCACTACACTTACCTCATACTCTTTGACCTATCAGATCCCTCCACGACTGTCCACTCTTCAGCAGACCGAGCACAATACTCAGGTCTGTTGCTTCCACTCTTCATTTCCTTATGAAGGCTCCATGTCCCATAAAACTCATACTAAACACATTTTCATACTTTTTTCCTGGTAATCTGTCTTTGTCAGTTTAATTTTCTGACCCAGCCAGGGACCGAAAAGGGTCAAGGCAAACTTCCCCCCCACCCCCCAGTGACCCCATTTAACCTTAAGCACAACACTCTAAAGTGGGTATCATTCCGCTTATCTTTCAGATGAGGAAATTAAAGCTGCAAGAGTTTAAATGACTTGCCCAAAGTAAGTTTACCAGACATGGGGGGAAAAACACAGGATAGCCAGTTAGATTTGGATTTCAGATAAGTAGCAAATAATGTGTTAGTATAAATACATCCCTAATATTATTCATTATCTGAAATTCAAATTTAACTGGGTGTCCTGTATTTATACAGCAACCTTAGCCCAAAGTCACAGCACTGGTGTGAGACCAAGTCGGGACCATAAGATCGGGTTTCTCTAAGCCCAGGGCTCTTTCCACCACCCCGGGGTAAGGCGCCTAAACTCTGCACTCGGATCTGCAAATGTGTACAAATGTTATAGAAAATTGCCTCTATCAGATACTCAAATAGCCATGGCTAACTAATATTTTTCACTATAACTAAATTAACCTTGTAGAGGGTGTGAATCTGAATCCAGACACCCTGGTGTCAAAAATTATAGCTTTATTTTTTATAATTCAACTTAACTTCTATTTGAAATCGTCCTTCTGCTAGGAGAGTGGAAGCACAACCTCCCAGCCCTCTCCCTGGGATGCACCACTGTGAGATAATAGAAATATGTATCTTGGTCTCTGCCCCCAGTTCCTGGCACAGAGCTCCTAAAACCCCTAATTTCCTAAGTGACAAGATTACTAGGAGCATCTCTTGTTCTAATATTCGGTCTTTGTCCCCAGTCCTTGACACAGAGCTCTGAAATCCCTTGGAATTTCCCTGGTGACAGTAGTGTCTTTTGTTCTAATGAGGTGACTCTGGGTGGGCTCCTGGATGGGGGCTGGTCACCAGAAAGACCAAGCCATGATTAGAGGCTTGGAATGTTCAACCCCACACCCCCTTCTCCAGAGAAGGAAGAGAGGCTGGAAGTGGAGTTAAGGATCGATCATACCTACATGAAGAAGCCTCCATAAAACCCCAAGAGTATGGGGTATGGAGAGCTTCCAGACTGGTGGACACATCTATACTGGGAAGGTGATGCACCCCAACTGCACGGGGCCAGAAGCTCCTGTGCTCGGGACCCTCCCAGACCTCACTCTATGTATCTCTTCATCTGGCCGTTCATCTGTATCCTTTATCATATCTTTTGTTATATAATAAACTGGTAAGTGTTTCCCTGAGTTCTGTGAGCTGTTCTAACAAATAACCGAATCCAAGGGGGAAGAGGTCATGGGAACCTCTGCTTTGTATCCTTCGGTTTATAGCCAAGTTGGACAGAAGTTGTAGGAAACCTGGGGACATACTACTTGTGATTGGCATGTGAAGTGGTGGAGGCACTCTCATGGCACTGAGCCCTTTACCTGTGGAATCGGATGCTAAATCCAGGAGATAGTGTCAGAATTGAGTTAAATTGTAGTACACCAGCTGACGTCACAAAGAATTGCTTGGTGTGGGAAAAATCCCCACACATCTGGTGTCAGAGAGGTGTGAGTGTGGTCAGCATGTGAGAGTGAAGGAGAGACACAGGAGGAGGAGTGTAAGTTTCTTACTCAGCCACAATTCTGGAGTCTTACCCAGTGCCAGCTTGCTGTGGGGCCAGAGTCCCCTCTGGTGACCATGTCATCTGTTCATATTCGGTGCTGTCTATGAAGGTCTTCATGTCCCACGCCCCTGATGCTACAGTGACACGGAGTCCCGGGTCTTTGGGGAGTTGCTGAAGGCCACATCTTCCCGTGACAGAATCTCCCGGAGACTGGCGGCCTCTGCAGGGCTCTGACTCGGAGGCAGAGTGCAGGTTCCCTCTGCTCCCATCACCTCTCACCCTCTCCCCACCCTGGGGATGAGACAGAGATTTTTCTTTTTCTGGTCTTTGAGAAATCACATCTCCCTTTAGTTTCTGGCTGGGCACTTTTATCTATTCTTTGAGTCTTTTCCCTATTCCTTGGGGTTTGGACTTTTGAAAGCGAAAGTCAAGAGGATGCCCACACTTATGTATCTCTGCCACATCCCCTTCCCTGTGGTAAGGAACACAGGACCAACTAATTGCCTAAATGCGGAAGAGGAAGTTCAGAAGGAAATTCAGGGAGAAAAAAACTCATTCGTATCTTAAAATATTCTCCTGCCACAACATAACGTAAGAGTTATGCTTTTGTAAGTAAAGTATTTACATGTTATGGTTTCTTTATTCAATGCACTGCTGTCTACAACTCTGCAATTGAAATTAGTATAATCCTCTTAGGCACTGCAGCCAGACCAGCTTCCCGAAGGCAGGCTCATCCGATTCCCTCTGAGCTCAGATCCCTCCAAAGGCTCCTCTTTGTCGCCAGCAGATATTCCAGGATCCTCAGTTTGGTGTCTGAGCACGTCCGCAATCGGCCCCATTCTGTTCTCTATTCCATCTTCCACAACTCACCACGGCAGCCACAACCCCACCATCACGTTACTCCATCGCAACGCCTCCCTTCCTCCCCGCTGCCTCTCACACCTGCAGACACAACTGCTGAGTTCACGTCCCACCATCCCACAGCCACGCCAGCCTATCCCAACCCACTTCAGCTCCCATCAACCAACTCCTCCTCCAACCACCTCCCTTGCTGTCCCTTTAGACCTCTAAGAAGGATACACTGCATTTTAAAACGTGAACAGAAAATCGCATGTGCCAGCACAGGAGAGTTGTTAACGAATTCACCCAAGTTTCTTTGCCTTGCCCTGGAATTGCATCATCTTGATAGGGTAACACTGGTTATGTCATAAAAATCCAAGCTCTGGATCCTAAATAAGTGAGAAAGCAAATGCCTTATTAAATTCAGTTTGTCTGGCAGAAAAATAATAGGCTCATTGAGATGTAAAAGATACAAAAGGCAGCTTTAGGAGCGAAAAGGTGGAAACCATCCAGTCCAGTACACCCTTCATCTCACAGTGAGGAAATACCCTCCACCACCCCCATCACCTGCCAGAGACAGGTTCCTCCTGTCACAATGAAGGTGACATTCCTAACACTCTATACAATGTGGAAAACCCTCCAGAAAACCTGCTGAAAAGCTTCTAAAGGCTCACAGGCATAATTAGCAACAATCAATAAATGCATTAAATGTGTGAATGTGATGAATGACACCAAAACAGAGATACTCTGAGAAGGGCATTGAGGAAGAGGGAAAGTTTGCCAAACTGTGTCTTTCTAGGCCTTCGCTCGTCAGATTTGCCCCCTCAGAGCACCATTTATCAGTGAATTCCTCCACAAAGCTGTAAGCAGGTAGTTCTTGAATGAATGTTCCTATTTATTGTTTCACCGTTGGACATATTAAGAAAAAAACTGCTCTCTCTAAGCAGAGAAAAGGTCTCACCTGAAATGTAGCATCTTCTTAGGTGGCTGGAGAAACACGCATCTTTAGACCAGAAACTTAAACTGAGTGGAGAGTCCCTACGTGGGAGGCAGAATTAGCATTATTCCTTGGCCTTGATCTTGAAGAACTGAAAATGTCAGGGAAAGCAGATTCTGGCATCAGGGAAGAGAGAAGATGCCCTCCACACGGAGGCAGTCTAGGAGCTGAGATGAGGGACTCAGGAGACACAGCATAATGGCACAGTCTTGGGGATCCCAGGAGAGAGCTACCCAGGGTGGCATAAGAGACCTGGGCTGTGTGAGCTAAACTTTTTACGCTTCTAGTATCTTCTTCATTTATATTCTATGTTTGCTCTTAGATTTGGTAAAGTCCTCTTGAAAATGCCAGTTTGCCCAAGATCTGCTAAGGGGATCCAAAGAAAGGGGTTTGTATCCACGAGTTTTCAAAGCTTAATTCCTCCATCTTGGGAGCCAGGCCCAGTGGTAGCAGTGGCCATCCTAGGAGGAGGGCTCCAAGGGAAGACCAAGTCACAGCCTCGTGGTCGCAGCACACTTCCCCATCTGGCAGGTCCCTTCAACGCTATAAGAGAGACTCCCACATACTTGTCCCACAGGAGCACCATAGGTCACCCCCCACCCCACTTCCAGCTCTACCCACGAGTGTCACTGAAAATGGCAAAGGGCCCAGGACTGCTAACAGCTGACCTTTGGCAACATTATCAATCCAGTAGGTAACTCTGAGCCTCCAGGCTCATCTCTTCCCCCTGCAGACCTCCAGCTTGCTATTACCTGTCATTCTTCGTTGGGAGTCTATCTACTCATCCAAAAGAGAGCCAGACAGACGTGAAATGCAGGGCCTCATCGCTGTCCTTGGTACTTTGTCTTCGGCGCCTGTGGGAGAATTACTGGTGGACGAAGTCTTGGCTTCAAGATGCCACTGGTGTTACTGGCTGAACAATTTCCCAGTGGCAGGAAAAAGAGAAACACTAACCCTCAGAGCCACCATGGTATGTGGAGTGTGCAGAGCAGGCAGAGCCTGGGGGGCCCAGACTACAGCAGGAGGCCTGGGGTCTCCTTTTCTGGAGACCCAAGTCTTGACCACTATTCCAAAAATAGGAGCTAAAGCCAGAGGGCTTCCCAGTGGAGTAGATTTAATTTAGATAGAGCACACAGAAGGAAGCATGAAATCTGAACTGACAGCAGATAAAGGGCTAGTACGTTTCTTCCAATATGTGACCCAGACTCTAAATGAGAGAAAGTGACCTCAACCACACCAGATTATTAAAGTCAGTCATTAGCATCCCTAACCACAGGGTGCTTGCTGCTATAGGGCTGCTGCCTCCACTGTAACGAAGAGCCTGATTCTTGGGCTGCAGGTAAGTGGACAGGATCTACCAAGGGGCAAGGAGAACTTGGGTATGATTCTTCTGGTACCACCATGCCAACAAGGATCCTCAGCATTAACGTCTCTCCATCAAAGTGGTTTGTTGATTTGGTCGTGGGCATCACTGGCTGGATGTGGCTCCTTGATGAAATGTCTGAAACAGTTTTCACCTTAGATGTCACTCCATTTGGGGCAGCCTGCCCTCCACCTCCCCTCTCATCCCATTGATTACACTTTATTGCATTCTTGTACATTTCATTGTATTCCCATTGGATTCGCTCCCAGTAATAAAACACAACATTTATTGTCACTGACTGTGTCGCAAACCCGACACTAAGCACTTTAGATGAGTTATCTCATTTACTCCTCACATCAGCTCTGTGGAGTAGGTGCTTGTTATTATCTCCACTTTAAAGATGAAGAACCTGTAGGTCAGGGACTTTGAGTCATTAGCCCCAGAGCTGGTATTCAGACCCCTGGCTGTGTGACTCTTGAATCTAAGTTCTGATGCTGGCCCGTCTCTCTAGACTGTAAGCACAAAGGCACCACCAGTATCATTCATTCACAGATACTTATTGAACACCTAATACAGACTATTCTAAGCTATTCTAAGTGCTAGGAATAAAAAAGGCAAGGTCCCTGTGTGCAAGAAGCCAACACACTAGAGGTTAGAAAACAGATAAGAAATGAGTAACCAATAAATGAAAAATATCAATGAGGTTGTGATAAATGTCAGGGGTGTAACAAAAAAAGCAGATACGCTAGCCAGAGAATGACTGGTGCGGGAGCCGGTGTAGGGCCGGGAGGGAGAGGGTCACTTCAGTCTGAGGGCCTGGGGAGGACCTCTCTTAGGAAGGAACCTCTGAGCTGAGACCTGCAAGATGAGGAGGGAAGAGAGTCCTGAGGAAAGGCCTAAGACATATTCAAGAAATAGAAAGGAGGCTCACGTGGCTGGGGAAAAATGAACAAAGAGATTCTACCCAATGCTGGAGGTGAGATTTTATTTTCAGTGTAATAGAGCCAGCATTGTCTCCCTAACCACTGAATCTACAGTGCTTAGTGATATGTTCAAGGTACATGTAACAGTCACTGAATAAAATATTTTTTGCATAAAGGAGTGAAAGAATAAATGATACACAGCTTCCAGCTCTAGGGAATAAGTTACAGAGTGGTATATCCTGTAGGAGACTGAGACCCTGACATTGACCTGAGATGCAGAGTGTTCTACCTCCCACCTCTGCTGCACCCTGAGAGCCTGACGGGGTGGCTAGAAACCAGAGACACTGCAGAATGGAGACCTGCAAATCGAAGGCCTTTTGCATTTTGTTGCACGGCTACAGTACAAGGAGTAGAAGATGAGCATGCCATTGCTGGGTGTGTGTGTGTGTGTGTGTCTGTGTGTGTGATGCCCCTATTCAGAATGCACAACAGCCTCCTTGTTTGGCTGCGTGCACGATCCTCTTTAATCTCTGGAGGACAAAACGCATGTAACAAACGGGAGGAGGACATCTTCCTGGGGACTGCAGTCCTAATTTCTGGGTGACAGATTCTGAAGAGCCATGCTGGCTGCTTCCAAGGGACCCGAGTCTGAGCAGGAAGGGAACTTGGCAAATGATCGCACCAGTCTTCCCCAGGGTGGGGGTGATGGACACGAGCCAGCCTGTACCTAACGCAGCTGGCTGACTCACGTGCTGCCTTCCTTCACACTGCGTTTCTCATCTGTGACATGCCATCTGATGAGAAAGGCTTCTCATTATCTCCAAGCCACAGAGTCACCGTAGGAAGCAAGCATGCAGGCCACTTTAAGTAGTTGCCTGGTACATTCTTATTTTGCCAAGAACTTCATCAGCCTTTCTAGATAATGCTTCTACCCCTCCAAGAGTTCTAGATAGTACATGGAGGAGGTCAAAGGACAACTCCCGGACTGGAGAGACAGTACTATTCTCAGGGTCAGCCCAAAGTGTGACTGTGAACTGCGTGAACTTTGACCTCTGTGCTCGACATCTTTACCACTTTTTTCCTACCAAGCTCACCACCACCCCCACCCAAATGCCGCATGCTACTGCAAGAGGTGTGTGTAGAGAGTCAGTGTAGTTTGGAAGCAGACTTGGGTTTGAATTCCAATTTTACTACTGTTAGCAGTGTGACCTCAGTCAAGCTACTCAACGTCTCTGTGCCTCGGTGAGTCAATCTGTAAAATTAAGAGAATAGTGTTGATAAGATTAAATGCACAAAGCACCATGCGTACTTGGCATATATTCCGTACTCATCCTTGTCCTAATCATTCTCCTACAACCAAAGGCCCATTCCCTTTTCCTTAAGGACATAGGCCAGCACAGAGGGAAGATGCTCACAAATTTATTCTCCTGAGGATGTTAGGATACAATAGGTTTTATGTGTTTCTCTTCCCAGTGATATCTGTGTTCCAAGAAATCCTAGTTCAGGGATTTCATGCTATGTGGTCATATTGGCAGAGGGTAAGAGAGCCTTCCCTAGATACAGCACATCCCCCTGTACCAAGCCCATGGAACAAGCAAACAGCAGAGATTTGTGAGTTTACCATGCCCTTAACCTCACTTCTACATTGTTCAACCATAGTTCATTCAACCATAGAAGAGGCTGATTGAGGAAAAACCACATAAAGCTTTGGAAGTAAAATCTTAAACGAAGCAAACTTTGATTGACTCTTGGAGATAGATCAAAATTTCATTAATTCAGAAGAGAATGAAAGTCTATTCATACAGTTCTTCGGCCAGATTCACTTAATGGTGACTTTAATAAATGCCGTGCAAGTCCAGCCTGCTCTCAAACAGCTAAGGTGTGCTCCTTCCAGCCTCTGCTTTCACATCTCCCCTTCTCTTTGTCTGGAAAGCTCTTATCGCCCCTTCCGCACCTGGCAAAATCCTATTCATGTTTGAAGGCCTAGTTCAAATGCCATCTTCTCTGTAAAGCTTTTCAAAATCTTCATCCAACCATTCAGCAAAATTAGTCACACAATTCTTTACCTCTTAGAGTTTTGTTCCTACCTTCGGAATGAGGTTTACCACAGTTCATTCACACATCTCATTGTAGTAGTGGTTTGTGCTATCTCCCACACTAGACTGTGAGCAATCAGAGGGCAAGAGCCCTGCTTTATCCACGTTTGTATTTCTGGTACCATGCTCTGTGCCTGGCACATAGTGCGCCCTCAGTAAAGGTTGGTGGAATTGAACTCATTAATTTTGGGGGAAGTACTGAGACTCCCCAAGCTTCAGTTTCCTACTTTATAAAAGGTGGTGAAGATATCCACAACAGAAGGCCAGTGCTCCGATTCAATGATGTGCCAGACATAAAATACTGTCTTGCACCCAGCATGGACCCTTCTACATAATTAGCTCACGAGGAGTTGACTAAATTCATCCATTCAGTAAAAATTGTTTAGATACTGTGTCCCCAGTGCATCTCAGTAAACAAGATAGGCAATGACCCTGATCTCATGGAGTTTATATCTCAGAGGGAGAAGGCAGCTGATAGCTAGTAAACAAATAAATATACCAGAAAATATTAGTGATAAATGCTTTGAAAAAAATTAAATAGGAGCCAGCCTGGTGGCGTTTTAAGTTGGCACGCTCCACTTCAGCGTCCCAGAGTTCATGGGTTTGGATCCCGGGTGCGGACCTACACACCACTCATTAAGCCATGCTGTGGCGGCATCCCACAAACAAAATAGAGGAAGATTGGCAACAGATGTTAGCTCAGGGCCAATCTTCCTCACCAAAAAAAAAAATTTAAACAGTGTGTTGATACAGAAAGTTACTTGGGTAAGGGAGGTGGTGGGGAAGGCTTCTCAGAGGAGGTGATGTTTGAGCCAGAATCTGCATGACCAAAAGGAACTATGTGAAGATCTGAGAAAAGAGCACTCTGGGCTCTGCAACAGCAAGTGCAAAGGCCCTGAGGCAGGTACAAGACTGAAGAGAGAAAATGAAGTAAGGATGATGGGAGCATTTTGACCTAAGGAAGGAGTGGAAGAGATGCAGCTGGAAAGGTAGGCATGCACTAGATCACTTGGAGACTTAATAGGCTAGGATAAGGAATTTATATTTTATTCAAAGGGCAATGAAACACCATTTAGAGGTTCTTAATCAGGGTAGTGACATGAACTGATCTATGTTTTTAAAAGTTTACTCTAACAATTATGTAGAGAAGAGGTTGTGGGGGCAAGAATGGAAGTAGTGAGATCAGTTATTCCTAACGGTAGTAGTCTAGGAAGGAGATGTGGACTTGACCTAGGCTGATGGAATTGAAGATGGAGAGGAGGGGACTGAATATGTTTCAGAGATGGAGCCGGAGGACTTACCGGTGGAAAATGAGGGAAAGTGAGGAACCAAGCATGAGGCAGAGATTTTGACTTAAGCTTCTGAGTGAGATTAAATTCGAAAATACAGAAAATATTTTAAAACAATTAGTGGTAGATGTACTTTTCCTATTTGTCCTGCCTAGTACTATTAAAAACCCTGGACATTATTTACAAATCAAACGTAAGAAAACTCTGAAAAGTAGAAAGAAGAAGGCAGGTCGACTCGTGACTTTGGGACCCAAAGAATGCAGTGGTGAATACCCCGAGCTTTCTTTTTACCTCATTTATCCCAAACATGGCACTAAGAGGCCAGCAACCCAGAAAACCAATGGGCACAGACCAAAAAAAGCCCCCCAAAATCTGCTCTCTCTGGCCAAAGGACCAGGAAAGGCGCAGCCAAGCAGGACAGAAACTTTCAGACAATAACCATTCTCCTCCAGGCAAACACCACAGAAAAATCTGTGGCTCCACTCTCATCCACACCAGCAAAAACCAAGTAGGGAGCCTAGGCTTCCACCCTTACCAGGCTCTAATGAGGAGCTCCAACACCCAAGGAGGCTGGTGTAAGAGAAGGCCAAGGGGAGAGCCAGGAATTTTATACTCACTGGCCAGTAACAAGCACGTCAGCCCCTCATGGTATAAATGGCGATCACATGGAGCAACTGGACTTTTACCCACACCTGGCAGTAATGAGGTGCCCATCCCCCTCCCAGGTATGGTATCAAAGGAGGCCTAATGGAGAGGCAGGACTTTCACCACCACTCAGCAATAAGGAGACTGCCCTCACCACACTGTCAGTAGAGACCACATGGGGAAACACCACTCCCATCTCCACCCATTAGTAATGCAGAGTCCCCACCCTCGCCCCCAAGCGTCAACAGAGGCTGAGTGGGGAATTCAGATTTCTACCTCCACCTGACAGTAACAGAGTGGTGGTGACAACCCACGCACCCCCCCGCCAGAGAAGCATCAGATTAAGTCAGCTTTAGAAATAAGGATTAAATATGATCCAGAATCTCATACATAATATGAAAATGTCCAGGTTTCAATTTAAAAAATCACTCATTATGCAAAGAAATAGAAAGCACTCAAACTGAATGAAAAAGACAATTAACAGATGCCAGCTCCAAGAAGAAAGAGATATTAGAATGATTTGACAAAGACTTTAAAGCAGCCATGATAAAAATACTTCAACAAGCAATTACAAATATGCTTGAAACAAATAAAAAATAGGAAATAGAAGATATAAAGAAAAAGCAAATAGAAATTTTAGTACTGAAAATTACAATAACTGAAATAAAAATCTCAGTGGATTGGTTCAACAGCAGAAGGAGGAAACATAGGAGAAAAACATTGAACTGAAAGATAGAACATTAGAAATTACTCAATCTGAAAAACAGAGAAGAGAGACAAAAAATATAGTCTCAAGGATTTGTGGGATTGTAAAAAATGATCTAACATTCATGTAATTTGAGTCTCAGAAGGAAAGGAGAAAGATGGCAGGGCTTAAAAAGTATTCAGAGAAATAATGGCTAAAAACTTCCCAAATTTGGCAAGAGAAAAAAACCTACAGATTCAAGAGGCTGAGCAAACCTCAAACAGGGTAAATTCAAAGAAGTTCATGCCAAAACACATCATAATTAAACTTCTGAAAACTAAAAACAAAGACAAAATCTTGAAAGCAGCTAGAGAAAAATGACAGCTTACCCATAGGAAAATAACAATGACAGCAGATTTCTCATTATAAACCATGGAGGCCAGAGGAAGTACACTATATTTTTCAGCAGTGAAAGAAAAGAACTGTCAACCAAGAATCCTATATCCAGCTGAAAATATCTTTCAGGAATGACGTGGGTATCAAAAAATTCTCAGATGAAGGAAAACTAAGGTCTCACCAGGAGACCATCCAAAAAGAATGGCTAAAGGAAGTTCTCTAAACAGAAAGAAAACAATTAAAGGCAGAACCTTGGAATATTAGGAAACTAAGTAAATACAATAGGCTTTCCTTCTTCTTTTGAGTTTTCTAAATTATGTTTGAAAGTTGAAGCTGAATTCATAACATTCTCTGATATGTTTCTAAATGTATGTAAAGGAAATATTTAAGACTGTTATAAATAGGGGAGTGTAAATGGGATGTAAATGGAGGTAAGATTTCTATACCTCACTTGAAGGGCAAAATGACAACACCAGTAGTAAGTTATGCACATATAATATAATACCTAGAGCAATAAAAAAGCTATATTAAAACACTATCTTTTTAAAAAAAGATAAATCAAAATGGAATTTTAAAATACATTCCAGTAACACACAGGAAGGCAAGAAAAAGAAAACAGAAATGAAAAACAGTAAGAACAAACAGAAAGCAAAAAATAAAAAGGCAGACTTATGTCCTAACATATCAATAATTACATTAAATATAAATGATCTAAATGTACAAATTAAAAGACAGAGATTAGCAGGATGGATTACCAAACATGACCTAACTACATCTACCTATGTGCTGTCTACACAAAACTCACCTCAAATATAATGATATAAGAAGGTTGAAAATAAAAGGATGGGAAAAGGCATATCATGCAAACATTAATCAAAGGAAAGCAGGACTGGCTATATTAATATCAAGCAAAGTTGACTTCAGAACAAAGAACATTACTAGAAACAAGAAGGGACATTACATAATGACAAAGGGATCAATCCACCAAGAAGACACAGCAATCCTAAATGTGTATGTGCCAAACAGTAGAGTTGCAAAATATGTGAAGCAAAAACTGGTAGAACTGAAATGAGAAATAGACAAATCCACAATTATAGTTGGAGACTTCAACACTCCTCTCAAAAATTGATAGAATAGGGGCCGGCCCAGAGGCGCAAGCGGTTAAGTGAGCGCACTCTGTTGTGGCGGCCCAGGGTTCACCGGCTTGGATCCCGAGCATGCACCAATGCACTGCTTGGCAAGCCATGCTGTGGTGGCATCCCACATAAAGTAGAGGAAGATGGGCATGGATGTTAGCCCAGGGCCAGTCTTCCTCAGCCAAAAGAGGAGGATTGGCAGATGTTAGCTCAGGGCCAATCTTCCTCACACACACACACAAAAAAATTGATAGAATAGCCAGACAGAAAATCAGCAAACATATAGAAGAACTCAACACCATCAACCAACAGGTTGGCCTTCGTAAAATATTCCACCCAACAACAACAAAATCCACAGTTTTTTCAAGTGCCCACAAATTATATACCATATCCTGGGCCATAAAACAAACCTCAACAAATTTAAAACAATTGAAAATATCATTTCAAGGATAATAAGGGAATACTACAAACAACTCCACACACACAAATTTGACAACTTAGAAGAAATGAATCAACACCTCAAAAAACACAAACTACCATATATCATTCAACATGAAATAGATTATTTGAATAGCCCTATAATATTAAGGAAATTTCATTTCTAATTTAAAAACTCTCCAAAAATAAATCTCCAGCCCAGATTGTTTCACTGGAGAATTTATCTAATGTTTGAAGAAGAATTAGCACCAATTCTACACAATCTCTCCCAGGAAACAGAAGAAGAAAGAATATTTCCCAACTCATTTTATGAAGCTAGTATTAACCAAAACCAGACAAAGACAGCAATACAGTACTAACAAGAAAAAAGAAAACTACAGACCAATATCTCTCATGAATGATAGATGTAAAAATTCCTCAACAAAATATTAGCAAATAGAATTCATCATTATACAAAAAGATTTCTATACCATAACTCAATGGGATTTATTCCAGGGATGCAAGGCTAGTTCAGTATTTGAAAATCAATGTAATCCACCATATTAAAAGGCTAATGGAAAAAAAAATCACACGATCTTATCAATCAGTGCAGCAAAAGCATTTGAAAAAATTTAACACCCATTCTTGATTTAAAAAAAAAAACTCTCAGAAAAAATAGAAATAAAGGGGACTTTTCTCAACTTGATAAAGAGTACCTACAAAAAGAACCTACGATCTGCATTCTACTTAATGGTGAAAGATGGAATGCTTGCCCCCTAAGATCGGGAACAAGGCAAGATGTTCACTTTCAGCATTCTTCTTCAGCACAGTGCTGGAAGATCTGGCCAGTGCAATTTTCACAAAAATTAACTCAAAATGGATCACAGACCTAAACGTAGAACCCAAAACTTCCAAAACTGAAATGCAAAGAGAAAAAAGAATGAAAAAGACAGAACAGAATATTCAAGAACTGCAGGACAACTACAAAAAGTGTGACATACATGTAATAGAAATACCAGAAGGAGAAGAAAGGAACAGACGAAATATTTGAAGCAATAATGACTGAGAATTTCCCAAAATTAATGATAGACACCCACCCTTTACTGTACCTGGTGTTCCCTACTCCAGAGCTTCTGAAGGGTTCTGGAACGTAGAGTATCTTCTGTATTAGTTTGCTAGGGCTTCCATAACAAAGTACCACAGAATATGTGGCTTCAACAACAGGAATTTATTTTCTCACAATTCTGGAGGCTAGAAGTCCGAGATCAAGGTGTCAGCAGGATTGGTTTCTTCTAAAGGACTCTCTCCTTGGCTTGGAGATGACCATCTCTTCCCTTTTTCTTTGTGTAGTCTTCCCTCTGGTGTGTGTCCTAATCTCTTTCTTATGAGAACAACAATCGTATTGGATTAGGGCCCACCCTAATGCCCTCATTTTAATTTCATTACCTCTTTAAAGACCCTATGTCCAAATACAGTCACATTGAGGTATTGGGGGCTAGGACTTCAACATATGAATTTCGGGGGACACAATTCAGCCCGTAACACCTGCTTTATGCTCCTTCACGCAGATCCTTTCTATAACTCCCTCCTCCTTCATCTTTCCAAAATGTGTTATCTCATTTCCTAATGCCCTGCTGCCTTTCTTTTTGCTGTTTATGATTTATTCATTTGCAATCCTTTACTATTATTTTAGTAGAATCTGAGGGGAGACAGGAAGAAAAATGAATGTGCTTAATCCACCATCATTATCCAAAAGTCCCTACCCATTGTTTATTTACCACCTCCCTCTGAGAAGTCCTGTTTCTGATGTCAGACCACAGTAATCTCTCCTTTCTCTTAACTCCTAATTCATTTAACATAACTCTCTTCTGTTTCATTTTTATTAGCCTGCGAGTCCACTTCTAGGTTTTAAGCTTCTTAAAGCAAAGGTGGTATTTTCTACTTCTATTTTACCCACTAAATATCCAGTACAGTATTAAGTGTTCAATATTTGATTATTGAAAATAAGTAGATTAATTTTATGAATTTATAACATAACCTCATTCTTGTAATTCAGATTCAATTTTTTTAATTAATGTTTTAATGTAGTTGATCAATGAATATATTACATCATGGATTTCACAACGCACCACCCTATTATACGCTACAGCTGCAGGAGAAGGAAGTGTAAGATTCCATGTCCAAGTCCCAAACTGAAAAGCACAGTGCCATCTCCTGGACCAAAGCTAATAATGCAGCCCTTAAAAAAATAGCAATAGGGGCTGGCCCCGTGGCACAGCGGTTAAGTGCGCCCGCTCTGCTGCGGCTGCCCGGGGTTCGTAGGTTCGGATCCTGGGCACGCACCAATGCACGGTTTATCAAGCCATGCTGTGGCGTCCCATATAAAGTAGAGGAAGATGGGCATGGATGTTAGCCCAGGGCCAATCTTTCTCAGCAAAAAAAGAGGAGGATTGGCATTGGATGTTAGCTCAGGTCTGATCTTCCTCACAAAAAAAAAAAGAAAGAAAGAAAATGACAATAATACAGCTCCAAGTAAAAAGCAGGTCTACGGAAAGTAATTATACATGAAAATGAGACTCTTTGCTTTCCTTCTAAGAAATGTTAAGAGTAATATAATTAAAATCAATATTGATCACTAGTAACGAAAATCTTAGTCCTGAATTCAGGTCATTTACAGCTAGTTAAGTTGACCTGTTAACAAGATCTTCCAAGGTCACCATCTAAGGAGCCTCATTCCCTTGTACGATTTTCTCATTTTCTGAATTTCTACCAGGCCTGGATTCAAAATTCTCTGGTGGCTAATATTGTCTTGTGGTTGGTTAGTGAAGAGTTCGTTCTGCTTTGCTCTATCAAATGCAGTGATGAGTCAAGTGTGATGACAAATGAGATGCGAAGATGGAGTGAAGCCTGACTTTGTAACATTTCAGATGCACGGGCCAAAGGTTACTTACAGACTACACACCCAGTGTGAACATTCCGACCGACTCTGGTTATCCAAATCAGGCTTTCTTGGATGGAAAAGAAGGTGACAGGGTGAGTAAAAAGGGCATATCAAATCCCAGGTACCCAATGTGCGACACAAAACCAAAAACAAAAAAAATTAAAGCCAAGATTCGGGGAATCACAAGCATTCTCTGCACTCTTGTATGTTTACTGGATTTTCTTTTTCTTTTGGGAAGATTCCCTCATTGTTCTGGGAAACACGATTGGTGTTTTGGTCCAGCAGATCTAAAGTAAGTGCCTACCCACTCTTTCGGGGAAGTCCGGAAAGAGGAGTAATCCAAGTGCATGTGCGGAGGCTGCAGACTGCGATGCTGAGCCTTCAAAGGTAAAGACCATCTTCGCGGAGAGCAATGAACCTCTGTGGAGATTGTGAGAGCAGGGTACCTGGTTTTTGCTTCATCCGGCTTAGGCCAGCTGGTAGAGGAGAATTCTGGCCCTGAGGGGCACCGTGCAAAGAAGCAGTGGGCTCCAGGAGCAGGGACGGCTCTTCTCTTTCCGGTCCCATATTGCTCTGATGGCATCCTCAAGCATTCGGTAATGTTTTGTTAAACTCTGCCTTCTAGGATCACCTGTGTTTGGGAGGTTAACAGAGGGGCCTATGCCCATGCTTGGGGTTAAGCAGGCCGGGGGAGGAGCAGAAGCCTGGAGAAGAGGCTACAAAATGGGCACAGCAGGAAAGCCTGCAGCTGCTGTCCAGACTAGAGCTGACAAGGAACAGTCGGGATAGATTTGTGTTCATGCTAACCCTCCCTGGGGCGGGGGGGAGGGGGGGGGGGGCGTTGCTGGGACCCAATAAAAGAGTCATGTCTTCCAGTGACACAAGGAGACTCAAGCTATGTTTTGGGATATCAACAGAATGAATGACCCCCAGAGCTGGAGCCCTTGAGGGCATCCTGGTGACAGATAAGTCAATTTGAATCTGGTCCTCTCTCTGCATTCTGCACACTGGGGGCTTCAGATGGCCTTGCTATTTGGTTTGCAGTAGGGCTAAAGGCAGATGGGGGCCACCTCCCAGCATCCTACTGAACCTCACCTTCCACTAACCTCAGTCTAGTTATTACTGAGGTAACAGTAACCAGAGCTGTAAGCTATGAGTACCTAGCACTGAACCAACTCAGGAGAATGCCCACCCCGGAGACCCACAGATACTTATGTCAGGTTGTGAGCCTGGGGCCTCAGCGTCTGCAGGCCTCACTCAGGCGAAGTTCCAAGCCTGTGAGAGGCGGCCAGGCCCCACTCACCTTCCTCTCTCCTTCTCCATCTCCCCAGTTAGATCACCCTTTTCACCTCTGGAGTATCCTAGACTCCACCTGGGCTTTGGTCTCCCAAGGCCTGCCTTTGGATTGCTTCAGAATCCTCCTCTCTAAGTAATGAGGGTGGTACGGGTTTTATCAGGTAAAATCATCTCTGCTAAAGAATCAGTTAGCTCATGCGTTACCTCTTTCAAATTATAATAATGCATGGGCAGAGGTAAAATTGTTTGTGTCTCCAAGAGGTCTAGAATAGGTTTGTCAGGCATCGCAGCAAGCCAGTGGAGAGATGTATTTGGCAATGGGGCCTTCTGGCACTTCTCAGTGGCTCTCTAATCCAGGGCCAGAGCTAAGGACATAATCAAGTCCACAACCAACATGGCTTCCACCATTGCCACACTCTAGGGATAATACTGCCCTGGGTCTTGAATTGTAGGCTCTTAGAGCTACAGTCAGGTCAGTGGCAACTTTAGCTGGAGAAACAGACTGCCACATCAATCAACCCTATTTACTGCCAGGTAATAAACAAATGAGGCCTTCGCTTTGGTCTTCTCACCATCCTAATAAGCTAACACCTGCCCAATGAGCAGTAACTAATCACAAAGAATTCAAGGATGTTTAACACTCACAGAAGGCTGGGTACGAGAGCAGAAAAGAGAGGATTGAACATGGTATAATCTTCGGGATATCAAACCAATGACCACAACACTATGACAACTTCTTGGTCTCAACTTGGCTTTTTGCCATTGCAAATGCACCACTTGACCATAATTCAGGATCTGCCTGGACTTTGAAGTAATTATAGTTTTTGCTCTGATATTATAGAATATGCATATTCAATTATCCCAGTGAGAATAAACACCAAAATCACCATATTTTATTACTTAAATGGACTCCATAAAGTCCTGGGAGGCAGAGAAGGTAGAAGAGAAACAGGTATCCCTGTATGCCAGTAGTTAAAACAGACCTGAGTGTCATATACAGTCTCTGAGCCATGTTCTACCATGTGTGCACACTCACACACACACACACACCCCACAAACACACACACGTAAGCACCTCCCTGCTCTCCGTACCAAGGAAGGACAGATATTTCTGCACACTCCTTCTTCACTGCATTTTTGTGACATCTCTTCTTCAAAGTTCAGTCTGATACTTATTTTAGATCTAGGTCCCATGCACTAAAGTACTGAAGGGAGGAAGAATATCCCCACACACATCCTCCAAGTCCTTAGAAAGACCTTGTGACACAGTAGTGAAGGGGGCTCTGCTTGGTGTGGGAAGATAGAGCTTCTGATGTAGCCACGGCTGGGCACCAACTTTGAGGTGTGCTCCCTGTCCAGACCTCACAGCCTCCCTGTGTGACCACGGCCCAGAACAGAGTGAATCCAATGGCTCATAAGAGGGCCCAAATAAACACTAACGTCCTTTCCTGTGTGCCAACTACAGAAGCCAACCACTGCAGCGACTGGCACAGAGGAGGCCTCCAGGACCTGCCTGTGGCTGATTGAATGAACTAAAGAACTCGTGCAGGACCAGCCATAACAAAGTGTATTGGCCATATCCCCTCCTTTCACTGTCTCCTCCTCCCAGGTTTCAATATTGGACCACAAGATCAAAGATTACACCTTCACTTTTGCTGTATGTGCTGGCAGGAAACTACTACAAATACTTCCTAACATCTTCCTAAGAAATTAGAATTCACTTTCATTTTGATTCCTATGCGCGTGCTGTCTGCCATGTACGTGCTATTTTCTGAAGATCCAGTGGGTTGCAGTAATACCAAAGACATGCCAGCTGCCAGCCTGCTTCTCCAGCTGTCCTGCTTTTGTTTTCGTGAAGATTGTTCAGCGGTGACTGTAGCAAAGAAAGAAGAGCATGAGTGTCTAACAGACTAACCTCTGCTTGACTCCCAGCTTCGCAGGACAACCTGTCTCTCTGAGCCTGTGTCTAGGACTAAGTGAGATGATATACGCAAAGCCCCTGGTACAGTGCCTAGCACACAATAGAGTGTACGTAAATGGTAGCTAATATTATCACTAAGCCTGCTTGAACTGTTATGACCAATAAGCGAGTTCCACCTGAGAAACAGAAAATTCCTATTCCCTTTCCACACTCATTTAGTAGTCAAAAACCATTTGGCAGGGAGGAGCTCTCTGAACACAAGCCTGTAAAAGAGAATTAAAATAATCCCCATTGATGATGGAAAGGTCTTTAATGTTTAGGCAAGTGCTTTGAGTCAAACTTAAAAGCCTCTTCTAAATACTTCTCATTCTATAGTGCCCGAATTCATTCATTCAGTCAGTCAGTCAGCAAATATTTATTAACTTCATATTATGTGCCAAGTAATATGCATTGGAAGTCATCTCTTGAAAACACATTCCATGTTTGTAATCCTACTGATATGCAGACTAATTCCAGTTCCCATTGAAGCTACATTCAATGGTTTGCAGTGCTAACAGTTGATCAGTAAAGTCTGCATCATTACTGGATCCCATGAGAGGGAACGTGATAGAGGTTTCTGGAACCAACACAGAGTTCTGAGTAATGTCACTATTCGCATGACTTTGGGCAAATAATTTACCCAGGTCTCTGTTACCCTAACAGCTGCGCTAGATAGCTCACGGGACGGTTTCAAGGGTCAAATAAGATCAAGAAAGTGTCAAGAAAACTATACAGCACACAGCAGGTTATGATAAAAACTCTATCTTCTACTATAGCCTTGATTCTTGGGACAAAGTTCCAGATGTATTCTAAATGGCATTGCAAATTCTCTTCTGGTACCTGATCAGTGGAAGGACTGAGTCATCCACCCTCGCATGTTTCCACTACTCTGGCTATAGAATGGCTATATTTTAAATTCTCCTTTTGTAAGATCAAATTAATCTAGAATCACCTTTGCCTGGTGTTTTCGGACAATACACAGCACTGACTGTCTCCATCTCTACTCACCTTTCATCAGTGAACGTTTATTGAGTGCCTACTCTGTGCTCTGCTCCATGCAGATCGGTCTCCACCCTGAGGCAGGAAGTAACTGTCTCGAGAGACTCATTACTGAGAGCGAGCCAAACCAGGGGTCGAGAGAGCTTTGGATGTATTGCAGTAACTGATTAACAGCTGAGAATCTTTTATTATTGATGACATTTTTACATACAGTTCAATATTTCTTATGGCCTATACCTCACCTTTATTAATCTGCTCATTTTATCCTGATTTCACCTGCCCCACACCACCCAAAGGATGCCCCTAGTTTTATGAAACTACATTCTCCCTCACCACCAGCCTCAGGGTCATCATCAACATGTTCACCGGCTTTGGTGATTTTAAATGTCAGTCAATAAAGCGAGTAGTAAGTAGTAGATTAAAATAGACCCGCTAGAAGTCAGGCATGTCTTCTTCATTTACACCATTCCCTGAAGAGATAATAAACCAGAAAAAGGGTTCTGATGAGGACTAAACATTTAGTCTTATCCTCGTCTGCATAACTATCTGCTCCCTTTGATTTTTTCTCTGACCCCTCAGGCTAGTATTTCAAAAGCATGAAGTTTAAATGCTGCAGTGGCATCATACAAAATATAAGATCCTCCAGGAGACACACCAAGTGACAACTCCACTACTGTTCCCCCCAAGCTCTCTCCTGAGTGAACAGGACCAGGTCCTTCCTGTGTCATTCAGGAACTGCTGTCACAGCACTTTCCATTCTGCCATTTTGCTCTCGATCTGTAACTCACAGCAGTCACCGTTCCTCCACCTAACCAGCCCTTCTAGGCCCACGCAGGCCCCACCTCCTCCATGCAATCTTCTGTCCCACATCTCCAGTTCCAGAATCATCAGTCAAATCCATGAAGCCTTTCATTACTTACAGTCCTGTTGGCTTTTCCGCTATCAACACAGTGCCTGTTACTGCAAAAGCACAGGACCAACGCCATAGCCACAAGGGAATCGACTGTCTCCCATCTCCCAGGTTTGATTGGCTGGTCGCCATCAGAGAAGCCAAACACAAACTGAAGGAGCGTCTTCTTAGATACGCTGCCCACGGCCCTGGATCCTGGGATAGAGAGGGCCCAGATGAACAAAGACCAAGCGCTCTGCAGGCCCCTCCACAGCTGCGTCCCAGCAGCACAGCAGGGCAGAGCTTCACACACGCACAGCCCTTGGTGGTGGTAGTGTGTCTGTGTGTATTGTCTATTATATAAATATGGATACTCTAAAATACATATAGTAGATGAACATGTATTAAATAACATTACCCAGAGGCCTTTTTCGCTCAATTGCAAACTCCACAGTAAGCATCAGCTAATGAAGGATCCTGGATACTCAAGATGCTCCTACTTCAGGAGCAGCCATTTTCAGGGAGGGATATAAGGAATTCTGACTCCTGGCCACTGCTGGGTTAGAATTAGGAGTGTAGAAGGACTGCTGTATGAAAGTAAAAGATGTCACGTATCTTGTTAAAAGTCTTACAGCTGGACGGTCTGCTGTTGGGGCTAAATTAAAGCAAGGCTATCCATCCTCATGCTTGAGCAGGAAATAACTGAATTGTTAAAATTATATAAGCTCAATAAAACAATTGTGTGTTAAAAAGGATTTTTAATCAAGTTCTTTCGTTGCCCCAAATTATCATTTGACAAAATATAATCAAACTGATTTTGGGATCACCCATACCATTTTTCTTCTGATTACTCTGAAAAAGTTGTAAACAGTGTAATTCTCTCTGATCTCAACCCTGCTTTCTTCCTCAGCTTCATTTCCTACCAGTCTAGCTCCCACTCCACACTCCAAATTAAACCTCAAGTTTCTCAAACATGTCTTGTATTTGGCATCCGCTCTTCCTGCTGTTTCCCAGGATCCTCTGATATTACCTGTCACAGCATTTATCACACCGTTCACTTGTATGCCCCACTCCACTTTAAGCTTTGTGAGGGCAGAATCCATGTTTGGTCATTTTTGTACTTCCAGTGGCTACCAGTACTAGATGTGTACTGGTATTATATGTGCACTCAATAAATATTTGTTAAATGAATGAATGAATCAAACAAAAGTTTCATTACCATTAAATTTTTTATTTTAAATGGAACTCTGATAAACGCCAAACATTAAGAAGAAATTGTAAAAAGGTAAACTGAGGCTTGGTACTGTGTTCGGAAATGCCTTCTGTTAACAGATAATGCGTTTGTAGCTTGGGAGTAAAATCTTTCTCAAATGCATTAGCACAAATTATTGAAATGGTACTTGGGTATACTCTTATCAATTTATTGAACTTAATGTAAATGAAACAAAAGACTGGGAATAAGCCAATAAGTGGTAGCCATGGTGTTTTTGTCAGTAATGCAAAAATAATTATGATTTAAATGTTGCTATCAAGTTAAGAAGCTGGTATTAACAGTGAAGAACCAGATTTTTAGAAAGAAATCACTTGGGAAAGTTCTGCTTTTGTGTCTTTATGTCAATTAATATTACTATTAACAAAAATAACTGAGCACTATGTGACAGTACATTAAATGTTTACATGTATTAGCACATTTAATCTTCCAAGAACCTCTGAAGTAGGCACTTATTCTTCTAATTTTATGTAAATAAGAAACTGAGGCTTTAAGAGGTTGAGCAATGTATCCAAAGCCACAAGCTAGTTAAGTGCAATAGGATGCACACTCAGGTCATTTGATCTAAAATGACTCTATTTACCACCATAAGGCAACAATATGACATTCCCCGAAGACTACTTTATTCCAACTTTTAGGAAATGAGAATAATTGTAATAATAATAATAGTAGCTCAGTATGTGCTTACTATATATCTGGCCCTGTTCCAAACAAAGGACACATTCCAAAAAAAGGAAGGTGTCCACTCCTTTAATCCTCACAATCATCCAATGAGGTAGAAACTATTAGCATACCCATTCTACAGATTAGGAAACCAAAGCATAGAAAAGTGACTGGTCCAAGGTCCCAGAGCCAGATGGAGCCAGAACTCAAACATAAGAGTCTGACTCCAGAGCCTTTTGTCTTAACAACTACATGAAATTGTCTCTGGGAGAAAACAGGCTAACATTAAAAAAAATTTACATGCAAATTCTAAAGAAAATCTTGGGATCTATACTTCTTCAGTATACAGTCTCTACAGGGGTAACACAACATAAATATTGCAGCTGGGAGTAGTTCAAATAACTGTAGATTAGGAGTTAGAAGATAGCACGTTCTGAACATGCTCTGCTATTTTTTAGCTCTGTGATAATGGAAACATTTCCTCTTGAGTCTCCTTTTCTTATATTAAAAATGGCAGAAACACTACCTGCCCTGACTACCTTGTAAGTTTCTTCTAAGACTCACGTAAGAAAATATGTGAAAGAACTTTTTTGCCTTTACAATGCTTTTCTATACATCAGAATCACTTTCTTATTAATGACATGAGAAAAATCCAAGTCATTCAAAATTCAATACATACAGCTTATGTATAAACTATATATAAAAGGCTAAATATCACTGTTCATATACCATAATAAGAAAACACACTCAGCAACATATAACATTAATAAACTCTATCCTAAGTGTATTGTAAAATACTAAGGCTATACATAGTATGATCACTTCAATAATTTATACCATGAACTGGGGAAATTATCTTTGTAAACAGATTACGATTATTCCTCAAGCAATTGTAAGCATAATAATATGTATGATGCAACAAAATAAAGTCGTAAATTTGACTGTCTTATTGATGCCGATGGCAGCTATAGGATGGTGACAATACTTTTTTTTAACAACTTGATAGCCTCTAAAATTAAGCTGGTTTGAGCAACATTTACAGGATGCCCAAAATCTGCTAGGCTGCTACTTTAAACATTTACTAAAATTGATTCCTGTCAAATTCAATTAAATTTTATAAATATCAATTGAGCACCTAACTACGTGCAAAGGACTATAAGGTACTATGCAGAACAAGGATGAGTAGAATATTAGCTTTCGAAAGTTTACAGACACCACACTCACACACAACACGTACGCTATATGCTAATTACAACTTGAAGTATTCCTAGTTTTTAAAATTTTTACACCTTGCTTTAGATTATCTGCCTTTAGTTGACATATAACATGGATATCACGAGGAAAAAAATCTGCAGCATTAAACTTTAAGGATGCTGTGACTCTTGAATTAACTTATTTAAAAAGTCTCATGAAAAGTCTCCTTTCAGGGCTGGCCCAGTGGTGTAGTGGTTAAGTTCGTGCACTCCACTTCTGCAGCCTGGGGTCCGCAGGTTCGGATCCCAGGTGCAGACCTACACACTGCTCATCAAGCCATGCTGTGGCAGGTGTCTTACATATAAAATAGAGGAAGATTAGCAACAGACGTTTGCTCAGGGCCAATCTTCCTCACCAAAAAGAAAAAAAGTCTCCTTTCAACATAAATACTAAAAATACATATCCTGCAACTAAATAATCTTATGTCAGTGAACTGGCACAATGATATGAAAAAGTTTTATAAAGAAATAATCTGGTTACTTCCTGAACTCCCAATATATCAATATAACCATGCATATGCTAATGAAGCAACTTTGTCATGTGGTTACAAAAATTTATGAAAATATAAAAATCATGTAACACTAGGGGGCACTGAAGAACGTACCTAATTTAACGTTTAAAATGACTTATAAAATAAAATACTGATCTTTAATCAAGTATATCTCATTATTTATATTTTTATTTTTAGAAAAAGACATACCACAATTCACTCTATAGTTAATTAACTCATGTCCAAAGACAGTCCTTTCCTGTATGATATCATTTTCTTAAAAAGCACAAAACACTTTATTTTCAGTAAAAAAAATTTACATATGAAAGTCAAAGAATAATTTCAGTAAAAATGGAAGGAAATTAACCCCCATATCTTTTCTTGAGTTCTTCAACAGAATTATCCTTCAATCCTGATTTGTCTATGTGATTAAATAATACATGTGTAACTGAAAAAGAAAAAAAAATTCATTTTAGTCTCCATTTTCTTAAAAACTAAGTAAAACAAAAATTGAAGAGAGTAATCAGATCTGTCAAATAAAAACGTGTTACATTTTAAAGCAATAATCTTTATGGTTATTTATAAATTCTAAATCAGATATTTAAAAAGCCAACCTGAGAATAAAAAATTATACAGTAATCCAATGTTTCTTACCAGAATTATTTTGCTTTAACAGTAAAAAATTTCCCCTACATTCTCAATGACATTAATCTTGCAAATTAAACTTAACTCATTACAGACTACCCAAAAGATTTTTCCCCTGTGTAACAAGTGTACTTTTATTTACTTAATATTTCAATTAACTGTTTTTCAAACTTAAATCGCTTTATTTTAAAAGAAAATTTTATATGGCTACTATAAACTGAAAACTAGCAATAATATCTACAAAATAATATTTGATGGGCTAGTTATACATTTTTATAATATACAGTAAAATAAAATATATAACTATTAAAAGTTAAAAAAAGATTTGCCTATGAGTCATGTAAAAACTTTATCTTTCATAACACTGAAAGGTCCATACTCAATACTCTGGAAAACACTGTTATAGTTCATATGTTTCTCAACATTAAAAGTAGCTAATAATTGTTAACAATAATGGCAATAATAAAAGATAACAATAGCTAATAGTTACTGAACGCTTAGTTACATGCACTTCCCATGTTTAACTCAGCTGACAGTGGTGACCCAGCCAAGACAATAAGCCTGAAGAAGGAACTCACATTCTTTGAGTACACCTGAACTTACCACATTATGGTGGCAAGAAAGTCATTCATTCAAGAGGTTACTATGTGCTAAGAATGGTGCCACACCCTGAGGCCTAAAGAACAAGGCAGACAAAGCTGCTGCTCTCATGGAGCTTTCATTCTATTAGGGAGAGGGAAATAGTAAATACATGAAATATTGTCAGCTAGTTACATATTATGAAGAAAAATAAAGCAGGGTAAGAAGACAGAGAATGATGAGGTGGGCAGTTATTTTGAGCAGTCTGGTGAGGAAAGGTGTCTTTGAGGTGGTGACAGGAGGAAACTGAACGAAGTGAGGAAGCAGGCAAGGTGAAGATACGTGGGAAAATATTCTAAGCTGAGGGAACAGCCAGATGCAAAGCCCCTGAGGCCAAAAGAAGTTTGGCAATTGGGCATATTAAAAAAACAAAGTCAGGGTGGCCGGCACTGTGGCGTAGTGGTTAAGTGCACGCGCTCCGCTGCCGGAGGCCCAGGTTCGGATCCCAGGTGCGCACTGATGCACTGCCTGTCAAGCCATGCTGTAGCGGCGTCCCATATAAAGTGGAGGAAGATGGGCACAGATGTTAGCCAAGGGCCAGTCTTCCTCAGCAAAAAGAGGAGGATTAGCAACAAGTGTTAGCTCAGGGCCATCTTCCTCACCAAACAAATAAATAACCCACTAAAAAACTGGGTACTCTTGTATTCTAATGATTTTTCTCTTTTTCTAAAACTAGAGTATAACCCAAAACTGAGTAATTGAAGTTTCTGCATAGTTTGATTTTACTTAAATGAAGGTCTCCCAAAACTGACACTTCATGTCAAAGACTGAGATGTAGAAATAAATAAGTGATCTAATTCTTCCAATCACCTGTCACTCCTCATCCCTTAACTCTACAATCCTGCCACACTGCACTTCTTCTAATTTTCTGAACTCAATTTTCTCTTTTCCTGCTTCAGAACCTCTGTACATGTCATTCCCTCGGCCTAAAACCCTTCCCCTTCATCTAACTGACTCCTGCACTTCTTTGATGATTCAGCTTAAATCAAACAGACTCAAGGAAACGAGCTCTCACAGTCAGAGTCCCGTCACCCAGGCCCATTTACATGCTCCTGCAGCGAGAACTCTTTACGAGTTCCACGACAGCAGGAATTCAACCACTACACTATCACTGCATTTTCAAGTAGAAGAGCCCAGACTACAGAGCCAGACCGCCCAAGTTTAAGTCCTGGATCTGGTTTCCTAGATACCTGACCTTGGTCAAGTTCCTTACCTCTGTATGCCTCAGTGTCCTCCTTTGTAAAAGCGTAACGATAATTATACCTACCTCATACTGTTGTCGTCAGGATTAAAAAATTTAATTTTACTTAATTGTAATTAAGTTTAAGTTAATTGTAATTAATTTAAATTTAATTATATGTACCTTGTTGCAGTAAACATTCAATAAATGTTTACTATCATTTGTTGAATAAATAAAGGAACATGCAAGAATAAAGAGGTATGTTAAAGCTTTCTTCACAAAACTTACTTTTTTTCTCAGGTTCTGACATAAACATCACTGCCATATCAAACCTTTTTAGTTCAGAAAGTCTTTGTAGGATTTCAAAGATGAGTGATGGCTTTTCTTTCCTAAAATAATTCAAACATATAACAAGTGATCAACTAAAAGTAGCTCATTTAATTCTGTTTACTAACACAATATTTCTAATTATATATAAATAAGGTCTTCATTTACCTTTTTTCTCTAGATCCTGTATATATTTTAAGTGCCCAAATGAAGAGATTTATCAAGCCAAGTTAATTGAAGAAATTATAATATTCTTAAATGTCGGGCTTAGCACAGATGTTATTAATCTGCTATAATACATGTCACTTAGATACTCTACCTTTCTCTAAAAAAATGTTCAAGTCCTTTTGCCTCCTACTTAATCATTTCTCTTTTTATCATTTCCACTTGTCACATCTTTACAACTTCTGCAACAGTAAAATTTACTAGAGAGCTAATTTTGCTATACAGAAGGTAATAATATGAATATCAAAGAGAATAAATTCCTCAAATCATTAGAAATAGTATAGCATTATAATATGAAAGTATAACTAAAAAAATTTAACTTACTCAATGTAAAAGTCATGCAGAATTTTAATGATTTGGTTGAATACATCTGGATCTAGATTTTTCTGAAACAACTTAGGATACAAGGATGGTTCAATTTGCTTGGGAAAAATATAGAGTTAGAAAATTAGATTATGGCAACATTCACATATCACAAGTAACTTACATAATAATTGCTTAGGTGAATATAGTAAAGAACAACTACTATGCATTAGTACTTAATGAATAATAATGGAGTTACAATGAAATATAATTACAATAGAAGAATGAAAGTTAGAGGAACTGTAAGATAATCACTCTGTTCAAGTCAGAGAAAAATCACATCAACAGAGAGATGTTCACCACCCTAAGAGAGACAGCAACCTTGAGAAAGCTCTTAAGGAGCGATAAAAATAACTAGAGAATTTAAAAAATAGAATTACATGAGAAAATGTATTTGGAAGTAATGGTATACTGCATAATTATAATAGATTATTACTGTAATTACACGTGAAAAAGACAATGCTAAAATCCATTATTTGGTAAATTTCATGTGATTTTATTCTTTTTCTTAAGAGCAAAAAAAGCTCATTTTCAGGAGAATCACTGCCTAAATACTGCAAGCATTGCTTGGCACATGCAGAAGGCACTCAATGTACTTTAAGCTTCTTTCCCCATCTTGAAGGATGAAGAATTAAGTTTAAGTTATGATATATGAAATTAGATTAAGTTATTTTAGACAACAGAATTTAACACAGAACCTATTTCCAAAAGTCCCTTGGTTGCAAATATTTAAAATGATCTGGCCAGGTGATATAAGGCAGGGGATACGAGCATTTTCTAATCATATTATACAAAAAGCAAATATAGCACTATTATTACATGGTGACAAAAGAAGTTCCTTGACCTTTTACTTCCAATAGAACTACTAGCTTCCTCTTTCTTACCTTCAAATACTGATACAACATATCTGGAGAATTTTTCAGCTGTCTGAAATCAGATTCAAGCTGAAATGAGTTTGCAGGAACTGGAGGAAGAACAGTTGTGATAAACTGAGCAGGTGTTTTGTCTACTTCTATAGAAATCTTCTCACTGAAAGACTGACACACATCCTGTTTCAAATTGACTTGAGGTCTGAAATATTTCAGAGACATCAGTCAAAAAATTAGAAAAGGACCAGCAATAGTCAAAGCTTATATAAGGAAACATCAATAGAGATTTTTAAATTTCTGACACTATTAATATTGTATTTTCTATTTACATTCTGCAAGTAGTAAATTCCTCCAGCTGATAATATATGTGTATTTTTAGAGAGACAGAGTACACCTTTGCAAATTTTCACATGCTGGCTATGTAATGACTATTTTCATGTTGGGCTATTACTAGCCCGGACACCTTCTGAAGCACAGCATTTCTACATACCATTATTACTACATCACACATACTCACTACTCAGCCTTTGAGAAATCTGAATTATCACAGTTTCAAGAAAGACATTCCAAGAAGAAAGAAATGCCTCCTCCTTTTAAAAAAAATTTGCCTACTTAGCGTTTTCCCATAATCCATACTATCACTTTAAAGAGAACTACTACTAAAAGTCAAAGTTAAAAAAAACGTGGGCTGGCCAGTGGCATAGAGGTTAAGTTTGTGCGTTCTGCTCTGCTTTGGCAGCCTGGAATTGGCAGGTTCGGATCCCCGGCATGGACCTATGCAGCATTTGTCAAGCCATGCTGTGGCACCGTCCCATGTAAAGTAGAGGAAGATGGGCACAGATGTTAGCCCAGGGCCAATCTTCCTCAGCAAAAAGAGGAGGATTGGCAACAGATGTTAGCTCAGGGCTAATCTTCCTCACCAAGAAAAAAAAAAAAACCCTAATAGGATTGTTGAGCAGCAATGCAAGAATACATCAAGTTTCAATACCCCAAAATAAACCTAATTAGTCTATATATTTTATATTCTCATCGTTAAGGAAACATATGACTATTTTTAAAAATTCCAAACAAAATTTAAAGAGCCCACAAATAATCTCAAATATTAATGGCTAGAATAAGGATAATGCCTAAATTCTACCTTTTTTATGAAGCTTCCTTTTAGAAAATTAAAAATTTTTGCTGAATTAAAAAAGTGAAACATATACTGAAGTTCTACAAAACAAAATGGACAAAATCAATTTAAGATACTTTCTTATTTCTAAATTCCCCACTATGGTAAAGGAATAGGGATCATTCCTTAAGCAAAACCTCTCTTACATTTAAGTACAAACAAAAAAAACTAGAATATGAAGTTAAAGCAGTTCAAAAAATTATGGTGATTTAAATACAAACCAGAAGTCTCATCAGTAATATCAATTTTCTAATGAAATTATTACCATACTGGATAAGTATCAAATAAGAGTATTTCTACTCACTGCAGGGCTGAAGCATCACTGATTTCTTCTATTTTCAATAGTTTTGCTTTTGGGAAATCACTTGTGGGCAAAAGGTCATCTTGGCTTGAATTCTTCTTAGTTGTAGGGCCTGTGGTTGCTATTCCATTTGCTAGATTAATAGGATTACTCTCCAGAACAGCAGCTGCAGTAGTGCTATCTGGCACATCAACAGTCTGTATCAAATTACCAGTTTCTTCAATAATAACCTTCTTGAGTGGTTTCTAAAACAATTAAAATCAAGTCTTTAAATCAACATATAAAGGTTTCCTATTTTAGGGTCACAAATTAAAAGGTTGCAGTGTTCTTACAGCCAATATCCCAGTTATAAGCAAATTCAATTTGATGGCCAGACAGACTTAGGAGTCATACTCTGTCTGAGATAACAAAGAAGAAAAAGATGAAGGGCAATGTGGAAGGGTACCGCATGGTCATTGGAAAGGTGAGAAATCCAGTAGGGCTGGTGCAGGGGGAGGAGTGGTGGAGACAAGGCCTGAAAGGCTGCTTAAAGACAGCTTATAAAGGGGTTTCTGTGCCACGTCAAGGAGTTTGGACTTTATCCAAGAGGCAAAGCCAAGAAAAAATATGACTAAACCAACAAGAGTACTGTGGGCTAACTGATGGCAAAAAGAACAAGGCCAGGCAATAACCAGCATTCTGTATGAAACACACTAACATTAAAAGCTAAGTACATTCTCTAAGTATGTAGCAGCTGGATAAAACCAGCCCAGGATTAAAGATTTGCCAAATAATATTCACAAAGTTGTTAAGACTTAACCATAATGGTTTTTAACTTAATAAAATAAATAGCACTCACTGTTTATACGAATCATTACAAGTGTCAACCATTTTCAATTTCTTCTTAAGGTTAGATATAGTACTCTTATTTTTAATAAATATCTTAAGTATTCATTCCAACTAACAGCTGAATTTTAAATCAAAAAGTTGTAAATATGAAAACTTTTGACATATATATATATATTAAATTCAATGTTAAAACCAGATATTCTAGGGGCTGGCCCAGTGGCGTAGTGGTTAAGTTCACGCGATCTGCTTCAGTGGCCCAGGGTTCGCAGGTTCAAATCCCAGATGTGGACCTACACACCACTCATCAAGCCATGCTGTGGTACGTGTCCCAAATATACAGCAGAGGAAGATTGGCACAGATGTTAGCCCAGGGCCAATCTTCCTCAGCAAAAAGAGGAAGAGTGGCAACAGATGTTAGCTCAGAGCTAATCTTCCTCAACAACAACAACAAAAAAACAAACCCAGATATTCTATTAACATAGCTAAGATAAGACGTAATGGTAACAATTGAGTGTTACTGGATGAGAGAATAAATAAAAACGCTATTAGTAAACTTAACAGAATCCTGTTAGCAGTTCTATTTTAAAGGATAATCACGTTAAGCTAAGGCCTTTGTTTTGCTGAGAACCATCATGACCAACAGTTTTCTATCAAGATATTGACCAAGGATGGACATGTGTTAGTGTTAAAAAATAGACTATAACTTCTGACAGGCAATAACTATTGAATTAAATCAACGCAGTCCCATTTAAAACCAAATCCTTTCATTGACAACAAATGTGTAAACATGATCCTAATTAACGAATGTCCTAATAGATGTCTCTGTTAAGTGCAGACCAGTGGGTACTGAGAGCTTTGATGATGGTTGGGGGGAATGGGGGAATGACATGTTGCTTTTTCACAACTGTTAACACAAATCGATTTTCAGAGTGAGGGAGAAAAGAAGCCAACAAATTTATAAAAGCTGCTCAAGGTATACTGGCCTTGGGACATCATACAGATACATGATTTACTATATGGCAATAACTTTATAGTCATGGACAGCAAAGTGTGACAAAGGCTTTTTTTAAACTTGTGAATTAATTTTTGTGAAGTCTTACAAAGATGTAAAAGTTTAAATCACATTTAATTAAACATGTAATCACCTTTATTGAAAAGAACAAAATAATAGCAAATGAATATAACATATGAAAATGAAAATTATGTACAAAAGCACCTAGATTTATGCCTGGCACATGAAACACATGAAACTGGTATTGTTTCAGAAAATCCAAGTATAAAATCACAATAAGATCACTGGAAAAGTATTAAACTAAGGAATCCTCTATCTGCTACTAACCTGAAATATGAACTTGGCAAAACACAAACTTTCTTTGCCTCACTTTCTTCCTTTGCAAAAGGAGGATAAAAATATCTGCTCTGCCTTCCTTATGAAATTGTTACTTCTCTCAAAGCATCATCCATGCATAAGTTATATCTAGGGGCCAGGGAGAGGATCACGATTAGTGAGGGGAACACAGGGAGATTCTGGGGGGCTGATACCTTTCAATTTTCTGACCTGGTGGTAGTGTCATAGGTGTTCACGTTGTATTCTTTACAACTTAATTTGTTTTGTGTACTTTTATGTATTTTATATTTCATAATTTATAAATATAATAATATTTAAATGTTAGAAATTACCATAGAGTCACATCATATATATACATATATATATATATATATATATATATATATTTGCCTTAAATGAATTCAACTTTAAAGGTTCAGCACAAAACAAATTGTTAAATTCACGCCAGTTACTCTTTCTGTTCCGATACTGCAGGAAAACAACTGGCTTTGTTGGACTTAACGAAAAACAGTGTGGTATACCAAAAGCAAGGTGCAATGTATATTTTTAAGGATAATTATGCCTATACTAGATTTTGGCATTAAGTACTGATTTTAGCTCTAACTCCATACTAGATGCTATTGTAACAAAATTCCAATCTCAAATAAGAATAGTAATACTAGAAATAAAAAATATTTAATTATTATACAAAATATGAAACTGCTTGAAATTCCTTTAATATCATAAAATATGTAGCAATATTTAAATTTATAGTTTTAAATTAAAATAGTCACTTAAAAAGTTACCCCAGAATTACAAAAAAGCTGAATTTTCCCCAATTTTATTATGTCAATAATCCTAAGAAATATTTTTTAAAAATTCTAAAAATGGCCCCAGGAAGAGTTTTCAACATTTCTTTTAAGAGTTTATTAATTCAACAGTTTGTCTCCAACTCTTATTAATACAACACTGATATTTAAATAGCAAAGAAAAAATTCAAAGAAAATTGCTTTACTTACAGTTGATCCAAGATGAGGTGGATTATCAACGGGTTTTACCACGTTTTGCCTTTGTGTAGAATCGAGAAAGACATCATCCCAATGTCCTTTCTCAATTAATTCCTTGAAAATAAATTTGTAAACATGACTATCAAAATATTCTCAAGTTAATTATGCAACAAATAAATATGTTTAGGTTTCAAAAAATAAGGCTATATTTTGGTGAAAAGAATACGTTACCTTTTTAATTTTGGAAAGTTCAGTTACTGCTTGCTTATTTCCAGGTTCCAGAAGTAAAACAGTTTCAAAATCTAAAGTGAATTTTTAAAAATACAGTAAATTAGTGAAAATACTTTATGGAGTTCAAGACATGATACATTTAGCTAGTAACTCCATGATTATCTCAAGAGGTTTCTCAGGATGCTAGGAAACAGGTAAGCAATAAGAAGAACTCATATTTATTGAGTGCTATTCTAGTTGCTTTATATGAATTCTCATGTAACCCTCACTACAACCCCACTTTACAGATGATACAAGTGAGGCCTAGAGGTCATCTAACTTAATATTCTCACAATATTAACAAATGACAGGGCAACTCACCAAACGTAAGAATCTAAGAAAATTCTATATAATGGAATACCATTCAGGCTCAAAAAAGAATCAAATTCTGACAGACGCTACAACATGGATGAACCTTGAAGATATTACGCTAAGTAAAATAAGCATGGACACGAAAGGACAAATATTGTATGATTCTACTTATGAGAGGTACCTAGAATAATCAAATTCTAGAAATTCAGAAAGTAGAATGCTGGGTACCAGGGGCTGGAGAGAGAGGGGAATGGAGAGTTATTGTTTAATGGATAGCGTTTTCAGAATGATATGATGAAAAAGTTCTGGAGTTATGTATATTCTACTACCAAAAAAAAAAAAAGCACAGTCTGCAGCTAAAGTCAGGTGTAGAAAGAAACTGCCAGATTTAAGCAAATATCAGAAAAGAAGAAAGGCTGAAAATCAATTATCTAAGTATTGATGCCAGGAAGTTAGAAAAAGAGCAAATTAAAAAAGAAAGCTGAAGGAAGGAAATAAAGAGCAGAAATAAATGAAACAGAAAACATACAACAGAACCAAACTGCTTCTTCAAAAAGACTAATAGAATGAATATTTAAGACAGATCATAAAAAACAAAAGAATAATTAGTATCAAGAATAAAAAGGGGCATCACTTCAGACTTCACATTATCCTCTATCCTTAGCTGTGATTCCCTTCCTTTTCATTCTTGCCTTTTTCCTTCTCACCTACAATTCAAGTTTTTCATTAATTTTGATTGGCATTTAGCCAGATGGTACTGCACGCTATTACAGTAAAACAGATCATCAGGCTCACTACGGAAGCTGCATTCCTTCAAATCTGCAAACCTATTCATAATCTAAACTGTGAAAAAAAATGTACTTCTCCAAGTTCTGTATCCTTGAACCAAGATAGGAAGGCTACACAAATCCCTGCTTCTTTAACTTGGGAGGATCATCAGAGTGAGTGAGTGAAAGTTGTTATAAAAACAGCCGTACCTTGTTTGGCCTCATTTAACTTTCCCAAAAATGTTCTTGCAGTTCCTCTTCTGGCAAAAGCTTTAGAATATGAGCCATCTAATAAAATAGCTTGTGTGCAGTCTTTTTCAGCCTCTTCATATCTATTAAACATGATAAAAGTACCAAATGGAAAAATGCAGCTTATAGAAAACCTTCATATAAACTGAGTTTCTAAGGTAAAAAGCATGCATATAATTTCAATTATCAACTCCAAAATGTGTATTTGAGGGAAAAGACTATTTTTTTATTTTTCATCCTCACCAAATCTTAGAGTCATCTGGGAAGGAATGAGATGGTACCAGATTAAAGGAAAGTCAAGAAAGAGACTGCTGGACGGATGGACTTAACGACAGTAACATATGACTACAGCAGATAAAAGAACCCCACTGCTGCAGCCCACCACCCTTCAACCCTCCATATGCATAGGTTACTCTATGATAACAAAAAGCTAAGAAGAACTAAAAAAGCAACAACAAAAACTTGAGATCCTCCCATATATTAAAATGTTAAATTATTATGAATTTATTTGGTGTGATTATGGTATTGTGGGTATATACGAAATATCCTTTAGGGATGAAATGTCAATGTTTGCGATTTGCTTTACAATAATTCAGGGGGAAAAAAGCTGAAATAAATATGACAAAAAAGGTATGGCTTGTTAAAATCAGATGATTGAGAATGTGGGGTTTATTATACTACTTTCATGAAATGTTTCATAATAAAAATATTTTTTAAAAAAAGAATTTCCTGTGATAACACTCTCCCCAAGGCCTAAATGAATGCCATCCTACCCTCAAAACAAGACCTCATATACAGAAAATCAGAATTTCTAATGAAAAATTTTCCACTTTGCTGATTATATCATTCTTTAGAAATAAATTAGAATAAATTAGAAAGCTTCCAAACATGCTAATTCAAAGAAAATTTAGAAGATAATGTTTAGGAGCCACTTTCATTGCATATCTGAAAAAAATCCAATAATTATCCTAAAAATCTGAAGTTTCCACACAGGTAGAAGAAGATTATTCTTTGACACTGGACTCATGTTAAGTCCCTTGAAATTGTTGAATGTCCCTTGTGCACTCCAAATACAAACTGGATTTAGAAAAATCCAATCTATAAATACCTTTTAGATGGTGGGGGGAAAGACAAACTAATTAAAAATAGAAATAATAAAGATCATTAATGCAGAAAATTAGTATAATCCTTGCCTGACTCCATAGCCCCTGAACCTCTTCTTCTGACTTTGTTGGGTCCACTTGCACTAGCTCTACTCCATCTAGCGTCAGTGAACCCTCTGCTACATCAAGTCTTAGTCTGGTTCCAGACTAAGCAAGTGCGAGTCTCTCAGCAAGCGAGTCTACCTTATTTTTGTGACCAACCCTCAACCTGTTTCCCAGATCTAACATCTACTACTACTGGATCCTTTTCTTCTTATCTTCTCTCTCAATCTATGCTCTACTCCCTCGAAGAATGGGATCCAGATTTGTTACTGACCAAAAGACTAGACTCCTGCTCCAAACTTCTGGCCCCATCTCTGATCTTACTGCCTCTTCAGATCTGCTGAAGCTAACCATCTAGCAAACCTACATTTCTAAAATTTGCCAGCTCACACACACTCCATTACCATAACTCAAGGATTTCTTGCTGATCCCCGATGCCAACTACTAATGTAGACCATCACCTCCAGAAATGATGTTCGTTCTCCAGATGCCCTGCTTGGCCTTTCTAGGCAAATTTCTTATTACTTACTCTACTGTTACCCCACACACTAGGAGATAAGACTATACTACTAGTTCCCACCTTTCATACAACCAATTAACCTTTACAGCTCTAATCTGACAGAGTTTGAAGGAACTCAGGCTACAGGCTGGTTACCTAAACTAAGATTTATTCAAGTTTAAAAATCGCTCCTTTTTATGTTCCTCATCTAGTTTGTAATAACTGACAACAGTCTCCATAAGAAAACTTCTGATATTAAGTGTGAATCTAAAAGATACACCAGAAAAAGATACAAATAAAAGTCATATGATTCTTTTAATTTAAAATATACTCTGCCAGCTTGCTATAACATACAAATGTAATTATTGACTAAAGCAATAAAACTAATACAATAAAATAGAGCTCTCATAAATGCAGATATAATCTATCACCTATTAGAAGGTATTATTCTTGGCATTAGTCAAACCTAAGAAACCAAGCCTTACAATTTTTAAATCAATACACAATTCTTAAAGAGCAAAAATCAAATTTTCATAAGCTGGCCAGACATGCAATGATCTTTACTTTGACTAATCAAAATAACATATCTCTAGCTGTGTCTATTAGTTTAAATGGGTTTAAATATACAACCAAAATTTACTTCTATGACAGAGGTTCCTAACCTGAGGTCCTTTGACAGAGGTGAAAATTTGGATGGGAAAAATATTACATTCTTACTTTTACTAACTTTTAAATGAAATTCAGCTTTTCTTTCAATTATAAATGTAGACAACAAACCACAGTAGTAAAAGCGGTATCTATGACTCTGTAACCAATAAAAAGCAGATATTTTAATATCACACTGTAATGGTTACAAATCTCTCACAGTATTGTTTATGCTCACCACTGTTTCAGAATTACAGTAGTAATTTAACTTACTGTTTGCCTGCATGTGATCACAGTATCCCTGTCTAGAGATGCTCCTGTGACACAGCTGGCCAACTACTGGGCAACTCTGTTCCTACTAGTCACTCAGATGCCAAAGAATGAAGTCACATGTTATCACACTGGTAACAGAATCATCAATGCTGCTTTTGGGTATTCTCTATCCACACTTATTAGTTGATCAATATGTGGAAAACATGTCCAAGATCATCCCAAATTCTAGTGTCCTGATTCAAACCTTCACATTAATGTCTTTAAAAAAATTTTTTAACTTTGCCTTGCCTATATTTTAAATGTTTCTCATTTTGTATTGTTAATTTAAAAAAGTATATCAACCACTATATCACAAATTTTAATACCTTTAGAACTGTATTTCAATATAACTGGTTTCCTTTGTAATCCTAGAAATATAATTATGCATTTAAAAATATTATTCTGGAGAGTGACATCAGCATCATGGTGGAGTGAGCTTTCCCGTGAACTCTTCCCCTGATAAGATACAACAAAAGGAACAGTCACAGACCAACAACGAAATCCCACACAGTGAAAAGCTAGATCAGAAAGATCAACACTGGCGCATATTTGAGAGTGGAACGTGCTGTGCCCCCGGAGGAAGTGGGGAGAGGTAAGGAGAACTCTCCCTCCCCATCAGATCAGCGATCCCAGTCCGCGAGGCTCCCAGAGAGGGGGGAGGGGCAGCCCTCTGTGGGGAAACCATAGCTCTTTGGGCTCTCTCAGCCAGTGGGAAACACCCACACAGAGGACTCAGAAGAGCCAGACGGCTACCATCAACATCTGAGCACCCCAGAGAGCGGATAACGAGGGGCAAACGAGAAGCCCCCCAGGCCAGGGACCCAGAGGGCAAAAGAGAGAGCCCCTCCCTCCCCGCAAACTGGACCCTGCAACTCAACCGACCAGACCAGACCAAGCGATCCACAGCAGATCAGACCAAACGATCCGACCCGAGGATCGCAGTGGAAAAACCGCGGCCGAGCGCAGGGGGCTTAGATTACACAGCCCTTTACCACCACACAATGGCGGCGGGTGGAAATTGCAACCAGAGATTTCCAGGATGAGGAAAAACAAAGCCAACACAGGAACCACAATGCAAAGATATATGAAATCACCAGTCCAGAAGGAAAATGACAAGCACCCAGAAACCAACCCTGAAAACACAGAAATCCATAATCTAAACGACAGAGATTTCAAAATAGCTATCATAAAAACACTCAACGAAATAAGAGACAACACAGACAAACAATTTAATGAGATTAGGAGTTTCTTCACAAAAGAGATTGAAATCATAAAGAAAAACCAATCAGTGCTGATGGAGATGAAGAACACAATGGAGGAGATAAAGGAGAATCTGGAATCTTTAAAGAACAGAGCTGACAATATGGAGGAAAGAATTAGCATTTTAGAGGATAGGAATACAGATATACTCCAGACGGAAGAGGAGAGAGAACTAAGGCTAAAAAGAAATGAAGAAAGTCTCCAAAAAATATCTGACTCTATTAGGAAATGTAACATGAGAATTATAGGTATTCCTGAGGGAGAAGAGAGGGAAAGAGGAACAGAGAGCCTATTCAAGGAAATAATAGCCGAGATTTCCCAAATCTGGGGAAGGAGCAGGAAATACAAGTAAGCGAAGTCAACAGGTCACCTAAATATATCAACAGGCAAGGGCCCTCTCCACGACACATAGTGGTAAGGCTAGCCAGAGTCAATGACAAAGAAACAATATTAAGGGCAGCTAGACAAAAACAAAAAATAACGTAAAAAGGAACTCCCATCAGGCTCTCAGCAGATTTCTCAACAGAAACTTTACAGGCTAGGAGAGACTGGAATGATATATTCAAAATACTGAAAGACAAAAACTTTCAGCCAAGAATACTCTATCCAGCAAAAATATCCTTCAAATATGATGGAGAAATAGTAACTCTCCCAGATAAACAAAAGCTAAGGGAGTTCATGGCCACGAGACCCCCACTACAAGAAATACTGAAGAAGGCCCTCAGGCCTGAAAAAAAGAAGAGAAAGGGAATACAAAGCTTGGAGCAAGGAGAAAAATAGGTAGACAAACTCATAAAAATAGTAGATCTTTACCAGAATAGGTTAGCAACCACTTAAACACTAAAATCAAAGCTCAAAGGAAAGAATTCACCATAAATAAATTTAACCTCATCACTGTAAACACACAGCCACAACACAAGATAGAATAAGGTATAACAAGAACGACTTAGAAGGGGAAGGGGAAAGTGATTGAATTGACTTAGTATAAGGAAATAGGAGGCCATCAGATAACGGAATATCTCATACACAAGACTTTTTACACAAACCTCAAGGTAACCACTAAACAAATAATCAAAACAAAACCACATATGATAAACAAACAGAAAACTAGAAGAGTCATAAGACAGAAAACCAAACTGAACTGGCAGTCCGAAACAAATGGGACAAGAAACAAAGGAAACGCAAAAGAACCAGAAAATAAGTGACAAAACAGCAACATTAAGCCCTCATATATCAATAATTACCCTAAATGTAAATGGATTGAACTCTCCAATCAAAAGGTACAGAGTGGCAGGATGGATTAAAAAACAAGACCCAACAATATGCTGCCTCCAGGAAACACATCTCAGCACTAAAGACAAGCACAGGCTCAGAGTGAAAGGATGGAAGACAATGCTCCAAGCTAGTGGCAAACAAAAGAAAGCAGGTGTTGCCATACTCATATCAGACAAAGTAGACTTCAAGATAAAACAGGTTAAGAAAGACAAAGAAGGGAAATATATAATGATAAAAGGGACACTCCACCAAGAAGACATATCACTTATAAATATATATGCACCCAACATAGGAGCACCAATGTACATAAAGCAACTATTAACAAACCTAAAAAGAGACATTAACAACAACACAATAATCGTAGGGGATCTTAATACCCCACTTACATCAATGGATAGATCATCCAGACAAAAAGTCAATAAAGAAATAGTAGACTTAAATGAAAAACTGGACGAGATGGACCTAGTAGACGTATACAGAGCACTCCTTTCAAAAACAGCTGACTACACATTCTTCTCAAGCGCGCATGGAACATTCTCAAGGATAGACCACATGTCGGGAAACAAAGCAAGCCTCAATAAATTTAAGAAGAGTGAAATCATAACAAGCATCTTTTCAGATCATAATGCTATGAAACTGGAAATGAACCATGAAAAAAAAACTGGGAAAGTGACAAAAATGTGGAGATTAAACAACATGCTACTGAACAACCAATGAATGCATCATTGATGAAATTAAAGGAGAAATCAAAAACTATCTGGTAACAAACGAAAATGAAAATATGCCATACCAAACCATATGGGATGCAGCAAAAGCAGTCCTGAGAGGGAAACTCATAGCGATACAAGCCTACCTTAACAAACAAGAAAAAACCCAAATAAGCAACCTTAAATTACACCTAACAGAACTAGAAAAAGAGGGCCGGCCCCATGGCTTAGCGGTTAAGTGTGCGTGCTCCACTGCTGGCGGCCCGGGTTCAGATCCCGGGCGCACATTGACGCACAGCTTCTCTGGCCATGCTGAGGCCGCGTCCCACATACAGCAACTAGAAGGATGTGCAGCCATGACATACAACTATCTACCGGGTCTTTGGGGGAAAAATAAATAAATTAAAAAAAAAAAAATGCTGGAGCACCAAAAGAGAGAATGTGTATAAGGTCCAATATGCTCAACCTATATTTGGGCCGGCCCCATGGCTTAGCAGTTAAGTGCGCGTGCTCCGCTGCCGGTGGCCCGGGTTCAGATCCCAGGTGCGCACCAACGCACCCCTTCTCCAGCCATGCTGAGGCCGTGTCCCACATACAGCAACTAGAAGGATGTGCAGCTCTGACATACAGCTACCTACTCAAGCTTTAAGGGAAAAAAATAAATAAATAAAATTAAAAACAAAAAAAAGAACTAGAAAAAGAACAACAAAGCCAAAAGTCAGCAGAAGGAGAGAAATAATAAAAATCAGAGCAGAAATAAATGAAATTGAGACCAAAAAAACAGTAGAAAGGATTAATGAAACAAAGAGTTGGTTCTTTGAGAAGATAAACAAAATTGACAAACCCTTAGCCAGGCTTACTAAGAAAAAAAGAGAAAAGGCTCAAGAAAATAAAATTAGAAATGAAAGAGGAGAAATTACAACGGACACCACAGAAATACAGAGGATTATAAGAGAATACTATGAGAAATTATATGCCAACAAATTGGACAATCTAGAAGAAATGGATAAATTCTTAGACTCATACAACCTCCCAAAACTGAACCAAGAAGAAATGGAGAATCTGAATAGACCAATCACAAGTAAAGAGATTGAAACAGTAATCAAAAACCTCCCAAAAAATAAAAGTCCAGGACCAAATGGCTTCTCTGGTGAATTTTACCAAACATTCAAAGAAGATTTAATACCTATCCTTCTCAAACTATTCCAAAAAATAGAGGAAGATGGAACACTTCCTAAATCATTCTACAAGGCCAACATCACCCTGATACCAAAGCCAGACAAAGACAATACAAAGAAAGAAAATTACAGGCCAATATCGCTGATGAACATACATGCAAAAATCCTCAACAAAATATTGGCAAACTGAATACAGCAATATATTAAAAAGATCATACACCATGATCAAGTGGGATTTATACCAGGGACGCAGGGATGGTTCAACATCTGCAAATCAATCAACGTGATACATCACATCAACAAAACAAAGAATAAAAACCACATGGTCATCTCAATAGACGCAGAGAAGGCATTTGACAAGATACAACATCCATTTATGATAAAAACTCTCAACAAAATGGGAATAGAAGGAAAGTACCTCAACATAATAAAGGCTATTTATGACAAACCCACAGCCAACATCATACTCAACGGGGAAAGACTGAAAGCCATTCCTCTGAGAACAGGATTGAGGCAGGGCTGCCCACTCTCACCACTCCTGTTCAACATAGTACTGGAGGTTTTGGCCAGAGCAATTAGGCAAGAAAAAGGAATAAAAGGAATCCAAATAGGTAACGAAGAAGTGAAACTCTCACTATTTGCAGATGACATGATTTTATATATAGAAAACCCTAAAGAATCCGTTGGAAAACTATTAGAAATAACCAACAACTACAGTAAAGTTGCAGGGTACAAAATCAATCTACAAAAAATCAGTTGCATTTCTGTATGCTAATAATGAACTAACAGAAAGAGAGCTCAAACAGAGAATACCATTTACAATTGCATCAAAAAGAATAAAATACCTAGGAATAAATCTTACCAAGGAGGTGAATGACCTATACAATGGGAACTACAAGACATTATTGAAAGAAATCGATGATGACATAAAGAAATGGAAAGATATCCCATGCATGTGGATTGGAAAAATAAACATAGTTAAAATGTCTATATTGGCCGGCCCCATGGCTTAGCGGTTAAGTGCGCACACTCCGCTGCTGGCGGCCCAGGTTCGGATCCTGGGCGCGCACCGAGGCACCGCTTCTCCGGCCATGCTGAGGCCGCGTCCCACATACAGCAACTAGAAGGCTGTGCAACTATGACATACAACTATCTACTGGGGCTTCGGGGGAAAAAATAATAATAATAATAATAATAATAATAAAATAAAATAAATGTATTAAAAAAAAAAAGGTCTATATTACCTAAAGCAATCTACAGATTCAATGCAATCCCAATCAGAATCCCAATAACATTCTTCACAGAAATAGAAAAAAGAATACTCAAATTTATATGGGGCAACAAAAGACCCCGAATAGCTAAAGCAATCCTAAGAAAAAAGAACAAAGCAGGAGGCATCACAATCCCTGGCTTCAAAACATACTACAAAGCAATAGTAATCAAAACAGCATGGTACTGGTACAAAAACAGACACACAGATCAATGGAACAGAACTGAAAGCCCAGAAATAAAACCACACATATACGGACAGCTAATTTTCGACAAAGGTGCTAAGAACATACAATGGAGAAAGGAAAATCTCTTCAATAAATGGTGTTGGGAAAACTGGACAGCCACATGCAAAAGAATGAAAGTGGACCATCTGCTATCGCCATTCACAAAAATTAACTCAAAATGGATCAAAGACCTGAAGGTGAGACCTGAAACTATAAAACTCATAGAAGAAAATATAGGCAACACACTATTCAACACTGGTCATAAAGGAATCTTTTCAGATGACATGCTTACCCAGACTAGGGACACTAAAGAAAAAAATAAACAACTGGGACTTTATCAGATTAAAGAGCTTCTATAAGACAAACGAAACCAGAATCAAGATGAACAGACAACCCACCAGCTGGGAGAGAATATTTGCAAAACATACATCTGACAAGGGGTTGATCTCCATAATATATAAAGAACTCACACAACTGAACAACAAAAAAACAAACAACCTGATCAAAAAATGGGCAGAGGAAATGAACAGACACTTCTCCAAAGATATACAGATGGCCAATAGGCACATGAAAGGATGTTCAGCATCACTAATCATCAGGGAAATGCAAATCAAAACAACACTAAGATATCACCTCACGCCCGTTAGAATGGCTATAATCACCAAGACAAAAAACAACACGTGTTGGAGAGGATGTGGAGAAACAGGAACCCTCATACACAGCTGGTGGGAATGCGAACTGGTGCAGCCTCTGTGGAAAACGGTATGGAGATTCCTCAAAGAATTAAAAATAGAGATGCCCTATGACCCAGCCATCCCACTACTGGGAATCTATCCAACGAACCTGAAATCAACAATCCAAAGAGGCTTATGCACCCCTATGTTCATTGCAGCATTATTCACCATAGCCAAGAAGCGGAAGCAACCTAAGTGTCCCTTGACTGGTGATTGGATTAAGAAAATGTGGTATATATATACAATGGAATACTACTCGGCCATAAAAAAAGACAAAATCGTCCCATTTGCAACAACATGGATGGGTCTGGAGAGTACTACGTTAAGTGAAATAAGCCAGAAAGAGAAAGACAAACACTGTATGATCTCACTCATATGCGGAATATAAACCAACACATGGACAGAGAAAACTGTATTGTGGTTACCAGGGGCAAGGGGGGTGCGGGGTGGGCACAAGGGGTGAAGGGAGTCATATATATGGTGATGGACAAACAAAAATGTACAACCCAAAATTTCACAATGTTAAAAACTATTAAAACATCAATAAAAACATATATATACATTATTCTGAGGGGCCGGACCGGTGGCATAGCAGTTAAGTGCGCACACTCCACTTCGGCAGCCTGGGGTTCACAGGTTCAAATCCTGAGCGCGCAATGATGCACCACTTGTCAGGCCGTGCCGTGATGGCGTCCATATAAAGTAGAGGAAGATGGGCACGGATGTTAGCCCAGGGCCAATCTTCCTCAGGGAAAAAAAAAAAGAGGAGGATTGGCATCAGATGTTAGCTCAGAGCTAATCTGCCTCACAAAAAAAAAAATATTATTCTGAGACAGGATCACCATGCAGCCACAGGGATCCATGGCACCAAAAAATTTAGAATTCCTATTTATAAAATTTATGGGTTTTTTTAAATTCTGTCACTAGTGTCTAAAGTATTATTACAAGAGATACAAAACAGTGTAAGACAGTTTCAGCCATCAGATATCATCCTGCTGATTGGCCAACTTGGAACCCCTGAGCACATCCAGAAACAGCTGGTTAATATCACAGGACCAAGTTTTCATTGTACATGTGATCAACCAGCAGTTTCAACGACAGCAATTCCCTTTTGTTATATATTTACATATAAAACACTTTAAGATAAGGCTTTGCCCAAAGGGTTCTGAGGTTAAAAATCATTTTTAAATCACTAATTCAGAATAACATGCATAAAGCAATTAAAGAAGTGTTAAATTGTGTGATGCCAAACTATTAGAAGTGGGAAAATATTTAACAACAAGTGCTAATGTTTACTGAATAGGTACTATGTGCCTGGTACTATGACGTGCACACTCTCTCTGTCTTTCTGTCTCTCTGTTGTCTCTTCCTCTCATTTAACTTTACTGTTCAAGGGTAAATACATTAAATTTTCATTTACTGTTTAGCTAATATGCCAATTTACAGTAAATTTCATTTTCATCCTGAAAAGCATTAAATGTAACCAATACTTACTTCTCAATCTTCAGATAGGCCATTGCTCTGTTAGCCGGAAGAAGGGCATTAGCGCCATCTGCTGCTATCCCTCGAGTATAGCATTCAATTGCTCTTTCATATTTCCCCTCTTTAAAAAATCCATTCCCCTGTCATTTTGGAGAGAAGTATGGAAAGAAATCAAAACATACATAAAAAAATTAGTTGAATTCAAATCTTAAGAACACTACAAGGATACGCATCAACATTATATCAGTAATTAAAGTATGTTTTAATTGTTAAATATCTAGTCTGTGATACATGTTTTAGAATTTGTTCGTTCCAGTTTTTTTTTTTTAATGGTGTTAGTCTCCATTCAGTACTAAGAAGAAAAAAAATGTATACTACTATATTACTTTGCAGCATTAACTATTATTCTACTAATTAAATATGATACAAAGCTTAAATTTGAAAACAGATCTTAATAAATATAGGCCCACATATTATACTAAGTCTTTAGTTATATTAGAAGCTGTACAAAAGAATTTAACTCAAATAATTTTTGTGAAAGAACAAAGCACTAGAATTGTACAGCTCGCTCTTCAGTAACATTAATATGCCTAAACACAGGATAAATTAAACTGTACTGGAATGGGTATACCAGATTTCATTGTAACATTTATTGCTAGTCAGAGTCAGACACATCACCATCAATAATCATTCCATAAGTGTTTATTAGGAATACTCTGTGGGTCCATGAAAGGCTTATAAGCATATTAAATTAAGTCTCAACTCAGGATTTCTGAAGGAATTTTGAGCAGATAGTCTAGTGTGGATTAATGAAAAAAATAAATTATAAACAAGAATGAACTGTAATTTATTTCTATGTTAATTTATAACTATCTATATGTCAATATACATTAAAACACTCAAAAGTAATTTGTTCCCTAAACTTAAATATGTTTTTTTAAAAATTAAGTATTAAGTCATTGATTACTCAAATTTTGAATTAGTAGGCTCCAGAGCTTTTAGTATATTTAATTCCCAATTCCTACTGAAGAAGAATTTTAATATAATATTAAAGAAGACAGAAACTTAACTGATATACAAGAAACTAAGAGTAAACTCGCAGCAAAACATGTATGTTGGACTCCCTCTGGATTACCCGATCTTTCTCTGAAATGGCCTGCTGCTTATTCTGCTGCTCTTCACTTGGTCTTCTCTCTCCTTCAGTTGACTTAATCATTCTATCAGCTTCCTTTGGACATGAGTTTTCTTTGGATGGCAAAGCCTAGGAGATAAAGCAGTCAGCTAAAATAAAATAAGTAATGCAAGATGCGTATGTATTTGACTTTAAAATACTAAATTACTCAAATATATTAGAATTTCTGCCACATTTCAAATTAATAATTGAAATAATATTTTTTACTCTAATTCAAAGTCTTTATACTTATTAAAGTAAAAAGCAAAAAGAAGTATAACAGGGGCCAGCCTGGTAGCATAGTGGTTATGTTCTCACACTCCGCTTCAGAGGCTCGGGTTTCACAGGTTAGGATCCCGGGTGCGGCTCTACACATGGCTCATCCAGCCATGCTGTGGTGGCGTTCCATATACAAAATAGAGGAAGATCGGCAAGGATGTTAGCCCAGGACCAATCTTCCTCAGCAAAAAGAGGAAGACTGGCAATGGATGTGAGTTCATGGACAATCTTCCTCACCAAAAAAAAAAAAAAAAAAAGTATAATAAATTTAATGTGCATCTTATTCCAATTAAAATAAGTAGTATCCACTAAAGGTAGTTGTTCATTTATTTATTCAACAAATATTTACTGAATTTCTACACAGGCCAGGCACCATTCTAGGAACTATTTTCAAAGATAAAACAGGTAATTAAGACCACATTACCAAATTTCTCAAATTTAATATTCATAGTCATTATCTGACCTAAGACAAAATATAAAAATATACAATACAGTTCACAATTATAATCAATAAGTAATGGCAATATTGAAAAGCAGATTTTCTCCAATCACTGTCACTTTTTTCTCAAAGTTTCAATGGATGGCAAAATAATTATAACTCTGATCCAACAGCAAAAATGAAAGGAATACATAACTGTTCAGTATTATATGACAGCAAATTTTACATCTAAGTAACAACTATTTTCTTACTGTTAAAACATTAGTACTGTTTTTTGCTAAGATATAAAGTTGGAGGGCCGGCCCCGTGGCTTGGCGGTTAGGTGCGCGCACTCTGCTGCTGGCGGCCTGGGTTCGGATCCCAGGCGCACACGTAAGCTATGGCTTCTCCGGCCATGCTGAGGCCGCGTCCCACATGTAGCAACTAGAAGGATGTGCAACCATGACATACAACTATCTACTGGGGCTTTGGGGGGAAAAATAAATAAATAAAATTATAAAAAATAAATAAATAAATAAAGTTGGAGCAACTTAAAAATTACAAAATCAAAGAAATAAACAAAAGTTTAGTGCAGAAATCAAAGCACAAGCCAAGAAAGAAAAATTAGTGGGATAAAGGAAAAACAAATCTGTCAATCGAGAGAAAGTAAAGCAGCAGTAGTTACGAAGATTTCAGACAACTTTTTAAGATGATGATTAATTAAGGCTCTTTTTAAATACCATTATATTACCTTTAGCTCGCAAATTTGTTGAGTAAAACTCTATAGTACGATGAATTAGAAATAGAAAAATGTCTATATCAAGTAATCTATAGTATAAAGTCTATGCAAAAAGCTTTACTTCATCAAATAAAGGTAATAAGTAATACACTTAATTTAAATAACTACAATTTACCTCATTAATTTTCCTGAGTTCATTTGTTGCTTCAAAATTATTGGGTTCCAGTTCTAATACTTTTTCATAATCTGAGTAAAAGAGAAGATAAAGAATTTTTGAAAAATACATGATATTAAAAAATCTGTATAAAACAATAATCGTTCATTACGTGTGACTAATAGGCAACTGTCCTATAGCAAAATTAAGAGGAACTAACGAATACTAACATAAGGCTATTCAACTTGCTCCATTCTCCCCCTGGATAGACAAAATCTTGACAGAACCCTGTGACAAACCACCTTCTTCCATTAGCCACAGGAAGGATACCTGCTATCATAAGTCGTCCATCATCAAGCCAAGCAGCAGCAGGATCCTATCAGAGATCAGCTTTATTCAGATTTTGTGATTTATACTACACAAAACTATTTCATGGAAAAATAAAAGGCTTAGAATTTATAAATAAATAGAAACACGTTCAGAGCTCTACATGCATTACCTCTAGCCTCACAATAGTCAACAAGATGTTTTAATCCTTATTTTACAGATGAGAAACTGAAAATCACAGAAGATACATAACCTTCCCTTGATCACAGAGCTAATACATAGTGGAATGAGAATTTGAACCAAATTCAGATGGATGGCAAATAACGCATTTTTCCCCAAGATATCAAGATACCTTTAAATTGCAAAAATGAGCTTTATACAGAAAGCTCTCTGAAGGTAATAATTGTGATTACCCAGTACTTTTTGTATAGCATCTGTTAACCTATTAAAGAATTTTTAGATACTGATGACCTGGAAACTATTAATACCTTTTTTGGCATCCTCTAATTTTTGTAAAGCAAATCGAGCAGCACCTCGTCTTGCATAAGCCTTTGTATAACTTCTATTCAAGGCAATTGCTAAATTACAATCAGACTCAGCAACAGCAAATCTGTAATTTAAAAAAATTAAAATAAAGTGAAGTTAATAAAAATCATTCATTGAACCAAAACTTCAAAATTTGTTTCTGAAATCTCTGAAAAGGGGACTTACTTCCCAAATAAAGGCATGTTTCCCACCTCCTTTTATTTAGTTAAGCCTAGTGAAAGCAATAATTCCTGACAGTGAGATGTAAATAGCATTCCCTTTAAAGCAAAGGACAAGAATGCCCACTATCATTGCTTTTTGTCAGTACTGTACTAGAGGTCCTGGCCAATGCAGTTCCACAAGAAAGAAATATAGCTAAAAAGACTGGAAAGAAAGGAACAAAACTCACATTCTCAGATGATATGATAGTCTACCTAGAAAACTTAAAACAATCTAGACATTGTTAGAAATAATGCAAGTTTAGCAAGGTGGTTTCTTTACCAGAGATCAGTAACAAAAAACAAGCAAATCTAGCAAAAGATGTATAAGACCCACATGCAAGACTGTCTTCAAATACATTAAAGAAAACTTAAGTGGAGATATTTTATATTCATCTACAATAAAGCACACAAACATAATATAATTCTCTCCAAAGTGAGCTATAAATCCAATGAAATTGTCAAAATCCCAACAGAATTTTTCAAGGAATTTGACAAGATGATTCTACAATGTATATTGATAAGCAAAAGTCCAAGAATACCCAAGACATTCCTGAAGAATAATAAAGAGACTATGTCCAACACCCAATATCAAGACTTATTATAATTATAATGCTATAGTAATCAAATATAGTGTGGGGAATGAGTATAGGGGTAGGCTACAGACCAAGGTAAAGAATAGAGAGATGAGAAAGAGATCCACACAAATTTGACATATGACAATGGTGGAATTGTAGATCCACAGGGAAAGAATGGGTATTCAATAAATAGGGCTACAACAACTGGGATATTCATATGGAAAGATATGAAACTGGAATGCTACCTTCAGTATATATAATCAGACTTAAATGTGAAAAGTAAAACATAAAAACTTTTGGAAGAAAACATAGAAGACTATATTATGACCTCAAGGAAGGAAACTATTTCTTTTAACAAGTCATATTTTTGCGCTAGCCTTTTAAAAAATCAATAAATTGAAATACATTAAAATTAAGAATTTCTGTTCATTAAGACTCCATAAGGAAAGAAGATAAGATATAAATTGGGAGAAGATAACTATTAAAAATAAACACTAAAGGATTAGTAGCCATAATAAACACCTCTTAAAAATCAATAGAAAAATAGTCTAACAGAAATATGGCCAAAAGACAAAACAGGCATTTCACAGAAAAAATATATAAGCAGTGAATTAACATAAAAGAAGATGCTCTACCTCATTAGAAATTGGGGAAATGCAAATTAAGACCACAAAGAATTACCATTTTACACCAGCTAGATGGAACACAATTAAGCCCTGTTCTGTTGGTAAAGACATAGAACAGGTATGTCTTACACACTGCTAATGGGAATGTAAACTTGTATAACTACCTTTGTAACAACTGGTCATCGCCATGTAAAGCTGAACATATGCACACCCTATGATCCAGCACCAAGAAAAATGTACAAAAACGTCCATAGTATCACTGTTTCAAATAAGGAAGGAAAGGAGGGTAGGAGGTAGGAAAAGAGGGGGAAAGGGAGAAGGAAAAGACAGAGAGAAAAGAAAGGAACCAACCAACAATCTAACAGAAGAATGGATACATAATGGTATATTCCTAGAAAGGAGTTATACGAAACAGTGAAAATGAGAGATCTACAGCTATATGCAAAATATGAAGGGATCTTACAAATATAATATTCAGAAAAATAAGCAAGCCACAGAAGACTACATTCAGTATGGTATACTTTTAAAGCTCAAAGTTATACAATGTATCATTTCAGGGTACATACATATATAACAAACTTTTTTAAAAATCACAAAAATAAATATATAATTCAAGAGAGTGGTTAACGGGGAGGCAGGCAAGGATCAGGATATGGAAAGAAATATCGAGGTGACTTCAAAAATAGTAATGTTCTAGTTCTTAAGTTGGGGGGTGGGTTTACATGAGTTTATTTAAATCTATAACTTACATATACTGTAGATATCAAATATTACAAAATGTAAATCTTCCCCTACTTTGTCAGGATATTAATATCATAAGTTTCAAAGACCTAGAAATAAGCTATTTAAATACTAAAAACTCAGACATCAATGTAATTTTATTTCCAAATAACTTAAAACAGTTAAAAATATCTTCCTTGACGGTATTTGTCTTTTTAACAATTCTTAGGTCAGTTCCCTGTTTATGCTTAGATCATAACACATTACGTTTTCCAACATTAAGTATGTCTTTAAAGGGTCAGCGTGACTTAAAACAAATGTTGGAACATATTTTAAGTTTACCCTAATGAAAGATCTCTAGGTTAAACAGTGGACAAATGGTTTTTCAAAATAATGGAGGGAAATTAATTTCTAAAAATTTTTACCCAGCTAAGTCTTTTTTTCTTTCGTGAATTAGATAAAGAACATCATTACTCAATTTTTAGAGGAGGAACACCTCCATAAAGTGAGCTAGAGAAGCACAGTTGGAGCATGTGAATTTTGTTTTGTTTTGTTTTTTTTAAAGATTTTATTTATTTATTTTCTTCCCCCCAAAGCCCCAGTAGATAGTTGTATGTCATAGCTGCACATCCTTCTAGTTGCTGTATGTGGGACACGGCCTCAGCATGGCCGGAGAAGCAGTGAGTCGGTGCGCGCCCGGGATCCAAACCCGGGCCGCCAGCAGCAGAGCGTGTGCACTTAACTGCCAAGCCACGGGGCCGGCCCGAGCATGTGAATTTTGAAATGGCTTAAATAAAATAACTCAATAAAAGGGAGCAAGCTCTAAGAATTTACAGTTGAAAAGAAATATAATACATTTTCAATCTTTCCCACACACTTTATCATGTAAGATTTTTTTAAAAATCAGTCTCCGTACACGCATACAATATTCACACACTCCATACAGTACACATAAATATCCACACAACAGAAACTCCTCACTTTTTCAACCTAAAGTATGCTGACGCTCTGTTTGTTGGCAAGACAGGATTATAGGGATCAGCATCCATGCCTTTGGTGTAGCATTCAATTGCTTCATCATATTTTCCTTGTTTGAAGTATTTATTGCCCTGAAAAAGCACGAGTCAGATATCAAGCACAGAATTCCAGAGCCAGTTTCTTTCAATATTACGCATCTCTTTCTAATTCATTAGGCATGTAATCAAGGCTACCAAGAAAGAAAAGAGAATTAAGCAAATGGTCTTTTTACAAGTGCTACAATTCACTATACAGTCATTATATGGGCAAAATCTGAGAGCCCTGGTAGAAAAATAAATAAAATAGCTAGCATTATATACTTTTTATTGACAATAATATCTCACAGAAATGTAACAAAAGAAAGGCATCGAGATGAAGTTTAATCTGAAATTAATTCCAGCTTTTTGAAAAGCAATATAGTTTTATAATAATAAAGCATCCCTTAGGGAGATGCTGAACTTTTTGGTTCCGAAAAGTAACCAAAGATCGCCTGTGATACGGAGAAGTGGGATACAATATTCACGCCAAGAATCAAACGTTGATTTTAAGTTATTTCAGTCTACTACTAAAAACTCTGGAACAACCCTCTGTAAGGTCCAAGTACTTTATACATAACAATTCATTTACAATTCACAACCACCCACTGAGGTGTAGTAATAATACTAATCTTATTTTACAGCTGAGAAAATTGAGGTACAGGCAATTTAAAGAACTTACCACAGGATCTGAACCCAGATCGTGTACTCCTAACCACTACACCACACTGCCTCCTGACAGGCATACAGCCAATAACAACTTAAAGTTTGAACACCTCCTAAACTATGTTGAAGAAATCTTGGGGTCCACATGATTTTCTACTTATCCTGCTTACCTGAAGGAAGCTAAAGCTAAACTAAAGAGTACCTTTTCTTTTAGAGCAAGAGCCTTTTGTGAATCTACATGAATCTCATCTTCTTCCGACTCTGATTCTTGAGACACAGAATCATGAGTACTTTCTTCTTTGTCAAGTTCATCAAGGATACTGTCCTGAAATAATAAGTAGAACAGTGCTCATAATTACATGACCATTAAGAAAAAAAAACGGTTCACTAAAAAAGAAAGGAACACTCAACAGAACTTAAAGTTGTTACAATCTAAGGACCTAAAGGCCCAAAAAAGCAACCCAAATAACCTCTCATTGTAAAGATTTTATACAGAGAAAAAGGTACCCCTGTTTAGAAAATCAAGATCCAAACCAATTAAAGAGCTTACTTTAGGAACTACGTCAATAGAGTCTACAAATCACCCCTAAATCAACAACTATTAGCAGTGAGGTATTATGTCTTGACATAAGAGAAGTTTGCAACTAACCCCAAACTAATGTAATTAGCAACCAATAGCAGAGAAAGGGTTTTTTCTAAAAACCTTTTTTCTTTCTTATTTTAACACACAAAAAAAAAGTGCTTATAGGGGCCGGCCCGGTGGCGCAAGCGGTTAAGTGCGCGCGCTCCGCTGCGGCGGCCCGCGGTTCGCTGGTTCGGATCCCGGGCGCGCACCGACGCACTGCTTGGTAAGCCATGCTGTGGCGGCGTCCCATATAAAGTAGAGGAAGATAGGCACCGATGTTAGCCCAGGGCCATCTTCCTCAGCAAAAAAAAAAAAAAGGAGGAGGATTGGCGGATGTTAGCTCAGGGCTGATCTCCTCACAAAAAAAAAAAAAAAAGTGCTTATAGAGCACAATTAACGCCTGATCCTCACAACACCTGAGGCAGATATAATTACCCATGTTTTTCACTTGAGGGAAGTGAAACACAGAAGTAAGTTAACTCACTCAAGGTCACTCAGCCAGTAATAGTAGCTGAATCAAGATCTGAACCCAGACAGCCTGGGTTCTTCTCCAGAGAGCTCTCAACTACTATGTTATACTGTCTCTCTGTGTATTCAAAATAAAGCTGCCTCTACCCAAGAAAATATATAATATGCTAGTCATGTAACTCCCAATCTCTTGTGACTCACACATTCCTTTCACAGCAAATAATCTCAAGGACTCCATCAAGATTCTTTAAAATCATATGCTTTTTATCATATACGATAAAAGAATGATTTTTAGTAAGATATTTTAAACCAGTAAGCATTAAGGAGTTCATTAAAGCTCATTTAAACAAAAACTTAATTTAGCTATGTGTTTTAGCATGAAAATTCTAGAAATACCACCAACCTACCAACATTAAAGCCAAGACTGTCCAACCCCGCTATGCTGACATGTGTAGAAAACTAACGGCAGCAGGACACTAAAGCAGCTGCTCAGATCTGAACTAGAATAGAATGGTGAATAAACATCTATATCTTGTATAGATACACTAAAATAACAATGTCAAGCAATACATTACAATCTTGATGGCAATAGCCACACAAAGCAGCAGTTCTATCAATATCTGTTCAATGTGTAAATGACTGTGCAGAAAGCACCTCTAAGAAATCATCTGAGATGATTCCTTCTTTTCATGAAAGGGCATTATAAGAAGATACCAACTTACAAAAGGAAAAGGCTATAAGGTGTAAAATCACAAAAAATGAAAGCAAACTATACAATGCTCTCCAGAAGGTACTATTTTTTTATTTTTATTTTTTTGTGAGGAGGACTAGCCCTGAGCTAACGTCCAATGCCAATCCTCCCCTTTTTTCTTGAGGAAGGGTGGCCCTGAGCTAACATCCGTGCCCATCTTCCTCTACCTTATAGGGGATGCTGCCACAGCATGGCTTACCAAGCAGCACATCAGTACGTGTCTGGGATCCAGACCTGCGAACCCCGGGCTGCCAAAGCAGAGTGCACGCACTCAACCACTTGCGCCACTGGACCGGCCCCAAGGTACCATTTCTGACGACAATAAATTCAAGACTCAAAATCATACGTTTTTACATTGAGACAATACTGAAGCAGATGGCAAACTATTTTAATAACGGTGCCAGCTCTCTCTAGAGTCAATTAGCCTTAGTTTCATTAAGAATAATACAACTAATTTGGAAAATTGTTTGGCAATATCTTCTAAAGCCAAATGTACATATAAACTAGGACTCACAAATCCCCTTTCAGGTGCTCATAACCATCAAAAGACATGTACAAAAAATGTTCATAGCAGGTTTATTCATAATAGCCCAAAACTGGAAACAACCCAAATGTATGTCAATAGGAGAATGGACCAAAAATGGTGATATATTCACACAATGGAATTCTGATGAGCAATGAAAAAGAACAAACAACTGCTACTGACAATATGGATCCCAGCCAATGCTAGCAAAAGCAGCCAACACTAAAGACTGTGTACTGTAGTATGACACGTTAAGGCAAAATTCCAAAACTAATCTACAAGATCAGAGCTCACAACAGTAGCTACCTCTGAGAGGTTATCAACTGAAAAGGGAGGCTTCTGGGATGTTGGAAATGTTCTGTATCTTGATCTGGATGGTGGTTTTTCAAGTATACACGAGTAAAAATTCAGGAAGCTGTACACCTAAGATTTTTGGACTTTACTGTCTGTATGTTATACCTCAATAAACATGTTAAACAGAGAAGTGCAAAGAAAATAATAAACATAAAAATCAGAATAGTGGTTACTTCTACAGGTAGAAGGGAGAAAAGAAGATGGGAGAGAGAAGGAGCACATTGGTAGCTTCAATGGAATTGGAAAAATTCTCTTGAAGTCAGATGGTGGTTTCCTGTATTCATTTTATTATTATGCTTTAGAAAATACACTTCCACATATTCTTTTTTATGAATCAAATATTACATAATAAGCACTTTAAAAAAGACTAAAATGGGATATCTATTCCCAATCAACCTAACCAAATCAACTGTTAAGGTGGGCCAGAGTCTAGAATAAGGCTGGCCAACAGGTTCCCTTTCACAGGCTGACTTGATCATGGCTGCTTAGAGCACTGGGTAGCAGGTTCTGAGGCAGAATACTGGTGGTAATTAACTCTCCAGCTATGCCGTGTGCCACATGTGGGAGACGGGAGGCACACACCACACATTTGCTATCGCTGGTCTAGAAGAGTCAATCTACTTTCCTGGGATCAAGATGGGCCTACCTTTATTGTCGCACAACCCCAGGTCTAAGACTAGACACAAGGGCACTCTCTTTTAGCAGTATTCAACAGGTCCTTTAGTCTATAAAAAAAAGTATTGGCAGAGTCATTCTCTTCTGGGAGTATTACTATCTTAGAATTCTGGCTATTTAGGCGTTAGACATGGTGGGGAGGAAGACGGTAGTTACAACTATAAATGGGTAGCACAAGAGAGATCTTTGTGGTGATGCAGTATTCCTGTTATCTTAATTGTAATGGTGGCTACCCAAATCTATACGTGTAATAAAATGACAGAGAACACACATTGCACCAATGTTAATTTCCTGGTTTTGATACTGTACTATAGTTAAGTAAGATGTAACCATTGGGGGAAACCGGGAGAAGAGTACAACGGACCTCTATGTACTATTTTTTGCAAAAAGAGAAAAAAGAAAGAAAGAAAAAAATAGAGAAAAAGAAAAGAATCCTAGCTGTTTTAGCCACTATTCACTGAAAGATGACTGCAGAAGAGAAAATAATCTAGTTAAGTGAAGACCTATAAAATTAAATTTTTATTTCACATAAAATAGTCTATAAGAGAAAGACAGAGGTCATAAGAACTACATTATTTTTCATTTAATCCACAACTCAGCTAACTCCAAGAAAATTCTACTCAAATACTAAGAAGCACACAACTAGATTAACTTACCACATCAAGTTTTGCCCATGCCTCATAATCATAAGATTTTATCCTGTTTTTTGTGTTTTCGTCTTTGGTTTTTTTACAAGACTCTTTAGCTTTGCCTTTCTTCTTTTTCCTAAAATTCCCATTTCGAATAGGAGGTAAATTCTAGGGAGGGAAAAAAAACAAAGTTTTGAGCACTGCTCTGTACTCTTTTTGTATAACTAGTGATGTTTTAAATTCTCACTAAATTATATTTTCCAGTAAGAAGTAATTATTAAAATTTTGAAGTGCTTAAGATACCAATTTACCATCTTCACTTATAATGATTATTCACGCTTGAAAAGTTTAACTCATCTTTTGATGAACACTGAACATTGCTCAATCACAAGTATTACCTAGAAATTTTAATTATACATTTAATTTGCAATCCTAAATCCAAACTTCAAAAACTTCCTTATCTTCAGCCTTAGTACAATGAATTAGCAGTAATACAACAGCAAACTGAACTGCCTCCACAGCATTACATACAGTATGAAAAAGCTATCCACATTTAAATGCGCTATCTTAAGAAAAACTTTTGGTTGAACCTAGGTACTACCTATATTTTTATGGCAACACTGTACCTTAAGATATCATTAAATATATAATTATATATGATATATAATAAATGTATACATCTACATATTTTATGATGCTATTCATTTACCTTTCAGAATTATCACATGGTCTTCCTTTCAGTAACTTTTCACTAAGCCTTAAAATGTCTTAACATAGTTAATACAATTATTACAAAGACTTTAAAAAGCAGATGTTTTTAAAATGTTGGCAGGAAGCAAATCACTTCAATTCAGTATTTTCACAAAATGTTTTAAAAAGTTGTGCTTTATTTTAAAATAAATAGTTTTGCTGCATGTTAAAGTAGGAATTTAAGAAATTTACCTCTTCAGGAACACCATTCTGTCTTCTTAGTTCCATATCCTTTTGTTTAATATCTTTTTCCCAGTTTTCTAAATCCCTCATAAAGTCCTGTAATTCTTCTGCATTTTGTTTCACTTGTAGTTGTAATTCAATTGCTTTATTTGTTGAAGTCATTATGGCCTGGAGAGTATTGACCAACCAACCTCTGATAAGAATTAAATAGAATTAGTTGGTTTATATTTTGAAACCTAGCTAACTAATGATTTCTTTACCACTTCATAAATGGCCAAGTTACGTGGACAGAAGAGAGCCTAAAGTGATGCTGAAGAAAGAAAATTTCTGTATATTATTTTTTAAATAAATCGTTTACTCAATAAACCAATGAAAAATAGACAAGTTTGGGCAACCCTGCAATGCAACATGAATGAAAGGCAATGGGGGGAATCACTGAAATGAGCAAGCAGCCCATGGTAGCATATTGGCTACTCATCTCTCGAGTTCATAAGCATATCCTAATTACCTCCTTCACTTCTTTTCCTCTCAACATTTATTGAACTTCTGCTGCCTGATAGGCCATGTGTCAAGATTAAGGTACGCAAAAACAAGTAAGACAAGGTCCTTGTCTAGTGGAGAAGAAAACAAAATAATCTAAGCACTGAGTAACAAAATATTACGCAAGACAGGGTTTCTCAACCTTGGGACTATTGATACTTGGGGCCAGGTAATTCTTTGTTGTAGGGGGGCTGTCCCAAGCATTGTAGTATGGTTGGCAACATCCCCGGCCTCTACCAACTAGGTACCAGTATTACAACCTCCCCTCCAGACTGTGACAATCAAAAGTGTCTCCAAACATTGCCAAATGCCCCCTGGGAGGAATAATAACCCCTGGCTGAGAACCACTGTGCTAGAAGTACATATAGATGCTATGGATAGGTGCTATGGGCTGACCACAAAGGACAGGCATAAATCAGATGGCAGGGTGCTGGGTTCACAGGAAGAGTCCCCAGAAGCGGTGAAAGGTGAGCCTAGTTTCAAAAGGGGCCAGCCAAGTGACTAACATGGAGGAGTGGGCAGGCAGAGCGAGGGGACTAGGAGGGAGACTAACAGAAGAGAAGGCTAAAGAGGTGGATACGGGACAGATCTTGAAACACCAGGCCATGAGGACCTATATTTTGAAAGCTAAGTGAAAGTATTAAGGTGGTAAAATAAAAGAGACTTGATGACTGGTTCGATTGAGGAGTTGGGGAGCAGAAAAGGACTCAAACAGTGTCTTAGATCTCTGGCTTGAGAGTCTGGTAAGATTAGTGGTGCTACGAACCACAACTTAAAAAGGAAAAGAGGTTTCAGGATTGGAGGACAAATGGAAACACAGATTATTTCAGTTTGGAATACGGCGAATTTGAGTGCTTATGGGACATCAGGAGGAGATATCCAGTTACAGAGGGCTAGAGATATAAACTTGGGTGTCACTGGCATAAACAAGCAAGCTACAATCATGGGATTTGGACATGTTTCATCACTATGACTATGGTGGGGGGCGGATGGGGGAGCACTAATATTTAGGGAACAAACCGAGGAAGAGATGCCAACATAGGAAAACCTAGGCAGTAGCATCTAGAGAGCTGGGAGGAAAACTTGGAGAGTACACTCAAGAGAGAGAATTTTCAAGAAAGAGTTCAAGAAAATGGGGGAGGTTAGCAGTGCCAAATGCCACAGAGGTCACACAGGGGAAAGAAAGTGCATTATATTTAGTCACATCAAGATTATTGAGATTTTTAATGGGATTTAAAAAAAAGGATGGAAATAAAATAAGCTGAAGAAGATTATACGGAGATTAGCAAAATTTCGTTTTGAATAACATAAAATTGTTCATGAGTACAGTCTGGTGGAGAGGGGCGTAGAGAGACAAGGTAAAAGAAGATAGAGGAAAGAGGATGAGCGATGGGGAAAGGTCTCCAGAAAGGTGGGAGGGGGTTCAAAGCTCAAGGGGTACGGGGAGAGGGAAGCGAGGTGGGGGAGAGAGAGAGACAGAGAGAGAGAGAGGAAGGAGGAGAAAAGGGATTCGTTTAGGAAGTGGAAGAGATGGCTGCAAATGCAGATAGGTCTTCTGACCCCTAGCCTAGCCTCAGAAACTAAACAAAGTTCAAGCTTCTTTCGGGCAGTGCCCATGTCTGATCACATATGTATATCTTATTACAAAGCAAACCTAGTACAGTGCTTTGCTGGAGACTCAAAAATATGAATAAAAGCGCAGCAAACCACTGAGATGCTGTAGGGGGTCGAAACCTTCTCCATGTCACTCATCACCTCCGCTGCTCCCGGAGGTCCAGTGGCTCCCACGGAACCTGCGACAGGGCTGGGGCCCGAGCAGCAACCAGAAACTTCCAGAGTATGAGGGTACCACCTCCATCCCCAATACCCGGGCGAACACTGCACACCCACGCCGAAAGGGGGCGCGCCCCACCGCGGTCTCCTCCGAAGGTGATCTGGGTCCCGACCACCGCAGTCGCCCACTGCCCCGGCATCCGGGGAGCGGTGACCGTAAGCCAGGTGGAACGTCCAGGCCCGGCCGCGCGGGGCGAGCCCCTCGCGGAACGCCGCTACCCCGGCCACCGCCGCGCCGCCCCCACGCGGCGCCCCCGGCTTCTCCGCCTCACCCGGGACCCGCGGCCGCGCCCCCTCCCCCCCCCAGGAGACCCCAGAAGCTTCCTTGGCTGCTGCAGCCGGCGATAACGGCAACGGCCGCTCACCTCAGCGTGCCGTTACCGCCCCCACCGCCGCCGCCGCCGCCGCCTCGACAGATCCGCGACGACTCACGCCGGCCCCGCCCTCCCGGGCTTTCCCACAAGTCCCCGCGTGCCCTCGCCCCGCCCTCTGGAGCCCGGGCTGGAGCGTGCGCAGAAGGTTAGAAACAACGCACTTTCCTTGTCTGGGCGGAATCAGAGTAGGGAGTTGACAGAAAGGCGAAATTTGATGCCTTGTCTGTTCACAGTATGACTAAACTTCACAGTAGGTGACCCCAAAACCGCAGGGTCATCCTGACTTGTTCTGATTCCCCAAATAGTAACGCCTTGAATGTTTCCTTGGAATCCTCTCAATTTTGACCCTATTATTTGCCTTGCTGGTGTCCAACTGTACATGACGACCTTTATGAGTATGATAATCTTGTGAGACAGTTATTGTGTCTCTATCCTGAACAGACTGTGTAAACTGGTAATCTGGCCATGTTGCAGGTTTTCTTTTTCCTTTAAGTACTTGTGTTTGGCAAACCAGTTCTTCAGTTTGACTCCCTTGCACTTTGGCAAGTGAACTCTTTTTAAGTGTATCTATCTCTGTCTTTCTTGGACGTGTGTCAGCATTAATGTCTGTCTTTAGATGTGCAGTGGCTTACAGAGAAGAAAGAGTATAAAGCTTTTAACACTTGTTTCTGCATCCTGTATGAGTGAGCTTTCTTTTGTTTTCATAACTCTAAAGTTTAAAACAAAAATAATTGTAAAAGTCCACAAAAACAAACAGAAACTTTCAAATTGAGACAGCTCTGTGATCTCAAACATTAGCCAAAAACTCCAGATTAGTGGCTCTGAAGCTTGGCCGAACTCTGAAATCACCTATGGAGCATTAAAATATGTACACATATATATTTATATACTGATTTCTACGTCCTATCCCCAGAGACTGATTTTATTACTGAGCCTGGGCATCATGACTATTTAAAGCACAGGATATAGCTATGCAGTGGAGGCTGGGAACCACTAATCCAGGTAATGGTCAATGAAAAGCCATTGTACGGTCCTCCCTCACAAGGTCGTATCATTAGCACATCTTTCCCCCGGTATAATTACTTGATATCTCTGTATTTTAAAGTCATAGTAGTGAAATCATTAAGTGTATTATCAAAATATTTACTAATGAAATGATTCTTTTGATTTTGTGTTAGGGGGATAGATAACTGACTTGTAAGAGTTTTTGTGTTTTAAAATTAATCAAATAATAAATAATTTTAAAACAGATATTGATTTGTAGATATTCTTAACAAAGCAGCTATATTTTTTAAATTAATTCTGGCAGAGTGGGTTAAGATGAGCGAGAAGGGGGCCAGCTGGCTGCTCTAGTGAAACCTCAGAGACCCTCAGGTGAATCCTCTCTCCTCCCTCCCCCTCTCCCCCTCTCCCTCCCTCCCTCCCTCCCTCCCTCTCTCTCGTCATATAATAATCAGACAGTTGCTTAATGAGTACAGAATCAAAGCGAGAGGAGTTAGTTGAATGAAATTCTGAGGCTCCCATTGTCCTACCAGAGAACAATGCCTATAATGGCAGCCTTCTCTCCTGTGAGCTCAGACCTGGGCCATCTTAAGTTCTTTTCCAGATTCCATGCATTCCTCCCCACTTCTGTTGACACTTGTCTTCAAATAGTTTTCAACAAGATTGGTAAGTTATACCTTTCTTTTATGTCTCTTTTACTTATTTGCTTTTACTAAGGAAAAACCCCAGTCATCTCAGTTGGACTTACTGTTAATATCTGAATAGTCATTTTCAAAGAGACAATCTCTATATATGTTCTATATGTTGAATTCTAATGGTCAGTGGAAATATATATGAATGTTATTGCAAGAGTAAAATACTGCAATTAATGATTGTGAATGGTGTTAATTTTGTGAATGGTATTAATGTCCAAAACAGTTATTGCAGCCTTTCAAGTGGTTAAATAAAGATTCTGACAGTCAATATGAATCTGAGGAAAGGGAATATTAGCTAAGTAACTTACCAAGAACGTTAATGAACCTTGGGGCTTTCTGTTACAGAGAAACTGTACTAGGTTTGGTTGTATGTGGAAGAAAGCCCAAAATAAGAGTGGCTTAAACATGAGAGAATAGTATTTCTCTCTCATATAGAAGAAGACTGAATATAAGCAATCCTCGGTTGGTATGATAATCCCAGTCTCAGAGCCAGGCTTCTACCTTGCTGCTCCACCATCTTCAGTATGTGGCTTCCCCTTGTGGTTCAAGATGGCTGCCCAAGCTCCAGCTATCTTGTCTGAAATCCAGTCAGCAGGAAAGGGCAAGAGTGAGAATAATGGTACCCCCTGGCCTTTAAGAACACTCCCTTTTGCGTGCCGTTGGCCAGGACTTAGACACATGTCCACTCCTGGCTGCAAGGAGATTGAGAGTTTTTACTCTTGGTAGTCACGTGCTCATCTAAAAACTGGGAATTCAATGATTAAAGAAGAACAAGGGAAGAGCAGATATGACCGCCAACCAGTAACCTCCATCACAGGCCTTAATAAGTATTCTTTGAAGGAATAATGGATGAATGAATGAGTCAATACTGATAGGATTCCAGGCTCACTATAGCCTGAGGCAAAGGGTTGAATTTTGCAATCCTGATTCTACTACTTACTGAGAATGTGGCTTAATGTAAGCCTCAGTTGTCTAGGTAAAATTAAAATGATGAAGATAAAAATACCTACTGGAGTGAGAAAATATATGTAAAAGGCCTCCTTAGCCCAGCTTGGGACATAGTAAGAGTTGACAAATGTTAGTTCCAGCTCCTCCCTCCTACAAAGCTAAGGTCCAGACCCTGAGATATGGTAACTCTCTCCTACATCTCTGTCTGTGTCTCCTACTTGACTAACTGGAAGGCCTCTGAAGAGATCTGTAAGGAGCACAAATACTGGGCACCAGTAGATAAAGGAAAGATTGATAGCAAGGAAGGTAAACTGCCTCATCCAGTGCAAAATGAAATCTGTAGAGTGAGACAAGTAAGAATTTATTATAAGAAATAAGCAGGGCCAGCCCCATGGCTTAGCGTTTAAGTGTGCACACTCCGCTGCTGGCAGCCCGGGTTCGGATCCCGGGTGCTCACTGACACACCGCTTTTCTGGCCATGCTGAGGCCATGTCCCACATACAGCAACTAGAAGGATGTGCAGCTATGACATACAACTATCTACTGGGGCTTTGGGGGAAAAATAAATAAATAAAAAATAAAAAAATAAAACTACATCTGCTTTAAAAAAAAAAAAAGAAAAGAAAGAAGCATATTATTTTACATTCCTTATCTCACAACAATGGTATTCCCCATTTCACTGATGAGGAAACTGATCTGAATAATTAAGAAATTTGCCCATACAGCCAGCAAGTGACAGCTGACGAAGTACCTGGGCAATCTGACTTCAGGGCTGGCACCTGTGACCACAGTGTTCCACTGACTCCCATCTTGCTCCTTTGACTGTCAGCTCCCCTGAAGAAAGGCAGGGCAAGGCCGTGTTTCATCCATCCGCACTCTGTAACTTGCCCGAGGTGTTCCTTCATATCTGGCATTCTCCTAGCATCTGTGGCCTAAATAATCTGTTTATGGCTGAGAAATCTCTTTGTGGATCTCTATAGCACCTTTTCCTTCCTCAGTTTGGTTAATCTCTGCAACCACAAAAAGCTGCATCCAGAGGCATCCTTATGTTCCTTGTGTATGTGGTCAAGGAGGCAGGTTATTGGGGTTGGGGACCACCAGTCTCCATTTACCCCCATAGTCTATGTGCAGTGCTCCTTCCACTCGTTCTTTTTTTTAAGACTTTTCTTTTTTTTAGAGAAGTTTTAGGGTTATTATAAAATTGAGAGGAAGATAGAGATTTCACATATACCCCCTGCCTCCACACATGCATGGCCTCCCCCATTATCAACATTACTCACCAGAATGGTACAATTTTTTTTTACAAAGAATGAACCTACATTGACACATCCTAGTCACCCAGAGTCCATAATTTAACCAAGGGTTCACTCTAGGTCTGGACAAATGCATAATGACTATCTATCCATCATTATAATATCATACATAGTATTTTTACTGCCCTAAAAATCCGCCTATTCATCTCTCTCCTCTACCCCTATCACTGGCGACCACTGATCTTTTTTATTGTCTCCATAATTTTACCTTTTCCAGAATGTCATATAGTTGGAATCAAACAGCATATAGCCATTTCAGATTGGCTTCTTTCACTTAGCAATATGAATTTAAGGTTCCTCTGTGTCTTTTCTTGGCTTGATAGCTCATTTTTTTAGAGCTGAATAATATTCCATTGTCTAGATGTATAAGAGTTTATTTATCCATTCACCTACTGAAGAGCATCCTGGTTGCTTCCAAGTTTTGGCAATTATGAATGAAACTGCTATAAACATCCACATGCAAGTTTTTGTTTCAACTCCTTTGGGTAAATGCCAAAGATCATGATTGCTGGATCATATGGTAAGATAATGTTTAATTTTAAGAAACCACCAAACTGTCTTCCAAAGTGGCTGTACTATTTTCCATTCCCACCAGCAATGAATGAGAGTTCCTATTGCTTCACATTCTCACCAGCATCTGGTGTTTGTCAGTGTTCTGGATTTTGGCCATTCTAATAGGTATGTAGTGGTATCTAGTTGTTGTTTTAAAGTGCATTTCACTGATGAAATATGACGTGGAGCATCTTTTCATATATTTGTTTGCCATCTGTATATCTTCTTTGGTAGGTGTCTGTTAAGGTCCCATTTTTTAATTGACTTCTGAATGTTGAACCAGCCTTGCAACCTGGAATAAATCCCACTTGGTCATGGTGTATAATTCTTTTTATACTTTTTTGGATTCAATTTGCTAATATTTTCTTGAGGACTTTTGCATCTAAGTTTATGAGAGATATTAATCTGTAGTTTTCTATTTTTGTAATGCATTTGTCTGGTTTTGGTATTAGGGTAATGCTAACCTCATAGAATGAGTTAGGAAGTATTCCCTTTGCTTCTGTCCTCTGAAAAAGATTGTAAAGAATTGGTATAATTTCTTCCTTAAACTGTTGGTATAATTCACCAGTGAACACATCTGGGCCTGGTGCTTTCTGTTTTGGGAAGTTATTAATTATTGATTCTATTTCTTAATAGATATAGGCCTATTCAGATCATCTATTTCTTCTTGTGTGAGTTTTGGCAGATTGTGTCTTTCAAGGAATTGGTCCGTTTCATCTAGGTTATCAAATTTGTTGGCATAGAGTTGTTCATAGTATTCCTTTATTATCTTTTTTTTTTTTTTTTTGGCAGGGAAAGATTCACCCTGAGTTAACATCTGTTGCCAATCTTCCTCTTTTTATTCTCCTCAAAGCCCCTATATCCTAGTTGTAAGTCCTAGTTCTTCTATGTGAGCTGCTGCCACAGCGTGGCAACTGACAGACAGGTGCTGTGGTTCCATGACCGGGAAATGAACCTGGGCCACCGAAGTGGTGAGAGCACAGAACTTTAACCACTAGACCATCGGGGCTGGCTCCCTTTATTATCCTTTTAATGTCCATGGGATCTGTGGTTTCATTTCTGATATTAGTAATTTGCGACCACTCTCTTTTTCTTAATTAGCCTAGCTAGTAGCTTATTGACTTTATTGATCTTTTCAAAGAACTAGCTTATGGTTTTGTTGATTTTCTCTATTGATTTCCTGTTTTCAATTTCATTGATTTCTGCTCTAATTCTTATTATTTCTTTTCTTCTGCATACTTTATGTTTAATTTGCTCTTCTTTTTCTAGTTTCCTAAGGTGGAAACTTAGATTATTGATTTTAGATCTTTCTTCTTTTCTAATATATACATTCAATGCTCTAAGTATGGCTTTCGCAGCATCCCACACGTTTTAATAAGTTGTTTTCATTTTCATTTAGTTCAAAATATTTTTAAATTTCTCTTGAGTTTCTTCTTTGACCCATGTGTTATTTAAAAGTGTGTTGTTTAATCTTTGTATACTTTGGAATTTTCCAGTTATCCTTCTGTTATTAATTTCTAGTTTAATTCATTGTGGTCTAAGAGCAAACATTGTATGATTTCTGTTCTTTTAAATTTGTTAAGGTGTGTCTTATGGCCCAGAATGTGTTCTCTCTTGGTGAATGATCCATATGAACTTGAAAAAAATGTATATTCTTTGTTGTTGAATGAAGTGGTATATAGATGTCAATTATATACAGTTGATTGATGGTGTCATTGAGTACAATTATGTCTTTACTGATTTTCTGCCTGTCAGATCTGTCCATTTCTATAAGAGAAGGATATTGACATCTCCAATTATGATAGTGAATTCCTCTATTTCTCCTTTTAGTTCTATCATTTTTTGCCTCATGTAGTTTGATGCTGTGTTGTTAGGTGTATACACATTAAGAATTGTTATGTCTTCTTGGAGAATTGATCCCTTTATCATTATGTAATGCCCTTCTTTATCCCTGATAATTTTCCTTACTTTGAGGTCTGGTCTGTCTGAAATTAACATAGCTTACCCCTGCTTTCTTTTGATTTGTGTTAGCATGGTATATTTTTCTCTATCCATTTACTTATAATCTGTATCTTTATACTTAAAGTGGGTTTCCTGTAGACCACATATAGTTGAGTCTTGTTTCTTGATCCACTATGACAATCTCTGTCTTTTAATTGATGCATTGAAACCATTGACATTCAAAGTTATTATTGATATAGTTGGATTAATATCCACTGCATTCATTACTGTTTTCTATCTGTTGCCCTTATTTCTTGTTCCTATTTTTATCTTCAACTCTTTTTCTGTCTTTCAGGTCTTTTATGCTTTTAATTGAGCATTTTATATGATTCCATTTTCTCTTCTGTCTTAGCATCTCAGTTATACTTCTTTTTTTACTTTTTTTAATGGTTGCCCTAGAGTTCACAAGATACATTTATAACTAATCCATGTCCACTTTCAAATAACACTATAATGCCTCATGGGTAGTGTGAGTACCTTATAATAACAAAATAATCCTAATTCCTTCCTCCCATCCCTTGTACCTGTCATTCATTTTACTTAGATATAAATGTGTGTATACACCTACCTAATATATATAAGCATACAAGTATATATATACACACATAAGTATATATAATCATATACATTTTTGCTTTTATTATTTTGAACAAATTTTATCTGTTAGATCAATTAAGAATAAGAAAAATAAAAGCTTTTATTTTATCTTTATTTATTCCTTCTTTGATACTCTTCCTTTCTTTATGTGGATTCCAGTTTCTGACCTATGTTATTTTTCTTCTCTCTAATGAACTTCTTTTAACATTTCTTGCAAGGAAAGTCTACTGGTAACAAATTCCCTCAATTTGCATTTATCTGAGAAAGTCTATTTCTCCTTCACTTTTGAAGGATAATTGTATGGGCTACAGAATCCTAGGTTGGTGGGTTTTTTCTCTCAACACTTTAAATATTTCACTCTCTTCTTGCTTGCATGGTTTTGAGAAGAAGTCATTTATAATTCTTATCTTTGTTCCTCTATAGGTAAGGTGTTTTCCCCTCCCTCTGGGGTCTTTCAGGATTTTTTTCTTTGTCTTTGATTTCCTTAATTTGAAAATGATATGCCAAGGTATAGTTTTTTGTCATTTATTCTGCTTGGTGTTCTCTGAGCTTCCTGCCTCTGTGGTTTGGTGTCTGATGTTAATTTGGGGAAATTCTCAGTCATTATGGCTTCATATATTTCTTCTGTTCCTTTCTCTCTTTCTTCTCCTTTTATGATTAGGTCTCAGTTGGTTAGTGAGCCTATGCCTCTGGAGTGTGAACTTCACAAGAATTTCTCAGTTTTTTCTCCCCCCTTACATGGGACAGGATGGCTAGAGTGGGCTGGAGTTGGGAATTTCCCTTCCCCAGGTCAGTTATGCCCTGATAACACCCCAGCAGGTTAGCCTCTGGCTAACTACTTTCCCCAAGAACAGGCCTTGTTAAGAAGGACAGAGTGCTCTGGCATATTTCAAAATGTTTCCTTTTCTTCTCCCTGTGCCAGAAGCCCAAGGGGATTTTCTCAGAGATTTACTATGGGAACCTGGTAGAGCTCTTGGAGATAAATCTCACAATATTGTGAGAGGCCCCCCCATGACTGGGTCCCCTGGGGTTAACTCTCAGAGTAGTCTTCACTGAGCCTCCAGCAGTTCATCAATTATAGTTCAGGTTTTCCTACCCCAGCACTAGTTTCTGCAGCGTTTTCTGCTTGAGAGTCTCTGCTCCACTAAGCCATGTCTTTGCTATCTTATTCCAATCTGTGTTCTTATTTCCAACCTATATTTGCCTGTCTTTCCAGTCTTGAGGGCAATAGTTGCCTGTGTCCTCCCGTCTCTTATGTATCCAAGAAGAAGTGTTGATTTTTCAGTCTGTTCAGTCTTTTACTTGTTAGGATGGAGTGGTGACTTCCAAGCTACTTATATGTGGAACCAGAAGCCGGAAGTACACTCCTTTCACTCTTCATATTACAAGTCCACCAGGAAGAATTCCCTCTCTCTCTTGGCTAGAGAGACTTGGTGAGTCCTCAGGGACTTCACCGAGATACCACGTTCTTCAAGCCATCCGGAAGAGACACTAAAGCCAGAAGCACCGCTCCCAGCCCTGCTCCAGGGAAAAGGCAGGGAGACAGACAGTTGAGGGGTGCCATATACAAAGAAGAGACACATTTCAAGTTTTCTTAAATGACTTTAATTGGAGACTCAAACCTTCTAAACCATAGTTCAAGCCTGACTCTGTGAGACAGCCTCTGGTTCCCAATGGGGTCAGGGGAGAAATGCATAATTGAGGTTGAAAGAGGGAGCCTCCATCTCCATGGTTTTCCATTCTAGAGTTTATACAAATTATGGCTGCTGGATAAGCCTTAAAATAGTTATGTTCATAACACCAAGCCATAGGTTCCTTTCTTCTTCTGATGCAAAATCTTCCTCCTAGGAAGGGAACTCTTTCAGAAACTATTTGGGATCAAATATGGCTCTGTAACTGCACTAAATATCTACAAGCAGGAAGCTTCTCGATGCAGTTACTGAGCTGGCTGCAAAAACACTTAGGCCTGGAGAAGTCCACTCCCTCCCCAGCCCACTCACTGTGCCAATCCACTCCCTTCTCCATCCAGCGTCAGAGTTCTCCCAGACCCTGTTCTGAGAGGATCTAACCATAGAAAAGACCAAATACCCACTGCTTGATTTCTGTGAACTGCTTTCTTTGAGGCCCCAACATAGGGCTGAACTGCAGTTTGCAGGGCTGTCTACAATAACAGCCATTATAGTAATCTTGAATTTCTACCTGCCATTCTTCCTAAGAATGATTGAAAACACCTTCACAGTAATAATATCATTAGGTTTGCCCTCTTACCAACCCCAAAAAGAGGAAAAGGGGCAAACCCCTTCCCTTTACATTAAAAAGAAACATGAGGCCTGGAGAGGTCAAGGACTTGTTCATGGTTCCACTTCCCATCAGGGCAAAGAGCTATCAAGGGCTCCCACCTTCTCTATCTGGGCTCTTTCCAAAATGCTAGAGGACAAAAATTTAACTGTTTCTCCACATATTTCTAATTTGTATCTTTTCTTTCTTTCCCGTATGGGCATTTCTGGATTTGGGAATCCCTTCCAGTCTCCTCCATCCCCTCTCCAGCCCAGAGCAGATAGCACCTCAGTCCTGCAAGAGCTCTCACTGCCCTCATGCCCCTTGCTGGCTCTGAGCTCTATTGGGTGGAAGACACCACGTAGGCTGTGGCGATGTACTTCTTGCCATTTCCGTAGGTGGACTTGTTCCAGGTGTAGGACTGGATGGCCAAGGAATGGCCACCCAGGCTTAACTGGCACCTGTGGGGAAAGATCGCTAAATTATAGGGGCCTGCGTCACTCCACCTCTGACCCCAGGCTGGAATGATCAAGCCCAACCCATGCAGAGGGGCTCCACATGTTTTAAATGGCCTCTAAGAGAGCTACCACAGCTTGCTTCAGCCACTGCCTCCAGCTCCCCACGTGCAGGGAGCCCTTTCAAAATCTATGCCTTGGGCCAGCCCCGTGGCTTAGTGGTTAAGTGCGCACACTCCGCTGCTGGTGGCCCAGGTTCAGATCCCGGGTGCGCACCAACGCACCGCTTCTCCAGCCATGCTGAGGCTGCATCCCACATACAGCAACTAGAAGGATGTGCAGCTATGACATACAACTATCTACTGGGGCTTTGGGGGAAAAATAAATAAATAAAATTATTTTAAAAAAATACAAATTCTTATAAAATCTATGCCTTATTTTCCATCTTCTTAAAGAATACTGCTCTATCTTTCCCAGAGCCGTATTCAAAAATCCCAGATTCTAGAGCTGAAACCCCCAGAAATTAAATGTCTGCTTAGGGTTTCAGAAGTAGTCAGACCCAGAGTCCTCAAATGTTAGAGAACGTGAGGCCCAGTTGTTACCAACTGTACTTTCTGGGCTCTAGGTTTCCCCCAAGCAGCTGTGGGACCAAATAGGGAGGCTTGGAGCCCCAGGACAACTCCATCTCTAACTGTTTAATATGTTAAGGTCCTGCATAAGATTTCACTTTGGGAAAAAGAGGGGAGGTGGTTCTGCTGCTAAGATGATGTTTGGCAGCCACCAAGCAAATCTAATAGCTTCATTTCCAAGTGAGAACAGTGAGGCCCAGAACAGTGACTTATCCAAGCCCCTTCAGCCACTGAGTGGCAGAATGCAGGTCCCTTGACTGTCCTGGCTGAGGACAGCCTGCAGCCCTGCCCACTTCACAGGCCTGGCTGGCCTAGTACTTACAGTTTGCCTGGCCTGGCGATGAAGCACAGGGAGTAGAGCGCAAACTCGAACTCAGGGCTGCTGCCGATGAAAGCTGAGCCCACCTCCTTATAGTAGCCGTCCCAATTAAATTGCATGGCTAACACATCAGGATAAGAATCCCACTGCCGAGAGAAGGGTGGCAAAGGGGGTCTGGTGAAAGCCATGGAGGGGAGTCAGACTGAGAGGTGGCAAATGGATTCATTGAACGCCCATTAGGGGGTCTCTGAGCTTTCCGGGGAGGCTGGATTCCTTAAATCAACTGAGGAAATAGTCTGCCCTGCTAAGGTGTCTGAGCCCTGCTGGGACCCTCTGTCTGGAGCTGCCAGTGCACATCTCCTGGGGAGGCCAGAGTCAGCATCAATATGATGGATGCCCAGGGAGCAGGGCATAGCTGTTCCCTGTGGCCCTCACTTGTGGAAGAGAGGGACAGTTTATTGCCCCCAAATTATTTCCTGGCACAGGACAGCAATGCTTCTTTTTTATAAAATATAAGGAGTTTGACTCAGACTAGCCAGGCGGAAACTTCCAGCTGATGTGGGCATTCTAAGCAAATTCGGGTAGGGGGGCATTGCATGTGTTTGGTTCCCCTCTCTGAGAATCTCCCCTGTCCCCACCTCCCATCCCGAGATGGTGCCCTCTGCCTCCTGCCTCCTGCAGTTCTGGAGCCTTCACTGTTTGGAAGGGAAGCCCAGAGTCCTAGATGGCTGAACTCGCTCTCAAGCAGATGGGGAAGCCATATTCACAATCCCCATTAGGCTGCCAGTGAGGGTCAGTGTGAGACAAGTCTGACTGTTTGGCATGCAGAATGAGGGCAGGAAGTTGAGTATTAACAAAGCTTTTCCAGCCCATGGGGTCAGCACTCGGTACTCACAGGCCCGTCATAGATGTAACTGTAATAGTCAACCAGGCCCTCCTTCTCCTGCATGTAGAAGCGGATCCAGTTATGGAAGCCAGTGACCTTGCCTTTTTTGACTTCACCTATAGTACAGAGTCCAAGGTGGGTGATCTGGGGCTCCCCTCCAACCCTTTTCCCACTCCCATGCCAAAGCCGTCCCCCTTCTCCAGTTTCTAACTACTAGAATGTCCACCTGCTCAGCTCCCTGCCCCAACTTCCCAGAGTCCCTCACATCCCATCCCGAAAGGCCCCCCGCTTCCGACTAAAGCCCTTGGGAGAATTCCTCCTCCCAGCTGACCCTGGTGACCAATCTAAGATACTCCTCTCAGCCATTTCTCCAGGGGCAAGCCAGACTTGGTGGGAGCTTTATGGGGTGGGGCTGTGGGGAGAGAAACTATGGCCCTCTTGGGAAGCAGCTGACCAAGCCATGGAAGGAGAGGACCTTCAGAGGTAGACAACCATGGCCCCAAACACATCTCCCTTCTTACATGTGCCCCTTAGAATCCCCGGTATCTGGTCTTCTTTCTCCCTTAGGTGCTCCAGAAGAGACTGTTCCTCAAAACTGGCTTCTCACACCCTCCCTCTTAGCCTGGGAGTAGACGGGTCCCTCCCTGCTAGCTGGCTTGGCTGCTGACTCATTAAAGCCCGATGCTGCCCTGCTCCTGAGGAATGCCCTCTCTCTTCATCCCTCCAACTCTTTCTCTCCAAGCAGAGTGATCCCACCTGAGAAGACGTGTTCAAAGCCACTTGAATCCCCCTTGTCCTTGCCTCTGGAATAGAGCCCAAACCACATGTTCTTCAAGTCGTTGACGAACTCTTGTTCCGAGCTGTAGCGGTCTGGGGAGAGGAACACAGAGGACTTAGGAGAGGGGAAGGCAGGGCCAGATCCTGGGAAGCAAGGAAGGGCCACCTGCTTCAGCAAGAGACATGTAGGTTCAACCAGCAAGTAGATCCAATTGTTCGTTCAACAGCTATCGATGGGGCACCTGTTTTGTGCCAGGCCCAGATCTAAAGGCTGAGGATTCAGCAGGGAACCACAGGACAAGGTCTTTATAGTTTACATTCTAGTGGAGACAAATAATGAACAAATAAATGATAAATAAATAATATGATTTCAGACAAGTGCTATGAAGAAAATAAAGCAGATTATCCCATGATGACTGGAGGCGGGGATGGGGGTGGGGGCTCTTCTAGAAAGAAAGATTAAAAAGGCCTCTCTGAGAAGGCAGCACTAATCAGAGACCTGAAAGATAAGGATTCGGCCATGCAAAGATCTGGGGGAAAGATTCTTCCACATAGAGGGAAGAGGAAGTGCTCCAGTGTGATTGAGCTTGGAGTTCAAAGAAAGTCAGTGTGGCTGGAGCATAGTGAGCAGGAGGGGAGAGTGGAAGGAAGGGAGGTACGAGAGGTAGGTAGAGGCCAGTTGATGCAAGCCATGGCAAGAAGGCTGGATCTCAGTCAAACAGTAACAATCACAAATTAGATTTACTGAGTCCGTTCTATGTGCCTCAATCCTCACATTGAATCTTCACATCAGGTACTAATTATCCCCAATTTAGAGATGAGGAAACTGAGGCAGACAAAGGTTATATAACTCAGGCCAGATTACCCAGTTAATAAGAGGTAGAGACAGCACTTGAGCCCATACAATCTACTCCAGAGACCAATTTCTTAATGACACTATAGCTTCTTGGTGGTGGGAGAGCCATTGAAGGGTTTTAGGCAGGGAAATTATGTAATAGGAGCTTTGTTTTTAAAGGATCACTCTGGTTGTGTATGTAACAAGGTAAATGGGGTGGATGAGCAGAAGCAAAGAGACCAATTTTTTTTTTCACATGAGGAAGATTGTCCCTGAGCTAACATCTGTGCCAGTCTTCCTCTACTTTATATGTAGGTCACCGCCACAGCTTGGCTGATGAGTGGTGTAGGTCCATGCCCAGGATCTGAACCCACAAACCCAGGCCACCGAAGCAGAACATGCCAAACTTAACAACTACTCCACAGGGCCGGCCCCTCAGGAGACCAATTTTAAAGCTAATGCTTTGTCCAAGTCAGAAGTAGTGGCGGCTGAGACTGCGGCAGCAACCGTGGAGGAGGGGTGAGAAGTGGGCAGATCAGAGATAGATTTTGAGGGTGGACATGACAGAGGAGATGGGAGTGGGGAGCAGTGAAGTAAAGAGAAGAATCGAATATAACTCCTGGGCTTTTGGCCTGAGCAGCTGGATGATTTATGGTGTCATTTACAAGACGGGGAAGACTGAGAAAGCAGCCAGTCCGGAGGAAGAGGCGGGAACCGTGCCTTCTCTTTAGTGAGATAGCCAAGTGGAGATGTCAAAAAGTCAGTTGGGACCCAAGGGAATATTCAAGGCTGGGGATCTAAATTAGGGAGCCATCAGATATTGACTGTTTACTGCCCAGAACTGTGTGTGGAAGAGACAAAAGAGATACCAGACATCTTCCCTCCTTTCAAGGATTTAAAACACAGTTGGAAAATAAGACTAAATATACACAAAATAACAGAGAATGATTTCACAATCTGAATGGCTACCACTGACTGGGTGCCAGGCTTTCCACTGGGTGAGTTACATGCATTAACCCTCCAAGACCCTGATGGTGCTCAGGGCAGGATCACCCCAAGATGCACCACTCTGGTACACAGATTGTTTTGAGCTGAAGACAATAAAGACTCAGAAGAACAGGAAGAACATTTGAGTTTCCCCTCCCAAACTGCCTAAAGAATTTCACATAGAAGATCTGTTTCAGGAAGGAGCCAGTATCATATGATGGCTGTAGTATAATGTAAAATAAGATGCTGCGATAGGAAAGGCACCAAGCCCATTTTATCAAAATTTCTGTCTCTCCCAGGTCACATTCTTTATAGGTGGCCCTGAAAAGAGTTGTCAGACAAACATTTACATTTATAAGGGAAATCTCCATTTGTAAAGGTATCTCTCTCTCTGTATTAGGAAGAGAGGGGGATGGCCTTATCTGTGGAAACTCTTATCAGTACGGAAGGAGAGGACTTAAATCTGCATAGCCTTGATTACTGTAATTTCTGTCTCCCTTCTGTATCCCTCCCCACCCCCAATGTCCTCCTTTGTCTTTAGCTGAAGATTGTATTTAAGATGAGAATCACCGCTATTATGTTGAGAAGCTCAGTTTCCCTGGTTTCTCCCATGTATACATGTTATTAAACTTGGTATTATTTTCTCCTGCTAACCTGTCTTTTAATTATTTGGCCAGCCGTAAGAACCTTAAGGTAAAGGGCAGAGGAGGATTCTTCCTCTTCCCCGACAACCCCGTTTCACAGATGAGGTTCAGACAGGGAAAATAACTTGCCCAGGATCACACCACTAGCAAGTGGCAGAGCAGGGAGTCAAACTAAGTCTCTCTGGCCCAAGGCTATTTTGGGCCATGCTCCAAACCCTTGACATTTGAAGAGACTCCCAAGGCCAGCTGTGAGCTGGGGCAGGCGCTGCTTCATAAATGTGCTGGGATGTGAGCTACAACTTGAAGGATAAGTGGGAGAGAGGTGAAGACAGGATGAGTGATGGAGCAGCCTGGCCTCTGTATCAGAACCCTGGGCTCCAGTCCTGCCTCTGCTTACAACTTCCTTTTTGGCCTCCGACAAGTCACCTAGCCTGTGTGGGCCTCTGCTTCTCTTGGTTGAAAAGTCAGGGGGCTCAGTCTAGACCTCCAGGATTCTCTCATATATTTACTACAAAGAGAACACCAGGGGGCAGTGCAGGATTGCATCCTCGTCATAGAGATTACTTTTGTGTCACTGGCTTTACCTAAAAACAGAGTGTTGCTAACTCTTAATGGGAGGCGAGAGGTTGGAATGCAGCAGCTCTGGGCATTGGTGATCCCACAGCCAGAGAGGGAAGACCTGGACCGAGCCGTCCCTGAGGTAGAGCCCAGCTGCCTGGAGTTCAGGACAGGAATCTGGAGGACACTAACAAACACAGCCCCATGCCAAGAAGTCCTGTGGCCCAAACCGTTTTTGGTCTGCTTGGAATGTCTCTCTCTGGAGCCACTCCAACCAGAGCCCTTCCCGGTAGAACTTCCCTCTCTGAACCTTTGTTGATGTTCTGTTGCTGTTTCCCCAACAAAAACATGGAGTGGGCCGACCTCCTTCCTGGACTTAGTGCAGGAGGAGGGAGAACAGTCAGGGACTCTACGTGCCTGAGAAGTGGTGCTGACTCTGGGACCAGCTGAGAAGTGCCCTGGGGTGGAGTGGGGGGCTCCCTGCCCTGCAGAGAACCCTGAGACTGAAGCACCAAGTTGGGGGATAAAGGAGGCAGCAAAGATTAAGTCAACAGATGGGGTGACCTCCAAGCCAGACAGGATTCTTCAGCTCCCACTTGGGCCCGTGATCTCTTCTGGGCTCCCCTCTGGCCCCCTCCCTGCCCCCTTCCACATGTACACTGGCCTCCACGTAGGCCCCGCCTGCTCTCTTTACCTCCCCACCATGGAGCCCGGAGAGGTGCCTGGCTTTCCTGCAGACAGACCCAAGTCCTCAGCACCGCCTCATGGGGCCCGGGGAGGGCTCACTCACTCTGGTCACGGAGGAAGCCGTAGAGCTCCTTCATGACTGCCGTCTTCATGACCTCCCTGAGGAAGGCATCCTGCTCAGCCAGCTGCTGGGCACTGAAGTGCTCCCCGCAGCCCGTGGCCCGCTGGTAGTTGTTGAGGAGGTTGATGAAGGCTGCGTAGGTCGGCTTGGAGAACAGCTTCTCATTGACATAGGTGAAGAGCCTGGAGGAGGTGGAGGGAGGCCCACTGAGAGGCCTGAACCTGGAGCAGAAACCCTCCAGGAACTGCCAGATGGGCCAGGGCCAGGCACACGAGGGTTGGGTTCAGGAGCAGAGGGGGTATTTCAGATACTCTTGAAGGCGATCCATGAGGTCTCCTTTCTGCCACTTCATCTCTTGGAAGGTCAGTTCTAGTCTCAGCCTGGCCAATCACAGAAACCCTCCCAACTGCATACCCACAGTCCCTCCAGGTGGCTTTATTTGTCTCTGGAGACCTATTTTTTCCTCTCCCTTTGATCCTGCCTGCCTTGAGAAAAGAGCTGAGGCATGGAAAGGAGCACAGCTGGGGAGAGACTGTGCAGGAAGAGGAGGGAAGGGAACTCACGGCTCCGGGCAGTGGTCCACCTGGTCTCTGGTCTCCGAGGGGGGGATGCAGTTTTGGCTGTTGAGAACGACGTCTTCCTTCTGGGCTTTGTTGGTGTCCACCTTGTAGATCTTCTCAGAGATGCTCTGCAGCTCCTCCTTGGTTATGGCATCACTGCTATGGGAGAAGCCCTCTGGGAGGAATTGGAGAAAGTGGTCTTAGAGCCAGCGGGAAGGCCAGGGGAGGCAGCTGTCTGTATGCATCCCCTCTTGGGCGCCTTCGAGAAGCCGGCAGCGAGGGAGAGGGGCTGCAATCAGGCAGCCTAGTGGTTGGAGGGCAGGGGCCTGGGGCCTAAAGGATCCTTAAAATCAGCACATGGCCTTGCCCGCAGAATGCCCACAAAACGTCCACTCTGTCCCTTTCCTCTAGGAAGGTTCTCAAACTTTGGCATGCATCGGAAGCACTTGGAGGGCTTGTTAAAACAGCCCTCCAAGAGCTGGGCACCACCCTCAGAGTTTCTGGTTCAGTAGGTCTGGGGTGAAGCCCTAGAGTTTGCATGTCTAATAAATTCTCAGATGATGCTGATGCTGCTGGTCCAGGGACCCCACCTGGAGAACTCTTGCTCTAGAGAGTTCCTCTGTCTCTGGAGCTACGCTAAAGGGAGCAGGAGACTGACCATGGGCACACAGGATCTCGAAATCCTCGCAGCAGTTCCCAAACTCCTGGCAGCGGGCGTTGCAGTGGCAAGAGTGGTGCTTGTCGAAGGCTTCTAGGCAGCGGCCCCGGCAGGAATTGGGTGCGGAGTACAAGTCTGAGGGAACAGGGCAAGGTGTGCCCCAGGCCAACCTCTAGAGGTCGCTCCGTCATGGCCAGTCCCCTCCTCGACCTCGCTCTCTTTATTCTTCCCATTAAATTCTCCAGGTCAGAAAAACAAACAAGCTTAAACAAACAGGCTTCCTTCACAGTCAGGAAGTCCTTTCTGATGCAAACTCTACTTTCTGGCCTGTTGTTTTTATAATCTTCCCACTCTAAAGATAAAATCTCTTCCACTTCCCTCTCTGGCCTCTCTGCAGGCCTCAGATTCTCTTTCCTGCCTGCCCCCAGGCTGCTGGGGCCCCGAGCCTTCTTCCCACCCAGGCCCCAAGAGTCCAGTGAACCCTTCTCACCACCTCCAGGTCGTCCTTTGGGGTCCCTCTGGCTTAGGCCTGGGCCTGTTGCCGCTGGTATGGCTGCCCCTTCTTGTCACCCTCTCATGTCCCTCCTCTATCCTGAAGGAGGTAGCCTCCCACCCCCACCCCTGCCCCTGTTCAGTTCAGGAGGTGGAGGTGGGCTCACTGCTAGCCGGGGCCTCCTCCGTCTCTTCCTCCAGCTCCAGGAATGGCTCTGCCTCTTCTAGGTCCTCTTCACCTGTAGGTTGGAGAAGTAAAGTCACCGACCATCCAGAGGGTTCCCTCCCCTTATCACTGAGTCTCGGCTCCCCCAGCCTCCGGGACAAGCATGTGCATGGGAAGTAAATACAAAACCAAGGCTAAGGTACAATGAAGGAGTACCAAGAGAGGGAGGAGAAAACCTGGAAATGGAATTGTTGAAAACTGCTAGAAAAAGTGAAAAGAATTTCCCCAGGTGACAATTTTCTGTGCCACTTAAGCTCTCTGCTACTGTGTGCTCATCTGAGATGGGGAGGGGAGGCAGGAGGTGGTCCCTTCTGGACTGAAAACTCTGATTTGGGTTATGACTTTTCTTTAATGAAAAGTTGATAGATGGATAGGCTTGACACTGTCCAAATGACGAGGCCCTCACTTGGGGACATCCCTTACCTATAATTAACTCCCAGTCAGGGTCAAGGGTGAACTCCTCCCAGGGCCTCCGGGAACAAGAACTGTTTCCTGAGATACCAGCTTCCCTTCTTTCTTCGCAACGCTTGGCAATGGCCACAAGGACTGTGGCTGCGAGGGCGTGTTCAGAAAAGCACATTCCTATTGCTGCTCCCTTCCCTGGGCCTTCAAGCTGGGTGACTGCAGCCTGGGCTCCAGGCAGAGAAGGGTGGGGTGGGGGTGGGGGGGGAGGAAGAGGGAGGAATGTTCCTGGGGATTCTGATCTCCTCTCTCATCATACGGTAGAATAACTTCCCCCGAAGAAACGACACTAATACAAAGTGATTCAGAATATATTAGTGAGGTCGCTGGACAGTATTGTGTTATTAGCATCAGAACCACAGGTCAGGTTATTCATTCTGTCAATAAACATCTTCTGATCACTTGCTTTGTGCCAGCCTACGTTCTGAGGGCTGGCAATCCACAGGGTTCTTAAGTCAGCCACATTTTATGCCAAATAGACTTTTGTCATCTGATCTGGAGTCTCAACCATCATTTATAATCTTTTTTCTATGGGAAAAGGATTCTGAGTTGCAAATCAGAGACTTAGAGATGAAATGGCCCCTAAGCTGGGTATTGTCTCTGTCTTGAAACGCCACTTGATGGTCCAAGGTGAACAGGCCTTCCTGTGTCTGCTGACTGGGGCGCAGCGGCAGCAGAAAAGAGGTGGGCTCTGATTCTGGCACTGAGCTCTGAGCCTGGGTCTCCCCACCCGGGCCTGATCATCAGGACCTCTGCTGGAACATACAGTACTTTTGTGTAAGTGAAGGAAGGTTCCTTCTGGGTGGAAGCAGCTCTGTGGGCACACGGCTGGGTCAGTAGATATCATCTTTGGGCAAATTAGGAAAAGCACTCCTTTCTCTCAGCAAACACAGCTCTGCACCAAGGCACATGGCTTAGCGAAAAGAGTACAGATGAGATTTTGGGCCAACTTGCCCTGTCAGCCAGGTGCCCTTGTGCAGTGCACAACCTGCACAGCCATATGTAGTGGTCTTGCTGGCCATTAACTACCAGTGACCTTGTTTCAGTGACCATGTTTTCCAGACTAGGAGTTGGGGCACATGGTTTGACTGTGAACTTATCAAGGCTTCATGTCACAAAGCAGAAGATCATTTATCTGGGAGTCTAAAACATTGGAAACATCCAAACAATGGGATTATTCACAATGATTTTTTTTAAATGATTCATTTAAAACTGCCATTGGAGTAGCAGAGGAACAATTGGCTTTTGAGGGCGGCATGTGTCCCGTTTTAATCACTGGATGGGGAATGACAGGTTGGAGAAGTTGTGGCCACTCGGTCCCCTCGCTGTGGGAAGAGTGGTGTGAATTGTGACCGTCACTGAGATGCCATGTAGTCTTCCTGGTGGCAGGCAAGTTGAGCAAGTTCACTGCCATTTTTATACTTTTGTGATTTAATGTGTTAAATAACAATTGGTAATGTAGTACACGCTAAAATATCATTTTGATCATTTTGCTTTTTTTAGAATTACTTAAACTTTCAAGATATTGTTAATCCTGATAGTTCAGACAGATAATCCAGGTAAATGACATCTACTGTATTTTAAGTTGGGGACACCCTAGAAAACCTGGGACAAGTGGCAGCCAAATCCCGACCCCTGCTCAGCCCTTCAGTGTCCTTGTCATGAACGCTGCTCTGGACTGCTGGACACCCAGGCTAGCGGCCCCTTGGGCAGGCTGCACATGGACATGGTCCGGCCTGCTGTGCCTGCCAGGCCCTTCCCCCCACAAGGATCCTCACCGGTACACAGGTCCTCATAGTCGTCACAGCAGTCCCCGTGCCGGGGACACCGGCGGTCACACTGGCAGGCAGCATCTCGGTTGAATTTCTCGTTACAGCGAGATGCACACGACTCCATTTTTCCTATGGGCAGTAAAGGTCACAAACAGCTCTACGGGGATCCTATTCTCATCAAGGTTCCCCCTGCAGGAGGGTTCACAGACAGGGGCAGGGACCCACCTGGTGGGGAAGGTCATTGCTGTCTGCAAAGGAGAAGTACATGCACAGCCTCCCAGGAGCAACATAAGCCTTGTCCCCACCACCCACCACCCACCAAATAGTGCAGGGCTCACACTATAGACCAGGATCACAAACTCACATGCCTACTGGGGCTAGACCTGTGACATAAACGAGTAAAGAATTAGCGAGGCAGAAGGAAGAGGTGGGGACTGTGACGAACTTGGGAGCGATGCCCTGCCTGAAATTGGCAGGCACTCCTCAGCTCCAGCCATTCGCTGCCATGTTGAGATACAGGCTCAGTGTTGCCAGAGCCTCCGGTTTTTCAAGAGAAGCTTTAATTTTTACGTGAAGTTTTCCAATTTAAAAAATTCAGGCAGAGGTCTGAAAAGAGGTCTGTGGGCTGGACATGGCCGCAGGCCACCATTCACCTGTCATGTAGATAAATGTGAGTCACTGCCACTCAGTGATCCCACCTGCCCTCTCCCCTCGGACCCATCCCCTGCCTCTCGTCCCGTCCCGTTTATGGCTTCTGCTTCTTTGGTCTTCTTTCGCCTTCATCTGGTCTCCTCGGTGCCCTATTTCCCCCATGACACATCTTTCCCTTTCTTTGTCATCTTTGGAATGCGTTCCGATTCATTTATGCTCAGGGTGGGGAATGAGGTGGGTATTGGTGAGAAGTGGGCTTCGGAATAGGATCCGTTATGTAACCACAGACCACATCCCTTACTCCAGCCAAAGGGCTTGCAGAAGCCAGCTTTCCGTCAGAGGGGGAATTTTAAGACAAAAAAAAAATTGAAAGAAACAGTACAAACCCACTGCCACTCCTAAAAAAACAAGCCCCCCCATGCCCACCACAGCCAAGACAGTGGAGGGGAAAGCCAGTGTGACTGCTGGTTTGGGGCCCTTTCCTTCCCTTGAAGGGTGATAACAGAGCTTTTGTTTCCATTTGAGGTTCCTGAGGTTTGGATTTAGCGAGTGCTGGGTTTAGGGGTCAGGCTGTGGGTTACAGAGAATGTCAAGATCAGAGTCAGAGTTACCGTTAGCAGCAAAATTTGTATGAATGAGGAAACTGACAGCTAATTGGGGCCAGGGTTGGTGTTAGTTAGGTTTAAATTAAGAGCTGTGGTGAAGATTTGGGTTTGAGTTAAATTTATTGATACAGTAACAATTTTGTATTGATGTTTGGATAAGGAATGGGGGGTAGGGTTAAGACCACGCTCAGGGTCGAGGCCTGTGTCAGGATTAGAAGAGGAGAATTATCCTAGTTTTGCCTTAGATTCGATTTGGGATTCTGTTCTGACTGTGATTCCACACAGGTTTAGTATCTCAGTTTAGCCTGGATTGGGGTGGAGGGGAATATTAGGGACATGGGTTGGTTACCGGTTTGGATTCTGGGATTAGGGCTTATACTGTGCTGATGAGGGTGACATAGCAGAAACATCAAGAACCTGAACTCAGGTACCAAACTGCTTCTGGTTCTGCTGCCTTCTAGCCATGTGATCTTGGGCAAGTTACTTGACCTTCGTTGCCTCAGTTTCCTTATCTGTAAAAGTACGATAATGAAGAAGCCCATCTCCTAGAGTATTCACAAGAATTAAATGAGTTAATATTTATAAAGCATTTAGTACAGTGCATGGCACATAAGTAGCACATATAAGTGTTTATTAGATAAACGAAAAGTGGCAATATTCCATGCCTATCTTCAAGGCAGCAAGTGTTCAGACTGGCTGGAGCAGTCCTCCTGGTTGATATGCTTAATCTAGCTGACTCCCTCCCTGGGTTTCAGCTGGGCCATCCTTGGGGCTGGGGTGTCAGCGCATTTATGAGGCCCATAGTTACCTAGCTGACATCATCTCTATGGGTCCGTGTTCTTACATCAAAGAGGTGTCAGGTCAAGGTTAACCCAGGTCCTGAGGCAACTTCACGTTGTGTACAGGGCCTCCAATGTGGCCAGGAAGGCAGGCCTCTGATCCAGTGGATTGTCGCTAAAAAGACCAGGCCCAAGGCCACTTGTCCTTTCAAGCCCAGGGGAACTTCTCTTGAATCTTAAATGATGCTCCCTGGGAACCAGAATGCAAAGGTCTTCAGGAGAAATTCTCAGCCCAGGAGGAAGGCTCTGTCAGCTGTCTGCTCAGTCAGCCTGGCAGTACACCCAGAATCCAAAGGGAGAGAATTCAGACAAATCAGGGCAATGTTTTTAATGGGCCAGATCAGCAGAGTCCAAGGAAAGGATTCACTCCCTTCCAGCAGCTGGCACCAGTTGAGAAGGGCCATAAGTGAATAGTCAGCTTGTGAAGCTTAGGAGGACACCCCCCACTGGCCCTCCCTGAGTGGACTTTGTCATCTCTATTCAACAACTTTGTCCCCAGGAAGAACCCTGGGCCAGGGGTTCTTTATACTTCCCTAAACTTGGTGTGCTTCAAGACGACCTTGGGATTTGAAGGTGGAGGGGAGGGGTGGGAGGAACTTTTCCTTGCAGGCACCTGGTTGTGCTGTTCTGGGGACCCTCAGACAGCTAGTCACCCTGACTCCTCACTCTAGCAACCCCACCCTGCACATCCCCTTCACAGACTCTGTGTATGCCTCGCTCACCAGCCAGGCACCTGAATCACTGCTCCAGCAACCGTCTGCCCCTGGTCCCTCTGCTTCATCTCTCTGCCTCTTTCTTCCTTTCTTCATGTTGGTCTTTCCTCTCTCAGACAGATTCTCCCTCCATTCCCCGTGAAGATCTTAGGATCTCCCCTCTCCCATGAAATGCTAAATTTCTCTGCACCTTCCAAGACTTGAATATGCCAGAATGCCCATCCCTCTCCATACTGCCCACCAAAACAGCCTGGTCCCAAGCCACGATGTCCCTATTACGCCAGCACTCAGCCCTTCTGAGGGTTGGAGCATCCTACATCTGTGCCTCTGTGGGGGCCCCAGATGCTGTCTCCATGGAGACCTAGTCAACCAAGAAGATTCATTCCCAGGACCAGCTTCACTTGAAACAACCAAGGACCTGAGGCTGGCAATGACTCCCCATATGATTCATAATCTTGCATCGAAGTTCTGAGATGTTGGAATAGGATAGACAAGAGCAGAGCCTCTTCCCTCCCATCTTAGGAAAGGAGGCATCACCCACTGGACCCTCACTTCCCCGTCAATCACCACCCCCAGGGGCAAGGACTCCACCTGCACTTCCAAAGCCACTGTTGCCTCTGCCCTCAGGATGTCTCCCCAGGGACCAAATGACTCAAGTTGCTCTCCTTTCCCGAGGCTGGGTCGTCCATACACAGCAGCTACTCCTTCACACTAAGCTAGAAGTTCTCACACCCTCCCTCACCCTCTACCACTGGCTCTCCACCACCCAGGGCCCAGACAGAGTTGATTCTGGTGGCTCTGCAGTGGCTGCTGGTATAGACATGCATGATCCCATCCAGTGTTGGGAGGACTGGGAACAGCTTTTCCCTCCAAAATCCCACTAGGGGTCACTATCCACAACTTGACTGGAAATGACTCCAAGAGTAAGTCTCTCCCAGGAATATTTACAATCATAATCGTAATCAAAGCCCAATTCATTGAGATCTCACTCGATGTAGGATGCTTCTTATGCATCATAGTATTACACCTGGCAACCTGGGTTGGGTGGAATGGGTATCAAGCTCTGACTCCTTCTCCTCTGGGCAGAGGAGGATTCTCCCCACACCCCTCAGCTCAGCCTCCTCCCTTGGCACTCATTCCTACCCACCCATTAACCACCAATTAACATATCAGCGTCAGCATTGTGCACAGCTAGTAAACAGGAAAATGTTCCTATTCCTCTGCCGGTCCCATGCCCTGCACCGCTAGTAGCTGTGGGCCAGGACCCTTCTCTATGCTTTAGTTCCTCCAACACCAGGACAAAGACCGATTCCTCTGACCACTTGTTCGGCCCCAGAGAGCACGTGGCCCAGCTCCTGCTCAGGGGCTCTTCCAGTTTCCCCCTGAGCCTGCCCATCTCCTAAAGCTTTACCCACAGGAAGGTCCCACCCAAGACAACCTCCATCCCCAGGCAGTGGAAGGAGTGATGGAGGGCAGCCAGGCCACACAAAACCAGCAGGCCACTGCCCCAGCTTTATACCATACAGTGACTCCAGAAAACAAAACCTGGGTGAGATCCAGAGTCAGATTAGAACAAGGGGAGGTTTGGGACTGGTCTTCCAAGGTGTCAAGAAGGGACCTCCATGATATTAGTCCACCAGCCTGCACCCCCCCTCACACAGTCTACCCACTCCAGAGACAACTCCTGTTCCTCAGATGAGGCTGCTCAGGTGCTCCATTGCTTTAGGACAAAGCTGACCCTCCCTTGTCCCACTACCCTCACCCTCCACCCAGTTCCCCAACTCTCCACTTCTTTATACTGGACCCCTTTCACACCCACCGGATAGCGACTTACCAGCCCAGGTCAGGCCGCATAGCAGGGCCACTATCAGGGGGACACAGGCCCTCATGATGCCCAGTTGGAGGCCAAAAGGGGACTGGCCGTCGGACTTTCACTAGAGTCAAGGTGAATGCCACAGCTCTCAAATGAGCCTATTTCCCAGGCTGATCCTTTATAAGCCATCAGGACTTGTGGATCTGGTACCTCCAGATCCTTTCAGGAGGAAAGGAGAGGGAAGGACCCCAGGTGGATAGGAGGCGGAGAGAAGGTGGGGCCCTACAGCTGTTTGAAGCCAGAGGGAAGGTGACTAAGCAGGCAGGTAACGCCAGATGTTCAGAACAGGTAATGGTAGCTGTTGGTAGCTAGAAAATAGGTCATGAAGGAAGGCACAGCAAGATGGGCCTAGTTTGGGGGGTTCCCTGTCCAAATTAGGGGCACCCACAGGCTTATCTCTAGGTGATGCCCTGCAAATACCCACCTACCTGCAAACCATGGGCCTGATCTTCCAAGGAGTTACAGGCTGACTTCATTTTTCAATTCCTGGTACTTAGCATGAGGACCATAATAAGATGGTCATCACACATGTGACAAAGAGTAAGCGCTCAAGCTAGGGTTGGGGTCATAGGAAGGAGAGATTTAGGAGGCATGGCTCAGAAACAAGCGCTATTCTTACTTCCATCAAGCCGCCCATACCTAAACCACCCTAGAAATATCTTGCAAATGGGCCTCTAACTCACTGAGTCAGCATCTCAGGTTTTACATGTTTCAGGCTCTCACAGGTTCCAGGTTTATGAGGCTGGGGAAGGGCAGGAGGCCTCTCAAAGGCAGCCAGAGGGCCCACCCTTCCTCTCCTGGGAGCCCAGGGCCCCCTCCCTTCATCCTCACTTACACTCCTCTCCCTCAAGGTGAAGTTTCTCAGGGCTCCTTTCTTCCCAAGTCCAAGAGAAGAGGTGCCACAACTTGGGGCTGCCACGTTTTCCTCTCCCAATAAAAGCGAAAACTGCCAAGTAAAATGCCCTTTCCAGGAAGAGCACTGCATGGCGATTCTCAGCCCTCTCAAAAAAGAAAAGTCTTGGAGCTGGCCCCATGGTGTAGTGGTTAAGTTCAGCATACTCTACTTCTGCAGCCCAGGTTCGCAGGTTCGGATCCCAGGAGCGGACCTCCACCACTTGTCAGCTATGCTGTGGTGGCAACCCATACACAAAATAGAGGAAGATGGGCACAGATGTTAGCTCAGGGCTGATCTTCCTCAGGCAAAAAAACAGGAGGATTGGCAACAGATGTTAGCTCAGGGCAAATCTTCCTCAGCAAAAAAAAAGTCTCATAAAAAGGCAAAATTGGGGCCAGCCCAGTGGTGTAGTGGTTAAGTTCACTTGCTCCGCTTCAGGGGCCCAGGGTTCGTGGGTTTGGATCCCGGGCAAGGACATACGCACTGCTCATCAAACCATGCTGTGGCAGCATCCCATATACAAAGTAGAGGAAGATGGGCACAGATTTTAGCTTAGGGCTAATCTGAGCTGGCAAGGGATGTTAGCTCAGGGCTAACCTTCCTCACTAAAAAAAAAAAAAAAAAAAAAAGGCAAAATTAATGAACAAGTGAGACCATTCTATACGGGACTTTTTTCTGGAAAGGGAGTGGGGGAGCATGTCCTCCTCAACCAGGCTACTTTGACAGTGGAACTTTCTTCTTCTCTCTCATCTTCAGTTTTCTCATCTTTGAAATGATGGGTTTGGATCTGATGATCCCTTCCAAGTTCTCAGACTTTAATTTCGAGGCTTCTTGCCCAGGCCCCAGGTTGAGCAGTTGCGGTGGGTTAAGGAGAATCCCCGAAACGCTTGCTGGGTGGAGATGAGACCAGATGCGGGCTCTCAGGGGTGGAGAGCACAGCCTGGGCAAGCCACCTCACAAAGGACTTACACGGGAAGCACAACTGAGGGATAAGCCTGGCCCTGTTCTCCAGGAAGAAAGCCTGGTTAATGGAAGTAGGGGCAGAAATGGCTGATTTGCATAAGCTTCATTTGCACAACCTGAGAGAAGGCTACAGAGCCACAGGCAGCCAGAACCCTCACCCTCCCTGGATTGGCAGCACGTGAACATATCTCAGACTCCAGTTGATTTAGGGAATAGAGGAGAATGTCACTGGCTGGGCCAGGAAGCAATGACACCTCAGAACGTGGGATTGGATGGTCTGTCCCATCAAGCTGGGTGGACCCCGGCTGAGGCCAAAGTTCTCAGAGTGGGAGTGGGGTCTGGCTAGGGTTGCCCTGATGTCCAGCTGAACTGACTGTGGGATGGAGCTTTGAGGGCGGGAGCTCTACCCTCCATCAGGAATTTTAGGTCAGAAGCAAGGCTGGGAGCAGGGAAGACAGTTGAGACGGACCCCCTAGAACCAGATGGGTCATCTGAGGACCTGAGTGTTTCAGACTGGGTCCTCCAACAAGAGCCACAATATTGACCTTAACACCAACCACCAACACAGGTGGAGCACTTACCACATATCACACACAAAGAGCTTCTTGCGTGCTATCTCCTTCATTCTCACTACAACCCTTAACAGTATTATTGTCATCCTCATTTTACAGATGAGGAAACCAAGGCACAGAAAGGTTGGGAAGTGTGCCCAGGAGCACACAATTATTAAGTTATACAGCAGGCCTTCAAACCCAGATCCCTCTGGCGAGAGGCCATCCTCATGAGCACCGATGCCACCTCGCCCCATAAACATCACACCTTCAAAACACATCAACCACCACTTAATTTTGTCTAGGTTACTATGCAAAATGGTCTGGAATCAGATTCATCAGAATTAAAGGGACCTCGTTCCACTTCTCATATGATGTTGTAATGCCCTGAACAATTCTAAGATGTTGTCCTGCTTCCACGTGAAAGCCTCTGGTGCTGAGGATCCCCCTTCCCAGATCTGATTCCCAACCCCCAGGACTTTACAACCCAAGATGTGTGCTGACGTGGGCAGAAGCAAACAGGACAGTAGGGAAAATTCCGTTCAGCCAATAAATGAACACGCATCCTTATATTTACGCAGAGATGCCTCATAAGCTTAGATGCACGTATATATGTCTATAGAGACAGACATTAAATCGTATTTCAGACAGCTTTCTCTTCCTGGCTGGCCTGGTCTAGACAGAAAACTGCTGCTCCTCTTTCCAAGTCCTCCCCCAGTTAGGTCCTCACATCGACTTTCCACCCTTGAATGAAAGCTCTTCATTCCAAGGAGGCACCGTGAGGAGCAGCCAGCAAGGTGGGAGTCCCAGGAGGCTGGGTCCTGGACACCTGGGGTGGGGAGAGGGTGGAGAGAGATGCGTGGTAGATGGATTCTCTTGATGAGAACACCAGCAGAGATGCCTTCTCAGCATCAGGGAGTGAGGAGAGCGTGCAGCTGTGGCTTCGTGGAGGGTGGGGAAGAGGGTGAATCCGCCTGGGCAAGGATCCAGGAGGCAGTCAGCAGTTAGGGGTGCTGAGAATGGGAATTCCATCAGCAAATATTTACAGAGTGCTCACCATATGCCTGATGCTATGCTGTTCTTGGACTGGCAGGGTTCAGGCTGGGCTGGAAAATTGTTCTTGGAACTGCTTGGTTTCTGGTAGGACAGACGATAGAGAAGCCCCAGCATTAGGCCACTGTTTAAAGGAGACCCCACTCAGGCCGGCCCCGTGGCTTAGCGGTTAAGTGCACGCGTTCCGCTACTGGCGGCCCAGGTTCGGATCCTGGGCGCGCATCGACACACTGCTTCTCCAGCCATGTTGAGGCCACGTCCCACATACAGCAACTAGAAGGATGTGCAACTATGACATACAACTATCTACTGGGGCTTTGGGGAGAAAAAAAGGAGGATTGGCAATAGATGTTAGCTCAGAGCCGGTCTTCCTCAGCAAAATAAGAGAATTAGCACAGATGTTAGCTCAGGGCTGATCTTCCTCACATACATACACAAAAAAAAAGGAGACCCCACTCATCTTTGGGCTACCAAGGTGGTCAGCAGTCCGTCAGGACCAACAGGCTATGGGAGAGACTGATCCAGGAGGCTACTAAAGGGGGCATGTGCACAGGCCAGCCTATCCCCCCAACCCTTATCTTCTATGAAAGCAAGGCCTAGTCACTTCAGCACAGGACCAGAGACCAGAAAGACCCTGCAGGTGACCCAGCACAGGTGAGGCCTGGAGTCACCTCCTAAGGACCCTGGCACCTGGAGATGCTGGGTCTCCAGCCTCCATCCCACTGTGGCCAGGGAGTGCCCCAGGTTAGAGGCCCAGGATGGTCGCCCACATCTGATCACTTGTGAGCCACCTCGGTCCATAGTGTCCTCTTACTGAATGTGTCTTAGAATGGCCCCATGTCTGATTTTCTCCCACATTGGTTGGTATGCTGGGTACCGCAGTTGTGTTTCCAGGCACTTAAGTTTGCGGGAGCCCCAACACTCAGCATCACACTCACCGCCCGCCCGGGGCACATTAGTCAGAGATGCTGCCTGGCCCATTCATCAGAGTCCCAGGCTGTGCTTCTGGTTCCGCTGGCCCAGCCCCGCGCCAGTCCTCCGCCTGGAATGCCTTCCCCCCACTCGCTGGTTGTCCATCTCCTACTTCCCCTCCAGCCCCAGGGGGAGCCCCACATTCCACAAAGCCTGACTTCATCCGCCCAAACCACTGGATCCCTCCTGCCTATGGACTCAGTTCCTGACACTTGTCCGAGTGCCTCTGACACATCACAGCCACCTCTGACAGATGTCGCTGCCAACATGATGTCGGTTAACCCCTGCAATGCCATTTCACTTCTCATCCATGGGTTTCCTCAGCTCACCTCTGAACTTCCTGAGACAGGGACCCTGCCTCATGGGTCCCCTCTACTGCTTTGTATTGTCACCCAATGTGTGTTAGAAAACTGTCAACACATGCCGGGACCAGCAATGAATCAATGAATGAATGAATGAGCGAACTGAGACTTCCAGCCCAAGTTGTTATAAAAGCTTGAGGAAAGGTGATGAGCAAAACAGAGCAGATGGATCCCTCCATGAGCCATGGAGGCTCCAGAGCTTGTACATGAGGGGGCGGCTCATGGGCAGGAGGTAGAAGTAGGTGTAGGGCAGTAGGTGTAGGGATTCATTTTGTAGTTGTGTTTTCATAGCAAACACACAATTTTGGCTATAGTGTATGTTTACTTGGGACTAATAGAAACTTGGGGGGGACCTAAACCCCAAAGTGACACCACCACTGAAAGGGGCAGCCACTGTAGAGATCAGACAGAACCTGGGATTCCAGCATCTTCTGAATCCACACTGTAAGATAATTTTATCCTGCTTTTTAGGATCCCAAAGTAACCACCTGCCTACATGTTTTGCCACCTGCGCTTGTTTGTTTTACACTGTGTACGAGTGATTATAAAGTAAAATTTCTATTTCAGAGGGTCTGGAGGCACAGACGGGAACAAAGTGGAGTGGATCAGACAGGTAGACGTGATAACGAGGCTCAGAGACAGCCACGGAGTGAGCAAGGGCAAGATCAAGATGGAGCCGGCCTGAGGCCAACCAGGAGCCAAGCGCTGGCATGAGGCACCTGGCTGGCCTCTTGACCCAGGTGTGAGGTCATAGCCAGCTGTTCTGCCCTCACAAAGACGACAATAACAAGACTGGCAGGAGTGGCTCCTACTCATGGTCTGGAGATCTACAATCTGTCAAAATTACTATAATTATCGTGCTAAGGTAGTTGGATTATGAGCAATTTCCCCTTCCTCATTCATTCTTTCATTCACTGACTGTGTTAAGCAAAGTGGATGCAAAGGCAGGAGCTCAGCACCTGAAGGGGGAGGGAGATGATTGACAAAGTGCATTGAAAGCTATCATAGGTGCAGAACAGGATGCTGAGGACACTGGTTCTAAAGCCAGACTGCCTGGGTTTGAATCCCAGCTCTGCCACTCACCAGCTGTACAACCCTGGGCAGATTCCCTGACCTCTCTGTGCCTCGGTTTCCCCTGTAACTATAAAATAGACCTGGTAAGAGTACCTTACAGGGTTCTTGTGAGGATTGAACAAGTTAATAATTGTAAAGCTCTTAGAACAGTGCCTGTTCCATAATAAGACTAAATAAGTGTGTGTTCAAAAAAATAGGGCCACAGAAGACCTAATTTCCATAAGATGGTTAGGGAAGGCCTCCCAGAAAAAACGACATCTAAAACAGAAACACAATGGGATGGCCCCATGGCATAGCGGTTAAATGCACGTGCTCCGCTGCTGGCGGCCTGGGTTCAGATCCCAGGCGCGCACGGATGCACCACTTGTCGGGCCATGCTGTGGCAGCGTCCCATATAAAGTGGAGGAAGATGGGCACGGATGTTAGCCCAGGGCCAGTCTTCCTCAGCAAAAAGAGGAGGATTGGCATGGATGATAGCTCAGGGCTGATCTTCCTCACAAAAAAATAAAACAGAAACACGAAGTATGAGACAGTGGCAGTTTTCTAACCGAAACTCTCCATAATGTGATTTCTTTTATAATTTCCCAAAATAATTTTTTCAAAATGTACGCTTTGAGTATTTTCAAGCCTTGAGGATGACCCTTTAACGAGAACCGCTGTCTAGCTCACCTGGGTTTGTCGCCAAAGGTGACCACCTATTTCCTGGGGGTTGTGGCTGCAGCCCAGGGAACTGAACTTTGTTCTGCGGGAATCTGAGAGCCTCAATGGGGAACAAATGCATGGCTCTGGCCTCCTGAGCCTTGAGCTCTGCTTGGTGAGATTACCAACAGCTGCCTGGTGCAGAAGCCAAGAACCGAGAGAGAGGAGGGACAGAGAAGGCTGACCTCCTCCGTGGGCCATGAGAGGGTCCAGCCTGGACCTCCGTCTAGCACACAGGTTGCCCCTGCGGGCCCGGCCCCAGCAAGGCTGAGCGCGGGGAGCTGGCCACCTCCCTCTCCCTCTGACTCTCACTCTGGGGGCTCTGCACTCCCCAGAGCCCCTGCAATACTCCCTAGAGAATACTCTGGACCTTACCCCTCACCCCATGGTGTGAAAACTCCCCTAATACCATGGTCTCAGGGCTCTTCCTTTCCTCATCTTCTCCTGAAAGTGACCATTAGACTCTTCCCAGGTTACGTATCTATACAACAGGGCCCTTGTACCGACAATTAGAACTCAAGGGGGAGAAGCGAGCAGCCATGCACTCAGGCAGCTGCAGGAGGCAGTATTTAGGGTCAGGGAACTCAGAGATCCCTTCTAATGAAATTGTGCTTGCAGCTGGCTCTCCTTCCTGTGGGCAGTCTGGCTGGAGGCCACCTCTGGGAAGATTCTTGGAGGGGTCCGCAGTGTCATGACCAAAAGGGATCTGTGTCCCCTCGCCCCTTTTGACACCTTGAGCTACCTAAGTCGTAGACACTAAGAGTGGGAAAACATCCTCAAACTCTTCTAGTCCAAATCCTTGTTCACAAATAAGGAAAGCGAGGTCCAGGGAAAGGAAAGGACTTGCCTCAGGCCACGTGGCTGCTGAGGCCCACACACTGCCCACTGAAGGAGGACCCCCTGACACCCACCTGTGCTGCCTCAAGCTCTGGTTTATAGGCCCCTTTCTAGGAAGCAGAGTAAGCTTAAAATGTCCTGCTTTCATGGCCCCAGCCAAAAAGTCACCCTCCCTCCACCCCTCTGCTGGTTAGAGTCCCCTGGGTGCCAGGAAATCCTGCACTCTCCCCCACTCAGCAACCCCGAAACAGCTCCGGCTGCCCCCAACTCACCCCCAGCTAGAAAACTGAGGCCCCGAGCCCTCCCCAAGCACCAAGGGCACGGCAAGCAGAGTTAGGCAAGGCCCTAAGCGTCCAGCCCCCTGGCCCAGGGTCCACACCGGTTAGAGTCTAAACACACACAAACCAGAATCCCACAAACAAACAGTGGGTCTGGGTTCTGAGCTCAGCCTTCTTCCTTCTTCTGGGGGTCCCTGGGCCCATCTCCTGCCTCAGTAGTCTACCTACCACCACCAGCAGCTGCCTCCCTGGCCCCATCAAGCCCACCTGCTCCCAGAAGTCCTCAGGCTTGGAAGAGAAGATGCTCTCCAAGCCCAGCTGAGTCAGACTCGGCTTCTCAGAGTGATCCAGTTTCACCATCCCTGGGAGGGATGACAGCGGACAACCGCCCATCGGCCTGGGCGGCAAGCCCCTTTGCCCTCAGGTGCCATCAGGCTGGGCTGCAGGAGGGCTGGGCTCGGGTCTTAAAGAGTCCAGAATCCTAGGGAGGGGTGCCTGGATTTGCTGGGCAATCGGACAGGCTGGAGAGGACACTTACCTAGTTCAGGCCCATAGCCCTGGCAGATGTGTGAGAAGCCCAGAACTCTGTGTACAGGGCAGAAGGTGAGGATACATTTTGGAAATGCATTTGTGTTCTGGCCTATGGGTCCAAGGAAGGGAGGGAGGGAGGAAGGGATCAAGAACTGCCAGGTCAGAGATTTTGCCCCAACCACCAGCCACTATACCTGCCTGATACTCAGGATGCTCGAGTGACTTATACCAAGGGTGAGCAGAGAGCACCCCCAACTCTGGCAGGCAGAGCTGTGCAGCCCGGTGTGCAGGGCTCTGGGGGGCCAGACAGCTGGGGCTGTGAAGCTGCATTCCAGCATGGGAGCAGCTGTGGCCCTAAATGCTTGCGGGTGAGCAGAGAGACCCTGCCGCCAGAGGCATCTACCACTCTCTGGACTTGCCCTCTGCAGCATCTTGTCCCTTCTGATGGCCTCATTCTGTGTCTGTCTGCCTGGCTGGGTGGTCTGTTCCAGGAGCCCAGGATGGCCTGTCCCATCCACAGAGCCCCTATCAGGCCCAGAAGAAGTATTCCAAAATGAAGGAGGGAGGGAGGAATTTATATTCCTGGTCTATTCCTACAAGAGAAGAAAATGTTGGGGTTCAGGGACATTGCATCTGGTCTGTGGCACAGGCGTGGCTGATACACATCCAGGTCCTTCACCAGACGCCCTGTTATTAACCACTTACGTGACCTTAGGCAAATCTTCCTGTGCCTCAGTTTCTTTGACTGTAAAACGGGGTAAAAATACCTGCGCTATCACCAGAGTAAAAATAAGATAACAGATATGCTGGAAAGAAACACAATTCAAATCTGAATCTACCAGCATGATAAATACTGCGAATATCAGCAATAGAAGAAGAATCTTGGCCGCTTGGGAAGCAGAACAGCCAGGGGCCCAGGCTGCTGGGGGCATGGAAGCAGGTCTGCCCTACGCCCCCCGAGCTCTGACTCTCTGCTGAACGCGGTGGGGGTGGAGGGTGCCAGATCACCAGCTCAGGGTGGGTCCTGAGGGGATGGGGCTTGGGGACAGAGGAGGACTGGTTCCCAGGGAGAGCAGCTGAAGCAGCCAGGGAGTCAGCTCCCCGGCCTGCCCTACCCCTGCACCAGATCGTGCTCAGTCTGCTGGAGAGGCGGGAGCCCCTGGTGTGCACCCAACTGTGACAGCCCTGGCCTGGCCCCCGGCCTGACCCCGGCCTTGCCAGGGAAGCTAAGGATAAGGGAGGGGTGGGGAGCTGTGTATCTGAGAGGAGGAATAGCTCCTCTGCCCCGTTCTCCCCCATAGGACACACTCATTCCCTCTCTGCTTTAGCGCCTTTCAGGTAAAAGAGATTTTTTAAGGTCTGATCTCACACTTCCTTCTCTCAGCAGTCCCCTGAATTCCTCCTCCCATCATGGCTGTCCTGAAGCAGGGATACATACTGGGAACCCCCTACAGGCAGCCTGGGCTGCTAGGACATGGGAGGATGCCCCTCCATGACCCCACACCTGGGCAGTCAGGGAGACAGAAGGCAACACAGCCCTCAGAGCACGAGGCCACCATGACCTAGAGCCTTTCTCCCTCCACGGTGACCCAGCCCAGTCACCGGGGTCTCCAGCTCCCACTGGGTGGCCTCCTGTCACCCTGGGCACTGTTCTCCTGGCAGGGCCTCTACCAACAGGCTCACAAGGCGTCTCACCCAAGAGACTGAGGCAGCTGGGAGGTTGCAGGCCGTCCAAGACTGAAGGGAGATTCAAAAGTTGCCCAAGTTCCATCAGGATGTAGGTGCGACCACAGAGAAGAAAAGGAGAAGCGCTAATGGGGGACACCCCCCCACCACGCTTGGCTTCCGTGGTTGCAGGGCTGGTCTTGCCCTTGAGTCTGAAAGGACATCGAGGGCCGTGGCCAGCTGGCTGGTCTTGCTGAAACCCCGAAAGACAAAGGGTTTAGAAGAGAAGAAAGCTCCTGAGAGTCCTGACTTACCAAGGCTTAGGCCTCATGTCCTGATTGCTTAGCTCTCGAAGCTTCTATGCCCTGTGGTCCTCCATCTCTGCCTACAGCAAGGGAACTGGCTTGGTCACCCCTGCCGTCTGCTCCACCCAAGGCTCTCCCCGGGAGAGTGGGCTCTGCCTGCTTCACCCAAGCGATGCTGCCCCTCCATCAGGCTGAGGACACAGGCTGCCCACAGCTGTCACCTTGCCTGCAGTGGCAGAGCTGCAGTTGGACTTGTCACTCAGAGCTGGACTGAGATCCTCACACTCATCTTACAGATGGAGAAATGGAGGCAGAGAACTGTTCATTGACTTACATTCACTTAGACACCTGAGGTCTAATCCCAGCTGTGCCACCTCCGCCAAGGGCTCTGACCTTTCTGGAAGGGGTGCACGTGTGTCCAGGACCGCAAGGATGAGGGGTCTGGCAGTGCAGGGGTGAGGGGAGGTGGGGGTGCGTCCAGCCTGAGCCCCACAGATGTACCTGCTGAGCAAGTGCAGGGCCACACCAGCCCCTCCTCTCCCTCCAGCTATGAGCCCACCTCCTCCACATGCCCAGGGGCCCTGCTGCTCAATACCTACTCCGGGGTCATCCCCATGGCCCAGAGGTCCCTCTCAGGCCAGACAGTGGGAGCAGAGAGGAGGGAGGCCCCGCCCGGAGCTTCCTCAAGTGAGCGTCCTGGCAGGGGTCCTTGCAGGAGCTGGTTCCCAGGGGACATGCTGAAGGGGCAGGGAAGAGAGGCCTCAAGGCTGACAGAGCTTGATGGGACTGTTCTCACCACTGATAAGAAATCTGACTTCTGGGAAGCCTGTTACGCCTCAGCAAGGGATGGGCTCCTCGCAGAAGCCTCTGCCTCAGAGTCCTGTCTACCACTGGCCACCCCTCAGAGGCCTCAGTTCAGCGTGAGCACCACCCAACAGTGCTGCGCTGGAGGCAGAGCCGGGAGGGGGTGGCAGAAGGAGGTAGTTGCAGCTGGGCTGTAGGAGTCCTCTCAGACCACCATGGAGGGCCGAGGGTCACCCTGGCCGGCCGCTGACAGGGGCTCCAGGCTCCAGCAGGTCCTGGGCCAGGGCTTAAGATGTGGACAGCAGTCAGCCATCCCGGAGCCCTGCCCGGGTCCCAGAGACCACGCACGGGGGTGGGCTGCTCCGTCAGCCTCTCTGCGTCCACTCTGGAGGCAGGCACACCTCCTCCTCAGCTCCTGTCCCAGATGGCAGGTCTCGCGTCTCCGCCACACCCCACAGGGCTGGCGGCAGAACACAGGCATCTCCGGTAACTGATGGTAACAATAAGGCTCCTCAGGGACCACCACTCCCGTGCAAACAGCCCTGACCACACCCAGCTGTTTATCTCACAGGCTGTGGAAAGAAAAGCAGGACTGCCCCCACCCACCCCACCCTGCCCTCCCCAGGCAACCGGCCCCACCCATGCCACACACATGCAGGCGCTCTCAGTCCACTGTGGAAACAAGCCACAGGGGCCTGGAGATGGCCGGACAACAAAGCCACGAGGCACAGAATCTGGAAAAAACCTGGTGTGGAGAGCTCTCTATTGAACACAGAGTCCCAGCGTCTGCTCAGCTCTCCCACCCACTCAGGGCCTCTCCGTCCCCCATTCCTTGGCCTTGGGCCCAGCTCATTCCGAGGTCCTCCTTGGCCGCCAGTCATCACAGGGGACAGCTGCGTCCTCACTGCCCGCTCCGGGGCCCCGAGTTCGCTCCGCGGAGAGCCCTGCCCAGCTGTGGCCAGCCTGTGGGCCTCCTGGCCCGGGCGCGCCCTGGCTTTCCTGGAGGAAGTGCCTGCTCCCCCAGGCCCCTCCTCAAGGCTCCAGCTCCCGGGAGAGGCGGGAGAGTTCCCGCTGGTTGTCGATGACCTTCAGCTGCTGGACGTAAGCCCAGGTGCTGGCTGGACTCCGGGTGCTCAGGGACTGCTCCGAGCCTGGCGGGGGGGACAGCAGTCAGGGGGGCGCCCACGCCACTTTGTAGAGCCCATCCCTTCCCCCTCCATGGAGCTCATCGCCTTCCTGCCCTCTGCCACCCACCCGGTCACTTCCCACGGCCAGTCCTGAAGACTGCTGCCCCGCCCCCACGGACCTGGGGGCAGGTAGCACTGGGGTTCAGAGCACAGACTGAAAATAGCAGGACCCCAAGGTTACATACAGCATAACACCCCTTACCAAGTTCAAAAACAACTAAAACAAAAGAATATTTTGTTGTCATGATATATATTACATATATGAGGCATTTTAAGTATATGTGTGTGTGTATGAATATATATGATACAGCTATCTTAAAAAATAAGAAAATGAGTAACTCAAAATTCAGGATAGTGGTTACCTTGGGTGGGGAGAGGCGAGCGGACAAGAAAGGGATACACTGTGCAGGGAGACACAAGTTAACGTCAACGTGCTCATACTTGGCTTATGTCCTGTGGTGTTCACTGTGTCAGCAGAATACGTACATACACAACATCACGCACAGGCCCAATGATGACAGGGTGGCATGAACTGTGGATTAGAATTAATCCCATTCCATGCAACTGAAGGCCACTTAAAAAACGCAGGTCTGGAGTAAGTGCCAGGGTCCCAGCTCTACCGCTAACGAATTGCGTGGCCTTCCATGAGTTCCTTCAACGCCCCGGCCTGTTTGCACATCCTTAAGTCAGGATAACGTTCTGCGCGCCTCAGAGGTGTTGTGAAGGAGGTGTTAGCAGCATCATGTGTGCAGGTGCCTGTGAATGCCGCCCTGGCAAACTTGTCAGCACCCACCCCACCCCCACTTACACGTGGAAATCCTCGCCGCCTGGCCGTCCTCGTGCAGGTGAGAGACGCGGCTTCTGAGGGGCGAGAGGGGCACTGTGGGGGCAGGTGGGAGTCAGGGAGACAGGCCAAGCTGGAGCCTCGAAGGGGACACTGGTTGGGGGTTCCTACCCAGGGGGCCCAGCCCTCTCACCGCTGCTGTGGCTTCGGCAGTGATGCAGCATCCGCACGGCTCTGGCCATCATTCTCTGCGGGCAAGGCAAGGCCATGAGACTGGGCCTGAGGGGCAGGCCCCTGGCGTGGCCTGGGGGGCAGCTGAGACCCTGAGCTCTCTTTGAGCGGGATGCTCCTAAGGACGAGGGGGCTGTAGGAAATGGGGTCATGTCTGCTCTGCCCCAGCACACCCAGAGCCCAGCGGAGACCAGGCAGTGGGAAGAAGAACAGAAGTCAGGAAGGGCTCAGAGAGGAAGAGGCCTGGAGGGCTCTGGTTGAAGGGAGATATTTGAGGCTGTCACCCCAGCACCCCCTAATAGAGACCAGGCCCTCTGGTATGCAATGGAGTAAGGCAGGGGCTATTTTAAAAGAAGTATTCATATTTATATTATTAATAACAACTTTAGACCATCTCCCACCCCTGCCCCCTTCCAAGGCCATAGTCATAGCCCCCAAGCCACTCCAGTAGCAGACGCCCACTGTCCTGGAACTCACCATCTTCTCAAAGTTGATGAGATTCTCCACCAGCGTGTGGTTTCCCTCATGGATGAAGGTCATGTCTGCAAAGAGATGGGTTTTGTTCATAGGTCCCCAAACTCCTTCCCTTTCCTGCAGCCCAGAAAAGGTGATAGGCTGATAATGGGGAGCCTTGGGCCTGTCCCACCACCACATGACCCTCTTCCTCTGGCTCCCCTCTGACCTCCCAGAGCAATCTCCTTGCATCCCGTAGGCCTCATATCATAGGCCATCTAATGTCACCACTATTTGTCTGCATGTCTTAACTCTGCTTCTCGCCTGAGACCTACTAGTTCATCTTTGTGCTCCCAAAGGCATAAGCACATTGGAATCACTCAGAGAGGGCTGGGTGGACACACAGAGAGGTGCAGGAATGGAAGGGATGGAGGCGGGAAGGTAAGCATTGGTAAGCATTGGTTCTATTACCTTTGAGAAGAAGGGGCATGAAGGGGATGATGGGAGGGGAGAGCTTGGTGAGGGCCAGTCGATATACTCGGTGGTTCCACGAGGGGTCCTGAGAGCGAAGGAGCCACAGTGAGAGAGGGAGGGTCCCGCACGCCGTAACCCGCCACATACCACAGCACAACCAAACGCCCCACCCCACCAAGGAGAGGCCGTCTGCCCATCCCCACGGAGCTCAGCTTCCTCTCAGCCCAGATCTCACCAAGGCAGGCCCGGTGGCAGGCGGGAGGGGGCCCGAGGCTGCGACTGTCAGTCTGCGCATGTGGCTTCCCAGCCTCCAATTAGCCCCCAAGGAAACTTCACGGCCATTAGTCACAGGGGCCCTGAGGTTTCATGGAAAACTCTCTCTCTTCTGCCTTTGTCCCTGTCCCTGTGTCTGACTGTCTCTGTCTCCGGCTCTCTCTGGTGGGTATATCCCTGTGAAGCTCTTGAGCCCCACGGGGTGAATTTTTCCCTCAAGAGCTCGCAGAGCCATGCTAATTACAACACCTCTGCACCAGTTTTCTCCTGAGCCCCATCAAACCCTTTCTGCCCCCCCAATTCCTCAGGGCGGGGGGTTCAGCTCCCCAACAATTTCCTCATCTTTTGGCCTAGTCTGGCCCACAGGCTCCTTGAGTCTCCCGAGGGGCCGCTGACGGGCCCTGGCACACCGTGGGTGCTGGTGCCAGGACCTGCTTCCTGAGTCCTGAGGTGAGTCAGCATCCCCTTGATGGTCCCCCCGCAACTCAGACCCCAGGCCGGACACCAGGCCTGTCCTGGTCTTCACATAGGACCTCACAGCCACAGCAAATGTCCCCATACCTACACACACCTACACGTCCTGAGGGATATAAGACACTACGCACCCCCACCATAACGCTGAACACCCCAGTCCTCAGCCACCTCCCCAATCTCACAGGCCAAAGGGAACCAGGCCCTGGACCGGGGTTGGAAATCCTAGAAGTAGCCGAGGACAGGGAAAGAGGCTGCTGGGATGCCAGGAATCGGGGTTTCTGGAGGGAGGAGCCGAGGCCCAGCACTCACCAGCAGCCTCTCAAGGGCCGAGTGCAGCTTCCGGACTTTGTGGGGCAGCCGCTGCCAAGGAGACGCAGATGGAGCTGTCACCGCTCTGCGATGAGAGCCCCATCCCCAGCCCAGACTCCCAGGACGGGCATGGGGCCTGACCTCAGGACTGGGGGAGGGGCTGGACTCCCCTCCAGAGCGCACCTACCTCCCAGGTGTGGGCCAGACGGCTGATGGCCGAGTTACTGAGGCCAAACATGACGGCAAAGAAGGAATTGAGGTTCTTTTGCTCCTTGAGGCTGTGAGCAGAAGACCCAGGGACCCTCAGGGGAAGCAGCCACACCCACAGAGCCAGGCCTGGGGCCCAGGAGCCCGCCAGGCCAGTGCTGCCTCTGCGGGAACTGGGGCTGGATGGAGTGGAGAGGCCGAGGCTCCAGGGGGCCAGGGAAGCAAAGGGATGGCAGAGTTGGCAACATACTGACCAGGGATGGGGGACCTAAGAAAAGGCGGCCACAGGACTCTGCCACACACCCCACGGGCACTCACTGGGCCGCCAGCTTGATGAACTTCCTGAGCAGCTGGGCCCGCGGGCCGGGCACGGGGCAGAGACACAGCTCCGTGGCCACCCAGTACTGCAGCTCGTTGAAGCGGCGCATGAAGCGCTCTAGATTGGCGGTAGTGACATCCCGCAGGTGCTGGGGGCCCAGCACGTAGTGGATCAGCTCCACCTGGGCGGGGGGCGCACGAGAGATCAGCGCGTGCCGGGCGGGGCACCCCCGCCGCCCGCTCTCCTGGCCTCAGTCTGCCTCTGCACCTGGTGGATACTGTTGAAGAGGCTCCAGTCGTGGTCCGTCAGCTGGCCTGCCAGGTCCTTGGCACTCACCAGGTCCAGCCCCTCAGCAGAGCCCATGGTGGGCCCCAGCTGCTCGGGGTGTGGGGTCTGCAGGTGGGAGAGTGCTCAGGGGGGAGCCTGAGTAATCCAGGGAGAGGTACAGGGTGGGAGGAGAGAGTCTGGGGCCTCTGAAGAATGGGGCCTCCCAAGGAGCATCATCCTGACAGCTCCCCAACACTGAGACCCCTCCTTGTAGGGCTCCTGTCCCCTGGGGAGCACCTAATGAGGGCAGATCTTCCTCTTTCTCCTTGACAGCTCCCAACCAGCTCTCCCCCTCCCTCAACCTTTGGAATCCCCCCATCAGCTGAGCCAGCAGCAGCAGCCAGAGCCAGCCCCTCTCTCTTCTCTCTGTGACTGTCCCCCACACCCACCCCTGCCACTCCCAAAACACAGCTCCTCCCTGGGCCCTGGCGCCCTGCCTGTCCCTACCAGCTGGTGCACTTCCTGTGGGTTGACAACAAAGAGCCGCTCGTTGAGCCCCAGGGATGTGGCCACACCACGGGCATCTGGCTGCAGGCCAACGGCATCTGCAAAGAGAGCAGAGGCTGCTCTGGGTGGGGACAGAGAGGGAGCCCAGGGAGTAACTGGACGCAGGGTGGAGGCCTGTTCAGGAGGCTGGGAGGCCCCTTCTCCCAGTGGCGGGTTGGAGTCCTGGGCGGGTGCTGTGAATGCACAGGTGCACGTGCCCACGCACATACACCGCCCAGGGCAGCACCCCGAGGAGGATGAAAGGGGATTCTTCATGTGACGGGCAGAACTTGGGCAAGGTGGGAACCTCCCTGAGCCTTAGTTTCCTCCTTTGGCAAACTGAGACAATAGACTTGCCCTGACTCCTCACAAGTCAAATGAAATAATTTATATAAATAGCAGCTGTAGGTATATGATACATATAAAAGCCCTTTGAAATTGGGAACAACTTACAAGGGCCTCGGTGTTCATTTTCACCAGCTCCGTGGATGGGGACTGTGTTTTTAGTCATGTTTGAGTCCCCAGTCCCTAGATCAGTAGCCTCCAGGGTAAGGCACACGAGGCCATCCATGCATCCAGGAGAAAATATTAGCTCTTCTACTTAGATTTATTTTTCTCATCTGTTTTGCATTTCTATTTTGTGTGTAGCTTTATAATTACATAACGTTAGTGTAGGAATATATGTGTATGACATAGGAAAATATACACACAGTAGAGGGTTTGTAATAAAATTTTGGTTACTGACATGAGTGTCAATCAAAACCATCTGGAGATCAGTTCTCTGAAGAGCGCCTGGCGCGGGAGCAGGGTCTCAACAAATACCAGCTTTGGGCAACTGCAACTCTCCAAGATGGCCAGCAGAGGGCAGTGCTTCCCAGAGCAGCGCACAGGCACAGGTGACCTCATCCTCTCCCCCTACTTCCTGGAGAAAGAAGGCTTTGCTGTTCTCACCTCCACTCCCTGCCATTATTCTCTGGATGCTCCTAATCCCTGGGCTCCAGCTGTCAGACCTGGGCTGTGTTCTTCACAGACAACAGTGGTTTTTAATGTGCCACGTTTGCCAATGGCAGGTCTTCATAATCCTCATGCTACCCCCATGCTAAGTGCTTTATACACAGTATCTCCTTCAGTAGCCACAGCAGTCCTGTGTGATAGGTACAGTTATAGTGCTCATTTGACAGACCAGGCCACGGAGGCTCAGAGGGGGTAAGCACCTTGCCCAGGATCACACAGGTGGTAAGCAGCAGGTCTCGGATTCCAGCACAGGTCTGGGAGTCCACAGTCTATGCTCTTAACCATCAAGCTGCTCAATCTCACCTGGTACCTCTAGCTCCTAATCCATTGCTGGCCCATAGCTGACCCTCAAAGATGTTTGCTGACTGACTAAATGAATGAAGACTACCTAAAGGCAAAGGCCAGCTACACTGACGGTGTGAGCTTGGGAAAGTCGCTTAACCCCCTTGAGCTTCAGTGTCCTTGACTGGAAATAGGACAAAAGTGCCTGTCTCCTAAGATCCTGATTAGGATTAAATGAATATATAAGCACGGGGATGGTAATAGGAGCAGCTGATACCCATGTGGAGCTGTCTATGTGCCAGACTCCATTCTAAACACATTAATAGACTGGCCCGTTTAATCCTCACAATTCTCTATGAAGCAGGTACTCGTATTATCCTCCTTTTACAAATGATGAAACAGTACAGAGAGATTAAGTATCCTGCCCAGGGACACACAGGCAGTGACGTAAAGGGCTGAGATCAGATGCAGGCAGCAGCCTCCAGAGTCCATGCTCTTAAGCATGACACACAAGGCACTTTGAAGAGACGGAATAAACCTCCCATAAATGCCGACCATCATTAACGTTGATCAAGATGATAAAGACCTTAATGTGGGAGATCTGGGCATGGCCCTGAGGGGACCCTCTCCCTTGGGGCCACTCTACTCAGAGACACAACTCACCGCCTGCAGAGTTGACCTTCACCAGCACCTGCCCCTTAGTCCAGCTGTCCTCCTGGGCCAGCGCGGCCATCACCTCTCTCACCGAGGCCGTCACAGGCAGCTGCAGGGTCAGCACCGAGTGGTCCGGCCGGCAGATGTCGTAGGGGACTGGAGAGGAAGACCGGGCTGAGCTGGGGGAGCAGGCTGCTTGGTTTCCCCGCCCCAGGAGGGAGAGGGCAGTGGGAGGGGCCCTGAGGAGGCGGCAAGGGGGCTAAGGAGAAGCCTGGGTGGGTACGCTGCGCAGAACTGGTGGGAGGCCCTGAGCCAAGGAGAGGGGCGCAGGAGGGAGGCTCTGCCTGACAGCCTGGAACAGAGACCCAAGGAGTACAGCGTGCCATCCTTGGCAGGGTACACTGAGGTCGAGGATGACAACCGCAGGATGCCGGCTATCCCCTGGCTGGCTCGAACCACCAACCTTTATCTCCAACTCGGATGGCACAGTTGCTGCTGGGGAAGGGCTCGTCCTGGCTGGGGAGCCAAACAGGTATGTTCCGGGCCTGAGAGGGAGAGAAAGTAAGGCCTGGAGGACACGAAGGAGAGCATGCTTTTGTCACTGGGAGCATGGGACCCACACAGCATGCACACCCCCCGGGGGCTCTGCTTGCTGCGTGAACCTGAGCCAGGTCAGGCGCCAGGGACCAAGGCTCCAGGAGAAGAGACAGAGTAGGGCTAAGAACAAGTCTGTCCCCCTCTACAGGTGTGTCACCCTGTCTGCCAAATAGGTCCAGAGCTGTTCTGAGAGGAACATACCTCAGCTATTGCTCTGGTTTCTCTCTCTTCTCCTCCTTCGGCTACCATTTGCTAGTTTGCTCTTTGCTATATACCAGACTAAGTACATGCTTATTCTAAGTATCTAAATGTACACAATAGCCCTTTGACAAAAATAGTAGTAGTAGTAGCATTCCCATTTTACAGATGAAATCAATGAGGCTCAGAGAGGTTAAGTAACATGCCCAAGGCAACACAGCTGCTAAGTGGCCCAGCTGGAATGCTATCCTGCTCCTCTCTCCCTCTGTGCGCTTATCCATCAACCCTCAACTGTGTCACTGCCCTGTCGAATCCCACAACCCTTCCTGCGTGAACCCCAACCACAGTGGGCTGATGCAGCAAACCATGCTGGGCTAAGGCCTCCCTACCATGGTTCCTCTGCCCACCCCGACTGTTCTGCCAACGCTGGGACTGACTTTCTCCCTCCTTCCAGCTCTGACTGTGGAGATCAGGTTCACACCTCAGTCCACGGTTCTTCCCCGGATTTCCAAATCTCAGAGCTCGTCTCAGAATTCCTCGTAGCCTCACATGCCACCGGCACATGGAAGACTCTCAAAACCACACCACCAGTGTTGAATTCTCTTCCAAGCCCTGGCCTTAAATGCCTCGTGGATCTGTCCATGTCTGTGCTCCCTCACCCCAAACTCCACACATCCCTCGGCACCCCTCATCCTGCCTCCCAGACTGCTCCTCCCAGACACTCTCCTGCACTGAGGTTCCCGCCTCCCCTGCTTCCTCACAGCTTGTCACTTGTTCTGGGGATTCTTCTTTGAAATGGGTGTCCCTGTGTCCCCCTCCCCAGCCCGGGCCAACCCCCCAGTTCCACCTGCCCAGGTCGCCTCACTTGTCATCTGCTGCAACAGCCCAGCTATCCTCCTCCACCCTTGCCCCTTGGTGCCTCCCTCCCTCCTCCCCCAGTCTGCCTGACCAGAGCCCAGTTCAGCTTCCTAATGGCTTCTAGGCCATCACTGTCCGCTGCATAAAGCGCAACCTTCGCTGCCCAGTTCAAGACACAAATCTGATCTTGTCAATCCTTGGCTCAGATAGCTCCAATGGCTCACACTGCTGTAAGGACAGAGACCAAACCCCTGACCATGGCCCACGGGCCTGCACGCTCCGGCCCCTGCCCACCTTCCCGGCCTCCTCTGAGGCCCGGCTCTCACTCTCCCATCTCCAGGGCTGATGGGCGGGCACCCCTCCACCTCACACCCTGCCGCTCTCAGCTCCAGCAGTCAGCTCCCGGGATGCTCTCCCTGACCCTGGGTCAGCCCCCATCCTTGTCCTTATACAGATAAGATTGCTTGGCAGCTCTGTCCCTCCCTCCACTGGGAGCCCCTCCAGGCAGGGGGCTCTCCCAGCCCACTGCTGCATCGCACCTAACACCGTGCCCTGCCTGTGAGGACAAGTCCACGCTGGCTCCTGAGCGTCAGCCACAGGCCAGGCAGCGTGTGAGCCCTGGGAAACAGGTCAAGGCCCCTCACGTGTGAAGCCAGCATTCTGAGGGATGTGACAGATACTAACAGACAATACGCAAGGAGACAAAGGAAAAAACAATTCTACACAGTGACGATGTTTTGAAGAAAACCACAGAGGACACCTCGGAGGGGAGCAGCCGTGGCAGGGCACTGGTCTGCATAGGGGATGCTCTGGATAGGGAGATGGGGGCCCTCCCTGGGAACCCCACATTTTGGCTGAGATCAGAACAATAAGAAGGATCCACACAGGCAAAGAGCCAGAGAAAGAAAGTTCCAAGGAGTAAACTTCACCTATAGAAGAAAAGGAGCTTGTGAGAGTCTCCGGCAGGGAGGAAGGGGACGAGACGAGGTGGGAGAGGAGCCCGGTAGGCCCAGGTGGGGCATTTGGATTCTATTCCGAATGCAACACTCCCCACAACCAGCCCCAACCTACCTTTCCAGTCCTTTCTCCCACCATTCCTCACCAAATCTCGGCTCCAGTCACATCTTCTTGTCTCCCTCTGCTCCCCCTGGGCCCTGCCAGGAATGGCACTGGCCACCTCTGGCTCCCGGGGATGGGCCTGCCTTCCTCTGGGCTCCTGGCATTGGCCACCAGGAACCAGGGGCTTCAGAGGCTGCCTTCAGGCCCCATCCCTTATCTCCCAGGGGGAACTGCTAAGGGGCTCTAACTATGAGCAGCAGTCACCTCCCAGTCAGGATAGAAGCCTCTGGGGGTGGGGGTGGGGGAGTGACCTTAGACCTCTGTGTCCCCAAAGCCATGTGAACACCCATCACAGACCCAAGGGTGTGTCTCTGCCTGGGGAAACTTCCCACGCAGAGCCCCTCGGGCAGGGCCTGAAGGAGGAGCTGAGTGGTCCCCGGGGGAGCAGAGGGAAGGAGCTGGGGCTCCGACAGAGGGGACAGGAGCCAATTCGGGGCGGGCACCTTCATCTGAGGAGATGCATTCCCACAGCCATTTTCCAACCTGTGGAGCAAGTGAGAAGCGTGGTGAGATGGGAGCCAGAGACCCTGCGGGCAGGACAGCACGGGGCCAGGAGCAGGAAGGCACCCGGGGCTCTGGATTCCATCGCCCTCACCGAGGCTCAGAGGTTAGCATGACTTGGTGAACACGGCCCAGAGAGGGGCAAAGCTGGGGCCTGAAACCTGGACCCTGGACTCGGTGCTTCTCCCAGGCCAGGGGAGGGAAGAGAGTCCGCGGGAGAAATGGACGGGGCATCAGGTAGAGCAGGCGCCACAGCGGATGAGCGCTCCCCAAACCTCAGCTGCCCCGTGGGAATGTGTGGGGAGACCAAGGTAAACTCCAGGAGATTCACCGGGAGGGGCCGGCAGGAGCTGGCACTGATGGTGCCCGGTAATAAATACGTGCAAATGGAGGAAGTGAGAACCATCCAGGTGTGCTCAGGATACGAGAATGACACATGAATGACCGCGTGACGCATGAGAATGGACGACGCGTGACGTGAGGGTGAACAGCCAGGGATTGGTAAGAATAAGGAACGGAAAGAAGCGGGACTAGACAAATGAGCAACCACCGCCAACGCTCCCGCCGCGTGCACCGCGAGCTCGCAGTCCCCGATGCGCTGCCCAGCACACCTATGACAGGTTAACCCGGAGCCAAAGCATCACCTGTGGTGTCGCCGCCTCTCCGGCCACTGCTCCCGCAGCAGGTTGCTAAGCCGGGCGTCCCTGCTCACCAGGTCTGAGAGTTTCTGGGAGGAGCCAAGATGCACTGAGATGGCTGGAGCCATGTCCACCCTGGCAGCCCGGTCCAGCCCTACCTCCCTCCCAGGTACCTGGAGAAAGCTGGTGGCCACAGGGTCATTGTGGAGCATGGGGCCATACAGGGCCACCCACTGGCTGACCAGCCGCAGGATCTGCTGCCTCTTGTTGCAGATGTAGGTGCTGCGCTCCTGCTCGCTGCCTCCCGCGGGCTCCGCGTGGAAGGTGGGCGCCAGTCAAGGGAACCACAACATCCAGCGGGTCCCCCCCACCACGCCGCAGGCAAACGGGGAGCAGGACGCCCAAGGCCTGCCTACAAGCTGGGCCTGGCACAAGGTGGATACTTTGGAGGGCTCGGCATAGCCATGCTATGAGGGATTCCTCCTCCCCACTCCACACACCATCCTAATCACCCTGGGGCTGGAAGGATATTGGTGCAGGAGGGCAGCGCAGAGCTGGGTGCTGGGCATGAAGACGCTGTGGGTCAGGAGGAAGTCGCTGAGGAAAGTCTCTGTAGGGCAGGGGCGGGGGGACAGGTGGGGGCTTCAGAGGTCAAGTCTACTAAGCACAGGCATATGCACAGCTGGAGCATCCCTGCCCCCAACCCCACCATGGGCAAGGTACCAGCGATGCCCAGCCCTGTGACAGCTCCCCACCCAAGCCAAGAGCACAGGAATGAGGACTTTCTGCTGACTGGCCGAATGGACCAATCCAGCGCCCAATGAGGTCAGATGCAGGATGCTTGGCCCTCTCCCAGACCAAGCTGACCACCCGATGAGTCAGAGAGCAGGCAGGGTGTCTCCTGCCCCTACCTGTTGGGTCATGAGCACTGGAATCGGGCCTCATGGCCTCCAACAGCAGTTCTAGGATCTTCTCCGGGGTGCCAGACATCACGGTATACCTAGCAGAAACGGCCAATCCATAGCACTTGTGCCACCATCCCCACTCCCACAGCCAGGCAGACATCAATAATCAATCCTATCTCTCTTCCCTATTCGCCTGCCCTGTCCTCCCTTGGGGTGGAGGGGAGGCCGATTCAGGGATGCATCTTAGTCTCTGGATGACTCTCCACGCCCAGTGGGCCAGCTGGCAGAGGTATGACACAGGGGAAGGGAGTAAAGCCTGGGAAAGAGAAGGAGAGAAGGTGGGCAAGAGAGATCCTGGTGGTGTGTTACCGGTTCCTGCCCGGGGTTGGGGGCCGAGAAGGGCCGGCTCCCTGAGAGGTTCTCTCCAGCACCAACACCACTTTGCCGTGTTCTTCTAGCCTCATGGTCTTTGCTTCCACATCCTGGAGAAGAAGCCACACCCAGGGCTCAGCACACACCACTCCTTTCCACCATTCTAGGGTCTCTCCCCCGACCTCCCCTATTCCAGACCCTGAGCCCCAAAAGGCTCCCACAAGGACCCTCAGCCCTTCTCCCATCTTGTTCAATGCCCACAGCTTTGGATCTGCTCCCTACTCCCACCCCTGCCCATCATGCAGCCTGAGCCTGCCCCTCCTCTGCCCCATCCCTCCCTGGCCTCCCTCCATGGAGCCCAATCTCCATTACACTGCCTCCCCTTGCACCCTAGTCCCCCATCCTCCATAACCCCACCACCCCCTGGTCTCCCACTCCGAGCTGGAGTTCATGGGGCTCACTGGAGGGCTGTGCTCCCACCTCCAGCCATCATCTCCAAGCTTCTCCCTCTCTTCCCTCTCCCTGCTCCTTACAGGCTCTCTCTGGTCCCTCCTCCTTGCCCCACACCACTTCTCTAGAGAAGTGTCCCTTCCTGTCCCCTGCCCTCCCCGCCCCCAGCAATGGCACCTTGATGATACGGTTGAAGTCCTGCTTGTCCACCCGGAGAAAATGACAGTTGTCTTCTCGCAGGATAATGGTGGCTGCCCGGGGTGCATCGTTCACCAGGGCCAGCTGTCCAAAGTCATCTCCCTCATGCAGCGTGGTCACCAGTCCCTGCAGCCAGGCCTCGGTCACAGCCAAGCCCAGCCCCCCCTAGCCATCACTGGGACAGACCCACAGCGGGAGACCCACTGGGCAGGAGGAGACTTGGGAGATGCGCAGCCTTGGCTCCATTAAAGGCACTGCTCTGTGGACATGGATGAGGGAGCAGTTACAGCCCAGGGGTAAGGAGGGAGGGAACACCCACCTTGCCATGGGTCACCACGTTGACAGATCCCTTCCAGATAATGTACCATGAGGTGCCCTTGTCTCCCTGGCTGAACACTGAGAGAAGAGCAGGTCAGACACGCCCCCAGGCACCCATGCTTCTCCTAGGCCTCTGCCCACGTCCAGGCCCCAGGAGCCCTGCCTCCTGTCCCATCTGACTTACACACAGTCCCTGCCTTGCTGTGTGGTTCAAAGAGCAGAACTGCCGCCAATTCCCGCTTCACCTGCAGGGGCAGGGAGAGGAGAGTCAGTGGCACGAGTCCAGGGGAAGAGGGGCCAGGATTGGGGTAAGGAGTTGGGTCATAAGACACGAGTGCTCGGGGGACAGAGATGCAGCTGGGTCACGTGGCCCAGAACTCGCAGGAGGCAAAGCAAGGGAGGACATGGGCTGGGAGAGGCCGGAGGATTGTCAGACAAGGACGCTGGGGGCAGGAAAGTAGATGGAAATGTCCAAGCTCTAGACAGATGGGGAGGGAAGTGTCTTCTGGCCATCACAGGGCGAGGGCGGGGCTGGGCTGGGGGACTGACCGAGTTGGAGAGGTGGGCCACAGCCTTGATGTGCAGCAGCTCCTCAAAGATGAGGTCCAGCTCCTCATCTGTGCGCTGACCTGGGCTGCAGGCACAGGAGGGCCAGGAAGCAAACGATGAATTGTGGCCAGGCGGGAGCCATTTCACCCCCAAGCTCAGGCCTCAGCAATGGCTGTGATCAATAATGGGCCAGCCTTCACCGAGTGCACACCACGTGCCAGACACCACACTAGCACTGCACATGCATTATTTCAGCCTCACAACAACCCCATGACGTGGGCATTGTCATCCTCCTTTGACAGAAGAGGAAAGCTGGCATGCAGGGGCCCAAGGTCACTCAGCTAGTAGCCAGTGGAACTGGAATTTGAACCCAGACCTGCCTGCAGACTCCAATGCCCACCTCTCTCAGCCACTGCTACGCCTCAGAGTGGGCAGGGTCTGTGGAGGCCACCTGCCCCACACCCACACCCTCAATTACAGAGGAAGGAACAGGCGCAGCGGGGGAGAGAGGACTCCAGGTCACACAGCAAGTCTGTAGCAGAATGCAGACCAGAGCTCAGGTTTCAGGTCCAGCCATGGTCCTTTCCCTCAGTGAGAAGTCAGGGAACCCCTCACAGATGAAACCGCGGAACCACAGATGCTGAGCGCCACGTGGGACCTGGGTTTGCGGGGTGCCCGACTCACGGCTTTCGAAGCGCCACAGTGAGCAGAGCATCAGGCCCCCGCTGGGAGAGCAGGGCCATAGCCTCCACCAACTCCTCTTCCAGCTCATGGAGCCCCGCGGGCTCTGGCTCCGGCCCCGGGAAACGGTAGAATTGGGTGTCTCGGTCCTGGAAGGTCCAGTCGTGTTTCACTGGGGGCAGAGGCCCGGACATGGGAGAGGAGAGGAGATTGAGGCCGTGTGGGTATGAGGCCCCCACTGCAATGCCCACCCCTCCTGATCCCCGATGCCCACTCCCCAGGACTGCTTAGCCCCGGTGCCCACCCCAGGCTCCCGCTCACCATGGCAGAGGGCACCTTCATCCAGCAGCACCTGGCAGATCCCCACGGCTTGACTCCGGGAATGGAACCCAAGCCCCAGGGCCAAGATCCCGTCCACTAGCTCCCGGCCAGAGCAGCACTGCCTATGGGAGGTGAAGCGGACAGGGAAGAAGAAGGAGCATCAAATGGTAGGAGGGTGCAGGGGAGAGGGAGGAACTCTCCATGTGCAAGGTGCCATCCTGGACCCAGCCCCAGTTCTGCTAGATGCTGGAATAGAGGGACAGGCACAGTAAAGAGAGGGTGCAGGCAAGGCCTCCACTCACCGATGGAGCCTCAGGTGGTACTTTCGGTCACGGATGAGGTTTGGGCAGGTGGCCAAGAGATGTCGATGCAGCTGCTTCCCAGCCCTGAGCACCCGCTCCGTGGATGCCTGGGGCGTGAGGGGCACAGCTGGCTCAGGCCTTGACCCCCAGGCCGTGCTGCCCCCTCCCAGCTCCACCCCTCGGGCTTGTACCTGCTCCAGGCTCACACTGAAATCCAGGGACTCCTCACTGTCGGTGAGTGGCGTCTGAGGGCAGAGGGGAGGGTGTGCACGTGAAGGCCGGGCTTCAAATTCAGTTCTTGGACCCCACTCTCTCCCATCACCCTGACTCTTGCCCCATCCCAACTGTAAACACATCCATTTAGCCACTCATTCAACAATTAAGCAAATACTCACTGAGTACCCCCGTGCGCCAGGCACTCGCCTCTTCCCACCCTGCCACTCTCTCGCCAGACCCTTGTCTTCCTTCCAGACCCAAGCACTGCCTCCCCACAGAGGAGATCCCCTTCTGCTCACTCAGGGCCCAGGTGTGCCCAGGCTGCCAGGGAACCCGCACCTGTTTAGGGGGGTGTGATGGAGCTGGAGGAGCATGAGGATATGAGGTAAGAAGGCTTGTGAGAGGCCAGGAAGTGAGCCGCTTGGGAGGCCTGAAACTCCTGGGCTGGGGTCCCAAGGCCTGATCCCCAGCCAGGGTCTGTCCCCAACCACATGGCTGTGGGCAAGTCTCCTGCCCTCTGCGGGTTTCGGGGCCACCAGCTGGTTAAAAACACAAACCCCGGTGGGGCTGGCCTGGTGGTGTAGTGGTTAAATTTGTGCGCTCCACTTTGGCGGCCCGGGGATCGCAGATTCGGATCCCAGGCGCAGACCTACGCACTGCTTATCAAGCCATGCTGTGGCGGGCATCCCACATATCAAGTAGAGGACAGTGGGCCAGGATGTTAGCCCAGGGCCAATCTTCCTCAGCAAAAAGAGGAGGATTGGCAAGAGATGTTAGCTCAGGGCTAATCTTCCTTATTAAAAACACAAACAAACAAAAGACACAAACCCCAGAGCCAGACTCCTGGATTCCAATTTACTAGCAGTGTGACCCCAAATACAGGACTTAACCTCTCGCTGCCTCAGTTTCCTTGTCTGTTAAATCTATAAAACACTCACAATACCAGTTCAATGCTTTTGGAAGGATTACATGAGTCAATATACATCAAATGTTTAAAGCATGCCTGGCAGAGAGCTGTACGGACATGTTAGCTATTAGCACTCATCTGTGAGGCCAAGGGCGGCTGCTGGCTGGAAGGCGCTGTTCCTTCAAGATGCTGCCACTAGTCCAGAACCCGGTAAGAGTAAGACTTGGCAGCACATAGGTCTGGCTCGGGAAGACGGGTTTATGTAGAAACATTGGTTAACAAGGTTTCCCTGCCCTGGATATCAACTGAGCCATAGGACTCCTGGGCCCGTACGACCTGGAGTATCGGCCATGAAAGCCCCTCACGGCCCTTCTTTTCCTGCCACCCAAGAACAGGACATCTCTGGACAGGATGCCCTACCCTCTATGAGCCCTTTACAGTTTACGATGCATGACCACCTCCATGATTTCCTCTGATCTTACATGGAACAGGATCAGATATGAAGCAGGCAGAGCAGCTATTTGCTGTCCGCTTTGACTTACGAGGGAGCAAGAGTCTTGAGGGGAAGTGCCCCATGTAAGTCAATTACGCACACTTGGGAGAGCCAGACGGCCAGGAATAAACTCAGTTCCTACCCTGAAGTGCTCACATTCTTGGTCTCACTCCACCTGCCACACCTGCCCAGCTCCTCTCCCTTCCCCTCCTCCTCACCGGAGCGCTCTCCTGCTTTCCCAGCTGCTCTCATCTCAGGTCCCTGAAGAGGACCTCGCTGGGGGAGTGGGGAACAATCAGGCCAGGGGCCAGAGCCTCCTTCCCTGATCCTGGCACCTTCTCACTGTGCGCCAGGCAGAGGCCTGAGGTCTGGCGTGCGTAGGCGCCTGGACCAGCACTGGGCGGAAGTCTCTAGGTGTCCCAAGGGTATCCCTGCCCCGGTCATGAGGCCTAGCCTGGTGCCAGACACAGAGCCTTGGAGATTCAAGGACAGGAAATGAGGAAGAGGAGGAGGAGCCAGAGAAGGAGGAAGGGCAGGAACGCTACCCAGCCAGCCCCCTGTGTTGGAACAAACAGTGCCCAGTGCTAATGACTTGTTGTTCATGTCAAAATGCCCAGGTGCCCCAACTCCTTTTGGTGCCCGCGACCCAGGCTCCAGCACACACTCCCTTCCTGGTATTATTCTGACCCCAGAGGGCACAGCAGGAGGGGAAATGCCAGGTCATGTGGTCAGGCTGGTCACGACCCAGATCCCAGATCCGCAGGCCTTGCTTAAACCATTTCCTGTCCTGCCCCAGGGGATGAGCACAAGGCTCAGAGGATGGGGGCTCTGGCCCCTCAGGGCTAAGGAAGAGACCTGAAGGCATCCTCTCATTTTGCCAAGGAAAGCAGGAGCCCAGAGAAATGAAGTAACTTACCCAGAGTCACACAACTGCTTAGAAATGTAAGATCCTATTGAATAACTCTGCTACCAACGCTGCCCCTGGAAGGAGATGTTTGTCTTCTATTTCAGAGTTGAGAGGAGAATGCTCAGAGCTTATACAACCTGCCCTGAGAGTTGGTAAACAGAGGCACCAGGATCACCCCATGCTGATTCCAAAGCCCGTGTTCTTAGCCACCATGCCCTACCATCGCCCACGGTGCCCACCCCATGCTTCCCCACTGTGTGCCATGGAAGTCGAGAGAGTAGAGGCATTCTGCCCTCTGGAATGTTCCATGAGCAAGTAAGTTTGGAAGCATTGTCTTAAACAAAGTTTCAGCACTGGGAACTTCCTAGGATGGGGGTGGGGTACTATTCAGGGGCAGGGATCAAGTGTGTGGGTTCCAGAGCCAGACACCTGGGTTCAAATCCTGGTTCTCCCATTACCAGCTGGTTGTCTGACCTTGGGCTGCTTATTAACCTCTCTGTGCTTCAGTTTCCTCATCTGTAAGATGGGGTTGATGGTAATAATACCGATCCCATAGGGTAATGATCAAAGGAGTTCATAATATAAAGCACTCGAAGCAGGGCCTGGCTTATGGTAACTGCTTAGTAAATGTTAAGTAATTTGATTAAACTTTGTTATTTCATGATGGGCACCTATTACATGGATACAGTGCAAGAAATGGACCTCGGCTGCCCCTGGCCCTGATCTGATGACCCTGAGGGTCAGCTTAGGGGTTCTCAGTGGCAAGGAAGTGGCTGGTATGGGTCGGGGTGAAGGCCCTCACCCACCACCTCCTCTCATGCCTGAACAGGAAAGACTTGGGGGGAGGAGGAGGTACTAGCTAGCTCCCCTGGTACCGGCCCGCCCCACTCACCCTCCCTGTCACTGAGCGTCATAGCTGCACTGGAGGGGCAGGCACAGAGCCAGACAGCCGCGTGGGGACCCGTCAGACCAGTTCCCTTAGGCCACAGCTACGGTCTCGGGCCAAGGCTGTGCATGGCGGGACAGGGAAAGGATGCATGGGGCACAGTGATGCTTTGGGGTGTCAGGGTTACCATCTGCAGCAGGAGAGAGTACATCACGAGCCTGGAGTCTCTCCTGATTGCCAGGATCAGCCAGATTGCCCGGGACCAAAGCCCAGCTTTGTGCCTTAGCAGCTGTGTAACCCTGGACCTGTCACTTAGCCTCTGTGTGCCTCTGTTTTCTCATCTGTAAAATGAGATGATGACATCAGTACCTATCTCACAGGGCTGTTGTGAGATTATTTCATAAGATAAAGGTAAAGCTCTTACAAGAGTGCCTGGGATAGGTATTGGATCAACTATTAGCATTATTTGGACAGATGGGATGAAAGCATGTTTTCTGAGTTTGAGAATAGAGCCGCCTCCCCCAAAACAATCACTCAAAGAGAAGCATCCCAGGCTTCTCTGAGCACGTGGGACCCACCAGAGGCCATCCTGATCTCGCCCCTGCCTCTAGATAGATTGATCCCTGTGTTGGCTCCCAGACATCAGACAATCTCCTCTCCCTCCCATGCTTTCCAAAGGAAATGTTCTTCCATTCCATTTCAATGTCCCCTTTGCTGTAGTTGGTAAGTCCTTTCTGCATCTAACTTCAGGCCCTCCTGCTGTAACCTGCTTTCATTGTTTCTTGCCCTGGTCTGTAGGAACAGAAAGTGCTCTCTTCAGACCTCAGGAGGTTGATGGGTTCCCAAGAGGTAGGTATGGTCTGAATAACTCCCAGCACTGTCCTCCTGGGGCTCTGGGCTCCATTCCCCTACAACGTCCACCCGTCACCCTGTGTGTGCATACTCCCTGTCCGGCACCGGTTCCTTCACGTGAGCCCTTCATGGGCCAAAGGTATCACCCAGAGACAAGAGGTGCAGCTACACAGGTACCCACAGCCTCTGAAACACAGAGGCAATAGGCTGAAACCACCCACCCCCATTCCCCAGAGATGCTATCAGAGAGGGTGTGGCCCCTGCCCCGGCCCTAAAAATCTAGTCACCAGTCCTCACGTGCCCCCCCACCTGGCAGGGAAGGGGCCTTGTTTCTGTGCCTTTGACCCCATTTACACTCTAGCAACCCTCACTCCCACCCTTCCTGCCTCCCCACCACACACCAGCCCTCCAATGCTGGGGGACAGGGAGAGTCAGGAGACAGCCTGGCGGCCTCCTCCACCCTCTCCCAGACTTTGGGTCCCAGGGGATCCTCCAGTGACCTCATTGTCCTGACACCTGACCTTCCCCCCACGCCACCCCACCTTGCCTCTACAAGCTGGGAAGGGGACAGGAAACGCACAAGTAATTATAGCCTGAGAGGGAAGGAGGGAGGGAGGTTTCCAGCCCACTGGCTCCAAGCAGTAGCTACTGCCAGTGACCCAGAGGAGGTGAGAGGACAACTAAGCCCAGAGGGACCAGCTCCTCTGCCCCTCCAGAGCCCCATCTTGAGCAGGACCCACGCCCAAGAGGCCCCTTATCAAGAAGACCCAGGGAGGAAGGGGTGGGGGGAGATCTGGGGAGGGACATTCTCCTCCCCATTCTGATTGCGAGGAGGACCCTCCCCCCGCCACCGTTGGTGGGCCTTGGTTTTTTCAAGTCAGCCTCGTATTTTGGTAAATATCAATGGCGGTCGGGAGAGGAGGGAGGCAGAAGGTGGTGGTCATTCTACTCAGTGGGACTTGCCAATAGCAGGTGAAGTCACTCTAGTAGGTCTGGTTGGCTGCTGGGAGCTCTCTGCTAATTTGGACCCTGCCCTCCCCCCCAACCACCATTCTTTCCCCTCCTGCTCTCTCCTTCATTCTCACAGCTCCAGAGATGCTCTTCACTGACAGAGAGGCTCCAATCAACTCAGATTCTCCAAACTTCTCAGACTCCTTCCCTGAGCCCCCCAAAGCCAGAGGCCATGCAGTGTTCACATGACCACCTCACCCCAAGATCGAAAGGCAGAATCGGTGCAGTTCAGCAGCTCACTAAAGGAGAATGTTGCCACAGTGATGTCTCAAGAATAGTAACTAAGCTTACCTCACCCCCACTTGACCTGGCCCCCACTGTTTCACATATGCCTCCCCCCTCCACCTGGACAACACACAAGCACCTAACTCAAGGCACACAGGTGACAGATAAATGACAAATCCCTTTCCTCTCCCCACCATGCCCAAATGGGGGCACTTGGGCACCACACGCACACAAACACACACAGCGCAGCTGTGTGAGGCACCCACGCACACTGCAGCCAATCTGCCCAACCCACCATCCACGCCGATAGTACCCCCTACGCCCCCAGATCAAGCTGGGCCACCAGCAGCATGCCTGTGCTCCCGATCCAGGCCCCCCTCCAGCCCTGGCTCCTGGCCCTGGCCCAGGCAGGCAACGGGCACTCACCCAGCGAAGCCCCTGGATGCGGCTGGGGCGCTGGTGCTCTAGCAGCAGCTGGTAGGAGCAGCTTCGGGGCCGGTGCATCCTCCTCAGGACCATGTTGAGCAGCGTCCCCTCCGGCACCACGTCCGGGAGGCCTCCCACCGGCGGTGCTCCCAGAGCTGGGCTGTCCTCCACAGCCAGGCCCAGCTGCCAGCGGCTCTCACCTGGCCAGCCAACCTGTGACACGGGGAAGAAGGCGGACAGCCATGGGGCTTGGGCAGCTGGACCAGGGCATAACTGCCCCAGGCAGAACCACTTCCTTAGAGTCCTCTGGACTGGTCAGGCCAAGTGCTGCAACCCTGCCAGAAGCCGGGGGAGGGACAGGAAGACCTTCACCGGGGCCTGCTAGTCTGGCGCACTTAGGGGTCTCCAGCCGGCGCACCAGAGATGGAGCCCTTCTTCCCAGTCTTCTTTGGACTTCTGCCCCACCCCACTGCCCATGTCCCCTCAGGGATCTCCACCCCTCCCAGTATGAGGCTATGGACTCACTGGATCCCCCAGAAATGCAGCTTTAGCTCAAAACCTTCTTCTCCTCTCCTCCCTCACCCCTGACCAACCCTCTCTCTCCCACCCAAACTCCCCACAGTGTCAGCTTCCTCCCGCTCCTCCTCCCCCCCACCCCACCTTACCCACCTTCATGTTCCTTCTCAAGCTCACACAGCCAGTGCAGGCTCTAGCAAAAAGCTGGGGGTGGGGGGGGGGGGGGCCAGTGAGCCCCCAGTCAGCTCTGATAGGGGGATCCTGGAGGGGTGCGGGCTCTAAGTCCCAGGCGCAGCGATCAGGGCCAATTCCTAGCTGGACCGGCTGCCAAGGGAGCCAGAGGCAGGGCTGGGTGGAGAGGCTCCTCTTGGGTGGGTGGAGGGCTTGGGGCGTGGGGGGGAGTCCCCCCCCAGAGACAAGGAGCCCCGAGCCTCCGCCTCCGTCCCAGACGAAACAGCCAGCTGGCACCGGGCGCTCAAGCGAGGCTGCAGCTGGCACTGGTCCGGGCGGGAGCTGTCACACCCCCTGCGCTGCCCGCCCCCTTCCCCTCCCCGGACCGCGGAGGGGGCGGGGAGGAGGCGCCCGGCCTCACGGTAGAGGAGGGTGTAGGGGAGGAGACGAGCACCGGCAGGGGTGGAGTCCGGACTCGGGGGTATGCGGCGCGGGCACGATCCGGCGCCCTGAGAATGCCCAGCGGGCAGGAGCGGCTCTGGGGTGTGCGCGCGGGGCGCAGCGGCCAGGGTGGCGGGATAGGGGCGCTGAGTGGCTCCACCGGCCGCCACGTGGCCGGGAGGAGAAATGCAAACAAGGAAACCGGGGGAAGGGGGAAGGGGGTGAGTCATTGCGGCCCCACCCGGGAGGGAAATCCGGGCTGGGGCCGCTTCCCGGCCAGGGGCGTCCTGCCTCCTGTTTCGGTTCAGGGTCTCGACTGCCCGGGGGAGGGACTGGGCTGCTTTCCCGTGGGGAATCCCGCCGCCGAGCCTCCACCGTTGCGCTCCCTACACTCCCCCCATCCCCCTAATCCCGGCTCTACACACACACCGGGCGCAGGCAGGGAAATTGAGGCTGGTGAGGAAGGACTGCGCTCGGGAGGGATGGGGCTGGAGTTGGGGCTGAGCTTCGAAAAGAGAGGTTTTTAGAGGGCCACACCCCGCGCCGCGCGCTTCCCGGAGACCCCGCGGGTGGAGGGAGCCCTAGGATTCCAGCCTTCTATGCGGGCTCAGCCCCAAGGCCCGTCTCCTCCCGGGGCCTCAGTTTCCACCACTGCGCAGGTGGCCCAGCGCCGCCCTCTTCGCCCCATTCCTGCTTCTGAGAAGACGGAGAGACAGTGACTGGAGGACAGAGGCTCCCGCGGCCCCGTAATTGCCCAGGACGTGAATGAGAGTTTTGGAGGGAGACGCACGCCCCGCCCCCAGCTTTCTAGGACTCGCTCCCTTTTTGCCCATCTCTTCCCCTCCCCCTTTGCTGCTGAGCCTGCCTGGGTTGGGAAAGACATCACTAACAACCCATCCCCCCTGCGCTGGGACGCCTGAGCCCCCACTTCCACTGATGATTATTTTCTTGGAGTTGGGGATGGGGTGGGGTTTAATTGTGATTAAAATCTCAATTTTAATGTGTATAAAAAAATCTTCCTGGGAGCTTTTAAGCAAATTCCATCCACCCAAATTCAGATTCAGTCCTATTGGCATGAAATGGAAAAATCTGTTATTTTGAACAAACACCCTCTTGGGTTATCTGCTGTGTCCACACTTTGGAAAAGGGTGGTGGAGTTCTGAATGCCCCTTCAGGGAAGGAGGGGAGCTGAGAATGAATCTGGCCCCAGGCCCAAACCCACCCGCCCGACTTCTGGGAATTTGAAAGGAAGAAGAAGAGCTTGGATATTGTCAGGGAGGAGAAACAGGCTGGGCAGCACAGGTGTGCACGGGGAAGAGTGAGGAGGAGGAGTTGGGGTGGGGGAGGGGGCACGGATTGAAGTTTCCGGTTGCTGGGGCCAGTGACCTGGTCTAGAGGTTCTTGCAGAGGAGCTTCCAGAGATGCAGTGGGGTCAGAAAGGGGTCCTCCATTTCTGCGCCTACTTTGAGCATGTGGAAAAGGAGCAGGGAGTGAGGCTGGACGGCTGGGCACCTGCAGACCTCTGCGCAGGCCACCGTAGCCTGTGAGCGCCTGGCACTGTTCCAAGTGCTTCACAGGTATTTAATCTCTGCCACTGCCCTATGAAGTAGTACTACTGGTATTCTCACTTTACAGGTGGGGAAACTGAGGCTCAGAGGTATGAAGTAGCTTGCCAAGGTCACACAGCTAGTAAATGGTGGAGCTAGGCCTTGAACCCAGGTTGCTTGGTTCCGCTTAACCCCCATGCTATACTGCATTGTGTATACATCATATTCATCCTTCTAACCTGGATGATATGCCTAAGAGAGGAAGCTACAGACAGGGAAATTGAGCATGTGTGTGTGTGTAGGGGGGGAGAAGGTATAAGGATCCAAAGAAAGTCATTCAAATCGGTGAAAATGAAAGTGTTCCAAACCCACTTTCTGCCATCTCTGTCCCCCCCTCAACACTACTCCATCCTTTCCTTTCTTTTGTCACGTCTCTTTCTCATTCCCCCTCTCCTGGGAGACTGAGACGATGGCCTGCAGTGATCGCCTGTCCACTGGTAGCCAGGGGGGACCATCGGGATTGGGCCTTCCAGGTGTCTCACTCTTAGAACTGGCAGGCAAGCCCCCCACCTCCTGCCAGGGCAGATGATGGGGCCAGTTTTTCCTTCTCAGGATCCCCTGGTGGGGACTGACCAGTGGAATGACAGTTCAGTAGATATTTGATTGAGCTGGAGGCCTGGAGGAGGCAGAGAACGAGGGGAGTGTGTCTGAGGAAGACATCTCAAGCTAGATGGTGAGTCATCTTGGGGATAATCACACCAAGCCCTGGTGCGGCCTTCACCCTCCCTGACTGTCATTAGATGCCTGGCAGGTGTGTTAGGGCAGATAAATAATAATAACAGTAGATAACATGCACCAGGCCCCGTTCTTGATACTTTATCTATAGGCACTGATTTAATCATTACAACAACCCTATGAGATAGATATCATTGTTATCCCATTTTATAGATGAGGAAGCTGACATGAAAAGGTTAAATGATGTGCCAAAGGTCCCACAACTAGGAAGATGTGGAGCAGTGAGTAGTTAGGATCCTGTGTGCACTCTGCAATCCTGCCTCTCAAATATACTGACAGTTCCCACGAAGGTGGAAAAGCCCACATCCAGAGTCATTTCCTGCACACCTGGGGGCACAGGCTCCAGAGGTAGGGAAGGAAGAGGCAGATAATGGAAGCTGAAGAGCAGGGTCCCTTGATGCAGTCTACCCATCCAAGGAGCTCTCTGCCAGGCATGGACCTCCTCCCACTCTGCCCCATTCCCTTCAGGCAGGTGGCAGGGCACTGCAGAGGCCCCCAAGGGATAGTGGAGCAGGGTGAACGGGTAAGGAGGGCTTCCCAGACCCTGGCTTTGACCCTGGGCTGAGTTCCTCACACCCAGGCTTCTTTGCTGAGCTCTACACTTGTGCAGCCCACAGCTTCCTGGGTCTTCACAGGTGCCTCTCACTAGGCTGGTCTAAAACTCCCTTCCCACGCCAGCCTGCCCCTCCCCCTGCCCTGCCTCTCTCAGCTCCCTGCTCCAGGAGCGCCACCACTGCCTAAGCAAGGAACCTGATACCTCGGTCCCTTCTCCCACATCCAATCAGCCACCAAGTCTGGTTGATTCAACCAGTGAGTAATCTGGTGCATTCACCCAGTGTGCCCCATCCCCACTCCATCCTCTAGCCCAAGGATGATCTCTTCCAGCGCTCACTGTGCGGGGTACTATATTTGTCATTTTATAGACATCAACTTTTAATCCTCAGAACAATCCCTATTTGCAAGTGAGGACACTGAAGGCACAGAGAAGTGAAGTAATTTGCCCAAGGGCACACAGCTGAGTTTGATAGAGCCAGACTCAGGTGGTCTGACTACAGAGCCCATCCGCCAAACCACTACATTGTGCTGCCTCCCTGATCAACCTTGCCTTCCTCAGTCCTTCCTATGCAATGCCACAGAATCTTTAATTCATTCAACATCTATTGTTAACTGCCGGAACTCTGCTGGAAACTGGAGATCTAAAACCGAGCAGATAATGGGCTTCAGGACCACAGAGTCTAGTGGAATTTTCTTTTATGCCCCTAGCACACTAACTTGGTCAGGCCTCCCTACACAGCACAGAGTCTGGCATAAGGTAGGCGCTAAGTGATTTTGGGTGGAAATGAAATGAATGGGAACTGGGAAGTGAGCTGGTGCCTGCTGAGGGCCTATACAAAGGGCAGGGTTGAAGGGAGAAGAGCTGGTTTCCCAGTTCATTTTCAGGGCATTTTGTTCCATCTCCGTCCCTCCTCACTGCTTCCTTGTCCCCTACTCTTTTCTCCTTCTGTGCTGCAAACATTGCTCACAAATCTCAGCTGTGTCATTTGAGGTTGGTTGGTTGGGTGGAGAGTGGGGGGTTGGAGGAAGTTTTAACTAACAGGCTCCAGTGGGGCTGCAGAAAAGGCCCAGCTTGGATACCAGAAGATGTCAGGGCTGTGCCTGGGTCCTGGGCCTGCTGCAGCCTCCCTCAGCACCCCTGGCATTCTATTTTGTCCATGGTTGACCGGCAATGGAGAGGGACTGAGAAGAGAGCCCAGGTACCCACATGTGGGCTCTACCTCCTGACTCTGGAAGATTTAAGGTCCTCGGATGCTTGCCTGGGCTCCTTCCCCCAAGGGTGGTTCCAGTTCAGTTCCCCCATCTCCTCCCTGCCCATTCCTGGGGTGGGGGCAGAGGCAGGGAGCTGGAACGCTGATGGGCACCGAGCCAAACCTTCCCAGGACTAGCAGGTCACAGCCAGTCGCTAGTGAACCACTTATGACAGTGGTGGAGCAGGGAGGCAGAGCAGAGACGGGATCCTGCCTTCTCTAAGTGGGGGAGGTAGGCACACTAGAGGGAGGTTCACAGGGCTGGACAAGGCTGGGGACCAGTGGGGAGCTGACCGAGGGCAGGGACCCCACATTTTTCTGGAGGCACATTCTTCTGGCTGGTGCTCAAGCTACCCACGTGTGACAGGGGCAAGGAAATAATCACTGAACAGGCCTGTGGTGGTGACGGTGGTGGCCGGAGGGTAAGGAGAGGCTGGGAGAGCAGGAGAGAAGGCAGGGGCAGGTCTGGAGCTGTGCTGAAGGGAGGGAAACAGGCCTGCCTGCCAGGCAGATTTGGGATTATATGAACGCACATAAATTAGCAGCTGCTTTCTCCCTCCAGCTTCTGCTTCTCAACGGATGTGTGTGTGTGTGTGTGTATGGCCAGCAGACACTGCCTCTGAACTTGAGTGATCAGTGTTCTGAAATGGCAGCTCCAGGCCAGTTGTGGCCACTTGCCCTCAGGCTCGAAGCGTCTCTCCTTTGCCCTCACCCCTGTACTCCTGTCCCAGCTCCCAGTCTGCACTTGCCTTTATCCCCACCTACACCATTCCTAGCCTCTCCCGGGGCTGACGCACACACGACCTCCTCCCCTTCCCTCTTCCCAACATCCCCAGCCTTCCCAAAACCCTAATCTCAATGGCTCCCATCTTCCAACCCATCCTGGGTCCACGGCCTCTGTTCAGGACTCAAACTGCACCCACTTTGCCTTCCTGCTTTAGGGACTTGGCAAGGGCACTGCAGGAGCCTGAGGCAGGGGTCCTAGTAGGGCCCTGGTCCCTGCTCATGAGATGCCTGGTTCTATCTGGATTCAGAGCACCGGCTGAGGTGGGGGCAAGGAGGTGAGTAATCAGGCAAGCAGGCCAGAGAGAGAAGCCCCTTCCTAGCATCAGAGCAGACCCCAATCCTGCCCCAAATCCCACTCGGGAAGTGTTGGGGCCAGAGAGGAAGCTGAACAATCCAAAGACTTCTGGACACCAGCCCCACTGCCCATCTCCTCCCTCCAGAGAGGACACAGTGAAAGCCCAGGGGAGGCTGCAAAGATGGAGTCCAGAGAGGGACACGGAGAGAAATGAGGTCCAGAGAGGGAAACGGAAAAGGGAGAGGAAGTCTGCAGTTCTGCCTGAGAGACAGCCGGTAGCTCCCTCCTTTCCTGGTATCAGTCTTGGCCTCCAGGATGGAGAAGCAGACACCAGCTGCTCAGACTTCCCACCGGACTCTGCATTTCCCCTCATTTCCCCTCATCTAAGCTTCAGTTCTCCCCAGGCCCCAGGCTCCTCAGGCCTTAGCTGAGGGTGGGTGCCTGCTGGGCCCCTCAGTGCCAGGCAAAGCAGGGGCTTCTCACCTGCTGCCGCCCCCCAACCTGGTTCTCCTCCCCCACAGAGACCCAGCCTGTGTCAGGGTCCCCCCCTGCAGGGCCCTATTTCCCTGCCACATGCCTGGCACTCACCACAACAGAAATTAAATCATTGCCTAATTATTACTGATTCCTCCTCCAAGAGAACGAAAGCCTCCGGAGAGCAGAAGCTGGCCTTGCTTTGCTCAAGGCTGCACGCCTTGCACAGTTGGGGCCTTGGGTACAGAGGCCCTCAAGAGAGGTTTCGGAGTTAAATAGGTAAACCAGTCTCCCCCTCTCCTTTTATTTATTTACTTATTTATTTAGTGAGGAAGATCAGCCCTGAGCTAACATCCATGCTAATCCTCCTCTTTTTTTTTTTTTTTGCTGAGGAAGACCGGCTCTGAGCTAACATCTATTGCCAATCCTCCTTCTTTTTTTTCCTTCCCCAAAGCCCCAGTAGATAGTTGTATGTCATAGTTGCACATCCTTCTAGTTGCTGTATGTGGGACGCAGCCTCAGCATGGCCGGAGAAGCGGTGCGTCGCTGCGCGCCCGGGGTCCGAACCCGGGCCGCCAGTAGCAGAGCGCGCGCACTTAACCGCTAAGCCGCGGGGCCGGCCCGAGTCTCCCCCCAGTCCTGCCATGGGTCCTTTTCACCTCCCCCACGGCTCCCTCTATCTGTCTTTCTCTCTGATCCCTTTCCACCCAGTTCTCCATTCCTCGCACTGCCTCAGTCCATCTTTAATCCCTCCCCTTCCTCCTCCAGGAAGCCCCCTCAGATGTGGCCGCTTGAACCTCTCTAGGGTGCTGTTCCTGGGTCCCATGCTCTGGACTAGGCACAGGTGACAGCCTTATTTCTAGTCCCTGTACTTCACCAGGGCCCTTGCAGCTGGGCGAGAGGGGGATCTGCGTCTACCAATCAAGCCTCCTGGTGACTTTCTCATTCAATGAATCCAATCCCCACATTCAAATCTAAAGGACAAATATGTACTAATCCTCATGCCAGGCTTTGTCATTTATTGTCCTTTAGCAAGAGTTACTACCTCTCCTCCTGCGCTCAGCTTAGCATCCTCTCACCCCCCACAGCACCAGGTGCAAGTCCATGGAGAGGTTAATTGCAGGCTTTACCTCTCCCCCGACCCCCAACAACAACCCCACAGTGGAAGGGAAAAGAGAATTGGAGTAGGTACCTGTGACTGTGGGGTTCGGGTCAGGAGATGGAAGTTGCACACACACGTTCCTCCTCTACTCACTTCGCTGCCTCTGATGCTCATTTAGCTCTTGAGCTCAGAGACCTGTTGCTTCCGCTCAGCATCTTCTCACTTAGCATCCTGTCCTCTGCATGGACCTCCAGGCTGTCAGTGGGCCGGCAGAGGAAGTGGGATCTCAGTGAGAAGCCAGACTGTGAGCAGTTTCTCTCTAGCCCTGAGGAGTGAAGACATCCCTTTCGAGGGGGAGAAGGCAGCCACAGCCCTGGGCAACAGCACTGGGAGTGGGGTGAAAGTGACCCCCCGGATCTGAGTCCTCCACTTGGGTTCCTTCCTGCAGCCTTGGCAGCTGGGATGCTTGTGATGGGGCCAGCTCCTCCCTGCAGCGAGCCACCTGCTCCTCCTCTCTAGAATAGTCCTTTCTGCTCTGTGGTCTATCAGCCTGACCTCAGGAGGAAGACGAAGCTGCAGGAGGGGGAGCCGAGGTAGGGTGGGGAGAGTGGATCCACCTCTGTGTCAGCCACAAGCTGCCTTAACCAGGGTCCTCAGCCTTGAACCCCACAAGGGCTGGGGGTGGGCAAGAGGACCACGTGAGTTCTGGGGAGAATCTTGTGGAACTCCCTACCTAAATTCATGCACAGGAGATTTTAATTTTATTTATTTATTTATTTTTTCCCCAAAGCCCCAGTAGATAGTTGTATGTCATAGTTGCACATCCTTCTAGTTGCTGTATGTGGGACGTGGCCTCAGCATGGCCGGACAAGCGGTGCGTCGGTGCACGCCCGGGATCTGAACCCGGGCCGCCAGCATCGGAATGCACAGGAGATTTTAGCCCAACCTTGCAAAGCTGGGTCTCCAGGCACAAGGTTGGAGAAGGCTGCCCCCTAGAGCCGGGATCAAAGAATTCTTTATGGACAGCTAGCCATACTTTACTGACTGCACAAATATTTGTGGAGTTCCTATCTCTGCACCTGGCATTAGACTAGGTACTGGGAATACAGAAGTGATCAAGGCAGGTGGTAGGGCGACTAACCATCGTGGTTTGCCCTAGACTGAGGGATTTCCTGAGATGCGAGACTTTTAGTGGTAAAACCAGGACAGTCCAGGGCAAACTGAGAGGAGTTGGTCAACTAACAGATAAGCCCCAGTCCTCATGGAGGTTGTATTCCGATGAGATGGGGAGGGTGGGGGTGGAAAGGATAAAAAAATACATAAGACAATGTCACAGAGGGATAAGTGCTCTGAAGGAAATGAAACAGAGTGAGGGATCATATTTAGGTAGGGAGGACAGGATTGCCTCTCTGAGGAGGTGACGTTGGAGCTGAGCCGTGAAGGATGAGGGATCAGGCTTATGAGCACTCAGAGAAAAGCTTTCCAGGCACAAAGTACAAAGAGCCTGAGGCAGGAACAAGCTTGGCAAGTTCGGGAAACAGAAAGGTCAATGTGCCTGCAGTGAAATGAGCAGGGTGAGGCTCGCTGTAATCATCAAGACCCTGATCGATTTACCCGAAGAGCTATGAGAAGCTACTGGAAGGATTTAAGCAGGGGGAGTGTTCTGGTTGCTATTTTTATTTATTTTTTTTAATTATAATTTTTATTTATTTTCCCCCAAAGCCCCAGTAGGTAGTTGTACCTCATAGTTTCACATCCTTCCAGTTGCTGTATGTGGGACGCGGCCCCAGCATGGCCGGAGAAGCGGTGCGTGGGTGCGCGCCCGGGATCTGAACCGGGCTGCCAGCAGTGGAGGGCGCGCACTTAACCGCTAAGCCACGGGGCTGGCCCTGGTTGCTATTTTTAAATAACGCCAGCTGCTGGCTGGAGAATGGACTGGAGGGGAAAGAATGAGCAGAGCAAGACTAGTTAGGGGCTGCTGCAGGGGGCAGGTAGTGATGATGGTGGCTGGACCAGGTTGGTAGCAGGAGATGGAGAGAAGGGACAGGGCTGACCCAGCTGCGCTTGCTAGTGAATTGGATGTAGGGAGTGAAAGAAAGGGAGGACTCAGAAATGACGCCAAGGTTTGGGGCTGGAGCACAAGTAAACAAGGACATGCCCCAAAGAACATCAGAGGTCCCTCAGTGTGGGGATGAAGGAGCAGAGAGGAGGAAGCTCTGACAAGTCCAATAAACTCAATCAACTGGAATATAGCTCGGGAGGGGTATCCCTGACGTAGCATTGTGGGAAGAGATGTATGTCTGGAATGTGCCCGCTTCAGGGGAGTAAGGAAGAAATGTCTTAGCAGGCAAGATGTCTGTGGGTGGGAGTTAGGAGTCTGTCTTAATATTGGTAGGGCCCAATTCAAAAGTGAATTCAGAGGGATTGATGGTTCAGACAGGTTGTCCATACGGGATATGTTTACATGACCTGAAATGGAATGAGGGATGGTGCATTAGGGTAGTAACGTTAGCTGTAACAAACAATCCAAAATCTCAGTGGCTTAGCACAACGAAGGTGTATTTTTCACTCATATTACCGTCCGATGAGGGTCTGGGGCATGGGGGGGTTCTGCTCCATTCATTCATTCAAGGGTCCCAGGCTCTTTCCATCACGTGCCGCTGCTGTCTTCAACATGTGGCTTCTAAAGTCACAGAATGGGAAGAGGGGATGGAGGGTACATGGGAGATTTTTATGGGCCCAGCCTGGAAATGGCACACATTGCTTCTGTTTCGATTCCATTGCTCAGAACTCGATCCCATGGTATCAATTTAACTTCGAGGAAGCTGGAAAGTGTTCAAAATTCAAATTTAGTAGGTCCTGTGCCAGAAGAAGAGATGCTAATGGTGAGCATTAGTGTGCTCTGCTGCAGGCAGGGAGAGTGGGTGTCTGTCTTGGGGGGAGGGGGCAGTGGTGTTTGTCTTGGGTTGGGATGGAAATGTGCTCTCTGAAAGTACCTTGGAAAGGAAGCTGATGTGGAAAGAAGAGAATGTGCAATGCACACCCAAGTGCTTTGCAGTTCCATAATCCTTCCATTCTTTCCCATTCTCATGGTCTTTCTCCAGATACGGTCTTAATTATCCCACACCTTTCCACTGAAATAGCCTCGTGAATGCTTTCTCTTCTACAATTTTCTTTTACCATCAAATCTAACCTGGATACCACAGTCTAGATAATCTTCCTAATACATGGCTTACATCATGCTACACTTGTTCAGTAATAATAACAACAATTTCAACAACAGCGAAGATTATTTGTTGACTTGCTGTGTCGAGTGCTTCAACTGCAGTGTCTCAATATATCTCCATGGTTATAACAAGCCTATGGGATGTCATCATCATTCCCATTATATAGACTGCTCAACAGGGGTCCTGAGAGGTTCCTGTGCTGTCTGATAAGGTAGCCACTAGCCGGGTGTGACTATTTAAATTAAAATGAAATACAATTTAAAATTTCAGTTCCTCAGTCATGCTAGCCACATACCAAATACTCAATAGCCACAGGTGACTAGCAGCTACCATTTTGGAGAGCGTAGATATAGAATATTTTCTTCTGGGCAGAAAGTTCTATTGAGTTAGGGGAATCTGCTCAGGGTTACACAGTAAGTGGTGACCCATCTGAGTGTAAAATCCTTTAACAGCTCCCTATTGCTTCCTCAATTAAGAAAAAATTTCAGCCTGCTCTTCACCTTCTTATACAACCTGGCCCACACAACTATTACATAATTCTCATTATTTTCTTACACAATCTCACGCTCCATCATAACAAGTTTGCTTACTGCTCTCCAATACCCCTGGTATGTCCACTCATAATATTTTTGCTCTCCTCCCTTCTGTCTGCCCAGCTCATTAATTCCTACCTGACCTTTAAGATTCAAACGGCTTAGCCCTTAAATCAATTCCTTCTTTTCAATTCTCACTGCCTCTGCCTGGATCACCTTTCAGACTCCCCTCATCATCTCTTGACATGGCAGCAGTGCTCCTACCACTAATCATACTTGCTGACATTTATTGAGCACCTACTGTGTGCAAGGCATTCTTCTAAGCACTGACTCCTCATCACAACACTTGAAGCACATACCACTTCTGTCCCCATTTTATAGGTGGGGTAACTAAAGCACAGAGACATGAAGGACTTGTCTGAATGATCTTTCTGCTTCTAGTCTTTTCATAGGCAAGTCACCCTCAAATGATTACCCTCCACATTTCTAGAATACAGAACTGTTTCTTCCCTCCCCTGGCTCCATGGGGATGGGGACAGACTTCTTAGCAGAGCATGCAGGACCCTTTACATTCAGAACATTTCTAACCTCAAAACCCACCACTTTACCTACAAACCACAAACTACTTACAGTTTCCCAAAGCTGCCATGTTATTTCTTCCCTCTGGGCTGTACACATGCTGTTCCTACTACCTGCAGTATTATCCTAGCCGGCCAGCGCTGAAACCATCCGTGGCCGTGTACTCTGGACCATGGACTTGCTCCCTCTTCTGAACGGCCAGCTCTAACTCTCTCCGTCAGCAGCTCCCTAAGGAGGGCTGGGTGCTGAGCTCACCACATTAAAATCACTTCTCATTAAGAAATATACTCTCAAGATTCAAATTTAGTAGGCCAGGTCCGGAGTTTGGGGTCTTTTTTCTTTTTAAAGAACCTCCCCAGATTATTCTGAAGTGAAGTAAATGCGGTTTACACTGGTTTATGTCACTCATTTGGCAATTAATCCTGCCCTGCCTAGATTTCTTGTATATGACCACCTTTATCTTTATTTGAGGCTTACTTCCATTCACTCTCATTCATCTATTCAAAAATGTTTACTAAGGGGCTATCGCATGCCAGGCACTCTTCTAGGTGTTGGTGTGAAGGAAAGTGGTACGGTCCCTGCACATGGAGATTATATCCCTCCAGGCGTGGCAGGCAGAATAACGCCCCCCCCCCAAGATATGTATGTCCTAATCCCCAGAACTTGTGAATATGTTACTTTACACAGCAAAAGAGATTTTGCGGATGTGATTAAGTTAAGGGTTTTGAGATCTGGAAATTATTTTGGATTATCCGGGTTCTTAATCACAAGGGTCCTTATAAGGGAAAAGAGGGAGGCAGCAGAGTCAGCGAGAGAGAAGGAGATGTAGCAACAGAAGCAGAGGTTGGAGTAATGTGATTGTTGGCTTTGAAGATGAAGGAAAATGACCATGAGTCAAGGCACATGGGTGCTCTAGAAGCTGGAAAAGGCAAGGAGACAGATTTTCCCCTTATGCCTCCAGAAGGAGGGCAGCCCTGCCCTCCCCTTGATTTCAGCCCAGTGAGACCCATTTTTGGACTCCTGACCTACAGAACTGTAAGATAAACGTGTATTGCTTTAAGGCATTAAATTTGTTGTAATTTGTTACAGCAGCAAAAGAAAACCAATGCAAGGGATATTGGCTCTGTATTTTGTGCAGTATGTGATGGGCCCCCCAGCTAGATCATAAGTGCTCGAGGGCTCTGGGTTATATTTGGTTTTCCCTCCCACTGGCAGCATGAAGCTGGGCCCACGGTGGGAGCTCCATATGCTCCGGCCATAGATTCCAGTGTCTACTTTAGAATGGTCGGATTCTGGGGGCAGGGGTGACGTTTGGTAAGTATTTGACGGGGGGGGGGGGGGGAGGGCCCGGCCTGAGGCTTGCGGAGGTGAAAGGAAAGAGTAGCTGTGATGAGGCTAAGGTGTTTGAGGTTAGAAGGTGCTGGTTACAGGGGTTCTCAAACTTCAGCGTGAAGAATCTTCCAAGATGTGCGTAAAGCAACTCTGGGGAGGGAACCTGGTTGATAGGGCAGGGGGGAAGGAATCATATTCACTGTGTACTTTCATATATTTCTTAATTTTTATATCTTAATTTGAAATGAGACATTTAAATCTTAAATTTTAAACTAGAAAGTGCCTCTTATTCAGAGATTAACTTTTAAAAGTAATCACCGCAGCTGGCTGGTATATATGTATACGTCCGGGCCCCGCCAAGGCCCAAATATCCTGATACGGTAGGTCTGAGGACGAGCCCCGGAACCTGTCTTTTTTACAGGCATCTCCAAACGATGAGGCAGCCCGAGGACCTCACTTGGCAAAGCCCAAGACGTGCGGGCTGGTTCCGGGCGCGGGCGGCCTCCGGCCGGGGAGGGCGCTGTGCCGGCGGCGCGGGGGGCGGGCCGGGGGCGGAGCGCGGGGCGGCCGGCGGCTCCGGGCTCCCGGCTGCCGGCTCCGGGCCCTGCACCTGTGACTCCCGGCCGCTGTCGCCCTCCGGCCCGGCGCCCGCAGCCTCATGGCCCCGTCCCGCCTGCAGCTCGGCCTCCGCGCCGCCTACTCCGGCCTCAGCTCCGTGGCCGGCTTCTCCATCTTCCTCGTCTGGACGGTGGTCTACAGGCAGCCGGGGACCGCGGCCATGGGGGGGCTCGCAGGTACCCCGGGGCGCGCGGGGGGCGCCGGGGCCCGGCTCCGGGCGCGCGGCGGCGGGGAGGCGCTGTCAGCCGCTCCGGGAGGCTCCGCGCGGGCGGCGCTTCCCCGGGGCGCGGGGTGGGTGGGGTGTTTACCCAAAAACATCCATTGGCAGCGCAGGCCCCGCGCGGCCCCGGCCTCCCGGGCATTCTCCGGGTGCCTCCGGGACCCGATGCCGCCCGAGCCCCGGCGCGACCCCGGGGCGCCGACGTCCCGCCTCTGCGGTTGGCCCAGCCTGCCGCGCCGCCTGCCGCCCCTCCCCTCCCCCCAGGTTAGCGCGGCGGCCTCTCTGCCGGTGACAGTTGCCCCAGGACAGCGTCCACCCTGCGCGGCCGGTTCTCTCGCACCCCCTTCACACGGCTAGGTGTGAAGACCCCCCCCCCACACACATACACACACACACACACACACAGACACACACACACACACACTTGTTCTGGGGGATCCCCGTCCCTCAAGCGCCCCTTCCCTGGGGGCTGGGGGAGAGCAGAGAAGGAGTAAGTGGAAAGGGGGAGGGCAGGGGGTTCCTGGGTAAGCCCGTCTGCCTACCAAGGTGGACCCCACCCCAGTAGAGTCCTCAGCGGAGACCTGGGGATCTGATAGGACCCGGACATTTTCTTTCTACCACGTTGGTGTCCCTTTGCCACCCCTCTGCTGTGGCTCCTTGGCCTAGCTCTACTAAACCCCGCTGGCCGCCCTTTCTGTGCCTGAAGGAGGGAAGGGGAGGCAAGTGCCAGGGTGAGAACGGCAGCGCGCTGGTGGAGGCCCCATGCTCACCAATGCTTGGTACTTGCTGTGCACCTTTGGGCACACAATTAACCTCTCTGTGTTGTAGAATTGGTGTGAAAACAAAACATTATTTCTACTTGCTAACATTTTTTTCTATTATTTTCTGTGTGTCAGGCACTGTGTTAAGCAATCTGCTTCCATCATCTCATTCAATTCTTATATTAGTCCTATGAAGTAGGCATTATTATTATTATTATTATCATCCCATTTTACAGATAAGGCTTAAGCGGAGGCTTAGAGTAAATAAATAGCTTGTCCAGGGTTACACAGCGACATGAAATAATGTGGGGGGAAAGCACTTTGGAAAAAAATACTTGTCAGGATAGTACTTTTACACATGATGATCTTATTCCATTACTAAAATCCTCTGCCCAAAGAGCCCTAAACGGACTAACTGAAAAATAATTAGATTGGGCCGGCCCCATGGCTTAGCGGTTAAGTGCGCGCGCTCCGCTACTGGTGGCCGGGGTTCAGATCCCGGGGGCACACCAACGCACCGCTTCTCCGGCCATGCTGAGGCCGCATCCCACATACAGCAACTAGCAGGATGTGCAGCTATGACATACAACTATCTACTGCGGCTTTGGGGAAAAAAAAGGAGGAGGATTGGCAGTGGATGTTAGCTCAGAGCCGGTCTTCCTCAGCAAAAAGAGGAGGATTAGCACGGATGTTAGCTCAGGGCTGATCTTCCTCACAAAAAAGAAAAAAGAAATTAGATTTACTCATTGCCGCTGAGCTTTCTGAGTGCCACCCCTGGGTAGAGAAGGAATGGGAAGTGAGGTTTCTGCTCATGAGAGGGGCAGAGGTAACCACAGCCCATGCAATGCCCAGCAGAGCATGGGGGACCACCAAGGAAGGGCGGTGGGCACCCCGGCTGGGCTGCTCTCATGCCTGTGGGTTCCTGTCCTCCCTGCGGGCAGCCAGCCCCGCTCTGCTCAGTGATCTACAGACCACTGGCTCCTTGCTTTCTGCATGTTTCTCATGGTTCTCTTCTCCTTGCAGTTTTTTCTGTTTCCTGCCAGCCCTGCTGCTTTCCCCTTGGGAAAGGTGGGAAGGTGGTGTCTCCAGGAGAGGCCGTGTGGCTGCATTGATGAGACCTGAGACCAGGGGGCTGGTTGGGGATGAGTAGGGAGGCCATCCCTGGGATCAGAGCTGTGTGTGTCAGAGTCCGGCCTGGTGGAGGTGAGCCCTACCTCGCCGTGTGACCTCCTGGGCCTCAGTTTCCTCATCTGTAAGGAGTGGGAGGAGATGCCACTGAAAGAGATGATCTCTGAGAACACCCCCAGGTGAAATGTTGCAATTTCGTGTCCTCTCCAAATCTCGCATCTCGCAGTTGCCGGTTGAGGGCTGTGGAAAAGGCCCTCTGGCTTGTGCTACAGGGAGGCCCAGGGTTTCCCTCTGATCCAGACTCTGCCCTCTCCCCCTCCTCACAGGCTCAGCCTCTGAGGCAGGCCAGCTGTGGAGGTGCCTGCATGGAGAGGTGCCAGGGCAGCAACCAGCTGGACCCTGGTGCTGGTGCCTCCCTGACCGTGACCTTCAACACCAGGAGGTGGCCATGGAAGAGCCAAAGCTGCTTGCTGCTTGGTGGTGGTAGTGGTGGCGGTGGTGCTGGTGGTGGTGGTGGTGTGGCAGGTGGGGGAGGAGTCGCAGGCCAGGGCCATGCACCCTCTCCACCCTGAGTGTGTCCCAAGAGAGTCTGTAGCCAGTCAGCCTTCTTCCTCTTTTGAGGGTGAAGGATCAGCAGATTTACTGACGTGTGAGCACTCCACTTCTGACTTAGCATTTTCCAGCCGAGAAACTGCTGAGTCACCGTAGGGTAGCCCCAGCATGCTCCTTCTCCTCCTGTGTACCAGGCAGAGGCTGGTGGGGGGTGCTGGTTTCTGGGGCAGGGTCAGCCATGGAGCCCCTGGGTCTAGTGGGAAGAGCGTTCGTGGGTGGAGACCCACTCGCTCCCATCCTGGTGGGTGTCTGGGAAGAAGTGGCTTGGAGGAAGGGCAGTTGCAGAAGAAATGGTTTTGCTCTGGGAACCCTGGGGCAACACACAGACTCTTGCCCTAGGTCTAGAAGACCAAGGAAAGAGAAAAAGAACAGGAAAATTGCCCCAGTGTCTAAACAGCTCTGTGTTCTTCCTGCATGAGCCGAGGGCAGGCGAGAGGAGCGCTGGGCTGCCGGGGCCTGCTTTCCCCAGGCAGGGGTGCAAGGACATGGTGGGGCCCAGGCCCAGTGTCCCACTCGTCTGTGTTTCCCTCTGGGCTCCCCTGGGCTGCTTCTGTTTCCTCACCTCAGCCAGGCCTCTAGGGGTACACTCACTGACCCACTGTGCGCCTTCCTTGCCCTTAGCCTGTCAGCTGTGAGCCCTGCTCTCCTGGGTGGAGTGATGGGTGAGGTCTGGCATGGGCATGCAGCGGGCGGGCCTGGGGAACTGCTCTGAATTGTGCAGACCAGGCTTCCTGGAGTCGCAGAGTGTCCCAGGGAAGGGTGCAGGGCCGAGGGACCGTTGCCTCCTGCCTGAAGTGTGGGAGGGGACCGGTGGGAGCTGCTGCTCCTTCACTGGCCACCTTGGGTGGAGTTGGTGGGGGAGGTCCCTCTTCCAGGGACAGTGGTGGGAGCCAGGGTGGGCGGGAATGGGCCTGCTTCCAGACCTGGTTGTGTTTATCTGGAGGCGAGGCCTGTGTGCGGGGAAGTGAGAGATGGGTAAGGTTCTGCCTGCTTATTAACAAAGAACTGGGACCTGGAACACCCAAGATGGCCGTCTTCCCTTTCTTCCAGCTCAGCCCCATTTGGTACGTGGGTGTATGTGGGAGTGAGTGTTTTTGGGGAACCACTGGAGCATGGCCAGTGGACTAAGAGATGGCATCTCCACAGGCCCCTATTTCAGCATTTCCTAACCCAGAAATTGCTGAGTCACAGAGGAATTGCTTTGACCTCATTTTCCTCCTGAGCTGGCTTCCAGAATCTTTGAGTGGTAAAGAGTATCAGAGCTCATCTACTCCACCCCCTCCATGGCACATCGAGGAGGCAGAGGGCAAGTGGAACTGCCCCAGGCAGGTGCCCATCTGACTCTCCCTTGAATGCGCTCAGTGACAATAAACCTCCTTCCTGTGGCCCCTTTAAGAAACCAAACAGCTTCCCCAAATGAACACTTAGGATGCAAAAGAGAGGATTAGGAAAGACTTCTGGGAAGGGTGGCTGGCACACGTCTGATCACGTAAGAAGGACGCTGAAACTGTGGGATTATTATTCTGTCCACTCTGGCCTGCTCTAGCTTCCTGCCTGGGGAGCGATGGAGAGACGCTTGTCCGGGCTCACTCTGATCTCAGGGCTGGAGGGACTCGTATTCCAGGTCGCCATCCCCCCAAGGAAGGTCAGGGGTGGGCAGGGGCAGAGCTGGGAGACTGTGGGTCAGACAGTGGGATGGAAGCTGCAGGAGCTGGGGGGCCTGTGCCCTCACAAGGGTGTGGAACCCTGAGGTCACCAAGTGTCCAGGCTGGGACCTTTGGGCTCACCCATTTTTAGATGTGGAAGCACCAAGAGGTCACGAGCGGCCCAGCCGTGCCAGGCCCCAGGCTTCCTGGCTCGCAGTCTCGTGGTTTTCTGTCCCTTGCCAGGCCACCTGAATTGTGACAGCCTCTGAGCTGGTAACCAGAGCATAGCTCTGTGATGATGCTCCCCCCTGCCTTTTTTTTTCTCTTTGACTTAAAAAAAAAATCTATGAAATAGTTCAGGCATGTGGAAAAGTGTAGACGATTTAACGAACTCCCTTATGCTTACCACCCAGCCTAGGAAATAAAACATCATAGCTTCAGTCAGAGCCCTCTCCCCACCACCTCCCGATCAGCCTGCCTGCCTTCTCTAGCTTTCCAGAGATAACCACTCTCCCCAACCAGATGCCTATCTTTCCTCTGCACATTTGCGGTTCTGCATGTACTGCGTGTGCCTCCCTTTTTGAAAGGTCTCCTGACTCTAGGATCCAGCAGCCCGTGTGGCCCACGCACAGGCCAAGAGCTTGCAGCCTCTGCCCCTTTCTTCCTCCCTTGCAGGGACCCCGCAGCTCTGTTCCAGACCCTTGCCAATGGACTTGATATTTGTTCCACTCTTCGGGCTGCGCCGGCAGGCACAGCCTGGCACAGAGGGCACTCATTGTATTGGCTGAGTGGCAGGTGGCGTCATAGGGGAAGTGCCCAGCCAGGCCCAGAGGGCAGGCCCTGGGAAGACTGGGGGTGTCTGGCTTGACCTTTCAGCAAACTGGAGGGAGTGACATGGAGTTTGGCCAAGAGCAAGAAGAAGCCACTTGGGTGCTGGGTGGCCTTGGGAGGTCTCACCACTAGGCCTCCTCATCCGGCGAGACCAATGCACAGAGCTTGAGAAGAGCCTGGCTGCCCAAGAGCTCAGCCACCGGCCTTGAGATGTTGCAGATGTGGCCCCTGAGGGCGAGGTGGAGGTGGAGCACCAGGGTGGGAGGGCTGCTTCCCACAGCTGGGCCCTCAGGGTTGGCAGCTGGAACTCCCGCAAAGCAGGCTGGACTGCAGGGTTCTCCAGCTTTGACGTCAGGACCCGTTACACTCTTGAAAATTAGTGTAACCCCAAGGAAATTTTGTTTATGTGGGTTATATCTATCGATCCATACCATATTAGAAATTAAAACTGAGGACATTTTTAAGCTTTTAAAGTAATAGTAAAAGTAACATTGTGTTAACATAACATTTCTTTGTGAGAAATATTCATGTTTTCCAAAACAAAAAAATTAGGGAGAAGAATGGCTTGGTTTTATATTTTTGCAAATCTCTTTAATGTCCGGCTTAATAGAAGGCAGCTAGATTCTCTTATCTGCTTTTGCATTCCAGTCCTTGTGATACCACAAAGCCATGTGGCTTCTGGAAAACTCCACTCCACAGTCATGAGAGAATAAGAATGAAAAGGCCAACATTACCTTAGTCTTATTATGTAAATAGGTCTGGCCTAGTGGACCTAAAGGGCCCTTGGGGTCCCGGGGTTACTGGGCTGGAGGTGGGGTGAGGAGCGGGGAACTGCAGCATCCCTCCGCTGACCAAGTCTGCTGACCGCGTCTGTCCGGCAGGTGTGCTCGCGCTGTGGGTCCTGGTGACCCACGTGATGTACATGCAGGATTACTGGAGGACGTGGCTCAAGGGGCTGCGCGGCTTCTTCTTCGTGGGCGTCCTCTTCTCGGCCGTCTCCGTCGCCACCTTCTGCACCTTCCTCGTGTTGGCCATCACCCAACACCAGCGTGAGGGCCGGGCCCGGAAGGGAGTGTTGGGGGGGTGGACCCGGGATTCGAGGCCTGGTTCCAAAGCTCATGTCCAAGGGACTGAGCAGATCCCGTAACTTTCCTGTGCCTGGGTTTTCTCATCGTTAAAGTGGGCAGGATGAGAGTACCCACCCCCTGGGGGTGAAGGGTTAATGCGTGGGCAGTGTTGAGCCTGGTGGACGCTGCAGGTCGGCACCAGGAGTCAGTTATTAGCAGCACCCTTTAGTCTCTCGGCCCAGCTCTGGGATGGGAGCACCCCCTGGTGGCTGCAGCCAGCAAGTAGCCAAAGGCCTCTCCTGCCCCAAGGGAGTCTGATGGTAAAGCAGGTTGAATGTGGCCTAGGGTAAAAGTCACAGAAACAGAGTAGATGATACAGACCTGTGATTGGCCAGCCCTGCCCTTCCCTCATCCCCACTGCCTCCTGCCTGCAAACCCTGAGTGCTCTATCAGCGTCCATCTCTCGTTGGATTGGTTCAGCCTCTCTTGGAGGTTGTGGGGAGGGGTTGCCCTGGGCTTGTGGCGTGGTGGCTGGGGTCATGGGTGAGGCCCTCTCAAGTCATGGTTGGGTTCCTCTCCCCTGCAGGCCTCACAGACCCCAACAGTTACTACCTCTCCTGCGTCTGGAGCTTCATTTCCTTCAAGTGGGCTTTCCTGCTCAGCCTCTACGCCCACCGCTACCGGGCTGACTTTGCCGACATCAGCATCCTCAGCGATTTCTGACCCAGGGGGTGAGGTCTCTGCACCCTGGGGTCCTCAGGACCTGGACTCAGCCTCTGAGACATTGGGTGGGCCTGCTCTACCCCTTAGGGACCCCAGAACTGCAGCAGAACATACACACTAGGAGGACTGTGGTCTCCTGGGAAGCTGTCCCGTCCCCTTTGGGGGAGACCTGGGTGCCGTGGAAAGGGGTCCTGCCGTGTTGCTCCTCATTGGGCTGGCTGGAGGGCAGCTTTAGACCTTTTCAAGTGGATCTATTTTCTTAGCACTCAGTGAGGAATCTTTGTAAGTAGGACCAGGGCAACATAGGGCCTTGACCTATGCCTGGGGGCAAGGGGCAGTGGGCAGGTGGCTTGGTCCCTGCTGCCCCAGGAGCTCTCCCTCAGGCCGGGGTGGGAACCTGGGGAGGTCAGATCAAGTAATGGATCTCTAGTAGAGACCTCTCAACTCCCACCCAGCACCTCCATCCTATTGTTCCCCCAGGGTCAGGTAGCTTAGCTCATCGGTCCCAGGATGGCAACATTTGGGTCTTTTCCCGAGGCCCGGGGACTTGAGCAGAGAGTTCAGTGTCCCTCTTCCCACCCCATTCCACCCAGAGCCGGTCTCCCACGCGTGTGCCAGACCATCATCTCCTTCACAACACCTGAAGTCCTCCCGCGTACACGTACCGCACCCCCCAGAGCAGGTCTCCCCGAATGAGGCCAGACTAAGGGTCTTGGGGAAGGTGCTCCTGCCCCCAGAAGGGCTTTGGGGAAGGGGGTGGCACGGCGTAGACTGGAAAGACCCCTCAAGACTGCCAGGGCACCTCCAGCTCTCCATCTCGGCTCCGCCTCTTCACATCGGCCCCTCGTGGCCCTAGATCACCCCAGGCCAGGAGATGCCTCCCCCACTCCCGCCTTACTCACTGCCCTTCACCTAGAGCTGTTATCTTTTTTAATCTCCCTTCTCAAGGACAAAATCGGCTTTCCTGCCTGTCCCCTGGCCCAAGGGCTCACCTGACTCGGGAGGGAAGGGCTCTCTTGAAGATCTGTCTGTGTTAGGTTGCCATTTTGCACGGTCCACTCCTTTCCTACCTGACGTGTCCTCCCCCTCAGCTCTTTGCCTTATCTGTGTCACTGTCACTTTAGCAGAAATACAGCGGCCATTTGTATCAGACAGCCTCTGGTGGTTTCTTGGGGGGTGGGACCTGGGAGCGGTGGGCAGGAAGGGTGGTGCTGGTGGGTCTCTAGTTGTCTCATTAAGCCATTTCCTTAGCTCACAGTGTGCCCTGGCAGGCAGGGGAGGGTGTCAGTGTCTCGGGCTGGAGGCCCTCTCCCTCTGGTCCCTCTTGGCAGGTGCAGAGCCCACCAGCTCAGCTCTCTTCCTCAGGCTCTCTGAGCACACCCCCAGCCAGGGCAGGATGCCCATGGGCACAGCCTCAGCAGCCCCTGTGGGATCCAGTGTCTGTCACCCACAAGGCCAGGACAGAGGGGAAGGGGATAAACCTGCTCTCCGTCATATTTTCACAGGCTCTGAAGGCTTGGGGCCGGGTCTGAGGTAACGAGGCCTCTACTCCTGCCGGCTGGAGAAGCCTGGCTGACTCAACCATAAAGACGGGCACCGGCAGCCCTGGCACCTTCCTCTCTGCTGAGACTGGATGAGCATGTCCAGGCCTGTTGCCTCGCCCCATTCTCTCTGCTAGGCTCCGTATGTGCTTCAGTCACGGTGCATTAGAGCAGGAAAGGACCATAAACAGTGTCTATTTCTGGAGCTTCTAACTGATCAACACAGGCCCCTAGGAGGCCAGGTGACTTGATTTACCTGAGCTCCCAGCTGGGACCTGAACCCAGGCAGGTCTGATTCATGACTGGGGATGCCCTAGTGAGCCGAGTGTGTATCCCCCACCCCCACAACGGGCCCTCTGCCTGTAGACTCAGCCCAAAGCTGCCGCCTCCTTATTACCCCGAGGTCGGGCAGGCGAGGGCAGCTCGGGTGTGTTCAGAATGAATTCTTCCTGCCAGGCAGCTGCCACAGAGGAGCAAGGAGCTGGAGGGGGACCACCCCCCAGCCTGACCTGCTCCCTTCTCCACATCGAGTCAGACACACGCTGTGCTATACTGCTGTAGGCCCACCGCACACCCCTCATCCCCAGGAGGCCCTTTCACACATGCCTTTAAAGCAAATAAAACATTTATTGTTCAGATTTTTTTTCCATTTTTTTTCTTTTTTACAAAAACATGCATACATACACAGGGTATGGTAGTCCTGGAGAAGACGCACACACGCACGCGCACACACTCTCTCTCACACACACACAAATACTTTCCTTCTTGGCCCCAGGCCTGGACCCCAGAAGCCGTGAAGACTTTGCCAGGGCGGCCTCCCCTCCCTCACATCTTGCATCCACTCTCCCACCCCCTTAGCCCTCAGCCAAGCTAGTCCTATGTGGGGCAGGGGTCAGAGCTGGAGTGGCAGAGACCCCAAAAAGAGAGAAGGCTCATGGCGGGGGGCAGTGACCAAGGGATCCCTGGGGTCATGCTGTGCTTCTGAGGGGAGATGAAGGGTTTGGCACCATCGGATCAGGAAGCACAGAACTCCAAGAGCACCTGTCTGCTCCGCCAGGGCACTGAGATGGTCGACGCAGGGCGGCCTCTGGCAGGGGCCGGGACCAGATGGGAGGCCTGCTGATGACTGCTCTCGGAGGGAGCTTTGTCTCACTGCCCAGTGGTGGTGGGGGGAAGCTTCCAGAGTCATCTGAGGAAGCGGGCGAGAGGAGGGACTCCCCCTGCACTCAGGGATAGGGGACCCCTTGACTCCTCCTGCTCCTCCCTCCTCCCCCCACTGCAGCCCTCAGAGCCTAGGAAGGGCCACCCTAGCTGAGGCCAAGTTCACATTTCTGTGTGGAGCCTGGGGCTGTGTGCAAAGTCCGGGGTCTACAGAGCCAAGAATAGTGGTTATGGGTGGGCCCGGCTGAGCCAGTCCTCTGTGCAGTCCTGAGGAATGGGGGCCCAGCCGGGGGCCTGGACCCCAGAGGGGTAGACTCTGTTCTTGGGAGAGCCCTACTGGGGCCTGGCTGGCTGCCCAGCCTGCCCCCTCTCAGGGTCCTCTTTGGTCCCTATCCTAGACCCAGGGGCTTTCTCAGGCTCCTTGGGGTGAGTGCCAAGGGGCTGTTCTCTGGCCCCAACTACCTGCCCGAAGGATCTCTGAAGACCCCAGGAATGGGCACTGTTGCCAGAGGTCAGAGGAGAACCAGGTCCAAAGGGCAGCGTGGGCAGGCAGATCCATTTAGAAGCCTTAGAGATTCATAGGTTCTTCCTCCTCCACCAGCTGCTCGGAGGGCCTGGGGGAGGAACAAGGGTGAGGGTGCAGGAGGGCCAGGGGCTTCGGGTTGGGCTCCAGGAAGGGCCCTTAGCCCAGCTTCCTAGGAAGCCTGGGAAGGCTGGCGTGGCTGTGCCGGGTTCTGGGATCTAAGCTGGGAGCGTCCAAGGGGTGGGGAGGATGTCGGCCAGGAGTCTGGCATTACCTCTCTTCAGCCAGGATGCCCACGGAGAGGGATGCCAGTGCAGTCACTGCCTCCACTTCTTCTGTGTCGGCTCCTGGCACCCTGGACACCCAGGAGTCGGGACAGGAGGCCAGACGCTGCATGCAGCCCCAGTATTTACCTGGGGCAAGAAGCCGAGTCAGAAAGGGTTGGGAAACAAGCCCATCCACCCTGCCACACCATGCGGCCGAGACTGATACCGAGGCTGGACATCTCAGGCCAAGGGCCCGAGAGAAGTGGGCATGTCCTCAGTTTGGGGTCGGCTCTCTCTTACCTGCCTCTACTCTCAACATAACACCTTCCCCAACTTGGCCCCCCACAGCCCTGACAGGGTGAGCAGAGCAGATGCAGCGTGGCTGTGAGGGGGCCCAGCCAGTGCCCAAGCCATTCTCCCACCCGTCTGGCTGAAAGGCCACCTCTGACCCATTCCCACAGCTGTGGGGTTCCTAAGAGCACCAGTAGGACCCACTTTCCCCTGGATGGGGTCTGTATCAGAGTGACCTCATAGGCCCCTGGCCTCCTGGAGCACAGCGTCCCATTCACATGCAGCCCCCAACACTGCTCAGCCCCGCACACAGGACAGGAGCGTGTGGGAGGGGAGGACAGGGCATCGGGAGAGCTGACTATCACCACGGCTACTTTGCGTGGCCGTTGGCAAGCCACTTACCCACCCTGGGCTTCACTGCCCCATCTAGACCATGGACATGACCCTCCTGCCCACTGTTGTGAGAAATCACGTCCAGGAACACGCCCAGCTCAGCCTGGCCCAGTGTGAGGGCTCCATTCAAAGTGCCAGCACGTCTTTGCTGTCATGCACGCTCCCCCTGCTGAGCCCTGGATGTGGGGAAATCTATTGTATTCATTTGTGTATCCCTGGCATAGCTCATGGGTCTTGACATAAAGTGCTCCATAGATGCCGAGCTGAAGTTGAAAATTTAAAGTGCTTTCCAAGTGTGGGGTTATTCTAAGACCCAGCCTCCAAAGTGGGCAGAGCTTCCAAGGCCCCTGCGGCCAGGACTGAGGGTCAAGATGGGAACCAGTGCTTTTGGCCAACAAGGCCTGAGTGTTGCTATAGGCCTGGCCCTGGCCCTGGCCTGGGGCTGTGGCAGGAGATGGGAGGCCAGTCCTACCTTGAGGAGGCCACCGTCTGGTGGTCCCACTAGGTCCATCCAGAGGGCTCCGAGGGGATCCACTCATGGGGGGCTGTCCTACCGTTACTGCTGGAATGACTCACAGGAAGCCTAGTCCAGACCAGCAGCAGAGCCCTGGCCTGCCTGGCGCTGGAAGCCTGAGAGCCCTGGTCACTGGGGGCAACAGACCCCTGAGGTTCCCCCTAGTCTAGGGTCAGCGGGTGTCCTCTCTCCACACTCACTGTGCACCCGGATCACGGCTTCCAGAGAGCGGATGGCGTTGAGGTTGGGTTTCTGTTTCCAGCCTTCTTCTGAGAGGGGATCCACCTACAGAACGAAATAGTACATCGGCCTCTAGTCTCTCAGGGACCCAGAGGCCCAGCTCTCTCCCACTGCGAGGGCCCTGGCTTTCCGGGCACAAACAGGCACGTGCTCCTGGCTCTGTCTAGGGCAGGAGACGTGGGCCAAAGACCTGACCTGAGGAAGGGGTCCACTCTGTGCCCCTCCTTCCAGGCCTGGCCACCCCCACCCTATATGCGAGCCCTTAGGGAGGCGCCCCACCCGCTGCTCTTTGGGGCAGTCCTGGGAGAGCCGGGCTCCCTGCCCCACAGAGGCATGGATGGGGGCGGGCAGCTCACCTTGTTGCCCAGAAGAGCAGCCACACAGGCCTCGGAGGCGTCACAGATGGCTGTGAGGTCATGGCCGCCCTCCAAGGCCAGCACCACTGCACCTCCTGCCAAGCTCATCAGCTGCTGTGTCATGTACCCAAAACCTAGAGGTTGGGTGGGGAGGCACAGGGGGTCGGGTGGAGGAGAGGTGGACCCGCTCTACCCCTCCACCTCTGTTAATTCCCTGCTTGCTTCCTTCTTATAAACAATGACTCATGCATAAATTGCTCCTTTCCCAAGTGCATTCACATGGAATCCCGTGTAAAACCCATGCCTCACTCAAGGCTCAGAGAAGCTGAGGGAATCACACAAGGCCCCACAGCTAGTAAGTGCCAGGGCTAGGACTTGAACCTGGGGCATCAGCACCAGCCTGTGTCTTTTTCACTAAGCCACACTATCTTTCCTTTCTGTCCTCCAGGCCCTGTGGCCCGGTAGGCTGGGCGGGCTCCCTCTGTTGGAGAACGCTGCTCTTCCCCAACCTCCCTCAGGAGAAGCTGCCCGCCCAGCCTGAGAATGACACAATTTGAGGAGGGGGAGTCCTCTTGGCTGGGCGTGCTGTCTATTAGACTTAAGCCCCCAGGATGTGGCTTAGGCCTTCCATGGTGAACCGACTGGTCACCTGGTCCAGCCACAGGACTGGACACAGAACATAGGACTACCATACCCCAGTCCTCACACTCACGGCCTGGCCGGCCAATGCCACCTTCCCGACTCAGGCTGTCCTCCCCACCCAGCCTGGCCCTCATCCCTGTTCTCTCCCTGGGCTGGGCCCTCCTTACATTTGGCGGAAACATGGTAGCCACCCAGTGGGGCGGGGTGACCCTTGGCAGCATCAAACCCAGCTGACACCAGGACCAGGTCTGGAGAGAACTCTCGGGCGACGGGCATCACAACGATCCTGTGAGGGTGCGAGGAGACGGGGGCTCAACACACCTGCAGGGGGGTCGGGGGCAGAGGCCGAGGGCCCCTGCCTGGTGCCAGTGTTACTGTGGAGCACCCAATCTCCCAGCAGGATTAGTGGATCCCTCCAACTTCCTTGACTTTGGCTGGCCATCCATGTCCCTGCACAGCCCAAGGGCTCAGCCACCCAGGGCTCTTAACTGGCAAGAGGCAGGAAGGAGCGAAGGATGGGGCACCAGAGGGCATGAAAGAGGAGTGAATGTGTGTGTGTGGGGCACAGTAGGCAAGGCCACAGGACAGGGTGGGTCACTAAGCCTCGGGGACTAGAAACGCTCCGTACTTAACTGCCCCCACTTTGGACTGAGGGGACCACACCTCACCACTCGCCACCTGAGAGCTGACCAGGGTGACTACACCCTCTGAGGTCCTGGGCCACCCAGATCCATTCTCTCATCCTCTGCCCCTGCCAGCATCCCCAGCTGCCTCCCTCCATCCCTGGCCCAACACTGGGGTCCATTTTGGTGTCTTTCAAGGCCCGGGCTCCAGGCACACAGATGCCAGGAACTTCAGTCCAGGGATCCTACAGAATTAGTTCTCATGGAGAATATCTCCAGGAAAGTACTTGGAGACCTACTTCTAGGGTTCTCTTTTCCCAATTGGTATACAGGGACTCCAGAGTAAAATCCATAAGGGCTCCTGCCAGAGCCCAAAGCCCCTCTCCTAGAATGGCTTTTCCTAAGCAACTCCCCTATAGGGACATCATCTGCTTTTCCTCTTTCTCCACAGTTCAAGTTTCTCACCTCTTGTGCAAAGCCCACCTCCTCCAGGCAGCCTTCTCTGACTGAATGAGGTAGCTCTGCTCGCTCCACCCTGCCCGTCTGCCAGTGCTCCGTTCAGCATAGGCTCTTGGTAATGTGTGACTTTATGAAGCATCCTTTGACTTCCTCATTCTGTGTTTCCTGCCTTCCCATCGGGACTGCAGGCCCCAGAGGCCAGTCACAGTGCCTCTCCTCTTGTTCGTCTCAGTCCATAAGGCCCACCCCGGGGCTGACTTACAATGTCTAGTAATTACACAACAGGCTGACAAATCAGCTGATCACCTTCACCTTGGTGCTGCTGGGAAAAGGGGCAGGAGAGGGCTGCCTTGCTGGACTGGGCCTCCTCTAGGCCCCCAAAGCACTTACCTGAAGGCAGCCAGGTACTCAGGATCCCCCATTGGGGGGTCCAGACCTCCAGCCCAGGCCACGTTGACATTGAAGCCCTCACCGCTGCCAGCTCCCACCTGGAAAACAGGAAGCAGGAGAGACATGAGGAGAGCAGGGGCCCAGGAGAGGAATCCCAGGATGTTAGTGCGGCAAGATCAGCTCGTCCAGCCTCTTTGCTTCCAGATGGAGAAACTGAGGATCAGAGAGGCTAAACAATCTGCCCAGGATCACACAGCTAGCTGTGCAGAGGCAGAGTAAGGGCCACGAGGGAGTGTCAACGGGGCTGGAAGGTGTGGAGTGGACACACGGTTACCTCATCCACAGCCCCACTGCCCGGGAAGAAGTTGCCGTCATCATGGCGATGCAGGGAGATGTAGAGCACACTGGGGTCCTGGTAGAAGGTTTGCTGGGTGCCGTTGCCGTGGTGAACATCCTGTGCAGGGAGATAGACGGGCAGTGGGTCAGGGAAGGTCAGGAAGCAGAGAGATGGAGACTGGGACAGGTTAGAAGGGTTTCGAGGTCAGTAACCATTCTGAGGGTCAGGACCCTAGACTGGGGGTCGGGACACTAGAGCTACACTGTTGAATGGCCTCAAGAAAGCCACTGGCCCCCTCTGAGCCTCAGCCTCTCCATATGTGTATAGATATGTATGTAACATGCTAGATGGGGTGGCTATAATATGAGACCCTGAAGGGGAGGAGGCGTGCCAAGGGCAGGGCAGCCAGCGAGAGGAAGCATGTGAGGTGGCTTAGCAGCAGCACAGGGAAGAGTGCAGGATCACACACGTCAGGAAGCCTCGCCTGTGTCTTGCCCAAGGTCATGAGTGATGCAGGTGACCGGAAACCAAGCTCAGCGACAGAGGGGCAGGTACGTGAGACCCCGCGCCGCCCCTCCTGGGAAAAGCTGTGGCCCTACACTTGGTGACCCACAGACTGTGCATGGACACAAGAGAAGAAAGTGCCTCCGCTGTCCTCAGCATCTGTGGCGGAACGTCCCCCTCACAGATGTCAGTGCAGAGCGGTACAGCTTGCGGTAGTTGGCAGTAGTTAGATGGATGTTAGAGCGGTAGATGCATGTCCCAGCCTGGGTTCAAATCCCAGTCTCAGGGCTTACTAGCTGTGTGGCTGTGTGCAAGTTACTTAGCCTCTCTGTGCTCACTTTCCTCAGCTGTAACCCAGCTTACTGTCAGGATTAAATACATCACATGTAAAACTGCCAGTGTCTGCATGCAATTAGCGGTGTGCTGATGTTATCTGCTATTATTGTTATTGTCGCTACGTGTAGGGGAAATGCAGACACGATTAGATCTGCAGAAATAAGCTAATAGAGGCCAAAAAACAACACTCAGAGGGCCCCTCCCATTGTAGGAGCTTGTTATGGCCGAACGCCTACCCCTGAAGCGCCCCCTCCAGGCCTCCCAACAGCCTCGTGATGTGGGTGTTACTACCTTCCTCATCTTACACCGGGGGAAACTGAGGCTCGGGAGGCTAAGCAGAACTAGGACACAAAGCCACATCTTCCGACACCAGGCTCAGGGCTCTTTCCACAGGGCTCTTGGATCTGAAGGGGCCAGGAAGCGAGACCTACCCAGTCCACAATGAGGATCTTGCTGGCCTTGCCCTGTTGTTGTAGCTGTCGGCAGGCGATGGCCACTGAGTTGAAGAAGCAGAAGCCCCTGGAGGGGGAAGAGAGGTCCTGGCAGCCCATTCCCTCCGTAGCCTCCACCTCTCCAGCCTCTTCTCTCCACCCGCCTCTGGCCCGGCCCAGGCTCAGAAGGCGCAGGGGAAGGGGGGGGAATGTCCTGACAGGAAGGCCCTGGGGGCCTGCCCCTCACCCCACCCAGGCCTTACATGGCAGTGGAGTGGTCTGCATGGTGTCCTGGGGGCCGAACCACAGCAAAACCGTTCTAGAAACAGAAAGAACGCTTGTAAACCAATGGCCAGCCCTCTGACCCACATCTCCATGAACCTGCCCCAGCCCCAGGCTCTGGCCCCGAGAAGCCACAGGGAACAGCTGCCAGCACATCTGACTGCGGCTGGGCCGGATCTGAAGTGCCCAGGTGCTCGGCCCCCAGGCTGGACATCCTCTGCTTCTAGGCTGGACATGAACACAGAACCCCTCACCCTGGTGTGTCCTGGCTGCTGTCACTTTGTCGTAACAGCAGCTACTGTGTGCTGGGCCCAAACCACGAGCCTGGCACTGTGCTAAGCACTTTATAACCACTGGACTTCCTCCTCACAACATGTCTCTGAGGTAAATGATATCTAATCCTCCCAACATCTCCATCAAATAAACAGTATTATTATCTCTATTTACAGACGAGCGGAAATCTGAAGCTTCGGTGGGTTCAGCAACTTGTGCAAAGTTGCTTGGTTGTAAATATAAAAATGGTGGAGCCAGGATTTTAAACCCGGAGCTCTGCTCTTAACTGCAAAGCCCCACGGAGGAGCTACGACACTGAGGACACCGTGACAGCCTTGAACTATAACCTCCTAAACAATGGGGGCGTAGACCTCAGGGCAAGCCCCGTCAGGTGCCCAGCCCAGAGCAAACGAACACAGGCAGCAACCTGGTCTATATAAGAACCAATGTGCCAATGCACAGAAGCCCAGAGCTGCTCTGCGACTTGCCTATGGTCACACAGCAGGCCTCTGTTAAATGATCCTGGATGATCATGACCCTGTGTCTGCTTGACTCCTCGCCAAGTAACATGAGCCTAGGGTTCAGATCTCATCTTGTCCCCAAAGCTCTCAGTTTCCCTTCCAAAACCTTGTGATGATAACCAAGAGGAATGAGACGTCTGAGGTTCCGGGTCTGGGCTTCGCCGCTGCCCCATCCTGCTGCCTCCTCTGTGGCTTGCCCACCTTCAACCCAAACTCCTACCTTTAGCTCACGGGAAGCCACCTTGAAGGCGAGGTCAGCGACGCTGCCGGCGGCCCAGCGGGCTGCATTGGAGGAGTGCAGCTCATTCCAGATGGTGTCAGTATCCACCTGCGGGGGCCAGAGTCAGGGCCCGCATCATCCAAGGCTTCCCACAGGAGCCAGGGCCCAGGGGGCGGTGCCCATCCCACGGCCAGGACCCCAGGGGCAGGGAGCTGGGCAGACAGTGCTGCCTCCCCAGTGCCCCACCGCCCAAAGGCAAGGCCTCCTGCGTCCCCCAATCCCAGCATGACTTCTCCTTCCCAGCTTCAGTCCACATCACCGGCCCATGTCTGGCCAGCACTCTGCAGGCAGCATCGTGCCTGCCTCCCCGTCAGAGGAGGGGGCATGGCGTTACCTGGGCGGGACTTGGGGTTTGGGCCGGGAGGGGGTTTTAAGCCCCAGCTGACTCTGCTCAGGCCCTGCGGGACGGTCGGAGCTCGAGGGGCCGTCTGCACCACTGTCTTCCACTCAGGGCCCCTAGCCCAGGCTGGGAGGCCCCCCAAACCCAGTCCCTGGGCCTCAAGGCTAGGGAGGGGCCGGGGGGCATGATGGGGAGATGGGGAGGGCGAGGCGGACCAAGAGAGGCGAGGAAGGCAGAGAGAGTCGCAAGAAGCTGGAGAAAGAGAGAGAGAGAGACAGACAGAGAGGGAGAGGAGGGAGGAGAAAACAGAAGCAACAACAGTTGGAAAAATCAGAAAGTGGCAAGAAATGGGAAGTTGTGAACAGGGCGCTGACTGGCTCCCAACAGCCCCCCCCAGCTACAGCTTCCGTTTCCCTCCAGAACTAGGCCTCCAACCCTGCCTCCACACACCTGGCTGGGAAACCGCTGCAGGGCCTTTTCAGGAGAGGAGAGCACTGCCAGAGGAGGCAGGAAGCCCCCAGGCAGGGCGAGGAGCGAGGGAGGAAAGCTGGGGAATGGGAGGGGAGTGCCTGTATCGCCAAGGACATGGAGGCACCCCCACTGCCCCAGGCCAGGTGCCCTGACTCTGCCCAGAGGCGGCAGCATGGAACGGCCAATGCCGACCACCAGGGTCTTATGACGGCAGATGAGATGATCCCAAGCCCCCATCTTGGCCCTGCCCTTGAGCCTCACTCAGCATTTACCAAACACCTTCTAAGTGCGAGGCACAGAGCTCCTCACTTGGAAGACTCTGACGGGTCGAGGACCCAGCAGAGGGGCGTTAGGGGACAGCCCCTGGCCCACTGGGTCTGGCAGAAGCACAAGAACAAGCTGGCAGGGGCTGGGCCTGGGAGAACGGAAGGGAGGAGATGGAGAGCCCGTGGCAATGCTCGCTCGAGACCCCGGGCACACTTACCCCAACCCCACCACAGGGCAGCATCACAAACATCCGCTGTGCCAGGAGCCCTGTGGGGAGAGGCCCAGTGTGTGTGAGCTGAGTCCTCTCAGCCTCTGGCCTGCCGGGAGCAGGGAGGCCCTGAAAAGAGGGCCAGGGCGGGTGCACAGGGCGGGGTGTGGGTGGGCAGCAGAGGGCCTAGGGGAGGCTTGGGGATGTCCAGGATGCTGGAGGCACAGGCTGAGCAAAGCTGGGACATGAGGGCACAGGGGCTGGGTGGGCTGGGTGAGCCCGGGGAGGTGGGGGGGCCCCAGGCGCCAATGGGCCCCTACCTGCCAGCTTCCCGTTGTCCAGTTTGAGGCGGCTGAGTGGGTTGGTGCCATAGAGGAGCACGTGCCGCTCGGAGTGCACGGACTGCAGCTCCTCCAGGGAGGCCTTCCGGCCCCGGAGACACTGTGGAAGGGCCCACAGAGCTCCTAAGGCCCTGCTCAGCCCCTTCCCTGCATGACCACCACCTGCCTGGCCCCTCATCTCACCCTGGCTCCAGGGCCTCCCAGCCCCTCCCTGCCATTACTCTTACCTCTTCCGATTCCCCAGCACCCCCGCCTCCTCACCTCACACTGGCTCCGCAGACCCCGCTCCTGCAGCCGGGACCAGATGCTCTGGATGCGGCCCGCATGCTCTGGGTGCCTGCTGTTGTCTCCGCAGGAGCACTGGTGCTTCAGCATTACCGAGTCATAGACCAGCCCTGCCGGGAGCAGGCATCAGGGCCCGGACCCCAGGGAGATCCCCTCCACCCTGCCACCCTGGGCCACTGGCTGCGGACAGAGCACACGCCGGTACCCCGCAGCCAGCACCCACATGGATCCAGGCCCGGCACACACACCAGACACCCGCATGGTCCCACATACCCCATCCGGCCCCTTCACACCCATCCGCACACCCCCAAACCCTTTACCCAGGCAGCCTCAGGTACCTCACACACACACCAACACAGCCCCAGACAATACAACTGCCACACGGCCACTGCCTTCCTGACACACTGACCCTCCTCACATGCCCAATACGTCTACCATGACCTCAAGAGCTCAGAGCCTGACAAAGGGAGGCCTGATGTTGGGTCTCACACCGGGTGTCATGACCCAAATAGGCTGCCAAGTGGGCCTGAGAGAAAGTATTCCTCAGAAACTCCAGAACCAGGCGCTGGGAAGCCCACGGTGACACTGGGCCATGTGACAAGGCAGATGCAGTTTTGGGGAAGTGACTGTTTCAGCCCGAACAGCGGGACATCCAGAGGAGGGCCCTGCACCCTGCCAGTGGGAGGGTCACTTGCAGCCCATCTCAGGACACCGGGGCTTTTCAAAATGCTCACACCATTTAACCCAGGGACACCAAGGAAGCAATCCCAGGGATGAGTGAAGATTTATGTACAACAAAATTCAAGTGAGGAAAAGTGAGTAACCATCTAACTGCCCAACAAGAAATCTTTAAATAAAAATAAAATATCGTGATGAAATACCATAAAAATCTCATATTTAAAGATTAATTATATCACGATATGCTCATAACACGTTAACTGAATAAGGCAGGGTACAAAACGTAGTCAACGTGTATGCGGTATTAGTACGTGTACCTACGGCTAGAACAAAGACTGAACTGAGAGAGCAGCGTTTCAGAGTGATGGTGGTGGGATACTGGCCGGTGATTTTTATTCTATTCTTATGCTTTCCTGTATTTTTCAAAATTTCTAAAATGCTTTTGAGCTCTTTTGACAAGCAGAACAACAATAATAAACATCATTTTTGGAAGACCTGAACTAGTAGCCAGGAGAGCCACATTTGTAGCCTGGCCCAATGCCAGCTTGCTATGTGACCAGGAGCTTGTCACCTTAGATGTCCTGAGCCTGGGTCACCTCATCTGTAAAATGAGAACCACCACCCACTCCACCTACTTCATGGGACGCTGTGGGGACCTAGGAGGACCAAGAAAGTGCTCTGTCGCTTCAAAAAATGTCCTGACACCATGACACAGACCTGGACTTGTACCCCAAGCCTCCGTGTGGCCCCTGCCCCTTCCTCCTGCCCGAGGCTTATGTGGTTCTTACCTGTGGTGAAGGGCAGGGTCCTGGCGGGGGTCTCTGAGCTGGGCAGGACACGGGCCTGGCTGGCGGGTTCTGGGGTTGGCAGTGAGGCAGGCGCGGCTGGGGACGACTGAGCCCTGGACAGGGGCCGGTGACCGCCCTGGGCCAGGGGAAGCAGCACAGAGTCCCCAGTGCCTCCCCGGGGAAGCCGTCCGGCCAGTCGCTGCTGCTCCCAGAGGAACACCTGAGGGACACAGGGGGCCTCAGTCTCAGGTTCTCAGGATCCTGTACCATTTGCTTGGGCCCAAGACCTTGGGAACCTCCAGGCAGGCCCCTTTCTGGAGAGATTCCAGGATGCCTCTAGCCCTGCCTCCCAGCGGGACTCTGGCCTTTGACTCTCTGAGCCCCCTGCCCACCAGCCCCTCAAAGGTCTGCACCGGAGACTCACCACCCCATTCCACCAGAGCTCCCTGGGCTCCCGGGACTCCAAAGCCAGAACCTAGGTGAGGGGCCTCAGGCCCAGCTCTGACCAGGATCTCCTGGTCTCCAAGGACTGTGTAACTGCCTAAGGACACGGAACCTGCGTGAGCCACTGCATGCGTGTGGACTGTTAACACGTGTTGTGGGCCGAAATGTGTCCTGCTCCCACTTCATATTTATGAAGGAAAGCCTAACCCCAGTACCTCAGAATGTGACCCTATTTGAAGATAGGGTCTTTACAGAGGTAATCGAGTTAAAATGAGGTGACTAGGGGCTGGCCCGGTGGCGCAAGCGGTTAAGTGCGCGCGCTCCTCTGCGGCGGCCCGGGGTTTACCGGTTCCCGGGCACTCACCGACACACTGCTTGGCAAGCCATGCTGTGGTGGCAACCCATATAAAGCGGAGGAAGATGGGCACGGATATTAGCCCAGGGCCAGTCTTCCTCAGCAAAAAAAGAGGAGGATTGGCAGATGTTAGCACAGGGCTGATCTCCTCACAAAAAAAAAAAAAATGAGGTCATTAGTGTGAACCGTAATTCAATATGACTCTTGTCCTTATAAAAAAGGGAAATTTGGGGCCGGCCCGCTGGCGCAAGCGGTTAAGCGCGCGCGCTCCGCTGCGGCGGCCTGGGGTTCGCTGGTTCGGATCCCGGGCGCGCACCGACGCACCGCTTGGCAAGCCATGCTGTAGCGGCATCCCATATAAAGTGGAGGAAGATGGGCACGGATGTTAGCCCAGGGCTAGTCTTCCTCAGCATAAAAAGAGGAGGATTGGCAGATGTTAGCACAGGGCTGACATTTCTCACAAAAAAAAAAAATAAAGGGAAATTTGGACACAGACACAGACAGAAGGAAGACACATGAAGACATACAGAGAAGGCAGACATCTACAAGCCCAGGGAGAGGCCAGGAACAGCTCCTTCCCTCACAGCCCTCAGAAGGAACCAACCCAGCCAACACCTGGATTTCAGACTTTTAGCCTCCAGAACTGTGAGACGATAAATTTCTGTTGTTTAAGCTGCCCAGTTCGTGGTACTTGTTACAGCAGCCCTAGCAAACTAATACCCATGGTCTGATTCACATGGGGAGAGAGTTCCGGGTGAGGTGCCTGAGCCTGGCTCTGCCCCACTTCCCGCCCTGGCCACCTTCCTGGAGACAGCACAGCCGCTCACGGGGGAGAAGCACTAGGACAGGAATGTGTGCGGCCCCATGAAAGGCCAGCCTTACTGCTGGACAAGGCACGTGGCTTCACCCTGTGAGACTGGCCGGCTACTGGAGTGTGCGTGTGCATGTGTGAGTGTGTGCGTGCGTGCATGTATGCACACGTATGTGTGTGTGTCTGTACCTCCCTGTGGATCTAGCAGGGCAACCGTGGGTCCCAGAGCTGTCCCCTGAGCTGATATCCTATCTCCCTCCTTTCCAGCTATGCCAGGCCCCAGAGTCTCCTGACTACACCTTCCGAGGGGCACTTGGGCACTGCCATACCTGCTGGTGCTGCTGGAGAGGAACAGGGCCCCTGGCCTCATGCTGCCCGTGGCTCGACTCCCTGTGTTCCAGGCCGTCGTCCCCCACCGGCCCCACTCCCCCACCATCCGTCTCTAGGTCCTCAGCTGAGGGAATCTGCCGCAGCCGGGGCTTCTCACTAGGCTTGGCTGGCCTCTGGGGAGAGGAGACGCCCGCTGAGAAGCCATGCTGGAGTGCCGGGTGTGGGGTGGGACATGTGGGCTGGGCTGGGTGGCCACTCATCTCGGTGGGACTCCAGTGGCCATGCAGCTCTTGGCCCCCAGAAGCCACACCATCTCTCTGGCCCTCCAGGTCCCTGCCCTCCCTAAGCCTCCCTTCTTTTAGCCTCTAGGGCCCCCAGTTATGCAGCCCCTCCCTACCTTCCCCCACCCCGTTCCCCTCACCTTAATCAGCTGGACATGAGGTTTGAGCCGCTCCAGGCGGGGCTGCAGGGGGCCCAGCGGTGGGGGGGCGGTGGCGCTTGGGGGCAGGGGCTCTGAGCGGGTCCGGCTCAGCGGCCGGTGGAGGCCTGACCCGGAGAGCCGCTCGGTGTTCAGTAAGGACTGGGCAAAGTGGAAGGGCAGGGGCCCAAGCCCGGGCACTGGAAAGAACGGTGGGGTGGGGCATAAGGAGGCAACCACAGGGAGGAATGGGAGGAAGCAGGGGCATGGGGTGTGGGGCAGGGACTCAGCAGGGAGACACACAGGATGGGCGGCTACAGAGGGGGCAGGAAGGACAGGGAGCAGGGTCCAGCCCCTCCCCTGGAGAAGCAGCGAGACTCACCAGTCAGCAGGGGCGCATGAGGGACTGAGGGGTCCAGGAGGAGAATGGGCTGTAGGCGAGAGGGCAAGGGGCCCCCAGTCTCAGGCTCCAGGCCATGGGGCAGGAAGAGGGGACCATGGGGGCTCCCCAGGACCGGCCCCCGGGGGCCCAGAGTCGGATGGGTCCTGCGGTCACCGTCAGCCTGGGGAAGAGGTAGGGTGAAGTCACAGGGGAGAAGATTTGGGTGAGAGAACATGAAGGTGATGGGGTGAGGCTGTAGGAGAAGGGGGCGAAAGAAGCTGGGAGCTTGGAGCGGGGAGAGGGCGCCTCAGCCACTCACCCTGGCAGGGGCAGGCAGCCCCAGCGTGATTGCGGGCAGCAAGGACACTGTCGGCAAGGCGAACGGGGCCACAGAGGTCTCCTGCAGCCGCAGCCGCTGGCCCAAGAGCGCCTGCCATGGGGAGCAGGGCAGGGTCACTGGTCCCAGACCTCTCCCCCTGCGCACGCCTTCCCCAGAACACCCAGGAGGCTTGGGTGGGGGCTGTCCAGGCCCTGCGGCCCCCGCCTGCTCAGGGCCACTTGCCTAGAAGAAGGCTAAGCCTCAGCACTGCCCCGGAGAGCCCGGCCCGGCGAGGCCTTACCTCTGCGCCCAGGACGGGGCCTGGGCCATGCTCGCTGTCATTGGGGGAGCTGCACCCCGAGGCTGGCGTGCTGCTGCTACTGGGAGAGGAGTCTGAGAGTGGGGAGAGGAAAGCACAGTCAGAGGCCAGGACCCCGTCCCGATATCCAGGTACAAACCCCTTCCCCACGGGTGGCCTCTGCTTCCTGCTTTCTTCCCAAAAGGGCAGGGAGAAGGCAGGCCACCATGAGACTCCGGTGCCTTTGGATACTTTTTTTTTTAAGGTGTCCCTTCTGAGCAGACATCAGCTCAGCCAACAGAGCAGGGGCTGTCTTTCAGCGCCAACTCGCCCCCCCAGCGAGTGTGGAGGACAGACCCTGTACAACCATGCACGTAGCCCTGAGGGGGGGGGGGACCTCTGTCTGGGTGGGACCTGACCCAAAGGGACCAGACCAGCCACCCCCGCCCCGCTGCTGGCCCTCACCGCCGAGGGTCTCCGCAGGCCGCCGCCGGAGACTGGGCGGGGCACTCTCCTTTCTGAGCAGTGGATTCTTCCGCCGCTCCAGGGACTTCTTGGGCTTGTAGCGCAGCTTCAGGTTGGGCTCCGAGACTGCGGGAGCACCAGCGTTACCGGGCCCCACAGCCACCTTCCTCATCAGCCCTCCCTCCCGTCATCTCTGAGTTAAGGTAAGAGAAGGCAGCGCCAAAGAGAAAACTAGAACACCACCCATGCTGACCTCCCCTGGCCGGGCCCGGCCCTCCCACTCCTCCACACTCCTGACCTCGGCCGAGGCCCTTCCCCTTAACTCCCTGAAGGGTCCCCGCCTGCCTGTCCCACTCACCTGTCTTACGCAGAGGGAAGTGTTCTGGGGGGTCACTGGGCAGGCTGGTAACAGGAGGCAGAAAGCTGCTGAGCATGGAGCGGGCGGCGCCTTCCGTCTCCAAGGGCTCGAGAGTTCTGTGGAGTGAGTGCCAAGGCTGCTTCAGATGGCTGGGGACGCCCAGAGACCTGGCAGCCACCTCATTCCGCACAGGCTCCTTCCCGAGCGTGGACCCTGGACCCGCTAGGGGAGTCGGCAGTGCATAGGCCGGGCAGTGTGGGGCCATCTCCAGGTGGCAGCATTGGGCCACCCATCCCACCAGCAGCCCACAATGCAGACCTCTGATGTAGGCATAGGAGCCAGGGTCCCGGGGCTTGGGTGAGGCCAGACACACTGGGGACTCCTTGTCTCCTGTGGGAGGACCCTGCTCTAGGAATCAGGATGTTTTGGGGCTTAGAGGAAGACATAAAGAGAGAAGGGACTCACATGTGGAAGAAGGAAGCCAGCGTGGTGTGTATGTGTGTGTGTGTGCACGTATAGGGAGGAAGGGCCTCAGGTAGGGTGGGGAGAGAGAATTAAAGGAGAGAAGAGGGCAGGTGTCAGCTGGCAGGGGGCTAGGGGAGGCAATATGACTAGAGGCAAGGGGTCAGGATCAGGTGACAGGCAGTGGGGAGGAAGAGGGGGTGAGTCTGTCTGTGCTCACAGGTTGACGTATAGGGAGCAGGTGGGAGAAGGAGCTACCTGTAGGGAATGCTGGAGCTATTGGGATGGACTGTCCTCTCTAAGGCCGCCTGCTGTTTTTTCAGAATCACCTCTGCCAGTTTCTGCTTGACCACACTGCTGGCCACAGCACCTGCAGGGGCAGAGAACCACGAGTGGGTTGGAGGTGGTGGACAGGTGGCCTCCCTGGCACATTCTCTGCCCGCTGCCCTGCCCACACCCCCAGCACAAGGCGTCCCAGGGACTCCTCAGGCAAAAGCCAAGAAGCCTGAGCCCCCCGCCCCCCACGTACACTCACAGGCAGAGCCCAGCAAGCAGAGGGAGACGGGGCTGGCGGCGCTCCCACCCCAGCCCTCACGTGCCACAAGGGTGGGGAACGCCGGCTGGGAGGCCCCCATCCTTACTTCGCTTGCTCTTGTCCTTATGGAGAAGCTGCCGCAGCTCCTGCTCCTGCTGCCCCACCTGCAGCTCGGGCATCGGCGTGTCCATGGAGAGCTGTGGGCAGGGCCGGCCGCCCAGGGAGGGGCAAGGAGTGGAGGACTGAGACGAGGGTCTGGGGAGGCTGAGGGGAGGGAGAGGGGCGGGGGGCTGAGCTCAAGGCTGCCGTGTGTGCGGGGAGCTCTAACTTTACCCTCATGGGCTCTGCCGAGCGCTGCGGCTGCAGGCCTGCCAGGAAGAGGTGATGGTGCAGGCGTGGGGGATGCTGCAGGGCCAGCAGCGTGGGCTCCGGCGGGGGCTCCACCGGGGGCCGCTGGCCCACCCGCAGGTCCATGGGCTGGGGCTGAGGGCCTGGCGTGTCTGCACGGGGCCTGGGGCAGCCTGAGGACACACAGAGAGGGCAGGGTCAGCGGGAAAGTTGGTCTGCAGGGGCCCGGTTACAGCCTGATGGGCCTCCTTCAGGCTCGCTTGACAGTGGCAACACCCCGGGGGCCGCTTCCTCGCTTCATCCTCCCCGCAGTCCCGCGAGGTAGGTATTTTCAATTCCATTTTATCCGTGAGAAAGGAGGTCACATAAAGTATACAGTTAGCCTTCTGACTCCCAACATCGTGCTTTTCCACTCAATATGTTGCCTCTCCCAGCGGGGCTGCTGGGGGCTGTGGGGATTTAGAGATGGGCTGAGGGCCCCCTGGTGGTACATTTTGAGCCCTGCCCTCTCCTTCCCTTCCTGCCCCCTGGAATGAGGATTTGGCCCAGCCACCCTCCAATGAGCTGTGCTCACAGACAGTGATCTGACAGGCAAATAGTCCCCTTTGTTTAGCTTCCATCCCCAAAGGGCCTCACAGGCCCCCTCAGTCGCCACCCTCCCTACTCTGTTCCGAGCCATAGGATAAAGAAGCCATGCGCAAACCCACAGCCAGCCCTGGCCGCCACCCTGGGCCTGCGCAGCCCACAGGCCCAGGTGTCCTCACGCCAGCTCTGGGCCTGGCATAGTGAGAACGGCAGGCTCAGCTGCCTCTTCTCCAGTGTCCTCTGCACCCACGCCAGAAACAGCCTGCCAAGGCCGTGGGTGCAGGGGCTATTTATAACTAGCTGCCAGACCAGGTTCTACGCCAGCACAGCCAGCTGGGCCAGGCTGGGCTGAGCAGCAGAGACATTCCGAGGAGCTCAGAGGTGGTGCGGCTGCAGGGCGATTATCCTGGAGTAGGGGAAGCAGGTGGGGGTGGGAGTAGGTGCCCTGGGACAGCACACAAGCGGGAAACCTTTCTGGAGAGGCCTCCTTCAGCTGGTCCAATGCCGGGCATCCCCCCCATCGGGGCCGCCACAGGTTGTCCTCTGGGCCTGAGCTGAGGGGATTGGAAGGCATGTGGCAAATCACCAGCCAGGGAGTCAGGAAAAGCAGCCTCCAGGCTCAACTCCAGCATTACTAATCATTACCTTAACATCTGTAGCACATGTGCTCGGCGTCTGCAAAATCCTTTCACCTCAGCACCCCCACAGTTATTACTATTCCATTACCCCAAATGAGGAAACTGAGGCTTGGGTGAAGGGACCTGCTTGAGGCCACCCAGATCAGGACAGAATGAGCACGGGTTCCAGTCCTGCCCAGGAGTGCTCTCGCTCCATTTTCACATCTGCTTCCAGGAGGTCACCTCCCCTCATGGGGGTTTCTCACTGGGCAAAGGAAGAGGGGCTTGCGGTAGCTTGTCGCTAAGGGGCATCTGCTCTAAGATTCTGTGCCCATGAGATGGAGACAAGAGAGGAGCAGGGCAGGGAGGTGCCCGCCACAACTCTCCGGATGTCAAGAGTCCAGACGGGACGGCTGTGCATGCTGATGCGGCCCTCAGCAGGCAATGCATGGTTTTGATGCCTCCACGCTGTGTTCACGTGTCCACTCAGGGACCCCAGATTCTCATTCTGGTTGAGTCTGGGCCTCCAATGCCAACACATTCCTGCCCCAGGAAGGGTCTCAGTCCTCCCACGTCTGGTGTCCTGGCTTCTTGGGGTGACTCCCCTGATGATGCAAGAGGGACCTTGGAGAACCCAAGGCAGGCCACCCAGACTTGCAGCCAGTGGCTTCGGCCACACACAGATCGTGAGCGGCCCCAGCCCTCACTCCCAGCACTGCCAGGGCCTCCAGAGCAGAAGGCTGCCGGGAACGTGGAAGGGGCTCTGCCTGCAACCCTGGGGACACCTCTCGGGGTGATTTAGCAGCTGGGGCTCTCCACAATCTGGTGCTGACCCGGCTTCTCTCAACTTTGTCTCCTACATCTGAACACGAACCTCCACCTCAGCCGTCAGCTCCTGTCCTGTCACAAGCCCATGTACCTTTTGTCCTCTGAGCTTTTGCTCACAATATCCCCCTGCTGGTGCTACCCTGATCCCTCGATTCTACTTTTCCAGATCCTACCCTTTCCTCCAAGACCAGCTGGAGTCTTCTCTCTTCCCTAGATGCAGCCCAGCACCCCGTTTCCCCCCCTCCTCTGGATCTCAATCATGGCGGTGGCTCTGTGCCCTGTAAACACCACATGGGCAGGGACCATGTCTGAGTTCAGCTCCAAGGGCAGGGCCTTGGTTTGTTTATTGCTCACAGTCTCAGCACCTAGAACAGCACATGACAGGCACCCAGAAAATACTGGTTGAATCAACGAATAAATCTCTATCCCCCTCTAAAATGCATCCTGGCACAGAGGTGGGGTTCATTAATGTTTCTTTTTCCAATTTCTGTATTTAATTTTTTAGACAATTATGCATCTAGGAGGACTAAATGACAATAGGTGGTGACTTTAATGTTTGTTCAATGAATGGATGAACTCATTAATCAGTTGTCCCTTCATTTGGCACTGGTCACACATTGCATTCTACTACTATTTCTCTATTTGTGTGTCCTGTCTCCCCAACCTGCCTGTAAGCTTTTGGACTGAAGCAAAGGGGATACCTGACCTTCATTTCTCCCTGCTCTGTGTAACTGTTAGGCATCGGGTATGTAGTTTGCACCCAGCAGGCCCCCAGTGGACACCGGCTGAAGTTAAGGAAGGGCCAGCCCTCATCCAGTCCAGCCCAGCCCAGCCCCACGGGCATGTCCTAAGCCAGAGCAGCAAGAAGTCCACTCCCCTCCTTGCCCAGCACATCCTAACAGCAGAGGAGGCAAAGAACCGTGAGAGAACCAAGGAGAGGGTCTTTCCCCTCCCACCCGAGCAGCACAAAGCATCTTTCCATTCTGCAAGGGCTGCCATGCCCACTTTGCAGAGCCAGCGTGAGGACTGGAAGAGCCGACAAACAAAAACATGCCATCTCGCCCAGAGCCTGCGTGAGGAGGGGGTCTGTGAACGACTGTTAGCTTCCTGCTTGCCTTCCTGTTCCACGGCTGCCCAGCAAGGACGAGCGCACATTGCCTTTCCTCTTCCTCCTGTGCTTCCTGGCACTGGGGCCAGCCTGATCCAGAGCCGTCTCTCTTATCCCCACTCCTCACCCCTTCCCCATGAAACCCCAACTTTGCCCCCTCCCCCAGGAACCTCCGCCCCCCCCCCCCCCATGGAACCACGCCCCAGCTCCTCGCCCTTCTTATGTCCTTTCCATCATCTTCCTCTCCCCACCACGGGCTCGCTCAGGCCTGGCTCTTACCTGTGCCAGCGGGAGGGGGGCAGTGGGCACCCGGGCTCACCTGGGTCCCATCTGTAGAGAGAAGAGAGACGGAGTGAAGAGGCTGCAGGGAGGGGGCCGGGCAGGGGGAGGAGAGAGGGCCAAGCCAGGCAGGCTGTCTGCCGCTCTAGGAGGCCCCACACCAGCTTGAGCACTCCACAACCTGGCACCTCCACCAGAAGCTAACCAAAAAGAGAACACTCCACCCCATTCCTTTCCTCAAATTCCCAAGCTGGAGGACAGCAGTCCCAGCTCCCACTTCCCATCCAATCTACCGTGCAACTCAGATATCTTGCCCTGCTGGAGCTCAGGCCACAGCAAGAACCTAAGAAGGCCCCAGTTTACCCAGCAATGCCCTCAGCCTGGCCTGATGTGCTCAGATACAATCTCCCTGGGGAGTGTGGAGGCTCCCGTAGCCCGAAGGGAAAGGAGAGGGCTGGGAGGTGAAGTGGGGCCGGAGGCGGGAGAGCATGGCTGGTGAGACAGCCCTACAGATGCCAGGAGGGAGACAGGGTGGGGGAAGAGCAGGCCTGGAAGAGGGGAGTGGGGCTGCTCAGAGGCTTCCACAGTGGGGGAGGGACTAGGTCATGGCCTGGAGGTCAAGTGAGATCTGGTGGGAGCTGCGAAGTGGTGGGTCTGGAATGCACAGCCCAAGGACCCCATCGTAGGAACCCACTTTCTCCTACTGCCCCATCCTGTGTCCTGTAGCCTCTGTTCCCCCAGAGAAGAGAACAGCTCACGCTTTTTCTTGGAAAACCTGAAATAGAAATCTTTCCTTCTGGAAATGGCCATCTCTCCCAGGTTCCGAAGCCCAGCCCAGGGCCCCCCCATCCAATTCAGAACCCATGCAACCCTTCAGTAGGGCCCTCGCCGGTCATCAGCAGAGAGGCCCTGAGGAGCCCAGGGGCTGGCTGGGGTGGGGAAAGAGAGGTGAGTCCTGAGGCCATCTGTCCAAGATGGACACCTTTCCCTCCTGCTGCCCAGCCCAGGGCCAAGGGGACAGGATGCCAGGAGACTGGGAGGCCATCTGAGAAGGGCATTTGGTGGACACACAGAAGCCCTCCTCAGGCCAGACTTGGGGCAGAAGGGATATTTTTTGAAGGACAACTGGTGGGTGCTGCTCTTTTGGGTCTGTGTCTAAGGGGCAGCCACAGTTCCTCTTCCAGAAGCTGAAAAAGGAGAACTCCCTGCAGGCAGGCTCTGCTGGAGGAGGAGGCACAGGGAGACTCCGACCAACTGTGCCCAAACACTGATGTCCTATACTGTGGATGACGATGTTTGGTAGGGACACGCTGCTCCACCTGTTCAAATTCTGCCCATCCCTTGAAGTCCAGCCCAAGCCCATCTCCTCATGAAGCTCACCCTGACCTCTCCTCTCCTCTCCTCTTCCCATAGCACCCACTCCATGTCCACCACCTCAACACTCCATTAATCATGGTCTCTGTGGCGTCATTTGTAAGGCATGCCCGGTTGCGCCTAACCCCTTGCTGGGCACGTGGCAGGCTCTGTTAGGAAGTGGTGAATCAAACACAATGACTCTCTCCTGGCGCCCCTGCCTAGGACATGGCCTGAATATTTCTCAAGGTTTGTGAGCCCCAAGGAACACTGGTGTGGGAGGCACCTCCCCTCCCCAGGATGTGGTAACCCCCCACCCCGGGCTCTCTTAAAATCTCTTCTTTCTTCTGCAGGACCTGGTCCCCCAAGAGAGGTTTCTGAACTGGGCTTCCGGGTGTACTCCCAGAGGCCGTGTCAGGCCTAGAGTCCAGTCCCTGCCTCCCAGGAATTCTCTAGCTGCCCTCGGTCCCTGCCTGAGGGCTGGTCAGCTGCATTCATGCTCCGGAGCAGAGCCAGGTTCTCTGCGCCTCACTCCCCTGGTAACTACTGTTCCGGGCACCATCCACCCTCTGGATAGGAAAAAAAACTAATGGTCCTGAACTCTGTAGTGTTTGTTACCAGGCCCAAAAGGGATGTTTTGCGATGATAATCTATGACATAAACTGTTCGGAGAAGCTGCATGCGTGCATGCACGCGTGTGTGTGTTGCCAACAGGGGCTGCTTCCAAAAGCAATTCCTGGAAAAAGTTCTGCTTCTCCCCCAACTCCTGGCTCCGTGCTGAGAGCCTCTGCGTTTAGAAGAGCCCAGAGCACCAGAGATAAGACCTGGGGAACAGCTCACCTGTGTCCCAGAGAGAAGAAAGCTATCTAAAGGCACCCAGTCACCCAGAACTGAAACCAGAAAGTGGACTTCCTGCATCCCAGGCTGAATTTGGGGACCCTTCTCATCGGCCCCTCTCAGAGTGCTCTTACCACTAATGTGGGGTCAGACTGAAATAATATCAGCAGTGAATGGACCTGAGGGACCGAGAACACTGCATAGGGCTGGACCCTTCCCCACACGGCTCCTGGCCGGCGGGAGAGCTCTCCTTTCTGGAATTCTGGCTACCCCCATTTCTACCTCCTTTGGAAGCAACTGCAGTTGGGCTGAAAAGGCCACTGACTTGGCACTGAGGCACCTGGGCCTACCAAGTCCCCTTCCCAGACCAGAACACTTGATCTCACCCAGAACCCAAGAGCCCCAGAAATCCTGCCCCCGGCCCTCAGCCACCTCCAGAGCAGCCACAAGCGCCACCTTCTATCCCCCGCACACTTGTACAAGCTGGTCTGCCGCCCCTGCCCTTACCTGCCCAGCAGATGGAACTCTGCCCGAGGCCTACACAAGACAGCAGAAACCTGAGCCCTGCCTGACCACCTGCTCGCCCAGGTGCCGCAGGCCCTTTGTCACGGACAGGGCTTCTCTAGGAGCACTGCCACACAGAAGCCCCCTCCCAATGCCTCGGGTGTCTTTTTTAAGGCACCCAGGCAGTTCCCAACTGCCTGGTCTCCTGCCTGGCTGAAAAGGAGCAGCAGGAAGACATGGGCCCCAGCAGGTGAGAGGAAAGTGGGCAGCTGCAGGAGGCCAGGTCCTGGGTTCAGGGCTCGCTCCCTCCACACCCCGAGTTGCAGCTCGGATTCTGTTTCCCCGATACAGGCGGGACAAAGCCAGACTCCGCGTGGGAGTTGGCAGAGAAGACGAAAGCTGGGGGTGAAATGGCTTCAGGAAGATCCAAGAATAAATAAACACGAGAAAGAACATCATGGCTGCCAGGCCTCCGACACAGAGTGAGGGCCGAGCACGGAGAAGAGCTCTTCTCAAAGGCACTTAGGTCACAGAACCTGAAAAGGTTAGGAGCTGATAGGGCTTTAGAGACTGTTCAGGCCGACACTCCCACTTTGCAGAGGAAAGAGAGAGCAGAAGGGTCTAGGTCACTGTCACCCGGCAGGTCAGTGGTACAGCCAGGCCGGAGCAGACCAGTGCAGGGGAAACCCAAGAAGTCTATCCCAAATGCAGGTACTAAATACCTCCATGTGAGGTCACTGGTCCAGAGGTTGAAGGGATGGAAATATGAATGAAACCTGGTTCTCACTTTCAAGGAGTTAAAATACAGCCCAGGATTTTTTTTTCTTTTTTTTTTTTGGTGAGGAAGATTAGCCCTGAGCTAACATCTGTTGCCAATCCTCCTCTTTTTGCTGAGAAAGATTGGCGCTGGGCTGACATCCGTGCCCATCTTCCTCTACTTTATATAAGGGAGGCCACCACAGCATGGCTTGACAAGCAGTGCGTTGGTGCGCACCTGGGATCCAAAACGGCAAACCCTGGGTCGCCGCAGCAGAGTGCATGAACTTAACCACTGTGCTATTGGGCCAGCCCCAAGCCCATGATTTTTTAAAAATTAAGAAGTATACTACTTGCAGATACTAAAAAAATTCAAAGAGCCCGAAAAAGTGTACAACAAAAAGTTTCTCACACATCCAACTCCCTAGAATCAACTCTTTTTTAAATTTCTTATGTCCTCCTTTCAGAAATTCTCTTGCTTATTACTAATTTTATGGCTCATTCATTGTCTTGGCACTAAGCTGCTTATTGCTCCAATTTATCCAGAACCCAGGGGGCTGCAAGCTGGCTGGAAACTCCTGCCACACGAAGTGATAACAGTGAGGGTGCACAGCATAGAGGGCATTGGCTTTGAGGTCAGATGGAGCTGGGTTCAAACTCTGACTCCCTCAGTGACCAGCAGGGAGAGCCAGGGACACAATGTAACCTGGTCAAGCCTTGGCCGCCCTATCTGTCATAAGAGGATAAGAATATCCACTTGGAAGAGGTCATCGGAGATGAACAATGCTGTGTGTGAAGTACCTAGCACATGGTAAGTGCTTCCTCAATGGTGGTGATTAATACTATTTGCCCCTGAACTTGTCTGCAGCCTCCCTTCTGGCATAAGCATTTCAGTGCCTGGTCCCAACCTCATCCTCCCGCCCTCTACCACAGTCCATTTTCTCCCAGATGCATTCCCTGCCCCATCTCTTATCCCCTGCCTCTCCTGATTAGTCTCTTCCCTTTCTCTTCCATCTGAACTTCTGTAAACTAACACACTACTATGTGCCAGGAGTTGTTCTAAGTGCCTTACGTTTACCAACTCATCTAACCCTCACGACAAACCTATGACGTGAGTACTGTTTTTATCCTCATTATATAGATCAGTAGACTGAGGCCCAGTAGTATTCAATAACTTGTCTGAAGTCACATAACGTGGAAGTGGCTGAGCTGGGACTCGAGCCAGGCAACTGGGCTCCAGAATCCATGTTCTCAACCCATACTCTCCACTGCTCCCCAGCCCTTCCACTCCCCACAGGCCAGCGGGCAGAGAGCAAATGCAGGGCCTAACTGGGCCCAGGAAAAAATGGAAAAAGCACAGAGCCTCACAGAGCCCTGCTGCAGGTTGGAGGGCAGAAGCTGCCTGTTTCATCTGTGAGCCCCTGTGAAGACAATCCGGAAGAATCACTTACAGGTAGCAACTGTTGACTTCGCAGATTCCAAGCAATGATTTTGGACTGCATGCGGGAACAAGGGGCTGGCCACGGGTTGGGGTCCTAGAGGAGAACCGGTTTCACTTTCCCTGCTCTCGAGTGCCCTGCCATGTCCTCTCTCTAGAAGCTTCCAAGTCCCTCTGAGGCTCTCCCATGAGAGCAAAGCAAGCTCCACTGTGCAGGCAGAGGGGCCAGCTGTTCGTGGGGCAGAGGCTCGGCTCACAGGTGAGCGGCCTGGGACGGGGCCTGCCAAGACGAAGGCCTCCTGTCTGTCCCCAGCAAGGGGACTGAGGCCCTGCAGGCTCACAGCTGTGCACCGAGCAGGAGGCTGGGTGTGAGGGCCGTAAGGCCGGCCGCCCGCCTCCGCAGCGAGCATGCCCCTTTCCCCGCGCCTGGGGCCCTGTGGCAGCTATTTTTAGCTCTTGACACCTGGGTATTTTGCAGCCGCAGGATGTCCGGTTTGGAGTCTCTTTCTGGGAATCCCACATGCGGCTGTTGTAAACAGCCCCACACAGCGGTGGCCCGAGCTGGAGCCGGCGCCCCCCCCTTGCTGCTGTTTGAGATGAATCAAACAGGAAGCAGACGTAACCATGGCAGCGGCAGCTCGAGCTCCCTGGGGGTGGGACAGCGTCCTCCCTGGCTCCTTGCCCCCAGCCCCTGGTCTTCTATTGCACTCCGTGGACTTTCCTCATGGATGGAGGCCCGCTGGACCCTGAGCCGGGGGAGCTGGGCCTTCTGAGTGCTATGCGGCTGTTGGTTCCGGGGACGGGCGCTCTCTGGAGAGCCTCGCCGTCCTCTGGCAAAGAGAAACAGGGGTTACTTCAAGCCCTGCCCGCCTCTGGGAGCCTCTCAGACCGCCACTCAGTCTTCCCTGCCTGAGCTGTGTGAAGATGTGAAGGGGAGGGCAAAGCCACTGGCTCAGGGTGGCCGCCTCGAGAGCCTGCATCCACTTCCTGTCACCCACAGCCTTCTCCTGACAGCTAGGCCTGCTCGGACCACTTAGGGAATTCCCGAGCAGGCATGCTCCCCCAGTCCCAGCCCCCTGGTCCCAATTGCCCTAGGGTTTCTCAGGTCCTGAAAGCCCTCAAAGACATAAGTTCCCACTTACCCTCACTCTCCTGCTCCAGTAGCTCCAATCCCTGAGATAGGAAGTTCACCATGATGTCTAACCACCATCTTTCCTATCATAAGCAAAACATCCTGAACAGTCAAGATGGGGGCCCCCTCTGTAATATGGGGAGAAGAGTCGAGGTTTTGTCAGCTTGTGTCTTTGTTCTTCCTCCTCCCCCACCACCCGGTGCCCCACTTAGAGCAGCTGCTCCCTCCTAGCAGCCAGCCCCAGCCAGTCTTTCTCAAGGGCCAGCGCTTGCCCCAACAGGAAGCACGGTCACCGCCCCGAGGCTGCCTCTCAGAGCAGCTCCTTCTCCCCTCAGGTCTCATATTCATTCCCTGGCCCTCCTTGTTGCTCCCTCAGCTTCTGGGCCTTCCTCGGCCAGATCCTGCGCTCCCCCAACCCCGTGTACCCCACTCCTGCTTGCCTGCCTGTTCTGCCTCTTCCAGGTGCACGTGAGCCAGGATATGTGCCTTCCTCGGCTCTTCTCACCTGTGTCACCCACAAGGCCAGTCAGCCCACTCCAGAGACTGCCAGAGAAAAGTTTAACTTCTAATATTAATCATGTTGATGTTAATAATTATTATCTTATTCTAATTATTAATTAACAATATTAGTAATGATCAACAACCGTGTATTGAATGTTTACTGTGCTAAGCATCTTACTTGTACCATCTCACAACAACCCTATACGGGAGATACTGTTATGATCCTCATTTTACAAAGGAGGAAACTGAGGCTCAGCGAGGTTAAGAAACTTGTTGAGGTCACACAGATGGTAAGTGGGGCTTCTGGGGCTCCAGAACCTAAGCCGATGATCACCACAGTGGCGTGGACAACTAGTTCCACCCACATCCTCTTAGGTAGTGAGGTGGACACAGTGCGGTCGGTCCCAGCGTCTGAAGGCCTGGGCGTGACCCCCAGTCGGCATGTTCCCACAGCGTGCTGGTTCTCCATCCAGAACAACAACAATAAAAATAAAGACAGAGAGAATCACCTCTGCCCGGGTCTCTCCCGTGCTTTCTGTCTCCAGGAGGCACTCCCTGACCCCATCTTCACTTCCTTTTTCATCTTATATTTTCCCTGCTTTTTATATGTACATGTTACCATTTTATTGTTTCCTGTAAGCTGCCTCCAGCAGGGCATAACTAAACAAGCAAACCTCCCAGGGTTTGCCGCAGAGGATCAAACGCCGTGTGCAAGCAGTCTGGAAACTGGCGAGCCCTGGACAAAATGCAGGTTGCATAACCAGAGCAAGTCACCCACCCAGTGGCTACTCAGGAGTGAATTCCCTTGGGAGGAGATGCTCTCTTGCTCTCTCTCTCTCTCTCTCTCTCTCTCTCTCTCAGGACACACACACAAGGGCAGGCCATGGGCAGGTGGAAGGGATGAAGTTACCCACTAGAGCTGAAGGGAGCACCCACCTGTGGGCCAGGCTCCTGGGGACTAGGAACACAGCACCCTTGGACCTGGGGCGGGGAAGGCAGAGGCCACTGCGGAGTCCCGGGCTGGCTCCATGGCCTGAGGGCATCACGGATGCGAGTCCATGAATAGCAACAAGCTATGAATGCTGGCACTCACAGGATGCCACATTAATATTAATGACAGTAGACACCCCAGAGATCCCCGTCCCAGATGTGCCCTGCCACTCGCTTCGTTTTGCCTGTTATTTTTGGAAGATAGGACGGGTCTGTCGGGCAGATTCTCCAGGTGACATGACTCTCTTTTCAGCCAGGGCTGCCCTTGAGACTCGGTCGGCCGGAGTTTTTCCAGATCACAAATCCAGCCAGGGTGCTTACATAGCCTTCAGGGAACTCAATCTCCAGATGCATGGTCCTGGGTACTGATCTGGACAAACCAGCTAAGAAGGACAATTTCTAGCCACCTGGGAAATCGATGAGATGCAAATTTACCATCGTGGAAGGTGGAGATCACTGACTGAAAATACAGCACACACAGTGTGATCTCATTTTGGTAACAAGTACAACGTATAGAGGCGTATCAGGAAATGGGCAAGTGTGCGCTGAGGTATTGTGGCAGTGATCTCTGACTGCTGGGATTGTGATGGTTTTTATTTTTTAATGTTTGCTTGTCTGTGTTGTCTGATTATCTACAACGCACACAAACTGCCTCTGTAATAATAAAAGAGAACACACATGGGTATGTGCACACACACAAATATAAAGATGGCACAGCCAATGGGCAGCAGAGTCGAGCCTCGTCCTCTGGTTCCCGTGAGAACTAGGACACAGGGCTTTCATCGACTCCATGTATTGTATTTTTGGACCCCAGATCCTCTGAGGTTCTGCGTTATCTACAACCCAGCATCCTCTGCCTCTCCTGAATCACACAGAGGGCCTAGCACGGGGCTGGGCACCAAGTCAGGACTTACTTAACGAATGCCTGTAGGCTGAATAATGATCATTTCCTGAAAGAAATGCCTCCTGCCTCCTCCAGAGCCGCTGTGCTGGGAATACTCACAGCTGACATCACTGACCTTCCCATCCCTCTTCTGCCTCATGTTCCTCTTAAGAGCTGCCAGGGAGGGGCTAAAATAAAGGTCACCCCAGCAGATGCTGGCAAGGTAGTCCACATCGGGGCCATCGGGGCGGTCCCATCTCAGACTCTCCTCATTGCCAGCTGGCTGCAAGGCCTTTGAGTCCCCTGGCGTCCTGCCTCACTGGGGGAGGCTGGGGGCAGTGGAGTGAAAGAGACACGGGGTCCACCCTGTGACTTCTGGCTACAGATTCCTGCTGTTCCAGGCCCTAATGGGTGGAGGAATCTGGAACAGTGAATTTGGCCTGGTTTTTTTCTGTGAACTGGGGCTGGGCCCAGTTTCTGTGCTTCATGTCTTTAACATTCCCTGTGTCTGACCTTCAAAAATATGAACAATAACATTAATAATAATGATGAATATTCTGTGTGCACTGACTTCATACCAGGCATGGTGCAAACATTACTCACTTTAATCTTTATAGCAACTCCATGAGGTTGAAACTATTATTATTTTCCCACTACGGACAGAGAAACCGAGGCACAGAGAGCCATGAGCCTCGTTATACTTAGCTGCTTGCAGGAGAAATAGGGACTCTGCCGAGGTCACCCCATGCCTCCCTCTGTGGCCTTGCAGGAAGGCCCTTCTGCCAGGCTTTGCAATGGGCACAGCAGAGTGTAAGGTGATAATTAACATCTGTAGGGCGTTTTAGAATCCACCAAGTGTTTACATATGGCTATGAGAAAATCCCCACTTGAAAGACTAGGAAACCAAGACTTAGAGCCCTTGGCAGCCTTGCACAAGGTCCCACAGCCATTCGGCTGGGGTTCAAACCCAGGTCTTTGGCCTCAGAATGGCACATTTCTTCCCTTATATCACACAACCCCCCTGGCCCAACTCTCAAGTCAGCCCTGAAGGCCTGCAAGGGACATGCACATCCTCTAGAAGCCCAGGGATGAAGCCTGCGCTCAACCCCTCGCCCCGGTGGGGGTGGGGGTGGGGGTACTGTGCCAGCACCTCATCAGGTTGGAGCTCTCCAACCGTGACTCACTCCTGGGACCCAGGGGAAACAGCCCTGAGCGGCGGGCAAACACTGCTGCCGCCTGCCCCGCCTCCAGCTCCCCGCCTCCACATTTGCTAACCGAAACCCGGCTGCTGCTATTTTTAACCCTCCAGCTCCCCCTTGCCTGGGGCTCCCCCCTTCACCCCTGCCCCAACCGGGTGCCACCAGCCTGTCATTCTGAGAGCAGTTCTACAACCTGAACGCCCCGGAGGGCGCAGCGGATGCCCGTGCAGGCTTGTGGGGCAAGCAAAACAAGCCGGTTACAGCCCAGCCGCCGAATTCCCCCACCCGGACTCTTTCCGAACCTGTGGCTCCCAGCCTGCCCCGCTTCTCCTTGCCATCTGGGGAGCCGGGGGAGGGAGGAATGGGACTTCCAGGGCTGGGGGTGACTGGAGGAGCCAGAGCTGCGCTCCTTGGAATGGGCTCCGCAGGGAGCTGAGCTGGACTCCTAAAGGGGGATGGGGTCCCCCAAGTTCTCCCCAAGGCGGGAGGCTCTCCCTGAAGGCCCAAGGTCTCTGACCACCAGGGTTTCCAATCCCTGCAGGCAACATGGAAAAAAAGGAAGTGGTCTGGAGACAGGGTGGGGATGGTGAGTTTAGCCCAGGGCTCTCCTCATTAGGAGAAGTCCCCTCCCCATCTTGCTGTGGGGGTTGTGGAGGGGCCTGGGTTGAGCTTGGGCAGCAAGGCCTGGGAGGCACACGAGTCTAGGGGGATTGTGCACTGAACAGCCTAAAGGAGGTCCCTGGTGGAATGCCAGCCGAGGCAGTGTCGGGGACAGAGGCAGTGGTGGGAACAGAGGCAGTGGCAGGGACAGACAGGGCCTCTTCTCTTACATGAGGGCTCCTCTGATACTCAGCTCTCTAAGGAAAGGGCTGCACCTTCCTGCAGCCCGCAGCTCCGGGCCCCTCAGGAAAAACCTACCAGAAGAGGTTGGAGGTGAGAGAGTCTGAAGGCTGCCAGCTGATGTGAAAGGCAACCTCCTGAGAGGGAGAAGGGGCAGGACTGCAGGGGGACGGGAGAGGGGCATTGCCTTCTAGCTGGTGTCTGCCCTCCTGGGCTTGGAGTCTCACCAGCATGGGGAGAAGATTCCAAGGGCCCAGGGGAGGCTCTGGAGTGCTCAGCCAGAGGTTTCCTCCTGCCTTCTCTCCTGCCCGGGCCCCTGCTTGGCCGGCCTCAGCCCTCGCTTTGCCCTGTCTTCTCTGGTCCCTGCCCCAGCCCTTCTCTCTGGCCTGTCCTCTCTTCCAGGGCCCAGATCCTCTCTAAGTCTTGACCCTTCTCGCCACAGTGATTCCTGAGCCGGCTAAATAAATCCCAGTGGCCACAGAGGCAGCCGGGCTAGACCCAGAGGGGCGGGACTTGGCACAGGAGTTCCCAGGTAGGGAGCTGGAGAGGAAGGGAATGAGGTGGGAGGAAGGTGAGGCAGGAGGGTCAGGAATGGGGTGGTGCTCGAGAGCTCCTGGCAAGAGGCTGCTGCTTCCCAACACCCAACATGTCCGCAGGGCCCTGGACTCAGCCCCATGAAGGGAAAAGTTTGCTCCCCCAAGCAATGTGGCAGCCTCGATTTCAGCCCTGTCCAGCTCCCCCTCCTCCTCTCCCCACCTGCAAACCTCTGGGGGCTGCTTGAGGAGTGGAGACCTGGCTGTCTTCCATGCCAGGCAAGAGGCTGGCAATTTGGCTCCAACCCTCAGCCAGCGCTCAGCCCAGGTCCCTCATCTGGACCCAGGCAGTTCCCAAGCATGGCTCAGAAGCCTCTGAGGGCTCACTTCTAGTCTAGGGAGGTGAGGGAAGGCATCAATGTCACTTTCTCAGGGAGGCCTCCCCTGGCCACCCTATCTAAGGAAGTCCCACCTTGTTGTTCTCTATTGCTGTACCCAGTTCATTTCCTTCTTAGGGTGATCACAACGTGTAACTAGATAGATATACTCATTTCTTTACTTGCTTACTTGTTACTATCTCTCCTCCACTAGAGTGGAAGTTCCCTGAGGTCAGACGCTCTGCCTATGTGTTCAGTGCATTACTGTGCCTGGTGCCTGGCACACAGCGAGGCTCAGTAAGCATCCGATGAATGAATGAATTGCTGAATGACTGGCTCAGTAAATGGGGCCTCCTGGCTGCCGGCATCACCTTTAGGTTCCAGGATTTCCCTAGGGAGGAGGAAGCAGGATGTAACAGGAAAAGCAAGGTCAGAAAGCCAGGACCTCAGGGGCAAGGTCGAGGCGCAGTAAGCATCCGCACCAACCCTAGCCGGTCCACTTCATCACACCAAGTGTGGACATGTGCACACTTGCACACACACAGGATGCACGGGTAAGCCCTGGACGGGTCTGGAAAGGCATGAGTTTTGTTCTGGTTCTTCCTCTTAATGGCCCTGTATCCTTGGACAAACCACATACCTTCTATGGGTCTCATTTTCCTCAAAAGAAAAAATGAAGAGGTTGGCCCAGATCAGTGGTCCTCAAACTCAGCTTTGTACCAGAATCTCCTGAAGCACATGTTAAAATCCATATTCCCAGGCCCCACGCCTGCAGATTCTGTCAGTCTGGAATGGTGCCTAAGGATCTTTATTTTTGACTCTGAAGCAAACAGTCCAGAAATTGGCATTTGAGGACCATGGATGAGATGGTGCTTCCCAGCCGACATCTGGACTTCTATTAAAAAGCCACTCCTGCACAGGTATACATCCCCCCAAGACATGCCCACATACCCCACACAGAGCCATAAATTGCAAAGGTGCACACTGTACAGATGACACACATCTGTGCTACACGTGTGCATACTCTCAAAACACCCAACACGGAGCCACCACATGGATCACAAATTGCCACGGAACCACCCCATCTACATACACAGCCCAGGGGCACACACGCAGACCCCCACCACACAACCAGTGTGCACACACACCCGTCACATGCTGACCCACACTAAACAGATGCTATCCTGAATTTATTTTGCCTCTGGGAACTGGTCCAGGACCAAAGGAGCTGTGCTCTGCTGATGAAAACGTCCCTCCCACCTCTGCCACCCCCACCCCTACCCCTTGCCCCAGGCAGCATGCGGTCTACCTCCCCCTTGTAGAGGGAGGACTGCTGGGGGAGGGTGGTGGAGAGAGGGGATGAAGAGAGGCACAGAGCCCTCCCCAAAGTCCAACAGCCCCCCTCCTTCCTTTCCCCCCCAGGAGATGCAAAAGGGCCTCCACCCAGCCCCCGGGTCAGTGCTCGCTCAGCCCACTTGCCTAGATCCCCAGATTGCCTGGATTCCTCCTAATACGCAGGCCTCTAAGGAAAGGGCTGTCTGGGGGCACCTTCCTGCAGCCCAAAGGCCTGGGTCCCCGGGGGAATGTTACCACAGAAACGGGAAATATCACAGGGAAACACAATACCCGGCAGGGTCACCTGCTGACCAGGCTTCCTGCTGGGTTGCCCACCCCCCTCCCATCTCGCTGCCCTCAAGGCCTCCTTCTCCAGCCTCAGCCTGCGCCTCCTCACCAGTGCTCTCCTTCCTGCCTCCCCTTGGGTGGAGGAAGCAGCCTTAGGCAGAAACTCTGCCTCTCTGTGGTCCCAAACAACAACATCAGGGATGGCCCAGAGCTGAGCCCCCCACTCCTAATCCTACCAATGCCCCCACCACAGGAAATCAAAGCTTCCTGCCCCAGAGGAAGTGCCCCATCTAGTGAACGAATCCAACACACACAAACGCAGTCCCGGAGCCTGGGAGGACCGATGCCCTCCCCCCAGCTCCCAGGCCTGACTCCGGCCCTGCTTCCAGCAAGACCCCACACACCACTGGAGGCCCCGGTCTCGAGTCTGGCTGAGAACAGGCCAAGGCCAAGGTGTGAGGGGTGGGCATGGGCAGGACCTGAGCCAGGCCCGGGGAGGAGAAGGCCAGGAGAATGGGCACCAGCAGTTAGGTCTGCTTCCAGCCCCGCTCGGACTGCCGCTCTCTGGCTGGGTGACCCTGGGCCTTACATCAGCTCATCTTCTCTAAGGCCCCTGCTAACTTCAAAATGACCAGCTCTTAATGAAAGGCCAGGAGAAGCAAGACCAAGGAGGTAGGGGTTAGCCGGGATCCTGCCTTCCAGGTCCTTGGGCAAGCAAGCCTACGGCTATAAGAGGGTGCCCACCCCCACGCCCATCGCACATGAGTTTCTCACTCCCAAGGGCTTTCTACCAGGATTGAGGAGGGGAAAGAGGACGAGAAAGTTCCAACTCTCATGCCCAGAAGCCACCAGGACGAAAGCTGGGGTCCGTTATCCCTAAAGGAAGTGAGGAGCATGACAGCCCCACACTGGACACTGATGCATCTCTTTATGGTCAACCTCTCCTCCTCTGTGATCTGGGAGTACACTTGAAATTTTCTCCCCATCTTATTGATGAGGAAACTGAGCTTCAGTGTCAAAGCAGAGTGGCCAGTTTAAATTCTTGGGAGGGTCGGTGCGAGACCTGAATGCAACCTTCCCAGCCTCAGGATCCCAGCTTAAGTCCTGGTGGCCAAAGAGACACTCAGCCATAGGCTCAAGCTAAGGAGCACGGAGGCCTCAGGGGAACCCTGCCCAGGCCCTTCCAGATGTAACACCAAGAGGCAGCTCTGAGCCTGGCCCTGCCGGGTGCAGGAACATCAGGGAACTAAAGGCAGGGGAGGAGTCCCAGCAGGTTCAAGACCTGGTTCCAGTCTAGGTTCACTGGATACAACCCATCAGGACTTCTTTGTGCCTTAGTTCCCTCAGAAATGACTGCATAGAAGAAGAAAATTACTTATTAATTGAGGTGGGTAAGGGAACAGAGAATAAGTAGAATGAGATGCTAAGCAATGAGCAGGTAAGGGATAGCTTGCAGCAGCTGGAGAAGGAGCCTGGGAAGTGTAAGAGGGTTGGCATGAGGAGAGAAGTGTGTGTGGCAGCCTAAGCCACTTCAGGGACCTGGCTTGTGGGGTCCTGTTGGGGAGAAATGGGTGCCCCATTAAGGGTAGGGAACTGAGTTACAGTCTCCTTTCTTTCAGCCCAGTGGCTGGGCAGGGGTCTTGAGGAAGGTCCCCATGGTCCAAGTGCAAGTCTCGGGAACAGGCTGATGAGTTCAGATGTTGAGTTCCCAACAGGGCTGCTAAGGGCCAATGCCCCATTCTCACCCTAGAAACTGGCAGGTAGAGCTGGGCCTCAAGCAGACGTTGAATCCGGGTGTGGGGAGGGATGGGCAGCAGCAAGACAGCCAGCGTCCAGATGCAAGGGGAGGCCTCCGGGTATGCAGGCAGGCCAGCAGGGACAAGGGAACGGCCTGGACTTGGTGGGAGGGGCAGCAGTGGCTGGCAAGGTCAGATCCCAGTGGCCAGCCAGAGGGAAGGAAATGGGGGTGGGGGGAGCGAGGTGGCCTGCAGGCCCCAGAAGGCTCTCTCCCAGCCCACAGGCCTAGAAACTCCAGGTGGCGTCAGAGCTCAGCCCAGCTGCCAGATTTGCAGCCTGCTCGCACACTCCCCAGCACCAAGACACCCCCAGGCCTGGGGGGCGCACATCCTGTTCCCCACCCCTCAGTACACAGCCTGCGGTCCCCACCTTGCCGCGCCCCTGCTGGCACCTCACAACTCACTTGGGCACAGGTGTCTCTTCACCCTGATGGGTGAGCAAGGGTGGGGAGCGGCGTTCAGAGAAATCTCACTGTCCGGGACCCTGCCTCCAAGGGATCCCTTTCCCCAGCGGAGGGGTCGGGGACCGGCCCTGCCTGGATCCGCGGGATGCGGGAGCTCACGTCCAGTGCCAACAGCCCGACCCCAACTCTGTGGGTCCTGCCCTTTGCCCTCGCGCTTCCAAACCTTCCGCTACGGAGCACCGCCCCCTCCCGTGGCCGCGGCGGCCGTCCCTCCCTTCCCGGTCCCCCAGTCCGTCCTCCCCGGGAATGGGGGTGATGGGACGCCGGGCCCGCGCACCGGCGGCCCGGGGCCTCCAACTGCCTCCCTCGGGCCTGTCGCTGCCCCAGGGCGGGCGGATGTGGGCGCCCGCCGGAGGCCCGATCCCTCCGGCCCCGGAACCAGCCCGGGCCGGGAGCCTGCCAGCGCCCCGCGGAGTCGGGCGGGACGGGCGCGGTCGGGGGGCGCAGGCCGGGCCGGGCCCGCGGGGCCGCCCGGAGCCCGCGCCGGAGTCGGAGCCGGAGCCCGAGCCCGGGCGGGCGGCGCTGGGGGCCGCGCGCAGGGCGGGGCGGGCGGGGCGGGGGGCGGCCGCACGGTACTCACCCGCGCCGGGGCTGTGCATCCAGGGGCCGGGGCCCTCAGAGCGGGGGGCTCATGGCGGGGCGGGGGGCTGGGGCGCCGGCCTCACATCCCCCCAGTCGCCGGAGGCTGCAGAGCGACTGTGAGACGGCGAGAGGAAGGGAGGGGGCCGGGAGGGGGAGGGCCCTGGCAGCCCGGCCGGCCGGGTAGGATGACAATGGAAGGAAATGCTTTATCTGAGTCTGAGAGCGGGCCAAGGGGGAGGGGTGGGAGGGGGCAGGCGCGCGCGGCCCGGGGACACACCACCCCGGCAGCCTCGGCCCGCGCGGCGCCCGGCAGACACCCCGCGCGGCCAGATCGCGGCGGGGCGCGGCGCTCGGCCGGGGAGGCAGCGCCGAACCCGGAACGCGGGACGCGGCTCCGACTCGCGCGCGGCCGCCGCGCTGCTGCTCAGCCCGAGCCGCGGTGCGGCGCCCCGACCCGCGCACAATTCCCGGAAACCCCGATACCTGAGCGCACGCAGCCTGCATACACAACGTACACGAGCGTGCATCCATGTTTACATTGACACAGACACGCTTCGGGGAAGGACCCCCGCGCGCACAAGTACATGAGCGCACAGCCCACCAGCAAACGGCCACACGGAGGGATGCTGGGACACGCGTGGAGTCCCAAGTCTCGCGCAAGGAATCCCAGACGGACACCCCCCCACCCCTCCAAGTACGACTTGCCTGAGGAAAGTTCCAGGATCTGATTTGAATCACTGCCCAGCCCTCCCCCTCTGCCACCCCCCACCCCCCCACGCCTGCTGAGGGTAACAGAAGGGTCCAGCCTGTTCCTATTAAAAGAAAAAGGGGATGGGGGTGGTGCGGATTTTGAAAGTTTTCTTTTTTTAAAGAAATTTCTCAAGGGATTTCCTTCCCTCCTCTCCTCTTCCTCTCTTCCTCCTGTTCCTCTCCCTCCACAACCCTCCCCCATACTTTCCCCCTCCCGGTCCCTATGAGTCAAACTTCAGCAATGTGCCCAGTGTCTCCCAGTGCATTACAACGGATCACAGAAATGTTCCAGTCTGTGAGTCGGAATGCAGCCGCCTCCAGCCCTCCCTCAGCTAATAAACTCAGCTCCGGCCGCTTTGCACAGCAGCCCTCCCTGCCCCCCTCCCTTTTAGCAGGAGGGGAAGGTCAGATTCAGGGGTCAGGGGCTGAGGACCTCAGGGTCAGGGGCCATTGTGCTTCCCGGCCTAGGCTATCAGCCCTGTCGCCTCCGGCAATTTGCTGGGTCAGAAACACAAGGGATCCTGGGAAGAGGAAAGGTCCACCACCCCAAAGGCTAGGCTCTCCTGTGGTGGGAGGCAACACCCCTGGAAGGCAGGGCACAGCTTCCCTCTGACCCCATCCTACCTCCCTCAATCCTAGGAGCCCCTAGAGTCTCACGATTCTACAGAAGGAGAAATTGAGGCTAAGCCAGAGGTAGAGCCACGTCAGATGGGAAGCAAGAGTCCACAGTGGCCTAGGAGGGCTTGGCCATGCCGAGGTCCAACTGCTGACCATAGATTCCTTATTCCCACAAGCACAGCTCCGGCCTCACCACCTGTTGCTACCTGGGATTTTTAGCAGCTGACTTCCTAAGTTAGTCCCTTTCCTTGTCCCAGTGCTCACTAGGTAGGCAGATCCAACCCCTCTGCACTTGTTAACTTATCCTGACAAACTCCTTTCCTGGCATCCAAGCCCTCCTACAACATGGCAGCACACTTCACACACATCTCTCTCTCTCTTTTTTTTTGGCTGTTCTGCCCAGTGCCTTCTAGTACTTAGTGCTCAGTAATGTTAGCTGCTCTTATTACTATTATTATTTCAGCCCTACCAGGCTGCTTGCTGCTCCCCGTCATGTCCTCATGCTTTCCCACTTCCTTACCTTGGCTCATCATGTTCCCTCCAAAAAGGAATGTCCTCCCAGTCCCTTTCTCCTCCTACTGAAATCTTTCCAATCCTCAAGGTCTATACCACCTTCTCTAGGAGCCTCTCCCCAATTCCCATAGCCAGGGAGATTCTTTCCTTCCCTTACAGGACCCCACCCCAGCACATTGTCAGTCTTTCTCTGTACATTGACCTTCATCCACCTAGTCTACTTGTCTCAACTCTCCTCCTTCTTTCCAAGAATGTTCAAGAGTGGACATCCCCTGAGCCCAGCTACTGCCTTAGTCATGGGTGCATTTCTTGTAGTGTCTTGCTAAGTGCCTTGCACAGAATTCAAGCTCCCTATGGGTTACTTATTGAATTCGGACAGATGTTCATGGTCTTCAAGGACCATTCCCAAGCTGGACACCCCCAATACACCCTTTTTCCCATGATTCCCCATGCCGACTCTGCAAGACACATGTTCTTCCACTCATGTGTGTTCTTCTCAGCCCACACTTCGAGACCGATCGCCTGCCTTCCAAATCCCTCCTCAGTGTCCACAGCATCCAGAAAAATTGCTTGGTTACTTCAGACTCTCAGCCTCTCCCCTGCTGTCTCTCTCCTTTAGCCACACACTGCCCCCTCCCAGTACCCCCAGGACTCCTGTAGTTATTTCTGGACTGAAATCAGGCCCTCGTTTGCTCATTTCTACCATGAGTATCATTCATGTATTCGTTTGTCAGCCTTCTTTTTCTTTTTGACCTAATCACTGGGTTCTGAGAGATTTGAGCAAAGAGGGTATCCCCCACTGCCTCTGTCTGTCCCCGTTTTAGCCAGCACATGGCTTTCTACACACACCAGGACTCACTGTCCCCAACGTATAGATGGAGCAAAAGACAGCATGTGAGACCTGCATCTGGGAAATTGGCCTGTGTCCCTCGCCAGCTTTACTTACCACTCCATCACCATCCCTCCCCCGATGGCAGAGGCTTAAGCCAGTTTCTAAGTCACACACCCCTTGCTGGGTATGTTAGAGAGTCTCCAGGAACTCTAAGAGACATGAGGCAGAAAAATGCAGGCTACCTCTCTCTCCTCTACCCTGGTTACCATAGGAAGTTTGTTTTTAAAGGCTCTTGAGTCCAGGCCTCTCACTGGCTGCTCAGCTAAGCTCCCAGCAGAAGACATTCGCCCCACAGGATCTGACTTGGCTCCCTCGAGTCTTCCCAGAGTCTCTGGCCAGTACAAAGCCTGAGGGCACCCCCCCTTCTGCTTCTCTTTGGGGTTCTGGGCCTACTTGACCTTCTCTTTCTCTTTCTTTCTCCTCTCCTTTCCTTTCTTAGCTACGTTTTGCTGGCTACTTACCATGTCGCAGCCCTATTCTAGCCCCTTGGCAAACATTGGATCATTTATTCTCAACAATAATCCTTGTTATGCTCATGATTAAAGTATGGCCCATAAAGGTTAAGAAGCCTGCCCAAAGTTATACAACTAGTAAGTGATGGGACCAGATGTAACAAGTGGAAAGAAGGAAGGAAGGAAGGAAGGAAGGGGAAGGGAGATAATTAGGATTTATTGAGCATCTCCTTTGTATCGTGTGCTGTTCAAGGCCCTTTCACTTATATCTCATTATTAGCCCCATTGTTTTAGCGAGCAAACTAAAGCTCAGACAGACGAAATGAAATGATTTGCCCAAGGTCACAGAGCCAGTAAGTGATTTAATCCCAAATGAGTCTGATTCAGAGCCTGTGCAGTTTTTTCTAACAGGTCAAAACAATGGAGAAGCTGCTGCCAGGTCCTCTGCTCCAGCATAGCCTGGTTACTTGAGGTCCTGATTGATCTACGTGTGACATTCTAGATGCCAAGTTTCCTGCCTCAGTGACCCCAGCCATGTCTTCTCGTCCCTGGTTCCCACCTTTCTCGGTTGCATTGCACAGGCGGGATCAGAGGAGCTATGTAAGTATTCCAGCTAGGATTGGGGGTGTGTGGGTTTAGGGGGCAGCCAGGCAGATCCTCATCTAGGCTTTCAGGATCTGAGAGAAGAGGTGATACCTCCTCCTGGGCCAGAATTGGGTCAATAAATCAGGAAATGGCTGGGACATGGCTACAAGTCCAGATGGCTCAGGTTGGGAGGCGAGATGACCGTGGGGACTGAGACAGGTGTAGAGAACGAAGCAAGTCCCTGCCCCCGTCCCCCTACCTCCCTCCAGCATCAACAAAGGTGATGTGGTTTCCCCTGTGGTCTGTTGCCCTAGACACCTGCAGTTCTGAGTGTATGTGTATATGCTATGTGCCAACAGTGCCGTGGGGGGACACAAGGAGAAGGCAGTGGGACAGGACGGGGAGGGGCAGGAAGCCAAAAACAGGATCTCCTCAACCCCAAGGCGAAGAAGGCACAATGAATGCAAAAGATGGCAGAGGTCGCCCCTCGACTGCCCCAGGTCCCCAACCGGGAACACAGGAGAGAGCTAGAAGAGAGGCATAGCGGATATCAGCCCTGGGCTGCCGCTGGGAGTCAGCGAACTTGAGTTCTAGGCCCAGTTCTGCCATTAACTTCCTGGGTCACACCTGTCTAGGTCTCAGTTTCCTGCTCTGTAAAATAGCAGTATCTTGGCTACCTACCTCACAGGGCTGGTCTGAGACCATATAAAGAATATATGCAAAAGTCTGTACCACTGTGAGCTTTACAAGGATTGTCTGGATGGTGTAAGAAATATTGCAGTTGTTTATTCTAGCCCCTGGATACACAACCCACACACACGTGCGGAGATAAAATACATTAAAGGCAAAAACAAAAACACAGTCTCTGCCCTCTTATCGATCACAGTGCATCGAGGAAACAAAACAAACACATAAAATACTTGAAAGCCTCTGGCCAAGCCAACCATTTAAAAAATCCCATTATTTGTGTGATCTTGGCCAAATCACAACCTCTCTGGGCCTCAGTTTCCTCATCTATCAAATGAAGGAGCTGGTTTAGATCATCTTGACTTATTTCTCTGAGTTGAAATCAGTTTCCTGATTCTGTTCTTCCAAGTGTAACTGAGTACATAGCAAGGGGGAAAGACCTGAGTGGGCCGGCCCTGTGGCTTAGCGGTTAAGTGCGTGCACTCCGCTGCCGGCGGCCCGGGTTCGGATCTTGGGCGCGCACTGACGCACTGCTCCTCCGGCCATGCTGAGGCCGCGTCCCACATACAGCAACTAGAAGGATGTGCAGCTACGACAGACAACTATCTACTGGGGCTTTGGGGGAAAAATAAATAAATAAAACCTTTAAAAAAAGAAAAAAAAGACCTGAGTGATCCTGGCCTGAGTGAAGTAGGAGTTTTGAGCTGGGTTTTGAAGGAGCCCAAAAGTGTAAGTCAGTGTGGGGGGAGTGGAGAGGGTTGACATTCCAGGTAGGGAGAATGGCATGTGCAAGGGTGAGGCTAGGGAGGCAAGGAAGCCAGGGGTGGCCAACAGATTAGAAGGCTGAAGAATGAGGTTGGTGAGGATTGAGGGAGCCTGGGGAGGAAGTGGGGATGGGAGGAGCAGAAGGGAGCGGTCTCTGGGGCTGAGACACAAAACTGGGGGAGGAATCTGGGTGGGAAGGCACTCTCTCAGCCCCAGAGGTGGGTACCGAAGCCCATCCGGCCAAACTCCACCCAGGAGAGAGGGAGAGAGAGGTGCCCTTGCCAAGAGGCCCCACCCACCAGGGAAGGCCCATCCCTCCCTCCCCTCCTCTCTTAGCCCCACTCCCAGCCTTGAGGTAAGCAAGGGCCCACTGAAGCCAGAGCCTTGTTAGTGAGAGAAACAAACAGACAAGGGCACATCTCTCCACAACAATTATGCCAACGGCAAAATGGTAATAATAATAGTAATGATGACGATGATGATGGAAAAAACTACCCTTCCCTCTGATAACACCCCATAGCACCAAAACCTCTTGTGATGGCCATTCCATTTACTAGAATTTTGCTCCTAAGAGCTGCAAATGATTTATAAAATGAGCTGGTCTATAGGATCCCCCAAACCTGGCATTATATCGAAATAACTTAGAAGAACCTGTGGAAAACAGATTCCTGGGCCCCATCTGAGTCTTTGGGGCAGGGGAGCAGGTAGTACCCAGCAATCTGGAGCTCCGCAGGTAATTCTAAGTTGTGGTTAGGTTTGGGACGCCCTGACCTAATCCAAACCACTCCTTTTACAGATGAAGAAACTGAGGACCAAAAGGGGAAATAACCTGTCGGAGATGACATGGTTAATCAGTGTCGGGCAGAGAACTGCCCGGCTTCTAGGTCAGTGCTCCTTCCACAGCCCGCACTGCCCAGCCCCGGAGATGCCTGCGCCAGCAGAGATTATGGTCACGGAGGCAGCCACTGGGCCATACTCTAATCATGAGCGAGAAGAAATTCGTCTGAGTTGCAAAATGCCTTTCTGCAGCCAGCTCACACTTACTCGCTCCAGTGGGCCCCTGCAGGGATGCTGTGGTCCACCCACTGGCAGGCTTGGGGGTTCGGCCTGGCTGCATGCCCCCAGCAGGACCCTGTGTGGCCCCAGTGGCTATATTGGTTGGAGGGCAGGGTCCCATCTTGTTACAAACCTTAATGGCTCCTCTTTGGAGGCCCCTACCTCTGGCCCTGGAATCTCTAGGGAAGACCTTGAGGAGGTCCTGCCCTAAGGACACTCACCTCTCTCCCCAAGAGTGTCTTTTAGGGTGGGTTTGGACTATGCTGCCCTGTGTCAGGGCAGTGGAGGCATGAAAGGAGTGAAAAGCTGATGTGAAGGCGAAATGGGGTGACCACCATTATATTCAAATATGACCACCATTATACTCTTTTTCATTTAGTAGAATATCTTATTTATTGAGCATCTACTCTGTGCCAGGTTCTTGAGCACAGAAGCAAGAGAAGCCACAGCCCCTATCATTGAGGAATTCATCATCTCCTGGAGAGCAGGATACAGCTGAAACAGAGAGTCTGGGGTGGAGAGAACCATCGGATGAGAGGCTCCACCAACCCATGCTGCAAAGGAGATGCTGGCTTCACAGTGTCAAGGAAGTTCCATGTTGGAAGGGCCCTGATGGATCATCGGGTCTCTGCAGGCTGGGGCAGGGGTCCTGCTCTGGCTTGCCCCTCTCTGTGCCTGGAACAGTGATTCTAGAAGTTTCTGCCCATGTCACATCCCTGGATCCAGCTTGGCCTGAGTGGCTAGGGACAGGAGGGCTTGGGAGGCAGAGAGACAAACGCCCCTCTTCCCCCTGGGCAGACCCTGAGGCTGGGCTCCAGGTGTCTACACTGAACCTTCAAGGAACCATTTAAAATGGGTAGAGGAATGGCTAAAGGGAGGTGGGGTTGTATTGTGATCAAAGGTGAGAACTTGGAGTCAGCCTGCTTGGGCTGGAGTTTGCTTACTCACTGGGTGATCTTAAGGGTTATCTGACCTCTTGGAGGATCACTTTCCTCATCTGCAGACTGAGGTGTGAAGTGCCTGCCATATTAGGGTCGTTGTGAGGACGGATGAGATGGGGAAGTAAAGGGCTTAGCCCAGAGCCTGCCGCACACTGGGCTCTGTTAGGGATGGAGCTGGAGGCTGACATTAGGAACGAAAGACAGCGTCCTGTCTCTTCTGTCCCTCTAAGCTTCAGTTTTCTCCTACAAACTCAGTCTCAAATGAGTACTGACCTAATTTATGCAAAAGAATCCAGATGGGTCCATAGCCCAGGCTGACCCTCCTGGGGTGGACGGGGTAGTCAGCCAGGCTCTGGCAATGGGGAAAATATGTGGCACCTTCCCCGCGCCTCCTCAGGTACTCAGAGGTTGACTCAGGATTGAGTGGAGTCTGGACCAGGCTGTAGGGAGTGCCCATACCGACAGCAGAAAGGGCCTCGCCTCCTCTCCCAGATCCTGGCACTACACATCTGGAGTGATCTGCACATCTGGCTGCATCCCTGGGGCAATGGCCACAGCTGCAGACATTCGAAGGAGGAGCGACGTAGCTCCCTCAGCCAGGGCCTACGGGGCTATAAATAACTAGCTAAGAGGACCAGGGGGACGAGGTTGACCTTTTGGGGGGCGGGAACCGCTGGTAACTTCCCCCACCCCCTTGGGTCCAGAGCCAGAGTTTTAGCAAAACAGGAAGAGGCAGCAGCAGCTGCTGGGAAAGTAGGAGTGGCTCCCCTTCCCCCACTTGCCTGGGGCCTTCGGATCCCAGCCAGGACCTGGGAGAGGTGGAGTCTTCTAGGCGGGAGGAGGAGGGGCAGACTGCTGCCCCAGCTCCCAGTGCCCTCCTATGGCTCAGCTGGGGCACAGGCAAAGGAGAATGAGACAGGGGCGCAGTCCAGTGGGCTGTGTCCGCCACTCTGGCCCCCTCCTATTCTCTTTCTGTTCCCCTATCAGTGGGACATCAGGAAAGAGAGGCAATAGAAATGGAGCATAAAATATGCCTGCGACCCAGGCAGTGTGTCTAGAGGCTCAGAATGTCCTTTTTCTCTCATCCCTTCTAGCCTCCAGGTGGGCTGAGCATAAGCCCAAACTGGTGGGAGACAGGCCTCCAGACAGAAGGAAGCATGCCCATGGGCTTCTGGAGAGGGGTCCAGGGCCTGGCCCAATGGAATGATGGAGAACTTCTCCGTGAACTGTTGAGGTGAGGAGATCGAAAGCTCTGGGGTGGCCCTGGGTGACTGATTTACTGGAATAACAGGGCATCCACAGGAACAGCTCAGGAGAGCCAAGCCCCTGCCCAGAGGGCTCCATGAACTCCAGGCTTATAGAGTTATCCAGGAAACGTTGCGTTGCTTTGCTTTGCCTTTCCTGGGGGACACCTGCCACTGAGAGTCTGTCCTTCAGTGTCTGACTGGTTGGTGACATCCGGCTGAAGCTTTGGCTGGCCCACATCTCCAGTGGGGTCTGCATCTGTATCTGTTATGACCTGTCACTGCCTCTCAGCCTGGAGCCCCGTGTTTTGCCAGCTGGGAGGGACTAGACCAGCACCATCCAATAGAAACGGAACGTGAGCCACATATGTAACTTTAAATTTTCTAAAAAAAAGTAAAAACAATAGGAGAAATTAATTTTAATAGTATATTTATTTCACCTAATATATGTAAAATATTATTTCAGCATGTAATCAAAACAAAAAATTGTTAAGGAGATATTTTACATCGTTTTTTCATACTAAGTGTTTGAAATCCCGTGTGTATTTCACACTTGTAGCAAGTGTCAGTTCTGACTAGCCATGTTTCCAGGGCTGGATAGCACGTGTGGTTAGTGGCCACCGTACTGAACAGCACAGGGTTAGACAACTTGTAGCTTAACCTCCTCAGCCCTTCTAGTCCCTTGCTGGGGAAAAGGCTCAAGACGTAGAGGAGGAGGCCAGTGAGGTCAACGTGAAGGGCTAATTTGCTCTAGGAGGACGGCCACTCACTTCGACTTCCAAGCATCTACCTCTAGACCTGGAACCTGTCCTAGTATATAGGCAAGCAGGGAAACTGAGTCGCAGAGCAGCGTCTCCCTAGATAACTGTCCTTCTCCTCCTCTTCCCAGCCCTCCTCCTTTAAGCTAAAGGTTGGTAGAATCTCATTCCCCCTTCAGGTGTGCTAGCCTCTACCCTCTTCCTTCCCCTTCCAAATCCAACGTCAAACCCAAAGGTATTCAAACAGCAGAGCTAGGGAATATGGGAAGAGAAGCAGTTTGGAGGGGAATATAGAGTCAAGCTATGGATGTATGGAGTTGAGGTGCTTGTGGGACAATTGGGGATGCTGAGTGGACAGTTGCTACCTAGAGCTAGAAGGGGAGGGAAGGACAATAAAGATCGGGATCATCAGTGAGAGCTGGAGTTGTAGGTGGTTGTGGATGAGACCACCAGAGCAGAGGAGAAGAGAGGAGAGAAGGGAAGGGAACCGGGAAGATGGCTACATACCTAAACTGGAGAGAACAAAGATTTCAGGAGTAGAGGAGTGGCAGCAGGTGAAGGCTGAGAGGGAACAGTCAGAGATTTAAATGAAGCAAGGGGAAGTGCCATGTCAGAATCCAAAGTGGGAGAGAATGTCACAAAGGAGAGATTTGCATTCGATTGTAATCCACTACGATTTAAAATCATTCTGATAGGGAGAGCTCGCACCAGTTGACAAGAAACACTAAAACGGTGGTAGGCTAAAGTTCAAAGCACAGAAACGACTCTTCAGGGAAAGAGGAAACACAGCTAGTAAGCAAAGGCAGGAGAATGTTCAACTTGACTGTCATCAAAGTGATGCCAATTATAACAAGACGAAGGTAGGCACCGTTTTCAAATGTTAGTGAGAGTGCAGTGAAATATACATGCTGTTGGTGGAGGTGTGACCTCTTTTGAAATCAATTTACCGGTATATAGTAAGAGCTATAAAATGTTTTTACCTTTTGGCTCAATAACCCCATCCAGTGTACCCTAAACTAGATTTCAACAGCCAAAATTCAGGGAGGAGGGAGTGGAATATGTGCATAATTATGTTTACCACCACACTCTTTATAATATGGAAAATTAGAAACAATTTGAACACCTACAATTGGAAAATTGTGAGTAAATTATATTTCCACTTAATAGAAAATTATGAAGCTGTTAAAAAGATGTTTATGAATGCAACATAGCATCACAGGAGAATATAGATTTGTGCATGCCCTGTGATGGCAGTTGTATTTAAAAAAAAGCCTAAGATAAGCATAGAGAAAAAGATCGAGAGGAAATATGGGCACGAGGTAATGGCTGTGTAGGGTGGTAGCAGTGTATACGTTTTTCTAGTCATTTAATAATTGTCAGCATTGGGAAGAGCTGTGAAGAGGGGGGATGAAGGTTGACCAGAAGCCTAGACTGGGCTATAAGGAGGCCCTGACAACCTTATGGAGGTCACGAATTCATTCATCTAGCAGGTATATTTACTGGGCTCTGTCCATGTGCCAGGCACTGTCACTGTGGGTGTGAGCTGAGCGCTTTTCTGATGGAAAAAGCCCAGATTCCCTGTCTGGGTTCCAGGGTGGTCTGTCCACTGAAAGCTCCCGGAGGTCCACTGGCTCCTGTGCCAGTGCTGAGGGCAAGACCTTGTCCTGGGTCTGGAGGGACAGTCCCCAGAGGACAGGACCAAGGAAAGTCTAGAGCAGGCCCTGAGGAAAGGGAGCAATGTGTGTGGGTAGCAGTGGCCCCATTAAGGTTAGGGGAGGGTTGGGGGGATCGCCAAGGAGCTTAGGAGATGTGAGGCTGCTCTGCTCTGGGGGAGGGGTTGGCGGGCTGTGGTCGGCCACCTGCCGTTTCACATCACCCTGAAGGTGACATGAGATGTGAGTGGGCCATCACCTCTACCGCCCCCCACAGGAACTCTACCTGGGCCCCCACCTACGGGCACCATCCGGCCTGGGCAGCCTCCCACTCCTCCCCCCTCAGCTGTCTTCCTACAACGACACACTGGGGCCTTGAAATAACACATCTTTATTTACGCCATCATTTCCACATAATTTGCCTATGATTCATTTGTTGTCAAGAAGCATTAAAACCTCCAGCCCCAGCTCCCAGGCACCCACCAGTCCCTGCCCACTCCCTCCTGTGTCCACCACTCCTCTTCTCACCATCCTGCCCAGCTCTCACCCCTTTCTCCGCTTCCAGAACCCCTGGCATCCTCCAGTCTCAGCACTTTTTCCTCCACGAGGGCCCCCACCCCTAGCTCCTCCCTATTTGGCCTTTGTTGGGGGGTGGGAGGCTGCAAATGTCCCAGATCAAATGGCCCAGATGCATCCATCCACCTCCCCAACCCAGACCCTGGCCTGAGGGAGGCCTTGTTGGGAAGGCCTCTAGCCTTAGGACTCAGATGACCTCACTCAAGCAGGAAGCCTTGGAAAAGGGAAGAAGCTTCTTTCTGCCTAGAAGCAGGAAGCTGTGGAACCCCCAGCCCCAGAGGCAGCCCCTTCTGTGAGCCCCCCACCCCCTCACTTCCTCAGGCTGGATTTTCCTCATACCTCAAGGCTGGTCCCTGGGTCCCACCCCCTCACTCTGTTTCCTGCAGGGCACAGGGGTATAGAGTTTCCATGTGTGTGAGTGTGTGTGTATGTGAGTGTGTGCACACGTGCGTGTATGTATGTGTGTGTTGGGGGGTAGGAAGATTTGTCTTCTCACACCCTCATTACCCAGTAAGGCTTTAAGGCTTGGGGGCCCCACCTCAGCCCTCCCCAGGGGAATCAGGTGAGTCAGGGAGCTACAAGGTGGGGGAGGCAGGAGAGGAAGAGGGCAGGGGGCGAGGAGGGGGCTGCTGGAAGCGGGTGGGGTGAGGGGAGCTGTGGTTGGTTATCTGATGTGAGGAGCCAGGTGTACAGCTTCGGGGCTCTGGGGGTGGGGAAAGAGCACCCTGAGAGAGAGGCAGAAACTGCAGAAGCGGCTGGAGACACAGAGAGACAGAACAGCACTGAATCAAGAGGAAGACCGGGGAGATTTCGAGATCTCTCCCATCAGAGACTGGCTTTCCTCCTCGTGCTCTGGAGGCAGCCTGAGGGTGGGGGGCAGTGTCCCCCTGGCTGCCCCCATCCTTGGTCTCCAGCCCCCAGCCCCTGGGGCACGTGCCCCCCATCTCCCCAGCTCTCAGGGAAGCAGCAGCTCCCCTCAACCCTCTCTGGCAAGGTGGGGGTGGCCAGGGCATGTGTGGAGTGGGGCCGAGGGTCCAGCCTTATCCCTGAATCAGAGCAGTTGGAGACAGTTGAGGGTCTATAATCTCGGTCGGGGTTGGCGGGTGGAGGAGGCTTTGCAGGAGGAGATAATGGGGCTGAGCAGAGCCCTGGCCTGCAACAGGGTGCCCTGGGGCCAGGCGCCCCTCAACCAGCTCTCCTCCACCAGCTTCTCCTGCCTCAATGGCTCCACTGGAGACAGAAGCTGCCCTGTAGCACATGGAGCTGGGGAGGGAGCAGGGCTGTGAGCACACTGGAGGGCCAGCTTGATCCTTCACAAGAGGGGTCCACCTGTGCGTGTCAACTTCCACCTCCTCCAACCCTAACATGGGATGTGTGTATGTTGGGGGACGATGCTCCTCATAAGGAAGAGGATATGGGTTAGAGGAGAGGATCCCCAGATGGTGATGAAAATTACAATAATAAAGGCTAATGGTTATCAAGCCCTTACTACATGCCAGGCACAATTCTAAACACCGTAAACTAACTCCTTTAGTCCTCACAACACCTATGAAGTCAGCACCATTATTATCTTCACTCTACAGAAAGCAACAGAACAAGGGTAGATTGCCAGCAGTCTCACAGCTGGTTCAAGTCCTGCTCCCTCGATGCTGTGTCTGCTGTTGGTACCTGCCACCCTAGACGAGGTCCTGCCATGCACCATGCTACAAGCCTTCCTTCGTGTTATCTTCATAAAAACTCTATGTCCCCATTCATCGATGAGGAAACAAGGTCCAGAGAGCTCAAGTCATTTCCCCCAAGTTACACAGCTTGTAAGAGACACTATCAAGATTCAGGATGACCTGATTTTAAAGTCCACACTCTTATTTACTACCTTGACTGCTTCCCTCAAGCCAGGAGTGGTGTGGAGACTGGGTGGGAGAGCCCCTGTGCCCCACCTGCCTTTGTGGCCCTCAGAGCCTAGCAGCGGGCTGGCCTGTGGTGGGAGGAGCTGTGGTAAGCCTTTGCTCAAAGAATGAACTAACAGCCAAGCGAACCAAAGCTGAACGGTCATCTTCCAAGGCCACTGATATCCTGCCCACCAACAAGGTTCCCTCCCCTCCCATCCACGCCTCTACCACCTCAAGGCCTTCCTGTAAACACGGCAGGAGGCAGGGAGCCCCTTGGGGTGGGGTCCCTATCAGAGAGGAAGTGGGGCTGGCTTCTCTCCCATCCCCTTTATCACCTCTCCCCATCCCCGCTTTATCACCCAGGGCTGCTCCACCATCCCCTCCCTGACACTCAGCTCCCCTGGGCTCCAGGGTGGGAGAGGGGAAGAAATTTAAATCAGTGGAACTGGGGTGGGGGGCTGGGGGCAGCAGAGCAAACAGAAGGGACAGCAGGAAGGGGTTTCCCTGGCCCTCGGAACCTGGTATTCACAGTCCTCCGTGCCCAGGCTGGGCTGGCCTTGGTGGCTGAGCTTTTTCTGATGGGCTGCTTGACCTACCCCGCCGTCCCGGTAGGCAAATGGAGAAACAGGAGCCAGGCGCAGACACAGCTGGGGCCCCTGCCCTCGCCTGGCCCTAGTCCCACACCAGCTCCACAGATGTTCACAGGTGTCCGTAGGATTTTTAAGTAGATGGGGTTGGGTCAGAGTGGCACAGGCCTTTTCAGATGCCCTGTAGGATTTTGGGTACAAGTGAAGAGCGCAGTGGGGAGGCCCCATTGAGGTAAATAAGGGCTGCCAGTCTGGGCTAGGTGTGCCTTCTCCACTCCCCACCAAGGTATGGAGGCCGAAGGAGAGTCCTGCCCACTGCCCGACGCCTTTCTCCTCTCAGCAACCAGTATCCAGGAGACTATGTCTTTCTTCCCTGAGTCCAGCTCAGACAGAACTTGCAAAACAATCCAGCTTGGAATTTGATACTTGATCCACCTCTTCCTGCATTCTCTATATCAGATATCCCTGGATCCCTGATCCTTGGCTCAGATCTGGTCTAATTCTATAAAATCTGTTCAGACTTGGCGAGAGACTATCAGGTCCTGAGGAGAGAGGGGTTGTGGAAGCATTGACAAGCTCCCCAAATTCCTGCAGATGCCTGGGTCTTTCCAACTCCTCTCTTCTCCTGTGACTCAATCTCTCATTACCCACCCCCTTCCCTGGCTCCCGAGGAGGTCTTGAACAACTGAACGCAAGGGTTTCTGGTCAGTGAGCTAATGTCCACCCACAGGAGGGCATCGTCTTAGCTCTGTCTCAGCCAACCCAGTACGTGGTCTGCAGACCCAAGTTTTGGAAGATGCAAGGCCGGGAGGGATGGTCAGAAGATTGGATGACAAAATGAGGATTCAAAAGATTTGGGCAGGCTAAGATGTGGGAGAAATCAGATCAGATAAATATGAATGGGCATAAATGCTAAGATCTACATTTGGTCCACATAACAAACTGTCCACATACAGAATGAGGGCCATGTGGTAGATGACTTAGGGAGAGGTCGTTAGCACGTGGGTTCTGAAGCCACAGGGACTTAACTTCTCAGTTTCCAAAGTTCAAGGGAAGGTGTTCAAATTTGCATAAGTCTGTTTGCATTTCATTTTCTAGCAGGGACCCAAGCAGAACTTTTTTAACTTGACATCTATTGTGAAGATCAGATCTTCTAGATGCTGACAGAGGTGGGTAGCACATGGCCCCGTATTCATTCATTCCTCAGTTATTCGGCTATATTTATGGAATCTCTCCTTTGTTCCAGTTTGGTAGGGAGCCCCAAAGGCAAAACAGAAATTTAAAACACACTACAATGCACTCTTCATTCTACAATAGAGTGGGTGCACAATTCTACCCAGAAGGGGCAAGTAGGGAGCAAGCATGGAGAAGTTCACAGAAATATTTGTACAAGACCTGAAGCTGAGCTGGAAACTAAAGGAGCTGAAGGAGCTTGCCCAGTTGAAAAAAAGAGCAGCAAGGGACGGACGTAACAGGCCAGGGAAACAACACGTGGAAAGGTACTGTATGAGTCTCACAGTGTAGTCTGGGGACACTTGTGGGTCCCTAAGCCCCAGCTGGAGGCTCTGCATGGTCAGAACTACTTTCATAATAATAGTAAGACATTATTTCTCTTTTTTACTCTCATTCTCTCACTTGTGTACAGAGGAGTTTTCCAGAGGTTCCGTGACGTGTGATATCCTAACAGATGGGATGCAGAACCAGATTTGAGAATCTAGTTGCCTTCTATTCAGCCAGACATTAAAGAGACTTGCAAAACTGTAAAACAATACCCTTTTGTCACTAAATTTGTTTTGCTTTGGAAAAAGGTTATTTTTAATGAAAACTGTTATGCTAACTTATAGCAGATTCATTATTGTTATTTAAAAAAATTTCATAAATATTTTTTAAATTTCTCAACTTAAATGTCTAACGTGGTAAATATTGATGGCTATAACCCACACAAACAAAAGCTCTTTGGGGGGCCTTAATTTTAATAGCGTAAAGGGGTCTTAAGACCAAATGTTTGAGAACTGCTGGTGTGGAGGCTGGCCACCGAGGCACGCGGGCAGAGAGCTGCAAGTGGTTGGATGTGGCAGTGGCTTGAGTTGCAACGGCTGGACAGTGACACGTGACCCTTGAGAGGCAGGCCGGCCGGATCACTGGGGGCTTTGTAGGTCGCCAAAGGAGCAGGAGTCCAGGAAACGCTGGAGTGGACGAGTGAGAAACGATGACACAACAAAACATAGAGCAAACCTGATTCTCAAAGCTCATGTTGATTCCCCTTTCTCTGGGCATAACCCTTCCTCCCAGAGAAGACCGACATTCATTTTGGGTCTGTAATATGTGTGCAGTGAAGTCGAGATGGCGGTGGTCACCGTGGGGAGTGAAGCTGGCAAAGAAAGACCACAATTGAAAGAAGCTGGCGACAGTATTAACTCGAGTGCCAGGTGTTTCAGATTTCAGTGCCCACCTTCCTATCTCCCACACTTGGCTCTCCAGCGGGCTCTTTCAGTTGAGGCCGGTTTGGCTTATTAAGTTGCACACCTGCCCCCTGGTGGCAAGATGGCACAATGACGCCTTCCCGCAGCTCAGGTAGATACTCATGGAGCAGGATCTCAGAGCTCCGGAGGCTGAGATCCAGAGGAGGGGCCAAAGACATCCATCTGGGGCCAGTCCAGAGATCCCAGCAAAAACCAGTGGTCAGTGGATGGGAGCAATGTCAACTCCAGATGAAAACTTATTGGACCCTCCCTCCACTGTGCAACCTAATAAGGATGCTAGCCAACATTTATGAGTCATGAGTTATGCCCAGGTACTTCCATAAGTGCTTAATGCAGATTATATCACATCACAAACCTAGAAGTGGGTACTATTATTGTTCACATTGTATAGATGAAGATTCTGAGCTTCAAAAACATTAAGTAACTTGCCCAAGGTCACACAGGTAGCAAGTGGCAAAGCCAGGAGAGGGACCCAGCAGTTTCTGCCACTAAGTGTTCCACTTTGTGGCTTCTGTCTGGGCTGCTGGGTGATGGTCTGTTTGTAGGTCTGTCTTCTCCCACTGGACTCTGCCTTTCTTGGGGGCAGTGACTATCTTATTCATGGCTCTGTCCCCAGCACTGAGATCAGGGCTGTGTCTGTGCTTGGAAACATTGGAAGGACTGCACCGCCAGGCTGGACCTCAGAGGGAACCTGAGGCCAGCATGGAAGGTGCTCAGAGGCCCTGGCCACATGAGCTCAGCCTCCGGGGGCCCTTGGTTAAAGGTGAGTGTTAGATTCTCCCCTGGCTATGACTCCAGAGATGGCCTGGAAAGCCAGAGAGCAGGTCCCTTATCTGTCCTGCTTGGTCGCTGGCACGAGGAAAGATAAACACCATCAGGTGTCTGCAGTAGCAGGGACTCAGGGCCTGGCTGGATCTCAGCCGCCTTCACAAAGCTAGGAGGAGATGGGAAGAGACAGAGCCAGAGCAGGTACTGGCTCAAATCTGTCCCAGGAGGGCAGTAGCACCACCTAGTGGTGAAGCTCAGGATGATTTAGGGAAAAACCACCAGATAGTCCAGAGCTTGGGAGAGGCTGGAAACACCCTCCTCTGGAGGGAGCTCCAGGGACTGTGCTATCTCCCTCCATCCCTAGAGCCAAAGAGAAGCCTTGGAAGCCTTCCAGCCCCTCCCCAAGGCAGAGCAGTCTACTCTGAAAGGACCACCTGGTTGTACAAAATGTGATGAACCCCCCCACCCCCAACCACTGCCCCAGTCCTACTGGCCCTTGGCTGAAAAGAGCCCCCTAGCTTAAGGTCATGCCAAGGTCACACTCTCTTCCTGGGAACAGCCTACATCCAATGACTAGCTGATGCAGCAATATAAAAGCCAGCTCCCTCCCTTCAACTTGGGGCCATCTGAAGGGCCATCCCAGTTTTAGAATTCCCTTTAAGGGTTGGTCAAGGCCTCTGTTGAGACTGCATTGCAGCCCAACTGCTCCCTCTACCTGATCCAACCTCCTTCCCTGCCAGCAGAGCTGGTGACCTGGAGACCTCTCCCCAGTAAACCGGTGGCACTTCAATCTACATTTCAGAGTCGGCTTCCCCGGAACCCGACTTGCAATCCATCTCGTATATTGCATATGACAGAGATTCAGAGCAGCTGTCTGGAGCAGTGACGGCCCCCTCTAAATCCATTCCCCTGCCCGCCAGCCACTGCTCCACATCCTGCTGTGCTTCCTGGTCACTTGGAGCACAGACTCCTCTGTGAGCCTCACAGCCTTCTTGCCTACAATGAGTAGTAGGCACCGATAGCACGTTGGCATGATGAGGCATCGCCTTGGCTATGCTAGGAGTGCCAGATGCCACTCATCACCTTGTCCCCTGCAGGGCCATGGGACAGACAGACACCACACTGCATAGACAGCCTCCAAGGGCTTCAAGGAGCCCCAGCAGAAGCTAGAGACACTGACCTGAAGGCTCTGGCCACTCTGGACAGCCCTGTTCGCTTGCCCCCGGGGCTGAAGGAATCAATATTTCCCGGAACACCACTGACCTATTTATGCCACGTGAAGCTCTGAACCTACACCCCATGGCCTGTGAGATGTTTTACCTTTATGTCCCTTTGGCGGAGCCGACCAGTTCACAGCAGTCCGGGTGCAGCATTGCTTGATGTAAAGGGAGGATATTCCCTGATCGGAAATGTCAAATAATTTAGTGGCTTTCTGCCCAACAGATCAACAGAAGTACATCATCTGCAGTTGGTACCAGCTAAGAACGCACTGCGTAGACAAGCATTGTCCAATAGATCTTTCTGCGATGATGGAAATATTCTGAATCTGCACTGTCCATTCCCGTAGCCCTGGGGCTGTTGAGCACTGGAAATGTGGCTAGTGCAACCAAAGAGCTAAATGTTTACTTTTAATGAATTTTGATTTAAATACTCACATGTGGCTACCTTATTGAACAGCACAGGTGTAGAACCAGAGTTTAGAATCTGAAAACTTAAAATCACTTTATCCTAACCAGAAGGTCTTTCTGGGGTGCATTCCTCTCAGTTTACCCAGAAAAGTTTATTGTAACACACAGCCTTGGAGATTCTGTGTTCCTCTAGATCATTCATAAGATGCTAAGATTCTCCTAACAGTTTCCAAGAACTTCATCTTCACATGTCTCCAGCCAGAGGCATGCCCATCTATGCACTGTTGGTTTCCTTACTCTAAGCCCATTCATTTTTCATGACAAAATAGCCCTCAGGCTCTATCTCAAATTCTCCTACTCCCGTCCCATCCCACAGTGATACATTTTAGCCTTTGGTTTGAAATCTTTCAGATACCTCTGAAAAATTAAAGTAAATCTCACACAGGTTCCTAGGCCCACTTTTCCTAAATAAATACATTGGTTGGGCATAATTCTCATTTACAGATCACAATGCTGTGTCTCTGGTTGTTTACTTTGCCTGCTGTGTTTAGCGATGCTGCCCTTTATCATAAACCTCACTTCCTCGGGAAACGGAGGGGAGTGCATTAGCTCTCTGGGTCCCTTGGGAGTCCTGTTTATACATAGGTATCATTTTTAGTTCTCCAAGTCACTAGCACAGCATTTCAAATATAAGACACATATAACAGTTGCCTGGGCTTCATTCTTGAGCTTGTCAGGTAAGAGCCACCCTTGATGGGACATAACACATGTGACTGAATACTTCCTGAGAGTTGAGCACTGTTTGATCCAGCACCTCCAATTTCCCCATCTCAGGGCCTCCTTCAGGAACAGGAACCTCCCTTACGTCCTCCTTAGTAGAGAGCTGGCAGGACTGTCTCTCATGTGTCAGGCCCCTCAACTCAGTGGGAGGCAGCATAGCGCAGCAGTCAATTAGCGGCTTCTGGAACCAGCTGCCAAGGGTTCAGATCCCACCTCTGTCACTTACCACCAGCGTAGCTTTGGGCAAGTTATCCCAAATGGGGATCAAATGGGGGTTATCAAATGGGGGTAGTAGCAGTCCATCTCCCCTCGGGTCCTTATAAGGATAAAGCAAGTTGGTTTGCATAAAGCGTTTATTTACAGCAGGACTTGCCACAAACTAAGCGCTGTGCAAGTATAAGCCATTCTTATAACCATAAGCAAAGCTTTCTGCACTGGTTTTTTGGGCAAATTTCTGGCAAATTTTTTTCCTCTTTGGAAACCACTTAGGAGGCACTCTGTACAGCCCTCTGCTGCTGCTTTAGTCCCAGCTTTCCAGCCTTCTCTGTGGGCCTCACTCGGATTCTCCGACTTGCTTCCAGTCAGCCAGCAGGATTTTCCTATGTCCTGGAATCTGGTTTGCTTGGCATTTCGGTGCACATTTTCCCAGGTTTCCAATAATATACTTTAAGAGTTTTAGATTTGTAAATGTCTACCTTCACATTCTCTCATTCTAGAATGGAACAGATGACAAGGTTTTCTCCCAATTCAGCCCTGTGAAGTCTCATTTTTCCTCTTCTCTTCCCTCCCAGCTCCGCGACTTCCCTGGGGAGTGGGCTGGGTTGTTGTGGACCCCAGGGCAGAGTGACTGGTGTTCTCTGTGTGTCCCGAGGAGGAGGCAGCACCAGAGGGAGAGCTGGGAAGGTGGAGACATTACAAAGACAAATGCACTTTATTGATAAGGCAACAGCATGACACAGGGCTGAGGCAGAGACCCCATCCGACCAGGGCCACGTTGGGGGTGGGGGTCCGATTCACATTGAGATGAGGCTGAGGTGTCCCTCCTCCTCCTGATGCATCAGCGGGGTGAGAATCCAGGGAAGGAAGGCGGGGTCCCGGATCTACACTGGTTCTGTCTAAAATCCAGAGCTTCCGCCAAGGGACCAGGTCAGGCCCCTGGGGAATGGGAAATGGGGTCGGAGCTCAAGTGTGGTCTAGTGAACCGCACGCTGAATCCAAGTCCAAAGTCTGGGTCCGGTCGTGGCGTCACTTCTAACTAGTTCTATGGGCTTGAGTGTGTCACGCCCTCCTCTCAGGGTCAGTTTTCTTTAACAAGGGGGTTGAACTAGTTTAGCGATTTTTCAAGCCTTTTCTCCCACTGAATAGCAAGCTGGACCAACATATTCTGCAGCTAAAATCAAATAACAAAGGTCTGTCCCTAATTTATAAAATAACAACAACAATAATGAATGTATAGAATTTTCACCATGTAAGTTTTTCCCTTCCTAAATATCTCTTCACCAGTGGTCCCTACCACCCACTATATACGAACGTAGTACAAAATGGAGTCTGATTCTGGAAATAACTCATGCTCAATAAACGTAAGATTCAGCCATAAGGATGGTATTCTGCACTAAGGACCATGGCTGTCAGGTGTTTCTCCACCTGAAGAAACACTGGGCCAGGTGGGCTTTGCAGTGCTACGTCGGATTGCTCTGGGGGTTTCCAGGGAACAGCAGACGCAGGTGGAGGGGGCATCCTACGGACATTAACTCCCTCCTGTGGAGACATCAAATGCAATGTGTTCCCCAAACTCAAGCAACAATCTGAAAGACCTCTATGCCTCCTGAAAGAACCCCCTCTGTGCTGGTCCCACACACCTACGACTCACTCACTCACCAAGGATCCCCACCCCCAAGTAAACAGACGAGAGTTCCCACCTCCTGGACTGGTCTGAGTTCGCAGTTATGGACCCTCCACCCCTGCCCTGCCCCACAGGCCCCTTCTGACTTTGGGGTGGTAGAGTGAGAATAAGAAGGGAACCAGCCCCACATGGCTCCACCCCTAGATGCTCTCTCTGACTAGACACCAGAGGCCAATCTCCTCCCTCCACCCACACTGTGAGGGGCTGGGGCACTAGCTCCTGCTTCTCCCTGGGGACCAGCAGTCTTGGAACCACATCTGGGTGGACAGGGGGAGCATGACTTGGCTGTTGGGTCTGGAAGTTCTTCTCCTCCCTCCCACCCTGCCAGGTGGAGAAGACGTGGCCCCTGCTGGTAAGCAAAGCAGGCACTGCTTCTCCACACTGTGGGGTGCTTGGGATAGTGGGCCGATCTCTGGATTACCCTTGGCCATCCCAGGGCGAGGCCACACCAGTGACTGCGGCCGCCGGGCGAGGCTCTGGAGCCTGCGGCAGGTCCTCTCTCTCCGGGGTGGGAGATAAGGAGCTGGCAGGGTGAGAATGAGGATGGTGCCTGTTGCTTCACTGCAACCTGGACGCAACTCAGTCCTGCCACATGGGTGGTCGGAAGGAGAGCTCCCACTTCAATCAACCCTTTAGATCCAGGCAGAGGAGCCCTGGGCTTGGTGATAGGGACAGCTATGGCCACCACCCACTACTCTTCTGTGAGGCTTAGCTTGTCTGTCCCCCACCACCTGGGCCCTGCTTTCTTCCCTCCTTGGGCCTCTCAGCAGGTGGGTTCTGGGCCAGTGGCCCCAGGCATGGGGAGAAAGCCCACCTTACCATAGCTACTTCCAAGGAGAATGCTACTATGGCAATGGGATAAAGTGGGCACTGAGGGGTTAGGCAAGTGCCTTTTGGCCAATAGAGGTGGGTGAGGGGGAGTTGTGACCTTAGTCATCTTGTTTTTGTCCATCCTTGGCAGTGAGTGTCCTAGACAGGCCTGGGATGGGGAAGCAGAAGGAGAAGGCCCCATTGTGGCAAGCTGCCCTGGGACAGAACAGCACAGAGTGGTGGCAGGATGAGGTGGGGGTGGGGTGGGGTTGTGGCCAGTTATTTTTCATGGGTGGGGATGGGGGGAGATCCTCCCCAGGCTCTGGACAGGTGGGCCTGGAGCAGGGGGAGGTCTGGGTTTCTCTGTCCCTGAGGAATGGGTGTGTTTCTCCTGCTTGCCTGTTCCCTCGGCACCAGCCAGCAGCCACTTCTAGAGTGATGGGGGCATCCCCAGGCGAGGCCCTGCCTTCAGCCTCTGCCCTCTTCCCCTTGCCCCCACTTGAGCTTCTTGGTCAAATAAACAGCCACTCTTCATGACTGAGGTCTTAAGGGACTGGGGGCAGCCTGTGGCCTGCAGGAAAGGGGGACCTGGTGTTAGGGTGGGCAGGAGAGAGGATGGGCCAGGCGAGGAGGGGAGGATGGAGAGGAGGGACTGAACTCCAGAGGGGGCAGGAAGGCCTGCTGGGCAGCAGCCAGCCCCAGGCCCCAGCTCATGGCCCCGGAGGAGCAGCCCCACCCAGGCGCCACCACAGGCTGCCCTGGTCAGGAGATTTCGTTGCCAAACACCTCGAGCACGAGGGGCGTGAGCTTCATGCTGCTCTCAGGCTGGAAGGAAAGGCAGCGGTACTGCTTGGAGTGCTCCTCGTTGAGGCTGCGCAGGTCGGCCAGCTTCTGGATCATCTTGGCGTAGAGCTGGTGGCTGCCCGGGGGTGGGTGGCGGCAGCGGATGTAGGTCTGCAGTGTGTTGGACAGGCGGTCCTGGATGGCCTCAATCAGCGCAGGGTCCTGCACCCCAGGACGGTCTGTGGGCACAGGGAGGTGGGCGAAGGAGGCACAGGAGCTCTGAGCTGGGTCCCTTACTGTTCAATCTCCCCATCACCCTTGGCCCACACACAGACACCCAACCTCAGCATCCTCCTATATGACTGCTGACCTATAACATCACAGTCCTCCCTAAAGCTCCTCAACGACTTCCCATTGCATTTAGGATCAAGCCCCATGTCCATTTGTGGGTCCACCTTACCTCTCTCCCTCTGTCTCTGTGCTCCATCTTTCCAGGAATATCCTGATGCGCCATGCTCTCTAGTCTCCACGCTTCTCATTTGTGTTCCCTCTGCCTGGAACTCAGCTCTTTTATCTTTGCCTGACTTACTGATCCTTCAGGTAACAGCTTAAAAGACCTTCCTCAAGATGGCCATTCCTGATGAGCCCCTACTTCCTTGTCCAAGACTACAATCAGGTTCCCTCCTTCTATTATACCCTGCTAAAGTATCATGTACTTCTATAACTCCCTCCACATTAGGAATTAGTTGTTAAATAGTATTTGTTTAAGGTCTCCTCCTACACGTCACGGGAGAGAAGTCTGTGTCCTGTTTGCTGCTGAATCCCTATGCCTAACACAGTGCCTGGTACCCAGTAGGTGCTCAATAAATCCTTGCTGAGCGTATGAATGAATGAATAAGGAATGCCGGCTGGGCAAAGGGAGGGAAGCCCATGTTCATTCCTTAGGCCCCCAGCCCAGGATAGCATCCTTGGTCAGAGGCCACTTCCTTGTTCCCTGAACACAGGCCAAGCTGAGGCAGGGCTGCCCCCTTTGGGCCTCAGCACTAGTACAAGATCCTCAGGACCACAATAACCTCCTCCTTAGCCTCCCTCTCTCTTCCCACCCCAAACAGGCAGAAGAGCTCAAAGGTTACAGCACACTGCCTCCAAAATCTGTCAGGGGAACTGTCTATGCAGAACAATCCACAGGCCCCAGGGTTTTGTACCCTGCCCCCAGAGGACCTCAGGAAAGTTTAGTCCAGTGCACACAAGAGCAGAGCCTGAGTAATGGGAACATACAGGCCTGTCTGTGGCCTGAGAAACCCCATCTATCCAGTTCCTCAGAATCACACCTATGAATCACCCACAATCTCTCTAGAGCAAGGCCAAGGGCAGTGAGTGACCTTTCATCATGTACACACCATATGGGCTGTGCAAACCCAGCAAAGTGGGTATTTCCTGTCTGTTTCTCCTTGCTCACCTCTCCCTCCAGACTGCTCTGCTAGCCCTCAGCAAGGCTTCCTCCTTCATACTCTCCATGTCTCAGATCCCTGAGTTCCTCACTGCTAGGCTCCATACCTGGCGAGACGATGCAGATGGCCATAAGCAGGACATGCTCCTCCTCATGCAAGTTCAGCTTCTTCAGCCCCATCTGGAACTTGATGAGGGGCTCAATCAGCTCCAGGCTATGTCCGGCTATGAGAGAGAACGGCCAGATGCTGTGGGCAGAACTGAGGAGCCACCCACCCCACCTCACCCTGCATCCCACTCCAACTGGTCCTGACCCTCGCCCTTCTCTCTCTGTTGCTACTTCATCCCCTCTGATGTGCTTGATTGGGGCCCATGATCCCAAAAAGGTGGAACCAGAGTCTGGGAGCTAGAGAGGATGGTGGCGGAGCCCAGACTCACCTTGGGTCACATCACTGACACTGTACTTGTAGTCCTGGCTGCCACAGGTCCAGGACATGTCGTCCATGGTGAAAGACTGGTTGGAGCGCAACATGATGACCTCAATGGCACTTGACTTCAGCAGCACGATCTGGTCATCAGAGGTGAGGTCTCTGTTGGGGAGGGTAGGGGTTTTGGGGTCAGGTTACTGGTCAAGACCTTCAAGTCATGCAAATCAGCGTAGTGTTTTGACAGGTATACACCTGCCAGGTGACCAGCATGTGCCCTGGGTCTTCCATTGAGGAGTCTGCAGCCTAGTTGGAAAGGACAAGACTGATTGTTTCTTGAGGGAGAACAACTCAAGACTGTGATTATGAGACAAGGAAAGACAAGGACGACAAAGAAAAGGAAAGAAAGTCCTAAGACAAGGATAACCCAGTGACTTGCCAGGATCTCCCAGGCCTAAGCAGCCAGAGCTATTAGGGACAGGAAGACAGAGCCTGAGGAAGCTCCCAGGATTATGGAATGAATATGGTGGTCTACAAAAGGTATGGCCAGAGTCATTTTCAACAACTCCCATGCTTTCTCCCCCGCCCCCCACCTCTCCTCCAGTCCTTCCCAGTACTAAAGCTCAGCCAACTCTTTCTCCAGGACACCTCTGATCCCTTGACCTCATTCCCACTCCTACCAGGACTGCTCTGGTTCAGAGCTCCACTGTCCTTTTCAGCTTCTCCCTCTAGAATCCTGGAGTCAAGTCTCTTGGGTCTCTCATTCATTTTCTTACTGCTGCTACACGGAAGTGTCACTCCTGTGCTCAGAAATCCTCCTGATTATCAGACATCCAGGATCAAGCCTGTACTCTATAACTTGGTTCCAATCTGTCTTTCCAGCCCTGCTTCCCATCGCAAACTCCACCAACCCTCCATTCTAGCATCGTTGGACTAGTCCACAGTCAGATGCTGTGTGTTCTCTTGCCTTTGAGCATGCAACAGCGGCAGCTAAGAATGCCATTCTTCTTCTGTTCCATCTTGTCTTTCTGGTCCTGAATCCGGTGAGGTGTCCCTTGGAGCCCCACCCCCACCCCCTGATTCTCTTTAGCAGAATTAGAGCCATTCTAAGACCCACTGCACATTGCTATTTTGCCCTTTCCCCTTCAGCTCTGGTCTTTATATGCTTGTCTCTGGCTCTTAACTGTAAGCTACTTGAGGACCAGCACCACCTCTTAATTACCTTAGTGTTTCCCCCACACTGATCACTGAGCCCTGAGCACAACGAGAGGGTCAATAAATACATGCTGATGAGTCAAGAGGCCAACGACTAGTTCCACTACTTTGAGTCACAAGCTGGGCTTATGCAAACAATGACAAGGAAAAAGCAGGGCCCACAGATCAACTTGCTTCTGGTTTTTCTTCCCTTCTCTTCCTGACTGTGTATTTCCACCTGGATATCTTGTAGATAGGCTATCATCCTTTCTGTGGCTGCACTTCGGTTTGTAAAAGGATGGGAAGTGGATGTCAACTGATGAGAGTTCTGTGTCAAAGGTGATAGATGATGGAGAAGGAAAAGGCTGGCATGATTAGGATGGCCAGCAAAAGGTCTGCAATGAAAAAAAACATCACAAAGTGTTAGAGTTGGAAGGGTCTTCTTTAGAGGCTATGTGGACAATTCCTTCTTCAGTATTCCTGACAGATGGCTCTCACACTACCTCTGCAGGATTGTCCCAGTGCCAAGGAGCTCACGGCCTCTGGATACAGCCATGAGGTTGTTGGCTCTTGAGTTAAGAGCCTCTTCTATTGAGCTACAACCCACACGAAGCCACACTCACCCACTACTTGTAGTTCTGTCCTCTCAAGGAACACAGAACCAGACTTCTCCACTAGCCATGGGACATCCCTTTAACTGTTTAAAGAAAGCTATTATGTGCCCTTTGTGTCTTCTCCAGGATAGAGAGCCCTAATGACACTGTGTCTTGATGTATCACCATCCTTGTCACTTTTCTCTAAATGTTCAATCCACATTCAAAAAAAAAAACTAACACCACTCTCATTTGGGTTTTAACTCACTATAAAAATAAAACATGTCCATTATTGAATCTTTGGAAAATACAGAAAAAATATAAAAGCAAATTAAAATTACTCATACCCACAATTAACATTTTGGTATATTTCCTGCCTATCTTTTTTCTATGCAAATATCTCTCTCTTTTTTTTTTTTGGTGAGGAAGATTGGCCCTGAGCTAACATCTGTTGCCAATCTTCCTCTTGTTGCTTGAGGAAGATTGCCACTGATCTAACGTCTTTGCCAATCTTCCTCTATTTTGTATGTGGGACGCCGCCAGAGCATGGCTTGATGATCGGTGCGTAGGTCCGTGCCCAGGATCCGAACTGGCAAACCCCGGGTGGAATGTGTGAACTTAGCCATTACACCACCAGGCTGGCCCCTCTCTCTTTTTTTTTTTAACCTACTTGAGTTCATACTAATTCTATGTCCCACTTCCTACATCACTAAAATTTCTTTAGCCCAGTTCACAGTGGGCTGTCTAATGTTACACCATTTCAACATACCATAAGTTATTTAATCAGACTCCCATTCACCTATTTTTGGACATTTTGGTTGCTTCTAATTTTTGCTATTATAAGTAGTTCTGTGAGGAATATCTTTGTACATAACCCTTTGTTCAAGGGCCCACTCAAAATGGATGGCCAGAAGAGAACAACATCCACAGATGCTTGGCCAGAGAGATTTCAGGGGGACCACTGCCTATTGTGATCCAGACATGCTACTTCTATGAAAGCAAACCTAGAACGACCTCAAATCACCACCCCTAGCCTGGAAATACAGGGACTTTCTAAGTGCAGCTCACAGCCAAAACCAGGATGGTGGTGGGTGGGGGAAGAGATGGAGATAAAGGCGAAACCAGTAAGAGAGCTGTTGCTGCTGTGATAGGCACCAGCTCGGGCTCTGTTCCTCCTCCCTGGACCTGGGTAATATTTATACCCTGATCAGTTTTTACACCTGCAGCCGCTTCTGGGCACTTGCCATGTACTCTGGAAATGTGTTGCTGTCTCATCTTCCCACCCCCAGGCAGAGGCGAGCCCCTCCCCACCTGCATTCCCACGGTACCTCTAGCAAGCCTCTCTTAGCCTCTTATCTTGTTGGCAGCAATTGTTTACATGTCTATCTCTTCCATCAGACACTGAACCCCTGGAGACTGCGTCCTAGTCAACTTTGATCCCTCACAGTTTGCTGTTTGTTGGATGGATGAACGAGGGACTAGAGAGGGAAGGGCAGAGGGCAAGGGAAGCCTTGGGACCCCTAGGCCATTGACCCTGGAAGGAGCCCCTGGGAATGGAAATGGCAATGAGGTTGAAAGCATTTAAGCCCATTGGGCTGGGTTCCTGCCGATCTGGCCTCTCGCTTGGAACTCCTCTCTTGGCAGTGAAACCCTGGGGTCCTTGGTTCTCAGAGGCAAGATTGCTCCTGGCCATTTAGATACTGCTCCTGACACCACTTCCTCCACGCATTTCTTTTGCAGCGCTGAGGGAGGGAGATTTGCGCTGAGGGAGGGAGATTTGCGGGGCTCAGACTGAGAGGCTGATGCAGGGGAGGTGGGAGGTGGGAGGCGGGAGCAGGGCTGTGGCCACACCGTGGTGCACAGTTCACACCCAGTACAGCCCATCCAGTCCTGCCCCACTTTGGTCCCCTGCCTGCACTGGAGTCTCAACCTGTCCCCCAGCACACTTACCCACACAGAAGTCTCATCCTGCCCTCCCCACACCCTCCACTCCTGCCTACAGGAAGCAAGATCAAAGCTACCGGGACGAAGCCACTGCTCTTTCACTTCTTGGAAAAACAGAACCCCTAAGTGCAGAAACCGGCAGAACCAGAGAGCCGTTGCACTGGCCTGCCCGGGTCCCGCTGGAGCCTGGGCTCTGGCCCCAGGCCAGGCTCAGCATCACCTCCGTCTGGCCATAGAAAGTATCCACATCAGAGTCCCCCCAAGAGCTCTTGCTAAAGCCTGCTCTATTTTTATTGGAAAACATTCCACTTGAGGACTTCTCGAGTCAGGCTGAAAAGAGAGAAGCCAGCCTAAGCATCTTCAGGATCAATTTAACCGGTTTTGCATCAGTAGCTGGGCCGCTCTAGTACCTGCTCACATACTCCTCACTCTGGCCATGACTAGAGAGCTAGACTAAGGAAGTCTGGAAAATGAGGCTTGAAAGGGGAAGTAAGAGGGTAGTCACTGGGGAGAGAAATTGAGAGGCAGGTGGTGCTATGTGTGTCAGGGTATATGTGGTGAGGGTAAGGGATGGGCCCAAGGGCATGGGAGAAAAATGGGGGCTCAGGTTACTTAGTGGAGGGGGCTGTATTGGGGTAATCTAGTTAAATGAGTAACTTTCTTTTTTAGGACAGTTTTCCCATGTGTGTAATCCGCAACCACTTAGAAGCACCAAACCCTAGCATCTGGACAGGCTTCGGGGGCCCTCTCATCCAACCCCCCACTGGGCAAGGAAGGATTAACCCTGGGTAGATGAGGCCTGCTCCCTGGAATCAGGATGGGAGCCGGGTGCTACAGTGTGTCCATCGGCACCTTGAAGTGCTTTTTCTCTAGCTGTTTACACAAAACAAGACTTTGGAACACATGGAGTTTGAAAACAGTAATGTGAAGAGTGGAGGAGGGAATTGGAACTTGAGCGGAGTGGAATCTGTTGTCAATTCCAAGGCAAGGCTCTGGAGGGTAAATCCCAGGCCCATCGCGCTGCTGGTTCACAGGTGACACTCACTAGCTTGCTCCTGCCTGCCTGCCAGAGTGGTCCTGACTCCTTTTGCTACAACCAAAATGTGCAATGTGGTAAGAGTGTCTCAACGCCATTTGATATTTTTCTCTTTTTTACAATTTTCACATTAATTCCAGGGGAAGAGCATTGGAGAATCCCTGGTATTTGGGTTGGTGAGAGGCATAAAATAACACAGAGACAGCTGTCTCAGGCAAAAACAAACTGGGAAGTGCTGGGGTTAGCTCTGTGAATTACCATCAGCTAGCAGGCAATGTGGTAATTTAGACAGTAACTGACGGCTTCCCTAAACAGCAGAAAGATTCATGAAAGAATAAATGGCACCTCATATTAGTTTCCATCCAGAGCTGGCCACTGTCAAGAGCTGGCCATTTTTCAGCTCCCAGTATTCTAGCCCTGAATCTAAGCATCAGTATGTAGGAAACATTTTGCCCCTTTGGCTACAACTGCGACGCTTGGTACTACCTGAAATGATGATGATAATGCTTAATATTGATTTATTTTTTTCTGTCTCTCAACCACATTGTGTATTTCATGGCAATATTCCAAATGAGCTTTTAGAATGAATGAAGATAAAAATATACATAAATATAGATATAACTACCTCCCAACATATCCACTAAAAGCATCAACATTCTATCTTTTTAAGAATACTTAACACTGCATGACTATTTAAATGTAAGTATTATACATGCCATTATTACCAAAAGAATAAAACATTTGAATGAATGAATGAAATTTGTGTGAATGAATCCATAATGGAGGATCTCTACTCCAGTAAAATTCCTTATGCTTATCAATTTGGGCAAAACGTTCTCATTATGGTTAAGAAATGGCTCTGGGTGAAGGGCAAATTGGATAAAGGATGCTCAGGTCACATATGCCAGTAAATCTGTCTCCCTCTGGGATTCCAAAATTACTTCACAAGTCTTCATGCCCAATCTTTTCTCCTCTCTATCACTTCATCCTGGTTTCAGAATTGGGTGTGGAGGATTAATGAAGGTTTAATTTAAAGGGATAATACCAAGATTAGACCCAAGCCAACTGGAGTGGACACAGTGGTGAACTAAGATTTCTAGACCTGGCTCTGACACAATGGTTCCAACACTAGAAATCCTGTTATTGGCCATTGAACCTCTTTGGGCTTCCATTCCATCATCCAAAGGGAATGGATAGCTCTCCACTGCTGGCCTGCCAAGTAATGCTGGATGGGCTACACGTCCTAAAATACAGATTCCTAGGCCTAGCCCAGAAATTCTGATTTAGGAGGTCTGGGGTAGGGTCTGAGTCTCTATTTTGGGAAGCAGTGGATTGGGGATCTCCGAGCCTTCTTCTGGCTCAGTCTAGGATTCTGACTCTCTTCCCCAGACGACTCAGAAGCTTCTTACCTGAATCCTGGGATCATCTTGGCAAAGCCAATGACCTTTTGGATGCTGTAACTGACCAGGTCAGCCAGGTGGGGCAGCATGGAGAGCTGGGACAGACCCAGGGTCACAGAGGGGTCATCTGGGTCTTCTTCGCTCAGCTCTAGGTTGGCGAGGCTGGTTGGTTCCATCATGTCTGGAGAAGGATGAGGGAAGAGAAGGAACAACTTAAGGATATTGAGCCAGGCCTCCTCCTGCTTGGCCCTCTGAGGACCTCCTGAGGCCTGGCAGCAGGGCCAGCTGGGAATCCCACGGTGACCGCCTCTCTTCAAGGCCACTCTTTAGCCCAGGCTTCCCTCTAGAAGGCCCCTGTTTTTCTTTCAGTAGAGTGGGGCAGGAAAATCAAAGATCAGAGACACTCCGAGAAACGAGACCTCCTCAAGTGGTGATTTCACAGACCACACGTTGTTCCCAAGGATCTCAAATCAAAAACGAATTTGGAACCAATAAACTTTTGCAAAACAATGTTCAACCTCACTAGTAACCAAAGAACTGCAAAGTAGAACATCTACACTTTTCACCCATAAACTAGAAACAAATCTGTTTAAATGTTGACACAAGTGTTTGAAAAGATGCAGGGAATGAGGCAACCCCTGTGCAGGCTAAAGGAGGCATAAATTTGTGCAAGTCTCTAGAAAGCTACTTGATGACAGGGGTCAAAAGCCTACAGTCATGTACACTCTTTGACCAGTAACCTCACTTTCTTGAATTCGTCATAAGGAAAAAATTCCAAGTGCACATATTTAGCCACAAGCATATTCTTATCTTAATGAAAAGCTGGGGAACAATATAGATATCCAATGATAGGGGATTTAGATACATTATTGCACATTCATATTCCGGAATACCATGCAGCCTTCAAAAACGATGTTCTAGATGTATACTGAATGACATGAAAATATGATACAATATACTATTAAAAGAAAAAAGAAAGTTACCAGATTGTGTATAGTGCAATTTCATCTCTGAATATACATATGTGTTAAAAAAAAAGATGGAAAAGAGATACATCACAGTGTTAACAGTGATTATCTTTGGGTAGTAAGATTAAAGATTATATGTGTATATATATATACACACACACATACATAATTTAGTTTACATTTTCTGAATGTCTACAATGAACACGTATTACTTCTGTATAATAATTTTTTAAAAATTAAAAATGTTAACTAGTTTGAATTTTTAAATAAATATATGCTATACTGAACATATCATTGGTGGGGGTGAGCACCTCAAATCAATTAACCTATGAGAGGGAATCAAAACTCCTAAATATTATGGAATTATTATTAAAAGCTAAAATACAGACCAATGTATAACATGCAGATTGACCTTCATCGATACGAATGCCATCCAGGGAAAAAGCAGAAAGGTGGGTAGAGAAAATCAACACATAGGAGGGATCCCTACAAAGTAAGGGGCTTGGAGGGTCAGTCAATCCCCTGATCACCCTGTCCTGTCACTCCCGGGTAGGTAGACACGATGTCTGGCTCCACTGCTATCTCTGTCCAGTTGGCACAGGGGCCCCTCCCACCTGTTCTGGATCTGGGGCCAGATCCATCAGTGAGTCTGGAAGTACCATATCTGGGGGTTCTAGTTACCAGAGGTGAGGAGGCTTTTCCATCCCTGCCAGTCCCAAGCAGAGGGCAGCAGGGTTGGATGGGAGGTAGAGGGATAAATGACAAGGGCAGAAAGATGAGGCAGAAGATGAAGAGGAAGGTAGAAAAGGACCATAAGAAGAAAGCAAGGATGAGCTGGAGGGGATAAGTCCTCCAGGCCTTAGTGGTCCCCCAGGGTTCAGGAGTAAGGCGGGCTGCAGTGAGACCCACATGTTCTCCTTCCACACCAAATTTCACCTTCCACAGGGCCCAGGCTCTGAAGCCTATAGCTGGCAATACTGTTTTGTATATCTGAAAGTTGCTAAGAGAGTAAATCTTACAAGTTCTCATTACAAGGGAAAAAAAAATCTTTGTGACTATGTGAGGGGATGGATGTTAACCAAACCTACTGTGGTGATCATTTTGCAATATATACATATATCAAATCATGATGTTGTACACCTTAAACGTATACAGTGTTATATGTCAACTATATCTCGATAAAACTGAGGGGAAAATAAACAAAAACAAAAAACAAAATCCCAAAGGGTTCAGGCTCAAAATATCATTTAAAGGAACCAGGTCATCCCCAGGGACAGAGCCAGGGGCAGAAGCCTGGCTCAGAGGAAAGAGCAAATGCTCTGTAGGCAGACCCTGCCCCACAGACACCCCAGCTTGGCCTCTTCCCCAGCGCGGGCCCTTGGGCAAGTTACCCCTCTTCTGAAAAAGAAAGGGCAGGTGGGATGGGAAGCTCTGGGTCCTCTCCCGGCTCATTTGGCCCCTGGGGGTGCAGTCCCACTTACCTGGAGAGACAAGGCAGTGATCTGAGCAGGAGGAAGACGACGATTCCCCGGAGAAGCTGGGCATGTGTCTTGAGGAGAGCCCTAAGGAATAGCTCCCTCCACCCTCACTCCTGCGAATTGGCGGCTGGAGGGGAAAGATGGAATGTCAGAAGCTCACATTTCTGGGAGACATTCCTACCTTGTCCCTGATCTCTGACAAGAGTGGCTTTGAGGAAGGCCTACGGGAGGGGGAGGCCTCCCCAGGGCCACAGGGACAGAGCAGCATCCATCCCTTCCCGGGTTCTGTGCCAGAATCTCCCTCACCCTCCACCCCACTCTCCACATCCCAGCTACACTTGTGGCTCTCCTTCCTTCCCAGCCAGCGAGCAGCGGTACCCGGAACTGGTCGAAGTCGGCGTAGGTGGGGTCGAAAGTCTTGTGGTGGGCGTCCAGCAGGATGGTGATGGTGCGCTGCTGCTCCTCGGACAGCTTGGGCCGAAGACTGTCCTTCAAGGCCTCCTCCTCCTTCCGCTTCAGGATCATCTCCCGCTTCCGCTGCACCTCCTCATCCGTCAGGATGACTGTGGGGGCAGGAAGGGGGAGTCAGGGGGGCTGGGCCTGCAGCTCCTCAAGAAACCTTCCTCCAGGTGCTAAAAGGCATAAGAGGGGAGGGCTGTTCCCCTCACACTCAGAGCTCACTGGGGCCTCCCTGCCATGGGGGACTCCAAGCCCATGATATGGATGGAAAATTGAGTTTTCTATGTTGAAAAGGCAGGTGCATGGGAGAAGAGGAAAACAAGGATTTGAGAGGTGGGATGGTCTGGGCCTGAGGGACTCTGGGTTCTCAAGAACAAGTTGTATGACTCTGGGCAAACTGAAGTCTCTAGGCTTTTGTTCTCTCGTTTATAAAATGAGAAGTTTGGACCATACAGTCTCTTCTCAGGTCCCTTTTTTGTTCTTTCCTTCATAAAGTGTGTGTATATGGGGTGGAGGAGTGATAACATCTACCTCAAAGGATCGACTGTTTTGAGAACTGAATGCATGCCTGACGTAGGACAGATGCTCTATTAAATGTTAGCTCTCGTTTCTTCTCCCCTCTCCCCATAGTCTGTGATCCTGAGGGAGACATCAGGATGCAGAGAGGGTGAAAGAGTCACTCTGTGGCCAGTCACTGTGCTGGAAGCTAGGAGATGCTGAGAAGACCCCTTGACATGGCCATTCCCATGTCCAGGTTTCCAGACATGGAACTTGGGCATTTGATCTACTCTGACCAACTTAGACTTTGCCTCTTTGGTTCCCTGCCACACAACCCCTCCTCCACCCTGTCTAGTCTTGAAATTTCTGCCCAAGGAAGCTTTAGAGTCCTCTAGAAGTCCCTGAAGATGACACCTCACAGCTCTAATCTGGAAAGTTCTCTCCAGCTGCTGGTCAGGATGTCAGACCCTACCCCACCTTCAGGCTATGCAGGGGTTTTGGGGGTGGTGCCTGCCTCCCTGTGCTGGGGCAGCTGCCCAGAGGGTGGGGCTGGGAGCAAGGATGCCTGGCACAACAGCCGGGCAAACGGAACTCCCGGCCGGGGCTTGCAGAACTCTGACAGCAGGAGTGGGCACCACGGCCCTCGGCCTGTAGCTACTTGCTCTGTGCTGGTGTTGCCCGGGCTTCTGCCCACAGAGCTGGGGAGTTTCACAACAGCAGGGAAAGGAACCAGAACACGGGATTGCGTGGGTTCTGGGCTTCGAGAGAGGCTTATTGGCCCAGGCTTCTTAGGCGGGGGGAGGATGAGAGAAATTGTAGGAGGTAAGGGAGAGGCTATGGGGGATTAGAATGGGCCACCAGAGCCTCATGCACAGCAGAAAGGGGAAGCCTGCAGCAAAAGATGGCACATTCTCTCCACAGCTGAGGTAGGACATACCAGGAGGAGGACTGAGGAGGCCACACCCAGGTACTGACTCACCTGCCCAGAGAGCTGCCAACTCCCCTCCCACAGAGGGTGTCTGCTCAGACCCGAAGAGGTCAAGTGAGGTGGAGAGGAAGGTGTGGGGAGCATCCTATTCAAGGCAGCGTGCAAGGCCCTAGCCTGGGGACTCCAAGGTCAAGCGTCTGGTCTTTCCTGCTCAGCTGAGGGGTGGGCGGAGGAGGCGACAAGACCGGAGCTAGAGGGGACTGGCTCTGCCAGCCATGCCATGGGTGTCCACAGGCTTGAACCATCCCTTGTGATACTGTGGTGTCACTCTCCTGCTCAGAAAATTCCTGGATCCTTCCTGCTTACCATGTCCAAACTAAAGGCAAGATTCTCCATGATTTCACTTCTTCCTAACTTTCCAAGCTCATTTCCCAGTGCCCGTGGACACAGCGTCTGCTCTAGTCCTGTTGGGATTTCTGACCTGTGAACACGACCTGCTCACTCTTGCCACTGCATTTCCACTTGTGCTGGATGCCTGTCCAGCTGGGTCTTCTCTCCCCAAAAGCTGTGCAAGGTCTATCAGCTCTTCAGCACCCAGCTTACAGCCCTCTTCCACCATGAAGCCTTTCTTGATTGCCCTCATCTGCACTGAGCTCTCATTTCTTATTTCTGTGGTATGTCTAGTTTTTCCCATACACATTGGCATCCAATTGTCTTCCACTCTGTAGTATTTATGGTTAGTACAGGTTCCAGTAAATGCCTATAGAGAGAGAGCTAAGAAGTTCAAGGTCTCCTTCACTAGCCTGTAGACTACTTAAGGGCAGGGGTCACATCTTACAATTCCTGCGTTTCCCCCACCAAGGCCAGCCCAGTGTGGCTTCCTGGCCGTGGTGCTTGCTCAGTAGTCTCATAGATTGGACACCTAACACATCAATGCTGATTGTACCTACTATGTGCTGGTCATTGTCCTGGCTCAGGAAAGGACAGTGCACCAATGCTGCATGTACCCTACCACATCGGGAACGGCATAGGCCAGTCCACCGATAACTGAGCAAAGCTTACAAGTTTAATTTAAATAACTGTGATTTAAATATTTTCAAGACAGAATACCTTCTAACGGAACACCTGTAACATCATGTAACCTTTTCTTGATGATTCAGAGGTATCATTCTGAACAATTACTGTATTTTGCAGGAACAAGGTTATGACCTCGGAATTGTTTAGGGCTGTTTTCCTGCACTATATGACTCAGCCTGCTTTGATTTTGAGTTCTTGTGCTACTTTTCATGGCTTTCAGTTTCCTCCCTTCTGTGAAGCTACATGTCGTCTCCTCTCGTTGGTGTCTATCTCTAGAAGCGAGCCTTTATCCCCCTTGAGAGTTACTTCTAATCTGTTGGGAGCAGGACATACTTGTGATCGAGTTTTATGTAATAAAAAATAGTGTTAATAAAAATGGATAAAATATAGAGAGTTTTTTATGTACTAGGCACTATGCTAAGTGCTTCTTTCATATTAACTCACATATATTTAGTCCTTATAGCAACCCCTTAAGGCAGGTGCTATTATCCCTATTTTGCAGATGAGGGAGCGGAGGCCCAGAGGCTCTATCTGTTGCTCAAAGTCACACAGCCATCAAGTGGTGGAGCTGCTATCCAGGCCTGGGCAGTACGGTTCTAGAGTCCGTGGTTATAACCACTACCCCACACCGCCTCTGATTATAATCGGCTATGACTGCTCAGTAGGACTCTGGTCCTCAGCCATGGAACACACAAAGTGTTCCAGTCAATCTGGAGAGTGTGAAAAAATAAAGTAGCAGAGTCTGTAAATGATTTACTTTAGAAGGATGCAGTTAAGAAGATTCAAGTTTAACTTTCCGACATTGTTCCTCTGGATCACTTGTATCACACACGACCACCACCCTAGAGGAAGAAATGCTGAGATCTGCTAGTTTCAAACGGGGGTGCCAATCCACGGGGCTCCCTCCAGGTGACACGGTCTGAGGACTGAAGAAGTCTTAAGTATCACATATACAGATGCTGTTGTGATTTATGAAATAAATCGTTTGTTTAAAGGGGTTATTAATTTCATAGGAATTTTTTTTATCATTTTTTTCAATGAATTGCTACTAAAAATACCACTACTATCATGTAGGAGGACACCTGTTTTGAAGTTAAAAGCCTTTGACCTAGAATAAAAGCAGATAGATTCTGAAAGAGCATTTGCTGGGCTCTCCCACGAATCAAGAGCAGGATCTGTGACTGACTTGGTGAAATCCGTATGGCTGCTCAGTAACTTGTCTGCCTTCCATCTAGGCTCCCTGCTGAGGGCGCAAACGGCTTTGCTCAAGTTATTCCCGTGCAAGACATTCCCTGCTCCAGGAAGTCGAGAATCGAGTTAGGGAGTCAAGATCTGAAAGCACAAACAACTTGAAAACATTTCAAGTTGCCCCTGGAGGCCTGCGGACAGCCTCAAGGAAGAGGGCATCAAGCTTTTCCAAGTGAACGACACAGACAGTGTCTGGTTTGGGATATCTTCCTGATCTCTAGACCCACAGGAGATGGAGACATACAAAGAAGCACGATGGGGAGCTAACATTCAGTCTTCAACACCTGCTACCTGCCAGGTGCAGTGCTCATGCTGACTAGAAGAGACGCACATCTGGAAGAGCATGAAGCAAATTAACACGAAATGTGCTTCTGTGCAGGACAGATGTACAAGAAGCAAGAACTCAGCTATGCAATTTTTTGAGCTCAAGGATGTAGAGGCCCCTAGGACTTCAAGAGAGAGAAAGGGAGTCTTCAGGGGGAACAAAGCCCTCCTCAGCCCACCCCTGAGGGCCCCAGGCAGTGCCTGGAAGCCCATGTGGAGGAGCTCTGGCCCTGCGGGTGTCTGAGGTGCTGCGCTGGGGTGGATGGAACCCACGGGCCTGGACTTTGGAAGCAGACAGACCAAGGTTAGAAGGCGGATACCCATGTCTTATTAGCTTAGAGATGTGATATTTTAATTCCTCTGAGTCTCCTCATCAATTAAAAACAACAGAAGTGTTTACATATTTAGGAATTGTAGTGAGAATTTAACAAGCAAGGGCATGTACCTGATGCTGTATCTGGCCCTCAGTGGGTGGTCAATAAACCTTCATTTCCAGGCTCCTCCCCTTCCCCTCCCCATGCCTCTTCTAGGGAAGGGCCCCACCCCCCACCCCCTCCAGATAGGAGCCTGGTTTTGCAGCTCCTTTCATGGGAGCCCTGGAGTGTCCTGTGGTTTTACCCATGTTGACACTCAATTGTCTCTGGGAGGCTAGGCCTTAGGGACAACAGCCAGCTCAGGTGACAAATGAGCAGCTCTCCTAGAGTTCTGCACTAGGAGCTCCAGGCCCGGGCACACTGACAGGCATCCCACAGCTGGAGGGGGCTCTGGGGCTTTAACTTGAACTGGGGCTCTGGGGCCCAGACCCTGAGAGCTCAGCCCCATCAGCCCATCCTTAATTCACTATAGGTCCCTACTCTGGCATCACGACAGTGGTGGGCACGGAGCTCCACTGGGTGTATAGCAGGATGGGGGCCTGGGGCTGCCCTGGGCTATAGCAGGATGGGAGCTGGGGGCTCCATGTGGGAGGACTGAGGCTGGGGTTGAGGTGGCTGAGGCATAAAGCTGATTAAGGGCTGGTGGTGAGCATCTACTTCTGGATTGCTGGCCCACCTACCATGTGGGGCAGGGGCACCCTGATACACTCAAGGCCTGCTCACCACCATGGATACAGCGCTCTTTGTGGGGACCAGAAGGATCTAGGAGGGGACATGGTGTTGGATTCTAGTTCCAACATGCTTTCTGACTCTAATCTTGATATTTTTACCTTTCTGGCTCTCACATGATTTCTAAGTGTTCTTCCTATTCTAAGTTGATAGAACATCTCCTTCCTCCTGAGACAGGAGACGGGGCTCTGGGACATCAGTGAGGGTGGCCCTACCAGAACTCCTGTGGCAGAATCCCAGTGGTGTGACTCCATGCCAGTCTTGGTTGGCTGGAGCCTTAGAGCCAGGTTCCCTGCCCTGTGGAGGCTGTACGATCCGTGGGTGCAGGTGCTGGGGCTGCGAGCTGCATCTTAGTCCACCCTCGTGCCTCGCACAGAGCAGGCCCCACTAAGTCGACACGTGAGAAGCCCCACAGGGCACCCAGGCCTTGAGCCTCCACTGCTCCAGGATAAACACAGGAGTCGGGGCGGGGCCGGGGACTGGGCTAGGAGTGATCAGCATGTCCAGGCCTGCATGTTCCCGGGGGGCAAGGAAGAACGACAGCCTGGGAACTTCTTCCAGGGCTGCCAGTATTGGCTGGGGAGCCAGAATCAGGAGTGAGGGGCTGTGACCCACCAGAGGGGAGCCTATCAAGGGCCTCCACCCTGCCTCTGTTCCCCAACAACAGAAAATTTTTTTTTCCATCAAGGAAGACATTTCCCATCTCCTAAGCCCCACCCAGTGACTTTTCCCTTATTAAGGATGCCTCTTCCCTGTACCTGCCCCCCCATCCCTCCCAGAAAACAGCCCCATAGCCAGGAGGGCATCCAGGGTGCCTACATCTGAGCACCCCTCCTGAGCCTCCCAGGCCCACAGCTCAGCCGGGTATAGGTCCTGCCCAGGGCTGGGGAGGGGGTCAGGGTGCAGACTGCAGGCAGAAGGGAGCCAGGGGCAGGGTGGGGGCTGAACGTGCAGAGGGCACCCATGCCCAGGCCAGTCCAGTGCCCTTGCCTCCGGTCTAGTGCCCTTGCCTCCAGCCCAGGGAGGGCCTGGCTAGCCTCTCCAGGGTCTGCCGAATTCAATGGCTACCCTGGTTACCAAGTAACTGGTACTTGAGCTCAGATGCAAAGTCCAGGGGTTGTTTTTAACGTGAGTCAGAACATGTGGATCTGCCCTGTTGGCCCTCTCCTCCAACCCCAGAGCTGGGCAGGAAGTCCTAGAGGATCGCTCCTCTTTCTCCATCTGGATCTAGAGGGTCATGCCAGAGTCCAGTGCTTCCCCTTATCACATCTTTCCACCTAGTCTCCCCTGGGCACCAGCTCCCAGATTTGCTCACGGCACCAGAGTGCCTGGAAGGCTGGGTTGGGGTGGGACCTGACACCAGCTAGGCTCTGAATATTTATTCTCCGCATCCCTCCTGCCCCTCCCCAGCCAGGCAAGCCTCTTTCCCAAAGTCCCAAGAACCTTGGAGTCCTAGAGACTCATCCTTTCTCCACAGGTCTAGGGAACAGGGAGCTGTGAGAATAGTGATGATGTCTTGGAGGAGGACTCACCCGGGGGCTCATGAAGGCAGTGCCCTGCCTTCCTCCTCACAGGCCTCACACTGGGGGGGCCCTTCCCAGGCCTCCGAGACACATATTCAGATCCAAAGAGGCTCGCGGGACCCATCGGTGCCTTTGACCCTGGAGTTCCACCCACCCTGCCCCAGGCTGCTGGTCCCACTCACGCCTCAGCGCAGGACCCCGGATGCCAGCAGCGAAGGAAGAAGGGCAGGCAGACCTCTCTGGCCAAACCTGAACACACAGGAGCCAGAGCTTTCCGCTGACGCCAGTCCTGCTCCAGCCGCCCGCCCGGGTCCTGAGCACTCACACTCCTTCATCATGCCGATGTCCACGCAGCGTTTGAGACGGCAGGCCTGGCAGTGGCGGCGGTTGTCCTTGGTGATGCGGCAGTCCCCATTGAAGGGACAGGTGAACAGCGCCTTCCGCTTCATGCTTCGCCTGCCGAGACAGCACACGCCCTCCCCTGGGTCACCCACCTTCCAGCCTCTAAACCCTGGCTGCAGGAGAACAGCCTACTGGGCCTGTGACCACCGAGACCTGTGCACGAGGCTTCCAGATCTCCATTTCTCCCACAGAGGACGGGGGCCCATCCCAGTCCCTGGGCCACTCTGTGACCACCACACCCCCATCCACCCGTGGCTGTGTGTGCCAGCCGCACCCTCCTCCTTCACTGCCTGCTCTGCTCCCATCATTGTTTTTATTTACTTTTACAGCACTCTGCTCTCCCTCCTTTTTTGTTACACAGGAAATAGATGAGCGAATTAGCCTAGCAAAAATTTTTTAAATACTGAAATCTGCAGAGTAGCCCTCCCTGCTTTTAGTGAGCCGTGATAAGAGGCGAGGATGCAGGTCTTGGCTTTAAGTCTTCTAGGGTCCAGAGATCTATAATGAAAGCATCCCCAATCCAGGAACAGACATGTGCACAGGTGCATGGAGAAGGGAGAAAAGGACCAACCACAGCTGTAGACGTTCAGATAACCTGCCCAGAATGAGAAGAGGCCAGAGGAGCGAGTGGGAGCTCTGAGGTCTGGCCTCGGCTTTTCAAAAGGCAGAGGAAGCAAGGGTTCTGTAAGAGCGGAAAACTACCAAAGATTCTTCGCTAGGAAGCCAGCACATCCCTGGTATCCTATGTAAAAAAGTGTGTACTTGTGCCTGTGTGGCCATGTGCAGCATGACGGCTCATTTTCCTAATTCCAGCTTTCTCTCCTGAGCCACACGGCATGGGGCTTTTGGGAGGCCACATAAAGGACACTCCCCCTAGAGGCCTCTCATTATCCGTGTTCTAGAGGTTCCTCTTACTCTCCTCAGCCCCAGCAGGGGCAAGCCCTTCTTTTTTGCCGCAGGACAGGTGACAGGATTTAGCAGGGAAAGATGGTAGTGGAATCACTTTCTCCATGAGCAGCAGCATCTTCCAAGGAGCTGTGGAGACGCCCTAGCCTTCAAAGCAAAGGCCCAGGATCAACCCTTTCCCTCTCCAGGGGATGAGCTGGTAATGTCATCTTCTCCAGATGTCACACACTAGTTACGTTTCTTGGTGAAAAATGGCTCACTGTTCACATGTGTGAGAACACACACGGGTTTAGGACAATCACACCCATCAGTCAACATGGACAGATGGGGGCCAAACCAACTTGACCCATGGGAACAGTGGAGAAGAGACCAGAGGAACAGCTCTCCTGGTGGTCACAGGTAATCAGACTCTAAGATCCTTAGGGGACCCAAGAGACTGTTAATATACCCCCACATTTTCTAGATGGGACCAGTAAGGCAGAGAAACTTATCAGTGAAGTGATTCAGCAAGAAGTGAAGGCTCCCAAGTTGGGACCTTTAGGGATCTGAGGCTCAGCTTTTAGCTTTCTGGATTGAACAGACTGTTTCATCCTCAGAGACTCAAGGTGCTCAGTGAAGCTGAGCCCACAGGCAAACAGCTCCAGGCAGCTGGCCCTTGAGCACAGCTCAAGGCAAAGGACGACCTAGTGGTTCCGGAAGTAGCTGCTGTTGGCTTTGGACCTTGGCCCCAGGACACTCCTGTCACAACCCTCGTCATCCAAGGGACCCACCAGCAGACCAGGCCATATGGGGGGTAGAGTAGCGCTAGGCTATTGGGGGTGGTCTAGCCCCAAGTCCAGTCCACTGAGGGCTGCATCCAGCCCATGCAGTGACTGCCCAGGGAGAGACTGTACACCGGGTTCTTGCGTGCCTATGTGGAAACAGGAAGCCTTTCTCCTTGAGCCTCTATCCCTCTATTGCAGCTTTCTAGAGGGACAGGAGACTATGGAGGTACCCTGGGAACTTTGAGGGCCACCCAGAAATGAGATACTGTCATCACCATGGGACATAGCTATCTATTCCAGGACGTGAGATTCATTCCTCTTTCACTCCTTTCCACTTTGTGCTTCTTGAGGTTCCAGCTGTTACCACAAATGCTCAGGCCCCAGAATGCCCATAATTCTCTAAACCTACACAAAGACCAGGAGTTTCTAATTCAGAGCAAACTCTCATTTTCATTTTTTTTTTTTACAACCAGGCAACTTGCCTGGGGGCCGAAGGGCTGCTCTACTCTCCCACCACTGTCTTGTCTGGCTCCGAGCTCTTCCTATTAATTCTCCAGGGCCATGGTCACTAAGTGAAGCACACATTGGGGCCCCACAGACCCATGAGCCAAAGCCTCTCTCCAGCTGTGTGCTGGAGGCTGAGAGGCTCCCAAGGCCCTGGAGGCAGCAGCCCTGCATCCTTCTGAGGCTGCCTCTCCTTCCTCAGGCTCTAGGGGGCCTGTCTCTGATCTTCACCAGAGGGCTCCTCGCCCAATGGCAAGGTTGCTTGGGAAGAGATTTTGGAACTTCACCATCTTTCTTTTCTTTTTCTCACGTTGTAAATTTGAAGCCCAATCCCAGGCTTCCCCATACAGGAGAGTTGGGGACAGCCGCTCAGCCCAACTTCACCTGACAACAGGAGTGGACTCTAATGAGGCTGAGGGTAGGGATCCAGAAGAACGCAGAGCTGGGTTAAATTAAAATACAGCGGGGAAGAAAAGCAGTGCCCATGCGTCCAGCTTTATAATTGTAGAATGAAGCCCAAGAACATTGAGATGAAAAGGAGGAGGAAGAGGACAGGGAGGACCATGATGACAATGAAGAGGAGGGAAAGATGGAGAGGAAGGAGGAGGAGGAGGTGGAGGAGAAGAAAGAAGAAAAGGAGGGAAGGAAGGAGGAGAGGGACACAAGGATGGGAAGAAGGAAGGAAGGAAGCCCACCAAACTTGCAGTGTGTCCCCACATTATTTGAGCAATGCAGAAGCAGCCTAAAAACTTACATAGATTATTATTATTAAAAAAATATGATAACCAGCTCTTTCCTGGCTCTGCTAAATACAGAAGCAGAAGAAAGGCCTTGGACTTGTAGCTGGGAAGACGGAGGTTACACATCACAAAGAGCATCATCACAGTCTGGATTGTGGGGTCAGCGTTGGGGGATGGAAAGCTCCTTCGTCAGCTCTGACAGGCAGATCCAGCTGCCTTGCAGGTGTGTCCGACCCGGCATGGTTGTTTGCTGGGCCACGGTTCCTGTGGGCTCTGAGGCCCAGTTCATCCCCATTCTCCCGCCTTGTAAGGGCACTTCCACACATGTGGCTGTCATCTAGCCTCTGCCCACAAGGAGTCAGGGCAGCCAGACTGGCCAGCCCTGGCTCTGTGCTTTGTCCTGAAGATCCACATCCTGCCCTGCCTTCTTCCCAACACTAATTGCCTGTGAGCTGGTTTGGTTTTGAGAAACAAGAGCCTCGGGTTTCCATGGGAGCCAGTTGCCTCAGCTGCTCCCTGAGCCTGGAACCCTGTCATCCTCTGGACGGTTGGCAATTATACCCCAGCTCAGGAAGGGGGGTAGGGGTGGTGCAACTAAATATAGACACAGTTTCTAGAAAGCCAGGGGTGAGAGAGGACATTGACCGATTCTTGTGCCAGAGACCAATTCATCAAAACATGAGAGACAAGCAGCTCACAAAAGTGTCAAGCACCTGGGACAGGAGGGTCCTTCTAAGTAGGTGACCCCTGCCAGCAGAGACACATGGTATAAAACCCAAGCCTGGGGCCAAGTACCAGCTCTGGGCTTTGTCTCCGCTGCAGGTCTGACTGTCATAGCAATCCCAGAGCCTGGTCTGGACACAGGAGCCTGATGGAGCTCCTGATGTGAAAGACCAACATGGTCTGATAGGTGGGACCTACACAGCACTTTTATATGTGGTAGCATCAAGGTGTTCTCAGCAGGTGGGTTAAAAAAACCAACTTTAAAGGAAGGTAGGTTAACACTGGTAAAGAGCCCACATCCCTTCTTTTGGACGGCAATTTGGCAACTATCTACCAACATGTAAAATGCACAGAGCCTTCCACACAGTAAATCTACTTCCAAGAATTCATCCCGTGGGTAGACCAGTCCATGGGCCCAAAGACACATGCACAAGGGTGGTGCCTGCAGCACTGTCTGGCGAAGCGGAGGATGGAACCTAAATGCCCCTCAACAGAGGACTGGTTCATTAATTCACAGTAAGTACCTCCACACAAACGACGTGACTGTGAAAAGGACAGAGGAAGAATGCTGAACTGGGAGCAAGCTTGAAGAAACATTCTTTAGCTGATAAAAGCAAGATGCACAGGGGCCAGCCCGGTGGTGTAGTGGTTAGGTTCATGCGCTCCGCTTCAGCGGCCAGGGGTTCGCAGGTTCGGATCCTGGGCGTGCACCGACGCACTGCTTGTCAAGCCATGCTGTAGCAGAGTCCCATATAAAGTGGAGGAAGATGGGCAGGCATGTTAGCCAGGGCCAATCTTCTTCAGCAAAAAAAGAAGAGGATTGGAAAAAGAGGAGGATTGGCAACAGATGTTAGCTCAGGGCTAATCTTCCTCACACACACACAAAAAAGCAAGATGCAGGACAGTGAGGACAGTATACATGCACGTGTGTGCACATACACACAAACACACTTCCACACTTTACACAAAGAATCCGCAAGCGAACACAATGAGCTGGCAACAGTGACAGCTTCTGGGGAAGAGGTGAGGCCCCAAGAATTAGGTTGAGAGGGAGACTTACTTTTCACTTCCATGCCCTTTTGAACTGTTTGCATCTTTTTTAAAACCATACATAGGCGTTACTTATTAAAAAATCCACCACCCACTATAACTATTTAAAAACTAAAAAATGACATACAGGCTTTAGTTAGACTGATCTGTTTGGGTTTAAATCCTAATGCACAACATTGGGCCAGTTACTTCATCTCCCCATGCCTCAGTTTCCACATCTGTAAAACAGAAGCAACCCTACAGAGGGGGATTGTTGTAAGAATTAAATAAAAGAAGCAGCACCTGACACAAAGTAAGCACAAAATAAAAGGAAGGGCGAGAAGCTGGCAGGGAGAGGCAGTGGGCGGGAGTGCTGAAGGGTGGCTGGAGAAGGCAGTATTTAACCATCCCAGTGAGAGTCTGAGACCCTGGTGCAGACACCATGTCTTACATCTCTCTCTGTGTGCCTAGGGCAGACCTCTGCAGGCAGCAGAGGCTCAGAACATTGTTGCTTTATATGTTGTTGCTCTTGATGTCTAGACCCACAGCCCTTGTGCGAGTTACAGTGACCACTGTCTAGTTTCTCTGAGCACCAGCCAGTTCCCACGGAGCCCATGACTGACGTGAAGGACTCTTAGAGTCCCTGGCCTGGTTCTTCCTTTCTCACACCTGATATTGAACTCCTTCTGCTCAGGGACCTTTTCTCAGAGACCCCTGCCAACACATCACAGTCACACACATTCCAGGTTCCACAATAGAGGAGAGGAAAGGATTGTCTGTTCTCAGAAACTAAGACAGAACAAAGGGATGATGATAATAGCTACCACTTATTGACAGCCTTCTATGCCGGTACTCCCCATCCTATCTCTAATGCTCTCAACAACCTTTCAGGATAGATATTATCCCTATCTTACAGGTGATATGAAAAAGGACAGGAAAGTTAAATAACTTGCTTAATGTCACACAGCCCATAAGTGTGAAAGCTGGGATTAGAATCAAGATCTGTTTGATTCCAAAGCCTCTGAGATTCTCACACAATATGGTCCTCGTCATAAATATACCATGTCTCAATCCAAGCCAGAGCAGCAGCCAAAAATATGCCCCCAAAAGTCCAAGAGCCTGAAGCAGAAGCTGTTTGAAGGGCTCCTGTAGGACAAAGAAGCCACTGAGCTGGAGGCAGCACCTGAGTTGGCTGGTTTGGAAGTGTGGGGTAACATCTGACCATACTCTCTGCTGGCCTTATGCTGCCTAAGCACAGAGAGGATCCCCAAGACGTGCCGAGAGTAAATTCATGCAATGAGCCCTGATAGAAGGGCTGAGTTCCTAAAGAAATAAAACTCTGACCAAAAAGAAATGCAAGATCTTCTCAGATCCTTGCAGTTGCCTTTCTTGACAACTCCAGTGGCCTTCCTTCTCCAAATATTCTGGCATCCTCTACCCAAGCTTCCAAAGATTACTCTTGGCCCATCCACAGATAACCCCCCTCATTCTCTTCCATTCACATCCTTGAGCAGCTGTGGAGGGAGGCCAGCTGCCGAGCTGACCTGGACAAAGTTCTCTCCAGCAACACTGACTTCTTGGTGACTCATTCACTTGTGCCCATAGAATGCCCTGGGCAGCCACTCTCTTTTCCCTCCCTCCTCTCTGTTTACTCTATTGCCTTTAAGCACTTTGAGTTTTAAGTGGCTGGACATCTGCCCCCTTTCTCTGCTTCCCCTCACATCATGGCTCCTACAAATATCAGCGGGGTGAACTTCCTGAAAGCCAGAACATTCCTCATGTTCCTGGATGCTCACCAGCCTGCCTTTTGCCCACTGAACTCCACAAGACCCATAATTAACAAGGTCCCTGAGAACTTTGGGGCCAGCAAACAAGAAGGCATTTCTCCACACTCTCTTTGTTAGCTTGGTGTTTGTAGCACGCAGCTTCACAGTGTCGTGATTAAGGAAGTATCAACAGGGAGGAAGAAGACAAGATGGAGAGACCAACAGTAGTCTTTCCTAACATTGCCTCCCAGGACCACCTCTTAAACTTCACCATAACCTTCATTCCCTTCATCAAAAGAGCCCCTCTGATTTTCTTCTCTGTCCTTTATGCCTTTCCCTTTATATGAAAGCCTGGACAAAGCTATCCATGACCAGAGATCCACCTCATCCATAGATCATCCACTATATCTATATTTTGTAGTGGACCTATGTATTTGCCCCCTCTGGCCCTTACTTACACTATGGTTGTTAATATACAGCCAAGACATATAATCATCTACAAGCCTGCCCATGCCAACCTTTTATTCACACTGGAAATATTTTCTCTGAGGCTGTCCATGAATGCCAGAGGAGCAGGAAGCAGAAACAACATGAAATAGTTTGTAGGAGGAACTGGTCAGTAATGGTCTCTGATTCCTGACCATAGACCAATAGAATGTGGTCACTGTCCAACCTTCATAATCATACTTTGGTTTGGCTACGAGTCTTGGACCTGCTGGGATGACCACAACTAGCTCCTAGAGCAGTTTAGTTTGACTATCTTAGAAGTCAACCAAACACTAAACAGTCAAATAGGATTACTGGCCCCTAGGGCTTGGAAAATTGCCAGTGACCCAATACTACAGTGATGCTCTTTCCTTGGGAACTGCCTGAAAGGGCTGAGTGAATTACTTGAGAGCAAGGACTGCATTTATCTTTGTCTTCCCAAGGATGTGGTGCATGTCACAGAGAAGGTACCCACCACTGACATAGACTTTCCTTCCTGGGATCAGAATTTCACAAACAGATATAAGTCACAACAGGATTTTCAAACAACTGTCTGAACTAAACTAAAATGGAAAAATAGCAAATAGAATTTGGATGAAGCAAAGAAGGAAAAGTAGGTAGAGGAGGTAAAAAGAAGAGGAGAAATTATGTATACATAGTCCATTCTTGTTATTTGTGGTAGTTATGTTTTATAAAGTCACCATGAACACTGAGTTAGTGAATTCTGAACCATTGTTCCTAGGGGAAATACAGAGCTAGGTTCCTGTGAGCCTCTGGTTGACATTTTCGTCAACTGATCAATACATAACCTTATTTCATGTGTGTTTTCTTTTTAAAGATACCTTATTTAATATATATAGTTGACTCATTAGCATTGAATTCATGGCCAACAGCACTGTAGCTCACGTCTGAACAAAGCTTATCTGACACATGGATTACCTCCACAGGGCACATCACAGCTTTCTTGCATTTAGGAGCACTTGACTGCACTTCAGCTCTATGTGTGGGACCATCTTAAAAAGTGAAATCATCATCAAAAAGCATACAAATGCAAAAAACGTGGCAATAAGTAGACTGCAAAAAGGACACATTTATAGCAGGAGAGCTGAAACGGAAGGCAGAACATCACCTTGTTTGACATCAACTGGGAACGTGAGCATTGGGAGACTCGAATTTTTCACCACTCTGCACATGTCCACAAATGACCACAAGAGTGCTGCAACTATTGATTTGGGGATTACAAGTAAATCTTAGCAGGTGGGCAAATTTGCAAATATGGAATCCATGAATAATGAGGATCGACTGTGTGTGAGTGTGTTTGTGTGTGTGTGTGTGTGTGTGTGTATCAAACAAAATTCAAGCCAAACAACAACAGGGATGTTGGCTCTTCAGAAAGTGCAGCCTGGCTCAGTCATCAAGACAGGGACAGTAAAGACATAAGGCAGACTGAGGACAGGGTAACAAGACAAAAGCAGCTGTGCCCCAATGGTAGGCCTTACAGGCAGGGGTTGTGGCCACCAGCCAGCAACAGCACAAGGAAACCTGGTGTGAGAGACGGCAAATGTGCCATTCCTGTCCCTTTTGCCATCTCCCACACCAGGCCCTGAGCATGGGGGAACCTCTTCTCCCTCCACCCAGATACCTAACACGTCCTTCGCACGGATTCAGAGCCTAGTGGTGTGTCTGAGGGCAGCAAGCACAGGTGCATAGGGGTGCATAGTGAGGAACTGACCTCCAATATGTCCTAATCCAACAAGCAGCCTCCTAAGGGTCCCATCTCCCAGAGCTGCACCCCAGGGGTTGATGCCTAGGAAGAGAGGAGATTTGGGGTGGGGGTCCATGAACTAACCAAACCAGCCCCAAGAGCTGGTGGAGACCTCTAGGTTGCAGATGGTGAGATGTGACCTTTGGTGAGAGTCTCCATATTGTCAGCTCCTAGCCCAATGCCTGGATCATAGACACACTCTAAAATCAGGAGAGGGAGTGTGTGAAAGAAAAAATAAAAGGAGGGTAAATGGCCAGAGAGACTTCTGCTTATTTTATTAGGGCAGGGTTCCACCAAGGACTTGAGTATTGACCCATCAGGCTCAAAAAATAGATACTTATATTGTGCTTTATGTTTTTAAAGCTCTTTTATGTATGTCATCTTGTTAATCCTCACATTAATGCTATACACAAGAGAGGTCAGATATTAATACACCTATATAGTTAGTTGAGGTAACTGAAATAGAGAAGTCAAGAGATTTGAGCAAGGACATACAATTAATTAATGACACAGCCGGCACTACAGCCCACACCTTTCTGATCAGTTTGATGAGAGGAAGCGGCCCTGATGTGTGCACCCAGCTCCTTCTCCATGATCACTCAGAAGGCAGCTCCCCACTCCCAGACCCTGGCAGGAAAGGGTCCAGGTGGCACCTGGGACACACAGCCCAGGCTCTGGAAGGCCCACCCTGCAGGAAGTGCAGGCTTTAGGCCAGAGGAACAAGAGACGTGGCAACAGGACCTGGAGCCAGCGATGCTGCTGGTCTGGTTCCCCGAGCTAGGGAGCAGCCTGCCGGGAAGGTAAGCAGGCAACTCGGGCCTGGCCAAACAGGCTGTTATGACCCACAGACACCCTGCGGCTCAAGGCAATGAGTCAGGAGCCTGCCCTTATAAAGCCTGGGAGTCCCTGAGCTGGGGGGGAGTCCCGAGGCCTCTGATTTGTTCGGCCCCCAAAGCTGGTGAGCTCTTCAGTTCACAGAACCAGGCCAACCTCTGCGTCCTTGTTCTGGACTTGATTCACTCTCTCCTGTCTTTGATAGCTAATGCCCTGTCCTTCTCTTTACTCACCTCCAATCAAGACTATTATACAGAAGCTCTTTTTTGGCTGCCTTCTTCCAGACCTCTCTCTCTCTCTTTCTCTCTCTCCAATATATGCCAAATGTTAATTTCTCATGGTTCCCATCCATCCTGCAATTCATCAATTTCCCATCCCCCCTCCCTGGCTCTGGATGGGAACATCCTTCGTTTGGCCCTTCCAGTTCTTTCCCATACTCTTGCACTTATAATGCTGGGCTCTCAGGAGAAGAGGCAGCTGGTAGAGAAACTGGCCCTGATCAACCAGGAAGGTGGCACATTACTGACATTCCTGGGCATTCTGAGGCTGGCTTTCTGACCTGGGTGAAGACATGCGCACAGGTCAAGGACGGATGTACAACCAGGGATGCAGTTTTCCTCATTCCAAGGAACGGTTTGATTTGGATGGGAGGGCAGGCTCTGAGGCCAAACTCTTGGGATTCTCCAAGGACATGCCTGTCTCTTGGATTAAGAAGCTGTGATCATCAACTGGTTAGGAGGTTCACTCCGGAAGGGCAGACACATGGGTTAACGCAGGGGTACCATGGGTCAATGGGTAATGGAAAGATGGGGACCTACATAGCAAAATCAGGAAAGCAATTCCTGAGACGGTCAGAGGACACAGCTGGAGCTGAGGGGAGGGGAGAAAGAAGATACGCCTCCCCAAGACCCTGTGGCTCCCAGTGGCTGTGACAGCTGGCATATTCCATGGACACAGTGAGGAAAGAGACACGGAAAATGCAGGGCTTCTCTTCATGGGAAGCCTTGCTTCCTCTCCTTCCCTTCGCCCTTGGGGAGGACTCACCTGAAGAAGCCTTTGCAGCCTTCACAGGTCATAGCGTTGAAATGAAAGCCCGTGGCTCGGTCTCCGCATACCCCGCAGATCCGGGGCACATTCCGGTCAAAGTCACCAGGGTCAGGCAGGGAAGTGCTGGCTGCCATTGCCTCCATCCCTGCAGGAACAGCAGGTAGACCGTGGCCAGAGCTGGAGTCAGTGCCAGGGCCAGCTGGCATCCTTTGCACACCTCCACCCCCATCTGCCGGGAGCTCAGTAAAGCTGTGCAGCTCCCCAGGGCCCAGGCCTGAGCGGGATTTCTTTGGCACCCTCACTTCATGGCTCTCCCTACCCCAGCTCACCTTCCTGACACTCCGCTGGCCATCAGCAGCAGCAGGGCTCCCTCACCCACGGCTGGAGTGACTCCGTGGGGGGCCCTGTGGTGAAGCCGCTCATAGCCTGGCCTGGAATCAAACCACCTGGGTTCAAAGGCTGCATCTGCCGCTGACTAGGTGGCTACTTTAGGTGAGGTGTTCCGCCTCTCTGTACCCCACCAAAGAATAAACGGCGCTTTACTTTCTTGGATGTGAGGAAGGATTACATGAATGAACGTATGCACACCACTCAGTAGCAGACCTACAGCAGCTCAGACGCCTACATCTTGCCCAGCAACACCCTCCAAGAGAAAAGCGGGAGCCCTCCAACAGCCTCACACGCAGAGTGAAACTCTCAGCCCTTCTTTTCTTGAGGGCGAGGGGAACAGAATAGATCACAGGCCCAAATCAGACCTGTCATTCCAGTTCCAGCTCATCGCAGCCACACGGCTCCGGACTGACAGGCCTGGGGCCCTGCTGTCCTGGTACCAAGGTAATCAAAATCGTATCCCTCTTTTTTTCCAATACAAATTTAACAGATTGTTCCGAACATCCTTCTGAGTAATGTGAGTCACACGCGATTAACTAATTTTGTTTTCAGAGATGGTTTTTATCAATGGCATAATCATCTAGAGATGGATTTCACGCTTGAGGAAAGGAGAGACGAGAGAGAACAAAATGTAACAGCTTCGGGAAATCCTCTTCAGGAAGCAGCTGGGCCTCAGCTTCGCCTGCCACCTCTGATCTCGACTGCTGTCAGGCTCAGAGCTGCTTCTGGGGTACCTCAGACCTCCCCTCAAATTGTGTCAGACGCCACTGCCTCCCAGTTTTATAAGTCCTTACAAGGGTCATTACAGGTTTAAGTGGCCCCTTGGCCCCAGGACAGGAGGGTTCCTCAAGTCAGAAGAAAAATAAGAGAGAAAGCCTTCCCTGACATAAGAGAGGTAGATTTTGGGGGGCCCTTCGGAGGCTCTGAGTTTCTTTTCAGTGACTAGGCCCATGACCTCTGAGCCAAGGTTTGGCATCTCAAAGCCCGGTAGAGTCTCATTTCAGTTCATCTTCATAGCACCCCAATGAGGTGAGTCCTATTATCATCAATCTCTTTACAAATGAGGCCAGAGAAGCCCAAACCCTGAGGTACCTCTAGCAACTACAATTACAAAATGCACAAAACAAATACTTAATTAAAAAAAAAAAATTCCACAAAGAGCTTCACGCCAAAGGAAGGAAGTGGGACAGATAAGGATAGATACCATCAATCCCAAAGGGGTAGAGGGGACCCTGATCACAGACAGACTTTCTCTCTCAGCTTTTCTTTTCCTGAGAACTTAAATGTAATAATAGCTACATTGTGGCCCATCCCAATCACAGCTAGACTGATCCTTGTTGAACTATGATGTTTATACATATACATATGCTCAGAGACAGAAACACTTAAAAAAAAAGAACAAAGGAATGATTAACAGAAACCTTTCAGGGAGTGAGAACAGGAGGGGCATGCAGAGGCATTATGTAGTAGCCATATTCTATTTCTTTGAGTGGCAGGTATATGGTATCTTATTATTATTAAAACACCATTTTATGTTTTATATGCCTGTCCTATAATTTTAAAACAACTAAAAAGAAAAGAAAAAGTGCCTGTGGGTTTGTCAGCCTTGTCCCTATGGCCCCTCTCAAGTCCAGTCTGACTGCCTGGTTTCTAGAGTGACGCACACACCCAAGATGTGGGCAGGGATCCCAGAGGCCCAGTACCATTGTGGGGCAATAGGAGAAACTGTCTAGGATGCTTGTGGCTTAACCCTAGGTCGGCTGAGATGTTGCAACTCCTAGTCATCATGATGTTGCTACAGAGTCTGTGTCATCCACGCGACCAAACATCCGGTGAATTTGGTGGAAAAAAGAGAAATCAGATGTGGGGGTGGGGGGAATATCAGTCAAATCAGTCTAACAGGTGTTCAGCATCACATGGGCTCATTGGAGAGGCTTTGATGCAAAGGTGTTGGAATAACATGATACCACGGCACGGCAACAGCGCCTTCCTGCAATGGGGTGAGGTACTGCCTTGACGTCAGGAAGGCTCCTGGCCCGGGGGTGGGGTCCCAGGCACTGGCTTAGGTTGGACAGAAGGCTGGACCTGGCAGCGAGAGGCCTAGGTGAACAGGACCATTTCAGGTTAACTGAGAGAAAACTCGGCCCTGTTTGGGGTTATTTGCTGCTACCAAGAAGCCAGGGCCCAAGACCAGAGTCGAGAGGTGGAAAAGATGCCCAGGCATCTATGGCCTGAGAGCTGGCCCTCCCCGGAATGACAGGCAGAGAGGGGAGGGCAGGAGAGAGAAAGAGGAGCTGGGAGGTGGATAGGAGGTGGATAGCATCACCATGCTGGACAGCCCCCTGGGGTCCCAGCCTGGGAGTCAGCAAGCCCCTCCCTTCCTTGCCCTTCTCGGAGCTCCCGCCCTGACTCCAGCATGGCTCTGGGGCTCAGCTGCGGGCTGCTGGGGTGCTGTGGATTCTGCTGACACAGGACCCACATTTGCAAAGCCCGGGTAGTATTACCTTCCGAGGCCCACCCTTGTCCCTGGAAAACAGAAAGCCAGGGAGGTTGTGGCTGATGAGGGTACACTAACCTAAAGGAGCAGGGGGCAGGTAAGTCCAGCCCTGGGCGCCTTTCTGTGAGGTCTCCGGGACACTTCCAACCAAAAAGACTCTGAAATGAAAAAGGGGAAACATTGTATCTACAGATCAGCACTGACCCCGTAGCCAGTCCTCTAATGGGCCCAACAAGTGGGTATGAGAGGCTCCTTCCAGGGACTTTAATTCTCAGATCAAGGACTGAAAACTTGACAGAAGTGGCTTATTGGGGGCAGGTGTGCCACGTCATCGCTGGCAGGGGTGAGGGGTGGGAGCCCGGCAGCAGCCCGGAACGGCCCTCCCTTGAGGCAGGGAGCAGTAAGAAGCAGTGGGAAGGGGTGGGGGCAGCAACTAGCACGTGGGCAAAAGGAAACAGCCTTCCTGCTGTAGGCTCTCCTTCTCCTTCCACAGCAGAGGGTGTCAGGAGGGAGGAAGGGCTTCTTTTGAGGGAGCCCTGTTGCTCCCATGGCCCCTACCCTACATTTTAGGGATGCTCAGGGAAGCAGAGCCAGAAGGTGGCCTGGCACGCTGCTGAGGGCGGGAAGGAGACCAACGCTCCAGGTGAGATTGCAGAGGAGCCTCAGGGGACCTGGAAATGGTGTGGGCTGGGACGCAGCCCAGGGCCTGGCCTCTTGTGCTGGCGTCAAAGAAAGGTGTCTGGGATCTCCTGTCTGCAGAGACTGGGTGTAGGCGGAGCAGATGCCGCAGGGGTTAAATACAGCAACGCACTGCTTTTAAACAGGATGTTTTCTGCCACTTTTAGCTCTTCCCCAGACATGCTCAACACCCCAGGCCTCAGCGAAGGCTGAAGGTGGGCTGACTCTGGTGCCCAGACTCGGGGTCTTAGTTGCATCATGGGTCACCAAGAATTTCACCCTCCCCACTTCTACCCACACCCAGCCCTGCTCGTCTACCCATAGAGACAGACACACACACACCCCCACCCATACACACACTTCCTTCCTTCCTTCACTGACACCTACAGGGGGTGGCTGGGGAGATAATAGATGTGCAGGTACCTGACCCCGAGCCCTAGCAAAGGCCTTTAAGCCAAACCACAGATGGGGAAGGTCCAGATCCCCAGCCTTTGTTTCTCTGCCTCTTAGTGCCTTTACTAGGCAGGGAAGCGGACAGCCCGATGGGCTTCCAAGACCTGGGCCAATCTTAGGACTGCTAGCCCACTGAGCCCATTTGCCACCCCCTCGGGCACTGGCAGCCCCCAAGAAACAGCCAAGGAAAACACCGGCAGATGGTGAGCTGAGGCAATCTGAGCTAGGCCGGCCCCCTCCCCAGGACCATGGTCGGAGGAGGCGTACCTGCTGGAGACAGACACATTGCCACTTACCCCCAAGCCAGGCTCGCCTTTGCTCCCTCTGCTTGTACTGCCAGCTGACCAGGCTCTTCTGGATTCTACCCCATGGCCTTATCAATTTCCCAGGCTCCCTGCTTGTTCCTCAGGAAGACTGAGGCGAGGACCAAGTGGGTACAGAAAGGACCACTGCTTTTGTGTCCTCAACCCCTAAGATTTTCAGAAGTCAGATTTGAGACCCAGGTGGACCACCACCCTTGAGTTTAAAAAAAAGGTGCATGGAGTATTGACTATGTACAACCTGCCGAGCTCTACACACAGGATCACACGTAAGCCTCATAACAGTTCTGTGAGGTGAGGAATGGTCCCGCTCTATAGATGGCAAGACCAAGGTCTAGAGCACTTTGAGTGACTTGGCCAGGGTCCCACGGCAGGGGCGGGGGCCAAATGAGGACAGGTTGTCTGCAATGCCCAAGTGCTTCCCTTGCCTCCTGACTCCTCCCTTTCTGGTGATAACCATCAGCACAGACACTAGTGCTCTGTGCCGGGCCCTGCTCCAAGTTCTTCCCTACGCTCATTCGTTTAATCCTCACAACAACCTCGCAGGCAGGTACTGCTATTATCTGTATTCTAGGCATGGGGAAACCGAGGCACAGAGAAGTTGACTGTCTTTGGGGCCTAGATTTAAACTGAGGCAGCTTAGAGGCTCTGCTCTGCTGCCTCTCCTAAGGGATATATCTCAGTCATTTCCCCAACCCTAAGGCCTGGACGCCCTTCACTTCCACTAAGTCAGGGAGAAAACCATCCCCAGGTCAGAAGAACATCGTGGCGCTTTTCCTTCCAAGGATCCCAGGATCAAGGGATGGCAGGCCTCAGCCAGGATCCCCTTTCTGCCAGCCAGCCCCTCCTATCCAGGAAAACCCCATTCACCAGGCAGGCCTCCCCTCCCCACGCAATTGTGCACTACGAGACGGTCCTTTTAGGAGAGATTATGCTAGATTTAGCCTCTAGGTCCAAGTGCATGGAAAGTGGGGCAAAGACACAGGGTAAAAAAAGGACAAATGGAACAAAAAGATTAATACCACCCCCCTTTGCCACGTCATACAACCCCCCACCCCACTCCCAATTCATGTTCTGAATACATAGAACATCCCACTGCTTTTGCTGGGGCTGTCCCCAGAGCAACCCCCTCCTACCCCTGCTTTAGAAATACCCAAACCCCTAGCACTGAGCCTCGGAAAAGCAGTGGGGAGGAGCTCAGCTCTGCAGAAAGCCCCTGGCTTCCATTCCTCCGGGGTCTGCATCCCACATCAAAACCCCTGGCAGAGCCTGACCTCAGTCCTGACCTTGCCTTAGCAAGAAATGAGATAACGTGTTTCCTTCCAGTCATTGAAGCCACAAGCACTGTCTCTCCTACACATCTGCCAGACAACTCACATAACAAGCATGCCATCTTCCAGCGCTTCTGCGAAATGGGCATCCCCGGGGAAGAGTCTCGCCTAGGACAGTCTCGGGGGGTGGTGCCTGTGGGGGGTCCTGGGCAGAGCCCTGGCAAGACAAGGATCAGTGTGCTGCTGGGCTCAGTTTAACTCCGTCACATTCCCTGGACCCTCCTTGGAGTCCCGAGGGCGGTAAAGCTGTGACTCAGAGGAGTGGGGTAGACAAGAGGTCTGACCTTAGGGTCTTTTCCAGCTCTGAAAGTACGCAACTCCAAGGCCAGAATCCCCATCGTGGTGAGGCCTTAGGACCATTTCACTGAGCTTTCTTCCTGGCCCCTCAGTAACCAGATGAGCCCCAACATACAGCTGGCGCAGGTGAGGCCCACTCACCCCAGATGCTAAGGAGCGGGAAGGGGATGAGTGACGTGGCCCTAATGGGCCCCATGGAGAATGGGAGCCCAGGATAGGGGGCCTCGCTCAGCCAGGTTGGGACTGGAGTGACCAAAACTGGGTTTTCTAATTGTTGACATTGGCTCAAAGCTCCTCCTCCCTCTAGAAAGAAATAGAAAGCCAAGTGATTTCCCAGAAGAGAAGGAGAAAATTCTTCTTCCTAAAATTGGCACACACAGAGTCAACCACATGTGGGCCCTCTCTGGAGCAGATAGGCGTGTGTGCACGCCAGCTACAACTGCATATGTGCTTGTGTATGCACACCTTTTTCTTGCTGTTTCTCATTTCATCATCCTTTCAACTCTGCGCATAGAGTACTGAACACTGGATGACCTATGTGACTTTTTATTTGTCATCTCTTTATTCTAGTGTAACTCAGACACAGCAATATCATGGGCAGCTAAGGTGATTCCCTCTCTTCCTTCTCCACCATCCCCAATGTATAACCACATTCTTTTTCCAGATCAGTCTCAGGGGGACTGAGGCTGAGGGGGAATAGAACAAAAAAGAAGGAAAGGGGAGAGGAAAGTGCACTGTATAAATAGAACTTGTCCAAACTACCTCTTGCCCCCATTGTCTCCCCAGCTCCTACACACAAACATATTTTAAATATGGGTGAGAATGGATGGAGATTATTTTGTGTAGACTACAATGTCCAAAGTCAAACCAATAGATACCAGTCATCTCAGAATATCTCAGGATTGGAAGGAAACTTACCACCACCTAGTCCAATCATCTTAAATCCCTCCTATAATATTCTAGCAAGTTTTCTAGCCTGTCCTTGAATATTTTTCTTGATGGGGAATGATCTTTCATGGCAATCCGTTTTCTTTGGATGGCTCTACGCTTAGAAAGTTCTTCATTATGCACAGATGAAGTAGCCCCTGTAGCTTTCCATCACTGGTGCTAGACCAGCTCTTTGCAGCCATCTAAGATGAACCTAAGATAAATCTACTAGGCCATTCCCACAGGGTCTCTGGAGGAGAGATTGGCGGGGCCACACCATGGAGCCAATATGCAAATTAGAAAAAGGGGGCCATTCCTCATCTGCCAGAAAATTGTCATAAAAAATATAAAAATCTACAATGTCTATGATGTGAATGAGATTGCAGGGGAAAAGCAGAAGAAGCTTAGCCTGGGCGACATTTGATTTTCATTTATACCTGGTAAATTTGCCAGGAATTATCATGATTCCCACAAAGGCAGTAAGTTAGGTGGTGAGTGCAGACAGCGTCTGCCTCCATGGCCTTCACCTGGAAAGAGCAGTTTCCCGCCCATGAAAAGGGCTCCGTGGAAGAGTGTTGAGTGGCTGTGTGAGCTCCACCAGCCCTGCCTGCCTCCGCTGTCTTGAGCTCAGTTGTTTCCAGGCGAGGCTGTCTCCCAGCACCGCAACTCTAAGAACACCCATGAGGTGTACCCAACTTTTTAATGACTGACTGAACCATGGGAAATTAAGTGGTGGATGACCCAACAATTACAGGAAGGCGTTTACCCCAGAAGGTGCTTCTTAATTAACCCTTTGGGGACTAGACATCACCTTTGAGAACCTGATAAAGGTCATGGACTGACACCCCATACAATGTCAAAGTTAGCAGGTCACTCCATAGAAACCAGGCTACAAACTTGCACTCTACTGGCCATTCACCAAGACTCTTTCTTGGCTGACTGTCACTCTCGGGAGCACTAGCAGCTTCTTGGAGCTGAGCAGAACCCAGAGGCAGGAACCCATGAGGCCACAGGCAGCGGGGGCAGGAGATACATAACTTAGATATATTTCCACTTCTTATCAACAACAGTTATTCCTGCAAGCTGCTTTTTTCCAGTGGAAACTCTGCCCTTAGCTTTGTCAACAAGATTTCTGGGTTGATTACTGCTCTCCAGGTAACAGGCAGGCCATGTCCTGTCACTGCCGAAAAGCGTGGGCAATGACAGTGGCTGATGAAACGTAGGGAACCGGCCCATTCATAAGCTGCAGCCCAATCTCTCTGGTTTTACAGCTGAAGAAACTGAGGCCATCAGAGAGGAAATGACTCGTCCAAGGGCACACAACGAGGAAGAGTGCTTCTCTGCCTTCCCCCTGGCAAAGTCCCAAGACCTCTCTCACCAGCTTCCAGGGGGACAGAGGTGGGGAGAAAATGGGCCATGGGAGGAGGCTGGAATTTCATTCTTCAGAGGAGGGGAGTTGTGGAGAGGCCATGGAGGAAGCTGTGATGGAGATTACAGTGGGACCACCCAACACTGACTCCACCCTCACAAACAATACAGAGAAACAAAGAGGTGGGTGAGGGTTACCCACTCGCTCCTGCCTGACCCACTTCAGCTCCTGGCTCCAGACTCCATGGCATAGAGAAATGGACAAGGACTCAAGACAATCAGGGAGTATTTTGGAGGGAAGTGGGATGTACCTGGCCTGCTCTCTCTCCCTCCTCTGGGTGGCTTTCCTGGGATACGAGGATAGGGGTACTCCCCAAGGGTATCTGCTACAGGCCAGAGTTGATGGGACAAGGACGCTCTTTGTCAGTGACTTGGAGATCAAGGAATAGAAACTGAGGCAGCCCAAATGGACAGCACCAAGAATACAGAGAGAGCAGGTATAGCCCAACTCGGGGGAGACCGAACTCTTGCTGTTGCTGATACAGCCAATGGCTAAATGGGATTTTCAAAAATACCAAGTGGCCTCAGGACAACAGGAGAGAAATGCTTCTTTCTCCCAAGTATTATTCAAGCCCAGTTTTCAGTGCTCTTGGGTGCTTCTCTTAGGCTAAGCATCTTTCTTAGTGCTGGGCCCTCAGCCCAAGTCCACGTAGGCCTGAGTCCACCCCTGCTCAGACAGACAGCTTTGAGGCCCGTCCCACCCCAGGCCACGCTAGCCAGCCTTCTTTGCCTTATTTTCCCTCTGGGACCAACATGATCTCTGAATCACTCAGACTCTTCCTGCACCAAAAAGTCAGCTCCCCACCCCGGGTCCCGCCAGCTCCGAGATATTCGGGATCCTTGGTATCAGAACCCACGCTGACCTCCGCAACCACCTTGGCCAGCCTGATACCCTTGGCTACCTGACTACTGTCTAGCTTCCCCCAAAGCCCACCCCTGTGTCCTCATCTACAAATAGGAACATGACGGTGCCTGGGTCACAGGGCTGTTTAGGGACCAAGATCTCTGCGTAGCACTCAGCACGGTGCCCGGCACACTGTAGCTTTATAGAGGTTAGCTCTCATTGTTAGAGCTATCACTGTTGTTAGTACAATCGTCAGAGAGCTCAGGCCCTGGAAAAGGAGGAGACTCATAGGTCCCAGAGAGGTGCTGTGGAGGGCAGGAAGCCTGCCTTCCGTTCCAAATGCTCCACCCCAATAAAACGTTGTCCAGAAAGCCACATTTCTGCTGAAATGGGAAAAACCGACCACCCCACTCATTGCCTGTGGCTTTCAAAAATCTGGCAGCTCAGGGTGGGAAAAATGGATCATTCTAATCTCTCCCCAACAAACAGAGAAGCTGAGCCACACAACTGGACTTTTCCTCCACAAGGAAGATAAGGACTGTGGCTCCCAAGGTGCCACTGATTACTAACCCCTTCTGCCCATCATCCTTCCTTTCTCTTCTCACCCAGTGCCATCTCTCTCCCGCTGCCTCCATCATCTAGTGCTTGTCACACATCTGTCACAATCTGTTCTCCCCCTAGCGGGACCTGGGGCTCAGCAGCCCCGTGATGCCCCCCTGTCTGTTACCAGGGCAACCTCACCCCACTCCTGCCCACCATCGCCTGGAGCAGAAGGCAGAGCACTGGGAAAGGCTGAGGTGGGGGGCCTGGGGACTGGAGCCAGGAGTGGCAGTGCTGCAACCGCCCTGGCAGCAGGCTGGCCCGCTGTGGCCCCTAACACTGACACTGGGCTGGCTCTGGCTCAGCGGGCCTGGACTCCTGGTTGCTCCCAGCTCTTGGAGGCCCTGGAAGGCCATTCACTTATCCTGGGATAGAGGCTGAGGCCTGTGTCAGAATCAGTGAAGGATCCCTGCATCCTCTGAGAGGGGCAGGGCTGGGATAACTCTCCACCAGGCAGCTCCAGTCCCAAAAGGGGCTGATTGACCCAAAGACATCCTCTCGATCTTCTGGGTCATTAGTGAGGAGGTGGACACTTCTCATGTATCCATGAAGTTCTCAGGGCCTGGCCAAGGGGGGAGGTTCCATTCTCTTTAGAGGGCAGAGCAGTCACCCCAAGGCGACACTGGCTGTGCCTCTGTTAGAATGATTTTCCCCAAAGAGCTTTTCCAGATCCTCTGTTTGGTCAGGGTTCCAGCCATCCTTCTGTGTAGATTTCCTCTTGGGAACCCCCTTGGAGCGCCACGGAGGCTGCAGTCTTTCTTCTTGGCCTCACACTGTGGTGGGCATTGGTTCTGGCCTCCGATGCCTTATCTTTGACGGTGACCCTTGCCTGGTTTTAAGCACTGACTATGTGGCAAGCCCTGCGCTATATGTCAGAGAAGCACTGGTGAGTAAGACATAGCCCCTGCCCTCTTGAAGGTTACAGTCTACTTGGGGAGACAGACAGGAACCTATAATTGGGTACAATCCATGCTACAATACAGGTGAGCACAGGTATGATGGGAGCACGTGGGAGGGCAGGCACCTGGCCTTGTCTTGGCGGGTAGAGCAGGCTCTTTAGAGGAGGTCGCTTCTCAGCCTTTCAACTGAGACAGGAAGGATTGTAGTTTAACGTGGCAGTGCTAAGAAGGGTAATGAGGGTTTCGGGCAGATAACAGCACCTGTGCAAAGGCTAAGCGGCAAAAGGGAAAGGGCGCATTCGAGGCAGAGAAACTAGTCCCTGACGGCTGGAGAGAGAGGGGCACCAGGAAGAGATGAACCAATAAAAGCTCACACTCATTTTAAAGACCTGTCAGAAGTATGGTCCATTCTTTCCTCTACTGAGTACTTCTTCTAGTAAACCCATTGAGTCTGCAATATTAGGAATTTTCAATTATTGTAATGATAGTTTGAAACTGAAGACTTTCAGATTCAATTCAGATTCCCATTTCAACCCGAATTGACCTTGAGCACTGTGAAGAGAATAAAAAGGAGCCTCTCTCACACTGGGTCATTGAGAAAGGGCCCTGGAAGTCAGCAAAGCAGTGGGCCTCTCCTGCAACCCAGAGCCATCACCCCCTGTCCTCCTTTGGGGGGAATCCTTTACTCTGGGAATAGGACCATCAGTAATTGAGCTGGATGGGAGAGGAAGAAGAGCGAGTTCTGGAAAATTCAGCCCAGCTGAATAAGAAAAAAGAGGTTTTGTGAGAAAAAACCAAAAGAAAGAACAAAAGGTTCAGCGAGGGCAGACGGAAGTTGGTGAAGGACTCGGCCGCAGGTCACCAGCTCAATCCTTCCTCAGTGCATCCGTCTGTCCAGAGTGGCCAGATATGGTTGCTGGGCACGGGGAGAGCTGAGTTACCACACAGATGCCCAGACTGGCCTCCACAGTCCGCTCGGCTCCCTCCTCTCTCCCAGTCAACAGGGTCACTTCCTTGTTGCCAGGAATCACTCTAAGGAAGGGTATCAATCACAAACACACGATGGTCACAAACAGCTTGCAACATGGACACATGTGGGAAGTCCCCTACACATGTGTGCACATGCCAGCCCAAACCCTGAGTACGGATGTCACACTCACAGCTGGCTGTCGTTAACACAAGCCCAGCCTTCCTCTTGGATCTATAATTGAAGATAACCTTCTTATTTCAACATTTCAGGCCAAAATGGCCTAATCTGTCTGGAGGATTCTTCTCCAGGGCCACAAAGTGGTAGGAAATAGCTGCCTTTGTCCCAACCCGTGAACCTTCTCCAAACTGTAAGCCTCCTCCCCCAGCCCTACCCACTGGCCACCTTCCTCTTCCTGGTTTTTCTTTGGTACCCAGGGGCAAAGATGGAACAGATTTGATGCACAGAGCAGCTTTCAATGCTGCCTCAGAGCACAGGAGGAGCTACATCCAGGCTCTCCAGAGGAACAACCCCTTTCTCTCCTCAGCAGTTAGCTGAGGCTCCTCCCCGGGCTGCCCTGAACCAGGCCTGATGCCCACCCGGGCCTCTGCACCAGGTAACAGAATTTCCACTCCCTCTACCCAACACTCTTTCCAGCAGAGGCCAACATCCTTGGAGAAGGAATCTGATGGACCAGCTCAGAGCCTGTGCTCAATTAAATGAGCTGTGAGTGAAACTCTGCTCCAGCTGGCAGGGCAGGCTCCCTTCTGTCTGCTGGAGTCAGGTGGCCCAGTGGGCAGCATTCTAGGGGAGGAAGCCAGTGGCTATGGCCCACCACCGCCCCTGGGGGAAGGTGGCGGCCCCTCTACCCACTGCTTCCCATTTGCTCCCCCACCCCTTATTTCTCCTGGAACTCCCCCTGACCTGAACACAACTCTGCAGCCAGGCTCTTCAGCAGCCCAGGATTGAAGTTTAAGAGACACGAAATAATTCCCTCCAGTGAGCTACTTTCTGCCCAGCTTTGGGAACAATAGCTCAGGGTGACAGGTGGTGGGGGTAGGCTTGGGGAGGAGGCTGGCCACTGGCCACTCATCAGTTGAGGGCCTCTCCCATGCCCGCCCTGCACCCCCCTGGAGCGGGATTTTCAGGGAGGTGGGGACCTTAGTCAAGGGATCTGGACTTACTATCTGCCCCCCCTACCCCCACCTGTGGTCGCCAGGTGGGGAGTGAGGGCGGCAGGTGAGGGAAGGCCTTTGGGAGCTGGGGGCTCTCTGCACCCTGGGTTTCAGGCCTCCAAGGCCACTGCTTTCTTGTGGAGTGGAGGAACAAAGAGGAAGAAAACACTGCTACGTCACCAAGCCTCAAAAAGGGGATTCTACACCTATTTGCCCATCTCACAAGATTGTTGTAGCAGCTGAGATAAAATATTTATTTATTTATTTAATTTTTATTTATTTATTTTTCCCCCAAAGCCCCAGTAGATAGTTGTATGTCATAGTTGCACATCCTTCTAGTTGCTGTATGTGGGACGCAGCCTCAGCATGGCCGGAGAAGCGGTGCGTCGGTGCGCGCCCGGGATCCGAACCCGGGTCGCCAGCATCGGAGCGCACGCACTTAACCGCTAAGCCACGGGGCCGGCCTGAGATAAAATATTTAAAGTGTGTTATAAAAATTGTTATAGTCCATAAAAACGTTAGTTATTAGTTTACTCTTATTTCCCGGGTATTTAAGAGGAAGAGGAGGACTAAATCCAGGTATAAAGTAGAAGGCTGTGAAGAAGCGTTTTGAAATATTACATGGAGCACGATCCTCCCTCTGGCAGCACGAGCTCCTCACAGCCCAGGAAAGCCCAGAGTGCAGAGCGGGTTTCATATCATGCATGACAAGCATCGTTTGTTGCCTTCTAAGTCCAGTCCCCAAATTCCACTTTTTCTTTGCCTAGAGACCCTTTCCTGGGCTGTTAGTTTCCTTTTGATTTCTCTACCCAGAACATTCTTTCTAATACCTATGGGAAAATATCCAACTGGGAAGACAGTAGGGGAGGAAGGAGGGAGGGAAGGAGGAAAGGAGAGAATTCATTCATGGAATATCATAGACTGAAAGATTTCATGATAGCTCTCCAGAAAGAAACACTCTGCATTAAAGTATTATCACTTGCTGGGAGGAGTGCCCACGGAGAGTGATCATTCCCGCCTTTAGGAAGGAATTCTATATAAACAATACCCTCTATGTAACAGTCACTGCTTAAAATAAAGAAACTGCCAGAGGACACACTGCAGGCCCGCAGGCCCAACCTGACCGTGGATGTGTTCTGTTCGCCATCCCACCATCACCCCCCGATCACCACCAGTGATGATAAATTTTTAAATTAGTTGTCAGTGTTTAAAAAAAAAATAGATTTCACTTTTGAAAAAAGTCTGGATGTCCAGCTTCCTATAAAAAAAAAATTGGATCATTTGGCCACACTGGGCTGTAGTTCCATTGGCAACTCCGCCGGTCTGAAGTGAGGCTGCCCTTGTAGGCCAGGCTTGTGCCCTCTGGTCCACCCCACCAGGGTTTGCATCCCTCCAGCCTCACTCATTACCTGTCTGGCCCTGGTCCCCAGATCCATCCCACAGTGACAGCAGAGCCTTGTGGTCAGGGAGACATGGTTAAGACACTGAGCTCTGGAGATAGCCTGCTTGGGTGCCAGCCCTGGCTTCCCTCTCTGCCAGCTGTGTGACCAGAATCAATGACTTGAGCTCTCTATCCTTCTGTTTCCTCGCCTGTTAAATGAGCAGAATAACAATACCTACCTCATAAGCCCATGAAGATTAAATGAGATAATAATGCGTGTGAAGTGCTTAGCACGCTGCCGGGCATGAGGTACCTGCTCGGGAAATGTTAGTGCCTGTTATTGCACACAATTGGTTCAATAACTGGGGAGAATTCATCTGAGTTGCAGCTCAGCTATTTTTTAAGATGTTTTAGCCACACAAAGCAATTGCCCTTCAACTCTCCTTTCTCGCTCGGGGACCCGGTCTACCTACAAATATGTTTCTATCCAAGAAACATCTATTGAGCGTATCTGTGATGTGTTAGGTATTGTGTTGAGTGGTGACACTTCAGAGATGGGATGCAGACCTGTTCTCAGGGGCTCACAATAGAGTAGGCGAAATGCACAACTGAAGAGTCACAGTACTGCCAGGTGGAGTTCAGCACACAGCTCTCCCCCTGCCCCCCGCACCCCCCAACCATCCAGGAGACTGGCATTCAAGGAGGAACCAGAAGGGCGTCTGACTCTTCTCCTTCTAGGTTCTAAACCTTTCTGGAGCTTTACTAAGAGACACCCAATGATGAATTAGCTCGTTTTTACCTCCAGTTTCTCAGGCTGCATACTTGATTCTTCCACTGCACACAAGTCAACATAGTTCCAGTTCAACAAAGCCATTCAGATGGCAAATGGAGTTCATTATAATGGAATTTTACCTGAGGCAACCCATCCCCCACTTCTTAACATCATGGCACCGAAGAGGTCGGTGTGCTTGCCAAATAGGCTGGGCAGAAGTAGCTTCCAGCCCCTGGCAGAAGTCCGGAAATTCAGAGCCATTTGGAACAAGGAACTCTGCCCCGAAGTTGTTTTCCAGCATCTTCCTGGCCAGCCTGGAACTGTCCCACTCACCCTCCACTGGCACCACCTGCTGCCTCTTTTCCAGCCCTCCTCAGACGGGAAGGGGAAGGAAGGGAGAAGCCTGAGCTGGGTGAAGGGCGCTATGTGGGACAGGCAGTGGCCAAGTGAAGGAGGGACATATATTCGGGACATAGAAAGACCTGGATTTAAATTCTGGTTCTGATTTAGGAACTTGATGGCTTTGGGCAAGAAATTTAACCTCTTAATCTCTTTGAACCTCAGTTTCCTCTTCTATAAAATGGGAATAACAATATTACCTACCTCATAAGACTATTGAGACACATACACGAGAAAATGCATGAAAAACATTTAACTCAGTGCCTGGAACATAGAAGTTATAATAACCATTGTTTTATTATGATTGTCAGCTATTATATGATATCTCAGCCTCACAAGGGTCAAAGTTTGGTGTAGAGAGAGACACCGGGGCAGAGTCGGGGGTGGGGGGTGGCTGAAGAGTAGGTGGGGCCCTGCCACAGAGTCCAGCATGGGCTTGGTGACCAAGATGAGACCCAGGGCAGAGGCACTCGCCTGCCCCTGGAGCTGGCAGGCACAGACCAGATGCGTAATTACAGGATTGTGGGCTGGGGTGGCCCATGCAACTGCCTAGCCAGCCACATTCTTCTGTCCTGTGGGTGGCTGGGTGGGTGGGCAGCTGGCTGTTTATGTGGCTGCCAGGACGCGACGTATATCTAACTCTTCTTTTCCCCAGCGACCCCAGGCAGTGTGTTCAATCCTTGGAATGGGAAGGGATTCTCTGTGGGCATTCTGCTCCTTTCCACACAGCACCTCCCCTGTTCTTTCCACCCCAACCCTCCAGCCACCCCCTGCTTCTCAGATTGGACAAGCCAGAGGGTCAAAGAACAAGGCCAGGCTCCGAACAGTTGGCCAGTGGAGACTGTTAAACTTCAGTTCACCTCCCTTGGAGCCTTTAAATGATCAAGAAGCCCTGGACAGATGTACATCCCATCACTGGCTCTGGCCCCACGTGCTTTGACTAGCTGGCAGACACACGGTTCTGGTACTTTCATGTCCTTTCCTCAAAATCGGTGCCCAAGGAAAGTATACATCCCTTCCAATCCACTTGGCAAAAATATACCTCTGTGGGTATTAACTGAGTACCTAGAATGTGCTCAGCACTAACACCAGGCTCTTTGTTGAAACGAACAGAATGCCAAGTGTGGGGAAGCTGTGTCACCAAGGGATCCCTCACCCACTGCTGGTGGAAGTCCAGTGAGGAAGGGCTTCAACGGCACCGGGAGACCCTGCACAGGGCTCTCAGAGTCAGGCAGTGGCGTGTACGCAGCCACCTGTACACAGCACATCAGACAGGTGCACACGTAAGCCAGAAACCAGGTCCCTACGTGAAGGACAATGCAATTACTACAGCTGAAACGGGCTTTAGAAACTCATCTAGTACAACTTGTTCATTTTAGATATGAAGTCTATATCTATTGAATGACTGTCTGCACATGCTTTTCAAGGGCCTCCTTTGTGCCAGGCATTTGACTTACATCATCTCTAACCCTCACGCAACTCTAAACCCCCAGTTTACACATAAGGAACCCGAGATTCAGAGACATTAAGAAACTTGCCCAAGGTCACAAGCTAAAAAGTGACAAAGCCAGGATTTGAACCCAAGTGTGTCTAACTTGAACCCCGTGTTTCTCCTATTCCACCAGGCCGATAGCACAGCTTCTAACAGCACTGCCTAAGATTTCAGTCATATACCAAGGAACCCTGGGAACCACAGCTGAGGGACAAGTCAGCAGAGGAACAAGCTAAGCGTTTCCTCCTCCTACCTCTGTCTCTTGGCTCTGGCACTTGGAGTGGCTTGTACGGTCAAGCCCAACACCAGCAAGCAGTGTGGAACAGTGGTCACGGGCTGGCTTTGTTGCCATGGGCAGGTTACTGCATCTCTTTAAGCCTTGATTTACCCATATACGTGCTGGAGAGAACAACAGTAACTTACTCCAAAGAGAAGCTGGGAAGATTAAAGAAGACAAGTGATCAGCACAGCACCAGGCAGAAGCTCTCAGATGAGGCTCGAGTCCATTTCTCCTTCCAGGTGGCCTGGGCTCAGGAGGGTTCCTGAAGGAGTAGCCAGGAGGGGAATACGTAAGCAAGGTGAGAATAGCTCCAGTTGGCCAATGGGACCATGGCTTTTCTTCCTTGGTGCACTTAGCATAGCAGGTTATCAATAAAGTGGCTTGTTTGAAACTGAAAGAGCGCTTCTTATTTGCCTTCCAGACCATTCAAGTCTTCTTTGATGCCATGCAATCTCTCTGCACAGAGCTACCTCTCTCAGGTTCTTGTCTATTTTTGCCTGAGTAAGGTACCCCAGACTGCCGGAGAGGTACTGAGGCCTGAGGGTGCTGGCAGAGGGAGCCTTCTTCTGAGAGCCCACTGTCCCTGGAGTCACATGTGGGCAAACTGAGCTTGCTCCCAGGCCAACTTGCTCAAACTAGTCAGCAAATCTAACCCTGCTGCTCACAAATGTTTACTGCAGGCCTATTATGTGCCCTGATGGTCTAGTGGTTGAGATTCCACGCTCTCACCACTGCGGCCGGGGTTTCTTCCCCGGTCAGGGAACCACACTATCTGTCTGTCGGTTGTCATACTGTGGCGACTGCATGTTGCTCTGATGCTGAAAGCTGTGCCACCAGGATTTTAAATACCAGCAGGGCCACCCATGGTGGACAGGTTTCAGTGGAGCTTCCAGATTAAGACAGACTAGGAAGAAGGACCTGGCCATGTACTTCTGAAAAAAGGGGCCATGAAAACCCTATGAATAGCAGTGGAGCATTGTCTGATACAGCGCCAGAAGGTGAGAGGACGGAGCAAAAATACAGCACAGGGTTCTGCTCTGCTGTACACAGAGTCGCCGGGAGTTGGAATTGACTAGATGGCACTAACAACAACAAAAATTGTGTGCAAGTCATGGCCCTAAACGCCCTGTGGCCACCCGTGAATGCCCATGAATGCAGACGTGGTAGAGTTCCACAGAGGTTAAGACAGACCCAAGCGAAAGTCTTGACTCTCCCACTCGCCAGCTGTGTCACCTTAGCACGTTGCTCAAACCTCACTGAGCCTCAGTTTCCCATCTGTAAAAGGAACATAACAGTGGTTCCCATCTCACCAGGATGTGGCAGGTCTGGGTGGCCACGTGGGCCATGTACTCAGCACGGCACCTGGTATAACTGAGCTGAGCATTCAGTGAGTAGCTGTTCCTGGAGCTACAACTCCAGTGCCAGCAGGTGGCACACACTGGGTGTGTCACCAGCAAAGCCTTGGGCCTCCTGGGTGCCCCACAGTGCCTGGAATGTCACATCTTGCATAACACCTCAAAGCTTCAATCTGTCATCAGGAGGCCAGTGAGAGGCAGCAGCTTCCCAGGAACTGGCTGCCGGGTCCTGCCCAAACTCCACTTTCCCGCTGGTGCAGCTGCCCACGCCCTGCTCAGGACCAAGACTCTCCCTGTGCAGAATGGGGACTTTGTGTGGTATCCGATTCTGGGAACACTGCTTGGTCTATTCCTTGGCGTGGGACCTGCAGGGCAGGTTTGCAAAAGCATGACACACACTCAGACTCCCCAAGTGCCTGCTGCTTCTACCTCTTGCTCCCGCCATTTACCGACCAGCCACCTCCTCCTACCCCTGCCAGCCCAGGGGGTCTCTCCCCTTCCCCCTCCCCACAAGTTACCTCAAAGGGCGAGACTTCCCAAGAAGGCTTCACCTGCCCTTTTCATTTGTTGCTGATGAGAATGATTTCCTTCCTGCCACAGCAGACAGAGTCATTACGAAGTCATTAGAAGATTCCACCTCACCACGCCCAACACCCCAATCACTCACACACCCGACCTCTGGGGACTCTCCAGGGAGCCTGCCCCGAGCATCTGGACCAAGAAGACCAAGGATTCAGAAGGGGGGCAGTTTCTCTTCCACACGTCACCACGGCAGGATGCAGTTGCTGCCACCAACGCCTATAGCTTGGGTTGAGCAAGAACAGTCTGTCCCCACCCTGGACCATTTCCCCAATAGTCCGACCAGACTGGAGAGTCAGACTCCAGTGTCCAAAGGAACTGACCCCATCTGCTGCTAAGAAGCTTCTCTCTGGCTCTGACCTCCACTTTGCTTAACATTTCCCAGGAACCCGATTACAAGTGACCTGTGCCCTTTTCCCACATGGGCGAGGTTTGACTACCTTGCCCTTCCTGGTTGTTTACCTGCTTTAGAGCTGGACTTTCTTGGGGGATGGTGTGGCCCCCAGAGGTCTGGAAGCTGGACAGACAAAATGAAGAGGCTGCAGATATGGGGAAGAGGGAAGAGGAAGCATGAGATTATGTCTTGGCTCCAGTATGAACCCCAATTCCCCTAGGGGCAGCTGAAGGGGAGCTGGCAGGCCTTCCTGTCCCTGTCTGAGGTACGGGTGGGGCAGGAAAACCAAAGGCGAGGCCAGTCACTAGTCAAGGGTGAAGGGAAGTCGCACGAGCAGTAGGCTGGGTCCTGGGAGAGAGTGGCTGGGAGCAGCGCTGCCCTCAAGGATAAGACTGCAATTGGCTGCACCCCAGGGAGCAGGCTGGGGTGTTGAGGCTGCCCTCAGAATGAAGCAACCCCCATCTTCCCCTCATCATTAAGCACTACCCCCATCTTCTTCTCCTCATTAAACCCACACCCACCCATCTTCTCTTCATCACTGTGGCCTCCACTGGGTTTGGAGTGGTGTTCACTAGAATGACTGAATGTTCCAGTTTGCTCTGGACAGTTTTGGTTTATCTCTAATGTCCCCACATAACTATAAATAGCGTCCCCTTTCACTCTCAAAAGTATCCCAGTTTGGACAATAAATTAGATGGTCACTGTCTCTAGCCCATCTAGGAGGGCACTGACACAGGAGACGTGCACGGAGGAATCAGAGGAAAGCATAACTAAAAACAACGCCCTGAAGGTCCAGAGCCACAGCCAGCAGCTGTGTCCAGCTAGATCCTCTCAGAACCAGACAGTAATGGAGAGAGAGCCCGAGAGTGCTGCCCACCCTGGGGTTCAGACCGTCTCAGGGGAAGAGGTCTGGTCTCGTGGGTTCTGCTTCCTGTCATCCCTCGGAGGGCCGAGCACCATGCTGGGCATACAAGACGCTCCTAATCAAATCCCATTATTTCCTTACTTCCCTCTTCCTGCTTCCAAAACAGACTTGCAGCAGCTACAAATGGAAAGCTGGAGTCCTAGAATCATCCTGTCCAGCAACAAACCGGCATGCCGTCCTACCTCAGAGTCTCCAGTGCCCCTGACTCTGACTCTCCAGCCACTAGAACCCGACTAGGCCACGGCAGGTTTCTAGCAGAGGTTCCAGAGGCAGCTCTTGACCAGGAGGTCGCTGCCCCCATAGGATGTGGGGTAAAGAACTGAACGACTGGGACTCCCTGTCCTGTCTTGGATAGCCACTTGGTCTGGCCCACTAGGCCCCAGGCCTTCCTCCAAACATGGAAGACATTGGTTTTGCACACTGGCTATTTGTTCTGAGAGTGGAGGGTGGGGGTCCAAGAGGTCCTCTTGGTGCTTCCTCCAGGACTTAGTTCTAAAAAGAGGATCAGTCTGAGGTTGAGTAAGGGGAGAAGACTGAGAAACCATAAACACAAATCACCAAGGCACCCCAAACAGCACCAGACTTTCCACAATTTTTTTTTGTGTGTGAGGAAGGTCAGCCCTGAGCTAACATCCATGCTAATCCTCCTCTTTTTGCTGAGGAAGACTGGCTCTGAGCTAACATCTATTGCCAATCCTCCTCCTTTTCTGTTTCCCCAAAACCCCAGTAGACAGTTGTATGTCATGGTTGCACATCCTTCTAGTTGCTGTATGTGGGATGCGGCCTCAGCATGGCCAGAGAAGCAGTGCGTCGGTGCGTGCCCGGGATCCGAACCCGGGCCGCCAGTAGCGGAGCACGCGCACTTAACCACTAAGCCACGGGGCCGGCCCTCCACAATATTTATACAAATGACGAGTGACTACCTTAGCTGAAGAACTGAGAGGGGTCGAGAAAGCTTCCTAACTCTCTTCCTTATCCCACTCTCCAGTTCTTCCTTTACCCTGGAAAGGGTCCAAGTTGTGGCTGACCAGGGACCAGCCAAACCAAAGCCATGGGACCCAGCCAGGGCACAGACTGTGAATTCCCCAGCTTTTTACAGTTTGAGTCAGCTCCACAGCCTGGTTGTGGATTCTTCTCAAATAGGTCCAGAGAGGCCACTGAGTAGGGGGCAATCAGCTCTGGGGCTCCTATTGCTGCTCAAGGATCTGAAGCACCCAAAACAAAGGCCAGAGAAAAATTTGCAGTCTTACTACCTCCTGGTCTGGCTGCACATCAGTCCTGACACCATTTCAGAAGGACCCACAACCCCCTCCAGCACTTGGACAGGGACCGATTGAGGAACGTCCCCCAGCACAAAACACTCTCAGTTCATAGAGTTGAGGATCTGGGGTCCAGATAATCCATTCCCGCCTTAGCAAACCACCCCCACTTCCTAGCCTGAGTTAAAAACCTTCTTTGCCAACACCATGGCTTCCCTAGTCCCAGAACCTTCCCGATTTCTTGTGCACAGCCACCTCACTAACAGACGTCGGCTGCTAACAAGATCACTCGGCAGAAATGGAATGAGGGGCTGGAAAATCTGCAGTGCTGGGATGCCCCTCCTGATCTTAGGAGAAGGATAAGAGATGTGGATTTACCACAAAGCCATAATCCCTTCACACTCAACCTCTTCTGGAATCATACCATAGCCATCCCATTATCATTGCCATGTTGGGTGTCCCCTTCAGGAGTGGCCACACCAGCCACGAGGAAAACGGCCTTCCAGCAGGGAGCAGAAGCAGAGCTGAACTCTGCCCAGGAGAGCTTCTGCAAAGCTCAGAAAATGCCTGCCCAACTGCTTGCCTGGGCTCTGGCCCCTCTGGCTGCAACTGAGCCCAGACAGGAGGCTGACTCACTCACCACATGGAGGAGGAGGAAGAGGAGGTGGAGAAGGAGGAGGAGGAGATGCGGGAAGGGCCCGGGCTCAGAGACCCAGGGCTGTCCCAGCCCAGGCAGCCTGGGTCTCAGCCTCAGTGGTCCATGGGGGGAGGGGGGCCAATGTCCACTGCTCCCTCGAGACAGCATGCTGTTCCCTCCTAGATACTTCCCCTGAATCCTCCTCACCCTCCACCCACAAAGGTGGGGTCCCTCACTCCCCAAACAGAACTTACTCCCTGAGCCCCTCCTTGCTTAGATGCTTGCCCCTGAGTTCCTCTGGACATCTAGGGACAGGCTCTCCTGAAAAAATAAATCCAGTGCACTAGGGCCAACTAGGTCTAAAATCATTAGTGGTTAAAAAAAAAAAAAAAAGAAAAAAGCTCTACTTAAAAGATCCAACTCTACCATTGCAAGTGATCATCCTTGGGTCCTACGAAATAATAAGGCTACACACACTCCACCCCTAGGACATCTTAGCACCATCGACAGCCAATCTCTCCCTTTCTCTTCCTCCACTCCATGCCAGGGCGCCCCGACAGAGGAAGGAAACAAATGCTTCTTGTTGCCCAAGTGCTGGGAAGTGTGCTAGTGGAGCATTTCTGCGTTAGGCTGCCTGAGCGCGGAGGAAGTCGCTGCTCCCCTGGCCAGCCTGGCTCGAACTTCAGCTCTTTCTCAGACCTCGGTGTCCCCTCAGTGCCCCAGCCTCATGGCACGACAGCCCGGATCTCAGTCGCCAAGTTTGCCCCTGCGACTTAGATTCTAGTGTTTGCACCCGGGCACTCAGGCCCACTATCCCCGACGCCCCCAGCCCGGGCCCAATCCCGAGCCTGGGACCCCCTTCCCCGCCGCTCCGGGGTCCGCACCTGGTCTGGCGGGTGGGCACGCTGCTCCGCGCTGCTGGCGCCTCTGGCTCGGCTGCTGCCTTTTGACAAGCAGAGACAGCCCAGCACCTGGCCCCGCCCCTTGCAAGGCCCCGCCCCTGGTCCCGCCCCTTCCCTGGGCCCCGCCCCCAGGTCCAGTCCCAGCTTGCCCGGCGCTCCAGCCGCGCTGCAACCATCTTGACTTGGAATCAACCACTGCACCGTCGCCTGGAGGCTCTGCCCGGTGTGGTCCTCCACGACTGCCGTCCGTAGGGCAAGGCAGGCTTCTGCCCTCCGTGCATGAGAGTTTTCCATGGTTATGTGTGTGCAGGTCCATGCTTCTGCCTGCGTTGATCCGGGATGCATTCCTATCCCCCACCCCCACACCCCATCCCCGCTGCCGTGGTTCTACCCAGCCTGCTGCGGACGCCTCTTCCAGGTGTGTCACCCGCACCTAGGCTGACCCGGCCAGGACTCCTCCGTCGTCTGGGGGGCGCTGGGGTGGCGGGCGGCTGTCGCGGACACCAACGGTTCCCTCCGCGCTCGTGGGAAATCCCGGGCGCCACTCGCCGCCGTGTTAATGCTACAGAGCGCCAGGGAGCCCAGCCCGACCCCACACGCTAGGATAAAAGAGTAAACGGAAAACGGAGTCTGAAGTTGCGTCATCGCCCCCGCCCGATGTCCTCTCGGCCGCGATCGTGGCTGACCACGTTCCCGGTGCGTCGCGAACCTCATCCAAGCGAGCACAGTCTCAACTTCCCCAGGCCCTGGTCCCCAGCCCCCCCCATCCCCCTACCCGACATGGGTGTGAAGAAAGGAGGGAGGTAAGGAGTACATCCTGAGACCTGGAATTGTAGGTGGATGCGGAAAACTCGCCATAAAAAATTTTGGCTAAAAATTACTCTACTCCAATTGCTTCCATGGCAATGTACTAGGCACCACTCTAGATGCTACAGGATAGATGAAAAAGACATGGTTCCCTCCTTCTTCCACCTCATTGTCCAGTAGGAGAATGTATAAGTTTTAAACAGTGCTTACAACATAATGTTCTACAATGGAGATGCCCACAAGGTCATCCAGCATTGGTGACCTCCTTTAGGCAGGGAAGATATTGCCATTCACTTTTTACAGAAGAGGAAACCATGGCTCAGAGGGACAAGCTAAATAGGGGGAAATTGAGGCATAGAGAGGTTAAGTGATTTGCCCAACATTACACAGCCATTCAATGAAGGACAGTACTAGAGCCCAGCAAGTCCGCTGGTGCCCTGGCCTCTGAAACAGTTATGCTAGACTGTCTGATAACCAGTCCCTCTCAAACTCTCAATAATCGGACCAAGAGAAATGGACTGAAGCTAAACAGAAGGCAGAAGCTTCAAACAGTGAAGTGTGTTAACCACTGAAACAGTTCATTAAGGGAGTAGTGTGGAAACTGTCTCTCTGGAAAGGTTTAAGAAAAATAGAAGAGACACAGATTGTTTGATTGAACTTGGGAATGGACCATCTATTCTGAGCAACAGATGAAGGACGTGCCCCTTTGGAGGTTCTGTCTGTCTGATGGATGGATTCTCTGCTTGTAATGAAAGTAAAAGAAAAAAATCCCCTTGCCCAAAGCATCACGGGAAAGCTAGCAGTGATTCTCATGGCAAAAAAAGTATAAGAGGAAATCTCTAGCAGTCAACACCTCGGGACATTCTCAGGAAGTTCCATGAGCCTCTGTAAGAGGTTGATCACTCAGGAGCCACTTTTGTGGTGCTTAATTGGCCAGATGGGTGACCCAGGCATCTTAAAAATAAACCTTATCAAAAAGTAGTAGAGGGGGCCGGCCCGGTGCTGTAGTGAAGTTCCCATGCTCTGCTTCGGCAGCCTGGGGTTTGCAGGTTCAGAACCTCGGGTGTGGACCTATGCACCGCTGATTAAGACATGCTGTGTTGGCGTCCCATATATAAAATAGAGGAAGGTGGGCACGGATGTTAGCTCAGGGCTAATCTTCCTCAGCAAAAAAAAAAAAAAAAAGTCATAGCGGATGAGTACTAACTATTCCATGGTAACTGACTGTTAGTGTCTTTTCACAGCTCTCCATTTGATGTCCATCATGACCTTTTGAGTCAGACGGAGTAGAAAATACTCTCCTCATTGTACCACTGATGTACAGAGTTGTTGAAGTTCTTACGGCGGGAGAGTGACAGAGCCACTTGAGCCCAGGACTTCTCTCTGCACTTTCCACTGTTCCATGCTGCCTCCCCCCCAAAAAATATTTCTTTGGGCTTTTCACCTGTTGGACCACAATCTAGGTAAGCAAGCTTTGGAAAACTCAGAGGTTCTGGATTTGGCAGATTTGCAGGATATAGGTTTCATTACAGCCCCTAGCACATGCTGTCATCAGCCCCATCCCTGTGTCCTTAACCAAGTTCTGTTCATCTTCCCCCAGTACCTGAGGGGAAGATGAACTGCTCTCTCTCCTCTGTCTCTCCAGACCCTGTTCTCTTTCAGGCCCTGTCTATCACATCAGGCCTCTCACCACATCTCCAGGCCAAAATGACCTGTCAACTCTCTGGTCTTTGTAGCATGTGTTGTCTATATTGCTTGGTTTGTCACCTAATAATGAATCATCTTGTATTTATATTGAACAAAGGTAGATTTTTCACTTCAGCTTTATTCTTAGGAAGAATTTTAATTTTGTGAAAGTAGAGAAGCAGGAATACATGAGATTCACTTCTCCCGCTTTTGTTGTTATTACTCCCTGTCTCCTGATCTTGCTTCTCCCTAGCCAGGGACTGGGAAGGGAGGTTGCTATCCATATTCTGTTCTTGTGAAGACTTTGATGACAGGCAGCAGTCCTGTGCTACAGAATTAATAGCTTTCAACTCCTCTAGCTTGACTGCTGCAGGACACATGTACCAGAACCTCTGGAAACACTCATCTTCTCTTTCTTTTCCCTGAAGTTAACAGTTCTTGTTTTCTCACTTGTCCCTGGGAGGGGTGGTGGTCCTTATAGGATGTTCAGATTGTGTTTTTTGTCAGTATTCATCTCTGAAAAATTATATCAGGGAATATCTACTAGGCGCTTGCGGTGTGTAGGATACCATGCTATAGACTCAACAGTCTGTGCAGAAACAAAAGAGCCCTTCCAGGTGTGACCTCCCTAGGAGGAGAGATTCCAGAGATGCCAGGCTGAGTCCACCCCTGTGCACTTCATTTCACAAAATCTGGGGAAAGGCAGAGTCTGGCTTCTCAGCCTCTCTACCAGGCTCTGGGTGCCTGCGGGTGGCCTGGGCAGGCCTGCAGTCAGGCCACAGGGCTGCACCTTATCCTTAGCAGATGAGCTCCTCTTTTCTGCAGCCTGGTCACTGTCCTCAAGGCTGGCTGGCACCCTCAGAACCTCTTGCCATGGTGCCAGAGCTGGAGTGGATCACCTTGTCCCTGTGAGGTTCCCGGAGACCCTGTCCCCATGGACAGAGGTTTATAAGCTCTCCAGAGGCTGCTCTCCAGGTAAAAAGGTGCCCTTTGAGCTCTCTCTGGAGCACTCCCATCTAACTGTTTGCTTTTCCCTTTTTTAGGGCCTTTTTTTCTCCTTAAATATTTTATGGTTATGGGCATGGTGGGAATGAAGGGAAGACTCTAATTCAGCAAACTCCCAAAGAACATTCTGAGAGACACAGAGTCATGGATTCATAGAGACAGAAGCCACCAGGCCGTCCTCTCAGTCAGTTCCCTTGTTTTAGAGATTAAAAAAATATTAAGTCCGGAAAGGTTAACTTATCTATCTTTTCTAACCCCTGTTAGGACTGTTCTCTCTGCTTATGTTCCAGATGGTGAAAGTGGAATGAATGAATGGAAAAAACTATAAGCAATGAAATCAACCTAAACAAAAGGGTCTTCCTAGAATAATGTTTTTCAAATTTTTAACTGTAACCCATAGTAAGAAATAAGTTTTTATCATGATCTCGTATACCATGCATGTATATAAATTTTATGAAACAAGAAATGCTCTGTGAGGTTTTTTATTTTATTTTATTTTTTTTATTTATTTTTTTTTTTGTGAGGAGATCAGCCCTGAGCTAACATCCGCCAATCCTCCTCTTTTTTTGCTGAGGAAGACGGCCCTGGGCTAACATCCGTGCCCATCTTCCTCCACTTTATATGGGACGCCGCCACAGCATGGCTTACCAAGCAGTGCGTCGGTGCGCGCCCGGGATCCGAACCAGCGAACCCCGGGCCGCCGCAGCGGAGCGCGCGCACCTAACCGCTTGCGCCACCGGGCCGGCCCCTGTGAGGTTTTTTATTTTGTCTCCTCCTTCCTTCCTTCCTTCCTTCCTTCCTTCCTTCCTTCCTTCCTTCCTTCCTTCCTTCCTTCCTTCCTTCCTTCTTTCCTCCCTCCCTCCCTTCCTTCCATCTTTCTTTTGGGGATCCACCAAGTTGATTTCACAACTCACAATGGGTTGTGACCCGAAGTTTGAAAAAGTCCCTCTCACCGTGGGAATCCTCTCAATTAGAACCTGCAACATGAGATTCCCAGACAGGCCTTCGAGAGACCAGCCTCACTTACACAGAGCACCCTCAGAACCCCGTAGTGGCTCCCTGGCTTTGGAGGATCCTGCCTCCAAGGCGGCAAGGCCAGGGTTGGTCACTGAGGCAGTATGTGTCCACTCAATGTTTGCCTGTGTGGCCTTAACTCAGCTGTTATCTTACCATGCTCTGTATTCACCAGCTTGGGGGGATTCTTTCAGCCTCAGGATGCTTCATGGCATCTCAGAAATCCTGACTTCTCAAGAACGAGACAGCCCTAGGAGAGTTGTGTGCAAGGCCATAAGAAGTGAATATCCACAGACTCAGCCTGCCCCAGAAAGAGTAGGGCACCGCCGGTTTTTCAATCCAAATCGGCCTGGCTCCAGGCCTCCATTCCCGGTGGCCCAGCTCATGTCTCCCTCCTCGGGGCTTTTGGCACTTGTCTTTCCCACCTGCTCCCACATCCTCGAGCCCTAGGCTGCCAGCCTGCTGGCCCACACACAGCGTCTGCAGGCATGGTAAAGCAGAGCCTAGGGGCCAGACAAAGGAAGGTGTAGACTCCCCCCTCCACCTCTAAGCAGAAGCAGCTCCAGAGCTCTCCTAGGCTCCCAGGTATTTGCTGGGCTCCCATCCAAACCCCAGCAACAATGATGACTCTTCCAGCCCCAACTCCAACCATAGAGATCCATGGAATAAACAAGAGGCTTGGGGTTCTTTCTACATCTATTGCCGTGGCTGTAAGTTTTGCAACAACTATGACTCCAGTAGGAGATAAAGTGACCCCTAACCCTTGGGGAATTCTTATTTTGCTCTTCTGGGGAAAAGCGTCTTATGGGAGAGCCTAGGGAGGGAGGTAAGTGGAGAGGCTCTGCGGCATGGGGGTAGGTACCCTGGGCGCTGATTACGGTGCAGTTAATGTCACATCACTGCTGAAGAGGTCAGTAGGGAAAAGCTGACTGTTTTCAAAAGAAGCCCCCCTTCCCCAAAGGAAAGTCTCCAGGGAAGATGATTAGGCAATGATCTCCTTTCTTCATACCAATGAACAGAAGCCCTGCAAGCCTCATCCTGGGCACGCCTGTGTCTTTCTCCAGAAGAACAGGAAGGACACTCCGTCAGCAGCCCAGGAATGCGTTAAACAACTCTTCCCTGGGGCCCCAACTCCAGAAGATGTGGCTGTTGACAGCTCTTCTCCATTGCCTTTGGCCTCTAGCCTGAGATAAACATACTACAAAGCACGGATGCCCCTCTCTGTTGTGTTTGCCTCCATTGTCCTGTGTTGTGAAAGATGTCACCATTGTCAAAACTGTTGTTTTTGGTGTCCACCTCCACTTCCAGCGGGGTTTACTCTGGAGTAAATGACAGTGGAGTTGTGTTGTTTTGTATCATCTACACATCCCAGAGCCAAGAAGTGGTCTCTAAACTTGATTGATTGTAAAACTCTACTGGCAAAAAAAAAAATTTGAATATGATTTTCAAAATTCTATCATTAGCTCATATCTCGTCATACTATACAGTTAGGGTGAGATTCCTCATTAACATTAATGAATGTAAATTCATATTTCAAATGATGTTGTTGATACTTTTGCAACTTTTTACTGACTTCCCTGACACTCCTTCCTCACACACAGAGACCTCATCCAGCATACCTGACCCGTGACTTTCTGATAAGAGGACCAAGTGAGGGTGCTGGTGTCAGTCTGTATATTAAACATATTAAAGCTTAATTTTTTTAAGACAAAAAAACAAATCAAAAAGGAAGCCTTTGATACTGTCCTCCTGTACCCAGTGGATCATGTAACGCATCCTCCCTTGCAGACCTCAGTGGGATTTAGACCCAGAGGGTTCAGCAAGTTTAGGTGACCCACCTACGTTTATGATTGGTGAGCTGCAAAGCAGGGACTAGAAACCAAGTCTACTGCCTTGACATCCACGTCTCACTCTTTCCATCACCCTGAAACTCCTCTTCCCTCTGCTTCGTGGAGAAATGGAAGCACACTGTGTATCGGTGAGAATCTCTTGAAGGCTGAGAAGCTAAATTCTTTGACCCGCTTGGCTTATTTAAGCAGAGCCTGAGGCGAGGTCCAGGTAGAATTCCACTATGGTCTGTAACTGGGACCACAGCTGCCAATAGTCTCATGCCACAGTCCCCCAACCAGATTCAAGGAGAGAGGCAAACAGGACAGGCTCTCTGAGCAGTGGCAACCAGCAGGAAAAGGTGTGGTGGCCATTTGTGGGTAAGCTTGGCCACCACCAAGGACCTTCCTTCAACCCACATTCTCGAGGAGAGTTGTCGCTCATTTGGGGTTCCTGGAACCTGGGGAGGAGGGGTGTCCAGCTTGACTGACCTCTGAGTGGAAGCTGCCAAGCCCAGAAAGAATGTGGCGAAGAGGCCTGAACCATCAGGGGTTTCCATCCCTTCTTCACAGGCCCTACCTCAGTGGAAGGTTTTAACCTTTAACTCTCCTTCTGCCAACTCTTCTTCTCTGTCTGAACAAGCCAAGTACTCCCTTGAACTTTCTTTCCTGCCCTCCCTCTGCTCCCCAGTGTCCCTCACATACCTCTGTACCTTATTCATCACCAGGCTCCTCATCTGTCAGGTGCTGGGAAGTTTAAGGGCCATCCAGAGCTGATGGTCAGGAGTCTTTGACTTGGACCTACCCAGGTAGGAGAATAATATCCCACTTGCTGACACTCCCCCGCATTCTCCCTGCCTTTCCCTCTGATGAAACCCAAAATGTGCATGAGGATGGGTCGAGAGAGAACATTTAAGCAAGTAGTTCGGGTGCCCCGTCATGAAAATGCCAGCTATTGGCTCCTTGCAGGGTTGGGATGGAGATGTTGAGCAGGGTGCTGTCCTTGAAGTAATCTCGATATCCCACTTCCCTGTCCCCTTTTTTTTCTTTAACAATTTTATTGAGGTCATACTGGTTTATAACATTGTGTAATTTCAGGTATACATTATTATATATCAGTTTCTGTTTAGACTGCATTGTGCTCACCACCAATAGTCTAGTTTTCATCCGTCACCATACATATGTGCCCCTTTATCCCTTTCATCCACTCCTCCCACCCACTTCCCCTCTGGTAACCACTAATCTCTTCTCTTTATCTGTGTGTTAGTTTATCTTCCACATATGAGTGAAATCATATGGTGTTTGTCTTTCTCAGTCTGGCTTATTTTGCTTAACATAACACCCTCAAGGTCCATCCATGTTGTTGCAAAGGGGCCGATTTTGTCATTTTTGTGGCTGAGTAGTATTCCATTGTGTGTGTGTGTGTGTGTGTGTGTATATATATACCCCACATCTTTATCCATTCATCAGTTGATGGGCAGTTGGGTTGCTCCTACATCTTGGCTATCGTGAATAGTGCTTCAGTGATGTAGGGGTGCATAAATCTCTTTGTATGGTTGATTTCATGTTCTTTGGATAAATACCCAGTAGTGGGATAGCTGGATTGTATGGAATTTCTATTTTTAATTTGTTGAAAAATCTCCATACTGTTTTCTATAGTGGCTGCACCAGGTTACATTCCCACCAGCAATGTATGAGGATTCCGTTTTCTCCACATCCTCACCAACATTTGTTATTTTTTGTCTTGTTAATTATAGCCATTCTGACAGGTGTAAGGTGATATCTCATTGTAGTTTTGATTTACATTTCCCTAATAATTAGTGATGTTGAACATCTTTTCATGTGCTTCTTGGACCTCTGTACATCTTTTTTGGAAAAATGTCTGTTCATATCCAATGCCCATTTTTTGATTGGGTTGTTTGTTTTATTGTTGTTGAGTTGTATGAGTTCTTTATATATTTTGGAAATTAACCCCTTGTAGGATATATGATTTGCAAATATTTTTTCCCAGTAGGTGGGTTGTCTTTTCAGTTTGTTCATGGTTTCCTTTGCTTTGCAGAAGATTTTTAGTCTGATGTAGTCCCATTTGGTTATTTTTTCTTTTGTTTCCCTTGCATGAGTAGACATGGTATTCAAAAAGATGCTGCTAAGACCAATGTCAAAGAGTGTACTGCCTATATTTTCTTCTGGGAGTTTTATGGTTTCAGGTCTTACATTCAAGTCTTTACTCCATTTTGAGTTAATTTTTGTGTATGGTGTAAGATAATGGTCTACTTTCATTCTTTTGCATGTAGCTGTCCAGTTTTCCCAACCCCATTTATTGAAAAGACTTTCCTTTCTCCATTGTATGTTCTTGGCTCCTTTGTCAAAGATTAGCTGTCCACAGATGTGTGGTTTTATTTCTGGGCTCTTGGCTCTGTTTCATTGATTTGTATGCCTGTTTTCTTGTGCCAGTACCATGATGTTTTGATTACTATAGCTTTGTAGTATATTTTGAAGTCAGTGATTGTGATGCCTCCAGCTTTGTTCTTTTTTCTCAGGATTGCTTTGGGTATTTGGGTTCCTTTGTTGTTCCATATAAATTTTAGGATTCTTTGTTCTATTTCCATAAAGAATGTCTTTGGGATTCTGACTGGGATTGCACTGAATCTGTAGACTGCTTAAGGTAGTATGGACATTTTAACTATGTTTATTCTTCCAATCCATGTGTATGGAATATCTTTTCATTTCTTTATGTTTTCTTCAATTTCTTTCAATAATGTCTTATAGATTTCAATGTATAAGTCTTTCACCTCTTTGGTTAAGTTTATTCCTAAATATTTTATTCTTTTTGTTGTGATTGTCAATGGGTTTGTATTCTTGACTATTCTTTCTGCTAGTTTGTTATTAGTGTATAGAAATGCAACTGACTTTTGTAGGTTGATTTCGTACCCTGAAACTTTGCTGTAGTTGTTGTATTATTTCTAATAGTTTTATGTTGGATTCTTTATGGTTTTCTATATGTAGAATCATGTCATCTGCAAAGAGTGAGAGTTTTACTTCTCCCTTTCCAATTTGGATAACTTTAATTTCTTTTTCTTGTCTAATTGCTCTGGCCAAAACCTCCAGTACTACGTTGAATAGGAGTGGTGAGAGTCGGCACCCTTGTCTTGTTCCTGTTCTCAGAGGAATGGCTTTCAGTTTTGAAACATTTGAGAATGTTCCATGTGCACTTGAGAAGAATGTGTATTTTGGTGTTTTTGGAGGGAATGTTCTCTATATATCTACTATGTTCATCTGGTCTAGTGTTTCATTTAAGGCCACTGTTTGCCTGTTGACTTTCTGTCTGGATGATCTATCCATTGATGTAAGTGGGTTGTTGAGGTCCCCTACTATTATTGTGTTGCTGTCAATTTCTCCCTATAGGTCTGTTAGTAGTTGCTTTATATATTTTGGTGCTCCTGTGTTAGGTGCATATGTATTCACAAGTGTTATACCCTCTTGGTGGAATGTCCCTTTTATCATTATATACCGCCCCTCATTGTCTTTTTTATCTTGAATTCTGCTTTGTCTGACATAAGTATGGCAGCACCAGCTTTCTTTTGCTTGTCATTTGCGTGGAGTATCATCTTCCATCCCTTCACTCTGAGCCTGTGTTTGTCTTTAGAGCTGAGATGTGTTTCCTGGAGGCAGCATATTGTTGGGTCTTATTTTTTAATCCATCCAGCCACTCTGTGTCTTTTGATTGGAGAATTCGATCCATTTACATTTGAGTGATTATTGATGTATGAGGGCTTAGTACTGCCATTTTTTCTCTTTCTTTCTGGTTGTTCTATATTTCCATTGTTTCTTTTCCCTTGTATTTCTGACTGCCATTTCAGTTTGGTGGCTTTCTGTGATGGTTTTCTGTTTATTTATGATTTGTGCCTCTGCTCTGATTTTTTATTTAGTGGTTACCATGAGGTTTGTATATAAGATCTCATAGATGAGATAGTCCATTTTCTGATAGCCTCTTTTCTCCATTACCTCAAGCAGGTTCCATCCCTTTCCTCTTCCCCTTCCGAGTTACTCTTTTCACAAATTCTTTTTTGTATCTGTTAGTTTGTGACTAAATGGAAGTGTTTATAGTTATTTTTGATGCTTTCCTTCTGTTTATGTTTTATGTTATAATTAAGTGTTTGCTAACCTATCCTGATAGAGAGCTGCGATTTTCTGAGTGTTTCCTGTCAATTTATTTCTTTGCTCAAAGCTTGGTAAACCTTTGCCTTTTTGTTTCGTAGGAAGACTTCCTTCATCATGTTGTAAGGCAGGTCTAGTGGTGATAAACTCCTTCAGCTTTTGTTTAGCTGGGAAAGCTTTTGTTTCTCCATCATATTTGAAGGATAGTTTTGCTGGATAGAGTATTCTTGGCTAAAAGTTTTTGTCTTTCAGTATTTTGAATATATTATTCCATTCTCTCCTAGCCTGTAAGCTTTCTGCTGAGAAATCTGCTGAAAGTCTGATAGGAGTTCCTTTGTAGGTTATTTTCTTCTGCCTTGCTGCCCTTAATATTTTTTCTTTTCCATTGACTTTTGCCAGTTTTAGTATCATATGCCTTGGAGAAGATCTTTTTGCATTGATGTAATTAGGAGTTCTATTGGCTTCATGTACTTGTAAGTCTAGATCCTTCCCCAGGTTTGGGAAATTCTCAGCTATTATTTATTTGAACAAGCTCTCTGCTCCTTTCTCCCTCTCTTCTCCCTCTGGTATACCTATAATCCTTATGTTACTTTTCCTAATGTAGTCAGATATTTCTTGAAGAATTTCTTCACATTTTAAAAATCTTAGTTCTCTCTCCTCCTCCACCTGAAGTATTTCTCTATTTCTGTCCTCTAAATCACTAATTCTGCCCTCTGTAATGTCAGGTCTATTTTTTATGGTTTCTAGACGATTTTTTTTTATCATATTAGTTGTGTCTTTCATGTCTGGAATTTCTGTTTTGTTTTCTTCCTAGTTTTAGTCTCTTTGGTGAAGAATTCTTTTTGCTCATTAATTTTATTCGTGAGCTCATTGAACTGTCTTTTTGAGTTTTCTTGTCACTCATTGAGTTTCTTTATGACAACTATTTTGAATTCTCTGTCATTTAGATTGTAAATTTCTGTGACTTCAGGATTAGTTTCTGGAGACTTGTCATTTTCCCTCTGCTCTGAAGTGTTACTGTAGTTCTTCATGGTGTTTGATGAACTGATCCTTTGCCGGTGCATTTGTTGAAGTATCAGGTCACAGATTCCATCTACCACCACTGGGGTGGGGGCAGGAGCTGTGTTTTCTGATCCCACCCTGTCTGCTGGAAGTTGTGCTGGTAAGGCTGCTCAATGTTTGCATGGGCTGGCCTCAGCTGCTTAGTAGGTCATGCACTCACATGCAGGTGGGCTTCTCTGCTCTGCCATAGGGTAGCTTTCCTCTGGACAGGACCATTGCAATCAGCAGGGCAATGGCCAGTTGCTGCACTAGGCAAGAGGGGAGGGGCACTTTGTTTCATGCGCTGGCCAACTCTGAGCTTGTGGGTGGCTCAGCTGAGCTGCTGCACTTGGTGGGCAGGGCTCTTCCATGGGGGCTGAGCCACTGCCACTTGGTGGGGAGCGTTCCCATGGGCAAGGCTGCTGCTGCTTGCTGGGTACTCCCATGGGCCAAGTCACCACTCTGAAAGTGTTCACGGAGACCAGGCTGCCGCCACCTCATCTTACAGACATGCTTGCCACTGTATAATGACCTGTGACCTGGATCACTGCTGCCGGGGAGGGCAAGGGCTCCACTCACCGAGTTCTGCCACTTACCAGGGATCCAATCCATCCACTTTCAGATGTAAGGCTACATGGATCTCTCAGGCATCCCACTGTGCTGTGTGGGGAATCCTCTGTTGGTTTGAATGTCCATTTAATTGTAACTTAGAGGGGAGAGACAAAGGGAACAACTCACTCCACCGTGATGCTGACATACCCTGTCCTCTTTTCCTCCTCCCAAGAACCTTATTCTTGATCTTGACAAGAATTTAAAGTAAATCCCAAATGCAAATGTCAAAATATCCATTGTTGTTTTCTAGAGATGATTGAAGTATTTCAACCACTTCCATCATGTTGGTAGCTGAAACCCTAGAGAAACATCCATCTCTACATCACCTTCCCCTCCCCTATCTTCTCCACCATTCTATGAGTCCTAAACTTTGGACTAATATGTTATACCCTGTCAGTGTGACAATGCAATCTGGCCATATAGAGAGGCTAATTTGGTGCCTACATCTGGTTTACTTCCTTGTCAAAGCTCTGAATGTGAGGAGACACAATTCCTGCTTTGTTATTAATAATAGTCTCCCCTCTAATCACTTGTTATCTTACTGTATTAAACTATCAGATGGCATTTGATCTGCAGTAATTAAGGATTTATCGCCATGTTTCTTTCTCCCAAACAGCAAACACCTTCTAAGTAGAGGGCATTTGAGAAGAAGCGGTGTTGGAATCAGAACAATTGACAAAGAATGGTATGTGTCAAGTTTGCATTACCTTCATCTCAACCCCAGTCTTGAAAAAGATGTTTCATTTCTAACAGTACAATGGATTAGATACCCTGAATGACCCTCTCAATTGAAATAACTTTAACGACAACAATTTTAATTAAACGACCATTAATCTTAAATGTATCACCAAGCTGGCACAAAAGAAAGAAATTGACAGAACTCAAAATGAAGTGAAAGTAGGAACACAAGTTGACAAGCATGAACCAAAGCCAGCCTTCACCCTGAGAGTCTATTTAGAACCCTGGGAACCTTGAGCTTTCCCTTTGATGGCTTCACAGGACATGGGGACAGGAGATACAGCCAAGGGATTATTCTGCATAAAGTTAGGCCCTCAAACGGTACACCCCAGAACTCTCTGTGTAAGGAGAATGAGAAATAAACCTCCTCATAAAAGGGCACATCAAGGAAACTGGCTTGGGTCATTCTGATGGTAGGAAAAATAATAAACATCCCCTCAGAATTCACAACCACAAGCCAGTGCTCATCTGGGTTTGTGGTCCAAGTTCATAGGCTGTGTGATCCAAAAAAACTCAAGCAGAAAATGTAAACTGATCCTAGGTTGGAACTGCACAGGCTGAATCACATGTAAATCCTCTGCAGGAACTCAACCTCATCCCAGTACTCAAAGACTTGCCACAGGTGAAATTTCAAGGAAAATTGCAGCTCATAGTGAAAGTTACAAAACACACATGGAAATAAAGCACATTGAGTGAGAATCAGCTGAAATACACCCATAATGGCTTCAGATATTTCCATTTTTAGACACAGAATATAAGATAACTAAGTTTAATAGGTTTATTAAAGAAACAAAAGAGAAGCTCAAAAAAGTGAGCAAGGAATAAGAGACTATAAGTAACGAATTAGACTTGGAAAAGAACCAAAAAGAATTCCAGAAATAAAAAATAATAAATGTTAAATCTTAAAACTCAGTTAGATTAGATAGATTAAATAGTCGATTAGACACAGCTAAGGAAAAATTAGTAAGCTAGAAGCTAGAGCTGAAAAAATTATCTAGAATATAGACCAGAAAGACGAAGACATGGAAAATATGAAAGATTAAGGGACATAAAGGAGAGAGAAAATCGAATTCTAGTATAAAATAGAAGAACATGGAAGAGGTAATATTCAAAGAGACAAGGGCTGAGATGGTTCCAGAACTGTGGAGAACTTCTGGAAGCCCAGTGAATGCCAAGAAGATGGATAAAAAAAAAATAATTCACATCTAGGAATATCATAGGAAACTAAACATCAAAAAAAAATTTAAAAAAAGGAGAAGACTGTGAAAATTGCCAAGGAGACAGATCACCTGCTGGGGAATGGTGATTAGACTTCTGGCTGACTTCTCAACAGCAAAAAAGGGGTAGAAGACAGGGATGTAGTAGCATCTTCAAGGTGCTGAAAGACAATGACTGTGGACCTTGAACTCTGTATCCAGTGCAGCCATCCTTCAATAATGAGGGAAAAGAAAGATGTTTTCCAATAAAAATTGAGAGCATTTACAACCAGCATATCTTCACTAAAGAAAATTCTCAAGAATTTATTTCAAGCAGAAGATAAATTATTTTCTATTGGCCATCTGACATACAAGAAGGAAAGTTGAATAAAGAGATTGGTGGATAGCTAGGTAAATCCTAACTATAGTAACTGTTTAAAATACTAATTATAATGTCTAATTTCTGGGTGGTGGGGAAAGTCTAGAAGTAAAAGAATGGGTAATGAAAGCATATAGGTCAGGCAGGGATGATTAGGGTTAAAGTGTTCTAAGATCTTTGTATTGTTCAGGAGGAAGATGCAGAAATTGATTAATTGCAGACTTTATTAAAGTAAGGATGAATATAAAAAATAGCTACGATAACCATCAAATAGATACCTTCAAACCAAGTAAAGTGGAACAAAAGAAGTCAAGAAAAGTATATTTAAAGTAATGTGTACAAAAATCAAGTGAAAGCCCTTAATAAGGTGGCAGCAATAAATCAAAATATGTCAATAACCACAATAAATTGTAATTAAAGTTCCAGTAAAGGATGAAGATAGATTGCATTTTTAAAATTCCAGATAGATGCTATTAAGAGTCAACTAATCAGGAAGCTAAAATAATTCTAAACTTGTATGAATTAACAACATAGCCTCAAAAATATAGAACAAAGTGACAGGATGGTCAGAAAATTATAAATCCGCTATCACAGTGCGAGATACTAACATATCTCTCTCAAGAAGTGATAAATTAAGGAAACAAAAAATCAGTGAGGATTGAGAAGTTAACAAGCTTGATCTAATATTCATTGAAGGAACCTTGCACACAACAATTAGAGAATAAACTATTCAAGCCCTGCATGGACTGTTTATGGAAATTGGACACATGGGAGGTCATAAAGCTAGTCTCAACAACTTTAAAGGACTGCTTTCAAACAGATTGCATTCTTGGACTATCATTCAATTAAAATAGAAATAATATCAAATAGAATAGGCTAAATTATGATGTAGTAGAAATATCAAAACTTGAGGAGCTTGACACAATGACGTTCATTTTTTTGTTCAAGGTGTGGACAGCCCTCCAGGGCAGCTGCCCCCTCTGTATGTGGCTCAGTGTCCCAGATTGCTCTGATCTGGGGGCACCGGCATCTCAACATGTGTTTTCCCAATCCCTGAGGAAAGGGAAGAGCATGGAAAGTTGCACGCTGCTCTCTTAAATGCTTCTACTCTCATTTCATTAACCAAAACAAGTCACTTGGCTGTGACTAACATCAGGGGTCAGTGAAGTGTGATCCTCCCATAGGTCTGGGAAGGGAGCAGAGCTGGAAATATGGATGAACACCATAGTCATCAATAACAAAAAATTCAGGAAAAAATCTTTACAACTGGAAATTGGAAAACATACTTCTGAAAAATAAATTATATTGTAAAAGAAAAAATACTAAGAACTTAATAATAACAATACTATGTATCTGAAAAACAGTACTTAGAGAGAAATAGATACTGCTAACATTTACTTAGTATTTACTCAGGTAGGCGTTGTTTTATGTACTCTACATATTTTATCCATTTCATTCTCATAACAACCATTGAGGCAGGTGTAAATAAGGAAAGTGAAGCACAGAGAAGCGAACTGAAGCCACCCAGCTAGCAAGTAGCAGAGCCAGGGACTGGACTCAGCCAATGTGGCTTCAGAGTCTGTGTGTTACAGTTGCAAATGCTTGCATGACAAAATTTTAAAGGCTCAAAATTAATGTGCTAAGCATCTTATTTAAGGAGTTAAGGGGAGGAAAACAAAATGACCCTCAAAAAAGTATAAGAAAAGAAAAAAGTGTAGAAATTAAGTTGAAAAAGATAGATAATAGAGAAAAATCAACAAAGTCAAAAATTCGTTCTTTGAAACAACTAATAATAGAGACAAACCCATGGCAAGATTAATTGAGACTAAAAGAAGATGCAAATAAACAATATTAGAGATTAAAAGGAGGGGGGTCTAACTAGAGATACTGTGGAAATTAAATAGTTGAGAAACTATTATAAACAATTTTAGCCAATAAATTTGAAGTTTTAGAAGTGGATAAATTCCTAGAAAAATAAAATTTGCCAAAACTGACTAAAGAAGAAATAGAAACCTGAATAGATTATAAGAATTAGAGAAAAAGAATTGAATTGGCAGTTAAAAATGTTCCCACAAAGAAAATAGCAGCCCAAGCAGCTTAATCACAAGTAGATGTTGTAGCCTGCTTTCCCCCAGAAAGCAGAGCCTGAGTCAAGGGCTTGGGTGCAGATGGTTTATTTGGGGCAGTGAAGTGGTTTTTTTGGAGAGTGAGTAAGGAATTAGGAAAAATGAAACAGGGAAAGGGGGACAGCCAACCCAAAGGTGTGACCACTATGGGCAGCTCACGCTCAGTCCTGCCAGGTGGAATGTACCTTAGAATTGTTTGACCAGGGATGAAGTCAAGATGGCGGCGTAGGCAGACTCTGAACTCACCTCTTCCTGCGGACACAGCCAATTTACAACTACTCGTGGAAAAATTACCCCTGAGACAGAACTGAAAACTGGATAAGAGGAACTCCTGCAACAAAGGACAATCCTAATTGAGGTAGAAGAGGCAGAAACTCCCTTCTGGAGAGGAAAAACGCTGCCTTCACCAGCCGCAGTGCCTCACGGCCACCAGGGAGCAGCACAAAGGTATGCAGCCCTCCCTGGAGGAGCGGGGACCTGAGCCGGGGAGCGCCCCCACTGGGGGCATTTTGTGGACCCACCACAATCGAGATGAGTGGCATAATATCTGACTTTGCCTGCTACTGAAACATTGGGGAGTAACCCCAGAAAAGCTGGTTCACAAAGAAATCAAAACCGGCTCTTAAAGGGCCCATGCGCAAACTCACCCGTTTCAGAAAGCAACCTAAAATCACCAGAAAGAAAGGTGCACAGTGCTTTGGTGAAAAGAGACTCACCTGAGAGGCCCTGAGTGCATCTTGGTGAGAGGTGAGACCTCTCCAGGGACTGGGACATTGGCGGCGGCCATTGTTGTGGCCTGGTGTGGGCATGCTGACACAGACGCCATTGGAGTTCTCCCTGGGGCGTGCTAGCCCAGGGTTTGCCCCATCCACTAGAGCACCGATTTAATCCAGCTCAGCCAGGGCAGGCAGCCCACCCTAGAGACTGGCCCCACACAACAACAAGCCCTCAGGCAACTTGTGGGCCTGCATAGATTGGTGACTAGATTCTCTGCAGCCTGGCAACTGAGCCGAATTCAGTGGGGCAGGGCGTGCACAAGGAGCGGGGGGAGAGTGTGGGGCAGTGGTGGAGTGTGTGGGGCTCCCGCCGTGGAGAGACTGAGTCTGCTTCGGGAGGTCGGGGCGAGCACACAGGGCAGGACTGTGTTGACTGTGTGTGTGGACCTGTGGGTGGCAAGGCTTGTCAGCTGCAGAAGACTTGTGCTTCTCAAAGACCCACATAGGGGGTTTGCCCCACCTTCCAAAGCCTGAAACAATTGGCTGCTCCTGTGCCTGAGGCCAGCCCCACCCAGCTGCAATCCTCAGAGAGCTGACAAGAGACCTAAAGGCTGGAGGCTTATAGCAATTGTAAGGCCCTGAGCCTAACAACCTGCCATGCTGGTGGCCTACTCGCTTAAAAGAAATACTGCAACACAAATGTGGTATTAGAACTTGCAGCCAATTTTGCTGGGGCTCCCCATACCTGATAAAGAGACTGAAGGGCCCACAACAACTACAAGCAGCTGAGCATTACAACAGCTGGCCAGGAGCATAACTCGGCCTCCCTGGGTGCCTACAGGGAGAGCAAATAGGCCACAACAGAAGGACACACGTAGCCCACATAGGGGTCACCCCTGGAACATTGAGAACTGAGGGAAGCACACTGCAGGCCTCCTAAGGCATCACTTACATAAGGTCACCTATCCAAGAGCAGGAGACGTAGCTGGCCTACCTAATACGTACACAGAAGCACAGGGAAAGAGGCAAAATGAAGAGGCAAAGAAATACATTCCAAGTAAGGGAAGAGGACAAAACACCAGAAAAGGAACTGAGTGAAACAGAAATGAGCAACCTACCTGACAGAGAGTTCAAACAAAGAGTGTTAAGGATGCTCACTGATCTGGGGAGAAGAATAGATGAACTCAGTGAGAACATCAACAAAGAAATGGAAGATATAAAAAAGAACCAATCAGAAATGAAGAATACGATACTGGAAATGAAAAATTCACTAGAGGGACTCAAAAGCAGAGTAGAGGATACAGAAGAACGGATCTGTGAGCTGGACGAAAGACTAGAAGAAATTACCCAAGCTGAACAGGTAAAAGAGAAAAGAATTAAAAAGAGTGAGGACAGTCTAAGGACCTCTGGGACAACATCAAGTGCACTAACATCCGTGTTATAGGTGTCCTGGAAGGAGAAGAGCAAGACAAAGGGGCAGAGAATCTATTTCAAGAAATAATAGATGAAAACTTCCCTAACCTAAGGAAGGAAACAGACATCCAGGTACAGGAAGCACAGAGAGCCCCAAACAAGATAAACCCCAAGAGGCCCACACCAAGACACATCATAATCAAAATGTCCAGAATTAAAGATAAAGATAGAATCCTAAAAGCCGCAAGAGAAAGTCAAGTTACATACAAAGGAAACCCCATAAGGCTATCAGCTGACTTCTCAGCAGAAACCTTACAGGCTAGAAGAGAGTGGCATGATATATTTAAAGTGCTATAAGGAAAAAACTTGCAGCCAAGAATACTCTACCCAGCAAAGTTATCATTCAAAATGGAAGGAGAGATCAAAAATTTCCTAGACAAGCAAAAATTAAAGGAGTTTGTCACCAAGAAACCAGTGCTACAAGAAATGTTAAAGGGACTGATTTAAGGTGAAAAGAAGACCACAAATAGGAAAAATTATCTATTTCCATGATAATAACATAATGGATACAAATGCACAAAAAAGAGGTTAGATATGATATCAAAAACATAAAAGGAGGGAGGAGGAGAGTTAAAGAGTAGAGCTTTTAGACAGAGGTCAAACTAAAGAGACCATCAATTCTGTATAGAAGAAGAAAGGAACAGAGAAGGACTACTAAAACACTGAGAAAAAAAAAGTTAAAAAATGGCAGTAAGTCCATACTTATCAATAGCTACTTTAAATGTCAATGGACTAAATGCTCCAATTAAAAGGCATAGGGTAGCTGATTGGATAAAAAAACAAGACCCATATATATGCTGCATACAAGAGACACACTTCAGACCTAAAGACACTCACAAACTGAAAGTGAAGGGATGGGAAAAGATACTCCATGCAAATGGCAATGAAAAGAAAGCTGAGGTTGCAGTACTCATATCAGACAAAATAGACTTTAAAACAAAAACTGTAAAAAGAGACAAGGAAGGGCATCACATAATGATCAAGGGAACAATCCAACAAGAGGATATAACACTTGTAAATATCTATGCACCCAATGTAGATGCACCTAAATATATAAAGCAATTATTAACAGACATAAAAAGAGAAATAGACAGTAACACAATAATAGTAGGGGACTTTAACACTCCACTTACACCAACGGATAGATCATCCAAACAGAAGATCAATAAGGAAACATTGGCCTTAAATGACACACTAGAACGGATGGACCTAGCAGATATATACAGAGCATTCCATCCAAAAACCAAAGAATACACGTTCTTTTCAAATGCACATGGAACATTCTCCAGGATTGATCACATATTAGGCCACAAAACAAGTCTCCATAAATTTAAGAAGATTGAAATAATACCAAACATCTTTTCTGACCACAACGTTATGAAACCATAAATCAACTATAGGAAGAAAATCAGAAAAGCCACAAATACGTGGAGATTAAACAAAATGCTACTGAACAATGACTGGGTCAACGAAGAAATCAAAGAAGAAATCAAAAAATACCTGGAGACAAATGAAAATGAAAATACGACATGCCAGAATTTATGGGATACAGCAAAAGCAGTTCTAAGAGGGAAGTTTATAGCAATACAGGCCTATCTCAACAAACAAGAAAAATCTCAAATAAACAATCTAACAATGCACGTAAAGGAACTGGAAAAAGAAGAACAAACAAAGCCCCAAATCAGTAGAAGAAGGGAAATAATAAAAATCAGAGCAGAAATAAATGAAATAGAGAAGAAAAAAACAATAGAAAAAATTAATAAAACCAAGAGCTGGTTCTTTGAAAAGATCAACAAAATTGACAAACCTTTAGCTAGACTCACCAAGAAAAAAAGAGAGAAGGCTCAAATAAGTAAAATCAGAAATGAAAGAGGAGAAATTACAACAGACACCTAAGAAATACAAAAGATTATAGGAGAATACTATGAAAAGCTATATGCCAACCAATTCGACAATCTGGAAGAAATGGATAAATTCTTAGAATCACACAACCTTCCAAAACTGGATCAAGAAGAAGTAGAGAATTTGAATAGACCAATCACCAGTAAGGAGATCAAAACAGTAATCAAAAACCTCCCCAAAAATAAAAGTTTAGGACCAGATGGCTTCCTTGGTGAATTCTACCAAACATTCAAAGAAGACTTAATACCTATCCTTCTCAAACTTTCCAAAAATTGAGGAGGGGGGGGAGCTCCCTAACTCATTCTACGAAGCTGACATTACCCTGATACCAAAACCAGACAAGGACAACACAGAAAAAGAAAATTACAGGCCAATATCACTGATGAACATCAATGCAAAAATCCTCAACAAAATACTAGCAAATCGCATACAACAATACGTTAAAAAGATTATACACCATGATCAAGTGGGATTTATTCCAGGTATGCAGGGATGGTTCAACATTCGCAAATCAATCAACGTAATACACCACATTAATAAAATGAAGAATAAAAATCACATGATCATCTCAATAGATGCAGAGAAAGCATTTGACAAAATACAGCATCCATTTATGATAAAAACTCTGAATAAAATGGGTATAGAAGGAAAGTACCTCAACATAATAAAGGCCATATATGAGAAACCCACAGCTAATATCATCCTCAATGGTGAAGAACTTAAAGCTATCCCTCTAAGAACAGGAAGCAGACAAGGATGCCCACTGTCACCACTCCTATTTAACACAGTACTGGAAGTCCTAGCCAGAGCAATCAGGCAAGAGAAAGAAATAAAAGGGATCCAAATCGGAAAGGAAGAAGTGAAACTGTCACTATTTGCAGACGACATGATTTTATATATAGAAAACCCTAAAGAATCCACCAGAAAACTTTTAGAAGTAATAAACGAATCTGGTAAAGTTGCAGGATACAAAATCAGCATGCAAAAATCAGTTGCATTTCTATACACTAACAACGAAGTAGCAGAAAGAGAAATTAAGAATACCATCCCATTTACAATTGCAACAAAAAGAATAAAATACCTAGGAATAAACTTAACCAAAGAGGTGAAAGAGCTGTACACTGAAAACTATAAAATATTGCTGAAAGATATTGAAGAAGACACAAAGAAATGGAAAGATATTCCGTGCTCTTGGATTGGAAGAATTAACATAGTTAAGCTGTCCATACTTCCTAAAGCAATCTATAGATTCAATGCAATCCCTATCAAAGTTCCAACAACATTTTTCACAGAAATAGAACAAAGAATCCTAAAATTTATATGGAACAACAAAAGACCCCGAATAGCTAAAGGAATCCTGAGAAAAAAGAACAAAGCTGGAGGTATCACACTCCCTGATTTCAAAATATACTACAAAGCTATAGTAACCAAAACAGCATAGTACTGGCACAAAAACAGACACACAGATCAATGGAATATAATTGAAAGCCCAGAAATAAACCCACACATCTACGGACAGCTAATCTTTGACAAAGGAGCCAAGAACATACAAATGGATAAAAGAAAGTCTCTTCAACTAATGGTGTTGGGAAAACTGGATAGCCACATGCAAAAAAATGATAGTAGACCCTTACCTTACACCATGCACAAAAATTAACTCCAAATGGATTAAAGACTTGAATGTAAGACCTGAAACTATGAAACTTCTAGAAGAAAACATAGGCAGTATGCTCTTCGACATCGGTCTTAGCAACATATTTTCAAGCACCATGTCTGACAGGGCAAGAGAAACAATAGAAAAAATAAACAAATGGGACTACATCAAACTAAAAAGCTTCTGCACAGCAAAGGAAACCATCAACAAAACGAAAAGACAACCTAACAATTGGGAGAAGATATTTGCAAACCATACATCTGATAAGGGCTTAATCTCCCAAATATATAAAGAACGCATGCATCTCAACAACAAAAAAACTACCAACCCAATTAAAAAATGGCAAAAGACCTGAACAGACATTTCTCCAAAGAACATATACAGATGGCCAACAGACACATGAAAAGATGTTCAAAATCATTAACTATCAGGGAAATGCAAATAAACACTACAATGAGATATCACCTCACGCCCATCAGAATGGCTATAATTAACAAGACAGGAAACTACATGTGTTGGAGAGGATGTGGAGAGAAGGGAACTCTCATACCCTGCTGGTGGGAGTGCAAACTGGTGCAGCCACTATGGAAAACAGTATGGAAATTCCTCAAAAAATCAAGGATAGAACTACCATATGATTCAGCTATGCCACTGCTAGGTATTTATCCAAAGAACTTGAAAACACCAATGCATAAAGATACATGCACCCCTGTGTTCATTGCAGTGTTATTCACAATAGCCAAGACTTGGAAGCGACCTAAGTGCCCATCAGGGGATGAATGGATAAAGAAGATGTGGTATATATACACAATGGAATACTACTCAGCCATAAGAAACGATGAAATCCAGCGATTTGTGACAACATGGATGGACATTGAGGGTCTTATGCAAAGTGAAATAAGTCAGAGGGAGAAGGTCAAATACCATATGATTTCCTTCATTAAGTAGTAGATAATAACAACAATAAACAAAGACATAGAGACAGGGATTGGATTGGTGGTTACCAGAGGGGAAGGGGGGAGGGAGGAGGGCGAAAGGGATAATTCGGCACATGTGTGTGGTGATGGGTTGTAATTAGCATTTGGGTCGTGAACATGATGTAATCTATGCAGAAATAGAAGTATAATGGTGTACACCTGAAATTTATACAACATTATAAACCAATGTTACTGCAATAAACAAAAAATTATAATAAAAACAACAACAACAACAAAAAAGCAAAAAAATAAATAAATAAAAGAATTGTTTGCCCAAAGGATGGAAGAAGTCAGCATTTATCCACCAGTTTCCACACTCCATTGGTCATGAGTTGCCTCATGGGGCGTTAACTCTCTTGAACTTCCAGATTTGCAAACCTTCAAGTGCTAGAGGTTTCTCCAGGCTCCCCTCACAGCAGTAGAAGAGAAGCCCTATGACAGAAAGTGAGAGATAGGTGGGGCAGCCAAGGCAAGGTGCCATCAGGTTACCCCAGTGCGTAGCTGGTTGTGGTTGTGATAGCTGGAGTAAATGAGGTAACAGAAGGATGTGAGGTGGAGCACAAAAGGTGATGCATATAGTAAGTTCTAGCAAACATTCAAGGACCCTATCATTTCAATCTTATACAAACACTTGCAGACAATAAAGAAAAGTCGTTCCTCAATTCATTTTATGAGACTAGTATAATCTTGATACTAAAACCAGACAAGAACAGTAAAAGAAAGGAAAATTACAAGCGAATCTCACCCATTAACATAGACAGGAAAATCTTACACAAAATATTAGCAAACCAAATCCAGCAGGGTGTAAAATACTAACAGATTAAAGGGGATAGAACCACATGATTATCTAAATAGTTGCAAGAAAAAGTGTTCAATAAAATGCAATATTCGTTCTTGATTTTTAAAAAAATATTTGCAAACTTGACATAGATGGGAAGCACCTGACGAAACATACAGAAAAGAGCATACTTAACAACACTTTGAAATATTTCTAAGATCTAGAACAAGATAAGAATGCCCATTATTACCAGTTCTATTCGACATACTAGAAGTACTAACCAGTTTATGTAAGTCAAGAAATTTAAAAAAACAGCTATGAGGATTAGAAAGGAAGAAGCTAAACTGTCACTAGTTGCAGGTGTTGTGATTATCTGTGCAGAAAACCCAAAGTCATTTACAAATAAATATCAGAATTAATAACAGTTTAGCATGATTGCTGGATACAAAATTAATACATAAAATCAATTGCATTTCTATGTACCATCAATTATCTGGTGGGAAAATTAAAAGAGTGAAAAGAAGCAATTTGCAATAATAGCAAACATATAAGTTTCCTAGGAATAAAATCTAACAAAAGATGTTCGAGTTCTTCAAAGAGAAAAATATAAAACTCTATAGAAATATATTAGGTAAGGTCAAATAGATGGAGAGATACACCATGTTCTTGGCTGAGGCAATTCAATATAATAAAGATGTCAATTATTTACAAATTGAATTATGAATTCAATGCAATTCCAATAAAAAAGTTTTTCTTGGATCTGGGTAAACTAGTTCTAAAATTTATTTGGAAAATCAAGTGCCAAATGCAGAAAAAACACTCCTGATTTAAAAAAAAGAACAACGTGATTTGCTTACTCTGCTCAATATCAAGTCATAGTATAAAACTCTAATAATTAATATTGTGGGATATGGGGGCAGAGAAAGACAACTGGCCCAATGAATCAGAATTGAAACATACATCCACAAATGTTTGGAAACTTATTTGTAACAGAGTGGGTATTGCATATTAGTGGGGAAAGGATGGGCTATTCAATACATGAGGCTGGAACAACAGGTTATCCATGTGGAGAAAGATGAAATTGGATCTCTACCTCTAACAGTACACACAAACCCACTGCAAATTGATTAGGGGTTTAAATGGGGGAAAACACAAACCTTCTAAGAGAAAACTCTTAGACGATATTATAGGAGAATATTGACATTAGAAAGGGATTTCTTTTATACTTTGGGTTATAATCCAATACTCCATCTTTTATTTTCTTGCTCAAATTGTTTCTGCTTTGGCCATAGGGAGCTCTGAAGGCTTTTGTGTCCCTTTGACATACCCCCATCATTGTGGGGGGGTTTTGACCACTTTCTGGCACTATAAGATGCTCCATGCTCATCTTGTATGTTTCCTGCTCAGTCCTAGAATCAGCCATTTCTCCAAAGAGCTCTGGTTGTTTTTTTTTTGGAGAATGGTATTAGAAGTCAAGATCTGGGTGTTAAGTTGCTCATTGCTGTTGGGTATTGTATACCTTCTCAGCAGGCAGAGCCAGGAAACGTATGTGTATATGCTATACATAGGCACACCTACATCTATAATTATTTCTATATCTATCTATTAGGATCTATACTAAGCTAAACGTGAGTTCATATTAACATCTTCAACTCTCATCCAGATCCACAAGGTTTACTCCAGCCTTGTCCCTTGCTTATCTGTAACCTCTCTTTCCAACAGTCACAAATTTGGTTTCCATCACCCACGTTTTATCAATAAATATCCATGATAAATAAATAAATGTTAATCAGTGATTGAATAAGTAAATAAGTAGGGGAGAATAGACAACTCTTCCATTCAGAAGAATTCCAAATAATTTATAGATACTCTTCTCTCTAGGAGGTGGAGCATAACTCTCTCCTCATTAATGTGGTATGAGCATTATCACTTCCTTCTAAAGAGTACAGTGCAGAAAGGAGTGGAGAACATAACTCTAAGTGGAGAAACCTGATAAACACTTCCTCAGCCAGGTGATCAAGGTTAACATCACCATTGATGTCATGTTAATGCATATACACTTGATAAGATAGGATGAAAACGGCAGTTTACTTCTGTGGTCTTCTTCCTGAAAACCCATCACTCCTGTCTAATCACGAAAAAACATCAAACAAGCTCAAATTGGAAGACATTCTACAAAGTACTTGACCAGTACTCCTCAAAATTGTCAAAATCATCAAAAACAAGGGAAGTCTGGGAAACCATCGTAGTCTGGAGGAGCCTAAAGAGATACCATGACTAAATGTAATGTGATATCCTGGATAGGATCCTGGAACAGAAAAACTAAGGAAACCTGGATAAAATATGGACTTTAGATAATAATGATGTATTAATATTGGTTCATTAGTTGTGACAAATGTACTGTAGTAATGTGAGATGTTAATAATAGAGGAAACTGGGTGTGAGGTATATGAGAACTGTCTGTAATGCTCTTGCAACTTTTCTATAAATGTAAAACTATTCTAAAATTAAAAGTTTATTGAAAGTTTAGAAAGGGGGATTTCTTAAACAAGAAAGAAAAGGGGTAAACTAAAAGGAAAAGACTAACAAATTTGACTTTATTAGAATGGAGAACTTCTATTTCTAAAAAGACATCATCAAAAGAGACAAGACAAGCCAAAAAGTGGAACAAGATATTTGCCACACAGATAACCAACCAGGGATCAGTATCAAGGATATATAAAGAATAAAAGTCCTTTAAAAAAACCCCACAAACTATCACATAAAAGGATAAACAGAAGATTTGAATAGGCATTTTACAGTAGAGGAAACACAAGTGGTCCATAAATATATGAGGGGAAAAGTCCAACCTTGTTAGTAATCAGGTAAATGCAAATTAAAACCGCAGCAAAATACCACTCCACACCTCCCAGATTAAAAAGTCAGTCAACTCAAGTTTTAGCAAAGATGTGGAGCAATCAGAACTCTCGTCCACTGCTGAAGGCAGGGTAAATTGGAACCACCTTAGAGAACAGTGTATCACTACCTAATGAGGTTTAATATGCTCAGACAACACAACAAGTCAACTCCTGGATAGGAACTCTAGAAAAACTCTTGTTCATGTGCACCAGGAGATTCAAAACCTTCACTAAAAATTATTTATAATAGTCACCAAAAAAAGCCTTGGAGGAAAACAGATATCTATCAACGGTATAATGAACAGATGACTTGTGGCATGTTGAAAAATGCCGCCATACGGCAGTGAAAAATGAAGGTATTTACAACAACACATATCCACATGGGAGAATCTCAAAAATATGATGTTGAGCAAAAGAAGCAAGTGACAGAAGAATATATAAAGAGTGGTTTCATTTATTTAATGTTCAAACATGCAAAATTAGATCATCTAATAAATAGAGATACATGCACAGGTGCAAAACTATAAAGAAAGACAAGGGAATGATTAACACAAAGTTTAGAATAATGGTGACCTGTGGGGGGAGGAGGATACAGGGGCTTCTGATGAACTGATAGTGTTCTCTTTCTTAATCTAGGTGTATAGGTATCCACTGTAATATTAGTATTAGTATTTAACTGTGTGTGTAATCATAATATGCACTTTGTGTATTACATGTGTTCCCATTAGTCCATAATAACTAACTCAATGAAAGATGCGCTGGTGCAGAAGCTAAGTAGTCATATTGCCTGTGGTGGGAGTGAGCTGGGAGCATTCAGTGGATAGAATCCCTTTCCCGCTTCTCCACACGAAGGCTGACTCCATTATCCAGTCCACCCAATTTCTCATTTTAAATTTGTGTTAAAGTTTTCTCATGTTCTATGCGGGCATTCCAGGCAATTGTCAGAGTGTCTTCTTCATCAGCGCCCTCTGACCTTCCCTGTCATTCCTGGGCACATGCTTCCTCCCAAGGCTGCACAATCATATCTGCTCGACTCTATTCCCATGAGGACTGATTTGTTAGTGCCTGGACCTCTCCGCACATTCCCAGGCCTCAGGCTCTACTTTCCAAATTGATCCTCCTATTATCTGAGGCTGAAGGTCTCCATGTTTCCTGTGAACTTCTGGTCGCCTTCTTTGGTGGGAATCTTGCCCACCCACAGCATCTCAGTTTTCTTCTTATTGTTCTGCGGTTTATGTTCTTTTCCTCTGAAGACAAGAAAAAAAATTTAGCTTAGAGGTCTGTGTTCCAACCTAGGATAAAAAGGTTCCTTTTCCCCACCTTACCTTCAAATTCAACAAGTTAATGATCAATGTTTTGCCTCTACGTCTTGGCAGTATAGAGTAGTAATGAAGTATTACGATTCTGGACTCAAACTGATCTAAGTTTGAATCTCAGTCCTGCCATTTAAGAACTGCATGACCTTGAGCTAGTTATTCAACCACTCAAAGCCCTAGCTTCTTAGATTATATAATAAGGATAATTTTTTCTTAATTCACAGCAGTGTCATGAACATTAAATTAAGTAATGCACATAAAGCACTTAGCAGGTTGTCTGAAATGTAACAAGCACTCAATGAACATCAGATATTATTCCTTTGTTTTTATCTTAATATTATTGATTTGCTTTGGAAGCTGAGTTCTTCCTCATGGTGAAACTATTTCTTGTTAACTTTCCTAAACTCTAAAATAGTCCTTTCTCTAAATTTCTTACCCTCCTATTGTCACTTTCACTGCCTTAGTATCAAAAAGAGATTCCAGGAAGTTAGCCTAAAATCTCCCCAGGCAGATGGGGAGCCTGCCCAGGCCCTAAAAAGCTCTTGAGTGGCCAGAACATTCTATGCTATTTCTCAGTAATTCCTCACAGTGCCACATTCTTCTGCTGGTCTTAAGGTTCTTCCTTATTGCTGATTTCAATTCCTTTTCCTGGGCTCGTGCCCTTTTGCTTATTCATTCCTCAGTGAGGATAAGGAATAATTGACCTTTATCTTTAACTCTATGATAATAGCTGAAAGCTCTCTGTCCTACTTGCTCATCTCTTTTCCACACAGAAGAATCTTAACTTATTTGTCCCTCCCTCCTCTTTCTGTTGTTCAATCATACTGCTTTCAAAACTTTTCAGGGGGCTTGCCCAGTGGCACAGTGGTTAAGTTCACACACTCCTGCTTCAGCGGCCGGGGTTCACCAGTTCAGATCCCGGATGTGGACCTACACACCGCTCATTAAACCATGCTGTGGCAGCATCCCACATACAAAATAGAGGAAGATTGGCACTGCTTAAGTTAGCTCAAGGACAGTCTTCCTCAAGCAAAAGGAGGGAGATTGGTGATAGATGTTAGCTCAGGGCAAATATTCCTCACCAAAAAAACCCTTTTTAGCGTGTAATAAAAAAAGCCAACATTCGAGAAGTACTGGCATTAAAATATTTAAAATGTACAAAACCCAATAATTTACATAAATAACCTTTTATGAACTTTTAAAATAACCTTGACAACCAGGACATGTTTTATCATTAAAACAAAAATCAAAAGAGGAAAGAAAAGAAAATACTCTCCCATTTGCTACCTGGAGTCTAAAAAAACTTTAAAGCTTAATTCTGTTAGAATAATCTCTGTTAGAACACAATTACTCCAAGAGGATGCAAACATTCTGAGAGGGATAATGCTTTAGGCTGGGTTTTGCAAACTATGATCCATAGCATACCAGTTCTATGGGATGTTAATAGATAGTTTTATAACAGAAAAAAAAGTTCTATGATCAACTAAGTTTGGGAAATGCTGGGTAAAGTAAATGCTGTGCTGTAGATGACAAGATCCAGGATAATCTGGCCCCTTCCCACCTCTCAGATCTCATCTTATACCACTCCTTGTTCTCTCTAGTCCAGGTGCACCTGCCTTCCATCTTTGAGACCCCAAACATGCAAAACTCAGCCCAGCCTGAGCATCTTTGCATTTGTCAGCCCCTCTGTCAGGGGTGCTCTTCCAGATCCTCACATCAGATCTTCTTCCAGTCATTCAGGCCTCGGTTCAAATGTCACGTCCTCAGAGAGGGTCTTCCCTGACCATGCCATTTAGAGTAGATACGCCCCACCACCACAGCACTCTTCATAACAATCTTTAAGAGTTTTACTTGTGTGTTATCTGCTCCCCCAATCAAAATGAAAAACCGTATCTACACTATTCATTGCCATAGCTCTAGTGCCTAGAGTAACACCTGGCACATGGTAGAAACTCAACAAATATTTGAATGAATGAATAAATGATCCAGCGTTAAATAGATTTCTTCAACACAGGACTTCTCAGGGCCTTCCATGTCCAAGTCTGTATTGGAACTCTTCAAGCAGGAGGTGTAGTCTGCAGGGTTTTCCAAACTTAAGTGTTCCCTGGAGCATCTAGTGAAAACCTTTTCATTGTTCATACTTTTGGAGACACTGCTTTAGGTTTCGTAAATGACTTTACACCTAAAGGAATTTTAGATTCTGTCTGAAAGCTAGTTTAGAGGATTGGAGAGTTGCGATGATCTGTGAAGCCATAAATAGAGTAAAGATATGTAGATAACGGGACTGAGAGTGGAAAAGATCCCAGAAGTAGTAGATGGAGACCTTTGCCCAACATTGACCCCAACATCTAGATCTTCGGATCTCTCTTAGGAGATGTCTTTAAATTAAGGTCTTGCTCGGCCCAGCTCAGCTCAGTCCTAGCATTGGACTCACTTCCTTCTGCTGTTTGTTTATAAACAGGAAAGTTACCACCCTCAATAAAAACAGAGTTACACACACACGACATACACAACTTCGATAAATCCTCCAAATTACATCCTAACAGGTAAATTAGAATGTAACTAGCAAAGACGTTATTTTGTAACTAGCAAGGATTCCTGCTTCCCTGATATTATGGCTGTTCCTTATTTGAATGTCTCAGTAATTGCCTTCTTGCTGCATCCATCAAGGGCTGAAGTCAGGGTAGGCTGGGAAAATGCCAAGGAGATGATTTTGTCCACTTTCTATCTTTTGGAGAGAAAATATTGAAATATCTTTCTGAACTTTTTGACTGCCTTCATCTGGGTAGCAGACAGATAAACTGGGAAATGAGAGGGGCATGGCGGTGGGTAGGAAAAGAGGAAGCTGCTATCTGGGGGAATGAAAATAACACCTCATCTTTGTCTTATATGAACTGGAAACAGGTTTAATACTTTAATTTGCTTGAAAAATGGTTTTGCTAAATGCTTCTAAATTGGCTTAATAGTTCAGAGGAGAGAAAATGATCTTTATGGAAATCAGGATCCAATTAAACTGTGTACTCACTGCAGAAGTATTATGATTGAGGCTAAAATGCAGGTACCATAAAAAATTTTCTCTGGAAGGAGTTATAAGAAACTGTCAACAATGACAGCTTTTGGAGAGAGGACCTTGGGGTAGGTGAGAAATGTGTGGAGGGAGATTTTTACTTTTCGTCTAATCTTTTTGTTTAGTTTGGGTTTTTAATCCCCCCCCCCAAAGCCCCAAAGATAGTTGTATGTTTTTTTTCCCCCTCAAAGATAGTTGTATGTCATAGCTGCACATCCTTCTAGTTGCTATATGTGGGACGTGGCCTCAGCATGGCCGGAGAAGTGGTGTGTCAGTGCGCGCCCGGGATCCGAGCCCGGGCCGCCAGCAGCGGAGCGCGCACACTGAATCGCTAAACCACAGGGCCAGCCCATAGTTTGGGTTTTTACCATATACATGTATCACCTTTATTTTTTTTTTTTCATGTCAATGCATGAAAAGGATGCACTTCCTTAATTGGGTCACCTCTCTCCATTTTGGTACCTGGGTCTGGAGTAGGAAGAAGAGGAAACTGGAAACATGTGGGAAGAGCAAGAAAGGGCCAACTTGGACCCCTGCAGGAGGAGTTGGGGCCTGGCTAAGCCATTGGGTTTGGTGCTACTTGCCTTATCAGTGGTGTGTTTCAGGCCATGCCTTATTACTAAAGAAAGAGAAGGACCGCATTAATGGGATCGTTGCCCCCACTCCTCATCTGGTGGAATGCAAATGAGAAATCTGATACCTTGTTATTGAAATGGATGATTCTCCAAATAGAAAAGGATTGGGTTTTTCTCATTCCCCTGAAAACCTTGGTGCTAAACTCAGAGACCTCGCCTCATCCATAACTGTTTGAGCCAGAAAACTTCCCACACTTCTCAGGTTTTCTCCTCTGTGGCCTGTCCTCTTGGTTCCTGCCCTGTGAGAGAGGGAGTGACCACTGGGCTTACACAATTTAGGACGAATTTCTTGAATTGGTTCTTTTGATGAATAGACTATGCAGTTTGGTAGGAAACAAAGGTATAAAACATTAGTTCTTGCCTCCCGAGGGTAGTAAATAAGTGCTGAGTCTGAAACTTTTCCAAACCAAGTTTGAAGAAGAAGAAGGAGGAGAAAGAGGAGGTGGAGGAGGAAGAGGAAAGTCAAAAAAAAATGAAGTGGTCCTAGTATCCTCAACGTCTTTATAGAAATGTGATCCTTCACAGCCGGTGACCCTTCAGGTGCTTGTCATTATGTCCTTATAGCCTCTACCTCACCCTCTCTCCCTCTCTCCTTCCCTTCCTGTCTTCTTGTCTTTCAAAAAATGTTTATTGAGCCCCTAAGTGGTACGCATTGGGGCAATAGAAGATACAAAGATGAGTAGGGCATGGTTCCTATTCTCAAATTGCTCAATAATACAATGCGATAAGAGGTCGAATGGAGTGTCAGTGAAGTGTGAGAAGAGTCATTAATTCTGCAACGTTTGAACTAAGGAGAGAAAGTGTGGTGAGCAGAATTTTAAGATGGCCCCATGACCTTCACCCCCTGCTGTTACTCTTATGATTATATGGCAAAAGGGAAATAATCCATGTGGGCCTAATCTAATCACCTGAGCCCTTTACAAGCAGAGGCTTTTATCAAGCTGGTGGCAGAAGACTAAGTCAGAGATGTGAAGCATGAGAAGGGCCCGATGGGCCATTGCAGCTTTGCAGATGGAGGGACCAAATGAGAAGGAACGTGGGTGAATTTGAGAGAGACCCCCGCTGACAGCCAGCAAGGAAACAGTGACCCCAGTGTTGCAGTCATAAAGAAATGAATTCTGCCAACAGCCTGAATGAGGCTGGCAGCAGATTCTTCCCCAGAGCCTCCAGATAAGAGCTCACCCTGGAGGACACATTGATTTTGGCCTTGTGAGGCCCTAAATAGAGAACCCAGTGGAGCCCACCTGGACTTCTGACCTACAGAACGGTGAGATCAGGTGCTGTTTTTAATCCATTATGTTATGTGATACTTATTATACAGTGATAGAAAAATACTGCAGAGGGGGTTTCTATTCAGAGGGGAAAGCATGAGCACAATGATGTTAGAGTGCTCAGAGACTTTAGGGGAGAACAAGTAGCTGGAAAACTTGGGGTGCATGAGTATGAGGGAGTGGCACGAAGAGTCTACTAAGTTGAGTTTGAGCCAGGCTGGGCAAGTCATTGAATTTCATGCATGTCAAGGAGTTTGGGCTTTATTCTTGAGCACTACGTTCTCCCTCTCCTTTCCCGCCAGAAGCTACATCATCTCCTGCCCAGCATGGAAATACTTCTCTTATTTGACTAATGTCTGGGATGTCCATGCAGTTTTTTTCGCTTCTGTCTTTCTTTTCTGTTCTGTTCAATATCCACCTGCATCATTCCTGCTGTTCACTCTTGGCACTGTCCCCTTCAGGTAGGAGGATGCGCAGGAGTTCTGACTGATGATGTGGGAAGAAGACATACTTGTGTGGCCATAGCCTTGACAATGTTCATCAACGTCCACCACCAGGCCCTTTGGAAGGGACTGGCTGATGGTGAGACGGAGCAGAATCAACTTCTCCAGATGGAAAGAATAGAGTGGACCAGAGCCCTTGTCTCATTTAGGCAGGTTTGGAAGAAGTAAGGGCAGCAAGGCTCTGAGCACTGACCCGAGGATCCTGTTAATCAGAGAAGCGCTGTCTATTTGGGAAATGGAGGAAGTGAGATGTATCAGTCATCTCAGGAAACACGATTCATCCCAGAGGGTTCAAATGAAGAGATTTTGAAGAAAAGTCAGTTGGTAGATGTGTTTGCAAGGTTAGGGGAATGAAAATGGAGTGTGGGAATGGCAGTAAATCATTACCACCTTGATCTCAATGGCCCGAGGGATGATGGAAGAAATAGTAGCCAGAGACCAATGAGAGCTGAAACCATGGAGAATGGGCCACCTGGCAGGAACTGTAGTCTGGGGGCATGGAACTATTGCCAAAGAATTACTTTGAAGCAAGGAGGAGCAGGGAGAAATACCTGACCTCTTTCTCCTCTCTCTCCTTCCTCTGATCCCCTGAAAGAGCCTCCCCTGCCTGGACCCAGTCAGAAGCCAATCAGCAAGGGAGCCCAGGGAGATGTTGTCCAGAGGAGTCAGCACAGAACAGAGCAGAGAAAGATGGAGAATGGGTCTGGGGGAGAGGTAGAGTGAGGAACAGACAATGATCAGCACATAAGGGAACCAAGAGGCTCATTGGCCTTGCCGTGATGTTGACTTGGCCATGAGCTGGGCTGTTTATGGGCCTGACCATGACCATTCTTAACCCTGGGACCCTTGTTATGGCTATACTCATGCTGGTGGGGCCCAGAGCGAGGAGGATCTCAAAGGGGGAAAGATCCCATGACAGCAAAGCTCACTTCTTGGCCCTCCAGTTCAGGGACCCTCTGTGAGTGCAATCACCTCCCAGAACAGGAGAGAGTCTGGGGGCACAAAACACAGAGGTATCATGTGTCATTGTGGGAGCTTCTAGCCAAAGGTCATTAGGGGCTTCCCAGAGATGGCAGCCTGAACTATTTAGGGTCAATATACTCAGAGTGGTGGGAAACCATGCTTAGAGTTGTGGGCTGGACTGACCATTTCTGCCAGGCTGTAAGGCTGTGTTTTGGAGGGAGAGGGGCAGCAAAGAGATCGCACAGGGGAAGGATGTGGTTAAGTCTTTCTTTAAGAGTACAGTTTGTTATCTTTTGGGTCAAGAAAATTATAGGGGATTGATAAATTTACTAGAACAGCAAGAATCACACTGGCTTTTTTCAGCTTTAAATAAGGACATTCTTTTCCCAAAATATCCTCCTTAGGCTTAGAATGATCCTAGGAAAGTTTCTGACCAACCAGAGACTTAAAAATCAATTCTGGTAAAGAGCCAAAGTCAGTACTATTAGGACAGATGGAGCCCTCGAGCCACCCAAATCCCGCCACATGCACCACCGGGCTTCCTTGCCCAGTTTGGACAACTTCCTGCTCCCTCTCAATGTTTGGCTCAGAAAGGTTGAGTATTATCTCTCACCTCTGGCCTAACCCCCAGTTGGCCCGGTCCCCAGCCTCACTGAGGTCAGCTTCTCCAGCCCTGTGGGACTTTAAGGACGAGGTCAGTGATTTCGAGCAAAGATAAGACAGACTGAAGGCTCAAATGAAGGGCCAGGGAGGTATTAGGCACAGGAGAGGGCTCACCCTTTGGTTGAGTGCAGTCTCCCCTCGCTCCGGATGATTCTGTGTGGCCTGGCCCACAGCTCTGGGTGTGGAGCCCTGGCCCTCTCCCCCAACCTCAAGCAGCTGGTCAGGGCAGCAGTTCTTCCCAGGAACACAGCCTGTTTACTCTACCCTGTGGCCCCGATTCCCTCTCGAGCCCAGAGAAAGCCCCCACAGCAGAGGTCTGGCCCCAAACTTGCGCAATCAGGCCCTCTTCCCTGGGTCCCTAGACACAAGGAAACCAAGCCAAGGTGGAGGTGGGAGGCCTGGGTCAGTGTGGCCAGTGGGGACGGTGGAGGCTGAGGCTAAGACCACGCTGTCCTGTGGTATGTGCAGCCTGCCTGAGACCACAGGCGAGACGCACACAGAGGCGTCATAGCTCCTGCCATCCAGGCCTTTCATGGCTCCCCAGGGACTCCTGGAGCCCATGAGCTTGGCATGAAGCCCTCAGCCAGACTTTGTACCCATGAAGTGCAGGCTGGAAAGCTGAGTGGGGAGACGGGGACTGGGCAGGGGTAGCAGCCATCGTCAGATCCTCCCCAGTTTGGTGTCCAAAGACAAACTAAGGGCTGGACATGACTTAGAGTTCATTAGCTTCACTATAAGCAAGATAAACCCACTGCAAGCAAGCGACTCAAAGTTGGAGATCTCAGGGTACCATTAGTACCTCCACCAACACCCTAACCCCCAACTCCAGGCCCCAAGAGCCCCCTAGAGCAGATTCTTCCTCCTGGAGGCACCAGGTGTAGGTGTGCCCTCCCTGTCAACAATCCAGCTTTCATTTTCCTAAACTCACTTTGTTAGGTTCAGGACCGCCCTCCGCCAGCACACACCCACCCTAGTGAAATTACACACCTCACTTGCCATGGTGGTAATCAGTAATCGGGCCAATTACTCTAACTGCCGGTGCTGGGGAGGAAGGGACCCACCCACACACCCGCTGCTGAGATACTTTCTTCCAGAGCTCTGAGTGGGGCTGACACCTGGCTGCTCTTTGGGAACTCCATGTACCCTCTGCTCCCGATGACTCCCCTCCTCACCCCCACCAGAGGAGACAGGACCCAAGGCAGGTCAAGGGGGACAGAGAGTTCTTCCCCATCCCCAAGATGCTACAGACAAACCTCAAGTCTGTCTCAGCCGAGCTAGTGGGTGACACAGGGGTGATGTCTGCACAGAGTTGATCGAAAGATCTGGGTTTGTGTTGAGCTGCCTGGAGAAAACCTGAGATCCAGGGTGATAAAGAGATCCTAAGATTAGGGGATCCTGCTGCCCCCAGCCCAGTGTTCTTGCTGCCCTGCTCCCAGAGCCAAGAATGCTGTAGTTATCTAGCTCTGTCCATCCAAGTCAGTCTTGACCAGCTGATGCTAGATGACTGGGTTATATCTGGGTGTGCTTGTCGAGGAACCGAAGTAAGGGAGGGAGTTACCAAGTAAGAATATGCCCCTGTTCCTGTTGTAGATGAGGAGCAAAGAGCTCGCTCACAATCAGCACGTGTGGAAGCTTTGATCCCTTAGCTTAAGCAGCAGGTGTTATACAGACATGCCCACCCACACCGTCGCTGGCTTTTAATCCCATCCTTGAGTTACTGAAAACGAGGATGATTGGCCATAGGACATTGTTTAGAAATTGTTTCAATGTATCATTTGGGTCACTGATTTGTGTGAACATACATTTTGAATGGGGTTTTTTGGTTCCTAAGCATAGGCTAGAGTTTTTGGAACTCTCTTGTTACCAAGAAAACCTGGCCCCTTTGATTGTTTCCCACTAGCAAGAAGGCCTTCAAGCAATAGAAGCCATCCCCTGCCGCCACCCCACAGTAGGGTCTCTGATGAGCTGGTCTTCAGATCCTGCCAGTTCAGTGAAGGTTGGATGGTGGCCATGGCCCTGATGATACAAAGTCCTCATCATCACTCCCACCCCCAGGCTCTGTTACCCCTGTCTCCCTGGGTCCCTACACTTCACCTGGCACCTGATCAGGCCCTAAGAGAGCCCCCTCTTGCTGGGCCAGAAGGTAATGAGGCATTAGGAAAAGCTTAGGTGCTCTTTTGCTCACTAGGTCTCTTGGGGCCTCTCTTGACTTGCCCACATCGCGTCACCTGCAGACTCCTGATGTACTGCATGCACGTCAGGGTCCTTGCCTCCTACCTTTCAGGGCTTTCCCCAGACCACAGACACTCACACAGTCTCCACAGTTTCCAACCCCTAAGCCACTAGGGTGGGACTTTCAGAAATGATATCACCTCCCCACTCAAGCTCAGTGCAGCCTTTTGGGGTCTAATCTCAGGTTGGATGGGGAGTGAGTCTGGACACTCCAAGCCCAACCTGCTGCGCGCAGGAAACACAGGACTCACAACTGAGTTAAACATGGGTGCTTTTTAGTCTCCCCCATCAACACCATTTGGACACCACATCAGTGTCCCTACCTACACTTCTGCTTTTCCCACTCCCACCCTCAAACAAGAATATCTGCTTCACCAACTTCAAAGAAAAGCAGAGGTATTCCTGCTAATGGGACTCATCAGAGCAAAATTCTCCCTAGCCAGTTTATATTGGAGCCAGCATAAGAATCTTCAGGCACGTGTGTGTGTCTGTGTGCATGTGTGTGTGTGTCTGCCTCTGTGCACAAGGCTGCAGGGTTGTGGAGGGAACTATGATAGCAGAAAGCACAGTGACACAGGGAGAAAAGGATGGAGGAAGACCCAGATGGACAAACCCTGGGAGAGCAGAGGGTTTGGCTCAGACTTGCAGATGCTAGTGGGGCTCCCTGTGCTGAACCAAGTCAATCCCTTTGTCCATCCCTCCTACATGCTGAAGGCAATGGACACCCCAGTAAAACACCCTCCTGTGGATTGTGTGAGCCAAGCAGTGGGGGACAGAGGACGGGACCGAAGATGACGGCACCTTCATGGAAGAAGAAGGTAAGATCAGTGCAGGAGAAGGTAACTTCCAGGGCCAGGACTCAGGAGAACTGTGAGAGAAGAATTCACATTCATTTTCTTGGGAATGGCAATGGCATCCTCAGTTCCCCTGGATACCTCCTGCTTAAAACCCAAGGATACCAGCAATTAAATGTGTATAGTGCGAATAGATATGAAGGATCTGCTAAAGGACAGAGATTCTCAGATTGGATTTTTAAAAGTCAATCTATATTTTGTTCATAATTCATAGTAAGACAAAAACGTTGAAAGTGAAATGATATAAAAAGAAAACTGATGTAGCAATATTAATGTTAGCAATAATAATATTATTAATAATTAATGGCAAATAGACTTCAAAGCAAGAAAAAAGCCAAGCATTACAGGGATAAAGAGGATCATTACTTAAAGATATTATGTCCGGAAGACACAGTAGTAACCAAATCTGTAGGCGTTTAGCAATATAGTCTTGAAATATGTGAAGCAAAAATTGACAGAATTACAAGGAGAAATTAACAAATCCACAATTTGAGTAAGAGGGTCCCATTCATCTTTTTCAGAAACTCAAAGCTTAAGAAGTCAAAAATTGAATAAGAACAGAAATCAGAAATCATTAAAATAGAACCTATTATTAAGTCTTGGTCTGAAGGACATGTATGAAATCTTGTACCCCCAAACTGGAGAATACACATTCTTTTCAAGAACACATGACAAAATATTTACAAAAATAGACCATAAAGCAAGTCTCAAAAAAGACCAAAAAATAATTTTTATATGTTCTGTGACCCCAATGAAGTAAACTAAAAATTCAGTTTCAAAAAGATAAATAAAATTTTTATTTGGCAAACTTCAAGTGCTCTCCTACATAATTTATAGGTCAAAGAAAAATATAGTTATGAAAATTATAACCCAATAATAACACACATCAAAATTTGCGGATGCAGTGAAAACAGTCTTCACTGGCAAGTGTATAGTCTAAACTCTATTGATAATAAAATAATACTGAATGTTAATGAGCTACGTATTCAATTAAAAAAATCATGAGGACATTCAAAGAAAGTAGAAACATAAAAATAAAAGCAAAAATTAATGAATCCAGAAACGAGCAATAATTGACAAACTCAAATGCTAGTTTCTGAGAAGATTGCTAAACCTGACAAACTTAAAGAAAAATAAAATAAGATTCATCCAGGAAGAAAAAAGAAAGGATGAAAGAGGTGGCAGAAAGAGCCATAATGGCAACCAGAGGAGGTGTCGATGAGATAAAAGCCTGAGAGAATGCCGTGTCCTAGGAGAGGCACAGCTCCCTCCCTTTCCAGCTGGCTACTGTGCCCATGTCTTATTTACCTTTGTATCTTTAAAGGCTGGCAGCCTGGTACATAATAGGTATTCAGTGAGTTTGTTGCATAAAATCAAATCCCCTTCTTGAGCAGGCAGTCCGTGGCCCCAATGTTGGAGCAACAGAGTCTATGGACGGAGTTCTCAACAGAGTATTATATGTCACTGTTTGTTACCAATGTTAAATAAAGCATCAAAGTTTAGGAACACTGTACTTGAAAAAATAATAATCAGAGCAAATCAAGGTTATCTGTATAATAGTCTTCCTTACTTGGATGAGATTGGACTGAATAAGAGAGAAAAGGGTAGAGTTATAGCTAAGAGGTAGTATTCATTGCCCAGTGGACTTGGAGGAGACTGTGTCCTCACGTGAGCACCCACTGCCGAGCTTGTCCTGGTGGGAAGCAGGTTGAGAACCCCTGGCTGATAATGACATGGGTGCCCAAGTTCTTACGTGGCCAAGAACCAAGCGGGTCAGGAGCAAAATCAGGAACACCGCAAGGCTGGGATATTTCTGGCTGGAAATGGAAAATGGCAAGGCATACAGATCTGACACCATGGTCTAGGATTTCAGAGGTAGTAGAGAGGCCTCCTAACTCCTTCCAAAATTGCTGCCATTTCTAGGGACTGTGGCCTGAACCCTTCCTTTGTGGTTCTCACTCCCGTCTTGGCTTCGTCCCCTAGGGAGAGGTCACCCTGTCTTATCAGCCATTGCTAACTCTGTGAGTTTGAGCATCAGATGCTTTCCTGACCTGAGGTTTGATGGGGGTGGGTTGGGTGGAGTGAGCTGAGGGCAGGAGGGCAGGAGGGCATGATGGCACTGGCTGCCTGAGGGGAAATCAGGGAGGAAAAACTGCCTAGTGCAGAGTTCTGCCCAGGGCCAGCCCTAGTCGTGTGGTGAGAGCCCACAAGCTGGGAGGGGGAGGAATGTGAACAGATGCCCCAGCACAGCTGGAAGCCATGTGGCCTCTCTGGGTCTCGGGCCAGGAACACAAGCAGACCGACAATCAGAGGGCGGAGGGAGACTCAGAGAGCATCTGGCGCTGCAAATAACAGCTTCCAGGGAAACAGCTTCACGTGAGCGCTCCGTGGAGCAAATGCATGATGCACACCACTATCACTCCATCAGTCCACCTGCCATGTCAGCAGCATCCGGAGTCTCGGAAGGTAAAGCCAGCAACTCTGAAACAAGAATAACAAAAAACATTTGTAAGGCTCTTTACAATGTAGAGAGGGCTTTCAAATGTGTTATCTTCTATAGCCTCACAACATCCTCTGGGAAGTATGTATTTAAGACTCTTTATTTTGCAAAAGAGGAAACTGAGGCTCAGCAAAGATAAGAAACTATGGGCAGCAAAGTTAAGAAACCTGGGACTTCACTCCAGACCTACTATGTTTTATGCCTTTGCTTCTCCAAGTATGATCCACGGACCAGCAACATCGGCCAACCCTAGAAGCTTGTTAGAAATAAGGAATCTCAAAGCCAGACCTAGTGAATCAGAATCTGCATTTTAACAAGATCCCCAGGCAATTCATGTTTAATCTGCACATTAAAGTTTAAGAAGCACTATTTCCACCATATCAGACCACTCCTCGTAAACATTGATGATCTACTTGAGTTATACACTCTCGGGGAGTCTCAGTATTTTAGAGCTGGAAGGAACTTCCCCAAAGCGCCTACACTGACTCCATGACAGTAACAGTGATGACCCTGACAAATTTTCAAAAGCAAATCCCTAGCAAAACTGAGGTGCAAACCCAAATCTCCTCTCTTTTGGCCCAAAAGGTTGTCATTACACCTGCCGTCTTCCTATTTCTTCCTTTGTTTTTTTATTTTCCTATTTGGGGTTTTGTTTTCAAAGCAGGCTTTCTTTGCCAGTTATGTGCAATTAAGGCTAATAGTAAACTTCATTGCATTTTCTGAGCACACATTAATAGAGAATGGAAACTAACGAGAACAGAAGCAGTAATGGCCTTTTCTTTGTTTAGCATGTCCTAGTTTTTCAGTCTTTGGTTCCATCACATGATAGGTAGCTATAGAAAACCAGCCTGGTATGAAAGATTGGTCCTAGATAATCTAGGACAATCACTGAGTTGGTTACAAATATATATTAGATGTAATAACATGTGGAGAGATATACTTAATAATAACATCTGGATGGATATCTATGTATCTGCAAGGAGGCAGGCCACCCTAAAACTGTGTCTGTCCAGCACAAATGCAGGACCTTAGCAATTTTCTGGTTAATTTGCTGAGTCTAGATGGCCAAACCAGATAATTAAGGCCACTGGTAGATTTTTGAACCTAAATATTCTGGTTTGGCTGTCTTTGTTTATAAAATTAACCTGATACTTGCCAAATCACTGCCTCATTCACACTCTATCAAGAAGAAAGAAATGCTCATGTGAGTGTGAACACACACTTGTTTTAATATGTGCATTTACATGTAACTCAGCTCGGGTCATTTTGTACTTTGAGATGAGATAATATCAACCCAAACATTCATCCCATGGGTAGTGGGAAATCCAGAGTCTCTCTCAATATCTCTAGGAATGTTTGGGGTGGGAATGCGGTTGGCCTTGTGTCCTCCCTTCTCTCTAGTCACCTCTGGCTCCAAGTTCTTGCTTCTGCGGAATTCTCTCTGTCTTGCCTCCTATGGACATTTCCACTCTCCATCTGCACTGAAAAACAAAACACCTAATTCAGTCCATTTTTCATGATTTCTTCAAAACATCACCAAACTACTCACCAAGGTCAGTAGCTGCAGTAGACTTTTCCTGCAGATGTGGAAGTAACTAAGGGAGAGTCCTTTGCCTCACAATCGAATAGATCATCATGTTGATGATTAGACTCTTTGTCCTTAAAAGTCTTTCAGCAATTCCCTTTCCCCACATTCCCACCATGGGTAATTGTCTTCTACTTGGGCTCAAGCCTCCTACCACGTTGTGGTTCCCTCCTTATCCAAATTCCTTCTAAGCTAAACAGCCCTCCGCCACAAATTCTTCTGTTGATTATTGCTTTGTCTCAGTCCAAGCCCATCCCCCTCAAGGACTGCCTTCCATGACCCAAATGGCCCATCAGGATGTTTTTTGACAAAGTCCCTGAGGATGAATTCTCCCACAGACTGCCAGTGAAAGGGGGCTTTTCTTGATACACCAGTGCCTTCTGTTACAGGATAGATAGATGGATGGCATCTAGATGCTTGTGTCTGTGTGTGAATGCATGTGCTAGCATGAGTGAGAGAATATGTAAAAGCAAGCGTCTATATGTGTGACTGCGTGTGTGCATGCACATGTAGGGAGCAGCCCTAGGAATTAGACCAAATATGACTGGGAAAATGTGTAAAGTGTACATCCAGACTCATTCATTAGGTGTTGGATCCAACTTTAAGAAATCCCATGTGTCAGTCGCATGAAGGACTCAAGGAGGGGATCCCTTATGCCCAAGCTATATCTCCTTGAAAATTAATTAATTAATTAGTTAATTGGGAAACAACATAGAGATACAAAGGAAAATAAAGAGGTAGGGCCAGAGGGAACTAGAGAGACAGAAAAAGAATTAGTTGGAGGAGTGACATCAGCATCATGGCAGAGTGAGTTGTTTCCTTGTCTCTCCCCTCCAAGTTACAACTAAATAGACATACATTAACATTCCCTACATGGACAACAGGATGCCTGAAAGATCCACGCAGCCATACATACGAAGGTGGGTGGACTGGATCCCTGGGAAGCAGTGGAACTAGGTGAGTGCACCCCTCCGCCTCCCCAGCAGCAGCGATCCAGGTCTCAGATTGTCACACAGTGGCCCAATGTGACTGTAAGTGGGGGGGGGTGGGGGCGGAGACTGGCCCATGTGTGAACACTATAGGAGTGGTAGCCCAGCCCACAGGAGTGCCCACCATGCCATGGCGGTCCCTCCCATGGGAATGCTTCCCACTGAAGGGTGATGGCTCAGCCCCTGCAAAGCACCCCTCCTGCCTAGTGCTACAGCTCAGCCAGTCCCCTGCCCAGCACAGCAGCCCCACATGCGGGAGAATGACCAACTCACTGAGCACAGAGGCCCTGCCTGAGATGTGTGACCTGCCCACTGAGCGCAAAGGGACCACTCACGTGAGCACAACCTGCCGAATGGCTGCGGCCAGTCTGCACAAATGCAGAGTGGCCCTACCAGCACAATTACAGCAGACGGGGCAGGATCAGAAAACACAGCTCCTGCCCCCACCCCCCAGCAGTGGCAGGTGGAATCTGTGACCTGATATAATGACAAATGTGCTGGCAAATGGATCAATTCATCAAACACTATGAGGAACTATAGTAACACTTCAGAGCAGAAGGAAAATGACAAGTCTCCAGGAACCAATCCTGAAGTCGCAGAAGTTTACTATCTAATGACAGAGAATTCAAAATAGTTGTCATAAAGAAACTCAACAAGTTACAAGAAGAATCAGAAAGACAGTTCAATAAGCTCAGGTATAAAATTAATAATAAGAAGGAATACTTCACCAAAGAGATTGAAGCTCTAAAAAAAAAAAAAAAAACCAAACAGAAATTCTGGATACTAAGAACACAATTAATGTGATAAAAAACAATCTAGAAACTGTAAAAAATAGAGCTGACTTTACGGAAGAGAGAATTAGTGAATTAGAGGATAGAAATATAGAAATGCTTCAGGTGGAGAAGGAGAGAGAACTAGGATTTTAAAAAAATGAAGAATTCTTCAAAATATCCAACTCAGTTAGGAGAAGCAATATAAGGATTACAGGTATTCCAGAGGGAGAAGAGAGGGAGAAAGGAGCAGAAAGCTTGTTCAAAGAAATAATAGCTGAGAACTTACCAAACCTAGGCAAGGAACTGGACTTACAAGTACATGAAGCCAACAGAACTCCTAATTACATCAATGCAAAAAGAACTTCTCCAAGGTGTATAATATTAAAACTGGCAAAAGTCAATGACAAAGAAAAAATATTAAGGGCAGCAAGGCAGAAGAAAATAACCTACAAAGGAACCTCTATCAGGTTTTTAGGGGATTTCTCGGCAGAAACCTTACAGGCTAGTAGAGAATGGAATGATATATTCAAAATACTGAAAGACAAAAACTTTCAGCCAAGAGTACTCTATTCAGCAAAACTATCCTTCAAATACAATGGAGAAATAAAACTTTACCAGACAAACAAAAGCTGAGGGAGTTCATCACCACTAGACCTGCCTTACAAGAAATGCTGAAGGAAGCCCTTCTACCTGAAACAAAAAGGCAAAGATTTACCAAGGTTTGAGCAAGGAGATAAACAGACAGAAAAACTCAGAAAATTGCAGCTCTCTATCAGGACAGGTGAGCAAACACATTATAACATAAAACATAAAGGGAAGGAAAGCATCAAAAATAACTATAAACACTTCAATTTAGTCACAAACTAACAGAAACAAAAAAGAATTTGTGAAAGCAGTAACTCAGAAGGGGAACAGGAAAGGATGGAACCTGCATGGGGTAATGGAAATAAGAGGCTATCAGAAAATAGACTATCTCATCTATGAGATCTTTTATACAAACCTCATGGTAACCACTAAACAAAAAATCAGAGCAGAGGCACAAATTATCAATAAAGAGAAAACTGAGAAAACCATCACAGAAAACCACCAAACTGAAATGGCAGTCAGAAATACAAGGGAAAAGAAACAACGGAAATATAGAACAACCAGAAAGAAAGAGACAAAATGGCAGTACTAAGCCCTCATACATCAATAATCACTCTAAATGTAAATGGATCAAATTCTCCAATCAAAAGACACAGAGTGGCTGGATGGATTAAAAAACAAGGCCCAACAATATGCTGCCTCCAGGAAACACATCTCAGCTCTAAAGACAAACACAGGCTCAGAGAGAAGGGATGGAAGATGATACTCCAAGCAAATGACAAGCAAAAGAAAGCTAGTGCTGCCATACTTATATCAGACAAAGCAGAATTCAAGATAAAGAGGACAGTGAGAGACGAGGGGCGGTATATAATGATAAAAGGGACATTCCACCAAGAGGACATAACACTTATGAATATATATGCACCTAACACAGGATCACCAAAGAATTTAACAGACCTAAAGGGAGAAATTGCCAGCAACACAATAATAGTAGGGGACCTCAACAACCCACATACATCAATGGATAGATCATCCAGACAGAAAGTCAACAAGAAAACAGTGGCCTTAAATGAAACACTAGGCCAAATGAACTTAATAGATATACACGGAACATTCTGTCCAAAAACAGTAGAATACACATTCATCTCAAGTGCACGTGGAACATTCACAAAGATAGACCATATCTTGGGAAACAAGGCAAGCTGTAATAAATTTAAGAAGATTGAAATCATATCAAGCATCTTTTCTGACCACAATGCTATGAAACTAGAAATCACTAAAAGAAAAAAGCTGGGAAAGGTAAAAATATGTGGAAATTAAACAACATGCTACTGAACAACCACTGGGTTAATGAAGAAATCAAAGGAGAAATCAAAAAATACCTGGAGACAAATGAAAATGAAACATAACATACCAACTCTTATGGGATGCAGGAAAAGCAGTACTAAGAGGGTAATTTGTAGCAATACAGGCCTACCTCAACAAATAAGAAAAATCTCAAATAAGTAATCTTAAACGACACCTAGCAGAACTAGAAAAAGAAGAACAAACAAAGCCCAAAGTCAGCAGAAGGAGGGAAATAATAAAAACTAGAGCAGAAATAAATGAAATAGAGACTGAGAAAAGAATAGAAAGGATTAGTGAGACTAAGAGCTTATTCTTTGAGAAGATAAACAAAATTGACAAACTCTTAGCCAGACTCACTAAGAAAAAAAGACAGAAGGTGCAAATAAATAAAATTAAAAATGAAAGAGGAGAAATTACAATAGATACCACATAAATACAAAGGATTATAAGAGAATACTATGAAAAACTATATGCCAAAAATTGGATAACCTAGAGGAAATGGATAAATTCTTAGACTCATATTACCTCCCAAAACTGAATCAAGAAGAAACCGAGAATCTGAATAGACAGATCACAAGTAAAGAGATAGAAACAGTAATCAAAAACCTGCCAAAAAACAAAGGTCCAAGACCAGATGGCTTCTCTGGAAAATTCTGCCAAACATTCAAAGAAGAGTTAACACTCATCCGTTTCAAATTACCCCCCAAAAGTGAAGAAGATGGAATGCTTCCTAACTCATTTTATGAGGCCCACATTACCCTGATACCAAAACCAGACAAGGACAACACAAGGAAGGAAAATTACAGGCCAATATCACTGATGAACATAGATGCAAAAATCCTCAACAAAATATTGACAAATTGAATACATCAATACATTAAAAGGATCATACACCATGACCAAGTGGGATTTATACCAACGATGCAGGGATGGTTTAACATCCACAAATCAATCAATGTGACAGACCACATTAACAAAGTAAGGAATAAAAACTGCATGATCATCTCAATAGATGCAGAGAAAATATTTGACAAGATCCAACATCCATTTATGATAAAACTCTCAATAAAATGGGCATAGAAGGAAAGTATCTCAACATAATGAAGGCCATATATGGCAAACCCACAGCCAAATCATACTTAATGGTGAAAAACTGAAAGCCATCCTTCTGAGAACAGGAACAAGACAAGGGTACCCACTCTCACCACTCCTATTCAGCATAGTACTGGAGGTTGTGGCTAGAGCTATTAGGCAAGAAAAAGAAATAAAAGGTATCCAAATTGGAAATGAAGAAGTGAAACTCCAGCTCTTTGCAGACAATGTGATTCTATATATAGAAAACCTTAAAGAATCCACGAGAAAACTATTAGAAATAATAAACAACTACAGCAAAAAAAAAAAAAAAAAAAAACCTTCAGGGTACAAAAAAACCTACAAAAATCAGTCTCATTTCTAAACTCTAATAATGAACTAATAGAAATAGAACTCAAGAATACAATCCCACTTACAATCACAACAAAAAGGATAAAATATCTATAAATAAATTTAACCAAGAAGGTGAAAGATCTATACACTGAAAACTATAAGACATGACTGAAAGAATTGAAGAAGATATAAAGAAATGGAAAGATATTCCATGCACATGGATTGGAAGAATAAACATAGTTAAAATGTCTATATTACCTAAAGCAATCTACAGATTCAATGCAATCCCAATCAGAATCTCAATGACATTCTTTATGGAAATAGAACAAAGAATTCTAAAATTTATATGGAACAACAAAGGAACCCAAATACCCAAAGCAATCTTGAGAAAAAAGAACAAAGCTGGAGGCATCACAATCCCGGATTTCACAATATTCTACAAAGCTATCATAATCAAAACAGCATGGTACTGGCACAAAAATAGATGCTCAAGTCAATGGATCAGAACTGAGAGCCCAGAAATAAAACCACACACCTATGGACAGCTAATCTTTGACAAAGGAGCCAAGAACATACAACAGAGAAAGGAAAGTCTCTTCAAAACATGGTGTTGGGAAAACTGGACAGCTACATGAAAAAGAATGAAAGTAGACCATTATCTTACACCATACACAAAAATTAACTCAAAATGGATTAAAGACTTGAATGTAAGACCTGTAACCATAAAACCCCTAAAAGAAAATACAGGCTGTACTCTCTTTAACATTGGTCTCAGCAGCATCTTTTTGAAGACCATGTCTACTCAGGCAAGAGAAACAAAATAATAAATAAACAAATGTGACTACATTGACTAAAAAGCTTCTGCAAGGCAAAGGAAACCATGAACAAAATGAAAGACAACACACCAACTGGGAGAAAATATTTGCAAATCATATATTTGACAAGGGGTTAATTTCCAAAATATATAAAGAACTCATACAACTCAACAACAAAAAACCAAACAACCCAATCAAAAAAATGGGCAGAGGAAACGAACAGACATTTTTCCAAAGAAGATATACACATGGCCAACAGGCACATGAAAGATGTTCAACATCACTAATTATTAGGGAAATGCAAATCAAAACTACAATGAGATATCACCTTACACCTGTCAGAATGGCTATAGTTAACAAGACAAAAAATAACAAATGTTGGAGAGGATGTGGAGAAAACAGAACCCTCATACACTGCTGGTGGGAATGCACACTGGTATAGCCATTACGGAAAACAGTATGGAGATTTCTCAAAAAATTAAAAACAGAAATAGCATATGATCTAGCTATCCCATTACTGGGTATTTATCCAAAGAATATGAAATCAACAATACAAAGAGATTTATGCACCCCTATGTTCACCGTAGCATTATTCACGATAGTCAAGACGTGGAAGCAACCCAATTGCCCATCAACTAATGAATGCATAAAGATGTGGTATATAGATACAATGGAATACTACTCAGCCATAAAAAAGACAAAATCTTCCCATTTGCAACAACATGGAGGGTCTTAAGGGTATTACGTTAAGAAAAATAAGCCAGACAAAGACAAACACTGTATGATTTCACTCATATGTGGAAGATAAACACATAGATAAGGAGAACAGATTAGTGGTTACCAGAGGGGAAGGGGGTGGGGCTTGGGCGAAAGGGGTTAATGGGGACATCTGTACGGTGACGGATAAAAACTAGACTGTTGGTAGTGAACACAATGCAGTCTATACAGAAACTGATATATAATAACGTATACCTGAAATTACATAATGTTATAAACCAATATGACTTCAATAAAGTAATTAAAAAGAAAAAAAGAATTAGTTGAACAAGTTCCAAGGTCATCTTGGTTCTCATAGATCTGTGCTACGGCAAGTTACCACAAATGCCAGTGGGAGGGACAAAGGTGGGCAGAAGTTTCTACTCTTTAGGCACAGAAGACCCTGGGAAGGGTGAGCAAGATGGGCTGTGCAGCCTCTCCTTCCCAGGGATCTCTGCTGCCACAAGAGCCTACCTGTCAAAATGGGGGAAGAGCCTGGTCTTCCTGGAGGGAGAAGGGCAAGGGGGCCCTCTCGGAGCCCCACCTGATCCGAGAGTCCATGAGACATGGGGTTTCCAAGCAAGGGAATATGAGCCCAGCTGTAGCCCCAGAGTCAGAAGGGACAGGGGCCCTCGGGGTGGGAAGGGGTCAGGGGGTTAGCATTTCACCAGCCCCTTCTCCATACTGCTTCTCTTCCCCTGGCTTAGAAGCCTCTGGGGGACTGAGGTCACTAGACAATATGTTTAATGTCACTGGGAGAGGCCAGCAAGACAGGGACGTCAAGGGACGTGTGCTGATGGCCTTCCCTATCATGTGTCCAGCAGCTCTGCAGGGCCTGCGTCTAAAGACGCCGTTAGGAATTTTGTGCTCTGCCCCTTGTTGCAGGAAGCAGCGCTCTGTCTGGGAGAATCCTTCCTCTGCTCGCCACCTCCAGCCCCACCAGACTCTGACCTGGCTCTGACGGCTGAGATCCTCCACAAGGGATGAGTTCTTCTCCAAGGGATCAGAAAACCAAGTTTGTGTCCAGCTCCATCACTTACTTCCTTTCCTAAGTTACAGAATCACCTGAACATTTATTTCCTTGTTTATGAAATGGCAGCAATAACGCCTTACCTTGTGGGGGTCTTTGGAGGGTTAAATGAGATAAAGCTTTGTGTCTGGGGACAGTGGGTGCTGGTGATGGCTTTCCTCCCGGAGCCGGATCATGTTGTCTGGTGCTCAGGCAGGGACAAGTCTTACTCATCTTCATGCCCTCAATACCTGGCCCAGTGCCCAGCATGCCCTAGGGTATCCAGTAAGCTTGTGTTGAAATGAACTATATTTAAGAACAAGTCAGAAGGTCATGGAAAAGGAAGGGTCTGCCAGGTTCTGCCTGTGACCTTAGAAGGGCAAGGACTTGAATTCCCATCGCCAGCCCAGGACCAGCTCCCCTACCCCCACCCAGATCTCAGTCAATGTCTCTCAGAGCTGCCTCTTCCTCTCACCAGGACGGATCTCCTCTCTCACCTGATTAGGTCTCAGGCAGCTTCAGCTGACTCCAACGGCTCTGCCTACTGTCCCTCGCCCCATGACACCATCAGGCTCTCCCACCCCACTCTCCTCGCTCACTTTGTTGCCAGATAAAATACAGCATGCCCAATTAAATTTTAATTTCGGACATACTTATACTAAAAAATGATTTGTTGTTTATCTGAAATTCAAATTTCACTGGGCATCCTGTGTTTTTATTTGCTAAATCTGGCCATCCCACCTAGGGAGTGTCTTTCTACCAACCATAGTCTTCCCTTCCTCCACACCTCAATTCCAGCCCCACCAGAACCTAACTGACTTGAGCAGCTGAGACCATTCATTCATGTATTCGTTCACTCATTCAGCAAACTTGTATTGTATGTCTACCGAGCACCAAGCCTTCTGCTAAGCATTGGGGTACAACTGGGCAACAATGGTGAAACCATCATAGTCCCTGCCCTCACACAGCTTACATGTTTGAGGCAATGACAAAAGTAAAAGTAAATGAACAAATATAATTACAAATGTAATATAAATTACAAATGTAATAAGTGCTAATATGAAAATAAACTAAATGGAGGACTGAAATAGAAATTAAAGGGGGAGGGCTGGTTTGGACAGGACAGTGAGGAAAACCTCTTAGGAGATGACACTCAGGCCATCCTGAAGGACAAGAAGGGGGCTGGCTGTGGGGCAAGGGAGGAATTCTAGGCCCTGAGGCAGGAAAAGACCATTAGGAACTGAGAGAAGATCTGAGTGCCTGGCCAGTGGAGAGGACATAAGATGAAGCTGGGGAAATGGAAAAGATTCAGAATCACTCATGTCCTAATAGACTATGGAAACGTTCTGAACACACACACATACACACACACTTGCGCACACACACATGCGCGTGCACACAATGAAAGGCTGAATGACATTTAAAATGACAATTCTCAATGCTTCATGGAGGTTAAAATGAAGGAGCCTCAAGCTGGAAGCAGGCAGACCAGTTACAAGGCCACCGCAGAATCCAGGTAAGAGAGGATGGTAGTTCAGGAAAAAACGGGGTGACGGCAGCAATTGAGAGAAATGGTGGAATTAGAAGTATACTTTGGAGGTAGACTTTGCTGGACTTGAGGATAAATTGGCCGTGAAAGATGAGGAGGAATCAGGCATCAGTCCTTAGCAAGCAGGAAGGTGGAGGTGATACAGGTAAGCCTAGGGGGTCACGGGAGCAAATCAAGGGTTCTGTCAGGATAGGCTGAGTTCAAAACGTCCAGGAGACCCCAAGTATAAATGTCAGGTGGGCGTTGCTTCTGGAAGTCAGTGCTCAAAGAGAAGGAATGCGCTAGAGTCAGAAATGTGGGCTGCCACCATGTGGGTGGTATCTACAGCCACGGAAAAGTGGAGGGAGGACAAGGGCACTGGCAGTAGAGTCATGTTGAAGAGGAACCTGACAAGAAGGCTGAGAAGGAGCTGCTGGCCGCTGCCCAGAAGAAAACCAGGAGAGCCCTGTGTGCGGAAACCCAGGGAGGGGAGGGGTTCGGGGGGGGTCAGCTGACCTAAAGCTGCTGAGACGGGGAGTGAGCGAGGCGATAAGTACTCCTTGGGTTTGGGGAGTTTAGTGTGCACAGGGGCAGTGGAGTGGGTGGTGGGGCAGAAGCCAGGCTGGGGTAGGCTGAAGAGGGAAGGGTGGGGGTGGAGGTAGAAGCAACAAGTGTCCCCCACTCTTGTGAGGAGTGTGGCTGTGACAGGAGCAAAGCAACGGGACTGTGGCTGGAGGGGGCAGGGTCTTGGGAGAGAGAGAGCATGTGTGCTGATGAGAATGGTCTGGAAGGAAGCAGGAGAGTGGAGGTGTGAAGGAGAGGGTTAACCCTCCCTCAGATACCCCTGCCTTCCCCAGTAGAGATGAGGGAGCCCCTGCCTTTGGGCCTGGACACAGGCCCTGGGCCCCTCCTCAGGCTGGATGGAGGGGAAATGCCGAGGCATGGGGTGGAGGAAGCTGGGAGGGGAGGCCCCGCCTTGTTCTGGAAATAGAAAACCGACACTGGTAACTGAGTAACTCCTGGAAAGGGGGCAAAGGCACTGGAGAGGCTGAAGGAGCAAAAATAATCTGTCCCGCTTGGGCAGCCAGGCAGATCGGATGTGGGGGGCGGAGAGGCCTGGCCTATGGTCCCTCAGCCCCCAGCACCCCTCCCTGGCCTGCAGGGGCGAGCACTGTTCTCAGTCTTGCTCTGGCCCGGCCCGGAGCGACGGTTCCCAGGAGACAGAGCATCTTCAAGTGAAGGTAATGCACTCAGCGCCCAGGCCAGTGAGCTCAGTTCCTGCTGCCCTGTGGCCACTGCCTGCTCCAGACTCCAGGCGAGCCCACCACCCAGACAAACAGACAGACAGACAGGGCAGAGCCCCACCAAGCCCCAGCCAGGCAGAGAAGGCCTGAGCACAGGGTTCCAGACAGGCTACCTCCCTCAACCCCACTTGCCACCCCCTCCGTGACCACACCAGCTGGCCAAGTGTTAGCTCACCTCCCACCCATCCTTGACTGAACCAACCTCTCTCAGATCTCCCTTTTCTGAGGTCACAGCTTGTGCCACACATGTCCCACACACACACTACACACAGCTAGATTACAGGTTCCTCAGAGGGTACTGATCTAACGGCATCTATGGACTGATTGAGTGATGGGTTGGTTTTGAGTGCAGAAGCTGCTGAGTGAGGATCTGGGCCTACTCCCTCTCTGCTTCAGCACTCCTATCCCCCCTCACCTGGGGGTGAAGGCTCCCACGTCTCTCTGCCTCACCTCTCCCTCCCCAGGCTCAACTCTAAGATCACAGGCAGCGAGAGACACACCTGCTCACCCAGCAGACAATGCCAGAAGATGGGGCGAGACCAAGGGGCCAATGCTCTGCTTCAGGTCGGCCCTCCTCCCCCACAGCACGCCATCCCGGAGGAGAACAGGGCTTGGAGGGAAAGAAGGTGCCAGGCTCCAGAGAAGGGGGTTGGGCCCCTTTCTCCTGAGGAGGAAAGGAAGGTGAGAATCACTGACCTGAGAAGTTTCCATGAACTCTGGCCGTGAGGGAGAGGGGAGGGGGGGGAAGGCAGCAGGAGGTGAGCAAGGCGCAGGGGGAGGGAAGCAACCTCCTAAAGTGGTTTCCTTACCATAAACTTCTAATTGGATCCCGTGGTAAACAGACACACCAGACCTGCCCTGAGGCATGAGGAGGGCTAGGAATTGCTTGCCACCAGGACATTAGAGGAATGAGAGGTGTTTGGAGCGAAGGGGATCAGCTGGGGGTCTGATTCTGGGCGAGGGGAGGCCATTCCTCTAGGAAGGACACAGAGGCTGTGCCCATCCCCACTCCCTCCACAGAAGTGCTGTCTGTTTACAGGTAAACTGTGGAGTGTGAGTGACAGAAGGGTTGTGGTTGGTCCTCAGAAGCACCAAGTTCTGTATCCCCCGCTGCTGACTCAGCCACCTCCCGCCAACACCTCCCTCCTGGGCTGACGGGAACAAAGAGGCCACAAGTTTCCATTGTAAAAATCGGGGAGGAGTAATCAAGAGCAAAGATCAAGGCTGTGGATTTTCCATGACACTTGTGCAGGGTGGGGGCACCGTGCCTATCTGGCCCAGCGCCCATCACCCATGCCCTCTGGGAAGCAGGAAGCTGCCATCTGGGGAGGGGTCAGTGCCAGCCTCACCATCAGTGTGGCACCCTCTCCAGGAAGCAGGCTCACAGCCATGCAGGCTGTCTGCACAGAGCCTCCTGAACTCCGGGTCCCCCAGCCCAGTTCCTCCCAGCACTCTGAGATCAGACCCTCTCAGAGACCAGGAGCTCACCCAGCAGCTTCCAAATCTGCAGCACTGGCCAGAGGTCAAGGGTCAGGAGGGACAAGCGGAAGGGGACCTGAGACAGAAGAGAGGAGAAGGAGGTGTGGTCTTTGGGTTGAGGGGAGGGGGGTTGGAGGGGAATCCATTTGCAAGAGGTCAAAGGGCAGCTGGGACTGGGCTGCCTCCCAGGGCGGGGCCAGTCTCCTTGTCCTCCCCTTCCTCTTGGACCTACTCTTTCAGCTTCCGGGAGACCAGGGGAGCCAGGAAACGGAGGGGTCCACCCAGGCAAACACATGATGGAATATCAGTTTACTGGAATACTCTTCAGCTGCTAAAAAAAAAGTGAAATAAATCCATACTACTGACGGAAGATGACCAAGGTATCGAAGTAAAAAAACAAATTTGAAAAATAAAATTCTGATACTATGTTATTAAAAATAATTAAACCTAAAACTACTGCATTTGGATATGTCTATCTAAATAACCATATATTGGAAAGTGCTTAGAAAGAAGGATAGAAGGATGAATGCCAAATTGTTAAATGAAATTATGTCTGGGATCATTTGGATTAGAATTAGAGAAGAGGAGAGACTTTGTATTTGAATTTTTTATAATAAGCATGTATAATTTTATAATGAAAAGAAAAAAGATGAGGATGGGGAAGATGGTTCAGAGCAATCCAAGTGTGCAGATAGAGCTGGGCACACACACGGACATGCCAGGTGCACACACACACACAAGCATGCTCACACCGGGCACACCTGGCCCAGCAAGGAGGGCACACCTGGTGATTCTGGCAAAAACTTGGGCACACGCCTGGCTCAGGCACATCCCCACAGTCCCAGGTTCCCTGCGCATGTGTCAGGCTCTCTCTAGGCTTCAATCCCACCCCAGATCAGCCCCCAGCTCCTCTTGCTTCCCCGACCTCCATTGGGCCTCCATCATTTCCTGCCGGGTACTCATACAGGACCCTGGGGGGTCAAGTGAGTTGACACATCTGGAAGGGGAGCACCTGACCTGGCTATGAAGATGGCCTCCCCTTCTCAGGAGTACTGGGGTGCTGGTCTCCCACACTGGGGTTCTCTCAGGGTTTCCTATGGATTCTGGTTTCACTAAGAAACTGCCCACGGCATCAGCTAATCCAAATATGATCCTGGTTCTGCTGCTTACTTGTTGAGTGGCCTTGGACTAGTTATTTAACCTTTCTGAGCCTCAGTTTCCTCACCTGTAAAATGGGAATAAGAAGCTTACTGTGAAACTCAAAGATGATAATATCTAAGAGACAATATGCTTTGGAAGGCAAACAAGGAAATGACGATCACAAAAGTCAGGACACTGGTTCCCTCCAGGGCACAGGGATGGGGCAGTGATCAGGGAAGGACACGGAACTTTTGGGGTGCTGACAGTAGTCTATTTCTTGACCTGGGCTGTGGAAACATGGGTGTATGATTTACAATTACTTATTAAGCTGTACCTACATATTTAATATATGTCTGTTATGTTTCAAAATAGGAGCTTTGGAAAGTGCTTTCCAAAATGCTTTGGAAAGTTTCATGTTCTGCATAAATGTAAAATAACATTAGGAGGTACAATTTCCACTCTCATACCCTCTGAAAAGCCCCTGGGACTCTACATTTTGCTATGATCCAAGTTAGCCAGGTAGCAAGGATCAGCTAATAAGCAGAGATTTCAGTTATAAATTTAGACCCATGTAGTCTTCCTTGCTGGGGGAGACCTAGGAGGGCAGAGGTGACGAAGGGGTGTGGATCGCCATGGGGGAGGCCTTGAAGAAAGTCACCAATCCGCTCAAAACTGAGCCTGCCCCTCCCCAGCACTCCTCCGGCCAGATTGCTGAGAACTGCCCCACATCTGCCTGCCCAGACTTCCTGGCTGGTGCAGTCCTCGCCCCTGCAAAGCTCCCTGACACCGGACAGCGTCCCTTCCACACCACCCCTCACTCTCAACAGCACGGCCCTTCCTCGGTCCTCAGGCCCAGCACTTCCCTGCCCTGCTGGTATCTCACCTTGAGCCTGGAAGGCTCACTTCCTAGCCTCTCCTACCCCGCTGCTGGCTCCCTTAGACTGCGAAGCACTCTGCCGCCCACAGCAACTCGAGGCTCCAGAGCCCCATCTGCACAAGGGCATCACCCACTTTATGCTCCGACTCCAGTGAAGGAGTCCTCAGCCCGAGACCCCATGCTAGGCCCCAGCACCTGATGGCACCAGGCAGTCCTCAGGGCTGAGCCCACCCTGCCATCAGGGGCCACAGGTATTTCCATGTGGGCCTGGCCAGGGGCACTGCCTGGTGACTGTCAACTCCCCACCCCCACATCTGACTGGCTCCCTGTCTCTGACTCAGCTTCTGTTCGACTCGATGATTTAGTTTCTCTCCCACCCCTGATTTTCTGTGGGTCTCTGTCTCCGCAATCCTCCCCAGCCAGCTCAGAGGCAGCACGAACCTTCCATCTGCATGTGGGGCAGCCTGGGTCTCTGCCCCCTCAGGAGGTCTCACCACCTCAGGCCCCACCACCACCCAGGGAGGTGACTGGAGATGATGATTTTGGAAAAGAGCCTGAGGGCCTCAGTGGCAGAGCAGAGCTGAAAGGGAAGAGGAAGCTGATGAAAGCTGCAGTGGGTGCAGGAGGATGAAACCTCCCTTTAGGGAAGTTCAGGAGCAGGGGATGTTTTAGGGGAATGAAGAGCAGCTGGGGTGGGTGGGGGGCTAGCTGAGGTCTTACGTAACAGAGTTTTGGAGAAACATCGGTCTTGGGTGAAATAAAGGTGGGTTTCAGGGATAGGTTCTGATAGTTTTTTTCAGGGTCTAACCTCAATCCTGCCTGCTGCAGAACTAGCTCTTTCCCATCTATTTCTTGCATTCTCAGAATTCACGCGGGGCATAAAGTGGAAGCAAGTCCAAGAGGTGCTTCTGAGGGGCAGAGAGTCTTTCTCCGTGGCCTGAGAAGCCACCAGGGTGTCCCCTCCCCACCCCCAACCACTTGATAGCTCCCCAGTCCTGGGCACGACGCAGACACCGAGCTGCAGGCAGTGGAGGCTCCAAGCCATGGAGACAATCTTCTTTTCACAAGCTTATTTATTATTCTTCTCCCACCTCTCCGCCCCTTCCCCACCAGCTGCTTAAAATATTTTTCAAACAGAAAAATCCAACCACAGCTGGAAACCAACCCTAAAGTTAGTCCAGAACGTGGGAGCTGCCAGGGAAAATTGCAGGAGCTCAGGCGGGGCCGTGGGAGGAAGGGCCTCAGCCACGGAGACAGCCCCACTCTGCAGGGGCCCGCGGAGGGACAGCGGGCAGGGGAGAGGGCTCCAGACCCATCAGCACTGCACAAGCAGTCAGTGAGGACCCACTTGGCCAGGCGTTGTGCTGGGACCGTGGGGGGACACAAATTGGCTGAAGTAAAAGAGACTGACCCTCTCCTAAGGAGTTCCAGGCCTAATGAGGAGGTGAGGCACAGACAAACATTCCAACGACAACCGCATACACTTAGAGGGTTTCCTAGGTGGTACGAGGTCCCGGGCCTCAGCACTTTACATGCATGAACTCATTTAAAGCCCTATCAGCTCTATACAGAAGGTACCATTGTTATCCCCATTTATAAAGGGGGAAACTGAGGCACACAGAAGTTAAGAAACTCACACCATCATTTAATTGGTAGATGGTGGAGTCAGGCTCAGGGCCCAGGGAGTCCAGACTCCACGCTCTCAGCTGCTGCACTATGATGCCTCTGTAGGATCATGCAAGGGGCAAGACAAAATCCTGGGGAGAGAAGTATAAAGAAATTAACACGAGAATTCAAACAAGGGAGAGATGGTCTCTGACAGAGGGTCAGAATCCAGGAGTGCTTCATGGAGGACGTAACATATGTGCTGCTTCTGGAAGCAAAGTGGGGATTTTGAGCCTATGCTCAGTGGCAGGGACAGAAGACATATAGCAGAGAAAGCTGAGGCAGGAGCAGAGGCAGAAACAGGACCCAGGAGGCCCAGCTCCCAACGTGTGGCCGCCACCACTCCAGAGGCTGTCCTCATGGCATCCCAGTGCCCAGAGGGGAAGGATGTACAGCCAAGCCAGGCCCAGCCACTGCAGACAGTGACTCCGATTCACGCTCCGTCTTTCCAGCACCCTGGCTGCTTTCCCAGCTGCCTCTGACACCTCCCTGCCTGCTCAAATCTCTCCCTCTTACTATTGGTACTGGTCCCCTTGCAGACCTGTTCACAAGAATGGGGAAAGACAAGAGCCACAACACTCTAAAAACTTTTTATAACGCAAATGTTTGGTGGTATCTAATTTAGACAAAAATCACCAAGCTGTCCTGGTTGGGATAGATGGCCCAATAGGGTGGCCACACAGCCATGTGGACTGGACTCATCTCCCTGCCTTGCCTCCACTTGTCTCTGTGACCTTTTCCAGGTCACTCGGCATCTCTGGGCCTCAGTTCTCTCTCTGGATTTGTTCAGTGTGCTCTCTTTCAGGTCCAAAAGCCCCATAAGCTCAGAGTACTCAGTCCTCCTCTCCATACCTAAGGATTTGCCAAGGAATGACCAGCTGGGTGGATGCTCCAGGCTAGTCCAAAGATGGTGGCAGTCCTCCAGGACACAGGCCTGGCTGGGCTCCTGTGTGCCTTCAAACTGCAAGCTTCTGAGGACCTGCTGATAGAGAAGCATCAGGATCACAGCTGCTGTTGATTGAACGCTTATGACCTGACAGGCACAATTCTAAAAGGCCATCATGGAATAACTTACTTCATTGTTTTAATGTTACATATGAGGCAACTGAGGCACAGAAAGGGTTTGGGATGGTGCCCAAGGTCACACAGCTAGTGAGGGGCTGAGCCAGGATTCCTGTGCAGGCAGCCTGGCTCCAGCATCCACTGGAAGAACACAGGTGTGAGGCTTCCATCCAGCGAGTGTGCCTGGAGGGCAGGGACTGTGTCCTGCTGGTCACTGTCTCCCGTCCCGACTCCCTGCAGGACTGGGTTGGCCTTGACTGGCGTGGGGTGGTGGGGAGACAAAGCTTGAGTTCTAACGAGTTGCTAGTGTCCAGGAATTGGTGCAAACTACCTCCCCCAAGACCCATGACATGAAGGGCTCTGAGACCTTTCCCAGCTCTCGACCAACTTGACTCCTGCCACAGCCTCCAGCTGCAGGCACCTACCTGTCCCAAGGTGAGCCTTGCCTGGGTGCATCTAGATCTCAGGATGGGGAGCTGGCTCATTCCTGGCCCACCAGGCACGGGCAGGCCACGCCAGTCCGAGGCTTGTGGCTGCAGTAACGCAGCTTTGGGTGGGATCCTTTCCTCAGATCCTGGTTGCCTCCCGAACCCTTCTGTGGAGGTGACAACCCCAACCTCTGCAGGTTTGAAGGCTGAGCCTCAGGGAGAAGAGAACTTCCAGTCTGGAACCCCTGGATCCCCGGCCTCTTGCGCCCCCTGGCGGAAGGAACAGAGCTGTGCCCAGGGCTGCATTGCCGGCTGAATCCAGCCCACCCCCCGTCTCCTCCCCTCCATCCTATCTCCTCTTCTTGCCTCTATTCATTCACCCTGACTACAGGTCCACTGGGTGCCAGGTACATGCCACGAGATGAGGACACAGATTGTGTCCTGCGACTGTGACACTGTCCCTGCCCCGAGGTGCTCCTCATTCATTCCCTCAACTCACTCAATCAACCAATATTCATGGAACTCTGACTCTGTCAGGCTCTCCTCTGGGCTCCAGGGACACCATCCCTGCCCTCAGGGAGTTTACAGTCTAACCGGACATTCGGCCTGGTTCACAGACAATCACAACACAGTGGGAAAGCACAGGTGCTAGAGGAGGGTCCAGCGGAGGAGACAGATGTGGGGACAGCTGTAGCGCTGCTGAGCTGCATGTGTGTGTAGGGGCAGCAGGACATGGGTTTGAGGGAAGATTTCAGAGTACATCTGCGCTGGGCTGATGATTGTGTAGGATCTCTCTGGGCACAGGAAATGGGGTGTGGAGTGGGGTGGGGCAGGGAGAAAAGATTACCCTACACAGAGAGGACAGAACGAGCAAGCACATGAAGTACCAGCATGTTTAGGGAGCTACAAATAGTTTCCTGTGGCCGGAGTGTGTGGTTAGTGGGAAGAGGGCAGCAGGGGAGTGGAAAGGGCCTCGCAAGCTGTGGAAGGGCTTCGGGTCTTTTCCTGTAGCCTGTGAGAGCCACCGAAGGTTTTAAGAAACAGTGTGATACGACCACACCAGCATTTTAGGAAAGGACCACTAGATACACCACTAGACCAGTGGAGTGTGGAGGAAGGGCTGGAAGGACAAGCGGCCAGAGACGGTGTGGCACTCACATCCCGGCTGGGTGACATGGGGCAAGCCACTCCACTTCTCTGAGCCACAGATGACTCATTCATCAAATGGGGGTGTTGATACCCAGCCTGCAGAGTTGTTGAGAGGACCAAAGGAGATAACGTGCAGGAAATGCCTTCTACAGTGCCTGACACATGATAGATACTCAGGAAATTATAATTTGTTTTTAAGCCAGAAGCCTACTAAGAAGACTGTTGGAATTGCCTGGGCAAAAGACGTAGAGGGCCTGAATTCAATGGCTGACTGTGGGTGGGGAGGAGAAGACCCCAAGAGCTAGTTGACTGTTGACTTTTGGGATGGGGTTGAGCATGGACTTCGCTTTTCTAAAAACCCCCTGGAGTTCATCGCTGCCTTCGGTCCTCAGGCTCTGCCCCTAGCTCCTCATTCCTATCGTCGCCCTGTGTGTCTCACCGCCTACTTTGCGCAGGGTGTTCGCTTGTTCAGTGCTTGTCCCTCTTCATTTGTCTGGCTGGGTCTTGGCAGAGGCCTCTGGGGCAGAGGCTCTGCTGGCTGAGGCCCCAGGCACAGTGCCCAGCGCAGCAGCAGACACAGGAGCTTAATGGCGGTTCCTGATGACAATGAGAAGTGAATGTGCTCAGCCATCAGGGTTGTCCCTGAAGCTGGCAGATGGGGTGAGAAAGGCAGGGCTGGTGGAGAGCGACCAGAAGACCGGCTGACTACTCCTGGTTTCATCCAACGCTCACTGCAGAGTGAAAATCCAGCAGGCCCCCCTAGCCTACCCCCCAGGCACAGCTTCCCACAGTCTCCAGCCCAGGCAGCCTTCCTCCCACACCTGCCTCAAGGGTGCCAGCTTCTTACACAGTTCCCGTTCAGGGGATGGTCCAGAAGTCCTGGGTTGGGGGGTGCTTAGCGGTGGCAATTCTGGGAGGGGAGTTTACATCACACGTGTATAGCAGCATGCAGATGCCACTTACAGCCTGCGTTCATCTGAGGTTGCTGGCAGTGGAGGGACTTTTGGCAATTACTAAGGACCAAGGCCCCTACAGCCATCACATGGACCCTGAAGACAATTGTTACTAGTCAGAGGCCAGGTATTAGTCTCCTCAGCTGCAAGTCCCCCTACGAGAGAGTCTGGTTCAGGCGTTTAAGATGTCAGTTTGTGATCTGGTTTTCCCTGTATTTCTGTCCCCTGTTCCAAGGAGGTAACAGCCCTTTGGTTTCTTTGATTCCTGTAGAGTAGAAATATCTCTTAGAAGATTGCGTTAAGGCAACCCCTTGACTGTCTTCCATGGATGGCTCAGCTCACTGGAGAGATGATATCCGGTGTTCCTGAGGTGCCATGAGGAGAGAAAGTAAAACAAGGCGAGAGCAGGGAGAGATGGAGCCTGCTCCAGGTGGGGAAGGGACCTCCGTGGGCGAGCCTGCTGGCGGGGCTGTGAGATTTTGAAATCCTTGCCCCGGCATCTCCGTGGGGAGTGGCTGCACTGGGCATGTCCAACCCTGGGCACCAGCTCTGCCAGCCTGGGCAAGGATTCCTGAGCCCCAAGGAAGCTCAGATCAGAGCCCTGTGGGCCCTGGACAAGGAGGAGAGAGCACGACACGGTGGGCTGAGTGTGAGAGCCCCTTCCTTCCCCTGCTTCCTGGGCTCTAGAAGCAAGTCTCCAGGACTCTTGAGGGACCTTGGGGAAGGGAAGGCAGCCTGGGTAACCGAGGAGATTAAATTCCCTGCCAGCCAGTCAGCACGGGGCCCTGACTTGGATGTAGGTTGGTCTCCATTATTTTTAAATAGGACATCTTTTTGTCCACCTGGGTTTATGGAGGAAGATTCAGCACTCAGAAGGCTTTATTGGCTGCCCCAGGGTGCGGCCCTGAGCCAGGTGAACGTAAGCCCCACCATCAGCCTCCTCTACGCCACTCAGGGAAGGAGCTGAGGAGACCCTGGCCTCGTGGACCCCCTTGGTTGACTGTAGCTTCAGGGGTCCCCTTCACCAGGTTGTGGTGGACTATCAGTTCCTTGGACACACAAGCCCCTGCACCCCCACCGCGTCTCCCCATCACAGGTGACTCTCTGAGCAGAGTTCTCTGCCTCCAATGCCATGGCGCAGCACACAGGTGTAGCCCCCGCCTAGACCCCTTTTGTATATACGCACCCGCTGTGCCTCTCCTCTTCCTAGAGCAGGTCTGTAAACGTCCTCCTGTGACCACTCTTCACAGCACAGAAAAGTACAGAGACAGGACTTGGGAGCAGAAAACCCACGATCTGGTTCTGACCTGATGCTAGAGCCCGGCCATCAGATTCCTGGGGTCTCAGTGCGAAATGGAAATAACAGCTGCTTCCCATCAAAAAAAGCACCGGGGGAGAGGCGATCCCTCTGCTGCTGTAAGACGATCCTCATGCAAGGGGCTGACTTCCCCCTCCCCCTTTAGAGAACTGGCCCTGGAACTTCAGAGGGTGGGACCGTTTCCTCTCTTTATCTCTGGCCCACACATGGGCCAGAGCTTTGCACACTGAGATCCCTGATTCACATTAGAATAAACACAGAATCGATTAAATAAAGAGGGTCGTGTGCCCCTTAAATCGCCCTGTGTGCCACAGCGGCCGCAGCGATGGGGTGAGTCCCGGCTCGGCCTCTGACTCTCCAAGCTCTCGCAAGTCCCCGCATTTCTTTGGAAAGTATACCGAACTAGGAACCGGCAGGTCTGGTTCCCGTTCCGATTCTTCCACTTCCTGGGTGTCATTTAACCTCGAGCAGGTTTTCCCAACTGTGGAACCAAGAAAGGGGCAGAATGAAGAGCACTTCCAATCTAAGCCCTCAGTCCTCCTGTCAGTGCAGAGGGAGGTTGCCGCAGTCCTATCCTGGGCAGGAGGGGGTGTGGGCAGAGCAGAGCTTGTCCCTGGCCTCCCCCAGCCCCTCGGAGTCTTTCAGGATGGTAGGCCTTCGCAGCCTCTGCTCCCCTCGGCCTGAGGGTCCAGGGGTACATAATGCATGTGGAGAATGGGAGGCTGAGAGTGCAGGGGTCCCCAGTCGGCCCCACCCTGTCCCGGCCCACCCGGAGAGCCCCAGTGAGCTCACGTCTGCAGTAACCCCACACTCATAACCAGGATGCTGAGACAAACCTGGAAGCCAGGCCCAGGTGAGGAGCGATGCGTGTCTCCTTAGGAATGTGCTGCCCAATTAAAACTGCCTTCCGGATGGAGGGATGGAGGGCTCGGGCGGATGCTGGGACGAGTTCCCCACACAGCGCTGGCTGGCCTCCAGGCTGAGTTGTTCCACAGGCATTTATTGAGGGTCTACTATGCACCAGGCCTGGAGCTGGGTGTGGGGAGACGAGGAGGAATAAGAGCCACACTGGAGAGTGCAGTCTACTGTCCCAGACACAGCTTGGGAAGCAGACTGTCAGAAAGCCTCAAGGGTTCTGCTGGGTAAGCCCCCAGGCCCCTTTACAGTCCCCAGCAGTTGAAGCCCTGCCTTCTCCTCACCACAGCCCTTAGCCCTTAGCCCCTTTCCCTTCCTTTTCAAAGCACCCACAGCCCTCAGCCTGCCTCTGGCCTCCTCGTCCTGTTAAGCTGGAGCGAATCAGGCTGCCACCTCCTCACCTTCTCTGCTTCTGGGACAGCCTGGACAACCCTCTGTCCTGTCCATCTGTAGTGTAGACATTAGCTTAAAGCACTTTGTCCTTGGCAGGGTTCCAGTAGGGGCCACAAAGTGAGGTGACACCCCTGTGACTAAAGGATGGGCTCATTCCCCAGATTCCCCAGGTGACTTCCCTGTCAGAAGTGGGTCCTCAGACAAGACAGCTGAACTTGGAAGTCAGGCCTCAGACAGGCAAGAGGCCTCCCCCTCTCTAAGGGCACGTGCCCTAAGGGCAGACGTTAGAAGAGGGTAGAAACCTAAGTGTGGCCTACACAGTGTGGGTTAAAGCAGTCAGACTGGTTGTGTGAAAATCCAGGCTTTCTCCTTAGCTAGCTCTGTCTATATCTTTTAGGATTGCACCCCACTGTGAGAAAGAGACACTCAAAAAAACCCACATTTTTGGGGGGGTGGTTATTTTTCTCAGGTAATGAGAAGTCAGAGGCTAGGGCTTGAATGTGGCTCCAAATGCCATCAGAGACCCAGGCTCCCTTTTTCCTTCTACCCAGCCTTCCTTAGCATAGACTTCTTGCCTCATGGGCACAAGATGGCTGCCCCATCTCCAACAACAAGTCTAAATTCCAAACAAGAAGAGGAAGGTCAAAGCACCAAGTCTCTATCCCTTTTAAGGAGCTTTCCTGGAAGTCCCATACAACCTCTGCTTACATCTCATTGGCTCGAACTGTCTTCCATGGCAAGAAAGGCTGGGAAGTGTATTTTTAATTGAGCATATTGCTGCCCCCAACGAAATCAGATTTGTATAACTAAGGAATATAAACCGGTACAGAACTTGTAAGGAGAGAGGTGAAGACCAGATTTCAGGAAGGAGAAGGTGTGGGCTGGAGATGGTAAAAGAGGAGCAATGGCTCCCTGTTGCTTCTGATAAAGATTCTTTGCTTGACCAAACTTTAGTCAGGCTGCTGAACCTTCTCCGAGGCCCATCTGTGCACTTCCTTGTAAAATCCAGTTTTAGCAAGAACTCCCAACTCTCGATATCTGATCATCACCCTCCATATCTGATTGGGTTCCTCATCCACCACCATCCCCCAGGTGACATCTGATCACCCTGGCCTGTCTTCAACAAGAATCCTGTTAGGTCGGTTTAGCCAGAATTCCCCTCACCCGTGAAGTTCCCTCTTAGTAATTTTCCATCCACTGACCCTCACCCTGCTCCTGGGCTATAAATTCCCACTTGCTCATGCTGTATTTAGAGTTGAGCCCAATCTCTCTCTCCCACTGCAAGATCCCATTGCTGTGGTCCCTACAACTATCAACATGGCCCCTCTTGAACAAAGTCTGCCTTACTGTCTTCAACAAGTGTCATTCAATATTTTTTTGTTCAACCCTTCTTACTCTAAAGGCTCCGAGGGCTGATTGCGACCAGCAGTGGGGCAGATGGCTAGACAGCTGCTGGGGCACCAGCCTTCCCCACAGAATGAGGAGAGAGATATGGAGGTGGCAGGGACCTCGGAGGTCGCCAGCCTCACTCTGCTCTGCCAGGCAGGCCCCTCACTCACCCAGTTAAGAATCTCTCCTCTCCCCCAGCATCGTCTTTAGTAACTTCACCTGCTTAGTCTGCCGCACTTCCTTCTGCTGCAGGCGAAGCTCAACCCGGCAGCATCGAAGAAACCCACCCTTTTAAAAGTGTTCTCTAATCCCTTACGTGCATGCCTTTTGTGTGTGTGTGTGTGTGTGTGTGTGTGTGTGTGTGTGTGTGTGTGTGTGGAGGGCTGGGGAGGGGGAGGCCTTAAAGCAGGATGAGGGCAGGTTCTGTCTTCACCATCTTTGTATCAGCGTCTACACACCCCCTGGGCTCAAATAATAGTTGAGAACGGCTTCGGCCGCCGGCAGCATCTTCCCACCCCGCCCCCCTCCACCCCCACTTCGGCAGAGAGACATTCTACTTCGGAAACTTGACTGGAGCCTTTCCCAGCGTTTTCGGGGCAGCGCGAAGTACCACCCTCTCTCCCAAGTCCTCCTCCCACAAGCAGCGCGGGCCCCCGTCCTCCTCTGCTCTCTGCCGCCCTCTACCTGCGCAGACAGCCGGGCCGCGAAGAGCGCAGGCGCCAGCGCACGCCGGCGTGTCCTGCCCCCACCCCCTCCCCACCCCCCACCCCCTCCCCACCCCCCACCCCACCCCCGGCCAGTCTGCCATTCGGCGCGTGCGCATGGAGTGCGTGCAGCTCCGAGGACTGAAGAGGCAGGTAAACCCGCCGAAGCGGACAGGTGGTGGGGGTCGCGGCCCGGAGAGGAGCTGCCGGGAGTTCGCGCCCTGCAGGTCCGGGGAGTGCGGCGTTCGCTTCCGCTTGGGCGACTCTGGTGGGCTCCGAGCGTCGCTTTTTGCCGGGGGGCGTGACCTGAGTCCGCCTCCCGGGGCTGGGAGTGGAGGGGGATGGGGCTCTCCCTAAGGCCTGTTAACAGTTTGGTGCATATTCTTTGTTCAGGACGGTTCTCTTGAGGAGAGCACAGAGTTTGCAAATAGTTGACAGGAAGGGGCGAGGCTGGGCAGGTTGGCGAAAGCGGGCCCGGTTCTTCCCGCTCTGTATAGGGGGTAGGAGGGGGTGGGGAGCACTGCTACAAAACGAGGGCCCTGGTAGAAATTGTGCAGGTGTTTGGGATCACACGCAGGACGGCAATTTGGTCATTATTGTGTTTTCAGTTTTCTCATAGGAAGATGCAGTTTCTTCTCTTGGCGCAGTGTGGCCACTAACGCCCTGGCTTGCCTCTTTGCATCCTAGGACATGACACAAGTGGCACATACCGGACATGGGGTCCCAGCATTCCGCCTTTGCTCACCCCTCTTCCTGCAGGCGAAAGAAAGATGACAGGGAGGATTTGCTGGCTGAACGGGAGCAGGAAGAAGCCATCGCTCAGTTCCCATATGTGGAGTTCACCGGTCGAGACAGCATCACCTGTCTCACATGCCAGGGGACAGGCTACATTCCAACAGGTGAGAGTCTCTGGCGATCGTGGGAAGGACGATTCCCCAGTGAGAATCTCAGGGTACCCACAGGGCTTCTCCTGTCTTCTAGACAGAGCTTTTCTCCTAGGCAGTAATACCATAGTCACAGACCATGCCCTGAACAGGAGCGGGCTCAGCTGACTTGGTAAACTTGGGCAGGTTCCACAACTTCTCTTGGTTTCCTTATATTTGAAAGCCTTTCTTTTCTTCACTTCTGCTCTTTTGTTCTTTGTTGCCTTGGCTTGGGACATTTGGTTTGCTCTATGTTGTGGGATTTGTTGACAGGCGCATTTGTTCATTGTTCTCACTCATAAGGCCTGGCACAGCTTTGTGGGGTTGGGGACCATCTTGGAAGCGTCTTTTCAAGGAAACGGATAGTGAATCTTTAACAACCTAAGGTCTGAAAAATATATCAAGTGGGAAGAGAAAAACAACTGCTCAGGAGTGGAGCCTGGATTAGGTGCAGGATCATCTGTCACTAAGTTGGCCCTCGGAAAGTCTTAACAGTTTAGATGGAGAGTCACAGAGGTTTATCGCTGGTAAGCACCTTAGAAACCATCTGCTCTGAAGCCTTCATATTACAGATGAGGAGATAGTGCCCTAGAGAGGTAATGACTTGCCCGAGGCCATGCAGTAACGCCAGAACAAGATCCTAGATTTCTCAACTTCCTTGTCACTGCTCTGGCAGGTGATTTGTGGCACTCTCTATAGATTTACTTGTTCCTTGTTCATTAGACCCAAAATATGAAACTAGTATCTTAGAAATGCCTAATTCCAGGGCCGGCCCCGTGGCTTAATGGTTAAGTGCGCGCGCTCCGCTACTGGCGGCCCGGGTTCGGATCCCAGGCGCGCACTGATGCACTGCTTCTCTGGCCATGCTGAGGCCGCGTCCCACATACAGCAACTAGAATGATGTGCAACTATGACATACAACTATCTACTGGGGCTTTGGGGAAAAAAAAGGATGATGATTGGCAATAGATGTTAGCTCAGAGCCGGTCTTCCTCAGCAAAAAGAGGAGGATTAGCATGGATGTTAGCTCAGGGCTGACCTTCATCATAAAAAAAAAAAAAAAAAAAAAAAGAAATGGCTAATTCCAGACACATGTATGTTGTGGAATGCTGATGTGCCATCTGAAGGGAAGTACTGCCAACACATGGGATTTATTTTACCAAAATAATTGTTTGGTTCTTTTCTAGAGCAAGTAAATGAGTTAGTGGCTTTGATCCCACACAGTGATCAGAGATTGCGCCCTCGGAGAACGTGAGTTGCCTGCCTCTCTCCTGTTAATACCTACTTCTGTCCCTAGTCTCTTTTTATACGTACAAATGTCCGTTAACCTTGTGAAAACTTTATCTATTCTTGTAAATCCCCCATTTCCTTTAATACTGTTTGCTCAAGCAAGATAGCTCTGCCCTCATCACAATCTGGGGAAGGAAACTTGAAGCTAGAAGCATTCTGAGGTGGAGGCCAAGTGAGGGAATTGAATTGGAAGGAATTGGAGAAGAGGGGTGTCCTGGGAGGTGAAGAGATGTTTCTGTCCACACAGCTCCTCTCTTCAGCTTCTCTTGCCAGATCGCAAAAAGTGTTCAAATGGGTTCAAAAGGCTTCCCCCACTCAACTCACTCTGCCTGGTTTGTGGTTCCTGGCTCTTTTTACTTTCCTGTCCCTCCCCCCTCCTTCCTGGTTTTGCACTTAATCTTGACTGATTGGACCTTGATGTCCAACTACCTGAGTCAGTTATATGCTGTGTCATTTGCAGTAAGCAGTATGTCCTCCTGTCTGTCTTGCTGTGTCTCCTGGCATCTGGTTTGGTGGTTTTCTTCCTATTTCCGCATTCGGTCCTTGTGGATGATGACGGCATCAAAGTGGTGAAAGTCACGTTCAATAAACAGGACTCACTGGTAGTCCTCTCCATCACGGTAAGACTTCTGGCCGCCCTTCCCGGGCTGTGCAGCTGCAAGTCTCGGACCCAGGACACTTACGCTTGTTTCTGCACTTGCCCTGATCCAGGCCACCCTGAAAATCAGGAACTCCAACTTCTACTCCGTGGCGGTGACCAGCCTGGCCAGCCAGGTTCAGTACATGAACACAGTGGTCGGGTCATACGTGACGACAAACGTCTCCCTCATTCCACCGCGGAGCGAGCACCTGGTATGCTGTTCCTTTAGGATCCTTGCCCCACAGCCCTCAGAGAAGGGAGTGTGGGGATGCCGTAGCCTTGTTACTTTTCGTTTTCCTCTCCTCATTTCCTCCTGTAGGAACTGGTTGATGAGAGAGATCTGATAGGCTCTGCAATTATGAAAAATTCGGAAAAAAATCAGCTAGCATTTAAGTATTGGGGGAGCAAAAGAATTTCTAAGAGAAAGCAATTTGCTGCAAATCAGGAAGAGGCAATGTGACAGTCTGAGGTCCTTTGGCCTCTCAAAAGGGGAGAGATTGGGGGCCAGCTCGGTGGCGTAGTGGTTAAGTTCCTGCCCTCCACTTCGGTGGCCCAGGGTTTGCAGGCCTGGATCCCAGGCGTGGACCTACACACCACTCATCAAGCCATACCATGGTGGCGTCCCATATAAAGTAGAGGAAGATGGGCACGGATGTTAGCTCAGGGCTAATCTTCCTCAGCAAAAAGAGGAAGATTGGCAATGCATGTTAGCTCAGGGCCGATCTTCCTCACCAAAAAAATAAATAAATAAAAAAGGAGAGGTTGGAAGCGTTTGTTAGTGGCTTGTAGTCTATATCAGGGATGATCTTGGGGAAATATTTTGTATGTGATGGAAAAGTGCTCCCAGGTCTTTGGATTGCTACTAATAGTAGTGTTGTGTGTCAGGGGTGCTGGGCCACAGACTGACTCTGGTGTCTTATTTTCAGGTGAATTTTACTGTGAAGGCTGAGATGGGAGGACCATATTCCTATGTGTAGTAAGGACAATGTTCTCTATATGTGTATTCTCCAGTGGATGAAAGGGATTCAGAGTTGTACTCAATTGATCGGGGGTGATCCTGCCTTAAGTCCCAGCCTTTGGCCTGTACGTTCCCTGGCTTTGGCTGTCTTGAGGTTTATTTGGAGGATGTGTTGTTTGATGTACAGCTCAAGTGCTGGAATTTCTAACAGAGAACATTAAGCCACTAGAAATATTTCCATGCTCCAACATTTGTATGATGTGTATGAAGAAAACAAAAGTATTGGGCCAGCCTCAGTGGCCTAGTGGTTAAGTCCAGCGTGCCTCACTTCAGCAGCCCGGGTTTGGTTTCCCGGCTCAGACCTACACCACTCATCTGTCAGTGGCCATGCTGTGGTGGCAGCTCACGTAGAAAGAGGAAGATTGGCAGTGGATCTTAGCTCAGGACGAGTCTTCCTCAGCAAAAAAAACAAAAGTATCATTATGTGGGAGAGTGAAAGGACACCTGGGGACTGGGAACTAGTGAGGCGTGGCAGCACTAAGGTCGGAAGGTGGGTGTGGGGGAGGGGAGGCCCCCAAATACGGCAGACTGCTCCTCAGTTTGACAGTGTAGCTTAGCACTCTTCTGCTGATTCTCCTTTCTTTTAATCAAACTGACTGTTTCCATATTTGCTGTTTGGTAGCTTCTTCTGCACATTACCGGATATCCTGGTTCACAACATAGTGATCTTCATGCGGTACGTCACGCCTCTCCGTCCCCACGGCCTTTGTGTTTGAGCCGGGACCGTCAGGCTGTGCGAGCTCACCACCTTTGCTGGGGAGATCTTGTGTGACCCACAATGCAGGGGCACCTAGCCAAAGGGGGACGCCCAATGCCTTACAGGCACAGACACAGAGGACCCTTGGTGTCCTCCAGGTGCAGTGTCCGAATCTCCTTCACAAATCACCGGTTTCACAGTGAACAGCTAGACGTATAATTTTCTCCATGAAATGGGGTCTAGTTTTGTGACCCCTTAAGAATCCTAATGAGACTAGCAAAGAGCAGAAAAGCTTTCTCAGGTTGTAAGTCCTGCGCATTTGGTGAGACTTGCTCTCTATCCACACAAATTACCATGTCATGGAACTTCTGGGTTATTCCCAGAACCATGACTGTTAAATTTGCAAGTGATCAGGGTCTGCTGCAGACATTTGAAGTATGAGAGTTTAGAGCAGGGTTTCTCAGCCTCGGCACTATGGACATTTTAGGCCAGACAGATTTTTGTTGTGGAGGGCTGTCCTGTGCATTGCAGGAATTTAACAGCATCCCTGGCCTCTCCCCACTAGATGCCAGTAACACTCACCACCTCCTTCCCCCTCAATTGTAACAACCCAGAATGTCTCCAGACGTTGTCAGAATTCTCCGGTGGGGTAATCGTCACCAGTTGAGAATCACTCATTTAGAAGGTCACCCCGTGCCACAGCATCTCTGTGGTTGTGGGAAGATCCTCTGGCCTCCTGGTTACATAACCATGAGGATACGCATCTGGGACCCTGGATATTGTTGCCTGAGTTTACGAGAACTTATGTGGGCAATTTTTCTTACTTATTTCATCTCAAAAACAGAATTAATTCTTCTCGGTTTCTTTTCCCCAGAACTTCAGTGAAAATTTCGTACATTGGCCACGTGACCCAGGGCTCCTTGGAGACACATCACTATGTGGATTGTGGAGCAAATTCCACAGCTGTTTAGAAACTGCCCTTGGCTCTTCCAGGGCAGCACCTGTCAGAAGAGACACAGCATCTGTTTCCAGGACCTGAGTTCCATACCTACCCCAGGTGGTAGAAGGAGAGGAGAAATTGATTCTCTTAATCCCCAGTGAACATCCTCCTATCACTTGGGAAGAAAACTCCTCTTTGTAGCATCATTTATGTTTCTCAGAACCAGCAGAATCACTGCCCAGTGCCTGGCCTTATGCCCAGCAAATAGTAGGCACTCCAAGAAGTTTTGAAGAATTTAATTCAGATCTCTTCAGCTGTTCTTGGGACATTATAACCTGAAATCATACCGTGGTTCTAGGTCCTCAGACCACAGAGGGATATGGAGACAGGACTGTTAGGACAGCTGCAGAACTGTCATCCGGGCCTCATCTGCACAGGAGAGGCAGCGAGGAGGGAACGTTTGAATATGTAAAAGAAGAAAGCACAGACCGTTCAATATGTGAAATTTTTTCATCTGTTCTTAAATGCCTAGAACTTAAAGCAAACTTTTTTCCTGTAGAAAGTTACAATTGTTTTTACCAAGAATCCATATGAGCTTGATTTACCCTTCGTCCATTGGCTGGAACATGGATTGAGGATTTGGTAGAAAAATAAACCCTGCTTTTGCTTCATCTGCATCTCCTCTGATTGCCTGGATGTCTGGGGGCCCATAGAGTGGTTGCCACTAAGTGGGTGGGTCAGCACAGGATGGAAGGGAAGGAGCCCGGATTGTGCTGTCCCGTCAGCTCCTAGCACAGAAAGCAGCCTCCCTTCCTCCCTGCTTCTGGTGGTGACAGGCTGCCCTATTGCTCTTGCAGAACAGAGCACGTAATGCCCCCTGGAGGTTGGGAGAGGTAGGGCAGAGATGCCTGAGGAATCGCTTCCCTGAGGACTAAATTTTCCCCACCAACTGGCTGTGGTGCTGATGAAGAGGACCTGGTTTGAAGCTGAAAGTTTCTTAAACTGTCTTCACCCTTTTCTCAGCCACCAAAGAGTGGGCTGCAGCCCCATGGTGGCGGGGAATCTAGTTGGGAAAATTGAGTAGTCAGGTTTCAGAACTCGGCTGAGTGGGCTCCAGCTCCTTCCCCAGCACTGGTGGCCTAGGGGAACCCTAACAGAGCAACAGGGTGGCAGGGGGTCTGTATTAGTTTTTGCCTCCATTCCCATAGCTTGATTTTCAATACTTGCTTAATTATTTTTGCACTCTGAATCTTCAAACTAAGGCTAAATTTCATGACTATTTGGCTGATACAGACCCTGATTGAGTAACCCAAAAGCTGAGGGTTGAAAGCTGAATTTCAGCATTGCCCTGGGTCCATTAATGGTCTGTATATACATGATAGTGATGCCTGTTCTCTGTATTCATGACAGAACATGACTTGTATGGAAGCAAATGTGCACCATTCCTGAGAATATTGCCCTAAACACATGAAGATGTTCACGTTGCTGCATTTTCTCTTTGGTTTTCCCATTTTCCAAATGTTGGAGCCTCTAGCATATTTTTCATGTAATTTTGAAAAAGGTACTCATGTTGGTACTTCAGTTTTAAATAATTTTTTGTGAGAATGTGCCTCGATAGCATTTCTTGCTTCTCAAGACTACCTTTAAATCCAGCTATGATATTCAAATGACAGCACTTAAATTTTTTAAACATACAGCAGTGTCTGATCTCATAATGCTGTGAATTCTCGTAGCTATTTATATTCTTAGCATCCCAAAAGGCACTGTAGGATGCTCTGCATAGTTGTGTTATGCTGTCTGTCAATCCTTCAACAAATGCATGGAATTTGCCCTCAGCAACACCAAAATAGAGAGGGGAAGTGCTTGGCTCAGGGGTCATTGCCATCACCGTTGTCTTTCTAGTGAATTGAGATTTGGAAAGAATGGATTTGTTGGAGATGAGACTTCACCAGAGTTCTCTTTTATCTGTAGCTTCTGGCTTGGCTTTACTGTGACCTCTTTCTTGCTCTCAAATTACTTACACGGTGTCACCTGGTTGAAATCTCCATTTATTCATTTATTCATTCCAAAAAAGTATGTATTGAGCACCTGGTGTATGCTAAGGAGTACATTTACTGGTATATTTTGTCCAGAGTCATAGCCAGAAGTTTACAGCTCTATCACAAGCTGCCTTTACTCACCAGGCCCACAATTTACCTCCGCCATCTATTCTGCAACTCCAGTGACCCCAAAGCAGGATCCCCGAGATCTCTGGGTCAACTGTCCTTCTGGGGATTCTAGCCCCAAGTGTGGAACAAATTATTAAAAGAATCAGCCTATTTGTCAAAGCTCTGCATGAATCTAAGGGGTCCCAAGTATTTTCTCTGGACAAAATAATCCTATTCTTTGTAAGATTCTTCGTCACCTCGAGAGCACTCTTGTAAGATTCTGCGTTCCTTCACTTGTTTAGAAGGGGAGACTATTTCAGAAGTTGTTCTTTGGTTTGCCCAGGATCCGGTGGCCTTGAGTAAGTTGGAGCTGGAGCTCAGACTCCCGACTCCTGGTTAAAGCCTTTTGAGCCGGACACTCGATAGAGATGAGGAAGCTTCGGAGAGGAAAAGGAACCTGAGTGAGGCCTCACAATAAGTAGGGCAAGTCTGTCCACTCAGTCCTGCTAGGGGCAGGCTTTCGTCTGAGAGGTTATTCTGCCTTTCCTGGGGCATCACAGGAATTAGCAATGAACCTGGTTACTCCCACCTTCCCTTCGGGGCCAGGCTGGGACGAGGAAGCAGCAGTGAGCAGCACAGCCCTGCCGTCCACGGTCGTGTGGTTCGATCTGACCGCAGATGCAGAGCTTTCTGTCCACTGCTTCTCTGGCCTTGAGCTCTGCCTTCTGGTTCACTCCTCGATTACCTACACACCAGGTGCTATTATTTCTGGGTTTTACTAGGTACCCAGCAAGTGCGTGGGCTGCAGGGATCACCTTGATATCCTGGGGCAAATGGGACTTCTCTTACAAAGGTCTGAGCTGATGGTCACAATCTACAGACCTGCTTTAGTAAGAGTTGGTGCTCTGATGCTGCTGTGGGCAGTGATGTGACCCGGAAGCAGGACGGGCTCTCTGCGTGTGCTTGACTCAGTGGAACTCAACTATTCAGCTGTTCAGCTCCACCTGTTGTCTAAGGGAAGGGTTTCATAATCATCCACACACCTCACTGTCTCCCCTTTGCCCTCACTAGCTCTCTGGGTAGAAGGAAGAGTTGTTTATTTTAGATTATGAGATAGATAGCTATTCTAATTATGTGTTCTTAATTAGGTTTTCATGTTACTCTTTTAGTTTGTCACGAACTAGTCCTCTCTAGTGGAGAAGTGACAGCTTCCTCATTTTTGCCACACACACATGACTTTGGAAAGCAAGGGACACGTGATGGTCAGGAGAAATGGGAGGGTGTCCATTCATAAGCCTGGTATTGAGAGGAAGTCCATGGAAGCTTTACATGCAGGCCCGGGAAGTGAACAATGGGGGCCGGAGGGACAGAGCAGGAAAGAGGAATAAGGGTGGGGGGGGCTCTAACACTTCCACCTCTCCCCAAACTAAAAGTCTTAGAGACACTCAGAAATAGATCACCTGGATTATCTGATAGTGTGCACGTATCCTGGGTCCCTGCCGATTCGCTCCCCTCTCCTCCTCCCTCCCCGCCCCCACCCTCCGAAGCATCTCTGATCTCTCAGCCCAGCATCCCATCCCATCACCAGTGCCTCACTTCTCTTGCACCAATCTGCCCTAGAGTTGTGCTCCATGTTCACTCTCAAGAGCAAGGCCATCCCTCTTTTGTGCCTCCCTTTCCAAATCTTGGTCTCTGGTCCCAGTTCACCCCTGGGTTCCATGCAGCACCAAGGTTACAAAAAGAGACATGTCTGTGTTTGTGTAAGGTCACTAAACCAGGCAGTGTGCCTTTAGCATCCTCCCTCTTGGTTGAAAAGTCAACAGAAGAAGGCCTAGGATCGCCGTTTGGTCATGCCGATGGAATCAAGGACTGATGGCAAATAAAGCACAAAGCACAGATCAATATGTACTTTCCAATAATTTTTTTGTTTTTAATATCAATTGATGTTTTAAAAAATACAGAGGTGTTTGACACAGAATAGCACCATTGTGTAGGACACACACAGTTCCTGCGCCCGGCACCTGAAGGGGGGGGGGTCTTCTCGCCTGGGCTGGGGGGCAGTCACTCGGGGGCGTTTGACTCACACCAGTTAGTTTCCTGCCTCTGCCTTGACCCAAAGGTCTTACAGGAAGACAATAAATAAATAGAACACCGAGATTTTATTTTGCAGTCTGCCCAGTTCAGGTCTCTCAGAAAGAGAGGGGAGAAAAGTCCAAACTGTGAGAGGGTGGGACGAATGGACATCAGGTCAGGTCAGCCATTCAGTGCAGAGTCCTAGCGTGACTGGAATTGGAAAGTACTTGGGTCCTTCGGGTTTGCAATGGATTGTGTTTTTTCTGGGTTCAGGTCTTTACAAGAAGCAGACGGGCCCTATGTCCACACCAAATTCCTGCTCAGGCCCTCCTATGTCCATGGGTGCAATGTCAATGATGGGGAGGCGTGAGGTCTTCTGTGACCGGTATTCAATCGTAGTCTTGCCCCACTTACCGGTGTGTTTCTAGGGGAAAAAGAGAGGAGACAGTATTCAATGGATGCCTTGCGATCCAGTGCCAGCTGCCCAGGACCCCAAAACTGAGTGAGCATCGTAGAACACCAAGTACAAAACACACTCGGGGGCTCCCTAGACCTTTTTCAGCTTGCCAAAGCCCCCTCCACCGCAACTCTTGTCCTTAGCAGCAGGGCCTCCTCCATCCTGCCCTTCTTCTCCTTCCCCTAGAGTCCCTACAGTGAGCTCCCTGCCTGGGACCCCCTCTTTGCACCATCTCATAGGCAGGCCTAGACACACTACATGAATATACCTACAAGAGTCACCGGACACACTAGGTAGGGTGTTATTTCCCCTGAGCCAAGGGAGTGGAGAAGATAGAACAACACGCATCTCTCCCTCACCTCTCAATCTGCATGTCTTCTCTACACAATCCCTCACACTCACGCCTCTGATGATCCCAGCACTCTAGGACTATGACACCTGCCATGGACCACCCCTCAGCCCGCTCCAGCCTGAGCCCCAGGTCCCAGGCAGCTCATCTCTCTGGCAGCTGCAGCCGGCCCAACTCACCGTGCAGCCATCCTTTAAGACAGTATACGTGAACCTGCTGTTGCCCTCGGCCCGGATCTCCACATCGTTGGAGCCCTGGATGAGCAGGGCCTTCTTGAGGTTGCCAGCTGCTTCATCCAGGTAGGCAATGCTGTTCTTGCAGTGGTAGGTGATGTTCTGGGAGCCCTCGGTGGACAGCAGGCGCAGGAAGGTCATCTGGACGTTGGCAGTGTTGGGAGCCAAGTTGTCATCTCCATAGCTGAACTGTTAGTGCAGAGAGCAGCGAGCAGCGGGATGAGGCCCCGGACTGGCATCCAAGGGGATCAGGGGCTGCAGGGGCTGCCAACTGCCCAGGGATCAGGGGACTGAAGGGGGCCGGGGGAGCAGGTCACTGGGAGGATGATTTTGCTTCCAGGGAGTGAAGCCCGCCTCCAAAGGTGTCCTCCTCCATGTCTCATGGGAAAAAATACTATTCCTTCTCCTGAGCCCCAAAGAAAACTGGTGAGACTGCGAGCAAGATGCTAAAAACTTCCAGGGAGGGGGCTGGCCCGGTGGCGCAAGCGGTTAAGTGCGCGCGCTCCGCTGCGGCGGCCCGGGGTTCGCTGGTTCGGATCCCGGGCGCGCACCGACGCACTGCTTGGTAAGCCATGCTGTGGCGGCGTCCCATATAAAGTGGAGGAAGATGGGCACAGATGTTAGCCCAGGGCCGTCTTCCTCAGCAAAAAAAGAGGAGGATTGGCGGATGTTAGCTCAGGGCTGATCTCCTCACAAAAAAAAAAAAAAAAAAAAACTTCCAGGGAGAAAGAAGAGAAAGATTCTGAGGCGCCATCTCTGGCCTAGAGCAACCAGGTACTCACGTGGAAGCCACCGTTGACGGTTTCTCCAAACCAGATGTGCTTCTTGTCCTTGCTCTTGCTGCTCCACCAGTTCTTCTTGGGAACGTTCGCCGGGTTCGGGTAGACGCAGGTCTCGCCAGTCTCCATGTTGCAGAAAACTTTCATGGCGTCCAAGGTGCAGCCCTGGTTGGGGTCAATCCAGTAGTCTCCTGCAGGGGGAGGAGGCAACACCATCAGGGCTCAGACAGGCACAGACACATACTCCCGAGAGGCCCAGGCCTGCCTGGGAGAGAGAGAAAGGCCTCCGGGGACACCGGGGGAGAGGAGCAGGGAATGAGGGCCATGTGTGGCCAGAGGGAGGGGAGACGAGGGATCAGGGGCAAGGAGGCCTGGATGGGAAAGTCTAGTGCTAACTAGGGGTGCAAACAAAAGGGCAGGAGCAGTGCCAGCCTGGTGGATGGGACTCTACCCTGAAGTCACTTCTCCCGTGGAGCCATGGCAGCACAGGAGCCAGGCTGCAGTTCCTCTGCTGTGAGATAGAGGAGTAACCGTCTGCCAGAACCTTGCAGGCCTGGCTCTGCCTTGCGCTACAGGGCGTCTCCTTGTTCAGAAGGGGTCCCTGCCCCGTGGGCTGACTTCTACTCTCTGGGGCAGGGGGTCCAGCCCTCTAGGCTCACCGCTCTTCCATTCGGGGTGGCAGAGTTTCAGGTCCCGGCAGGTGCGAGCAGGGTTCTTGCGGGAGCCCTCGGGGCTGCGAATGCTCTCGATCTGGTTGTTGAGGGACTTCAGTGTGGCCTCCACCTCCTCGTCATGCTGTCTCAGACCGCCAGCCGCCTCATCAGCCCGCATGTACTGCAGGGGGTCAGGGCCCTTCTCTCTCGGGCCTAGGCCAGCAAAAGCGGACATGTCGATGCCAGGGCCAGGGGGACCTGGAGGGCCAGGGGGTCCAGGAGTTCCAGGAGGACCCTGCAGCAGGAAACAGAGAAATCAGCCGGGAGTTGTGGGGTAACACCCCTCTTATGTCCTTCTCCACCTGCTAGAATGTACTGGAGTGTGTTCTTCCCAGTCCCAAGGGTGGGGGAGGGGGTGCAGCAGGCCAGGATGAAGAAAACCATAGCACCTTCCCTATTTCTTCATTTGAACCTCCAGGGACACCCCAGGATAAAGGATGCCTTCACCGTTAGCTGCAGGCTGATGCCCCTAAAGAGGCTCTTAGCACCAGAGAGCGCAAGCTCCCAGATGCTGGGACGCCTCAGACAGCAGGGAAGGAGTCAGGACACTTACAGCGGGGCCAGTTTCTCCTGAACGTCCACGGGGGCCAGGAGGTCCGATGGGGCCAGGGATTCCATTAGCACCATCTTTGCCAGAGGGACCGACAGGGCCAGGAGGACCCTGCAGGCCAGGAGAGAGAGAGGCAGTGAGAAAGGGCAGGTCAGAGTGGCTGGGGCTGGTTAGGAGGCCATCCTGATACCACTAGCCAGTCTGCTCCCAATTCTTCACATTTTTCAGTCATAGAACCCCAAACTGGTCTCTATTTGGCCAAGAACCAGCAGGATGGCTTCATGGCTCTCCTACCCTCCTCAGCTCTTCCGTGTAAAATCCTATTTGCAGGAGGCCTGTCCGACAGCTCAGAGCTGCTCTCATGTTCATCTGCCTGTGATTGTGGGTGCTCTTCTGACTGCAGTCACACAGGGACAGTCCTACCTCCACTGCTGAGTGAGGCCCCCTGAGCCCAGGCCTTCCCCAGAGGGGCAATGTTTCCCTCCCCATCAGAACACGTGGCCAGGGCCCCAGCCCCATTTCCCCTCTGAGGAAGGGCTCACTCCATCTCACTTACTCTAGGGCCAGAAGGACCAGCAGGACCAGAAGCACCTTGGTCTCCAGAAGGACCCTGTGCAGAAGGAAGAGGCAAAGGTCAGAGGTGAGCAGAGACGGGCTCCATCTTCCAGGACGGGAAGCCTTCTTGAATGTATATATATCTCTCTTGGAAGTTAGGGGAGCAGATACATGTCCCGCCCCCATTCCCTTTCTACTTCCTCCTCCCTCCAACCCTGAGGGAGTGCTGGAAATCTCTTAGGATGATCCCACGTTGTCTTAGCAGCATGGGAGACTCAAGTGGGCTCTGAGCTGTGGGAGGCTGTCGGGAGCCGAGCACACACAGCAACACTCACAGGAGGGCCGGGCAGACCCTGCAGACCAGTGAAGCCACGGTGTCCCTTCAGTCCCCTCTCGCCAGCCTCTCCAGCTTCTCCTTTGTCACCACGGGGGCCTTGAGGGCCCTGGGAACAAGACAGACACGGGTTGGGTCAGGTCAGGGCAAGAGCCTTCTGCTGGCCTCAGCTGAGCCAAGGAGTTCCAGGATCCTCGGTCCCTGCTGCCCTCCGAGCTGTGCCTGTGGGGGACCCGGCACAGGACGCTCAGATACTCACCGGCAATCCCCGGGCTCCAGCCGGTCCTGCGGGTCCCATGGGGCCTTGTGCGCCCTATGAGGAGAGAGCGGGAGCAACATCAGAGCAAAGCCAGGACAGGCATGGCCTCCCTCCGTGTCTGCCCCTTGGCCTTGGCCAGGACTGCAGCCGCCGCTCCCGCGGGGACCAGTTATGCCTCCAGGGCCTGGGGTGGGGAGGGCAGATTGTGAAAGAGCTCCCCGCTCACTCAGCCACCCTCCTCCTTCCAGCTTTCACTGAATTAAGGATACTCACAGCTTCTCCTCGGTCTCCCTGTTTGCCAATTGGGCCTGCGGGGCCAGGAGACCCGGGGGGTCCAGGGGCTCCGGGAGCACCCAGGGGACCAGCCTCACCACGATCACCCTGTCAGGAGAGAGGTCTCAGGCTCAGAGAAGAATGTGCCAGAAGAGGCAAGGAGAGAAGTTCCCTCCAGACTGACATAAGACTCTGACCCCAACCTGCCACCCCGGGCTGACCTGTTAGGCCAGAGGGAATGTCCTCCCTGTCCCACTGCACATAGAGACACCCAGATATTCACCTTGACTCCAGCTGCGCCATCTCTGCCAGGGGGGCCGTCAGCACCAGGGGTTCCCTGGGCAAAGGGAAACAAGATGCCATTAGAACTGCCCCACCCGTGTTCTGCTCTGCTCTCCCGTGCTCCCTACAGAAGCCCCAGGCTTGTTCCCTTCCATTTGACCACTGAAGCCAAAGCTTTCTCCCCGAGCTTCCTTCTGCCTTCCTCCCTATTCACCCAGGTCTTAGTCTCCGAGTCCTTCTCTCTCCCATCACGACCTTCCCATGACCCCCGGGCACTTGGCCCATCAGTCCCTCCTGTCATCCCCCTCTCCAGGCCATTAGGGCTTGGCCTGGCCACCAGCACTCGTCTCCCTAGTAAGGGCCACCCCACTCTGGGTCCCACCACTCACCTCTCGTCCAGGTTCACCAGCAGGACCAGTCAGGCCAGGAGGACCCACTGGACCAGGGGGACCTCGGTCTCCAGATGCCCCAGGAGCTCCCTGCTTGCCAGGCTCACCCTGAGGGACAGTGACAAGGATGAGAGCACAGTCTAAGCACCCCTGCCCGGGCCCGCTGAGCCTTTCCTGGGAAAGGGCTGATGAAGGGACAGTCCTGAGGGTGCTGAGTGGGTGGAAGCCTCAGGGGGTGGCGTTGCTTCTGCAGAGGCCAGGCCACTGCACCAAGAGCACTTGGGCCTGAGCCAGGCTGAGCCCAGCTGGCCTAGAGGAAGGAGAATCCCTCACTCACCGATGGGCCGGGCAGGCCGGGGAATCCTCTCTCACCACGCTGTCCAGGCAGACCAACAATGCCCCTCTGACCAGCCAGACCCTGGGGACCTGGAGGACCGTCGGGACCCTAAGAGAAGAGAGGTGGGAGATGAGAACTTGAGAAGTGACACAGCGGCCCAGCCATCCAGGCCGTCTGGCCACTGACTCCGCAAGGATCAGCTCTTCCTCACAGGACACTTCTCTCTGCAGGGCTCCCTCCCCAGCACCCCTACAGTCCCCACTCCCTCCCACTCTCTGCTCTGAGAGCTCAGAAGCCTCTCACAGCTCTGGCCCCAAGGACTTTGGCCCTGGGCTGGCCTGGCCCTGGCGAGGGACTTACTGAGGGACCATCCTCTCCAGGTTCTCCCTTCTCGCCAGGGGGTCCGGCAGGACCTTGGAGGCCAGGGTCACCAGCTCGGCCGGGGGGACCGCTGTCTCCTCGAGCACCTTTGGGACCATCTTTTCCAGAAGGACCAGGGGGACCAGGGGGTCCAGGGTTGCCCTAGAAGGAGCAAATGCGGGAAGTGAGAACTCATCTCACCCTTTTCCATCTATTCAGGCTGCCAAAGCTGTGGCCCCAGGGACAGCGGTTGCCCTCTGGGAGCTCCCTCCACACTAAGGGGAGCCTGACCCCACCCAGGCTACCTCTTCCATCTCCTCTCCCACGTGAGAGCTCCGGGCAGCCAGCCCTGGCTTCTCTGGCCCCTGCGCACTTTGCTTTTTCTGATCTGCTTGGAACCCCTCCTGCCTCCTCTCCTTCAGCCTCAATCCCACCTTCCTCAAGGACAGCGCAGAGCTTGCTCCTCTGACCCCTAAGCCTCTGCACCTGCTCCCTCTGCACTTGGTGTGGGTGAGCTGGGCAACTTTTTGTCATCTCTCCTCCCTCCACTGCAGACTCCCTAGGGCAACACGTACGACTTGCACAGGGCCAGGCGCACACACGTGCTCAAGAAATGCGTGTCCATGATGAAGGCAATTGTGCCAGCCCCGTTCTGCCCAAAAGTCAGAGTCTGAGGGTTTGAGCCCAAGCCAGCAGGGAAGGTTGCCTGTGGCCAACAAAGGGGTCACAGCCTTGCTCCCAGCTATCTAGGGGGATAGGTTCCGTGGTCAATCAACTATCCTCCCAGGAGTGGGAATGGGCACAAGGGGTGGAGGCCAGCCTGGGCTCTCTGGGCCCTGTTTGGGCACTGGGCCAGACTCTTCGGCTCCTGCCTGTGCCTCGCATGCCAGAAGTAAGGTAGGAACCAGCCTGGAGCAGCACTCACATTGGAGCCTGGGGGTCCGACGCGGCCAGCAGCTCCGGGGAATCCAGTGGCTCCCTATGGGAGGAGAGGAGAGCCCCTGAATACTTTGGGCCCACAGGAAGTCCAAGAATCAAACGTGGGGGTTTCAGAGGCTGGTGTGGAAAGGGGCGAGGGGAGGTAGAGAGGGAGAAAGGCACCCCAGGGGTCCAGACATAGGACCATGCAGCTGTAGCCTCTCTGCCTCCAGCTCCTGCAGGGGAACATCCAGCTGGGGCATTCAGTGTTTCAGGGATCTAGTCAGGGGGCCAAGCCTGGCCCAGGGCCCCCCAGGATCACTGCGCACCAGCAGAGGGGGTGCCTCTCTCCCCTGGCTGTGGAGTGGGCTTGGGCTGGGGGCAAGAGCAGGGCTGAGAAAGCAGGAGGTGGGTAACTCCCAGAACACTTCCGTGGGAGCCTCTGGGGCCATTCATGAGGTCAGGGGAGTGAGAGAAGCTGCTGCCCCCACAGTACCCTCCACCCCACCTGGGTGATGGTGGGAACAGGGGCCTCACTCACCGGGGGCCCTTGAGCACCTCGGGCTCCTTTAGGACCAGTCACACCAGTAGGACCCTGGGGAGAAAGGAGGGAGACTATGAGGGGGAGAGCCTGTCCGGAGGACTCTCTAAGGCTAAGTTTTCACAGATGCTGCTTTCTCGGCACTAAAATCCCAGCCTGGAGAAGCTGTCATAGGCAGGCCAGCCACCTTGGCCAGCAGGAGACGAGTGTTCTAGGAGAGTGTTCTAGGAGATGTCAAGATGGAGAAGCCCAGCAGGGATCCACGGAGCCAGTCCAAGGTCTCCCCTGCCCGTCCCCAGGAGACTGGCTCCTCCATCTGGGGATGTCTGTCTTCAGGGAGACATGGCCTGCACTCTCTCTGTCCCCCAGCACCCCCACCGCACACCTCACACCCCCGCCCAAGACAGTGAAAGCCAGTTTAGCTGCAGGAACCTTCACCCTGAGTGCAAATCCCTCCTCCCCACAGCCTCTCCCTCCTGCGGCAGCGGCAGCAGCAGGCTCCAGAGTCTGCTGAGTGGAGGGCCCTACACTCAGGTGGGCATCCCCCAGGCCTCCTAGTCCTTCTCTGGCTGTCCAGGCCTCTCACCCTGCACCCAACCACCCCTGCCCCGTGGGAACAGCTCCTGGGAGAGCTCAGTGCTACCCACCTGAGGCCCAGGAGCTCCAGAGGGGCCCTGAGGACCAGGGGCACCAGCATCACCTTTCTGGCCGGCCTCTCCTTGCTCGCCCTTCGCACCAGGCTGCCCATCAGCACCCTGTCCCGGGAAGGAGGAAGCAGGTGAGGGAGGGGCAAGCCAAATACTCGAGATTCTCCCAAAAGGGCCAGAGGCTCTGAGTGAGTGTGTGTGCGTGAGTGCGTACGTGCGTGCATGTGTGTAAGTGTGTCCACCCAGGGCCCAAAAGCTGGCTCTAAGACAGGATTGCTGTATTAGTGTGGGGGTGTGACAGGAGAGGAGAGGAGAGGCCATTTCTCTTTTCTTTAAATTTTCTGATCAATCAACTATCCTCCCAGGAGTAGCAATGGGCACAAGGGGTGGAGGTGACCTTGGGGCAGGATGCAGCACCAGCCTGAGTAGGGGGTGGTGGGAGTGAGGGTGGACCGGGATACTCACGGGAGGACCTGCAAATCCAGCGGGTCCGGGGGGTCCAGTCTCTCCACGTTCGCCCTGTGAGAGAAGGGGCCTCAGGAGGGTAAGGCCCCACTGCCTGCCCGCTTCTGTTCCCTCCTGCGAGCCCAGAGCCCTTTCTGGCCCAGCCCAGCCTCTTGTACAATAACCCCCAAGAGAAGGCATCTGAAAGTAGCCTTTAGGAAGTTCCGTCCCAAATAAAGGGACCCAGGTGAGAAAGCCTCTCTTGGTCAGAGGATCTGGTGACCCGAAGGCCCTCCACCTTGACCACATCATGGGAGTGACATGCCTTCTCCCTTCCTTTCTCATCCCTCCTCCCACCCCTAGACCCAAAGGGCAGCAGGGAGCCAGTGCCGGGTGCCTGCAGGGCTGGGCTGAGAGGCAGAGCCGCTCCCTTGCTCCCAGGGGCCTGGGGACAGAGCCAGGCTCAAGGGCAGATACTCACCGGGGCACCGCGAGCACCAGCAGATCCTGCAGGACCAGGAGGTCCAACTTCTCCCTAAGGTGGGGAGAGGGGGACAGGAGCCATGGGTGAGGGGGTGGGGTCACAGCACAGTGCATCCAGGAAGCCCTGACAATGCCCGGGGGCTCTGGGTCCCCCACAGCCTGTCTCCTCCTTTTTGCTCCAGCCCACGGCTGCACCCTCCTCAGGGCCTCTGCTGGACGCACTTCTACCCGCAGTCCAACTGCTCCACTGGACAGGGCACAGCCAGTGACTTTGCTTCTAAGAAGACCCCCGCCCTTCACTCCTCACAGCCCCCAGTGGGCGGGAGGGTGACAGTTGTTGAGTGAGGAGAAGAAATAGCAGCCTTTGGCAGGAGATGAGAGGGAGGCTTGATGGGGGAGGCGAGGGAGAGAGAGGAAAGGGAACCAAGACTCACCTTCTCACCATTGGCACCAGCTGGGCCAGGGGGGCCAATGGGACCAGTCAGACCCTGGGGAAGGAGAAGGCGGAGGTGAGGGAGGCAGGGGGAGTCAGGGCCCGGGACTTGGAGCCCAGCAGGGACTTTGGGGCCCCACCCCCAATGGACCTTGGTGCCTCCTCCCAGAGCCCCCAGAACTCCCTGTCACTCTGTGGCCCCCTGGTTTGACAGGGAAGTCCCTGCGGTTGCCAACCCATACAACTGAGATAGGACCAGAGGCCGCACTCACACACTGCCCCTCTCTCCCCTGAGTGCAGAGCTGGAGACCATGGGGTCCCCCGCATCTGTCCCCATCCCAGTCCCCGAGGAGCCTGCAACCAGCATTCACTTACTCGTCCACCATCCTTCCCGGGGGCTCCCTCAGGGCCTTTCTCACCAACATCACCCTGTGGGATAGAGAAAAAGGGCCACCTCAGGGGGCCATTCAAAGACCCCCTTTGCCAGCTCAGTCTCACCCTGGCCAGGGCTCCAGGCAGAGCTCAGATCCAGGCCAAGTGGGACTTGCTGGGGTCTCAGGAGTAATAGGAGTGAGACGGAGGGGAGCGGAGGGGGAGGATGGCATTAAAAGGCAAACAGAGAGCTTTGGAGGGAGGTCTCCAAGTTCCTCAAGCGGGGTAACTGGGAACTCTCCTCCAGGTCCCGCGGGGAGAGGGTGGGGGCAGGGAAGTATGGCTCTGGAGAAGGCACGGTCAACTCAGTACTTACTCTGTCTCCCTTGGGCCCAGCGATACCAGCTGCTCCCCTCTCACCGGGCATCCCCTGCAGACCTGGAGGGCCCTGAGCCCCAGGCGGGCCAGCTGGGCCGGCTGCGCCCTGTGGGGGAAGAAGGAGTCTGTGGTGGGCAGCACCTCCCCCAGGACCCACGTGCCCCCTTTCCTACCCTTCCTCCTCTGCCCACACCTCCTTTCTGTCTCGTCTTCCACACCTCCCTCCTTCTATCTTCATTCCTCCTGAGCCCCCTCCTCTTTCTCCTCCTCCTCCCTCAACAGGGCCTCCCAGGCCCACCCAGAAGACCAAGCAGGACCCGCCTCACTTACTTTGGGACCATCAGTGCCAGGAGTGCCTGGGAGGCCACGGGCGCCCTGGAGGCCCTGGGCACCGGGAGAGCCACGTTCACCTGGGAAACCTCGTTCACCCTGCAGCAGAGACACCAAGGAGCAATCAGGCAAGAGATGGGGCGGAGGCCCAGGGAGAGAGGAGGAGCAGTGAGAAGCAAGGAGGTGGGGAGCAGAGTGAGACCCCAGGACCCAGGGCAGCTGTGCTGCTGGGACGCACTGGCAGAACTGCACAGGGAGAAAGCAGGCCCAAGGAGACCACCAGAAATGGCCAATAGGACACTCACCCTGGGACCCACGAGGCCAGGGGCTCCAGCTTCTCCAGGAACGCCCTGAAGAACAAAAATGGATGTGAGAGAGCGAAGGCTCGTATGTCACAGAGCCTTGGCTGAGCATCTCTCCCACTGAGGGCTGAGCTCAGACTGTCTTCTGCGGAGAGTTGGGATGTGGGTCCTGGACATTCCCAGGCCTCCCGGGCTCCTCGTGCCCTCCTGCCCTTGTCTCCTGGGCATCAGAATAGATCTTCCCATCTAAACAGGTTGCAGGTTCAAAGAGCCCCATACTCACCTGGTCACCTGGTTTTCCACCTTCACCTGGGGGACCAGGAGGGCCCGGAAGTCCCTAGAAGCCAAAGGGGCATGCATTAGGAAAGGACTGAGTTTGTTGTCCCCAGCCACCAGGGAGGCCCGGCACAGGGGCACAGGGCTACAGCCAGGAGTGCAGGGAAGCCTCGTTCTCCAGGTCCCTCTCAAGAGGGGTGGGCCCTCGCCCACGGTGCCTGCTGCTGCCCCGCGGAGCCCTGGGTGTGGAAAGGGACTGAAGAGAAAGCCCAGTCCAGTCACCTACCTGGAACCCAGATGGCCCAGGAGCACCCTGCTCGCCTCGTTCACCAGCAGGTCCCTGCAGAAGGAAACAAAGGTGAGGTGAGCCAGTGCCCAGAGAATCTGAGAGCCTCCGCTGGAGGGGCCTGGGGCGGCCAGCAGGAGGGCGGGGCAGACAGCTTCCCGCCATCTTCCTGCATCACCCAAGCAAAGTGTACGTGCATGCGTGCGTGCCTCACTGTTCTCCCACCAATGACCTGACCCCTGACAACCGGGGTGGCCACACTGCCTCCTGGGACACCTTGCCTCAGCTCAGGCTGGTCAGGTGTCCTGGATCAGCCCAGATCCACAGCCGCCTGTCAGCTCCACTATTGGGTGGCCTGAAGTCTCCCCACCTCCATCCCACCAAGCCCCTGCCCACAGGGCCACCTGGAAAAGCTGGGCAGGTACTTACAGCGGGTCCAGGGGGTCCTGCAGCACCTGTCTCACCATCTTTGCCAGGAAGACCCTAGTGGGGAGAGAAAAGGGTGGTGTAAGGACACACTTTTCTTCAGTTCCGCAGACCCCTAGGGCTAGGCAGGTGCACTTTGTGGCCCAGAGTTTCCAGACCTCCGCCACCCCCCACCAAACCCCATTTCCACCCATCCTCCCTAAGTCTTTCTCAGCATGGGAGGCTTCCTCATCTCCCTGTGTGGACTCCCAAAGAGCCCAGAGTAGCACAGGCTCAGCCACAGGCATCCACACTGCCAACTAGGGACCCCAGGAGCATGCCAGAGGGATGCCTCTCCCCTCGCAGATGTCCAGCCAACACCGGGTCACAGGCAGTGGGGAGGGTACTTACTCTCAGACCAGGAGCACCAGGCAGTCCCTTCTCACCAGCTTTGCCAGGCTCACCCTGGAGGACAGAGTGCAGGACCATGAGGTGGAGGGTTTTGGTGGGAGTGGGGAGTAGAGCAGGCTGGGGAGACTGGGGCTTGGGACCACAGCAAAGACTAAAGCCGAGTATCAACACCTTCTCTTATGCTCAGAGGTGTGACAGCACTGCCCCATGGGACAATGTCATGGCTGAGATGTCCTGAGGCTCTAAGGAGCCCTGGGTCTCCCCAGACCACATGCACCCCTGAGGGACATGGAGGCCCGAGCTGCCCATGGCACCAGGGGTCCCACTCATCACTACCCTTGGGTTAACTATTCAGGAGCCAGGCCTTTCCCAGGGGCAGGGAGGGAGGAAGCACCGTGTGGAGGGAATGGAAGGGCAGGTTGTTACTTACATTGGCACCTTTGGGGCCAGGGAAACCCATGACACCAGGCTGCCCACGAGCCCCCTGAGGACCGGGAGGTCCAGGGCGACCATCTTCACCAGGGGCTCCCTGAAAGAGAGGACATCACTCTCAGAACAGAGACACTCTGACCACATTCGTCCATCCGATATCTATTAAGTGTCTGCTATGCGGCTGGCACAGGGCTAGACACCGGCCAGACACACAGCGTGGGACTGACCAAGGTTGCAGCCAGCAGCCCACACCACACACATGGACCCCATCGGCGACAAGGCACTGCTTAGCTTAGAAGTTTTCCCCCTGAAAGTGCACACCAGGCTTTGTCTTCCCCCCAAGGAAAGGCCCAAATACGCAAGGGGGTGGCATTTCCAGAGCTCACAGCCCCAGCATAGGCCACACCGGCCCCAGTAACTAGCATCTATCCCCCTCTCCAATTCTCAAGATTCACAGGCTGCCCCCACCCAATTCCTGTCTCTCTTCCCACCTGCCTCCCCAAGGATATCCTCCCACCCCTCCCAACAACCCCAGATGATGGACTTACAGAAGGACCGACTTTGCCTTGAGGACCAGCATCACCAGGGCGACCAGTGAGACCCTTTTGTTCAGGAGGGAGAAGAGGATGGGGTCAGGGCAGGCCCCAGTACCTCCCAATCCTGGCAGCACAGGGTTGGAGGCAGCAGGTAGGGAAGGGCAAGAGGGGGCTGCTCAGAGTCAGAAGCCGAGGGCAAAAGCAGCTCTACTTACCCGGGCTCCAGGAAGGCCCGGCTCGCCAGGACGGCCAGGGTCACCATTGGCTCCCTTGGGGCCAGCAAGGCCGCTAGGCCCTCGCTCTCCAGGGGCTCCCTATACAACAGGAGGCAGGGGGTCAGTGCGAGGCCATTTGACCAGGGATGCAGGAAGGGACGGACCCCAGTCCCTCTTCCCCCGCTCACCTTGGGACCAGCCAGACCATCTTGACCTGGGAAACCACGGTTGCCAGGAGCACCCTAGGAAGAAGTGGGGAGGAGAGGTAGCAACTTAGAATGGCCCCTGACGCCGCCATGGCTGCAGAGAGCCTAGCCAGGGTCCAGGGTGTCCATCCCACCAACCCACCAACCCACCAACCATGATTTCTGTGGAGCAGTAGCTACAGCTCTCAAGATTCTGAGAGATTAACTCCTTGGGCCTGTCCCCACCTTCCTGGGAAGGAGCTCAAACTGTTTCACGTCATCCCGGGGGTGGGATCACAAGTAAGGAGAAGGTGAGAGAAGTGGAGTGTGGTGTCCAGAAGCCCACAGGACTTGGCAGAACACAGAGCCACAGGTCTCGGCTTCCATCTCGAGGTCACACCCAGTGAAAGCGGGGACTCTTCGCCCACTTACTCTTTCTCCAGGGGGACCGACGGGCCCAGCACCACCAGGCTCTCCGCGGGCACCTCGTTTCCCTTCTTCACCAGCAGGACCAGGGGCTCCTTGGGGCCCGGCAGGGCCCTGAGAACCAACACGAAAGAGAAAGAGGGTGAGTCTTCACCTGGCCCTGGGGCAAGCGCTGGCCCCGGGTGTGGAGGAAGTGGCCTCGGCAATTGCTTCAGGGCTGGGGGACTTGGGGAAGGGAGGCCATACAGGGTCAGCTGGGGAAGAGCAGAGGTGGCCCAGAGGGAAGAGAGTGTGTGAAATTCACATTGTTCAAACCGGCGAAGCTGGAGACGGGAGCTGGAGCTGCACCAGCTTCTCAGCCCTGTCACGTCGCCTTCTCTGGGCACAGCCCAAGAGGTCTCAGACTGGGGGCTGGGGCTACAGGGGAGGCGGGCAGTGGGCGGGGGACGGCCCTGGGCCGGCAGAGCAGCAGCGTGGAAAGACAAGGGCTGGTCTCACGGTGGGGGATACTCACAGGTTCTCCCTTGGGGCCTTGTTCGCCTTTGAAGCCAGCAATACCAGGTTCACCCTTGACAAAGAGAGAGGCAGGGTCTCACACTGGGTTCTCTCCATGGCCTGGCCCCCACCTCCAGAAACCCTTCAAGACGCCCACTGAGGACACTGGCGAGCACAGGAAGGAGGGAGGGCAGGGTTTGACTCCAGCGGTGTCCCTGGGACTTGGGTTCACTCTGGGCTCTTACCGTCTGACCTTTCGGGCCCAGAGGACCAGTAGCACCTTGAGGGCCGGGTGGACCACGGGGCCCAGGAAAGCCGGGAGCACCAGCAATGCCAGGAGCACCCTGTGAGTGTGAGCAGAAGAGAGGGGCATGAGGAGGGGGGCGGGGAAGGACCTACCCCACCTGGAGGAGCCAAGGCCAGGGCGACACTCACAGCAGATCCTTTGGCTCCAGGAATTCCGTCAGTTCCAGGGTTACCCTGAAAAAGGAGATGGCATCGTTATAAAATGAGCAGCAAAGAATAAATCCCAGCCACCGCTGAGCCCTCCCCACAGTTGTCCATTACAGGCACAGTCCCACTGGATGTTTCCAGGGGAGGACTGGAGACGGAGGGAGACTTGTCTCTAGAGATGAGGGGGCAGGCGTTGAGTCAGGATGAAGGTCTGGTGATTGGGGTCCACTTCCCTCACAGCTAAGCACAGAGGCAAGAGCGCCAAGGCCACAGACCCCAGACCCTTCAGGCCAAAGAGAAGCTGCACTTACAGCGGCACCCGCAGGCCCGGGGGACCCAGGAGTACCAGGTTCACCACGAGGACCTTGAGCACCTTCAGGACCACGAGCACCAGTGGGGCCAGCTTCACCCTGGGAAGAGACAAGGAGGAATGGAATGAAGAGAAGACAGGGGGACGCGGACCTCTTGTGGGCCAGCAACAGTTCAGGGTGAACTGCAGGCATGCACCAAAACGTATAGCTGCGTTATACGCATGCACCCACCCTGCATGTGAGCACACCTGTCCCCACACTTGTTCCCACACAGGCCGCGTGACTGAGCTCGCCCACCTGATGACTTCCTCCCTCTGCCTCCTCTACTCTCCATCTCCTGCCTACACCGTACACCACCTCACGCAAAAGCACAGTTACATGCTACAGCAACGGGCATCGTGCTGGCCCCGTCAGCACCAACAGGAAAGCCTGTGCTGGAGGATCCTGCCAGCCTAACGTCGTGGTGAGATGGACAGACGGCTGAGATGGGCAGGCACCTCTACCTCCCCTGTCTGCACCTAGTCTCTCTTTTACTGAGGAAATGGGGGCTCTTGAGCATCTTGCTCAGGGCACCACTCCGCTTGTGCCTGGTGATGTGTGCACACTGCGGCCCCAGGCTCTGGCCCAAGCCCGTCTAAAGTGAGGCAGAGAGCCAGGGTGAAAACAAGCTAGGACAAGCACCCCGACTCTGCTTCCCCAGGCTATGACTGCTGTCCAGCGCTCCTCGGCTTCTGTCACCCCCCACCCCCCAAAATGGCATCTGCTTTTACTTTCATTTTTTCCTGAAAGTACAACTGGCTGAGACCTGGGCTCTCTGAATGGCAGAGTCCCAGTGGAGGACGGCTGACCTGGAGGGAGGGCAGGGCCTCCTCAGGTTTCCTCTCAGAACATTCCTGCTTCACTTCTGTAATTATTATTTTCTAAATGTCAGGCCCCCGCACCTTCCGCTGTCCCTCTTCACAATGGGTCTCCTTCACCCTGCTCCCAGGGCCTCAGACACTGTCTGGTTGCCATGGAAACCCCCAGGAGGGGAAAGGCAACCTGATGCCAGTGACCACATGGAGGCTCCTTATTCATCTCCTGGAGGCAGTGGGAGAGAATTCCCAGGGACGCGTGCATTGGAACCCCTCCTGGGCCACAGGAGCCTTTCCCTGAACTGGCTGCCCTCCCACTGGCCTCTATTAATGCTCGGAAGAACTCTATTAACACAGCTTGGAAGAGCCAAGCCCCCCAAATGAAGCAGGGGAGAGGGGGAAGCATGGAACCGGCTCCTTGCCCACTTCCCTCCAACTCTCTTCTGGGTCTAGCATCTGCTGACTCTGCCTGCTTTCGGTTCCTGGTCTCTGCTCCCTCCCAGGGCTCCGGTGTCTCCCCATCTTTTTCTGCCTTTCCCCACTCTGAAGCTATAACTGTACCCCCAGCGTTTTATCATTCCATCTTACTTTCTCTTCCAGCTGGTGACTCTGCGAAATGCCTGGCTCTCTCCCTGGCCTCCATGAGAGCAAGAGCCGGTGGGGGTGGGAGACTCAGAAGGGAAGGGGGCAATCAGCAAGGGTTATGGGGAAAAGGGGGTTCCTGAGTCGACCAGCAGGGCACGTACCTTGGCACCGGGAGCACCAGGGAATCCAGGACCACCAGCAGGACCCACGGGACCCTGCAGGAAGAAAGAGAGTGGAGAGGTCAATGTGGTTTCTGCAGAATCTCTCCAGCCTCCAAAGTGAGCCACCCCCACATCTCACACTCCTTCCCACCTCTGAACTGATTTTGCTCTACATCCATTGTGGCTGAAAACCCCTGGATGAAAACTGTCCCCACTGCCAGTGTCCTCAAGCCTGGTTTCCCATGGCAAAGCAAGTTTCTGACCCTAGACATGGTGAGAAGTAGATGATTCTTTCACTTCCCTCTCTGTCTGTCCCTCCTCAAAAAAACTGAGAAAAGCGAACCATTACTTCAAAGCTTGTTATCAACGTGCTCGCATAATATTGAAAGATTATTCTTCCTCCTGTCCAGTAGAAGTCAGAGCACTGCTGTGGTTACACTGGATAAACGCTGCAGACCTCACTGCGCTGCTGAATGAGACTCAAGTAAACCTGCCGAGGATGAGGATGAGGATGAGGATGAGGATGAACTTACCGGAGGCCCTGCAGGGCCTGGTTGACCGTCATTGCCCCGGGCACCCTGTGAGCGAGGAGAAGGAAGCAGCCATGAGAGGCGCCCACATGTCCAGTCCCTCCCTGCCCACAGCCCACCCACACAGAAAACGTGGGCACCACGTGCCCGGGGTGCCCCAGGGCTGAGCATGAGGCTGGTGAGGTGTGAGCTACGGGACAGCCCCTCTGGAGGGAGTGGCCACAGACCCCCTCCATGGTGGCTTCCAGAACAGGTGCTCTGGGGCAGCAGTGGGCTTGTTCTCAGCTTAAACGAAGCTTGGGTAATTTCTAACCTTCCGTTTAGACCCCAAATATCCCCAACTCCAAGGCCGAGTTATCATTTAAAGACAGTGAATTGGGCCAAACGAAAATGAAACAGCCAAGCAGCCCCCCTAACTCAGTTCCTCCGGCCTGCTCACAGTGGGAAGTACTGTCATGGCCTGGTTAACCTCCTTGGTTAAGGCTTGGTTAACCTCCTTGGTTAAGGCCTCCCCTTGGTTAACTCAAAGATGCCTCTGCGCTCTGCCCCCACCCCTCTGCCGCCCCCACAACCTGCTCCTAAGGAAAACAAAGATGCCCGCAGGATGGCTGCTGCCAACCCAGGAAGAGGCTCCACAATGGGGACAGGGCGCTGGGCATGGACCCAGGACCATATCTGAGCTTGTGCCCCTGAGCCTCCTTACACAGAAAGGCAGGGCTGCCCGTTCTTTCTCTACAGGACTTGAGCTTTGACAATTTTTCCCCCAGGTTTGTGGTGAGCATTCCCAACTTTCTCTCTCAAGCCCCTCAGGGCCTAAGAAACTTCTACTCAAACTCTGGGAACCATCAGGCCAGGTGGAGCTGGGCCTGGCACCTGGTCCTTGGCAGGGGACTGGAGAGGCCACAAGGAGTGCTTTCCCCAGCTGAACCCCTCCCGCCTCCTCTGCCTCTCCTCGGAAGCTGAAGACGAAGGATGCTTTAGGGGGAGCTCCTGTTTTAAATAAGGCTCAAATCCTCTTTCTGGCTACGGTCCATTTCTCCTGCCTGAGACTCTCCAGATTGGCATTAAACAGGAAAGCAAGAGAAGACTTAGAAGAAAATGTCAGAGGGAATATAAAGCCTCAGCATTGGCCAGAGCCCCTCTGGGCTGGCCTGGCTGCTTCTAGAAGCTCTGGAGCACCCTCCCTCCAGGGGTTGGCCAGCGGAGAGGCCCGGGACTGGGCATGAGCGAAGGGGAGCAGCCGTGCTGCTGTGACAGGCCAGAGCTGGGCTGGCATCCATGGCTCTCCCTGCAGGAAGGCTGGGGAGAGGGCACAGTCTGGCCCAAGGGGGGCCCGTGACCACAGCAGGTGAGGCCGGCCCAGCCCGGACCCCGGCCCAGCCTTGGCACCAGGCCTGCACTTGAAACTACGTCACATTGTCAACCTTCTACACCAAATCCTATGCACAGCCTGCCAGCCTGACTACCATGGGGACAGGAACCAGCACAGAGGACCAAGAAGGGTCCACTGTGCTCAGGAAGGAGGGAGAACAGAGCAGGGGACACAGCTCGTCTTTGCCCCTCACGGGGCACGGCCACCATGGCTCCAAGCCTGGCCAAAAAGCCACAAGCCAGGTCCCTCTAATCTGCAGAAGTAGCAGTGTTTCTTGGCAGGCCCAGCACTCTCTAATCCCTTCACACAAAGTGACCCGGGGACAAGGCACTTCAGCAGCTCTGGCTGACAAATGGGGGTCGAGGCCGCCTGTTATTTCACGGATCTGCTTTTGAGGGAAATTTCTGCCAAACAGATACATTATCTGGAAAGCAACACAACTGAGTAAAGCTGATTTACTTTGGCCAGCCTTGCGAGGACCTGTGAGGAGGGGCCTCAGAGCCTGGGCGGCTGGGATATGAAATCAACAGAAGGCATAATCTTTCTTAAACATGCTTTCATCACATCACTCGCCTGACCAAGCGCCTACAAGGGCTCTCTACTGCCAGAGATCAGACCTAAACACCTGCACCCTCCATCGGCTGCAAATCCCCACGCTCTGAATTTCCCACATGAACGAGAGGCCACCGGAGTCTGAGGCTGCAAAGCATTGTTTGTCTAAAGTTATTTAACCTTTCTGTGCCTCAGTTTCTTCTTCTCTAAAACGGGGAGAATAACAGAATCTACCTCAGAGGATTTGAGGGAGGATTAGATGAGACAAAGATATAAGGTATTAAATATAGGAAGTGCCCGTGAGATGGTGGCCCCTAGCATTACATCATAGTATCACCAGCAGCAACAGTGGTGTCAAGTACAAAGGCCCCGTGAGTCGATGCTAGACTGTATAGTTTTCTACAAACTTCTAGTCTTCCAGAAAGAACAAAAGGTGGCACAGTACTGTAGCCAATTTAAGTCTGTCCATAAATTAAAACTGGATTGACCGGGGAGTGGGTTGCAGCTGTTAAGGGGATTACCTGAATAATCCAGACTGGTTAAGACAGAGTCCTGCCCTCACTAACCAACCCTCCCACAGGCCCCCTCTCCTTCAACTGTGCAGACAGAGCCCGGAATTTGTGACGGGCACACTCAGAGGGAATCCTTGGGGATGACGACACTCTATACCTCATGGGGTTGTTTTGAGGGTCAAGCAAAATAATCCTATATGAAAATGCCTTGTAAACTGTAAAGTCCTGGGCAATTGGTGACTTTTGGCCTTGTCAATTACTCACTGCAGCGCCAGCAGGGCCAGTCCGTCCTCTCTCACCAGGCAGGCCGCGGGGACCCTGGAACACACACCAGGACAGCACAAGCATGAGTTGGCTCAATGACACACTGCACCATCACTTCAACCTGCATGCCCTTCCAGGACACGGGAGGGGAGGGAGCATGTACGCGCCCAGGAGGCTATGGTGCCGATGTCCCTGACTCTGCCTTCCTGACTCGTCCAGGACTCCTCCTCCACACTGAAGGTTTTTCTGCCCGGGCAGAACACGCAGATGCTCCTGTAGTTACCTACCGGGAGCCTTGTTACAGGCACACCTTGCTTCTTGCAATAGATGAGCTCCCCGAAATGTTGAGAATAAACAGACTTTTTAAAAATTGAAGCCCACCTTAAGGGTGTTAACAGGGCTATTTCAAGAATGTGTTAGTGAAAACTTGAACAAATCATCTATTTGATACATTTCACTCTTTTCTCATAATTGGATCAAATCTACAAAACAGAATATCTACTTTGCACAAAGGGAGCAGCGGTGTTCACAGTGGAGCCCGTTGCTAGGCTGTAGGAGGCGTCTGGAGGTCCTCCGGGGGGTGATGCTCATACTCACCATTGGGCCCGGAGAACCGTTCTCACCCGGGGCTCCACTCTCACCCTGGAAAAGAGATGCACAGGGTCAGTGACTGGGACCCCGTTGCCAGCCCCCAGAAAACTGCCAAGGAAGAAGCTGAAAGCTCTGGTCATCTCAGCTAGCACTGACGCCCCTAAACTTCGGTTCTGTGAGGGACATTTCCCGAGCTCTCCAGGCCTGCTGTTCATCCATCAGGATGCAGGACTGGGTATTCCCAACCAAAGCTGCTCTGCTGTCCTAACTCCACTAAGCACAAGAGCATCTCCTTGACTAGAAAGAGGGCCCCTCATTGTCTCCCTCCATCCCCCACCCCCTGTGCTTCTTGGGCCTTACCTTCACACCTGGAGCACCAGCTTCTCCCTTAGCACCATCCAGACCTGGGTAACCCTAGGGGACAAGAGAAAATGTCCATTCACAGTCCTGGGGAACCTGAATAGGAAGATTCATGCCCCCAAATGCTTTTCTCTCCCCTAGGCATTCCATTCCTTCCAACACCCTCACCCATGATACGTACCCTGTGACCTTTGACGCCAGGAAGGCCTGGGGTTCCTGGGAAGCCACGAGCACCCTGCAATCCAAAGAGGAGATGTTCAGGGCCCAGAGCAGGAGAGCCAGGTAGAGGCTGCCCTGCGCTGCCACGGAGCCTTTAGAGCCAGCTCCCCAAGGCTGCCCGGGAGCAGGCAAGGAGCCCAGCACGGGGACAGCTCTTTCAGTGCCTCCCAGGATCCCCTCCTGCGCCTCACCCCACCTTATGCAAAGTGGGTGTAAACAGCAACAGCCCAGCCTCCCCCGTGGGCCTGTGTTAGCATCAGGAATGTGATCATCAGCAGGAAGGCGTGAGGATGCAGGGACTGTTGGAATTTCATTTTAGAAGTGAGCTCACTGAACTGGATGAGCTGGTGTGAGGCCACCGCCTTGGTTGCAAGGAAGGAGACTCTGGGAATGAGGTTCGAAGCTGGGAAAGGTGGGGCTTTACCTGAGGGCCGGGAGGGCCTCTTTCACCAGATTTTCCAGGCTTTCCAGCTTCACCCTGAAGGGAGAGAGATGTGCCTCAGCATCCTCGGAAGACACGTTAGCATAGCTGGCACACTCCAAAACAGCATCTCTCCTCCCAGCCCTCCATGCCTTTTGCCCACTTGCTTCCTCATCTCCCTCATCTCCTTCAGATTCCAGACTTCCCTGAACGCCTTTCCTGGGTCATCATGTATTCTTTCGGACAGACGCATGTTGCATGGGCAAGATACTCCGTCCCCACGACCTCCAGCTCCCCCAGTGGGCTTTCCCTCTCCTCTCCTCAGCTCTGCTGACTGGGCTAGTGCTCCCTAACCTCCAGAGACTTCTACTGTCTAACGCCATTCATAAGCACAGCTCCAGCGCCAACTCTTGTCTCTCTGCTCGTTTGCATCCTTTACAGACATCCTGACTCGGGCTGAGCTTTTCCTCGCTCATTTACAATTGAGATAATGTTGGGCTGTTGAGCGTTGCTTTCTTTGTTTTTCCTTCTCTACATCTTTCCCCTTGTGTTTTCCCTCTCCCTTCTCTCATTTCTCAATTTCCCTTCCTGGAGCTAATGATGTCTTAATTATTTCCCTTCCCAACGGGTCCAAAGCCATCCCCAGGGCACCTGCAAGCTAAGTTGCAAGTGGGAATGTAGATGGTAGACAGAGTCCATGTCTCTGCTGGGCCAAGCCAAGAGCACTTCCACCTCCCTGCCCTGGCACAAACCCTCTCCAGGCCCTTTCAAATAAGGCAGCCCTCATCTGATGGCTCAGGTATACTCACATCATCACCAGGTTTTCCAGGGGGGCCAGGAGGACCACGGGGACCCATGGGACCCTACAAACAAAGCAAGAGAGTTTAAGAGATGGTTGGAGGGGGAAGACACCTAGTCAGTGGACAAAACTTTGGGACTGTAGCTTTAGGAAGCTAGTTTCCCTATAAAGAAGAAAGATGGAAAAAATCCACTTAGTGCTGAGAGAGAGCAAAGGTGCAGAGCAGATCATAGTGGGAGGCACAGAGAGCACAGGCCGGGGTGACCCAGAAAGGAGACAGTTAGGACAGAGTTCCTGGTGGTTCTTGCCACCTTTGGTTCTGTCAGAGTTCCCAGAAGTGACATCTGGATTTCCTCTGGGCCCCCTACTGTAGGAAAGCACTGGGGAGGTGACAGTACTGGGGTCTGAGTGGTACATCACTGGAGGCTCCCCAGGAGGAGGGCAGGGCCGGCGCTGGTACTCACAGAGACGCCGGGTTCCCCAGGTTCACCAGGGTTGCCTTGAAATCCTTGAGGTCCCTAAAACGTAAAGTGAGGACACCAGGTTAACTCGCACAAACTGACACGAGAGAACTTGAGAGCATCTGCAGCACCAAGAGGAAAGACTCAGTACTTACGGGAGCACCAGCAGGGCCTGGAGGTCCTCGCGGTCCCATGGGGCCCTGCATTGAAACAGAAAATGAGGAGGTTTACTGGAAACGCTTCACCAGTGGCCTCCAGTGTGCCACCTCCTCCCAGCCAACAGCCCAGACAAAGGACAAGGAGTTATTCTGTGGGCAGGGGGCCTACCGTGGCTGCTCCCTCTCATTTCCCACTCCCCATGCAATAATCTATTTTTATTTATAGGCACCGTTTGGACGGAGAAGCTGGCCTTGCTTTCTCCTGGACAGCAGCCATGTTTACTAAAGTCTGAGTTTCATTTAGCATGTGCCAAGTCGGAGCTGCAGGGCTGAGATTTCCTGCTGGAAGTCTTGTGGATGCTGGAGAACAGTGGCTGCTCTCTGCATTCTTCAGTTCTCCTTCCAAGAGCAATAGCAACTGGTCTTCTAACAGATCAGCCTATATGCATCTCTCCATCCTCATTCTTCTTAGTCACTCCAGTGCATCATGAAACTGGCATCCATCGCCACTAAAAACTAAATGCTTTGGGCTAACTAAATAGGAGGTTACATAGCCAATAGAGAAGGGCCGCTCTAAGCAATTAACTGGGAAGTGAGGTTGTCAGGTTCTCTGGCTCAGCTAAGGGCCACATCCTGCCATTTTGGCTGCAAAAAACTGGTGTCTTTTCTTACCATTGGTCCTTGCATTACTCCCAACTGGGCGCCACCAGCCTTCTCATCAAATCCTCCAGCCATCTGGGCAGCGAAGTTCTGCAAGTAAACCCAACAACCTTAGGAGCTCGAGAGGCCTGAGGTTTTTCCTACTTGGCTAGGTAAGCTATATCTGGACAGAAAAAAAAACTCTACTTAGATAAACTCCAATTGTTAGAGATTAACCTGGCATTGATTAGAATTACCAATGATTTCTGAAAAATAGTTTTGGAAATGTGTTATTAGATGAGAGTGACAGAATCATTTCCTTGGAAGATAGGTATTATTTGAAAGAGTATCAATTACTTGCATTTCACTTTATGAAATTATTTTTTTAATTCTAAAATATTAAATACATTATTTAACATATATTGAGAAATATAATTAAAACATCACTTTTAAGGTGTTATTTTAAATTTTCCAAGACTTTATATGTCCAGCCTTAAAAGACTAAAATCAACAGTCTTGAAATATTTTAGCATGGGATGTAGCAGGTGTCTATGAGCCATTTTAAGTTTAAAAATTTAAAACACAGCAAACATCAAAATGGCAAACCTGCAAAAACTGGGCAATAATGAAATTTGTTGATTGGTTTGATTCCAAAAGTGACTTTAGCCCCACACCTTCACTCAGTGGGGCTCTTTCATGAGAATGAATAGTTACTTGGAATGTACTTGGCAAGGACCAAGATTAAATGTCTTCCAAGGACAGTGGTCACTCTTCTTCTAGCGAACTACAAGTGCCCAATCATCCTCTCCCCCAGCCCCCACACCCACTCCCAAGAATCAACCACACAGTACAGACGCCAGGGGGCCAGGTAACTCAAGACTTTCCTTGCAGAAACCCAGTGAGGGAAAAAAGTCAGCCCTTAGAGCCACAGTCTCACACCTAGTATGTGATTCCACTAAATTATAGGCCTGGGGGAGAAGCCTGTGGGCAGGCTACGTACACACTGCTGGCAGCCCTCAGAGCCAGCCAGGTAAGTGTGAATAGCAATTTAGAAGCCACATTTCCGGAGGGACAGCCTGAAGGAAGGGGATGTAAGGATACTTACTCCACCAAGGCCAGGGGGGCCAGGGGGACCAGGAGGACCAGGGGGGCCAGGATTTCCAGGGGTCCCAGGCTCTCCATCTCTGCCACGAGGTCCAGGGGCACCCTTGGCAGAAAGAGAAAAAGGCAGCAATGTGAAGCAGTCATCCACAGGCGGCCCTTGAGGAGGTGGTCAGGCACATGGGGGGTCTACAGGGTCGGGCAGCACTGTTTCTCCACTCACTTTTTCTCCTTTGTCACCACGATCACCTCTGGGTCCTTGTTCACCTGCAGGTCCCTGAAGGTGAAGAAAATATTGAGACGACAGCAAGACCAGGGGCTTGCAGATCAGTACCTCAAGGAAGGGATGGAGGAAGGGATTTCTCCCTTTCTTACCTGGGGTCCAGGAGGTCCTTTGGGTCCTACAACCTGTGAGAGAGAGACCCACAGCATGGCGGTTAGAGGGAACCCAAGGAAAGGACCCAGGCGGAGGAGTAGATGCAACGTGGGGTGAGATGATTTGTACTTACATCCTTGATGTCTCCAGGTTCTCCTTTCTGTCCCTGAAACACGACACATTTTCAGGATTGAGCCGAGCAAGCCCACCAAGCCCCAAGCCCCAAACCCTGCCCAGGGGCCCAATGTCCAGGTGCCCTCTGAACCAGACTCTATTGATGCCTAAAAACTCATAGGCTGGGTGAGCACAGCGTTGCTTCCAAGGAAGGAAATATAAAGGCAAAAGCAAAAAAGAAAAAACTAAAAACAACCCCAAAAGACAAAAAGCAAACCCTCACCTTTGGTCCTGGCTGCCCTGTAAGCGGAAAAAACAGAAAAGAATGTAAGATTCGAGAGATGGATAAGTACAAGTTCTTGTCACTCAAACACTCTTTAAGGGATCAAACAAAGAAAAAGACAAAACCAGAGAAGGAGGCAGCTTCCTGTTACTCCATGGAACCCCTCTATTGGGGTGTTAGAGTCACTGGGGTCCTGGGGTTGCTGAGGTCCCAGGAGGAATGGAGATGACCCAGACTTTGTTATTCAAAAAGCAGTTAACATGCAAAAGAATGGAGCAGAGTGAAGGCTCAAGATCTAATCAGCCACGGAGAAAGAAGGCACCAGAAACTGCCAGAAGTTTCAGTCTCTTCTTTCCCCCACAGGGTAGGAGACCCTTCCCGCAGCCCAAGCCCTCCCAGCAGAAGAGTTAGGTGGTTAGAAAGGTCTTACATTCTAGCTGGGTCTCCTTGAAGCAAGCACAGAAAAACAGCAGGACATAAGAGTTATAAAGGGCATTGCAGCCCATGCCATCCCAAATCAGTAACCCCTTCCCCCTTTGTAACAGCAACACAGGAAAGGCAATCAGCACTTCACTCACAGAGGGCCTCCCAGAAATGGTCTGGGGGTCTGGACCTTAAAAGCAGCTTTCCAGTATTGGTGAAGTGTTCAGGAAAGGCAACTTCTGGCTTCCTTTTCAACTGCCCTCTTTACTTGAGCAGGATGGGAACAGTGAGGGCCACCCAAGAGGCCTAGACATGTGTCCCCACCCACCCTGCAGGGGACAGGGCACATATGTGCATGCTGGGCAGGTCACTTGCACAAATGTTATCCACCAGCACTGATTCTAGCTGGGAGGTAATAAGTACCCACCAGAGCACAGGCACGCGGGGCCCTGTCCCAGCCCCTCTCCACCCTTCACCACTAGAACTCCCAGAGCCCAGCTCCTCCTTCTCCCATTGCCTTGCTTCTTAACTGGCAGTCAACTCCACAAAAGGAAAGTGCCACCAATGTTCCACATCTCGAGGAGGGAGCCTGCCCTCTCGCTCTCCCCGCTAGCTGCCAGAGGTTTCTCCACACTGAAAACCTGAAAACTATATATTTAAAGGTCTTCCATGGAGAAGACAAGGTGTGGTAATAGAGGAGGAATTAATCTGTGGTTTGGCCGGATGCAGCATTTGATCTCCATTGTGGCTCTAGTAATTTCTAGGGATGATTCCAGAGAGGATACTTTTGTGGAATCACATCTGTCCTTCCGTGTGTCTTGGAAGCGTATTTTTGGGAGGTGTTAGGGAGGAAGGACCCCTCTACTGTCTCAGGCTCACTCAGTTTCAACCCATAAGCGAGAAGTAGCCTTTCCTTCAGCCTCAGCTGCTGGAGTCCCATGGATAACCAGGCCCTCTGCTTGGCAGAGACCACCAGCATCCATGGGAGGGCATTTGCTGCACCTGCAAGTAATTTATTTATGTGGAACAGGAAATAAATAAATTACGACCACTGGTAGTGGCGAGGTCAGTTGAGCAGATGGGGCAGCACTCTCCGAAGGGGGTCTCGGGGCTGAGGCAGTCTTTCATGTCTTCACAGATTATGTCGTCGCAGAGGACAGTCCCAGTGTCACAGACACAGATCCGGCAGGGCTCGGGCTTCCACACATCCTTATCATTATACCTCTGCCCGTCCTGCACACAGCTGCCAGGCTTCTCTGCACCGAGGGTGGGGCAGGGGAAGCAGAGAGTGATGGGAAGGAGAGGGTGGGTAGCCATAAGAGAAAAAGAAAAAGAGGTTGCAGTCAACTTGACATAATTCAAATGCTGAAGAATGTGGGCTCGGGCCACTGGAACATAGAGAACTTGAAAATTATTTTTCTAAGACATCATTCATTCTTCCACATATGCAACAAATACTCATTGTGCGCCTTGCACTATGCCATCTATTCACCAGAGAAAATCCCGACCCAGCAATGAAGGTGAGGGGTGGCTACTGTACCATATTCTCTTCATGCATCCAGCGTGGGGGAGACCTGATAATGGGGGGGCAGGTTAGGGTGGGAGCAGGAGGAGATGAGACTCTGAATGGGAACTGGGGGACTGTAAAGATAGAGGAGAGGAGAACATGGAGAGACCCCTAGGGCAGGAACAGAGGCCTTCTTTTTTCTGCCTTCCTCTAGGAATTATGGGATTTACTAAATACAACTGACAGCTAAAATTCAGAAGGCATGTAGAAAATTCTACCCACAAAAATTAGAACCTATAAACAGCCAGGCTCCAAAAGTGGATATATGAGGGCGGGGGTTGGTGTAAGTAGGGGCTATTAGAATTAGGATCTTGTCCCGTGCTTTAAACCATATTAGGGTTAGGACCAATTTGGGGAGGAGGATAGGTCCATTCAAACAATACACTTGGGACCCAAGCAGGCTAATAAAATGCCTTGGGAGGCAAGCAAGACCAAAGGGCCCCCAGTGCTGACCTCCAGCTGTAGCTCTTCCTGGAGAGACCCTGCCTCCATCTGAAGACGACACCCCAACTTGAGGGGGGGCAGGGGGCTTTGATGCCTGGCCTGGGCTAAGATTAGCCAGTCCAGGCCTGGTCTCCTCCAAGAATGCAGACAGAGAACGCACGGACTAGTGCCTCTCCACAAGCGCCCTGCCGTCTGGAATTCACCCTGCAAAGGAAACCTGTGCTGACAAGAGCGCTCCAGAGAGGCCAAGGGCTAAAGAGGCCGCACCACGTGCCAGAGAGCGCCCAGCGCTGTTTTTCTCATCAAAATCTCCAAAGCAGTGGCAGCTGCAGAGCATGAATAATAGGAAAGAGCCACAAACCAGGTGGGCGGAGAAGAAACGAACATAGAGAACTTGAAAATTATTTTTTTTAAGATATCATTCATTCTTTAAGGAAATCTAAAGATAAACCATTCTTTTTTCTTTTCCACTAGAAGAAATCCACTGAGCCTTTAGGCAAGATAATCGCGGGGAGGGGAGGGGGATCCAAGGGTACGTACAGACGCTGCTGGACACACCCATCGCTAGAATAGCTGGAGTTGTAGACAGCAGGCGGCGAGGAAGGAGAAGGAGGAGAGGTTAATGGCCTCCCGTCTCGGCTAAGGAAGAGCCCACCCTCACCCAAGAGGGCCCAGAGTGGAAAGAGAGGAAAATGCTGGGAGAGGCGGGTGTACCCCGAATGCGGATCGGGTTTCCCTTGGAAGGGCGGCCCTGGGATGCGCGAGCGCAGGGGCGGGGCCAGGCAGCGCTGGGTGTGAGAGCCGCTGGGTGATTCTTTGTGGCTGCGGCTCTGGACACGGCTCGCCCACAGACACTGAGAGGGTGAAAAGTGGGATTAAATGACTGCCCCAGAAAGGAGCCAGCACCGTAACCGGATCCCCTAGGTGTGGACGGAGGAGGCCAGCACCACCATAATTGCAGTTCCAAACGGCTGCCGATAGCATCCCGGCGCGCCTGATCGGGTTCCGCTCATTACCGCAGCGCCGCATAAGCGATTCTTTGTAGCAGGCCAATTAAAAAGTTACCTCTTTCGGGGAACTGTTTTGCTTCGCCGCCGCTTTGCGCAGGGCTGGAGCCCGGGAGGTGGCGGCGGGCGGGCACAGGGGGGCATTGTGGGAGAGGGGGTCAGGGAGTCCGGGGGAACCCACTGGACCTCGCCTCTCATGAATGGGGCTTTTCTCGAGCGCACACAGAGCCCGATTCACAGGTCTCCGCAAGGAACCAGTTTAAATAAATACGGGCAGCATTTCAGCCCCATCTGGAAGCCATCGCTGCCAATCTCCCAACGCAAACAAGCCTCACAAAGGAGGATTGAGGTCTCTCCCCTGAGCTGAGGGGCACTGTCGGAGGCGAGGGCTGTGGAATGCAGATGTGGGTCAAAGCCGCCGCCGCCAGTAAGTTTCTCAACCTCGTGGAAAGATGGGGAGGAGGGGCGTGCCCGAGCTCTAGGTTTCGGACATTCCTGACGTCCACGCAGACTGCGCCTTTCCGCACGTCACGTCTTTGGGTCCGCTGACCCGAGGGAAGGGTTTACGGAGCTGGGATGCGCCGAGGCGCAAAGTCGGCCACTCCGATGCACTCTCCCTGGGGAGGAGGAGCGACTGGAAGATTTGGGCCCTAGAAACTGTGGAATTCATTCCCTCCCGAGAAAGCTGCGGCGATGAGAGCGCGCTGCCACTTAAGTGAGCGCCTCTAATACCAGATGGAGAATTCGAGAATTATTTTAGAATCACCTAGCTAATTCCATTGCGCACTAAGGCAGAGGTCAGTCAAGAAGACAGCTTTGGGGATGTATTCATGCAAATTTAGGACAAAAAGTCCTAGCTGGGGCCACTAATAGACACACCATATTCCAACAAGTGTCCGTGAGCGCGCCGCCAGCTTAGCGCAGCACCCGAGGACCGGCCAGAATCTCCTGCCCCGGGCTCCTTGCGGCTGCGCCGCGGGCTCTAGTCCTGCCCCCATCGGAGTCAGCAGCTCTAATGAACGGAAATTCTCCCGGGCCCGCAGCCTTCCAAACCGTCTCTGGAGACAGCCTGGTGGCAGGCGAGACCGCATAGAGCCTCGTCGGCAGAGGGACTTTAATTCCTCCCGCCCCCCCAAAAAAGTTTCCCTGCGATTGATTTACAATCTGTAACATACAAAGACAGGGCTAGAATCCCAGCCGTAGGAAACGTGTCCAAACACGTGGAAAAAAAAAAATCCTCTCTACCTAATACACTTTCCAGGCTTCGTTTGTCCTGAATATAATCCCAGACAGTGGGACTTTACCAAAGGAGGCGATGGAAAGGTGCGTTCCGAATCGCCTTTGGACCACACTGTAAAACTGCCATCTCTAACTATATTCAGTTGAAATAGTTACAGCAATCGACCAACCGTGCTCCCTTCCCCTGCTACACACACACACACACACACACACACAGCCCGCAGCCCAGCTCGTTGAGTTTCAGAAACTTAGAAAAGCTACTCAATCACAGTACCTCGCGGGCTTAGGGGGAAAGACCGCGGGGAGGGGGCGCTATTTTCCGGGGCGTTTGTAAAGCACAATCTAGTTGGAATGTTATCGCCTTTCAGATGGCCTCTCCTACGGGAAGTTTCTGTCCCCTTTAGAGGCTGGGGGAAAGCCGAGATGCGAACGGGGGCTGCACCTTGCTCCTGGGCCAGCCGGGAGGGGGAGGAGAGGTGCTGAGGTCTCAGAGCGCCTCTCGGAAGCCTTTCTTCGTGGCCTCGGATTTCAGCCCACCAGTTTCAGAGCATGTCCTTTGTCTAACTCCTCTTTGAACCCTCCCCCACCCCCCCCCACCCCCAGTCACCAACCCTTGGACACGACTGCGAAGTCAGTCCCTTGGCGCTTGCTCGCTCCTTCGCTCCTGCTCTTTCTCTCCTACTTCTCCTAAGATCGATGGGCCACGACCTGCTTTGCCGAACTCCAAGTGCTTCGGCAAGGCGAGTTGTGTGCGTGTGCGCCTAATTATCAACGCGGGTGGAAAAGAGCGCGCTTAATCAGTGCGCAAAACTCTCTGACTCTACACTTTGCATGTCTAATATTCCTGCGCAACGCAGGGACCTGAAAATGCCTCCAACAGCGACCTGCACGGAGGACGCTGGGACAGAGCCCCTGACTTGCAGCACTCCGCTCGGTGAGCTCCTGCGCATCATGCGCCCAAGTCTCGACGCGCTGTGACCCCGGGAGCCGCTCTAACCGGGACCCGCGGGCTCCACAGCGGAAGAGGGCCTGGGAGGAGATTGCTGAGGGACGGCACGGAAGGGTGGCAGGCAGGGGCGGTGGGCCACTTACGGACATCCTGGCCGTGACACCGAAGGACAGCGGCGACGAGCAGCGTCAGCAGCACCAACGTCTGGGGAGCCCCGAGGCGTATCATGGCTCACTGCGGGGCCTGCAGCGAGGCGGCAGGAGCACGGCGTGGGTCCGGGTCTCTACCGCGCCTTCATGCAGGAGGCTCTTGGAGCAGGAGGAGGAGGCAGGAGACCCGGCAGCCCAGCAGCGCTCTGCGTCTTCTCCCTGCTGCGGTGCCCGTTATATGCGCCCGGCCCCTCTCGACACTGGCGAACTCGCGCTAACCGCGGGCGGCCCCCGGCCCCCCGCGGGGCTGTAACCTGAGACCCCGCCCCCAGAGCCCGCCCAGGCCCAGCCAGAGCCCGCACCTGCCTGGGCCGGACCCCCCTCTCAGCTAGCCCTGCTTCCCGCCCCCCACCCTAGTGTGCCGAGTGGCCTGATCGGGCGGGGCGCAGAGACGGCCCCTGTCCTCCCCCCACCCGGGGCTGCGGCGCTGCCCCCTCGACCACAGGCGGGAAGGGGGGCCTCCGGGCCCTCGGCTCGGAGTTCTGCCCGGATTGGAGGGGCGGGGGCTGTTTGCAGAGGCGCAGGCCGCGAGCCCTAGACCGTGGACGGAAAAGACTCGGGAGGGAGGAGGGAAAGTGGTAGGAAGGAGCACGGGGGAGGGAGGGGGGGGTCACTGCGTTGGGCCCTTGGGCGGAGGTGGGGGTGTAGGGCGCACGGGGAGCCCTCGAAGGTGTCTGGAGTCCTAATCTTGGAGGCTGCAAGCAAGGCCAGGTTTGGGGGTTGCCCCGACCTATCGTACCTGGCCCCGGGGCTCCCACCTGAAGGCTCAGAACGACAGCCCCCAACCCCTCCCCCATTCAGCTATGCGATGAAAGAGCCTCCTCTGGAGCCTCGGCAGACGTCGGCCCGAGCCGATCGCCAGGAAAGGGGCCAGTGTGTTCCAGCACAGAGGGAGACCTGTGTGAAGGTGCGGGGGGCGGGGGCAGGTCTTGGGAAGGGGGCTCGAGGAGTCACAGAAGACGGAGGGAGCCGAGACTAAACCGTGCACGCTGCCGAGGTGGCGGACTGTCTAGTTCTAGGCTCAGACGTGGTGTCTGCTCTTCCTGGCCCGGGTCCGGAGTCCCGGGGGGAGTGGGCGCAGCCGGCCCGGGTTGAGCAGCTCTGGCCGGGGAGCGAGGAGGCTCGTCCAGCTGGACCGAGTTCTGTGAGCCAGGGGAGAAGCCAGAATTTCCTAATTGGCCCCTTGGCCCTCCGCTTCCCACCTCACCTCACCTTCCCCCGGTGAGCGCCCTCTGGCACCCTGACCCAAACTCTGCCTTGTCCCCAGGGCTTGGCTGTGCTCCTCTCTTGGCTTTTGGTGTCTCCTTTGATACCAGGAGGAACAGCCCCCAAACAGACCTTCTTCCTTTTGAGGAGATGGTGTTCTATCCCTGAGAATTGTAAGGTCCCCCAAAGAAGTTTAGGCAAAACGCAAAGTTTCATGAAACTCAGAATTTGTGTCTGACTTAACCAGAGCTCCCCTCTCCAGGAGTGGGGTTTCTGTAGCATTTTCCTCCTGGAAGCTGAGGGCACTTGAAGAAGCTGCTTCTACCACCCAGGCTACAGGCTTCCACAGGGGACTCTGGGCTTCCCCTCCCCCTTCCCATCCCCTCATGCTGTGAAACTTCTCAGAGTAGAGACTGGAGCTCCCAGTGTGCAGAACTAAACTTCTGTGCAACTGTGCTGGCTGGAAAGGGAAAGAACCACCATTGTTTAAAGAGACATCTCCACATCTTGTCCAGGTTAGATGGCGGTGGGTGAAGGATTAAACCACTGGTTCCAACTTCTTCTCTACCTGCCATGGGCCTCTCCTGGCTCTTTTCCCATATGCCTGTTCAAGGCTTTGCACCAAGCTCTGAGCCTTTGCCCAGCCCTCGCCTCTGCCAGGAGAAAGCTGGTCTCAAGGTAGCAGTATCCCATGCTCTCCCTGGGGCCATGGTCCTATCTTCTCCGCCTGGAAGGTGGAATGACCAACTCTCACACATTTCTCAAGACCCTCTGGGATAAAACGCCTCTGAGAAGCCTTCCTTGACATCTCTAGAACACAATGTCGCTGCTTTTCTGAATCTGTCTGGCATTTATAGCCTGTATCCACAATTATGCTCTGAGCTACATACTTTTTTGTGTGGTTTGCATTTTTCCCCCTTGTATTCGTTGGTCTTATCTTACTGAGGCTGGCAGTTCCTTGCTGACAAGAACAGTGCCTAGCACAATTTTAGCACACAGGAAGATTTAGCTAAACCCCTGTGGACTAATGCATTTAGATGCAAAATAATGATTCATTTTATGATATGAGCAATACATAGGCAGCTATAAAGTTTGCATTCATACAATTGACTTCAAATACAAGTGACCATAAAAATTCAACTGAAAAAAAGAGTTTTGCTGAAAACACTAAGATGTATAAAAAATTTTGAAGCCTATTTTAAAGTGATCTAGTTCAGTGGGCAGCAAAGTGATGCCTACTTCTGTTGCTCAGTTGCCCTTGACTTCATCCTTTACCTGATTCATCTTTGCCAGAGAACTGAATCAACATATAAGAGCTCTGGATTCCTTCCAGTAATCCTGGTTCATCCGTGAATACAAAGTTCAGTTCTCCACTCCCTGTGGAAAAAAAGTTTTTTCATCAGAGGTGAGAATTGACAAAAGCAAAATAAAATTTAAATTGGCAAAGCCAAAATAAACTATGGAAATTATTTAAATTCTAAGGTCAACTAAACACCAGTATTAATATTTTACCCATCTATGAATCCAAACAACTACAATTTTTAAACCTCTAATTTGTGACTCAGATTGGAATTGAATCTATATGTGGCTAAAAAAAAAAAAAAAAAATCACTGATTTGGAGATTATTTATCCAGCAATCTCACCAACCAGAACACAGCCAAGAAACTGAAAAGGGGAAATAAACCTGAGTTGGGGGAGCAACGCCGCTCAGAATTCTGAGCAGCCAAAATATATGTTACTATGTACTAAAGCTTATGCATCTTGTGCATAGTAGAGTCCCTTACTCTGTGTCTATTAACTCCTAGTTTAGATATTGTATTAACAGGTAGTGTCATCTGACCTCTCCAACTAGATGCAGAAAAATAGAGGTAAGATAGCAGAGCAGTTGTTGGATAAAAACACAATAAGAACAGCAAGAAGGGACAGTGAGAGAGGAGCTAGAGAAGCAATATGAAGTTGACCCAATGAATAAAAAACGTGGTAGCCTAGGGCCAATAGAGCAGGGGTCAATAGCTCTCCAGTCCTCAGTGGTTCCAAGGAGTATCTTGGTTTATGGCATCTGCTGCAGTCCCTGTGGTTCATAATGATGAACTTAAATGTCCAAGAAAATGTCAATTTAAGTTTAATATGGTCTCTTCAAGGAGACAGGGAAATATGTATTCCATCTGAGAAAGGGGTCCATTAAACATAATGAAAATAAATATTCATTCACTTAATGGAAAAATGTTATATCTTATGTACATGTTATCTATCTATCTATCTATATGTATATAACATATATAAATCTTATATATATTTTAGATAGATGAGGAAGCACTGCAATTTATAGAACTGTAGGACAGGAATCAAAGATCTGCTGTTTTCCCCACTTGGTGGAAGAAGGGCATCATTGACTGAAGATGAAGGTCCCACGTGGTCTTCATCATTCACTTACACCTTTCAGTACAGCCTGCTTAGCAGTAGGTAGAACAGGTAGAAAGTAAACAGACACCATCAGTGTATCGACCCCAAGTCAGACCAACTCAGTGAGACAGATGGATTAAACCAGTCATTTTGTGTTGTGTAGACAAAATAACTGCTTCACTATTTTTCTCTCTTTTCTGGGGATATTAAATTTAGACTTATGTAGACATAGCCTTATTGGGAAAGATATTTGTAGGTGGGCTGTAAAGAAAAGATCTCTTTCTCCCTCTACACAAATCTCATTTAAAAATAGTGATAAAATGAGGAAGGATTCACATTCCAAAGAGCTAAGCCCAGTCCAAATATGGCAGGTGGTGAATGCTCACACTTCACCCAGCCTCCAGCCACACTTCACACAGATGGCCGTGGTGGAGGGAGCGCTCACCAGCTCACTCAGTGACATTCAGCTTCTGTTGGCTGGGCTCAGTTCAGACATCCTTTCAAGACATGTTTATGTTTTCCTTTGACATTTTTGGGGCAGAGTAACAGGATCAGGACTGTCCAGGATAGGGCTTCCAGATTATGGTGTACATTCCATTCCATAGGAGAATCAATGTGTTACTATGTATTCTCAAACGCAAACAGCGCTAAGAATCCCACCCAGTCTCCTCAGTCCTGTCCCAGCGCCATACAAGTTCAGTTTAGCGCTCGGGCTGAACACCCACTTCTGTATGAAATGAAGATACAGAGAAGATTAAAAGACTATCTTTGAATCTGTAGGAGAAACAAGAAAAAAACGACTGTGAAAACTGCTACAAGGAAGGTACTCTTCTCCGTCAAGAAGAAGAGGAAGAGGAAGAGGAAGAAGGAAGAAGGAAGGAAGAACAGTATTCTGGAAGCCATAGGGCAAGCTGAGGAAGGTTTACTAGGAGAAATGAGTCTCCAAGGATGGGTGGGGTTTTTTAACGCAGAGGTAGAGTGAGAGGGCAGGATGGCTCCTATAAGAAAGCAAAGAAAGGCAGATGAACCAGAAGACATGGCAGGGGTCCCAGAACAGCGTGGAGTCAGCTGTGGGGGTCACTGGGAATACAGCGTGGCGCTAGGGATAAAATTGAGGCCAGACATGGAGGGCTCCATGAATGGAGTTGTCACTGACTGTGGCTCAGACTTGCCTTTCTTAACTTCTCATTTTTCCCTCTTTTTTTTTTTTTTTTTTTTTTTGGGTGGGGAGGAAGACCAGCCCTGAGCTAACATCTGATGCCAATCCTCCTCTTTTTTCTGAGAAAGCTTGGCCCTGAGCTAACATCCGTGCCCATCTTGCTCTACTTTGTATGGGATGCTGCCACAGTATAGCTCGAGAAGCAGTGCGTCCGTGCGAGCCCGGATCCCAACCGGCGAACCCCAGGCCGCCACAGCGGAGCACGCGCACTTAACCGCTTGAGCCACTAGGCCAGCCCCTGATTATCTCCCACTAGATAGGCCTTTGGGGAACAAGAGAAAGATGTCTGGGTTTTTTAAAGGCTTACTTTTTGGGGAAATGGCTGTACTTCTACACAAAAATGATCTTCCCATTTCACTTTTTTTTTTTTTTAGATTTTTATTTATTTATTTTTTTCCCTCCAAAGCCCCAGTAGATAGTTGTATGTCATAGCTGCACATCCTTCTAGTTGCTGTATGTGGGACGTGGCCTCAGCATGGCCGGAGAAGTGGTGCGTTGGTGCGCGCCCGGGATCCGAACCTGGGCCGCCAGCAGCAGAGCGCACGCACTTAACCGCTAAGCCACGGGGCCGGCCCCCATTTCACTTTTTTTCACAAAATCCTTTCATGCGAAATCTTGCATTTTCTTGAAGTGCATGGCTTTCTGGCTTTCAGGAACATGTGTCTTTCTCAGTTATTGATGGTTCTAAGGTGAGGGGAAAAACATAGCTGCAGAGATGTCTGTGCACTCCCAGCAGAGTTTCCATGTGAAGCAATCAATTCACGTCAGATGGTTGTCCAGCCACAGCCGTCTCCAAGAGCCAGAGAACATTTGCTCTGGGCACTCATCAAGCAATGACACAGCACAGTGGCTCCAGGGACACCCTTTGAGGGGCCAGCAACACTCCAGACATGTGAGTGGGTGGCTTCTATCGCCCATCTCTCTCCCTGCCTTGAACTCTTTGCACTTATACATAGCCAGTACCACGGAATTGTGCCCTTAGTTATTCATTCATTCTTTCATTCACTCATTCATTTATCTATCCCTCAGACATGTAGAGAAATCCTCCCTGAGTCTATTCACATACCTCCTTGAGAGCTGGGGCCATAACATATACATTTAGAGTTTCCCCCACAAAGTCTATCTAGCATGGTGCTGTCACATAGTAAATGTTCTAAATTCTTGCTGCTGGAAGTGTGGTCCATGAACCAGCAGCATCAACCTACCCTGAGAGCTTGTTAGAAATGCAGAGTCTACTAAATCGGAATTGGCATTTTACCAAGGTCTCCAGATAACCCATGTGCCTGTTACAGTTGGAGAAGTGCTGGTCTAAATACTGATAGACGGATAGTTATTTGTGGCCCGGCTAACTGAGCGGGCGTGGTCTGCGGTTACAGACAGCTGGGATCATACCTGCCCTGCACCTGCAGGCATGGCAAGGAGAGGTGGCGAGTTAATGGGTGGCAGAAAGGAGAAGTGAGTTGAGGCAGATGGATGGACGGAGGGTTGTAGAGGAAGTGACAGACGCAAGACTTTCAAAAGCCTGCTGTAAGTGTGTTAACTCTCAAAAGTTGTCTCCTTCTGAGGTAGGTGGGAGGTCACTTTTCCTGTGTCCTATTTTTCCAATAGGAAATGGGATCAGAGCCAGGAAGAGACTGACCCATTCTAGAGCTCAAATCCCGAACTCCATGGAGAGAGTGTCAAGGCAGAGCTGGGAGCTGAGCAGAGGCTGACTTCTTACCTCTTCTCCACAGCCCCTCAGCCCTGCCTCTCAGGGACTCCTGACCCCTGACCTCTTCCTGGGTGGGAAATATCATGGAAAGCCAGGAGCTAGACTGGGATGCCTCTGGGCCTAGCAGGGTCCATACCCCCTCAGAGAAAGCCAGGTGCCTGGAAACCAAGTTTATTCCGCTCCAGTGGGTAGGGTGAGTCTGCCCTCCCGGAAGTCCCTGAAAAGCTCAAGGGAATGTGTGGTAGGTTTCTAGTGGGCCCCTCTGCCAAAAACAACCTCGGGAAGGAGCAGAAGGACAGTGCGTGCTGCCCTTCCCCATGCCACAAACCCAGTGAGGGCGCCTTGTCTGCCCTGCCGAGGCACCTGTCCAGGGGCGGCCGGGGCACCGCTCTACTCTGCAGGCCAGCTCCTCAGCTGACACCTGGCCACTGCCCTTGACACCCCTGCCTCCCAGATTCCTGGCTTCAAAACCCTGAAGTCCCCTTTGACTGTCTCCCCTCACTCTGTCTTCCTTCCCGTCGCCTTCCCCTCCTGGTCCTGGGCCAGCATTCCTTCAGCTCCACTGTGCTGAGCAGCAACCATGCACAGGCACTTGCTGGGTGGTGTGGGGGACACAAAGAAAGATCTATTTGACATGGATCTTGTCCTCAAGGAGATTACTGCCTCAGGGGAGATATTCATCTAAAAAACCAAATGAGGAAGTCAACAAGTTATAATGTAACACGTTGTGATGCGGTGTGATACACACAGTGCAGTGCCAAGTATGGAAACATCTGTTCAGCCTTGAACTGAGAAGTGCTCTCCCTGACACAGCCTTGAGTTGTGAAGGCAGCTTGGTCACATCTGTTCCACAGTGTCACTAATCATTAGGGTCTCCAGAGATCTGCCTTCTTCCCTCCACCCCACCTCCATCCCCAATTATAAATTTCGTCCTCTGGCAGATTAACTAAGATACCAGTGAGGCGCCCACCATGGCTTTGTTCTTTGTCACGTGGGGCCCCTGCCCTGGAATCCTCAATGGGTTGTACAAGGGCTCCATTCTCTTGGGAGCATCCCACTTGCACCCAGCTCTCTCCTATGCCAGCCGGTCCAGAGGCCTGTCTAGTTTTATCCTAAAGGTGCCTAGGAACACATGATATGCTTAATGTTTTCCTGGGTAAACATAAAAAGAAACGAGGCTTGCCCGTCAACCTGCCCAGGCTAGACATGGCAGCTGCACGTCTCAGCTCTGTCCTCTTGGCAAGTCACTCAGCTTCTCTGAAGCTCATCCATAAACAGGGATAATAGCAATTTGCTCACCAGCTCCTTGTGAGGATAAACAAAGGAACAGATGGGGAGCCTCAGCAGAGTGCTTTGCAGGGGAGGCAGAGTCACACTTATTACCCTCAGCACTGCCTTCCTTGGTCTCCACCTATTTGTTTACCCTTGTCCCACCTGCCTGCCACACCATAAACAAACAATCAAATTTCTCTGGTTTTAATTTGGTTGAGTCTCGTTAACATTTTTGTTTTACCAGTTGTGTTTCCACGAGTTTGGATTACAACTGATAGGATCTCAGTTGATTGATGAATATCCTGGAATTTGAGGTGTAGAACTGAAGATCTTTTAATTGCTTTAAAATCAGTTAGTAACACAAACCCTGAATTTACAGACTTTCAATATTACCTAGAAAGGAAACTTGGCCCTGGAGATAAATAGACCCAAGACTTGGGCACAACCTTTCCTGAAGAAGTGGAGGAGGAACTTCTAAAGTTATCGTGAAGGCTAAGAAGACTCGAATGGCTATTGACCTTCTCAGCAGCTATGAGCTAAAGGAAAAGACAAGTTTGATATCACTGTGGAAAGATCAAGATTTGGGGGAGACCACAGGCAAGGCTTTTTGATCTGGTTTGATGAAAATCTCCAGAGGACCCAACTCAAAGACATGAGAGGAAGACGCTGGTCCTTCTCAGGTCAGGAAAATAGCAGTGCTGTATTTCCCAGTCAGGGAGAACAGTTCACAGCGAGTGGAAAGGATGCTTGATTGTGTCCATGTATTTCCATCTCTTTAAATCTTGCTTGGAGTTGTGTAACTTTATTTATAAATTACTTATCCTGATTCTCTGTGATCTTTATACCTAACTGTATTAACAAAGAATTTTACTTTGTCAGAGAAGATATATTTAAATAAAAAACTGCATGTGCCAGGTTATTCAGACGGTCCACAGATAAAACAGGGCATCCAGCTGGTGGCAGAGGGTCACAATTGTAGGCAAAGCCTCCAGAAGCAAATGACCTGGGTGCTGACTTGGCAAATATAACTTGACAGCAAACATCACATCACTCTCCTCTTCTATAAGGTTGTAAATACCTAACATTCTACTTGTGAATTTCGTTCATATATTTACTCTTGGTGAGACCACACCTACTGATGTTGATCAAATGAGAGCGCTTAGGAAATGCTAGATTCCCCTCATATTAATGCCTTGTGAGTGTCTATCCACTTGGGTGTGTTTGTCCTTGACATTAAACTAAAGGGCAGCAGTTACTTTTGTCTAGCCCTGATTCTCAATGGAGACAACACTGAATGATGATAACTCTGGGATAGTTTCCTAGCTTGAGAACTGGCAAGTAACATGATCAGTGCTGGGGCAGGGAAGAGGTAAGGAGGTTTTAGGAAATGCTGGCTGATGTAAGTTCCTGCGTTTGTTAAGAGCAGACTAATTACCACTTTGGAGGCTTGGGCTGCATGGCTTGCAAATGTGCAGAACGGGGTGTCTGTAGACTCACAGAAGGAGCTACCTTCTCTTCTTTACCAGCTTGGACACAGTCCCTGTTATGGCGCTCCTAGCTTCACCTTTCTTTACTCATGGTGAGTTACTCATTAAAGATGTTTCTTTATTGCTGAGATATGTGTGTGGTGGGGAGGAGGTTTAGTTATCCCAGAAGGAGTGTGTGCAAGGTGAATCCAGCAGTAGGATGTGGTGGGTGGGAGTGAGAAGACCCGGGAAAAGCAATTTCTTATCATATTTTCCAACAAATATTTAAAGAACACCCATATTGTGTATTGCACTAGAGATACAAATGTATGTAATATTCTATTTCTTGTCTTGAATGCCTGATATATTCTTGCAAGTCTCTTGGGCATGAAGCAGTAGAAAGAACACTGGCCATGGAATCAGGAAACTTAAATTTTATACCTACCTATATATCTAACTTGCCATGTGCTCTTGATGAAATTGCTTTACTCTGTGGGCCTCAGATGCTTCATCTGTAAAGTGGGGAGCTGATGGGTTTTTGTGATGAGAGGCACCAGCTCCAGTTTCTCTTCCTCCACCACTGTACCCTAATCCTAGCAGAATTTAGCGTTACTGTCAATGACTCATCTATTGAATCTGAGGATCAACCACTATGAAGCTAAAACAAGAGATCCACTGGCTGAAGGTTTAACTTTTCCACCCAATAAGTCAGATGGCACCTCCTCTACCTCTGATACTCAGCACCCCTCTCCCAGCTCCATCTGTCTCCTGGGTCCATGCCAGTTGCCCAAGCAGAGGAAAGCAGTTACCCAGGAATAGAAAGCACGCCATCTCCAGGCACTTCCCTTTCCCCAAGGCCCAGGAAAAATGCCTTGAGAGAGAGAACGTGTCCAGATTTATCTCCTCTGAATTGGGCTTGGAAGATGAAGAGTCCCATCTGCTGCACCTAGGCACCTCTGCTCATCTTCTGGGCAATAATGACTAATGACAACAAGTGATCTGACAGAGATCACCCAGAATGCTGCATTTTCTTGCCTGAATCATGGGCCAGCCAGGGGTAGGGGAGGCATGCCCAGTGCAACCTGGTATGAACCTCTGACAAGCTGACATGCCCATTGAGCTGTCCCAGATACAACTCTATGAGAATTGGTGCCCCAAGTAGACATCAGTTAATCAGCCAGTGTTGATATGGCGGTAATCCATGGACAAAAGCATGAGTGCTCTAACTGAGCCAGCGTTATCTGAGCACCTGCTACAGGACCAGTGCATAAGCACTCTGTGAGAGGTGCAAAAGAAATGTTTTAAGAAAGCTTTGATCACACTTCAAGAGATGGCCACTCAAATAGGGCTTCAGAGACAAAGAGATGCTCTAAGACAGAGCTGCCTAATGGAATGTTCTGTGATGATGGAAATATTCTATATCTGTGCTGTCCAATATGGTAGCCACTAGCCATATGTGGTGATTGAGCACTTGAAATGTGGCTAATGCAATTGAAGAACTGAATTTTTAAGTTTATTTAATTTTAATTGGTTTGAATTTTAATTAAATAGCCATATGTGGCTAGTAGCTACCATACCGGACCACGCAGCACGACCTTGCTACTCAAAGTGTGTTCTGCACACCAGCAGCATCACATTGCGTGGGAGCTGGTTAGAAATACAGAATTTCAGGCTCCACCCCAGACCTACTGAATTAGAACTTTCATTTTTAACAAGATCCTGAGGTCATCTGTTTGCACATGAAGTTTGAGAAGCAATAGTCTAGGGTAGTGCTTCCCAACTTGACTGCATATTGAATCACTTACATATTGGGGAGCTTTTAAAACTCCCAATTCTGTGACTGCCCCCCAAACAAATTAAACCAGAACTTCTATGGGGTAGGACCCGGGCATCAGTGTTGTTTAAGCCCCCAGGTGGTTTCAATGTGTACCCAATGTTGAGAACAGCTTCTCTTGGGCCATGTAGCAGGCTGAGTCACACCCTGATACATGAGTCCATGTGAGGGCCAGAGACTCACTTCTCAGTCTCTAAATTCACTTGTTGGTCTCGGCTGGCTGGGAAGCCAAAGGGAATTATTCATCCTCAGCAAGTGTAAGAACTGGCCGGGGCTTCTGTTTGTTTCCAACGCCTAGTGAGATGTTCATTAGTTTTTGACAAAACACATCCAAATGCCACACCACCCAAGGGTATTGAACCTGCAGGATGACTGACGGCCGGGAAGGGCTGATTCACTTCCTCGCTGGGGACCTGGATAACCCTGGCGTCCCAGCACAGCCCCATGAAGGGAGCTATTCTTCCCATCCAGGGTGGAGGTGGCTGGTTTTTCCAATGCCACTTGTCTTCAACTACCCCTCCCTGCGCCTCAGCAAGCGTCTGAGGGTCATTGGGGCCAATGAGAAAAGGTGGGTTTTCCTGAAGAGCTGGACTCTCTCATCCTGTTGATCCGAACAGGACCTCAGAGGCCCCAGCCACTTTCTAGTGATGAATATTTGCAGAGATGAGTCTTCATCCCCCAGCTGGTGAAGGTTCAGGAAAAGCATGTCTGAAATCAAGCCCTGAAGAAACTGGGTCCCGCAAGCATCAAGGCTATCCCAAGGGATGGAGCTGCAGACCCCGTGTGGAGGGTCCATTTCCAGAGTGTCACTGAGGAGTGTCATCCTTGACTTGGGTGATATGGAAACGCAAGTGATTCACTTTGGAAATGGGATCTCCAGCTATAAGATTCTTAGCTTATTTGTCCTGACATGTCCATAGAGTCTCTTCAGCTCTGTATCCGCATTCCACACCGACATTAGAAAACTCAGTCAAGACAAGGATGCTCTCAGGAAGGTTACAAGAGAGCAAGCCATGATGCTTTGCCCATCTCGAGGCAAGGGAGGAGCGAAGGCCAGCACTGGGAGTGTCCCAGGATAGCCAGGGCTGTTCCTCCCTCCCCCTCCCCCTCCCCCTGCAGGTTACCAAGGTTTTGCAGATATCCAGATATCCTTAGAAAGCTTTGTTAGCCAGCAGACCCCTGGCCCACAAGCCACATCTAAATGAGGCTCTCTCTGTGCTCCGACTATAGATATGAGCTCATTTCCAGGGGAGAATCAGAAAAGAGGCAGGGGGAGGATCTTCTCCCGCCGCTGGCTGCATGGGTGTGGTTGTGCACAGTGGAAACAGAAAGAGAAAGCCGGCCAAATGTTACCTCCTCCAGCTTTCTCAACTCTATTGCTTTCCCATAGTCTCTATGAAGACTCCCTGTCACCCACATGCAATGTTGTCTGGGCTGTACAGTTAGCACTTTGCTAAATGCTCCCTAATTCCTCAGTGGCACTTCATTACCACAACATAAAGCACCAGGGTCCAGCAGGATACTTACAGGTAAATGATCCAACCGTCTTGACTTAGAGATGGGGAAATGAGGCCCAGGGAGTAGTGCTGCGGGCCACATGGGAGCCTAAAGCTAAAGAGAAATCTGTAATACTGAGCACATCTTTATTTAAAATTTTGATATTTTGTTCATCATGGACTTTTCGCATTAATTTTTATTTTAAAAATATTGCCTTAAAATACTCTTTACCTTGATTACTGAGTTTTTTAGTTCCCTTAAAGTTTGCACCTGAGGTGAACGCCTCACTCGCCTTACCCTAGGCCTGGCCCTGGCTGGAAGGGTAGAGATTCGCCCAATGGGACACTAGTTTTGATCAGAGGCAAAAGAAGAACTTGGGTCTTCCGACTATGTCCACCTCCTTCTTCCCTATAGAACTTGAGTGCAAGGTCCTGTTTCTCCAAATAAGTGGAGAGCTCCAGCAGGCAGGGAGCTGAACTTCTAGAAAAATACTACCCTTACATGGTTAATGCCCAGCTGGGGAAGCAATATTTGAAAATTCAAGGAACTGCAAAATCTTTCCCTAAATAAGGGATTGCTGTTGACGACAGTATCAAAATATTGATACTGCAGTGAGATAACAAGAGATACAGGGACACATGCCAAAACGTGGACCAGTTCCCCAGCCCAGCTCTCTCTCACCTGCACTATTTTGGAAGTGAGGAAGCCCCTTCCATCCTTTCCAAACCCAGGCTGACGTCCTCCAAAAGAGTTCTGTTTCTTTGATCAAGCTTCACCACACTTGTGGTTCTTTAATGACCCCCCGCTCATGGCACAGACTCAAGCACATGGACAGCGAACAATATTCACCAACAGAGCACTTCTTCTTTCTTTTTAACAGCCGCACGACATTCCACTGTATGGATGTGCCCTCACTTGCACCATCACTTGTTGATGGACGTGCAGTTGTTTCTTTTTGTTCTCTCCGTCTCCCCACCCTCCTCCCTACCATCCCATTTCTTTCAGTCTCTCCTTCTCTCCCCCTAACATTTTGGCTGGGAATAAACCTCTCTTTTTTTCCTCCAGGGTTCGCCATTGTAGAGTCATGTAACGCACACAGTTTTCTCAGAGAGAAATTCTGAGATTTCTCGGAGACATCCTGTTCCCTGCTCAGAATCAGCACAGCTTGCAATTCATGTCCTACATCTATGGGATCAATCTTGCCCCATTCAAAGGAAAGGCTTGGAAACTCAAATTCTTGGAAATCGTGGTTTAGTGGTGAGCTTTTACAGACAACTCATTCCCTAAAAATCCCTATGAGATGGCTTCTGGGAGAGCCCATAACAGAGGAGAAAGAGGGAAGGAGAGCGTGGTGAAGCACCGTCCTACCATGAACCAAGCTGGGTCAGCTTTGCATCCACTACAAAGAAAGGAAAGCACAATGGGTCTTTCTTTCTCCTCTTCCTTTATTGTGTCATTTCCCCCCTCCTTTTCTCTTCTTTTCTTTTTTTTAAAGAAAAAAATCATAATTTTAATGTTATTTTTAATAGGTAATTCATTCACATGATTCAAAATTCCAAAGGTACAAAAAATGAAGTCTCCCTCCTAGCCATCTACTTCCCCACCCAGAGGGAACCAACATTACTAGTTCTCAGGTATCCTTCTGGAGAGACTCCAAGCATATCCAAGCGACTGTGTATAACATCTCTCCCTCCCATTACAAATGGTAAAAATCATCCCTCCCCTCTCTTAGCACAAATGGTAACATACTCCACACATTGGTCTACACGGGACTTCATTTTTCGTATCTTGGAGATGATTACATATCAACACATTAAAAAGTCCTTATTATTTTAATGGCTGCTTAGTATTCCATTATATGGACATACCATAATTTATTTAACCAGTTGCCTTTTGCTGGACATTTGGGATATTTTTAGTCTCTTGCTAAAATAATGCTGCAATAATATTTGTATATATGTCATTTTTGCACATGCACACGTTGATCTATAGGATAATTTCCTGGAAGCAGAATGGCTGGGTCAACATTGATGTGCATTAAAAAGTGTGACAGGTATTTCTAAACTCCCTTCCACATTGTGTATGCCTTGCCCCCCAGCAACAGATGAGAACGCCTGTTTGACCAAACCTTTGCCAACAGCTGCTGCTGTGGTTTACAAGGGCGAAACTTCACCGCAATAGCCACTCCCTATAGTGATTAACTCTTCTGGGATTTGCCAATCTGAAAAGTGAAAAATGATGCCTCAGTGCGGTTTTGATTTATATTTTCCTTATCGAGTAAGTCTGGCTTTTGTTTTGTTTTCTAGGAACTCTTCGTTCATATGCTTTGTCCACTTTCTCTTGTATTTTCTATAGTATTTTATTTGCACGCACTCTGTACAGAACATTAGACCTTGTCTATGATAAGAATTGCAAGTACTTCTTCGTGGTTTGACATTTGACTTTGCCTATGGTGATTTTTTGTCTGTTTCCCATCAAAAACTTTTTATTTCTTATGGTCATATTTACCATTATTTTATTTTATAGTTTCTGGTTTAATCCATGAATTTAAAACATTTTCTCATGGTTTCTTTGAGTTCTTCTGGAACTGTCTCAGCTCTTCCTCTGGTGCCCCCGGCCTATGTTTTCATGCACCAGCACCACTCTCTCTCTTTGTTTAGGTGCCACTGGACTTGACTACAGGTCTCTGGGTTTGCAGGCCCTGGGGTGGGATGGGACCGCGTTGGGGTAGTGGGCGGAATAGCAAAAGGGTTGGATGTTAACATCAGAAAGCTTCTAAGATCTCTCCAAAGAACCCCACATCTAAAATGGCTTTGCTCCGGGTCGGCCCCGTGGCTTAGTGGTTAAGTGCACATGCTCTGCTGTTGGCGGCCTGGGTTCGGATCCCGGGTGTGCACCAACGCACCGCTTCTCCGGCCATGCTGAGGCCGCATCTCACATACAGCAACTAGAAGGATGTGCAGCTATGACATACAACTATCTACTGGGGCTTTGGGGAGAAAAATAAATAAATAAAATTATTTAAAATAAATAAATAAATAAAATGGCTTTGCTCCCATACCTCCTCTCAAAAGAAAAGCAAAGAGAACAAAGAAGTTCAAGTTCGTTTCCTCATTTAAAAATCTGACTATTTGTTTGTGCAGCCTGGAGGGAACCCCCTTCTCCTCTGTGAAGTCTGCTGATCCTCTCTCAAGTGCCCTCCCTTCCAATTTCAGGAGCCCACGAAGGCCCTGAAGCATTGGCTTTGATCATTGCTGCTTCCCGCACAGGCCCCTAAGCCAGAGCTCAGTACTTGGCGGTGGGGTGTAAATTGAGCTGGTCCTTATCTTAGAGACATTACAACAGACCCTAAACAAACACATTAACAGACACTAAGAGACTTAACTAATGCCGGCCAATAAACAATCCCCCAGGAGAGAGAATGCAGAAGATTCCTCCTTCCTCAGCCTGCGGGCCCTTGCCCACTGCTCTCCCCACTCTCCTGACTGGACTGCAAACGCCGTGAAGGGAGACGCCCTGCCTTGGCTTCTTTCCCCTTTCCCCACAATAACCCAGCACGGTCCCCATGCACTCAATAAATAGCTATTGCAAATAAAACAGGAAAGTAAATCTCCTTAGAAGGAAGAGCTAATAGTTCCAAGCCATCAAAAGGAAAGTCTTCTTCTGGAACAAGAGGTTGTCCCATATTCCAGAGGTTTTAAATGTAAAGGTCTTTGGATGCGCTTCAGAAGTTCCCTGAACCCCTACAGTGATTTGCAAAACTTATGCGTAACCTAGGGGGAGCATTTATTCTAAGGCGTGGGGAAGGAGGGTCCTCCTTGGTGTTCATCAGAGTCCAATACTAAAATAAATAAATCTAGCGATCTATGGATAAAATGATGTGATATTTGGAATTTGCTTCAAAACATTCCAGTTGGAGGGCAGGGAGCCAGTAGGGTAGGTGTAGTTATAGATGAAATAAGATGGGTCCTGAGTTGATGATTGTGAACGCTATCAATGGGTGCTTGGGGTTTATTATATTATTCTGCCATGAAAGAAATAAAGGATGGAAGGAAGGATGGAGGGAAGGAAGAAGGAAGGAAGGAAGGAAGAAGGGAAGGAAGGAGGAAAGAAAGAAGGAAGAAGGAAGGAAGGGAGGGAGGGAGGAATGTAGGAAGGGAGGAAGGAAAGCTTTGCTACAGACTACACTAAAAGAATCAGACAGCCCACAGTGCACAGCTGCCCTCTCACAGCCCTAGGTTTAGAGAAACAACTTCCGCCCAGTGGTTTCCTTAATTAGGGTTTGGAAGCCTGGAAAACTTTGTGGGTGCAGAAGCATGTCCCCTTCACTCTCACCTCCACATTCTATCCTCAGCATCACCCAGAGAGAGGGACCAGAGTCCCTGAGGCCATCTTTGTTCATCTGCATCCTCTCTGCTAAGCCTCCTACATGCCCACCACAGGCTTGGTGGGCGCAGGGAGCTGGTCATCTGAGGCCCTTGGCTCTCCATCCCTTCCCCAGGCAGATGCAGCCCCGGCTGCCTGAGCGAGGCAACCCCTTATGCAGAAGGGGTCTGCAGCTGCACCGTTTGGATGTGCTTCGAGTCAAAAATTCACAAATTCCAAGCTCTGCTCCCAAAGCAAACCTCCCCGGCCCAGGTGGCTGCACCCCTCTTCTCCCCTGCGATGAGCTCCGCGCGGCAGCCAAGCGGGAGGCTTTGAAAACCAGCTTGTGTCTGAGTTGTGAAAGCACCAATGTTTGCAATGTTTGCCCAGCGGAGAAGGAGCATATTTTCTCCCTTCCAAATGCAAACTCAAAGGATGCTCCACGGGTTTCTCTTCAGACTTTCCACAGGAAACATAAACAAGGAAGAAAGATGACTGGAGGTGCTGGGACCTGAAGTGGAATTTCACCCTTGAAGGAACTGCCGTAACAGGCACTCTCTGTCCTCCAGCGAAGCTGTGAGAGCCTGGCTCCACATTTCTTTCCTCTGAGCAGCCTTCGCAGATGAGGCAAAGAATAAGAACTGGACGAGTTCTCAGGCCCGACTCCCAGCCAGGTCTTCGTCCCATCCAGTGGATGGCGGGCGCTTGGGCTCATCGGCTGTTGAGACACCCTAGCTAACGTTTCATCTTTCTATCTCTTCTCTTTCTTGACTGTCTTCGAGTAGAACAAACTTGGGTGCTCCAAGCCCAGAGGCCCAGCACCACTGTGAGCCAGACACTAAATCAGAGCATGATGTGTGGACATGGTGTCCTGTGGAGCCTGAGGCCCCAGTCAACCGGCCCTCTCTGCCCTCGTCTCCATCTTGGAAGGAAAAGGACACCCCTGGTCTGTGGTCTCTGTCCTCAGGGAGCTTATAATCTGGATGCAGACACAAAATGAGAGAGGTCATAAGGCAGCATTTGAGGGCACACTGTTACCATCAAAAACAATTGGATACCAACCTTGAGAATTCCGGGAGAAGACAAAACCAGTTAAGTCATACAAACAAAGCTTAATTTAGCTTCTTTTGCAGGACTAACTTGACTTGGGTCATTTCTTGCTTATGCCTCTGGAAATCATAGGCAAAACTTGAACTGTTTCCCAAGGTTGATATGAGGTAACCACCGACCAATTCCCTATCACTTAAGAAAATTCTAATATTACAACCCACCACTGCGAAGAATAAACAGTCACTGCCTTCACACTACATAAGCTGCTTTATAATAATAGACCCCAGAGCCTCCTTCCATGGTTTGGTTTGGGTACTCTCGGTTTAAGAACTGTCTTTTTGGTGTGTGCACAATAAACTTTTACTAATCAATACTTCTGGGATTCATTGGTTTTACTTCTGCTATTTCTTAACTTTTGACAACACATATATGCATTGGTTCATCCCGGATTTTGAATAATCCTCATGGAATTTTTTCTGCAGTGAGGACCAGAATACCTCTTGCCCATGGGTTAGAACTACCAGCTGACTGCTTCCATGTTGGGAATTTTTTAAAATTACATGTTTCCTCATCAACTGGGCCTTACAAAAGGCTCCAGACCCAAGAAATATAGGGTTGAAGCCAGTTTGGCTAGTTCTAGTGGGGTTAATGCGACATGCTGATGGATTCATTATGAGCGACGGAATGCTCATAGGTGGAATGCTTCAAGGCCATCGTTTGTCTTTTAACATCTGAGAAACTTCCTTCTTGAGATGTTTTCTTCTCCTATAATGCTCTGTCTTTGGATAGACCCAACAAGGCCACTGAGCATCTACAATTTAAAAAAAAGTAGCATCAATTCATATAGACGGTGATAGGTCAACTAAACAAAGCAAGGACATTATTGGAAGGTGCTTGTGAGAAGTTCATGATTCCAACTAGAACTTGGCTTTGATGTACCAAATTCAGAGAAAGACCACAGAAATCATTTCCTTTTTGGCTGAGGTTTATTTTTCCTGTTTATCTGAAGCCAGAGCCAAAAATCCAAATGGCTTTCAATGGCTAAGAAGGTTTCTCAGCATTAGATTAATCAGTCCCATCTCAGAAAGGTCAGTAGACCTGCAGACGGGTCTTCTGGACTCAGGAGTAGTGCCAGCTCTGACAGAGGTGACCTGGGGAAGAGGTTATTTCCCTAGTGATGTTTCTGAGACGAGAGGCACTAGGTGAGGCTGGCTCGGAGAAGAGATGCAGAGGAGGAAAGGGAAGGCAGTGTGCTGACAAGGGCAAGGAAGGGTAATGTAGTAGAAGTTATCAGGGTGCTGGCGGCTCAGAGCATGGGCTCTGGGGTCACACAGATCTGGGTCCAAAAGGCCAGCTAGGCTCTGCCACTTAACAGCTGTACAACCTGATGTGCTCACATGTTTCTTGACATATAAAAGTGGCACAGTTCTAGCACCTGCCTTATAAAGTGATGGTGAGGATTAAACAAGACGAAATGTAGACAGAGCTTAGTACAGTGCTGGACTCACAGTCAGCACTCAGCAAATGGAAGCTATTCTAATTGTGGTAAAAAGCAAGAACAAGGGGACAAGTCGGGGTGGGCAGAGAGACACCGTGGGAGGGGGTGCAGAGGCCTGACACTCACCCAGCAGCCCCTCACCAGCCCCATCTCCGGGTGCCTGGGACAACATCTCCCAGTCCAGACGGACTGCTCAAATGTTTATTAAGAAACCATCCGTAAAATTTATTGGAAACTTTAGGTTTGCAGCACGGTCTCTGCACACTGTCCTGCTGCCATGGCTCTCAACAAGGTCTTATTCACTTCCCCAGGCGGCTCCCCCGGCTCCCTCCAGCCCCTCAGTCTCACGCCCCCCGATGTCCCCCGCTGGACCTGGTGTGCAGAGGCCCCCTCAGTGCCGGCCTCCTCCCCTCCCCTTGCTCTGAGTGATTTCTGACTTGCTTTTTCCAAATGTGAAATCTTTGAATAAGGTTACTTCACATGGGGAGGGAGGGTCACCAAGGGGATATTTCCTAAGGGCAGAGGTCCCTGGGGGGATTTTAGGTGGAACGTGGGTAAACATTTTTCATTTTAACAGTGATATATTTATTTTTTAAATGTATTTATTTTAATGTGCATTGGAGGAAAAGATAGAATATTAATCCATGATATAGAGTTTTCAGTTCAGGTAAACTTAAGTAAAGCAAAGGAGAATGAGAGCTGATTTAAGGAAACCGTTAAATCAATAACAGTCTAGGTGGTTCTCAGATCTGACAAACAGGTCTGGGAGCACTGTACCCTTGATCTCAACCCTCACCTAGAGCTTCCTGGACATGCCTGCCTGACAGACGTGGTTTAGATCTAAATGGAGTGGTCTTGCCCTGGGCTGGCCAGAGAGAGGGGCGGCTCCATGGCCGAAGAGCTCCAGTGACACGTCAAGCTCCCTTGATGGTGGTTCTGTCTGTCCCCTGCCGGTCTGCACCTGGCCCAACTTGAACTCTACTCTCACACCTCAAACTGCTCTGAAGCCCTCTGTAATTCCCCACTGCCTGCAGGATAGAGGCCAGCTCCTCAGCCACGCACTCAAGGCCCTTCTCAATCCATCTTTCCAGTCTCTGCCCCAGGCCCAATGTGCTCAATGCCTGGACATCTAGTCTCTTCCCTTTGGTCTCGCTTTCACTCTCACTGCTCTGCCGACATGAATCGCCCACCCACCTCCCACCTGTCCTGCTCCTCCTCAATCTCCTCCTGCCTGCAGGTGGGACAGTTAGCGCAGCTAGAGCTCAAGGCCAGGCTTTGAGGTCTGATTCTAGCACCACTGCTTACCAGCTGCGTGTCCTTGAGCCAATTCCTTACCGTCTCTGTTACCCAACTGCCTGATCTGTAAGGAGGGAGTAATGGCTGCAACATCTACCTCCTCCCCGGCTTGTTGGGAGAACTGAATGAGATGATGCTCCTGGCATAGCACCAGATACACAGTAACAGTGAGTAAACCATGGTGGCTGCGACTTCCTTGAACTTGGAGTTTAGTTCTTGCCAAGAGCAGCCTTTGGGCACTCGTTTTCCAGGGAGTGGGTGTTTGATAGGTATTTGTCGATTAATTGTGGATGCCCTGTGATGTGTTTCCTCCCCATTTCTCTTGATCAGAGGCTCCATGGAGCCTGAGAGCAGCTTTCCCCTTCCTGCGTCTAAGGGCCCTTTGCAGCCCCAAAGAGCGTCTATTCCTGGGCTGTCTCATGGCCTTCCCTTATCTGGGGCAAGCTATCTTTGGTCTCCAGTCTTTTTGTGGAGCTATCTCTTCTTCCCTCAAGTTTGGCCTGACAGCTAGAGTCTTCCTGGGAGCCGATGAGGCTGATGGAGGTGGCCCATGAAGCTTCCGCAGAGCAGGTGGGTGGAGACGGAGAGGATGGGGCCTGGTGGACACGAGGCCATCTTCTCCGAAGCCCGCCTGCATGGATGGCCTGGAGAGAAGCCACCAGCACACCTGACCCAGGGTCTCCTTGTGTCAGGCACCGTGCTAGGGGTACCCTACAAGATCCAGGCCCTGCTCCTTTTCCCCAGCCCCTTCCGCCCTTGCTCAGGCTGGTTACAGAGATAGCTCCAGAGCCTGGGGGTTAGGACAAATTCTCCAGTGACCAGCCCGGGGCCACCGAGCAGCCTGGAGCTAGCAGCATGAGTCCCTCCCCCGCCCAGCCCTCCGTATCCTATGAAAGAAATGCTGTGTTCCCTCTGCCCTCCCCTCTTGCCACATGCCCTTCCTCCCACAGAGCCCGGGTCCCCAGGCTGCCGTCCAGCGGTCTCTCTGAGAGCGGACTCCAGCGATGCAAGGCTTTGTTAGAAACCTCATTAGCAGAGACAGAAGGGCGCGAGGCGGCTCAGAGCGGCATTCCAGGTGTCAGTTGAGAGGGGCCGCGGGAGGAAGAGGCCATTAAACCAGACTGTGGTCAGCCTCTAGCAGAATGAAAACAATAAACTGCGACCCGGGAAAGGGGCGGGAAGTGAACTGGGGAGGTAAAAGGGATGCCCTGGGCTCAAGCTGGGAAGGGCCACCAGCTTCTCCTGCCTGATCCTGGGAGTCCCAGAGGCGAGGCCTGACCAGCCTCCATTATGTGAACTCCTGGAGGATGGAGGCTGGGCCTCAGGAGACTCTAAAGTTCCAGGGCCCGGCACGTGCTTAGCACATGCAGGCACTCAACAAATGTTTGATAAATGAATAAATATTTAGCCTATTCCCAGGCGGACGGCCAGCAGTAGCTCAGACTTCTGAGCGCTCACTATGCGTCATGCGCCATGCAGAACACGGCCTATCTATAAGCTCTTAGTAACGCCACCACGAAGTATTATTAGCTCCATTTTAAAGATAAGTATAGATACCAGAATGTGTTATTTGGGGTTCCTCTGGCTCTTGAAGAACTCTCTAGAACTCCACCTACTGATACTTGGAACTTCTGAACCAGGGACACGTTCCTTCGTCCCACAATTAGTCATAAAAAGGTGGAATGAGTATTGGGGGCTGAGGCAGCACATTGAAATTACTCCCCCTGATGGGGAATTAGCGAGAGAATGGCTGGTATCTGGAATTCCCTCTCCTCAGGGGGAGAAGGGACTGCCCTGGGGTGGGGACAGGCTCTGCCAAAGGGAGCTGGGGACAGCGGCAGGCCTGATGGACTCCGTGCTGCTTCACTGAGTTCTGCTGGCCTTCGCTGGGCAGGGCCGAGCGGGGGCGTGTATTTTTGTCCGGCTCAACAGGGAATGCGCATGATTTATGAAGTCTTTTAACCTGAGGCTTCTCATAAAGGAGCTTTGAGGGGACCACGGGGAGCCCAGTTATGAAAGGCCACCTTTCTGAGGATCTACTGGACAGGGCATGGCTGCCTGCCTGCTGTCAAGGACCAGGAACCATGTGTGCCCAACCCTAGGTCTGGAATGGTGGGGATCGGGGACCCCAGGAAAACGGGATGTGGATTTGTGCCTTGGCCCCCCATCCCTGCTCAGGCTCCCTGCCCTCTACACCCTCTTAGCAGAAACCTATCCCCAGAGCCCTCTGAGTCCCTGATCCCTGATGCCCTGGCCTTCCAAGGCCCCAGCTTCCCTCGGATAAGTCACCTCACCTCACTGAGGCTCCCGTTTTCTCATCTGCAAAATCAGCGTAACAACACCTACATCAAGTTCTCCTAGTAACGTAGTAACGTATGAAACCCCACCCGCGGGAAAGCTCTCCGAGGACAGGCCTCCGTGTGTCTTGATTATTCTTGTCTCTCTAGCAGCTAGCACAAGGCACATAACAGTGCACACAATATGGCAATTTGTTGAACTGAATTCTACGGGATTCAGTGAGCAGGAATAAGTGAAGCGTGTTTGAAAGCTCCAAGCCCAGTGCATGGCCGGCCCTTCATAGGCATTTAGAAAATTTGGGATAAATCTCAATTTGATGCCTCTCCCCTGCAGATGCAGGACCTGAGACCTGGGCCCAGACAGTGAGATGGAGCCCCAGGGTTCCAACTCTCTCCTCCTGCACACGCTTGGGGCGCCGCGGAGGACCTTTGTCTGTCTCCCTCCCGGGCGCCCCTCCCCCAACCCGGACCTCCCAGCCTCTTCCCATCCCTGCAGCAGCCCCCGCGGCCCCTCTGGGGCGGTGGGCGTCCCTGTGTCGGCACAGCCAGGCTGGGCCCCTCTCCAGAGAAGGGGCTGAGGGGTGTGAAGGACTGGTGTGTGTGACTTTGTTTATTTTCTCTGAAGGATCCTGCCTGAGCCCTGCTATAAAAATAACCTGCCTGGAAACCTCATCTCCAAGGGGAAGAAAGAGGCTTTTGTGTCCAGAGAAGTGGCTCTAGGCTCTAAGGCCTCCCTGTACCTTCGCCTCCTCCGCATGCATCAAGGAGGAGCTGGCGAAGGTGATCAGGGGCCAGGGCCCAAGGGAGAGGGGTGCAGGGCGGCACCCTCCGATGGAGGGCAGTGGGGGGAGGGTGAGGAGGGGAGGGGACAGGAGGAGGGGAAGAGGGAGGAAGGGGAGGAGGCAAGGAGGAGGGGGAGGGGAGGGGGACAGGAAAGGAGGGAGAGGGGGAGGCAGCTCCGCAAACCTTCTGCCTGAGCCTGCTCAAGGCTGCTTGGCCCCGGGAAATTCAGAAGGAAGAATCAAATGAGAGAAAGAGAGAAAGAAGAAATCAACCAGAGATAAACCAAGCGAGATACACTGGATATCAAGAGAGAAAGACGCCAGGAGACACAGGAGAATCAAGTCCAGCAGAGAGGAGAGGTGGGCAGAAGACTGAAGTCAAAGGAGAAAACACACAGAGAGGCTGTTCACCCGGAGAGATACGGAGCTCAAGGGTCAGAAAGAGACTGCGGCTATGTTTACAGAGGTAGCTAAGGATTTGGTCCAGTTCCTGGGATCCCCGCTGTGTCCCCAGCACCGAGGGAGAAGGCCGGCAGGGTCAGAGCTGGGCTCTAGGGCCCATGCCTGCTCAGCTGCATGGCCCGGCTTCTACTCTGGCTCAGGCTGGGCTAGGCGTGAAGACACAGGCCTGATTCGGGTTTCTCATGGTGTTCCTCCCCAAGAGCCAGGTCCAAAGGCAAGACGTGAAACTGCAGGAGTGAAAGAACACTGGCAATGGATTCACGAGGCCTGGATTCAAGTCCCACTCCTCCCACTTTTTAGCTGAGTGGTCTTGTACAAACCATTTAAAGTCTTCCAGCCTGGTTCTCTTACCCATAAACTGTAAATAATAAGCACCCCCCCCACCACCACCAGGGCCAGTGGGCAGATTCATGGAAGGGTATCCACATGGGCTTTCTAAGTTGTGTGGTGCCACTGAGGAGACAAGAGGAGATGACCTGTTCAGGTATGTTTCCCAGGCGCTGGCAGTGAGCTGGTGTTGACCTAGAAGTCATGAGAGTCTTAGCAACGAGCACTACTCATGCCACCTGAAAGTGGTAGGAGAGGCTCTCTGCTGTAATAAGAAGGTCAAAGAGAAGCCCTCAGCACCAGCCATTTGGAGAAGAGAAGTTTCCAATATTAACCATGTTAAGTGAAATCTTTGCTGTAAAAAATCTTCCATCATTTTTTATCATCAAGACTTGGGATATATTCACATAGAATCAGAGGTTGGTAGGACACATGCCATTGAAGACACTTGTGAAACTTTTGTCTGGGAGGGAAGATTTATCTCTCCTGGGATAACTTATGGGGCCAGCAGAGGGTGACATAATATCTCCCCTGGGGCCTGGAGCTGGGGTTGTTTGAGTGACACAGATCAAAGGGGAGAATGGAGCTCGGGGACCGGGATGCCTTACAGCAACTTTTAGAGGCAGAAATCAAAATGTGGAGAGACTATAAAGGAAGCTCTACTTTGGCGACAAAGAACCAGGCAGTACAGCTGTCCACTGAAGCTGGGAGAGGGCTAGGGAGCTGCAGAAGCCGTGATCAAAAGTAGGCTGTTGGCACTGCAGGGCCTAAAGGCTTCCCAGTGGCCTGAGGCTGAACAGAGGCCCAAGAGAGAAAGAAGTGGTGGTGGGGGGGGGGCTGCAGCAACATGGCTGCTGTGAAATAGAAAGGAGCAGGCTTGGAGGTGCGACTGGGCCTGTACCCCAAACCAGCCCTCAGCAACGCATTTGAGAAGTGATTCATAGCATGTGCTCAGGATACTACTAGTAACAATAGTTAATAAAAAATGGTTAACATTTACTGTGTGTCAGACACTGCTCTAATCACTTTGCATGCATTATTGCATTTAGCCCTTACAAATGTCCTCTGCAGAGGACATGGCAGTTGTCTCCTCCGGCATCCGCCACACCCCACCCCTACTGTAGCACACTTGCAGTTTGGGTAGGGTAGACCTCAGTCCCAGTTCCAAGGATAGGCCCTGGTTAATCTGGGCCAGTCAGGATAATCCTATCACCCATGTCAGAGGAACTTCTTTAGGCCCAAATGAAATGTAGGGCAGACTTTGATTTAATGATGAGGGAAGAGGAGACCTCTCTTCCCTTTTTTATGTTAGACTGTGATATGTACAGGTGTGAGGCCTGGAACTACTGGTAGCCATCTTAGGATCATAGGTGAACCACACTGAGGATGAATCAACATATCAGGAAGGCAAAGCCAAGAGAATCACAGAGAATAAGCTGAGGCCCTGATCAAAGTATTCCTGAAACCCTTATGACCTTAGGATTTTCATTTATGTAAATTAATAAAGTCCATTACTGTTTAAGATAGTTGAGTTGAATTTTTTTTTTTTTTTTTTTTTTGGTAACTTGCAACTGAAAGTAGCCAAACTGATGCAGAAGATGAGGCCCTGGGAGATTAAGTAACTTGTCCAAAGTCAAGTAAGATACATAACAAGTGAAGGAGCTGGGATTCAAATGAAGGCAATATGAATCCAGAGTCTGTGCTCTTACAATAGCATCAACAAAACCAACATTGGCTGCATACTGACCATACACCAGCTCTATGCTAAATCACTCTTCCTGTTGTCTCATTGTGTCCCCACAACAGCCTTTGGAGGTGGAAACTACATGATCCCTATTTTTACAGAAGAGGGACCTGAGGCTTAAACAGTTTAAGTAACATGCTTACCATCACACAGCTCTAAAGCAATAGAGTGTGATTTGAATCCAGGTCTCTGTGATCAGGATGCTGGGCCTCCTCTGCAATCTAGTGGGCAGAGGCTGCCCGAGAATGACCCAGCATGGTCTGCTCCACTCCCTTTGAGGATGAGTTGATTTCCAATTGTTCTATCCAGGTCAGTCCTATCTCACCATGGAGACTGCACAAATAGGTGAGCATTAAAGGGAGGCGGGAGGCCAATGTCGGCCCAATATTAGGAAGAAGGTTCCTGTTGTGAACAATGGAGTGGGCTGCCTGGGAGAGTCTGAGCTCTCCATGGCTGAGAGGCCAGCGGGCTAGGGCTTGCAGAGACAACTCGCGCCTGCACGAGGCAGGTGCTGGGCTTAAAGGAAAGGCCAACAGTCTATACTCCTTAAAGCCTTCCCCTGCCTGGGCCTCAGTTTCCCCATCTGTACAGCAGTTGAGGCAGGACTAGGTGAGGGCTGAGGTCTCTTCCAGTTCTAACATTCTCGAGTTCTGGAATTCCCGGAGGCAGGACTCCAGGCCCCGGGGAAGGTCTGGCTGAGAGAACAGAGACGCAGCTGTTTGGCCCGCTTGGTAGAACACTGGGGCTCATTGAGCTCGTGGTTCCCTGAAACAGAAACAGCCCAATGGCGCACAGAGAGAAGATAAATTCATCTGTGGGGCTGGTGGGAGTAGCTGAAAAAAATGTAGTGCTTGAGGGCCATCCAAGGAGAGCCAATTTTCAACTGGTAGGCTGTGACGGTGTGCCCAGAGGATAGAAACAGCACACTGGGCCGCGTTCTGTCCTGGCCACAAGGAAGACAGTAAGCTTGGAGATGACAGACCCCATCGACACCACAGAGACCAAGGAGTTCTGCCTGGTTGTGGCTTCCTAAAGTGGGTTCCACTCCCCTGGAGGCCTGGGAGGGTTGTGTTTGTAACTAGCAAAGGGAGTCCTTTTGGAAATTTGCCTTTAATTAAACCTAAACCACTGTTGATGGAACCCAAAGGTTCTTATTCAGTGATATAGAGACCGCCCTCACCAAGCTGTGAGGCCAGAACTGGACTGAGGAGGCCTGGAGTCTCCTTCCCTGGTTATCCTTGGGCTGGCCTAGAGGCCAAGAGGTGGACAAGACGCCATCATGAAGCTTCTGGTGGTGTTTCCGAGACACTCCTTCCACCTTTTGCTCTAATGATGACTAATGCTGGTCCAGCGACTGTTTTTCAAGGTGCTCGGACATCTGCAGCGCCATCTGACCTTCATTACAACCCACTGAAGTAGACAGTTGGACAGTGTTATGCCCATCTAGAGAGGAGAAAATGGAGGCTCAAGACGGTAAGCGTAACGTCCCTCAAGTAGCAAATGATGGCTCTGGGGCCTGAACCTACTTGCCTTGGCCCCCAATCCCATGCCCCTTTTCTCTGGCCCACTGCCATCCCTCCACCCCCATTTTTGGGGCCATAGAGGGCTAAATTTTCAAGACTACTGTTCCTCTTGCTTAGAGACAATGTAGAGCCCTTGGAGCTGGATTAAAACCTTTACAAGTGCCAGCTTTGAAAAGATTGGGATTCAAAATAGAAGGAATTCTAATGGTAAGTCAGTGTTAAGAAGTCCAACAAAGTTTAGACTTTTACCAGGATGATTACTTTTATGCTTTAAAAAAATCAAATATTGGAAATTGATTGATTCATTTTTTATTTAGTGTCCCTGTCCTACTGGCATCCTAAGTAGTTTCTAGCCCACCTTTGGACCACCCAGCCCTGAGAACTTCCCACCATCACAGGCCCCTGGGCTCCTAGGCCACAGTGTTCTGCACTGAAAGGAAATCTCTAGAATTGTCTGTGAAATTGGGCCAGGCTGTCAGGGCAGGAAGATGTCTGTGCTGGAGCAGGAGGTGACTGCTAAGTGGAGACACCTGAAGGAGCACCTGAAGGAGATGCTCCATGAGTGGGGCTCAGGTCAGCAGGAGGGACAGACTCATGCTCTCCCTTGCAAAGGAGGACAAGGAAATGAGGCCACCGAAATGGAGGCTTCTGCAGAGCTGGAAGTCATATTCTTCCTGGGCCTGGGTAATGCAGCAATGACTACCTTCCCTGTCTTCAGAAAGCAGGTGGAGCCCAAATCCAGAAGGGCCAAGGCAAAAATGTGAGAAGAATGAAGTCTTAGGAGTATCCAGCAAGGGGACTGGGAAAGGAGTTGGAGAGTCCCCGATTCCCCACTCCCTAGTGGAGTCGATCCCATCATCCAGAACTCCTTAGGGCTAGGGCTCCTTCCGGCATTCTCTGCTTCCTTCGAGACTCCAGCCTGGGGATGAGGGGTCTGGAATTCAGTTCAGGGGTATCCATCAATCAAGAATCCAACTGGCATATTTTCCCATCTTCCCTGCTCTTTTTGATACTGCAGAAGCTGAAGGGGGCAATGAGAAGCATTATGGGAAGAAGAGGATAGAGGGGCAGTATTGACAAGTGGTTGGGGGAATTATGAGCCCTTTAACAGCAAATTGATAAGAATTTGCAAAACTCTTTTAAGTAACGTAAAAATAAACAGTTAATAAGTCTTTGATTTTCCCACAAAAGAAATAAAACGTTTGTTTTGGGAGCAGCCGCGTGCAACCTCTCCACTCTGATTCTCCGTGACGCAGCCCCTCCTGCCCACCACATCCCCCTGGTCCCAGAGCCACCGACCCTTTTAGGGACGCCGTGGCATGATGGAGGCTGGCTGTTCTCTGGCTGAGGGTACTGGAGCCCCCCATACGCTGATGGAGCAGACCGAGGTCCCTGAGGACCTTGGGGATGGAGGGTTCCTTGTAGAAGTCCGCGCAGTGAACAAAGAGGCCTTTGAGCCGGGCCCTGGTGAAAGCTCTGAAGAGCCAGAGCCTTTGGCCCAGCCTCCTTGCTGCCCTCAGACCCCCGAGGACTGGCTCGGGCAGACTGCTGGCTCTGGCCCCTTCTCCACAGAGAGGATTTCTTATGCAGCTTTGTGCCCTAAATGCTGCAGTGCGGTGCCCAATTCATCTGAAATGTCACCAGGGACGGGGACATCCCTTCAATGTCCTCTCATTCCCTCCAAGAGCGCAGACTTTGGAGTCAGAGAGACCTGCTGTCAGTGTTTCTACGACTTACTGGTCGAGTGATCCTGAGCAACTGACAATCTCCCTGAGCCTCAGTTTTGTTGTCTGTAAAATGGGAATGATGATATTAATCACTTCATTGGTTACACAATGCCTGGCACATAGTAAGTACTCAACAGACATGAGTATCATGGTTATTATTCCTGATATCTACCCCATCCTCCATTCTCTCTCGCCCCTTGACCCCTGCTGGGCTTGACCCTCCAGCCCGACTCCAGAAGACTCCATCCCAGCAAATAGGTCCATCAGATGAGAGCTCCTCAATCTGAGCCTGAGTTGGGCTCTTTCTGGAGGTGATGGGGTGTGTGGTTCCCGAACCCAGGGGTACAGGAGTCGGGGCATATGGGAGAACCTCAGGCACTAGGTGCAGGGGGAGGTTGACACTGACCTTAGATGACAGAGTGGACTTACCATGGCCATGTTTGCATCACTTACAAAGCACCTGACTTGTATAGAGTCCTGGAATGTTCAGGAATTTCACTGGTTCTTAAGTTTTGAGGGGTTCAAGGGACCTATGAAGAAGTTTCCAGCAAAATGTAGAATTCTACATATTTTGCATACAATTTCATAGGTTTATCTATGGACCTCATGTTTACCTCTACTCATCTCACAGTTCAGAGACTGAAGCCCGGAGGGGGTAAGTAATCTGTCTGAGGACTCACAGCTTTCAGATGACATAGCTGTGACTTGAACCCAGACTTCAACAGTCTTCTCTCTTCCTCTAGTGGAAGGAAATGCCTCCACCCTGTTCTTTGGCTGAGATAGTGTTCCCTTCCTTTCTCAGGTACTGGGAGGCTTTGCGAGCCAGTGGTGGGCTCCCTGGGGTTCCAAGGAGGTTGTTCAAAGGTTAACTCAGGTGAGTCCAGGGTTGGATAAAAGGGGTTGAGAAGGGCAAAGCCAGAGCCCAGAGCCCCCTGCACATGGTGGTGAAGGGTTAACAGAGGCTGAGCGTGGCTTTGTGTGTGTGTGCTGGAGAGCAAGGTTGCATGTGCAAAGGTGCACGTCTCTCACTTGCGCGTGTTGGTGCTACAGGACCAGGACGGCAGGCCAGCCTGGGAGAGAGGTGCCACAGTGTCCTGGTATGAATGGGCCTCTGTCTCCAAGGCTGTGTGAGCCTCTGTGTGTGCAGGTCCCATTAACTCGCCCTCAGCCACATGTGGAAATAGGAGGAGAGGCCCAGAGAAGCCCAAACCACTCAGAGTCCTTCTGATTTTAGAATGAAGTAGAAGACACAGAAGAAAAGAAATTACACAGATCCACATTCATATATGAATAGTTGCGCACACACACACACACACACACACACCCTGGTGCTCTGTTGTAATCTTCTTTTCTCAACCCTGTTGTCAACCTCCTGTTCCCCATCTGGGTACTTTGGGGGAAGAATATTCGGTTAATGTCCTAAAACAGATTCTAGAGAGCTGACACTATTTGCCTGTGTGGCTGTCTGAGTTTTGTACTATGCATGTCTGTTTTCTCCTCGTCTGTGAGTCTGAGCGTGGCTTCTCTTTCCCCTGCCTCACCTGCAGCTCCCGCGATGCACGCTCATACCTCCAACCCAGCCAGCAGGCCTCACTTGCGCCATTGTGCCTTGATGGACAGGCTTGGCTCAAGTCCTGTCCTGAGCCCCCTGTTCCCACCCGCCCTTCTAGTCCTCTCTGGGCCCCTGTTGCCCTTGGCTGTGGTTTGTTTAATGGAGCGACTCCTGTCTGGGAGCAACCCAGAGCTCAGGACACAGGGAGACACTTGTCCAAACTTGCTATTTTTTCACCAAAGGAGCCAAACCACAGTGATGGGCTCAGTGGCCTGGCTGCGTGCCTTCTTCATCCCTCCAACCACTAGCCTGGCCTCCATTCCCCTGGCTGTCCCTGATTATCAGTGGCCTCTGGTTCAGGACTTTGAGATACCCACTGGGGAAGCTCCTCTCTTGGAGTCTGAGTTCTGAGCAAGCAGCTGAGGCTGACAGAGATACCCTGAGAACCAAAGAATAGGCCCACAGAGACCAACGACCATGTCATATTCATCCTTCTCTCCCCACTGCCTGGCATAGAGTAGGTCCTAAAAGAATGAGAGTGAATGGTTGAATGGATGGATGGTAAAGGAGGAAAGATGGAAAGGAGGTAAATGGAAAGATGAGTAAAGGAGGGAATGAATAAACAAATAAAGACTCTTAGATCCCAGTAGACATTCTGATAAAAACCTGATCCGACTCCTTGGTCCAAACATGGGAAAGAGGGAAGGAGAGAACCAGGTTTAGAAGGTGTAGCCATGTTATCCCTGAATCTAAAGGAAATCTCTTAGCCCAGACCATTTAGAGCATGTCTTCGAGACTCCCTGGAGGTCTGGAGTTGGGTGAAACTGGCCTTTTCTCCATCCTCATGTCTATCCCTTAAGCCCTTTCTTGCAAGGTTTTCTTTGCTCACTAGAAAAGGTGCTCTGCAGCTGTGCAAGGTAGCATCTGAAGAGATGGGTGGGAAGGGATGAGGCTCAGGCTGATGGGGATGCCATGGAACAGGGCCCTGGGGACAAACGTTTCAGGCTGAAGCTGAAGCAAAGCGTTGTGTGCTTGGACCGGGAGATAGAGGACATTTCCAGCACCTAAGACAGAGGCCTGGCGTATAGGAAGCACTTAGTAAGTATTTGCTGAATGAATGAATAAATGAATAAAACATTTCTATGTCTTCTCTCTAACACCCCAAAATCCTTTTCCAAGGGGTATATAGGATTCTCAAGAGTTCTAGATCACTAAGGACCTTCCTCTGGGGTTAGAATGAATCAGGGTCAGCAGCCCTTCTGAGGGAAAAAGGAACAGTGGGTGCACCTCCACCCCCATCCAAGCTCTTCTCACCCCCCTCACTACCATGGTCCCCCCCATCCCCCTTCTCCAGCCCCAACACTAGTTACCATGTTGTTGATCCAGAAGCTGGGGGCACAAGGAGGGAGCAACACAAAGCCGCTGTGTACGTGCGTGCATGTGTGTGTGTGTGTGTGGTTGTGATGGTCTCCAGTTCTGGCAAAAGGCCACCTCACCCCACCGGCCAGAGCAGAGGAAAGATCATGGGGCTGGAGGTTTGGGGGCGGGGGCTGGTCCTCTGGTGGGGAGAGGGCTTGGCTGATGAGATAGACAGCTCCACATGACCAACGCCAGAGCCGTGGGGCTCGGAGACCCCATTCAGGAGTCCTGTTCCCCAGGCCAGACCCAATAGCTCTTCTCTGGTGCTGAGATCTTCAGGGAAGGAAACACTCAGGTTCCTCAGGCGCCTTGCTGCTGGGTGGCTCCTGAAGTTTCGTCACTATTCCCTGCTACAATTCGCCTTGTGAGAGTCCAAGTGGGAGCCTTCCCTTAAACCTTATCCCTGGTCAAAGCTGTCCTCGGAACTAAATCTAGAAAGCCTGGGTTTTGAGGCCCAAAGGGGCTTGCCTCTGGTCTGAGTTTAGTCCATTTTCTGAGCAGACACAGGAGAACTGTAGGCTCAGGGCAGGCAAGGAAAGGCTTCATGAGCCAAGGGAAAACAATTAGGAGTAATTACCATCAAGAGAGGCCCCCAGTGAGGGGTGAGGGTGGGAAAGGCCATCTGTTGAAGAGGAAGCTGAAAGTGGCAGGCTGATTTTGGGGAAGAAATCGGAGAGCGTGGGTGGGAGGAAAGGCTGAGAGTGTGTGTTGCCTTTCTTCTCCAGGAAGAGAGCGGCCCCTCCCCCCTTGGCCTCTAGCTTGAACTGAGTTCCACCTCTACAGGGACTCTGTGTGAGGAGGTGGGAGGGGAGAGCAGGAGGGCACAGGGCTGTGCATTCCTGAGATTCCCAAACCAGTAGGAATGGCAGAGGAAACTCCATACTGAGGGGACAGAGCACGAGACACAGAAGTGAAAAGATAAAATGGAACACTGTGGGGCACCAGAAATGTCTCCAAATGTCCCCCCCCCCCCCCCAACACACACGCTCTTGATTCCTGAGACCCTGTGGGGATGAGCTGGATCTGTTTGGTGTCTCCCTGCTTACCACTCCCAAGCCTTAGCCTCCCCTTTCTGGGTTAGAACCAGAGGCCTCAGAGGAAGTTTTGCTAATGTGGGCAGCCTAGAGTTGGGGATGAGAGTGGGAGGCAAAAAGAAAAGGGACAGCTGGGGAAGGGTTGTCATGGAAGGGGTGAAGGGAATGCCATGGTACCCCTTTCTGGAGAAGCCAAGAGGTAATGAACCCAAAGGCAGAGGGACCCTGCCATTCCCCTTGACCCTCCAAACTAAGGTGAGGAGACAAATAAGAAACTTGACCCTGCCCTAGAGAAAACAGGGAGGACTGGACTTTGCAGACCTCATCGGAGGTTCTTGTCTTTGGTTTCCCAGTGGTGGAGCCCCCATGACGTCTGGGTCAGGCGCTCGCCTGCTGAGACGAAACAGTGCTGTCTGGGTGAAGCCATAGATCACAAGGCTATTCAGGGCTTTGGAGACACATGCTCTTGGCTTGGAGTCCCTGTTTCTATCACTGACAATCTGTGAGGCTTTACGCAAGTTATTCAATCTCTATGCTCCTCGTGTTCTCATCTGAGAAATGGGGACAATAATAGTAACTACACCATACTTGTGAGGATTAAATGAGGTAATGTGTATAAAGTGTTTGGTACATAAGGCTGGGGCCAGGGCCTCAATAAATGCTTACTCTTATTATGAATATTCTTGGAAGAAGATAGCTCTAACTGCTAAGTGGATGATGCATTTGAGGCCAGAGACCAGAGAGGAGGTGAGGACTTGAATAGGGTGGAGGTTATCAAAATGGAAGGGAAGCACCGTCAGAGATACTGAATGAGAGTAATTCATTCACTCCTTCAACAGTTCTCTCCTTCGACTGTTCTAGGCACTTGGGATGCAGAACGAACAGAACAGACATTTCAATGAGAGGCAGAGAATACAAATGATTAAATAAGATAGTCACATGTTAAGTGCTATGGAGAACAAATGAAAGTCAGGGAGCTAGGAAGTATAAGAATTGGGGTGTGAAGATGACACTGCACCACAGCTGGAGGAAGTGAGGGAGTGAGCCAGGAGGATATCTGGGGAAAAGCCCTCCAGACATAGAAAGCAGCAAGTACGGTCATGCGCTGCTTAACAACATTTTGGTCAACAGCAGACCACATATAAAATGGTGGTCCCATAAGATTAGTATATATAGCCTAGGTGTGTAGTAGGCGACACCATGTAGGTTTGTGAAGTACACCTATGATGTTCATACAATGACAAAATTGCCTACTGATGCATTTCTCAGAACGTATCCCCGTCGTTAAGTGATGCATGACTATAGAACTGTGAGGTGGAAGCAAGCTTGCTTTGTTAGACCAACACGGAGGAGGCCTGTGCAGCTGAGGCTAGTGAGCCAGGGCAGAGTGGTGGGCAATGCTGTTGGAGAGGTGGAGGGTGGCTTGCGGAGGGCCTCGTAGGCCACTGTAGGCTGGTGATGGGCTGATGGGAGATGGAGCACAGGTATACAAGAGAGCAAAACATTTTTTCTGGGGTTCAAGAAGTGTCTGGAACACAAATTCCTTAAGGAACACGAGCCCTATCCCCCTTCCCTTTGTAACTTTCTGCAATACCCAAGACCAAAGGAGGCACCCAGGAAGTAGTTATCCCCAGGGGGAGATAGAGGTTGACTCTGACTCATGATCAAGTCCAGGTCTCCACTTTGACGGAATCTTCTCCCCATTCAGTGATAGCCCCAGGCAATCGTCAGCTATCTTTAACCACATTCAGGAACCAGAGAATAAGAGTGGCTCGAAGGCTTCCCTCCTCATTCCAACCATTTTCAAATGGCTGAAAAATCTTAACCATGTCTAGGAAAACGTTAGAACTCAAGAATGTCCTGGAGGCTACAAGGGGCTCTTCTAACTCAACACAGATAAAACCGTTTCATCAACACAGTGGGAGATTTTTGAGAAGTTGGTGTTTTCTTATGTTTTATTCTTTGGAGTGTGAGCTTTACAGGTAAGTGTGGGAGCACTTCTTAGACAGTGATGGGTGAGGAGACAAGGGGTGCTGTTAGCAGGGTGGGTTGGAAGTCCTGACTGGTGTGTTTGGCTTAGGAGCGCTCTCTGGCCGGCTCTACAGACAGGTCTGGTTTTAAAAAGTGCCAGGGAGCCACGGATTTACATGTTATTTGAGTTCCAGGCTTCAATTCCAGGTATGTGGAATGAAATAAATGAATGAACAGTATTCAGACTCCTGGTTAAGGGGTGGACTCAGGAATCCAGACCACACTGAGAATCCAATCACTGGTCCAGTTTGGATCAGGAGACATAGACACAGACAGAGACAGAACAAACAGTCAAAGAGACAGAGAGACAGTCTTAGAGAGACAAACACCATCGAGTGCTTTTTACCAGGGAGTTTCCAGTCAAAACAAGAAAGCAAAATCCACAGAATTTATTTTAAATAAATCAACTTAAAAAGTAGAGTCACACATAGGTAGACAGATAAAGGCAACATCATCCTTGACCTATCTCTACCTCTTCCCCTCCATCATCCATATCCAGCTTCAAACTGGACCATGCGCCCACAAGCTGGCTTTCTTGATAAGGTCCATTGCTTGGTGTCTGCCCGGCCTCCCAAATTAGACTCTAAGGTCCTGGTGAACAGGTGGCTTTTATTTCCTTGGTCAAACCATCTCTTCACTCCACCCTTCAGGGCCCTCAAGCCCAGGGCTTAAACACATGTTTATTAAACATTTAGCATAAGGGGCTCCCCAGAAGTATCAGATGAAGCAAGTGCCCTCCAGGAACTTAGCTCTGGGCTAACAGACAAGACACAGGCAGCATGTATAACAGTCCATCTAAACGACAAGGCAGGCAGAAAGGGACCCACAGCTTCAGTCTATAAGGGATGTACAATATCACCGGAAATAAAAAGGATGGAGAAAACTGTATTTAATAGAAAGATGTGTGGTTAGGAAAAAATATACTTTGATTAGTTCCCTGGGATAGACTGAGCCCCCCTGAAGGGCATGCTCAACTGCTGAGGAAGGTGTTTTTGTTAAGGGCAGAGTGGGGCATGAGGTTTGGGACTAGAGACGAAAGTTTGGGACCACAAAGGAGGTGCAGCCTCACTAGTCATGAGTAGCCCCTCTTTTCCCAACTCCCACAGGCTGTCTTTCTAAATAAACCTTTATAGAGTTACCCCTTCTCCACTGGCAGGCGGAAGAGAAGCAGCTTGCACTCCTGGTTTGAAAAAAAAGCACCAAATCATTCACTTGCCCTAAGTGGTGACATGTCTCAGTCCATTGCTGATACAAGACAGATTACGATACAAATACCAGGTGGAGTTACAATCTTTTCTGATTACAAAGGCTGCCGATGTCCAGATATGAGATGTTATATGTGATCAGGGAAGGCTTCATGGAGGCAGGATTTAGGTGTGTGTGCTCTGTAGGTATTTGTGAAAGGAATAAAAGAGAAAATTGAATGGCGGTTGCACGGCCGGCCAACTGAAGACTCTGGGCTCCCTGTGCGTCTCTCCCGTACGCTTTCCCTTCCCGGGACTTGTGTTCTGCATCAAGCAGTTGACGGCTACTCCTCAGCTTAGACTGGAGAAGTCTATAGCTACGACCTGTCCCATTAGGATAAGACTCTGACCTGGGCCTTAACTCCAGCAAGTTAACACAGGCCTTTAAACTTTAACTTTGAATCTCTACCTTGACTGATTTTTACTCTAAGCAGCATTATGACCCTAAATAACATTTCAGAATCTCAGACTTTGATAAGACCCTGGACATCTGATCGGCCCAACTACTCACAATTGGAATTATCCCCAACCTGTCCCTGACAGGCTGGAGAGGCAGCCTGCACTAGTATTTCCTCAAGGCTTATCTTCTAGTTCAGTCTCCTAGTTTCTCTTTTCTCTCCCACAGGGGATGCATGTGTAAGTTCTCCCTTATCTTAGTGGGTAACCAGCAGGACCCCACATACCCTTATGTCCCTCCCCACCACCAAAGCTGGGAATGGTGGTTACGGGCTCTTAACAGACAGATGTTAGGATTCGGCACAGGTGAAATAAGGCCTGGAGTATAAGGAAGGATGCTGGTCCAAGCCTTACTTGTCCCTTCCAACATTTTAGGATGAATTTGACGCTGTAGATACAGTGCCCCTGGGCAGGGAAATATGGCAACTTTCCCAGGAGCTCAGCACGTAGCCTGTTTGAGTCAACAACAGGGCTGATAGCTTTATGCCTCCTTTTCTGACTCTCTTGGGTATGTGAACTCCCAGGGTGAAAGCACCATTCCACCTCAGCTGGGCCCCTTCAGGTGAAGCAAGGGAGAAGACAGAGCCCGAGTGTCAGTCATCTGTCTTACTTTGGCAAGACGTTTGAGAGCTGGAGGGATGGCACAGAAGGACCAGAGGCTGAAATATGAAAAACATTGGGGCTCTTACATGAACCCTCTTCCTCTCTACCCACTAGAGCTACTTATGGGCCATGTAAAAGCAGGTGGTGATGGACAGATCATGGGATGGGGTTGCCGGCAGTGCTTCTCCAGCTTACCTGTTTCTACCCCAGGACACTAAAACTTGGGGCTAACTTTGCTAGGGGCAGTGAGTAGAAGACGCTACCACAGTTACAGGGGCTAAAGAAGAGAGAAGTTGATACCACACAGAAGTATGAAGCACCTCATATAGAGAGGAGTCAATTTACACAAAGTCTCCAGGCCAGCTAGGGAAAAGTACTCTTAGATTCAACCCTAAACAGGACTCCCAGGAGCAACAGTGGGTCTTCCCTTCGACTCCTTGCTTCTCTGAATCTCCTGAAAAAGCAGCACTCCCCACAGCTGCAGGGCATTCTGAGGGAGAGGAGGACTCCTGGGAGCAACAGTGGGTGCCAGGTGACAAATGGGATGGAACTAGCCTCTGTGCTTCAGAACACGTATTCTCAAATGGGCAGGAATGTCCTATTTGACTTCCTCTGTACAGGGTCCAGGAGTGATTGCTGGGACCGTGGTTTCTGTTGAAGGCTCTATATCTGGCATCTACAGCTTATCATCCCTCGAGCGTTCCTTTTTTCGGAGAGGTAGGTGATTATGAGCACTGAGCACAGGAGAGAAGGGAAGACAGGAGAAAAGGAAACCAACAGGCTTTAGTTTACAGCAGGTTAAACAAGATACTGGTAACATGCCCTTGGCCCTGGAATGTAGGAACATCTCCCCCCACCCCATCATCAAAGCCTACCCTTAAATGAAGGAGAAAGTAATTTTCCAGATGCTAGTCCTCCTCTTGCTGGCTAGCCCTCTGGAAAGAATGGCCCACTATATAAGTCTATATTTGGTTCCCATTGAGCCACCCTGGGCCACAACCTATGTCTCAGCTTGGGCCACCCATGTAGGGTGGTCTCAGGATCACTAACTCCACCTTGTACAAAACTGCATTGGTCAGAAAGGGGGGTCAAATTCAGACAGGCTCAACAATTCCTTATGTATTTTTCAAAGTGCTTTTGTTGCATGTTTCATTTTCTGCTATACATGGCAATAAATATTTGTTGCTTTGGTCTGTACAAAAAGTCTGTGAGGAAGGTAAGACAGATGTTACCTAAATGGACAAACAATAAATACAGAGAACTATCTTGTTCTGAGTCCCCCAGACAATAGCAAGAGGGCCTGAAAAACTCAGGTCTTTTGATTCATAGTCCAAATCTATACCATACTGCCACCTTTCAAGTTGTCACTTAAATACATTAAGTACCAAGAATCAATGTTCAGGAGTCCTACAATGAGCCTGCATGCCATAGCTTTCTAAAGAGAATGTGAAAGGTTCCAGCAACTCATATATAGAAAGCTATTTATTTCCTATAGAAAACATCAAAAAAAAAAAAAAAAAAAAAGAAAGAAAGAAAGAAAAAAAGAAAACAAACAAAAGGTGGTCTTCCCCCAGAAGGCAGGCAGTTATGAAAAGGTAGGACCTCTAGTTGCTGGAGTGGAGACAGTAACATTCAGTTAACAATGGAATATTTAAAAAAAATAGTTTTCTTTTCAAATTGTAACCTGTGGTAAAACATAGAAAAATGTACTAAACAAGCTTGGTATAAAACAGAGTAAAATTTTCAAATAAGCCCAGGGAGAAAGCACAATGCTGTAAAGGATGGGGTACATGGGAAGAGGAGAAAAGATTCATACAAAACTACCTATTACAATACAGAAAAAAGTATAAAACGTTCCTATTTTGGAACTTAAGTACAAAAGGACACTGGCATTGGATCATGTCACTATTTAGCCTGAGGAGCACTCAGAGGGTGGGGAAAATGCTAGAAAGAACAAAAGGAATAGGAGTTTTTTAATCTCAAGTTGCTCAGTCCAAATTCCACCTGTTTTCCAGTTGAAAATCTCATCTTCCTCTGTAACCTCTACCCCCTAAGCCAAAGTTCATCCAGGCCTCAAAATATTCTGTTAGGAAGTCCACAAACACCCTACACATAGAGGCTGGGATCTGTGCGTGCTAGAGCTAAATTTGGAAAATGGAAATAAATCTACAGGCTAAAATGCTGAACACATTCAGCCTTTTAAAAAAAAGCATATCCCTGTGAAATATATATATATTAAATTCTCTGTGGTTAGAAACATATTTAAACTAACTAGCCACAGACCAAACTAGACCTGCACTCATCCAATGCTGGAATTTTATGCTAAAGACTGAGGTCCTTCTTCGTCTTGGTCAGAAGTAGGCGGCAGTCAAAGTGGTGCCTTGTTGCTCCACTAAACCGCTCCGGGTGGGTCTTCCCATATCATGTGTTGTGAGCACATGCAAACTCCTGCTTTTAAGAAAAGGACTGCCTGGGACTTTGGGGTCCACCCAGGGCTCATGTGTTGTGTCTCAGGATGGGAGGAAGCTACAGATCATAAAACAGCCTTATACAGAGCAGACGGATTTCACAAAGGGGCATATAAATAAGAACAGTCCTGGAGGAGGGACTTAATGCATGTACCCCAAAGTCCAGTTTACAGTCACTTTCCTGACAGCACGCCTTGGAAATCCTGTGTGCATGTATGTGTGCGTGTATATGCTGGTGGTTTTCATCCCTACCTTTTTGCCCATGCCCTTTCCTACCTCTTAGTAAGGCCTATCAACAAGAGTTTATATGAAACCAAGAGTCTTTCCAAGCTTCTCTCAGCCCCTTAGTTAAGGACTGAGTGAGGCTGGAGCCCTTTGAAAACAAGATGGCAGAACCGAAGAAGTGAAAAGCAGTCTTTCTCTTCAGCTTAGGGATGTCCCTCACCCCTTTCACAGCACCAAAGTTTCTTTGCAAAAATAGTATCTGAGATACAAAAGGAAAGGCAGATGTGCTTGTGAATGCATCTCGCCAGGGCCTGGTCCAGAATCAAGGGCTTTACAATAACAGAGGGTTGGGAGCAGCTGTTTCCAAGGTCTCTGGCTGTAGACAACGAAGAGCTGGTCCCCTACAAGGTCAATGTCTGCTAACGGAGACAGTCTTCACAAGAGCTTTCGGTGGAGGATCTCCCAGACCATCCGCTTCCGGAAGTATGGCATGTGTTGCTGTAGGGACAGAGAGACACCCTTAATTTTCATTTCTTTTAGCCAGACCCAATATTCCTTACCTTCTCGAGGTTTTCAACTAAAATAGTCTCAGTTGCATTTCTGGTCTTTCAAAGTGCTCATTCTTTGTTTTTTTTTTCAAGGAAGATCAGCCCTGAGCTAATACCCACGCCAATCCTCCTCTTTTTGCTAGGAAGACCAGCCCTAAGCTAACATCTATTGCCAATCCTCCTCTTTTTCCCCCTTTTCCTCCCCAAAGCCCCAGTAGATAGTTGTACGTCGCAGTTGCACATCCTGCCAGCTGCTGTATGTGGGACACCGCCTCAGCATGGCTGGACAAGCGCTGTGTCGGTGCGCTCCCGGGATCCGATCCCAGGCCGCCAGTAGCAGAGTGTGCGCACTTAACCGCCAAGCCACGGGGCTGGCCCCCTCAAAGTGCTCATTCTTGATTACATGTGATTTTTTTTCTTTCTATTGCTTTTTTCTATTGCTATCTCTATTGCTATTTTCCATTGTTGTAGGCTTTGAAGTTTTATTGGGTATTACCAGGAGTCCCCAGGCTATACCCAAAAGTTTCTAAGAATTTGAGAGTGGGGTCTACCAAGTTCTGTATGTTGAACTTTTAAGAGGATATGAGATGTGAGATCTGAAAATCAAAAAGTCACTTTTTAGGGGAAGAGTTATGGGAATTGCAAGAATCAGCTCCACCCAATGGCTATGGAGGAAAAATCCGATAAAGTCATTAATTTAAACAGAAGTCAAGAGTTAAATGGAAGACACAGAATAAACCATAATCTCTAGTCTCAATCCACTTCAGTCTCTGAAGGACCACATGGTCAGAAATGAACAATCACAAACTAAGAGAAGACGGATTAGCTGTATCAAGTGAGGGGCAGGGGAGGAGGGCAACACAACAAATTACACCAAGAGATCAAGGTGTGGCCTGTTCCAAAACCTGACTATTTGTTAACCAAATAAAGGGAAACTGAAGAAAACCTGCTCTGGTCCCAGTTCTTTGTTTCTAATAGGATTTGAGGTAGGTGAGGGAGATGGGCAGAAAAGGCCCTGCTATTGATTAGGATTCCTTGACTATAGTATGAGATATATGGTAACCCAGGTAACCATATGGCCTACCACTATCCATTTTTTTGTGATGTGCCATGCGCAGTAACCACCACTGTTATGGGCTACAGGCTGAAGCAGAGGCCCCTAAGCAGAGCAAGTGGAGACAAAACCATCTATCAGGTAGCTTGATGACAGGGTGGTCAGGGAGCTCCCTCCAGAAGGCTCAGCTCACCTGTGTGAAGTTGATTGGTCTGTCTTTGGTAATACAGTCAGCATATTTGCAGGTAAACATGCCACAGTCACTCCCATTCATCTGCTGTGGAATTTCCTGAAAGACCAAAAACAGCAAAAAGGTAACATCCTTGCAAGCTTCCTTTCTTTTTATTAGATTATAAATAAGAACCAAAGGATATAAATTTTATAGGTTTCCCTGAATTTTGAAGAGATGACCCTGGTCCCCCACTCAGAGCAACAGAGATTCAGAGAAAAAAATATGGCATCTCAGTTAGGCCTGTATACTTTGCGTTAACCACACAGGAGACTATCTTAGACTTCTGTGGCACCTAAGGATGTAAAAAATGGTCCCTCCCACAAGAGCTAATCAATCAGCAAACATTTCCCACATGAGTGAAAAGCTGAGCAAAATAGCTGGGCATTTAGAAAACCTAGTTCTACATAAGAAACACATTACTAGTTTTCCCACAGAGAGCTTACTCTATCTTCCCCGAGGAAGCAAACAACCAAGCTGAAGTCAGGCTAGACCCTAAACAAGGTCCCTGGGAATCAAGCAGTAAAATTCTTTCCTTCTCAAATACCCTAATCTCAGGATTTCCACCTCATTAAGATGAAATGTACCTGGCTTTTCTTGCTGAAGAGCTGCCAGCCATTGGTGTCAAACTCTTTCCTTTTCTTGTCAATGCTTTCTTGCTTTAAGTATTGCCTAAAGGTATTGGGAGAGAAAGAACTGAGCTGTGGGGAACACCGATGACAGCTGTCACCATAAGAATGGGGCTGAGGATCCTTAGGAAGAGTCTTCATCTGCACTTCTGAGGAAAACAGCATATAACGCTGGGCAGGGAATCTTTAGACTGATAAGCTTGCTCTGGAGCTCCAACAGTTCATGCCCCACTGTCAACCCAAGAGAAACATGATCTCTGCCTCTGATACCCAGGTTCCATCTACCTATGGTTCCTCCTGAGGAACGAGTTTTGATTCTTTTCCCTGGTTATACATGTGGTACTTTCAAACTCAATCTAATGGAAGAATAATGTTTCTTTAGCAATATCAAGGTACTGACTATTTTTAGTCTTGCTTCTCCTGTGTGAAAATTCAATCTAAACCAACAATTTGTTGAGTGCATACCTCAAATAGACCACTCTTCTTAAGTGCAAACTGCTCACCATTCTGTAACCTGCCTCCTGGCCACCAGAGTGGTACAGTGAGGAACAGGCATTTTGGAAAGAGAAACAGATAGGGTATAAAGAAATTTGCATTCTGGTTCCCAGTTGAGCCGCTAACTAGAAGGACCTGAGCAAATCCAAGTCACCTCTATGGGTCTTGGTTTGTTCATCTGAAAAAATCAGGATGTTGGATTAGATGATTTCTAAGTAGTTTCTATATCTGAATGTATATATCCACTCTATATTTTAGTGCACTGGGACAGTAACCATCCCCACGAGGGTATATTTTTGGTATTTTTATATTATTATTAAACTTCACTTACTTAGCTGTAGAATATCCATTCTTACTTAATATGAAGATTTCCTTTATTAATCACCCCATTGAAGGTATCAAAGAACTGAGTTCAACAGCTGGAAAAACACAATATCTACCCAATAAAAAAACTCTGCTGTTGTCAACTCCCTACTTACAAGAGGATCCTGCAGGCTTCATTGTTTATCCCACCCATAGAGTCGTAATAGGTAATATTCTTCTTTCTAAAGTCCACAACCTGGAAATAAAAAAATCTGTGTGTTTACAAAGTGAAGAAAACTGGTTTCTCAGCTTTTCCCTTTCCTGGAACTTGGAAGCCTTTGCTAGATTTCCTGTGAAATCATTACAAGTCTGATTGATACTTTGCGTTATACCGGGCAAAATCTGCAGAAGAAAGAAGAACAAGGGGATTATTCACATAGAACTATGGTGGGGGCTGATCAACTGGTGGCCCCATTAATTGCCCTGAAACCTTTTTCTAGTATTCAGGTTCTCCATCTGCAACGTGGGCAACAGGTAAGACACAACATACTCTTCAGAGAATGTAAGTTGAGTGAGATCATTTCCACACAGTTTCAAAATGATGGTAAAGGATTCTGGGTTTTGTTTCTTTACCTGGAGAATTTCCTTTTGGCTTTATGCTTTTCAAATGTAATTCAAGACAGACTGTGAAATAACTTTTATTAATACATTAAGCTAACGTATCCATGTTCTCAGAGAGTCATAAAAATATTAAATTACTAAGTATGCAAGGCAAGTCACAATTAGGAAGAAAATAATAATCACAGAATCTGAGCTGGCAGCATCATTAAGAAATCACTTTTCTTCCCCATGCATTGCCTTGAGGTTGCTTAGACTTATAATTCCCTTTTAAATATTTCCAGGAAAGGAAATTCCACTACTTTCTTCAAAGTCTAAGTATCTCCCACTCTTGACAGGAAGTTCATTGATCTCCCCATTTTTAGCCAACTAAACACTACTTTTTCTCTTAATCATCCAATGAAAATGTAGAACTACTACTCACTACTCTCTCTGTATTTTATAATTATATAGATTTCTTTTCAATTTTATCAAAAATAAGAGGTACTCACTGCAAGACACCAGTGCACTCCCAGGTGAATGGGCACCAAAAGAATGTCAACAGAAAATACATCCACTTTCTTTGTCCAACGTTTCACTGCCTGATAACCAGCCGTTTTTAACTTAGTGAAAAAAAAGGTATTAAATGCATGCACACTTGGCAATCCCTTCTCTTTACTACGCTCCATCAGCATATTCATGTAGAAATTGATGATCTGTGGGAAGAAATTATATGTATTAAAATAGATACTCAGCCTTTCAAAAGAGAGTTGTGTTGTGTGGAGGAAAAGCAGTTGCTGTATTACTCAGCATATGTTATTGTTTCCTAATCAATTCAATTAAGACTTGAACACCCAACAGTCTCATGTCCCTATATCAAATTCTGACTAGAAGGGAGGAAGGCTGAGGTGGATATAAACAGTGAAAACAGGCAGATGCAGGCCAGACTTGTAGAAGACTGAGGATCAGTTCAAAAAACTGGAGAATGAGGAGAAAGGGGTGCTAGAAGGTGAGACTTAGAGAAAAGGAAAGGAAGGAGGCAAGTGGTTTAATAAGGCACATTAGCAGTTACTTTACCTATTGGGACTGTGTGTGCAATTTAAATAAATCCTGAGCTCAGTTAGAGCCTAGTGTTAATAGAGCTAAGATCAACAGTTCAATCCTTTTAAGTGGGTCACTGGGTTTTGCACAAAGACAGAAAGCTCTGGGCTGGCCCGGTGGCACAAGCAGTTAAGTGCGCGCTCTCCGCTGCGGCGGCCCGGGGATCGCAGGTTCGGATGCCGGGCGCGCACCGACGCACCACTTGTCAAGCCATGCTGTGGCCGCGTCCCATATAAAGTGGAGGAAGATGGGCACGGATGTTAGCCCAGGGCCAGTCTTCCTCGGCAAAAAGAGGAGGATTGGCACAGATGCTAGCTGAGGGCTGATCTTCCTTACAAAAAAAAAAAAAAAGAAAGTTCTGCTCCATGACTATAGACTGCCTTTTCAGCCTAATAATCATCTTGCAGAGGGGAACTGTTTTGGTCTCAAGTAGAACTGAGTGACAGGATAATCAATTGTACTGGGAAATACCTCTAAACTGACAGTAGCTCAGCAATGTCACCTTTACAGAGGCAGACATGGATGTAGTATAAAAACCAACATTACATGAGACCTGGAAGTAAAGTCACAAACATGAAGAACAAAGTTCTCCCTCATAATCTATATGGTTACCTTTCCCATTTTTGCTGATTCCATATACACCTTCAATATCAAGTATGAGTGAAAGAAATTAAAATGCTGGATATGGGAGCGATGTGATTATTTCTGTTAATGAAACAACATATTCTCTAATAGTGACTATGTCCTCTAAGGTTCCTTTAGGTCCAGGACTCCTTGGTACTAAAGCTTGAAAGTTACTGTGCCGGAAGTTACTGCATACTTACTTTATGTCGCCAGCTTTATGAGGCCAGGCCAGTGTCTGTCAACTGCAAGGAATGAATGGGCTAACTGATCCACAGCTTGGAAATATGACTAAGAAAACAGGCACATTTTTCAGAATGCTTTTTGGGGAATGGGAAAACGCCCCCGTCCTTTGACAAATATTTACACACTAGCATGCCAGAGCAGTGAGCTACTGCCCAACAGTAGGCAACTACATACTGGGTAGGCAGCAGGGAACACTGCCAGGAACACACCGGAGCATGGTCTCGACTAAAGAAAGGGCCTATAGATGAGGATGCCTAGGCAGCTGCAGGGAAACCACACTCGCCATGAGGCAGAGCTCTGGGAGGGTGGGGGTGAGCAAAGCTAGGACTGAAGAAAGACACTGTTCTGCCTGCATCTCTGAAGACTGAGCAACAGGTCTAGCAGGCCCAGAGGACTTGGGTTGTGGCTCATTCTCTGCCTAGTGTGATGCCCAGTAGATAACTGGAGCTTAGTTATTTTAAATAATGATAATGGATCAGACACAATTAGGATCATAGATTTCTCAAATCTACATTTTCAATCTAACTCTGCCCTTGAGGATAACAGTGCTAAAGAATGCTTCTAGGCTTGTGAAGGTAGCAGCCAAGAATGCAGGAAGATCTGCCCAGGAAGCACAAACTTATAGGATATAAACTATATTCTCTCACTATATTCTAGTGAGAGAAAATCAGCAAGAAGGGATAGATTCCTCTGGTATTCTACCCATCCCACAATATTGGCCATGTTATGAGGCTAAACTCTTCAATCCAAGGGATGAAGTGAGCAGGCAGATGACCTGTGAGCCAAACGTTCCATGGGGCAGACAAGTTATAGATTGTAACAGGCAATAAGGACTCAAGGGACAGGTGGGAGGACTCCGGCAGAGAAATAAGGACAGCGAGTCACATGAAAGCCATGGAGACATATCTCCCCTAGCTGCCCACCAGAGGGTATCACCTTTAGGACCATTACCCTGAGTGTCATGCTACACATGACTATCCTATTTTTTAGGAGGAAACAGTTCCAGAAACCAATGAAGTTTAGCCGGACTTAGCCTGAATCCTTTGGTTTTTTTATTTTATTTTATTTTTATTTTGAGAGAGTGGCCAATAAGGCTAAAGACAAACCCAGCTGAACAGGAACAGAGAACTAGCAATCAGGATACCACATCATCTGTTTTGAGAATCCCTCTTCCATTGCTTTAGTTCTGCCTCCAACCAAGGTTTTTCCACTGAGAGGGAAACGGCCTTCTCCAAAGTCAGCTTGTTAATGAGCTCTAAGGAGTGATCTGGCTTCTTCTTCATTTCCCTGTATCCCAGTAGGAGGGAGCTTGGTGGCCTCAATGCTCCCTCCCATTAGCTGAGGGTATGTAATCCGACATCTAAAGCAGAATTTAGATACAAGTTTCTCTTCTCAGTTTTTCAGCGATTACTCTGTCCAAATGAGGAAAATTGCCATAGTTCAGCCAAGACGCAATCATACCAAAGAAACAAGCTAGGAGTTAGAAAACAAAAAGAATCCTACATGTCATCTTTCAGAGGAGGGCTGAAGATGAAGGAAAAAGAAATGAGAGAAGGGATCATAGTGCTTAAGATGAAAGAGAAACAGTGATGGTCAGGGCATTTGCTTGTATTTTGTGAAGACAAGGGTCCCTCCCCTCCCATGGTGAGAGCCTTTCTGCACAGAAGACTCGCTTAGCTCCAGGAGATCTTGAATTTTCTTTGAAATAGGGGGCTAAGAGTAGCAAAGCAGCCCTGTGCCTACTGTCTGTCTTGCCAATATACCAGCATCTGAGGACAACTGCCAGCGTCAGTCCACTTGTCACTCTTTTTGGGCCCATCCTTGCCTCTGCTTGCTGTGGCTCCTGACGCCTAAGGAGCTGCCCTTCCTGCTGCCTTCACAGCCTTGGCCATGAGCGCCTGATTGTCTATGCAGTCCTATTTGGGGGTGGGACAGCTGTTTATCACGTCTTGTTCCTGTGTGATTTAATTTGAAGAGGTGCCAGGCTAAAGCTAAAAAAATACTTTTCTTGAAAAGAAAAGCCTACAAAGTTTTCAAACTAAGGACTCAATCCTTTTCCTGTATGTTACCACGACGACATATATGACCATTGCTATTTATATCTTCCTTCTCCCTCAGTAAACCAGCCAAACCATTGTTTTCTCATGCATTTAGAAGTAAGATTTCACTAACAGTAAAGTCTTGACTTTTAACCCTTCCCAGTTTGACATTCTGAACTGTTCTAACTGACTTAGGAAAAAAATGTTCTAAAAGTCCTGGGCGTGACAGTGCCCCTGAGCAGAGACCAAGACAACTTTGAAGGGGAAAAAAAGCCATTTTTCCTATTTTACCTCTTTAGATTTTCACCTTGATCTCCCCATTCTGATTTTTAAATTAAATCTATCCTTGTTAATCACAAAGCCCCAAAGACTAACCAAGCAGCAGCAACAGAATACTATGAGTGAGAAGGTCATTCACTCCTAAGATATAACCTAATAATATTATAGAAGCCAAGAAGGCAGACTTCAGGTAAGCTCTGTGTATTGCATCCCTCACTGTGAACACAGACTCAGGATTTTTCTCACATGCAAATTCAAGTAACAAACTATTGGAATTACTGTTAAAGTTTTAGAAAAGACAGGCAGGCAACACTTATTTTTATGGAGTTATGACAACTATAATTACTACCCTCCCTGTGACCCTGCATAAATCCCTGGTTTATCAAAAGGACTAGTTCTATTAAGAAACTTGAAAGAGGTAAACTATAATGATGTAGAATTTACCAATGAGTCATGTTAGAAACACTAAAACTTCCATTCTGATCATTTTATTCCACATGTAAGAGTGCATAGCATATCGTAGACCCATCATATTCACTTAACTAATTTATCTCACTTTGTCTAGTTTTATTCTTCTTATGTAATCAGTTTTTACTCCCTAAGGAAAACCTATTCCCTGTGCTAGGTTTATCAAGTTGGGCTTAATGTCTCGCAAGCTGTTGCCTCTGTTTACTGAGCATCACTTAGATTTAACTGCTCCTTGGAAACAATCAGAAAACTATGACCACAACCAATTCCCCATTTCCATCAAAGATTTGTGTTCTGAAAGAGAATGCTGGACAAAGAGTTATGTGCTCTGATTCCAGATCCTGATTCTGCACTAAAAATCAGGTAACCTTGGTATATCCCTTATAAAGCTTTACTTTGCCACTATCAATCAAGTAAGAATACTTTGTTATAAACAAGGCTACTATGATGCTGAATAGTTGAATGATATTCCTTTCCAAGATGAAACTTACAAAATAGGTAATCAGTCAGCCTGGTTAGCTGTGTCTTCAGTGTAGTGATAGTCTGCCATGTAGATTCTACCTTAATTTCTCTTACACTCTCTCACTCCCCATATTTGCTATGAGTCTATTCCTCATGGCCTTTCCCTAGCCAGTAAAGTTAGAAATACAGTATTCGAGGACTTCAATGCTTTTCCATTTTGGAAACAACCGGATTTGTGAAACAGAACTAGAAAAACTAAAGACATGTTTGCTTGCTATTTTTAAGATTCTTCCATGTAAATTAGTAGTAAGAGATGACAGGGAAGATAGGGTCCTGGAGGGAAAATAAAGAGACAGGAAATGCTCATCATCCTGCTTCTCCATGTGGGATTGGGCATGTAGTGCTGTCTAGAAGAGGAAGTATTTTTTGCCCACAAACATTCGGGCGCATGGGATCCTTTACCTGTTCCAGTCTTCTATATCCTTAATGACTTTTTGTCTACTTTATTGGTTACTGAGAGAAGTGTTGAAACTTCCAACAGTAATTATAGATTTGTCTATTTCTCATTTCAGTTCTATCAGTTTTTGCTTCACATATTTTGAGCTTCTGCTATTAGATGCATATGTATCTAGGCTGTTAAATCCTCTTGATGAACTTACTCCTCTATCATTATGAAATGTCTCTCTTTATCACTGGTAATATTCCTTGCTCTGAAATCTACTTGGTATGATGTTAGTATAGTTACTTCATCTTTCTTTTGACTAGTGTCTGCATGGTATACTTTTTCCATCCTATTACTTTTAACCTATTTGTGTCTTTACATTTAAAATGGACTTCTTGTAGATGGCTTTTTCACTCAATCTGACAATCCTTGCCTTTTAACTGGATGTTTAATCTCTACTGTCCAATATGGTAGCCATTAGCCAAATGTGGCTACTGAGCACTTGAAATATGCCTAATCCAAAATGTGCTGAAAATGTAAATGTGCTGTAAGTGTAAAATGCATACCACATTTTAAAGAGGAAGTAAAATATCTCATTAATAATTTTCATATTTATTACAAGCCCAAATGATATATTTTGGATATACTGGGTTAAATAGATTATTAAAATTAATTCTACCTGTTTATTTTTACTTTTTTTAATGTGACTAGAAAATTTTAAATTACATATGTGGCTAATGTTATTTCTATAGGACAGTGCTGGCTTAGATCACTTACCTTTAATATGATTAATGATATAGTTGGGTTTAAATCTAGTATCTTGCTCTTTTCTTCTATTTGTCCCATCCGCTCTCGGCATGTTTTTTCTTCTTTTTCTGCCTTCCTTTGGATTGAGTATTTTTTTATTCCATTTTATCCCCATTATTGGCTTATTAACTAAACCTGTTTGTTTTCTGTTATTTAGTGGTTGCTCTAGGATTTATAATATATGTCTTTAACTTATCACGGTCTATCTCCATATAACATCACACTACTTCATATATTACGTAAGATTCTTAGACTAGTATGTACTTCCATTTCCCTCCCCTTCCTTTGTATTACGATTGTCATAAATTTTACTTCTACATTATAAACCCCACAGTACGTTGTTTTATTTCTGCTTTCAATAGCCAATTATCTTTCAGAGATATTAAAAAATGAGAGCATTTTCATTGCTTTGTGTAGACTGAAATTTCCACCTCATATTTTTCTTCTGCCTGAAGAACGTCCTTTAATATTTCTTACAGAACAGGTCTGCTGGTGATGAATTCTCTCAGCACTTGTTTGTCTAAAAAGTATAGCCTTATTTTTTGAAAGATATATTTGCTGTGTATAGAATCTAGGTTGACAAATTTTTTTTTCCTTCAGTTCTTTAAAGATGTAGTACTGTCTTCTGATCTACATGGTTTCTGACAGAGCTATTCTTCTCTTTATTCGTCTGTATATAATGTGTCTCTTTTCCTCTGGTTGCTTTTATTATTATTATTATATTTTTTGGTGAGGAGATCAGCCCTGTGCTAACATCTGCCAATCCTCCTCTGTTTTTGCTGAGGAAGACTGGCCCTGGGCTAACATTGTGCCCATGTTCCTCCACTTTATATAGAGTGCCGCCACAGTATGGCCTGCCAAGCAGTGCGTCGGTGCACGCCCGGGATCCGAACCAGTGGACCCCGGGCCGCCGCAGCGGAGCACGCGCACTTAACCGCTTGCACCACCGGGCCGGCCCCTATTATTTTTCTTTTTATCACTGGTTTTCAGCAATTTGATTATTATGCATTTTAGTGTAGTTTATTTCTTCTACTTGGGGTATGCTAAATTTCTTGGATCTGGCAGTGTAAGTTTTCAAATTTTGAAATCTTCCACCATTATTTAATTTTTTCTGACACTACTTCCACCCCATCTATCCTTCTGGGACCCCAAATTACACGCCTAGACCACTTGATATTATCCCACAGCTCATTGATGCTCTAGTCATCTTTCTTCAGCCTTTTTTCTGTGTTTCATTAGGGTGGTTTCTATTGCTATATCTTCAAGTTTCCTAATTTTTCTTCTGTGGAGTCTAATCTATTGTTAATCCCATCCCATGTATTTTTTTATGTCAGCTACTGTATTCTGCATCTCTGCATTCTGAAGTTCAATTTGGGTCTTTTTTTTCTATATCTTCCATTTCTCTCCTCATAATGTCCATTTTCTCCCACCTTCCTGAACATATGGAATATGTTTACAATATCTGTTTTAATATCCTTGTCTGCTAATTCTATCATTTTTGTCATTTCTGGGTATTTCTAATGATTGGTTTTTTACCTTATTATAAGTTGCCTTTTCTTTTCACTTTGCATGCCTGGTAATTTCTGACTGGATGCTGGACATTGTGAATTTCACACTATTGGGTTTTGTTGTTACTAGAATTTGTTGTATTCCTTTAAATATTGTTGGACTTGGTTCTGTGATATAGTTGAGTTACTCAGATCAGCTTTAAGCTTTCAAGCCTGGTTTTTAAGCTTTGTTACCATGGGTCCAGAGCAGCCTTTATTCTAGGGCCAGTTTGGTCCCACCTGTGAGGTAATACCCTTTTAAGGACTCTATTCAATTGCCCTGTGATTTTTCCTCTATAACTGGTCCAAACATGAATTATTCTTGGCAACCTGTGTTAGCTCTGAGGCTTGTTCTGATTCCCTCTTTCTGGTGGTTCTTTCCCCAGCCTCTGGTAGTTTCTTCCCATACATGCACAAATTAGTATTCAGCCAAAGATTTGACGAGAGCCCCTCTGCACACTTCTGGAGCCTTCTCTTTGTGCAACTTCCCCTGCAGTATTTTACCCCATAAATCTTAGCCAGTTTGGTTTCCCCAAACTCTGACCTCTGTCTTCTCCACTCAGCAAGACTGTCAGGCACTGCTAAGTTCTACCAGCTCTCTGCCCTCAACGCATCACCCTCGTAAGCTGGGGAAATCATAGGCTCATCTCTTTCATTTCTCTTCTCTTAGGGATTACTGTCCCATACTGCTGTTATCCAATGTCTGAAAATTGTTGTTCCATGTTTTGTCTAGTTTTCTAGTTAAGTTGAAAGGGTAAATCTGATCCATTTTACTCTATCATGACCAGAAGCAGAAGTCATATCCATTTACTTGTATGTCTAAATAATTTCCATGTATTTTTAAATTTATCTGATGCCTTATAAAACAACTTTAAGGCCCTCTAAGAAGCAGAACTATAAAGGCCATAAGAGCAACACAAAGACCAAAGCAGTCCTCTCCTCAGGATCATTAACCTAGAATCTGACAGTTGGATTCCAGAAGTCATCCAATTCAATCTCCAAGAATTAACAAATAATTTCTAGTATTGACATCCACTTGAAAATATTTCCTGGGCCAGCCCCGGTGGCCTAGTGGTTAAGTTTGGTGTGCTCCACTTCGGCGGCGTGGGTTCGGTTCCTGGGCATGGACCTACACCGCTCATCTCTCAGTGGCCACACTGTGGTGGTGGCTCACATACCACAAAAAAAGACAAGATTGACAGTGGATGTTAGCTCAAGGTGAATCTTCCTCAGCAAAAAATAAATAAATAAATAAATAAATGCCTCTTGTTTTTTGATTGTGGCTTTCAATCTACTTTTGCAACTAATTTATCCTCTCTTTAACTTTAACCTCCTTCCCTTAATTATATATTTCTATTAATAATTAATCACCAGATCCAGTATAGAAATCCTCATCTATAATGTCCCTGATGTTATCAGTCTTCCAGCCTCCTTCTGTATTCTTTACAAGGCAGTCAGTTCCCACATTCCATTTTCTTAGAAGTTTCATTTTTTTATATTGAGGTAAAATGTTAATTCTATCAATCATTAGTCCTTTGAAGCTATACAGAATTTAACTATTCACCTATATATAAATCCATTTATGAAGACATGTTTGAAAGCATATTGCATGAACAGGCATTGTGGCCTATTCTTCTTTTAGGAAAGAGAATGGAGAAAGGGTAGTCTAATGACTGTCTATGCATATCTCAAATACAGGACTTCTGGATTTTATTTTCCTTATAGACTAAATCTGATCCCTTTCACTTCCAAGATCTATATTTGTTGTCTATAAAATGGTAAGAATAATGTGTCAGTAACCTTATTTTGGAGAAAGTTTTAATGTATCCTATAACACTGACAGGAGACATAAAAAGAAGAGAAATAGTTATTACTGAAAATATCTATTTGAGAGAAGAATAAGATTAAAGAGAGAACAAATTACTTGCAAAAGAAGATTGAGAGTTCACAATTGATAAACAGAATTAAGTATTTTTAAATCAGTATGAATACTTAAGAATATCTATTAATTCCCCATCAGAATGTTAGCTTCTCAAGGGTAAGAACTTTGAAAGCCTGAGAAGTGTAGTACTTTGAAAAGGGTGCTTTTTAAAATAGTTCTCACCATCATCATGGAATGACGGGAAATGGCACCTGCTTTCAAGGTTAACATTATTCTGAATTAGGAAGACAAGCACTCCCTACAAAAGTTATGGGTAGACATGATAAAGTAGACATGGAATCTTCCCTTCCCCTTGGCTCTTCTAAATAATGTAATTTCCATTAACTTTGCTTGCTAAAAACCCAGTCTCTGATGGGCCCAGAGAATGGAAAATATGTCCTGATGAACACTGTCTCTGTAAGGATCTCACTGAGGCAAATGCCACAGAAAATAGCAAGAACTCAGCTCATATCCTACTCACTGCTGCCCCCTAGGTTTCACATAATTTACAACAAATGGGCTATAATCTCTGTAGAATAACTGACCCCTTCCCATTTAGCAGTGGCAGGCAAAACTGGAAAGAGACCAGAGATTAATGTCTACAAATAAAAAACACTTAATTGGTGGATAAGCGTTTGGTGTTTGATTCAAGGACTGTCTGACTGTCCTTGATTTTCATTTTGCCTTTTGATTTGGTGAGCTCTTTTTTTTTCTGTTATTTGATCCAATGTTCTAATGTCACTATTCTGAGCTGAAAGAAGCAAGGGTGGTTTCTCCTTAAAGCAAGACAGTATCAAACCTATCTTCCTCACTACTCTTGGTCAAAGATATTATTCAGGGAGTGATGAACTTCTGAAATTTATATCTTATAAACTCACCAGTGGCAAAGAGAATGGGGTTAGTCCAGCTGGCCCCAGAGAAAAATCAATATGCTGGGCAAGATATATGGCTCTCAAATTCTAAAATATCTAATCCTAAAACAATCCAATTTAAGATTCTGAGGCAGTACAACATAACAGATAACACTCAATGCTTGGGTCTGAATCCTGGGCTCTGCTACTTACAAGCCATGTGATCTTGCAAGCTTCTTAATCTTTCTATGCCTTGTTTCTTCATCTATAAAATGGAGATGATAAAACTATAGTATCTACCTCCAAGGGTTGTGATGACTATTACTTGAGTAGAACACATAAAACATTTAGACTAGTGCCTAACATGAGGTAAATGCTCACCAGATATTAGTCAATATTATTATTTGGAAGGTCCTAAGTGTAAAAGACCAGGATATAGGTATTTAGAATATCTAGTGCTTATTATACTAAGTATCTAAAAATCCTCCATAGCTGTGAAGCTTGAGTATACCTAAAATCAGGCAGGGATTCTCCTAGAGGGCCTGAGAAAGAACACAGGTACTTAGGAAAAAAACGCAACCCAGTTCTCTTCTTTTGCTGTGAAAATATCCTTCTGAAATAAAAAAGGCTTCTACAGGTTTAGGAATAGGACATATTGGTTTAAAGAGTATAGTGTAATTAATCTATTTAAAATAATTAGAACTCTAGGGAGCTGAGGCCTATAACTTTTTTTAACCCAAAACATCAAATATTTAATAATTTTTTCAATTTTGGTTTAAAAATATCATGTATAAACATACACTATTTTAGAAAGCTTATCACTCATAATAACCTAAGTGACCTAGAATTAGAAGAGATAGAAAGGGTAGCAGAAATGGATTCCCATATGGAAATCCCAAAGTATTCCTTCATACTACAACACCGTCAGCTACTAAATATTTGCTTAGAAGATGTGCACTGCAGAGCAGGTGCCTCAGGGAGTGAGAATACCAATGAGTGAACGTCCCCTCCCTCAGTGTTCAAATCTTCAATACATAAAAAGATAAATCAGCAGTTCTCAGACTTTAAGGTATATAAAAATCACCTGAAATGTTTAAAATGCATATCTTCACCATACTGCCTCATACTTATTCAGGAGAATGGAGAGCTCATTCTGATGTAGGTCATCTGAGGACCACACTTTGAGAAACAGTGAGTTAATGACTTGATTTAGTTTTCACTTAATATTCACTTACTATTTCAATATAAAAATGGATGCAAGATTACCTCATCATTGAGCCAGTTCAGATGGTTTAGAGTTTGAATATCTTTGCGTGTAATGGTCAAGCGGAATGCTTCACTCAGAACTTCATCCTGGTTCCCATTACGAAATACATTCTTTATTTCTTTCTCCATTTCCTAAGAAACCAAGAGGTGTCAGAGATCAAATATATCTGGCTTCAGACACACCAGATTTCTCATCAGGCTCCATATAACCCCCCCGACTATATTTATCACTAATCAACTGTTCACTTCTAACAGCTTGGTTTCTATTCCTTCCAGTAATCTCCCTGATTACTTCCTGCCATCCCCTCTTGTCCTCCCCCTTCTCTTTTTCAGCACAACATTTCAGATCCTTGTTTTATATTATTCCTGAAGTCTGAAATAATGTTCTGCTTTCAAATTTTCTAAGTCCATGAGATGACTTAATTATATTTTATATCTTTGGTCCAAACAATTTCCTAAGAATAGACTCTTTCCCAGAATAACAGATTATTTAAAAATGTACATACTTTTATGTACTTTCTGAATTTTTATTAAAAAAAATAGTAAGCCTCAGCTTACTATTTGATGTCAAACTACTATATATGTACATTAAGTAAAAATGCACATGAAAGGAGACACAAATTTATTAAATGCTTTTTCACTGAATTCGCTAAAAGCCACCCATAATTCTTCCCTCAATTTTGAACAATCCTTTAAAAATAAAGCCGAGATTGTTGTATAATACAATCGAAAGCAGGAGATTCAATACAATTTAAATGCCAGGTATTTTGTTACTTTTATGCTTGAAATTCATCCAAAGCATTCTTTCTGAACACAACACTGCTAGTGTAGGAATTCATAGTATGTAATTTACCTCTGTGATTTCAGGAAATTCATCTTCACTATCAGTTAATTTACGACCTTTTTTTTCTGTTTCTTGAGCGATTGTGACAGGAATCTCCTTTTCAAGAGGTACACGAAGATGCAGTTCTACTGAATCATGTACTGAATGCTCCTGTTCCTGCAATCTCTGAAAGACAGAGCTTCAGAATAAGTGGGATGAATAAATCTATTTGTCTCTGCACACTGAGTGGCACTAGCTGGAGAGACCAAGAACATATACCACTTATCATACCATGCTATGCTACCATACAATCTTGCCAATTACAACAGCCTTGATCCCAAATCCAGGTAACCTTTTAAATTAGTTTCAACTTGGATGTGCTATTTATAATCTTATCCCAATTGTTTTTACCTGGTTTTGAAGCTGTAATGCCAGTGCTTTCTGCTCTTCAATCTGGCGCCATCTTTCCCGTGCTCGAGAATCATAAACACTAGTTCTAGGAAATGAAAAGGAAGGTGACACAAAAGTAGACCACTCTCTTAGCACCAAGCACACTGCTTATGCACAATGAGCATTAAATATAAAACCCTTATAAAGAAAGTCTAAAATTCTTACACTAACTTATCACTACACTTATACTTTAAGACAGGGTGAAACCACACAGTCTTATTGAAATTATCCTATTTTTATTGAAATGATGAAAATCATTAGTTTGTTGCTAAGTGTGAACAGGTGATTTTTGTGGATATTTGCAAATGTGTAGTCTTTATTTAACATCCTTCTGAGATTATAGGGAAAGTAAAGCTTCATTCTGGAAATCTAAAAATGAGATTGAATTCCAAAGGAGAAAATAATACAAGATATCATTGATATCATTTTAATTCAAATATTGTATTTATGTTCCAAAAGAAGAAATACGGGTTTATTTTTTTCTTTAAAAAATCAACAAGACCAGGGAGTTTGGATAAGTCAGAGTGAGTTCTTGATACTGGAGACTAAAAGCTTTTAGTGATTTTGCAAACTCCAGAAATATGAATTATTCAATAAACTGGTTTTATCGAAGTGAAAACAAGAGCATTTATTTTCCTTTCTATATAAAAGTTAACTTTGAAATATTTTTCCAATTTAATTTAGCTTCAACAATTGTTATAGATTTAATAAACCTGAGCATAGAAATGTCCCAAACCCAACAGAATTTTAAAAACCCAACAACTTAAAAGTTGTTCTATAAATAAATATAAATAGAGAATTTTTACTGACTAAAAACAGGGTGATTGGCTAATTGTTTGATTCCTTCTAGGAAGTGATGGAGAAGGAAAAATGATATCAAAAATAACAACTTACAATTCTTTGATCCACAGTTCTGCCTGGAAAAAAGTAGGACTATGGGTGGGAAAAGAAAAACGTGACAAATGAGCAGGAGGCTTATAAGAAAATTCAAATATTTTCACCAAGAAAATCAATCATTTAAATAGTCTAAATAGTTTATAAGAATGCTTTACAAATATGGGATAAATAAAAGGGACTAAATTACATAAAATAATTGTAACTGGGAACTAAAGGAATACAAATATGTGTCATCTGCATATACATAAGTTAAAAAGATGTTCCAAAGTTCAGCAGAGAAATTAAGTTCAGCATAGCTCCTTACTTGCATGAGACCAACGTAACGTGAAAAAGTACATCACTTGTCAAGATAATATATTAAGCTAGACCATTACTTTTCCCAAATGGTTCAAAATGACAGGTTCATTAACGATCTAATCAAATTTTATGGGTTCTTGGGATTCTTGGCAGTCTACTTGAATCAAAATATATTCAACCAGGGCCGGCCCCGTGGCTTGGCGGTTGGGTGTGCGCGCTCCGCTACTGGTGGCCCGGGGTTCGGATCCCGGGCACGCACCGACGCACCGCTTCTCCGGCCATGTTGGGCCGCGTCCCACATACAGTGACTGGAAGGACGTACAACTGTGACATGCAACTATCTACTGGGGCTTTGGGGGAAAAAAAAAAGGGAGGAGGATTGGCAATAGATGTTGGCTCGGAGCCGGTCTTCCTCAGCAAGAAGAGGAGGATTAGCATGGATGTTAGCTCGGGGCTGATCTTCCTCACACACACACACACACACACACACACACACACACACACACACACAATATATATATATATATAGTCAACCAAACCATAGTAGATACTGAAAACCCCCACCCACAGAATAGTTCACATCAAATGGCTAATGAGTCAACAAACCAAAGTGGAGAATCAGCAATACAACTCCATTAAAAAGATGAGACACCAATTCTATTTCCTCACAGAAACAAATGGAAGAGTGAACACTTTTCCAAAGGAAACTTTTAGATACATAGAACAGTAAACAGAGCGTCAAATTGGGAATTAAGAGAGCTGGATCTCCTGAAGCTGTCTCTAATTAGCTTTTGACTTGAGCAACTCACTTCATTTCCTGGGCTTTAGTTTCTGGATTTGTAAAATATGAAGAATAGAGTCCCTTTCAGTTCTACAATCTATCTTACTAAAGGCAAGAACAAGGGCTCAGACAGTATCCCTTGCTTCTCAGCTTAACTTTTGAGAATTAGTATTCCCAATCATTCTTAGGCTGGGGTCTGGCAATGAAAATGCTGTTCCATTATCTCCCCACTGTCACTGAGGTTAATAAGGGGAGAACATAAGAGGAGATGGCCTATCCCCTTGGTGCAGTGAATAACTGATGTAACAACCAAGACAGAAAGCCACAGAGATTAATGCTAGCATTGTGAGGAGTTCCTTAGTGTGTGCTACTAAAAACAAATGAACATGAGAACACATTTATTGCACAATATAAGGAAGTGAGAAGAATAATCCAGAATTTCATGATACTGGATCATGCTATTCAAATTTGTCTGCTTCCCTTATTAAAATATAAACTTCATGAGGATAGAAATTTTTGTTTTTTGTATTTACTACAGTATCTTCTGTACCAGAATAGTGCCTGGCATATAGCAGGCACTCAGTATTTATAGAAGAAATGAATAATGGAAGGGACAGCACTTCTCTGAGAGGATCGAGGTATCTGATGGCTTAGAAAAGCAAAATGCAGGGAAAAAAGCAAACTCTCTTTGCTTTTCAAAGAGATTATTCATTATTTCTCATATAATTGAAGCATATAGTAATACCAATAACTACAACTCTTTACTGAGCACCTACTTAGCACTCCATATGTAAAACTCTGCTCTAGGTGTTTTACATATTAGTTAAGCCTCACAATAATCCTATTAATTAAATCTCTCTCTCTATATATATAATAAAAGATTATTACTCACACTGTACAGAAAAGGGAATTGAGTTTCAGAAGGATAATTTGTCTTGGAAGAGCCTGGATTAGAAACTATGTCTGTCCAATTCCAAAAAGTGTGTTCTTTCTACTACTGTAAAGTGCCTTTTAATAAACCAAAGCACTGAACCAAAATGGAGATGATGAGTACTTGGGCTACTCAAGAGAGTATTTCAGGTTTTCTAGGAAATCTAACAAAGATTTATTTACTAAGTACCCATCATGTGCCAGGTACTATGACTGGCACCAGGTGATAGTAACAAATGAGGTACAGGAATAGAAGGTACTAGAGGGAAAGACTAATGCCATCTGGAATAGTCAGAGAAATGTCTGAGAAAAAATAATACCTGAGTCAGATTTTGAAAAGCAAGATAAGAGTTTAACAAATGGACAAGGAGAGAAAGAGAATTCCAGGCAGAAGAATCAGAATGTACAATGGCACAGAGGCATGAAATGGCGTGGCACATTCTGGGAAATAAGCGCAGATCTTCCTTGCTGCCACTGAGAGGGAGTGGTGGGAGATTAAGAATAAAGAGCCAATCAACCAAGCCTTGGGAACAGCATTATTCAATCAGCCTTACCCCAACAGACCATTTCTCCTTCCGTCTCATTCTTCAGTCATCACCAGGAGAAACACTCCATAAAGGAAAATCTTAGTAAAGAGCGATTGAAGAACTGAAAGCACTCTTTACATGAAATCAACTTTTTCCCAAGAAAAAATGCCTACTTTTGTGCACTACATGTGAAACACCTTTATAAGTGCTTTATCTGTAAGTTAATCTTCATACTTCAACAGTAAGGCATTAATACTGGCATTTTATTGATAAGGAAACTGAGGTTCAGAAGAGTAACTTGCTCAAAGTTACATGAAGCCTGGAAAAGGCAAGATCAGAACCCAGGTCTGACTCAAAAAAAAAAAAAGTATAAAGAATAAAGCATCCAAACTATAAAATCTCCTTGAGGAAATATAACAAACAGAGCATTTTTTTAAACATCTAAAGTTTAGAACATATAGGGGAGCTGCAAATAAGTAGGGGAACTGAGATGAGAAAGAACATTTTATTATCCCTAATCTTCTCAATGGAAAACTGATACTATTATCATTTGAGCAATCGAATTGCTAAGCAATCGAATTGCAAAGACACAGCAATCTAAGTAGCAACCTATTCGATTACAGAGGAGGCACTTAATACCTCCCAGAGCGGAGAGGTTTCATACAGAAGATCACATTTTAACCGAGACTTAAAAGATAAGAGACTACTGCCAGATAGACAACGTGAGGTAGGGGGGACATACCAGGCAGAAGGAACATGGAATGTAAAGGTAAGAAAGTACATATCATATTACAGTTCACCATATAATAAACACATGAAAGAGTCCTATATTTCCACATGGCTCCTTCTATCACCTCCATCATGTCTGCCCTTAAATGTCACCTTATCAGAGACTTGCCATGACCATACTAGATAAATAGCGGCCCCCCAACCTCAGTCTATACGTTACCTGTTTTATTTTTCTTCATAGCACTTATCACGACCAGGCCTATATGTTTATTTGTTCACTATTTGTCCCCCACCCTCCTCTTATACTCTGTACACCTAGAATGTAAGATTCTTGAGAGCAGGGACTTCATTTTGTTCACTGCTGTTATCCTCAATGTCTGTACTAGTACCTGGCACACAGAAGGCTATCAATAAATACTTACTGAAGGAAAGAATGTGTGATAGGAAGTGAGGCTTGTGGAGGAAGTGCTTTGTATCATACTAAGGAGTTTGGGCTTGATTCTATGTCTGATAAGCCACGCTTGAGGGAGTTTAATGAATGATCAGATATGCGTTTTAGAATGATCACTCTGTTTGTAGAATGGAAGATGGACTAAAGAATACGGCAAAGAATGGATTAGAGAACACGGTGGAAGATGAAACAAAGAACAAAATGAAGGCCAGAAGAAGGAAGACCAATTAGAATGTCATTGAAATCATTCAAAGAACACATAAGAGAACTCTGAATTGAGGCAGTTTTACTTTTATATTATGTAACTCTTAGTGAAGAAATTGATTCAAGAGAGGGGAAAGAATATGTTAAGAACGCCCTTTTTCCATAGTTTACCTGGGAGTTGGAGTCTGGGAATCTTTCACTTTGAGTAAAATCACAGAGTCTGATCCTGAACAAAAAAACACAAGAGCATATCATTATTAATAAAATTCCACACAGTTACACATTCTACATGTCTGAAGTTTAATTTCCCATACTTTGTTATATTCTATTCCCATAAAAATACCATAGAATAACAATAAAGGTAAGACAGAAGAGAAAGAGAAGCAGGTCCATTTTCACTGAGGCAGAAATATGACTTAGTGAAGAGCCTGCCTCACAAATGAAAATAGAAGTCTGCATGCCCTTCAGCATCCACTCCTAGGCTGTGCTTGCTCCCTGTGCTTCCTCTTCCTGTTCCTGGAGAACAAGAGCATGCCAAGATTTCTCAAGTCTTTAGTTCATGAACCACCATGAGATTGAATGAGGTGAAAGAGGGAAGGGGAAGGAGGAAGGAAAGGGGAGCCATAGGGGACGGGGAGGGAAGGCAGAGAGAGAGAGAAACAGCCATAGGAGAAGTAGCAGAGTCCAGGAAGTACCAATTGTATCACTGTATCATTTATTTTCTACATTGATAAAGGCAGGAATCACGTCCTTTTAAAGTGCTATGATTAGAATCTCATTTAGAATATTTATTAAATGGTACAAGAAAGTAATTAAACAGTTCAACGTAGTATATTTGTCCTAGTTTAGCTGTATCTAAGTATCTGCCATACAATATATGTTTCTGAGGTTAAAGGCTTTTTTTAATGATAGTTCTCAGTAAATCACCTCACAAAATTTAATACAAGTTTTAATGAATATGTGTAGCTATATAATGATGCTACCAACAATTTTAATCCCCAAGTGAGAACTTTAAGAAAGTAACGAACAGATTTAAAAAAAAAAAAAAAAATCAAACGACCTGAGGAAGGAGGAGAGAGTCTTAGAAACTGATCTGTCAAAAGATCCCTAACGTCTAACAACTTAACCTAAAATTTGTTTTAAGCTACATACCTAAATACATACCATAAATACACACATAACCCCTAGAGATGGGGAAAACTAAGCAAAGAAAATTATTATAGCAAAACTTTAATTAACTAGAATGCTAAGAGACTGAATATTTTGCTTGGCTGAAAGTTAGGCAGAAAACTCTTTTTGTTTCCAAAACTTGCTGCTGATCGTTCTAAAATGCAAAAACCTATACAGGTTTTGTAAGTATTACCTAGTTAAGAAATTTTACTTCAAAACTTAACTGATGTTCCAAAACTCCTAGAACTTCAGAGTACTTAATTTTCTTTATAAAGTATTAAAAACAGAGAAAGTACTGAAGTAACTGGGCTGAATGTAACCTAACTCTAGACTCTGCCAGGAAGTTAATCTTTTAAATAAAATATTATATGAAATCATTTGCATCTCCATGTAAGAAAAAAGTAAGTTACTTGTAGGTTTAGTTTACTCGTGGCATGGCTAACTGAATTATATGTATTTAAGGTATCTTACGTGTTAATGAGCCAGCCTTGGTCGTCTAGTGGTGATTGCCGGCTCTCACCATGGTGGCCCAGGTTTATTTCCAGACAGGGAACAACATTACCCATCTGTTGGTGGTCATACTGTGGCAGCTGCATGTTGCTGTGATGCTGAAAGCAATGCCACCAGTATTTCAAATACTAGCAGGGTCACCCATGGTAGACAGGTTTCAGTCTGATATAGTGGCAGAAGGTGAGAGGAGGTGCAGAAAGAGTGGGCAGGGTTCTGCTCTGCTCTACAAAGAGTTGCTAGGAGTCGGAATCAACTTAACAGTACCAACAACAACAATTATATGTTACATGTATATTACTACTTTGCCTATAATTCACATAGCTCCCATCAACAGTTAATTGGCAATTAGGATTGAAAATATAGGTATACAATACCATTTTTACCTTCGGATTGTGTATTTGAAGCTGGTAAGTTATCTGGCTGATGTGGAAGAGAGTGGTGATGTTGGGGTTGATGGAGAGAATCAGAATCTTTGGGTCCAAATGCAACAACATCTGGGGTATAAGATGATAAGGAATACACACTGTGGGACAGTTGTTCCTGGGTTGTTAAAATGCTGGCAGATCCAGATGATGAAGTATCTGAGCCAATGATCTGAGCTGCACAAGAGTTTCCATTTTTAAACAGTGAGTCTTTCAAAGTATTCTTACTGGAACTAAGACATCGAGACCTAGGCAAGAGAAGAATACAGTCTCAATATCAAATAACAAAATGTTTAATTAAATTCATTTGAAATATGTTTGTTTCTGCGACTCACAGATGTAAAGGAAAATGGGTGGTGGGTTTGGCTACAGAAAACTGTTTCCCTGTGACCATCTGTAGCAGCTGTCTGTAGATCTCTCTTTCTTCTTCTTGAACTGTCTATAAAAGAAAAAAAAAAATCTTCAACACATCCAATAAGGCAAGTGTTTCTCAAAGCAGCATCCAGTCTCCCAGAAGCTCTGCCAAAGCTCAGGCAGAGTCCTCAAGATAATTAAGAATTACGGTTTATTAAGGATATTCTAGAAAATTATAAAGTGCATATAAGAGTAGTTGAGTGAAGTAGATACCAGATAGTATATTTTGGAAAATTATGGGGCATATATGTAAATAATAGTGCAAAGAAGTTATAGGATATGAAATCAGAAAGCTAGTAGGTAATCACTTTTGAGTCAACTGACAGAGTCCCAGAAATAAAACATTTGAGGACTTCTAAATTAGGATTGCAACTAACCCCTTGATTCCTGATATCTGTTAGAAAAATCACAAGGAAGTAACCAGAATAGTCAAGATCATAGTAGGATATTTTGCTAACAGTTTTCTATTCTCTCCAATTTTTAAGAGTGTATTTTCCAGAGATGATTTTCATCTCCAACATTTATTTATTTATTTATTTTTTAAGTCTCAACACTGAATTTAGGGAAAAGCACATACTCCATACTATTCATTCATTCATTTATTGACTTAAACACCTACTGTGCTCCAGTCACTAGTGACACTGCACTGAATAAAATACAGTCCCTATCCTTGTGGAGATTATGTTACAGTTAAACGGCCTGACAAGTAAAAAACTAGTGAGGTAGTACGAAGAAAATTAAAGATAAGGGAATAGAAAGAGATGGAGAGAGAACAGCAGGAACAGGTAAGGCCTCTCTAAAAAAGTGGTATTTGAACAGAAACCTAAACCAAGAGAGGAAAAAAGTTAGAGAAATTTATCAGAGTATTCCAGGCAGAGGAACAGCAAATGCAAAGGCCTTAAGACAGGAATGTGCTTGATGTGTTCAAGGAATAGTAAGGTCAGTGGGAATCAGGAGAAGAGTAGTAAGAGATGATAGCACTTAGCAGAGAACCCAATTATATAAGGACTTGTAACCACGGTAAAGTATCTGCTCTACACAGACCCCTGAAGCAATGGGCTGCATTCACTAAATAACATACCCCAGTACTTACTTCTTTTAATCGTATATACAGTTTAATACAACCACCGATCTTCACAAAATAATTTTAATACTTTGTGCCAGGGATGCAGCATCTTGCACTGTGACATTTCAATGTGTGCATAAGCATTTTATTCAATTACAAATGTATGTTAAAAGCAAAATGAATTAAGCAATTATCTATGCAAAGGTAAACAGGCACTACGTTTTTTTCTTCTTGAATCATTTTTTGTTACAAAGTAAATTTCAATTACACTGTCATGAGTATAATGTTACTGATCTAACAAGATATACCTTGGACTGTGAGGTATGACAACTCCTTATGAGAAAGAGCTACCCTTAAATTTGAATAGCTGAGTGATAAGAAAAGGTAGAACTAGTTTAGTATTTGGTGGAAAAATAGACCCAAGAGAAAAAACAAATTTGCAATGTGCTATATGAAGAAAATAAACCCCATTATTTTACCCCTTAGACATTCATATTGTATTCAAGATGTTGGCGGTCCTCTTTTCTAGTGTTTGTGAAGACACTGTTTACAATATTGGGTGTACTTCAGTGACAGCACAAAAATTACAATGGATAGAAAGAGATCATTATCAGGTATAAATTAATATCAATGACCAAATCTGTTGTTTTTGGCTATTCTACTAAAAGGGACATGAGTATTTGAGAAACAAATTTAAAAACCATAATTAAAATAAATGCTTCTTTATTAAAACCTAAATTTGCTATTATGAATATTCTTTAAGTGGATAAGTCTAAAGAATAAAGCATCATTACAGATTATTGGATTGTAAGAAAGATCTTTGCCAACCAACTCCATAGTGATCTATATATAGGAAAGCTGTGTTCTGTGGCACTTTAGTGAGTGGAATTTTTGAACATCCTCCAATGTAAATCTTGACTCCACTTTCCCACTACACCAAATAACCTAATCCATAATACCATGGGGTTAACAGTATGTTGTTTTCAGGGGTGGTAAAACAAAGAGAGGGAAAGGAAATCAGAAGAGGAATACTACCTGGGTCAAGGCAGTTACCTCTTAATCAACCAATCATTTTAGTTCATTTCCACTGTTCCACCACACTACATTTTAAAAAGCTTTGACTGAATTATCACATCATAGGGAGGAAAGTAAAGCACACAAACTGGTGTAAGAGGTTAATGTGCATACCAAGGAAATGTGAAAAAGTATCCCCATCACATAAAAACCTCAAAAGAACACTGAGAACAAACAGAAAGAAAAGAGACAGGATCTTTGTGGTACACTAAATACTTCAACCATAAAAAGTTAAAAACACTTCCCTCCTCCCTCACACCACATAGCAAAACGTTTTCTTAGAATAAATTTTTATACTTATACGTAAAACATGAAGAACCAAGGTGCCATTAAGTGACTCAGCTAACTCAAATTACGAGAAATCTAGATTAATTCAACGCAAAGAACTGATGTTTTAAAATCAACTTACACAAAAAGTCACCCACAAATCATTTTCCCAATAAATATATCTTCAAAGAAAGGTTCCATCTGAGCCTGGACAATCTCACAGTCATTATACAACATAAAGTGAACAGAAATAGATGTTCCATATTCCAAATAATTATCTGAGGTCTCTTCAAGCCTCATACTTTCAGTTTAAACTAACTTATGGTTTAAAAAAGAAATTACAGAAAAAAGATTAAAAACTTTTCACTGTTCTACATGTTAATTTGGAGATCACAACAATTTATCTTTTTTTTAAAAAAGACAATGATGCAAGGTACTTTTCTTTTTTGGGTTTCATTAAAACAAAAAACACTGGGTATGTTACACTTTATTTGGAACCATCGCAGACAAAAAAAAGATAATCTAGGCAACTCTCAAAAGAACATACATAACCCTTGGCTTTACCAAAAGAAAATGCAAAGATGTAAGTTACTTAAAACTTCAAACACAATCTTCTTTTGGAGTATCTGGTCCTATAAAGTAAAAGAAAACATCTTTCTCTGTACATTATTTATTAAACTGTTTTCTATTGAGTAAGCAAATTAGGAAATTAAGAGGAAAGGAAGTGATAATTGGATAATATGTTAAAGTAAAGGAAGTTGGCTAATGTTATGTTTTAAACCTAATAAAGGACGAAGGAAAGTTTTAAAACAGTATAAGGGTTATTAAGGTGCTGATTTCCACTAAGAAAAAAATGTGACAGATTCTTGTATTTAGATGCGTCTGTAAGAGGCTCCATCATAAAACTGAACTGTAAAATTATGAAAATTTAACAGAGAATGCAAATTTTAGCATACCAGTAAATCCACCTGTTATAAATTACCCAAATAACTTCATAAATACCCCAAGTCTGATTTTGTTTAAAGTAATAGCTTTATACACATAAATAAACCTCAAGTATAAAAAGTACACATCCTTATTGGATAGTACGGTCCTTTTACATTGCCTTTGAATCAGCCATCAGCCAAGTGGTGGTACAGCTACCACTTGTGTATTTCCAAATTCTTCTTCTTCATGAATTCTCTTCAAACCCCTGTTGTAAGACTAAATAGTGCAGTGGTGACATCATCACGTTAATTTTGTAGATGGCTTCATATTCCTGAAGGTGATGGACAAATCCAGCAGTAAGATTAATACATAATTTGCCTTCTTTAACATAAGCAACTGCATCTCCCTTGGAGATCCCAACACTTCCATGGAAAATAACTTTTCCTCTAGTTTGTAAGCTCCCATCAATAAATTCTTTTGTCCCAGGGAAAAAAATTATTATATTTTAATCTGGATTATCTGTAATATCCAAGACTAAATACCTAAATAATCTGTGGAAAGTTTGATTTAATCAAGTTTGGTCCAATATTTTGTCTTATTCATAGTATATGGGTTATTTCATGTTTCTGTACCACAGATGACTTGCTTTGCATAGCAGAATATAGACCTAAAAACAACTGAGGCGAAATTTCCTGCATCTTGTTTCAAAGGACAGGTTCAATCCTTCACCTCTTCTTCACACTGTAGAAGGAAGGGGAACTCCAGCTTCATGTCCTCCACTGACCCAGCCTGTGGCCTGGAAGACTGGTGGGAAGGATAAAATTATCGCGCCAGCCCAAGTCCTCAGGCTGGAAGTGGAGGCAAAAGGAGGAGGGGCTGAGTAGTCCAAAGGACTGGTTGGCTAGTGAGTGAAATAGTGGGCTTATAATGAATAGACAGTCTAAAGGACCCTGGCAATCCCAGCGGCACCACACAGGGCAGTGGGGGTTTGAAAGGCCTGTATCCAGCTGCCATGCTGTCGCTGTCTCCTTCCCCACAAGTCTCTCTGTACCCTGTAGGCTGCCTACGCTCCAGCAGAAGCACAACCCTCACAATTTCAGTAATTAAAAAAAGAATTATTTATGTATGTAATAACAAATACATACACGGTACTAAGTTCAATAGCACAAAAGGTACAGTGAAAAATAAATCTCCCTTCCATAACTTGCTCAGCTCTCATCACCAAAGACAACTGTTGCCGGTTTCTTGTCTATCCTTTCCCTTGCTAAATATGATTTATTGGTTCTGCCACCCTCTGCTTGAGTATTTTAGATTCAATACAAACTTAAAATAAAAAAATGTACAGCATTTTTACTAACCATTTCACAAATAATCAAGTTTTGCCTCCTAAGAGATCTTCATTACCAAATTATACAATTATTTAGCACATACTGCCATACGCTCATGTGCCACATAATATTTCAGTCAACAATGGGCCCATATACAATGGTGATCCCATAAGATTACAATGGAGCTGAAAAATTCCCATTGCCTAGTGATGTGGTACTCCAGGAGTAACAAGTCATGGATGACCCAGCTCCTCTTCCAAGATGCCCTCCTGAATTGCTATGCCAGCGAAATGAAGAAGTACTGTTTGTAGGATAACATATCTTTCAAGATTTTGCTTATTGTCGATAATGCTCCTGGACATCTTCCTTTTATTGGCAATCTTCATCCCAATATCAAAGTGGTGTTTCTCCCTCCAAACCCCACCTCCTGGATCCAACCAATGGATCAAGGAGTTACAACAGATTTTTAAGGTCTATTACCTGAGGAGGACCTTTGCCCAGCCTATTGCTGCAACTGAGGAAGACACTGATCCAATTCTGGGAGGATTCCAACATCTATGACTGCACCAAGAACCTGGCTTGGGCTTGGGGCAATAGCATGAAGGAGTGTATGAAGGGCATCTGGAAGAAGATATTCAAGAGGTTCATCCATGACTTCAAAGGATTTGCCAAGGATGAGGAGGCTGCAAAAATCAACAAGGCTGGGGAGCCGGCCCAGTGGCACAGCGGTTAAGTGCACACGCTCCACTTCAGTGGCCCGAGGGTTAGCAGGTTCGGATCCCAGGCGTGCACTGATGCACCACTTGTCAAGCCATGCTGTGGCTGTGTCCTATATAAAGTAGAGGAAGATGGGCACGGATGTTAGCCAAGGGCCAATCTTCCTCCGCAAAAAGAGGAGGATTGGCATCAGATGTTAGCTCAGGGCTAATCTTCTTCACCAAAAAAAAAAAAAAAAAAAAATCAACAAGGCTGTGGTTGAGAAGGCAAATAACTTTAACCTGGGTGTGGACGAGGATGATATTGAGGAGCTCTTAGAGGTGACTCCTGAGGAACTCATGAGTTGTTAGAACTGGAACAGGAACACATAGCTGAAGAACAGGCAAGAGAAAAGGAAACTATAGGAAAAGAAAAAGAACTCCCAAACAAATTCACAGTGAAGCATTTAGCAGAAGGTTTTACAGACCTCAACAAGCTCCTTAAAAAATTTGAAAACTGAAAGGTTTTCATTAATAGAGAGGAATGTTCATGGTGTGCTATCTGCTTACAATCAAACCTATGATGAAAAAAAGGAAACAAACCAGGCAAACCACCAAAGACATATTTCTGAAAAGAGTGACACCTCCTTAAGAAGAGCCTCAGGCAGGTCCTTCAGGAGGTATTCCAGAAGAAGGCACTGTTATCATAGGAGATGGCAGCTCCAGGCACGTTGTTGCCCCTGAAGACTGTCCAGCGGGACAAGATGTGGAGGTGGAAGACAGTGCTATTGATGATCCTGAGCCCGTGTAGGCCTAGGCTAATGTGTGTGTTCGTGTCTTAGTTTTTAATAAAAAGGTTTAAAAGAAAAAAATAATAAAAAATTTTAAAAATAGAAAAAAGCTTATAGAATAAGGATATAAAGGAAGAAAATATTTTTATACAGCTGTACAATGTGTTTGTGTTTTAAGCTAAGGTTATTACAAGAGACAAAAAGTTAAAAAAAATTAAGTTTATAAAGTTAAAAAGTTACAATAAGCTAAGGATAATTTATTATTGAAGAAAGAAAAAATTTTTTTAATAAATTTAATGTAGCCTCAGTGAACAGTGATTATAAAGTCTACAGTGGTGTACAGTAATGTCCTAGGCCTTCACATTCACTCATGACTCACCCAGAGCAACTTTCAGTCCTGCAAGCTCCATTCATGGTAAGTGTATAATACCAAGGTAACGGTATACAGGTGTACCATTTTTTATCTTTTATACCACTATTACTGTACCTTTTCTATATTTAGATACATAAATACTTACCATTGTGTTACAAATGCCTACAGTATTCAATACAGTAACATGCTGTACAGGTTTGTAGCCTAGGAGCAATAGGCTATACCATATAGCCTAGGTGGGTAGAAGGCTATACCATCTATGTTTGTGTACGTACACTCCATGATGTTCACACGACGACGAAATCACCTAACAATGCATTGCTCAGAATGTATCCCTGTCATTAAGCGATGCATGACTGTATTCTTAACTTCACGATCTGTAAGCTCCAATGGGCAAGAATCCCATCACCGTGTCGTATAACAGAAAGTATACCAGAATAGATTCCTTCCAAAGACCTGGGTTGCAGCTGGCCATTTACCAGTTGTGTGACCTCTGACCTTTACTTTCCAAATCTGTAACATGTGGATATTACCTCATCGCTACCTATTCCACAGGATTAAAAGGATTCAAAACAATAATACATGTGGAAAGCACACTGGAAACTCCAATGCTGTATAAATGTAAGGTCATTATTATTCATTTGTATCTCTACAGCAACCAGTCCTAAGCCGACCAGATACATAATAAATATTTAATTGAACAGGTATAAGTACACTTCCTATTGGATAAATTATATGCTACATTATATTTACAGATTGATTTTTTCCTTTAGGTTTACTGAATGAATATAACAACCCAATTGTCAACAGAACACCTTTCTTTTGGGGAAAGTCTGACCTCAAAGATCTTATTTATAATGAAAGGAGGTAAATTATCTAGCTGGCTTCTTAATTTTTCTTCTATATTAAGGAAAAATCGTCCTAGGAAGTGCAGGTATTTTATTAAATCCAGCAAGGTTAATAGTTTTCCCACGTGAAACAAGAGTTTAGGAAGGATCCAAAAAAGAGCAAAGAGAGATAGTTTGATGTATGAGAAGCCATTCAGACAATAATGAAGATTGTCTGCTGTCCAACAGGAATAGAAGATGGTTAAGAAAAATAATGAAGTCCTGCTAAAATATCTCTCTAATTTCTTTAGAACAGAAGATAGCACTCAAAACAAGTAATTAAGAAAGAAAAAGCACAGAAAGGATTAAGTAAATGGTACAGTTAATAAACATCTAAATCAGAGGGAACAAATGGCTGAATGTAGGGAAAGATTCTAACCTTTAGTAGCTTTTGTTAAAAGTTCTCCTTACCTCTTCCACTGTACTAACATGTCGCCTCTGAGTTTTCTTGGGGCTCAAAAGGTTTCGACGACATGAACCACTCCAAGATGGACTTGGAACAGGCTTAATAGGAAAAGATTTTTCATATGCAGACACATGGCAGTGATGGTTTGACTTTCCCATAAAAGTGTTTGATAATACACTAAAAAAAAAAAAAAGAGTTTATAAGAAAAGATAAGAACAGTAAGTAAGAAAATCTAACCTAGTGATTATTTTAAGAAATAACAAAAACAAAAAATTAAAAGGTAGAGTGACAGATGTACCATTTGGGGGAAATATATAAGAAATGACACATGGGCTGCTGAATCAGGTTCTGCCACTTAAGAGGTCTTAGATCGCCAAACTATATAATTACCAAACACCTAAAATTGTATTTCCTAGCTTCACAATCTATAAGTTCCTTTGGTCAGGAACCACAGACCTGTGAGGTATGACAGAAAGCATCTCAGATTAGACTGCTTCAGACATCCTGGGTTCCAGGTAGGCTGACACACATACACTTTCTATTTACTCCTCATAGCCACCTCTGCCAAGCCCTTTGGAGGGAAGTATTTTAAGATTAAATATGCAAAAATGAATAAAGTTGAAGCCTCTCAACTAAACTTAAACTTAATTTTAAAATTTTCTAAAAGACCAACAGAGGGCTCCCACCCCTCATTAAAACAACCAGAAAGCTTTTTATTAGGCTGCGTCACTCGCTATGAATTCTCCTTCCAGCCTCACTACTGACCTCCTCTGAAGAACTTTGTTTTTGTTTCTTCATACTATTTGTACCTCAAATAATGAGAAAAATTGGCAGGAAAAATATTTTTGTGAACTCAAAATCCAGTCTTATCTCTAAGGCCAGGTTAATAATTTAAAGTTTTTTCTATGAGCTCTTTTTCATCTATCATTACCCAGCAAGTTTGAGGTACCTGCTCTCAGCATAATGAATTTTCTCTCATTTTTTTTCTGAGGATGCAGAATAGAGATATAAAGCTGACTAAGCTGAATTCAATGAAATCAACTCTTCAAATCAGTACATGTGACCTGGATCCAAATGAATCAGACTAGGTCTAAAGAAAATCAAAAAGTACATATACTCACTCTCTTTAACTGTCTTCAAAATCTAATGGTTTCTATCTGTGTTAGAGTGGGGAAAGGAGCAAGGACTCAATTTCAAGAACAGGTTTATTTTCTTAGGATGGGTGAATGCAGCTAGGAAAAGATAGCAAGGGCAGTATAATTTCTTTGATGAAAATATTTATGATAAATTCCCCACAATGTCTTGTATTTATGCTTCGTATGGTGTGTGTGTGTGTGTTTTTAATGCAAAAGATGCTTTTGTCTAAAGAACTGTCTGAGGGCATTTCGCGATGCCAGAAAGCATGGGCGCTACCAACAATTACCAAGATAGGGTCAGACACAGACATAAGCTTGACAGAGCTCCCATTGGCCACAGTTGTGAGAATGTGAGCATTAAAAGAATAATGATTGTAGTGGATTGAAACACACTGAATCCATAATGACACCAAAAAAAGAACAGAAAAATTCATTTGAACCACATGAAGTGGCTATTAAAAGAAAAAAACTTATCCTGAAAATTGGTAATGAAAAAGCAAGATCTAATCATATGTCCTGCCTTCCCAGTAGGAAATGGATTTCAGGGTAATCAAATAGCCCCAGCTAATGAAGGGAAAAAAGCTCTTCTTTATAGCAGAGTGCCAATTAAAAAGCATAGAAGAAACGATAAAATTAGAAAAATATTATTTCATTAACTTTAATAAAATTATTATCAGGTCAAAGGGAGTCAAAAGGTACAAACTTTCAGTTATAAAATAAATAAGTCAGGGGGATGTAATGTACAGCATGGTGACTATAGTTAATGATACTGTACTGGGATATTTAAAAGCTGCTAAAAGAAAGTAGATGTTAAAAGTTCTTATCACAAGAAAACAAATTTTGTATCTATTTATGGTGATGGATGCTAACCTAGACTTACTGTAGTGATCATTTCACAATATATACGAATGTCGAATCATTATGTTGTACACCTGAAACTAACATAAGGTTATACGTCAATAATTTTTTTATTATTATGAAGTAAGGATTATCAATTGATATGAATAACTGTTAGGCTGATCTGAAACTGTTCATTCATACAAAGCCAAAGTAATATCATTTAGATTACATTCTAGTCACAAGGGCGAAAAAACCTAACTGTACAATTAAGGACGAGACTGTTATCTCCCTAATCCAGAAGCCAACCCAGTATCACTAATGATAGGAAACCAAGATATTGTAGGTTTTCTGATGTGATGGAACACAGCATCAGCTTTTATTCAAGTCAAAAATCTAGTTTACAAAAAATACAGAGGATAGAGAACAAAACAATGATACTATAAGGAAGAAACCTGTCAAATCCAAAAGGTGCAACGTTATGCAGAAAAAAGTCATGTCATTAAAAAAAGGGGCTGTTCTAGATTGAAGGAAACTTAAGAGTGACAGCTACCAGATGCAGTCCTAGATTGGATACTGATTTGGACAAATTAGCTGCAAAGGACGCTTTTGGGTCAACTAGGAACATTTAAATGTAATTCAGTTAGTGTACGTGATAAAATTTACTGACTGTAAATGAGGAAATGATTGACTTAAGAGTATGCACAATATGAATGCTTTTTTTAAAAAAAAATGTGTAAATGCAGACAGAAACATCTGGAAGGATGTGCACTAAGATATTACAAAGGTGATCTCTCTGGCTGATGGGAATATGATGTTTTTATTTTTGCTTATCTGTATTTTCTAATTTTTTACACGGCACATATACTGTTTCTGTAATAATGTTATTTTAAAAAATAACAGTATGACATTAAATAAAAAAAGCAACCTGCCAAATGATGCATATAGAATATCTTTAATGAAGACAAAATAATATTATACATTTTATAGTATACAGAGCATTTATATCATGCTATATGAGTAAGAGAGAGTGAAAGAGAAACAAGCAGAGGAAAAGGTTTGGAAGGAAACACACCAGGGGCAGGGAATAAAATTGGAGGTAGTAATGAAGAGATCTTTAGCTTTATCGGCAATGTTCTAATTTTTACAATGTGAATGTATTAATGAATTCTTGTATAATTTTAAAAAATATTAAGAAGTGAGGAAGACAATCCTCGGGAGTACTGACACATGATTCCAGACTCCACATGCTGATAATCATAAAATAAAAGCCACCTTGTTGGTTTCAATCAACACCAGAAAGCTTCAACTTGACTAAGCAGGAAATTAAATCATCCTATATTTCTAAAATCCATCACCAGAGTAAAATTTAAATAGTCATAAATACTATTTTAAAAAAGAAATATTTTACTAATATAATATAGTACCCGAGGGAAAAGTTTCTAAGCCAAACTTCCTCTGACTTTAATAATCAGTATAAGCTTGGTGAGGGAAAATGCAGGGTTTATGAATTTGGGCTAAATAGGATAAAGTTCTTTGTGACTTTAGGTCTAGTTGACTAAGGCCATAAGGTGCACAGCTGCTTTGGTTTAAGTCAGGTCTCTGCTCATATGAGAGCCTATAAAATGTGCTGGTTTCTTTGCTACTGAAGTTGCAGAAATTGACCAATTCTCACTTTAAGACTCATAATAGCCATACTGATCCCGAAGGCTCCCAATATACTCATATCCACCAAGATTTCCTTCAAAACTCACTCTTCTAACGATAAGATTTAGCTGTCACCAAAATTCAGCACTAAGTAAATTAAAAGTTGAAAGTTTAAAATGGATTTGTCCATACTTCTATGGTTTAAAGTTCAAAAATGTTGTTCCTCTTTTAAAATGCCAATGTAACAACTATCTTATAGTCATCTTCTCTTACATCGGAGGAAGGGCTTGTGAACTAAGCAGCCAGAATACCTACCTTGAGGTCTTTCGGGTTTCGAGGTAAAGACTTCGGCTGTTTCTTGATTTTTGTAAAGTTGAACCTGATGCTGGGGTGGAATTTCTCCATTGGCCATTTGCACTCTGGCCAAAGGTTCTTAAGTCTCCTGAGCCAAGAAAACTGTCTGAGGAAGGGTTGTCTAAAAGAATAAAAGTTTGAATAAATTAAACAAATATCTACAGTGGTTCTCCATATGACTGTAACCATGTCCAACATTGTATTCCAAAGTAATGTGGCATATCACCATGTCTCTCATGGAAGAAAGATCCCAGTCTCAACTGCCAGTAAAGTCTGCAGTAAGGGAACTTCTATAAACTATAATTGATTCAGCCATACTAACCTGAAAATTGATGAAGGAGCTGAATCCTGCCACAGCCATGTGCCTTATCTGCATCAATGTGACTCCGTGGTGTCCACCAAAAGTCAACATTTTACCCCAACTATATCTTGCAAGCACTCCCAGGCCTGGGCCTGAAAGAAGGTAGGCCAGACCAGTAAGAAAGCAGGTGGAGGGCCAAGGAGAATTGTAATTCAAATGAACAACAGTTATTGCTTAATAAGCAGCTGGTGTCACTTTCTTGTTTTTAATTACCATGTTCACGACTCAGAGGCTCTTCTAAGAGCAGAGATAACCTAATTGCTGCTTATTCTGGCCGGCTTACGGCAGGAATGACCCATCATATGCATCTGGTTCTGGTATGATAACCTTCAGCCACTTAATGCCATAATCATCAGACATATCAATACTCTGATGCTTGCTATTGCAATCAGACTAAGTGAGGATTATTTGTTTATTATTTGAATTTTTTGACTTGTGGCTTATAAGCTGGGATGATAAAAATCTCTTGAAGTTTCAGCTAGAAGTAGAATAATTTCTATATCCCCAATCTCCCTTCAGCAGGATTGAATAATTTAAAACAGCACCTTCAAAACAACTTCAGTTGTTAGGCTACGGAACTCTGAAGAGCACCAGTGGAAAAATGAGAACGATAATTCTCTACTTCCTAAATTTTTGTCTAATGCCAACATCATTTTGAAGATCATCTTTCAAAGCATACTACTATAGAACTTTGCAAAATATCATATATTTATGTTAGTTAAAATATTTAATGTAGCTTTTGATACTCTATCCAAAAAGTAAAGCAGCCAACAAAAATACAAGTTATGTATTGTGTTTTTTTTAGTTGATCAGGTTTATCAGGATTTAAGGTAAATAACATAGGAAAAAAGCACCAGTCAGGGGGGTATTAGTACCAGTTGATTCACCAGTGTATGAATCTAATATAATAATTAAATTAAAATTTACTTTCAAAATGAATTATAACCTTTTTCCTTTGCAATCAACATCTATGCTTAGCATCTATTACTATTACTTTAAGGATAGAGACATGAGCCTAAGGAAAATGAGTGTCATTAAAGGACCAGAAAATTATCTTTAAGTGCAAAGTAATAACGGTAGAAATCTTTGTCTCTCACACTTTTTTGCTAAAATTTGATTAGGGAATGATATAACTAGAGATGTCTACTTATACTTGAGGAGTAAGGCTACCAAAAATGCAAATTACCCTGACAGGTCTGAAATCTGAGACTAAAGATAAGCCAGAGTAGCATCCTCAATGGCATCTGACAGAGGCTTCAGCTTTAAAATGCAATGGAAAAGCACAGAATCAGGCGGTGTTTAACCAGAATAAGGTGGTTCCATCCCCACTCAATGAATCACTGATAGTCCTCTATTGCTGATGTGATCAAGCAAAGCCAGACAGGGACCAACAGGGGGCTGCAGACACTTTTTTTAGTGACAGTTTAACCTAGTATTCTGTCATCATTAAGAAATCAGATTACAAATGCCACAAATAAGATTACTTATTATGTGTACAGACACACACACAAAACTATATGGAAATACCAAAAATTTAATTTTGGTTGTGTTCCAATGACAGATTGATGGGTATTTTTCTACTTTACTCCACAAATTTTCTACAAGGACAGGCAACACTTTTAAAATGGACATAATGAAATAAACTTTAGATTTAAAAAAAAGTGTGTCAGGCAATCACTTACTATGAAAGTAACCATCAGTTGCTCCTGTTAACTTTTGGATTTATTTAGTTATTGTAAATAGCAGAATGCTTTAAATCATCTTACCTTCTGAATGCCAGTTTGGCAACCTAATTTAACATATTTTCTAAGGATGAGACATTGATAATGATTCTAAGCATGAGCAAAATCATTTCTTTTCATCTTAATCTATTTTTCCTTGTTTAGGGTATAAAGTTTTAATTTTCTTTCCACTTGTGCTCTTAATAATATCAAGAGGTCCTGAAGTCTGACCAGCACTGTTATTAAAGTGAAAGTGTTGCATTTTCTCTGCTTTCTAAAATTAAAAAAAAAAAAAAATCAATGTTTTTAATAGTCTAATCTTGAGTGGATTAAGAAGCAGATTTTTAAAAAGCTTCCTATGGAGAGGCAGATTCAGTAAAACAGTAAATGGGAAGCTCCAGACCTTAGATTCTAAAGTTTGGGGCTTTCCTATGTTTGTTTTCATCTTGGTGGAGGAGAGTACAGCAAGGTGAGAGAGGAGACAAATGCCAATATAGTCAGAAGGAGAAGACTAAGGCAGGTAAACTGGGGACCCCCATCTAGCCCAATCAAAAGGAAAGGCTCGGGGTGACTGACCACAGAAATCAATGTGGGGATTACCAAAAAAGAAGAGATCCAAAGGAGACAGCAGAGATGAAATTACACAAGAGTTGCAACGAATTGGAATGGGTGTGGCAAAGGAACGAAGTTAAAAAAAGTACACAGTAAAAAGTAGATTTGAATTAAAGATTCTATTATAAGAAAAATGTATACAGACCCTTGGCATTCAGATTTACAATTCTGATTGTTAAGGAGCCACCTTGGAGGTCTGCGATATGCCATAAGTTTGTCTGGTCAGGGACTAGATGAAATTTGGTAAAGGCACGAATCTGAATCTTCTGCTTCAGGCTGTAATTTAGAGAATGTATCTAATAGCTCAGCAGCCTCATTTCAATATGGCTTTATTATTCACTGCTGTTATTCTCTATTCATCATCATGCATACAGTAACTATTATGAACTAATTTTTTCTTCTTTTCCTAACAAAATGGCCTTCAAGTGAGAGAGAAACCTTTGGTATAAGATTTTGATATGGGCATCAACTTGTGGTATGAGGACAAACACAGGAAAAACATAACTCAAGAATCATGTAACTGAGTAGAAAGCCAAGAATCTGGTTAAATATCACCATAGTCAAGAACATGAGGATTTGAGACGATCTCAGATACATCCTTTGTGAATATCAGGGATCTACAGAAATTTAAGAGAAAAAAACTATATACATATGCAAATGTCTTTAAGTCATGTTATTTATAATAGCTGAAAATGGCGAGAGTGAAGGGGACCTAAACCATAGGGAAAATAAGGAAGCAAATGAAGGCACATGCCCATTATCCTAAATCATAGCCCCTTCGGTCCACTTGTGTTTCTGATTTAAAAATTTTTGGAATTTTAGACAGATAACCCGGTATATACTATTAGTGCTTCCAAGTATAATCTGAAGCAGCACCCTATAATCAAATATACTGATATAGCTACAGTGAAATGTACAAATACTCATATCTACAGAGATAAATAAAAGACAAAATATAAATGGCTTCATGTCAGTTCATGTAGGTTTTGCCAAGAAATGAATTCGGGTCAGGTCAGGTTTTGATACCAAACTAATTGTGAAAAAATTTTTGGTTTTCAGAAATTTTTGGATTTTGAATTGCACATAAAGGATTGTAAATATACATATCAATTCCACGGATTATTAGAAATCAATAGAAAAAGGTAAATATGAAGAATAACATGTAAACAGATGGAGAAATAAAAATAAAAATACTGGGCTGAAAAAAGATTATACGTATCGAATCATACAACATATACCATGCATGCACACAAAGATAAAAATCAGAAAAGGTCACAGAGTTAAGCAAGAGTAGAGTTATGGTCAGGAGATTTTGAGTAAAATGTTATATATATAATTGTTTATCATTAAGTAATTATTTTAAACTAAAAGCAAATACTCTGTCCAATGCTAAATCAGCATATGAAATTATAAGCAAACAGAGTCTGAGTTCAAATGAAAAAATTAATGATCTGATTTCATTATCCACTCAACTGTCCTTCTCCTAAGATTAATAATGAGCTATCAAACGAGATTTCAGGCTCTCTGCTCATCAGAAAGGCTTTTTCAATAACAATGATGGCAGAGTTACTTTCTGAGCTAATTAATTGATTTTTCTATACAAATTATGCACATATGAGGTGGAGACCATTTCCCATCCCATGAGAGGAAATCCAGTGCCCAGAGTAAAATACCACCCACCTAAATGACATTTAAATATAATATAAATCTAAAAGAACATCATACTAACGTCTTTTTAGGGGAGGAGATCTCATCTTGCTGACAAAGAATCCTGAGGAAGCCAAATAACAACAATAATTATTATTTGCATTTCATATTTATTATCTCAATTTATCCTTATAAAAATCCCATTAGGAGCCGGCCCGGTGGCTTAGCGGTTAAGTGCACGTGCTCCGCTACTGGTGGCGCGGGTTCGGATCCCGGGCGCGCAACGACGCACCGCTTCTCCGGCCATGCTGAGGCTGCACCCCACATACAGCAACTAGAAGGATGTGCAACTATGACATACAACTATCTCCTGGGGCTTTGGGGGAAAAAAAAAGGAGGAGGATTGGCAATAGATGTTAGCTCACAGCCAGTCTTCCTCAGCAAAAAGAGGAGGATTAGCATGGATGTTAGCTCAGGGCTGATCTTCCTCACAAAAAAAAAAAAAAATCCCATTAGGGCAAATTCAATGGTATTACTAGTATTCCCATATTTGTGGGGAGGAGATTAAAGCATGAGGAGTGAAAAGACATGAGAAGACCTCTATAATCGTCCTGGGTCATACTGCCGGGAGGCTAACCAACAAAAAACTCTGTTTCCTTTCCCCAAGACAGAGGCAGAAGATCACTGGAAATCTAAATCTTAGGAAGGGGGCAGATGAAAAGTCAGGCAGGCCGGGGCTAGGAATAGCCTAGAGAATGCTGACTCCTGTCATGGATCACAAGTGGAATAGGCAAGCCCTTGAGTATGCAAGCATGGCTGTGGCAGGTGCTAGATAGAAACATGTTAATATTTCCTGCCCTGATGGAGGGACAAGCTTGGGTAGAAATAAATTTTCAGGATTCAGTTTCAAGCAGAATAGAAATAGGCTAGCTCTATGCTTTAAATCAACACAAAACAAATATCCTTTACATCACATACACATATCCAAAAAAAAAGCCAAAAACAAATTGCTTTTTACAATGACATAACGAACAAGTAGGAGAATGGATTTCAAAAAAACCTTTCCATTAGAAAATATTTGGTTGAGACTAGATCAGTAAAGTATGATAGCAACCACACACACACACACACACACACACACACAGAATTTATTAAAATGATATTTTAGTGGAGTAAATACCATTTTGCTTTTGATAATGTTTTTACTTTTAGAGATGGTAAACAAACAATTTGCTAGGAAGAAATCTGGAAGGTATAATTGCCTTGACTCCAAGTAGTATGTCATACCTGAATAATAATTTGGATTATAAGCTGCACTTCTTGTAGAACATGTATAAGATCGGTCCAAATTTCCTTGCCTGTCAGGTAAAATCTAAACAAAGCAGAAGACTTTTCTTAAATCATATTTTTGACAATAAAATGGAATAAAAATTTATACTAGGAAAAATGTATCATTAAACAAGATTATGACATATTTCAGAACTTGGTATATTTATATTTATATATATTATAAATAAATCAAACTACATACTAATAAGAAAAGAAAACACATAGACAATCTGATGAAAAGACCGAGGCTTCAAGGGGAAAAATGGGCAAAATATCTGTTATACAACTTGATTCAAAGAAGGCTCATTTGGAGGCAAATATGCATTTAGTATATCCTGTTCTGAAAGCTAGTTATATCATATATCAGAGGCTGACAAAATCAACCTGGTTTTGATTCTTTTGCTAACTTTACAGAAACTAAGTTCTTAATCAGGGTTAGTGCTGCATCTCAGTACAAATTTGGAAATGTGTAGATATATATTCAGTTATCAGAACGATTACTTGGAGCAGATGCTACAGGTATTTAGTGCCGAGGGGCCAAGGATGCTAAACATTCTGCTATAGTTGCGACAGATTCACCAGCAGAGAACTGTCTCATCCAAATTAGTAATGGCTTTCCTCCTGAGAAAGACTGCTTTATTAACAGTGCTCCTCAAACCTTAAGGTGCATATAAATCAGCTGGAGATTTTTTAAAAACTAGATTCTGATTCAGTAGGTCTGGGATAAAGCCTGAGATTTTGCATTTCTAACAAGCTTGCAGATGAAGCTGCTGCAGCTGGTCCTTTGAGAAACTAAGCTTTATAGCACAGAGAAATCTCAGAGCTACTGTATATTTACATATTCCCCCTGCACCCCCCATTTAATGCACTAGTTTAAAAGAACACTAATCCATGTATAGGTAATTGTAATATTCAGAGGAATAGTAAAGAGTTTTCTAAAAGGTACAGTTCTCAAAGAATACATACACAGCCTGGTTCTTGTCTTAACTTTAATATATCAAATAGAATTCCAAACATAAAAATTATTGATTCTAGAAAGGTTATATATATGCTTGTACTTTTGAGTGTGGCATTTAAACTCCATCAGATAAAAATTTAAGCCAAATAATTTATTAATTAAGGGAAGGAAAATTATTCCTAACCTGATGGTCAGACAGTGAAAGCTGGTCCTCTGGGAAATCTGTTTGTGACAGGAGATGGGTTTTGAATATGGAGTTGTGGTTCACTAAAGTTACTTCTCCAGCATCCATCCTCATCCTATCAGCAATATCATCTGGGGAAAGAGTCTAGATTAGTTCAAGTCACATAATTCTTCAATAACTACTTTCCTATGAACTGATATTTTCACCTAATAAAAATGATTCCCAAAGAACAGCCCTACAGTCAAATAAAACCTCTCCTTCATAACTAACCACTGGCAAGAAATCTCAAAATGTCATTGTCAAAAAAAAAAGGTACCCATGTGCAGAAAATGGCTCATTTGGCATTCACTGAGATCATCTACCAAAGAGTTCAAAACTTGTACAAGTATAAAAAGAGCTTAATTCAAAGTTATAAAAATAATGCAATTTTCCCAAAAGAAATTTTTGAATGTTTTAACTACAGAAAAAATCTTAAATATTAAAAAAATGGGGAAAAAATTTCACCATTCAGACATAAACACTGTTAGCAGTGATTTATTTTCTGTTTTAACTCAAAAAGGTGCTATAAAAATTAATCCAACTGCAATTTTTTTTTCAGCAAAAAGCATATTTTATTCCTACGGCTCTTAATAGACATCAGCTCAATTACTATAATACTGTGGCAGAACCTTACTTTATAACCATTTTTGAGACCTTTGTTACTATAAAAGAACTATAATAGGAACGAATGAGAGTAAGGGGACTCAGTGACTTACACTGGCATCAGCAATGAGAGAAAAGGGAAACAACCAACCAGGGGAGAGAGAAGGTGGACTAAGCAAAAGGAAAAAACAGAAAGTAGAGAGAAGACTAATGTGAATTTAAAAGGAGTATATGGAATGTCATAAAATCTAACTGTATAAATTTTTCAACCTATTCCTAAATTGGCTACTAGTCCTGACCTAATATCGATCCCCTTTACAGACATAAAGTACTATGAATAGTGGAAAATGTTCCACTCACAATTAATTCTCAATGCCACTAGCTAAATGAAATTAAAAATTTACCTTAATCAAATTATTTATCATATAGAAGGCAGTATAACATAGTGCTAAAGAACAAAGACTCTGGAACCAGGCTGCCTGAGTTTAAATCCTAGTGCTGCCACTTATAGTTGTGTGACCCTAACCAAGTTTCTTAACTTCTGTGTCTCAGTTTCTTGTTGATATAATGGGGATAATAATAGTACCTATCTTGTAGGTACCATTAGGTATCCTTGTAAGGCAGCTGTAAAAATTAAATGAATTAATATATTTTAAGCATTTAGAACAGAGCCTTGCACATAGTAAACGTTTGCTAGTGTGTATTTAGCTTTCTCAATACAATAAATTAGAAAATGCTTCCAAACGACAGTATGAACAATGTCCCAACTAAAAGAAAAGTGTTTGGTATACATTATTAGGATGAGATCTCCCTTAAAATTATTACTAAGTACAAAGACGCAAATACTGAAAATGTTAGGAAAACCCATTCTTTCTCTGCAGCTTAACCAATAAGAGTAACTAAAAGGATAGAAGGACTGCTTCATAGTCAGTCTTACCCATGTCAGGTCTTTTCACATCACTGACTTTAACAAAGATACAAAGTCCTGTAAAAGAAGACAGAAAACAGAAAGGTTACATACTGAAACATCTACTTCAAATAATTACAGAAGAGGAAGCCACTCAGAAGTGACATTTGTGTTCTTAGTGGAGAAAAATATAGGGAGGAAAGGAAAGCTGATTTCATGGGAAGAGAATGGAAACTAAAACTAGCCTGAGATAGTTCTAAACATTTCTGCAACCCATGCTATACTACACAGAAATTACAGACTATCCACAGAATCATAGAATATTATAGCAAGAAGCAAGTTGGAAGAGCCAACCTTTTGGAGATTAATTTGCATACAGTCATAAAGTTCGTTAGTGACTGCACTGAAATTACAACCCAGAAATTCTTCCAAATCCACTGCTCTATTACTTCATGCTAAACCATTTTACAAACAAGTGATAGATCTTGTGGTGGTCCCATTGAGACTTCTCTTTCATACATTTTATTCCGTGGCCAAATATTCTGCAGACAATGGAGGAACACTTCTCAGTTAGTACTAAGTACTTTCTCCCTCATCATTAATCAAACTGCTACAAATCAAGGCCTCTTTGCCTATATGAAATTACTTCTCCTCTGATGTATCTAATTTTCCCAGAAAAAAGAAGTTAAAAGCCTAGTTGCTTGGAACTATGTTAATAAACATATCCTTGGCACACATGCTTCTTGGCAGATTTGCATGAGGAGGAGACTAGGGATGGTAATAGTCATGCTTATATATTTTCATAATCTGATTTACCACCATATTTTTAAAAGATTGAGCACTTCATCAAGTACATAGCAATATCAGGGCTTCAATCTGCTAAGGAGACTGGATGATGACAGGTATTCTTTACAGTCCCAATAACGAAGTGCACACACCAAGGACGGCTGCTTGAGCTTTTCTTGGCATAGCTACTGACCAAGCAGAATAATCATCTGATTACCCAGTCTTGCCAGGGAGGAGTCCCAAAGAATTTAAGCCTTAGATTTAGGTTTCAAATGTTTCCAAAGGCTTAACTTAACAAGTCTTCTACATGGAAATTCTCCAGGTTATTCTTTCCCCTTCTTCCTTTTTTAATAAATAAAACAGAATTTCCTGGGTCTCAGATTAACGAAAAAATCCTATCAACCAATAAAACAGCAGTGGCTTTTTCTTATTTCACTCTTTCAGCCCATTTCATAATCGTCATCACTAGCTTCTTCTGTTGTATTAAGAAGAACGCCAATTTAAAAGCCTGATGCCCAGTCGAACAAGCCCAGGTTACCTTCCTTTGCACTGCTGAGATAGATGTGAAGAGGGAAGCAAGTAAAAATCAAAGAATTTTGGAAATTATGTCCAGCGGGGTTAAGTGACTTGCTTGAAATCACACAGATGGGGCAAAAGGAAGAGAAAAATCCAGGTATTCTAATTCCCAAGCAAATGTGCTTTCAATAAACACTACAAAACTTCACATCCTTTAACATATCCTCATTTAAGGATTCATACACTTTGGCAAGATAAAAGTAATTCCTAGCTAACTCTGGGGAATCCACACTGATTTATAACTTTAATAATTAAAGCCCCACATTTACAATTTAATACAAATATATCCAGCTTCTTCAGCATGCTTATGGTACTTTCTTTTTGCCACTTTGCAATTACATTGGGAGAAGGGCTATTTTACCCTAAGATTCCACATGAAATGCTGGATCTGGAACCGTTGACACCACAAAATTCTTGCAAGCATAAGATTTTTTTGCTTTTAAGAAAATTATTCTAATAACTCATTTCCTAGTTCACATGGGTCAGTTAACTCACTGAAAGAACATAAGCAGTTACAGGTATTTAGGGGAAGTCAGGTTAGTAGCTGCACACAAGATAATAGGAAATGTGAAAGGAAAAAAAAGACAGCAAAGTCCTGACAGTAACAGAATGTAACAAGTACGGTAAAACATAAGTTTACATATATGCACAGAGGTGATTATCAAAGAGAATGTTTAGTGCTATGATGAAGTTACTAGAAAATATACATCGAGGAGAGGCATTGTACAGTTAGCTTAATCCAGGACCAAGATGTGGTTAGAACAATTTGTGATACGAGAAGGGTGTGGAAGTGATCATGAGAATCACCTTCCTCTGAACGCCCGAAAACAATTTTGTGATACAGTTTGTACTATATCATGCATTTGTTTGTTTTTCACATTTTTACATGTAACCTCTCCGAATTACACTCTAACACTTTAAACACCTGAACACTCTAACATCTTAAATACTAAGTACTCAACTTCTTTCATACACAAACATTTACCATGCATCAACTATATACAGCGTACTGGGGATACAAAGATGAATAAGAACTGGTCCCTGCTGTAGAGAAGTTCACTGTCTCCTGGGGGAAGCCAGATCCATAAAGAGACGCTTACAGCAAAGCAATAAAGCTGGTGCAATTGGCAGGAGGTGTGGGAGCCATGGGAAGAAAAGGCAAGACTTCCAAAGCAGTAGTCAAGAGTTACATCACCTCAGCCTGAAGTAGCAGAACCTGTTTTTGAATCCATTTGATCCCTCTAGATTTAACTCATCAGATGGGTGATATGAAGACCAGCTTTGCAGTCAGGGATAATTAATTAAAATCAGGTAAAAATGAATGAGGCTTCCAAAATGGGACTAGAGTGGAAAAAAGGAAGGGAATCTCTAAATTATTAGACAGTTAAGGGATCATGCTTAAAAAGATGCTTAAGGTTTCACTTTAACTGTAATTTCAAATTCAGTGTAATCTGTATTTCAACACGAGTCCTCAACACAAATTATAAAGATTTAGGAGATGGTGCCATCTACTCCATCCAGAATATCCGATTAGAACAATGACCCTAAATCAAATAGCACGTAGCCTATGAAAAGGCTTTATACCAATTTTACAAGAATCACCACCACCCCAAACGTAAGTGTACCAAACGTGGAGAAATGACTTTAACAAGGCTGACTTGAAAGTGATAAAGGAGCAAGTTATTGCCCACAAGATAGTGGAAATACTGCAGAGGCGCCGATAAACAGAAATCACCAAGCTCAGGAGAAACTGGGCTTAGACCCACAGAGATCACGTCAGGGTTGAGCAGGAAAGAGACGGTCAGGGGAATTACCAGGCGGCGATGAGCCAGGTAAGCAAACTGTGGCCGGTAAGGGGATTTTCATAACCTGGCAGGAGGGTCCGGACGTTTCTTGCTGGTGGTGGCACTACAATATCACAGCTCGGGGAGACACCACAGAGTGAACGAGTTGGAGAAATGTTTACGGGAGACGCAGAAGTAGCTGAGAAAGGGCATTCGGGTCTCAAGGAAGGCGGGGGGTGAGGCAGGTGTGACGGAAAGCCGAGCTTCCCGGGGAAAACAGCCTGCCCCTGAAAGAAGAGCCGGCTCTGGCGGGAAAGCTCCGAAATCCCAGCCGGTCTCTTCCCGGCAAGCAGGGGAGATGGGGCCTGCGGGAGCGGCGGGGACACGGCCTCTCCGCCGCCCCGGAGAAGGAGGCCTGAAGGAGCGGCCTCGGGAAGCCGAACTAACGGCCGCCGGCCCCACCGCGGCCGGCCGACAGCAGTGGGGAGGGGAGGTGGTCCCAGGGGGCGGGGCAGAGGGAAAAGCGCCGTCCCCACAGGCATCCCCGCTTCCGCCCAGCGCAGCCCAGGCTGCCGGGCCCGGCCCGCACTGCCTCCCGGCCCGGGCTCCCTCCATCCTCACCCCTCCCCCAGCTTCCCGCCGCCACTCACCGAACCGGAACCGGCAACTATGCGAAGGGGTTTCCGGCCGGGCGCGGAACGCAAAACCCGGGAACCGCCGCGAACCGGAACCGCCTCCACAACACCGGAAGAAGCGCTCGGTGGCCGCGGAGGAGGGGGGTGGGGTGGGGGGGGTCAAAGAGCAGAGTTGAGGACCCGCGGAACGCCTGCGCAGTGTGGCGAGGCCCGAGAAGCCAGGGGAGCGTCTAAGGCTGTAGTCACAATTTCCCTCTTCCCCTTTCAGTTTGGGCTTTTTCTCGTTCCTGGAATACCGTTAGTGTGCCCTTCGTCCTTCGCTTTTCTCTGTTCCCTCGACCCCCTCAACCGCCGCCTTTCTGGTTCCTCCCGGCGATTTTTGCTTATGTTCTGGTTGCCATGGCAGCTTTTCATTGTGGCCCTTGATCTGCGGGAACCTGCGGCCACTTTGACAGATGTAGACCTGAAAGCTAAATCGAGCTCAGGCTGTATCGTGTCTTATTGAGAATCACAGATCTTAGTGCTTGTAGAGGTTATTGGATATATTTTAGTCTGACAGCTTCAGAGAAGTCAAGACTTTTCCCAGACTTGTAAAAAGTGCATGGCAGATCTGGGACTAGGAAACAAATTTCTTCACCTGTAATCCGGTACTCTTTACACCACATTATCCTTGATTGACTGTTCAGGGGGAAAAAAATGCGGCTTGGGATTAGGTTAGACTCTGGAAACATGTAACCTTCCAGAACTCTGGAGGAGTTTGAAACACTGGCACAGGTGTGAGAAAAGCTATTGGGGGTCCACCAGAGATCTGCTTTTCTGAGTAGAAATAGTAAAGGACCCAGGAGTCTGACCTCTGAAGAACTAAATGGCCCTGGTGTTGTTCCTACAACCGAATTGATTAACCTGTAATCTGTGCAGTACTTTTTAAGAGAAAATAATGGGAAATAATATGTTTGTTCATTCAGACTGTTTAGCAAGACCTTCAACTTGGTGTGATTCTGTGTAGAAGTCATGGGAAATGCTTCTGAGTGGGCACTCTAGAGCCAGCTGACAGCCACAGTCTGAGCTCAGACTGAAGAACGGAAGCCTCTGGAAGCTCTCAGCCTTTTAGATACTTTCAGCAGCTGGGAAAAGGAGACGCTTACTGAGTTCAGGGGATCTTGCCCTGTCAAATGTATAAAATTAGATTATTTGTATCACTTTATATGCTGATATCTTATACCATCAGGTCCTAAGGCCTATTAGTATTGAGCATACCTGGTCCATGTCAGTTTTGTCCATCTTAATCATTCCACAGATCTGTTCATTTGGATTAAACTCTGTCTCTATTTCTAGGAGACAGCCATGCGTAAAGAGGAATTTCATCTGAAATTTTTCATGTGTGTGATTCAATCTCGCCAGTTAGTCAGGACTCCTCAGAGAACAGGTACCATTGCCTCCTGATCATACTCCAGTGACAGATTGGGTTCTCTTGCAGGAAGTCTCAATACAGGATGTGAGACTTACTAGTGTAAATACAGGCTTTAGGGGTCAACTGACCTTGTTGATTCCATCCCCACTATGATAGAATATTTGCCACTGAGTCACATCTTTTCCTTGTACCAGTAGATTTTGGTGAGATTTTCGCCTGGTTTGTGGGGGTAGACCCCAGGCAGATAAGGAGGACTTGGGAGTTGAGGGAGAACAAGATGTATAGCCCATGAGCTGACAGTTGATTTCTCTGTCCTCTGTGAATTATTTCAACCTTTCCTAGCTCATCTGTGGGAGTGCTTGTGGCCCTTGTAATTGACTCCCCAAAACCTGTAAGACAAATAGAGTCCCAAAGAAAAATGGCCTTCGCTTCCACCCCAGTCTCAAAGTATCTGGTTATGTGTTCTGCTTTTCCCCCGTTTATGTCAAAGGAGTGGAACCTTTTGAGGTAAGAGAGTTGTTGAGAAGAGTCATCACTTCTCTAATTTTTCATTGGATTTATGGAAAAAAGGCACTGGACAGATGAGGGTCATAGAGAAAATTAAAGAGAATAAGAAGCAGTCCCTTCCCTGAATCCCTCCTTGAGGGTGACCTAGAGATATTGCTTCTCAGCCGGGGAAGCTTCAACTTCCAGCGTGCTCATACAAAAGCCACCACCTGAGACAGACGCCTTGAAGAGTCTAGATGCTATGGATGATCCAGACACCATGGAAGGCATACATGTCTTGAAAAATGGTGAGGCATGTGGTTAAACGGGGGGAGGAATGTGGAAAGAAGTATTGGGAAATGAAAAGTTTATGCATAGCATTATAAATTAGAATGGACCTACAAAATTTAAAATATGAGTTAAGACACAAGGGAGAGAAAATGTATGTGTGTGTGTATGAGAGAGAGAGAGGGAGAAGAAGATCGTCTAGAAAACTAGAAGGAGGTACAGTTCTCTCTATGAAGAATAGCTTGATTTAGTCAATAGTAAGTCAGTTGGCTCCCTCATAACTGTAAGCTACTAATCTGGTTTATCTTGTTATCAGCAACCTTGATATGTAAAAATGTGAGGATTAAATTAAGGAGTTATTTTATTACAAAGTGATTCCAAGTATTGTAAAAAATGTTCACCTTAGGAATCCATTTAATAACAAATTTCTCTTGTATATTTCAAGTAGCGTTCAACTCATAAGCAGTTTATGTGAAACTTCAGAAACACATCTCTGTGTTTCGTAACTTAAATACATCTATATTGGAGTCAGCTCACTGCAAATATTTATTGAGTTCCCACTATGTGCCCAATAATATGTTAGAAATGATAGAGAGATTGTAAAAAATGTAAATATAAGACAAAACCTTGTAATTGTCCCAATAGTTTACAGTTTGGAAATGTCTTAGAGATTAGTTCCTCCAACTCCTTATATTTGCAGAATAAATTCAGATCTAAAAGGGTTTTCTTCAAGAAGTTAACAAATCCATTGGAGTAATCACTCCCACACCTATGAAATATATAGCAGTATTTATTCAATAATTTTTGAGCACTTACTATTTGAAGTCATTGTACTAGGCTCAGTAGGAGATGAGAATACACTTTCCCTGTCCCCCAGGAGTTGATGATCAAGAAGGGAGATAATATGAGACAGTGTGTAAGTTAAGCGCTTGATAATTTTGGTTCAAAATGTTGAATTTCAGCATTGATGGTATAGTGGTGAGCATAGCTGCCTTCCAAAATGTTGAATTTCAAAAGAGGACACCATAGAGATGTAGGAAAGGGAGCTTTACTGAGCTCCGGCATGTAGGCAGGGCACCATGGTCCAAGATCCAGTCCTAAACTTTGAAATGACATAAACTCTAACTTAATTCAGTCTCCTTAGTGTACCCAGAGTTAACCAGACTCACAAGAAAATGGTTTATATACAAGAATACCAATTTATTAAGTTATTGGAGCAATATATATCTATATATGGCAACTGTGTGTGGTCTCTCTCCCTTTAATAAGACTTGCTTTGCCCATGCATAAAAAGCTTCTAGGTTCAAGAAAGAAGCCTACCTGGTGGCCTTATCCTACAGTTTCCTGAATTCGTATCAATTATTTCTTATTTTCTTTGCTTTTCCCTTTTTCATTTTGCTCTATACCTAATACTCATCTCAGACCCCCTTTGCTCTGATGACCCATTTGGACCTGCGTCTGTGGTTTGAACTCAGCATTACCTCATGGACAAAATTCTGCTGTTCAACTTCTGCCTTTAAGCATTGAGGCCGCAGGTAAGAGCTACATTTAACCTTTCCAGCTTTCCCGCTAGGGATGGAGAATCAAATATCATCCCAATTAGCCTCACTGGGACCTCTATTCCTCCTTTTCTGCATTCGTCTCTACCCGCTTCCCTCCTTCCTTTTCTTTCTTCCTCCTTACCTCCCTCCTTCTCTCCCTCCTTCTTTTCGTTCCTCCCAAGAAAATTTGTTGAGCACATGCTATGTCAGGCACTGTTCTTGACACTGGGAATAAAGCAGTAAGCAAAACAGGTACACTGCCTGCCCTCATGAAGTTTATAGTCTCGTGGGAGTCAGACAGTAATCACATAATCACACACATGGTTAGATAATTAGAATGGTGCTAGTGCAATGAAGGAAAATAATACCATGTAATCAGAGTGTAAAACAGGGGACCTCATCTGGCCTGAGAAGGCAGAAAAACTCTTTCTCGGGAAGACCTGAGAGGTGAGTAGTCATTAGCCAGGCAAAGGAGGAAGAAGAGCTTTCTGGAAAAAGAACAGTAGGCTCTAAAACAAGAAGGAGTTGGGTTCATTGGAGGAATAGAGAAGGGCAGTATGACTTGAGTGATAGGAAGAGGAGCGGGAGTGTGAACTGTAAGGATGATATAAGAGCCACATTGTGCTATGCCTTCTAGGTCTTACTACTCCCGAGCTGTGGGAAATCACTGAAGAGTGAAGGATCATATTTGTGTTTTGAAAAGATCATTTTAGCTCCTGGGTTGAGGATGGATTGGGGGGTAGGCAAGAGTGGTTACCTGCTCTGGTGAGATGGATAGTGCCACTGCCTTGCTCCGTTCCTCACATCTGGGCAGTGCAGCCCTATAGGGCGTGAGTGAGGAAGTCATGCCATCAAATAGCGTGATTAGCAGAGGTGAGCCCGGAGCCAAAACACCCAAAAACCCTGGCCTGATGTCCCTCTGCTGTTGCTGCCAGCTTGAAAAATTTATAGGCACTCCCTCCAGGATGTTCTGCTCTTTGCTCTAAGTGAAGCTATATATAGAGATGCTGAGCTCTAGTCCTCAAGAAAAATGGAATACATTTTGTTTCTAGTCTCACACCTGGCAGGGAAGCAGCTGCAGCTGCTATTTTCTCCAACTCCCTGCCCATCAGTATAGGCAGCTCTGCGTGTGTGTGTGTGTGTGTGTGTGTGTGTGTCTGGCCTATACAGGATCAATTCCCAACGTAAGGAGGCCATTTGGTCCTGCCTTGGGGCACAACAAGGGAGTGAGTCACCTAGGCCCCTAACCTATGTGAAAAAAGGTGGTTAGCATTCCCAGATAGCCAAGAGTGTGAGACAGCTACCTCCAGAACAAAGGCTCAGGGGCAGCAGGCAACTTTGTGGGCCAGGCTCTGGTCCAGCAGATCCAACTGCCCACTAGACCTAAAGCCTCTCCTGTGCATAAACCTCTTATGTTCACTGATGGGCAGCCTGCCTTGGGTAACCTGTGACTCCTGAGACTACTTCTTAATTGGGCTGCAGTGGGGGATCATGCCAAGATAGTAGTGTTAACACCCATCTGCCCCCTGTGTCACAGTTTCTCCTTGGAAGCATAAGACCTTACTCTCGTATTCCTTACTTCATCTAGGCTATCATCAGCATTGTCCATGCCCCCACCATCCTTTCTGTTCCTTTGACAGCACACTCACACCTAGGTGGTTTGTGCAGACCAGGTTGCAAAGTTACCCCAACATTGTGAATGCAACTGATATGTAGAGATGATTGCTCCCCACAGCCCAAGTTCCTTCCAAGCAGGCATGTTTGTTTTCTGCATCAGAGACAAGATTCTCCATATATAGATACCATGTTATAGTGATCCAAGAACCTGTACTCTTGCTGAGGGAAAATCACTGGGAGTTCTTCCTCTATTAAGATTGCCTTAATCTCAACCTAGTCACCATTCAGCATTGACCTCCTGATCCCAACCTTCCAGGACCAGCTCCAGAGAACTTGAGTTTTCATGAAGCTAAAACTCTCAGGACTCTCATAATGTCAACTGAATCGGGAAGATCATTGGGTGGGAAAATAGCCTTACAGGTGCTCTTCTTCCAGTCAAATATGCAAGGATACCAGTAGACTTGTGGAACACTTTTTTCATCTTCCACTGATTAATAGAGTTGACCTCATATATCCTCTTGGACCTACTCTGGGTCCTATTAAACTACCTATTAAACACCCTATTAAACTACCTCTCAGTTACCCCAAGGAAATGTATTTAGGAGCCTAAAGGTGTATTCTTTGGACCATGTACTTACTAAGCAGCTAAGCCTTCCACATTATGCTTGATGAGGTATTAGCAGATCTGAAGCAGAAGACTCCCAGCATTGTCTTATATAATGATTATTTGTCTTCTCTGCTTTGATATCCCCCAAAGCTTACTTCTTTAAAAAGTTTATCTGGTCCAAGCTTGAGGCTACATAACTCAGCTGAAGAGTTTGTTTACCTCTGCCCTGAAGACTTGAAACTGGTACCTTCAACCTGCAGTAGGGGGTCATCCTGTTAGCTGTGACTTCTTCCCTGCATTAGCTTTCTTAAGAAGTTGATCCTAATAGGCAGAAATGACACCATAGGAGCCATCCAGGCCTTTAAGGCATGCAGATTTATTCTTCAAGTGATGGTGTTTTTGGACCTCCACAACTTAGAGCAATGGTTCTCAAACTATCGTGCATCAGAATAACCTGGAGGACTTGTTAAACCACATTGCTGTGCCCCACCCCCAGAGTTTCTGATTCAGTAGGTCCCAGGTAGGGCCCAAGAATTTGCATTTCTGACAAGTATCCAGGTGATGCTGAATCTGCTGGACTGGAACTGAGGAATGTTCTCTTGAGCCAGTGCCCTGTATCAGAAACTTTAGTATTACTAGCTAGGGGAGGCTGCTCTGTTTCCAGGGGTCATCCTGTCCCATCTAGAGCTAAAGATGACTCTCCAGTGCAGACAGTGGTTTCATGCCTATACCCAGGGTCTGTCCTCATGGAGCTCACATTTTAGTGGAGAAAAACAGATAATAGTATATTAGTCAGGTAGTGACTAGATGAGATCCAGAGGTTGTAAAGAAGTGAGAGGACCAGAGAGATGTTTGTTTCACCCAGAGAGAGGCCCATTCCTAATTGATGCATATGTTTCACAACATCAACCCACGAAGTCATTGTAGCCATTTGCAGTTCAGATTCTAGTCCAAAGGAATCTTGGTGATCCTCTGGTGTGACACTCCTACTTGTTCCTGCCTCAGAACTTTTGCATTTGCTATTCTCTCTGTCTGAAAGCTGTCCCTCCAGATGATAGCATGGTTTTCTCTCTCTTTTGCTCAGATCTCTTCTGAGAATGTCATCTCAGCAAGGTTTTTCCAGTCCACTCTACTTAAGATAAGACCATTATCACTCTGCTTCTTTGCCATGCTTTGTTTTTCTTCAAAGCCTTATCACTACTTGTCTAAGTTATTATCTGCTTTCATCACTAGAATGCAAGCCACATGAGGACAGGCAGGTTTTTTTCCTCATCCTGGATCCCCTTGAGTCTAGAACAGTGCCTAACATGTAACAGGTGCTCAATATTTGTTGACTGAATACGTGAAATCTATAGTATGCTATTTCCTGCTCTCCTGGGTTAGAGTCACACCTGGATGACTGCCATACCTACTTCTCTTTCCTAAATGTCCTCATACACCATCGCTAGCATTATCAATATCATCTTCTTATCATGGTTGTCTAAATATAGATCTGTACCCATTCCATAGTCATGACACCATCCTAGTGGTAGCAAATGGACTTGTGAGTATGGCATACAACATCCTCTTTATTACCCCCATCTATGCCAGCCTTTGGTAATTATTGTCAAAGAGATCTGTCTTCATGAACTACTTCCTGGCAGTAATGTCTAGTTTTATCCTGCTTTGGAGTGTGCTGTCCAAATCTCTCTACATCTTCATTTACCTATCCACTGCTTAACAAGGTTAATGGTCAGAGCGTATGAACCAGGTGCTTTAGAATACCTCCGCTAGTTTACTCAAGTGCTCTTCCTATCTAGCTACTGCAGAATTCTCTTTAAATATCTTCTTACACTTCTCTCACCCAGAATTCTTTCTTTAATAATATTTATAATTTTTGCCCCTACTGTTTTCCTGGACTTCATGCCAACATCCCAATAGCTGACTGATACCTGGAAACCTCTGGGAAGCCTAAGAGGACCTTCTAAATGCCTTTCTGTATACTGAGGATCAATATAAAGAATATGCCTTTCATTGCTTGGTACTGGGGTATGACATATAGGGTGAGGTATCATTTGGCTCTCTCTGTGCACATTAGCTTTGCCCGACATACTGAAAACAGGGAAGACCACCACCAACTAGTACCAGGTAGAAAGAATAGTGGACTTCAATCACATGGCTTCCTGGGTCCAAATGACCTTCTTCTTATGGATTCAATCCTTTTTTTTTCCCCCTCCCTTTCTCCCAAGTTCCCTAAACCCTTGTGGACTGAAATAAAGAGTCTAGGTGATATTAGTGAAGGAGTTTATTCAGTAATCAGTGTGAGGAGTTTGAACCCTGGGAAAAGAGTTAAACAGAGCACTCTGGTGGAACTGCTCTGAGGTGAGTGAGTTTGGAACTGCTCTGAGGTGTGTGAGTTTAAGTGCAGCTTATCTCTCTTTCACAAAACAGTGTATGTGCAGGGAAAAGGAAAATAAAAACACTTACAACTAGATTTCATATATGTCAAAAAAAAGGGATAGAGTACATCTGGGCTTTTCTCTAGATTATACATTGAAGGCAACATAAACAAGAATGCCTTGGTTATACATTGGACAAGTTCAGAGATGCTGACATTATCTATGTGTGGAGGGAGGCAAGGACCAGGGTGATAAATTATTCCCTCAATCTCTAAGAAATGCAGCTGGGAAACGTGAGGGCAAGTTACATCTTTATCTTTTCTTGTTGTGGATCTGTCCAGCTGGTGTCTTCAGTCATGAGGTGTGGGGTTGCAAGGTCATTTTGACACAGGCTGAAGATGGCCTGCCTGGCTGCTTCACAGTACAGCATGGATTTTTATTGTACTGACTTAAAGCTTATGCAGTTTGCTTGCTAGATTTGCCTATTAGACCAGGGAGAGGGGTCCCCAAAATCTGTTCACACTCTGAATTCTACCAACCTCAACAACTGCAGACAACTGATTATATTGCGGACAAAGTTCTAGATTTCCAACAGTACCCTAGCCAGTTCCTATACTTGAGTCATTATAATGGACAAAAGCCCTCTTGAGCAGCCTATCAGAGGGCCCCAGTTTCTTTTCCAGTGCAAACCCAGGACATTTCAGCTTTCTCCTCTGGAGGAAGGGTCCAGAGTGTCCTTTCCAGCCCCATTAAACCATACCAGCAATGAAAATAATCTTAGAATAAGTACAAATTCAGATACTGCCTTAGTTTGGTTGCCTCGAGAATTCCTTGGCACTATCTCTTGTTTGACTATCTAACTTGCTGCTTTGATCTTGTGATTCCTGGTCGTCTAGCTCTACTAGGCTGTACACTTTACTCCTGACGCTTTCCTTAGGCATCCTAGCTTGCATGGCAATGTTTAGACCCCTTCCTTAACCAGGAAGACTCTTCCATAGACTTTTGTATAGTCACTATACTGTGTTTACCTGTAGGCTTCATGCACCAATACCCTGCCCTGAGAGATGCTGCTCAGCCTCCGCCATTACAGGGGTGAGGATTGTACAGATACTGTATTTTCTGGAACTGCCCAGATCTCAAACATTCTTTCCTATCATTAGTACACCATCAAATTATGTATCCAAATTTTGGTTCATATAAGTCAACCATAGCTAGTTAAAGTACCCTTTCTAAGTCGTTAAGGTTCCTGGGAAACTATATTTGAAATTTAAAAGTTGTTTGAAAACAGAAAATTAAGAAAAAGTGAAATGTATAGTCTTGGAGTTTAGGATTAAAATTAAGGAAAATGCATTTTTAAAGAGCTATCACTGTTTCATCATATCATCCATCTCTCTAATGCTGGAATATTTCGTGTCTTTCTCCACTGGTGTCTTTCTCTCAAACAGTACTAAATAAACACTGCCAAATTCTTACTATCCAGGCCCCATTTGTTTTTCTTCATTTACCCTCAACTAAAGTAATTGTGTCATAAGAATTTGATACATTAAAATTGTTACTTGGGTTATTGGTTTCTTCAGTTATATGCCAGGTCCAGTGAAATGTAAATTTCCTATGAACCTTGGATAGTCCCTCTAGATTATAAACTCCATGAGTGCTTATTGTACCTCAGTACCTGGTGCAGTGGGTGGCACATAATGAGTCCTCAATAAATATTTGTTGAATGTATAAATGAATTAATAATATAATAGGGTTTTTTAAAGATTCTTATCAGGAAGACATTTACAGCCATTTCTTAGTATGGCATGTTTCTTCTGTTAGCTACTCTCTCTTTTGTGTTGGTTTTTACTAGTTTAACTCGCAGAAAGTAACATCTTCAAGTTTGGGGACTGCCCTAAGATGACCATAGGCACAGCCTAAGTACTTCTGAGAAGATTCTTCTCTTCTGGGACTCCCACACCCACCTGACATGAAGGTTCACTAGGTGCCTTTTGAGATGATTTTTCCTTGATTTGTGCTCATTTAGTTTTCTAGGAACTCCTGGGGGTGACTGATCCCTGGACAGAGCATTCTGTTCTTCTTAATAAGTTCTGCATTCAGGGGAAACTAGTTAACTAGAGCCTAACCTGCTGGGCTATTATCAGAGGCTAACTGACCTGAGGAAGGGAAATACCCAACTCCAGTCCACTCTTCCATCCTGTCCCTGCTAGGGAGAAATAGAGAAAAAACCTGAGAAATTCTTGTAAAGTTCACAGTCTAGAGGCATAGGCTCAGTAAAAGACTGAAACCTAATCATGTGACTGTAGAGTGTTTCCTGTCCTCCAGCGTCTCACCACCACATTACTAAAGGCCTATTTACAGCACTTCCTTTTACCTGGTACCTCATGTCTGGCTAGAAAGAAAAAATTATAAGGCATATAAAAAGCCAAAAAACACAATTTGAAGAGACAGAGCAAGCATCAGAACCAGACATGACAGGGATGTTGGAATTATCAGACTGAGAATTTAAAACACCTATGATTAATGTGCTAAGGGCTCTAATGGGTAAAATAGGCAGTATGAAAGAACAGATGGGAAATATAAGCAGAGAGATGGAAAACCTAAGAAAGAACTAAAAATAAATGCTAGAGATAAAAAACACACTGACAGAAATGAAAAATATGTTTGATGGGCCTATTAGTAGACTAGACATGGCTGAGGAAAGAATCTCTCAGCTAGAGGATATATCAATACAATACTCAAAAACTGGGAAGCAGAGAGAACAAAGACTCAAAAAACAGAACAGAATGTCCAAGGACTGTGGGATAACTACAACAGATGTAACATACATGGAATGGGGATACCAGAAGGAGAAGAAAGAGAGAAAGGAACAGAAGAAATATTTGAAACAATAGTGACTGATAATTTCCCTGAATTAATGTCAGACATCAAACCACAGATCTAGGAAGCTCAGAGAACACCAAACAAGATAAATGCCAAACAAAACAAAACAAAACCAAACCCAAAAAACTGCACCTAGGCATATCATTTTCAAATTACAGAAAATCAAAGATAAAGTCCTAAAAGAAGCCAGAGGGAAAAAAAGCCTTACCTATGGAGGAACAAAGATAAGAATTACATCTGAATTGTTCTCAGAAACCATGCAAGTAAGAGGAGAGTGTAGTGAAATATTTAAAATGTTGAGAGAAAAAACCCACCAACCTAGAATTCTGTACCCTGTGAAATTATCCTTCAAAAGTGAAAGAGAAATAAAGACTTTCTCAGACAAACACAAATTGAGGAAATCTGTTGCCACTAGACCTGTCTTGCAAGAAATGTTAAAAGAAGTTCCTTAGAGAGAAGGAAAATAATATAGGTCAGAAACTCAGATCTATGTAAAGAAAGGAAGAACATCAAAGAAGGAATCAGTGAAGATAAAATAAAAACTTTTTCTTATTTTTAATTGATCTCACAGACAACAGTCTATTCAAAATTATAATAGCAACAATGTATTTGATTATGTATTCTCATGTATCTATCATATATATATGCTTATGTATTTTTATATATAAGTGAAATGAATGACAGCAATGATAAAAGGGATGGAAAGAAGAAATTAGGATTATTTTGTTATTATAGGTGCTCACACCACCCATGAAGTGTTGTAGTGTTATTTGAAAGTGGACTTGGATTAGTTATAAGTATATATAGCAAACCCTAGGGCAATCACTGAAAAAAGTAAAAAAAATATTGCTGATATGCTAAGAAAGGAGAGAAAATGGAATCATATAAAATGCTCAACTAAAACCACAAAAGGCAGAAAAAGAGTGGAATACAAAAATAGGAACAAAGAACAAAGGCAACAAATAGAAAACAGTAATGAATATGGTAGATATTAAGCCAACTATATCAATAATCACTTTGAATGTCAGTGATCTAAATGTACCAATTAAAAGACAGATTGCCAGAGTAGATAAAAAACATGACCTATTATATTATTGTCTATAAGAAACCCACTTTAAATATAAAGACATATATAGACTAAAAGTAAATGAATGGAGAAAAATATACCATGCTAACACAAATCAAAAGAAAGCAGGGGAAGCTATATTAATTACAGACAGAACAGACTACAAATTAAGGAAAGTTATCTGGGTAAAGAAGGGCATTACATAGTGAGAAAGAGGTCAGTTATTCAAGAAGACATAATTCTTAATGTGTATGTGCCTAATAACACAGTGTAAAACTATGTGAGGCAAGAACTGATAGAACTGCAAGGAGAAGTAGGTGAATCCACTATCAGAATTGGAGACTTCAACACCCTTCCCTCAGAAATGGACAGATCCAGCAGACAGAAAATAAGTAAGGGCATAGTTGAACTCAACAACACCATCAATCAACTGGATATAATTGACATCAACATTTCATCAACAACAGCAAAATACATATTTTTCTCAAGCTCATGTGGAACATTCACCAAGATAGATCACATTCTGGGCCATAAAACACACCTGAACTAATTTAAAAGAACAAAAATTCTACAGTGTATGCTTTTAGACCACAATGGGATTAAACTAGAAATCAATAACAGAAAGATAGCTGGAAAATCCCCAAATATGTGGAGATTAAGCAATACACTTGTAAATAACACATGGATCAAAGAAGAAATCTCAAGAGAAATTTAAAAGTATTTTGAACTAAATGAAAATGAAAACACAACTTATCAAAATTTGTGGGATGCAGTGGAAGCAGTGCTTAGAGGGAAATTCATAGCATTGAATGCATATATTAGAAAAGAAGAAGACCTAAAATCAATAATCTAAGTTTTCACCTTAGGAAACTATAAAAGAGGAGCAAATTAACTCCAAAGTAAGCAGAAAAAAAGAAATAGTAAGAATTAGAGCAGAAATTAATAAAATTGAAAACAGGAAATCAATAGAGAAAATCTGAAATCTGAAAGCTCGTTCTTTGACAAGATCAATAAAATCTATACACCTCTAGCCAGGCTAAGAAAAAAAGTGAGAGGATACAAATTACTAATATCAGAAATAAAAGAGCGGACATCACTACAGATCCTATGGAAATTAAAAGGGTAATAAAGAAATAATATGAGTAACTCTATGCCCACAAATTTGATAGATGAAATGGACCAATTCCTTGAAAGATACAATCTGCCAAAACTTACACAAGGAGAAATAGATTATTTGAATAGGCCTATATCTATTAAAGAAATTGAATCAATAATAACCTTCCAAAAAAGAAAGCACCAGGCCCAGATAGGTTCACTGGTAAATTCTTCTGAACATTTAAGGAAGAAATTTTACCAATTCTCTACAATCTCTTTCAGAAGATAGAAGAAAAGGAAATACTTCTTAACTCATTTTATGAGGATGGCATTACCATAATGGCAAAACTAGACAAAAACATTACACAAAAAGACAACTACAGATCAGTAACTCTTATGAACATAGGTGCAAAAATCCTCAACTAAATGTTAGCAAATTGAATCCAAAAAAGTATAAAAAGAATTATACACCACAACCAAGTGGGATTTATCCCAGGTATGCAAGGCTGGCTCAACAGTCAAAAATCAATTAATATAATCCACCACATAAACAGACCAAAATAGAAAAATCACATGATCATATCAATAGATACATAAAAAGCATTTGACAAAGTTCACCATCCTTCATGATAAAAATTCTCAGTAAACTAGGGATATAGGGGAACTGCCTCAACTTGATAAAGACTATTTACGAAAAACCTACAGCTAACATCATACTTAATGGTGAGAAACTTGAAGTTTTCCCACTAAGATCAGGTAGAAGGCAAGGATGTTCCCTCTCACCACTCCTTTTCAGCATTGTGCTTGAAGTCCTTGCTAATGCAATAAGGCAAGAAAAGGAAATAAAAAATATACAGATTGAGAAGGAAGACATAAAACTGTCTTTGTTCATAGATGAAATGACCATCTATGTAGAAAATATGAAAGAATTGACAAAACCTAGAACTAATAAGCGATTATAGCAAGGTTGCAGGATAGAAGGTTAATATGTGCAAGTCAATTGCTTTCCTATATACCAACAATGAGCAAGTGGAATTTGAAATTAAAAATCCAATACCATTTACATTAGCACCCCCCAAAAGGAAATACTTAGGAATAAATCTAACAAAATGTATACAAGATCTTTATGAGTAAAACTAAAAAACACTGGTGAATGAAATCAAAGAACTGAATAAATGGAGATATATTCCATGTTCATAGAGTGGAAGACTCAATATTGTCAAGATGTCAGTTTTTCCCAACTTGATCTATAGACTCAATGCAATCCTAATCAAAATCCCAGCAAGTAGTTTTATGGATATCAATAATTTTGTAGAGATCAACAAACTGATTCTAAAGTTAATGTGAAAAGACAAAAGACCCAAAATAGCCAACATGATATCAAAGGAGCAGAACCAAGTTGGAGGACTGACACCCAACTTTAAGACTTACCTATAAAACTACAGTAATCAAGGGCCGGCCCTGTGGCTTGGTGGTTAAGTGCGCGCGCTGCGATGCTGGTGGCCCGGGTTCGGATCCCGGGTGCGCATCGAGGCACCACTTCTCCGTTCATCCTGAGGCCGAGTCCCACACACAGCAACTAGAGGGATGTGCAGCTGTGACATACAACTATCCACTGGGGCTTTGGGGGGAAAAAATAAATAAAATCTTTAAAAAAAAAAAAAACTACAGTAATCAAGAAAGTGTGGTATTGGCAAAAGAATAGACAAATAGATCAACAGAACAAAATAGAGATCCCAGAAATAGACCCCCATAAATATAGTCAACTGATCTTTGACAGAAGAGCCAAGGCAATACAATGGAGCAGAGATAGTCTCTTAAAAAATGGTGATGGAGCAACGGGACACCTAAGAATCTTGACACAGACCTTATGCCTTTCACAAAAACTAACTCTAAATGGATCATAGACTTAAATGTAAAATGTGAAACTATAAAACTAGAAGATAACATAGGAAAAAACTTAAATGACCTTGGGTACTGTAATGCCTTTTTAGATATGATACCAAAGACATGATCCATGAAAGAAATAATTGATAAACTCGACTTCATTAAAATTAAAGTGTATAACTCAATGGTTTTTAGTATATTCATGGAGTCGTGCAGTCACTCTAAGATTAGGACATTTCCATCACCCACAAAAGAAATCCTGTACATTTTAGCAGTCACTCCTCATTTCCCTGCAGCCCTAGGCAACTGCTAGTCTACTTTCTGTCTGTATAGATTTGCCTATTCTGAACATTTCTTAGAAATGAAATCATATGATTTGTGGTCTTTTGTGAATGGCTTCTTCCACTTAGCATAATGTTTTGAACGTGCATCCACGTTGCAGAATGTATTAGTACTTCATTCTTTTTACTGCCAAGTAATATTATATTGTATGGACATGCCACATTTTATTTACCCATTCATCAGTTGTTGAATATTTGAGCTGTTTCCACTTTTTGCCTATTATGAATAATGCTGCTGTGAATATTGGTGTACACATTTTTTGTGTGTGTACATATGTTTTCATTTTCCTTGGGTATATACCTAGGAGTGGAATTGCTGGGTCATGTGGTAACTCTATGTTTAACATTTTGAGGAACTGCCAAACTGTTTTCCATAGTGACTACACCATTTTACATTCCCACCAGCAATACACAAGGGTTCCAATTTCTCTACATCCTCTCCAACTCTTGTTATTTTCCTTTTTTTTTTTTTTTTGATAATAGCCATTCTTATAGGTGTGAAACAGAATCTCATTTTGGTTTTGATTTGCATTTCCTTAATGATTAGTGATGTTGATCATTTTTCATGTGCTTATTGGTTATTTGTATATTTGGTTTACAGAAATGTCTTTTCAAACCCTTGCCAATGTTTTTTGTTTTTTAATATAACAATTTTATTTGATATTTCATTGAGCAGAATATATATTTTAAAATAATAGACCTTATTTGCTAGAGAAGTTTTAGGCTTACAGAAAATTGAGCAGATTGTATGTAAAGTTTCCATATATCCTCTGTCTCCTCTGCTCAGTTTCCAGTATTATTAACATCTTGCATTGGTATGGTACATTTGTTACAATTGATGAACCAATATTGATACATTATTATTGACTAAAGTCCCTAGTTTACGTTAGGGTTCACTCTTTGTGTTATACAGTTCTATGAGTTTTGACAAAAACATAATGTCATATATCTAGCATTACAGCATCATACAGAATAGTTTCTGCCCTAAAAATCCACTGTGCTCCACCTGTTTATCTCTCTCTCTCTACTCCAAGCCCTTGGCAACCACTGATCCTTTTGCTATTTCTATAATTTCACCTTTTCCGGAATGTCATACAATTGGAATCAGTATATAGCCTTTTCAGACTGGCTTGTTTCACTAAGAAATATGTATTTAAGGTTTTTCCATGTCTTTTCTTGGCTTGATAGGTCATTTTTTTTTTATTGCTGGGTGATATTCCATTGTATAGATGCACCACAGTTTGTTTATCCATTCACCTTTTGCAGGACATTTTGGTTGCTTCCAGTTTTTGGCAATTATGAATAAAGCTGCTATAAACATTTGTGCAAGTTTTTGTGTGGATGTAGTTTTCAACTCATTGGATAAATACTTAAGAGTGTGATGGCTGGATCATATAGTAAGACTAAATTTAGCTTTGTGAGAAACTGACAAACCATCTTTAAAGTGACTGTACCATTTTGCATTTCCACAAACAAAGAATGAGACTTCCTGTTGCTCCACATTCTTGTTAGCATTTGGTATTGTCAGTTTTTTTTTTTTTTTAATTTTAGCCATTCTAGTAGGTAATAGTGTTATCTCACTGTTTTAATTTGCAGTTCCCTAATGACACATGATGTTGAGTATTGTTTCATATGCTTATTTGCCATTTGTATATCTTCTTTGGTGAGGCAGCTGCTCAGGCCTTTTGCCCATTTTTTAATTGAGTTATTATCTTTTTATTATTGAGTTGCAAGAGTTATTTATATATTCTGGATACAAGTCCCTTTTCAGATATATGATTTGCAAATATTTTATCCCATTCTATGGATTGTCTTTTCACTTTTTTGATGGTAACATTTGCAGCACAAAAGTTAATTTTGTGTAGTCAAATAGTTTTATCTCCTAGTCACTTGCATTCTTACTGTTTGCAGCCAGAGACGGGGGCAGAGACAAAAGTAAGCAAGAGGAGGGGCAGTAGAAACAGCAAGGAGAAGAGAGATGACTGTGGAGAGGCACTGAAACAAAGACATGGGTGGAGCAGAGGAAGGAGTAGAAAGGATCTGAGTAAAGGATGCACCTCTTGCTCTGGGAGTATGTGACCCATGTTCCCAGAGTGGATCCTGTTTGCTTTGTTGCCCAACAGATAGGCTTGCTTCACTGTCAGAATCCTGCACCTCCTCCAACCGCAGGCTTGAGAAGGGGCTATCACCGCAGAGGTCTTGCCTCTTGGTACTCCCATTCCTAGCTAGTTTCTCTGTATTTTCTGTATCTTACATTTACATAGGTAAAAGGAGTTTTTGAGGTCCCTCTATAGAAAAATACCAGTGTTCAATGTTCCTCAAGGGCAGAGACTCTGTTTCATTTATCTTTTCATCTCTCAGCACTCAAGACAAAACCCGGCACACAGACTTCCAATAAATGTTTGTTCAAAGAGTGACAGAGATGGGAGACAATGGATAGGGCCAGAGGGAGAGGTTTATTATTAGTTGCTGAAGATGTTTGAATGCAAGCAGTCTCAGGCAGTCCCGGCTAGGAAAAAGTTGTCTTGGCTGACAACAAGGAAAGTAACCAAATATTTCTGATTCCCACTGTATATAGGAGCTGATGGGTCCCAAGATAGATATGGGGACCCCAGAACCCTCTGGGGAGTGAAGAAACTAAGCCAATGCCATAGCTGAACTGTGTTCTTAGGGGGCGGAGGAAGGGGAGGAGAAAGGCGAGCGGGAGGAGGTGGAGCCTCCTGGCCTGCATCAGCGAGTGGAGGTTGGGAAGCCTCTCTTCTTTCCCCTCCGTTGTTGCAGCCACCTGGCTCCTCCCCGTGCTCGCCAAGCTCCCCTCCCCCTTCCCCAAGGACAGTCTGCAAGGAAGCCGTGGCGGAGGAGAGCTAGGACTAAAAGGCAAGAGGGGCTCTTGGGTAAAGAGCGAGGGGGAAAGCTGAGAGCGAGGTGGGAATGAACGTGCTATGAGGAGGCGGCGGGGAGAACTGAAGGGAGCAGAAGGGAAAAGAAGAGGTGGTGTGACATCAGAAGCAGGAGCCGAGGGGGGGATGGGTAGGGCAGTCGTGAAGAATCCTAACCCTTTGAATCACGTCTCTCGGTTTGCACGCACAGCCCCATTCCCTGGGAATCAGGGATGGGTGGGTGGTACTCGGACCTCGTTGCCCTTGGCTGCCCGATTCCTTTCCTGGCATTCATCCAATTCAAATCAGTGCACGGATGATGCTGCCTCTCTGTGTTTCTCCCTCCCGCGTGCTTACCTGCACACACGTGATCGGTTTTAATATGTCTGTGTATTTCTACGCATGTCACTGTGGGTCTGTAAAGGATGCTTGTATATGAGTCTGCACGCATTTCTGTGTCCTGTGCCTCTATAACTGTCTTAGAGATGCAGGAGAAGAATCTGAGCTGTTTTTTGTAAGTCAGCACTCCTAACCTTCCACTGAAGCCTCCAGGAGTGGAAGATCCTTGTATGGGTTCCTATCAGTGATGAGCTCCCAGAATGAATGAAAAGAAAAACTCAGAAGAAAGGGATCTGTATACTCATTCATATGTTTTGTCCTTTCTTTTCCAAAATTTTGCCTTCCTATTGGCACCAGTCTTTCTTTTTTTGAGAACAGCAGAAATTTGGACGTGAACACTCTAGTTAAGTAGGAGAGTGTCTCTATCCGTGTGTGTTTATATTCCTCTCACTGTTTGTCACCATATGCTTTCTTAAGCCCTGTTTGTATCTGTGTGTGTTAGAAGTAGAGAGAATATGGAGCTATGTCTGTATCCAAGCATATTTTACATTTTCTAGATGTTTGTGTGTATTTCTGTTGGTTGTCAGTTCACCAATGTTCCAACAAGGATTTACTGAACTCCTGTTACGTGCACAGACTCCACTAGGCTTTGGCAGGCTATGGGAGAGTTTTAAAAAATGAACGTGATCTCTCCCTGGAGCAGATTTCAGTGTAGTTAGGGAAAATGACTTTAACAATCGAGTCCAGGAGTCTGCAAACTTCTTCTGCAAAAGGCCAGGTAGTAAATATTTTAGGCTTTGCAGGCTATCCGGTCTCTGTTGCAGACTCTGCTGTTGTAGCACAAAAGCAGCCATAGATAATACGTGAATGAATGAAAATGATATGGACACTGAAATTGAAATTTCATATAATTTTCATATGTCATGAAATTGTTTTTTCAATGCTTTAAAAATGTAAACACCTTTCCTGGTTTGCTGCCATACAAAAACATGAGAAGGGCTGGATTTGGCCCGTGGGCTGTAGTTGGCTGACCCCTGATCTAGTCCAACCTTCTTTTTTAGTGCACAAGAAGCCATTAAAATACCACATAAAGTAGTAATTAAGTGCTAAATGAATGATCCAGTTCCAGACAATATGTGATTAGAAGAGATCCGAAAAGAACCCCTCCTTGACCTGTGGTAATCAGTGAAGGCTTAATAGGTTTAATAGGAGTACGACTAGGACTGGTCTTAAATAATAGAGTGGGATATTGATCTGTGGGGAGGGCCAGGGTGGCCTCCTGGACAAGGGATGCAGTGTGTCCAGGCACCAAAGTGGGGGAGGGAGCTAGTAATGTTCAGGTGATGACGAAGCAGAGAATTCATGGGAGCCGAGGTTGCAGCTCTAGGAAAGGGCTAGATCATGGAATGCCAACCCAAGTAGTTTGGACTTTATCTGCAAGCTCTGATTATATGTAGTATGTCTGTGAATCTGTATCTCCCCATAACACTGTGTGTGTTTGTGTGTGTATGTCTTCATGAGCGTCTCGTTGCGTGTATTTTATTGGCATGTGTGTGGATTGGTGCGTTTTTGTGACCTATGTCTTTATCAGCAGCTACCCTGATTTCCTCAGATTAACAGTAGAAACATGAGCTGTGCTTAAAGGTCAGCAGTCCCTGTTTATGTGAATGAATTCCCTCTCCACTGAGGCCTCAGGGGCCTGTGACCTTCCCCTGGGGGTTTATTTTGTGTCTCTAATAGAGTGGAGAAGGGAAACACAAGCAGAGAGAGACCAGCTATTGTAGTAGGCAATTCAGGTGGAAGGAGGCAGTGAGGATAGAAAAGTCGAGAAGGATAAGGGGAGATAATAAGAGGGGAGGATAATAGGATTTGGTAACTGTTTTGATTCTGAGAGTAAAGGAGGAGATAAATTTAAAAATAATAGATTTTAGCCTGGATAACTGGGAGAGTAGTGATTCCACTGGCATTTTATGGATACATAAGTATGTCTTGTGTGTTCCTTTGAGAGAGATAAAGCCCTAAAGACAAAAATATGAAGGTGTTCCCATGCCATGTGTACATATCTGTGTATGTGTGACAGTGACTTTGTCTTACTTTTCCCATTTGATAGTATGTAGTGTGAGGGGCAAGGCCTGAAGTTAAAGGATCGAGAGATGCTCAGGAGGCAGAGAGCCTGAGAAGGATGGGAAAAGCCATAGAAAGTCCCTAACCATTCCTGAGCCTGAGCCTTTGTAACCTCAAACTCCCGTTCTGACTTAGCCCAATTTCATAACACTCAACCCTAATATTAAGCATAACCTCACTACCCTTGCTTTTCTCCTTCCACTTTGCTGGTTCTCAGTCGATGCCCTAAACCTTGTCTGATTCCTACCTATCCTCTGCAGCAGCCCTTCCCTTCACTAAAAGGGACGAATCCTTGAGGCTACCTTAACTTTCCTCCTTCCTTTTGCATTTCTGTTCAGTCAACTGCCCTTCTCCTTGACCTTAGCTTATTCTCCAAATAGGCTCCAATTGGGGTGGGAGGGATTAACCAGGACTTCTGCAGTCTTGGGCTTGATTACTGTGACATTTCAGCTTGTCACTCTGCGGAGGTGTGGCTCTCTTCTGGAAGAAGTCCAAAGCTCCCAGCCTGCGAAGTCCAGACTTAGAATAGTGGGAGAGCTTGGCTCTAGCCAGTCTAACAGAGCCATTTCCTGAGCTTGTAGCACCTTAGTCCAGCTGTGTCTTAACTGATCATTCTCTTGAATTCTAGAGTGGATCATGACCCATGAAGAGCACCATGCAGCCAAAACCCTGGGGATCGGCAAAGCCATCGCCGTGTTAACCTCTGGTGGAGATGCCCAAGGTAAGGAGGAGGGCCCTGCTTGGGGAGGGACAAAAAATGTGGCTGGTAGGCCCCCTTGAGTTTCGTGACTCTCTCAGCCTGTAGAACAGGCTTAGATAGGCTTAATGTCCTCCTACTGTAGGTTCACACTGGAATCTTGAGCTTTCCTAAAAATCTCTATCAGGTCTAAGTCCCCAAGTGCTTTTGGATTTTATTTGATTTATTTTTATTTACTCAAATCTTCATAAAACTTCTTTCCAAGTTTCTCTTGGAATTTGGTGCCATTTGGTCCTCTGGTACCTAAAAGACTGGTGTTTTCTCAAGCAACATTGGCAAGAAAAAGACTAAAGAGATAAAATTATTGAGAAGGTGGTAGGTGGAGTAACTTCAAGTACATTGGAAATGATAGGAAAAGGGAGAGACCCAGTGTTGGTATTTGGTGGGCTCCAGCTAGATCTGCAGGTATCAACTCTGAGGTCTGCAGAGTTCCTGCACTGAGCTGGGTCAGGCACCTCCTCTGACAGCACATTTCCTTCAAGTAGGCACGGTTCTGCTTCATGCTCTGCTTTCTCTGGCCTTTCCTCCCCTTCCATCCCTTTAGCTCTGAACAAACAGCAACAGCAGCAGTTAATCAGGACAACCCATGGTGGGTAGGCAGAAAGCAAAGCCAGAGAGAACCCATCTCTGAGTTGAGTCCAAGAAACTCGTGAGTCAGAAAAATCAAATGTATGGAAAAATGAAGTGGGAGATAGGGAATGTGTGATTTTTTAAGACTTTTTTTCTCCTTTGATGATCTTGTATATTCTAATTTATAACACGTGGAAGAGAGGCAGAATCCCTTTGGAAGGGATACTAGGACACGGAGACAGTGATGAGACAGAGAAAGAAAGAGATTTCAGCTTGTCTCCCCTTTCCTCTGCACCCCTGTCCCTAGGCTCTCCTAGACTTTGTGTTCAGCACCTACTTTGTATAGAGCCTTGTCTCATATGTTGTAAGGAAGTTGATTTCCTTTGGGAACTTACAGTTCAATGAGAAGAGATAGCATACATTACTAGAATTCTTATGTAAGGCACATAAATAACAATAGTCAAGTGTGCCTTACCCAAGTAGAATCCACTTATATAATGAAATGATAGAAACTGAACTTTTCATTCAAGCAAAGTGCTTAGAACAATGCCTTGTACATAGTAAGGACTCAATAAATGTATTACTAATTAAATAAAAAGTGAATTATTGAGCATCTGCTGTGTGCCAGCCAGGATGGTAGGCACTGGGGATACATCAATAGAAAAGTCACACATCGTTTTTGCTCTTATGAGCCTTCTTATTAGTATATCAGTAAATCTGGACCTTAAGTATATTTTTAAACCAATGTTTAATTATAATTGTGATATATATTATGAACAGGAGAATGCTAGAATGAGGACATGAGGAAGGGGGGCACAGAGTCCTGAGTTTAGGAATAGTGGCTGGATTAGGAATGCAGGCCCTACTTGAGGCTGTAGAGACTGCTGATGTGGCTTATCTCGCTTCTTTCTTCTCTCCTGGAAAGAATCCCATGCCAGTAGTGAGTTCTTCAATGTAAACTCTGAGTGTTGATCCTAGAACCTTGGTAGGATGGCCTGTGGAATTGTATTGTCAGATTAGGGCAAGTGAGAGCATGCTAAAAAATCCAAGTGAGGCACACAGAGTTATGATATTATGAAAAAGCAGAGCTCTCTCAAGAGAGAAAGAGGTAAAACAAAAAGAGAGGCCTAGGATTTAACTTGGGTCTAAGAGCAGCAGAGCCCTCCCAGCTTAGCCTGAGCGGAGAGACCCTCTTATTCTAGGCATGACCATCACCTGCTTCTGTGGAGGCAGGGGCTACTGATAAGCTGATTTCTGGAGGGCCCAGCTGGACCAAGGCCTTGGGATTCTGTGACCGGCTCAGTGTACCCAGGGAAATATCCACCTGCGAGTCCACATAGCATCACAGGTACATGTCAGTAGGAACTGAGGGTGATAGAGGATGAAATTCTAGGGAGGCAAGGAAGCAAAACAGAAAACTCAACGTAGAGCCGAAAGGTCCCAAGTGAAGGAGCAGCACAAATACAGACGTGGCCTGCCCGGAGATAAGTTTAATGGTCCCTAGTTCTCCCAGGGAGAGGGCACAGGAATGTTTTTCCCTAAAGCGTTCCCATGGGTCACATGGGAAAGTGAAATTGGGCTCTGTCATTCCCTGAGTTTCACAAAGCTAATAACCTCTGAAAGTAGAAGAGTGGCCAGGAACAGAAATCCTGAGCTCAGAAGCTGGGCTGATTTAGATATCAAATCCTAAGTCCCTTTCCAGCCCAGGAAAGGCCCCAGCTCCCCTAAACCATACCACATTTGGCCTCATGACATCAGCATATTCTGCTGGAAAGGACCTCAGCCATCTGCTCTAGGTCTCTGTCTTCAGATAGGCAGTCCATTCCAAATGCATGTTTATCCTATTTTTAAAGGTTTACAGGAACAGGGATTCTATTACCTGTCTGGATTGCTGTTCTAGGATTTATAATTCTTAATTACATATCCATCAGAAAGTATAATTCACATCTAACAAACATTTATTCCTCACGTTGGAATTAAATAATTTTTTTCTTATTCAAAGTTCAGTTAAGGTAGAAAGCATCTGCTTTCAAAAAGGTAGTGACCAAGTCATTTATTAGTTTTTTCTGTCTCATCTCATAGAAACCCATCACCCATATTTCTTCTCCCCAAAGCCTCTTCCCTACAAGCTGTAACTGGAGACTCCAAAGTACGTGCTTCTGATGTTCTCCAAAGCCCCTCCTGACTGTACCCAGAATACCCCCTGGATGGTGCCTGTAATCTTATCCATCGTCTTGCTTCTAATAAGTGAGACAGCTGCTCATAGAAGGTTATTTAGGGCAACGTGGAACAGCCAAGGAGAGCCCAGCCAGGACCGGCCTGGGGCCAGAACAGGCCAGTTATGTTAGATAGGAGAATTACTGGGACTCTCTAGTATAAGCTATCTGTGCATCCCAGGCTGTGATTTCTAGAGAACCAGGGTTTTGAGACACAGGTACAGGGACACAGAGGGAGTCCTAAAACTTGATTTCTAGGAAAACACTCAAATATTCAATTTAGAGGCAAGAAGGATGACTTCTGGAGGTTGGTAGGGTTGAGGTAAGAAGAAGGCAGAGGGAGGAGAGAAGAGAAAGAATCTCCTTTTCTTGTGGGGTTTTCTTTTGTCCAATGGATTTGGATGTTTCCTGCCTACCATCTATTGTTTGCTTTACACTTAAAACCTTTTAAGTCATTTGTTTTTCTTAAATCTTTTCTCCCCTACCCTTACTCAGCTTGGGAGCAGGAAACAGCGTTCCAGCCTGTACGTTTCAGAAGAATTTTTTTTACGTACTTCTTAAGATTACAAATTCATGCTCCAGAACTCCAGGTATCTGATAGAGAATCCCACAGGCCTTGTGAAAGTCTAGAAAATAAATAAGCAAACAGTAGTTTCATATCTGTTCTGAACTTATTGAGTTGACTTTAATTTGAAGCATTAATGACTTTGCATTGACTCTGACGTTGTTCTTTTCATACACACAGGCTTTTCCTAAAGCTTCTGAGAAGCTCCCTCCCTTCACAGATTTTTCAGTTTTGATTCCCTCAACTTGACATGTGAACCTCGACTTTTAGACTTCAGGAGGCTTCGCCTCAGTGATAACAGAAGTGAGTGTTGACATCAGTGCTCACCAATGCCCCCTTGTTGGCAAGTCCAACCTTCCAGTCCTTATCTTAGATCAGTTATCAGAAGCATGTGGCACTGTTCCCACTTCTTGAAACTGTCTTCTTTAGCTTCCAACACATTGCTAAGTCCTGGTTCTCTTTTTGTCTTTCTTGCTGCTCCTTATTAGTTTTCTTCATGGAACCCCTCTTCCCATTCCTTCAATGTTGGTTTTCCTCAGGGTTCCACTCCTTGCCCTTTTCCCTTCTAATTCTACATATTCTCTTGAGACAGTTTCTTCCAAGTCCAAATGAATGTCCAACAAGAACTTCAAACTCAACATGTACAAATATGAATGTATCATCCCCACCCCTACCTTCCTGAATCAAAACCTGCCTCTGCTCAGTTAATTGCACCATAGTTTTGCCCTTTGCCTAAGTCCATCATGGGGCATTTCCTTCTTCCACTCCAGCACCTTGAAAATCTAATCACATTGCCAATTAGGTGTAAGTTCTGTTGCTTCTGTTTCCTAGATGTCTCCTGTCCGGCCAGTATCTCTACTTTGTCCCAAATGCCACTCTCCCAGTCTAGGTCCTCATCATTTTTTGTCTAGGCTGCCAGATAGCCATCTAATCCTAGTGTCACCTCTTTCAGTCTGTCCTTCACATTGCTGCCAGAGGGATCTTTCTGCTACGTAGATTGCATAATGTCCCTCTACTCTCAAAATTCTTCAAAGATTCTCCATTGTCTGCAACTGTTTTTTTTGGGGGGGGGGGTGACAGACCCCTTTAAGAGTCAAATGAAAGCTGTAGACCTTCTCCCAAAAGAAATGCCTGTGCCCACAAAACTTTTCCTACAGTTTTATGGAGTTCATGGATTTCCTGAAACCATCACCCATGGATTCCCAATCAAACCCTGGCCTACAGAATAAAAGCCAGACTTCCTCATGCGGCACACGGGGGCCTGCCCACCTCTGTAGCTTCCTCTCTCACCATTTCCTATCTTACATTTTGTTCTTTATAATAGTGAATTACCTAAGGTTATTTCTTCTTGACCCTTACCTTTATTTGTGCTATTCCCCCTGCCTAGAACACTCTCCCCCAAAATTATCCACCTGATAAAAAGAGTTAAAAGGAAATTGCCTTTAGGTCTGAGGACAAATGCTATCTTTTCTATATAACCTTCCCTGACTTCCTCCTGGCAGCTTAGATGCTCCTTCTCCTTGTTTCTACTGCATTTTGTACCAATCTCCTTCATAAGGATCCATATTATAATTCTTCACAAGTCTTGAGGACCATTACCAAATCCTTAATCTGTATACCCTCAGACTCAATGTTGTTCACTGCTCTATCCCCAGTGCCTGCATAGTGCCAGGAACATGGTAGCTATTCACTAAGTATTTGTTCAGTGAGTGAATGGACTTTCAATTTGATTTGGAACTTATAGCTGTGTAATACCAACCTTTTTCAACCTGCAAGAAACCCTCCCAAAAACAAACATTTTGGTCTCTTTGATTGTATTCCATTCCAGATAGCTTTGCATTATGCAGTAGTTCATGACGGATTTTACTCTGCTGCTGCAGATTTTTCCAATTACTGGCTTCTCAAGTGCTCACTGGTATCTGATATTTCTCCAGGCAGGGTTAAGGATAGACTAACTTTAAGCTAACCTTAACCTAACCATATGAATACATTTTGGATTGAAACAAAAATATATACTGAGGTATCTGAGGGAGGGTGGCTAAAATGGTTCACAACAAGTTAATCCATCATGGCGCTAAGATTCCTTGAGCATCACCATGAGCCCCTCCTCACATTACAAGGTAGGATAGGGTTCCCGGGATCAAGACCCAGGAATGTTTTCCATCTCACCAGTGAAGCTCTGCTTAGCACTGTATCAGTAGCATTGTTTCTTTCTTTTTTTTTTTTTAAATTTTATTTATTTATTTTTTTTCCCCAAAGCCCCAGTAGATAGTTGTATGTCATAGATGCACATCCTTCTAGCTGCTGTGTGTGGGATGTGGCCTCAGCATGGCCGGAGAAGCGGTGCGTCGGTGCACGCCCGGGATCCGAACCCGGGCCGCCAGTAGCGGAGCGTGCGCGCTTAACCACTAAGCCATGGGGCTGGCCCAGCATGGTTTCTAATGTGGAGTGCCCACAACCCCCACCACGTGTTGTGTATTGTGGCAGGTTAGCTCCTCCACAGTACTCTTGGAGAGACAGTTCTTGTCATTGAGTAGCCACCAGGAGAGGGATAATACTCATATGGGAAAAGGGGGAAAGGCTGTCCTCTCGGTTTTAGGCTTAGTTGCTTCTCCCAGTGGAAACAGAGTAATTTACAGCATTCTTTTAAAGTTCCTCATACACACCTTATAGACAGGGTCACGGGAGGAGGCAGTGAGAGCATAGTCTCCACTAATTCTGCCTGCACACTTGGTGACAGCCTCTTCTGGTAGTATGAGAGCCAGAGAATCTCAGCTATGTGGTACACATTGGAACGTACACCAACTCAAATCACACTAAAAAGCTGTGTATGTGTGGAGATGGGAGAACCCACCAGGCAGCAATGGACGCACTCGTGAGCAGATTGTGACTGGTCAGGTCACTGAGCCTCGGAGATTCATGTCTTTGTCTCGAAAAGCCTACCAAAGCTGGATGTCTAGATTCGGTGTAGAAGGGAAGGAAAAACCTAGTACAGCCATTGGGATTAGGAGGGCAGGGCGTGAAGGTCAGTAGTGTTGGTTGAAGCATTTTAGAACTTGGATTCAAATCTGAGCTTTCTAAGAGTACTAGCTCTGTGCCCTTGACCCCTTTGAACTTTAGTTTCCAAATCTGTAAAATGAAGGCAACTCCAGGGTTGTGGATAGGATTAAATCAGATGATGTTTGACAAGCATTTAGCAGTGTCTAACCCCACAATAAGCATTCAGGTTTATTATTCCCCAGATTGCCCTGGCAAGGAAAAGTCTTAGGGAAGACAGGATTTATTTTTTGCTGGGGGGAGATCAATGAGGGTATCCGGAGCGACATTACTGAATGCAGTAATTCAGTGTTAGTGGGGAGGCCAGAAGACTTGGATAAAAGGAGTGTTCAAGATTCAGAGAAAAGCCTAAGAAAAGGATTGTCTCATGTCATGGAGTCCAGGGCTGCTTTTCTTAGGAGTAAGCTCTCCCTGACTTCTTTCTTCCCTCCTTGCAGGTATGAATGCTGCTGTCAGGGCTGTGGTTCGAGTTGGCATCTTCACTGGTGCCCGTGTCTTCTTTGTCCATGAGGTTGGTTCTCCACTTTGTTCTCCATCATTTTTTCTCTGCTTTCTGCTCCCCCTCCCCACTTTCTCTTTCCTTACCTCCCAGGTACATTGCTACGTCTGATTTGTCTTGGCTCCCTATCTCCATGAGTCACTCCTCCCCACTCTTGTCTCCAGTAATGATGGTGGGACCCAGGGATCTGCACGCGGGGGCCTCATGTTGCCTGTTCAATTTAAAGGAAGAAGTAACTCTGTCTCTTCCCTTCATCTCCCTCAAAACAGAGAAATAAGCTGAAATGAGTTAGTATTTCACAGCAAATTTAGTATATCCAGAGACAGACCCTTAGGAGGGAAGCGTCTCACTGGATTTCTGTAGTTTGCCTAACTTTCTGAGGTCCTAACTCCTCTTTGGTTCCCTTCTCTCGGTCCCCTCTCATTCTTCATCCACTCCTCTTTCTGTGAGGTTTATCTACCTTCTCTCAAATTTTATAGTCTTTTATCTTTTCAAGTCACATTTCTCTCCCTCCCCACTTCCTTCCAACATCGCCTCTCTTTTTCCTCTATTATTATCAAAACCATCTGTTATCTAGTTCTCCTGAGAAGCAGATTAAAGGAAATAGGATGAGCCAAAAACCAGAGGAATTAAGATTAAATATTAGGAAGGACATCCTCATGTTTCAAGAATGAGAGAACCTAGAAGAGGGTATTGAGAAAGGTAGCATCTCCTTCTGTGGACTGTGTTAAACATGATAAGTCTCACAGGCAGCCAGGACTCAGTAATGGCAGGAGGTGACTTGATTCTCAGAGAACTTCTTCCCGGGGATCCTGTCTTAATCCTGGGAGTTTAGGGGGAAGCCTAGCAGAGGCTGAATGGGTATAATGTGTCTCACAGGGTTATCAAGGCCTGGTGGATGGTGGAGACTACATCAGGGAGGCTACCTGGGAGAGCGTTTCGATGATGCTCCAGTTGGTATGTTCCAGAGGACTGCTGTCCTGTATTTGTCTGCCCTTGTCTCACCCCAATCTGGTTTGGGCACATGGTTTCCCAAGTTCCCTGCCATGTGGTTTAATGTGAAGAGATTCTGTGGCAAGAGAGGGGCTATGTGTGCCTTTTACTCTTTGCATTTGAAAACAGCAGCCTGTTTTCCTGGGGCGGGATGAGGGGTGGGGATGTGATCACAGGACGGTTTGCTCTTTATCAAAAGGTCATAGGCAAGACTTGAGGAACTGGCACATAAGCAAGTCCTGCTCTGGGGTCACGGGAAAGGTCTGGCCCTGAAAATAACCTTACCAGAAGCCTGGGGCCAGAGCCAGAGGTAGAGGTGAAATCTGCCAGTCCTCATGTGATGGTGATGAGGTGACCTGAGACCAGACCATTTAAGGGAAGAGGGAACCAAGAGAGCCTTTTAGAGTTTCAAAAAAACCCCAAGATTATCCCAATTGTATCCACCTTTTTGTTCCTTTCTCTAAGTCACTATATATCCATTTTCTGATTTATTGAAAAATCTACAAATTACATTTATATCCCCATTCTTTACTTCAATCCCCTAAAATCCATGGGAAGAAATTTAATGTGCAGTGCTTAGTGAATGTTCTATACAGGCAATGGTGCCTGCCATAAAGTAGTCTGAGAATGAGCCAGAATTTTCCATTAATACCCCCAAAGTCATGGATGCCAGGAGCTTACATGAGTTGTGAAAACTGTAAGTATACTTACTTCTCTTGGGATTTCCATAAGCCCCTGGGGATTTAAGCCTTTCTATACCCAGAGCTATATTTCCTGTGAATACCTGGATATTGTGGCTCCTTCCACTAGCACCATAGATGCCAAAGAGCAAAGGGGAAATGATTGGCAGTGCCCGGTTGCAATTAGAAATCATGGTGTGTTAGAGAGGGAGAAAATACTACCAAGCACATTGGGATGAACACAATCCAATAATGTCAGGCCACTAGGGAGAATTTCCAGAGACTGAAGTCACTGCTAAGTCTTCTTATACCATTAAGAAGATGTGAAACATAGAGACTATTCCAAAAGCCAACAGGCATGTATGTATTCTCTTGTTCTCTTTGAGGGTAAACACTTTGCTTGTAAAGGCTTCAATGAAAGGGGCTGATGTCAGCAGTCTTCTAAGAGGTGTAGCAGACTATAGGAATGACCCTGTGAAATCTCAGCCAGCATCATTTCCCCTTCCTTTGGAAGGACAAATGACTCTTAAGGATGTCAGGGAACTTCCTAGAGAGCCCCACGGTTATGAAAGCCCATCATAGTGTTGGAATAGGGAGTATCTTAGCATGTTGAGCCCCAGAAGTCATCTGGGGAGCTGACTTTTACCTCTTTCCCAAAGGGAGGCACAGTGATTGGGAGTGCCCGGTGCAAGGACTTTCGGGAACGAGAGGGACGACTCCGAGCTGCCCACAACCTGGTGAAGCGTGGGATTACCAACCTGTGTGTCATTGGGGGTGATGGTAGCCTCACTGGGGCTGACACCTTCCGTTCTGAGTGGAGTGACTTGTTGAGTGACCTCCAGAAAGCAGGTGAGACATTGTTCTCATCAGTATTGTTTGTGCATGTGCACACACACCCCCCATTCCATTGGAGAGAACCGTTACCCTGACACAAATAGGTAGTCTTTGCCCTCCTTTTTCTGCCATTGCTTACAATTCTTGGCTACATTGGCTACAGTTCTTTCTCTCTGCAGTCATCTGCTCTTTAGGCATGCCGGGTACCTCACCTGGTGGCTCCTGGTTTGCTTCCCGTTGTCAGGTAAGATCACAGCTGAGGAGGCTACGAAGTCCAACTACCTGAACATCGTGGGCCTGGTTGGCTCAATTGACAATGACTTTTGCGGCACTGATATGACCATTGGTACTGACTCTGCCCTCCACCGGATCATGGAGATTGTAGATGCCATCACTACTACGGCTCAGAGGTAAGGGGGCTTGCGGGGGGTGGTAGAGGTGGGCAGTGTAGGAGGATGGCAGCTGGGACAGGCTAAAGGGCTAGGGCTAGAGAAGATTGAAGTGTTTGAACCATGGTGACTCTAATGACCATTTTTCCTGGGCAGAACAATATTTTTAACTAAGAATTATCCGTAGAGCACTGAAATTGCACTGCTCTCTAAGTGTTGGGAGATTTGCCTCTTGCCACTGCTAGTCCACTGTTCAGACATGGAGCTCTGAGGTCTGTAATACCTGTGGGGTCTCCTAAATAATTAGTGTCCAGACTGAGGCAAATCCAGGATGCCCAAAACCTGAGCCACCCTTTCCAACCATGTCATCGAGATTGTGGAGGCCATCATCACCATGCTCAGAGGTTAGGGGATGTGGGGGAGCCAATGTAGGAGAATGGGAGGGTGGAGGGTCACAGTGCACCCCAGGGTAATCCTAGAGGATTCCAGGTTAATTGAGTCCTCTCTTCTTCACTTCTTTTCCCCTTCTCTCCTTCCATTCCTGGACCCCATCCCTCCCTGGAACAGAGCCTCAGTACTGACACCTTTTACTGCCGTGTTTTAGCCATCCCGTGGCTAAAATGTTCCCCTGGGTCTTCCTGGTCTCTTCGGAAACCTGCTGGGAGGCCTAGCAGTATAAATGCATCTCCCAGAGAGGTTTCTTGGCCCAGATGTGGGTGGTGGCTTGATCCTGGCCATAGGGACACTTGGACTGTGTAAGTCCCATGTGTGTCTCTTGCAGCCACCAGAGGACATTCGTGTTAGAAGTGATGGGCCGGCACTGTGGGTAAGACCCCTATCTTGACTCATTTATCCCATGGACCAGTCATAGCCCTTTCCTCTTCCCGGGAGAGTCCAGAGAGGTCTCCCAGTGGTAGCAGATCAGGAGTTGTACTCCCCTTGATGTGGTCCGCTTTTCTTGTCTGCATTCCACCTCCCTTACATAACCGCGTGTGCATGTGTGTACATGTGTGTACGTGCACAGGCACACATGCAGTGTGAAAGGACAGACAGTGCTCTGACATTGGAAGGCACTGTGGCAGGTGAGCGTGAATAGCAGGCGCTCTCAGGGACAGAATCTCGTTGAGAAGCTGTCTCAGTGGTGCTCTTACCCTCACCCTGAGAGTGAAGCGGAGGCCTCTCAGACCGTTCACCAGCTATGGGGACTAGGTGAACTTGTTGGGTATGGGTGAGGCTATTTGTGGAGTGTAGCTCCCAGCGTGATGCTTCTGGCTCTCATCTCAGATACCTGGCCCTTGTCACCTCTCTCTCCTGTGGGGCTGACTGGGTTTTTATTCCTGAATGTCCACCAGATGATGACTGGGAGGATCACCTTTGTCGCCGGCTCAGCGAGGTACTGGCACTTTATTTTGCCCTTAAAAAAAAAATCCTTCACCCTGTTCCACTGACGATTCATTTCCTATTCATCAGTTTCATAACACTGACTAATTTTCTCCTTGTTTCTGACCAGACAAGGACCCGTGGTTCTCGTCTCAACATCATCATTGTTGCTGAGGGTGCAATTGACAAGAATGGGAAACCAATCACCTCAGAATCCATCAAAGACGTTAGTATGAATAAAGCCAGAGAGGCCTCTGGCTCCTTACTACCCCTGACCCCTGGTTCCCTGGGGATTTTTGAGTCTTCTCTTAGTCCTTCTGCACATCGTTCCAGGTTTCCTGCTCCCTGGTCTCCTCCCACCCAGGAATCATTACAAGATAAGAGGCTAAGTTGTCCGTGGTTTATCTAAGTCTCTGCTTGTTTTCTCTCCTTGACTCTGTTCCCTCTCTGTCTCTCTCTCCATCCTTTCAGCTGGTGGTAAAGCGTCTGGGATATGACACCCGGGTCACTGTCTTGGGGCATGTGCAGCGAGGTGGGACACCGTCGGCCTTTGACCGAATCCTGGTAAGTCATGGTAAGGTGTGGCTCTCACACGTTAGAACCTTCAACTTGCTGCCCTTTCCAGGCAGGACTGCACTTCACCAGCTTAGAGACTTAAACCATTGGTCATGTTGCCCTGCCACCAGCCTCTGGACTGTAATGGCCTTTGACTTGTTCCCATACTCTCAAGAGCTCTTTTCTGTTGCAAAAAAGTGGTGGGAAATTGTGTGCTCCCCCGATGGTGAGATCTAAGATCTTAGAGCTTTGAGCATTAGTGAAATTATTAAGACCTAACTTCAGACACTCAGTTTGAACTCTCTTATCCTACTTTCACTGGAAGAGAAAGGCAATACCTTCCTTGTTTTATCAATAAGAAGAGAATATTATTAAGCCCCAGTGATGCCCTTGATCACTATAGTGGATCTGTTTCTCTGCAACCAGGTAGAATCCTTGGGGTTCTGATGGCAAGAGGACAACGAATCATCAAGCTTTAGATGGAATCTGGGTAGGGAGGGAAAGCCCAGGGAGTTCTGGGCTGCAGTCCTTAAATGTGGAGCTCAACCCTGTGATTTGGAAAGGGCCTTGAGTGCCCGGTTCTCCAGGCCAAGCCAAGATGTGGCGGCCTGAACCAGACTGTCTTTGCTCCCTGGGTTCCTGCAGGGCAGCAGGATGGGTGTGGAAGCAGTGATGGCACTTTTGGAGGCGACCCCGGACACCCCAGCCTGTGTGGTGAGCCTCTCTGGTAACCAGGCTGTGCGCCTGCCCCTCATGGAGTGTGTCCAGGTGGTGAGTACTGACCCCAACCCCGTTCCTAACAGCCCTAAGCCTCTGTCTGAGCTGGAGCTTATGGGGAGAGACACCAACTTCCAAGGCCTCTGGGACGGGAGCAGATGGACAGGCAGCATGGTGTAGTAAGAGACATATGGAGAAAGATCACAGTGGGCTTTGCATGGGAGCTATAGCCATCTGTAAAATGTGCCCAAAGAAGATGGGAGACTACATCTGACCTAGTAGTGAGACCCAGTATCTCATAATATCCAACCTCAAACCCTTTCATCATGTCTTTATTGGAAGAGAAATGCAATCTCTCTCCAAACTGTACTAGAAGCATGGGAATATTATTAAGTTCTGGCTGGTTAGCTTGTATCTCTCTCTGATTTCTACTTGCACATATTTCTCTGAACTAACACGAGGTTACTAGTACTCACGCTGCGGGATATTATAAGGGTTGGAGGGAGATATGTAGAGGGTCTGATGCAGCGCCTGGAAATGCTGAGTGCTCAGGACAAGGTGCCTCTTATTATAAAGGAATCACCCCTTGGATCCCACAGGGTGAGCAGTGTGGTGGGAGCTGAGGTGTCTGGCCTGATTCTCAGGATTGGTCTGAATGCTCAGGGCTGGCTCCCCATCTCCTGGCCTGCTTCTCTCTGAGACTTAGGAGGCCTAGTGACCTACAGCTCAGACAAGCTCCACCTTGCTTGCAACTGTGTCTCTAAAAGCCCCAAAGCTGAAGCCCTGGCACACAGAGCAGAAATCAGTAGTTGGGAAGCACGTGCAAGGACCAGCCTTTCTTTCTAACTGCTGTATTTGCAAGATCTTCCTCATTTACTCATTACTTCAGTGGCTACTTTGAGGCGGGGGCCCTGGGTGTGGAATGGGGGAAGGTGCTATTTTCTCTGTGAGTGCTCCTCCACTCTGCCCATATTCAAATAAATAAAGCACTGAATCAGCCCTTTTGCTGCTCATTACTCAGAAAATTAAGGAAAAACAAAGACATTTCTCCTTCTGTGCAAGTTTGGGGAGCATAGAAAAGCTGGAGTGTAGGGAGAGCAGGATCCAGTCGCAAGCCCGGAGACGGGCAGGGTCTCACTATGGGATGGAAATCTGGCTGTGCAGGATGCTGCCCTGGAGTCGTGACTGTTGCTGTGCTTCTCCCTCAGACCAAAGATGTGACCAGGGCCATGGATGAGAGGAAATTTGATGAAGCCATGAAGCTGAGAGGCCGGTGAGGAAATGAATGGAAGCTCGCTAGCTAGAGATCAGATGCCAGAATGAAGCCAAAAATCGACATGGCTCCAGACCCAAAACAGGGGCTTCTGCCTCTTCCTCTCCCTGTTGTCTCTGCAACATTTTCTTCCCCAAGAGAATTAGTCGTGGGGTGACCAGGAGGCTCAGTTCATCCCAGGGGTGTTCTCCTGACTCCCTGCCCTTTGTAACCTGTTATTTCTATGTGTGGACCCAGCTGGATGCTAAGTTCTCCAGGCAAGGGGTGCTCTGTTGTGCTGAGCACAGTGCCTGGGAGCAGAGTGCTCAGGTAGTGTCTGATGAGTAGTGGCCCCTTGGCAGCCCCTGCCCAATCCCTGCTGTGCCCCAGTTGTGTCCTTAGAGGTTTGCCGTATAGAACGTCATGCTGGGAGCAAAACCTCAGACCAGATCCCCTTGGCTGCTGGCCATGAGGAGTGGCCTGAGGACACCTCTCTCTCTTTGTACTTTTCATAGGAGCTTCATGAACAACTGGGAGGTATACAAGCTTCTGGCTCACATCAGACCCCCCGTTTCTAAGGTACTGGCGAGATACTCTCTCCTCTTAACACTCCCCTGCCCCCAGTCTCCCTTTATGAAGTGCTACCCCTAATCCGTACAACCTACAGCCTTGCCAACTTCTTTGCCCCACTGTAATCTTCAGTGCTGAGTCTAAGGCCCTGACCCTATGAAAATAATTTTCTCTTAGCCATTCCAGATACCAGCCCCATGTTCTTAGGGTACCCTGGATGTCTCTAACCCAAGACCCACATCCAATTCAGGGCTGACAAGACAGCATGCAAGGAATGGGAAAGAGGGCTTATGTATTATTTCCCCTGGCAAATCTTGAATAATCACTTCTAAGTGTATTTAAGCCACCTCCTCCACTGGAGTAGAAGTTCTCAATATTTAGTGTTTGTGGGAATTTTCTGGGTTGTTTAGTAAACATGTAGATTCCTGGGGCCCTCCCTCAGATGAGATTCAGATCTGGGTAGGGGCCAGGCATATATGGGTTTAACAAGCTCCTAGGTGGATTCTGATGCAGGTGGTCCAAGGATCACACTTTGGGAAACGCTTCTCTGGAAGGCCTCTGATTCGTTATATAATGGTATCTGGGCTCAGAGACAGCAGCTTTATTTATAGTTTTGTGATAGAATTTTGCTTCCGTCGTATGAAGGAGCAAGCTGGGCCGGCGGTCCCTGGGAGAGGTGTGAGTTGTCAGGCAGATGTCCTGATCCTAGGACCATAAGGGACTCAGAGTTCAGCCTCCCTTACTGACCGGCCCCCCTCCCCCTGCTGGGATTTCTGTCTCCCTCTTTCCCCTGCTCCCTCTCTGCTTCCTTCTCCACAGAGTGGATCGCACACAGTGGCCGTGATGAATGTGGGGGCCCCGGCTGCAGGCATGAATGCTGCCGTCCGCTCCACTGTGAGGATTGGCCTCATCCAGGGCAACCGAGTGCTGGTTGTGCACGATGGCTTCGAGGGCCTGGCCAAGGGCCAGGTATGGGGACAAAAAGGAAGGCGCACACTTGGGGGCCAAGGAGCAGTCACGGGGAGGAGAAGGGTAGCCGGTGACCTGTCCATTCTCTTTCCTTCCCCTGTCCCTCACCACCTTTCTCTCTTCTCAGGGTTCAAGCAGAAGTAGATTTTTAATTTTAGGGTAGTAGGAACAGGCAGGAGCCGCTGACACGAACCCTTTCCAAACAACACGTCTTATTTAATTCTCTATCCGAAGCTCAGCACAGTGCCCAGCATAAGTGGGTGCTTAATATCTGTGAACGAGCAGCGAGGGTGGAAGATGTTCAGTGAGCTGGGGAAAAGCCAATGCCTGGTCTTCCTCTTCCAACCAGGGGGGTGTCGGGTGGGGTCTGAACTCAAGAAGTGATGTCAGGCCACGATGCAGACCTGTGTGACCTTTCCCTGCAGATCGAGGAAGCTGGCTGGAGCTATGTTGGGGGCTGGACTGGCCAAGGGGGTTCTAAACTTGGGACTAAAAGGTAAGTGGCATTACAGGAGCGTCTCCTCCTAACCACCCCTTAAAGGTGTCCCTTGGAATGTGGGTGTCAGTTCATTAGGTCATGGTCTGCTTTGACCACCACTCTTGTCTGGGTCCTCAGCCCACAAGTTCACTGTCGCTTCCATGAGGGCACACACGCTCATCCAGACGTCTTATAGCAGCTCTGGGATTCAGAGCCCAGTGTGTGTTGTTGGACAGGGATGAGGGGTGGGGTAGGGGAGTGGGCACGAGTCAGGAAATTATAAATAAAGCGCCTTCCAGCTTTCTAGCTTTTCTCTCCCTCAATTTTGCTAATTTTGCTGTCTCTTCCCCAAATTCCATTACCTCACACTTCTCCCACCCCCTAATCAACTAGGACTCTACCCAAGAAGAGCTTCGAGCAGATCAGTGCCAACATCACTAAGTTTAACATTCAAGGCCTTGTCATCATTGGGGGCTTCGAGGTGAGTGCCTCTCCCGTTTCTCCTGCTCTCCCTCCCGCCTGTCCCTCTCCCCTTACTGCCCTCTTCTCCTCAGGCTTACACAGGGGGCCTGGAGCTGATGGAGGGCAGGAAGCAGTACGACGAGCTCTGCATCCCGTTTGTGGTCATCCCTGCCACGGTCTCCAACAACGTCCCTGGCTCAGACTTCAGTGTGGGGGCTGACACCGCACTCAATACTATCTGCATGGTGAGAGCCCCCTCTGCTTCCTGGGCCTTCTGCCAGGAGCATACTCCCTGGACTGAGTCTGGTCCTGGAAAGTGAGCCACTTGTTTTGTCTCAACCGAGTAGCAGTGTTTGAAAAGCACTTCTTTGGGCCCAGGCATTTATACAGACGTTATTTAACCACCTGGGGTGTTCATTCTCCTCATCTTGTGTGTCCTCTCACCTAGAAATGCATCTGTACTCTCCATACCAAATGTTCTTTCTTTCTGAGGTCATGCAACCTAATTTCCCTACTCTGAGCAACAGAAAGGGTAGGTGCAGCTTCCTCCCCAGGAGAGGAGTTCACAGTGTGGTTGGCACATCTGCCTGCCATCCCTGAAGGCAAGAACTTGATGAGGTGCAGGGCCCTGCTGGCCTGGGGAGGAGGTAGCTCCAGAGGTGGGTTGTGGCAAGGGCCAGAGAAGTGACAAGAATCAGATCTCTGACTGTCTTTCTGACTATGACCTGTTGTCTTTGCAGACCTGTGACCGTATCAAGCAGTCAGCAGCAGGTACCAAACGTCGAGTGTTTATCATTGAAACTATGGGTGGCTACTGTGGCTACCTGGCCACCATGGCAGGACTGGCAGCTGGGGCTGATGCGGCCTACATTTTTGAGGAGCCCTTCACCATTCGAGACCTGCAGGTAGATGGCTACCCAGAGCCTGCTAGGTAGCTCTCCCCTGCCCTTGTCTGTCCCCACTGTCCCCACAGTGACCTCAGCTCAAGATGAGGACAGAGCCAGTTGGTCTGTGGAGTCCTGCGAGAAGACTAGACAGAGCACGGAGCAGGCGTCCCTCACGTGACCGCGCATGCATGACCGCAGCTCCTCTGTTGGAGTGTTCACTCAGAGGGACAGCATGCTGCTAAGCCCTTTCCATGCGCTTTTGCATTTTATCTTCACAACAGACATGCAGGGGAGATATTATTTCCAAATTACAGATGAGAAAGGTTTGGAGAGGTTAAAAAACTTTTCTAAACTCCTAAGTGCGTAGGTGGTTTAACTGACTGAGAAAGTTGGTGATCTTTCTACTGTATCACGCTGCCCTCCAGATTTCCCTGCTAGCAAAGCAGACCCTTCTCATTCCATTTTTGAGGGGGATACCCTTTCACCTCCGGTGGGGCTCTGACTCCTGTTTCACAGGGGGACCATCTGATCCTTGTTTTCTAAGATCCCAGTTAACTGGAGGAAAAAGAGCCACAAAGTGAGGGAGGTTGAGGGGACTCCCTAATCCAAGAACCCAGCCAACCCCTGCCAAGAGTGGAGGGTGGGTGTCTTCCTCCCTCATCCCCAGCTCAAAGCCCAAATGAAGGGGCTGGTTCCTCCCAGGTGATTCACTGCTCTACATACAAGCCACCCATTTAAAGATCGACACTGAAAACAGAGTCAGCCCTCTGAGGGAGGAGGAACCAGAAACCCCTGGAAAGGAAAATCGAGAGCAGGTATAAAGGGGCTGAACAATGACAGTTACGGCAGATGTCTCGAACTTTCCCTCTTCCAGTTCTGCCTGTCTCATTTGGAGCCTTCATTTAAATTTCAGTCAGTTCTGAACTTCATAAAGGGATTCGGCACAGTTCAGGCCCTTGACTGTAAACAACCCCCCTCCATGTGGCTCTCCCCTCCTGGAGAGGCCTAGGGGGAAGAAGAGATCTATGCACTTGCCCGACCTTATCCGCTCCCAGCTAGGCTTAGGATTTACCGTTTCATTTTCAGGTGAATGTTGAACATCTGGTGCAAAAGATGAAAACAACTGTGAAAAGGGGCTTGGTGTTAAGGTACCTCATGCACGGTTTGTTCCTAAGTGAAGAGAGAAAGTAGTCAGGGTTGGCCCTAGGCCACAGAATGGGTCCATGGTTGGGACACCCTGAGGAATCTGTGGATACAGAGGGAGAGAACCAGAACCACGGGAGGAGACAGAAAAGGGAAGAACAAAATCCACAAAGGCAGAAAGGGGGTGGAGGGATGGGGAGACAGCCGAAGTCACAGGCTTTTGGTCTCTACCTGGCAGGAATGAGAAGTGCAATGACAACTATACCACTGACTTCATTTTCAACCTGTACTCTGAGGAGGGCAAGGGCATCTTCGACAGCAGGAAGAATGTGCTTGGCCACATGCAGCAGGTAGGGATGACACCCCCGGTCATGGCCTTCACCAGGCGGCCGTAACCCCCAACAGCCATTGAGGCTCCCACTGGCCTCCAGTCTGCTGGGGGCTCTCAGTGCCGCCACAGAGCATGGGCCTGCAATCTTCTAGTCATAGAATCACATCTTTACCCTGGAAGTGGCCTTAGAGTTGATGTGGTCCATCCTCTTCATTTAGGGCAAGGTTTCTCAACCTCAGCACTATTGCCATTTTCGGCTGGATAATTCGTTCTTGTGGGTGGCTGTTCTGTGCACTGTGGGATGGTTTAGCAGCATCCCTGGACTCTACCCACTAGATACCAGTAGCACTTCCCTCCCGAATTATACAAGTAAAAAGTATCTCCAGATATTGCCAAATATCCCCTGGGGGGCAAAATCATCACTAGTTGAGAACTACTGATTCAGATGAAGAAAATGAGGCCCAGAGAGAAATAATTTTTTCAGGGACACTCATCGAGCTTGGGTGACAGGTAGAATGAGCTTGTCCAATGCTCTTCCCACCACACCATGCATGCTGCCTTTCATGAGGAACCTGTGGAATGAGTACAGCCTCCTTGCTCGTGTTGGGCTCCATCTCCACTAACTGGTGTTTCCAGGGGAAAGGAATTCCTTTCTACCACTTGCATTCAATCCTCACCCAAGTTAGGCCTCACTCACAGATGGTACTAGTGGTCTGAGGCCTCTTGTATTCCAGATGTCTCCAGCTGATGCCTCTTAGGCATTGACAACCTTTGACCTTTCTCTCCCCACAAATGAATTTCCAATATCTCAGTCTGAATGAGCTTATCAGCCCCCGCAGGAATGGGGTACTACTGGATCAAGTATGAAGACCTATTTCCTGTTTGTCCTTACTTCCCACTTTCCCACTTACTTTCGCTTAGTTCAGAGAAAATCTGCATGACGTTTTATATTATTCTGAGGTGCTACCAAGGGCTTCCAGACTGGGTCACAAGGAACATTTCCATGTCATCAATGATGGTGACTGACAAAAGCTGCTAGGCTGAAGAGGGGCAGGGAATTGACTGAGTGGCCAGTAAGACTAGAAGTAAATGAACAGGATCTGGCAACTATGGAGCTAGAAGAGGCACTTGTGAGACCAATCATCCCCTTTAACTAACTAGTTACTCTTGTACCTGATAAATGGCCAAATATGCTGGGCCAGCTCACCATGGTTCCTGGCCCTGTTTCAGGATTTCCCTTAATAGTTAGACTTCTGGATTCCTGTTTCTGGCTGTAAACCAGGGGCCCATTCTTTCCTTTTGTTCTGTGTATTCAGATATCTCTGCTACTTCATTAGAGTCCTTCCCTCTGTAATTTTTTTTTTTTTTTTTGATGAGGAAGATTGACCCTGAGCTAACATCTGTGCAAATCTTCCTCTATTTTGTATGTGGGACACCACCACAACATGGCTTCGTGAGCAGTGTATAGGTCTGCATCTGGGAGCCGAACCCCAGGCCGTCAAAGCAGAGTGCACAAACTTAAACCACTACACCACTAGGCCAGCCCCTTCCCTCTGTAATTTTTATGATTCTTTTCCCAGGGTGGGAGCCCAACTCCATTTGACAGGAATTTTGCCACTAAGATGGGCGCCAAGGCTATGAACTGGATGTCTGGGAAAATCAAAGAGAGTTACCGTAATGGTAGGTGGGGTAAGAGGGTGAGCCCTTCCATAGAGGCCGGTTCCCCAGTATAGAAGCTGATTGACCATTCCTTATTGCAGGGCGGATCTTTGCCAATTCCCCAGACTCAGGCTGTGTTCTGGGGATGCGTAAGAGGGCCCTGGTCTTTCAGCCAGTGACTGAGCTGAAGGAACAGACAGATTTCGAGTGAGTACATCTTCTTCCTGGAGTGGTTTCCTCCCTGGTCATTTCAAGACCTACTCTTCCCATCCTGTTCACTGTCTTCTCTTAGGAGTAACACCTGTAGTCATACCTACTTCAGATCTGATGCCCATGCCCTAAATCTAGCCTCTTCTGCTCAACTTCTTCCCATAAGCCTATGATTGGGATGCTGAAAGATTAAATCATTTCTGCTTCATTCCTCTGTAGGCACCGCATCCCCAAGGAACAGTGGTGGCTGAAGCTGAGGCCCATCCTCAAGATCCTAGCCAAGTATGAGATTGACTTGGATACGTCAGAGCATGCACACCTGGAGCACATTAGTCGGAAGCGGTCTGGAGAAGCTCCCGCTTAAACTTCTTTGGAGTGGGGGGAACGGATTGTCTGATCATGGTCAGCTAACCCCCTGATAGATCCGAGTCCATGTATTCTCAAGTGTTTTAGCACATTTTTCATTAGGTTTCCTTTTATTCTGTAACTGCAGCCACGATCAGCTCTGGCCAGGGAGCTGGGGCAGGGGGTAGTGAGTGGAAGCTCCTTTTAGGTAGAATTTATCATGACTTCTACCCCAGCTTCCTCACACAAGGCTGGGGTCCTCTAGTGCTACTGCTAGATTTCAGTTACTCGGTTAGAATTTTCCTAAAAATAAGCTTTATTTATTTCTTTGTGATAACAAAGTCTTGGTTCCTCCACTACTTTTACTACAGTGACAAACAGTAACTACACTAATAAATGCCAACTGGTCACTGTGCCTTTGGTCATCCTGTTATCATCTTCACAAGTGGCATGTAATACCCAAGCTCCAGACTCTGCCCCAACACACACCTGGGAAAATGCAGCCCATGTGACCACCCCGTGTACTTCCCTCTACCTCATGGATTATCTTTCTGCAGCATCACTTGACCCCGTACACAGGGTTCTAGAACACAGTACGCTGGTCCTTTTACCCTCCTCTCACACGACTCTCTCCTCTGTCACCTCATCCTCTGCCACCAATAGGACGCTCCACTCTCCCTTTGGCATAAAGTTGTATTTCACCTCTTGATCATATACCCATTACCCAGGGTTGCTTTTTTCCAGTCATCCCATGATCTCTACTCCTCCTCTGACAACCCAGAGTTCTTCCTTCTCAACTTTCCCCCTGTATTCCTTCCTGGATGAAAGCCAGACTCCATTTGTGGGGAGACATGTACATTTTGAAAGCCTGGGAAATAGAGACACCCAGTCTTGGACTTGGTTTGGTGGGTTGGTTGAACTACTGCTTTGGGAAGTTCTTAGTTCTTATTCAGCTCAATTTGTTTTCTATTCCATAACAATAGCTCCTTCCTCCTCATTAGCCAAGTGCCCATGTAAGGCAGTTGGTTTTCAGGACTGGGACTACAGATTATACCCCAAATTGACAGGATGGTGCCCTGTGAATGCCAGGTTTAAGATTAGCTTCCAATAACCAGATCCTGGCTCCCAGCACAGGCATACGTATTCCGTCCCACCCAGTTTCCCCACTTGCTTGATGAAGCAGCAGAGGTTCAAGGTTTACGAGGCGTGGGGGGGATTATCTCTAGTACAGCACTTGTGCTGGCTCTCCAAAGTATTCCTGCTGTACCCCGACAAGTTCTAAATAGTGACTGAGAAGGCTTGTCAGAGTCTGGAATTAAAGCAGCCAAATGCTCTTTGTACAGTTCTTTAAGAGGAAGGGAAATTAATAATAATAATGTCAAGCACTGTTATCACTGAATCCTCAACACAACCTATGATGGGGGTGGTGCAAACCCCATTTCAGAGTTGAGGACACTGGGGCTCAGGGTGATTAAATAATGTGGAGAAAGTAGGAACAGTAGAAACTGCCAGACTTGCTTTTAGAACTGTTTATTTCTTTTTTTCTTAAGTGAGCAAAAAACACCAACAGCAAAAGGACAAAAGCAGACATACTTTTTCAAATTAGCTGTGTCAGCAGATTCCGTTCATGTTTATGTGTAGTTCCCAATCAGTTTAAAAAAAAGTTTTTCAAATTTGCATACAGGTCATCTAAGATCAATAATAATTTGATCTAGTTTAGGAACATGAAAAGGAAGGGTATTGTTGACTATTGTTCACTAAAACAGATCCTTTTGGAGTAGGTGAGCCATCTAAAAAGAAGCTCTTAACGACGCTCTTTCCCTACTCCCCAACTCCACCAATGTCTTGTATAGATCAGTCAAAAGCAAAGGTTCCAAAACAATGGAAAGAAAAATAACTCCAAACTCTTAGTAGAGTGAGCTTGCTATAGGGAATGAAGAAGACCCACGGGAAAAGGCAGCCCAGCCCATCTCTTCTCCTAGAGCAGACACCTCCGCCTACGGTTCCGGAAATGCCTGTGAAGCCATTAGAGCAAACTGGCTTTCTGGAAGAGAGAGAACTGCACTAGAAGAAGAGTTCTAAGGACTGCTTAGAACCTGCTATCTCGTCTACTGTGTGGAAAACAGCAAGACAATCTTTCTGAAATGACATTGCTGCACTACTGTAACCCTTGGGCACACCCATGGAAAAGAGGCAAAGGCTGCTGTTTTCTTTGATGATGAAAAGGGGGGCCAGTCCCTTCTGAACACCCCATGATGTGGCCCTCTAGGGCTATCTTGCAGCCCCAATTCTGAATCTGCACACCATTTGATGTTGTAGTATCTTCATCTTTGGGCCACAATTGTTAGCTGGAATTTTCTTAAACTTCTTCACAGATCAACTAAAATGCTTCTAGAAGGATTCTTCTGAAACATTAATCATGTCCCCAAAGGAAAACCAAACACACGCTCTTTAAATACTCTTCATCTTCCTAGAGAAATTTAGTTGCACTGTTGACTTTTTCCCTAAAGGGGAGGGTGGGGGAGACCTCTTCTTTTGCAGGGTACGATATAAAAAGCCATGAAAGCAATAAACAGAAAACACAAGTGAGGGATTTTTCTTTTGTTTGGTTGCTTGGTTTGGGGAGGGGAGGTGATGTAGAAGTTACTGTTGTGACACATTGCGTCGAAATATAAACCACACAACAGGAACAACAGCTTTTCCTGTTTTCTAAGACAAAGACAGTGCTGCAGGGAAAAATCTCACCCAGAGTTCTCTGCGTGATGGTGCAAATGTCTCCTCCAGGCTATTCTACAAGTAACAGGTATTCCTTCAGAGAAGCTGGCAGTGGAAGGCCCTTCACTGCATCTGGCAGATACTGGAGTCCCAGGCTACGGCGCACAGCATAGCGAGAGAGAGTTTTTAGAGTTCCTGGGGCTGAGCACAGAACAGTCAGTTTTTCACATAGCTGCTGGTCTTTGGCCACTTCTCGTGGCATGGTACCATTTTTCCTTAATTCAAAGTGTCCAACAGCTCTGTGGAGAAGCTCAAAGCAAGAGTCCTCTTTCTCAGTTCCAAGTCCCCTGACTAGCAGAGCCACCAGGCGGGAGATGGGTGTCTGGCCTTTTAGGTTGATGACTCTGACCTCTGCACCATAATCAAGAAGGATGCTTACACTCTCAAGATTTCCCTTCATGGCAGCCCAACTGAGTGGGGTATCATTGTTGTAATCCAGGGCATTGACAGAGGCCCCACTCTCTAGGAGGGCCCGCACACACTCAGCATTGTTCTTAAAGGCTGCCCAGTGAAGTGGGGTGTCTCGGTTGCCATCCAGTGCATTGGGGTTTGCACCATACTCCAACAGGACCTCCACACAAGCTTCATCTTTCTCAGCTGCATAGTGGAGGGCCGTTCGGTTGTAACCATCCAGGGCATTCACCTGTAAAGAGAGAGGAACTATATTATAGTAGACAGAGTATTCGGAGGAAGACAGGTGGGCAAAGAAGCTTGCATGTGTTTATCTACTACCTTTGCTATGTAATGTTCTGAACAAGAGGGTCAACATGCACTTCCCAGGGAGTCTTGGTGGTCAAGAGGGAGACATGACAGGAGCTTAGCAAATAGGAAAAGAATTGTCCCCCAAACAACGAACACTCTATTATGTGCGTTGATTAGCTGGCCTGCCTTATTTTGATTTTTGCTGCTATGTTCTTATTTACTATTCACTAGAATCTCTACCATGGAGTAAGGGGTAAAGAAAGAGAAGATGAAGACTAAGTCCTTGTAACTAGTCTGAAAGACATTTATTGGAAAGCAGCTTGAATTTACTAGCTGGAGTAAAGGTTTTGGAATATGTTACTTACTCCGACTCACTCTATCCTGTGGCTAATGACAACCAGACTGAAAAATAGTCAGGCCAGACTCTGCCCATGTAGCTTGGCTGTGTTCTTTATCCATGTAGAGAAGCTCAAATTGTTAATCCAAGTCAGCCCCTTGCAAAAATATGCTATGAGGTCACAAGAGAACCTGGATGAAAGCATGTAGAGGAAAGAGCACAAATCTGCCAGTGCTGGAAAAGCAGCTGGCTTGCTAAAAATCAGCATCACCCATAGGTTTTGAAGGCTACAAAGACTTCAAACCCAAATTTATAAATAGCATTATCTTCCCCCATAAAATGCAATAAAAACTGATTTAACTGAGTTTAACCTTCTATTTAGCTAAAAACTTTTTTTTTTCCAGGATATTTTCACTTTCATCACTGGCATTAATCACTGGCTTTCATTTCAGGGTCACTCACAAAAGTTATGAAATAGATAATGACAAGTAGAGAATAACATGGGTTTGCGGAGATGAGGATGCTGGGGCTGGCCCCTTAGGCTTACTGACCAGTGTGTCTGGGACCTGCACGCCATCTTCATGGCATGTCTGATTCAAATAGCACCTCAGCATATGCACCTTCAAGATTGCTCACAAATAGTCAAAACTGCTAATTTATTTAACAAGCACTTACTTAGCAATTATTACATGCCAGTGTTCTAAACACTTTACAACCTGATGAAGAAGATACTATTATCATCACCACTTTACAGATGGGGAAACTGAGGCAAAGAAAGGTTAAGTAACTTGTTCAAGGCCACATAACTGGAAGTAACAGAGCTGAAATTTAAATCCATGAAGTCTGACTCCAGAGTCTATTCTTTTAAAGATTCATTATATTCTCCTGCTTCTTGCTAATGCCAACATAAATTAATCTATGCTTTTTATGTTAAGATACTCACATTAGAAAGAAGACAGGAACAACATATTCTAAAACAGAAAATAATTAGTGGGCAGAAATAGCACAAGTAGCCGATTCCTGAGGAAGGGATTGCCTAATGATATTTATCTCCCAGTGACAGTGGTATTAAAAGTGCACGTCTCACAGCAGGTCTCAAATGGTTTAGATTTAATCAGAATTGAGGAGCCTCTGCACTTACAGCTCCTGGACAGTCAACAGGCAATGAGAGGATTAAATGGAAATAAAAACAACCCAAGAAGGAAGGCTGGGAGAGAAAGGGGAGATAAAATTCCCTCTTCCTGGAGCCATGGACAGCTTAAGAAAGAAAGCAAAGGAATGAAATCCTTAGGATCATTTTATGTATTTATGATTACATTTTGCTTTAATATTGGCTATGCCAATGCTACCATGAGCCAGAAAGTGGGAAGAGATGGGAGAAGAGACAAGAAATTTTAAGAAAATGTGAAGCTCAAGTTTTAGTAAATCATTAATGTGACAGTGTTAAAAACATTACCTCAGCTCCTTTTTCCAGGAGTAACTCCACACAGTCAGCATCCGACACCATGCAGGCACAGTGCAGGGGCTTCAGTGTGCCGTGGGTGCAGTTCACATCTGCTCCCTATGGGCAGAGGAAACTTCAATCAGTGTGCTCACCGAGCAGGATGAGACTCAGAACTGAGTCCGGGGGGGGGGGGAAGAGGGTCTAACTCTGACCATACTGTAAACATACTACTGGTCCCAGTTTCTATCCCTATTACAGTCATGCGCTGCATAATGACGTTTTGGTCAACAATGGACTGCATTCACGATGGTGGTCCCATAAGATCAGTACCATATAGTCTAGGTGTGTAGCAGGGTATAGCAATAGGTTTGTGTAAGTACACCGATGATGTTTGCACAACGACAAAATTGCCTAACAACACGTTTCTCAGAACATATCCCCATCATTAAGCGATGCATGACTGTAATTAAATAATATTATAATGCTAATATCCAAATCAAGAGAATACGCTGAAGATGAATGAAAGGAATTGTCAATTCCTTAGATAAAGTTATTAAGTTTCTCCACAAGGTAGCCTTCAAGATTGTCATTTGGACATCACTGGGGATATAACCTTATGTGTAAAAGCAGTGGGAACCTTATCATCAGGCAGGAAAGCTGGAAAAGCAAGCCACTTTCTATGGCCACCATGCTCTGAAAAAGTCAGGAAAGTGAGTCTGTCAGACTGAAGCCAGGAGACTGGCATGTTCTTTCTGCCATTCAACAGATGACTGTCACTAATAGTAAGGTCATCTTAACACTATCTTTTTGTTTACAAACATCTTCAAAGTAGCCTCATGGTATCAGCATTCCCTGCCACGTAGCCCCTGCTGGTACTTCTGTCTCTAATATGATAAAGGAGATGGAGATACCACAGTCAGACCAAAGTCACTGGATGACTCAGCAGCAGAGCTAGAATTAGAACGTGACAAAGTTTCTACTGCTGAGTCTTCTGATACCACTTCTGCTGAGAACAAGCTAATGCTGTATGACTTTCTTCTCACACCTGTGCCATACAACTCTGAAGCAGCTACAGAGCTCCAGGCTGTAAATAAGGATTCTATAAGTTGTTAAAAAGAATGCACAGAAGTAACCATCTGGATGCATTTTGCAGTGATCAAAAAATTACCCTGTAACTTCTCTTCAACAGGAATAATATACAGAAAAAGGTATCAAAGACCTTCTAGGATACTAGTCATATAACAGAATTACTGAATAGCAGTGATTAGGTAGCAGATAGTTAAGGTGTTTTCTTAAGTCAGAAGTTACCATGCATTTTAGGGGTTGATAATCTCTACAGAACTAGAAGTGGCAACTGTTGTTAAGACAGAAGGCAAGTGATAGCTCTCTAGGTAATTATCATAAACCACAAGGATTTGAAAACCACTTCTGCTTTGCTCGCCTCCCTCCTCCCTCTGTACCACATATGTAGAAGACTTTGAGCTTGCTGGATCCCATATGTACCATATCCAAACAGAGATTTTACAAAGAACATGAGACCAGGGTTATCTAGAACATATTTCCTGAAGAAAATATCAGATGCACAAAGCGAAAGGGAGAGGGGAAGAGAAGCAAAGCACAGGGAAAATATATTGTAATGGTCAAGTTAATACATTTAAGAAGATTGTAAAAACTCTTTGTGATCTTGTGCTGAGTCAAAGCCGCAAATCTGTAATCTATTAGGATTCCCCAGGAACCTTCCCACTTAACCTCCCAAAGGACTCTTGTGTCAATAACAGCACACTCACCCCTCTGATGAGGTCCTCTACATTATCATGTGGGAAGGACCGAATGGCAGCGATTGTTCGGATTAAGCGCTCTGAGAGAGAGTATTTGCTCTGAATGCTCTGCATAATATACCACATACTGGAACTCATCAAGGCTCAGAGTATGTTCACATGCTCCAAACTGCCTGAAACGAAGAAGTTTTAGGCATACACAAGATCACTGGGCATACATGTCCTTAGAGTCAGGAGTTCTCTGAGGCCTTCCCAATACTAAAAGCAGATTTCAAAGAGATCAGTGATTAATGAACATCATTTTTTCTTAATCATAAGGAAATAGATTATAATAGTTGCTTAGGGAGCTGGGTAAACCTGGATACAAATGCTCTGACCCTCGGAACCTCAATTCTACTCTCTGACCTGGTCTAGCACAAGATTTCCCCAAGAGGCCCAAAGACCCCCCAAGGAACTCTGTGGTTTCAGAACAAAACTAGGCAAGGAAGGAGAGTTTTTAAGGCTGAAGGTGCCGTGAAACACTCTTTTCCTCCTCTGAATTTTGTGGTCTTTATTATCAGCACCACCTTTAGGTTACTTGTTACATTTGGCCTTGCACTATAGTTATGTTCATATTGTTTCTCCGTTTAAATTGTAATCAGTTGGAAGGCAAGGCCCTTGTCTTCTACTTTTTTGCCCATGTAAGGACAGCCACAGAGTCTCACAAAAAGTAGGTATTTAATAAATATTGGTTGATTGACTAAAGGGTATGGAAGTGATTGTTACCTGTGAGAAGAGAGGGAAAAGGCTATGGAACAAATACATCTATGTTAATAATCACAAGACATCTGTGAAATAGTTTTAAATGTCTTCAGCAAAGAAAGAATGGGAACTATTTGAGGTAATATTCTAAAATGAGGAAGGAACGCACAAGTATAATTACTCTGGAGCCATCTATATAAAATTAGAAAAATAATTAAAAGTTCACACCAATGACATATGCTTGCAATTGTAGGAAAACAAGCAGATTTAAAAGTGCAAAATGAATTAAAAATTTCAATAACTGGCTGTTTATGACAACTGAGAAATAGATTTCGGCAAATATATGTTGAAACTACAACAAGAGAGTTCTAGGATGGAAGAAGAAAATAATGCAGTATATTTAATTCAACTATGATAAAACTTTTGACTGTATAAGAGCAATATACTAGTTGGAGAACATTTAAAATTACAGCAAACAAGGCGGAGCATTTCTATGAAAAATCATATATCAAAAACTTTAGAGAAAATGTAGCATGCAGTATCAGCTCTCTAGGTGTAACTGTTTAGGAATTCCTGTTCGTACTAAACTATAAGCTCCTTGGGGGCAAATATAGTGTTATTTTCAATAGTGCCTGGCACATGGCAGGTTCTCAATAAATATCTGTTGAACCAATGTAAAGCTTATTACTTTGGATCCTAAAAAATTCAAGACTTGTCGCAATTAAACATGTTATGCATATGATGATTACTAAGAAAAAAATCCTAAAATTATTTTGGTCATTTCATACTATGCAATTTTTGCTTTTTGTGATGGAGTATCTCCTTATACATTATGTAATATACCATAAACTCTAATAGTTTCTATTTTGCTAATCAGTAGACATTTATCTGTTTAAAATGTATACAGTACTAATTAATAGAAAGCAAGTTAAAAATATTCAATTCATAGGTATCAATGATTCAGATTGGGTATCCTTTCCCCCTACTTTATTATGAATGAATAAGCTTATACATTTGTTTATATGTCTCTTTGAAATTTTCTAGATAGTTTAGACTTGGCATATGTTTTAATCTCTCCAGCAGCCACTAAACTCCTCAGAGACAAGGGTCTGTATCTTATACTTCTTTGTTGCAAGGAAAAAGGGAAAAAAGGCAGAATTGCATTTGAGTCAGCGATTCCAAGAATGGGGGCAGAAGACAGAGCCTCTCAAGTGGAAGGCTTAGACCAAAGTGGTGCTGTAAACCGTTTCTGGGCCATGGTAATCAGAAGAAACGAAACCCTGCAATCATGTTTGGGGCACTCTTGGACTCCCGGCTAGGAACTCCTAACTCAGAATATGACCAGTGGTCCTCTGCTGCTGCCTCGAAGCTCCTGGTGAAGAGTGAAACTTCGAGGCACAATGACAACACTCTGGAAGGGTCAACACTGTCAGGAAGGGTCAAGGAAATCTAAACTCGACCTATCTCTGGACGGTAGCCCGTGCACGGTTTGACCCCAAGTGGCCCCTTTCGTCTGCTGGAGCTGAAAGCCCTCTCTCCCCCGTTTTCTTTCACTTCGATCCAGAGAAAACACCAAGGGATTTTTATCGCGAAGCTAAAAGCAAACGGGAGAGAGGCGACATTCAACCGCTCCGGTGCTAGCGAGGCCCCGGTTCCCGCCCGGGCGGGGAGACTCTCGGGCAGCCAGAGGCGCCCCCAGCCCCACCGCACCTGCTGGGGGAGGGCTCGCAGCAGCTTTGTCTCGCCGAGGCTAAGGGGCGGAGGGCAAGGGCAAGAAATGCGAGGACGTGTGGTGTCACTTTCCACGAGTGCTCCCCAAAGATCGCAGCAATCCCGGCAGGTCTCTTGGGGCCGGTACTGAAAAGGGGTCGCACAGTCTGCGCCGGGGGAGCCCCAGAGGCGGACCAACCCCCGCCCCGATCTCCCAAGGCCGGGAACGATGTCTCTGCCTCGAGGGCTCGCGGACCCAAGAGAGGAGTGGAGGATGCGTTACTGAGCGTAGTGCCCCGGGTTAGGGAACCTAGCTGCAGGTATTCCCGCAGCGAGGCCGCACTCACCGACCCGCGGGGCCGAGCTGGCTCTTGAAAGCCGCTGTCAATTCGTGACCCGGAAGCAGAAGTTGTCTCCAGCTGGCCCCCCGCTGTTTACAGGCTGCGAAGCGCGACTAGAAAGGGCGCCTGCGCACTGACCAGTGTCCATAGGCGGGCCGCGCCTGCGCAGACTCGTGAAGCAGCCTCCATCCTACCAATTAACCGGGTACTTTCTCGTCTCGTCCGGAGGCTTTGAGCGCAGGCGCAATGTGGTGCTCTCGGCCGCTGTGGAGCTCCACAGTGAGCTACAATGGGCAAAAAGCTCACCGGCCGGCCTGTTGGACCGAGTCTGTGGGGCTGCGCCTGCGTGGACCAGGCCTGCAGTGGGGCCGTCCCTGCCCTGCGCTGCTTCCCGCTGTGTGCATATGAGATCTGGCCTGGGCACCTTATTCTCCGATTATTCCCAAATTCGCTACACAGGTTCAGTTGCTTAGGAGACTAAACTGTTAGATGTGCCTTTGGCAAATAACACAGACTTCCAGCGTTATTCATAATATTGGAACGCATCTATGCTTCTTGGAACACTTCTGGATATTGTCCGCCCTTCCTCAAAGGGAACTATACCAAAGATAACCACCCAAGAGGTGTACAAGCACAAATGTTGAGGCCTGAAAAAGATGCACATGCTAACAATATCCCTTCCCACCCAGAGAGATGCTGACACCTCTGAGAGATGTGCTTTCCATTCCAAGCAAAAACATTTTGAAGCCAGCAGCACGTAGTGGTGCATGCAAAGAGTGAAGCAGCCCACAAAGGCAGACCGTAAGTGCGGTGCTTTACCCGGCAGCCTGTTTAACCACTGAGTACCCCAGCGACCACTCCCCAAGGCTTGCTCTAAGCAACAAAATCTAACCAGTTTGAAAGTAAAGCAGGGCCCAGGTAGTTCACGTACATCAGTGAGGAGATGGCTCATGCTCTGTCTGTGGAGTGAGCCTCCTCTGAGCTCCAAGGGCAAAGGATTTTTGCCATGCAGGAACATGTCCTCCCACCTCCCGCCACTCTGCTGTGGGGAGGTTGTCCAATTTTTCAAAAGAAGCTAAAAACCAGATTTTTTAAAAAAGTGAATTCTCCCAAATTGCAAATGTTGGCAACATTTTTTTTTTAAGAATCATTTTTAAAAGCAGGCAACATTCAGACTGCAAACCATCAATTCCAGACTCTGGATTAAAGGCTGCTTTGGTCATTGGCAGCTCTGTGGAAGAGGGGCTTAGCGGCACCCGGCTAACTGGGAGAGGGTCCGGGGAGTTGACTTGAAGCTGTAGCTACATGTTAACTACATTGTTTTTAATTCATAGATTTACTTGGGAAAGCTTGAAGGAACCTGCATGAGATTGTATGGAGGCTAGAGTTCCCCATCCCCAACTACTCGAACTACTCTAAGGCATTTGACCAAATTCAGTGAATGGAAACAGTTTGATTCTGTGCCCATTGCTTCTAAACCAGAAATCTGTATCAGGGCTCTAAAGGACATTAAACCTCCAAACACAGAGGCAAGAGATACTTGTGTTGGTGCTGATCCAAAATGGGGGAGTTCGTTCTGTGAACCTAAGTCCTTCCCGGTCACCAGCAGGGAAGATCATAGGAAAAGTCAAGCCACCCACATGCCTCGTCCAGACCTAACCTCATTTCAGTCAGTACCTCTCAAACTCCCATGCCTGTGTCTAGGACTGTGTGACTCACATTAATAGTCCAACGGTATATTCTCCCCAGACCCTTGTGGATCCTACTTGGCTGGGGAATTAAGGAGAAGAGAGGCAGAAATGTAATAAATTCCATTCCATGATGCCCTGGGCCCGGGCCTGCTAAGCCTCCCTCTCTCTGGATCAAGGAAGGAGATGCTCCACTTGGCACCACCCATGGCTTTCTCCAAGTGGAGCATAAGCTTCACACAACTGACCTGTTGAGGGGTTGGCGACTGCTTCTTTGGCTTTCATCTTATTAAGTCTAGCTCTCTGGGCCCAACACTGTGTCTCAGAGAATCCACTGCAGAAAAGAAGGCAGTCCCCACCACTGATCATATCAGCAGGAATGATAAAGTCAAAGGACCCAGCAAATGAAAGTACTGGACACTAAGAGTGGTATCCATCCCTTCTCTGATGTTCCACAACTTGGCAGCTCTTGTTCAATGTCATGTGCCAACCAGGGTGGTAGAAAGAGAAACCAGAGTACCGAAGACCTAGGTTTTTGTTCTGGCTCTGAGATTGATAGTTATTTCATTCAGTTTCTTTGGGCATCAGTTTTCTCACTTGTAAAGTAAGAGCATTGGCTGAAATAATCTCTAAATATCCTTCTATTTCTATAAATTCTGAATCTACCTAATTCCTAAGCAAAACTTTCTGCTTCTACAATTTTTACTCCCTAATCCAAATAAAAACAGCTTTATGGCTATCATAATACTGCTATGTTAATGGGACTTGTGAAGGCCCCATTATAATTCAATTAATTATAAAATGGCAAAGTCTACATAGTTTCTGTTCCTTTTTTGCTTCTGGCACTTCTTTTCTAAAGCAGGGTAAAGACAGCACTTGTTCCCAGCTTCAATTTTTTAATGTTATTTGTATTATAAAAATGTTCAAGTATACCAAAAAACTAGACAGAATAGTGTGTTGAACTCCTTATACCCATCACCTATATTTAACACATTAGCATTTTGCCAATTATTTTACATCTAATTTTTTGTTTCTTTGCTGTTTTGTCCAGCTTTAGGGTTTGGAAATAAACTACTCAGACAATATTCACAGTTCTTGCAGCTTTTGGGGAAATTTTTTTCAAGAAAGTTTGATTTGACATCCCATAAGTTTTCTAAAAACCTGAACTATCTCATGTTTATTTATCCATTTCTTCCTTGAAAAAAGATGAATTTTTTTCCCTGTGTTGTCTCATCTCTTAAAATTTCTTGGTTGGTAAATGCTAAGGTGTATAAATTCTGGGAAACTCCCAGCATCTTATGAATATAAGAATGATTAGTTTTGCAGTGAGTGATAAAATAGGCCATCCATAAAGATTCTTTTATAGTGTCTCTGAGAAGCCACTGCACAACCAAAGGAGGTTTCAGATTCTTTCATTCACACATCCATCAAACATTTACTGGGCCTGCTTTGCTCCAGGCTCTGTGCTTAGCAGTACAGGGAAGATAGAGATGGAGAGACACATTCCCTTATTGTCAAGGGTTAGGAGACAGATTTGTAAATAGTTGATTTCAATTAGTGATCATTATTTCAATAAAGTTTTTATGTAGTAAGTCAATGTTGAAGAACAGTTGTATTTTACAGTGAGATCAAGAGAGTGTAGAAAGAAACAGTCTGTGAAGAGGTTTCTTGCAGAGAAATTTGTTTGTGCTGTTAAGTTCCCACCCTTTTTCCACTCAGAGCGAGAGGTAGTACTGGTGCTGCATCCCTCTTCTCAAGCCTAAAGAGGGGCTTCTGTGGGACCAGAGAACTTGGACGCTGTTTCCCATAGTTGTAAAAGACAGAGAACTGCACTGACTCTTGCCTGTAAATTAAAGAGGGCGGTAGCTACAAAGCAGGGGTGGCTGCGCTGGGATCCGCCAGTACTCCTAGATTCGGTAGGGATGATGAATGCGTAAATGTTTCCCTGGACAGATATGGGCCATGTAAATGACAGTCAGCATGGGGTTACCTCTGCTCTATTCAAAAGGGCTGTCCAGAGGTGTGGAGGGACCCAGTGACCAGAAGCTAGAGATGAACACAGGAATCCTAGAACCCACAAAAGTTGTTGCAGGCAACCACCTGCATCTGTCTAGGCCAAAGGGACTCAAGTGAGAGGTATCTAATGATGGGAATCTCCAAAGAACCTTTAAAAGCACCTTACAAGAAAAAGAGTCAACTTTAACCATCTGCTAGACCCAGGTAGTACAAACTCATTGTATCAAAACAGAAGTGCCCTATTCCCTTAGCTGTCCTGCCTCCTCCCACTTTTACACAGCAGATCAAATAGCAGTTACCTGGTACGTTGAGGGGAAAGCTGAACGAAAGCAGCCACCAGCCACAGGAGGCCTTATGTGGGAAAGGGGGAGAAGGAGAAGTCTTAGACTAATACCTTAGAATGAAGACTGAAGTATTTGATTATCATCTTGAACTGGAAACATTCTAACTACAAAATCAAGACTCTCTTTTTTGGCTTAAAGTGACTGTTACTTAAAAGATTGTTAGTTATTGAAGAATGAACCAAAGAGTTAGGGAATCTGCCCAATTTTCTGTTCAGGGAGAGGGGAAGATTATCTCCTCCCAGTAAATATTTTTAAAAGATGGAAAAAGCCAAAAAATAAAGTGGTATTTTGAGCACATCCCATGAATCTTGCATTCAATATCCCAACTCCATCTCTATACATTCAAGTGTGTTATTACTGATCTTCATGTTTTGATTACAAGTGATTCCCTGAGTTGTTTTTGGTTTTTAAAATGTGTTGTGTCTCTCATAAGACTTTTATTTTTCTTCTCTCCCCTGCTAATTCTAGTTCTGCTCTCAAGAAGTGTTCATTAGATGGTGTTGATTGACAGTACAACTAGTGTTCCTATTTTCAGACCTTGGCACGAACTTGAACTAGAAATTTGATAGTGATGTTTTGCTTGTAACGATTGCTGCTATCACTGTTCAGCACATATTAGTAGCCAGTCTCCGTGGGTAGACGCCATTGAGCTGTCCTAAGTTACAGATCTGGGTGTCTTGCTCTTTTGAGCATTGTAGCTACCTCATGGTCACAGGCTTTTGTGCAATTCCTTTTTGGAGTGGAAAACTCCTTTCTTCACCTGCTAGCTCCAAACCCTTTCCTGATTTTGAGTGTGATCCTCTAGAGTGACAGTGTGCTGGAGGAGAGGAATTCTGCCTCGCAACCTCTCAAGTGGTACCACAATGCCTTTCACAATAGTTTTCTGGCTTCTGGCCAGAACTCATCAATTACTAATCCATCTAAAAAGGTCTCGTCTGTCTTCAGGGGCCACATGGCTGATGTTTATAGCAGTTTTCCTGACACCCTTCCTAGAGTAAGAAGTGATTCCTTCCGGATAAGCTCTTCTCCCATCACCAAAGAAAAAGAAAAGAACCAAAAGGAAGTTTAAGGTACCCTAAGAGTGAAGGAGAGAGAGGGGATAGGACAAAGTTAACAAAGTAGGGTGAGAAAATAAGATCCATGTCAGGCTGGTTGCAAAAAAATAGCTTTCCTTCATTAATATAATAGTGTATTTTCCCTTTACTTTGAATTTCTTCAATTTTTAGGGTTATGGCTTACAGCGTATTCCTTGTTTTAGAAACAATGTAAAATCATGCAAACACCATAAGGACCAAGGTTCCAGTTCTGATAGTAGCTCTAGTCACTTTACCTGTCTAAGCAAGTTATATTATTGAAGTCTCAGTCCACTGATCTGTGCAACAGGATGAGAGTAACAACACCTACACAATGGTAAATTTCACAAAACTTAGATCATATTTGTGAAAAGTTGTTTTGTAAACTACATAAATGTAGGTTCTTATCTATGTCATCTTTGTATTTTGTATTTGTTCCAGGAGAATACCAAATGTCTAGTCCTCCCAGTTACATGGCTAAGCACCCCTAAGGCAGGGCTCGGATTTCGTGCACTCACCTCCCCCCAGAGCCACAGTCCCAAACACACGGTAGGTATTAGATAAATGCAGACTGGATTGAACTGAAGCAAACTGACCTCCCAAAGACAGGAATAGTGGGATGCCTGAGAAAGAAGTCAGAGGCACGTTTAAAAGGAAAATTGAAAGGAAGCTTTGGAAATAAAGCAAAGGAAAATTTAAAAAAAAGTTCAGAGAAATATAATGTAAGCCTCATGAAACTTTTTATACACTTAAAAATTGTCCTAGAGAAAGTAATTCAGCGAAGAAAAGAACAGTATTAATGTGCAGCAGGGGTAATCTCGCAAGATGTGGCATCAGGATTAAACAAGGACTCCTTTCAGAAACTGCTCAGAGGCAGACATGCCCTCAATACTCAAACTCTGCTCTTTTTCTTTTTCCTTTTAACTTTTCCCAAGTCTCAGGGAAACTTATGAATCATTGCGTTTTTTAAGTTAGATTTTCATCAATGTTTTACTATTTTTTTGGCCCTACGAGTTACCAATATTTTCCACTATCAGAAAAATTTTAAAACATTTTGAGACTTCATAGAGAAAGACTGCCTGAGGGATTTTGAAAAAAAAAAAAATAGTAAAATACAAATAACGATGATAATGATAATAACAAATAACAATGTTAATCATATTTAAATTACATATACATGATACTATTTTTCCAAGAATGTGGGCAGTAATAGCTAAATTACCTAGCAAACCAAGATTAGACTGGATAAACTCTGGCAGAAGAAATTTTAAGATTGTTCAAGGACTAGAAATTAACAGAAGAAATGCCCACTTGCGTGGTACCATTGGGTGGTCCAGACGGATCTGGAGGGTCCCACTAGTGAGAAAATGATTGGATTCTCTGAATCAATTTCAGGGGCTTGAGCAGCAAGTCATGGTTGATCTCAGAATTTTGTCTCTCTTGAGGCCTATGCCATTTCTAGTTGGAGTATGTCTCCCCCCGGAGGGGAAATAGGGAATTTGTTCCTTCAAGCTTCTTGCGCAGAGTTCAATGATTAGTTCTTTTGTTCATTCATTCATTCTTCCATTCATTCAGCAAATAATTATTAAATCCTATCACTGTGCTGTTCATTTTGATAGATGCTGTTGATCAACAGGGTCCCTGTCTCCAGGGAAATTATAGTTTAGTGTGAGAAATAAACATTAGTTAAAGAATCATCTGAATGCCTAAATAATCACAATAGTGGTAAGTTTTATAAAGGAAAAGTGTAGAGGGTAATATGACTAATCGTTAGAGGACCACAATAAGACTGGGAGGTCAAGGAAAACTTCCTTGAGCACAGACCTGGGAGATGAATGGGTACAACCAGATCAAAAGTGTGGAAGAGGTGCAGGGAGTGGGCTTTCCAGTAAGTGGACAAGAGTATTCAAAGATTCCTAGAGGGAAACAGCTTAGGAAGTTGGAAGAGGAGAAGAAGGCCAGAATGATAAGGATGTAAAGGGCACAAGGTGAGGCTGGAAAGGTAGGGATGCTCCACATCAGGCAGGCTCTTGGGGGATATGTTAAGGATTCTAAACTTTATCCCAAAAGAATAGGAAGCTATTGATAGGTTTTATGCAAGTGACATCATCATATCTGTGTTTTTAAAGGATCACTTTGGCCTTCTGATGAAAAACGAATTACAGAAGGGGCAGAGCAAGGATTAAAATAGGGAAAACAGCAGTTAAGAGATCAAGGCAAAAAGTGATGGGGGCTTGGACTAGGGTGGTGGGCATATAAAGGGAGAGAAGTGGGTGAATTTGAAATATTTTAAGTGCAGAATTGATAGGACTTGGTGATTGATTACAAGCTGAAGATGAGGGGGTACAGTTTGCCAAGAATGACTCCTATATTTTTGCTGTGTGCTCCTGGATGAATTGAACAGCCATTTACAAAGATAAGAACTGGAGAAGAAACAGGTGTGTGTGGGGAGGAGGGCGTGGATCTGATCAAAGAACAGTTCATGAAATATTTATTGAGGCTCCTACTATATGTCAGGCACTGTGTTTGTCACTAGACTCTGGAAGTTAAAAAGTGGAGGCAATACAGGATCTTGGTCCAAGAAACTTTTGGCTAATGGAGGATAATAATACCGTTAATGGATTATTTCAGTATAATACAGCTATGCAAGAATGAATAATGTCCAGTAGCAGCCCAGAAAAGAGGCACCTTAGCACAACCTGGTGGGTTGAGAGAAGACTTTTAGAGCAGATTATAAGTGAACAATGTCTTGAAGGATTAGAAGGAGTAAATAAGGTAAAGAAAGGTGGGAGTATTTTCCCCCAGGACAAAAGAAGGAATAGTTTATTTAGACTATCCATTCTGCTGAAAACAATTAAAATACTGGATAGAATATTAAAAAAAATTCTCCCTAACAGTGTCCAAGATGGTTTCAAATGGGATTCTTTAAAGACGTATAATCCCAATTCTATTCTAAAGCACAGAAAAAGGACAACTTCAAAAAATTTTAATGAGATAATTTAGCATTGAAACCAAAATCTGATAAAGATTGTACAAAAAAGAAAACTACAGACCAATCTCATTTATGAGATTGCATAAATGCATATCAATGCAAAAATCCTAAACAGAATATTAGCAAACGGAATCAAACAGTACATTATGTCATGACCAAATGGAAACTGTTTCAGAAATGCAAAGATGATTCAATGTTAGGAAATACATTAATATATTTAATAATATTATTACATATAAGGAGAAAAATCTTACAATTATCTCCATAGATGCTGGAAAAACATTTGAGAAAATTCAAGATGTATTCCTAAGAAAAAAGTAACTTCCAAAAAGGAATAAAAGAGTATTTTATTAACATTATAAAGCATCTTGCTTACGAGCATCTTATTTACTTCCTAGTTTCTTGGGAAAACACTGGAGGCATTCCTGCTAAGGTCTGAAACAAAACAAGGATACCCACTATTACTACAACATCTAATATGGGGTTGGAGATATTTGACACAGCATTGTTACAAGGAAAGCAATTAGACGTATGGGAATTGTAGATAATATGATGATGTGTCTAGAATATGAAAGCAAATCAGTGGAAACACTATTGCAAACAAAAAGATGATTCAGTAAGCTAGCAGGATATAAAAGCAATTTACAGAAGTCAATGTGCCTTGAAAATACAAGGAAGAACCAGTTAGAAGCCAACATAGAAGAGAACATCAAGATCCCATTTGTAATAGCAACCATAATTACAAAACGCCTAGGAATAAAGTTAACAAGAAATACGCAAAACTCTATGAGGAAACCTTATAATACCCCCCAAAGACACAAAAGTAGACTCAAGCAAATGAAAGACATAGCCTAAGAGAACTTGTAAATTTAACATAATTCCAATAAAAATTCTGTTTTTAATTTAATTTTTAATTTTTTTTAGTTAGACAAGTTGATTCTTAAGTTCACATGGAAAAAAATAAGCAAGAATATCCAGGAAAACTCTGAAAAGAAGAGCAATGAGGAGAGGCCAATCTTACCAGACATTTAAAATACCATAAAGCCTTCATAATTAAAATGGTGTAGAATTGGTGCCTGAATAGACAGACACACTAATGGAACATAATAGAAAGTTTGAGCAGTAATCCAGTACATAAAGAAATTTAATACATGATAATACATAGCAAAATAACAGCAAAAATGGACTTTTTAATAATTGCTGTTGAGACAAGCGGGTACTATTTGGTAAAAGGTAAGATTGGATCCATAGCTTATACTGCACAACAAGATAAACTCCACATGTGTCAGCTAACTAAACATTACGAAATGGAAATCCTATAATTATAGAAGAAAACATGGGTAGATTTCTATATAATCACTCATGGGTGTAGTGGAGAAAGCATTTCTATGACTCAAAATCTAGAATCAATAAAAGACATAAATCCTATTACATAAGATATTTTTTAAAAATTTCATGGCCCAAATACCATAAATAAGGCCAAAGACAAATGATTCACTGGACAAAATATTTGCAACTTATATCACAGGAAAAAGTTAATCTCCCTAATATATAAAGAGTTCCTAGAAATAAAAAGACATAAATCCAGTTGAAAAATGAGCACAAGACACGAACAGATAGTTTTAAAAAATTCATGCAAGTGGCCCTTAAAATGCTAAAATGTATACTCAACTCACTCAAAAAAGAAAAGCAAATTACATTACATTGAAATAGCATTTCTTACTGTGTTGGCAAAAATCCAAAAGTCTGAGAGCACATTTTGTTGCCAAGGCTCTGGAAAGAGACACACGGATATGCTACTGGTGGAAATGTAGAATGATACAGCCCCTAAGGAGGGAATTTGGTACTCTCTAACAAAATTACAAATAGATGCATTCACTCTTCAACTCAGCAACCACATTTTTAGGAATCTATACTAAAAGTGCATCTGTACAAATCTGAAATGATATATGCACAAGGTTATTCACTGTGGCATTATTTTTAACAGCAAAAGACTAGAAATAACCCAAATACCATTAACATGGAAGAGCTGAATTGTTAAATAACCTATGGTACATGGTGGAGTACTAAGAAGCTATAAACAGAATGAGGAATATTTCTATGTGTTGCTAGAGAATGACCGTCATTATATATTATGTGAGGCAAGGTGCAGAACAGTGTATATGATAGCTACTTTTTGTACAAAATGAAACATTGAAGGATAATCCAGAAACTAATAAAAATGGTTATTTATAGGAGGTGGAAAGGGGAAACTGGGATCAGGTGATAGAATGGAAGGGAGACTCCTCTGAGTATACCTTTTTACGTAGTTTTGACTTTAGAATCAGGTAATTATTTTACATATTCAAAAAGTAAGTTAAACCAAAAAAAGGAAACAAAAGCAATGCTTAAAATTGGAAGCAAGTGAAATAAATCTAAGTGTGTATGAGATTGGTAACATAACCAAGAAGAAGGACTTATTTCAAATGACTTTTGAACACAGGACTTTCTCCTTCCTAAGTGGGATATATGCTAAGAACAGAGCAAACTGCAAAGAACGCTTAAATTTCATTTTGTAGTTTTGTTGCTAGTACTAATATTGGTATCATGAAACTGTTTTATGTATATCATAGGATAAAGCGAATAAGTTCAGTGTAAGAAGTAATATAATGTAAAATCAATAAACTTAAAACTCGAGTGTTTAAATTAAATCTGCAAGCTACAGGTATTCTGAAGAAGGCAATAATTTCACTGAAGAATATGAACAAGCTGAACAATTTGGAGCTGTGGATGAATCTCTGAGGAAACACGGAAGACTGTTCTGCAGTGGGCCAAGCATGACGAGTCCTCAGAGAACTTCTGTGAAGCTGATGATGTATAGTACCCTGATACCGCATATGTAAATTGTTCTTAATCCTGAGCATTACATAGTTATAAGGGACCAGATGCTTGGAAGATAGGGAATATCATCATCTATGAAGAAAACTGTTTCAAGTCACAGACAATGAAAAGACCTTTAAATATTTTGGCTTCTGGTCAAGGGAAATGTGAAGAGAATATTTTTCACGGATGGCTAGAAGGTCTCCATGACAAAAAAAAAGGGGGGGAGATGGTATTCTACAGACTTATATCTGGACTACATGCAAGCGTTAATGTGCATTTGGGTGCAAGACAGCCTTTACTATATCTGTTGGAAAAGAAATGGGGAAACACATTACAAAATTTTCCCAGTGGGTTTGATGGAATTTTGACTGAAGGGGAAGGTCCCAGAAGGCTCAAGAACTTGTATTTTCTCTACTTAAAAAGAGTTAAAGCCTTTGTCTAAAGTGCTGCCATTCTCTGAACACCCAGAATTTCAACTATTCACTAGAAATGAAGTTTAAGATTCAGAAGACTAAGTTACTCTTGGAAATATTTCATGAAGTCAAATAATTTCTTTTGCATTTTTATGGAATTTTTTTTTTCTTGCTTGGGATAGAAAAAGGAGCAAGCTAACTAAAGGCGGACTTTAGGCTGTACTATAGAAATGTTTCAAAAATTACAGATTGTGTTGGTTGGTTTAAATGTCGACTGTGGGAAAATATTCAGAGTCAGGTTTGGGCACTGCTTTGAAGGTCTTGTTTTCAGAGAAATTAACAGCAAACATGCCAGAAAGTGGGCCCACTTATGAATTCCATCTAACCACACAAGAAAGAGTATCATTGTTGAAGGCATTTGGAAGAATTTCTACAGTGTGAAAGAAATGGAAAACTTCAGGAACTTGTTGCAAAATATTCATTAAAGACATGAGTTAAAATGTGCCTGTCTCTGGACAATGGGGGCCAAAGAGTGGAACTGTAATGACAGTTTGAAGTCAAACCTGTTATATAAAGCTATTTTTTTTTAACTTTTTTTTTATTGATGTTTTAATGGTTTTTAACATTGTGAAATTTTGGGTTGTGCATTTTTGTTTGTCCATCACCATATATATGACTCCCTTCACCCCTTGTGCCCACCCCCCACCCCCACTGCCCCTGGTAACCACAGTAGTTTTCTCTGTCCATGTGTTGGTTATATTCCACATATGAGTGAGATCATACAGTGTTTGTCTTTCTCTTTCTGGCTTATTTCACTTAACATAATACGCTCCAGGCCCATCCATGTTGTTGCAACATTGATCTCCATAATATATAAAGAACTCACACAACTAAACAACAACAAAAACAAACAACCCAATCAAAAAATGGGCAGAGGAAATGAAGAGACACTTCTCCAAAGAAGACATACAGATGGCCAATAGGCACATGAAAAGATGCTCAACATCACTAATCATCAGGGAAATGCAAATCAAAACAACACTAAGATACCACCTCACGCCCGTTAGAATGGCTATAATCACCAAGACAAAAAACAACACGTGTTGGAGAGGATGTGGAGAAACAGGAACCCTCATACACAGCTGGTGAGAATGCAAACTGGTGCAGCCTCTATATAAAGCTATTTTTATTAGAGGAAAATTGTATTGTTTAAGTAAATAGTTTTATTTTGTAATTGTGTTGAGTTAAAAAATGTAAAATATTATTGTGTAAAGTAATGCCTTGATAATATGGCACAAATTTTAAAGTTTAATATTGAATAAAATCAGGATTATCAAAATTTAAAATTTTCACAGGAGGAAATATAGTAAATTATATAGACTACAGCAGAAAAGATTAGAGAACTTGAAGACATAGAAATAGAAACTATTCAAAATGAAGTACAGAGAGAAAAAAGATTGAAAAAGAAAGGATCAGAGCAAAAATGATCTGGAACACATATCAAGATGTTTAACATACACGTAACAGAAGTTTCAGAAGAGTCAGGGGCTAAAAAATTATTTAAATAAATGATGGCTGAAAAATTTCCAAATTTGAAAGCTCAATGAAATCCAGGCAGAATAAACTTAAAGAAAAACATGCCAAGGCACATGATAATCAAACTGCTAAAAACCAAGGCTAGAGAAAAAAATTCTAAAAGCAGGCAGACAAAAAAGACATATTATATATAGAGCAGGGATTGGCACACTATGGCCCATGGATCAAATCTAGCTTACCTCTTATTTCTGTAAATAAAATTTAGTTGGAACACAGCTCCACACATTCATTTGTGTATTTGCCATGGCTGCTTCTGTGCTGCAATGGCAGAGTTGAGTAGTTGCAACAGCCTAAAAGGCTTGCATGGCTTGCAAAGCCTGAAAAATTTACTATCTGGCCCTTTGCAGAAAAGACTGCCATTCTGCTATAGAGGAACAAAGAAAATAATGCCAGCAGATTTCTTATAAAAGCTATGGAAAGCAGAGGACAAGGTCAACCCAGAAGTTTTTACCTAGCAAAAATATCTCTCAAAAATAAAGGTAAAATAAGAACTATTTTAAACAAACAAAAGATGAATTATTAAAGGAAGTTCTTCAGGCTTCCTTTATAAAATAACACATAAAAATTCAGATCAACACAAAGGAATAGAGAGTATGAGCAATGATAAATATGCAGGAAAAATATAAAAAAAAATTTTTCTCACATTTTAATCTCTTCAAAAGATAAATAACCAGAGTAAAAATAATAAAAATGCACTTGGGATTTTAGCATATGTAGAAGTAATATGTATGACAATAAAAACACAAAGGACCTAAGAGAGGAAACGAAAATATGTTGTTGTAAGGTTCTTACACTATTTGAAGGTAGACTGTGATAAGTTGAACATGTATAATATAAATTCTTCAGCTGCACTGTCCAATACAATAGCTACTTGCCACATGTGGCTACTAAAATTAAAATTAGAGAAAATTAAAAATTTATTTCCTTAGTCATACTAGCCATGCTTCAAGTATTCAATATCCGTATGTGGCTAGTGGTTACCATACTGGACAGTGCCGATATAGAACACTTCCATCATCACAGAAAATTCTATTGGAAAGAACTGTTTTAAAGCAGTAATAACAACAACAAAACAAAAGACAGAAAAGAAAAAGAAAAGAAGAGGAAGAACTAACAAGCCAATAGTGGAGGTAAAAAGAAATCATTTTAAAATTCAATTAATCTAAACATTGGAACAGAAATAAGAAAAATGAAACAAAGAACAGATGGGACAACCAGAAAACAAACAGTAAGATGATAGACTGAAGCCCAATCTTATCAATAATTGTAATAAATGTAAATGGTTTAAACGTCCCAATAAAAGAGTAGAGATGGTCAGGTTGGATAAAAGTAAGATCCAACTATATTCTGTCTATAGGAAATCCACTCTAAATATAAAGGCACAGATATGACGAAAGGAAAAAATGGAAAAGATATACCATGAAAACATTAATGTAAAAAAAGCTGAAATGACTCCATTAATATTAGACTAAGTAAATATTAGAGCAATGAATATTACCAGGAATAATGAAAGGCCATTTCATAATGATAAAGTGGTCAGTTCAACAAAAGGACATAACAATCCTAAATTGTTAAACATCTAATAAGAAAGCTTCACAAAATAAGAAGCAAAACCTAATAGAAATGAGAAATAGATAAATCCACAAATATAGTTTAAATCTAAATACTAATTTTATTAATATCAAATATAATTGAACTAAGTGCTCTAGATAAAAGATAAAGGCTGCCAAAATGGATAAATGGCAAAACAAAACAAAATCTGACTATATGCTATCTACCAGAAACATACTTAAAACTTAAGGAAACAGAAGTTGAAAATAGAGGAATGAAAAAGGATACATCATGCACCCCATACAAAAGAAAGCTGGGGCATCTATATATAAATATAAGTCAAAACTGACTTTAAGACAAAAAGCATTATTAGTGAACATGAAATAATGAAAACAGTTCAATTCACCAGGAAAATATGACAATTAAAAATTTTAAATTACACTTACAACATAGCACCAGAATATATAAAGCAAAACTTATCAGAACTACAATAAATTTATCAGAAGGATAAATTCACAAACATAGTGGAAGATTATAATAACCCCTTCTTAGTGATTTGTAATATAAGTAGACAAAATCACTTAGGATGTAGAAAATTTTTATAAACAGTTTATAAATTTGTACTATTGGATATATTTAAACCTTGCATTAAAAAAATGCAAAACACATATTCTTTCACAATGCACATACATAACAATTATAAACAAAGCCTTGTCTATTAGGCAAATTTCAACAAATTTTGAAAGGTTGATATGGAACAGGAAGTGTTCTTCAACTACAATGGATTTAAGCTACTAATCAATAAAAAAAAAGACAACCAGAAAATTCTTATGTTTGGAAGTAAGAAATATTAATTTATTCAACAAATATTTAATGCTTGCTTACTATGAGCCAGGTACTGTTCTAGGCACTTGGGATTATACCATAGAGATTAATAATTAAAAGTCTGACAATACCACCTGTTGGAGAGAATGTAGAGCAATGAGAACTTTTACCCTGCTGGTGGAGTGTAAATCATTACAACTGCTTTTGAAAACAATTTGATATTTCCTAGCAGAGCTGAAGATAAGCATACCCTATGATTCAGCAAGTCCATTGTATGTATAAACTTTAGAAAAACTTCTGTTATGTGCACCAAGAGACGTGTGCTAGAATATTCATGGCAGCATTGTTAATAACAGCCTAAATCTGAAAACAACTGAAATGTCCATCAACAGTACAGTGCAATGGTAGAATATAGATAAATACATTGCAGCATATTCACACAATGGAATAGAGTACAAGAATGAAAATGAACAAAGCAGAGGTACCCCCAACACATTGATGACTTTTACAAAGATAATGTGAAAAAGAAGCAAGCACAAAATGACAAATTGTGTGATTCCATTCATTTAAAGTTCAAAAGTATAAATTCTTTGTGATTCCTTCCATATAATGTTCAAAAACAGGCAAAATTACACTATATTGGTTAGTGTTGTATAAATATGTGATAAACTATAAAAATAAGCAAGAAAATTATTATCATGACGATCAAGATAGTGGTTACTCATAGGAGGGAGAGAATTTTGACTCCAGTATAGCAGTGGAGGACTCTGGGGAGAGGAGGGAAGATGACTGCAACACTGTTTCTAGGTACTGATTATACATCCATTGACTTTATTCATTAAATTGTACATGTATGTTTATTTGTTTCTATGTATTTGTGCTATATTTCACAATTAATAAAAGTCCAAAAGAAAAGGAAAGAAAAAAAGAAAGGTGATAAAGGCATTTTAAACAAAGAGAACAGCATGAATAAAGGCATAGAGGCATGAAAGTGTGCTGGGTGTATGGGAACAAGTAGACTGGTGCATCTAAAGGTAAACAGTGAGGCAGAAAGTGTGGAAAAATATGAGCCGGGAAGCTATGGGAAGCCTTGGGAACATTTGAAGCTGGATTATGAAAAGGCTCAAATCTGAATTTTAGGTAGATTCTTCTAACTGCTGTGAGGAGATGGAACACAGGGAGGAGACAGTTTTAAAAAACATACAGTCACTTCAGGACTTTTCCAATTTTGGGTTGGTGGTTAAAACGTGGGCAGTCAGTTGCCAAAAGATCACAGAGCTGGTCTCAAGGGTAAATAAATCTATTTCTTTGCAAGCTAATCTCAGACAAGTAAGGCTTTCCCAGTTTTCAAGTCCTCCTGGGAAGGAGATCAGGCTCCTTCTTCTCACATATCCATCACCCTCAAGAAGTCCTTTAAGAAATCTTACTTAAATGCCTCATCCTGCCTCTTGCCCTCACGATGGAATCAGGGAACAATGCTGCTCTCTGTCCTCTGTGCTAGTTCGTCCGAGAGTTAAAAATCTACTGAGAAGTTCTTATTTGCTTCTAGCTTTTCCTTCTCTCTTACATCTCTGTTGATTATTTCCTGTCTTCCATTAGACCTTAGACTCAAACTACAGTCCTGGCGTCATCTCCATCTCCTTAGAATCTTTCTCCATAATCAATCTTTTCTATGAAAAGAATATCCCCTGAAACACAAATAAAAGTCCACAGGCATGAAGCAGAGAGGCCTTATGTCCCACAGACCTTATTACAATTTAAACGCTGGAGATTTCAATGTTTTAATAATGTAAAATTGTGGGCAGTTTAATATCAGTCACACCTGGAGGTATCTTGGATGGTACACATTGTTTTGCTGAGTGGCAAAAGCCACTAACGCCATTAATAAGAGGGAATTGATTTTTAATAATATAAGAAGCAACTGGAAGCAGATGTGTGATATGGTGACGGATGAGCTGAGACGAACAAGAGATTGGGTATGTGAGTCAGGATCATCCTCTGAGGGGAACTGAGTCCCAGTTTAATGCATTTGATCTGGGCGATCATCAGTGAACTTCACATGAAATTGCCGTCGGGCTTCTTAGAGACCCAGACAACACTATTGAGAAATCAGGTCTTATTGAAATTGTCCTACTAAGATTATTTAAAGACTAATCTCAATTCCTAGAGTATTGCTTTTTGATTCATGTTTGATGTTTGGTTTTACTCTCCTGGAAAGACTGATCTTTATATTTCCTTTGTTATATATTTGATCAATGTGGAGAGTTGTTGTTTGGATTGGTTTTAGAACAGAAGTAGGGAAGGCACAAGCAAGGGACAAAAAAGCCTCAATTTTATTACAGTAAAATGTACTCTGGGCTAACACTACCCTAAATTACCAGTCTACCAGTTCAGAAATCCAAAGGGAAGAGAAATACTAGCATTAAAGCATAGTAACCTTTCTATTCAAAATATCTCTTCCCGGTTAGCTACCAATCTCATAATCAGTAGCAGGGGACTTTTTTGAGCCTGTCTCTAGTAGAACAGAGTATAAATCAGGAGTTCTCCTCCTTGACAGACAGAATGGGGATATAGGCGTGGCATCATCCCATTCCCAAACAACATTGAGGGGAGGGGAGAGCATGCAGTCCTCTGACTTGGAGTTCTGACTAAAACTTGGCCCCAATATCTTTGAAACTTTGATGGGGATAGTGGTAGAATACGCTGCTGGGGGTTCATGTGGTGCGGTAGGTGATAACTCATTTCAAAGCTGAAAGCACTTTTCTGTTTTGCAAGAAGTGGAGACTTCCATGTGTCTTATAGTAAGTATTCCTGTGTCCAAGAAAAGCCACTAAAAGGGCCATTTAATTGTGTGAACATAAGCCATAGATCACCAAAGGAGGTGGCTGAAACCAAAGAAGCTAACCTGCTCTCTAAGATGAGGCAGAGCTGGAGCTCTGCAGGCTGCATGTCTTTAAGGGAGAGGTTTCTTTTTCTAGGTGTGGATTCAGGCTTGATTCATTTACTCAACAAATATCTATTAAGCACCTACTATGTGCCAGGCACTAGTCTAGGTGCTGGAGATATCACAGTGAGCAAAATCAAACTTCTGCCCTAATGGATCTGACACCCTAGGTGGAGGTGAAAGACAATAAATAAACAAATAAGCAAACAAGTAAAAATATAGTATGACAGACATTAACTGCTGTGGATAAGAATAAAGCAAAGTAAAGGGACTAGAGAGTTCCAGAGCGAAGGGGATCCTTGTGCCTTAAAACAAACAAGCAGGCATTGTGACTATAAACTGTAAATATGTGGTTGACCACAGAAAATGGAGCTGTTTTCACACAAGACCTCTTAAAACAGGGGCTTCAGGGTCTGGGTGAAAAAGTTGGAGGAAAGGCCCTTCTCTTCACTTTTGCCTAAGATCCAGCACCGTTGTGGTACTTTGAAGATGTGGGTTACATTTTGGGGACCCTGTCCATGATACCATCACGAATACTAGTGTAGTCCCCATTTGTGTGTGTTGAATAGAACTATAGTGCACCCTCACAGTGGCTGCTAAACTGCTGCTGACAGAGCCTTGATGGCCCTTGGGATACCACCTTGTAGCAAAACGGAAGTGGTAGAAACCAATTTTGATAGTATTTTTAGGGCCTTTGAGAGGTATGAAGAGGGCATAACTAGAGGTATTAGTAAGAGTGAGACTTACAAAATTTTGTATGAATTGTTTACAATAGAATACCACAGACTTCCTCAAGATATGACAGGTGAGAAGGGGCCTGAAAGTTTGCATAAGTCAGTATTGAGGAACACTTCTTTAAATGGAAGGGAAATCTGTGGCAGACATACCACAGTCCATACCCTGCCCAGATACTTGGACATAATTTCCTCCAAATTGGACTGATACTCTGGGAGAGGTAATTTGTCAAGAAAAATTGCCCCATAGCACCAGAAATTGTGAGTGTTCTCAGGTGGTACAGCATTATCAATGCCTGATAAGGATTATGACTTGCAGCCAAACCAAGCCCTGAGCTGTTGGCAATTTTCTGGGGGGAGAAAATATAGGGAGAGGATGGAGGGTGCATGAGGCCCTGTACCTCAGAGGTCATGGGTAGCTCTAGATCTCTGAATGCCTGTGTCTGTGGCCAACTACCCAGCAACATTTAGACTGGATCTAGTTATGTCAGAGTGGCACAGGATAAATGACTGAAGATGCACTGAGAGGTGGAAAAAGACCTCTGCAAGTGTTGACATAAGAGAGGCTGTTGCAGAGGGGTGAGGGTGAACACCAGCAAAACAGGTTAAATTGGAATGACAGGTTATTTTCAGTGGAAATTGAGACTGTGTGAGAAGTTGGAAGGTCCTCTGGAATTCTTGCTCTGAGTAAAATTAATATGGAAGAGAAAGAAATGGGGGAGGGGGTTGCCTTTAAGACTCCTAAAAATAGTTTGAGGGCACACAGCAAGCAACTGAAAGTCCAGTTCAGGCCTTAAGTGAGGGGTGTGTGTGTGTGGCTCACCTCATGGCCATGTCTGTGACACTAAAGACTCTTGAGAGTGTGGACAGTTGGACCCTCTCTTCTGTCAGAAGCTTATAAGGGCTGAGAGTCCTTGCAAACTGTCATGCCCATTACTGTACAAGTGTGGAGGAGATAAGCAAAGCAGGTTGGCTGTAACACCAGGCAAACCACCCTCTTATGCTGAGAAAGTTTAGTCTATGTGACAGACAAAACCCACAACAATATGCATATTCTCAGCCTTTCAGTCTTTATTACCCTCTAGGAGGGAGACCTCTGTCACTGTCCTGGCACCTATGCAGACCAGGGGAATGAGGGACAGAAGCCAAGGAGCTGAAACCAGGACAAGGAGTTTCTTCTTGCAGAAGAGAAAAAGAATTCACCCTGGAAGTGAAGGGGTTGGGGGAGTGAAAAAGCAAGGGCCAGGCTTGAGAGAAAGTTTGGGGGTGTTTGGGGAGAATGGAAACAGAATGGCAGCAACAGCTATGCCATAATATGTGAGATGAATAGAGAAGGAGGGAAGAGAAGTTTAAGATGTTTTGCTCTGTGCTAGGAAGGCAAACTCCTTAAGAGTTTTACCAGAGACTATATTAAAAATCCAAAGTGCTTTTTAATTCTTTTTGGCCATTGGATGTGTTTCTTTTCAATGTGATATGCTGAGATGGGCCACAAGGCAACTCAGCTTCATAAAAGTTACATTTGGGGAGTATTGTGGATCTAAGGTGCAGCAGTCAGCTGTACCTTGATTTTGACCATCATTCTAGATTTGAGTCAAGTGAGCATCTTCATCATGACCATTGGATTTATAGTGCAAACAGTACACTGGCTATATAAAATAGAGACTGGAGATAAACTAAACATGAGATAGAGGAAAATGGCAGAGACTACTAAGAACCACAACTTGTGATGTTTGGAACTAGGTGTACCTGACAGAGACCTAAATCTATGCAGCATGGAGTGCCCTCCCCCAATTGGCTGGTGAGACTGGGATGAAGGAATATAACGGCTAAGGCAATTCCCATAGGATAAAAGAAAGGCAAAAAACAGAAGAGGAGCGTGTAGGGCTTATTTTTCTCTCTACGTGGCATACTTGCTATGTGTGAATACTCTAGTGACATGGCCAGAGTATCCATTTAGCCCACTTTTGCTTGGGAATGGATCCACTCAACAAACCCTAGGGCATTGGCATCCAGAGGGCCCAGCCCTGTAACCCAGCCAGCTGACTGAGGCTCCGCTTTGCTTTCTGCATCTGTCCCCCTTATTTTTCTGAGACTAGACCTTTCTTCCATTTTCGCTTGTCTCACTTTCCACACAGAATTCCTAAAATGATCTGGTTCTGAATCTGATGCACCAATGGTCTCCTCCTTATATTTTCAAGTCCTGCTACTAGTCCACTCCCCCAGTTCCCACCTACCCTTGGCTCTCAAATGTCTGACCTGGAACTTGACTGGATCAGCCACACCCCTTGATCTCTGCACCTGTTTCCTATGTTCTTTCATGCTTCTCCAATACTTCCCCCTCCCTCTAGGCTCAGACTCCCTGTACTCTCAGCAGACTTCATGCCAGTGCCTCTGGGCAGCATGATGTAATCCTATGCTGAAACCCTTGACACACAGGGTATCCTTAACAATAGTGGCAAAGGACATTGTATGATGGCATAACCCAGCTCCTACTGTCTAGGGGCTATGTTTAATGTATAGTTAAGCCTAAAATGGGAGGTCCTATACTGGGGACAGGATCACTCCTTGTAGATAGAAGGCAGGGACCCACCTGAAGGGTAAGGGAGCTGGCAAGATGAAATCATCCATGTGAAGTGCTGGTCAAGAGATGTGAAGTAACAGACCCAGACAAAAAAAAAAGAAAGTCATGTCAGTCTTTTCTGGCTACTGCAGAGCTCTCCTGGGAAGGATGAACAGAGGGTGGAACCTGTATGAGCTGAGAACATGCTTGCTGTAGTATGATCAGAAACTTATGCTGTGTAAGCTCAGCTGTTTTTTGTTTTGTCTCTGTTTCTAGTTTTCCTATAGTTTTTTTGGTAAAGTTTTTCAAAATACCAGCCCACTTCCGGTGTGCTTAGGGAAATCAAGGAAAAGCATTTCTGTCTTCTCCTGAACTTTAGGAATAACCTGTGGGGCACATGGTGGAGGTAGGAGTGATAACCAAGGTGAGAGCACCTCAAGTTTGTGCAACGAAGGAAGGAATGAACAAGCAAATGGGATTGAATCATTTGTTTTAGAAAATACAATACTGTAGGGTTTTTAATTTGTTCATATATTTGTTTTGGGGAAATCAAATTTCTAATGGTTGCATAATACTTTATTATATCAGCAATGCCTTAAACATTTTGTTGTTTAGACTATTTCCCCATTTATTTCTATTTTGACAGCAGCAAGACACGCATAGGTCAAACAGTTTTTTAGTGCCATAAAAGTTTCTCTGGGTCAGCCCCACTCTTCAGCATTAGAGTATGCAACCAGGGAAACACCAAGGTAATACAATTGCTATGGTTGAACCACTAGTATACAAAATGCTCACCCATTCCTAGCTTTTCCCCATCTTGAAGTGATGTGGCTTGTTTCTCCTCTCCAGATTTGTTTTTGTGAACTTCATTTTTGGTTTCTGACTACTTGGTTTCTCCAGTTTATTAAGGTCATTATTAGTTAGTATGCTGCTGCCCATGTGCTGTTTGCTTCTTAATCTGAAGTCATCTGTAAATACATTAAACTCAATTTTTCTTCTTCCTCCTCCCCTTCCGCTCCATCCCTCAAATAGGGAAAGGAGTCATCACACAGGTTGAGACACTCAGTGTATGCAGTCTGTACAGGGGCACTGGGCCTGCAGAGGGGGAATGACGCTCACACACAGTCCCCCCATCCATCCCTTACATTGTCAACAACTCACCCTTTCACCTGTGAGCTGACACAGAGTGTAATTCAGAGGTAGAAATAATATTATAGATTATACAGTACAATTCCCTAACAGATCAGGAAAATGATTTATTCAAGGTCTCTGAATTAATAAGCGGCAAAAACAAAACTGAATTCAGGTCTCCTAAAATCCACTACGTGTAGGCGGAGAGTTCCAGATGAGAGAATGGGACATAGTGGTTCTTGTTCAAGTATTCAGTCAACAAATGTATTGAGCATTTACGTACTTACTACGTGCCAGGCACTATTTTAGGTGCTGGGGATTCCGTGATGGAGGGCGCAGAGGTGACAAAAATCCCTGCCCGTATGGAGCTTTCGTTCTCAAAATTTAAGTACTTTGCCTTACCATCCTGGAAAAACTCCCAGAGCCCTGGGTAGGAGCAGTTGAGTCTCATATGGGAGGGAATCCCATCCTTTCTCAGCTCCTGTGCTATCAACAGCTAGAGGGGTGATTTACTGCAGAAGCCGAAGGGAGAGGGGAAACCTCCGTAGTCCCCTCCCCTGCCTCTGCATCGCCAACGCCGGGCGGGGCAGGCTCCAGGGCGCCACCGTGCCCCAGCTCAAGTCTGAGATTATTAGCATCAGCCTCTCTACCCTCTCTGCTCTCCTGCGGACGGCTGGAGGACAGAGAAGCAGGTCCCGGCTCTAGCGCCCTCTTCTAAAAAAGGACTGCAGGCGGGTGAAAATCCTTCCAAGGCAGTCGCGTTCAGAATCTAGTATCCAGCCTGGTAGAGGGACGATCTCTCCCAGACCTGAGGGTTTATGCAGCAAATTGCTCTCTCATGCTTCCCTATTAAACATTGCAGCCACACGCTCTTTCCAGCCTCAGCTGAGGTCACTGCAGCGTCCCCCCCACCCCGCACCCCCCAACCCCCGCTGGCTCAGACTCCAGAACTCCACTGCAGCTTCCCCACCATCCTCCTTTTCCTTCTCTACTTCCTGGTTGCCATGGAGACACACGTCATTTACGTGGCGTGCGTCGCCTTGGAAACACAGGAGCATCCGCGGCGCGGCTGGGAGACCCGCCTCTGCCGCTCCTACCACACTTCGCGAGCGCTGCTCGTTAATGGCCGGGGAGAGTCCCGAGCCGGACCCGCTGCTGGCCTCAGCCTCCACCCGGGCCCCTACGCGAGCGCTTCTGTGACTCAGGACACCGGCGGGCACTTGCTGCTGTGGCGTCCGCAGGGCGGCGCTGACACAGGCGCAGTTCAGGAGGGGAGGCAGGGCAGGGCGCTTTCGCCCCAGGGCGAGCCGGAGAGACGCCGGCCTTGGGACTCTCCTCGGGTGCTCGTCCCACCGGCGCTTCCCGGCCTCCGCCCATCCTGCCCTCGCCCTCCGCCCGGGACTTGGCTCCTCACTTCGGCTCCCCACCCGTCTCGGGAGCCTCCTCTTCCCTCGGCTCCTCCCCGCCCATCTGAGGACCTGTCCCCCTTCCCGCCCCTCCCCCACCCTGGACGCCGGGCTGGACCGGACCCAGAGCCGCCACCGCCCGTTTCTGCCACTCAATGGAGGACGGTCTGCTGGAGATCATGACCAAGGACGGCGGCGAAATGCCGGCACCTCTGGAGGTGTCCACCGTGCCGGCCGTGGGGGACGTGATCTCCGGGGAGTACAACGGCGGCATGAAGGAACTGATGGAGCACCTGAAGGCCCAGCTGCAGGCCCTGTTTGAGGACGTGAGAGCCATGCGGGGGGCCCTGGACGAGCAGGCCTCGCACATCCAGGTGCTCTCGGACGACGTGTGCGCCAACCAGCGGGCTATCGTCTCCATGTGCCGGATTATGACCACCGCGCCCCGCCAGGGCGGCCTGGGCGTGGTCGGCGGCAAGGGGAGCTTCTCGGGGCCCCCCCAAGAGACGGAGACCCCTTCGCCTGGGATCGGGGACAGCGATTTGCTGGGTCGCCATCCTGAGGACGAGGAGGATGACGATGAAGAAGAGGAAAAGGAGATGCCCAGCTCCGCCACACCCACTAGTCACTGTGAGCGCCCCGAGAGCCCCTGTGCTGGTCTCCTTGGGGGGGACGGGCCACTTGTGGAGCCCCTCGACCTCCCCGACATTACCCTGCTGCAGCTGGAGGGTGAGGCCTCTCTGTGAGGGGACTCGGAGGGGGCATTACTTTCCTGGGCTGGCTTTGGGTTTCCGAGTGCATGACGGAGGGGACTGAACGGCGCGGTGCAGCGTGCTTTACTCCGACCGCTGCTCTTGTGGGTCAGGCAGAGAGAGACTCCCTCGAGGAAGGATTTATAGGGTGAAGGACTTTGGGAGCATGGAGAATTCTTTCTGCCTAACCAAGCGAGACGTAGCAAACTGCGGAAAGGTGAGGTTCCGGGAGAGGAAGCGCCTACCTCTGGACTCCCATTCACCCCCTACTCTGCCCTTTCCCCCTTCCCAGCCAACAGGAGAACCCCCGAATTGTGTAAATAAAATTCTGCTTTTTCTATTCTGAAAAAGGACTTATCTAGGACTATGGCAAATAATCTCTAACGATTTACCTAGAAATTAAGGAATTGGGGGTATTCTGTTCTGGCAACAGAAAATTTACCCTTCTGCTGAAATCCAAGATATTCAGCGCTCTGCAGAAGCCTCTCCCCCTCACAGATCTCTGCGCCTGCTGATTGGTAAAGGAAGCTGGAGGAGGGAACTGCAGCCCTAGGAATCTGGGTGAATGGGGTTCCAAGGGCCCCTGGGCGGGGAGGAGCTGGCTATGAATGTGCATGAAGACATAATAGCTCAACCTCTAGGATTTTGCATGCAGAGCGGATCCTGCCTTGTCACTGACTTCATCTGGGATTGCTTTATCTACTCACTGGGGCTTAGAGAACAAAGCGCCCAGTTCACAGGCAGAGACTTGGGGGTGCTCAGCAACAGCTCAGATTTAGGGGACATTTGAGGGACTCTTGGGGGCTGCAGCCAAAAACCGTCTCTCTCCTGGCTACACCCGCTTAACTTCAGTTCTTTTTTCTGTCAATATGTCCCTGCCCACTGCCTCTCGGTGTTGCCTCCATAAAGTCTTGTGTGTGTTATGTGTGTCGACTTGTGTAGTAGTGTGTGAGCCCTGAGGGGCAGGGCTTGTGGCTCTGGTGTTAGGTTCAGGGGGCATCAGACCCTTTTGTGAGCCCCAGGCTATCATGGCACTTTCCCCTCTCTTTTCCTCTTTTCCCCCACAACCAGGGCATGGAGCATGTGGCTGTCCTGAGGTTCTTAACTGATGTGCCTCCCTCCCACCTCAAGTGGTGACTTTGTGTGCCCTTCCTCCTCCTCTGTGTATTCCTTCTCAATGCTTTCCTTGGTGTTAACCTTAATAAAGAGGCGTCATCTCCCCTCCTTGCTGACTGGTACTAGGGGGATGTCAGGGTGGGGCTTCTGGGCCCACTGCATGGACCAGGGCTTCCCTCCTCTCTCTTTGCCTCCAGTTTCAAGGAGTTAACCATCCTTGCCCTGGTTGGGACACACATTGCCAACTCTGTCTGCTTTCTCTTCCATCCTGGACCTTGACCTCAAGCTGGACTAGGGAAGGAGCGAGTACGTGTTGAGACTCCCAAACTAACAAGGGTTTTTAGTAGCCACAACTCCAGATGTGCAAGAGACTTCTTTTCAGTGAAGCACCTGACCCCTGGGAGATGATTTCCAAATTGGAGTCCTGGAATGGCAGGAATGACACCTGTTCCACTGGAGGGTAAGGGAGGGGTTCTTGTTTGGCAGGGACTGCTCTGGGAGTAGAGTGACACATCACAAAGGAAACCACAATAACTGCCTCAGGCCTCTAGTGGAGAATGCTGGTAAGGTGTTCCCCAGGGAGCTTAGACTGACATCAGCTCTAGTCTGCTCCCTTGGGTGCTGGAGATTTCCTGAGGCTGCCCTAAACAATATTTGGGAGAAGAATGATCTGGGGTGCTGTGTATGTGTGCGTGCGTGTGTGCGTGTATGCATATGGATGTGTGGGTATGGGTGGATATGTGTGTATTCTTGCTGCTGGTTGCTGCAGAGAGGTGGAAAGAGCACTGGAGTCACAGATCTGGGCTTGAATCTCAGTTCCAACACTGAATGACTGCTTGAGACTTGGTTTCCTGCTTGAGACTCAGTTTCTATGTAAAATGGGGACAAAAAGTTGTTGGGGAGAAGAATATCTGAGACCCCTAGGAAGTCTTGTGCAAATGTTAGTTTTCTTATAGTTCTTTTGGGATGGGGGCGTTGGGGGTGTGTTGATGGTGGTGACTGGTTCCTCTGGGAAAACAAAACCATGTAGGGAAGGTTCTAGAAGCTATCTTTTTATATACTCCTTCCCTATCTAAAAAACCCTTTTCCATTAGGATAGTCAAGTGGGGGGATAATGAGAGTTCCAAGCTGACATGGGCCTTTTCATCATAAATGTCTTGTAGTTATGGACCAAAAAGGTCTTGGGGGCCAGCCCTATACACACAGGATGACCAGAGGAAGCCTTGAGTTGTGCAGTATTTGAGGAATGCGTACTGGGGTCCTAGAGAGGACAGCTAAAGTATATTAGTGGGGAAGTGTCCCTGAGGGCTGGGAGAGAGGTTCCTGTTATAGTTCCAGCATTCAGCACTAATAACAACAATGACAGCTATCATTTATTGAGCACTTACTGTGTACCAGACACTGTGCCCAATTTTATCTCCCAACAACCAACTGTATGAAGTAGGCACTATTATTATTTTCACTTAACAGTTCCAGAAATAGACTCCAAGACTTGCTCAAGGTCACACAGCTAGTACTCCGCAGAACCAGGACTTAAACCCAGGTCTTCTGACTTAAAGAACCCTAGACTGGAACCACTCTGCTAATTGCTCTTTTATTTGGATCTTCAGAGAAGGAGGTCCCTTATTTCTCCAATCAAGAGTCCAAGAGTCTTGAAAAGGAAATAATGTTCGTTTTAGTCACTTTTCACCTTCTCGGCTGAAACAAGATATTGCAGTTCAGGTTTTGGTTAGTGACACTTCTCAGAGCCCAATGATGATAATACAATAGTGGCACCAAGAAGATAGCCTTCTGGACCTCCTCCTTGAGAGGAAGAAGCCGATGGTCCTAGATATTCCCTGACATAGCTCCAGTCTTATGCCTCTTTCCTGTTCCCAGTAGCTCAGATTCTGCAGAGTCTGACATGAATCCCAAGGCAGCTTAACCCTTTGCCTCTGTAGAAAGGTCTGGTTGAGCCCTTTAACCCTTGACTCCATTTCAGTTCCCCTTCCTATGCTCACTATCCTAAATGTGTATCAGTCCCTTAGCCCAGGGCCTCCTAGAAGTTCTCTAGCTATTCCTCCCAAGTCCAGATAGATAAAAATCTCCCCAGAAAAAGCAGTTCTTCAGCTTTCTTCAGTCACTTGCACCAGCATCTTACAGGAGTCCAGCACAGGTTGCTCTCCCACCTCCATCTTCCACCCTGTTCCCCACTCTCATCTTGCGTTTCTCCTTTGGAATGCTCCTGATGAGTGAGTTTCAGGTGAGACTCCTAACCTTGGACTCATGGATGGAGTCACTGTTGCACTTCAGGGGGCCATAGCCCCTTGAAATGGAATGCAAAATCATGTAAGTATGTACTTCTCTAGAGAGAAGATCCATTGTTTCAACTTAATTCTTGAAGGTAAGAATTAAGTGAAAAAATAAGAATTACTGAGGTAAAGGGTAATGAGACTTCTTAACTTGAAAAGTACCAAAGAAGAAATGACTCTGCCTGAACTGGTACTGTATTGAACTGGCAATAAACCCTTGCCTCCTGGGGCCTCCAGAGTATCTCCTACACTGAATTGAAATCTTCACATAAATCTGATTACTCACCACCTATTCAACAAATTCAAACTATATTGACACCCATTAGAATGTACTAAGAATCCTGTCTCCCATTACTCCGAGTCTTCTAGCACTTGGAGTTTGCCAGAGCACTGCTGATGTATAGAGGTGAGGAGACGGTCCCCTCTGTGGCTTTGTGCTGCACTTTATGTGTGGGCCCAACACAGCACTGCATGTAATTATCATAACTCTTCCAGTTTCTGGCTCTCCTATCTCTCATCAGTCTAAGGGAAATCTCTCAGGGTTAGCTCTTAACCTCAAAATGAAAACACATACAACTTCATAGAAATAAGCAACAACTTTAGCCTGGTACAACTAAAATTAGTTCTAGAGAAGTAGTTATTTCTCTAAGAGATGCACACTGGCCTCTAACATAAATATGCAGTTTTATGTGGCCTCAGTATCACCGCAGAATGATCTCTGCTTGATGTGTATAATGAAATGGCTCACCTGGAAGTTTTCGCAGAACTAAGCAACAGTCCTTTCCCAAATATATTTAAGTCTATACTTCTTGCAAGAAAGAAAACTGCTTGCATCTTTGAAAAGACAGGTTTTCCTAAGCATCTTTCCCCATCAACATGCCTAGGAATAGAAATTCAGCCAAGATACTCTACTACAGTAAGAAATGATATAAAAGTAAAAAAGGAGTATTCTTGAATCTTTTATCCCAGCTACCATTTCCCCCCACTTCTAGATTTTCCCCAGAAGGTGAATTCACTCAGAGAAACACAGCCTTTCTGCTTGGAAGCACTGTGCTTATAGAAGGAAGCCTGCTCTGTAAATAATGCTGTAATGGTGCCACCTGGTGAGGAATAGGGACATTACAAGGGGACCCTCAAAGTGAATTTATAGCTTTCAATTCAGCAAGCACTACCAAATGCTTACTAACGGCCTGGCTCTATGCCAAGTAGTGGGTGATGGGGACAAAAGGGGAAACTGAATAAATAGAACGCATTTGAAGAATATAAAAATCAACTGCAATAAACTCCTAAATGGTTTTGCCCGGCCTCTCACACACCTATAATCCTGAAGATTAATCTTCCTAAACCACAGCTCTGAACACTTATTCTCCTCTGAAATCTGCATCATGCTGCCGTTACTTCCTGGATTAAGCATAAAATCCAGTGGTGGGGGGAGTCAAGATCCCCCCTGATAAGGCCCTGGCATACTTTTTCAGCTGTACATTTCATTTCCAGGTACATTTTCTAGCCACTATTCCATCAGTTGGAAGCCCATACATCTAGTCAGCTAGAAATGATTCCCAAGGGTATCCCAGCTCTTTTAATCTCTGGATGAGAGGACTGGATGAGTACCCCCTGGCCCTTGATTCCATTTCTCTTAGTCATTCTTCCCAAGTGCAGTCAGATACAAATCTCTCCTCCAGAAAACAGACTGCTGCAGCCTTGCTCACCAGCACCAGCTTCTCATGGGGGGTCCAGCAAGGCTGTTTTTCCCTGTTCTCTCTCTTAAGCTACCTGTAAATGGGAAATTACCAGAAATAGTATGGAAAACTTTTTGATTATGAATTTGTGATTTTATTTTTAGGAATTGAGTTTATAGCCTTCATCAAATTCTTAAAGGGGTCTATAATAAAGCCAAAAAGGTTAACAAACCCTATAGTCAAAATATGCTATTCACCATTCCCCCAGAAATGCCCATTTCCCTCCCTCTGATTCTGTGCTCATTCTCTTTACTCTTCCTACTCCATTCCATCTCTGCCAGTTGGAATCCTACTAGTTCTTCAAGGCCTCTCTCAAATGCTGCTTCCTTCCTGGAGTCTTTCCTAATGTGGTCTCTTCCTCCTTCAAATGTCCAAATCTTTTTATTTGTACCTCTTTTTGGGACAACTACTATATTTTTACTTACTTTTATTATTCTTTATGTGCTTGTTAGTCCCCCTTCCAGACTATGAATATCTTGAGAGCTAGAACTACTTTCTCATTTTTATAGTCTCTGAAGTATTTACCTTATTTTATTGACTTTAAGGCACCATCAACTGTGCGGCCCATCATTATTTTAGGTACCATTGAGAAAGAAAAGAATACTGCCAACGAAACTATCACTACGCCTTCTTATCACTTATATTTTAAAATTTCATTCTTATTTAAAGAATTCATTTAGACTTATTTAGGAATATAACTTTTTGTATCACTACAATGCACACAAATATAACCAAAAGTCATTATGGTATTAAAATTTCTTCATGTTGAGTTTGACACTTCTGAATCACTTGTTGACTCAGAGTTATTGATGGCCGTAGTTTTCCATGAATTTATATTTTCTGGGCCATTTTGAATGTTAGTGAAGCAGCATTTCTTAAAAACAGAGCTTCACTATTGTCTCTGGGAGTTTCTTCCAGGCCACAACACCTATCCTGCAAGTTTTAAAGCTGGGACTTTTTAAATCTTGCCGGAACGTGTTCAAGGAAGATGTTCAGACAAAAACCAGGACTAATATTCCTTCAGCTGGTCCTTAAATGGTTAATTAATTGAAACATCAAGGGATTGTAGATTTCCAGTCATGCCACCTAGAATAATAACTAGGTCCAGGCATATGTAGGCAATGACGACTATGTCATGACTGCTGCTTGGCCAACAGTAATTGTAAGCTGACATGGATTATCGATTATAAGACATATCCCATTTCAAAGATGTTAAAATGTGGGGGGGGGAAAGTGTGTCTGGAACCAATGAAATCAGTAGTAATGGACCTTTTCATAATAAGCAGAAAATAAGTGTTTGAGTCTTAAATATATAAATGAAAAATTACAGGATTTTAGAGCTGGGAATAAAAAAAATGTCACCATCTACTAGAATCTTCAAAAATGTTATTGCTGAAAGAAACCTTAGTGATGATCGTATAGCCATTTTATATATAACTCAGATGTCTGAAGAGACTGCCCATGTCTCTTAGAGATCTGATTTAATTTGGATCAGAGATCCAAATTAAAATTCCAAAATATGGGAATTCCACAGCATTCCATACAATTTCTGCAGTGTTCTATGGTTTATTTTGCTTTTGCTTCCCTCTGTATCCAGACCCCTGACTCCATGCAAGCTGCCTCGGTTTGGACTCTATCGTTCCTGGGACACATAAAACCACCCTTTCACTGGTTTCAGTAAGAAATATAACCCTACTAGGCATTTTAAATTTTTTACTGTCGACTTGAATAAAAAAATAGAGGGGAGAGTGATCACAAGGAAAGTTCCCACTGAGGAATTTATGCCTTTCACAGGCTTCTCCACCCTATCTTTCCTTTACTCTCTTCTTCCTCCTGCCTGCTCCAGATTAACAAGGAAAGTTTTCCTCTTATTTTGAGAAAAATAGTTTCTCTCACATTTAGCCCCCTGGGTGGGGAAAATTTACCTTATTTCTTTCTGAAGTACTTTATTAAAAAGTAGAATCTCCTTCTAAGAGGATTTAAGTGAATAAATATTACCTCTTATGTCATTGCATATAACTAAAGAAATAGATGGGATGACATGCCCAAAGTTGCATAGTTAATGACAGCATTAGGATCTGAACCCTGTTCATCTGAATTATAGATCAGTGGTTTTCTTTTCCTTCCCATTAAATAGTACTGCACCTTACTCTGCTATAAGTGGTTACAATGTGCTAAGGGAGGCTTATGGTGGCTTGGATTTAGCTTTAAGAATAAAAGGGGAAAGTCAAATTCCTTTTAGCAGGCAAATAATTCTTAGCAACATGATGGAAAAAAACACCCAAGAAGGGAACCATGACTGAGTCAATCTGCCAGCAAGTATTTACTAACTGCTTACTATGTCTCATGGAAAGTGGGAGGCACTGGATCAGACTCCAAGAAGTCATGGTCCCTGCCCTTCAGTTGCTCACCGTCTGACGATGAGGAATAGATATGTTCTTGAATTAGGACAGAGTGCTTCTCAGAAGACTGAAGGGAAAATCTGTTTTCTGTGAGCACTGTCAACTGAATTAAGAGCACTTCAGTTTTAAAATGGGAATGATGTGTGTCTGCTGGGGGTCAGAGGGTGGGGATGACAAGATAAAATGAAGAGGACAAAAGTAAAAAAAAATACTGAGAAGACCCACAAAATTTTACACTACAGAGGACATCAAGTATGACATTGGAAGAAAAGCAGTAGCAGAGGTGGCATCCTGTGATTCTCTCAAGAAAGTAAGCAGAAAGGGGTTGGAGAAAAAGTACTTATGGCCTCTACACCGATGCACAAAGTACAGGTAATATACAAATAGAACTTGAGATTTTATACAACGAAGGAAATCAAATCTCACAGATATAAAGAAACTTGGTAGGATGGGAGTCATGCCTGGAACATAGCAGTGCAAAAAGGGCGGTACATTGTTCCAAAGGAACAGAACTCAGTTCTGATGTGCAACTGGAAAGCAATTGCCAGTAACATGACACACCACATATTCATGGGGAACCTGCTTCTGGGACCTACAGAAAGTCTGTGATCTACAGAAAGTCAGCCCTTGCATCTACAAATGCAGCCCCTCAGCATTTGTAAAATTCAGAAAGGAAAGGAGGAAGGAAAAGGGCAGGGAGGGAAGGAAGGAAAGAAGAAAAGAGACAAAAAGAAGTAGAAGGAATAAGATCAAAAGAAAATAATAGAAGGAAAGTCAGAGTAGCACTTTACATCACAAAGATAGAGTCTTGTATGGGATATTATATCCTTGAGAGTGGAAACAAGAAAGGAATTATTTAGGTGAAGATAAAGGAGAGGAAAAGAAGTGATATCATTGCAAAAATGTGCTAGAGTCTGCCAAAACAGATAAACTGGATTATAGATCCCAGGAATAAATTATGAAACTGGCAAAAGGCCAAGCTCCAGAAGTGAGAGGGAAGTTGATTTACTGTAATATAATCCTTCAGAAGGAAGAAAATGGCAGAGCAGAGATTGTGGTTCTGGATCTAATTCTGACCCACAAAGATGGAATTGATTAGCAAAATGGGAGTGAGGAAAATCTTGAGAGAAAGTAACTATGCCATTTTGGTTCTTTCTGATAGCCAAGTAGATAAGGTGAGATGTGTGTCCAGGGCTTTGGGAAGACTGACTTCAAATAATCAGGATATGATTTTCATAGCCTGAGACTCTATGGGGGAAAAGGCTCAAGGAAGATGGGATTCCTTTAAGAATGAAATTCAGTCAGTGCAATTACTTTGAAGTCCAGTGAAGAGGAGTGGATGCAATGACTACAGGGACCTCTCCAATGAACTTAGATTCAGACATCTCAGGCAGAGAGTAGGCATAACTAAGAGAGTAGTCCACATATTTCAACACTTTCAAAAGCACAAACCATAAGGCAAAAACTGAGGAATTTGATTACAAAACAATTAAATATTTATATTCTATAAAGAGCACCATGGACAAAGTTAATAGATGGCAGAATGAAGAAAATATTTGCTTTGTCTAAAACTGACGAGGATATAATATCATCCTAGAATAGACAGGGAACTCCTGCAAATGAACAGGAAAAAGACAGCAACCCGATAGAAAAAACGGTGCAAAAGACATCAACAAGCAATTTACAGAATAGGAAAAAGCTAATATGCATATGGAAATTTGATCAAAACAATTAGTAATAAAATGCAAATTAAACCAACAGTGAGATATCAGTTTACATCTCTCAAACCAGCAAAAATTTGAAATCATGTAATTGCAAATGTTGTCAGGGATGTAGAAATATAGAATCTTGTACTGCTGCAAGACTGGTTCCACCACTTCAGGAAAGCGATCTGGCAATACTTGGACACATTAAGTAGATTCATACCCTATAGCCTAGCAATTCCTCTCCTAAATAATATAAAGCAAATTCTTTACAAGTCCATAAGGGGACTAATATGAGGATGCTCATTGCAGGGTTATTTGTAATGGTATGGAGTTGGGGAAACGTGGGTGTTTATCGCTGGAGAAGTGGATAGGTACAATGTGGTGAGTGCACACCATGGAATACGAGACATCAATGTGAAGTAACGGATTAAATGATAGCATCTGACAACGTGAATGGAGATGAAAAACAGTGCTGAGTGAAAAAGTAAGACACAGAATGAGACATACAACTCAGTACCTTTGGAGTACATTTAAAAATACATGCCTACAAAATAATAAGTGTTTTCTGATAACATTTAAACAGAAATATACACATTAAGCACATTAGAAAATTGCCTGTTGTGGGAGGGAAATGGGAGTGGAAATAAAAGGTATAAAGCTAGAATAAAGAAATAAAGACATAAAGCAAGAGGGCCTTTCTTTGCAAGGACCAATGATAGTGTGTCATGAACTGAGGAGTATGATAAACTCAATCCTTCGAGGAACAAAAAACTTCAAAAGAAAACAGAGCAAAACACAAACACAAATATGTCAGCACCTAGAACATGAACAGAACAGCACTTGGAAGAGGAAAAGCTGGAATGAGGAAAACCTTGCAAAAATATTAACAGCAAAATGGTCTTGTTATTCCGAATAAGAAGTATAAAGAACAGGTAAGTCTGATGCTCAAGGCATATGGGGTGCTGTTTAAAGTTGAAAGGGAGAAAGTAACATTTTTGGAGGTGCTGAATTAGATGCTTGAAATACTTTATCTCATTTAATCCTCATAACCATGTTGAGGTAGGTATTGTCTCAGTTAAAACTTTTTTGGTTGTAAAGAAATAGAAACTCATTTGTAATAGTTGTGAGGAAAAAACAGAGTTTATTATAAGGATGCAAAGTTATCTCACAAAACTTTGGGCAAGAAACCTAGGGCAAAACCTAGGGCAAGAAAGCAAATGGGCCTCCAAGGCTGATCGAAACCAAGGCAGCCATTATCTCAGGCTCTTTCTCTGGAAACATGGTCTTTTATCTCTGCTTCCCTCTGTCCTCTGATTTCAATCTATTCTCTCTGCCCATCAACTTTCTTTGTTTCTTCACATATATGGGAGAAGACAACTGCTGCCTAGGTTGAGTGTCTGCCTGTTCCAGCCAAGAAATGACTATACCCACAGCATACCAATTTCAAATTCCTAGGAAAGAGGACTAAATTAATCCAGCTTGGCTGCACTGACTGTAGTAATGGTGGGGGGTGAGTGTCCCATGGTGCTAACTTGGTTGCCAGGGCTCACCCCTGTGAGAGAAAAGGGTCTCAGAGAATGGGCTGTGGGCCATACCAGACACTCTCTAAAATGTCTACCACAGCGAATAGGGAAACATTTGTCAAATTAATGAACGATTGAATGACATGAAACCCAGTTTTGTCTAACTTCAATGTCTGTGGTCTTTCTATTACATCATACAACCTTTGCAATGTTTCCATTTGAGATAACTGTTTCCATTATCTCAGTAAAAGAGAATGGTCTTGTATCAGGGTATCCCCAGGAAACAGATGGCATACTCAGAATAGTTTGAGGAGGGTTTAATAAAGGATTGTTTACAAAGGTGTGGGTGGGGTATAGGGAGTACAGTACCCTGAATCTAGTATTAGAGGAGCTAAGCCTGAGGAGGTAATAGAAAGTGGCAGTTCCAGAACTTAGAGAACTGTGTAGAGAGGGCCATGTGACAGGAGCTGACATTTTAGCTAAACAGACTCAAGTGGGCTTGCCACAATCCCCACAGGGAAAGAGCCAGAGGATTACATACCAGAACCTCACACTCCTACTTCCCTCTGATCTTCTGCCTATGATACTCATTGGCTGAACCCAACAGAAAGCCAGAGGTAAGGGAATCTGTTGACACGGCCCATGCAGTCAGCCTCCAAGCCCAGAGCTGGGTAAAGAGGGTGAGGGACTGATCTGAAGATGCAAACAGATATCTAGGTCTTAGACTGGAAAATAAAAAGAAACACATGTAATCAGATTGGAAGTCCAAAAAGATGAGATTTTAAGAGTGCTCTTAGAGGCTCTAGAATACGTTGAATTTTCATGTCCTGGATAAAGCATATTGCTATATACTAAACTGAATATTTCAGCTGAAGTCACTAACTAACAATAGGTGCCTCAGGGGCTTCCTTGGGAGGTCAGGGCTCTGGACACTCCCTCTCCTCCTAGCAGAACAGCTTTGCTTTTATTTGGTGAATACAGCAGGATTCTGCTTAAAATTTCACTGAGCAAGTAGTGCTACAGCAGCTTCTGTGGCCAGGTACTGTGCTAAGGACTCAAAAATGAATTACAGACTGGTGGGGAAGAGAGAAAAATAAATAAGAGTTCATGGATAGGAAAACGCACAGGTTATGAAAGGAACTTAAAGAAGTCCAGTGAACCCAGAAAGGGGGCGGGGTCAAGGAAGGCTTCCCGAAGTGGGTAATAGGAAAACGGAGGTAAGGAAGCTCAGAGGACACTCCTGTTGTCCCAAAGAGGGAAGAGGAGCCCAACAATTATGCAATTCGCTAAAAACGTCTAACACCGGGAAAGAACTACGCCACGAATCCGTGGACAAGGCTGGGAGCTAGGTGATTGGCAAAGATCTCCGCTCAGGCCTGCCTCCAGCCTTGCTCCGCCCCCATCTCAGTCCATCCCAACCTCTGCCAAACCGGCGCGGCATTTCAACAGTTCCACTCTGCTGGGAGGGTATCCCAGGCCCAAGGTCTGCATCTACAGCGGGGGCGGGCGGCTGCAGAGTTTCCCAGAATAGCTCGTGTTTCCCAGAGGTGGTCGGGTTCGTGCGATCCGGCCCGGGCGGGGGACCAAGGAGAAGGCGATCATTGGTTGCCGTAGCGGGGATTGGCCGGAGGTTCTTAGCGTAGACCACACCCAGCTCCTCCTGCGGTTGTAATGGGGTCAGAGCCCACGGCCTCCTGGGTAGTTTGGACGTGCGGCGCCGAACCGGAGCGGGGAACAAGCCGTCGGCTGTAGATGTGAGGGAGCCGAGGGCCAGGCCACAGTCTGAGGGCCGGCTGAGCGGGGACCATGGGTAGAATTCCAGGGTTCCCTTGCCACATTTTCGGGCCCTAGAGCCTGGTCGGGCGCCCCCCTGCGACTAGTGGCTTTGCATCTGGAAATGAGCAGGGACTGGGAAGGGACGCGCATTTCAGGGTGGCTTCTGGTTATCGCATTTCCATGGGGGCTCCTCGTGTGCCTCCCGGGCCCAGGGCCCAGGGCCTAGGGCCGATGCTGCAGCAGGGGGCGACGCGGCCAAGGCGTCGGCTTCTTGAGCGGGATAGCCCCTCTCGCGTCCGTTCCCGCCTGGTGCCCGGGGCTCCCGGAGCCCAGGGCCTTACATGAGAAAGTGCTCGCCCTTGAGAAGACAGTTCTAGGTCACTCAGCCTGATTTTCCAGCATTCCTGGTTCTTTTCGCCCTCTGCCACCCACGTTGAAAGTACCATTTCTACAACGAAGGCAGTTCCTTTTGCCTGGAATTACTCATCCCCGGCTTCTAGCACCCCCCTCCCTCCATTTTCTACCTTAAATTCACTGTTTATGTTTTAAGGCTGAGTTCTCATTTCACCTCCTCACTATAAAGCCTGCCCCATTCCTCGGGTCAGTTATTCGATTATCTCCATAGGAGTGCAGGCTCAGGGACTGGTGCCCGAGTTAGAATTGTGGCTATGCATTTGAAGCGCAGTGTGATTTTGAGCAAATTACTTAACCTCCAGGAGCCTGAGTTCTGCATCTCAAAATGGAGTTAATACTAGTGCTCAAAGAATTTGGTGAAGAGTAAATGCAAAACTGTTAGAACATAAGTGCTTAATAAATGTAAGTTGCTGTTAACTATCCTCCCAACTTACTTGTATAGGCCTCTTATAACGTTTACCCTTTGTATTACCATTATTGTTCTTGTCTGCCCTCTTAGACTTTGAGCTTAAAAGCTGGAACTGTGTGTTGTTTATAATGTCAGCCTGCAACAGTACTGGGCAAGTGTAAAGCTAAGAAATTATTCCTCAGAAAACTTTTTAAAAAACACCCTTTCCTTTCTTTTTCCATTCTTCTTTCTTTCATTTTTTTCTTTTTACTATTAAAGGCTCTTTGAGAGGAATTTTCAAACTTGGAGAAGAACCTGAGGTCCTAGGGGGAAGAATAAGCCTTTCTTTTGTTCTCCATGGTGACCAGGAAGGCCTTAACATTTCCCCTTTCTGCCTGACTAAACTTTAGACAGGGTTCTTCTTGACTGCAGGCCTCTGACCTCCCTTTTCTCAGAGCATTTACTTTAGAAAACTTGTAATTGCAAATTTTTTCTCTGCCCCTTTGAAATGTATATAAATATCCTTTTAACCCTCTTGCCGGTTTTAAGACCCAGGGAATGTCTTTCTCAAGGACCTGGTAGCCAGCCCTTTGAAATGAAATCCTCAGGAAAGATAGTATCCCTATTTCCTAGTCTCTGTGGTTGGGTAGGAGCCTAACTTCGGTGGGCGCCTTGCTCTAAATTGTAAAACTACCACCTGTAAGCTTACTTTTCCTTTGGGTGAGACCAATTACCACGCCCAAGTGGCCTAAGATCTCCCCTACCACAGCTCTTAAAAACTCTCCAGCCACTTGTTTCAGCAGAGTTGAGTTCAATCTCCTAATGCAGTAGTTTTAAAGTTTTTCTTGCCTGTTTAACTTTGCCTGGTGTAATTTTTCTTTGACAATGGAAATCTTTAGGTTCTGTGCTTATTGTTTCTTCTTGATTACAGTGGTGTCTCATTTCTTCCTCCTTGCTAAGAAGTGCTTGTCACATGTCCTCTGATATCTAGAGATTCACCAATTTGGACTTAAAAGACTAGAGCTTTGTGGACTGAAGCTACTGCTTTAAGTCACTGCAGAGGGTAGTACGTGATGTGCAGGATATGGAAAGCGTAGTACATCTATTTGAAGGCATCCTAGATGAGGTGCATTCATCTTGTGGAAGTAGCACCAGAATATAAAGGGCTATCCCCTTTTCTTTCCTATCTATCAAGAAAGGGGCATGAGAAAGATGCAATTTTCAAAGAAAGAAAACAGCTGAGAATATAATGCCCTCTTAAGGGATGCTAGGTTTGGTTAAGGAGAGAAGCTAGAGGAAGCCAGAGAGGTCAGGGTTACAAATAGAAAGGCTTCTGCAATGGTGGAGGTAGTGTGGAGAAGTGTTCCTTAAAGTACAGGGAATGAATTGGATCCATTTAAGACGAGGAGCTAAGATGGAATAGGATTGAGTTGAATGAAATGAAAGATAGTTGAGAAAAAGGAAGGCAGTAGGGAGAGGGGAGTTAATTCAAGGTAAGGATAACAGGGAAGGAAACTGGTAGTCTGAGAAGCTTTGTAGAGGCACTTACTACTTGGATCTGAAGGGAAATATCAAGCAGTCATGTTACTTAAGGAAACTAGAGGATTTAGGGAAGAGGTTTGACATCCTGGCCTCTCCCACTTGCCCATCCCTAACACACAAACATAAACTTAAATTGGATGCAGTGTTGGCAATTTAATGCCACCACAAATTCTCCCTCATGGACTAGTGGAGGCTAAGAAGACAGAGTTCAGGCTGCTGATCCTTAGTTTTTCTTCTTTTCTCTAACTGACTTTTCTTAATGTCATTACTGCTCCCTAATTCCCTTTTTCTTACTTCCCCTACTTTTTCTCAGATGGGAGCAGGGTGGATGAGGGCCGATTCAGGAAGCTAGAGTGGAATGTGAGAAACAAAAACAGACTAAAGTGGTAAGTTGAAAGAGAACAAGAGTTTACTCCTAAATGTATATGCAGAACTCAGGCTGGGAATAGCATGTAAAAATACCATACGAATAAAATGAAATAGAATTAAGTACACTTATGTATTTATCAGATCCTGTTGTCAGAACTTAGAAGAAAAAAACTCAGGAAAGTCTCAAATTCTCCTGAGGAAGGTCCAAGAGAAAAGAATGCTTGAAGTGAAGTCAGACAGATGAGCATTAGACATCGATAGGATCTTCCAGGTCTGATGCTAGTACAGAGGAAGCTATGACTGCTCTTTCCTGGAGCCTTTCAGCATTGGAGAGTTACCCAACTGTCAGGGCTTGAGGAGGGAGCTTCCATTCCAGGAGTCTGCTGGCTAGACAGACTCTGCCTGGGCCAGGCTGGTTCTCCCTAGGGCCCTCACCATGGCTCCCTTCATTTCCTTGTTTCGAAAACTGTAGATGATGGGGTTGCACGTGGGGGTGATGATGGTGTAGAGAAGGGAGAAAGGCTTGTCTTTGTCAGGGCCATGTGTGCTGCGAGAGTTCATGTAAGAGAACATGGCTGAAGTGTAGAAAAAGATGACCACAGTCAGATGGGAGGCACAAGTAGAGAAGGTCTTTCTCCGACCTGAGGAGGAGGCTCTGCTGAGGATGGAGGCCAGGATGCGGGCATAGGAGATGACAATGAGCACCATGGGGCTGAGCAGCACCACAATGGCATCAGCAAAGATCATTTTAAGACTAAACTGGGAGTCTCCACAAGAGAGAGCAATCACTATGGGGGCCTCACAGAAGAAGTTTTCTATGTGGTTGTCTTTGCAGAAGGGATTCCGGAATGACATATACTCAAGAAAGATGCCATTGATCAGCCTGAAGAACCAGGCAGTACTCACCAGACTCATACGTGCCAGCTCATGATCTGGGCATAGCTAAGTGGGTGGCAGATAGCAACATAACGGTCATAGGCCATAAAAGCCAAGAGGATGCACTTGGCCACACCCACACAGAAGACCAAGTACATCTGGGTCATGGAAGAGACAAAGGAGACAGCGTGGTTCTTGACCACCAGGTGGATCAGCATCTGTGGGATGGTGGTGGTGATGAACCAAACATCCAGGAAGGACAGATGGCCAAGGAAGAAGTACATGGGGCTGTTGATCCTGGGGTCTGTCCAAGTGATGAAGATGATGAGGCCATTCATGGCCATGGCAAGGCTGTAGAGGGCTAGGAAGAGGGCAAAGAGCAATGCCCGAGTGGAAGGGGAGCTCTGCTCAAAGCCCACGAGGATAAATTTTGTCATTGTGCTGCCATTCCTTGGGTCCACCATCTGAGACCCGCTTGAGGAGAGAGGACAGGAAAAGCACAAGAGAGTTAGCTGTAGATTAATGTAAGATACTCACTTGGGCCCAGAAAGCAGCTATAAAAGAACAAGATGGATGAGTGGTAGTAAACGTTTTGGAACTTTAGTAAACTCTATGTAATAGGCAGTGTTTGGGGCAGTGAAAATGCCAAGGTCACCATAGGCTGCATACATGGAATCATAATATTAAAAATTAAGGAAGTGATGGTTATACTTTACTCAGGTTTGATCAGGCCAGAAGTGAAGTACTGCATCTGCTCCAGGGACTTCAATATTGAAGGGTTAACTACTAACCAAAATGTATTCAGAGGTGAAAATAAGATAGTTGGGGTCTGGAACCCATGCCAAATGAAGCAAGGTTTAAGGAATTGAAGAATGGAGTGTTTGAGGGGAGGGCATGGTGGCTACAAGCTTATGGAAAATCATATTTTGGAAGCACTTGAGAAATATTTAAAGATGTATTTTTCTAGAAGAAAAAAATGCTCAGTCTTAGTGTACCTATTTAAAATAACGAATGGGTTGAATTTTCAGAGAAAATAAAAATAGTCTAACCCTCGGGATTGTCCTTTAGGTAAGAATGATTTGCATACCTCTGCAAACAATCATGCTTAGCTTTTCTCAATCATCCCACCTCTTTCCAGACTCACTCTCCTAGTGGTTACTCCTGCTGCATCACCCACCCATGCTCTGCATGCTGGAGGTGGGGCTTAGTTGTGAGCTCTTGCATGCTTCCTAACAGGAGACAGTTTTCCCAGTGGGGTTGGAATTTAGGGCTACACACCATTGGGTGGAAAGGATCCAACTATCCCTGTGAGAAAAGGGAAGCTATGAGCAGGACACAAATTCAGTCTTACTGAATAGATCTTCAGAGAATTTTAATCTGTCTCTTTGCTTCCAGGGATAAATCTTGTTCTTTTTCCGTCTTCAGAGAATGAGCATTCAGAATTCTCATGCTCTTTTCTCATTATCGTAACTTTTAGGAAGTCATTATGTTCATCTTAAATCTCTCTTTTCATGTTGTTTTAGAGATATATCAGATCCCTTACACTTTCAGATGCTTATAGATGGTTAGGAGATTCCTTCTTTTTTTTTTTTTTAAAGATTTTATTTATTTATTTTTCCCCCCCAAAGCCCCAGTAGATAGCCACATGTCATAGCTGCACATCCTTCTAGTTGCTGCATGTGGGACGCGGCCTCAGCATGGCCGGAGAAGCGGTCCGCGCCCGGGATCCGAACCCAGGGCACCAGCATCGGAGGGCGCGCACTTAACCACCAAGCCACAGGGCCGGCCCGGGAGATTCTTTCTTAACTTTCAGTTCTGGCAATCACTCTTCTTCATTTTCTCTTCTCCCACTCCCTTTTCTAGACCCTCTCACTTTACCCTTCTGTTAGTCTTTCCCCCCCTTTTCCCACTTACTTCCACTTCTCACTCTTTTCTTCTCCCTCTCTTTCTCATCTTTGGTGATGAGTATCTGCCATTCAGCTGCCTCTGGTTGAACTCCCCTTTCTTCTCCATGTCCTTAAATCTGTCATGTTGCCTATCTTAATTTTAGAAGATACCTACCCCATTATTGCCACTCCTTTTAGCTCTGAATTTCCTCTTCATGATTTCCTGATAGGTCAAGGCAGTGTTTGAGCAGTAGGCCATTCACATCACCTCTACTTTGGGATGCTTCCCCGGAACTTGTACCTAAAACTTCTCTTCTTGGGGGCCCAGAAAGGGCAGGGAGGGGCAGAGCATTGTTTAATCCAAGATATGGCTTGGAATCGGGCACAGTGGACATGTTGGGGCTAAGATTAGAGTCTGGGCAAGAGAAGTCAGTGAGCTACACTCCACACAGCTGGGACTTGTCCAAGAAGAAACTGAAGTTCGACCTAAGGAATCACTAGGATCTACAGGAGTATAAATGCTTATTAGTGGTTCATTGTACCAGAAAGAATATTCTGTGATACTTGGCATCTAGTGCCTTGTTGAATACCAATAGGGGTTAACAATAAAGCATTTGTATAAAGAAATGGGACAATATTCTGAAAATCACATCCTACCTCATTCTGTTGGTTGGTTGGTAATGATGTTTGTCACTGAATCACTGTGGCAAATAGAAAAAATCTCATGGTGTTTGCAGAAGAACTGGTCTAGAGAGCATGGTCTGAACTGGTGGGCCACTGTGGAAGAGAAATTGTGTCTGATGACCTTGTTAGTTCTTTGACATTTATATCATAGGTGATAAATGTTTACTTAAATAATATTACTAAGTTATGTGTGTACTGCACTTTATAGAATAGGTGTGAAACTTTGTCACATATTCCATTTGTTAAAAATCTTATTTTGCCCCCAATTTTTCATAGCGTATGTTTTGACCTTCTCAGGATTTCTTATTTTCTCTCAGTGCTAATTGAATTCTAGCACCTTGACTTGAAAATCACATGCCCTCTTAACTGTTAGTTGAAGAAATACCAGCAATAAGCAGAAAACATTCATTCTCCTGTAGCTGCAAATAAGCTCATATTATTCTGTAACATAAAACATGTCCTTGCAAATATTATTTCTGACAAAGAATCTTCTAAGACTGGACATCAGAAATTGTTGCCATGTGCTCTAAAACTAATCTTGAACCTCTAAAATGTGATTTTTATTGGTGGTCTTAATTATGGTCATGATAATATTTAAATTGACATCTCTCTGTTTTCTGAAAGGTATATATACTTGTGAGGATAAACAAATTAAACCAGAAGAGGATCATTGATTTTCTTCTGCCAAGTGTATAGAAATAAAATAAATAACCAGCCATGACTCCTTGGGTTTCTTATTTAAAGAGTCAAGGGTCTGTAATCTCATTTAAATTAACAATAGTTTATAAAGTAATTTGCACACATTACATTTGAACCTCCAATTTATTATTATAATTTAATGATGTAATTTAATCTCATTGAAGAACCTCTGTTAAGTTATGTTGGACAATGTAGCTGAACACAGTTTGGCAAGGAGAAAAGAATAGGGAATGAATTTTCGGCTGTGGGTGTAGACTGGCTTCAGAGTTGATTTAATTAACTTACTGTTCTGATTCATTTTAGAACAATCTGCAAGCAAAGCAGAACGGCCCAAAAGTTCCAAGAGCCTCTCAACAGAGCAATGATTTGCATTGGAGGAGCAGCCACATGAAGGCGGAAGTAGGACTGTCTTAATAGTCTACACCCCTGGTTAACCATAGACTTAACGGGGTAAGAGAATACAATGCCAGATACTGTGAGGGGTAGGGTAGGGTGGGGATTCACTTCTTCCCTATTCCTGTGTTTTCTTCCAACTGAGTGGAATTGTAATAGCATCACACTACTGACCTTTCTCTTCTCCTTCATTCATACCATCTTATGGGAGGTGGAGTGGCTTACCTGATTGGTGATTTTAGAAGGAGAAACTGAGCACATGTGTTCTATCTCTTTCCTCTAGCCTTCCCCTTGGGAGTGAGTGGCCTTCTCCAGGGCAGGCTCTACTCCTGTCTGGGGAGGCTTTGTGGTTGTACAGTGATGCCAGTTACAGAAGAATAAGTCTATTTGTCTGTCTAACTCTGTGCTTCTGCATTAGGAAGCCCAATTACTCGAATGTCTGCTTTGTTATTAATAAAGGAGATATTTTAGCCTCCATCTGCAGACTCTGTCTTATTTCTCAGTTGATTCAGAACCAGATGCGAAGAGTAACGTTATTTACTAGAACTGCTCAAAGTCCCAAACAATTTTTAGTAATATTATCGCATATATGGAAATAAAATTGTAAACAAAGAAATATGATAGAGCTTTCATTATAACGAAAAGAAACTATGAGTTACATTAATGTCTGGCAGATCCTGAGAAGGAAGAATTCTGCTGATATACATATGTTGAATTCTCAAAGTGCAGTGCTGGTGAGTTAAGGGAAAGAAGTCTACATTTCATGACCACGGGAGCACAATGAACAAAGTGTGCTATTGTAAACTAGACTGTGGGAAAATGTCTCATTATAATGTAAGACTCTGATTCTTGTCATATTTACTGAAGAGGAGCAGGACACTATTGAATACATTCAACAGTTAGCCACAACATTTCTGTTGCTTTCCTAGCATGCTATGACCACAGGAAAAAAAAATATAATACGGCATTGTCTTGTTCATTTATTCTGCAGAGTAAGTTTGTTTTAGGAATGAGGTTGGTTCACTTGAGTTGTAAACAAACTCACTAGCCTTGTTTAAATCATGTAAATTCTTCTCTTAGAAAGCTTCAGCCTCTGTGAAGCTTGGCTATCTTCTTGCAAGTATGCTTTAAATAAAATGTGTCTCTAGTAATTTCAAATCTCACATAGCTTGAAAGCTGGTTTCTCTTCTGTATACTCTAATCCCTTACTTTTTGGATTAAATACATCATTTCATGACCTTACAGCAGAAAAGCATAATTTTTCTGGGTGGAAAACCTTTATGGTAGATATATTTATCTTGGGGTTCATGGACCTCTAGGAAATCAATAAGATATGTTTTAGAGTGTCCATGCATCTCTGAAGTATAGGAAAAGTTTTGTCTGTGACAGCATTTTTCTTGGAGACTCCACAGTTTAATCGACTTCTGAAAGGCAGTTGGAACCCACAAAGGGTAAAAAACTTGTGATTTAGAGATTTGAAGTCACTAAGTTCCCATAGACTTTTCTTCTTTAGACTGAAAATGAAAGTACTATTGTATCTCGCTGAATTGTTTCCTCAAAAGTATCTCCTATGAGAGTGATCGATAGGTGGTTGAGCACCAAATTCCACCACCAGTATCCTCTTGAGACAATAGCTGCCCCCAAGAGGTCTCAAAGGAGAAGTCCAGGCAAACAGTTTATTACTATCCTGGGCTTTGGCTCCCAACTCTTGTGTGGGAGAGATCCTAGCTCTCATGTTTGGAGTGGACCACATGGTAAGCTTTTTTTCCTGGGCCACTTAGTGGCCTAAGGTCTACAATGCTAAAAGTAGCTGAGAAGCCTCCTTGTTGCTTTTCCCTAGACCTATACTCCAATCTTGCCATACTATTAAAATGAGAATAAACTGACCTAAGACCATAGAGAACTGAGTTGGAGTGGGGAGGAGGGTGCAATAAGAGGAGTAATTAAATAGCATATTTATGATATAAGTTCAGAAAATGACATTATAAACCACCATGGAGGCAGTGCTTCTAGCCATATGAATAACCAGATCTTACCTAGAGAAAATACTAACACTTTTTATTGGGAGTGGAAGTGGGACGAGGTGGCAGAAGAAAAAAAGCACTAAACATGGAGCTTGAAGGCACTTAAAGAAGTTCATCTTGGGAAATACCTCTATGGCGACCAGTGGTTTTCCATTTCTTTCAAGGTTAGGACAAACAGAAATGGTAGCTAGAGGAAATTCCTGTCCCATAGGGCTTTTAAATAATGATATGACCAGCTAAGGGGTATAATTTCCTGCTCTGTAGGTTTTTGAGACTATTTCAATGAAAGTTCCAGTATGTCAGGTTTGGTTTAGATTTGGTCTAGTACAAAGACAAAGGACAGACAGCAGCTCACATAGGTATCAGTGCCCCCAAGAGGATCCATGGCTCCTTGTCCTAACTCCTTTCTTAGTTAATGGTATTAATTGGATCCTTAGTAACCTAAATAAGAAACCATGAAGTCACTTTCCACTCCTATCTTTCTAAACTCCATATTATATAAGTATTCTTTATCTTCCCCTACTCTCCTACAGACACCCTATATTCCAGCTACAACTTACGTTTCCCAAACACACCATAGTTTTTTAAGCCTCCAAGTCTCTGTGTATGCTATTCTCTCTTCCTGGAATTCACTCTTCACACATTTTCTCCATTTGACAAAGTCCTGCTCCTATAAGACCAGACTCCACTCTTGCATCCATAGTGAAGGCCTCGGTAACTCTTGCCCATGCCAGCCCATCCGAAGTTGCCCTTGTTCTTGCCTGTGCTAGAGGAAACACTCCTCACCTGCTATAATGTCTTCCCCTCTATATTATGAGCTCCTTAACTATAGAGATTTTACATCCCTATATCCAGCACATTGCCTAGCACATAGCAGTTGTTCAATATACATTTGTTGAAAGAATAGTAGAATAAATCACCATCTGAGTTCCAATTTTCTACATTATTTAATGTTGCCAGTGACATCAACTTTAGAAATAAACTCCTATAAACCTGTTTTCTCATTTGTAAAATGAAGAAAAACATTTGTCTGCAGGGTTGTTGTGAGGATTAAAAGGAAATTTATTCACTCAATCAAAAAAAATGTGTGTGTATGTATTTATATGCACAGGTAAATCATACAGAACAGTATCTGCAATAGGGAAAATGCTCAACACGTTTTAATTTATTGTTCCATTTTCTAGGTCACTGGATATATGAAAAAATTAATTAGGACATTTACTTTTTAAATGTCAGTAATCCTCAAAATGCCTGAAGCCTTTTAAAAATTGAATCCAAAAGTTAAAAATGTATTTCCTAAGCACTGTTAAATTCTGGCAGAACATGCAGTACAGTTGAGGGTAGGGATATTTTACAAATTAAATATAATACAATATGGTTAAGAGCTCTAATAGGGCTTCAATAAAATACTGGGGGATCTCAAGAGTAATGACAAAATAAAATACTCAGGGAAAATGTGCATAAGAAGAAAAAATATCAGGTTCAAGAAAAAATATCTGCTAATGACTGACAGATTCAAAGAGGCTGTTCTTAGAAAAAGGCATCTTTGTGAAAATAAACAAATGGTCAATCTAAGTAAGAACATGAGTTAAGCCCAGATAGTCTTCAGATTAAGTTGAAATTATACCTAAACTTTGAGGAAGACTTTAAGAGGCAGAAAGTAGCCATGAAAAGATGTTCTTTTAGTAAATTGAATTATTAGTGGATATGTGATTATCATTATATAAAGGATAGACCCAGTGATGAAAAGCAGTTTTTCTTCTATCTTTATTAAGAAAGATAGAAATTCTTGTCCCCAGTTTGACAATGTGTGGATAGATTGGAGGTACCAAATTCCATAATGGCCAATACTCAATAATTTTGAAATCAAAAATATAAAATAAAAAATGTAAATTCATTGGGGCTTATTTGAGAATTGAGTAAAGATTTCCCTTGCTTCTCAAGGCTGAGAACTAAAAGCTAGCACTTAGGATTTAAAAGGCTTGTAGTCCCTCTTTCATCTCCTTATCAAACAGGATTAGATTAACAGGCAGCCTGTAGGAAGCAGGCAAAGGCATCCTTTGATCCCAGGATGAAAACCCTCCTGATTCCAGCTCAGAGAATGTATAGTTCACCCTAAAGTGGCTAATCAATTTCTCTTTGTTAACTAAGAATGAGAGAACATATACCTTTTTACTAAACGATAAAACTAACAGAATTTAGAAATCAGATTAGAAAAAGCAAAAGTAGGGCCATTAATCATTCAAAAATACAGACATAATGATAAGTCCTAGAAATCAATGAGGATGAGCCCTGAATTAGCCCTGTTAAAACTGAAGGGCAACCAGGACCTACAGAGATCAGAGAGAATGCACAAGTTGCAGGGTTGTTTGGAAGATTTTGCCACCTGTCTGTGCAGGGAGAGAACCAAGTAGTTGTATCCATATGGGTGGTGTCTCACATCAGGAATGTCAGAAAGAGAGGAAAGGACAGTGAGACCCTTCACCAGAAGCAAAAAGGAGAGAAATTAGAAAGACCTTGTAAGACCAGAGCCCTTGTCCTCCAGGCCTCTCTGACTCTACATCCTATTGCACTAGCCCCATCATTAGAAAGGCAGGCCCTTACCAAATCCTTAAATGGTCGGAAAAGAAGAATTGTTTTCCCTGATGACTTTATACATTATTCAGAAAGCCCTAGAATTATGGCATTTTTAAAGATTAAAAAATTTGAGACGTAACTTTGGAACTCCATGATTTTTACTAACACATCTACATAACTTTGAGGAATTTAGGAATAAAATTGGAAGACAATAGGTAATAAATTTCTGCCATGTATTACCAAATGAAGTTGTATAAACAAAAGCATATAGATTCATGGTTGGAAAGATATTTGGAGGACAGATGTAAACGATTTTTAAGTAAAGACAGCTAATCATTAGTGTGAGTCCTTGGAGGCCTCTGCTGGCAACTCTGTTACAACTTAGCAACCCATCCCAATGTTTTACAAACTCACTTCAGAAGTGTTTCTGTAGGCCTCCCCATTTCCTCTCTTTTCTATTTTAAGTTCATTCTCATTTCCCTTTTCCTAAGCAAGATGGACACTGAGTAAGATGTCTATTTGCTCCTCATGGTGCCTTGCCAATAATTGGCTTGCAACTGAGATTTATCCAATTGAGTTAAATTGTAGAAATGTTCTAAATTCTCTCATTGTTTCTGTCTTCTGCCTTCTTTTGTTTCATCTGCCTCTTTGCTACTGGAGCCACTGCAATTTCTCTTTAACTCTCTGAAACTGAGAATCTCTGAAACACCTGCAGTTTCTCATCATGGCCTGGCCAGGCCAAATGTTATAAATGTGCCAAGGGTGGGCATGCCAGATAACGGAGGTGAGCCAGACCCCTGTGATGTCCAGAAGGTAAATGTAGGTCACAAACTGTCCTAGAAGAACCTTCTTGTTGATCTGCACTAATGGGAGAAACCATAAATAATGGAAATACTGAAAATAACCTCAATTTCATTTTATACTGAGGTTCTAACTCCATATCGTGCCTCCTTCCATCTCTTGAGACTTGATTTCCTTCCGTCATCCCTATCCTTTCTCCAGCTGAGCCCTAAAGTGAATTTACTATTCCATTAGAAACTATAATGAAACCAAACTGATTTGCTGCTCCTCAGCCTTCTTACAGTCACCTTCAGTATGGAGACTTAAACAAAGAGCAAAACAGCCAGAAAACCAAGGGGAAGAGAGAGGAAATAATATGCAAAGGTACCCATAATGATCTTTCTCTGAATATTCAGGGCTTGTGTATATGTCCAAAGATGGACAGATAAGAAATTGGGGAGGAGAACTTAGTAATCAAGGAGAATTATTGAACATCAGTGGATTGGATTACTTCAGCTGTTCCATAGCATTAATTAATCTGAGCTGTTTTGCTATTTAAAATGCCTGAAAAAAATTTGGAATGACTCTAAATAGCTTAGAGAAGAGAAGAAAGAGAGAGAAAAAGTGAGGGATAATGAGAGAAAGAGAGAGGAATGTGTACCAATAGGATAGAAGAGAAAAAAGCTGAAACACAGCGGGATTCCTGGACTAAGAAATAGATGATTTTAAGAGGTGAACAGTTATATATTTGGAGATTCAAAAACCACACCTGAAACGTGATCTCATCACTTTGTAGGGAAGCAGTGAAGCACAGGGTAAAGTACAGGGACTTTGGAGGCAGGCATACCTGAAATTCAGCCTCAGCATTGTCACTTACTATAATGTGGAGTTGGCTAGCTGAGTCTCAAATTTTTTCTCCTATAAAATGAGAATTAACTAAAATAATATATAATTAGTGGCTGGCACAGATTGGACAATAAACAAACATTAGTTGTGATCTCTGTCAGCTCTCCCTTTCCCTGTGGTTTCATTTCACATGTGGAAAGAATACTGAAAAGACTTGGCCAGCTTCCCACTTGGAAGCCAAACTGGCCCCGCAGAAACCTAGAGAGAGGAGAGGATCTCATCCACCCTTTATAATGGTTCCTGCTTCTCCCTGCCAGGAGGGTCTTTCTATCTAACTCAGTTTTTTCCCCAATATATTGAAGTCCCATTATCTCTTAATCTGGCTCCAAGAAACACTGCAAAAAAATATGTACCTCAAGCTCTGTATCACAGTCTCTAAGAGAGGACCATCCTTGAGTCACTTCTCAGCCTCTCTTTCTCTAGGGAACAAGAAAGAAAAAGCCAGATAAATAGAAAACACTGACATGTACAAACATAAAGAAGAAGGTTGAAAAAAGAAAGAAATGAGAAAAAGCAATCCTAGAGATAGTGGAGAGAGCCCACCTCCACAAAACAAAGAAGAAAGAAAAATGTTAAAGCCAAAGAGAGAATTAGAGAGACTGAAATAGAGAGAGATAGGAAAAGAGTGTGAACATGTGACAAGATGGTTTATATGTGGAAAAGTGATGGACTTTTAGGGGAGGGATATAGAGAAGTACATCAAGAGACATAGACACGAAGAACCCAAAACTAGGCACAGAGAGAAAATGAGAAGAAGAAAGGCCAAACATGGAAAAGAGACTGAGAGGCTGACTAGGCAGGCTGGGCATGGCTCCCTGGTGATGTGGAATCAGAACCAAATAGCCAGGTACTTGGACTCTGCTCCCTCAAGCTCTAGGAACAAGAGATTGACCTTCTGGATTGTCTCTTTTTCTGCAGCATCTGGAGACAGGCCTTTGCAAACCAGACTGGCCCTGTCAGACACATTCAAGCCATCTGCCCCTCAGCCAGAGCTGGGAGGGCAGGTGGGCAGGCTCTGAGAGTTTGATGGAAACTCAGAGGGGAGATCTAGATAAAAGACTAGCTGGAGAGAGTTGGAAAAGCAGAGACAGAGCTAGGCATCTAGAGACAGAGAAATAGAGCAAAGTGGATGTTAATGGAGTCAAGATCTGTGACATCTCCTCCATGGCCACTGTGTGCAGAGCCCTGGTGTGATCTGGACACCGGTGGTCACTGAGGGAGCCAAGTGTTAATCTCTGACTAATGTTAACAGAGTCAGGGCCAGCTTTCACTGCAGAGGTGAGCACATTTACTGACCTTCTCCATGGGCTTTGGCACACAGCGGGGTGACATTGGCTGTGCTGATCTCAGGCCCAGAGGAGGGATCCACAGTGATGGTGCAGTGAATTCTGCCGCAAACCAGCTGCTCATTTATAGGGCAGGGAGTATAGGCCTTCTGTGCACACACACACACACACACACTCAGGCAGGCATGAGCTTCTAACTGGTTACTGTTGGGAGCCAATTGTAATAAGGCCAAATATCTCTTCTTGAAGTCTTACCATTCTAACTGGATCCCTGGAGATAGTCTCATACCAGTTCATTCCAAGGCTCCCTTGTGAGGCTATGTCCGTGGCAAGTGGCCTGGAAAGTCTAGAATAGTCTTAGGTTTTCCCAGGAAAGTTATGCTCTGTTTACCAGATGAGTTGATAAAGGAGCCTGGCAAGTGTCATTATTCCTGTGTCCTCAGCTTCAAATCTGGGAGCCCCTTAGCTCTTGTCTATCTATTTCCCAATTTTATTTTGAATTAATTTTCTAGTTAGGGTTTCTGATGACTTAGGTACCACTCCTGTGCCCCCAATTCAATATTTTTTCATATCATTGTACTGTGTTCAACACCACAATAAATATTGGCTGAGCACCCACTCTGTGCCAGTCACCTTATTAAATGCTGGTAAACAGTCAAAAGCTCTCCTGACGGAGCATTCATATTTGATAACGTGGTCCCCTCCTAAACCCCATCCTCTACCTCTTCTGTTCTTCAAATCTGGAATAACCTTCTTTCCCCTGATCCACACACTGTTCTTCCATAATCCTGCCTAGGACTGAATTAGATTCTGCATAACCAAAGAACTTAGTAATTCTCTCACTCCCTCAATCCTCTACAGCTCTTCCTTCCACTCCTGGAGTGCTTGGACTCCTGTAAAGTTAAGTTTATGATGACGCTTCTGTCCCGACTCATTCTAAAAGAGAGGGATAGCTTTTTCTCCCCACTCTACCATATACCTCCACCACCACCTCCAAGTCTGGGTAACCCAAAATCTAATATAATTGGGGCATTTTTGTAACATAGCTCAATTTGGAGGAAAGCATTATTTTTAAGCATAAGGCACAAAAGCTAAGCTTCAGGAAATTGACCTTTGCAGTACAGATTTTTGATGATCCTTCAGATATCCACTCAAAAACTCCTGAAAAAAAGCAAATTTGTCAAGATCTTTAAAAGTATCTATTTCTATCCCATTAATTGATATGCTAAGAAGGAAGCTTATTGGTCTCCTCACTTCCTTATAACCTCTGGTCCACAGCATTTTATTGACAGAATTCCAACGCAAACATAATGTGCAATTCGAATTTGGGTGAAAAAATAATTATACCATAAAAAAAAGAGATGTCCAAAAGTGGTATAACTTCAAGAGCTATTAGGGCAAAGTGTGTTAACCCTACTGATGTTATGTGAGGTAAGTCTATATATATTTCGATTTATTTAGATTTCCTCTAGTGACATTCCATACATTTATACGCATCTCTCCATGAAGGATTGCCCTTTTTCATTAGGGTTATTCCTATGTACTTTATATTTTGGATACGATTTAAAATGGTATCTTAAAAATTTAATTTTCTAATTTGTTTGCTGGGGTATAGAAATGCAATTGATTTTTGCATATTGATTTTGTATCCAGTAACCTTGTTAAATTCCATTAATTTAAATAAATTATCTGTGCATTCCTTTAGTTTTTCTATGAAGACAATCATATCATCTGTAAATAAACACAGTTTTGCTTTTTCATTTCCAGTTCTTATACCATTTATCTACTTCCCTTGCTTTATTGTACTGTCTAGGACCTTCAATACGATCTTGAATATAAGTAGAGATAATGGTTACCCTAGGCCTGTTTATGATCTAAAGGTAGTTTTAACGTTTCGCTCTTCATGATAAATGTTTGCTGTAGAATTTTGGTGTATAATCACTTTAATAGTTTAAGTAAGTTCAATTCTGTACCTGGTCTGCTGAGAGGTGTTATTTTTTTAAACTATAAACAAGTGTGAATTTTCAATACAATGGATGCCTTGCCTGTATCTGAGGTGATTGTGTAGTTTTTCTTCGTTTGTCTGTTAATGTAGTGATTTACATTAATTCATTTTCTGATGTTAAATCAACTTGGAATTACTGGGACAGATTTGATTTTGTTCAAGATATAAGGTATTATCTTTACAATACATTGTAGGAGATAATTTTGTTTAGGAATTTTGTGACTATGTTCATGGAGATTAGCTTATTCTGTCTTCGTCTAGTTTTTGTATCAAGGTTATCATTTAAAAAGTTAAGTTCTTTTCCTCTTGTTCAGTATATGTAAAATAAGAATTTTTTTCCTTGATTGGTAGCATGTGCCTTCAAATTGTACGTCTGGCTCTTTATTTATAGAAATGTTTTTAATTACTGATTTAATTTCATGCTTATAGGTGTGTTCATGTTTTCTATTTCTTCTTCTGTCAGTTTTGGAAAATAATATTTTCTAGTAATTTTCCATTCATCTAAATTAGCAGATTTAATGTCATAAATTTTTCCACAGTATTCTCTTAGAATTTTAAAAACTTATATTGCTGTGTAACAAATTACCACAAATTCAGTGGCTTAAAGTAAAGCTAATTTATTATCTTACAATTTCCTTGGGTCAGGAGTCTGGGTATGGTTAGCTGGAGTCTGGGTATGGTTAGCTGGGTCTTCTGCTCAGGGTTTCACCAGGCTGAAATCAAGATGTCAACCAGGCTGTGATTCTCATTTGAGGCTCAGGGTCCTCTTTCCAGCTCATGGGTTGTTGGAAAAATCCATTTCTTTGCAGTTGTACTACCAAGATTCCTGTCTTTTTGCTAGTGTCAGTCAAGTATTGCTCTCAGCTTCTAGAGGCTGCCCACAGTTCTTGCCACATGGTCCCCATAGGCAGTTCACAACATGGATGTTTGTTTTCTTCCAGGCCAGCTGGAGCATTATCCCTGACTTACACCTCCTCTCTAGTCTGCTACAATGGAGTTTTATGTGAGATAAATTTTATATTTTGACTTTCATTGTTGAGAAGATAGCTTTCAATCTAATTGTGGTTCCTTTGAAGAGAATCTCTTTTTTTTTTTTTTTGAGGAAGATTGGACCTGAGCTAACACCTGTTGCCAATCTTCCTCTTTTTTTTTTCTTTCTTCTCCCCAAAGCCCCCAGTACATAGCTGTGTATCCTAGTTATAGGTCCTTCTAGTTCTTCTATGTGGGACGCCGCCTCAGCATGGCTTGATGAGTGGTGAGTAAGTCCATGCCCAGGATCCAAACTGGTGAACCCAGGCCACAGAAGCAGAACACGAGAACTTAACCGCCATGCCACTGGGCCAGCCATGGGAATCTATCTTTTTATTCAGGTGGCTGTTAAGTTTTTCTCTTTGTCTTTCATTTTCAGAAATTTTAATGATGTGCCTAGGTGTGTTTTTATTTTCATAAATATTTTGGGGGGTATTTAGGGCCTTTTAAATCTGCGGACTGATGTCTTTTTTAGTTTTGGAAAATTCTTGGCTATTTTGTCAGCAAATGGTGATTTTGATCTATCCATTCTTTCTTTCATCTTCATTATGACATATCGCCCACTTTACTAATTCTGTTATCAGTGGTTTCTAATCTGTTTAAATGCAGATTGAATGTTCCTGGATTGAGGGTCTGAAATTTTTCACTGCCTTTTTTAGTGCTTTAATGCCTTTAAGTAGATGTTTTAAAATATTTGTCCAGCTTTTGGTTGTTCTTAGTGAGACAGTTGGTCCAAATTACCTGGCCCATCAATATGAGAAGCAGAAGGCCCTCTTGTAATTCAGTCTGCAACACATGTAGTTATGTGCCCCTTTCATTCTTAGAATTGTTTGTTTATTTTTGCTCAGTCATGCCACAGACCTGTAAAATTATTAATTTCTTCTACTCAATTTAATCAATCTTTGGATTTGGTTGAATCAATCTATTATATGCATTTTTCTCCCTTCTACTTTCCTTGCATAATCCATTATTCTGTGATTAAGTTGGTAGTTTAATTTATTGATTTTTAACTTTTCTTTTTTTTCCTAATAAAAGAAAGTGCTGCTCTAGCTACATCCCATAAAATTGTATGTAGTTTCATTATTATTTTTGGGTTTGTAAAATTTTCTAATTTTTATTATAGTCAATTCTTTTGTTGAAAGCCAGACATGAGGTATCAGGTAAAAGTCACTGAGGTAAATAGGCCTTTAGTGGGTTGTTTTATGTTGATATGGTTAGACGTTAGCCTGTGTTTCATGTTTGCTGTAGCTGTGGTGTCAGAGGCCAAAATTTCCTCTAGTGTCCTTGTTTTTGTCTCCTCCGTTGTTTTTTTGTTTCCCTAGAGACTCTTTCTTGAATAGGGTCTGAGGATTGCAGTTCTTTCAGCTATAATCCTTGGAATCCTCCAGCCCTTCTGCTGTGGTGGCAAAGTATGGGGGAGTGGGAGCATTCCATAGTCCTATGATTGGGTCTCATTCTTCTAGTGAGCCTATGTCCCTGAGCTGTGACCTTCATGAGTGCTTCTCACCTTTTTTTCTTGGATCCTTCCACACATTGGTTAGGTTCTCATAAAATAGTTTTCCTTGAGGGCAGGCTGTTAAGGAGAACAGATTTCTCTGGGCTTATTTTAGAATGCTTACTTTTCCCTTCCCCTCTGCTGAAGCACATGGGGATTTTTTTTCTGATCTTCACCATGAGAATCTGATGGGGATGCTGGAAGTAAAACTGATGAAACTATGAGGGCTCCCTAAGGGTGGGCCTCCAGGTGTTTTTCTCTCTCAAGCTAGCCTATGTTCAGTTCCCAGCAATTAGCCAATTTCCCTTTAAATGTTCTGACCAGGCTCCAGCTGCAGCTTCTGCCCCCAGGAAGCTGTGGTTCTCTGTGTTCACCTGTCTCCCAGTTTTTAGGGTGGTGGTTCACTCTGTGACCTCAATTCTCTGAAGGATCTAAGAAGTGTTGTTGATTTTCAGTTTCCTCACCTCTTTTTCCTTTTTCACATGGTGAGAGTGACAACTTCCAAGACCTTTACTCTTTCCATCTTGGACTAGACTTAGAATTCATTCTTTGGTATGTAGGTTAATTAGAGTTACATTTCTTAATTTCCAAACATATGGGTTTCTTTCCAGTTATCTTTTTTTTTTTTTTTTTTTTTTTTTGTGAGGAGATCAGCCCTGTGCTAACATCCGCCAATCCTCCTCTTTTTTTGCTGAGGAAGACGGCCCTGGGCTAACATCTGTGCCCATCTTCCTCCACTTTATATGGGATGCCGCCACAGCATGGCTTGCCAAGCAGTGCGTCGGTGCACGCCCGGGATCCGAACCAGCGAACCCCGGGCCGCCGCAGCGGAGCGCGTGCACTTAACCGCTTGCGCCACCGGGCCGGCCCCCTCCAGTTATCTTTTTGATACTGATTTCTGACTTAACTGCATTATGGTTAGAGAACATGGTGTGTATGATTCCAATTCCTTGAAATGTTTTGAGATTTGCTTTATGGACTAGTATATGGTCTATTTTGAGATATTTTCCATTTGTGTTTGGTAATATGTGCCTGGTACCCATTACTGAATCAGTCAGTGTGCTGGGAGGAAGTAATTGGCACACTTAAATAGGACCATGAGGGGGCTTACCAAAAGGTGGACCGGATTAAGGGGCATCAAAGAGGTATGGTGAAGCATCCTGGGCTCTCAAGAGGAGGGAGCAGGTACTACCTTACAGGGGCAGGGAAGGGAGCTGTAGAAGAAGGCCACCTGACAGGGGCTCTGGGACATCAGGGAAGAAGCCAAGAGAACTGACACCCTCACTCACTCTCCTCCTGCCTTACTCTGTCCTACTACGTGACTCTTTTTGATTCAACCAAAAAGGTTCTTCTAGCTAGAACCTAGAAGGCAATGAAGCCCACTGAGGCAGTCAACCAAGGTCTGTCCACCAGGACAGAGATAAGGGGGAGAAGGTGTGTATTTAGTTCTAGAGGGGCAAAAGAAAATATCCACCACACATGAAAAGTAGAGCAGACCCTTCAGGGCGGGTGGAGCATATGGGTGGGGAAATATAAGCATTGGTAAAAGAAGGATATTGGTAAAGTGAATGAGAAAAAATGTTGAAATTCTAGGGAGTATTCCCATAAGAAGTCACATGGTTTCCACAGATTGCACTAAATGGCATTTGTAGGAGACCCACTGCAAATGAACAGTCGGTGGGAAATGACAAGGGCTGGGCCTGAGCTAGGCAGGAATGTGAGATCGGCGGGAACAAGGGCAGGATGACTGCTAGGTGGATGAGGTTTGCTTTGAAGTGACAGAGGAAAGGGCCTAATTTAAGTAGGAGTCCATGGTAGTGGCAACCAGAAGGGCATGATTGGGTAGGAGAAGTCCTATAACTGCAGAAAACTGGAGAAGTAGAGGTAGGCTCAGATAGAGACAAACAGAGATTTTAGAGAAGGTTTTATTGCACCTACTTACATAGATCATTGCCATGGGAATGTAGCAACAGAAATCGTGCCAGCAGAAATCCTGCCCACAGTCAACCAGAAAATGGCTTTGCAGATAGACTTCTGTATTTTAAATTCTTCTGGGTTTCCTCCTGTCTCTTTTCTTCCCGTATCAATATTTCTCATCATTTTCCTAATTCTGCCCTTTTAATACCTCATATCTAGACCAGGGTTACATAGCCACAGCACTATTGACGTCTTGGGCTACATAATTCTTTGTTGTGGGGGCTATCCTATGTATTGTAGGATGTTCAGCAGCATCCCTGGCCTCTGCCTACCAGATGCCAGTAGGATACTCCCTTCTCTAGTTGTGACAACCCCAAAATGTCTTCAGACATTGCCAAATACCCCAAGGGGAGAAAATCATCCCTGCTGAGAAGGCTTGTTCCAGACTTTAGATAACAGAATAGGGGTAGGAGAAAAAGAAGATAGAGATGTGAGTAGAAAGTCTCAAGAAATGTGGTATATGTAGGTAAAACAAGAGATAGGAAGGAATTTTCATAAAAAAAAAAAAAAAGCCTACATTTAAGTTGCACAATATGCATACAGCCTAGTGACAAAATTTTCAAGTGGAAGCAAATAAATGTGCAAATAAGCTGAAGTTCTCTTTTTATATTTTTGTACAATGCAGCTGCCACTCAAAGCTTCCTTGACTCTGGGAGATTTTGCTCTATAACTCCTACTCCTCTGTTTACAACCTGGGGAAATGGGTGCTTTCCTCAGACTTCCCCCTCTTGCTTCTGCCTTCCTCCTCCTCATTAAAAATCCACATGTATTTGGCATACAGCTCCTCCTCTTGCTGCCTTTGAGAAGTAATACAATCCCATCAATCAGTTCTTATTTTCTTCTGGGAGCTTTCTTGAAGAATTTTGAGGCCACCATTTAAGGATGGTATCACACACCTCACAGCGTATTTCTCCAACCAATTGCTTTTTTCCTATCTTCTGCATATCTCTGTTTTTCCCTTGTGGCTCTCAATCTCAACAGGAACTTCCAGATCTGATGCTAGTAGAAAGAAAGCCATGAATATTCTTTCCTGAAGCTTATCAGTTAGTGAGTTTCCCACTTGTCAGTGCTGGGGGAGGGGTAATCCAGGGAAGGGAGCTTCTCCTCCAGGAGACTTCCAGCTAGACGGACTCTGCCTGGGCCAGGCTGGTCCTCCCAAGGGCCCTCACCATGGCCCCCTTCATTTTATTGTTTCTAAAACTGTAGATGATGGGGTTGCACGTGGGGGTGATGATGGTGTAGAGAAGGGAGAAAGGCTTGTCTTTGTCAGGGCCATGTGTGCTGCGAGGGTTCATGTAAGAGAACATGGCTGAAGTGTAGAAAAAGATGACCACAGTCAGATGGGAGGTGCAAGTAGAAAAGGTCTTTCCCCGACCTGAGGAGGAGGCTCTGCTGAGGATGGAGGCCAGGATGCGGGCATAGGAGATGACAATGAGCACCATGGGGCTGAGCAGAACCACAATGGCATCAGCAAAGATCACCCTCAGACTAAACTGGGGATCTCCACAAGAGAGAGTGATCACTATGGGGGCCTCACAGAAAAAGTTTTCTATGTGGTTGTCTCTACAGAAGGGACCACGAAATGTCATGTAAACAAGCAGGATGCCACTGATCAGCCCAAAGAACCAGGCAGTACTCACCAGACTCATACAGACGTGCCAGCTCATGATCTGGGCATAGCTAAGTGGGTGGCAGATAGCAACATAACGGTCATAGGCCATAAAAGCCAAGAGGATGCACTCGGCCACACCCACACCAAAAACCAGATACATCTGGGTCAAGCAGGAAGCAAAGGAGAGAGTGTGGTTCTTGATCACCAGGTGGATCAGCATCTGTGGGATGGTGGTGGTGATGAAGCAAACATCCAGGAAGGACAGATGGCCAAGGAAGAAGTACATGGGGCTGTTGATCCTGGGGTCTGTCCAAGTAATGAAGATGACGAGGCCATTCATGGCCATGGCAAGGCTGTAGAGGGCTAGGAAGAGGGCAAAGAGCAATGCCCGAGTGGAAGGGGAGCTCTGCTCAAAGCCCACGAGAACAAACTCTGTCACTGAGCTCCCGTTCCTTGGGTCCACCATCTGAGACCCGCTTGAGGAGGGAGGACAGGAAAAGCATAGATGAGATAACTGTGCATAGGTGCTACCTATTTGTATGAAAACAGATGGAGGACAAAGGAATGAAAAAGACAGGAATTTCAGTAAACTCTATGTGGGTCAGCAGTGCATGGGCACTGAAAATGCCAGTGCTATTGTAGGCTGTAATAGTGGAAACATATAACCAAGAGAGATTCTATTGTACTTTGTGTGGATCAGGCTGCACCTGAAATATTGTATCCAGTTCTGAGGAGCTCTATTTTAAATGATTAGCCACCTATGGGACTACGTTCAGAGACAAACAAGATGGTGAAGGATCTAGGAACCATGTGACAAACCTTGACGGAAACGTTGAAGGGAAGACTCAGGGAAAATCTGAGAGGGCCCTTTAAATGTTATTAGGTTTTCCATCTAGAAGAATTTACTTTTTCTGTATAATCTTAATGAGTAGAACTTGAACCAGCAAATGGAAATATCAGAGGAAAAAATGACTGATGTTTCTAATTATAAACTTTCTTTGTTCTCTCAACTATAAAAGTAATGCCTGCACATTACAGAACAGCCGGAAAACACACACACACAAAAAAAAAAAAAGGAAAAATAAATAAATAAAAAGAATCACCTGGAGAGAAACCATATCAATATTTTAGTTCATGTCTTTTCATTCACTGTTTTTCTATGTTTATATTTTAAAAGCTTTTAAGAGCAACACAACGCTTGAGTAGAACCTGCCATAGGCACTTAAGTGTGGAAAAGTATATCTTTAGGAAGAAATGCAGCAATTAGAGCTGATTCCAGGTTGGGGGTCTGCTATAAGTCCCATAGGGAGAAAGTAACCAGGATAAAAATTCAGTTTTTTATTTGAATGGGGAACTGGGAACAATTGCACTCCACCCCACTTTATGGCCATAAATAGTTAATTCATTTAATAGCTGCATGCCTACTGTGTTTCATGTATTGCACTAGGTGCCACGGATGTAAAATCATGCGTGAGGACTTCCTCCCTGACCTCATTGAGGTTGTACCACAAACCAAGTCATTAGATCAGTGGGATAAGTAAGAATATAGAGAAACCTGATAACATATGGATAATATTAACAAAAAAGAATACATTTATAAGCAGATATATTTCAAACTCTAATGCCTCCACAGAGGGAATGTCCCCTTTGAAGGGTCATGGAACATTTGCAAAATACTGTTGATATATTAGAGTATAAAGAAAACTTAAATGAATTCCAAAGAGCCAAAATAGTTCAGACCACATTCACTATACTAAAACTTGGCAATAAAATTCTTAAATTTCTGTATAGAAGAGATTTCTTAAAATTCTGTTTATTTTCTTCCCTTGAGATATGAGGAAAAAAAGCATAGGTGTCAGCTTGTATATAGAATTTTCCTTAAGAATATTGTTTATCATCATATTGTACACTTTAAATATCTGACAATTTTGTCTATTATACCTCAATAAAGCTGAAAAAAGTCTGTCAAATCCAAATGGAAATAAAAGAATATTGTTTGCTTTTTTTTTTTACTTCAAGAAAAGAAGTAAACTCTTACTGAATATTTTAAATTTAGGATGTGTCGTTTTGATAAATAAATTGTAGATAACATTCTTCTGACTAGCAGGGCTGCCAGGAGTGTTGCACAGTTCGTGCACTGCACAAAGTCTCCTGAAGGGAAGAGTGAATGCTGAAATCTAGCCTGTGCTCAGCTTACCAAACTCTGCACCCTGGTGAGGGGCTGTATGATTTCAGAGGAAGTGATGCCTTTTTTCCTAATCTTTTCTTGAGAAGGAATGACTTTTTATAATAAGCCCAAAGGTACCAAATATGTTAGGGAAGCCCTGCTGGTCAGAAAGATCTGGCCATGAGAATATTTAAATTTCAGCACCTAAAATTTTTTCTCTCATAGGATTGATTAAGTCTTTGAATGAAAATAATAAATAAGGCCTCTGAGTGGGTTTTAGGAATACAAGGCAACAGACATTTCTTCTAATGCAGTGGTACTCAAAGTGTCGTCCACAGACCAGCAGCAGCAGCAGCAGCAGCAACATCACCTGGGAACTTGATAGAAACACAAATTATTGGGCTTCACCCAGATCTACTGAATTGTAAACTCAGGGGATGGGGCCCAGCAATCAGTGTTTTAACAATCCCTCCACGTGATTCCGATGCACATTAAATGTTGAAAACTACTGGTTTAATGCAGAGGTGGACAAACTATGGCCCTCAAGCCAAATATAGTCCACTGCCTATTTTTATAAATAAAGTTTAATTGGAACACAGACACAAACGTTTGCTTATGTATTGTCTATGACTGTTTTCCTACTACAATGGCAGAGCTGAGTGGTTGCCACAGAGACCATATAGCCTGCAAATACGGTTGTCAGATTTAGCAAATAAAAATATAAGATGCCCAGTTAAATGAGATTTTTAGACAAATAATGAATAATTTTTATTATAAATATGTTCCATGCAATATTAGTAACCCAACACACAAACCCTAAAATATTTACTATCTGAACTCTTACAGAAAATGTTTGCTGACTCATGCATAATGTAATGACTTTAGAGGGAACTTGCTTCTGATAGACAGGAGCATGTGAGGGAAGAAATGAAAAGGGCCTTAGTCCTGATCACACCTCCAATCCTGGTGCATCGAGTCTCGAGCACTTGCTTCCTGAGAAGAAGGCTCACACTAGGGCACTAATCTGCCTGGGATGGAGGAGAAGAAGGCTCACACTAGGGCACTAATCTGCCTGGGATGGAGGAGCAGCTGGCACCACTTCTTTTTCTGTTTATTACACTCAACATATCAGTTGCTTTTCCTTTTTTATGTGCCTGGTGTTACACATGTTCAATTAAGATCAAGCAGATGTTTTAGAAGGATTGTCCAACTGATGTCGAAGTGATTCTGTGACAACAATAAAACTAGACGATTATGAAAATAACCCCACTTACCTGAAAACTGAAAAAACAAAAAACCTTCTGAAAATAACTCTTACATCAAATGGAAATCAAAACAGCAATTACAGATTATCTAAAAAAATACTACTAATAAAAAGTAGCATATGTTAATAAATACTGTACACAGATATTTGTTAGAGGATAAGTTAATAGCCTGAAATACTCTTATTACTTAACAAAAAGGAATAAAGATAAATGAAATGAAATGAAACAAAATGAAATATCTCAAGAGGTTAGAAGCAGATAAACAAAATTAACCTAAGGAACACCATAAAGGGAAAATATGTAAAGATCAAGGACAAATGATTGAATACAAAAAGAGAAAAAGAGTAGAGTTAATAAATAAATTCAAGAATTGGTCCTTTGAAAAAGCCAATAAAATAGACAAACTACTATTTATCTAATAACAACAACGAAAAATGAGGTGGGGGAAGAAAGCACAAGTATACAAATTAGAAATTAAAAAGGTGAAATAATCATAGCCACAAAGAAAATAAAAATAATTATGCAACAATACTTTGCAAAACCCTATGACAATCAGTTTGGAAGTCTGGAGAATAAGATAACTTTCTAGGTAAATATAAATCACTAAAATTCGTTAAAGGAAAGATGGAAACCAAATGAAACTAATATCCTCAGTGAAATGAATGAAGTGCAGTAGTTCTGAACCTTGGCTTCACATTATAGTCACCTGAAGAGTTTTAAAACGTCCCCATGCCCAGGCTGCATATTAGACTAATTAAAACAGAATGTATTGAGAGGACACAGACATCAGTATTTTTAAAAGCTCCCCAGGTGATTCCAATCTGCAAACAAGTTTGAGAACTATTAAAATAGAGAAAGTTGACTAAAAGCTATCTCCCAAATAGATCCAGGCTCTGATGGCTCCGTAGGTGAGTTCCTTCTAATCTTGTATCAATCAGATACTTTTGAAGGCAACTGAACTGTTTATAAAAACAGAAAAAATAAAAGCTTCCTGATTACTTTTACAAAGTCATCAACCATTGATACCAAAATCTGAAAAAGTAAAAAAAAAGCAAATTGTAACCAAGGCAATTTATTAATAATGATGAAATAGGCAAAATAAATTATTAGCAAATGGAACCCATCAGTGCTTTCAAAGAATAAAGCACCATGGCTAAGTGAAATTCATCCCACGGATTTAAGCTTCTTCTTATATTAGAAATTCTACTAATATAACTCACCATATTAATATGTCAAAGATGAAAAACTTCTCATCAATGAAATGTTAAGGCATTTGATGAAATTCAACAATGATACCTGATCTTTAAAAATCCTTACTAAAATAAGACTAGAAAGAGGCTTCTATGTCATAACTAAAAATTTTATCTAAATTAAAATAATTATAATACATATTATGTGTTAAGTATTGTTTGTTCTACAAGTGTTATAGGTAGTAAATCTTTTAGGCTTCAAAACAATACTATGGGATGGGTAGTCTTTCTTTTATCCTCATTTTACAAATACACAGAAAGTGTCAGTAATTTTCCCAGCGTCACACAGTGAGTAAGTAGTGAAGCTCCAATTCAAATCTGGGGAGTCTGATTCCAGAAGCCACATTGTCAACTACCCCCACAGCTTTAAGCTTTTGGATGCCCTATAAATACCAGCCAAAGCATTTGACAAATGAATTAAATGAGTTATGTGTTGGTAAGTGTTTAACAGATGGCTCTGGGAGGGGCAACTGATTTGTAGAATTTGCCAATTTCTATGGTGTCAATACTCCCATCATGACCTATTTCAAGCTAGAAATGTGACACCACTAAACATGGAGTTAGAAAGGGATGCACATTAGGTTACTAATATATGTTTTTTTCCAACCGTATAGATATAATAGGTGTAAATAACCTCAAGAGCATAGATAATAGTAAAATGTAGTGAAAAAACTTAGGAAGTGATGAATTTTGAGTATTTATTATCTTTCTTTTGTAATATAATTTATTTAGTAGTAAGTTTCTATAATTTGTTTATAAGGGCTGTGTTTAACAATAGTTTCTTAAAATTCCTGAAAATTTAACAATTGGCTCTCGAGAGCTGGTGCCAACTGGCTCCAGCATACCACTTGAATGAAACGGCAAGGGCAGAATTATCATTATTTGCAGAAGATATTTCTAAGAGTAGGGTGGATTTCTCTTTCTCTTTTTATGTTTCTGCCTCAACCTATAGGGAAGCCAGAATTTCTACCTAAAATTCTCCTATTAGGACGGAATAATGTTACAGAAAACACTTCCAACCCCACTGTTCATCTTTGCTCTAGAAATAACCTAAATATCACTCAGTTGGGGGCTAGTTACATATTTTATGGTACATACATAAAATGGGACAATCTTGTGGAAATCATGTCTTACCTCATTCTGCTGCTATAGCTGGAAATGATCTGTTTGTCACCAAATTCCTGCAACAGGTAAGAAAGACAGTCTCATGGAGCCTGAGGATGAGCTAGCCCAGGGAGGACACCTGATGTTGGGGTCCTCTCTGGAAGAGACGGTGCCCCTGTTAGCTTATATAATCCCTCACATAAAATCTCTCAAATCATCCCAGATGAATGTCTACTCAGATATGAGTATGTATGTAGGTGGTAAGATTTAAAGCTACAAATTTTGACCTGGGAAAATGGGACTGGATAAAAATAATGCCCACAGGAGCCGGCCTGGTGATGTAGTGGTTAAGTTCACGTGCTCTGCTTTGGCGGCCTGGGGTTCGCGGGTTCGGATCCTGGGCACAGACCTACGCATCGCTCATCAAGCCATGCTGTTGTGGCATCCCACATGTAAAATAGAGGAAGTTTGGCACAGATGTTAGCTCAGGGACCGTCTTCCTCAGCAAAAAGAAGAAGATTGGCAACAAGTGTTAGCTCAGGGCTAATCTTCCTCACAAAAAATATAAAATAAATAATGCCCGCAAAAGAAAACTCACAGTAGCAGAAGCTATTATGGTAAAACTTGCTTTAGACAAAAGACTGATAGAACTATGTTCATAAGTTAAACATAAGTGAATTAGTCTGGACTAAAATGATTTCACTATTTTTATTCACATGACAAAATTGGATATATTTTAAGTACTATACTAGAAAACTGATCAAGGAATTAATTTGGGTTAATGAAATTAATTATTAAGAGTAATTTCATATCAGCAGAGCAGTGGTTGCTTGGGGGTGGGGGCAGGGAAACAAGGGTAAGTGGGACAGATTACAAAAGGACACAAGGAAATTTTGGGTGGTGATGGATATATTCATTATATTGATTGTGGTGATTTTTTTTTTTTTGGTTCTGGGTTTTTTTTAAATCACTTTATTAAGATATGCTTGATGTATAACAAGCTGTACTTATTTAATGTATACAACTCGATGAGTTTTGGAGATAAGCATACACTCGTGAAACCAATCCCACAATCTATGCTGTAAACTTTTCCATCACCTCCAAAGGTTTCCTCCTTCCCTCTTCATTTTTTTTTATTGCAGTAACAATGGTTTATAACATTATATAAATTTCAGGTGTACATCATTATATTTTGATAGCTGTGTAGATTACATGATGTTCACCACCCAAAGACTAATTACCATCCACGTGGTGATGGTTTAAAAAAAAAAAGAGTAATTTCATATTAAGAATTCATTGGTGCTGGTATAATTCTGATTTAAATGTTTGTGTTCATTAACATAGAATCAATCCCAGGGCCAAAAGAATGAAGGAAAAATAACTATAGGATCATAATAGTGGGACAAAAATATCTACTAGTTCTCCAGCACAGAGTAAGCTTTTGATTATTAATTTTTGAACAAGTAAATGAATATTTAAATAGTTTGATTTTTGTTGATCACTTTCTAACTATATAATCCAATAACTGAAATCTGCCTGAAATTCATATTTATCAAATTTGCAATATTTAATACATGATTAGATTTACTGTTTTAATCCTCTTTGAAAATTTTGCATTACTTCGTGTACTTCTCCCTTTCCATTTAGCTTTCTTTTGAGCATTTCAAGGAGTTTTAAATTCCAATTTACCTCCGGATACTTCTGCCTTAATTTCAAACAAACTAGCAAATTATATTCTATTAATTGGGAAATTAGAGCATCAATATAAGTCCATGATACAGAAAAAAAGGGACAGTAGTTCCTTTAAAGTTAGAGAAACCATCATCATAACGTTTAATATTTCTTCACTATTCCGTTGCTCTTTCTGCTTTTCAAGAAGGAAAGAGAGAAACTTGAAGGCAAGGGAAGAGAACTGAGAAATGTAAATTAATCTCTTTCCTTTAGTTTATTTTAAGGAAGCAACTAGATATTTCACACCACAACCTAATTATAGTTGTATAATGTTTGGAATATATTCCAAAAACCCACAGAAAAACTGGAAGAAAATAGAATTGACTTTTGAATGAAGGGGCACTTCTGAGCCAAAGATGATAAATCATCAACCCTCTCGCCCACACAGGTCTGTTTTATTAAGCCTGCAGTCTTTCCTGAAGGATATGTCACATAAAAATCTAGATTCTAGCTTCTTGGGGAAAAACAATCAGATCTTGCCACTGCTGTGCCTAGTCTCATGAACAACTAATTGGAGTTTAGTGGTGGCCTCCCTGTTTGGACAAGCCTCAAAGTCCTTCCCAGTTGCAAGACTCCCAATTGTCACTCCATTGCATTATCTATGTGACCACTATAGGAAGTCGAGCTTGTAGGTTTTGTCTAAGTCATATAAGAAATCATAAAGAGAAAGATGGATTTGACTACATCAAACAGAAAACTCTGGTATAACCAAAAATAAAAAGCTACCTTACTTGTTTTTAACGAGCAACTGATTAGAAAAATATGCAAATACAAGAGGCAAAGATATATTAAATTTATTCTGTAAAGAGCTTATCAAAGACACCAAGATCTTAAGAGATAAAAGAACAAGAACTCATAATTCTTAGAAGTGGAAAAACCATCCAAAAGCATTAAAACCCATTAGTAATCAAACAACTGTTTTAAAACAATTAGATACCATTTCTGACCATTAAATTTAAAAAATTTAAAATTATAACATCAGTGCTGGTGAACTGGTAACTCCATTCTTGGCTGGAAAGCAGTTAGGCAATATGTACCAAAAGCTTTAAAACTGTTCATTCCTTTTAATGTAAGGTCCCTTAAATAACACAGACCCTGGAGTCCAATTATCTGGATTCAAATCCTGGCTTCTCCACTTACCAACTGTGTGAACTAAGGTGATTTAAATTAATGTGCCTCAGTCTCCTCACTTCTAAGATGAGAATAATAATGATGATAGCTACATTATTGAATTATTATGAGGATTACATGAGTCAATACTTGTGGTTTTTGGAATAGTGCCTGGCATATAGTGCTATATAAGTTTGCTAAATGTGAATAGATTCAACTATTTTTATAATTTACTCTAAGAAATTAATTACCAATTGAGAAAAAGCTTTATACACAAAATTGAAAACTATAGCATTATTTATAGTAGCAAAAAATAAGAAGCCAAAATAGGGGAGTGGTTATATCAAAATAGCTATATTATAGAAAATTAAAACTAATGAAATATTATGCAAATCATTAAAATTGTTTACGAACTCTGTGTAATAATGTTGAAATACTTACATTATAATGTTAAGTGAAACAAAAAGCAAAATATAAACCAGTATATTTGGTATACTCATGACTACATTAATTAAAAAAAATTTCCTTAGCATTGATAAAAGATTGGAAGGAAATTCACCAAAATGTTAAGAGTGAATGCTTATAGATGGTGGAGCTATTAAAGATGTATTTTTTATGCTCTTGTCTATTTTCTATTTATTTAAAACTCAGCATTATTTACTTTTATATATTTTTTATACACATTTTTAAGTTAGAAAGTGATACTATGTGTAATAATGTTATTATTCTATGATTTAGCTGTTATAAAGTGCACCAAAGATAAGCACACTTCTCATTTACCCATTACATCTTCTTAATCTAATCTTAATCAGTTTAGATTTGTTTAAACAAATCTTAATCAGTTTAAAATACCCCTCTTAAACTGAGCAACTATTGTATATTACTAGTTTGTTTAATAAACATATAGTTACATATGTATGTAATTGAAATATATTGAGAATATTAAAAAGGAATAAATCAACTTAATAAATATCTAACTTATTTATTCACTCAACAAGTACTTATTAAGAGCCTGTTATGGGCCTGGCCCTGTTTTAGACACTTGAGAAAGAGCATTTCAAGATTATTGTCCTCATGATGCTTCCATTCCATTGGAATTAAGAAAATAAAGTGGGAATGGCTTTGACTAAAAGAATCGTGAGATGTCTAAAAATACACGTTTCAAAGGATCAAAAATGATTTAGAAGGGTTAAACTCATGGTATAATTAACCAAAGTCCATCCAATTCAATAATTTCTAGACATTCGATTTTTAGACAATAATATTCTGAGATGATTTCTTTAGTTGTTAAAATTAAGAAAAATAAAGACAGCTCCCTAAACAGATACAAAAATAGAAAACTCTAAAAGAGCTGATATCATCTAATTACATAGAAGATGTTATGAATTTAATAAATGTGAATTTTAGGTGAACCTGTCATTATGAAAATTGATCATTAGGCTCACAGGAGGATTGGTTTAGGATACTTAGGTTCTTCCCTTTAGGCCATGGCGGAAGTAATATCTAAATAGCTTTTGGGATTTTTGTGGGAATTCAAAGGGATACTGCTATCAAATGCCTGGCTAGGTCTAAGCTACATCTATTATGGAGCAAATACATTGTCCTAGCCTCAGCAAAGACTGAGAGTTATATTCAATCTTTTTTTAACCATGTGGTAGACAAATTTAATGAATTTGTTAAATTGTAATAATATTTTCTATTATGATATCTAGACATTTTTCAAGGTAAATGTAGTTTCTTTTCCTTTTCTCTGACAGTTTTAGATTCTGTCCTCCTGTAGTTGGATCCACTGCAGTCTTCATATCTCTGCAATTGAGGGACCCTCAACTGCACTTCATATCTAATGGGTCTGACTGACATTGTGAGGGCCCTTGCTTGGCATGACAGATCTTTACTACTATGGGCAAGACAGAAGCATAAGCCCTATTTACAAGGAAACTTCTCTGGCATCCACATGAGTGAGAGACAGTACAGATAACCTTATTTTAGATTTTTATTTCAATCTATTTACTTAATTCTAGATGAATCTCATATCAAATTACCCTTTCCACTAAAACACTTGATAGTTGTTTATAATCTTCCCTCCAGAGTTACAATCTAAACTATATATAAAGCAAAAATCAAATAAACCCTAGAATACATTCCTCCTCCTGATAACAGCTACTCCTAGAAGAAGGTTTAAATAATTTGGGAAAAAACAAACCCCCAAAACCTCCTCCCTCCCCCCTCTCTCCAAAAATACCCTAAAAAGTAGAGAGAAAACAAGATGAAAAGGTGACCAGTTAATCTACATATAAATATTAGTCCCTGAATATTAAGAATTTGAGAATTTGTACAAGATGGGTTTGTAGGAAATTATATAAGACTTTGTGATTGATGAGGGTAAAACTGAGCATTAGACCGGCTCTTTTCAGCAGTCTTGGCAGCTATGGTTAATGTGAACTACAGTGTCATTTATGTTGTCTTGAAAAATTGTACCGATTGTAAAAATAATCAGAAACACAAAGATATGGAGATGAGATAGTCACATCTGAAAATCTTGGAAAGAACTAGAGAGTTATTTGGTCAATGATATAGATAGTATTAAGAGGAGAAATAGATACTTTTTTGAGACCCAACATCCCCATGTGAAACTCACATATATATAGCAGATGTGTAGAAAAAGCTTAGGGGTTGGAATTAGATAAATCAGTACTTACATCTCAGTAAGTACTCAGTAAAGACCACTTACTAATAGTATTTTGGGATAACCTCTCTGACTTGTCGATTGGTGTAAAGATTAATTGATAACAGAAATAAGACACTTAATATTACCTTCTCCTCTACTTCTTTTCTACCTTCTTTTCTTCTTTGCACCTCATATGTTGGAAGAGATCTTTTAAGGTCTTGAATCAATATTCCACTGCCATGGAAAATTCCTGGGTAGAAACTATGATTTAAAAAAAAATCACTTTTCCATATCAGAAAATTCTTTTGTATAGCAGATTAAACTTTTTCCATCTGACTCCTTGCTCTACTTCTTTTTCATTTTATTTATTCTGCAGATCTTCTAGAAAATGGGAAAAACTAAATCTTCATGTTATTTGCCTTATTTTGTAATATATTCACAAATCACTTTGAGACCCCTCAGCCATCTTTTTTTAAAGGAGCAGGAAAGAAAAATGCACAGATAAACAGGAACACTATTCATGCAGGCAAATGGATTGGGAGAAAAGCACAAATGGGAAAGGAGAAAGAAATAAATTGCAAGGCAGATAAAAGAAAACAAAGCAGATGAGCAGAAAACAGAAGATGAAGTCAAACAGGGAAATAAAGTGAAAGCTAGAAATAAGAGGAGACAAGAACAGATTGTGAAAAACATAATAATTGCAACAATCCCTCCCACTTCTGTGACTCTCCATGGTTTAGATTCTCTCACATGCTCCTCACAACAACCTGTGAGGAACATTGTGCTCTAAGAAGGTGCCGCTAACATGACTTTAAGATGGGGAAATGGAGCCTCAAGAGAGAGAGAGTGACCTGATTTCTCAAGTAGCTAGAGAGGGACAGAGGCAAGACTCTAATTATGGTCTTTCAGTACCCTCAAAACCTCTGTGGATCAAGGCTACGTATCAATAAAGTATTAAAACTAAAAGAAATTTTCTGCCTCCTGGGACAGTGCCCTTTCTGCTATTCATGATGAAAAAGGATGGAAAAATGATGAAAGGGGGGATCTAGAGAGAGGGAGATGAAGGACATGGTGATGGTAGACAGAGAGCTAGAAAAAGAGACAGAAACAAACCCTAGAAAGATGGAAAACCAAATAGAAAACAGTCTGAGAGGTCCACATACACATAATGGCACATGTCCTGAGATGATATGGAACTGACTCCCCAACCTACGAGTTTGGAACACTCTCACTTCAACCAGGTGACTCTGAGAAGAATTGGTCTGGTCTCTGGGCTCTTTCTGCCTTGTAAACAGGTCACCTCAAAACCAGACCAGCCCTCTCAAACACATGCAAGCCATCTGCCCTCAGCCAGAGCCAGGAGGGCAGATGGGCAGACTCAGAGAGCCTGACAGAAACATGGAGGGGAGATACAGAGGAAGAAGCAACTAACTTAAGAGAGTTGGGAAAGCAGAGACATGGCTAGATGTCTAGAGAGGGAGAAACAGAGCAAAGGAGAGGTTAACTGAGTCAAGATCTGTGACATCTCACCCATGGCCACTGTATGCAGAGCCCTGATATGATGTGAACACAGGTGGTTGCTAAGGGAGTCAGTGAGTGTTTGCCTCTGATGGATGCCAACAGAGGCAGAGTCAGCTTTCAGCACAGAAGCGAGCACATTCACAGACATTCTCCATGGGCTTTGGCATATGCAGGTGAGGATATTGGCTGTGCTGATCTCAGGCCCAGAGTGAGGGTGCAGTGAGTTATTCTGTAAACCAGCAGGTCATTTATAGAGTGTGAGCTCCTGATTCTCTACTCTTCTGACTCTACTGTACTCTCCATGCTGTCTCTCTCTCTTTCATCACACACACACATGTAGCAGGACATCCAATAGTCTCTCAACATCAGGGAGGCAGAAACTGCTTCTCACCTGAGTTACTGACAGGAAACTGACTGTAACAGATAATCCATTCTTAAAGTCTGCCTTAGTCTGACCAGGTCTCAGGAGTTTAAGCACAGCAGACCAGTCCTAAGATCCTTAGGGAGACTTTTCCATTGGCAAAGGGCCCTGGAATTTCTGAGTTAGTTTCAGATTTCCTAGGAAGAATCTTTCCCCGACTCAAGATTGCTGTTTGGAAGAACTAAGGGTCAGGATATTTCCATGTTTCCTGCCCCCTTATGGCAGACAAAGAACCCCCATCTCCAGAGGTAGAACCTACCTAGAACCAATCACTATGGCCCCCAACCCAAGGAATTCAGGGAGATCCAGTCGAACATGAAACCCCAGGATATGCAAAGGATAGCAAGTTTGCTAATTCATCACCATGTAGTGCTTCCATCTCTCCCTCTGGATAAAAAGACGTAGCAGGGGCAGAGGAGATGGGAAGGCTATTCTGTCTGAATAATTCATATAAATTTTCCTTCCCAATAGGTTGCTCCAAACAAAATTCCCTAGCTGGATTAAACTACCAGAGGTCTTTGAAGAAATTACTGATTAAATGCCCTTTGTACCATTTGCCTTACATATCTCTTTTAATCTTCACACCAAGATTCAGAGAGATTAAATAACTTGCCTAATATCATACAGCTGAGAAAGAAGTACAGCAAGACTTGAGCCCAGGTTTGGCCATGGTTCATGATCCTTTGACCAGGCTTGGCTCATCTTCTATTTCTTCCATGTTCAAAAGTTCTCAGGAAAGAAGAATCTACAACTTCCTTTGGTGTCTTCTATGAAGCATCATTTTTCTATGCGCTACTTGGATTATCTGCATCAGAATCTAATAATGACACTTATTGAAAAGATAGATTCTCTGATCCCACTTCAGAACCTATTGACTCAGAATCTCAGAGAATGCACCAGGTAGAAAATATCAGCAAATTCCCAAAGCAGGAACCAAGCAGGTGACTTCTGCTGACCACAATGCAATACAATTAGAACACAAAAATAAAAGGAGAGTTAAAAACAAACAACAAAAATATCTTGAATACTTAAAAATATCCTTCAAAACTAATCTTTGCCCAAAAAAGGAAATCAAAACAGGGTCTTCAAATTATTCATAAATGAATGACAATGGTAGTACTATATATCAAAACCTGTAGGAGGCAGAACCAATACAAAATGAGAGTTTGAAAAATCTAAATTAAATCAAATTTTTTTCTAAGAAAATATAAATGATAAAAATGGACTCAGAGAGAATTCAAAAACTTGGATAATCCATTAATCACAACAGAAATTAAAAAGGTAGTAAAATATGCCTAAAAAAGATACCAGGCACAGATGGTTTTAGGCAAAAGTTCTAGGATACTTTTAAAAAGTTGATAATTCACATGTTAAATAAACTGTTACAAGCATATAATAAGATGTAACGTTATCTTATTCATTATATGAGGCTAACATAATGTTAATACAGAACAAGGACTTCACAAGAAATCTATAAAAAAATCTCACTTATGAACATAGATGCAAAAATACATCATGACTTAATAGGGTTTAATTCCAGTAATGTAAAGATAATTAAACATTAGAAAAGTATTTCAATGTAATTCATTTTATATAGTAAATGAATACATACACACATGTACACACATATATGTGTATATAACAATAATAACCATATAGCTGATCAATAAATGCCAATAAATTGTAAAGTTCTACAAGCACTTGTATAAAAGCTCTTATCAGATCAAAAATAGAAAGAAACTTCCTTAACTTGATAAAGAATATCTACTAGAAAAAAAAAATGGAAAACATCTTACTCTGGAAATAGAACAAATTCCATTGAATTTAGGAACAAGACAGGCAAGACAAGTATGTCCATCACAAGTGTTAATATTGAACGCTGTATTTGAAGTCCTGAGCAATGCAATAAAACAAGAAGAAAGAAATGAGATAAATAGATTAGAAAGAGATAGAACTGTCTACCCTGCAAAACCTAGAAAATCAAAGGAAAAATTATTAAAACAGAATTCAATAGAGTAATCAGATACAAGATAAATATACAAATATCAATAGCTTCAATATGCAATATAAATAAGCCAATTAGAAAATATAATAAAAGGATCCCATTATGAAACAAGACATTACAAAATACCTAAGAATGCAAAACCCATAAAGTTTAAGACAATATATTGACTATGTCAAAATGAAAAATTTCTGTACTACAAAAGACATCATAATCAAAATAGTAAAGAGACAAGCTGTAGACTTGGGAAAACATTTGCAATGTATGTAATTCATTAGGATTAATACAATGAATACCTATTAGTAAGAAGAAAAGAAATAACCCAACAAAAATGGGCAGCAAAAATTAAACAGGAAATTCAATAAAAGGAACTATGTATAGTATAGGAACATGAAAAGATGCTTAGCCCACTAGTAATGAGAGAAATGCAAATCAAAACAACAATGAGAAACCATTTTTCAGCTATCAGATTGGAAAATATTATGAACATTGATAATAGCAACTGTAGGCAAGAGTTTAATACATTGTTGATAGGAGTGTAAATTGGAAAAGCCTTTTTGGAGGGCAAGTTGGCAGTATCGTTTAAAATAAAAAATGAACATGCCCTTCAACCCCGAATTCTTCTTTAAATATTTGCCCTAGAGGAATATCTACACAAAAGTAGAAGGAAGTAGTCAAAAGAATTTTTATTCAGCACTGTTTATGAGAGCAAGCTATTGTAAACCACTGAAATATCCATGAATAGTTGAATGAATTATCCATTTATATTATAGAATACTCTGTTAATTGTATAAAAAAGAATAACAACAGAGAAGATTCTCTAAGACAGACTGCTAAGTGAAAAAGCATGTTGGAGAACAATTCATACTGAATGATACCCCTTATATACAAGAAAGCCTACAAGAAATACAAAGCCATCTCATTCTGTCCTATATGTGCATTTAAAAACATGCAAAAGATCTGGAAGAACACAAAGCAATTTGATAACAGTGGGTGAGTCTGGGGAAGGGACTGGGATTGAGCAGATGCTCAAGAGAAATGTATGCTTCATCTGAGTTTTAATTCTTCACAAGAATAAATCTCTTCTATACTTTTTTAAAAATTGGAAAAGGTCAATAAGCAATGTATTCTTGGGTATAACACAAAAGCACAAGCGACAAAAGTAAAAATAAACAGGGCTGGCCCGGTGGCGCAAGTGGTTAAGTGCATGCGCTCTGCTGCGGCGGCCTGGAGTTCGCCGGTTCGGATCCCGGGCGCGCACCGACACACCGCTTGGCAAGCCATGCTGTGGCGGTATTCCATATAAAGTGGAGGAAGATGGGCATGGATGTTAGCCCATGGCCAGTCTTCCTCAGCAAAAAGAGGAGGATTGGCAGATGTTAGCTCAGGGCCGATCTTCCTCACAAAAAGAAAAAAAGAAAGTAAAAATAAACAAGTGGGATTACATTAAACGAAAAAGCTTCTGCACAGTGAAGGAAACAATCAACAAAATAAAAACATAACCTAAAGAATGGGAGAAAATATTTGCAAACCATAAATCTGATAAAGGGTTGATAACCAAAATATATAAAGGGACTCCTACAACTCAATAGCAAAAAACCAAATAACCCAACTAAAAAATAGGCAAAGGAACTGAATAGACATTTCTCCAAAGAAGACATACAGATGGCCAACAGATGTATGAAGAGGTGCTCAATATCACTAATCATCAAGGAAATGCAAATTAAAACCACAATGAGATAATACCTCACACCTGTTATGATAGCCATTATCAAAAGAAAAAAAAAACAAAAAACAAAAGATGATAAGTCTTGGCGACGATGTGAGAAAAGGTAACCCTTTACACTGTTGTTGAGAATGGAAATTGGTATAGACATTATGGAAAATGGTATGGAGTTTCCTCAAAAAATTAAAAATAAAACAACCATACAATCTAACAATCTCACTTTTGCAAATTTATCCAAAGAAATTAAAATCAGGATCTCAAAGAGATATTAGCACTCTCATATTCATTGTAGCATTATTCATATTACAAGATATGGAAACAACTTAAATGTTTATCAATGGATGAATGGATAAGGAAAATATGGTATATAAACACAATGGAATATTATTTAATCTCAAAAAAGAAGGAAATCCTGCCATTTGCAACAACATGGATGAACCTGGAGGACATTATGTTAAATGAAATAAGCCAGACACAGAACAAATACATGATACCACTTAAAAGAGGAATCTAAAATAATCCAACTCATAGAAACACAGAAGAATGGTGGTTGCCAGAGAGTTGGGGGGAAAGGGGGAAACAGGAAGGTATTAGTCAAAGGTACAAGGTTTCAGTTACAAGATGAATACGTCCTAGGGATCTACTGTATAGCATAGAGCCTATAGTTAACAATACTGTATTATATACATAAAAACTTGCTAAGAGGGTAGATCTTATGTTAAGTGTTCTCATCACACATACAAAATAATAATAAAGAGGGCATGAGGAAAATTTTGGAGACGTTTACTGCACAGATTGTGGTCATGGTTTCAAGGGTATACAACTCATCAAGTTGTATGCATTAAATGTGTACCGCTTTTTGTATGTCAATCATACTTCAATAAAGTGGTTTTAAAAAAAAGAAAGCAAACAGCTGACTCACTATCCGATGCACTCCTTTTACAGCCCACCCTAAGTTTTTTCTTTTCAATGACTATCCCCATGAATCTTGTCTTCCTGGTTACTTGTCATTTAGTTGACCTTTTCCTGTCCCTCTCCATACATTTCCCTCATCCCCAGGGAATTCTGGAATCCTGATAGGCCCCAAGATGATTGCCATATCATAGCTGGGGATAAAATTACCTGAAATAAAATCAAATAAGTCTAATGCTCATTTTGTAAATTAAGAATTAAAAAAGAAGGATCTGTTGTCATATTTTGATAAAATGTTAAATACTTCTTCCAATCTTTCCTTCTGCAGTTCCCCTTTCCATCTTCACTAAAATAGAGACTTCTTTCATGTGAATGTTACCATGACGCCAGGTGTAGGGGAGAGGAGATGGATTTGAAAGAAAGAACAAAGAAAAGGTACTGCTTCTTAATACTTAAGATCATGAAAATATAATTGCACTTTGTGGGGGAAAGGGCCAGTATTCACAGTGGGACCGTGGCATCACCAAGAGAAGCACTAAATAAAGGACCTGGATAACTTGGAGTCTGTTCATTAAAGTCATCTTAGCAAAGTATATTTTTCCACTCACAATTTTGCAAAAACTTTCAGCAGGCCTATTCTTGTCATATTTTGTCATTTTTCTTGCCCACTCCATCTTAATATTGTAACCCTTATATTTCTCTAAATAACTTGCATATTGTCTTTGAATTGAAATGAACTATTAGGAAGCTGCATGTCAACAGCTGTACCATGTAGTGATTAGGAGCACAGGCTCTGAAGTGGACCACTGGGTTTGAATCCCAGCTCTGCCACTTAATTGCTGTATGGCAAGTAACTAAACCTCTCCATGCTTCGATTTATCTGTAAAGTGGAAGGCATAATCAAACCTTCTGCATATGGTTATTCTGAGGATTAAATGAGATAACACATGCTAGTACCTATCATATAGTAAGCACTTAATAAATATTATTTATTGACTTATCCTATGACATTATTCCTCTAACTATACTGAAATTGTTTGTTGGATAGTTGGTTTTACCAGATGTACATTTCCAACCAGAAATTTAGTCCTGGCTAATAGTTGGAGCAGCATTTCCTAAACTCTTGCATAATAATGTTAATAGCGGCCTCATGAGAAAAGGATTAGAATATAAAATAAGTTTGGAAAGTGCTGCATTCTATATCCTTTTCTGGGAGACCCATAATGCACAATAGCATATTAAATATTTGAGATGTTTTACAGCAAAGAAAACTAACTTAGGTTAACCCAAGGTTTGCCAAACTTATTGGATCCCAAACCTTTTTTTCTTCTTTAATGGACACTTTGGTTAACTTAAATCACAAAGGAATGGGTTGGAAGGAAACTGAGTATGTAACAGAGTCACAGGAAAATCTAAACAACCAAGCCTCAGATGGGCAGGAGTCTGAGGAGTTCCAAGGTCTCAGTATAGGAACGAGTAGACTGATCCTTTATGGTGCTGCTGTAGATTTGATCCAGCTCCAACCACCTGTGTCACTCTCTCTAGATTCAAATTCCTGGGAGAGAGGTCTTATTGATCTGGCATGGGTCTCAGGTCCACTTTATTGGCCTGGAGGTGGGAGAAATGATGAAGGAGGATATGAGGGTCCAACCAGGACCATAAAGGAAAGAGATGGATAATTTTCAAAAGTAAAAGTGGGGTGATGTTTCTAAAAGAAGGAATAAGGAAAGCTAAGCAGACAAAAATAACAGGTGTCCCACTAAGACATACATTAGTACCAGAACACAGTTTGGGAAATACCATTCCAGAGTTTTAGAAGTAGAGTCCACTTGCTTCATTTTAGAGATGAGGACTCTAAATACCAGAAAGTCCATGTGACCCAGGAAGGTCATGCAGATGGTGAGAATCAGAGTCAGAGCCGAAAATAAGTCTCAGTCCACTGCTTTTTTTAAATATATGCTTTTTCTTTCTTTTTTTTCTTTTTTTTGCTGAGGAGGATTGGCTTTGAGCTAACATCTGTGCCAGTCTTCCTCTATTTTGTACGTGGGTCGCTGCCACAGCATGGCTGATGAGTGGTGTACGTCCACACCCGGGATCTGAACCCACCAAACAGGCCGCTGAAGCAGTGCATGCTGAACTTAACCACGAGGCCATGGGGCCTACAGAACAAAGTGAGAAACAGGATCAGCCTCTTCTAGGAGCATCTTTAGGGAAAGGCTGATATTTTGGAATTGATACATGAAATGAAGGCAATGAACAGCTTCCAATCCAGGTAGTATGGAGATAGCTTTAGAATCTATCTCCCTTTAGCTTTGAATCAAAATAAAGAGAGATATTCTGACCTTCCTCCACACTGTTGGATTCATTCTTGAGGGAAATTGCTTCTGTGGAGATAAACAGACCTCTCTATAGGAATAACCCTGGACCCTTAGTTCTTCAACCATAGATGAAGACTTGAAGTCTTTCACTCACTTGTCACTAAGTCTGAAAGAGAAACATCAAATATATTGTGCCATCTGGAGGTATTAGTGTTAAAAAAAACTACACATCCATTGTTTTAGGCTGATCGAATCACTTAATTACTTGTGCAATATAGCAATTTTTGAAGCTGGGTATAGTGGAATATCTTGAAGAGAAAGAGTCTTCCTGAATTAAGATGATTAACTTCATAAAGGGTGATTTTTTGCGGGGGGGAAGGCATTGTTATACAAGAAGGATGGCAAAACTTTGTCTTCATCACATTTCATGACCACATTCATGAAGTTCTTGTGAAGGCACTAGCTAGAGTTCAAGTCTGGTGGCTCAGAACTGATACTGATATTTAACAGATGGTAGGGAAGTATAATAACCAAAAGGCTACTATGCACAACTCACAAGTCTGTGTCTTTCTTTGGGAGATGGTAAACATAATTCTAATATAGTCATATTTAAGATTTTTTCCTTTTTTTGATTAGCACTTTTTTTGTGTCTTGTTTAAGAAAATTTCTCTTATCCTGACATCATGGAAATATTCTCCTATATTATCTTTTAGAGACTTATTCTTTTGTTTACCAATTAGATCTATAATTTAAACGTAAATCGTTTTTGTCTTCTACATATATCAAGTAGGAGTCAGATGTCACTTTTTTCTTTCTATATGAATAACTAGTTGTCTAGGCACCATTAATTGAAAAAATATCCTTTCTCCACCGCTTTGCACTGCCGCCTTTGTTATAAATCTTGTGTCAATAAATGCATGGATTTTATACATGTACAATCATGTTGTCTATTAGTAAAGACAGTTTTAATTCTTTCTTTTCACTCTTTATGCCTTCAACTTCTTTTATCTTGCCTTATTGCACTGGCTAGAAACTCAGTGTAATAATGAATAAAAACATTAAGAGTGGAAATAGTTGTTTTATTCTCCATCTGAGGGAAAAATGTTCAATATTTTGTCTTAAATGTGATATGAACCACATGTTTTTTTTTTTTTTTGCAGATTCCCTTTTTTAGATTGAGGGAGACTACCTTTATCTAGCATTCCAAATTTATTTTCTCAAGGTTTTCAATGTACCTCTAAAGATCTAAAAAATTTCCTGTGTTTGAATGGTTATCATTCCTTTTTGTATGTTCATCCTTTCTCTTTTTTCTTAGGTTAGCTAGTAGTTTATCTATTTTGTTTCAAAGAACCAGGATTTTCATTTATTAAGTAGACATATCCTTTTCTTTACTTCATTAATTTTTGCTTTTATATTTAATTTTTCTTCCTTATGCTTTGTTTTCTTTTACTTTGTTGTTATAGCTTTTTAAATTAGGAATTTAATTGACTTATTTTCATTTTTATTGATGTAAGTGTTTAAAGCCGTGAAGGTTTCTTCGATCACTCCTTTAAATGTACTTCATAAGTTCTCAAATGTAGTGTCTTCATTGTAATTACTTTCAGAAATTATGTCATTTTGATTGTATGTCCCTTGTCACCCAGGAGTTGTTTAATATAAGGTTTTAAAATTTTCTTGTGGAAAGATTCTATTAAACATTTGTTATTTATTTCTAGTTTTATTGTACTGAGACCAGAGAGTGATTTTTATAATATTTCTACTTTATAGAACTTAAATAATACTTTCTTTGTGATCTAATAGATGATCAATTTCTGTGAATTTCCCTGTGTACTTGAGAAGAAGGTGGATTCTCTACTATTAGAATGTATTTCAATGTATATTCATATAATTTACTTCACTGATTACATTGGGTAGGTCTTCTACATCCTTACTTATATTTTGTCCACTTGAGAGGAGTGCTAAAATCTTCTATTATTGTATTTCTATCTATAGTTCCTGTAGTTTTTGCTTTATAAGTGTTGTTGCTATGTTATTTGTTCCATAGGTATTTATAACTGTTATATTTATACATAAATTGTGGCTTTGGTATTAAAAAACATCTTTCTTTGTTATATTTAATGCTTTCTAGCTTTAATTATACTTTGTTATCAGGAACACAACACTTCTTCTTTTTTCCACTTTCTTGGTATATATTTTCCCATTCCTTTATTTTTAGCCTTTCTGAAACATTTTATTTTAGGTATGTATCTGATATACAGCATAGAATTAGGTCTTTTTTTGTTATTTTAAAATATTTTTCTTTTAATAGATAATTTAAGCCTATTCACATATAGGCTGGTAATTAAGTTATGTGTCATTTACAAACATGTTTCTTTTGCTATGTAATGTGTTTTTTTGCTCTTTTATTTGAAAAAATCTTATTTAACCATTATTATATAGTTTTTCAGTTTTTAATGTCATTAGTTGACTCTCAACTATTATCTGTGCAATTATTAATGAGCCTATTCTACTCCCTTTTTTCCTTCTTTCATATCCTTTCATTTTTTTAGCATTATTCTTCTACCTTTGTCCCTTTCCTTGTTTTATCCTTAGTTTCACAATTACATATATTAAATGCTCACTATCAATTATTTTGCTGAGGTCTTACCATTCATCCCTGGTTGGATAAATCTCATTTTCTAGTAGATTTCTCACAAAGTACTGGTGTACAGGACCCCCTGAAATTTTCCATGTTCAAATTTTTTTTATAACATGGATATTTGAAACACAACTTGGTTGGATATAAATATTGGCTCATATTTTCTTTTTTGGGTTTCTTGAAAATGCTGCTCCATTTTTGCCTTGCTTTGTATGTTACTCTTGAGAAGTCTGTGCCAGTCTAATTCTCTTGCCTTTTCAGGTTATTTGGTCTTCTGTTCCTCTCAAGACCCTAAGTATTCTTTATTGATCTTTAAAGTTTGCACTAGTTAACCATTTTGGTCACTTTTATTTTTAGGTACCCTTATGTTCTTTTATCAGGTAAATTCAAGTTTTTAAAAATATTTTTAGGACGTTTTCTTGGAGTATAGTTTTAAATGTGTTCTATTTTATTGTCTTGTTTTTCTTTCTTTCAGAGAGTCCAATTACATGCGCATTGAATCTTCTTTGCCTTTCACTTCAATCATTTTATAACTCTTTTTACTTTGTCCTTTAACTCATTTTTATTCTCTTGGCTGTTTTCTTGCCTTGTCCCTTATTTTTTGAGGAAGGGGAATCTCAGTTAAAGTTCAGTTATAATTGTTCAGATTTCAAAAGGTATACAAAACTTGGGTTTACCTCATTGTACAGGGTCTGCTAGACATGGGCTGTGTTTTAGCATCACTTAGTTGATCAAATTAGGTTTAGCAGCAGTGGCGAAGAGGAACAATTAAGGGTCAAGAATCTTACTAGGGGCAGTGGAAACACTTCAGCATCTTTAGCACTTTTGTAAACCTAATGGAAAAGATAGAGTTGTAAGAATAAGTCCCCTCTTACATATGACTTAATTTTCAGATATTTCGTGCAATAATTATCCATTTATTGAAATTTAAATGTATGGTGTCATCACCAATATGTAGATGTAGATCATCTCATTTAATCTTCAAAGTATTTTGTGATATTTCTTATCTCTTATTTTATAAATATGAAATGGTTGGCTAAGAGGGCACAGTTTAAAACCAAAGTCTTAGGCCAAAGCATTTCCTCCTGGCATTTTACCCAAACTGCTTCTAAATGTATTGAAACAAATAAAGGCAATTTTAAACATGCTTAGAAATGCTTTATGACCAAAGGCAGGAATTACATAAAACAATTTTATTTTATTAATTTAATTATTGTTTGTCTACACTTCTCCTAATGATCCATAGTAGTTTTATTAATAATTTTATTGAGATCTGATTGATATACACAAAAGCTATACAGATTTAATGTATACATCTTGATGAGTTCGAAAATAGGTATGTGAAACTGGCACCATATACAATGCCCTAAACTTAACCATCAATTCCAAAAGTTTCTTCCCTCCCTCCACCTTGCCTCTTATTAAATTTTTATTAGAATCTATTATACCTAAGATATCTTATAACTTTTTTCTTCTATTTGAGATGATTTTGCCTTTTTCTTCCACTCTTTTCCTGAGTTCAATCAATTCTAGTTTCATTTCTCCCCATTTTTTTTGGTCCATTTCTAAAGTTTTAGAATTTCTGATTCAAGTTGGTTTTTAACATCCAAAAACGCTTATTTGAGGGTATTTAATTCAGTTTGAAGTATTATGTTACAGTTTCCTTCTGCTTTTTGTTTGTTTGAAGGGGAGGGTTTTCAAAGCTAAAATGTTTTGATTCTTATTTTATTTTTTCTTCCTATAGTAGCCATGTCTATATTTAGGCTCTTTTATCTATTCATTTTGTAGATTTCAGGTGGTTTACAAGATTCCTAGTCCAAGAACACCTCCTTCTGTCAGTGGACTAAAGTATAGTTTTTTTTTAATGATAGTTTTTAGTTTTCGGTGGTCATAATAGGAGAGATTGAGGTGTTTTAGTCTTCTGATTATTTTGGTTTTTCATTTTTTTTGTTTTATAGGACTCTAAATTTTCCCCTTTTGCTTGTTTTTACTTTTACTCATCTTTACAAAAGGTATTTTCTTCCCCAGAAGCAATGACTTTCAAAGACTGGCACTTCCAATTGCAAACATTTTTGAGTCCCTTCCCTGTAGTCAGTGTTCTGATATACTAGAATTTTTTTTTTTTTTTACAACATAATTAGTTTATGTTTACTACAATACTTCTCACTATGGTGATGTTACTCAGCTAATCAATATAAAGAGTTTTTATTTAAACGTTAAATCTCTTCTCTCTCTGAAGTCTATATAAAGTTTTTTATATTAAATCTTTTCTCCATTTCAGTATTAGATGGAATATTTTTTATAAACTTTTTTCCCCAAAGAAATAAAAGCTTCAATTTTTAACTGACTACATTTGATATCCAAGCACAATATTAACATAGGAGACAACAAAACAAAAATCTAATAAAAATATGGAAAAAAGACTCCTCAACAATTTAGGAGGCAGTGAACAGTGGCAATATCCTAGGATTCTGGGCAACAGTTTCCTTCTTACTATTTCATATGTTTCAGGAATTCTGAAACTATGAAATATTACTTATGCAAATTTCAGCCACCTTACTTCTTTGACTGCCTTTCTAACCAGAATATACAAATTATAGGCTGCATTTTTCAATGAATTGTTTGTTGTGAAAAAAACATTTTTTCCCATTTAACGTATATCAATTTGTTCCATTAGTAGGGAAATATCTAAAAATGTGCAACTACCCTATTTACTGTTTCTTGGGAAGTTTCAGATACACCAAAACAAAAACTTAATCTCAATAGCACAAAGGTTTTCAGGGTGAGATTTGATTCAGGAGGCCCTTCAAAGTCACATCTGTCTGTTTCTCTTTTATGCATATACACTCAAACAAGTACAAATGTCTATAAAGCTGAGAACCATATCAAACAAAAGAGTGGTTGCATCTCTGGCTTCTGCTACTTCGACAACAGGCAGCACCAAAAACAGTGACATAAGGATTAATAGCAATTTGGTCAAAACTGAGGTCATGATGTTGGGATCCTGAGGTGGCAAGATCTTGAGGGCTTAAGATTCCAGAGAAACAGGAGATTAGATAGATAGATAGATAGATAGATAGATAGATAGATAGATAGATAGATAGATAGATAGATAGATACAAAATTCTATCTGGCTTGAAATATTCCATTACTGGAGTTCCAGACACTGAGGCTAACAGGTTCCATTTGACTCTGCTTTCCAGGAAGCAGCCATTATAGGAATTGCGAAGAACAGAGTCTCCAAACTATATTTCCTACAATCCCAGAACTCCTTTTCAGTCTTGTCTAATGTTGGGTGGATTTTCTTTTTGTGGAAGTGATTCTAGGTAAATCTTGGGCACTCCACTCATTTCCCTCTCCTTTCTTCCACATAGTTTTTCTGGATGGCCTTTACTCTCCACAAAGCTTGCCAAGGAAGCATGAGAGAGAGAGATCTGTTTGGATGTGGTGTTTATTTTCCTACTTATAGTGTTTTGAAGTTTGTAGCACTCTCTGTCTTTCAATTATGCTGAGCATGTGTTTTATGCAGTTTTATTTCTTCTTTTTGACCTATATTGCTTTTGGAGCATTTGTGGAGAGATTCAGTTTTAGGTACCAATCATTATCCTTGACTAGCCAGAATGCAGCCATTTTGGTTCTATTTTTGCTACTGAAAAGCCTTACTTTGGTCTAATATCTTTTCTTTGTCAATAATCGGTGTTTTCTCTCTGGCTACTCTTATGACCTTCTCTTTGTATTTGGTATTTTGAAATTTCACTACTTTGGTTATTTTTATTTATCCTGTTTGAGATTTGTTGTCCCTTCTAAATTTAACGATAAAATTTTTTCATTAAGTTGGAAAAAATCACTTGGCTGTTATCTTTTGAATATTGTTTCTTCTTCATTCTTTCTGGTCATTACCATATGTTAGTTTTTCTCATTGTATCTGCCACATCTCTTAACTCTTTTATTTTAGTTTATCTCACTGTCTCTTTGAGCTGTGTTCTAGGCAATTCTTTAGCTCCATCTTATAAGTTTTCCAGTTGTTTTTTCTATTATGTGTAATGCACTGTGGAAATGTCTGTTTTTAATTTCCAAAAATATTTTGCAACATAATGTAAGTACTATTTGTTTCTTTCAATATATCTGCCATCATTGATAGTATCGTGTTCCTTCCCATGTTTTGAACTTGATTTTATTTCTTTGAACATCTTAAACATACTTATCTTATATTATTAGCCAACAATTCCATTATCTGAAGATACTAAGGTGTCTAGTTTGATATTTCTTGTTCTAACTTGCTCAAAGTGGTTGCTTTGTAATTTTGGATCATCAGCTCATGTTTAGCTGGCCTTCACATATGGAAATCCTGTGCAGTCTATTTTGTGAGAGGATTTATGTTTGCTTCTATCAAGTGCTCCAGACAGATACCACCTCAGACTATCTTATCATAATTATTTGGCTTAGCATAATTATTTGGCTTAGAATTATTATTCTGGGACCATGCATGATGCATAAATCTTGAGTGACACTTTGTGGTTATCAATTTTCAAAGGAGATTTTTTTCCCCCAGAACCCAAGCTAACATAGACAAATATCCATGTTGTTTTCCTCTGCCAGTGAGAAGATTTTTTCCTTGTCCATTCTTTTATTGAATGTGTAGGCCTTTGAGCGTACAAGCTTTAGTCATGATCTCATTTCCAACTTCCTACGTCATGTGGGTTCAAGGGTTGACTCTTGTTCTAGTATAGTTATCTGAAGCCTCTTATTTATGGAGATCTGCAAACATTCCCTGGAAAACATGGTGTTAGTACCTGATTGTTATTCTGATTTTCAGCTTTTTCTTTAATTTGCCCACTGAGGAGTTTCCTTATTTTCTTGAAAGCTCAGCAAGCATTTTATAGGATTTAAAAAATATTTTGTACAGCATTGCATGGGTTTTATAGTTGTGTGTGTCGGGGGGGATGGAAAGGTGATTCAGAAATGGAAATCCTTCCCCAAATCTTTTTATTTATTGGGATATAATTTATATTCAGTAAAATTTACCCTTTTTAGTGTACAGTTCTATGATATTTGACAAATATATAGTCATGTAACCATGACTGCAATCAAGACACATATCCCAAAGTTCCATCATCCATCATCACAAAAAATTTCCTCATGCCCCTATGTAGTCAATTTAGTCAACTTTTCCATCTACTCCTAAGTATTAGTAGTCACTGGACTGTTTTTTGTGCCTACAGTTTTGCCATCTCCAGAATGTCATATAAATTGAATCATACAGTATGTAGTCTTTTGAGTTTGCCTTCTTTTATTTAGCATAATGCATTTGAGATTCATTCATGTTGCAGTGTATATCAATAGTTTATTTGTTTTTACTTTTGAGTAGTATATCATTGTATAATTGTATCAGTTTGTTTATTCATTCACCATTTGAAGGTATTCTTTCACCACTCAAAACGTCAGTTGGTGATTATGAATAATGTCAATTTTTGGTGATTATGGATAAAGCTGCTATAAATATCTGCATACAGGTTTTTGTGTGAACATTAAGTTTTCATTGGCCCTGAGTAGAAACATAAAAGTAAGATTTCTAGGTTGTATGGTAAATATTTAAATTTATGAGACATTGACAAATTGTGTTACAAAAGGTTGTACCATTTTACATTCCCATGAGCACTGTATAAGTTCCACTTGCATCATTTCTTTGTCAGCACTCGGTATCGTCAGGTTTTAATTTTATTCTACAATTCTAATAAATTTGTAATGTCGTTGAATTGTGATTTTGACTTGTATTTCCATAATGACTAATGATGATGAATATTTTTCTTGTGCTTACATCTTCTTTGGCAAAATATTTGTCAACTATTTTGGCCATTTAAAAAAATCAGGTTTTTTGTTTTCTCATTATTTAGTTTTGAGAATTACTAATATATTTTAAATACAAGTCATTTATCAGAGACATGCTTTGCAAATATTTTCTCCCAATCTTTGCTTGTTTTTTCATTCCCTTAATAGTGACTTTCAAAGAGAAGTAGTTTTAAATTTTGACGAAGTCCAATTTATCAATTTTTTTCTTTTATGGATCGTGTTTTTGGTGTCATATTTAAGAAAACTGTGCCAAAGCCAAGTTCACAAGGAAGTTTTCTAGAAGTTTTATTGTTTTACATGACAAATTCAGGTCTATGATCCATTTTGAGTTAATTTTTTTCATATGGTACATGGTATGAGTTGAAGTCTATTATTTGGCATGTGTACGTTCTGTTTTCCCAGCAACATTTCTTGAAAAGATCATCCTTTCTTTATTGAATTAACTTTGCACCTTGTTGAAAATAAATTGGACATATAAATGAGGATCTATTTCAAGAATCTATTCTGTTCCACAGATTTATATGTCTATAGTTTTGCCAATACCATGCAGCGTTTGATACTGTAGCTTTATAACAAATCTTGAAATCAAGTAATGTGAGTCCTCCAACTTTGTTGTTGTTCTTTTTAATTAATTAATAGACTTTCTAAGACCAGATTAGGCTTACAGAAAAATGCGCAGAAAATATAAAGCATTCCTATACACCCTCCAATTCTCCTCCCCCAGTTTCTCTATTATGAACATCTTGCATTAGTGTGGCACATTTGTTACAATTGATGTGCCAATATCAATATATTATTATTAACTAAAATCCTTTGTTTACATTAGGGTTCATTCTTTGTGTTGCACATTCTAAGGGTCTTGACAAATATATAATGACATATATCCACCATTACAGCATCATACAGAATAGCTTCACTGCCCCTAAAAAAGCCCTCTGCTCCACTTATTCATCCCTCTCTCTCTCCCCCTGAACTCTTGGCAACTGATTTTTCAAATTGTCTCCAGTTTTGCCTTTTCCTTATCATATAGTTGGAATCATACAGTATGTAGCCTTCTCAGATTGGCTTCTTAGTAATATGCATTTAAGAATCCTCCATGTCTTTTTGTGGCTTGATAGCTCATTTCTTTTCATCATTGAGCAATATTCCATTGTATGGATGTACCACAGTTTGTTTATCCATTCACCTGCTGAAGGACATCTTTCTTGCTCCAAGTTTTGGCAATTATGAATAAAGCTGCTATAAACATTTTTGTACAGCTTTGATCTCATTGTGTAAATACCAAGGAGTGCAATTACTGGATCATATGGAAAAAGTATGTTTAGTTTTGTTAGAAATTGCCAAACTGTCTTCTGAAGTGGCAATACCATTTTGGATTCCCACCAGCAATGAATGAGAGTTCCTGTTCCTCCATATACTCACCAGTACTTGATATTGTCAGTGTTTCGGATTTTAGACATTCTAATGAGTGTGTAGTGGTATCTCACTGTTGTTTTAATTTGTAGTTCCCTAATGAAATATGATATTGAGAATCTTTTCATATGCTTATTTTCCAGCTGTATATCTTCTTTGGTGAGGTGTCGGTTCAGATCTTTTGCCCATTTTTTAATCAGGTTGTTTGTTTTCTTATAGTTGAGTTTTAAGAGTTCTTTGTATATTTTAGACACTAGTCCTTATCAGATATGTCTTTTGCAAACACTTTCTCCCAGTCTGTGGCTTGTTTCATTCCCTGGCCATTTTATTTTGCATAGCAGAAGTTTTTAATTATTTTTTTTCCATCTGCATGAGAATTTTTTTTTGAGGCCATATTGGCTTATAACATTGTGTAACTTTTAGGTATACATTATTATATTTCAGTTTCATATATTTTTATTATATTTCAATTTATATTTATTCAGTATAGACTGCATTGTGTTCATCACTAATAGTCTAGTTTTTATTCATCAGCATACATGTGTGCCCCTTTATTCCTTTCGTCCTTCCCCCATCTCCTCCTCCTCTGGTAACCACTAATTTGTTCTCCTTATCTATGTGTTTATTTATCTTCCACATATGAGTGATCATATCGTATCTGCCTTTCTCTGACTTATTTTGCCTAATATAATACCCTCAAGGTCCATCCATGTTGTTGCAAATGGCATGATTTTGTCTTTTTTATGGCTGAGTAGTATTCCATTATGTGTGTTTTGTGTGTGTGTGTGTGTGTGTGTATATATACGTATATATATACGTATATATATATATATATACGTATATATATATATATGTACACGCACACCACATCTTCTTTATCCATTCACCCGTTGATGGGCACTTGGGTTGCTTCCACATCTTGGCTATTGTGAATAATGCTGTGATGAACATAGGGATGTATTAATCTCTTTGAGTTGTTGATTTCATGTTCTTTGGATAAATACCCAGTAGTAGGACAGCTGTATCGTATGGAATTTCTATTTTTAATTTTTTGAGAAATTTCCATACTGTTTTCCATAGTGGCTGCACCTGTTTGCTTTCCCACCAGCAGTGTATGAGGGTTCCCTTTTCTCCACATCCTCTCCAACATTTGTTATCTTGTCTTGTTAATTATAGCTATTCTGATGGGTGTGAGGTGATAGCTCATTGTAGTTTTGATTTGCATTTCCCTAATAATTAGTAATGTTGAATATCTTTTCATATGCCTGTTGGCCATTTGTATATCTTCTTTGGACAAATGTCTATCCATATCCTCTGCCCATTTTTTGATCAAGTTGTTCATTTTTTTGTTGTTGAGTTGTGAATTCTTTATATATTTTGGAAATTAATCCTTTGTCAGATATATGATTTGCAAATATTTTCTCCCAGTTGATGGGTTGTCTTTTCATTTTGTTTGTGGTTTCCTTTGCTGTGTGGAAGCTTTTTAGTCTGATGTAGTCCCATTTGTTTATTTTTCTGTTTCGTTTCCCTTTCCTGAGTAGACATGGTATTCAAAAAGATACTGCAAGACTAATGTCCAAGAGTGTACTGCCTATATTTTCTTCTAAGAGTTTTATGGCTTCAAGTCTTACATTCAAGTCTTTAATCCATTTTGAGTTAATTTTTGTGTATGGTGTAACATAATGGTCTACTTTCATTCTTTTGCATGTGACTGTCCAGTTTTCCCAACACCACTTATTTAAGAGACTTTCTCCATTGTATGTTCTTGGCTCCTTTGTCAAAGATTAGCTGTACATATACGTGTGGTTTTATTTCTGGGGTCTCAATTCTGTTCCACTGATCTGTGTGTCTGTTTTTCTGCCAGTACGATGCTGTTTTGATTACTATAACTTCATAGTATAATTTGAATTCAAGCAGTGTGATACCTCCAACTTTGTTCTTTTTTCTCAGGATTGTTTTGGCCATTCAGGGTCTTTTGTTTTTCCATATAAATTTTAGGATTCTTTGTTCTATTTCTATGAAGAATGTCATTAGTATTCTGATTGGGATTGCACTGGATCTGTAAATTGCTTTAGGTAAAACATACATTTTAACTATGTTTATTCTTCCAATCCATGAGCGTGGAATATCTTTCCATTTCTTTATGTCTTCTTCTATTTTTTTCAAGAATGTCTTATGGTTTTCAGTGTAGAGGTCTTTCCCCTCCTTGGTTAAATTTACTCCCAGGTATTTTATTCATTTGTTGCAATTGTAAATGAGATTGTATTCTTGACTTCTCTTTCTGCTAGGTTGTTATTAGTGTATAGAAATGCAACTGATTTTTGTATGTTGATTTTGTGCCCTCCAACTTTACTGTATTTGTTAATTATTTCTAATAGCTTTTTGGTGGATTCTTTAGGATTTTCTATATATAGCATCATGTCATCCATAAATAGTGACAGTTTTACTTCTTCCTTTCCAATTGGGACCCCTTTTATTTTATTTTCTTGCCTAATTGTTCTGGCTAAAACTTTTACTACTATGTTGAATAACAGTGGACAGAGTGGGCATCCTTGTCTTGTTACTGTTCTCTGAGGAATGGCTTTCAGTTTTTCATCATTGAGTATGATGCTGGCTGTGGGTTTGTCATATATGGTCTTTATTATGTTGAGGTACTTTCCTTTTATACTCATTTTATTGAGAGTTTTTTTTTTATCATAAATGGATGTTAGATCTTGTCACATGCTTTCTCTGCATCTATTGAAATGATCATGTTTTTATTCATTTTCTTAATATGGTGTATCACACTGATTGATTTGTGTATGTTGAACCATCCCTGCATCCCTGGAATAAATCCCACTTGATCATGGTGTATGATCCTTTTAATGCATTGTTGCATTCAATTTGCTCATATTTTGTTGAGGATTTTTGCTATGTTGATCAGTGATATTGGCCTGTAATTTTCTTTTTCTATGTTGTCCTTGTCTGGTTTTGGTATCAGAGTAATGTTGGCCTTGTAAAATGAGTTAGGAAGCTTCCTCTCCTCTTCAATTTTTTTGAAGAGTTTGAGAAGGATAGGTATTAAGTCTTCTTTGAATCTTTGGTAGAATTCACCAAGGAAGCTGTCTAGTCCTGGACTTTTGTTTTTTGGGAGGTTTTGTTACTGTTTCAATCCCTTTGCTTGTGATTGGTCTATTTGAGTTCTCTATTTCTTCTTGATTCAGTTTTGGGAAGTTGTACGATTCTAAGAGTTTATCCATTTCTTCTGGGTTATCCAGTTTGTTGGTGCATAGCTTTTCATAGTATTCTCTTATAATCCTTTGTATTTCTGTGGTGTCCATTGTAATTTATCCTCTTTCATTTCTGATTTTATTTATTTCAGTCTTCTCTCTTTTTTGCTTAGTGAGTCTGACTAAGCGTTTGTCAATTTTGTTTATCTTCACAAAGAACCAGCTCTTAGTTTCATTGATCCTTTGTATTGTTTTTTTAGTCTCTATTTCATTTATTTCTGCTCTGATTTTTATTTTTTCCTTCACTCCACTGACTTCGGGCTTTGTTTTGTCTTCTTTTTCTAGTTCTTTTAGGTATAGGGTAAGCTTGTTTATTTGAAGTTTTTCTTGTTTGTTGAGGTAGGTCTGTATTGCTACAAATTGCCCTCTTAGTACTGCTTTTGCTGCATCCCATAAGAGTTGGTATATTGTGTATTCATTTTCATTTGTCTCTAGGTATTTTTTGGTTTCTCCTTTGACTTCTTCATTGATCCAATAGTTGTTCAGTACCATGTTGTTTAGTTTCCACATATTCATGACTTTTTCAGTTTTTTCTTATAGTTGATTGCTAGTTTCATACCATTGTGGTTGGAAAAGATGCTTGATATGATCTCAATATTCTTAAATTTATTGAGACTTGCTTTGTTTTACAGTGTATCATCTATCTTTGAGAATGTTCCATGTGCACTTGAGAAGAATGTCTATTCTTCCATTTTTGGATAGAATGTTCTATACATATCTATTAAGCATATCTAGTCTAGTGTTTCACTTAAGGCCACTGTTTCCTTGTTGACTTTCTGACTGGATAGCCTATGCATTGATGTAAGTGGAGTGTTGAGGTCCCCTACTATTATTGTGTTGCTGTCAATTTCTCCCTTTAGGTCTCTTAATAGCTGCTTTATATACTTTGGTGCTCCTGTGTTAGGTGCATAGATATTAATAAGTGTTATGTCTTCTTGGTGGAATGTCCATTTTATCATTATATAATGCCCATTTTTGTGTCTTATTATCTTTTTTATCTTGAAGTCTGCTTTGTCTGATGTAAGTACAGCTACACCTGCTTTCTTTTGCTTGCCATTTTCTTGGAGTATCATCTTCCACCCCTTCACTCTGAGCCTATGTTAGTCTTTAGAGCTGAGATGTGTTTCCTGCAGGCAGCATATTGTTGGGTCTTGTTTTTCAATCCATCCAGCCATTCTGTGCTTTTTGATTGGTGAATTCAATCCATTTATATTTAGAGTGATTACTGATATATGAGGGCTTAATACTACCATTTTATCTTTCATTTTCTGGTTGTTCTATATTTCCATTGTTTCTTTCCCCTGGTATTTCTGACTGCCATTTGAGTTTAGTGGTTTTCTGTGATGTTTTTCTCCATTTGCTCTTTATTTATGATTTGTGATTCTGCTCAGATTTTTTTTGTTTTGTGGTTACCATGAAGTTTGTATAAAAGATCACATAGATGAGACAGCACATTTTCTGATAGCCTCTTATCTCCATTAGCCTATGCAGGTTCCATCCTTTTTTTTTTTTTTTTTGTGAGGAAGATCAGCCCTGAGCTAACATCCGATGCCAATCCTCCTCTTTTTTGCCGAGAAAGATTGGCCCTGGGCTAATATCTGTGCCCCTCTTCCTCTGGTTTATATGGGACGCTGCCAAAGCATGGCTTGACAAGCAGTGCGTCAGTGAGCACCTGGAATCTGAACCTGCGAACCCTCGGGCCACTGCAGCAAAGCACACGCACTTAACTGCTACACCATCAGGCCGGCCCCCATCCTTTTCCTCTTCCCCTTCTATGTTTTCATTGTCATAAATTATTCTTTCTTGTGTTGTGAGTTTGTGACCAAATTGATGTGGTTATAGTTATTTTTGATGCCTTCTTTCCCTTTATCCTTCATGCTATAATTAAGTGTTTACTAACCCATTCTGATAGAGAGTTGCAGTTTTCTGATTCTGTCTATTTATCTCCTTTTTCAAAGCTTTGTAAACCTTTGTGTTTTTTTGTTTTAGGTATGAGACCTCCTTTTGATATTTCTTGTAAGGCAGAACTAGTAGTGATAAACTCCCTCAGCTTTTGCTTCTCTGGGAAAACTTTTATTTCTCTGTCATATCTGAAGGATAATTTGGCTGGATAGAGTATTCTTAGCTGATAGTTTTTGTCTTTCAGTATTTTGAATAAATCATTCCACTGTCTTCTAGGATGTAGGGTTTCTGCTGAGAAATCTGCTGAAAGCCTGATGGGAGTTCCTTTGTAGGTTATTTTCTTCTCTCTAGTTGCCCTTAATATTCTTTGTCATTGACTTTTTTGTGTGTGTGTGAGGAAGATTGGCCCTGAGCTAACATCTGTTGCCAATCTTCCTCTTTTTGCTTGAGGAAGATTGTCCCTGAGCTAACATCTGTGCCAATCTTCCTCCATTTTGTATATGGTATGCCACCACTACATGGCTTGATGAGCAGCGTGTAGGTCTGCACCCAGGATCTGAGCCCACGAAACACGGGCCACTGAAGCAGAGCATGTGCACTTAACCACTACGGCACTGGGCTGGTCCTTGTCATTTACTTTTGATACTTAACATTATATGCCTTGGAGAAGGTCTTTTTGCATTGAGGTAATTAGGAATTTCATTATCTTCATGTATTGTATGTCCAGTTTCTTCCTCAGATTTGGGAAATTCTCAGCGAATATTTCTTTGAATAAGCTCTCTGCTCCTTTCTCCCTTTTTTCTCCTGGGATACCTATTATCCTTATGTTACTTTTCCTAATTGCGTCAGATATTTCTCATAGAATTTCTTCATTTTATTAAAATCTTAGTGCTTTCTCCTTCTCCACCTGAATCACTTATAGATTTCTATCTTTGAGTTCACTAATTCTCTCTTCCACATGGTCTGCTCTATTTTTAATGCTTTCTACGTTATTTTTTTATCTCATTAATTGTATTCTTCATCTCCGGTATTTCTGTTTGGTTTTTTTTTAGTTTCAATCTCTTTAGTGAAGTACTACTCTTCATTAATTTTATTCTGGAGCTCACTGAACTGTCTTTCTGAGTTTTCTTGTAATGTGAGCTTCTTCATGACAGCTATTTTGAATTCTCTGTCAGTTAAATTGTAATCTTCTGTGACTTCAGAGAGCATTGTTTCTGGAGCATTGTAATTTTCTTTCTGTTCTGTTGTGTTACTGTAGTTCTTCATGGTATTTGTGAATTGATCCTCTGCCGGCATATTTGTGGTAGTAACCACCTTTCTTATTTGGGTACAGCTTTGGTTATTTTGGTTCTGAGCTGCTTCTGGTTGTATTTGTGAGCCTGCATTTTCCACCCTGCACTGCCTCCGCTAGAGGCATCATCAGTGCCCTCCTTGTGCTGCTTGTGCCTCTGAGGTTGCTGGTGCCTTGCTGCTTATGATGTTGCTGCAGTCTCAGGTGTTGCCACTGGGGTCACCAGGCTGCAAGTACTTCTGCTGCTTCCAGTGCCCCCTGGGTCTTCTGTTCCCCCACTGGCTCTCTACAGGTTCTTTACGGGCTTTCCACGGGCTCGGGCGCTGCTGCCCTGTGCACCATAGGTGCTGCTGCTCTTGGGTTATCTGGGGGTGTTGGCAGCACTGCTGCCAGGGGCGCTGGGTTCATGAGTATTGTTGTTGCTGCCGGGAGCCTGGGTTCCTGTATGCAGCCCCCACTGCTGGTACCGCTGGTGCTGCCACTGAGGGCTGGGTCACAGGTTCTGCTGTGGTTCCTGAAGCCTCATGTCGCAGATGCCACCTGCCACTGCTGGGGGTTGGGCAGGGGCTAAGCCACAACTGTTGTTGCTGGTCCTGCAGCCTCTGATCACTGGTGTGCACCCATGTGCTTTCTGAGACCTCAGGTCAGGGCACCCTGTTCCTGCTGGGGAAACTTGAGTTCTGGATGCTGTCCCCACTGTTGAAAATATGGCACCACTGCCAGAGGAGGAGGAGGGGGCTGGGTTGCCAACACCACTCTGTGTCCTGAATCCTCAGGACATGTGCAGCACCTGCCACTGCTGGTGGGGGCAGAGTCTAAGCTGTGAGTGAGTGTCACTGTGCTGGCGTGCTTTGAAACTTCAGGTCAGGGCAGCCCACCTCCACACAGGAAATTCACATTTTGAATGCTTTCCCCACAGCTGGAAAGACTGGTGCCACTGCAGGGGGAAGGGAAGGGGCCTGGATCACCAGCTCTGCTCTGTGTCCTGAATCTTCAGGATGCGTGTGCCACCTGCCACCACTCAGGGGTGCAGGGGCTAAGCCGTGAGTGCTGTGTTTGTCCCTGCAGCCTGTGGTCGCTGGGGTGCACGCCCCTGGGAGGATACGCATGTTTTGAATTGCTACCGCAGGGGGAGGGGGAGGGGACTGCTCCCCTAGTTCCACTGCCTCTTGGAGGTCCAGTCCACCCACCTTCAGATGTATAGATGCATGAATCTGTCAGGAGTTCTGGTGTGCTGTGCAGGAAGTCCTTTGTTGGTCAGCGGATGTCTGACTGGTTGTAACTTAGAGGGGAGAGGCATAGGGAACAACTCACTCCACCACGATGCTGACGTCACTTCCCCAGCCTTCTCACTTTTATTCTTACCCTCTTCCTATCGATTTTCCTCACTGCAGCAAGATTGATCTTAAAATGTAAATCAGTTTACATTGTTGATTCATTTAAAAAAATGACTTTCTATTGCAATTAGAATAAAATTTAAACTCCTAATAATAGCATTTAAGGCCATGTATTATCTTCCTTCTGCCTATCTCTCCAATCTCATCTTATTCTGGTTTCTTCTTTATTCACTATATTCCAGCCACATGAGTTTTATTTCAGAAACTTAAACTTTCCAAGCTCTTTCCTATTTCATCGCCTTTGCATATGCTGTTGCCTTTTCCCTAGTTTTTGCCATGACTAGCTCATTCTCATCTTAAGTCTCAGCTTATGTATCATTTTCTCAGATAGGCATACGCTGAACCTCCTTTCTAAAACTGGTCTTCCTCCTCTTCTCTACCTAGCTTTTTGTTTGATTTTCTCACAACTCTTATTTGTCTGTTTACTTATCTCCTCAACTAGAGTATAAGCACCATGAAGGCAAGAGCCATTTCTGTGTTTTTCACTGTTCTAGCCCCACACCTGGCCTTGACCCTTAACCTGTACTTTGTAGGTTAAAAAAAATGCTGAATGAGTGAGTGAATGAATGAATAAATGAGATAATGAAGGTCTGATCCAGGGCAGTGACCATGGGAAAAGAAAGGAGAGAACATTTCAAATTTTTAAGACCCAGGTTAAACGCCCAGTGCTCTCTGAGGTGTCTCCTTATCTCTCCAGTCAGAAATTGAGTATAATATCCCATGGCTGAACATCCTCTGATTTCTGTTTATGCCTCATTTGTGGTACTTATCATGCCCTAACTCTTGTAGCAAGCATTTTGAATGACTTCTCTTTCCTGCCATATTTTTACCTATCTTAAGGCAAAGACTATATTGTATTCACTTGTCTCCCATAATACGCAGTGCCCTGCTTGGCACACAGTGGACTGCATATATGTTTTGAATGAAAGAATGAGGGAATGATCTGAACTCACTCAGTTCTAGAGTGAGGGGATGGTGTCTTTATAGATTGGGTACCTGGATAACTTCCCTGTGACTCAGCCTCTTGGGGAGAGGCTCATCTGCTTGAAAGTTTTCCAATCTCATTACAAAGGTTCTCTCTCTGGGGCATGAGCTTGCCATACTTTACTTTCTGAAGGAGACCAAAGAAAGATACAAATAATGAATTGATCTTTTCCCAGATTTAATAATCTTAAGTAAAAGACTGATATTCCCCAATGAATTATAATACAGAGCATTTCTGAGCACATCCCAGCTAGGCCAATAGAAATGACTTTGAACTTCCAAACTTTTCTACCTGGGGATGCCTGGTAGTAAGTGTTGCGCACACTCTGAGGAGGCACTTGGGTCCCAGACAGTCTCTGCCCGGGCTGAGCTCCTCATCCTCCCTCCTTCTCTGGTGTCTGTGGGCATAGGTTTAAGATGAAGAGAAGGCAGTTGAGTGGAGATCCTCAGGGCCTCATTAGCATTTGCTATTTAGAGATTCCTAAAGGTTCCAAGTGTGGAAATCCCCACAGGCAGCTTCACTTCAGATCAATTAAGGACAGCCTGAGTTTTGCTTTTACTCTAAAGGGGTCTCAGGAGGTTAGTTACAAGGATCCCTATAGGAACTCCCTGGGTGACAGCCCAAAGAGGATCAAGAGCAGCTGGGACTTATTAAAAGAGTGAGCAAAGGGCACATGTCCAGATGTCCCTGCAGATCTTCTTCTGAGCATCCTGAGTAACCTGGCAACTCCAGGGCCTGCTCTCCCTGCTATGTAACTTACGGACTGTCCCTGGAAGGCCCTCTCTCCACTCCCACCCTAAATCTTTCCTTTGCAGTCATGTCTGGATTAGTTGGAAGAAGCTGGTCTCTGATTTTCAAAAAACTCCGTTAACATATACTTCTCTAATCTATCCCAATCACCAATAGCCTGATTAAATTCCCTTCCGGAAACAAGAGTTTGTTTCACTGTACCCTGCATCACAGATTGTTTCCAATAACAAAAAAATGAAACCAATCAAATTATTCAACAATAGATAAACTGTTAAATAAAATATAGAATGCCTATGTAATGGCATTTATGCAGCCATCAAAATATTTATGATGAGTTTACTCCATAAATACCTTTTTACCTATAATTTTACTCCATAAATACCTACTTACCTATAATTTTAAGTGAAAAATCAGAATGAAGAATCTCATATATCATATGAAAAAGCTATGTTAAATCACGTTTAGGCAAGGGATAAATGGAAACATACCAAAATGATAACTATGGAAGTATTATGGATAATACTTCCTAATTGTTATTTTTTTTTTTTTTTTTGTGAGGAGATCAGCCCTGTGCTAACACCCGCCAATCCTCCTCTTTTTTTGCTGAGGAAGACGGCCCTGGGTTAACATCTGTGCCCATCTTCCTCCACTTTATATGGGATGCCGCCACAGCATGGCTTGCCAAGCAGTGCGTCGGTGCGCGCCCGGGATCCGAACCAGCGAACCCCGGGCCGCCGCAGCGGAGCGCGCGCACTTAACCGCTTGTGCCACCGGGCCGGCCCCCTAATTGTTATTTTTTTCTTTAGACTTTTCTATAGTTTCAATAGCATAATCAGGAAAAACATATTAAAATAGTAATGGAGCTATTTAGCACAGAGTTATGATTTCCTAACGTAATACCAAATAAAAATGACTGATCAATGCATTCGTTTCCTAGGCTGCCATAACAAATTGCCACAAACTGGGCAGTTTAAAACAACAGAAATTTATTCTCTCACAGTTCTGGAGGCTAGAATCAAGGTGTCAGCAGGGTTGGTTCCTTCTGGAGGCGTTGAAGGAGAATCTGTTCCATGCTTTTCTCCTTCTGGTGGTTGCTGGCAATCCTTGGCATTCCTTGGCTTGTAGAAACATTACTTCATTATCACACAGCCTTCTCCCTGTGTGTCTGTGTCTAAATTTCCTTCTTTTTATGAGGACACCAGTTATTGGATAAGAGCCCACCTGAATCCAGCATGAACTTTATCTTAACTTGATTACATCTGCAAAGACCCTATTTATTTCCAAATAAGGTCGCATTCACAGAGAGGTTGCTGGGAAGATAAACACCCAGACCTCACTCTCTGTTCTACCTCTCATCTGTAGCCAGTGCTCACCTTAGTAGCACCCAAATGGAATCCAGAGAGCAAGGGATCCTGTGATGGAAACCATACAGATCATCCCCTGGGAGCACTGAGCAGTGTGAAGAATGGATTTGTAAGGGCAAAAGGAAGCTATCCAGCACACTGGATGTTTATTTAGTGTCATGGATGTTTGTGTGTTTGGATTCAGGCCTCAGTTCCTCCCTAGTAGTTAGTGAGAGGCTGCCCTCAGTTCCTTGTCACATGGGCCTTCCCACTTTGCTTCATCAAAGCAAGCAGACAAGAAGAGCTAGAAAGAGAAAATCCTAGCCAAATGGAAGTCAGAGTCTCTTATAACCTAATCATGGAAGTGACATCTCATCATTTTTCCTGTATTGTATTCATTAGGAGCAAGTTAGTAGGTCCAGTCCACACTCAAGGAGAAAGAATTAAATAAGAATGTGAAGGACACGGCCCCCTTCATTGTCTCTAATAGAGCCCTAATTTTGTTCTCTCTCTTCCTAGTGACCAAATTCTCCAGGGGTAGCCAGGTTCCTTGCACCTCCGTGGGGTCAATCTAAATCAGCATGAACCAATTGTGGGGATCCTATTTCCCTTGCCAATGGTTACTTTAAGTTTAAGAGTATGATAAAATTCTAGTAAAAAATATGTGTGGTTAATCTCCTGGGAGGCTTCTGGGAAGATTATCCTCACTCTTAAAAGGGACACAAACATAGGGACATTTCCTGCTCCTCTGAATGTAGTTTTTTGTGTTTGCTATCTGGAACCATGTCAGCCATCTTGGAAGCATGTGGGCATTCAGACTAAGAAGGCAAACCAGCACCAAGTGAGGATGGCAAAGTAGAAGGATTTAGAAAACATGTGGGCTTCTGATGAGGTTATTGAGTTGCTGAATTACCCAACCCTGGATCATCCATCTCTGTAGTCTTTGTTATGTGATTTAACAATGTATTCATTGTTTTGTCATTTTGGTTGGATTTATATTACATGCAACTGAAATCATCCCAAATCTCTTGTGAAGATGAAATCCATCAAAGTATATAAAGTGAACAACACCTGACACATTACAAGTCATACAATAACTATATTAGGTAGGGACAGATATCTCCATATTATAGATATGGAAATTGAGGTTTAGTCACACTACTAGTAAATAGCAGAGCCAGGATTTGAAGCCAGACATTCTAGCTCCAGAGCCCATGCTTTTAACCACGATTCCATGTACAGCCTCCACGGATGGGTCATAATTTATTGAACTATTTTACTATTGTTGGATAATTAGGTTTCTAAACTCTCACTGTTACAAGTAAATAAACATCTTCTATACATTTCCTTGACACAGTTGAACAACAATTTATGTATGACAAATTCCTAAAAGTGGAAGAGGGTCTGTTTTGGAAGACCAATATTAGACAAGGCTCAAGTCTAGTACTATCCCACAATATTTACCACAGACTCCCCCACATGAGGTCTGCCCACAATTGTGGTAGTATCCCACTTAGAAATTCCTCTCTTTTTCTTTCCTTAGCTGGATGTTCTCCTCAAATACTAGAAAGACAAATAGCATTAGAAATATAAAAATACACAAAGATAAGTAAACTTGAGATTTAATACTTGAGGAACATGGTAATACTTCCTGACTCCTGTGCTGTTTGACAGAGAAACCAAATCTCTCTTTATAACCCAAGTAATTGTTATGTAAGTGATGGAAAGGGGTCCAGTTAAAATGAAAAGAGTAGGCAACAAGCAAAAGAGGGGGAAGCCACATGGGAGTGATCACAGAGGGAGACTTCCTATTGGCGGAGACTTCCTATTGGCAGAGACTTCCCTTTAATGATATATCACTGTTCAATTATTTGTAGTAAATTCATGTAGTTCTTTTTCTACTCATGTAGTTCTTTTTCTACTTTTTTACTCTGATTTATACCAAATTAAGGTCAACTCTTGCTTCGTGGAACAAAGCCAGCCCAAATCATTATCCAGTGAAATGATATTCCAACAAGTCTCTTGCATGAGACTCGATTAGTTCTACTTTAGAGAGAAATTTTGCTCCTCCTCTCTTCCTGAAAGAAAGTCATACCCAAGTCCTCACACATTGTCATATTTGTGGTCTCCTTCCTTTATCCATTCATCAGGGGCAGTGAAGAGGGACTTCTAGACCACTGTATTCTCTAGAACTTTAAACATTTGGCATTCAGCCTTATATTTATTAAGCATCTATTATACTTCAGACACTCTTTTAGATGCAGGAGATGCAGCAATGAAGAAAACAGACAAGTCCCTTGCTCTAATGGACTGTAGACACTAGAGGAAGGGGATGTCACTTAAAAAATCAATAAGTAAACAAGATATTATTCAGATAATAATAAATGCTATACTACTTTAGATTGAATGGTCAGGGAATGACCCAGGCAAGAATAATGTGAAGAAGCAAATATGAAGATTTAGGAACAAAGGGTTCCAGGAAGAAAGAACAGAAACTGCCCAAGTGCTAAGGTCCGAACAAGTTTGGTGAGTTCAAGGAACAGAACGACTAGTGTCTTTCTAGGAGCGGGGAGAGCAAAGTGAAGAGAAGTGGCAGAGGTGGCCAGAGGACAGTTCACGTAGGGTGTGTAGGTCAGGGAAGGAGTTGGAATTTCATTTTCCTTGTGTAAGGAACAGAATTCTCTAGAGTAAGATTCATAAGAACTTCATCAGAGAGGAAGGCAAATGAAGAAAAAATGCAACAGCTGGCAGAGTTATTTCCTTTTTGGTTGAACATTTATTTTTGCTTTCAAGTTAGCTTATTATATTTTGTATCAATTATGAAATCACCTGCTGAGAAAGAAGAAAACAAGAATTAAAAAATACATAAAAAATAAGGATTTCTGGCCATGGCAGACTTCATTGACAGCTAAACATTAATATTTCAATTAATAAGAATTTTTTCAACAACTACATTTCTTCTTACAAGCAGAATCTACTTAGGTAACTACTAAAATATATTCATGAAGAACATATTCTTAAATAAAATCATAAGAATTCTTCATATCCTAGAATATATTCTCATTACTTTTTGATTTTTATGATCTTTAATCTCCTCCTCCACCTGCCCCTCAGTATCTAGCTGTAGTAGCAAGATATGGGGTAAGGAAAATGGAACATTATTTAAAATGCTGTTAGACAACAAATGATTTTTAAAAAGCTTTAAATACTACTAAATAGTTAAAGAGGTAAATTTGTCTAAATGATTATTTGGTGAATTGACAATTTGGTAAACTGGCCATTTACTTTTGTTGATCTCGCATTCCACAAATCGTTAGTTAATTAATCGAGAGCCAATTAGAAAGGTCAAAGTTCATGGGAGCCAGAAGATTGTAGTTTGAACACAAACATCTAATTTTGCTCTCTTCTAAACTCCACTAAAACTATAGCAAAGGGATTCTTTAAAAAGACACAAACCTACAGAGTAAATGAAAGACAAAACATCAGCAATGATATATTTTGGAAACTGAAGGCAGATAGATGTATGCTATCTGATTTTGCAGAGCTAAGAAAGACAAATTCTAGACCAGCAGCTAGGCAGGGGCCTGGGACTGAGAACAAACCATGATGTGCATTGCAAAATCCTCTAGAATTGGGAAGGAAGGGTGTGGGGTGAAGGCTAAAATAGGAAAAACTGGTTGAAAGATATTTTAAAAAATTTTTAATCCCTTCCTTCATTGCACATAGCTTTGAGACCATCTCTTACTCATCCTAGCAGAAAATTGCAAGTTTATTCTTTAGAGAGAGTAAACAGAGTGATTTGGTCTCAGACACACTAGGTCTACTTGAAGGCGTTAATATTATGCCCAAAATAGGGGGATTAAAGAAACATATGCTTCCTAAGTGCTAAGACTCCCAGATCTCTTCTCCCATTTAACTCCCAGAATGCTGGCAGCCAGGTCTTTAGCCTCCAAGTAGAAGACCGGAAGAGTCGTCTCTCTGAGAAATCAGAGCAGCCCAAGAGGAAAGATAGAAACATACTGATATCAGGGATTCCTAATCAAAGACCCAACCAGATTAAACAATAAAAGGGCTCAAAGTTGACAAGTCTCACCAAAGCACTTGGAATTTCAATCAATGTTTTAGTTTTCTACTCTAAATATGAACAGACAATCAGTATTACTAGGCAAATGAGGAAAGCTTCCAATATGAAAGATAAATATCAAATAAAAAACTAATAGGAAAAAAAGGGCAACTTGGAGGAAACAGAGAATATACAGAAAGAAGAAAACCAAAAGTCAAAACCCAAAGACACTGAGAGAAGATGAAATGCATCCATGAAGCAAGTACAGGATGAGATAAAAAGAAATATTCAGAAAACTAACAAACAAAGGGCTCTTAGAATTAAATATGATAACAGAAATGAAAATCTCAATACAAGAGTTGGAAAATAAAGTTAAGGATACTTCTCAGGAAGTAAGGCAAAGAGCCAAAGAGATTATCATCTGGGAGGAAACCATCACCATGATAGTTAAAAAAAAAAAAATCTTAGAACCGAATAATTTCTTAGAATTGCATGACATTTCAGATTGAAGGGTCCACAAAATGCTCAGAGTCATAGAGAAAATAAAAATGCCATTGTAAAATTACAGTACACCGGGACAAAGAGAAGATTCTACAAGCTTTCAGATAGATAGAAATAGAGAAAAATAGAAATACAGATAGAAATAATAAGTGAAATAAAAAGAATCAGAAACCAAAAATGGTTTTGTACTTCTCAAAAGCAACTCCAGAATCTAGAAGACAATGGTAAATATCAAAGAAAAATATTATTTCCAAGCTAGAAAATGATACCCAGTGAAACTACCAATCAAGTGTGAGGGTAGAATAAAGACATTTCTGACATGGAAGTGCTTACATTTATCTCCCATACACTTTTTCTCAGAAGATACTAGAGGATAGCTTACTCCAAGAAAAGGGAAAACTAAGAAAAGAGGAAGATATGGGATACAGAAAACAGGTGAGCCAATAATAGAGAGGTGAAAGAAATCCCCAGTGAGGAAGAGATATCCTAAGATGAGAATTACATACCAGATTGGAGCAGTGTGACTAAAAAATCATACAGATTTAAGGGCTGTCATCTCCACTCCCACTGTCATGATGCCATTTTTTTCCATCTTGCCAAAGCTACTAGTAAGTATATTCCACCAAAAAAGAGAAAGAAATGAGATCCAGGAAAAAGGGAATCCAAATCAGGAGAAAGACAAAGGTAATTCCTAGGACAGCAGTGAAAGGAAGTCCCAGGATCACAGCTGCACAGCAGGACCAAAGAGCAATCAGGGTAGAATGAATCTCAAGGAAGAGTCTCAGTCTTTCTCTCATGGACACACACACACACACACACACACACACACACAGGAACTGATAGATTAGCTGATAAAATTGCCCTTGTAGGAAATTGTAGTGAGAGGTTACTGGAAGATATGAGAAGAAATAGCAATTGGTAAAAGAAAAATTATGTTAAAACTGTGAAAAATGAAGCTATTATTAACTTTAGGGAAAGAAGTAAGAATGTTATCATAGTACATTATAATAATCTGATAGGAATATCTGGACAGACAATAATAATGTAAATACTGAATTATAATCTCACCAAAAAACTGTACTATAACTGTACTGGGAGGATGGGGAAAGAAAAGCAGAGTAGATGGAAGCATACCAGAGCTAAATCCTCTCTAACATTCCTATCTACCATAATAGGAAGTCAAAGGACAATGTCAAAAATAAACGAGTGAACAAAATATTTAGAAATTTGGAGATAAGTAAACAGAGATATATAAAAGCCAGAAGACACAGCTAGAAGAGGAGCCAAAAGTTGTTCCCTCTGGGGAGGAGGACTTGGGGAAGTAAGGAGGAGTGGGGTAAAGAGCCACTATATTTACAATAAGTATTTCAATGCTATTTGACATTTAACTTTTTATACTTAGTGCATGTGATACCAGCCCTGATATCAGTTCTCCTACATTAAACCTAGAATATATGGGGTTAAAACCAAAAGCACTCATCCTCTTTCCCTGCTTCTCTCAAGTTGCTAGTTACCAGTTCTTGAGGTTTGTTACAGGGAAACTCATATCCAGAGAATATCAAGAAGCTAAAGCTTCTCAGATCTCAACTCCTTGGCTTCCTGGCGCCAGAACCCACCACCCACCACGGAGGCAGACAACCAAGGACACCTGCAGATTCCCTTACCTCCCCATCCTCCTCTCTGCCAGCAGTCCTCACAAACACAGGCTAGTGGGAAAGCGCTGACCAGCAAGGCCGCGGGCTCCCCCTCCCTACTAGCAGTCACATTCCTCACAACGTTTAAAACCCCACTGCCTCCCATCTTTCGGGGAGACGGGACAAATTTGAGAGCTCTTATGTCCTGGCTGACGTCACCTGAAATAAAAACTCTTTCCTTGCCATAAAACTGGCATTTCAATTTTTATTTGGACCCTCTTGTGTGGGGGGTAAAGAACCTGGGTATATATCCGGTAACACATGTATTACGTTAATCAAAATCAAAAGTAATATTTAAAATTATTGGGCTCCAGGAGAGGGCTTAATGCCTAATTTTAGCCTATATTTAAATTGGATATTCACTGTGAATATTCAGCATGCTCTCCCCTTGTAAATGCCCATAGTTTACAACCCCCTCCTTAATTCTCAAAATGTACAATGAAATCTCATGGACACAGAATAGGGGTGGGCAAACTACAGCCCTTAGGTAAAATTGGCCTGCCACCTATTTTTGCATGACCTGTGAAGTAAGAATAGCTTTTACAATTTTAAATGGTTGAAAAAAATCAAAAGGAGAAGAATATTTCGTGACATATAAAATTATATGAAATTCTTATTTCAGTGTCCATGCTCATTTGTTTATATTTTGTCTATGGCTGCTTTTGTGTTACAATGGCAGAGCTGAGTAGTTGTGACAGTGACTGTCGCCAGCAAAGTAAAGAATATTTGCTATCTGGCCTTTTATAGAAAATGTCTGACCACTCGTGACTTACAAGCTTAGTATCACAGTATGGGTATATGTAGGACCATCCTTCCTCTTTCAGCACCCTTCTGAACTCATATTCCTGAAATACATGTACGTATAAGCAAGCACACACTTCAAACTATCAGAAAATCATCTCCCCTATCTTCACCATCGAAGCTTTTTTGTCAAATTTCATCACAGAAATTCCGTGGCAGTCCTTATTTCCTAGGATTATGATTTTTGAATCATTAACTTATAACCTGTCATTTTCTCAATAAGAACAAAGAAAAACTTAGTTAGGACTTGACTGTAAGAAAAGTGAGGATGTCATCTTCTAGTCTCTAGCATTACTGTTAGCAGGAAGAAAGGGAAACTAGGAAGGTGGATGATCCAGAAAAGAAGAAAGTAATTAGAAACTAGCAATATTCTGATTTTCTTCATTACAACAGGGTCTAACTCCCCAAAGGTAGTACTACTAGCAGCCCTAAGAAAATGAAAACTGAAATGTATTTTTTTCATCATTAATTTTAAATCTAGATCTGTCCTCCAAAAAATTGATTCTAGAAAGGTAGCTTACCTGCAAGACTTTCTTTTGGTGAGCCTAGAGTGGTCCCAATCTGAATCTGCTTCTCAGAAAGTGAGATTAAGAAGTTTGGGGTGAGGGCAGAAGGCTAGAGGTCATAAACTGTTCTCTCTGCTAATAGTCAATATTGGGCTTAAACTATGGAAACAGTTTCACTCACTTACCTGGGCCTTCCTTGTTCCTCTAATCTGGGATACAAACGTCATAACTCTGCCTCTTAGGGCAGTTCTTCAGGTTATGGTTCAGTTTTCTCTACTGGAGAACTCAGTGATACCAACTCCACCGAAAGAACTCCCGGGTCCTGTTTCTAGATTGAGACCTGAACACCATTCCTTGTTGTTGTAGCATTCAAGGTTAAGCCTTCTTGGAAAACTGGCTTGAATTTTACAGACATGAGGAATAAGAGAAAGGGAAAGAGAAAACAGAATCCTCTTTTCAGGGGCTGTTAGGGACATTAAAGAAATTTCCAAAAGATTCTGGCCTAAAGCTAGAGCTAGGTTCTACTGAGATATAGGGTACTGAGAGTTAGCAGATGGACCTTCCAATCTCTACTCAACTTTGTTACCCTGGGTTATACCTCTAGTTTCATTCATTCCCATCATGACCTCTGCTGTGCTTCAACAGTTAATAACTTCAAGCAAAGAGGCAAGTCAATACTGGGTGGCTATAGGGCCTCAGGAAAGAATCATTAACCTCTTCTCTCAAAAGATTAGGGGCTCAAAAGAAATATAAACCTTCGTAACACAAAGGAAAGATACTAGCCCAATCATAAACCCCTTCCTCACTGCTTATTGTTTTCTTTTCTGGCAGAAAATTCCCCAAAAACATTTAGCAGTATTCCACATACTGAATTTGTATGTGTCTTTGCGGGAAACAAAGAGGCAATGAGCCCCATTCCGTCTCTCCAACTCTGCCCTTCTAGCCTCTTTCCCTCCCTAATCACCCAAGTGCCCCATTTCACTATTGTGTGAGCTTCCAGGGCTCTTTCTGCAAATCTTCTCTCATGTCATGATCACAAATTCCTCATCACTTTCTGGATGCTGCTATTGAACCGAGGACTAGATATCCTTGGGTAGAACACTAAGAATTTGCTCCTGTAACTCCAGGATCTGTTCCTTGGTGTGGTTCTGACCTCAACCCCTTACAGCATAGCTGCCAGAATTGAGTCAGAGCTAATTCAAAGAAGCTATAGCAGGAAATCTGAGGGCTAAAAGAGATCCCACTTAGATTGAATTCTTTATTCCAGGGGGGATGTTCCCACGCTTCATCACAGGAAGCTTCTGGCTTCAATGCCTGGCCCTGAAGGCATTATTCAGCTCAGAGGACAACTGGAGGCCATGGGGAAGCCACCTTCTAAGAAAAGAGATACAGACTTTCAGAAGTACAGCCTTCTGCATAAAGAGCTCTATGGAAATTAAACACCATCTCAGTCTACGTGCTAGCATTCCAAATTTCTGTTACATATCCCTGCTGACAATCCCCTCAGGGAGAAAGATCTGCCCCAGAACTTCCTTTAAACACTTCTATTTGTGTTTCTTACTTTTCTATTTCTTCAGCTACAATTCAGAGACACTTGGGGACCTCAGAGAAGCCAAGCTCAAAACCCTTGTAACCAGTGTAGCTTCTACCATGTGTTAAGTGCTTTACTCTGGTAAAAATCTCATTTGTGTTCTACCACAGCCTTAGGAAATAAGTATTAGTATCCCCATTTAATAGATGAGAAAATTCATGGAACTTGATTATGTCAGATTTAATGATAGAGCTGGGACTTGAATCCACGCTTTTCTAAGGCCAAGGCCTCTGCTCTTTCCATTTCCCATGCTGCTGCTCATCACTCGATTAGGAATTCAATTTCTAAAGATATTTAGGAAGGAAAGAATGAAATCCTCTAACTCCATCATTTCAGAGGTTAGTTTAGAACTGATAATATCAATCATTAGGAAGAGGAGGGGACATGAAATAGAAGGGATAATATAGCTGTAGTGTAAGCCCTGACAGTTTTTTTTCCTTCTTTTTTTGTAATGCAAGTGCCTGACTTAAGCTTTGATTACTGAGGCATCCACTTCAAAAAGGCATCCATTTCAAAGACAGCTGTCTTCAATAAACACATTGCCAGCCACAAGATTAGATAAAGAGCCAGACCGCCTCCCCACACCGAGGCTCCTTTGTTTTAGAGATCTTAGTTGACTTCAATAACCGACCATTTTGGGCAAGTTTTTTTTTTTTTGCTTGAGGAAAATGAGCCCTGAGCTAACATCTGTGCCAATCTTCCTCTATTTTGTACATGGGTTGCCGCCTCAGCACGGCCCCTGATGAGTGGCGTAGGTCTGCCTGGGAACCAAACCTGGGCCAATGAAGTGGAGCCTGCTGAACTTAACCACTAGGCCATGGGCTGGCCTTTGTTTTTTTTTCTCTTCCTGTGCTTTAAATTCCCGCTCTTATGTTTTAAATTCACCAGTAAAGAGTGGGCTGGAGAAACCCTAGACCCACACCGTCAACCCCAATAAAAGCAGAATCCCAGACCCATGTGTTCTCTCTGTCTTTTTACTAGTGACCTCGCTGTGTGGCCCCAGGGGTGCTGTGTAATTTCCAGGTCTTGTAAGTAATAAATCTTTATTTTTTCACAGTTCTCTAATGGTTATTGCTGAAGGGCATCTTGCAATCATAATAAGAACCACAAGGGCTGGTCCAGCCACAACTTTGGTTATTGATAGGCTGAGATCAGCACAAAACAATAGCTTAGGCTGGACTGCAGGATACAATTGAATACATCCACTTTACCAATTTCAAGGATCCCAGGCTCCTTGTCACTGGGAATTCTGTTATTCCTCCCTTCCTGAAGCTTACAGGAAGGGTAAGTTCTCTTTGTAGAGCCAAGCTACACGACAGAATTCCCAGGAGCTTCTGGGACTTCCATTTGTCTAGGCAGAAAAGCCAGAATTCTGACATCATCTTGCCCTAACTCTGCTTCTCTAGCCTTTCTCCACTCTCAGAGGTGTGAGAAGCTGATCATCTCCACACTTCACTGGCTTCCCTGGAGGTAAATCATTGGAGGCAGAGCATCGGTACTAGTTTCATCACTGTTGCTATGTAGTGGTGGGACCTTGGGCAAGGTCCTTGATCTCTCAATTTCCTCTTCTGTGAAATGAGGGGGCTGGCTAAGATCTACTATGGGGAGTCAAGCAATGGTCAAGGACAACCCATAGATTCTCTGACCCACACCATATATTCTTCCCTCCCAAGTCCCTATCCCATAATAGGTAAGGACTTTTACTTCCAGAGCGCTTTATCATGTTAGATTCAACAAATGCCAAGAATTGGCTTCTTTGTGCCAAGACCTGTGCTGATCATCTTCATATATCTGGCCTTTCAAGTTAGCACCCTCTGGGAGAAAGAAACAAAACCAAACACAACCCTCCCTCCTTCACCCCAATGCTTAGGTGACCAAAATAATGGTCCTAGTCAGATTCTGGAACTCTCAGTAGTTTCAAAGAAAGAGACTGAAGGAGAAAGTGGGGCCTGTTCTTCAGGAGGGTGAAATTTAGGAGGCTGCCAAATTCTACCCCAGATTGTCTATAGCTATCCTCTCACCCACTTCTCTGTCTCATTAATAAGGAGCACAACAGCCTTTTACATCAGAGGCAGATGACTGCAACCGCATCTTGAAGGAGAAGGGGCCTCTCAGGCTCCATCTCAGACTCAGGACACAGGACACCCTCTGACTACACTTCCCACAAGCCACCGCTCAGCTCCCCGGTAGCCGAACTTTCTTCCTAGTGGGCGTGCATGCTCTGATCCTCAGCACAGGATTCCTGCGCGATTGGAGTACAGTACTGAATAGCACAGGTTCGACTCACCCAGCCTTCAGAGTGCGGGAAAGGGGTGACCAACAAAATGGGAACTTTCGACTTTTACTCCAGGCACCCAGTCTTTCTCCAACACCTCTTGCGGTAGCCCCGGGACCTCACATGGTCCATCAGGTGCCCGTGGCCCCCTGAGGACAGGAGTGCGCTGCGTGCATCCCCTCACAGCCATAGGGCAAGAAGAAGGAGTCAGAGCCCCAGGAAAGGGGCTTTGGCGAAACTGCACGGAAATCATTCGTGCAGCTTGCATAATTTTAGTACTAAGTGTCGGAGGCGGGGAGAAAATTGTGAACAGGAGTGAGATAAGCAGTCAATTTCTTAGCCAATCATAACGCACAACTGATGTTGCAGACCTGAAAAACCTGCCCCATTACCATGGCAACAACCCAGGGATTAAAATTTCTGTTTTTTTTTCATTCTCAAATCAACAAACAGCGGTAGAGGCCCATCGAATAAGATCCAGCCCTTGCTTTCTAGGAGACGATGTAAGGAGGACAGTAGGTCAATCGAGAAATATTTATTAAACTTCTACTGTGTAGGCAACATACTAGACACAGAGGTAAAACAATAAATAAAACGCTGTCCTTGCTTTCAAGCAAACTATTCTAAGACAGAAGTGATGATTGTTGTGATGTGTGCTATGGGAACAAAACTCAAAGACTCCTAACCTAGACTGTTGAAGTGGAGGGAGAGAGAGTCAAGGAAAGCCGCCCAGAAAAATAATAATAAGGGTGCAAAGTAAGTATACCAATGAGGCACAAAATGCCTGGATTTTTAAGCAGATGCAAAAGGTTATATTATGCTGAGGGAATCCGGACAATGTCATGAAGAGGTGTAGTTTGAGATTGGTCTCAAGGTAGAGGAGAGTTTATGATTTCCACATGTGGAAACGAGAAAGAGGATATTAAAAGCTAAGGTAAAGGAGTACTGTATTTGCTTTCTTAAGCTATAACAACACTGTCTATAAAGCACTAAGTGCTCTAGAAATATTAGCCTATTTATTCCTCCTAATAACCACGTTTATAGATGAAATTGACAGAAGTTGTCACTTCCTCAAGGTCACAGCAAATAAGTGACAGAGCTGTGATTCAAACCCAAGTTTGCCTGACTCCAAAGTCCACGCTTTTAGCCATTACAGTAGTGCAAGCCAGGCTTTGTGGGTAATGGCAACTCTGCCTTGATGTCCTCCAGTGTTGAAGTTAACAACTACAATTTAAGCACTTAAGTACTGAACTCAGTCAATGTCGTCAAAAAGAAGTAAGCAGACAAACAAACCAGAAAACAGGAAGAAAAAGAAATAAACTGGTCAATGTGGATAAGAATATTGTTATAGTCTAATATTTGGAAGAGTTCTAGTTATTTGAGGATATCAGTAACCAAGGTACTTTCTAAGGTGAATTATTTTTTGACTAGCTAAAGGTCTATCACAGTTGACCCAGTGATAATCAGTGCTTACTTCAATGGGAGGAAAGGGACCCTGAAGGAGGGTAGCCAGGGGAACAATTTATTTCTGAAGGTAGTAAATATCAACAGAGTGACCACAAAATGATGGTCTAGGAGACACACAGGAATTATGAAAGAGAAAGATGGTGCAATTTCAGGCCAAATAAGTGGTGCAGAATCCTTTCAGGGTATAACAGGCTTTAATGCAGGAGACAAAGTTTGTAAATGGCAATAAACATTTAAGGGAATTTAATTTGTCAAATTTATAAGCTAAATGAGAAATAAATCTAAAAAGAAGTAAACATAAACTTTTACAACAAAATCTAGGTTGAATTTAAAGTTTATACCTTATACTATTCAAAATTAAAATACAAATCACTCAGTGTTAGCTCTCCCTAATATACACACATACAAGTGCCCCTCAGAGATTATAACCTACTAACACTAGGTGTCAAATAGGTGACAGGAAAATTCAGCATCTCTCCATCACCCAGGGGCTTTTTGTTCTTAGTGTTTAACGTCCAAACAGAGAACAAAGGAGTTCAAGTTTCCCTGGATTAGGATGAAACTGTGCCTGTACCCACAAAGTTAATGTGGGAAACAAAGTAACCAAAGTTTCTGAGTTTGCCTTGCAGAACAGCAGGAGGACCGCTGATAAGAGAGTAGCTTGCTGACAGCCCTTCACCTGACTAAGCATCACTCAGCACTGAGAAGCTAAAATGACCAATTGTAAGCTTCACGTCATAGACTAAAGATCCACCACATGCAACCCTTGGAACCTCCCAGAATTTGCACATGTGGCCCATAAAGAAATATGAAAGTCGCCCCAGCGCAGAGGACTCTTAGAACTTCAGCCCCCAAGGCCACATGCTCCCCTCCCGGTCTTATTCTCACAATGTGCTTTGGAAAAATGCTTAGAATTGCACGTAGGCGAGCTAATCTGTAACTGATAGAAAGAATAACTTGTTAGCAGAAAATTTATGTCCTCTGCCCAAACTGTTCCTTCTGTCTCAGATAAGGAAGTAACTTAGGTTTTCTTAGATTTCTCAGGAATGTTGCATTCAGCAGATCCGCTACAGAGAGGCACCCAACGTTCTGCAGTCATCCATGACATGACATTTCTTAGCCCCTCCCCAACACTGTTTGCTTTATGTTGTCATCTGCTTTATGTAAACCATCTTGAAGATGGGTTTTTTTAGGATAGTCCACTATCTCCCGATTTGCTAGCTTATTGCTTATTAAACTTCTTTCTCTATCACCACCTGCTTGGCCTTTTATCTTGCAGTGAGCAGACTGAGCCCTTGTTCGGTATCAATGTCACGGTTGAGATTGTAATATGAATTACATTAATTCAAAATGAATTAAATAATTAATGTAATTAGCATGAACTATATGATTTAATATGACTAGGCAAGTGTAGAGGACAATATGAACCAGTACTTCCTGGACCCCAGTGGGCAAACCCCTTGTGAAGAAATAAAACTTTGCCTCTCGTTCCAGATACCCTTTCTACTAGCCCTGTGCCAGTCATAATCCTCTCTCTTGCCCCATATGTAACCACTATTCTGACTTTTATAGTAATCACTCCTTGCTTTTTCAAAATATACTTTTATCACTCAAATGTGCATTCCTAGTCATATAGTTTAGTCTTGTCCATTTAAAAAATATTTGATGTCTTTTAAGTCTCTTTTAATCTATAGAGTTGTCTTTTCTATCTTTTCATTATGATTTATATGCTGACAACGTAGGCCCATTTGCCCTATAGAGTTTCCCACAATCTAGATTTTGCTGACTGCATACTCATGTCCAATTCCACACGTTCCTTTATCTTCTATATTTTCTGCAAATTAGCAGCTGATTCCAGAGACTATATCAGACTCAGGTTTGATCTAAATATTAAAGATATATGTGGTGTTTGGCAAGACTATAGGAGGCAAGTAATATCTAGTTGTCTCTTTGTGATGTTAGCAGACATTGATGCTTCACGCATATCTCTCAATTTATCAGGAGTTGCAAAATGGTGGTATGCTTTTTTTTTCCCTCTCTTATTTGGAATACTTTTATATAAAGAGACACTTCATCTATTTCATCTACTATTTGGTTATACAGTGGTACAGTTCATATGGGAAAGGCCAGATAAATGCTTGATCCTTTCATTTACCAGTGTTCAAAATAATAAAGTGGTTTCCTATTATCTTCTGTGAGGGACCAATTCTTTTCTTTTTCAAATGTCATTATGAACTCATGAATTTAAACAAATTTAAACATATTTCAATCTCTGGTATGTCTTATCCTTATTAATGTTCAAATTATCCCTTCTTTGGCTAGTGGAGCATCTTTAAGTTGGCTCCTGAGTCCTTCTGATATAACCCAGTAGTCTTTGAGAGCTTCCTAACTATCTAGTGTGTCAAGATGTTCCAAGCTTATCTTGTACATTTCCTGCTCTAGATTTGGAATTGGCCACCCCTCGAAAAAGCCCAGGTTTCTTCTAATGTGAAATGATATTTTAAGACCACATTATAGATGCTAGGAGTGCTCATTGCTACTGTTTTTTGTTTTTGTTTTTCTTTTGCACATTGTTTTTAGGCATTTTTGGTGGACATAGCAATTATGAATATACATATACATATTAAAGTACCTTATGAGTTCATACTGATATTTCCAATTCAAATTCAAGACTACAGAGTTTTTAACTTAATATTTTTGGTATTACATCTGTATCTCCCTTCTTCTACATTAATAGTCCTGATTATTATTAAGGATAAAGAGATGATAGATTTAGAAAATCTCATAATTACTCACTTGTTTTATCCCATATCAATACAGTCTCAGAATAACAATACTAAGACTACCACCATAATAACTACTGAAAAGAAACACTAAACATTTTGGGCATATCCTGTCAGCTTAGTTTTGCCTGTTTTGAACTTCATATGTATGGAATCATACAGTATGTATTCATGTCTCTTTTTTCACTCTACATAATGTCTGTGAGATTCATACTGAGAGTTTTTTTCCCCATTGTTATGTAATGTTTCATTATATACTTAATTAAAAAATGAATAATTATTTAGGAAAATTTATCCGGTTCAGGTGCAGTGACCATTTATCACACATGAGAGAGGTTCAAGAATCTGGCCTCAGAGACCACATAGTTTGTGCTCTGACTCTTTGAATTAGACTCCAGATCTCAAGCAGTATGTTGATATAAACTGAACTTCATTTTCCTGACTTCATTTTCACTTCTCATTCCTATTTCATCTCTACAATAAAGTTAAAAGAAACAGAGATATCGATGGAATTATCCTACAGACTCAAGCCTTGGTCCAGCCAATTATGATTGATGTAGTACAAGTTTCCATAACCTTACGTCAGCACTGAGCCATAGGAAGCCATACCTTCAGAGAATCCTATAGTGTTAGGAGGAGGACACTTGAAAATCAACCATTTCTGTGGCATCAAACCTATGGTCTCCAAATCTCTAGGAGTTCATAAACAATTTTCAATATTTCAAATGTTCTACCAGAAATCACACAGCTACTCAAGTCTGTGCATGCTAAATCAAATCTTGTTTCTTTGCTTTTGGCTGACATATCAACTCAGGGTGACAATCATGGTTATCTTAGGCTCATCAGAAACAAAAATGTCTTTAATTAATAAGAAATAGGAAACAAATAGTTTCTTAATAAATACACTACTTTACAAGACAAAATCTTTTGAAGCATGGGACCCAAGAAGGAAAAATAGTAACAAGTTAGGGTTCTTGATGGTCTAACTGCTGTAGTCCAACCTGCCCATGTTGAGGATACATAGGCTTGGAGAGGTGAAATGATTTGCCCAAAGCTACTCTCCTAGGGAATATAGTTAGCAAAGGCATATGAATTTTTTTTCTTGTCTTAAAATACACATAACAAAAAGTTTACCATCTTAATCATTTTTAAGTGCACAGCTGAGTGGTATTACATATGTTCACATTGTTGTGCAGCCATCACCACCATCCATCCCCATAACTCTTTTCATCTTGTAAAACTGAAACTCTATACCTATTAAACAATAACTCCTCATTTTCCCCTCCCCCTCACCCCTGGCAATCACCATTCTACTTTCCATCTCTATGATTTTGACTACTCTAAGTACCTCATATAAGTGGAATCATACAGCATTTGTCTTTTTGGACTGGTTTATTTCACTTAGCATAATGTTCTCAAGGTTCATCCATGTGACAGCATATATAAGAATTGTCTTCCTGTTTAAGGCTGAATAATATTCATTGTATGTATGTACCACATTTTGCTTATCCATTCATCTATCATTAGACACTTGGGTTGCTTCCATGTTTTAGCTATTGTGAATAATGCTGCTATGAACATGGGTATACAAATATCTCTTTGAGACCCTGCTTTTAATTCTTTTGGGTATATACCCACAAGTAGAATTGCTGGATCATATGGTAATTCTATTTCTAATTTTTTGAGGAATTGCCATACTGCTCTTCACAGTGGCTGTTCACACACCCACCAACAGTGCACAAGGGTTCTAATTTCTCCATATTCTCACCAACACTTGTTGTTTTCTGTTTTTTATAGTAGCCGTTCTAATGGGTGTGAGGTGGTATCTCATTGTAGTTTGGATTTTCATTTTCTTAATAACTAGTGATGTTGCGCATCTTTTCATGTGCTTATTGGCCATTCATATATATTCTTTGGAGAAATGTCTATTCAAGTCCTTTGCTCATTTTTGAATTGGGCTGTTTGTTTTTTTTGTTGTTGAGTTTTAGGAGTTCTCTATATATTCTGGATATTAATCCCTTATCAGATATATGATTTGCAAATATTTTCTCTCATGGGTTGCCATTTTACTCTGCGGATATTGTCTTTTGATGTACAAAATTTTTTAATTTTCATCAAATCCAATTTGTCTGTTTTTTCTTTTGTTACCTGTGCATTTGGTGTCAGATCCAAGAAATCATTACCAAGTTCAATGTTGTGAAGCTTTTGTCCTATGTTTTCTTCTAAAAGTTTTATTGTTTTAGGCCTTACATTTAGGTCTTGGGTCCATTTTGAGTTAATTTTTGTATATGGTGTTATGTAAGTGTTCAACTTCATTCTTTTGGATGTGGATATCCAGTTTTCCCAGCATTATTTGTTGAAAAGACCATCCTTTCTCTATTGAATAGTCTTGGCACCCTTATCAAAAATCATTTGACTGTATATGCGAGGGTTTATTTCTGGGCTCTCTATTCTATTCTATTAGTCTATCTGTCTGTCTTTATCAGCAAAGGTATTTTTAACCACAGCACAACAGTGTTCTATGCCTGCTTATTTTTTTAGACCAAAGAAGAACGTGAAGCTGGTAGCCAGCCTGAGGGTGAAGAGGTGTGTTTTTGTAAACTTCAGTAGCCTTCTCTGAGAATGAGTAATCTCAGTCATTATCCTCAGCCAAGTTTCCTCCTCTTTAAGAGAAATATTAATGCCTATCTGTTACAGTTTTGATAAGAACTGCATGTAAAATAAATCACTCATTTAGTATAATTCCTGAACTTCAGTAAATTCTACCTGTTAGATATGCTAGGCCAGTGGTTCTAAAAATGTGGTCCCCAGAACAGCAGCAACAGCATCAGTTGGGAATTCATTAAAAATACAAATTCTTAAGACATACAGATGGCCAACAGGTACATGAAAAGATGCTCAACAACACTAATCATCAGGGAAATGCAAATCAAAACCACAATGAGATTATCACATCACACTTGTTAGAATGGCTACAATCGAAAAGAAAAGAAATAACAAGTATTAGCATGGATGTGGAGAAAAGGGAACCCTTGTACTCTGTTGGTGGGAATGTAAATTGGTGGAACCACCATGGAAAACAGTATGGAGCTTCCTCAAAAAAACTAAAAATAGAACTACCATATAAGCCAGGAATTCCACTTCTGGGTATTTATCCAAAGAAAGTGAAAATAGTCACTCAAAAAGATATCTGCACCCCTATGTTCACTGCAGCATTATTTACAATAGCCAAGACATGGAAACAGCCTAAGTAACCACTGATGGATGAATGGATTAAAAAAATGTGATACACACACACACACAGGAATATTATTCAGCCATAAAAGAATGAGCTCTTGCCATTTGCAACAACATGGATGAACCTTGAGGGCATTATGCTAAGTGAAATAAGTCAGACAGAAAGACAAATACTGTATGATCTCACTTATCTGTGGAATCTAAAAAACAAAAATGTATAGATACAGAGAACAGTTTGGGGGTTCCCAGAGGCAGGGGTTGGGGGTAGATGAGTGAAATGGATGAAGGGGGTCAGAAGGTACAAACTTCCAGTTACAAATTAAATGTCAGGGGGATGTAATGTACAGCATGGTGACTATAGTTAATAATACCATCTTTCATACTTGAAAGTTGCTAAGAGAGTAGATCTTAAAAGTTCTCATCACAATAAAAAAAAATTTGTAACTAAGTATGGTGAGGGACATCAACCAGTCTTAACATGGTGATCATTTTGCAATATACATGAATACCGAATCATTATGTTGTATATCTGAAACTAATATAATGTTATATGTTAATTATACAAAAGCAAACAAACAAATACAAATTCTTGGGCCTTTCCCTAAACCTACTAAATCAGAAACTTTGGGGGTAGGACCCAGCATTCTGTTTTTTTAACAAGCTCTTCTGGTGATTCTGATATGCATAGCCAAAGTTTGAGAATTATGTCTCACCATGACAAAAACAAAAACGGAAATTCTCCTGCAGATATTTATATTTACAAGCATCTTGTTATGTTTATCATTTACACATTTTTAAGGCATAAACTAGCAGTAATATCCGAAGTTAATTTTAATAACATGGCTGGCCAAAACCTTGCTCATGGGCAGGAGAATGAGGTGAAGAGAAAGCCTGTGGGCTCAAGGCCACTACAAGCGCGCCACATGGAGAGCCTGTGGTAGGAACGATCATCAGAAGACTGAGGCCACATTTTCAGGTGAACACAGGAAGGGAAAGGGTGCTTTTCATTAATTATTCAGAAATCTCTGCTCCACGCGCTAGAGAAACGTCTCGTGGCTCTGCCCACGCCATTCTTCCTGACTCCACGTTTCGTTTCCTGTTCTCTGCCCCACCTAGTCCTTAGATTAGCAACTCTTCCTCACCTCCAGTAGTCTCCTCAGCTTGACAGCGTGTTCCTCTCCCCAACCTCGCAGATGTAGCCTTCGTTCTCTGTGTTCCTTTCGCTCTCTGGCCGGACCCTAATAGACACATTTCATCCTTGACTATTATTTGCCTTTTATCGCTCTGCTTATCTCTCGTGCGCTCTTTGTGAGCAGTTACCAAGGCCCTTTCCAACTCTCCCGCCAGGCTCTGAGGTAAAGAGCCTCGGGGTAAAGAGCCTCGGGGTAAAGAGCGGGAACGCAGCAGGGGCGGGGCCAGGGGAACAGCTGCTCTCATTGGACAACGTTTGCTTTCCCCACCGCGGGGTCTCCTGGGAGGAGAGTTGGAGGGTGGTCCCCCGTCCTGTCCCGTGTGTCCCCCCCACGTCCTGTCCCGTCCCGTCAACCCCGCCCCCGTCAACTTGGCGCGAAGCACCACTCTAATTACTGTGCCTCGCTGCTACTGGGCGCATGGTTTCCGGTTTGTCACGGCCCGTCGGTTACCTTCCTCTGTGGGCGGGGCAGCTCTGGGAGGCTCCGCCTTCTCTCTAAAGGAGATTCCCGGTGAGCCGTCATTTTCATTTGGACTCCTCTGGCCTTTTGAGGGCCCCCACCTCCTGGGCGGGCCTTCTGCCTTCATCACTCATAGGTCTTCCTGTTGTGAGCCCTCAGGTCTGGAGGTGGGAAACATGAAGAGTTTTTCAAAAACTGTTTTTAGAATACCCGGAAATGGAGGTTTTCTGAAGACAAATGTTCTCCAGAAGTTCAAGAGGCAGAAGGAGACCTTTATGTGATCAGTGCAGGTAAAGTGAACAGGAGGAAGGTAGAATAAGCAGAAGTGTTGCCCACTCCATTTTCTTCGGGAAAATTTCCCTTTATCTTATAGATTGAAAAGCCCCTCCTTTTTTCTGACTACTGGAGGAGCAACGCTCCTTGGAGTCTTAACTTATTTGGGGATTCTTGCCCCACCCTCAATTTTCTCTTTCTAGAAAAGGTCTGCCCTAATTTCTTCAAAGCATTTGCTTTCATTTTTAAGGGCTTTGCTACTTTATGAATACTCACACTTTTTCTTTTGTCCATAGTACTTTTTGTATTTTCCACATTTTTTACAATGCACCCATATTAATGAGTCAGAAAAATAGGATATAAATATTATTTCAAAAGAAAAATAACTGTTGAAGTTCAGAGGCTGCAGACAGGGCAGAACTAGTTTATCTAACATATTGTTTCAGTTTTTTAGACTAAGGGTGCCTTCTTCAACGTTATCCAACTATAGGCACTGCTGTTATTGGCATGTGACAAGGAGACTTTGTTCCTATATCTTAAAGAACTTAAGGCGGCTGGATCATGGAGATAGGAGCCATTTAGGTGAGGAGCATATGAAAAATGGCTAGACAAAAGCAACTAGCCGATTAGGAGAAAGGAGCAGCTGTATGTGAAAGTTTGTAAAGTGCCAAAATAATAGTTCTCAACAAACTAGGCACTTTACCTGTAGTCTGGTCCTTTTCTTCTGGAAAGTCATATTTTCCAGTCATCTAAAATATGAGATGAAGAAGATTTTACCCTCTTCTGGATAATTAAGCCCTTTGGATACTAATCCTGAAATCAAACATTTTCGATAATGTTTAAAAATACTTTCTTCTCTCAGAGGCAGGCCGGTTGGCGTAGTGGTTCAGGTTGCGTGCTCTGCTTTGGTGGCCCAGGGTTCACCGGTTTGGATCCTGGGCGTGGACCTACCTACTGCTCATCAAGCCATGCTGAGGCAGCATCCCACGTAGAGCAACTAGAAGATGTACTACTGTGACACACAACTATCTACTGGGGTTTTGGGGAGAAAAAAGGAAAAAAGGAGGAAGATTGGCAACAGATGTTAGCTCAGGGCCAATCTTTCTCAAAATTAGAAAAAAAACTTTCTTCTCTCTAAAGCTTGATAGAGGCCCTAGGGGTTTCTCACCCCCCCCCCATTGGTTTAAAAAAAATAAGTGTAAAGTATATATAAGTATAAAATATTATTCTTTTGATGGTTGAAGGAGGCAGCATGTCAGAAAGTGGGACAGGAGCTGTGAAGGAGAATGTTTCCTAAGCCTCCAGTAAGGGAAACTGGAAACGAGTGGCAAAGAAAGAGCATCTCAGTTTTTCTGAAATCTAAGAAAGGTGGAAGCTGATAGGTCATCAGGAATCAGTAAGAGGAAAAACTTGTGAAGTATTTTAGCATAGTGAAAACTTTGGATGGATTTTAAGTTGGAGTTATCCCTTGACGTCTCGGACCATCACATCTGGTATTTTAGAAGAGTGGTCTGGTTGTTGAGGGACAAAGCTGCTTCTGGTGGTGATGAGGGTGGGGACTGAAATATGTGGGATTTGTTTCCAGCACTCACTGTCATTTTGTGATATACGAATAGTAGAATTCTGTGTTTTTAAGGGTGTAACTTCTCAATAAATTTAAGTGCTTTGTAAAGTTAGCTCTTTAATCTGTTAAATTTGTAGCTAGATTGTGGTTGTAGTATTGGTAAATAATCTAGATTTCTAGCCTAGGTCTATAGGTCTATGGATTTATTTCTTTTAGGATCGTTAGAGAAGGTTCCACCTCTTTTTGGCATATTTGTGTATATTAGTGTCAAAGGAGACTTTTTAATATAATACTTAGATGTAAAAATAATTTTAGACCTTTTGTATATATTGATATATAGAACCTATTCCCAGGAGGTGAGGAGGTGGCAGGAGGCAGGACTGTGCATGAGCTTCCAGGCTTCCAGCACAGGCTTCATTGTCCCATACAACTTCACTTACAAAACACAAACTCGAAAATAAAATTATTAAGAATTTAAAGATGGGAACCTCAAGCATGGAGCCCTGTGTGACTGAAGAAGTCACGTATCCATGAAGCTAGCCCTGCTAATTACATTAAAGGAATTTCCTCCAATATAAAAGATGAGGGATACACATTCCTTATGTATTCCTGTTGTGTGATTTATCTTGTGCAAAATGGAAGGCTTATTCACACTGGTGACAGTCAAAGTGTTTCTCCCTGGTGTGATTGCTCATTGGTTACCTAAGGATAGAGAAATTGCCCCCTACTCATTGGTTACATTCATAAGATTTCTGTCCCTTGTGAATTCTCTCATGTTGTCTAAGGGATGACAGATCAATAAATGCTTTTCAACATTCATTCCATTGATAGGGATTCTCTCCACTGAGTACTCTCTCATGCACAGTAAGTGAAGAACTACAGTGGAAGGATTTTCTATACTGATTACATTCATAAGACTTTTCTCTGGTGTGGTTTGTCATGTTTCCTCAGGGGTGAATTAACACTGAGGCCTTTCCCACAGTCACTGAATTCTATTTTGTATTCTGTTGTACACAGTAAAGGAAAAGCTACCCCTCAAGGATTTTCCATATTGATTACAATTATAGGGTTTTCTCCTGTGTGAGTTCTCATGTGTATGTGAAATCTGAGTACTTTCTGAAGATTTTTCCACAGTCATGGCATTCATAGGGTTTCTCTCCAGTGTGAATTCTTATGTGTGCAGTGACAGTAGAATTTACACTGAAAGCCTTTCTATATTAATTACATTTATAGGGATCTTCCCCAGTATGAATTCTCTTCTGCCCTCTAGGGACAGATCTAATGCTGAAGACTTGAAAACACTACTTATGTTCATAGTGTTTTACTCTAGTGTGAATTCTCCTATATATCCTAAGGGGTGAAAGATAACCAAAGGCTTTCTTAGAGTCCTTACTTTCTTAGAGTTTCTCCCCATTGTGTATTCACATAGGCATAGGAAGTTAAGAGTAGTACTAAAACATTTTCCACATTAATTACAGCAGAGCATTTCTCACCAGTATGAATTTTCTTGTGTTGAGTAAAGTTAGATCTTGAACTGATTATATTCACCGAGTTTTTCTCTAAGATGAACTCTTTCCATTTTCACACAGTTAGAAGTCTTTTACCTGAAAATATCCTGCTTAAGATTTGGCCCTTTGGTTTTAAGTAAAACCTACAAGTCTGGAAAGGTACTTGGAGAATTTCACCCACCTCTATCATCAACTCATTTTCTTTCTCCAACCAGGAGATCAAACTTAGTTTGCTGATATGATGCTCCAATGATGCTGTGTTTGTAGTTCTCCTGCATCTTATTCTATACAGTTTTCACGGAGAAGAGTCTAGCAAAGCCCACTTCTTCTAGGTGAATTCTACAGCCATATCTTTGATGCACACCCAAGTCCTGTGACTAGCTTGTCAGCAGCCCAGCAGCCAATCATCCTTTCCTTGCATTTCCCCTCTGGTGTCAGGGAGGGTCCTGAGCAGGCCAATAATGAATGGAGGACAGATAAACAACTGCCATCCTGTGAGCCTGACTGTAAATTTTCTTGAAACACAGAGCAGTGGGAACTCAAGGATACCCTCTCTTTCCTCTCACAGTCCATGTGGGGCACAGATCTTAGATACCTTAGGCATCTTCCCACTGGACCATGGCTTTTTGGATGAAGGTTATTTGACCCAGGGTCTCCTCCAGCCACTTGTCCCACAGCATTCCAGAGGCCTGTCCCTTCCCTTTCCCTGAGATTGCCCTCCTTGCACAGGGGCTGCCTTGAGACCTGGGCCCTGAGTGAGGCCAAGAAAATCCTCGAGGGTGGAAGGTATATCTTGACCAATGCCCATATTATCTCTATTTAAATTTCCAATACTCTCATTCTTATAATCAGGTACATTCTCAAGAGCAGTGATTCTCAAACTTTTTGTACCCATGACCTCTTTACATTTTTAAAAATTATCGAAGTTCTTCTAAAAAAGCTTTTATGTAGTGTGTGTGTATACACACATACACACATATATATTTGTGAAAACATGTATGTATATCTGTACATATATGTATATTAACATAAATAACAGTTTTTGTGAAAAATAATTTCCTAAAACAAAAATAATTGGATGAGAACAGTGGCATTGTTTCTCATTTATGTCCTGTTTAAAAAGAGGCAGCTGGATTTTCATATCTGCTTTTTCATTCAATATGTTATAATATGTTGCCATGTTTAAAGTATATGAAAAAAATTCAGCCTCACACAGATAATGTAGTTGGAAAAGGGAGAAGTATTTTAGTAGCCTTTTCAGATAATTGTGGATATTCTTTGATAATACACTTAAATTCTACAAGTGGTAGTTTCTTAAAGGTTAGTATGAACTTTTCATACTCTGTTACATTAAAAACCACTGGTCTCTCTTGCCCTTTGAATGAATCTTTCACCCTTACATAACTTTGTAACCTTACATTATAACATTACAATGCATTGGCCATTTGGAAAATATTAGTTTACTGAGTTAGGCAGATCTTCCAAATACTGACACATTTCACCGTACAGTATGCAAAAATCACAATTATTAACATCACCACTGATCTCAACAGAAAGGGTTGGGAAGATATCAAGCTTGTTTTAGCTGATACAGGTCTTCTGAAATGTTATTTTTTGCTTGAAAGCTTGGATTTTATCATTGACAGTAAATACTGTCAGTTGTTTTATTTGAAATGATAGTCACTTTGTTCATTTTTGAGAATATGTTTGCCAAATACCCAATTTTGAATAACCATTGTTTGTGTGTCGGTTGTTCTTTCAAGTAAAAGTGGTGTTCCATGAAAAAGTGGCTAGTTCAGCTTGCGACTTAAACAATTACACAAGAGCTTTTCCTTGAGACAACTACTAAACTTCAGCACACAGCAGAAGTGCTTTATGTATACTTCCCATTTTGCCACACAGAATATTAAAAAGAAGGGTACTCAAGGGTTGAGATTTAATAAAATTTTAATTTTTATTGCTTCATCAAAGATATTTAAAATAGAACTTGCTTTCTTTTCCTTCTTTTAAGTGTGTGGTGGTAAAGGATACAGTGTCTTCTAGCACAGTTTGGTCCCACTGCCTTGATTCATGCTAAGAGGCCAGTACTTTTACCCACTGTTGGTTTTGCACTATTGAAGTAAATGTCAACACGTGTAAATAATGTCCTAGGATTATTATGAAAAGTTTTGACCTCGTGATATTCCCCTGAAAGTCTTGGCTCCCTCAAGGGTATAAAGACTACATTTGAGAATCACTGCTCTAGAGAATAGTAAGGTCTTTTCTTTTTCTCTCTAATCCTTCTCATGCAGAGAAGGCAGTAAACATTAGTGGATTATTCAGTATCTCCTTTTTTGTACAATTTTGTACAATTCCTCATCCAGTTATATGCAAACACCATATTTGATTTGCAACCCACAGAAGAGATTTTAGAAGCCGTCTAGACCAATAACTAGTCATTGAAAAATATTCCACTTACTTCTGGCCTGAATGCTTTCATTTGAATCTTTGTTCACCTATATTGTAATGTCTTGTGTTTTTTTGTCTGCTTTCAAGTTTTTTTCTTTCTCTTTTGGATTTAAGCAGTTTGATGTTTCTGACTATGGTTTTCTTTAAGTTTATTCATTTGGATTTTGCTGTGCTTCTTGGATCTGTAAATTCATGCTTTTCACTCAATTTGGGAAGTTTTCAACCATTATTTCTTCAAATATGTATATTTTTTCTGCTCCAATCTCATTCTCCTCTCCCTCTGGGACTTCTGTAATATGAATATTGGTCCTTTTGATATTGTCCTACAGGTCTCTAAGACTATTTTCAATTCTTTTCACTCTTTTTACCTTCTCTTGTTTATATTTAATATTTTTTATCTTCAAGTTCAGTGACTCTTTCTTCTATCATTTCCATTCTGCTATGAGTCCCTACACTGAAAATTTAAAATTTCTGTTATTGAATTTTTCAATTCTAAAATTTATTTAGTTCATTTTCTTAACTCCTATTTATTTTCTGAGAACTTCTGTCTTTCCATTCATTTCAACACCCTTGACTTCTTGGAGCATGGTTATAATAGCTGCTTTAAAGTCTTTGTCTGATAATTCTGACATCTAGGTCATCTTGAGATTGGCATCTGTTGTTTGCCTTTTCTTCTGGGAGTTGTTTAGGTTTTCCACTTACTATGTTGAGCAATTTGGGAGCATATCCTGGACATTTTGAATATTATGAGACTCTGGGCCCTGTTTAAATCTTTTGGAGAATGTTGATTTATTTTTTTTCAGCAGGCAGTTAACCTGGTTTTGTTTTGATTGCATGTCTTGGCTTGTTTTCTGTGCGCTATGGTTCCAATTTCAATTGAGTTTTCAAAGTCTTTGCAGTGCTATTGCGGTCTTCTCTTGTGTATCCCGTTGGTAGCCAGTCTGAAACCTGGCGAGTAGTCTACATATAATGCAGTGTTTGTTTAAAGCCCCTGCTCTGCTGATTCCAGTCCGTTTCACACATGTGCAGCTAGGGGGTGAGAACAAGCCTCCATACTCAAGCTTTAAGGTTCCCTCTCTCCACCTGTCTCATTTCCTTGATCTTCTGCTCGTTCTCTGGCTCCCAGGGTTCCCCATTCCTGGTGTTCTGGCTAGAAAGTCAGGACATGTGCTTCCTTGCACTGTTGCCAGGGTTCTGCTATGCAGAATCTGCCACTGTCACATAGTGGAGAGGGGGAGTGGCTCTGCCTCTCTATCGGCACTTGCTTGGGATAGGGAAGACGGATGAAACAGGGCTTTGTCCCTCAGGGGTCAACTCACTGCTGGTGGGGAGAGAGAGGGACACAGTTTCTTTGCTGGTACTTCCTTGGTAGAGAGCAGAGAGAGTCTATAGGGCTCTGACCACACAGTCTGCTGGTGGGGAAGGGAAACAGTGCTGCTTGTTTGCTGGTAATCACCTGGAGTAGGATGGGTAAAATCAGAAAGGTTCCATCCCACAGTCCTCCCTCTCCCATTTCCCGGTCCTGCAGCTAGAGAGAGTAGATTTTTCTTTTTTTTTTTTCTGTCTAGGCCATTGGTAGCTCTGGTTTTCTGGCTGCTCTAGTGTCCTGGCTGGGATATATATGAGGCAAAACAGAAAACCCAAGGAACTTGCAGCTATATTGTCCCTTAAGTCCTGAGAGCTTGATTTATCTACTTTTCAGAGTCTTCTGGTAGTTGTTTTATGTGTTTTAGTCCAAGCTTTTTAGTTGTAGGAGAGGTTGAGTGGAAGGCGATTAATCTCTCTTATCTGGAAATGGAAGTTTCACATGTCTATGTTTTTCATCAAAAAATAATCTTAGTTACTTTGATAGATCAAAAATTATTACTTATTTTGTACTTTTATTATAGTTTAGAGTAGAGCTTGTTTTTCATATATTAACCATTGTTTTCAGTTATACCTTGCTTAATTTTGGGATTTACTCTTAATTTGGGAATAAGTCAGACATTTTTTGCAGACTTTTCCTCAGTTTGCTTTTTCACTCGTTTTAATTTTTTAATGTACAAAAACTTAAGATTTTTATATAATTGTCTATCAGTAATTTCCTCTGTGATTTCTTCCCTTACTTTTATGCTTAGAAAATCTTTCTTCTTTCTAAAGTCAGATACTCATATGACTTTTCCCTGCTTTCATTTTCTATGTTTAACTCTTTGATCCATCTTAAATTTATTAGTGTGTGATGAAACATGAGTATTTTGTTTAAAAATTTCAAGTTGTTAACTGTTATATCCTATACATTTCTCATTGAAAGTTACTCCTAACTTGTTAAAATTTAGGTCTAACAACAAATAGGTCTAAAAGCTCCAGGGTCTTCTTTTTTTTTTTAAATATAAAGTGATTTTAAGGATTGGGCTTCATTTTAAGGATGTAAATTTGTTTTTCAGGTTGAATTTAGTGAACATTCCACTATTGAAAATTCCTGTGATAAGAGAGCTACTTTTTCAGTCTGGACCAATCAGGAGACAGAAACCACACAGTAATTTAAACAGGCAAAATTAATGTAAAGAATTTTTAAGCAATGATAAGAGAGTAGCAAGGGAGGACAAACTTGGAATGGGGGTTCAGACCTTGTTGAAGAACGTATGGTTATAGGGCATTGGGCATAAAAGAATTTTGCTGATTTTCCCAGGCCAGAGCTGATTCACAGTCACTGGGCAAGCAGAAATAACCCTTCGAGGTGCTGACAAAGCAAGGCTGCTAGCCAGGTGTGCAGAGGGTGTCAGGCAGGCCACTACAGGCACCCCTGGAACCAGGAGCTGGAGAACCTCTGCAGGAACCTAGTGCACTTTTGTGTACAACTTGGGCCAGGACAGCTCTGGGTAGCTGTGGAGCACAAAGGTAGGGTATCCAGCCTGCTGGAAGGCCAGCATGGTAGGGACCCAGCCTGCTGGAAGGCCAGCCCTGTAGGGACCCTGGTAGGTACATGCATAGGACCGGGGAGAGGGTTGTGGAAAACAGTGACCTGGGTCAGGTTGCCTCTGATCTACTGTGCAGTGACAGGTTAGTGGTCATTCCTTGTGGGTCATCCAGTGTGTGCACCCCTGGAGGCTGAGGAGAGGGTATATGGAGCACTGACCTGGGCTGGGGCACAGACCTGTGTTGTCTGGAGCTCCTGGCTACACCACTGCTCCCCAAGTCAAAAGCTGGAAAAAAAATGCATGGTGACCAAATGCTGGAGAAAACTGTCCTGCAGGCACTTAGCAGTGGAGAAAACGGGGCTGGTCAGGCACTGGAGTCAAAAAATCACATTCTCTAAGATAACAGTTGGCAGACTTTTTCTGCAAAGAGCCAGATAGTAAATATTTTGGGCTTTGTGGGCCATGAGGCAAACTGAGATATTATGTAGGTACTTATATAACAAGAGATAAAACTCCTGCCCTGCCTTATTTGACATCAGCTGGAGACATTCTTGGGACAAAGAGCAATCAGCACAAATGAGAGGGACCTGGGGAGTAGGGGTGGTGTGGCATGCAGTTTCACTCTCTGCCTCTGTAACTCCCAGATCCCAGTATGTCTTTCTTTCCTCCCAGAGAGCCAAGTCATGTCAATTTGAGCAGCTGGCTGGAGATGAGGTAACTCATCAAGTTGTCAGCTCCTGGACTGAGATTCTACAGTTTGGTGCCTGGCAGTTGCTACCAGTAGAGCACTGGTGAATGTAGGTGGGGACCAGCACAGGCCCTGGAGAGTGGTGAGGCCTGGCTCCAGGCCAGGGAGGCATGTGCTGGGAGTGGAGGGTGAAATAGAGGTGGGGACATTCTGTCTTGTTCTCTGCAGCTCAAAGTGCTGGTCCTTTTGAGTGGTGCCCACAAGCCATACAAAAACAGGTGGCAGACTGGATTTAGCCCATGGGCCACAGTTTTCCAACCTCTTCTCTAGGAACCTGGTGAAGGAGAGGCAGAGAGAACCAGAAGTAAGAGAAGAAAACCCTTTCCTCCTGCAGTGTCTCTCCAGCGCCCTCTACCGACAAAGCTTAACATCATGTCAGCTGGAAAAGGAAAAATATTTAAAAGGCCCAGATGCATTTTCACATTTTAGGCAAGAAAGGGTAAATTTGGTGCTGAAAGGCAATAAATTGGAAAGGCAATAAATATCTATAATTTCTACCATACTAGGTAGAAATTATAGTAGGGAAAGGAGAATATGAATTGCTTGCTCAAAGCTTTGATTAGTGAAATGATATAAGAAAAGAGCTGGTATGGAAATTTTTCTTCTTTCACTGGAAGATGGGAAATAGGGATCCTTGTTGGGTTTACTTGTGAGGTGTAGAGATTTCTCATCCTGAACTTTTCCTTTGGGACACCATTTACCTTCTCATCTGTAAATGTGAATAATATTATCCCCTTTTCAGTGTTGTTGAAAGAATTAGTGATACTTTATACATAATGCCTGACCCATAGGCCTTCAATAAACAGTAGCTCTTCTTCCCTAGATGGATCAAAGGCTGAGAAAAAGCCATGGGAGCAGAGTTGGGTTAAAACTGAAAATTCGGTATGATTTACCCAGGTGATGGAGAATTAAGTGTTTTTTTTTTTAATTGAAATATTTAGAACTGGAATTTTGAAGGGAAAAATGGGGGAAGTTATGCAGGATCATTCCATAATGTGTATTGTAAATTGGGAATGCTTGGTTGTATTCTTTAGCATGGGCACTTATTTGCGTGGTTACTTAATTTGGTGGAAAGCAATTTTTAATTAGTGTATTTGGATTTTTGTGGAATTTTCGGTTTTTAGAGATTAGGATAGAAATAATGTTCTCTGTAGTGGGGTTGTAGTAATAAACAATATCAAATTGGGTGTGCAGGTCTGGGATGTTTTAATTCTCAGACTACAAGAGTTACATATATATGGTAAGTGATTGCTACTCTGCAACGCAAATTTCTATGTTTCTATGCTTTGGCTTCATTTGTACAATATTCTGGGAATTTGATAAGGGGTGGATGTCTTGGAATTACTATGACAGAATTAAATGATGCCCAGAATGTAGTGTTATTGTAGGGCTGCAGCTTGGCTATCTTGGGTTGCCCCAAGCCTCATGTTGAAAGTATAAATCCTCAGAGAAATGGGTTTTCAGCTTGAGATTGAATTGACTGTAGTAGAGTGGTTCTTAGAGGTCCCATATTGTGGGCTCATGGAAAGATTTATTAATAATGCTTGGATGAGAGGTTTAATGTATATAGCACACCTTTGTTTGGGTGAGAAAATAGGGTTTTGGTAATATCAAAAACCATATTTCTCTCTTGTTGTCATTTTTTGGGGGACAGGTATAGATTTTTTATATGTGGAGAGGGGTGCATTACACAGGATGTTTAGAGCATCTTGGGAGGGGTCAGGGGGACCAGATCTTCAGATTGTCAGGCTCATTGCTGAGAGATTTGCCTGCTCCTCCAGTAAGATCACCTGGATTTAGAGTCTCTGGACTCACTTTTGAACAACTGCTGAGGAGTAAAAGGATGAATGTCCAATTGCCAGACTGTCTCCATGCTTTTAAGGAATCTTTATATTTTCTCTTTGCATGCATTTTTGTGAACCACTTTAGTCCTCCCCAAAGCCATGAGTGAACTGGTGGGCTTATTTGCTCAGGTGACTGTTGTGGGGTCATTTTCATAAAGGGGAAGGCACATAGCAGTTCAAGAGAGGAAAAGGGTCTTAGAATATAAAACAGAATGAGAAGGCAAGTTACTTTTTGGAAAAAAGAACTAGCAGTTGAAGGTCAGTGGAGGAGTCATAATAGATTGTTGAACAGGTTTCTGTCATTCAGGTTTTGGGAGAGATACATTAAATCACTGCAAGATAATTGAGTCAGAAAGACCTAGCACCTTGGAACCCCAGGCCTGTGGATCAGGGAGGGGCAGAGATATAGACTGAGGTCAGATCAGAGTGTGCTACTGAATTTTTCTGTGCTCTGGCATGGAGTTATCCTTGGTGAAGTTAGAGCTGTATAACTCTGTGTGAAGGAGTGAGATTATGAAACCTCTGATGTCCTTAGAATTGAGTAGTTAAAGGTTGCTTACTGTCTAAATCAACCAAGTTCCCCTAGAGATCTCATAGAAGCATGACTACCCTAGAAGAAGAGTCTTGTTACCAACAGAAAACAAATGATCTTGCTCTGGAACTTGAAGCAGAAGGATTTAGGTTAGACATTATTCCCAAGTATGCCCCCACCTCCCCGCCAACCCCCAAGGCTTATTGCTCTTTCTCACAACAGGGTGGTGCTGTCCTCTCTAGGTGATTACTTCTGGTTTATAATCACAGACCATTAAAATTGGAAGGGATAGTTTAGTCTTGTCTTTCTGGAGCTGGGATTGGTATCTCCTAATGAGAGATATGATGCTGCTTTGTACTGACTTTTTTCCTAAAGAAATCATTTTTTCTGAAGTATCTTTTTCTTTTGGGGTGTCAGAAGAAGATGGCTGGCAAGTAGATTTATTCCAAATAGGAAGAAAAGAGCTCTAAGGGATTGGTGCTGTGGAAAATGTCTGTCAGCTGGCTTTCTTGTCCTCTGAGCCAGCTGAGTGGTAGTGGGGCATTTGTTTCCTACCTCTCATCTTTTGGTATTCCTCTATTAATTACAACATATTTATACAGAAATCTATATAGAAATGAATGGTTACATAGAAATGAAAATGTTTGCTTTTTTTGCCATAAGTCTTTGCCATAAGTGATATTGTTTTCATATATTTCTTTTCCTTTCATTTCCACCTCTCCCAAAGGTTTCTAATTGTCCTCCTTTCTGTTCACAGGGATATCAATAAATATGGTTGTTTGATTTGGTTTTGTCTTTCTTTCACAATGATACTGTTGTGTGCAGCCAACCTATTTTTACCTGGGGTTAGCTGATTCAAAGGTTAGACTTCACTTACTTTCCCATTCTCAGAGCAAACAGTTTTGCCTCTGGGGCCACTGGCCTATGCAACCAGGAAGTATAGCCAGACTGAGAGAATATACAAATGGGATAAATCCTGCTCCATGTGGTTCTGCCAATCCATCTGGCAACTTTTCCTTAGTAGTCCCCTGCCGTTGGAAATGCTCAGGGTTATAGGGCTCTGCCCTGATTTAAAGACTGGGAGAAGGTACAGTGAGTGCTTGTAGATACTCTTGATTCTGAGCTGTGATTATGGAGATAAACTTCCCCCTGATCTATAGCAGAGATATATAAGGGGGGAGGGGCAACCTTGGAGAAAAGGAAACCTAGCATGGTAGTTAAGAACTCAGGCCTTAGAATTAAGTAGACTTCGGTTTGAATCCAAACTCTACCACTTACTGCTATGTGACCACTTACAGCTGTATCATTATTATGGTATCTGTCCTTCACACGTAGGCCCCAACCAAACTTTCCAGTCTCATCTCCTGCCACTTCCTTCTCATTGTCTACGCCTCCTGTTCCAGTACTTGTGTTTTAACTAGATAGAACTACCAGGGAGCTTGTTAGAAAGGTAAAACCTCTGGCCTCATCCCAGACCTAATGTATTGGAATCTGCACTTTATGAAGTGCACATCAAAGTTTAAGAAGCACTAGTCTAAGCTACTTCCTGGAACTTTGATTCCTGAGAGAAACTATGTCACAGGCCAGGCCGTGACTGTTGAGGATATGTGAATGTCTTCTGCAGTTTGAAATATTCTTTGAGTAATTCTTTAAATCATTCCCAACTAAACTGTGTCCAAAATAAGAGGTCCTTGAGCAACTAGCTTCCTTGGTTCCCTTCATTTCCAACCCTTTGAAATTCATCCTGCTCCTTTCTCTTGATTTTCTGAGAGTTTCCTTCTGAATCCAGAGAAAGCCTTCTCACTAGGGAGGAACTTAAGCAGACTCAATAAATGCTTGCCATGTATAATGAAGGATAGTGTAGGTGCAACATGGGACAGAGAAATTCAAAGACTATCTCTCAGGGACCTTTTTATTTAGTTGGAAAGACATAAACATTTGGAGTAAAGTAATTTTATACCTTATATTTGGGTAGATGGTGTCATCCACCATCAACTCTTCTGAACCTTTGCAATAATTCTGTGATGTTGGTAGGAAGGGGTTATTAGCCTTTTTTTTTTTTTTTTTTTAAAGATAAAGAAGTCAGATCCAAAGATATTAAGGGATTTATCAATGTCATATGGCTGTTAAAGAGCTAGGATCTGTATCCATGCCTTCCAGCTCCAAGTCTAGGCTTTTTTCTTTTTTAAAATATTGTGCCATAGTGTACCCTCTAATACCAAATTAATTTAAAATAAAGAAAAAGCAGTATAGGATTGCAAAAGTAATTGTGGTAGGTAAGAGGAGAGAAATAATTTGACTGAAAGAGTCTGAGGAGGTTTCAGTGAAGAAAGGATTTAGCAGGACTTTGAAAGGTGAGCAGGATTTCTCTGGGCAGAGAAAGGGGCTGGGCAATCCAAGAAGAAGGACAGGAGGCAGAAAAGCACCAAGTCTGTTCAAAGAATAATGATTAGACGAATGTTCTTAGGCTATTTAGAATCTGGATTGTTCCCATCCAAGTGAATGAGACATCTGAACTTCCCAGGTGTGGGGATCATTGTTTAGGTAGAGGGACCACAGTGGTTCCTTCCTTTGCTTCCTACTCTTGCACAAAATCCACCGTGCAGAGAGTCAGGGAGACACAACTGCAGCTATCTAACGGATGGGACCTAAACGTGGGAGTTTCTAGGCCGGGTTGTGTTTTATAGACTAACACATTTACTTTTTAAAGGCACTGTATTACTTGTTTTGGATAGTTGGGAGCAGCTTCTCTCACCTTAGGGAAATGTGGGTAGATAGTGTACAGGACCAAAGAAAAAATAATGAACTTTAGAAAGCGGTCGAGGTCAATATCAATGCTATCAGTGAGCTAAAAGTAGGGAACAAAACCCTGGAGATTATAAATGTGATTCTTGGGGGTGCATGGGCACTGGAGATCTGGATTGGGTTAGACCTAGAAGGAAGTGGCATCTGATTGGTTATTAAAAGTAAAAAGGCCCCTACCTGGGTAGGATCTGCCGGCTCTCTTACTAGGACGTGATAAAGCTCGGCTGGGCTCGCCTTTGTGACGTGGCGGCGCCAGCCCGAGCTTCAACTCCTGCCTTTGTGGGAGAGGCCCAGAGACTGGGGCCCCGCGGAGGCGGGAGCGGGGCCATGGCTGAGGCGGCCGAGCCCACGGGCGAATCCCAAGGCGCTGAAGTTAAAACCCAGCAGCCCACGGAAAAAGTCCTCGGGGCGCCGCTGAGGCGGGGCCCGCGCTCCGTGCTCAAAGTGTCCCAGTTGTTGCTCCGAGCCATCGCCGCGCACAAAGGGCTGACTCTGGCCACTCTCAAGAGGGAGCTGGGAAACGCGGGCTACGAAGTGCGCAGGAGGTGCAGCCGCCACTCGGGCGAAGCGCCCAGGTCTGAGGTTAAGGGCACGTTCCTCCGGATCAGCGGCAGCGACGCCGCCGGCTGCTTCAGGATCTGGAAGATTCCGAAGCCGAAGAGAAAGCCGGGACGCCCCAGGCTGGAGGAGGGCGTCCGCGCTCCGAGAAGGACCCCTCAGGTTCCGCGGAGCGCTCCACGGAGGCGCCACGCGCGTCGCAAGGCGGCCAAGAAGGCCAGGGAAATATGGAGACGGAGCACGAGGGCAGACGCAAAGGTGAGGCCAAGAGCCAGGGACCCGGTGCGTTCCAGAGCCAAGGAAGAAGTGAGGGCCAAGGTGATGAAGGAGGGGAGAGGACGGACCACGAAGGAAGACCTCAGACCTAGGACCCGAGAAGAGAAGAGGCCAGGCTCCAAGGCCAAGGAAGAGAAGCAGCAGGACCCAGAGAAGTCTGTAAAACGGACCATCCAGAGGTCAACCTCAGTGAAAACCGACCGCACTTCCAGCGGGCAGGGGAAGACCCACGACCCAAGGGCTGCTCGCACAAAGGCTTCCACTAAATTTGAAGGTCCTGGGAATGCAGCTGGGAATCCGTAGTGTGGGAGCAACTTCCCTTCCTCCAGGCACAGATGCCTTTCCCATAGGCTCCAATGAGAGCAGCTCTCACGCTCATTGAAATGGACAAAACTATTTACAAGTCCTTTCCACCATATTGTGTCTGTTTCCTCTTTGCGGCACCTAGAAGGGAAAGGGTGGGTGTTGAGGGGAGACCCGTAGCAGGGGCATGTGGGGTGAAGAGAGAAAAAGGAGTTGAAATTCTGTTCCTGCTGCAGTACCCAGGAAAATGTCTTTCAGAAGGAAAGAAGAAAACAGGTAGAAGAAAACCAACAGTTTCACGGGATTAGATAGAAGTGTTGAATTAATGGTAGACACTCTAACAAATCCAAATTGAGTTTTGGGGAGAAATGCATGTAAGGAGAGAAGTGGGGACATCGTTAGGGCAAGAGAAGAGTAGACAGTTGAGTGGTCCCACTGATCCAAAGTGTTCTTACCTGAAATTCCTTTTAGGAAAAAGTCACTTCTCCCAAAATTGATTGTAATGATTTCTAGTTTTTGCCCTGACTTGATAATCTATTTTAACTTTAAAAATATGTCTTATATGTTAATGGTCAGTTAAATGAGAGTGTGTGTGAAAGCATCTAGCACCGGGCTTGGCACAGGGCAGGTGCTCATCCCTGAGAGTGAAATGTGAGTATAAGTAGTTTGTGACAGAGTGATGATGTGCTATAGCAGAAAACTCTACTGGATCGGTACTTAATGAGACCAGGATTCCAGCCAAAGTGCTGCCAGTCTGACTTCAGCTGAGTTCTTACTTAACCATTCGTGGTCGTGGTTTCCTTCTCTGTAAAAAAGTTAGGATTGGGCTAGGATGATTTTAGGTGATTTTAAGTGTCAGTAAAATGATAAGAGGGAGTTAAACATCATGACATATGCTTTGCTTGACAAAATTCAGCAAGGCAATTGTCAACTGGGAAAGCACTAACTCCTAGAGGGGAAACTATTAAGATTTACAGAAAGCGTATCAGAAATATAAGGAGATGGGGAAGGCTAGATAATGAATAGCTAGGTCTTTTGCTCTTCTTTAAAAACAACAATATATATTGAGCACTATATACCAAACATGGAGCAAATGTATGATTTCTTTCAGTTCCGAATGCAGGGTTAAGAACAGTGTGGGAGTAGTTCTCATACCATAGGCGGTGACAGGACACAGAAATGTTTCTGAAGGAAGTAAACATCACAGTAGATTCAACTCACTGCTTCCAGCTGAAGCTAAAGGATGGGAAAAAGGGAAGCACCTGGGAGGTGCTGCTCATTCTTGAAAAGAGGTGAGAGGGAATGTGGTAGGTAGGAAGGTGTTAGAACAACTTGGGGAGCTTTTTCAGAGTCTACCTGGCCAAGCTTTTCCCAGGAGAGTCTGCTATCTTCTACAAGGGGGATCAGGGTATGTGTGTTTAAAAAAAAAAAAAGCTCAAGTGACGCTGCTATTCACCCTCTCACACCCTTAACTGACAATCACTGCTTTAAGCCTATGCAAAGCTGAGTAACAGCAAAATGCTTGCAGTGTATCTCATCTACAGATGAATTGAACTTTGAAATGCCCCCCTGCTGCAATTAGGTTTACTGTGCACTTGAATTGTCTGTGAGCGGCAGAATAAAGCAAACAGAATCAGAGAATAGGAGCCATCTGAAAAGAGGCAGTGAGAAACATTGTCTATTGAACACAATTAGAACAAAGTTAATCAGATACCCTTATGATAGCCAGATGTATTGCCCCTTTATAGTCCTGGGATGTTCTTACCTAAAGAAGCAGAGGGTCTAGAATTAGAAAGCCTTTCTCCCTAAAATAGGATGGGAAGGACACTGGGAACAATTTGTTTTCTAGATTTCCTAAGAATCATCACACTGCTGTTTGTGTTACAATGATTTCTTCATTTAAGCAAACTTCCATTCATTGACTCAGTAAACTTATCAAATTTATTAAGTGCCAGACCTTGACCTTATGTAGCTAACAATGATAATTTCAAATTATTTTTCATTGATAGGTTTTAGGATGGCTGTACTCTGATGAAATATAAGAAATGACCTTAACTCATTGTCAGGCTATCCAGATTATCTAGTTCATAATGCAAGCTGGGTACTTCTGTGGAAGGAATTGTGAAGAATAGCTAATCTCATCTCTAGTGTTCACTAATGACTAAATGCCTGCAAGATTCTGGGCCATGGATAAAACATAATCTCCACTTTTCAGTGCTCACATTCTAGTAGCATATTAGGGTTTTTAACTTTAGTCAGAGCAAATGGAACATCCCTGACCTCAATTCTTTGCTTTCCTTTTATCTCAACTGCCTAGTGCAATGATGATCAGAAAATTGTTGGACTTGAGAGTTGTAACAAACCTTAGATGCCCTCTAGCATCAAATATTCGAAGGTTGTGGAAAAAACAGTTAACAAAAGTACAAATGGCTTTTAAAAACATGTGCAATTTTACTTATAAGAGAAATGTACATTAAAACAATAAGACAGCATTTTTAATCAATCCAAAACGTTTGAGAATCTGCTCCATCGGTGAGGCTGTGGGGAAACAGGCACTCACATGCAATGCTAGTGGGAGTGTAAATCTCCCTGACCCCAGTGGAGAGAATTTGGCTTTCAAAATTATAAATGCAAATATCCTTTGACCCAGCAGAACTACTTTTAGGAATTTATCTTTTAGATATTAATGCATTTGTGAAAAGACTTATGTCCAAGGTATTTAGTGCAGCATTATAGTAACAAAAAAATGGAAATAATCTCAGTATCACTAGGGGATTGGTTAAACTGTGAAGCTTCCATATGGTGAAATAGCATGCAGTTGGAAAAAGGGGGAGATTCTCTATGATAAGCTCTCCAAGATACATTAAGAGAAAAAAAATTCAAGACGTTGACTATACCATACTACCTTTTGTGTAAAATGAAAAGATATCTCTCTGTAATTGTATGAAGAAACTCTGGAAGGATACACACAAAAAACCCCTAAGTGATTCTCTATTGTGAGGGGAAGGTGATGGGAATTGTAGAGGATACATAGAAATGAGACTCTTTACTATATCTTTTTTGTATTTGTTTTCAGAATCAGATAAATTGTAACTCGTTCAAAAATAAGAGAAATTTCCATGTAATTGTTATTATAGCTTTTCACTTATAGGGCATTGTGTACTTTTGCACGCATTATTTCATTTCTCCTTCATCTCATTCTCTTAGATCTTAAAAAGCTAATATTTAGAAAATGTACAATTTAGAAATTGATTTTTGACTGCAAACCTGGTGCTGTCTTCACTGCAGTTACAGATGTTGAGTGGGGCCTCACCATCTACTCAACTCTACGAGACATCTTTTTTATGTAGGTAAAGGTCAGAAGTTTAGATTCATTTCTACAGTGAGTGTTTTAATGATTTAGAGGTTTCTTGCCCAGGAGGGAGTTCTCAAACACGTTGGGGGAGGGGTGTGTTTTCAGAACATGCAATATCTCCATTTGTCAGTGGTCTCAAAGCAAGAGATCTCTCCTGTTCTTCCTCCTCCTCTGGGGAGCTCTAACATGACAAGGCTGTCTGGTTGGGCTGGAGAACACTCCAGCCAAAACCTAAGTGCCCAGCAAGGACAGGAAAACAGGTTGTTTGGGAAATTAATATGGGGTCACCATGTCAGGAAAGGACTTAAAAAAAAAAAGCTGAAAGATTTGGAAGAGAGGAACTGAAGACTGAGAGGGTGTCAGCATAAGGCCTTGGACGTGGCTGGGAAAGTCGTTGAAAGGAGAGTAAGGAGAAGTCGGGATTTCAGTAGTCCGCTGGAGCTGGCTGAGAGAACAGGCCTCAGTGAACAACATAGCTCTGTTTCTCCTCCCCCTTTCGTCAGTTCCTTCTATCCTCCCCTTTTTGGTTAGGGGAAAGAACAGGCTTGTCAAAAGTATTACTCCAAGTGACTAGGGGGAAGTGAGAGTGAACGCAAGAAGATAGGGAAACGTATGAAGCACGGAGGCTGGTGACAAAACAGCCTGGCTGGGGTTTGGAAAGCTGCAGAAGAGGCGAATCGTCTTCTAAGCAGTAGGCTGAAGCTCTGTAAGGCAAGTGCCCTGGAGGAAGAACAAAGCCTTTGGGTAGCACCCAAGGCCTGCAAAGTGGTTTCTTTTCCCCACCCCACCGAAGCAACAGGGGCAGGAGGCCCTGTCAGTGAGTCAAAGGCTGGCGGTTTCCCCCATGCCAGCTTTCCATGTTTTTTCTCACACTATTTCTTACCCTGTCCTCTTGATACCCTCTGCCAGATGTCCAGCCTCATCACCCTCAAAGGTGAATGAGTCTGTTGGACCTTTTTCCTGCCCAACACCAACTGTGTGTGCCTCCCCTAGCTCCCCCAAAATTTCCAATTATTACAAATTTGCCTAGGGAGTCAATTTGCAGTCACCACCACCACCCAGTCTCCAGGCTCCGGTTCAGCACTGTCAGGGTCTCCCAAGAGCAGAGTCGGCACTTGAATGACCCTGACAACCCTGAGATGGAGGGCCTCCTTAAATTTGCATCCTAGGCCCTGGCTCACCTTACCCCAGGCACGGCCCCGCTAGGCGGTCTGCTGAGCTCCCACCTCCTCCCTTCTTCCTAGTCTCCAGGTTGGATTGAGTTCCTGCTGGCTGACTGAGGAGTGACTTCTGGGAGCCAGAACATCAGGAGGGAGGCAGGGAGGCCTACTTTGTGGCATCTACAGGTTAATCTTTGGGGGTGGGGGCAATGACAGGGCTTGCACAGGGCTGCATGACTCCCTCCCCCAGCTGTCTGGTGTCCCCTACTCTATTGCAGCCTTTTTATCAAGAGAGAAGAGCTGAGAAGGGAGGGAGGAGTAGAAGAGAGGACTAAGAGAGGAAATCAATGACACAGCCAATACATCCTTTATTCAACTGAAAGGGACCAGAAAGAGCATATTACAGATCCCTAAGGATACAGATGAAGGTCCCTCATTGGGTAATCCACGGGAAGTTCACAGTCCATCAGAGGGAACCAAATCAGACAATAGCTAGAAATCTGGCAGGCACAGAGCAGTTGGGCTGGATGGCAAATGGGCATACACCCCCAAAGCTTCCTGGAAGAGGGCACTTTGGCATGCAGTGTCATGAGGCGTGGTAGGAAAGTGGTGGCAGGGGAGGGCTCGGCTGAGGAACATGCTGAGCACAGTGACCGTGGGTCACGCTCAATCTCCCAGGCCTGGAACAGCCAGTGCCTGGCACATAGTAAGAAAACAAAAAATGGCTTGTAGAATTGAAACTGATTCTCAGGAGCCACAAGAGATGGGAAGAGACTCAGTAAATCAAAATAGCAAAAAGTAGAAAGCCACTGTGGAAGCTGCATCAAGAGAATAAGAGCCTGTAGGGAATGGAATAAAGAGCCTGGATTTGGCTGTACTGGCAACCTTGCCCAAGTTTGGATGTGGGGAGGTGTATATAACAGACAGAAAGAGATGTAGAGTGGTGAGATGGCAGCTGAGCTGCTATAGCCAAGGAATTTGAGGGAAGAAAGTGGGAAGTATGAGGAATGGACTCTGCTTAGTAGGCTTAAAGCTGACAGAAAAGAAACTGGACAATATGCAGAGGAACAGGGAGTGAGTGGGCTCATGATGGAATGGAACTGGCCAGAAGCTTCAAGAGAGAAACTCTGATGGAAGGAGAAGAATAGGGATTGGGAAGAACAAATACCCCTGGTAAGGTGTGAATTCCCCAGGCAAAACAAAACACCAAACCAAATCAACTGAAAAAGAGAAGTGGGAGCGAAGACTGGAGGAAGAGCTCCACTTGCTGGGAAAATGGAAGCAGTGACAGGAAAGGAAAGAGGGAGAGAGCCTGAGGCCTGTAGTTAAAGAATGCCATGGCAAGCTTCTCTGCCTTGGAGAGAGGGACTCATCACCTCCCCCAAAGAAACTTAGGTTCATGCTAACCCTTTGACCTTGGAGATCCCCACAGAGGTGGCAGGGTGCAACTGTCAGTTCAATCTGTTCTTGTGAGTGTGCCCAGGAAAGGAGCTGGAAGAGGTAACAGGGCCAGGGCCTACAAGACAGATCCCTTCCCACAGCCTGAAGAATTTTAAAAGCAGGAGAATGCATTTTTGACATAGGCACCATGGCTGAATTGGTTACAACCTCTACCTAGTAAACAGAGTCTGGGTTCAAATCTCCCTTGTGTCACATCTTACTACATGAGCCTGGTTCCCTCTTGTGTCCTAGGGGTTCTCTGGTGCTCCTGGTGCCCTTGCCCATAAGGTAGGCCAAATCATGGTTAGATATGCCTTTCATGGCACCTTATTGGTGTCCAATGCAATTGTGAGGTTGAAAAACATGGGTCCTTAAGGGCTTGAGACAGCTGGCCTCTTACTCTCTACCTCTGTGCTAAATGCCCACCCTGCCTGTCTCCAGGGCAACTTATTAGGCCTGGAAAAGGACCAGATAACAAGCAAAGGAGGACCATTTCCTTGGGTGTCAGTTTTTCAGTTTTACATTGGATTTCCCTTGAGCTGTCTGCTCTTTTTTGTCCTTTCAGATTTCTGGACCCACAAATCCTCAGCACCCATTTTAGAAGCTCCAGCCCCAAGGAATCGCAGCAACTTGGGAGTTGCCCCACCAGTTTCTGAAATTGGTGACTAACCCAGTCCTTTCACTGACTTAAGGGTGGAAAGACCTTGGGACTCAAGGGGAACAGAACTGAGGAGTAACTAGCCTAGAGAAGTTTGCAGAAAATAAATCTGACAACCAAAGTGTGAAGAACTCCTCTCTCCCCATTTGAAGAGGGTGAGGTACCACTGATTGAAATGGAATTTGAGTCTCCTAGCCAGTGGTTCTCAAACTTTAGCATACATCAGATATCCTGGAAGGCATGTGAGGTTGAAAAACTTGGGTCCTTAAGGGCCTGAGACAGCTGGCCTTACTCTCTACCTCTGTGCTGGGCTCCACCCCTAGAGTTTCTGATTCAGTTTGTCTGGGCTGGAGCCTGAGAATTTGCATTCCTAAAACAAGTTCCCAGGTGATGTTGATGCTGCTGGTCCAAAGGCTACATTTTGAGACCTGCAACCTAATATAGCACTCCAGGGAACAGAAGGAAATTTTGCCAGCTCAGGATCTCCAAGGGGTCTAAGGGAATAGATTTCACTTTTCTGTTATTGCCCAGCCCCTCTCACACCAGTGCACCCATCTGAATACAGATGGAAAGAAGCTGTCTTCTGGCATCTCTGGTTCTGAGTCAGGGCTCACCTTGCCCTTGATGGAAATAAGAAACAGTGGTCTGAGTGCAGCAGTGCTGGAAAAGGAAGGATTTTGTCCCAAATTATCACCCCTTTAGCTCCCTGAAGGCATAACATCACTTTAACAAGGGAAAAGCTTTCCCTTCCACTTCCACTATCAGAGCTGAAAGGCTTACAATGTAAACAGCTCTGGGAAAAGCTAACACTTTGGGTTATGTTCTCCAGTGTAAGGGATGCTTTGCATAGATACTTTGATGGGGGGAAAGGAGAGGACACTTGGGCCCTGAATAGGGTAGAGTCACCATAGAGGGGAAAAAAGGGACAGGTTCCTGAAGATGGACTTCTCTATTTTACATTTTGCCCAGAGAGAACACAGAGACATTTTTTATTTAAAGGGAATAGGGTAGACATGTGGCAGAGGGAGTTGGGAGGAAGATGGAAGTTTGAGGCTCATTCCCTGTGGGAAAAATCATTCACATCTATTCAATCATCTGATGGCTGTTGTTTATTTTATTTTTTGTCCAAGGGAAGTGGTGTTGGACCGAGGTAGAGAAGACAGTGGTACAGCAGAAATGACCTAAAAGGATGCCCCTTCTGCAGAAGGCCCTTAGACTCCTGGATGCCATTCAGTTGGGTGCTATGACTGCACCTACACTTGGGGCCTTCACTCTCTATCCTAACAATTACTAAAACACATCAAAGGCTGGAGGTTAATGTCTGCTTATTAAGAGGTGTGATATGATAGTACCAAGAGTCACCTCCCACAAGTCTTTAAAACAAGGTTTGTGAGGAGCTGCATTTGTCAGCATGTCATATTTTTTTTAAAAACATAGAGTAGAATGTAAGCAATACCCTTCTAGTCATTAAAGACCAGACTCTATCCTTATACCCTACTGCCTCTGGTATCTTAGTCCTTAAAATATTTAGTGATCCTTGCCTTGTAATTCTTGACACAAATATATATAATGACCATTGGGTCAGGGTAACTCCTTTTCTTTGACCCCAGTTTACTGATTCCATGGATGGGCTCTGAACCTGCTAAATGTGTATGCAAAACAGTGTGAATTGCTAATGTCTATTTGTCTTGAAAATGAGTTTCTGGTTTTTAGCAGATTCTCAAAAGGGTCTGTGACCCAAAACACGTTCTGAACCACTGCTTACAGAGATGATTTGCATTAATGAATGAGGCATGGTAGGAGGGTAAAAGAAATGGCATAGTCCAGTTTTACCACTGGAAGCCAATACTTTCCTATTCCTTGGGGCATCTCCTAATCTTGATCCTAAAACGCTCCTGTCTCTGAGGACCTAGGACAAAGCCACCACAAAGGGCTGGCCATTTTTTCTCTATTCAAAGGAACATAGCAAGAGAAGTACATTCCAGGCAAAAAAGGAAGGCGGCTCTGAGCAGCAGAAGGGAGGCAGGGGCTGGGTTGCTATCCTATCCACTCTAAGAAGCCCATTCAGCAAAATAATCCTATTTTCAGCTCCATCTGGGGCCAGGACTCTGAGGAGCTGTGATTCACCCAGTTTTACCTAAGCAAATGGGACAGTCATTAAACTAGATTGTTGCAGCTCACTTCTTGCTTCTCTGGTTAATTCCACAAATTGATGAGAAATAAGCACGTTAAGGAAAAACCAGAATCTAAGCATTAAAGAGAAATATCCCATTTCCATCCTCTTTGCTCCTCTCCTTCCCTAACCCCAAACTGCTCCTACATACAAGATAATTTTTAAATTATAAGACTGGTATTAACACATCATCAATAAAGAGAAACAACGACCAACTCATCAACTAACAGATGCTAGAATACTTATGCAAGTCCCGGAGTTAAGAGTCTTAGGGTAGACACCTTCCCAGAATTGGGAGGAAAACCAACCAGAAAGCTCATTACCCTGTATCAGCTGAAAAGCTTAAAGCATAGCCATTTCCCCTAGAGTTCTGTTTCTGGGAGAATGAGATCCTCAAGAATAACTCTGCTCCCTCGATGAGGCAATCAAGGTCAAACAAGAGTGATGACAATAACCTGCAACTGTGATTCCTGCCCTAATTTCCCAGCACTTAAAACAGACAAAAAACCTACTCAGCACAAAGCTTCTATATGCACTTTGCTTGAAATCAACAAGAAACAGCTCACTTCATTGAGGATGTCTCTTTCTCCTTCCTACCAGGCAAAAAGAATCTGCCCCAGAGAGTCAGACCTAGACATACATATCCAAAGTTGTCTTGACCTCAGTGATACTGGGGAAGGCTTTATACCTCGATACCCACAACTTAACCCATCACTTAACCATTTCCACTAGGGCTCCCTTAATCATCGCTCAGGTTACTTCCTATTTTGAAACAAAACAAAAAACCCCCATACAATCCCCACTACCCTCATCCCCAGAACACAGCCCCTAGAACATCTAGCTTGTACAGTTTGCACTTTGCATGCTCTCTTCAAAGACCCTGCACACAGATACACATAGACACATAAAGACACAGTCAAGAGGAGAGGGGTCTGTTCAAGGGGATAAAGTTTTTTTCTTCTGTGTGGGCCTGGGTTACTTAGGGGTATAAGGTTCATCTCTTAGCATTGTAGTGTGATCTCTCAGCTGGATATATGTATGTGCAGGATGAAGGGAATAGGAATAAGGGGGTGAAAAGGTTATTCTTTCTATTTTTCAGCAGGTGGGGGTGAGAGATGTGGATGTATATTCAGATGATAGGATTAAGGGTGATAGACCCACACAGGAATGAGGTCTGCCCCTTGGCTTTCATTTGGATTAAAAAAAGGGGCTCTGGGTGCCTGATCACTATCTCTTTCCTGTTTCCTCATTACTCTCCAACCCAGTGTTCACCAGAGTGTGTTTCATGGAGTCACCAGTTCTGCGGGATGTGAGATAGAAAAGATACTGAGGTCAAATAAATTTAGGAAACACTGCATTAAAAGAGGCTTAACAATTTGCTCTACTGCAAGTTTTCAGAGCCTTTGATATGCTAATAGAGTCTCTCTCTCTACAAATAGAGAGAATATAATAGTTATGGTATACAAACGTGATACTCAGAATATTTAACAACTGGTATGGCATAGGCTCCAACCACTTAGAATGGACCTCAGCCATAAACTGCTAGTACCACTGTACCCTTGAGAATGGGCTCAGGCTGAATATCAGCCCATGTAAGCATTGTTTCCCAAAAGTTTTGCCCAAAGAACTCTATTTTATGTGGTATCTCACAGAACTGGTGAGAAATGCTCTGGCCAATGCTGGAACCTCATCTTTCCAGGGATGGGGCCAGGGCTTATGGTTCTGGCCACTGGGGTGCAAGAGCGGGGCAGCTCTGGCAGAGACTCCTGATAGCACCGGCTGATGGATGTGACCACAGCTGCAGCAGAAACAGATTTCAAAAGACAGATGTCCCTCTGTCCCAGCTGCTCCGGGGACTTTGTCCCTGATGGGTCAGCAGGTGCCTGTCCAGGTGATGTTTACGGCCGAAGCTCTTCTCACAGCGAGGGCACTGAAAGGGCTTCTCCCCCGTATGGGTCAGCCAGTGTCTCACCAAGTGGTGCCGTCGGCCAAAGCTCTTCCCACACTCAGTGCACACATGGCACTTTGGCACCGGTGGGGCACGTTGTCGTTTCCTAGCCCCAGGGCTCTCTCCAACCTCTTGGCTCTTGCAGGATTTGCCTTCTGTGTGCACTCGCTGGTGGCTGGCCAGATGGGAGTTGCATCGGAAATTCTTGCCACACTCAGAGCACCTGCTGGGCTTGTCATGTAGGTGAGTTTTCTGGTGCCGGATCAGGTGATGTCTTCGCCCAAAGCTCTTCTCACACTTGAGGCAGCTGTAGGGCCTCTCCCCAGTGTGTGTTTGCTGGTGTCTGGCAAGGTGGGAGCCCCACACAAACTGTTTCCCACATTGAGGGCATGTGTGCGGTCTTAACAGGGAATCCATCTCTGTGCTACACAGAAGGTTTGAGAAGCTATCTTCCTGAAGAAAAGGTGGGCCCAGGAGCATTCCCCTGGAGCTCCTGGGCATGGAATCCCACCTCTCATCCTGCTCTGGGTTCCAGAGCACAGTATCTTCGGACACACTAGATAACATTCTGGGAGGTTCTGCTTCTAGTTCAGGGGTATCTCCCTCATGCTCACTTCCATCTCCTGTGGAGAAGGGAAAATACGGATCCCAAGAGGGAAGTCACAAAAGAGTACCCCAGGACCCAAGTCACAGGTGAGGTTGCATGATACCTGTTAGGACATAAACCTCACCCCACAAGTCCTGAGAGAACAGATGCTAATGTTGTACAAGACAGTGCAAGAGGTGTAGAGGTTGAAAGCCTAGGCTTAGGAGGCAGAGTACCCAATTTGGAATCTCAGCTTTCCCATTTAATGTCTGTAAGCTTCATTTCTTCTTCTGTAAAATGGGAGTAATTATAAGACAGGTGTTATAAGGTAGAGAGCAGAGCACTTGTACATGGTAAGCACTTAGTGAATGGGCTATGTTATTGTTGTTATTTATTTATTACTTTCATTTATTTACCACTGTTTTTTTACTATTAATCACCATCTTCCTGCCTAAGCATAGATGGAGAGAATTAAGGAATGTGCAGCAATCATTACTGGCTGAGTGACCACCTGTCAGCAATACTAGAGACTGTGGAAGGCATTTCCACAATGGGTGGGGGGCTGAACAACAACAACTAACATTTATTGAGTGCTTATTATGTGTCCAGTACTGTTCTACTATGTTAACATATTTAAGTCTCACAATAATTTAAAGATGAGGAACCCAAGGAGAGGTTAACTACTTTTTCAAGGTCCCATAGGTATGGTCCTGGATTCAAATCCATCAAGTTGGCTCCAGAGCCTGCCCTCTAAACCCTTCTGCTACACTGTCTTGCTTTTGAAGAAAAAGATCTCTAAACCCTTTGACTCTATAACTCTCTGAGGCAGAGGAAGGATTAGAAGGACATGTAATGATGACACTCAAGAGGGGTAAAGGCAGTGGCTGAAAGTCTATTCTAGGTCCTTACCTGTATACGTGACCCTCAAGATGTCCCTCTCCTCTAAGTCCTGGGGGTCAGGGACCCATTGTTCTTCCCCTCCTTCTAGTTGAGAAAGCATGTCCAGTTTGGGAATTGGAAATCCTGCCCACAGAAAAGGAAAACAGAGATGTTAATGAGTTCAACCATAATATTATATTTCTGAAAAAAAGCTGTTTTTCAGATTATTCCTTGGAACTCTAGACAAAAGAAGGCCAGATTGAGGCCTTCCCCACCCCCCTTCCCATTTTTAAGTCCCCCTGCTTTCTTCTAGAAAATCACACTCTTTCCCAATGAGTCTGTTCTCTTCCACTTAAATTTCAAATAATTCCAGCCCAACTGTCCTTTCTGGTCATAACTTCACTTAAGTAGCCCGACTACAGCTGTCCCACCCCTTGCACTCCCATCTTACCCTATATGGTTTCTGAGCGTCCAAGGACTCAGTTCCATCTCTTAGATGTCCTTTTCTCTGCTTTGTAAGAATGTCCCAATTCTCAACCAAGAAGAGCCTAAAGTCCTCTTCTCCATAATTCAGCATTATTTTGCTGTTGTTTTTAAGCAATAACACCTCACTTCCATTCTCTCTGGATTAGCCCTAGTGCTCGTTCTCTGATGGAAGCCTAGACAGATTACCTCCCAAGGAAAGAACCCAAGACAGACACTATCCAACACCCTTGGAGCAGATGGCTCCATCCTCCTAGAGTACAATCTTTTAGTGGCTGGGGAAGGTCATGCTTACTTAGAGAGACCACTATCCCACAGTTTTCCTGCATAACATATTCTCCATAAAAGTCTGTCTGAGAGGGGTCCAGGCTCCGCCACTCCTCCTGAGAAAAGCACAGTGAGACATCCTTGATGGTTACCAGGCCCTGAAACAAAATGTAGCATCATCTGTCAGCAACTGTTCCTTAAGGAAAATGTGTTCTCAGTATAAAAGGGTGAGGTAGGAAAGGAAGGAGAGCAGGAGAGGGCCTAGAAGAAGAATTGCCCAGAGGTCCCTGGTAAGGCACATAGTTTTGGTGAAGGGGAAGTGAGGAGACGGGTAACAATAATTGTCAGTGAGTAAGTGAGGATAATGTCTCTAGAGGAGCTTCCCATTTGGGACCATGAGAAGTCAGAGGCACCACAAACTCATTGCTCCCTCTGTTTGACTACAGGTGTCTGCCCAGTCTCTTCTCACCTGCCTTATTCTTTTCATTGCAGAAATTGTGTACTAGCTTCTCCTTCCTCCACTTGACCTTTCCTTTTCTATCAGCACAAAATGATACAGATAAAACATTCTTTCTCTCCCCCACCCTGGGCCTTATCTTTTGAGGCAGCATTGTATGGTGGTTAGGAGTCCAGATTCTGGAGCGAAATGACTCCTAGCTCTGCCACTTATTAGCAGTGTGGCCTTACACAAATGCCTTAATCTCTTCCTGCCCTATCTTCTCAACTGTAAAATGGGGACAACTGAGTTTCTCTCAAGGTTAGATGAGTTAATATACATAAAGCACTCATCATGGCTCTCTCATTGCCTTCTGAATCTTAACCTATTTTCTCTCTCTGGCTCTGCCCCTCTGTACATCTTTCCGTCTTCTCTTTTTTTCCATAAATGCTCCATCATCCACCCAATCCTGTCCACCTGATGTTCTTGCAAGCTTCCTTCAGGTCTTATATATATATATATATATATATATTTTTTTTTTTTTTTGCTGGGGAATAGTCACCCTGAGCTAACATTTGTTGCCAATCTTCCTCTTTTTGCTTGAGGAAGATTCACCCTGACCTAGCATCTGTGTCAGTCTTCCTCTATTTTGTATGTGGGTCACTACCACCACACGGCCACCGACAAGTGGTGTAGGTCCACGCCCAGGAACCAAACCTGGGCTGCTGAAGCCGAGTGTGCCGAACTTAACCACTAGGCCACAGGGCCGGCCCCAAGCTTCCCTCAAGTCTTCTTAATCTTTACAGATTTATTTCTTAAAGGACATTAATGAATTTTTCTCAAAATCCCCCTGTGGAGAGCATAGCCATACATTTAAAAAGAAAAAACCTAAGTGTTAGGAATTCCCCACTTCTTGTTATGCCTCCATTCATTTTTTCAAGGGTATTATGAGCCTCTTGGAAAGGGATAGAATCTGTTCAGCTATAAGATGAACATACCATTAGTGATTATGTGAAACTACAAATCATTGAGGTGATGCTAAGGCTACAGAAAGGCAGCAGTGATGAGACCCTGGGAGAGCCCAAGGGAAGCACACAGCTTACCTGTGATCCGGCCGCAAGAAGTGCAGCTGCCATCTCCCAATCTCCGGTGCTCCCCTCCTGGGGAATGGCAGGAACCCAGGGAGCTGACTGAGCTGGTGAATGGAGAGAGGAACCATTAGAGATGGACCATCCACTCTTTCCCAATAAGAGCCTGGGCCCCATTTTAGAGGGGCTCAAGGGTCATATTTTTTCCTATATATATGCCCATTGGTAAAACTCAAATGCATAAATGTAGTACAAGAGACCTTCACTCAAGACGTTCTGTAAGGGTATTAAGTGATTTTTAGTAGAGCTTTTATGTCATCCATCTCTACTAGACTAGCTGTGGTTTGAACTGATATTATTTGAATGTAATTTTCATCTTGCAAAGTGTGTTTGCAAAACACATCTTACTGGGTGTGTTCCCCAACAGTAATCAGTGTTGCTGTCACTTCTTTTGTCTCCTACATTCAATACCACTAACCATGCACTTGCAGCATGTGGAGGGAGTGATTATACAAGAAAAAGGTGAAGCCCAGTTATATGGTTTGCAGAATCCAGGAGCTCCTATATTCCTGTGGCCAGGGCCCAGGAAGAAGGGACTAGTCCTGGCATTTGTTATGATGTTCAGTCCATGGCAATTTGGGGATTAACTCTGCTTTTTGAAAAGAGGTTAGGAGATTACTCTGCACTGTGCTTCCCACACACATGCCCTCCAGGCTCTCACCCTTCTCCTGAAAGGACTGTGGCTCCTCTTGAAGATCACAGCACAGGTGCTCCAGTGGCTCTGGTGCTGTTCTCCATGGCCCCTCTTCCTGGGTTCCCCTTTCCACCTGGGGCTCTGCTCCATCCAGCTGGACATTCATTGACTCCCATCCTGTCCCCAGGGCTGCTGTCTGTTCTGAAAGCATTTTTGCTGCAAACCCAAATTGTGACCTGGAACAAATTCATATCAGCTGTGTCCATGAAAATGGAAAGGAGTGATATTCCTAACAGAGTTATGGAGAACAGCACAGGGAGAAAAGATGAAACTGGATAAGAGGAACTTGGTGGAAGATGAACTTTAAAAGCTTGATGTGTGTTCCAATCGACTGAGCCTGAGCCAAGCTTCTTGGAGAAACTAAGACATGAGCAGGTGTGACATAGCAAAGTCACTAATGGATACTTTGGGGACCTCATAGTAGAAACAGAATATCCCCGAAGACTGGAAGAAATTAATTTAAAAAAAAAGAATAATCTTGGAAATTGAAAAGCTGCCCCTTAATTTCAACCACTGAAAATACAGTAAAGTCGGCAATCTGGAAACATTCAGGAAGCTGTGGACACAGACTTGCACTCAAAAAAACTGGATGTAATCATACATAAGATTTTCTGCCACAAGTCCCATTCTCATCAATTAGTTTAGAATGAAATGATTACTGTAGGTAGAAGTCCCAGCCAAAGAGCATATGTATCATGAGCACACACCTCCTTTACGAGGCTGAACCAAATGGTGCCTCACTTAGGACAAGCCTCAACAAAGAGACCTATGACCTGTCATTCTGATGTAGAAAATGAGAACTGGTGGTAAATATGGTAAAAAGACCAATAACTCAGAAAGTAGGTATAAGACCTGAAAGCAACCCTAACAGATAAGAGAAATTGTTGGTTAGTGAGGAGCTGATGTCTAATTGGGAAAAGTAAAAAAGAACAGAAAGGGTATGAACCAGAAGTGGAAAGAGGAGAAGCAGTTGCTGCTAACACGACCCTGGGATGAATTAACAGCCCTGTGATTTAAGACACAGGAAAGAACCTGAGACACAGGAAAGAACCACTCAGATCTCATTAGAAAAATATATTCAGTTTTAAAGAAGGGTATGGAGGAGCCAGAGTGTGTACATCAAAGAAACAAAAGTGAAGAAAGGGATGGGAAATACGGCCATTGGGGAAAAGTTAAGAATAATGGACAGTTTTATCTTGCCTAGGGAAAAAGGCTGATGAATGACACTACCAATGAATAAAAAAAGAGATTCTGTCTTCTATCTCTATATAGATCTCTTCTCTTGACTGTAAGGGAAGAGATTTAGGTTAGATTAAAAAAATTCTTAACAATAATCCTGTAGTGCACAGGGCCGGGTTATGGGTTCTTGTTTACTCTGGACATCTTAGAAGCAGGACAGGTCCCACTTGTATTGTGATAGGGGCCTCCCTGCCTTATGGCAGAGAAATAATCTATAAAACTGCAGAGTCCCTTTCTGCTTGGCAACATCATATTTTTCTAATTCTTATTCAATACCCAAGCAGTCAGAGCCAGTTTTGAAAGTCTTCCAAAAACAGGTCAGACCCTTGGTAACTATCCTGGCTCACTCACATCCATCCAATAATGTATGCAAGAACCCAGAAGTTGAGGATAGGTAATGACAGATGCTAAGTTGTTTATTTTCTTGCCTATTTGACAAAAGAGGTAGGTGGGAACCCTAAGCCCAATACACAGGAAGGGAACAAATTCCCCTTTCATCTCAAAAGTCCAAAGATGTCTCAGGGCCTCATGAGAGCACCTTGGACTGATTCCCAGATTAGGAGGTTTCCTTTTCAGAGACTTCTCATGAGAAAGGAAAATTCCCCATAAAGCAATGAAGGGAAACTTCCATTTTAGCTTTCTCCTCTGAATTCCAGACCCTGTATTGGCTTCACTTTTAACATATAAGGCACAGATTCCCCTCTTCACCAGAAGTCTTCCTTGTTCTCTCTTCACAAATCCTCCCTCAAGGCTTTTACCTCTAGTTAAACACCTGGACATCTATCTCAAAGCCATTTCTCCATCTCCCCAGCAGCAGAGTCCCTTGATGGAGTCCCACTGCGCCAGCTGTGAGCCTCTCCAGACCACTGACAGAAAACCCGTGGAAGTACTGGCAAAAATCTCAGCAAAGGAAGGGGCAGGTACTTGTCCTCAGACTACATTTCCCAACATATTCACTCTCTCAGAGCCAGCCCCTGGGCAGTGAAGATGTCAACCCTAACCTGGTTTCTCCTGGCTCCCGGATGATCCAAGGCCTACTGGAGGCGGGCTTCTCGGGTATTCATTTCCCCCTTTTCCTCACACATCTGGACGCCAGGCACCTGCAGAAGTTAGTTTTTGCAGCGAGTGCTGTTGGACAGAGAAAGGGCCCTGTTATCGGAATGGGTAGCCCAAGGGCACAGGGACGAGCGGCGCTGTCACAGAACCCTGGCCCCTGCCCCCGGTGGGGCGTGGGCGGGACGGGCTCCTGCTCCGGAGTAAGGTTGCTCCCTCCCTCCTTCTTGGCACAGTGCCCTTAGAGAGGATCAGATTTCAGAGACTCCGAGAGAGGCAGAGCTGGAGCAGGGGAATTGAGGTCAGAAAACAGGTTTCCCGTGAATTGGGGCAGGACCAAGTGAAGAGAAAGGAGCCGCGGGGTAACCTGTGCGCGAGTGACAGCGGCGGGGACCCGAGGGGCCTGACAGCGACGATGGCGACGAAGGAGACAGGGCGAGGGGCGGGCGCAGAATGTCAGTGGGACCGACCCCCGGGAAAGGCAGCGACCCGGAGGCCGCGTCGGTGCTCCTACTCGCCCCCATGGGTGGCCGGGCCCCCACCCGCAGCCTGGGAAGCCAGGCGTCCCGCCCGCCAGCCGCGACTCCCTCCGGCCAGCCCCACTCACCCCGGTCGGCTTGGCCTGCGGCCCGGTGCCTCCCTCCTGGGCGCCGCCCGCTCCTCCCCTCCCCTCCCCTCCCCTCCGCCCTCCGCTTCGTCGGAGCCGGCGGCCGCCGAGCCAGCGACAAGCGGAGACGGCGGCCCGGCGGGCGCGGGCGGGGCGGGCACAGGAAATCCCCGCCCGCTTCCGGGGCTCGGCGGCCGCGGCGGCGGCGGCGGGTGGGGTGGGGAGGGGCGGGCCGCGGCTGCCGCGTTCCCCGCCGGCCGCCCGGGGAGGCCGTGGGCCCAGGCGTCCAATGCCGGCCTGTCGTGGGGGGTCGCCCGCGCCCTCGCCTGCCTGACCGCTTTCTCTCCGGGCCCCTCGGCCTCCCGCCGGGTTCTTTGCACACGGGTTCATTAATTACGTGGACATTTAATAACCGCTCGTCGTATGCCCGACAGTCGCTGTGAAAGCGATTTCTCGAGACAGAAATTCCTCAAGGAGCTTACCTTCTAGGTTCCTTGATAGCGAGGTTAAGGGGCTTGAGAGAGCACTGAGGAGGAGTCCCTACTTCTGAATGAGGGAGAGCCAGGTTCACTTCACTGAGACAGTGCCATCTGAAGTAGGCCTTGCAGCTGCATTGTCCGGTTTGCGGAGCCACTAGCCACATGTGGCTGCCGGGCTCTCTATGTGGTTAGTCCAAATAGAGATGTGTGATAACACACACCAGATTTAGAAGACCTAATTAACAAAATGTAAATTAGGTAATTAATAAGCAGTATTTTGGATATATTGGGTTAAATATATTATTAAAATTAATTGCACCTACTTCAACTTTTTAAATATGGCTACTAAAATTTTTAAAATTATATATGTGGACACATTGCCAATAGAATCTGTTTATAATCTACAAATCATATTCATTATTTCATCGTCACAACAATTCTGTAAAATTTTATTTTACAGACTTAAAAAATAAGTGACTCATTTAAGGTCATAGGTGACAATCATTCCTTTAATATATATTTATTTTTTGCTATGTGCCAGGCACTATAACTAAATGCTGAGAGTCAAGGATCCCAAAGGAATTGTCTGTGGGTTCAAGGACTCAGTCTGTGGAAATACATGACAAATATTTGCAATAAAATGTAATAGATGCTAAAATGGAGGAATATACTCTGCACTAAGAAAAAAGAAGTGAACCTATATGGAAGGAAGGTCAGAGAAGGCCTCACAGAAATCTTGAAGCAGCGAAGAGTGGGGAGGGCTCCATAATGAGAAAGAAGGACATGCAGTTGGGAAAGGGTATCAAGTATATTCTAGAGTGGATCCTAGGGTATGTGGGAGGAGCAGTGGAGCCAGGATTTGTATCTCAGGTCCTAGAACTAAGTTCAGGCATTCTTTTCATTTATGTTACCACTGGTGATAAATACAAGGTGTGTTAATTGGAGTAAGCTAACAATACCAGTATCTCAGCGGCTTAACACAATAAAGGCTTATGCTTCATGCAAGTCACAGTGAGTAGCAGGTTGGCTGGAGCCAGTGGGTAGGGTGTCTGCTCCTTGCAATCATGAAAGGACCAGGCTTCTTCTCTCTTGTGGCTCCACCATCCCCTATTGCCTTAGAATTGTCCAATCTATGGGCCTCAGATAAGGGAGGAGAGCTATGGCTGACTTGTAAGAGATATCAGGGGTCAGCCCTGGAAGTGATGTACATCATTTTCACCCCATTCCCTTAGCCAGAATTCAGGCGTGTGGTCTAGCTGCAGCGGTGGCTGAGAAGTAAAGTGTGTGTGCCTAGTAGAAAAGGAAATGGGGTTTGATGAACACTTAGCATCGCCTCTGCCACACAATATTAAATTGAACATAACCAAGCACCTAAACTTGACTTTACTTGAAAGAGATATTTGGGGAGAGCTGGTGGATAGATAGATATGACAGGCAGCCCAGACTCTCCTCTCCTCTTTTTTGGGAAACAAACCAGTGTGAGATTGTGTCCCAAAAAAGAAAAAAAAAAAAAAAAAAAAGGAGGCAAAATAGTCTTTGGCCTAATGGTGCGATAGTAGGTTATTAATATTTAATAAACATCTACTTTATGCCAGAACGTTGTCTTAAACATCAGAGGGGAAAAAATGTAAAATGCCTTTACATTACACTTTGATGTGCCATCTCTTTAGCTGCCAGTCAACAAACTGTGAGGTGTAGATATTATCTCAGCATGGTTTCAGTGGCATTAAGTGAGCCAAAAGGCAAAATTGGGAATTGAGCCCTGGCCTTAGACTTATAATCTGGTGTATCTATCATCAGAGTGGTAGCTTACCTTTCATAGTAATATATGGACAAGTCCAAACGCCTATATAATGTTACAGGGTGGAGTAATTATGCAGTGAGTAGCAGGCAGATGAGTCTATGTTTTAAGACTTTCTGGTGGAAGAGTTTCAAGATCAGCTTTGAAGGCAAAATGTAGGAAGAGCGTCTTGGATAGAATCAAAAGGCAGAAATGTTGTGGCATGCTGTGGGATGAAAAACACACAGATGTGAGGATGTCTAGAGCAGAGAAGAAATGAAACAGGGAAATTGATAGAAAGAGTAGAATAGTAGGTCAAGGATTTTTTATTTGCCATGTCAAGTAATAGGGAGTCACTATATTTAGTGTTATAAAGAAGTGATATACCTGATGGGTCTAATTATATCATTCTAAGGAAACTTGGTGGTCCAGGACTTCCCTGGTTGATAGAGATAAGAACAACAGAATGTGATGGGTTGGACCCATAGGCAGATTCTAGTGTGTGGAATGCAGAGTTCCTTAGGACACAGCAGTGTTCTTCCTGGGGCTCAGGGAGAGGTCCTAGACATCTAAGGTTCCAAGTTCTCTATAGGACTTCAAGAGACCTTAGCGGACTCGGTCTCTTGCCTGTTAGCCTTGGCTCCTTCATTTCTGAACTCTTGTTCTGCTATGGTTTGAATAAGAAAGTACAATGCAGGTGTTCACCAATTTAGGATTGTGTTATAAAAGTTCCTATATTAGTCAATTGATTATAATGAATTAGGCTTGGCTTATAAAAGCCTGTTCAGCCATAATGAAACCATACCTTCAACTGCTAATTAGAACCTAACCACGATTTATGACTCTGCTTTTCTTCCATTCAAAGTTTTGAAGCTTGAGGTCAGAGATGAATTTTCTACCAGCGGGGCAGTGGAGACATTTGCTCCTCTATGTCTTTTTTTTTTTTTTTTTTTTTGGTGAGGAAGATCAGCCCTGAGCTAACATCCATACTAATGCTCCTCTTTTTGCTGAGGAAGACCGGCTCTGAGCTAACATCTATTGCCAATCCTCCTCCTTTTTATTTTTTCCCCAAAGCCCCAGTAGATAGTTGTATGTCATAGTTGCACATCCTTCTAGTTGCTGTATGTGGGACGCGGCCTCAGCATGGCCGGAGAAGCGGTGCATCGGTGCGCGCCCGGAATCCGATCCCAGGCCGCCAGTAGCGGAGTGCGCGCACTTAACCGCTAAGCCACGGGCCAGCCAGCTCCCCTATGTCTTTGACGATAAAGGAAAGAGGAAGGTTGAGGGAAGCTCAGGTTAGGACTCCTGTGGAGAGAAAGGATGAGGGCCTCCCAGTCAGTAGTTAGTAATTATAACTAACATTTGTAGAGCACTTTACAATTTACGAAGAGCTTTTGTGCACATGTAATCTTCACAACTCGGGGAGATAAATTATCTTTATCTCAAGTTTGCAGTTAAGGAAATAGTGGTTCAGGTGTTTAAAATTGTAGGCTCTCCACTTTTTATTTCTATACTCCTGGGCAGATTTACGTATATAACTCTGCTTCCTAATCAATAAAGCGAGTGTCATTATACCTGCTTGATAGGGTTGTTGTGAAGGATAAGTGAAATGATGTAAATACACAATTTAATAACCTCGTGCAAATTCAGTAAATGGTAAGACCTAGGAATTGAAGCTGGACGGTGGATGAAAGGAGGATGGTAGTAGGGTGATGAACAGTGCAAAGGTGGGATGAAAGATCAATGTTATTGCTGAGTCTCAGTGAGGTAGACAAATTGGCTGGAATGGAGTGAGCTGAAGATGTAGGCGGCAGAGTCGGGTACTTAAAGTGGAGATTAGGGAGGGGTTGCCGTTGTTGGTAGTAACTAGCTATAGGATGTGACTGAGAGCGAGTGGCTGAGGTGGTGGACAAGATCATTTAAGGTAAGAGAAAGTCAAGGAGCTGAGAGGCTAGGGTGTTAGCAGGGATGGTATTCAAAGTACTTAACTACCAGTGCTAGCATGGGCATGGATCCATCAAAATGGACGTAGCCTATAGCACTGGTGCAGGGTCCTGGAGGCACCAGCAGTTATGAAAATATTTCAGTATTTTAATAATCATACTTAATAACCCAGGGCATGAGATGGATTGTCCATACGAGTATTGAAGTCACCAGGAATGATGCTGGGGCTATGGCGAGCAGGATAGCAAGCCAGTTGAGGGAGTCTTTAATGAAAGAAGGAGAATGACCAGGAGTATGGTAGGTGATAATAACAAGGAAGGGCAATGTGTGGAATGGTTTGAAGGCATGGCTTCAAAGGAGCAGGACATTATTTAAGAAGGAAGAGGGAAATGGTACTTGAGGCAGCAATAAAGAGCAAAGAGAACACTTATTCTACTTCTAACCCTAGGTGGTGTAAAGCTGGACCCACTGTTCAGCTTCAGTTCCTAGATCTTGTCATTTATATAATTGAAACAAAACTTTCATGAAACAACGCTCACCTTAACTACATGCAGTATATGCTGATGTTGTTTATTCTATTGCTTTATTTACAAAGTTTTCTGTCTACTACCCACTAAATTGATTTCACAACACACAAATGAGTTGCAATTTACTGTTCAGAAAGCATCAGTGTGTAAATATTAGGAGAAAAAAAATAGCCACCCCTGAGAGGACTGCACGGGAAGTGTGCTTTGTCCTCAAGTTATAGCCAGGTTTCGGTTAGATAAAGGAGGTGAAAGCAAGATCTATCAAAGAGGTTGAAGGATAAAGGGATGCCTTGGTCTCTTTGGGCCGCTATAACAAAATACCATAGACTGGGTGGCTTATAAACAATGAACATTTATTTCTCACAGTTCTGGAGGCTGAGAAGTCTAAGATGAAGGCGCTGACAGATTCAGTGCCTGGTGAGAACCTGCTTTCTGATGTCTTTTCGCTGTGTCTTCACAGGGTGGAAGGGGCGAGAGAGCTCTCTGAGGCCTCTTTTATAAGGGCACTAATCCCGTTCATGAGGATTCTGCTCTGAGGCCCTAATAACCTCCTGAAGGTCTCACCTCCAAATACCATCACAGTGGGAATTAGGTTTCAACATATGAATTTTGTGGGGACACAAACATTCAGTCTATAGCAAGGGAATTTTGTTGATGGCAGACCCTGAGTTCCAGAGGTCACAGTGGAAGGAGTTAGAGGTTGTTTTTGAGGATTAGAGTCTGATTCAAATTAGGTATGTAGAGGACTGTGATAGGCTAAGACTCTCTATGATGAGGGATGATCTGGAGGCCAAGGATTCTTGTGGTGAGTGTTGGAAGCAGAGATATAGGTCATGATGGAATTAGTACTCTCAGGGGGAGGTGGATAATCAGTTCTAATTATAGCCCCCTTCTTGGGACTGGTCTCCTAGTCAGCTTGTCAGTGGTGAGGTCAGATTTAAGGGTTAGTTGGGGTTGAGTAGATGAGATGTGTGTGGTAGAATGAGGATCTCACTAGAAGTGTGCTGAGTTCTGAGGACCCTCTTTCCATTCTATTGTGGACAGAGTTAAGGCTAGATGGGCTGTCTTTCCAGAAGTGTCAGAGCTCTGAGGGTCTCTTAAATTATGCTTGGCAATGGGTGGTAGTGGTGTAAAGGCTTAAGAAGTTCTGTGGCTTACCCTTAAATCCTACTGTCCTTGAAATTGAGAGGGAAGGAAGGAGGTAACAATTTCTTCTGTACACTTTAAGCAGGAAAATTTTAATTAAAAAGACAGTGCTAAATTAAATCGTGGGCACAAAGGTGTGCTAGAAATAGCACTAAACTAAGAACCAAAAGATTTGTTTTTTACTTCTGGCTGTGCCTCTGGGTGACAGATCAGAGCCTTAACCTCAACTATCAAATTGGTATAATGTCATTCTTCTTTTCCTTAAAAGCTGTTGTGAGGACTAACTTAAGTAAAAATATAAACATATGGTGTAAAACTTATAAAGTACTATTCAAAGTCAAGATGTTGGCAATGGGAATTACTTGGCAGAAATAATTTGTCGTCAGTGCAAATAGTGGACCAAGTGCAGGCAGCTGTCAGTTAGTGACAGCTGATGTTGCAATCAGAGTAAGACTAGATGTTTTATAAGATTTAAAGATTTTTTTGATGGTGGGACACAACTCAAAGACAGATAGATAAAAGGCAGAACTCTTTGTTACTTACGGCTCCAAACCAGAGAAGGCAGTCATGCAGGGCCATGCGGGGGGTTTCACCCGAGGACAGGGAAACAGTAAGCTGGAATTGCAGGAGGTGCTTATGTGTGGCAAACAGGGTGGAGTTAGCTAGGTTTCACAGGCTTCATGCGGGTTGGGTAATTTGAATGATTCTGTGGGCCTGAGAAAGAAAGGGCTGTCCCTGGTGTAGGTATCTGGGGGCCTCCGGTACTTGGGTATATGTGTATTGTAACCCAGAAGTTAGAGCCTGATAAGGCAGGTAGTTGGGGTGAGGGTTTGACAAATTGCCAGTAAAGGGGGATTGAGAGTTTTAGCTGTGACATCAAGACTGGGTCAGGACAGCCCTTGTGAAATATCATGTTACACTGGGATAGCTTCGAAGTGGTGTAATCTCAAACTGTCATTTTTTTTTAATAGTACAAAAACTTACTCAAAGCAGATTTCTCATTGATATGATACACTTTCTTAATTTAGCTATTTGTTTATTAACAACACGTTTAATTTATAAGTTGCAGAAAACATGATCTTTAATTCTATTATCTCCAATTCTTAATTTATATTTTAATTAGACCAGATTGTTGAATCATTGTAGACAAATACCTGGCACCATCTAATACCCTTGGCAGAAAGAGTTAGAAGCTGGGTTAAAAGTTCTTCTGAGATTATAAATGCCTATAGCATATAGTGGCTGAAATAATAGAGGCTTGAAGTTGTTTTCCACATCAGGTTAGGGTTATTTTCCTATTATGTGGTTGTGGAAGGCAGAATTCTAAGATGTCCCCCAACATTCTGGCCCCCTGGTGTACATGTCTTATATAATCCCCTCCTCTTGAATATGGATGGGACTTGTGAATATGGTGGGATTTCACTTCCATGATTAGGTACTGATCAGTTGACTCTGAGTTAATCAAAAGGGAGATTATCCTGACCTAAGCAGGTGAGCGCATATAACTGGGCTCTTCCTGAAGTTAGAGAGATTAGAAGCTGCCATGTTGTGAGGGGGCCATGTGGCTAGGAACTAAAGACAACCCCTAGGAGCTAAGAGCAGTCCCTGGCTGACAGCTAGCAAGAAAATGGCGACCTCAGTTCTATAGTCACAAGAAATTGAATTCTGCCAATAACCACACGATATTGGAAGAGCGCCCTGAATCTCATATGAGATCATAGCCATTGCTCACACTTTGATTTCAGCCTGATGAGACCCTGAGCAGAGGACCAAACTAACCCATGCCTGGACTTCTGATCCACAGAAACTGTGAGATGATAAATTTGTGTTGCTTTAAGCTACTAAATTTGCATTAATTCACTACGCGACAATAGAAAATAAATACACTGTGCTTCCTATTTTTCATTTTTATAACTGTGCATGCCTAGGCACTAAATTTATCTTTTTCCTTGTCAATGGAAATTTAAGTTGTTTCCATTTTGGTTTTTTTTTCCCTCCCTGAATGATGCTACTATGAACATCCTTGTACATTACTTCCAGGGCATGTGTTCAAGAGTTTCTCTAGGATTGGAATTGTTCAACCATAGAGTATGTGAATGTTCATCTTTACAAGATAAGACAAAATTACAAAAGTAGTTGTACTAGGACGTACTTTTAGCAGCCAGCAGTGTATAAGAACTTTTCCCCCTTGGTCCCCATCATTGCCAACACCTGGTTTTGTCAGACAGCTAAATGAATGACATTTCATTGTAGTCTTGATTTGCATCTCCCTGATCATTAATGAAATTGAACATTTCTTCCTATTTTATTGGCTATATATGTTTCCTCTTCTGTTAAATGCCTGTTTCTATCTTTTGCCCATTTTTCTACTGAGTTGTTTCAGCTTTTCTTATTGATTTGCAGGAGTTATTTATAAAATATTTGTGTTTATTAATCCTTTGTAAGTTACATGTGTTGCAGACAATCTTCTTACAGTTTGTGTTGTGTCTTGTCACTTTCTTTATCATATCTTTTGATGACATAAGGTATTAATTTTACTATAGTCAAATTTATCATGTTTGATTTATGGTTAGTATATTTTATGTCCTTTCCATTCCTAGAGTGATAAAAAGTTTTTCTTTTGTCACAAAAAGGTATTGAATTTTTATCAAATGCCTTTCCTAAATATATTCGTATACTCATAAAATTTTTTCTCTTTTAATCTGTGAAAGTGGTGAATTATGTTGATAGATTTTAAAGTATTAAACCATGCTTAAAGTCTTAGCATAAACCCACTTTGGTCATGATGTGTTATCATATTATATATGACTTGATTCTGCTGATATTTTATTGTATGTTTTTCTATCTATGTTCATGAATGAGATTGGCCCATAATTTTTGTTTGTTATTTTTCCTTGCATATTTTTGGTATAAAGGTTATACTAGTCTTATGGAAGGAATTGGGAGTAGTATTCCCTTTTTCTATTCTCTGGAAGATTTTGTTTAAGATTGGAATGATCTCCGTTGTAAAAGTTTGTTAGATTATATGCTCATGTACCACATAATGATGTTTTGGTCAGTGATGGGCCATATACACAGTGGTGGACCCATAAATTTAGTACTATATAGCCTAGGTGTGCAGTAGGCTATGCCATCTAGGTTTGTGAAAGTATACTCTACATTGTTTGCACAACAACGAAATCACCTAATGACACATTTTTCAGAACGTATCCTGTCATTAAGTGACACATGATTGTACCTGTAAAATCATCTGGGGACTTTTGCTTCTTCCTATGGAGAAATAATTGCCATGAGATTTGACATTCCACTGTAAAAAGCTAGAAAACTGGAAAAAAAAAACATGAAACATCTGTTTTCAGACATCAAACAATGGGCAAAGCAAAACTATGATCCTTGAGAGAAGGGAAATAAGATTGCCCTGGCTTTTTTGCCTAAAAGCCTTTTCTGGACCATGCCACGGGGACAGTGATCTCAAACAGAAGTCAGTGGTCTTGTTAAGTAAGTGGTCTTGAGGAGATATAGATGAGAGTTCAAGATAGTTGAAGCAGCTAGAATTTGTAGGCACAGTACCAGAGAGGAGAGATGTCTACAGAGAAAGAGATCTAGAAATCTGCCTAAAGGTCCTTTGATTCTTTGGATGAATTTGAATATGCACATTGTAGGGTGAAACTCCCTAAGATGAGGAAAAGAAAAAGTACCAGCTCTCTAATCCAAATAATTCTTGAGCTCACACAGGGTTAAGAATTATTTGCATCCCCTCCTCCCAAAATGACAGACTTCACTGAATATATTGAACATTCAGTAGAGACCCAGAGTGGTCAGGCATTAATAGGAGAGAGAGAGAGAGTAGCCCTAGAATAAAGACTACTCTAGACTCATCCTAACAAAGCTTAAATAAAAACCTGTAAATGATCAAGCTAATCTACAAGTAACAACTGCCTGCCAAGGTTCAACACTCTCTAAAGGAGTACAACAAAATCTGTACTCAACAATGTAAAATCACAATATCTGACATCCAATCAATAATTACTAGACATTCAAAGAAGCAGGAAAATATGATCCATACCTGGAAAAAAAGTAGTAAATAGAAACCAACCTAGGAATGACAGAGTTGGTGGAATTATCAGACAAGAGTTCTAAAAACAGCTATTGTAAATAATACAAATATGTTCAAAGAGATAAAGGAAAATTTGAACACAATGAAGAGAGAAATGGAAGACATAAAAAGAGTGAAATTTCTAGAGATGAAAAAATAATACCGAAAATGAAATTTGTACTGGATGAAATTAACAACAGGTTAGTTACTTCAGAGGAAAACAATCAGTAAACTTGAAGACAGCAATAAAACTATCTCAAATGAAGCACAGAAAGAAAAAGACTGAAAAAATAAACAGAGTGTCAGTGACATGTGGGACAATATTAGGTAGCCTAAAATACGTGTAATTAGAATCCAAGAAGCGGGAGGGTAAGAAAAATTTTGAATAAATAATATCCTAAAACTTTGCAAATCTGATGAAAGCTATAAAGCCACAGATTTAAGAAGCTCAATAAACTCAAACAAAACTCATACAAAGAAAATCACCACCAGGGCACATCATAATCAAGTTGCTGAAAACCAGTACTAAAGAAAAAATCTTAAAATAGCCAGAGATATAAGGCACAATGCATATACTGGTACAAAGATAAGAGTTACAGTAGACCTCGCATCAGAAACCATGCCAGCCAGAAAACAATGGAATGATGTCTTTAAAATGTTGGGAGTAGGGAGTAGGGAATGGGGAGGAGACTGTTAACCTACAATTCTTACCCAAGAAAAATATCTTTCAAAAATTATGACAAAATAAAAATGTTTTTTTAGACAAACAAAGGCTGAATTTGTTCCAGAAGATCTGCATTACAAGAAATGTTAAAGGAAGTTCTTCAGGCAGAAGGAAAATGATACTAGACACAAACCTGGATCTACATAAATGAATAGCTATCATTACAAATAGTAAATATATAGGTAAATATAAAAAATTTATTTTTTATATTTTTAATAAGATAATTGACCATTTAAAGCAAAAATAATAAAAATGTATCTGGCAGGGTTTGGAAACTTTTTCTGTAAAGAGCTAGATAGTAAATATTTTAGGCTTTGCGTGTCACGTGGTCTCTGGGCAACTACTCTATTCTATTGTTGTAGCACTAAAGCAACCATAGACACTATGTAAAAAATGAGTGTGGCTATGTTTCAAAAAACTTAATTTACGAAAACAGGTAATGGGCCAGATTAACTCCATGGGCTATAGTTCACTAACCCCCCCTCCACCCCGTATTATGGGATTTATAATGTATGTAGGAGTAAAATGTCTGACAAACATAGCACAAAAAATAGGAGGAGGAAATGGAAGTTCATTGTTTTAAGGGTCTTATATTATATGTGAAATGGTATAATATTTTAATGTAGATTGTGATAAGTTAAAGATGCATTTTACAAATTCTAGAGAAACCACACACACACATTAAAATAGAGAGGCCTAGCTGATAAGCCAATAGCGGAGATAAAATTAAATACTAAATATTTCTCAGTTAATCCAAAAGGAGATCAGAAAAGAGGGGAAAAAAAGAATAAGGAACAGATGGGACAAAATGAAAAGAAATAGCAAGATGATAGATTTAAACCTAACCATATATATAATTACTTTAAATGTAGGTGGTCTAAATATCTAAATTAAAATGAATAGACTGTCAGTTTGGATAAAAGTGCAAGACACAACATATGCTGTTTATAAGAAACCCACTTTAAATGTAAAGACAAAGATAGGTTAAAAGTAAAATTATGGGAAAAAATATGACATCATAAACTGTTATAAGAAATCAGAAGGGGCTGTATAAATATATGGCAAAGTATTCTTCAGAATAAGCCATATGACTAGGGATAAATAGAGACATTTCATATTAATAACAGAATCAATTTTCCAAGAAGACACAGCAGATCTTCAAAATAATGAAGGAAAAATGGACAGAATTGAAAGAAGAAACAGGTTCACACTTATACTTGGTCATTTTGACAGTCTTGTCTCAGAAATTGATAGAAAAAGTAGAGAGAAAATCAGTAAGGGTATAGAAAACTTGAATTACCTATCAACAAATTTTATCTAATAGACATTTATAGGACACTCCATGCAACAACAGTAGAATATACATTCTTTCCAACTGTGCATGGACACAGTGCAGAGTTTCAAGCTACAACTATGCTGAGCCATGAAGCAAATTGATCACAGTGGAACTAAATTATACATCAATAATTGAAAGTATCTGGAGAATCCCAAAATAATTAAATATCAAACACACTTTCAAATAACCATGCATCAAAGAAGAAACCACAAAGGAAATAGGAAAATATACATCATTTTTGTAAGGAAGATTAGCCCTGAGCTAACATCCGATGCCAATCCTCCTCTTTTTGCTGAGGAAGATTGGCCCTGGGCTGAAATCTGTGCCCACCTTCCTCTGCTTTATATGGGACGCCGCCATAGCATGGCTTGACAAGTGGTGCGTCAGTGCCTGCCCAGGATCTGAACCTGTGAACCCCAGGCCGCCGCAGCAGAGTGCACACACTTAACCTCTACGCCACCGGGCCGGCCCCAGAAAATATTTTTTAAGTAAATGAAAATGAAAACATCAACATTTGTTGGATACAGCTAAATTAATGCTAAAGGAAAATTAAATGCTTATATTAGAAAAGAGGAAAGGTCTAAAATCAGTGGTTTAAGTTTCCACCTTAAGAAGTGAGAAAAAGAAAATCAACTGAAACTCAAAATAAGTATAAAGAGGCAATAATGAAAATCAATAATTGAAAAGGAGTCAATGAAATAGAAAACAGCAAACAATAGAGGAAATGAATTAAACCAAAAGCTTTTTATTTGAAGAAAACCAATAACGTCAATAAACGTCCACTAGACTGATGAAGAGAAAAAGGGAAAAGACAAATTACCAATAACAGGAATAAAAAAGTACATCACCACAGATTCTTCATAAACTCAAAAGCTAGTAAGAGAATGTTATGAACAATTTTATGCCAATGAATTTGACAATTTAGATGAAGTGGATAAATTCTTTGAAAGACATAAATTACCAAATTACAAGGAAATATAGAAAACCTAAATAGCACTATATCAACTAAAAAAATTGAATTTGTAATCACAAATCAGAAGGAAACCCAAGATCCAGATGGTTTTACTGGTGAATTTGATCAAACTTAAACAAAAGGTTACTAATCTTACCAAAAAAATTGCAGAAAAGAGAGACAGGAACACTTCTTCACTCATTTAAAGAGGTCAGAGTTATGCTAGTACTAAAACCAGACAGAGACATTACACTTCTAAACTCGTTATGAGACAAACATAACCTTGATGCCAAAACTGACAAGAATGTTACAAGAAAATAATGTTACAGACCAATATCCATCATGAACATAGGTGCAAAAATCCTTAACTAATTTTTAGCAAATTGATTACAGCAATATATAAAAAGAAAAATACATCATGACCAAGTGGGGTTTATCCTGGGAATGAAAGGTTGTTTTAGCATTTGAAAATCGGCAAAGGAAATTTACCACATAAACGGAATAAAATAGAAAACTCTTATGGTTTCAACAGATGCCAAAAAACATTTGACAAGATGAAACACCCCTTCATAAACTAGGAATAAAAGGAAACCTCCTCAATCTGATAAAGCTTATCTCTGAAAAGCCTACAGCAAACATAATAGTTAATGTGAAAGACTGAATGCTTTTCCCCTAAGATTGGAAACAAGACAAGGATGTCTACTCTCACTACTTCTTTTCAACATTGTACTGGGGCCCTAATCAGTGCAAAAAAGGGTAAAAATTAAAAAATTTCACATAGTTTAGAAAGGAAAAGTAACATTGTCATGTACATAGAAAAATTGAATCAATCTACAAGGAAGTTACTAGACTATAATAAGTGAATTCAAGAACGTCACATGATGCAACGTCAATATAGAAATCAATCGTATTTTTATACACAAGCAAACAATTGGAAAATGAAAGAAAAAATTCCATTTATGATAGAATTCACAATATGATATAATTAGGGATAAGGTTAACAAAAGATGTGTAAGACTTGTCCACTGAAAAGTAGGAAACAGTGTGGAGAGAAATTGAAGAAGTCTAAGTACATGGAGAGATTTACTATGTTCATGGAATGGAGGACTCAATGTTTTTAAGATGTCAGTTATCTCCAAATTGTTTTTTATAGTCTTTAGAAGAAAACATAGGAGAGTTGCTTTGCAACATTGAGAATGTCTTGGTGAAGCAGTAAAAAATATTAATTTTATTAAATCTTGACACTTGAGTACACATCTTTTTACTATTCTCTGTGACAAAATGGGAAGTATATATAAATCACTTGTGCTGCACACCTAAGCATGATGGTTGTCTCAAGGAAAAGCACCTGTACAATTGTTTGAGTTGTGAACTGAAGTAATTACTTTTCTAAAACAATAGAATACCACTTTTACTTGAAAGAATGACTGGCGAACTTTAGTTATTCAAACTTGAGTATTTGGCAGACTTTTTCTTGAAACTGACTTAAATGAGCATAACAGAGAAGAAAAACTGACATTATTTGTTGCCAGTGATAAAATTTTGATGAGATTGGTGGTGATATTAATGGATGTGATTTTCAATATTATATAATGAACTGTGTCAATATTTGGAACATCTGCATAATATATAATAAATGTGTCAATATTTGGAACATCAGTGAACAAGTATTTTTCAAATGACCAATGCATAGTGTTAAAAAACCTTGCCTGGATGAAAGCTCCACTCAGAATGTAATATAGACCAATGGATTTTAACATAACAGAGTATGAAAAGTTCATTGATATTATTTCAGATCTGAAAATGCTCCTCCCTTTCCAATAATGTTTCGTGTCTGAGGCAGGATAGTCTTTATATACTTCTGTAAAAACAGATTCAGCTATCTTCATTAGTTCAGTCACTGAAAAGTTTTGCAAAAATTTATAACAGTGCTACTCTTCTCATTTTTTTTTGTTTTGGAAAATATAGTTTTCATGAAAATGCTATTTATGTTGATACATAATGGGTTTATTATTGTTATTTTCAAATGAATTGGTAAATATTTTAAAACTTCTCAGTTTTAATTTATAATACAGTGAATATCAATAGGCATAACCCACATTAAAAAGATCTTTTTCGAGTCTTTAATAATTTTTAAGAGTATAAAAGGGGCCCTGACATCAAACAGTTTGAGAACCGCTGCTGTAGGACACTATCTCAGCTCTGCAAAGTGTTGTCACTCAGCTGCCATGATAAATAAGATTTCAAAAGGCCATTCTGTCATTTTATTATGGCAGCTTCAGGGTGATGGGGAATGTGGTAAAATCAATAAATTCCACCAGCATGAGCCCTTTGCTCATAAATTTTTGCTATAAAATGATCTCTCTGGATAGAGGCAAGGCTGTGTAGAATACCATGACGGTCGCTATGGCAATCCTGCAGCCCATGAATGATGGTTTTGGAATCTCTCCCCATCTAGGGGACTTTCCTCAGAACAAATACAACTTACTCGTTGCAGCACTGTGGCTTCATTCTTTCATATTTTATGAAACTGATACTTTTATGGCTGAAAACACTCTATTTTTGCTCATCCTTGAATAGCCTCTACTTAAATTTAGTTTTCTAGGCGTTTGTTAAGAGTCTAATAAAAGAAAAAATGAGTTTTCATCACATTGCAGTGGCAATATGAAAAATCACGTTGATCAGAATAGACTAGAGCATACTCATTTGGTTTTAAACTAATTTAGCAAACTTTACAGGAACAAAAGGTAAGATAGATAGTGTTATGGGTGGAATTGTGTCTCTCAAAAAAGATATGTTGAAGTCCTAACATCCAGTACCTCAGAATATGATCTTATTTGGAAATAGGGTCTTTACAGAGGTAATAAAGTTAAAATGAGGTCATTAGGATCCCCTAATCCAATATGATTGGTGTCCATAAAAAGAGGAAATTCGGACACAGAGGCAGACACGTATAGAAGGAAGATGTCATGAAGATACAGGGAGAATGCCATGTGAAGGTGGAGGATCAGAGTGATGCAACCAGAGAATGGGGACCAAGGAATGCCTGAGGCCGCAGAAGCTAGGAGAGAAGCCTGGAACGGATTTTTCCCTCACAGCGCTCGGAAGGAACCAACTTTGCTGACACCTAGATTTCAGACAAACAACCTCCAGAACTGTGAGACAATAACTTTTTGTTGTTTCAAGCCCAGCCAGTTTGGGGTACTCTGTTATGGCAGCCCTAGGAAACTAATACAGAAAGCAGGATATTTAAGAGAGTAACTCTGCGTTAATCAACCTTTTATCCCAGAAACCAAGCACTAAGTATTAAATACTCAATACATCAGGTCAACTGAATGGTGAAAGAAGTTCTTGAAAGTGGAAATCTTCCTAAGACATCTATCGATCATCTTGTTCCTTATTCCCTATTCTCGGTCTAACACATTAGACATCAAATGTTTGCTGAATAAAATAAATACCTATAATTAGAATGAAAAGCAAGTATAAAATATGAATTTCAAGTGTATTTCACTGTATTGTTAATTAATGACTATCTTACAATATTTATTTAAGTAAATATATGGGAAATATCATACAGATTCTTTTGGGGGCAGTTTCTTTCATTCTTTCTTTTTGTTTTCAGCTACCCCCAAATTTCGTTTATTATAATATCACCAAAACAACAAGAAGAGGCATTTTTAAAATAAAAAGTTTACCCAGAATTCCATCTAAGCAATAGGTGTTTTGGGATGATCAGGGCCTTGGAAATGAAAGTGTGGTCAAGTTAGGAATAAACACAGTTATTGAGATCAAAAACCTAGATTTGGACACAGTCCTAGTTTTGCTCTGCAAGAATAAGCTATTAAATAACCTCTCTGAGCCTCAGTTTTCTCATCTGTAAAACAGCATATGTTTAACATAGAACTGTTGTGAGAGTGAAAGCAAGAGTAGAACTATCCTTCATTAAACTAATTTTACAGACAAGATATTGTGTCACACAGGTTCAATAACTTGCCCAAAGTCACCAACTAGTTAACTCATATTGATTCCAAGGCCCAAATTCTTTATATTAGAACTGACCCATGCTACATGAAACCCTTTTACTTCTACTTCTCAATAGTATATGTTAGATTTTTTCAGGTTATTATGTAGCAAAATTGGTAGCCAGGGCTGACCTAACCTACATTTGCTGTCTAGTTGCCCAGCCCAGATTGAGTTCTTCATCTGTTGAAGGCTTCCAGCTCTCAAAGGGCTCCAAGAGTCCTTGGGTTAAGGTCTCAGTTTTCCAGACCTCATCTCTATTTAGCAAAAACTTGGGATACAAAGGAGTGGTTTGTAGAGGAGTAGATCACAATCATAATCATTTCAACTTACTTCTCTATGTTTGCCTCATCTAAATACGGTATTTGCATTTCTAGCAAAATATCAAGAACTTCGGCCTGTAACAGGTAAAAGGAGATACAGGAATCCTAATTAGAACACATGGCTTGGGGTGCAGGGTATTGGAGAAAAGGAAAAGATCAGAGGTGGAGCAAAAGAATCAGTTCTGGCTGCAGTAGATTCCGTTACATGCGGTCACCACCAGAGCTGGGAAGGCTAATTCTGTGCCATCAGACCATGTCCTTTAGAGGCACATGAGTCTCAAAACAGAGAAGGGATCTTGTCTCTGGGCAAGAAGAAGGCTGCAGAGTTCAGCTCATTGACTGACTTTGTGCTAAGTAGAGTTCAAGGATTGCTGAGCCCTTGGGAAGTAGTAGGACTTTCACTGGCACAACAAATGCACCAGTAGGAAATGAGGAGAGTGGCCTGCTAAGGAGGCCTAATCCTTGTAAGTAGGGGGAAGGCCAAGGGCACCTTCAAAATGGTTCAGAGATCCAAGTCAGGATGAAGTGAAAGGGGAAGGGGGCCTGTCCTGGCTATTCAAGGAGGCTTCCAGCAGGATCACTTCAAGGAATAGTGGTCACCCAGGCAGGCTGAGAAAAATAGAAGGCCAATATGACCACTGACAAGAATCATAGCAATGACACAGAAATAAGCCTTAAAGGTAGGGAAAAGGACTTAAAGGCAGCAGGGCTGTGCTTTAATAACTTATGGACGTGACTGACCTCGAGACTCATATGCCAAACAGAGGTTATACATTGAGCCAACCACACACTTACTAAAACAGCAATGCTGTTCTCTTTTTTGTGATTGCTGAGTGTAGGTCCTTTTAAATGGCAGGTTAAAAAGTTGTGTTAGATAGGAAAAATCACATTACAGAGAAACTTTAGATGTCCTTTCGTAGGCAAGAAGTGACTTAATCTAGGCCAGTTGGACCATTTCACCCAGGAATTTGAATCAGCAAAGGCTATGGTTTTCCAACAGGGGAGATCTGAAGAAATTATTCATTTCTATGACTTAGATCTCTACAGGTGCTCCGGTTCCTGACCTTCCCAAAGCCTGGATCTTCAGTTTTCTCTTTGATTTTGTGAGACTTTCAATGTTCTTCTGATTCCATTTTTATTATTATTATTAATTTTTTGTTTAGGACGGCCACGTGGTATGTCTTTCCATTTATTCAGATCTTGTTTTATGTCACTCAATATAGTTTTATTCATATAAATTTTTTAAAAAAAATTTAGTAGCGCCCTTTTTGTTAAATTTATTACTATTTATTAGTAAATTTATTAATATTAGTTATTAGTAAATTTATTACTAGTTATTTATGATTTTGTTGCTAACGTGAATGGAATTTTTTCTAGTTCCCGTTCAAATTGGTTATTGATCAGATAATGAAAGGCTTTTTTTGTGTATTTATTTTGTATGTTGCCAACTTAGTCTCTCTTACTAATTCTCATACTTCCCCCCCAGCCTATTGAGTTATCTAGGAATATAATCATATTATACGCATACAACATAAGTAATTTGGTCTTTTATAATTATTCTAAGTATTTTGTCTTCATGTCTTACTGTCTTAATTATAATCTTCAAAACAATATTAGGAAATAGTAGAGAAAACAGGTATCTCTGCCCAATTTCCAGTTTTAATAGAAATTACTTCAGTATTTCACCACTTAGTTTGATGTTTACAGTTTTAAAAAAATTTTGAAATATGCCATGTATACTGAAAAGTACATGCAACATATATGTACACTTTAACAAATAATTGTAAAGTGACCACTATTCATATAGTGATCACTATATGAATATCTTCATATATTCATATAGTGGTCACTATATGAATATGAAATCTTAAACTTTTTTAAAAGATTAAGAAATAGTACATTATCAGCACTATGAATGTACACCACTTGGCTATAAGAACCCTGTTCCTTCTCCTCTTAATTATAACCCAGGCTGCCCTAACATTCTTACTGAATTCCTTGCTTTCTTTATGGTTTTACCATTTATATATGCATCCATAAATAATATAATCCTGTTTGCCTTTATTTGAACTTTATATAAATGGAATAATGTTTTACATATCATTCTGTTCAATATTATATCTGAGATTCGTCCATGCTATGCTATGTGAATATAGTTTGTTCATTTTCATTGGTCATATTCACTTCACAGTATGGATAAATCAAAATTTATCTTTCCATTTCTATTGTAGATGGCCATGTGAGTTATTTCCTGGATTTGGTTATTACAAACAGTGCTACCATGAACATTCTTGTACATTTATTTTGGCGCAATGAGTATGAGTGTCTCTAGGATAAATACCAGAGAATTCTGGGCTGAATTAACTTTGCCACATAATGGATAGCCAAAACTTTTTCCAAAATGAGAGTTCTTATTGTTCTATATTATTGCCAATACCTCATTTTATTGGACTTCTTAACTTTTACCATTCTGATATCTGCTTAGTGGTACCTTTCATTGTGGTTTTAATTGGCGTGATGACTTTTAAGGCTGAGAAACTTAGAGATTTGGATTTCCTCTTTTGTCAAGTTTCTTTTCTATCTAGTCTTTTGCCCATTTTCCTATCAGAATGATTTTTTTCCTTTTGATAATGTAGGATACTAGGATTTAGCTGTTCATATGTGTGGCAAATATTTTTCCCACTTTGTGGCTTGTCTTATCATTCTTATGGGGTTTTTTGATAAAGTTCTTAATTTTAGTATAATTATTTTTATCAGCTGTTTTTGTTGTTAGTGCTTTTTGTATCCTCTTTTTACAGATCCTTCTCTACCATGAACACATCATTCCATACTATTTTATAAATGATTTACAGTTTTGCCTTCCACATTTAGTACTTGAGTCTACTGGGAGTTGATTTTTACATACAGTGGGTGAAGATAAAATTTCGTTAGTTTTCTACATGGATAGCTAATCATTCCAGAATTATTGATTGAAAAGTCCACCCTGAACGAATTGACCTGCCTTGCCATCTCAGTGTCCACTTCTGTATTTGGGGTCTATTTCTGAGTTCTCTTTCCTTTTCCATTGGTGTATTTGACTGTCTCTGTGTCACTAACAGAAAGTCTTAATTACACAGTTTTATAATAAATTGATATCAAGTAGAGCAAGACCATTTATCTTGTTTTTCTTAGCCTCAAGAGTAGCTTGGCATTTGTTGGATCATTTACTTCTATATAAATTTTAGAATCAAGTTTTCAAATTCATAAAATAGTATTCTGGAATTTTGATTAAATTACACTGAATATGTAAATTGATTTGGGAACAATTGACGTCTTTACAATAGTCAGTCTACCAATCCATAAGCATGGTATATTACTCCATTTATTTAGGTCTTCTCTAATGTTTCTCAATAGCTGCTATTATATATTGATCTTTATTAATTAGTAGAGGCAAAGGGGTAACTTGCTGACCTTTAATTTCACTTCTATAATTATTCATGTCTATCCCCCACTCCATATACTGGTATACAATATGTACCTGGGACAAATGCACATACCATATTTTTAAATTTTAAGGCCTCAGGTAGAAGAGCTTAGGAAAATAAAATAGGTATGATATACTGATTTGCAATCTGACTATCTATTAATTTTTCTTTTTCACTTTTCCCTGCTCTATTGGTCATGGTTCTCCAGAAAAACAGAACCAATAGAATAGATAGATAGAAAAATAGATAGAAAGAGATTTATTATGAGAGATTGGCTGTCATGATTATGGAGGCTCGGAAATCCCATGGTTTGCTGTCTGCAAGCTGGAGGCCCAGGAAAGCCAGTGGTGGAGGTCCAGTCCAAACCCAAAGGCCTGAGAACCAGGGGAGCCAGTGATGTAAGTCCCAATCTGAATCTGAAGGCCCGAGAACCAGGAGCACCAATATCTGAGGGCAGGAGAAGAAGGATGTTCCTGCTCAAGCAGGGAGAGAAAGCAAATTCACCCTACTTCTCCCATTTTGTTCTATTCAGGCCCTCAACAGATTAGATATTACCCACCCAGACTGGTGACGGCAATCTTCTTTACTCAGTCTACCAATTCAAATGCTACTCTCTTCTGGAAACACTCTCATAGACACACCCAGAAATAATGTTTTACCAGTTCTCTGGGCATCCCTTAGCCCTGTCAGGTTGACACATAAAATTAACCATCACACCAGCCTATATGCAGGCCACTGGCCATTTGATGCCAGTGAGTACCAGTAGGTCAGATGAATGGATGGCTCTGACTGCCTCCATTCTGGAGTATTATCTATATCTGATTTCTTCTTTGTTGTAGGCCCCTTTCTTTATTGTGTGCCTTTGTGAAAATCCCATGAAAAAGTCAGCAATTTGGTCAGAGACCCTGTTCTACTCCAATACACTTCATCTGTGTCAGCCCTGCTACCTCCTCAGATGGATCAAAGATCCCTCTCTCAGATTATTTTGCAAAGAACTGCTGCATAGATGCCTGTACATCAAACTCTTTTCCCCCAGCCTCCGGTCGTGTGGAAGTTTATTTACTTCATAGTCCAGACAAATACTTGAATTTAATTGAAATGCAATTTCCCCAAGTTCTCTGTGCCTATAAAAATCTTTCTCCTTTAGAGATAATTTTTCTATTTCTTGAGCAGAATTGCATAGCTTTTTCTTACCCTAAGGCACACTTTTGTTGACTCATCATCCTCTCCAGAGCTGCCTTCACTTCCTGGTTCTTGAGGCTGTAGATGAGGGGGTTCAGCAAGGATGTGATCACACTGTACTGAATGGAGACCACTCGCTCCAATACTGAGCCCGAGGTGGGGCTGATGTACCTGAATAGAGCCGTCCCATAGAACAAGAGCACCACGGTGAGGTGGAAGGAGCAGGTGGAGAAGGCTTTGCCTCGGCCCTCAGAGGAGCGGATGCTTAATACAGCAGAAATGATTCTGGAGTAAGAGAGGAGGATCAGGGGAAGTGTCAGCAGCCCCAGAATTGCATATGACATAGCTACAAGAATCTCAATGACAGTGGGATCAGTACAGGACAGAGGGAAGAGTGTAGGTAGCTCACAGATGAAGTGAGGGATGATGTTGGACCCACAGAAATGTAACTCGTGGATGAAGAGACTATTCATCAAGGAAATCAGAAATCCCACTGCTCAAGCTATGCTCACAATCATAGTGCAGAGAGGTCTGTTTATGATCATGCTGTAGACCAGAGGGTGGCAGACAGCAGCATAGTGATCATAGGCCATGGCAGAGAGCAGACAAGCTTCTGTTCCCCTAGAGAGAGTGAGAAAGAAACTCTGAGTGATGCAGCCCCATACCGAGATGCTTTTCTTCTGAGATAATAAGTTCTGTAGCAACTTGGGCACAGTGACTGAGGAGAAACTGAGATCCAGGAAGGATAGGTTTCCGAGGAAAAAGTACATGGGCATGTGGAGGTGGGAATCAGCCCTGATCACCAGGATCATCACCACGTTCCCCATCAAAGTGAGGAGATAAATCCCCAGGAACAGCACAAAGAGCATGGTCTGGATCTGGGGGTCACCAGACAATCCGAGAAGGACAAACTCAGTAATAATACTGACATTTTTCATGGTTGCTTAGAGATTCTGTCCTTCAAAAGAAATGAATGGTTCTCCACTTGGTGAGACATTGATCTGAGTCATTCTCAGTGAACAGGAGTTTTCTATTCACAGACAGTATACCTCCTTACCTATAGACAAAAACAGGACACTCAGGATAAGGAAGTGTCTTCTCAATCTCCTCATTTGCCCTTCTTTCCTAACGACTAGCACTGTCTTGTCATGATCTCTATACCTTCACCCTGCTTCATCACCCTTTAATAAATGTACCATGCACATGCAAATCAGGTAGGTCCTAGAGTCAAAACAAGGAGAATACCCCCAGTGGCAAAGCCTGGAAAACCTTCTATGGTTAGGGCTGGGAGGCCCATGGGAAAGTGAATCCTTCTTAGAATAGTATATCCCAATATTCCTTGGCTCTGATACTCAACCAGTGGTCTCTATAGTTCTGTGTTAGCTGCTACTGAAGTGGAAAGAGCACTAGCCTTAGAATAATAACCTTAGTTTGAGTTTTGGCTCAAACATTCTAATGGTGTCATCTTGGAAGTTATTCAGTTTCTTTAAGCCTTACCTTATTCATTTGTAAAATTGGGTAAATGAAACATTTAACTTTGTAAACAATATAGCCTATCACACACTGAAAAAAAAATAACATTTTTGTGTGTATAACAAAGATTGACATAGAATGTGGAAAAATAGAAATGATTTCTCTATTGGGTAGTAGGCTTATGGGCATTTTTTAAAAACAGTTTCTCTAATGTTGTGAAATTATTTTTCTGTTGAATATTTCTTTTTTTTTGTAAAGAAAAGATATGGAGACGTTCAGAAAACTCTCAGCCTAACTGTATTTTCTCCACAGAGAAAGGTAAAGGATAAACTGGACTGAAGTGAAAGAAAAGCCCCAGGGCAAAGGATGCTGAACTCCTAAAGAGCAAGGTGTTTTGTGGTCTCTTCCTCATCACCATTGGCCATCTCAGTAGTTTGATTCTACTTGGGTACATGAGACCGAACCTGATGCCCTTTTGAAGTCCCCCAGGCCTAGGATCCCAGAACACTACCACTACCATTTAAAGTGTTTTGAATGGAACCCTATATTTTCTGTCATAGAGCTTTAGGGCCCACCCTAAGTGTTGAGGGGGTGAGGAGTTACAGGGTGTCTTTGGGCCCTCACAGCCACCTCATTTGCCTCATCTCTCCTTTCATCTATTTAATCACACTTGATTTTGGTGGTAGAATTTCATTGAAGTAAAGTGTTCCACTACTAAAAACTTTCTAAAACCTGGTGAACTAGGGATTCCATGGCCAGAAGAAATAAAAATATCTCTTTCTATTCTCCACCTTTTTATTTCCAATCCTCCAGGAAATCTCCCTCCTACTCTTCATCTGGCTTTGCAGCTAGTAACACGTTCCCATTCAAAATAAAAGCCTAACTTTTTTTTTTTTTTTTTTTTTTTTGTCCAGAACCTGATATATAGAGGACAGAACAGGAAGGCTCCCAATGGACAAAGGGTAGAAGTCTCAATCTACCAGCTCAGTCATTACCTGACTGGAGGTAGCAATGTCTGACCCGTAATGTGGGTCCAGTTTCTTCCTGTGTAAGCTGAGGGGCTTGGACTGGATGTTTATACAGATCTCTCCCAGTTGCATATATCTATGTGCCTCTAAGTCTCTCACCGACCTTACTGAGCAGGGCTGCTCTGGGTCTGACATGTCTTCTGGATTTCCAGCCAGGCTGCCTGCCGCAGGAGACTTGGCTCCAACAGCTCAAGATGAGAGGCCTCTAGCCAGGTCCTAGGAAAAGTGGACTTTGTTTCCCAGCCAGTAATATGACCAGAGACACTTACAGACAGGCAGTGGTTAAGAGCCAAAGTATTCTGGTGTGGGTCTTTGTGGAGATGGCTCTCTTAAGATTTAGATTTTTCTCTTCTTTTTTCCTCTTTTATTCCCTCAGTCCTGAGGAGGGCTCCCGGCCAGTTTGTGTGACTTGTATTTCTTCTTTCATCAAATCCCTGGGATTTAGTGCCAGGTGGGCCCTGGGGAGGAGTGGTGAGAAGAAGCTCCAGAGAGTCGGGAACTGTTCACTGCCCATGGGAGAGGCAGCACTAGCCAGAGCTAAAGGGGCCACTGGCCCTGGGACAGAGTGGCTACTGGTATGGCCATTGCCAAGAGAGGTCTGGCTGAGGGCACAGTCTTGCAGAAAGCTCCTGGCCACAAATTGGTCTACTAATTATGAAGCAGGGGATCAGGAGGTTCTGTAAAGGATTTGTCTTGTCTTTGACAGCTCTTGGATTTTGAACGTGAGTATGTATGTGCACACACGCACGTATACCCATGTCTACACAATTTAAAAGTTCATTGCTCCTAGGAAGCTATTTACTTCTTTCTCAACCCTTGCTTCTTTAGCTCTCAGCTCAGGCTCTTGCCTCCTCCCTCACAGAGAAAACGTTCCTTTTTCTACTTTCGTTTTGTTGTATCTCTCTCTCTATTGGGCTTTAGTACTGGTTATTGCTCAGGTTTTCCCACTTAAAAATGTAGTGGGCAGAATTAGTAACCCCTCCTCCTTCAGAGGGAGTTGGCTTCCTTAGGACCAGCCTTGCCTGTCCTGGGAGTGACAGGGAAGGACCTACTCTGCTAAGGAACATATGGTGAGTATAGACACAAAAAAAGGGTGAAACCAAAACTTTGGACTACCTCTAAAAACTAGAAGTTACTCGTCTGTAACAGGGGACTGGAGAGAAGCTAACCATCTGGAGTATGTAAGAAAGCATATCAGACTCCAGGCTGCTTGATTTCCCAACCACTTCCTTGTCTTTCCTTCTCTTTATAGCCTTTTTTTTTGGGGGGGGGAGGTGGGTGCTGGGGGAGTGGATACTCTATATCATAGTTTCCTCCTCATTTACTTCTCAGTCCAATGTCATCTTTCCTTTTCTGCTCCCTCTATTGCCCCTAGGGACAGTTCACCTACTATATTCAGAAGTCCAAGAGATACATAAAGACTGTGGCATATTGGTGAGCATTGGTAGACTGACGTGGAGAAGGCTTTGCCCCTAGAAGGCTTTGGCCCCTAGAAGGCTTTGGCCCCTAGAAGAGTGGATGTTCAGGATGATTCTGGACTAGGGAAAAAGGATTAGAGATACTTTATGAGTCCTAGAAATGGAAATGACCTCACAGTAATGACCTGTTGTTGGTAAGGTCTATGTTGGATGAAGGAGAAGTGGAGGCAGGTCAGAGTTAAAGAGAGGCTATTGGACCTACAGAAGGGTAAGTTAACTGTATCAGTCAGCTTAGGTCAAGTTGTGTTGTGATAACAAGTGACTCAAAGTTTCAGCAGCTAACAACAATAAAGATTCACTTCTTATGCTACATGTCCATTAAGAGCTGTGGCTTTGTTGCTACATAGTCTTTACTTCAGGACCTAGGCTTATGCAGCAGCCTTTAAACTGGGACATGGTGGCGGTTGAGCTGATGGAAAGGAGTGAAATGATGAACTATGAGCTGGTTCTTAAAGCTTCTGCTCAGAAGTGACATGTGTGACTTTCGCCCACATTTCACTGGCCAAAGCAAGTCACATGGCCATGCCTGAGTTCAACAGGGCAGAGATGTATCATCCTCCCACAGGGAGGTACACTGAGAGTTACATGGTAAAACCTAAGATGAATGGGGTGGGGAGAAAGTATAACTCTTCCCCAGGAGAGGTAGCAAGTAATTTGGACAGTGATACAATATGCCATGATGAGGAAGAAATTATTGGCCAGCAAGGAGGTCAACACCTGTTCTCAGCACTTTCCATCCCTTCTCACTCTTAATGGAAATGCAAATAGGCTGCTCTTGACTGAGGGATAGAACAAGAGTGACACTAGACAGATTACCTGTCACAGGCTATGGCAGAGAGTAGTCAGACTTCAAGGTACCCTGAGAAGGATAATAAAACTAGGTGATACAATCTCCAATAAGAAATACAGCATCCTCTTTGATTTCTACTCTTCTTGTTAGCATACTTTCCCAAAAGGTGTTTTCAAATAAGGTGGCAGTTGAGTAAATTTTCCAAGGCTTTCTAGCACTAAAAATATTATTGGGCCCTAACTTTTAGGAGACAGTATCACTGGATAGATATTCTTTTTTTTTTTTTTTTGTGAGGAAGATCAGCCCTGAGCTAACATCCATGCTAATCCTCCTCTTTTTGCTGAGGAAGACCAGCTCTGAGCTAACATCTATTGCCAATCCTCCTCCTTTTTGTCCCTCAAAGCCCCAGTAGATAGTTGTATGTCTTAGTTGCACATCCTTCTAGTTGCTGTATGTGGGACGCGGCCTCAGCGTGGCCAGAGAAGCAGTACGCTGGTGCACGCCCAGGATCTGAACCCGGGCCGCCAGCAGCGGAGCACGTGCACTTAACAGCTAAGCCGCGGGGCTGGCCCTGGATAGATATTCTTAATTTTAAAATTTCTTTCCTTCAGTGCTTTAAAAATCTTACTTCACTCTCTCTCTGTATCTGGTGTTACTTTTTTTTTTTTTTTGGTGAGGAAGATTAGCCCTGAGCTAACTTCTGTTGCCAATCCTCCTCTTTGTTTTTTTTTTTTTGCTGAGGAAGATTGGCCCTGGGCTCACATCTGTGCCCATCTTCCTCTACTTTTTGTATGTGGGACGCCAGCCACAGCATGGATTGATAAGCAGTGCATAGGTTGGCGCCTGGGATCTGAACCTGCAAACCCCGGGCAGCCAAAGTAGAGCGCTACGCCACCGGGCTGGCCCCTCGTGTTACTTTTAAGAAATTTGATATCAATCTGATTCTTTTTCCTTAGTGGGCAGTTCTTTCTTTATCTCTGGAAATATTTTAGAAACTTTCTGGAATATTTTATTTATCTTTGAAGTTTTCAAGTTTCACTATTAAGTGACTGCATTTCTTTGTTTTTAATTACCTATCCAACTTGGCACTGAGTTCTTTTAATCCTAGTCCTGACTTAAGAAAAATTCGTGTAAATTTTTTCTTTAAAGCTTTATTGAGGTATAATCGATGTACAATATGCTGCATATGTTTAAAATGTACAATTTGATAGGTGTATGTATTCATGAAACCATCACTACAATCAAGATAATGAACATTTCCATCACCTTCAATTGGTAGATTCTTATTATTTCTTTAAATATCCCCTTGCCTATATTTTTCCCCTCTTCTTCCAGGATGGTTATTTATAATTTTTCTTTTATTCTTGATATTTCTCAACTTTCCATTTCATAATTTCTATTCCTTTATCTTGATGTCGTCTAGAAGAGTTTTTCAACCAGATCTTTCTGCTCAATAAATACCTTTTTGGCTATATCCTTTTGCTATTTGTCCTACCTGTTTATTCATTTTAACCATGATATACTTTCAGTTTTTTATTGTGAAGTAGATCAGACATAAAACAGGCTATATATCATGTCTATGGTAAGAATGATAATAAATGGACCTCTGTGTACCTCACCCAGCTGAAGGAATAAAACAATGATAACACTTGAAGGTCCCTCCTCACTCCTTCCTGTGATAACTATTATCCTGAATTTTGAGTTTATTGTTTATTTGTTTTGTTTTTATGATTTTACCTCAAATGCATGTATTCCTAAGCCATATGTTCAGTTTTGCATATTTTTGAACCGTACATAAAGGAAATAATAATGCATGTATTATTCTGTGACATGTTTTATTCTCTCAGAATTATGTATATGAGATGGAAACAATATTCGACAGAGTGGAGATGGCAAATCAGTAGGAATGGGAGGAGCTGTTCAACAAATGGAGCAATTGGTAGCCATTTGGAAAAAAATAAAATTGTATCTCTTTTTATATCATGCTTATACAAAATCAATTCTACATGGATTACAGTCTTAAATGTACAAACATGTTAAAAGTTTCCTAGAAAACATAGAGAAATATATGTTTGGTTTATAATGCTAGCTGTCTCATCAATTTTCCAAGTGTATACTCATGTATTTCTGGCTTTTCTATTTTGTTCGATTGGCTTATTTGTCTATCTCACCTGAAATACCATATTATCTTTATTATAATAGCTTTATGATAAATCTTGATATCCAGCAAGGAGAATTTACTCATCTTGTTATTCTTTGGAAGCATGTTAACTCTTCTTCTATCTAAATTTTAGAATAAGCTTGTCAAATTATATGATGTTATGAAATCTGTGATTTACTATTAAATACTTAAGCATACCATGACATTACATCATGTTAGTTGTTTTATACTATACTTTGGGGTTGGTCAACTGTTCTAATCTAGAATACATATTACTGGTATGGTTAGTTAGCATCTAAGTCACACTTTACAGGTAGATACTACAAGCACTTTTAATATATTTCCTATTATTTCTTGAAGCTTTGTTAGCATAGATTGGCTCATCTGTTTTCGATTCCAAAAACAATGTGGTAAGGCTTTATCCTTTTCATCATTTCAAAATAGATTTGTGGTGGAGGATTCCATAATTACATACCATAACTCCAAAATTGAAGAATATTAGAGTCAGAGCATAGTACTAATTGTAGTAGAAAACAGGCTGCTCTTAGAGATACAGATATGTTACCAGTTTATTTAGAATAGGCTAGCAATGTCCTTAGTGTGAGAATTCCGAAGATTTATTGCACAAATGAACATTTAAATAAAATATCGATAACAGCAATATAAGAGGAGTGTTCTTAGGAGTCAAAAAGTTTATATAAATTCCGCTATATAGCAGTGCCAGATATTAGAGATTGACTTTTAGAAAAAGGCAAACTGCCAGCATTTCACATCACAACAGCTCACACTCATCCCTGAGTCTGGCTACACACATGTACTGCCAGGTCTTATCTAAATGGAAACAGAACATAAATCAGCAGAGAAATTTCCACTATACTTTAAAAAATCTCTTCTGCACATTAGTTATGTCCTCTTTTTATTCTCAGTATTTACTCTCTTTTCTTTTTGCTCAATTTGCCAGATTTCTTTGCAAAGAACCATTTCTGATCCTTTTTATTGAATCTTTTTTGTTATTAATTTCTGCTTTTATTTTTATTATTTTCTTGTTTCCACATTCTTTAGGTTTATGCTTTTATCCTCTGACTAAGTCTCAATTTGAATACTTAGCTCATTATTTTCATTTTTTTCTTTCTGATATAAGAACACAAAATTCTCTCTAATTGCTGCAATAGCTGTCCCACAAGTTTTGACATGTAGAATTTTCATTACATTTCTAAGTATTTTTAAAGGTCCAATATGATATTATATGTAATTCTTGAATCATTTAGGTTTTTAAACATTTACAATATTCTTCTTTATTTTGTTTGTAACTTAATGGTAGTATAATCAGAGAATTTGATTCATATGATACTGATTTTTTAGAGACTTGATTTACACTCATTTCACAAAAATTTCATGAATGTTATATTTTTAAAAATACCTCTGATTATTTGATATAGTGCTCCACATACTCTATATCAAAATTGTTAATAATAGAGTTCAATTCTTCCTTTTTCTTAGTTAAATTTGGTCTATATGTTCTTTAATAAAAAATGAAGGAGATGTATTAGTTTCCTGTACCTGCTGTAACAAATTACCAGAAACTGAGTGGCTTAAAAACAACAGAATTTATTTCTCTCACAGTCCTAGAGGCCAGGAGTCCAAAATCAAGGTATCAGCAGGGCTGCATTCCCTCCAGAGGCTCTGGGGCAGAATCCATTCCATGCCTGTCTCTTAGCTTCTAGAGGCTGCTGGCATCACTGGCATTCTTTGACTTACAGCTGCGTCACTCCAATCTCTGCTCTGTCTTCCTATTGCCTTCTCCTCTGTGTGTGTGTGCCTTTTCCTCTTCTGTTGCTTCTAAGGACGCTCGTCATTGGATTTAGAACCTACCTGGTAATTCAGAATGATCTCATCTCTAGAATCTTATTTACCAACTTAAAGATCCTTTTTTCAAATAAGGTAAATTCACAAGTTCCAGGGATTTGGGTGTAGGCATATCTTTTTGGGGGCTACCATTCAACCCACTACAGGAGGTGTATTAAAATCTCCCAGTTTGATGATGGTTTTACTAATTTTCCCTTTTAATTATGTCAATTTTTGCTTTATGTATTTTAAAGTTATGATATGAGGTTGATACATGTTCAAAATTGAAATAACTTGTTGATGAAATAAAACAATACACAGTAATGCTTTATGCCCTAAGCTTTAGAAGCCATATTATATTGTTTGACATTAATTTAGCTTTTATTTGGTTAATATTTGTATGTATATCTTTTTTTATCACTTTATTTTAAAACTTTTTTTGGTCATTATGTTTTAGGTGTGCTTTTTGTACATAAAATATAGACAGACTTTAAAAATTTTAATCTTCTCTGACAGTATTTGTCTTTATATGGTGATTTTAGTTTATTTACTTTTTTGTTATGGATATTTTAGAATTTTTCTATCCTTTCATTTTGTGCTTTATATTTGATCAGCTTTCTTTATGTTTATTTCTTTTTTCTTTTTTTGCCTTCTTTTGGTTCAAGTGGTATAATTCTCCTTCCTTCACTAATTTTGATGTACACTCTATTTTTATCATTTTAATTGTTACCAGAAATTTTAGCATGCGTATCTAACTTTATGAACTCAAAAGTTAATCAGCACCTTCCTTATAAAGAAAGCTCCAGATCTGAATGGCTTCACTGTTAAATTCTATTAAATTTTTAAAGAAGAAATAATACCAATTTACATGAACTCTTTCAGAAAATAGAGGAGAAGGAAACTCTTCTAAACTTGTTTTATGAGGCAAACATTACCTTAATATCAAAATCTGACAGGAATGTTACAAGAAATGAAAGTTACAGACCAATATCACTCATGAATACAGATGCAGAAATTCTAAACAAATATTAGTTCAGCAATATTTGAAGTAAACAAATAAAGTTCAGCAATATATGAAAAAGACAATACAATATTACCAAGTAAGGTCTATCTCAAGAATGCAAGGTTGTTTTGACAGTCAAAAAATCAGTGTAATTCATCACTTAACAGAATAAAGAAAAAATATCTCAATGATATCTCAATAAATTCAGAAAAAGCATTTGGCAAAATTTAAAAAGAATTCATGATAAAAAGATTTAGCAAACTAGGAATAGAAGGGAACATCCTCAATCTGATAAAGAGAATGTACAATAAGTCTAGTTAATATCATATTTACTGATGAAATAATGAATAAGACAAAGATATCTGCTAAGACTGAGAATAAGGCAAAGATGTCAGCTCTTAGTACTTCTAGTAAACATTGATCTGGAGGTGCTAGCCAGTGCAATAAGACAAAAAGAAATAAAAAGCATACAGAGTGGAAAGAAAAAGTCAAACTCTCTTTTTTCTCTGATGCATGATTATGCAGGATTATTTATGGAGAAATCATAAGGAAATTACAAATAAACTATGAAAACTAATAAATAAATTTAGCACACTCTCATGATGCAAGATCAACATATAAAATCGATTGAGATTGAATATACAAGCAACAGGTAAATGGGAAATGAAATTTTAAAATACAATTTCCAATGGTATCAAAAAGCATAACATACTTAGAATAAAGTTTTTAAAAATGTGCAAGACCTCTACACTGAAAACTACAAAACATTAAGAGAAATTAAGTAATACCTAAAAAATGGAGAGATATACCACATTTACAGTTTGGGAAGTTCAATATTGTTACGATGTCAGATTGCCCCAAATTGATCTATAGATTCAAATGAAATTCTAATCAAAATTCCAGCAGGCTTATTTTGGGTAGGAATTCACAAGCACTGAAAATTTATGGGGAAATGCAAAGGCGTAGAATAACCAAAAAATTTTTGAAAAAGAACAATGTGGAGGACTTACCCATCAGATTTCAAGATCTATATAAAGGTATGTAATTAATGCAGTGCAGTATTGGTGTAAAGATACGCAAATACAATCATGCACTGCATAATGACGTTTCAGTCAATGACAGACTGCATATATGACAATAGTCCTGTAAGATTAGTACCATATAGCCTAGGTGTGTAATAGGCTATACCGTCTAGGTTTGTGTAAGTTCATTATAAGATATTCACACAATGATGAAATTTCCTAACAATGCTTTTCTCGGAACTCATCCCCATCGTTAAGTGACACATGACTGTAGATAAATGGAACATAAGAGAAAGCCCAGAAATATACTTAGAAAGATACCATAAATTGATTTCCAAAAATGACACCAATATAATTCAACAGGGAAAGGAAAATATTTCAATGGATAATGCTGGAACAACCAAATAAATATATGAAAAAAATCAACTTTGATCCATTCCTCACACCATGCATAAAACTTATTTTGAGATGGGTCATAAACTTTAATGTGAAACCTTTAACTAAAAAGCTTTCAGAAGAAAATATAAGAGAATATCTTCGTGACTTCATATTAAGAAAACTTTTCTTAGAGAAGAAAACAAAACCCTTAATTACAAAGAAATTGTATATTGGGCTTCATCAGTATTAAAAACCACTCATCAAAAGATACTATTAACCAAAGCAATCTTGAGAAAGAGAAACAAAGTTAGAGGCATCACACTTCCTGATTTCAAGCTATATTACAAGCTATATTAATCAAAACAGTATGGCAGTGGCATGAAAAACAGGCACATAGACAAGGGGATCAGAATAGAGAGTCCAGGTATAAGCCCACACATATACAGTCAAATAATTTTTGACAAGGGTGCCAAGAACACAAATGGGGAACGAACAGTCTCTTCAATAAATGGTGTTGGGAAAGCTGGATATCCACATGGAAAAGAATGAAACTGGGCCCCTATCTTATACCACTCACAAAAATTAATTTGAAATGGATCAAAGACTTAAATGTAAGACCTGAAACCATAAAACTTATAGAAGAAAACGTAGGGAAAAAGACATTGGTCCTGGCATTGGTTTCTTGGATAAGACCAACAGCATAGCCAACAAAAGCTAAGTAAACAAGTGGGACTACATCAAACTAAAGAACTTCTGTACAACAAGGGAAATAATCAATAAATTGAAAAGGCAACCTACAGAATGGGAGAAAATATTTGCAAACTATATAACTGATAGGGGGTTAATGTCCAAAACATATAAGTACCTCATATAACTCAATAGCAAAAAAAGCAAATAATCCAATTAAAAAATGGGCAAAGGACCTGAATAGACATTTTTCCAAAGATGACACTCAAATGACCAACAGGTACATGAAAAGATTCTCAAACATACTAATTATCAGGGAAATGCAAATCAAAACCACAATGAGATATCACCTCGTGTCTGTTAGAATCGCTATTATCAAAAAGATAAGAGATAAGTGTTGTTAAGGATGTTGAGAAAAGGGAACTCTTTTGCATTGTTGGTAGGAATATAAATTGGTACAGCCACTACGGAAAAGAGTATGAGTGCTCCTCCAAAAATTAAAAATAGAACTACTACATATTCCAACAATCCCACTTCTGGAAATATACCCAAAGGAAATGAACTCACTATCTCAAGGAGATATTAACACCCCCATGTTCATTGCCAGTATTATTCACAAAGCTAAGACATGGATGCAACATAAGTGTCCACTGACGAATGGATAATGAAACTGTGGTGTATATACAATAGAATATTATTCAGCCATAAAAAAAGAAAGGAAATCCTGCCTTTGGCAACAACATGGATGGGCCTTGAGGGCCTTATGCTCAGTGAAATACATCAGAGAAAGACAAATACTGTATGAACTCACTTATATGTGGAATCTGAAAAAGCTGAACTCACAGAAATAGAGTAGAATGGTGATTGCCAAGGGTTGGGGGACAAAGAGGAAATGTTGGTCAAAGGGTGCAAACTTCCAGTAGTATGATGAGTAAACTCTGGGAAATCTAACGTACGAGCGTAGTTAACAATACTGTATTATATACTTGAAAGTTGGTAAGAGAGTAGATCTTAAATGTTGTCACTAAAACAAAATAAAACAAACAGCTCATGCCCATCAATTTAGTTGTGCTTACCATGTACCCCTCAACCAGAAGTGACTTGGCTATCTGAAAGGTGGAATGGGCTTACTGAAGACTCAGTTATGGTACCAGTTGGGAGACAACATCTTAAAAGGATAGGATTCTGTATTATAGGATGCAAGATATTCTTTCTTCTGTTTGATCAAGCCTGCTGTTGAATCCTTCTAGTGAATTTTTCATCGCAGTCATTGTATTCTTCAGCTCCAGTATTTTGTCTTTTCTTTTCTCCTTCCTTTCCTCCTTCTCTCTTTCCTCCCTCCCTCCCTCTCTTCCTTCCTTCCGTCTTTCCTTCCTTCCTTCCTTCCTTCCTTCCTTCCTTCCTTCCTTCCTTCCTTCCTTCCTTCCTTCCTTCCTTCCTTCCTTCCCTCCCTCCCTCCCTCCCTCCCTCCCTCCTTCCTTCCTTTATTTTACAGTCTGTGGCAGATTCTATGTTTCAAAGATGACATAATATCTCCCTTGACATTCTTCCCATTGAATAGTGGTTCTTGACCTCAAATTTGGGTAAGCTTAGACTCACTTGTAGCCAAGAGTGCAGCAAAAGTGACACTGCATGACTTCCAAGGTAAGGCCAAAAAAAGCCATACTACTTTCACCTTGTTCTCTGGAACACTTATACTCAGAGCCCAGGACTGCCATGCATAACTCTGATTATCCTCAAGCTACCTTGCAGTGATGAAGCCAAACCACATGGTGAGGCCTCATGTAGGTGCTCTGATGGGCAGTCCCAGTCTTCAAGTCCTGCCAGCCTATATGCCAGATATGTAACTGAAGGAGCATTTAGATGATTCCAGCCCCTAGCCGTTGACTTGCCCCCAGCCCTTGAGTCTTCCCAGATGAGGAACAGATGGGGGGAAGAATAGAAAAGTCATCCGTGCTGTGTCCTTTCCAATTCCTGACCCATAGAATCCTTCTTTCTTCTGTGTTGTTTCTGGGATTTGTTTCTGAATGCATGGAGAGATAGATGCTAATGAGATTAGGTGGGGGGAAAGAGAAGGTAAATGATAGAACTTTATCTCTCACTGGTTCAGTTAGCTTTCGTTTATGGTCATCATAGTACCTGCATACTGAAGTAAAATGCAGACAGTCGGGGGGGGATGTCAAATATTTTTCCTGGTTTTTGACATCATCTATCATGTTCTATTTCAGAGGGAAGAGCTCATGGAATGTAGTTTAAGAATATGTTTTGAGTCCATCATCATCAATAAAAAAGTTGGTTGAAATTCCACCTGGATATTATCAACTGTTCCTCTCTCATTTTAAGTCCACAGTGCCATTACCAGTTTTTCTGTATCTCTATGGGCATTTTTTTAATGGTGAGTTTTTTTTAAATTGAGATATAATTGATATACACCATTGTATTAGCTTTAGGTGTACAACATAATGATTTGATATATATATATATATATATATATATATATATATATATAGTGAAATGATTACCACAATAAGTTTAGTTAACATCCATTACCACCCATAGTTATAATTTTTTTTCTAGTGATGAGAGCTTTTAAGATCTACTCTCTTAGAAACTTTCAAATATACAATACAGTGTTGTTAACTGTAGTTATCATGCTGTACATTACCTCCCCAGGACTTATTTATCTTATAACTAGAAGTTTGTACCTTTTGACCACCTTCACCCATTTTACCCACCCCCACCTCTGGCAGCCATCAATCTACTCAGCTCCAGTATTTATGATTGGTTCTTTTTTATTGTTTGTATCTGTTTGTTGATATTATCATTTTCCTGATTTCGTTTAATTGTCTGTGTTCTATTGTAACTCACTGAGCTTTTTTTAGAAGACTGTTGCTAATTTTTTGTCAGGAAATTCATAGCTCTCCATTTCTAAGGTCAGTTACTGGAGATTTATTTTATATATTTGATTGTGTCATGTTTTCCTGATTCTTTGTGTCCCTTGTAGCTTTGTGTTAATGTCTGCACATTTGAAGAAACGATTACTTCTCCCAGTGTGTAAGATGGCTTTGACTGGGAAAGACCTTCCCCGATAAGTCTGGCTAGAAATTCTCTGCTTTTGTTCCTAAATGTCCCTGGTGTACAGCCTTTTTTTCTTTTTCTGGAGCCTGTAATCTCTTTCTCCTCTAGTGTCTAACTATGTTGGTTCCTTCAGCACTTGATGTGAAACAACATAGAAACCAGCCCCTAAAGGGGTGCATTGAAAAGCTGGGGACATTGGAGGCATGCTCCACTCTTCTTCCTCCCTCCTGAGCGAGAAACCTCAGTTCTGCACATTTTCCCGATCTTGGAGATTCATGCTGGCAGCAGGAAGCCACTCTCTGCTTTTCCCTTGTTCTTAGCTGCCCCAGGCATCTGGAATATGTTGGTTCGTGCAGCACTTGGTGTGAGGTGAGACAGAAACCAGTGCCTTGGGGAGTGCACTGAAAGGCTGGGAGGCTGGGTGCATACTCCATTCTCTCTTACCTTCCATGGGAGAAGTCACTGGTGGAAGCAATCTCTCTTGGCCCTGGGCTGTGCAGTTTGGGGAAGGGGCTAATGCAGGTAAAGTGAAATTGCTCTTCCTATCTGTTTCAATGTGGCCGTTTTTGGTTTTTGTGTTTATCTGGGGTACTGAAACTTCTTATCTGGAATCTGGAATTCTCTTAATGATATTTTGGTCCATGTATCATTTTACATCAGTATTTCTGTGGGGGAACAAGGGTTTAGCCTTCCTATTCCTTCATTTTGCTGATGTCACTCTCAGTTTAATTTTTTGTTGTTGAGGTAAAATTGGTATATAACATTATACAGGTTTCAGGTGTACAACATTTTAATCCTACATCGGTATATACTACAAAGTGATTATCACCAAAAGTGTAGTTACCATCCATCACCATACAATTGACTCCCTTCACCCATTTTCCCGACTCCAACCTCCTTCCCCTCTGGTAACCACCAATCTGTTCTCTGTATCTATGAGTTTGTTTTTGAAATCATATGGTATTTGTCTTTCTCCATCTGACTATTTCACTTAGCATAATATCCATGTTGTCACAAATGGGAAGATTTCATTCTTTTTTATGACTGAGTAGTATTCCATTTTATATATAGACCACATCTTCTTTATCCATTCGTCATTGATGGACACATAGGTTGTTTCTATATCTTGGCTACTTTAAATAATGCTGCAGTGAACATAGAGGTGCATATATTTTGTTGAATTAGTGTTTTTGTATTCTTCAGATAGACACCCAGAAGTGGAATAGCCCTGGATCCTACAGCAGTTCTATTCTTAATTTTTTGAGTAATCTCTATACTGTTTTCCATAGTGGCTGCACCAATTTACATTCCCACCAACAGTGTACAAGGGTTCTTTTTTCTCCACATCCTCTCCAACACTTGTTGTCTTTTTGATAGTAGCCATTCTAACAGGTGTGAGATATCTCATTGTGGTTTGATTTGCATTCCCCTAATAATTAGTGATGCTGAACATCTTTTCATGTGCCTGTTGGCCATCATATTTCTTCTTTTGAGAAATAACTATTCAGGTCCTCTGCACAATTTTTAATTGGATTATTTGTTTTTTTGTTGTCAAGTAGGTGTGTTCTTTATACATTTTGAATATTAACTGCTTGTCAGATATGTGATTTGCAAATATCTTCCCCCATTAAGTTTGTTGCCTTTTTGTTTTGATGATGGCTTTCTCCACTTTGCAGAAGCTGTGTAGTTTGATGTAGTCCCATTTGTTTATTTTTGCTTTTGTTTCCCTTGCCTTTGGAGGCTGCTCCACAAAAATATTTCTAAGACCAATGTCAAGGAGCTAGCTGCCTATGTTTTCTTCTAGGAATTTTACGGTCTGTCTTGACATGAGTGCAGCCGTATTTGGCCACTCCATTGACCTACAGCCACCAGCACACAAAGAAATACAAAGCTGCTTTCTGTGTGGTGGGAACTGGCGTTTTTCCCGGGAACTGGCATTTCTCCCATGGAGATGGTTGCAATTTGTAAGAATTTCAAGGTCCTTTGGGCGTCATGGCCTGGGGAAGACTGGCCATCTGTGCCAGGCTGGGATGATAACCAGTAAAAACAATGCATGTACACAACTGCCAGGTTGGGACGATAGCCAGGAGGCTCAGTGCACGTATGCCACTGATAACCATTTGTGCATGGGAACACTGAATGCTTGCTCTGTAAACTCTGTAACTGCTTATATAAACTGCTGGAAACCGAGGCCTGGTGAGAGTCTCACCTGTGGAGGGGACGCCTGGCCCAGGACCTCTGATGATCGGATTCCCACCCAGCCGTGTCAATTGAAGGGACTCTCCCCGGCAGTGGGGCGTGGATGTTGTGAGTAACCGATCTGAAGTGTCCTCTTTTCCGCCAATCTGGTGTTTCTCTTTCCGGTTGATTTGTGTCATTTCCCTTCAGTCCACCTGATGTTTCCTTTTCCGATTGATCTGATGTTTTTCTCTCTTATTATATGACCTATTCAAATCTGGCGCTATCTCAGTCGATCTGGTGTTTCCCTTTCCAATCGAGCTGGTGTTTTTCCCTCTTATTATTTGACCTATTCAGATCTGTTTGTGGACTATCACCTTTACTCTACTCTATATAATAAAATATACCTTCAATCCATTTGTTTGGAGTGGAAAGTTTCTTTTATATCTCCGATGGAATCCCCGAACCTCCCATAACATGGTCTCAGGTCTTACATTCAAGCCTTTAATACACTTTGAGTTAATTTTTTGTGTATGGTGTAAGATAGCGGTCTAGTTTCATTCTTTTGCGTGAGGCTGTCCAGTTTTCCCAACACTATTTATTGAATAGACTGTCCTTTCTCTATTGTATGTTCTTGGATCCCTTGTCATAAATTAATTGCCTATAGATGTGGGAGTTAATTCCCACATCTGTAGGCCCTAAATTCTGTTCCATTGATCTGTGTGTCTGTTCTTATGCCAATACCATACTGTTTTTATTACTATAGGTTTATAGTATAGTTTGAAATCAGAGAGTGTGATACCTCTAGCTTTGCCCTTCTTTCTCAAGATTGCTTTGGCTATTCAGGATCTTTTGTGGTTCATCCAAATTTTAGAATTATTTGTTCTAGTACATGAAGTACGCTGTTAGAATTTTAATAGGGATTGCATTGAATCTATAGATTGCTTTGGGTAGTATGAACATTTTAACGATATTAATTCTTCCAACCTATGAGCATGGAATGTCTTTCCATTTATTTGTGTCTTCATTTTTTTTTTCATCTGTGTCTTATGGTTTTCAGTGTACAAGTCTTTCATCTCCTTGGTTAAATTTATTCCTAGGTGTTTTATTCTTTTTGATGCAATTATAAATGGAATTGTTTTCTTAATTTCTCTTTCTGTTCATTCATTCTTAGTGTATAGAAATGCCACAGAATTCTGTATATTGATTTTCTTTCCTGTTACTTTACTGAATTAATTTATTAGTTCTAACAGTTTTATCATGGGACAGTTTTTCATAATTTTGGGGGTTTTCTATACATAGTATCATCTCATTTGCAAATAGTGACAGTTTTACTTCTTCCTTTTTGATTTGGATGACTTTTATTTCTTTTTCTTGCCTAATTGCTCTGGCTACGACTTCCAATCCTATGTTGAATAAAAGTGGTTAGAGTGTGCATCCTTGTCTTTTTCCTGATCTTAGAAGAAAAGCTTTAACTTTTCACTGTTGAGTATGATGTTAGCTGTGGTTTGGTCATACATGGCCTTTATTATGTTGAGGTTTGTTCCCTCTATACCCACTTTGTTGAGAGGTTTTATCATAAACAGATGTTGAATTTTTCAAATGTTTTTTCTGCATTTATTGAGATAATCATATGATTTTATTGTTCATTTTGTTAATGTAGTGTTTCATATTGATTGATTTGTGAATGTTGAATCATTCTTGCATCCATGGAATAAATTCTACTTGATCATGATGTGTGATACTTTTAGTGTTTTGTTGAATTCAGTTTGCTAATATTTTGTTGAGGATTTTTGCATGTATGTTCATCAATGACATTGGCCTGTAATTTTCTTTTTTTGTGTGTGTTGTCCTCGTCTAGTTTTGGTATCAGGGTAATGCTGGCCTACTACAATGAGTTTGGAACCATTCCCTCTTCTTCATTTTTTTAGAAGAGTTTGGGAAGGATAGGTATTGAATCTTCTTTGAACGTTTGATAGAATTCACCAGTGAAACTGTCTGGTCCTGTACTTTTGTTTTTTGGGAGCTTTTTGATTACTGATTCAATCTCCTTACTAGTAATTGGTCTATTCAGATTTTCTATTTACTCATGATTCAGTCTTGGAAGATTGTATGTTTCGAGGAATTTATGCATTTCTTCTAGGTTGTCCCATTCATTGGCATAGAATTATTCATAGGAGTCTCTTATGATCCTTTGTGTTCCCGTGTATCAGTTGTAACTTCTTCTCTTTCATTTATGATTTTGTTTATTAGAGAACTTTCTCTTTTTTTCTTGGTTATTTTAGCTAAAAGTTTGTCAATTTTGTTTATCTTTTCAATGAACCAGCTCTTAGGTTCATTGATCTTTTATATGTCTTTTAGTTTGTATTTCCTTTATTTCCTCTCTGATCTTTATTATTTCCTTCCTTCTACTGACTTCAGGCTTCATTTGTTTTTCTTTTTCTAGCTCCTTTTTAGGTGTAAAGTTAGATTGTTTATTTGAGATTTTTCTTGTTTATTGACCTGAATTGCTATGACCTTCTCTCTTAAAATCACTTTTGTTGCATCCTAAAGATTTCGGTATGCTATGTTTCTGTTTTCATTTGTCTCTAGGTGTTTTTTGATTTCTTCTTTGATTTCTTTGATGATACATTGGTTGTTCAGAAGCATGTTGTTTAATCTCTACTTTTTTGTTTTTCTAGTTTTCTTCCTTGTTACTGATTTCTAGTTTCATACCATTGTGTTTAGAGAAGATGCTTGATGTGATTTCAATCTTCTTGAATTTATTGAAACTTGTTTTGTGGCCTAATGTGTGACCTATCCTAGAGAATGTTCCATGTGCATTTGAGAAGAATGTGTATCCTGTTGCTTTTGGATGGAATGTTCTGTATGTAGGCATACCTTGGAGATATTGTGGGTTTGGTTCCAGACAACTGTAATAAAGCAAATAACACAATAAAGTGATTCACATGAATTTTTTGGTTTTGTAGTGCATATAAAAGTTATGTTTATACTATACTGGTCTATTAAGTGTGTAATAGCATTATATCTAAAAGTGTACATACCTTAATTAAAAAATACTTTATTGTTAAAAATGCTAAATATCATATGACCCTTAGCAAATCATAATATTTTTGCTGGTGGAGGGTCTTGCCTCAATGTCGCTGGCTGCTGACTGATCAGGGTGGTGGTTACTGAAGGTTGGGGTGGCTGAGGCATTTTCTTAAAATAAGACAACAATGAAGTTTGCTAAATTGATTGATTTTTCCTTTCATGAATGATTTCTCTATAGCATGTAACACTGTTTGATAGCATTTGACTCACAGTAGAACTTCTTTCAAAATTGGAGTCAACCTTCTCAAACCCTGCTGCTGCTTTATCAACTAAGTTTATGTAATATTCCAAATCCTTTGTTGTCATTTCATCAATCTTCACAGCATCTTCACCAGGAGTAGATACCCTCTCAAAAACTTTCTTTGCTCATCCATAAGAAGCAACTTCTCATCCTGTAAAGTTTTATTGTGAGATTGCAGCAATTCATTCACGTCTTCAGGCTCCACTTCTAATTCTAGTTCTCTTGCTATTTCCACCACATCTACAGTTACATCCTTCACTGAAGTCTTGAACCCCTCAAAGTCATCCATGAGAGTTGGAATCAACTTCTTCCAAACTCCTGTTCATGCAGATATTTTGACCTATTCCTATAAATCATGAATGTTCTTAATGGCATCTAAAATGGTGAATCCTTTCCTGAAGGTTTTCAATTTACTTTTCCCAGATCCATCAGAGGAATAACTATCTATGGAAATTACTGTCTTACGAAATGTATTTCTTAAATAATGAGACTTGAAAGTTGAAATTACTTCTTGGTCCCTAGGCTGCAGAGTGGATGTTCTTTTATCAGGCATGAAAACAGCATTAATCTTATATATTTCCATCAGACCTCTTGGGTGACCAGGTGCATTGTCAATGAGCAGTAATATTTTGTTTTTTTATCTTTTTTTTGTTTATTGCAGTAACATTGGTTTATAACATTGTATAAATTTCAGGTGTACATCATTATACTTCTATTTCTTGAGCAGTAATATTTTGAAAGGAATCTTTTATTCTGAGCACTAGGTCTCAACAATGGGGTTAAAGTATTCAGTAAACTGTGTTGTAAACAGATGTGCTGTCATCCAGGCTTTGTTGTTCCATTTATAGAGCACAGGCTGAGAAGATTTAGAGTAATTCTTAACGCCTCTGGGATTTTTGGAATAGTAGATGAACATTGGCTTCAATTTAAAGTCACCAGCTGCATTAGCCCCTAACAAGAGAGTGAGCCTGTCCTTTGAAGCTTTGAAGCCAACCATTGACTTCTCCTCTCTAGCTATGAAAGTCTGAGATGGCATCTTCTTCCAATAGAAGGCTGTTTAATCTACATTGAAAATCAGTTGTTTAATGTAGCCACCTTCATTAATTATCTTAGCTAGATCTTTTGGATAACTTCCTGCATCTTCTACCTTAGCACTTGCTGCTTCACCTTGTACTTTTATGTTATGGAAATGGCTTCTTTCCTTGAACCTCATGAACCAACCTCTGCTAGTTTCAAACTTTTCTTTTGCAGCTTCCTCACTTCTCTCAGCCTTCATAGAATTGAAAAGAGTTAGGGCCTTGCTCTGGGTTAGGCTTTGGCTTAAGGGAATGTTCTGGCTGTTTTGATCTTCTATTCAGATCACTAAAACTTTCTCCACATCAGCAATAAGGCTGTTTCACTTTCTTATTATTCCCATGTTCACTGGAGTAGCACTTTTAATTCACTTCAAGAACTTTTCCTTTGCATTCACAACTTGGATAACCATTTTGTGCAAGAGGCCTAGCTTTTGGTCTATCTCAGCTTCCAACATGCTTTCCTCACTAAGCTTAGTCATGTCTCGCTTTTGATTTAAAGTGAGAGACATGCGACTCTTCCTCTCACTTGAACACTTAGAGGCCATTGTAATAATTGGCCTAATTTTGATACTGTTGTGTCTCAGGGAATAGGGAGGCCCCAGGAGAGGGAGAAAGACAGGGGAACTGCTGGTCAGTGGAGCAGTCAGAACACACATAACATTTATTGGTTAAGTTTGGCATCTTACATGGGGACAGTTTGTTGTGCCCCAAAAGAATTACAATAGTGACATCAAAGATCACTGATGACAGATGACCGTAACAAATATAATAATAATGAAAATTGTGAAATATTTCTAGAGCTACTAAAATGTGACACATGGACATGAAGTGAGCAAATGCTGCTGGAAAAATGGCACTGATAGACTTGCTTGATGCAGGGTTGCCACAAAGCTTCAATTTGTAAAAAATACAGTATCTGTGAAGTACAATAAAATGAAGTATGCCTGTTTATCTGTTAAGTCCATCTGGTCTAACATGTCATTTAAGGCCAATGTTTCCTTATTAATTTTCTGTCTAGATTATCTATGCATTGATATAAGTGGGGTTGTTAAAGTCCCCTACTATTATTGTATTGCTGTCAATTTCTCCTGTTAGGTGCATTAATATTTGCTTTATGTATCTTGGTGCTTCTATGTTGGGTCCATATATATTTATAAATGTTATGTCTTCTTGTGGGTTGACCTCTTTATCATTATGTAATGCCCTTTTTTGTCTTTTACTATATTCTTAGTTTTAAAGTCTATTTTGTCTGTTATGACTATAGCTACACCAGCTTTCCTTTTGTTTCCATTTGCACAGAATATCTTTATCCATCCCTTCACTTTCAGTCTGTGTGTGTCCTTACTTCTGGAGTGAGTCTCTTGTAGACAGCATATACATAGGTCTTGTTTTTTTATCCATTTAGGCACTCTGTGTCCTTTGATTGGAGGGTTTAGTCCATTTACATTTAAAGTAATTCTTAATAGGTATGTACTTATTGCCATTTTGTTAATTCTTTTATGGCTACTTTTGTAGTTCCCCTCTGTTCCTTTCTTCTCTTTCTCTCTTCCTTTGTGGTTTGATGGCTTTCTTTAGTGTTAGTTTAGATTCCTTTCTCTTTGTCTTTAGTATATTTGCTATAAGTTTTTTTGTGTGTTTATCGTGAAGTTCATATGTAACTTCCTATGTATGTAACAGTCTGTTTTAAGTTGATATCAACTTAAATTTGAACACATTCCAAAATTTTATATCCTCCTCCCATGTTTTATATTTCCAATGTGAAATTTTACATCTTTCTATTTTATGCATCCCTTAACTAATTGTAGTTTTAATTTTACTATTTTTGTCTTTTAATCTTCCCACTTGCTTTATAAGTGATTGATCTACTACCTTTACTATATGTTTACTTTTTCCAGTGAGATTTTTTTACTTTCATATGCTTTCTTGTTAATTAATGCCATTTCTTTCAGTTTGGAGTGGTTCTTTAACCTTTCTTGTAAGGCCAGTTTAGTGGTGATGAACTCCTTTAGCTTTTGCTCGTCTGGGAAACTCTTAATCTCTCCTTCAATTCTGAATAATAACCTTGCAAGGTAGAAAATTCTTAGTTGGAAGTTTTTTTCCTTTTAGCACTTTGAATATGTCATGCCACTCTCTTCTGGCTTGCAAAGTTTCTGCTGAAAAATCTGCTGATAACCTCATGGGGTTTCCCTTGTATGTAATAATTCGTTTTTCTTTTGCCGCTTTTAAAATTCTCTCTTTATATTTAACTTTTACTATTTTAATTATAATGTGTCAGTGTGGATCTCTTTGGGTTCATCTTACTTGGAGTTCTCTGGGATTCCTGAACCTGTATGTCTGTTTAATTCTCCAGATTAGGGAAGTTTTCAGCCCATTATCTCTTCAAATAAGTTTTCTGGCCCTTTCTCTCTCCTCCTTCTGGATCTCTAGAATGTGAATGATATTCCACTTGATGTTGTCCCAAAGGTCCCTTAGGTTATCTTTATTTTTTAAAATTCTTCTTTCTTTTTGCTGTTCTGTCTGGTTGAGCTCTATTGCTTTGTCTTCCAGCTCACTGATCTGATCTTCAGTTTCATTCAGTCTGCTGTAGAGCCCCTCTAGTGTATTTTTCAGTTCATTTATTGTATTCTTTAGTTCTGTCAGTTCTGTTTGGAATCTTCTTATATTTTATATCTTTCTGTTGAAGATCTCACTGTGTTCATATATTCTTCTCCCAAGTTTGGTGAGCCCCTCTATGACCATTACTTTGAACTCTTTGTCAGGTAGATTGCTTATCTTAATTTCATTAATGTCTTTTTCTGATATTTTATCTTGTTCTTTCATTTGGAACATATTCCTCCATCTCCTCATTTTGCCTCACTCTCTATTTTTGTTTCTATGTATTAGGAAAATCAACTATCTATTCAAGTCTTGAATGAGGGAGCTTGTGTAGGAGATATTACTTGGGGCCCAGAAGCACAATCCCCCCTGAGCACCAGAGCTAGGCATTCAAGGGGCGTCGTTGAGTGGGCTGCACATACCCATTGGCTCTGGTGGGGCTGCGTGAGTGGCATGTGGGGGCTGGGCTGCTCACCCTTCACATCTGTTTGTGTCATGTGCAAGTGGCATGGGGCTAGGGAATGGGGATGCTGGCCCTCTCCATCTGTTGGTGTGTTGCACGAGTGGTAGACTCCCAGTTTAATCTATAAGAAGCAGATTATTTAGTGGGACTGTGATGGAATTTGAGGAGTGATTAATATACTCAGGAGTAGATACAATGACTATTGGAACTGTGCATCTTCATTTTGGGGAAAGTATGAGAACTTCTTCACTTTTATAATAAGGATAGTGTTTTAAAACCTACATGATGATGTTATGGCTCTTATTACGTACAACTAGATTGATTTCTGAAAATATTTAACTAATATAAAGCATAGTGAACAATGTATACATATATCTGTTTGCTCACTTTATCATTATGTTTCTCGATATTTCTTTACGTTTATAAGATAATAGATGAAAATTATGTTGTCTTGATATGTTAATTTACATTAGGCAACTGCTACTGATTTTTTTCTGGTTTACAATATGTATATACATTGAATACAAATGCTACATTTTATGATATATGTTTTCAGGGAAGAAGTTGTAGCAAAATACAATACCAATTTTTAGTATAACAGTATGTTCATTTGTTTTATTTATTTTGTTGTGGAAAAAACACATAATGTGGATCTTACCCTCTTAATTTTTTAAGTGTACAATATTGTTAACTATATGCACATTGTTGTACAGGAGATCTCTAGAACTTTTTCTTCTTGCATGACTGAAACTCTATACCCACTGAACAGCAACTTCCCATTTCTTCCTGTCCCAGCCCCTGGCAACCACCATTCTACTTTCTGTTTCTATGATTTTGACTGCTTGCAATATCTCGTATAAGTAGAATCATGAAGTATTTGTCCTAATGTGAGTAGCTTATCTCACTTAACATAATGTCCTCAAGGTTCATCAATGTTGTCACATATTGCAGAATTTCCTTCTTTTTTTAAAGCTGAGTAATATTTTATTGTATGTATATACCACATTGTCTTTATCCATCCATGTGTTCATGGACATTTAATATGTTCATTCTTTATTTTCACTATTCTTTGACTATTTGCAGGCACACATGCCATTTGATGCCTCTGGTGCCACCAGGGCAGGTGAATGGAGGGTGCTGAACTGTCTCATTCTGGAGCATTATCTGTATCTAGCTTACTTGTTCTGTGCCCTTTTATTAATGGACTGGTTTATGTAACTCCATAAGTAAAAGTTGTGGGGCTCAGGGTCTTTGCTCTTGTTCATCCTCTTCAACTGTAATGAGGTCACCCCTTCTAGATTAATTTTGAAAGGCTGTGGTAGGAGCTAACATACTCTGAATCTTTTTCCTCAGACCTTGAATGGGCCAAATACTTCTCTGACTATATTTCTAAGCTTTTGGAAGTCTCTTCACTTTGAATAAAAAACAAATATACTTGAATATAATTAAAAAGTAAGTTCCACAGGAGCTCTGAGCTTGCAAAGTTCTCTCCCCTTGTAGATTGATTCTCTTATAGAGCAAACACCCTGTTGCCATTTCTTACCCTGAGATACACATTTGCTGCCTCAGCATCCTCTACAGAGCTGCCTTCACCTCCTGGTTCTTGAGGCTGTAGATGAGGGGGTTTATCAAGGATATGATCATACTATACTGTATAGAGACAACTCACTCCAGGACTGATCCTGAAGGGGGGCTGATGTACCTGAATAGGGCCATCCCATAGAACAAGAGCACCACAGTGAGGTGAGAGAAGCAGGTGGAGAAGGCTTTGCCTTGGCCCCCAGAGGAGGAGATACTTAGAATGGCAAACATAATTTTTAAGTAAGAAAAGAGGATCAGGAGAAGTGTCACAAGTCCTAGAAATGCAGTAGACCCAGCCAGCAGGATGGTGTTAGCCACGGGATCAATGCAGGACAGAGGAAAGAGTGAAGGCAGTTCACAGCTGAAGTGGGAGATGGTATTAGGATCGCAGAACTGTAATTTCCGGATACAAAGATTATTCACCAGTGAGTTCAGAAAACCCATCATCCATGCTACACTGACCATTGCAGTGCAGAGAGGTCTATTCATGACCACAGTGCAGAGTAGAGGGTGACAGATGGCAGCATAGCGGTCATAGGCCATAGTAGAGGGCAAGCAGCTCTCAGTGCCCCCAGAAAGAATGAAAAAGTAACTCTGGGTAATACAGCCCCACACTGAGATGGTTTTCTTCTGAGACAGGAAATTCAGCAGCATCTTGAGCACAGTGACTGAAGAGTGGCATATGTCTAGGAAAGACAAATGTCCAAGGAAGGAGTACATGGGCGTGTGGAGGTGGGAATCACACCTGATCTACAGGATCATCATCAGGTTCCCCATCAGAGTCTGGAGGTAAATCCCCAGGAAGAGAACAAAGAGCATGGTTTGGATATCTGGGTCACTGGACAATCCAAGAAGCACAAATTCATCAATAATGCTAAGATTTTTCATAGTATGTCTTAGATATACTATGCCTAGAAACAAACAAATATTTATTCACTTGGTGGGACAATGATCTGAGTCATTCTTAGTGAATAGGATTTATTTATTTATTTTTTTGTGAGGAGATCAGCTCTGTGCTAACATCTGCCAATCCTCTTCTTTTTTTTTTGCTAAGAAAGACTGGCCCTGGGCTAACATCCGTGCCCATCTTCCTCCACTTCACATGGGACGCTGCCACAGCATGGCTTGCCAAGCAGCGCATCGGTGCGCACCTGGGATCCGAACCGGCGAACCCCGGGGCACCGCAGTGGAGCGCGTGCACTTAACTGATTGCGCCACGGAGCCAGCCCCAATAGGATTTATTTTTTAATTTATAAAATATTCACTTTTTAGCTTCAAGCCTGAAATTGAATCTGAGGATAGAGAAGTATCTGACTACCCTATTACTCTATTAAATATTGCAACTTTCTTTCTCCTGCCTAAGTTCTCCTTCTCAAGCTCAACTTCTCTTTCCCCATAGCACTTAACATTTTCTAACATATTGGATAATTGACTAAGTGGGTACATTAAAAAAATTATCTCTTCCTGCTAGAACTTATATTACACACAGGCAAGGATCTTTTTCTTTTCCCCCAAGGATGCATTCTTAAGTGCCAATAATTGTCACTGACTCCATAATTTTTGAGTAAGAAAAGAGGATCAGGAAAGTGTCACAGCCCTAGAAATGCAGTGGACATAGCTAGAAGGCTCTAAATAAACATTTGTTGAATGAAAGAATGAATACTTCCTCAGCTACCGTCTCTTCTCATAACCCTCATTGCTACCAGCCCTCTGACTTCTTAGATGATAGACCCCTCACAGACTTTATCCTCTCATGCTCTTCCCCAGCCTTTCCTCAGCACCTGAAATCATCCAAGTTGTGGTGAACTCCAGAAGTTGCAACAGGTAGAAATATACTAGAGGCAAAGCAAGAGGGATCCTTTTGTGGGAGGCTACTCTTCAAAACAGTTAGAACTTAAATTCCTAGTACATCTCGTCTGACATGTCACCAGACACATGTTATCTGACCTCAGATTTCCTGAAGAGGACAATGTGGGACAGAAGAGTGACATGACTTGCACCACAGGCAGCTGGTCTCAGAGCCAGCACTAGGCCAGATGTTCTGATTTCACATCCAGTTCTCTTTCTAGTGCTTTATACACAGACAATAAATATTTGTGGATTTAAGGAGTTTTAGGTTGGGACTGGTATGGACTGGGGGGACAGGAGTGACCCCCATTTTCCTTGGTCCTGTGAATTTGCAATATGCCCTAGGGTTCTACAGCAGCTGCTGTGGTGGTAAAATGAGCACTAGACTCAGAGTCAGAAGGTCCTTGCTGATTATTGGCTGAGGAACCTATTCAAGACATAACCTTCTCAAATGCAAAATGGGAAAAAAAATGAGGTCAAATGTGATAAAAGTCTTTATAATCACTGACATGCTTTATAAAAGTTAATAAAAAACTATATTTGCAGAAGACTGAAATGGAAAATGGTAAATAAAAATTTGTGATCTATTGAGTGAAAAGTTTATGCATACTTTTCCCAATTAAATATTTCACTTTTACTGCAAAATTATGTTTTCACTAAACACATTTTTTTTAAAATAGGAAAAGTGTTTCCCAGTCCTTCCAAGCCTGATTCTCAAGACTTCTTCATTATTTGTTCTCTCCAGACACTCTCCCTCTCTTTCTGGGATGCACTGACTTACTGCTTGCATTTTATATTGTACCCCTTCAGCAAAAAGTCTGACTTTTCTTCCTTCTTCCCCTCCCTCTCTCTAACCTCATTTCACACATCCTCCTTCCCGCCACCACCTACTTACACTCTTACTCATGTGATAATAACTATTATTTATTTAATGCATAATTTATGCCAGGCCCTATAACAAGGTCTGTATGCTCTTAATCTCATTTAATCCTTACAAAACCTTGTAACATAGGTATTACTGACCCCATTTCTGTGGCTCAGAGATGTTAAGTGACATACACAGTCATAGACTTTACAAAGTGGTGGTGTTGGGACTCACATCCAAGGTCCTTTGACTCCAAACCCCTTGTTTTTCCTACTTTGCAATGCTGCAAAAGTTTGCTTATGGGAAAATCTTTCCTGGTTTGGAGATTATGCTTTCTCCTGAGGGAACTTGGGAACTCAGGCAGGAATGGGAGGTGGCCCTGGGAGTTTGGGCCATTGACCAGGTCTGGAACTTCTCCTTACCCAGAATGTCCCAATGATCACAGAGATATGGGTGTCAGGGATTTGACCTCTCGTAACACAGATGGGGGCTTCTGGGCCAGGGAAAAGTCCAGGAAGAGAAGCCTAAGGGAAAGCCAGATTGAGGACTAAGAGCAATTCAGACCGAAAGAAGTGGAACTCTATAGAGGTGGGGGATTAAGGTATCAGAGATGGCCCTTCTAGTGTTTCATCCTGTTTCCCTTGCTGAAGCATCTGAAGAAGTCCTGGTGGCGAGGCATCAAGTAAGTGATTACAGACATGAAGGATTAGAAGTTATTCACGTAAAGAAAAGTTCTCTTCCTGCCCTCTTTCCTAAAAACATCAGCAAATTTCTCTTTTTTAAAATCTTCCACACTCTTATTACACTCTTTCAGCAGCTACTATGATACATTTTGATCCCATCTGGAGGCAGAATACTCGCCTCCATGAACTTTAGAAATCCCAAGGATCCCAGACTCTAGTGAAAGTTTTCCAGAGTCTTTTTTGGGTTCCATGGAGCCCAGTGTGCTGCCCCGTGCTTCAAGGGCCACCATAGGCACTGAGAGGCTAGTCAAGTGTGGGCCTCTCCCCACCACCCCCATGTACTATAATCACTATAGCTCTTCATTTATCTGTTTTATATATAGGTAGTTTTATTGGTGGGCTTTTTTTTTTCAGTGAACAAAATATTTAGCTAATAAAATAACTTTCAAAGCAAGTGGCTTAGGGACTCTTTGAACAGAAGTAGGGAGAAAGATCACTTCTTTGGTTTCCATATTCACCACTCCACGCATCCTCCTTCTTAAAAAAGCTCATCTTTTTTTTTTTGTTTGTTTCAGACTCTCCTACATGAAGAAACAAAACAGAAAAATCCCAAATGGGCAAGTGGGTAGAGAGCTCAAACTTGTAGGATAGTTACTACTTAATTTTGTGACTCTGAGAAATAGTCTTCCCCGTCCTGGGTCCAATTGCCAGTTCTAATAAGAAATTTATAACTTGTGCCTATTCAGATCCTTCCTTGAGAACCTTTGGAGCCCTTTCTTGAGTTAGATGTATGTCTGGCTCACTTACCTCCTCACTGAACAGGGTGAGGGTCCCTAAATGTTTGGAAAATAAGCAATATACTTTCATATAACCCACAGATCAGAGAAGAAATAACAATGGATGTTAAATTTGATGTATTAAGCTGTCTGGCTGCAATTAAGTTGGCCCGTTCTAATGTAGAAATCCTACGATTATCCTCTCCCATTGTTTTATTCATGTTTAATTATTTTGCTAGTTACTAGTTAGAATGTGTTTCTGTTTTGCGGTGATAATTTACAGCTAAAAGACCTTTCCACAGCGATGGGCCATTTTAATTGTTGTAGGCAAGTGAGAGAAAATACTGATGACTAATCATTTCTTGGGCTAAGTGGAGGGTGAAAGACATCAAAGTGCAGTGAAAAAAATAAAGGTAATTAGCAGTAAATGCATTATTAAATATGAATGAAAGAGTTTTCATTAAACAATGTTGTATGCAGAAATAGAAGTACAATGATGTACACCTGAAATTTTTACAATGTTATAAACCAATGTTACTGCAATAAACAAAAAATTAAAAAAAAATGTTGTTTTCTCAGTATTTTACTGAAATAACATTAAATTGACTGTTTCATCAAAATAGCATATGGTAGATAAAAAAGCCAATTATTAAAAAGAACAATAAACAGCAGTGATCATTATGGTGACTCAAAGGATAATCGACTGTGCTCAGAATCAAACGAATAAAATTGGCCAGTCAAACATAAAGCAAGCAAATACAGCTTTATATTATTAAACCCAGTGTAGACAATTTTGTAACAGCAAATGATAGTATTTATCCCATGAATATGGTTAATTTGAGTTTTATGAGTTTTTTAATATTGTGCATGTTTAAATTACAAGTTTGGTTTAGTTTCACAAAGTATTATATGTCATTAAGGTAAGGAAGTTATACCTTGTTTTGTTTGAACATATTTTTTAAATGTTATAATAAAATAATGAAAGATTGATAATATTGACAGGTTTTTTATTTAAAGGGGTATGTATACTTTTTGAGTTAGAGAAGCAATGCCATGAAAATGAGTGAGTGTGTGTGTGTGTAATACCTGCTTGTGAAATAATAAGTATATATATTGGTCTCTGCCCCTTGTTCCTGCTCATATTTGGTCTTTGACCCCAGTTACTGACACAGAGCTCCTAAACCCTTGTAATTTCCTGAGTGATAAGAGTGTCTGATGCAGAGCTCCTAAATCTCTTGTAGTTTCCTGAATGATAAGAGTATTGGCTCTTCATGGGCTCCTGGAAGGGGGCTGGTCACTAGAAAGACCAAGCCATGATTAGAAGCTTGGAACTTTCGGCCCTATTTCCCATCCTCTGGAGAGGGAAGGGGGCTGAAAAATGAGTTAATCGATCATGCCTACATGATGAAGCCTCCATAAAAATCCCTGAAGTACGGGATTTGGAGAGCTTCCGGGTTACTGAACTTATGGAGATGCCAGGAGGGTGGCCCCCAGAGAGGGCATGGAAACTCAGTTCCTTTCCCACATGCTTTGCCCTATGCATCTCTTCCATCTGCTTGTTCCTGAGTTGTATCCTCTTATAATAAAGCAGTCATCTAGTAAGTAAATTGTTTTCCTGAGTTCTGAGAGCTGCTCTGGCAAATTATCAAACCTGAGGAGGGGGTTGTGGGAACCTCTGATTTATAGCTGGTTGGTCGAAAGCACAGGTGACAACTTGGACTTGTGATTGACATCTGAAGTTGCGGGGGCTGGGGGCAGTCTTGTAGGACTGAGCCCTTAACCTCTGGCGTCTGTGCTAACCCCAGGCACACAGTGTCAGAACTGAATTGAATTGTAGGACACCCAACTGGTGTCGGAGAATTGGTCAGTGTGGGAAAACACCCACACGTCTGGTCACAGGAGTGTTGTGAGTGTGAGAGTAAAGGAAAACACAGTGTGTTTTTCCAAGACACTACTAGTGTCAGTATATCACAAATGTCATGTATGTGGTATGTATCACAATTTTCATTATTATAGATCCTATTTGCCAGTAATAATCACTTAGAAGACATAATGGAAAAATAGATTCCACTTATATTATCTGTTAAAAAAAATAACAAAGACTAATCCTGAATAAGAAACATGTGGACTCATTATGAAGAAAAGCCACCTCTCTCTCTCCTAAGTAGAAGATCTCAGTAAATAGAGATTTAATTTTCCTGGATCAGAATACTGAATATTGCAAAAGGATCCACTCTTCCCAGGCACTGGCATCAGTGGTAGTGGTTTAGGGCCATTTCAATAGGTCTCATGCGAGTGCTCTTGGCAGTTTTTGGAAATTGAGAGGACATGGTTCAAGAACCAAGAAATACCCCTGGGGCTTCCCATAAATGAAAGCAGGTCATGAGGGAGGGAACAGACATCTAATAGTAGCTGATGAAAACAGGCCTCCTTCCCCCAATTCTTTTTGTTATAGTTTATATGACTCCATCTTTCACTCCCTCGTATGGCCAGGGGCGATATTGATGGTAGGTTAATACAGTTTGTCCTGGTGATTCTACTTCTGAGAATCTCTCCTAAGCAAACAACCTAAAATGCAGACCAGTATTTAGGCACAAAGATGTCAATTACAATATTATTTTTAATAGAAAAACCTGACAAAAATTATAGTTATTTCATAATCACAGAAGAATTCATATTAAATCAAATTAAATCATGCCAGATTCTTGCTTTCCCTTCATTCATCAGATCTAATAACAGTTTACCAAATTGTCTTAATTCTACTTTCTAAATATATCTCAGATGTTGGCTTCTTAAAGGTGAAGTCATAGGGAAATCAGATATCTAAATGAGATATATGACTGATTATGTTCTTTACCAAGACCCTTTTTCTCTGAAGGAGTCAGTTTGTTACCTCCAAAATAAATTAGGACCTGATTCCAAGGGATACATTTATATTTTTGAAACAATTAGTATGAGTTTTATAACTCAATATAAGGCAGTTATTGACTTCTACATTTTATTGAAATGATTTATTGAAAACAAGGTTCTAATACATCTTAATATAGTATAAAATACTCAAAACGTTGGTGACAAGTTTGGAAGCCAAGAGAGGCCTGGGCTGCAAACTGGGTTGGCCTGGTGGGCATAGAAAGTATCAAGATTTCTTGATTAAGGAAATGACTTCTACTTCTGACAATATAGCAGATTAATTGTCTCATACATCATTCTTGGTTTAAATAACTAATATGCTGAATTATAAAGAATTAATGGATTTCCAAGATGACATTTTTGGCTCTTCAGAGCTCACAAATGAAATGAAAGCAGAAACCCTAGAAGTTAAGCTGGTACCCAAACCAGCTTGATGCAGGAGAATGCAGGGGACAGGAGATAAAACCTAGAGACCATCTAGGCTAGAGAGTCTAATAGGGGAATCCTAATAGAAATAATCCTATAGGAGAACTCCAACAGTGAGATTGACACACAGTCACTGGAATAAACCCCAGAAGCGTTATAGCTTAGCAGTTATGAGCATGGACTCTGGATCTAAATTGCCTGGGTTTAAATCCTAGATCTTCCACTAACCTTGGGGAAGTCACTTTTCCTCTCTGTGCATCAGTTTCTTCGTCTGTGTAACAAGGATAATAATAGTATCTATCTCATGGGGTTGTTCAGAGCATTAAACTAGTTAATATACTTATAAAGTTCTTAGAATGCCTGGCACATAGCAAGAACTATATAATTGTTAGAAATAAGGGGCTGCAACCTCTGTGTAAGCATGAATAAGAAATAAGCCACCATGTAGACAGGGGCCATGAGAAAACTGGATCTTTCGACAGTGGAGTTAGGCAGGGGATACGTTCTGAAAATTCGTAACCACAGCTCAGGCAAGTTTGATTTCTGAATTCGTGCTGTGTGTATGTGTGGTCTGAAATACTGCAAGCAGAGAATTTAAAGTGGGGCTGACTCCCAGGTAACAGGCAGAAGGAAATATATATCATTTCTGTGAGAATAGAAACTTCAACTCAGGACACAACCTAGAATTTTATGGGCAGAAAAATTATCTTTCAAGAAATAAAGTTATTTTCAGACAAACAAAAATAATTCATCAGTAACAGACTGACACTTAAAGAGAATTCTAAAGGATCAAATTTGAACATAAGAAAATGATTCCTAATAGGAGATCTGAGATGCAAAAAGAAATAGTGAGTTCAAGGAGTCTGCCTGCATTTCATAATGTCTCGAGTGCAAGCGGCTGGTGGGTACTGCCATAGGGATCAATTATGAATGTGTCATCTGTCATTGGTAGCCAAAATGATATTCAATGTTTGCAAAGAGTTTTGATTCCCTTCCATAAAAGATACATACAGATCCCAAGTGCTAAGCTTTAATAAACCAATCCCAAAATTAATGATAAATTTCATCAGAAAAGCCAATATTTGTAGTTCGTAATTGTATTGTTAAAATGTTTTGTTGGCATGCACAGGAAGTATTGATATAAATAACCTCTAATCTTATACTACAATACATAGTTTTTTTTTTTTTTAATTTAATAAGTTATATGGATCTATATAGCATGTATAGGGAAAATACAAATTATTTAAAATCTCATATTTTTTCTATAAGCTGTAAAATATCATTATGGTGCTTAAATAATTTTGTATGTTGTCTGTAATTATACCTTCATAAATCAGTTTCTTCAGCATACTGTAAGTACCATATAAATAACAACCATATTATTTTAAAAAAAGAAATGGTGAGCAGAGATATGATAAATGTCAGGATAAGTCTAAACAAAAAATGACTAAATAAAGAAAATAGTAATAATAATGTCTAATTTGTGGGTGAAAAGGGAAGAACTAAATTACTGGCTTGGAATGGCATATAAATTGGGGGGTGTGGTGTTTGGAGTTAAAGTGTTTTATGGTCAATATATTGTTTTGGAAGAGGATAAAGACACTAACTTTAGACTTTGTTAAGTAAGGTTAGTATGCTAAAAAAAGATACAGTAGCCATCAAAAGCATAGACAAGCAGAGGGAAAAAAATGGAATGGGAAAAAGAGTGAGAAATAAAAGGTAGCTACAGAAGATGTGGCAAAAATATAAATGGATCTGAATATATCAATAATTACTGTAATGATTGTTGACTAAACTCTCCTCTAAAAAAATAATTGCAGACTGGATAAAATAATCAAAATGCAGCTATATGCTGCTTACAAAGATGTGGCTAAAAACACAAGAATAAATAATGTTAAGTGAAAGAAAAAAGCCATGGAAGAAAACATACGGTATGATTCCATTCACATAAAGTTCAAAAATAGGCAGAATGACAGTTTTATTTAAGGATGACACACAAGAGGTAAACTGTAATTAAAAGCAAGGCAATGAGCGCTATGCAGTTCAGGACAGTGGTCACCTCTGGGGAGAGGGAAAGAGCAATATGATGGGGGCTACACACGGAGCTCCTAAGGCTCTGGAAACTAGGTTAAGGGATGAGTACACAGCTGATTGATTTAGTCTTATTCTTTGGATTGTACATACAATTTTGTAAGTGAGATGTATGATATAGTATGAAAGGGGTCTGTAGTCCTCTAGGAAGAATGAGGAAAAAGTAGTCTTGTGGCGAAATGTATAGAAGCGAGCACTCACTCCCCAGAGCTCCCTACAGCACGGCCCAGGCAACCAGGTCAGGAAGCAGAGGTTCTCAGTCAAAGCGCCCTCACAGGAAGTGCCATTTCATGTGGAACATTGCTTCCACCATAGCCTCAGGCTCTCCTTGCTCTCTGGGACAAACTAGTGACCTCAAACCAGGCACACCGGCTATTTGATGCCCTCAGGTGCTCCCAGGTGAAGTGAAGGAAGTGCTCGTGAGTCACTCTTCTGGAGCATCTGTCACTTGGTCTTAAGCTGTCCTAGCGTCTGAAGAATCTTTTAGAATGATAGCTCCCCAATGGCAGCGGAAGGAACGGCTGGACAGTCTAGCTCTTCCCCTCCTCCAATGCCCTAAAGTAACATAAGTTTTTCTTTTTCTCCTTTCACGGTCTTGGAGAGGGAAACAGACCATAAGACCATGCAATCAAATGTTCTCATCTCGACTACTTTACTAACCAACTCTCTCATTTATGAGGGATTCTTCATTTTGAGATGTCAGTACTCTGTCTTTCACCAAACACAGTTTTCTCAGACATTCATTGTCCTAAAATATTGTTTCTCATACTTGAGCGTGCATCATAGTCACCTGGTTGACTAATTAAAACACAGATTGTTCAGCTCCACCTCTAGAGTTTCTGATTCAGTAGATCAGGGATTGGGCCTGAGAATCTGCCTTTCTAGCAAGCTCCCAGATGATGCTGATGCTGCTGGTCTGTGGGTTGATGCAGTTTGAGAACCACTGACCTAAAATATCTTTTTTGGCTCTCAAGGTGTTTCTGAAGATCCCTTCTCCCCGTTCTCTGACTGAACATCATGCAGAGAATCCCTTCTCTGAGGAGCACATTCGTTGCCTCAGCATCCTCTGCAGAGCTCCTTTCACCTCCTGGTTCTTGAGGCTGTAGATGAGAGGGTTCAGCAAAGACGTGATCACACTGTACTGAATGGAGACCACTCGCTCCAACACTGAGCCCGAGGTGGGGCTGATGTACCTGAATAGAGCCATCCCATAGAACAAGAGCACTACAGTGAGGTGGGAAGAGCAAGTGGAGAAGGCTTTGCCTTGGCCCTCAGAGGAGCAGATGCTCAGTATGGCAGAAATGATTCTGGAGTAAGAGAAGAGGATCAGCGGAAGTGTCAGGAGCCCTAGAAATGCACTGGACCCTGAGAGAAGGAACTCGTTGACAGTGGGATCAGTACAGGACAGAGGAAAGAGTGAAGGCAGCTCACAGCAGAAATGAGAGATGATGTTGGATCCACGGAAATATAACTTGTGGATGAAAAGATTATTCACTAGTGAGTTCAGAAACCCCGTCCCCCATGCTGCACTGACCATTGCAGGCAGAGAGAAGACTGGCTTTGGCACACCCAGAAAGAAGAAAAAAGAAACTCTGGGTGACACAGCCCCACGCTGAGATGCTTTTCTTCCGAGACAGGAAGTTCTGTAGCGTTTTGGGTATGGTAACTGAGGAGACGCAGATATCTAGGAAGGACAGGTGTCCAAGGAAGAAATACATGGGGATGTGGAGGTGAGAATCTCTTCTGATCACCAGGATCATCGTCAGGTTCCCCACGAGAGTCAGGAGGTAAATCACCAGGAACAGCACGAAGAGCAGAGCCTGGATGTGGCGGTCAAGTAGACAGCCCGAGGAGGATGAACTCAGTGAAGAAAGTGAGATTGTTCATGGTTGTTTACAGATTCCATGCCTAGAAAGAAATCAACTGTACCACAGAATCTGAGTAATTTCTAGTGATCAGAATATCATCCCCACACCCTAAAACTTCTCAAGCTGTACTTCTTTCAGCTTAAAAATAGAAAAGGAACAGTTGAGAAATTCTTATTGTGACTGCTATGGGTTGAATTGTGTCTCCTCCCCACAAAAATATGTTGAAGTCCTAACCCCCAGTATCTCACAGTGTGACCTTATTTGGGAATAGGGTCATTGCAGATGTAACAAGTTAAGATGAGATTGTACTGGAGTAGGGTGAGCTCTTAATACAATATGACTAGTGTCCTTATAGGAGAGAGGAGAACACCATGTGCAGACAGACACACAGAGGGAAGACAGCCACGTGACAACAGAAGCAGAGACTGGAGTGATGCACCTGCAAGCCAAGGAATGCTGAGGATTGATAGCCATCCCCAGAAGCTAGGAAGAGGCAAGGAAGAATTCTTCCCTACAGGTGTCAGGGGGATCGTGGCCCTGCTAACACCTTGATTTCAGACTTATAGCCTCTAGAACTATGAGACAATCAATTTCTATTGTTTTAAGTCACTCAGTTTCTGGTACTTTGTTACATCAGCCCTAGGAAACTAGTACAGTGACTTTCACAGTTTCTTCCCCTTGGCCTTCCCCAGCAGGTTACACTAATTCTGTCAGTGAACCTAGCAAACGTCTTTGGAACCTAAATCAGATTACACGCTTTGATCATTAAGAGTATACTTATGAAAACAGACAAAGGATACTTCAAATGAAATTGTTTCAGAAAAAAGACATTTAGTTGCAAGTATTTTTATATTTAGGTTTGGGTCTTAAGGCCAAGAACTATAGAACTCACTATCTTATCATAGACACTCTGAGTATAGAAAAAGACGTGGACAAGGGACATGAACGATGATAATAGAGGTTTCAAATGGCTTTCCAAACATTTCAAGATCCCTTCAAGAGTGCCCATCTCTCCAAACGCATACTAGCAAAGCTGGGAAAGTATTTGTGGGATTGAGTGGGAGTGCCTCAGGATAGTTTGCTCTGTCCTCAGGCCAGTGAGGTCAGGCTCTCACAGCATCTCAGAGTGGGGAGAAGGAGGCCCACAGAGACGAAGTGACTTGCTGTGCCTCACACAGCTTATCAGTGGAACAACCAAGAATTAAACTGAATGCTGTGCTCTCAGTCCAGTGCTCTTTCTACCACACCACACTCAGCAGATGGACTACATGTATATATATATATAAATATTTTTTTTTTTTGAGGAAGATTAGCCCTGAGCTAACATCTCTTGCCAGTCCTCCTCTTTTTTGTTGAGGAAGATTGGCCCTGGGCTAACATCCGTGCTCATGTTCCTCTACTTTATATGGGACACCACCACAGCGTGGCTTGATAAGCTGTGCGTAGGTCCACGCGGGGATCCAAACCTGGGAACCCCGGCCCCAAAGCGAGTGTGGGAACTTAACCACTATGCCACCGGGCCAGCCAGTGGACAATATATTTTTTGAGTCAATTAATGTATGTTTAGAAGACTATGTAGCTGTATCTTAAACATAGCACTATGCTTAAAGTTTTTTAAGCTGGATTTGAGAACTGAAAGCTGTGTGAACATGAGCAAGTCACTTAACTCTTTTGAAGGTCAATTTTCACATCTATAAAATGGAACAGTTATATCATCTCACATGGTTGACATGACATTTAAAAATGCTTTTTAGTGATTGAAGACAAATTTTTGGAGCTAACTCTGACACTGACTTGCTTATTTGGAGACCTTGATCAAATCACTCTATTTTTACTCTACTTTAGTTTTAGTTCATGTGATAATCAAATGCTTATTAAGCATTTCATTTCCTTCCCTTCACTTTACTGCTGCTGTTATTGTATTTACTGACTCAAAAATGTCTAGGCCATGACTTTTATCTGTGTTTACATTTTTCACTGGGACCTGAACTGGATTATTATAACTACCTTCCCAGCCGTCTTCTCAGAACTAGTCTCCACACGCGTAGCCTCTCTCCCTCATTAGTCTGCTTTACCCTTGCTGTTCTATAAAGCCTGGTACTGATGACATAAATAGAAAAGTTATGCTAGAGGAAATTCAAGACAAAAGAAGCATTTGGGAAAATGTTCAAGTTAAGTAGTTAAAAAAGGTAAAATAAAATGAGAACTTGGATTTGATTTTGTGATTTTTAAAAAAAAGTTCATAATAATAATCCTAGGAAGACTCTGGTGAGGGTACTATCTATACATCGTTGATGGCATTGTAAACTGCACACTTTGAGTCAGCAATCTGTAAGTCCTTAGATTTACGCTAAGAATATAACTCGAAAGAACTGGGTATTTATCCAAAGAACTTGAAAACACCAATGCGTAAAGATACATGCACCCCTGTGTTCATTGCAGTGTTATTCACAATAGCCAAGACTTGGAAGCAACCTAAGTGCCCATCAAGGGACGAATGGATAAAGAAGATGTGGTATCTATACACAATGGAATACTACTCAGCCATAAGAAGCAATGAAATCCAGCCATTTGTGACAACATGGATGGACATTGAGGGTATTATACAAAGTGAAATAAGTCAGAGGGAGAAGGTCAAATACCGTATGATTTCCTTCATTAAGTAGTAGATAATAACAACAATAAACAAACACATAGAGACAGAGATTGGATTGGTGGTTACCAGAGGGGAAGGGGGGATGGAGGAGGGCGAAAAGGATAATTCGGCACATGTGTGTGGTGATGGGCTGTAATTAGTATTTGGGTGGTGAAATGTTACTGCAATAAACAAAAAATTAAAAAAAAAAAAGAAAGAACTAAACTGTGACATGTAGAATTACGCACGCTGCATTGTTATATGTTCAATAAAAATGGAAAAAATCTAATATCTCCATATGCTAGAATGTCTAAACCCCAACTGGATAGAATATGTAGCCAGTAAAATGATAATCATAAACACTATGTGGTAACATGGAAACATGCCAGTAATAGCTGCAAAAACTAAATATGAAATTTTCTGTTTGGTATGATTTGAACTGGTCTTCAATACTATTGTCCTATGTTCTCCCTCAAACCTCTAGCTTCCCTTTCCCTTCAAAGCACCCCCATCAAGTCCCTGGCTTTAACTGCACCCAGTTAACTACAGACTTCCCTCTCTTCTCCTTTAATGATGCACCCAAACAATGTACTTCCTCCTAAAAAAATTTGCTTAGTTTTAAGAAGATCCATTTCTTAAAGAAGGCAGTCAGGGAGCTCCACTTATGACGAGGTCTCCTAGATTTGAGTCATCTTTCTGTCTATCAGGATCACTCTTCCCTAGGAGGTTCAGATACTTTAGTGGGAGGGAACTGAGTGAGCTGACCATGGTCACTGGGAGGAATTCCAGGGTAAGCAACAATGGAGAAACTGTTCTGAGTAAGGAGAAGAGCTTTGATGGAAAGGAACTTACTACTAAAAGAGGGGATAGGAAGAGAATAAGAAGGTGTGAGCTACGCCTTTCTAGCCCTAAGCACGTGAAGATTTCCCAGTACCCTTTGGGAATAATTGTGGACATCTGCATTGGCTTTTCAGATAAAGAAAACTTCCTTTCTCATTCCCAATTCTGACAATCAGAGCAAAGGTGTTAATTGGGGGAATTCTCCACCTCTGAAACTTTCTAAGAGACTGCACTGCAGTCTGTCTTCTCTGTAAATTTATTCTTGTTTGGAGGCAGGGAATACAACTTAATGATCTCTTGCTACCCCCGAAACTATAAGATCTTAGAACTCTTAGTGAAAGTCAGGCAAGAGGGAAAGAGAGAGGCTCCTTCCGTTTCCTCTACTCCTACCACGGCACACATTTGAGGAAATGATCCTCTAGTCCTCCATCGGGACGCTTCCTGGCAGCTCCTCCACGCCAAAAGAAGACTTGCTTTTTAGTCGGGGATGAAGGACGTGAAGGGAGGAGACAGAGAGATCCCAGATGGACAGAAATGCACATAGATCAACATGTCAGGAGATTATACTCCCAGAAAAAAACTTAATCTTGTTTACTGTAGGCAAGATATTTTCCTTGCGCTTATTTCTATTTCTTTTTCAGCGCCATAAGAAATGTGGATCAGAACAGGATTCCTCCAACTTGTACAAACTTAATGAAAGTTTCCCTTTTCACCCCTATTGCTGAGCTGGACTGTTCTAAATCTGGCTTCCGTTTGGAGTTCTGAACCAGGTTGCCTACTGCCCTCACAGTTGGGAAAGCAGGATCAGAAAGGGCTCTAGCTAAGCCTTGGGAAAACGCAATTTTGCCTGACAGTTTCTAGAATCCAGACTCTGTGTGGTAAGTTCTGCCTAAAGCCTAAAGAGCCAGGATTCTCTGCACTGAGACTTTCTGGGCCTTGCTAAAAGCCGTTAGTTCTTGTCAGTCTTCCTGCAGTAACCTACCTCAGTCCTGAGAAGAGCTCCTGACCAGTCTGTAGGAGTCTTATATTTCTCCAGTCCTATTCTCTTTGGCCATCTCTTTGCCGAGACAGCCCTGGGAGAGGAGCATGAGTAAGGACCCCAGAGAGCCTGGGACTGCTCACTGCTCATGTGGGAGGCTGCAGTAGTCAGAGTCACTTGGGATCTGGTGCTGACTTTGAAGGGCTGGTTGTGATTTGACAGTAGGGGTGCAGAAAAATTTCCAGAAAAAGCACAAGGAACAAAGCAGAATCTGACAAATAAAGCTCAGTCTAGAGCTTCTCAACCGCAGACATATAAATGTATGCACAGAGAGGCATGAGTGTTCATGTGTACACACACACACGTGCACACACACACACCCCACATACTCATATAAGGTCTAACATTCCCCTTTCTCTTTTGGATTTACTCCAAACCCTGTGAACCTCAGGTAGCTGTATTTTTCCTCACACTCTCATCAGATGGCCCTGTAAGAGAAATTAGAGCTATAAGGCAGCAACTCTTTAATTTTCTTGATTCCTCACTTATAAGCGTATTCCTCTGTCCTTTCTTTAGTTTTACTGGTAGAGGTATCTGCCTTTAATCCAAGACTAACACCCGTGCTTGTACTTTACCTCCCACCCCGTCTTGAGCCTCTGGGTTCTTCTCCTTCAACTCTGCTAATGATCTATTTTTACCATCAACTTCTTTCTCTCTGTTACTCATTTGTACCAAGAATATAAACATATTAAAATATCTCCCATATTTAAAAGTATCCAACTGACTCCAGGTTTCCAGCAGAGCTATTGACGTTTTTTTTTTTTTAACTTTTAATTTAATTTAATTTAATTTTTTTTGCAGGGGAAGATTCGCCCTAGGCTAACATCTATTGCCAGTCTTCCTCCTTTTTTCTTCCTCCCTACCCCACCCCAAAAGCCCCAGTACATAGTTGGATATAGTTATAGGTTCTTCTGGTTCTTGTGTGTGAGCCACCACCACAGCATGGCTACTGACAGGCGAGTAGTGTGGTTCCCAGCCGGGGAAGCAAACCTGGGCCGCAGAAGTGGAGCACACCGAACTGTAACCACTAGGCCATCAGGGCTAGCTCTGGAGCTCCTGATTTTACCTGCATTGCTCTACTTTTCTCACAGCCACTTTTACTGAACGTCTAACTTAATTCCATTACCTACAAAGCTTTTCTTACTTCTCATGCCACAACATTCTGGATTCTGCACCAACCATTCCTTTTCCTTCCTGTTGCTAGTGATTTCTACAACGAGTATGAATTTTTCTCCTGATACTGGCATGCAAGAAACATTACATTTCGGTCCTCATCTTCTGGAGGACTGGGCATCTAACTCTGGACTCTACAAAATAGTTAAGAAATAGGGAGAGGGAGTCATTATTCTTCTTGAGCCATCATGAAAATAGCTCTTTCCAAGCCTAACTTTGGAAGGAGTCTGGAGTTCTTCCCAAGTAGGATAAGATCAAGAGGAGTAGTGGTTTCCATTAGTGATGGACACCTGGGCTTTGCTTCCTCGTGAGTTATAGGACACCAACAGGAATTGATGACTAGAAGTACATACATTTTACACAAGTAGCATAAAAGTGTAAATAATCAATTCACTTTGTTTAGGGATCAGGCTTAGGGGTATTACATATAGCATTACTATTTACTTATGTATTTATTAATACATACACTACCTTTTCCCAAAAATAAATTTTATATGGCTATATTAAATTTAGTAATGCTGGGTTAAAAAGTTTAAGTATTTGGAGAGGAGTGACTGGAATTGTAGTTTTGAACAGGTTTAGGAAGGATCTTATATGTAAGGGGTTGATAAACTATGGTTCATGGGTCAAATCCAGCATACATGCCTGCTTTTAATAAATAAAGTTTTATTGGAACACAGCTATGCTAATTCTTACAGTCTGTGGCTGCTTTCACACATGGCAGAGTTGAGTAGTTACAGCAGAGTGAGACTGTACCTACCACCCACAAAGCCTGAAACTTTTACTATCTGGCCCTTTAAAGAAAAAGTTTGCTTACCCTGCTGTATACCATACTAAGGAGCTGAGAGTTTATCCTGAGTCATTACAGAACCATCGGATAGATGGGAGAAAATTGAGACTTGGAGCAGACAAACCACTAAAATGACTATTGCAGAGTCTGGGAGATAGAAGATCCTGCTCCTGAGCAAAGGAAGAATGGTTCCATCATGTTTTAAGTATTCATTTAATAATCTCATCTTATCTGCTTTGTTATTGTTTCCTACAATTTAATATATTAAACAACACTGGAAATAAATATTTTAATGATTAATAATTAAATTATAAACATACTATTTTTATTATCAATTTTTTTCTTATATTCCAGCCCTTCCCTCTGGTTTCACTTTATTTCTTGTGGAAGTATATCCTTTAGTAAATTTTTTGAGTGAAAGATCATGGGTAATAAATTCCATTAGTCTTTGCATGTTGGAAAATATCTTTAGTTTTTCCACATTTAAAAATATCTTTTAATACATGTCCATGGTACAAAGAGTAAGTTTTTCTCCAATCCTTATCCCTATTCCTCAATTACTTAACCCCTTTCTTAGGTGCAAGGACTGTTTACCATTTTAATTGTGTAAACTTTCAGAGATAGTTTACGAGTATAGCCACATGTATGTATATGATATTTTCACAAAAATGATAGCATAGTCTACACCCCATTTTGCAACTTTCTTCTTTTGCTTATCAATTTATTTTGTAGATCATTCCATATTGGTCTATCTAGAGCTGCTTCATTTTTAAATGACTGTCTAGTAGTCCATTATATGGAAGTACTATAATTTATTTAGCATGTATTTATAGATGGCAACGGCCAACATTTCATCATTCATTCATTCATTTACAGAGTATCTACTGAGCACCTACTATGGCCAAGAAACTCTTCTAGGTGCTTGGGAAGACATTAGTGAAAAAATAGAGCTCCCCGTCTGCGTAAAGAAATGTTGTGATGATTATCCTTGTATGTGTTTCATTTTGCATACTTCTGAGAATATTTGTAAGATTAATTCCTAAGAGTAAGTATACTTGATCAAAACATTTTTGATGGAGATTGCAAGATTTCTCTCCTTGAAAGTTGTGCCAATTTTAAACTTCCATCAGCAATGTATGATAGTACCTATTTCCCATAATTTTGCTAGCAGTGTCTTATCAAACTTTTTGATCTTTGCCAAGCGAAAGTTAAAAAGATTCTCATTGTAGTTTTATTTTGTGTTTCTCTCTATTTTAAGTGAGTTAAACATATTTTCATACGTTTAAGAGCCTATATATTTTCTTTTGGTGAACTCTCTGTTCATATAATTTGCCCAATTTTCTACTGGGTGGTTGAACTTTTTCTCATTGATTCGTAGCCATTCATTGTATTTTAGAGAACTGAGTGATATGACTTGAAATTTTTTTCTTAGTTTTTTTGTTTTTTCAATTTGTTTAAAGTGTTTCTTCCATGAATAACTTTTAAAATTTTGATATAGTCGAATTTATTAACCTTTTTCTACGTATCGCCAACTATCCTGATCGTACTTGAAAGACATTTTACCTACAACATACTTAAAAATTCTCCCACATTTTTATAGTTTCATTATTTATCTTTAATCCACTTGGAATTTATTTTGGTGTAAGACAGGGATCAAGTTTCATTTTTAACAGACAGCTACCAGTTATCCCAACAGTTATATCCCATGTAGTGAATAATCCATCTTTAACTTATTGACCTGAATTAGCATCTTTCCCATATTCTAAATTGCCTGTGTACATTTGGCTCTATTTATGGGTTGTCTATTCTGTGTATTCATGCACCAGTGCTACACTGTTTGAATTATTGAGTCCTTAGAATATGTTTTAGTATTCTGAAGGAATTATTTACCTTTATTACATTTTTTTTCCTGGAAATATGCTGAGTATTCTTGATATTTTGTTTTTCCTTTTGAATTCTAGAAACAAATCATGTAGTTCTAAAAGAGGCTGGTTGCTATTTTTATTGAGACCATGTTAAATCCATAAGCTTTTTAAATAGATATGAGATCTTCACTATATTAAGTTCTACCACTCAATAACATGATATGTTTGTTCATTTGTTTAAATCTTCTTTTGGGTCCCTTCATAGAATTTTAAAGTTTTCTTCAAAGAGTTCTTACACATTTTTAAGTAAGCTTATTCCCAGGTATTTTATCATTTTTTGTTTTTGCTACAGTACTGTTCTTCATTTATTTTCCTGTCTAATTGCATTTACTAATACCTCCAGGGGTATTCCATGAATATTTAATATTATATTCATTTACATAATAGTGGTTATAAAGGACTCCTTTTTCTGATATACAGAAATGTTCTTAATGTTATCCCATTAAGCATGATGTTGGCTTTGGAAATAAATACACATAAACAGCATGTATATTATTTATTTATATTCCTATATTATACATAACATATTAAAGAACTTTGTCCAAATTTAACATATAAGTTAAGTGCAAACAAGAGAAACTCATTTATTAAAAGAAAAATGCCTCATTTTAGGTTATAAGCCAAACCCAAATATGTAGCATAGGCAAGAAACACACATAATTAAACCGGTTCCAAAATAATGAAAGTACAAGGATAGATAAAGTTATACCAGATAAATGGAAACAAATGGAAGGCATGTGATTAAGATCAGAGTAACAGATACAATTAAATATTACTCACATCAGAAGAGCACTTTATAATAATATGGACTATTCTTCATGATAAAGAGTTAATAATTGTGAGTAGCTCTGTTTCAAAAAAGAATTAACCTCCAAAATAATCAGAAATATACTGAAACAAATTAATAAAGAGATTTTAATTCAATTATTCAGTTCTTCCTAGACCCAAAGAAGAAAAAAAAATGAGGAAGTAGATGATCTTAGTAATAAAATTTAATTATATAATTATAACTCTATAGCTTATAGAAGATTTTTAAAAATTGACTATATATTTTATTTGGCTAGAAAGAAAAACTTAATAAATCTTCCCCAAACAAAAAATATAGATGACATTTTGTCAAATGCAATAAAACTATAAATTAATTCCAAACTAGTAAACCAACCTTGCCATCTAGAACATTTTTATAAAAACTTGTGTCAAAGAGGAAATCAAACCCAAAATTTGAGACTATCTAGCAAATGTTTTGAAAAGCACTACATACCAACCATGATGGAATATTAATAAGCAGAAATAGGAAGAAAAATTCATAGTCTTAATTACTTGATGAAGAAAGAACAAAAATAAATGAATTAAGTATTATCTTAAAAGCTACTTAAAAAGCCAACAAAATAAATTGAGGAAAATAAAAGGAAAGAGTCAATAAAAAGATAAGCTGAAATAAATTAATTAGAAGAAACATCTGAATTAATAAATCCAAGAGTTTGTTCTTATGAAGAAATTCTGATTAAAACAAATAAACCATTAACTAACTTGATAAAAAAAGGAGAGAAAAATCACCAAAATGGGAAATAATAATGTGTAAATAACCATAGATACAGAAGAAATGGAAACTATTACCAACTAGTTACCATACAAATATCAGAAAAAATTGTTAAAAATTCCTCTCCCCAGTGCTCTCTCCTCCTTTCTCATTGCCAAAAGCAGTAAGCCCAGGATATTTCATTGTAATTTCTACCAAATCTTTAAGGAAATGATAATCCCAATACTATATAAATTGTTCCATGGAATAGAAAAAGAAGAAAACTTCCAAGTTCTTTTTTTAAAGCAAGTATAACATTGACACCAAAGCTCCACGACATAGCCCAAAGGAAAAAACAAGACTAACACTGATGTAAAAATCCTAGATAAAATATTAGCAGAGAAAATACATCATGATATTAAAAAGTGATAAACCATGACCTAATGCTATTTTTTGCAAGAATGCAAAGATAGTTCAATAACGGAGAAACTGAAAAATGATCTAATCATTTCTGCAGATTCGTTCAATATACATTTTGAATGCTTACCATCTGCCGTGCACTATTCTCATTACTGGGGACAAATTAGTGCATCAAATAGATTAAAATTTCTGCGTTCCTATTTGTTTGGAGCACATTTGAAGTGGAGAACTTCAAAGCTTGAACTTGAAATGCCATTTTGACGTAAGGTAAAGCCTATAACACTACACTATACTTTTTCAAAAAGAAAATCATAAACTCCATTTTGAGCAGTGACGTTGGTCCTCTGCACTTTCCTCTGTACTTTACTACTACTGCATCCAAGCACTCTTACCAACACTCTCATACATTTAAAGATGCTATTTATTTTACTAATGAAACTGCCAATTTTGAGGTGGCCAAAACTTGGTTCATCTGTCATCACTCTCCTCAGCCTTACTCCTTACCCGCATCCCCAGCTCCACCCACAGTGACCACCATGGAACACTTTCATCAAATGTGTTGAGAATATCAGTCCTTTGAGAAAAGCATTTTGGGAAATTTGCTTTAAGGTGTAGGAAAATGCAAGAAATGTGGAATTAAAAATTGTTTGATTGGCTTAGCATTTCAAAAATCTATTTCATTTTCTAACATATTTTCATTTAACTTCCAGGCATGTCCTTGTGAAATCTCATTCTATGTCCATCTAGAGTCAGCAACTCCTAGAAAACAATTGGGTTGGAAGGAAGTGGGGACTGAAGACAGTACATTATAGATCACATACCAAGAACTTGGGTAATAAAGGGGGAAAATGTAATATGTTTACAGGCTAAGTGAAATGGACATCCCAGCACGCTTCTTTCCATTTGTAGATTGCCCTTCATTTACTGCATATTGGATTGTCACCCACAGAGGTTTTCTCACTCTCTGAGATTAGAGCTTGGCACTGGACAAAGACAGTGATTAATCCCAAGAATGGGCATGTGATCCACACAGAGCTGATCTAAGTCACTTAATGAGATCTGACATATGATACGAAAGTTGAAGAGAGAGAGACTGACTGACTGACTCTCTACCTCTGAGATTTTTAAACTGTAAGAAATATGTAAGTCTGGAACTGCCAGTGGACAACTTTCCCAGTGTGTGGCGAGAGCCTGTCTGAGAACGAAGTTAAAGCAGTGAGGTTCAGCTAAAATCTGAAGAGGGAAAAGTAGAGGACCAATGTCACTGTTTGAACACCTGGACCTAGCTGTGTCTGGGGCCATATCAATCAAATCCTGAACTTTACAGAATCGACATAATAAATTCCTGTTTAAATACTAAAGTTAAGCTGTGTTGCAAAGAGGAAAGGTCTGGACCCACCCTTGGAGAGAAGCACCATCATCCAAAGCAGTAGTTTACTGGAGAAAGCAAGTTTTTCGTGTACAAGAGGAGACTGAAAGAAAAATGGAACCACTGGTCTGGCCCCAAGAGAATCTCAGAGGGAACAAGTGATAACCAGTTTGAGTTCTGAAGCCTGAGATTAAACAATGTTGATTCCGTGCATAAAAATAAATGAAATAGATGAGGATGAAATACAAACTATAAGGTTTTTTTTTTTTTTCCAGAACATAGACAAAAGGGATAGAGAAATGATTTAAAAAGTGATCAGAAAGAAAATAACAGATGTGGAAGAAAAATAATTAGCTTTCCCAAAGAAGAAACTCGAGCAAATGGTACTGGATCAATATTCATTAGCACAACAGAGGAAATTTTTCCTGAATGTAAGATCTGACTCTGTTCATCAAAAATGTCATGGTGTAACATTCAGAATTCATGAAAAATGCCTAATAATTGTCACCCATCAATTTCCTTCATGCCGTGAGATGTTTGGATTAGATAATCTTTTGTTATCCCATTCAGCCCAATATTTCCATTTTTTCCTTGTTTTTATATTTTCATATTTGAATTAAGGACATCGTATATGTATCAATACTGGGTTTACAACAAATACCTACTTCAACATAGTAAAAAACATGCTAGTTTTATTTTAAATAAAATTGATTTCAAAGGTATAGCTGTGTGGTTTTACATATTTAAAAGATAAAAGTAACTGATATAACTTTTACACTGTAACAGAAATATCATGAAATAATAAAAACAAACAAAAACAATAAAAAACCCCAACAACAGAAACTGAAGCTAGTTGGAGATCGATTTGACTCACTTTCAATCAAGTGTCCTGGTAATTACATGCGCAAACTGTATTTCTTCACCAATTCCTTTGGTTTGAAATATCAAAGATTAGAGAGGGCAGAAAAAGATGCTCTTAATTTAAGGATTTTTACCTCTACGTTCGTGAGGGATGTTGATATATAGTTTTGTTTTCTTGTAATATCTTTCTGGTTTTGAAATCATGGAAATGCTAGCTTTATAAAATAAAGTTGTGAGTATTTCTCTCTACTATTTTTGGAAACATTTTTGTAAGATAGGTATTTTTTCTTCCTTAAATGTTTGATAAGATCACTAGTGAAGGCATTTGAGCCTGATGTTTTCTTTGTGGGAAGGTTTTTAATTACTCATTCAATTTTTAAAAATAGATATAGAGCTATTCAGATTACTTTTTCTTCTTCTTCCTGTTCTGATAATTTGCATCTTTTAAGGATTCTTTCCTATTTCATCTAAGTTGTCATTTTTGGTAGCCAAAAGTTGTTTATAATATTCCTTAGTTATCATTTTAATATGAGTAGGATTTTTGTTGAGATTTCTCTTGCATTGTTGATATTGATCAATTTTGCTGAAGTGTTATCCTTTCATTGATCTTTTTAAAGAAAAAGGCTTTTATTTAATTTTTCTCTATTTTTTTTGTTGATTATGTATTTCCTTGACTTCAGTTTTTATTCTTATAATTTTCTATTTTCTGATTATTTTGAGCATAATTTGCTCTTCTTTTATTAGCTTCTTAAGGTGGAAGTTTATGTCATTGATTTTAGACTTCTTTTCATTTCTAATATAAGCATTTATATTCGATCAACGTGCTGCTTTATCCAACAACTTTTTAAGATTGAGATATAATTGACATATAACAGTGTAAATTTAAGCTGCACAGTGTGTTGATTTGATACATTTATATATTACAATATGCTTACCACTGTAGTGTTACCAAACACCTCTATCACATCACATGATTATAATTTCTTTTTTGTGGTAAGAGCATTTAAGATCTAGTCTCTTAGCAACTTTGAAGTATATAATATAGTATTGTTCACTATAATCACTGTGTTGTGTATTAGATGTCCAGAACTTATTCATCTTCTAACTGCAAGTTTGTACCCTTTGATCAACATTTCCCCAATTCTCCCACCCCCTAGCCCCTAACTAGCATTCTACTCTGTTTCTATGAGTGCAGCTTTTTTAGATTCCACATATAAGCAATATCATACAGTGTTTATCTTTCTCTGTCTGATTATCTAACTTAGCATAATGCCCTCAAGGTCCATCCATATTGTAGCAAATGACAGAATTCCCTTGTCGTGGCTGAATAATATTTGATTGTATATATGTACTACATCTTCTTTACCCATTCATCTGTTGATGGGCACTTAGGTTGTTTCCATATTTTGGCTATTGTTAATAATGCTGCAATAAACATGTAGTACATATATCTTTTTTTTTTTTTGGTGAGGCAGATTCGCCCTGAGTTAACATCTGTTGGCAATCTTCCTCTTTTTTTTTTTTGCTTGAGGAAGATTAGCCCTGAGCTAACATCTGTGCCAGTCTTCCTCTATTTTGTATATGGGTCACCACCACAGCATCGCTGATGAGTGGAGTAGGTCCACATCCAGGATCCCAACCAGCGAACCTGGGCTACCGAAGCAAAGCGTGGAACTTGAACCACTCGGCCATGGGGCTGGCCCCCTAGATATCTTTTTGATATCCTATTTTCATTTCCTTTGGGTATAGACCCAGAAACAGGATCACTGGATCATATGGTAGTTCTATTTTTAATTTTTGAGGACCTTTCATGCTGTTTTCCATAGTGGGTGCACCAATTTACATTCCCACCAACTGTGCACGTGTTCCCGTTTCTCCACATCCTGCTGGCACTAATCATCTCTTATCTTTTTCATGCTAGCTATTCTAAAAGGTGTAAGGTGATATCTCATTGTGGTTTTGATTTGCATTTGCCTGACCATTAGTGAGGTTGAGCTTACTGCCTATGTTTTCTTCTAGGAATTTTATGGTTTCAGGTCTTACACTCAAGTCTTTAATCCATTTTGAGTTAATTTTTTTGTATGGTGTAAGATAGTGTCCAGTTTTATTCTTTTGCATGTGGCTGTCCAGTTTTCTCAACACCATTTATTGAAGAGACTGTCCTTTTTTCCGTTGTATGTTCTTGGCTCCTTTGTCATAAATTAATTGTCTATATATGTGTGGGTTTATTTCTGTTCCATTGATCTGTGTGTCTGTTTTTGTGCCAATACCATACTGTTTTGATTACTATAGCTTTGTAGTATAATGTGAAATCAAGGAGCATGATACCTCCAGCTTTGATCTTTCCCAAGATTACTTTGGTTATTTAGGATCTTTTGTGGTTCCACACAAATTTTAGGACTCTTTTTTCTAGTTCTGTGAAAAATTCCATTAGAATTTTGATACGGATTGCATTGAATCTGTAGATTGCTTTCGATAGTATGGACATTTTAACAATATTAATTCTTCCAATCCATGAGCATGGGATATCTTTCCATTTATTTGTGTCTTCTTCAATTTCTTTTATGAATGTCTTATAGTTTTCAGTGTACAGATCTTGCACCTCCTTGGTTAAATTTATTCCTAGGCGTTTTATTTTATTTTATTGATGCAGTTGTAAATGGTATTGTTTTCTTAATTTCTCTTTCTGATAGTTCATTCTTAGTGTATAGAAATTCCACAGAAGTCTGTATATCGATTTTCTATTCCTGCTACTTTACTGAATTCATTTATTAGTTCTAATAGTTTTTTGGTGGAGTCTTTGGTTTTCTATATGTAGTATCATGTCATCTGCAAATAGTGACAGTTTTGCTTCTGATTTGGATGCATTTTTTTTCTTTTTTTTCCTAATTACCATGGATAGGACTTCCAATACTATGTTGAATAAAAGTGCAAGAGTGGTGCCAGCCCAGTGGTGTAGCAGTTAAACTCATGCGCTCCGCTTCGGTGGCCCGAGGTTCGCAGGTTCGGATCCTGGGCACAGACGTAAGCACCACTCATCAAGCCATGCTGAGGCAGCATCCCATAGAGAGCAACTAGAAAGATGTACAACTATGACATACAACGATCTACTGGGACTTTGGGGAGAAAAACGGAAAAAAGGAGGAAGATTGGCAACAGATGTTAGCTTAGGGCAAATCTTCCTCAAAAAAAAAAAAATATGCCCACGATGAGGACTTACAAGGAATTAAAAAATGGAAAAATAAATAGCTGAGTTGTTACAGTGGTAACAGAATGGACAATTGTTTTGATTTTACATTTTTCAAAATATAGTTTTTATACTTTCAACGAAAAATATCTTTTTGAGGGATAATATAAAATTTACATTCTACCCTTTTGCTTCAAACTCAGCCATTAATTAAGCCCAAATTCCAACAAAGTATATGCACCTCTTTCTCTTTCTCTTCCCATTCTATTTCTGCCCTGCATGGTCTCTAACAAAACTGAACTTGGTCTGAGAAGCCATTTCTTCAAGAAGGAATCTTAGTTGCTCAGTTGGAGAATGGAAATGGCTCAAGTCGTTTGATTTTTCTATTAGTGATTTTGCCCTTGCCTGTCCTTTGTCTGCTAGCTCTTTAATCCCAAATTCGTAGTCTAGGAAACTTGGCTGCAGGAAGTGGTCCTGAAGCCACTGGGAAGGTTGGAGACTAGGGCTTCTCTGCAGTGAAAAATCCCCGGTAGAGAAGGCGAAAAAAAAACCCTCTTTTTAAGGGAAGAGAGTGTGTTGAAGTGAAGGATGCTGTGCTCTTGTGGAGCGGAAAGAAAGGAATATCAAAGATGTTCTTTCTTCTCCATTTCTCACCCTAGTTGCAGACTTTGTGGTCTCCCTGAGTAAACCTCTGTAGCACACAAGGTGTTTAGGCTTTTAGATGAATGCAAACTTTTAAAAACTCTTGTTTTATGATAAGAATGTAAAAGAAGGTTATAGATTTTTATCTCTGAAAAATTCTAAGGAGCTGCACAATTTGGCTGTACTTTCTACAGATTTGACCTTGCTTAGAGATGGCCCCTGATTAAATGTCCTCTCAAATTAATTTCAGCTTAAGATGCTAGCATTTTTCAAGGGGATCTCCCACCTGAGAATACTCCAAACTCACTCTTACCCATAATTGAGAAATGCTCCATCCAGCTGCCCATCCACCAGCTACAGCTCCCCTCTCCAATCAATCCCAAAGGAATCTTAACCTTTTATTCAGAATCTGATAAATAAAGGAAAAGGACAAACAGATTACAGATTAATAAAGTGACAAACTGCTCAACCTCCTAAATATCTCATCCCAGCTCTGTCATGACCTACTTTTGTGAATTTGGCAAGGCACTTTTTGTTTCCTCCTGAGGTCAGTTCCCTATGCTGTGCAATGAAGATTTGGAACAGATGCCTAATAAGATTCCTCCCATCTGGTGGGATGGGAAGGACTGAGAAGGACTGTTGAGTCCAGCTCTTCCTTGGAAATCTGAGTCACTGCCTTCTGCCTCACCTTGGGAGGAAAATGATGTGTGATTCTCAAAGAACTCAGTTAGGTCTCAAGAAAAGCTGCTTTTCTTTCCCAATGAGTTGAAAACTGTGTATTTAATACAGTCAAGCAATAGTCGCCATGTGTTTAGTTTTGAATAAATGACACTGGCCCTGATATCAGTTCCCCTACATTAAACCCAGAATATATGGGGTTAAAACCAAAAGCACTCATGCTCTTTCCCTGCTTCTCTAAGTTACATTCATATGTAACTATTGGTTTTTTGTATCCCTGAACTTCACAAGGCAGATAGAAGTTACTAATTGTTAAAAGCTCAAGTGGCCTCAAGCTGGGCTTGCACTGATGGTTTGACTAATTACCAGTTCTTGAATACCTGAGCTGATTCTCAGACCTCAACTCCTCTGCTTCCTGGTGCCAGAATCCACCATCCACCACAGAGACAGAGATGGTTGAAGGACACCCACCTGCGATTCCCTTACCTCGCCATCCTCCTCCCTGCCAGCAGCCTCACAAGGCCAAACGCAGGCTGATGGGAAAGCGCTGACCAGTAAGGCCACGGGCTCCCCCTCCCTACAAGCAGCCACATCCCTCACAACCTTTAAAACCTCTTGCCTCCCAACTTTCGGGGAGATGGGACAAATTTGAGAGCTCTTGTCTCCCCGCTGACGTCATCCAAAATAAAAACTCTTTCCTTGCCATAAGCCTGGTGTTTTAGTTTTACTTGGCCCCTCTTGTGTGGCGGGTAAAGAACCTGGGTATATATGCAGTAACATAAAGGCTGATGTTGTTGGCATGCACGGGATCTGGTTTGAGTCAGTACCTGTTAAGAGCCTTTGACCATCCTTCTTTTCTTCCTCCTTTATCTCTTTTGGTTCTGAGAAGGGCTCCTGGCCAGATGGTGTGACTTTTATCATTTTTTCTAGTCTTCTTCTACTTGGTAACCATATGCCAGGCTGGCCCTTAAAAAGGGAGAGTGAGTAATGAGAGCACCAGTGTGCTGGGGACTAATCTGTACTCATGGGGAAAGTAGTAATAGTTAGTTGTCTGGGCCCCTGGCACTCCTGCCACTGTTGCAGTCTGGGGAAAGAGGAGGGTATGGGGTGGGCACTGAGGGCCTATAAACAGTTCTGCTAGCCAGCAACCAGACTGGGATTTCCTCAGGCTTGGCAGAACTTGAGCCTCACTCCCACCCACACTCTCTCACATACGTACAAACGAACAGATAAGACTTACTTCTAGAATCTCAGGATTCTACAGAGCATAAAGGATCAAAAGGATCATTTTATTTCAATCTCCAATCTGATGCATGAGCCCCATACAGCATCTCCCATAAGCGTCCATCCAGCCTCTGTCTGAACTTCTTCATGAATTCTTTTCCATTAGCTAATGGAGAACATATTTAAAGTTTGTCTCCATCCTGCCTAAAATCCTGACATTGTATTATTTATGTGACCGTTTCCATAAATACCTAAAAAAGCTTTAGTATTTCTCATCTTAAAAACAAAATAAAACTGGCCCAACTCCGTGCCCTAGTGGTTAAGTTTGCATGCTCCACTTTGGTGGCCTGGGGTTGCAGGTTCAGATCCTAGGCACATACCTACACACCGCTTATCAAGCCATGCTGTGGCAGGCGTCTCACATATAAAGTAGAGGAAGATGGGTACGGGTGTTAGCCCAGGGCCAATCTTCCTCAGCAAAAAGAGGAGGAGTGGCAACAGATATTAGTTCAGGGCTAATCTTCCTCACCAAAACAACAACAACAAAAAACCAAAAGCAACAAGCAAAAACAAAGGAACAAAAAACTCTCTTTACTCCACATCCCCTAAACCCACTGCTCCATTTTCTCAGTCTCCTTCACAGAAAAACTTCTCAATAAATTTATCTATGGTTGCTCTCTGTACTTTTTCACCTGCCGTTCTCTCCTCATCTTAGTCCAGCTAGCTGAAACTTCTCTTGTCAATATCATCAAACACTTACAAAACCAATGTTGGAAAATTAATGGTAACTTTTCTGATTTCTTCTTGCTTGAATTTTCAGTGGTATTCAACACAGCTGACCTCTCTATCCTCCTTGAAGCACTCTCTTTTCTTGGCTTTTGTGATACAGAAATTTCCTGATTTTCTTCCTTGCTCAAGTGCTGCTGCTCCAGTTTCTCTTGCTGAGTCATTCTCGACTTGAACTAGAAATTCCAGAGTGCTCCAGAGCTCATTCCCAAGACCTCGTCTTCACTTCATTTTCCTTAGATGTCCTTTGCCAATGTCAAATTTCCAAATAGCGCATATACCCCAAGTATTAGCCCTGACCTCTCCCTAGAACTTCAAAATAATATATACAGCTGGATACTTGACATTCCACTTGATATCTAATAAGAACCTTAAGCAGATTAGCCCAAACACAACTAACCAACCAGCCAAGCTAACAAACAAAAATCAAACCCTCAATTTTCACACTCCCAATGTGCATTTCCCTCAATCGTGCCAATTTCAGTAAATGATGCCACCATCTGCCCAGTTGCTTAAGTGAAAATCTAAGATTATCCTTGAGCCCTTTCTTTATTTTCCAGTCTATATCTAATGTAGCAGCAAGTCCTATAGCGGTCTTCCAAAACAATCCCAAGTTTGTCTACTCTCTTTTTCTCTGAGAAACCTTAGTCAAAAATACCATCATATTTCACCTGGAGTACTATAATAGCTCTTAATCGTTATCCCTGATTTCACTGTTGTCCTTCTATAATTAGTTCTCCATAGAGTAGCCAGAGTAATCTTTCAAAACTCTTCTGCTTAAAACTCTCTCCTGTCAGTGAGAATCAAATATAAACTCCTTACACCCCGGTCTAAAAGTTATTACAGGATCGCTGACAGCCTTTCTCACTCATCACTCCCTGAACTTCAGCCATGCAGCCTGCTTTCCGTCCCCGATAAACTCAAACTCTTTCTGCCCTGAGAGCACTAGCTCTTTCCTCTGCCTTGAATGCCCTTCCTCCTAAAGATGGTGGGCTTCTCTTGTCATTCAATTTCAGCTCAAACAACAGCTACTCAGAGAGGTCCATACAACCCAAACTAAAGAACCAGACAGTATTTACCACGTCATCCTAATGTAATTCTCTGCATGGAACTGATCACTATTTGATATTTCATTTTTCAGTTACTTATTTGGTTTTTTTTTATTGTTGATTTCACCTCACCAGGTTGTGAGCTCCATGAGATCAGGAGCCTTGACTGTATTGTTCACCATGGAATTCCTCAGAATGCAGAACAAAGCCTGATTTAGCATGAATTTTGTTAAACAAAGAGTAGGTCAGGAAGCTCTTACTCTTAGACACACCAGCTGAATTGATTACACTAAAACATTATCTTTTGAAGACTTAGATATTCAATGATTAGGTAGCTGGAGAAATGGTATTAATTTTGACTCAATGTTTCCCATTCTAATGTGTTTTCCTTTTGTGTCCTCTAGAAAACTCAAGTGAGGCAAACAGGGATGGGCTCAATTTATCTGCTTGACTGGTTCAATATTGTCCATAAAGCTCAGCATTAGGGTTTCCTCAGCCTACTATTAGAGATTTTTTAAAAAATTGTGGTAATTGGGCCGGCCTGGTGGCGCAAGCAGTTAAGTGCACGCGCTCTGCTGCGGCTGCCCAGGCTTTGCCAGTTCGGATCCCGGGAGCGCACAGACGCACTGCTTGGCAAGCCGTGCTGTGGCGGTGTCCCATATAAAGTGGAGGAAGATGGGCGTGGATGTTAGCCCAAGGCCAGTCTTGCTCTGCAAAAAGAGGAGGATTGGCAGATGTTAGCTCAGGGCCGATCTTCCTCAAAAAAAAAAAAAAATTGTGCTAAAATATACATAATATAAAATTGGCCATCTTAACCATTTTTAAGTGTACAGTTCAGTAGTGTTAAGTACATTCACATCATTGTACAATCAGACTCAAAAACTCTTTTCATCTTGAAAAAGTGAAACTCTTTTTTTTAAGAAGTCAATTTTTTAAATTGTGAAACCAGTGTAACAACCCTAGACTTATTGAAAATGAAATCAGTAAGTAAGACTCTGCAGGCCCCATCCCCAACCAGCACCAAGGCCTCTGTTTGGCCTGACCCTAATTCCTCAAGCCCCCAAAAGGACAACTATGTGAAGAAGCCAGGGTTAACCTTGTGGCCACTTTCTCACTGCAACCCTCTCTATCCACTCTCATTTGACACACACACCCTGGGGCAGCAGGCTGGGTCCAGGCCCAAGGAGGAAACAGTGAGGTTCCCAGGGTGGCAAGGAATCATAGCCACACCCCAACCTGCTAAAATCTCAAGTTAGCAAAGGAAGAGAGACGGAACACTGTCTTGCCCACTTGCTCTTCTCCCCCCGGCCACTCCAAACAACAGTCTGACATCCCTGACCAGTAACACAATGATTCTGAGGTGCCAACGGGAGAATAATAACTTCCCATTTCCACTTTCTCCCAGCCCCTGGCAGTAGAAGGCAAGCACCTTCTACTTTCTGTCTCTATGATTTTGATACTCTATATACCTCATATAAGTGGAATCACACAGCATTTGTCTTTTTATGTCTGGCTTATTTTACTTAGCACAGTGTCCTCATGTTCATCCATGTTATAGCGTGTGTCAGAGTTTCCTTCCTTTTTAAGGCTGAATAATATTATTATTAGAGATTGTTAACCTTACACTCTTATAAAAGCCACAGATCACAGAACCTCCTTATCACAAAACTTAAAGGTAGACTACTTCATTTTTCTTTGACACTTCAAGGTCAATCTTATTTCCACCAAAGTGCCATTTCCTCCAAGTCCTTCCAATGTCTTTAATTCACTGAATATGGTTATTATGTTCTCTGACTCAACAATCCACAGTCTGCTTATTCCTCAAGCTCTACTTGCTCTCTCGCCATCCTTTGCAGTGATGCATTTTCTCCAAGTTCCTTAGGCTATAGGAGCATGTTCAACATGAGTTCCTGCTCAAAGAACAAGAGCACCCTAGTGAGGTGATTTTAGTACCAGGAAGCCTCTTTGAGACACCACCATTGTATTTACTGAGAACTAACTCCGTTCTGCTTTACAGGTGTTCAAGAGTCACATTCAAGGAGAGATATCCTGAAGGCTTAGCTTGGGTCTTACGTATTTATCTTTGGCAGTTACTCTCTCAGGAGGATGGGGTAAATAACTACCCCATCTTGATTTCCTGAACATCCCAGAACGCTCTGACTGACAGTCCCAGTTGTCTATGTGGACTACTGAGTAGCACTTTTTCAAAGGAAGTGTGTATTGCTGTAAACAAGGAAACCAGAATGCATGTTATTTAGGCAAAACAACAAAATCCAATGCACTGTGAATAGTAAATAAACATATTTATAAAATAATCTCACAACAGGCATTATTTGACCGTCCTGTTTTTTCTGAGAATAACTAAGACTGAGTCATCACCGAAAAATAGTTCCTTAACCTATTCTGAAAAAGGAAAAACAACAATACATCTCATGGACCATCTGGCTTCAAGGGTAATTAGGAAATTTCCCTTAATGTCTAACCACCAAACACCTTACCGTAGTTTTTCCCTCACCTTATCTGTGTCTATGGGCCATTCATTATAAACTGAAAATATTTCCCAAATACTTCTTTTAGAGCTTTATTCACCTCCTTGTTCTGCAGGCTATTGGTGAGGAGTGATCACGGTGAACTGCAAAAAGAAGATCAACTCCAAGGGGGAACCTGAGGTTGGCATGAGATAGCGTAAGCCTCCTGAGCAGAAATACGAGATCACTACAGTGAGAAGAGAGGAACAGGTGGAGAAGGCCTTGCTTCTGCCTGTGCTGGGGTTGATGCTCAGGAAGGTGGACACAATGCAGGTGTAGGAGAAGATGAGGAGGAGGATAGTCCTAAGGCCATGTATGACATAAGACCAGACCAGGACAGTGAGATTGGTGGAGACACCAAGGCAAGCCAGAGGGAGGAGGGAGGGCAGCTCACAACTGAAGTGGGAATAGTTTAGGCCTCACAGAACTCTAATTTGACAGCTCCAAATATATCAATGAGAGCATGCAGAAAGCCCAAACCCCACGAGGCCAACACCAGTCCCACACACAGTTGGTTGGTCATCACCTGATTGTAGAGCAGAGAATGGCAGATAGTAACATTGCAGTCATAGGCCATTGTTAGGAGCAGGAAGGATTCAATGCCCCCAGTGGAAAACACAAAGAAGACTTGGGCCATGCAAACTGCTACTGAGATTGTTTTCTCTTCAGATAAGAGATTTTCCAGCAATGTGGGCACTGAGACTAAGTGAGGGGCAGACACCTGGGAAGCAAAGTTGTCCCAGGAAGAAGTACATAGGTGTGTGGAGGCGGAACTCAGTGCTGATCACCAGCAGCGTCACCAGATCCCCCATGAGGGTCATGAAGTAAACCCTGAGGAGCAGCACGAAGAGCAGAGCCTGGATGTAGGGGTCAGTGGACAGCTCGAGGAGGATAAACTTGGTGACGGTGCTGTGGTTTCTCATAGTCAAACAGAGAAAACTTTCCTTTGGAATAAAATAAGTGTTTTAAAACCTCATTTTATTCCTCTCTATTTCCTCTGAGCCTTAAATCCTTTCCCTATACATGCTATTTGTTGACGCTGGAATCCAGGTTCAAGTTCTGAACCGCCTTCACTAGCTCTCTGGACTCAATAACATCTTTGATTTTCTTATATTCTATACCCTCTACCCTAGGTCAATCTGATGTCATTAGGTCTTTAATAAAATACTTAGATGGAAGATAGATTGCAGCATTTGCTGATGCAGGGATAAATTGCTAATGTAGGAGTGAAAGGGATGATTGAAGGGCTGAATTTGTTGCAAACGGGGATGTCAATAGGATCCAGAGAATGAGTGGAGGAGTTTACCTTGGGAATAGGAATTCTTTATCCATTGTAAGAGGAAGGAGAGCCAAGAATGTGAGGAGAGATACAGAGAAGATGGGAGTTTTAGTGTCTGGAAGGGAAGGGAGTTCCCTATTTATTGCCTTTCTGTTGTCAATAAGGTGCAAGGTAAAGTGAGGGTACACAGCGGGGAGACTGGTGTTAGAGATATCTACATTGGATTGGTTGCAGTGGTGAAGTCTAGCCAAGATTTTTGGTTATAAATTTGAGTCCAGGGATCATTGTTGTGTGATTTTTCTCCTGTTTGCTATATGTGGAGAATACGTTGCATTTATATCAGAAGGCAAAGTAACAGAAGAAGAGATGGCTTATGGAGGTAAGAAATTTCCAGGTGATTCAAAGGAATGAATCTTGTCTGTGTAAGAAAAGAAGTAAGGGTATGAGTGGTATGAGAATGAAAACGTGGTAGATACAAAGTACCTGTGTTCTCAATGCATGTGAAGAATGGTTGGCTCAAGAACGCTAGCTTAAATGAATCAGAAAAGAAGTGACTGAGATAGGAGAAAAGTGTTCAAAATTGAGGTTTCTGAAGGTGATGACTGAGTGTGTGAAGGAAAACATCCTTGGAGGCAGGACACAAGGAAACCAGAGACTTGGTATTATTTTAATTGAGATGAAGAGGATTTTTTTCTGTTGTTTGTTTTCTCCTCTTCTCCTAGAGAAGTCACATGATGTTAAAAATTTTTAAATCTGTTAAAGTTTTACAATTTGAAAAGTAGAGCACAAGGAAGGTAGTCCAGAGATACCCCAGATGTTCTGCTGTGGGAAAGCACTTGTCCTCAATGGGTCATGATTACTTCTGTCCCCTATAGATCCATAATTAAGCTTTATTCAGTAGTGTTATATTCAGGCTTGGTTACTTTCAGTGTCTTCATACCAGATTTCACTTCTTCTAACCTAGAATACTGATTCACACGCTAGAACCTGCCCAACTTCACTTGCTCTGACCTGACACAGTCATAAACTCAGACTTAAGATCATTGTTCAAAGTTGTTGGCTCAGTCTGCTGGTTTGTCCTGGCCTTCCCTGTATCTGGAGTCTAGGACTCTAGGCTGACACAATAAATTACTTAAAGGAGACTGAGACTTTTCTGCCATTGTTTCTTCACCCAGCAATCAAGCCCTTGTTAGATACCAGGTCTAAATTACTGTGAACATAATCCACTGAAGCAATCAGTAGATGAGGTGGCAGAATTCATTCAGATCCAGGGACAAAGATGTTTAATCAGCTTGTAAAATCTGCAGTGAGGGGGCTGCCCGGTGGCGTAGTGATTAAGTGTGCGCACTTCTCTGCGGCGGCCCGTGGTTCGCAGGTTTGAATCCGGGGCACGCACCAATGCACCACTTGTCAAGCCATGCTGTTGCAGCATCCCATATAAAGTAGAAGGGGATGAGCACGGATGTTAGCCCAGGGCCAGTCTTCCTCAGCAAAAAGAGGAGGATTGGCATCAGATGTTAGCTGAGAGGGCTGATCTTCCTCACAAAAAAAAAAAAAAATCTGCAGTGAGAACTGCTAGGGAAGAGTTCGTTCAGTTTATTGTTTATATTTTTTATTTTCTGTATAATGTGATATTTTGACATCTTAAAAACCTTTCTGGCTGGGGAGAGACTGCCCTCACCAGGGCTAATTCTTAGAGATAGCAAAGGGCTCAGCAGAGAACATGCCTTTGATATGCAAACTAACCAATCCAGAGCCATGCCTCCTCTGTCTGGTTTGTATACCCCAAGAGGCAATATTCCTCTGCCTTAATCATCCCAGATCCAGGTACCAGGCACCTAGGGATCACCTCTATAGTTTAGAGCCTGCTGAAATTATTCAAACTAGCCAGTCTCAAACTGTTTACCGTACCCTGCTGTGCTTTTCCAGTGAAAACCACAATAAAGGCTCTAGGCCATGCTCTCTCTCCCTCTTTCTGCCTCCTGTACAATGCTGGTACTTCCCTAGGTGGCCCTGAATGGCATGCCATGCCCACTGTTTCTAGGACCTGTGAATATAATAGACTTTGTTTTCCTGAGCCTCTCCTGTGTCTCTTCTTATGGCTGCACCTGATTGACCATCACATAAAAGAACATTCAGTTTCAGGAAAGAGTTAGTAAATCCTGAAGAAGGTAAATATTTCCCCTAGATTCTACACTATCAAAGAGAAAATGAATTGCGACGTTGTGTTTAAACGTCTGAGTACTATCAAGCATTTCCGTAAGTGCTCCAATCTCTCATCTGAGATAACCCCTGGAAAAGTAGCTGCAGAGAGAATCAAATCAAGAAATCCTTCACCCTGGTGGTAAACAGAGAGGCAGGCTACACAGGTGATTTTAGGGACATCACAAATAAGACCTCCCTTCTCTCAGTGTCCAAATATGGCCTTACTTACACCATTAGGTGTAGAGATTCTTGGAACTGTGGAAAGATTTCCAACCTTGGAACTAAAGCTCCAAATTGAAAAAATACGTAGATTGCTAAATTATTTTCTCATAGGCTGTGCCAAGTGTTAATATCACCAGCCAGAGGCTTAACAGCTATAAATAGAAGAGCAGGTTTTTGTGTAAGGGCTGTTAAAAGGATCATGAATGATCTCCCTAAAGCAAAATATTCACTTCCTTTTTCCTGTAGCTGATTTATTTTTCCTGCCTGAAATTTCTTCGTTCAGAATTTCTTTCTTCAGACCGCGCATGCAAAGTTAAAATGCCAAGAGCTCTAGGAAGCAAGGAACATAATAACAACTGTCAGTTCATATCAACAAGCCATAGACTGGGTTTATTGGAATCTGTCAAAAGAAGTGCTACTTTAGAACAGCTCCTTGCAGAATGTGACATACAAGAAGTACTTAGCATAGAGACTTGAAGAACCTGGATGACCTGGAAAAGAACAGAATTTCAGTGTTCTTGGAAGATATATAAAGATAGGTTGCTCGAAGTGAGCAACTCAGGGCTCTGTAATAGCGTGAAATCCTTGAGTTATGGGAATGGACTGGTCTAGGAAGAAGAGAACCAAAAGCAAATGTAGGAAGATATTAGAGACAAAATTTACCTAGTGTAGAATTTTGCCCAGAAAATGCCTGAATATTGTATCTTTTCCATTTTCTGTAACCCATAGTCCTGATAGGAGGACAGAATTGGAGACTATTATAAGAGCAGAAAAATTATGCTCTGGAGTCCATAGAAATGGAGTGTTGGTTGAGATGATCTATTGAGCCACAGGGAACTCAAAATATCTTCTCGATGTCCTCTCTTTTATCCTTTACAGCCTGGGTAGTGCCACAATGCTAATATCAGCTTCCTGCCCATAAAGAAATGCAGACTATTTGCTTCAGAGGCAAGAGAAGGCAGCAGGATATATGAAAATTAAGACAGTCTTAGAGACATACCTGGGGTCAAGTCGTCAAGTCCTATTTCTCTTTCTTACTAGCCATATGATCTTTGGAAAGTTTTTAAGCTTTCTTTATTTCAATTTTCTGATCCATAAAATGGCAGATAACAATGCCTCTCCTGTACGGTTTTAAGAAGTTATTTATATAACTTATATATGGTGCTCAGCATGAATTGGTTATGATTAAACTTCTATGTTATTCATTGCATTAATTTTAATCCCTCAATGCTTCCAAGGAAGAGAAGAGTTAATTCTGAGAGCAGATCAGAACATGCTAGTAAGTAGAGAATTGAAAACCAGATCAGGGAGGGAGAGATGGAGATGGGTAGGGGGAGGATGATCTCACTGTGAGAGCAGAGTTTCGGGAAAGCTCAAAGATAAAGTACAGAGCAAGGGAGACACAAAGAGGAAGAGATGAAGAGAAATGCTAAGTGACTCAGGAGATATCAAGCAGACCTAGGTCTCCTCTTCCCTGATGGAGAGAGTCCCTGTGTGCTCTGACCTGTTAACTGAATGTCTCGATAAACCTTCATGCAGGAAGAAAAGAGCAACTGTCTTTCTCTGAGAAGAGGCTTTTGTTTATCTACATGCCAGTATTGGAAAAAATAAATATATTAGTTCATGTGCCAGGAGGCTTGCAGGCTAAGACTTCAAAATTCTTTTCTACATTCTTATAACCTTGAGCTGCTCTGAATCCAAAGAACATTAAAGAGAAATACAGGTTTGAAAAGTTCTGATTCTTGGCATATAAATATTTGAGCAATTACTCAGACCATTTCAAACCTAGTTACACAGCTGCTTTTTGCTATTTTCTCTTATTACTCTAGATATTTTCCCCAGAGTATTATGCAAATAAAGCCTTCTCAGATCTAACCATTCGGAAAGCCACCTATATTTAAATAACCGATGGGTAGGCCGCTGATCCTGCAAGCCCGGGAGAAGGCTGAGTTGATGCCTTGAATTCCTTGGAGTTCAGCCCGAAGCAAACATTTGACCTCATTATCTTAGAAATTTCCTTACTTGTATGTGTGTGTCTATTGACCAAGACAGTCTTAACATTCCTCTCAGCTTGACTAAACATTAGACAGGTTTCTTCCTGAGTATAGGTCCCTATCTCCCTTTTCTTAGAGCATTTACTTTAGAAAACTTGAAATTGTAAATTCTTTCTCTGCCTCTTTAAAATGGATATAAATCTTCCCAGCCTCTAGCCTGTCTTTCTCAAGGACCTGAAACTATCTCTTTGAAATGGAAACATTGAAGAACACAACACTCCTATCTCTCAGTCCCTGTGGGAGGATAGGAGCCTAATTTAGGTGGACAATAATTAGCAAATACAAATGGCCTAATCTCAGAGAAAGATATTTGCAAACTCGGGAGTAACTCAATGTGCTTGACACATCCCATTGACCAACCTCTTCCCTAATGTCCTCTAGTATTTTTCAACCAGCTCATCCAAGTGCTTAGACTCTTCTGCCTTTTGTTTCAGCAGAGTTGAGTTGAGTTCAGTCTCTCTCTCCTATTGCAATTTTAAGTGTAGTATAAAAGTTGAAAGAAAAAAGTATTAAAAATAACTGTAGCTACAATAATTTGTTAATGGATACACAATATAGAAAAATGTAAAGTGTGACATCAGTAGCATAAAATGTGGGAAGGGGAGAAGTAAAAGTGTAGAGTTTTTGTATGCAATTGAAATTAAGTTGTTATCAGCTTAAAATAGCTTATTATAACTCTAATATATCTTAGGTAAGCCTCATGGTAACCACAAAGAGTAAATCTACGGTAGATACACAAAAGATAAAGAGAAAGGAATCAAGGCATACCATTACAAAAAAAAAAAATCAACAAATCAAGGAAGACAGCAAGAGAGGAAGAAGGAAACAAAGGAACTACGACACAAATAGCAAAATGGCAAATTATAGGAAGTCCTGAACTACCAATAATTACTTTAACTGTAAATGCATTAAATTCTGCCATGTTTGTTGGTCAAAGCCATATATGCATGTGGATATATCTCTCAGAAAGCGGTGTTTGACATACTGTTGTCTTAGAAAGCACAAACATTTGCAATAGTGGTAGCCCCAGTCCGTGGAATGATTATTGAGGTAAGGTACTTTCTTTCTCTTTCAGTGTTTTCAGAATATTTTGATTTCTATTTTGCTTCTAGCTTTTGTTTCTGACACCACGTGTTAGATCAAGTATGGGCTCTGTCAGGACAGCCTGTAGCTCAATGGTGAGGTAAAGTCTGAGGGATTATGAGTGGGGCGCTGACAACATCTGCTTTATCTCTCTTGCTCCTGATTAATTATCTCATCTTCTTTTATTTTTTAAATTATATTTCCATCTTGTTTTGATAATAAGACATGAGCATATTTAAAAAAATCAATTCAGTTTTTCTTTTAGATTTTAGGAGAAAAGATTTCAAAAGACAGAGTGTTCTTAGCACAGTTTGTTTGCTTTTGTTTTTTAATTACCCTAAAATTGTAACTATTTTATACCAAATTTGAGAAGATGGTATAATTATTTCATAGTAAAGTGTCCAGTATTTTTCATTTTTTAGATAATAAAACATTCTAAGGCTGAAGAGTCAATGGATTAATTTGGGGACTGTTGATATTTTTATAGTATTAAGCCTTTGAATACTTTAACATAGACTATTCTTGAATTTGTTTAGGTTTTCTTTAATTTCTTTCAACAATTTCCTGTGACTTTATTTTTTTTAGAGTAGCTTCAGGTTCACAGCAAAATTGAGAGGAAGGTACAGAGATTTCCCATACACCCCTTGCCCGCACACATGCATGGCCTCCTCCATTATCAATACTCCCCACCAGAGTCATACATTTGTTACAATTGATGAACCTACATTGACACATCATAATCAACCAAAGTCCAAAGTTTACCTTAGGGTTTACACTTGGTGTTGTACATTCTACGGATTTTGACAAATATATAATGATAGATAAATGTATAATGTATAATACCATGTGTCCATCATTATAGTATCATACAGAATAGTTTCACTGCCCTAAAAATCCTTTCTACTCCACCTATTCATCCCTCCCCCACCCCAACCCCTGGCAATCACTGATCTTTATACTTTCTCCACAGTTTTGCCTTTTCCAGAATGTCATATAGTTGGAATCAAAGTACGTAGCCTTTTCAGATTGGCTTCTTTCACTTAGTAATATGTATTTGAAGATTCCTTCACGTCTTTTCATGACTTGATGGCTTATTTCTTTTTAGCACTGAATAATATTCCATTGTTTGGATGTACCACAGTTTGTTTATTTCCCTACTGAAAGACATCCTGTTTACTTCAAAGTTTGAGGAATTATTAATAAAGCTGCTGTAAACATCCATGTGCAGGTTTTTGTGTGGACATAAGTTTTTAACTCCTTTAAGTAAATACCAAGAAACATGATTGCTGGATTATATGATAAGAGTATTTCTAGTTTTGTAAGATATGTCAAACTGTCTTCCAAAATGGCTATACCATTTTGCATTCCCACCGGTAATGAATGAGAGCTTCTGTTGCTCCACATCCTTACCAGCATTTGGTGTCATCAGTGTTCTGGATTTTGGCCATTCTAAAGGGTGTGCAGTGATATCTCATTGTTGTTTTAATTCACATTTCCCTGATGACATATGATGCAGAGCACCTTTTCATATGCTTATTTGCTATCTGCGTATCTTCTTTGGTAAGGTGTCTGTTAAGGTATTTGGCCCATTTTTTAATCAGGTTGTTTGTTTTCTTATTATTGAGTTATAGGTGTTCTTTGTATATTTTGTATAACAGTCCTTTATCCGATGTGCTTTTTGCAAATATTTTCTCCCAATGTGTGACTTGTCTTCTCATTCTCTTGACATTGTTCATGGAGCAGATGTTTTTAATTTCAATGAAGTCCAGGCTTATCAATTATTTCTTTCATGAATCTTATCTTTAGGGTTGTGTCTAAAAAGTTATTGCCATACCCAAGGTGTTCTAGGTTTTCTCTTGTGGTAACTTACAGGAATTTTATAGTTTGTGTTTTACATTTAAGTCTATGATCTATTTGAGTTAATTTTTATGAAAGGTATAAGGTCTGTATCTAGATTCATTTTTTTTTTGTTGTTTTTGCATGTGGATGTCCAGTTGTTCCAGCACCATTTGTTGAAAAGACTATCTTTGCTCCATTCTTTCATCTTTGCCTTTGCTCCTACATCAAAGATCAGTTACTATATTTATGTGGGTCTATTTCTGGGCTCTCTATTTTACTCCATTGACCTATTTGTCTGTTCTTTCATCAATTATTATAGCTTTATAATAAGTCTTAAAGTCAGATAGTGTCAGTCCTCCAACTTTCTTCTTCTCCTTCAGTATTGTGTTGGCTATTCTAGGTCTTTTGCCTTTCTGTGTTAACTTTAGAATCAATTTGTTAATATCTACAGAATAACTTGCTGGGATTTTTATTGGGTTTGCATTGAATCTATACGTCAAGTTGGGAAGAACTGACATCTTGACAATATTGAGTCTTCCTACACATGAGCATAGACTATCTCTCCATTTATTTAGTTCTTCTTTGATTTTTTTTTAATCAGAGTTTTATAATTTTCCTTGTATAGATCTGGTACATATTTTGCTAGATTATACTCAAGCATTTCATTTTTTTGGTGCTAATGTAAATGATATTATGTTTTTAATTTCAAATTCCAATTGTTCATTGCTGATATATAGGAAAGCACTTGACTTTTGTATATTAAACTTGTATCCTACAACTTTGCTATAAACACTTATTAGTTCCAGGAGTATTTTTTATCAGTTCTTTTGGATTTTCTACGTAGATGGTTATGTTATCTATGAACAAAGACAGTTTTATTTCTTCCTTCTTGAGCTGTGTCCTTTTTATTTTTTTTCTTGTCTTATTGCATTAGCTAGAACTTCCAGTATGATGTTGAAAAGAAGTGGTAAGAGAGAACATCCTTGCCTGATCTTAGCAGGAAAACTTTGAGTTTCTCACCATTATGATGCTAACTATATCTTCAATTTGTCAGAGTCAACTTATAAATAATATTATCTTGGAGCCATACAATACTATACTTCCATTTCCCCATTTCTGTCTTACATGCTATTGTTGTCATACATTTTAATTCTACATATGTTATAAACCTCACAATACATTGTTATTATATTTGCTTTAAGCAATCAACTATGTTTTAAGAAGATTAATAAATGAGATAAATGCCTTTTATAGTTACCTATGTTTGCCATTTGGGGAAAATTTGTGTATATCTAACTTTCCACCTGGTATCATTTGCCTCCAGCTTGAAGAACTTACTTTAACATCCTTGTAGTCAGTTCTACTGACAATGAATTTTTTTCAGCTTTTCTTTATTTGAAAACTCTTTATTTCATCTTCATATTTGAAAGGTATTTTTGCTGGGTATAGAATTTTAGGTTGACAGCTGGTTTTTCCTTTCAGCACTTTAATTTTACTGTTCTACTATCTTCTGGCCTCCATGGTTTCAGATGAGAAGTCCAGTTATCTTTATTATCTTTGTTTCTCTAATCTCAACACCTTTTTTTGGAGATTTTTTTTTTGTCACTGGTTTTCAGCAGTTTGGTTATGACATGTCTTGGTGTGATTTTCCTTTATGTTCTTCTGCTTGGATTTGAGCATCTTGGATGTGAGAGTTTATAGTTTTCATTAGGTTGAAAGATTTTAGTCATTATTTTATCAAATATTTTTTCTATCCTATTCTTTCTTTCCTCTTCTCCTGGGATACAAGGCTACACATGTTAGACTACTTGATGTTGCCCCATAATTCACTATAGTTCAATATTTCTCACTGTATTTTTATCTGCATTTCATTTTGTCTTCAAATTCATGATCTTATTCTGTAGTGTCTAATATGCTGTTAATTCCCCTTCTACTCTATTTTTAATTTCAGATATTGTATTTTTTATTTTCTAAAAGTTATATTTGGATCTTTGCCATATTTTCCATTTCTTTCCTCCTCATATTCTTGTTTCTGTCATTATAGATTAGTGTGTATTTTCTAAAATTTGTTGTAAATGGATTCATAGAATCAAATGTACTCCTTTTTGTCTGACTTCTTTCATTCAGCAATGAATGAATATTTCATTCATAATATTTTGAGATTTACCCATGCTTTTGTATATATCAATAGTTTGTTTTTTTCTATCATTAGGTAGTATTACATTGAATGGGTATACCACAATTTGTTTATCCATTTACATTTAGATTGACATTGGGTTGTTTCCAGTTTGAGGCATATAGAAGCTGCTGTGACCATCTATTTACAAATCATTTTGAAGACTATGCTTTTCAATTATAGAATTTCCATTTGATGATTTTCATATTTTCTATTTCTCTGTTGAAATTGCCTACTTGTTGGGTATTGATATTTCCCTTTAATTATTTGAATGTAATTTCATTTAATTTCTTAATAGCAGCTTTGAAACATTTATCTGCTGTCTTTGTTTATTTGTTTAGTGACTTGCCTGGACTAATCCTGTAAGTGTGAAACTGCTGATATATCTGCTCAGTTTAAAAAATTATTTTATTCTTTTATCCTTAAGCCTGGCTTCCTAAGGGTTATCCCTGGTCCATTGTAGCTTTCTAGTCTGACAATTATTGGTCAGAGATGGTGTTTAAACACCTCATACCAGTAAGAAATCCACCTTTTGTCAATGGATTTGTATGTGACTTAGAGAATGCACTCAAAGTTAGGCAGTTTATCAGTCTGTCTCATCCTTTGCTATCTGTTTGTAAGGTCTCAATTTAGCCAGGGAAGAGCAGCTCACTAGGGGACTCACTGGTCTCTCCTGAATGTATGTGAACCCTTGCATAGCCACACAGCTTTCCAGATTACCAAGGGTATGTGGCAGGTTGCAAAGGCCCTCTTTGACTATCTCCTTTCCCAGATCTCCCTATTAAATGTCTGTGTTATCTACAATCTATTGCTTGCTCCAACCAGTAACAATGTATCAGGATAGCTGCAATGTCGACGTTCCATGATTATTTTCTATGGATATCACTATTGTTTTTTTGTGTGTGTGTGAGGAAGATCAGCCCTGAGCTAACATCTATGCCAATCCTCCTCTTTTTGCTGAGGAAGACCGGCCCTGAGGTAACATCTATTGCCAATCTTCCTCCTTATTTTTTCCGTTCTTCTCCCCAAAGCCCCAGTAGATAGTTGTATGTCATAGTTGTGCATCCTTCTAGTTGCTGTATGTGGAACGCTGCCTCAGCATGGCTAGACAAGCGGTGCTTCGGTGAACACCCGGGATCTTAACCCGGGCCGCCAGTAGCAGAGCGCGCGTACTTAACCACTAAGCCATGGAGCCGGCCCCTCACTCTTGTTTTTGACAATTTCTCTGGGCGTGAAATTTTAAATGCTGCACTTCAAATACAGTGGTCTCACTCTGCTATCACTTCAGGCTGGGTTGAAACCACAATAAGGCATGGACTACCTCTTGTTCACCTGAGACATGAGAAAGACTGATGGATCGTTAAAGCCCTGGGCCATTTGAGAATTGGTTGAATTTTGAATGCACTCTCCAATACACACACAGACCTATCCATTGGCAAAGAGTGGAAGAGTTATGGTTTTGAAGTATTTGATCACAACCTCTGCCCAAGTTATTGGTTAATTGCCAAATTATAGTCACAGGAACAATCCTTAGGAAGCGAGGCAAAAATATAAAAATAAGAATAAAACAAGTAAACAGAGAAGTCAGCAGCCAGACACCATGGGGAGGGGGACAGATTCTGTAGATTAAATAAATGCAAACTACTTAAATACAAAACAGAAAATTAGTCAGAATCTAGAATATATTGCTTTCCCCTGCCAGTATTAAGACTCAGACTAGTTGCAATGTTGTTTGTTACTGATATCATTACTGCATTTGACGATGCCCAGGGAGATGGAATTTTCCACATTCTGCTCCAAATAAAGTCCTCTGCTTTCAGTTGAAGTTACATTATTTTATCTAAAATGTCCAATTCTCAATAAAAAATTTATGAGACATAGAAGAAACAGAAAATTGTGGGCCATATACTTGATAGACACTGTCTCTGAGTGGGTCCACATGTTAGATTTAACAGGCAAAGAACTCAAAGGAGCTACTATAAATGGTCAAAGAACTAAAGAAAACTATGTATAAAGAATTAAAGGAAGATATGACAAAAATGACTTATCAAAAAGAGAATAGCAATTTAGAAAGAAATGATGTGAAAGAATTAAATGATAATTCTGGGGTTGGAAAATACAGTAACTGGAATAAAAAATTCACTAGAAGGCTCAACATCAGATTTGAGTTGGCAGAAGTAAGAATAAGATAACCTAAAGAAAGATCAATAGAGATTATCCAAACTAAAGAGCTGAAAGAACAAGATGAAGAAAAAAGAACAGAGCCTCAGAGACCAGAGGCTCTGTTCCAACACACATCAAGTGTTCCAACACACACATAATGGGACTCCCATAAAGAGGGACAAGAGAGGGGCAGAAAGAAAATTTGAGGAAATAATGGCCACAAAAACCCCATTTGATGATAAACAATCTACACAATCAAGAATCTCAAGAAACTTCAACTAGGGTAAAAACTTAAAGATCCACACCTAGAAACATCATAGGTAAACTGTTGAAAGCCAAAGGCAAAGAGAAAAATTTTTAAAAATCAAATAAAATGACTTACCATATACAAAAGAAACACAATAATATCAACAGCTGAATTTTGCAACAGAAACAATGGAAAACAGAAGGCAGTGGGATGAAATATCAAAAGTACTGAAAGAAAAAGTTTTTTCAACCAAGAATTCTATATCTAGCAAAACTATTCCTCAAAAATCATTCTATATCTAGAAAAACTATTCTTCAAAAAACCAGATGGAATTTGCAGCGTATTTAAAAGATTATATACCATGACCAAGTAGGATTCATTCCTAGAGTGCAAAGATGGTTTGCAAATCAATCGATGTAATACACCACATTAACCAAATGAAGGAAAAAAACCACATGATCATTTCAGTTCATGCAGAAAAAGCATTTGACAAAATTCAACACCCTTTCATGATAAAAAAATAAAACAAAAAACTTGGGGGCGGGCCCTGTGGCTTAGCGGTTAAGTGCAAGCGTTCTGCTACTGGCGGCCTGGGTTCGGATCCCGGGCGCGCACCAACGCACCACTTGTCTAGCTGTGTTGAGGTGGCGTCCCACATACAGCAACCACAGGGATGTGCAACTATGATGTACAACTATCTACTGGGGTTTTGGGGAGAAAAGGGGGAAAAAAAAAGGAGGAGGATTGGCAATAGATGTTAGCTCAGGGCTGGTCTTCCTCAGCAAAAAGAGGAGGATTGGCATGGACGTTAGCTCAGGGCTGAACCTCCTCAAATAAATAAATAAATAAATAAATAAATAAATAAATAAATTAGGAACAGAAGGAAACAGAACACTTCAACATTAAAAAGCCATATATGAAATATCCATAGCAAACATCATACTCAATGGTGAAAGACTACAAGCTTTTCCTCTAAGATCAGGAAAAAGGAAAGGATGCCCACTTTCACCACTTCTATTCAACATACTGGAACAGTACTTGAGGTTCTAGCCAGAGAAATTAAGCAAGAAAAAGAAATAAAAGATGTCCAAATTAGAGAGGAAGAAGTAAAATTATTTCTGTTGGTGGATGATATGATCTTGTATGTAGAAATTCTAAAGATTCCACACAAAAAAACTGTTAGAACTAGTAAATGAATTCAGGAAAGTAGCAGGACACCAAGTAAACACACAAAAATCTGTTGTGTTTCTATACACTAACAATGAACAATCTGAAGAAAGAAATTCAAAAAACAATTACACTTATGATAGCATCAAAAAGAATGAAACACTTGGCATCAACTTAACTAAGGAGGTGAAAGATTTATACAATGCAAATTACAAAGCATTGCTGAAAGAAATTAAAGACACAAATAAATGGAAATGTATCTCATGTTCTTGTATTGGAAGACTTGATATTATTAAGATGTCAATACTTCCCAAAGTGATATATAGATTAATGCAGTCTATCAAAATTCCAATTATATTTTTTGCAGAAGTAGAAAATTCCATCCTAAAATTCAAATAGAATCTCAAGGAATTCAAAATAGCCAAAATAATCTTGAAAAAGAACAAATCTGGAGAACTCACACTTCCTGATTTCAGAGCTTACTATAAAGCTACAGTAATCAAAACAGTGTGGTACTGGCATAAAGGTAGGCATATAGACAAATAGAATAGAATAGAGAGCTCAGAAATAAACCCTCATATATATGGTCAAATGATTTTTTACAAGGATGCCAAGACCATTCAATGGAGAAAGGACAGTCTTTTCAACAAATGATGCTGGGAAAACTGGATATCCACATGCAAAACAATGAAGTTGGATCCTTACATAATGCCATATACAAAAATTAACTCAAAATCGATCAAAGACATAAATGTAAGACCTAAAACTATAAAACTCTTAGAAGAAAACATAGGACAAAACTTCACAACATTGGATCTGGCAATGGTTTATTGGATACGACCCCAAAGACATAGTTAACAAAACAAAAAATAGACAAATTGGACTTCATGAAAATTAAAATATTTTTGTGCATCAATAGACACTATCAACAGAGCAAAAACCCACAGAATGGGAGAAAATATTTGCAAATCATATTTCTGATAAGGCATTAATATCCAGAATGTATAGACTCCTAAAACTCAAAAAAAAAAAAAAAATCAAATGACCCAATTCAAAAATGGGCAAAGGACATGAATAGATATTTCTCCAAATAAGGTATACAAATAGCCAATAAGCCCAGGAAAAGATGCTCGTCATCGCTAATAATTAGGGAAACGCAAATCAAACTACAATGATATACCACCTCATACCCATTACGATGGCTACTATCAAAAATCCAGAAAATAAAAAGTATTGGCAAGGATATGGAGTAATTGGAACCCTTGGGCACTGTTAGTGGAAATGTAAAATGGTACAGCCACTGTGGAAAACACGATGGCAGTTCCTCAAAATATTAAAAATAGAATTACCACATGATCTAGCAGTTCCACCTCTGTGTGTAAGGCCAAAAGACTTGAAAGCAGGGTCTCAACGAGATATTTGTATACCCATGTTCAGAGCAGCATTATTCATAACAGCTAAAATATGGAAGCAACCCAAGTGTCCACCCATGGATGAATGGGTAAGCAAAATGTGGTATATACATACAACAGAATATTATTTAGCCTTACAAAGGAAGGAAATTCTGCAATATGATACAACATATATGAACCTTGAGGACATTATGCTAAATGAAATAAGCCAGGCACAAAAAGACAAACATTGTATGATTCCACTTATATGAGATACTTAGAGCAGTAAAAATTATAGAGACAGAAAGTAGACTGGTGGTTTCTAGGGCCTGGGGTGGGGGAATGAAGAGTTATTGTTTAATAGGTATAGAGTTTAAGTTTTAAAGATTAAAAGTTCTGGAGATGGATGGTGGTCACAGTTGCAACATTATGAATTACAGTTACAATTACAACATTATGAATGTATTTAATACCACTGAACTGTGTTCTTAAAAATGGTTAAGATGGTAAATTTTATGTTGTATGTATTTTACCACAATAAAAATAATGGAAAAAAATGAACATAAAATAAAGACATATCCAGATTAACAAAGGCTAGGAGATTCATTGCTATGCAGACCTGCCTTACAAGAAATACTACAGGAATTCTTTGGGCTAGAAGGAAGTGGTAGAATGTGGTAAACTCAAATCTACATAAAGAAATAAAGAACACCAGTAAAGGTAATTACATAGATAATTATAAAAGACAATATAAAATATATTTCCCTTTTGGTTTTAAAACTAATTGAAAAGGCAATTGCATAAAATAATAATTATAAAGATGATCTCGTCACATATAAAGATGAAATAATTATGACAATAATGGTACCAAAAGAATATGAAGGAGTGGAGCATATATTGGAGCAAGGAAATGGCACCAGATGGAAACTCAAATCCACAGGATAAAATGAAGAGTATCAAAATGGTCAATATGTTGATTAACATAAAAGACACTACAATTATAATTTCTCCTTTCTTTTCTTAGCTTCTTTAAAAAACATAAGATTTTGTAAAGCAGTAACTGTAATACTGAATTTTCAAGTTCATACAAATGTAAACATTATGATAATGATAGCACAAAGGAGGAGGAGGGAATTCAGCTATATTGGAACAAAGCTTCTATATTTTACTAGAATTTAGTATTATTCTGAAGTACATAGTTATAAATTATGATGAAGATTGTAATCCCTAGGGCAGGGTTTCTCAACCTTGGTACTATTGACATTTTTGGCTGGATAATCCCTTTATTGTGGACAGCTGTCCTGCACATTGTAGGATGTTTGGCAGCATCCCTTGTCTTTACCCAATAGATACCAGCAACACTCCTTTAATTGTAACAAACAAAAATATCTCCAGACATTATCAAATGTCTCTTTAGGGGAAGAATTATCCCCTTTTGAGAACCACTACCCTAGAGCAATAAAAGAAAATAACAAAAAATAAATTAGAAAAATCAACAAAAGAAATAAAGTGGAACACTAGAAGATACCTAGCTAACACAAAAGAAGGTGATAAAGGAGGAACAGAAAAGACAGGAGTTTATAAAACAAATGTCAAAATGGCAGACTTAAGTCTAACCATACTGATAATAATATTAAATGTAAATTGATTAAACAATGCAATCAAAAGTCAGATGTGGCCAGACTGGATTTAAAAAGTCAGGTCTAGCTATATGATGTCTATAAGAGAAAGATTTTAGATTAAAAGACACAAATAGATTGAAAGATAAAAGATGGAGAAAGATATACCATGCAAACAGTAGCCATATGACGACTAGAAAGAAGTACTGATTCATGCTACCACATGGATGAACCTCAAAAACATGCTAAGTGAAAGAAGCCAGACACGAAAGACCACAAGTTGCATAGTTGATTTAAATAAAATGTCCAGAAAAGGCAAATCTAGGTCCAGGGGTGCCTGGGTCTGAGGATTGGAACAAGGAGTGACAGCAAACGAGTATCAGGGATCTCTTGGGGGTGTGGAAATGCTGTAAAATTGGACTGTGGTGACGGGCCCACAACTCCGTAAATGTACGAAAAATCATAGACTGTACACCTAATATGAGTGAACTTTATGGTATGTAAATCATACTTCAATAAAGCTGTTAATAAAAGATAAATATTGAGATGTATAGAAGAGCCTTGCCTTATATTTCAGAATAATCAATGTAAAATTATAATAGAAAAAGACAAATAGATAATTGACTCAGAAAAGAAACCTCAGATATAGATCATCAAATATATTGTATGACATGTATTATTTCTATTCAATGGGAAAGAAAGTATGTAATATTTAACAAATATTGTTGTCTAAGTGGCTTTAGATCCATAAAATAATACATTTAGACATCTATATTACACCAAAATATAAATAAATTCCAAATCAGTTAATTGAATATAAAATAATACAAACTAAGGAAAATTAAGAGATAATATGTACAATTGAGTAGTTAGAGAATTTTTTTCTTTTTTTTTTAAAGATATCTACAGTCTATGATTATATTCTTTTTTGAAGAAGAAGAAGATTGGCTCTGAGCTAACATCTGTTGCCAATATTCCTCTTCTTTTTTCTCCCCAAAGCCCCAGGTACATAGTTGTATATCATAGTTGTAGGTCCTTCTAGTTCTTCTGTGTGGGACGCCGCCTCAGCATGGCTTGATGAGTGGCGAGCAGTTCTGCACCCAGGATCTGAACAAGTGAACCCCAGGCCACCAAAGCAGAACATGTGAACTTAACCACTATGCCACTGGGCCAGCCCTGAGAATTTCTTAATCAAAACAGGGTATCTATGTGCTATCAGGGAAAAGGCAGACATATTTGACTATGTAAACATTTAAACTTTTATATGACAAAATAAAAACAAAATAGAAAAGTAATAGATCCGAGTCAATATTTGCAACATAGATTACAAACTACTGTTAATATTGCTAAAGTACAGGATATTGCTAATGGATAAGAAAAGGAAAAACACAGAAGAGAAATAGGCAAAAGATATGAATGAGCAACTTTCAGGAGAGCAAATCCAAACGGTTAACAAACACATGAAAAGATAGTAACATTCACTGGTAGTAAGGAAAATGTAGAATAAGCTAAACAGAGACACCACTTTGTACCCATCAGAAGGTAAAAAGTTTTAAGTGATCTATGACATCTATATTTGGAGAGTATATAGGGGAAAACTACACTTATTCATTACTTAGGATATGTGAACTTTCCAGAAAGCAATCTAGCAACATATATTCAAATTAAATACACATCCATTTTGATTTTAGAATCCTGTTCCTGAGAATCACCCCCATATAAATAAAAGCATCCAAACTTAAGGATTTATTTACAAGTGTGTTTAATAAAACATTATTCACCATGTCAAACATCCAGAAGCGAAGTTAATGCCCATATAAAAGGCAATTGTATAGACTATGGCACATCCTTACCATGAAATATTAGGCTACGATTCAAAAGAATAAATTAGAGCTAAATCATTTGACCTAGATTAATATGCCCACAGTATTGTTCAGTGAGAGAAGCAAGATAAAAATCTGTGTATTTAAAGGGAGTTTTTAGAAGACAGAACAGCCATATATATGTAAAAATGAATATGTGTATCTGTATACTTATATATGAGCACTTATATGTGACGATATGAGCATGGATAAAGTTATAAAAGAAAATATATTCAGTTAACATGGGTTCCTAGAGAGGGACATGATGTGGCTGGAGCGAGAATAGAAACTGGGGAAAGTGGAGGTAAGTAAAAGGTATATATGTGTCTTTATGTGTATAAAGATTTAAAAATTAATTTTAAAATGTTAAGTCCACACTCCTTGATTGAACATACTTAAAATCATCTTCCACAAATTTATCTCCAGATTTTTGAAATAGAAATTAATGGACTATTGTTATTTTACATGCAAATTTTATGTTATCGTTTCTGGTTCTTTATTTCACCCCAAGGCATGTTAATTTTGTTTTTTTTTTTGTTTTGTTTTGTTTTTTTGTGAGGAGATCAGCCCTGAGCTAACATCCGCCAATCCTCCTCCTTTTTTGCTGAGGAAGACGGCCCTGGGCTAACATTGGTGCCTATCTTCCTCCACTTTATATGGGACGCCGCCACAGCATGGCTTACCAAGCAATGTGTCGGTGCGCGCCCGGGATCCGAACCAGCGAACCCCGGGCCCCCGCAGCGGAGCGCGCGCACTTAACCGCTTGCGCCACCGGGCCGGCCCCAAGGCATGTTAATTTTGAATCCTGGAAACTAGCAGAGCAAAAAGAAGGGATGGGCATGCGAAGAATCACGTGCTTTTTCCATCAAGGGAGGAAGAGCTTAGGTGAGGAAAGCGCAGTGGGGGTAGTTTTGAGTGCTTTGGAGGTTTGATACTCTGAGTCCTCAAATTCTCCCAGTTATCACTGTTTAATTCTTGTTCAGTTCCCTAACTTTACATACACAATCCATATGATGATTAATTCTCATAGGGTTATAATTCAGCAAGCCAGAGAATCACCCTCTGAGTTTGGCTTTAGGTCATGTCTGCGCCATAAGCAGTAAGGTCAGAATTTCCAGATTTGAATTTGTCATGCTTGAAACTATCCTGGAGTCTTAATATTTTTATCCCCACCACACTGGATGACAGCAGCAGATTCTTAAGCAGTATAGCTTCATTCTCAGTGGGCGCATGATTTTAGGCGATCACAGGTGGTAGGTATACATTTGCCATTGAATGTTGTAGTGTATATATTCCCATTGGAGAATGTAAATAGAAGATTTTCTGTCTTTTGCACCTCCTGGTATATTAATCAATTTAAAAATCCCACACATTTCACTGGGGGTCAAGTTGAGTGCATAATTCACCGTTTAGTGCCAATTTGAGTACCAGTTTGGATTCTTTGGTTTCAACCATCATATATATGTTGGTTGATTGGAGGATTGGCCCTGCACTAACATCTGTTGCCAATCTTCCTTTTTCTTTTTTCTCCCCAAAGCCCCAGTACATAGTTGTATATCCTAGCTGTAGGTCCTTCTAGCTCTTCTATGTAGGCCACCGCCTCAGCATGGCTTGATGAGTGGTGACTAGGTCCCCACCCAGAATCCGAACCAATGAACCCCAGGGCCATCGAAGCAGAATGCATGAACTTAACTGCTATGCCACTGGGCCAGCCCCTCAACCAACATAATTTGAGTTTGGTTCACATTAGTAAAGAAAAGGATGTTTTGCAAAGGACACCACACTCAAGACAGGGTTTGTGAAAATGGCCTTGGATTCAGACTGACTGGTTTGAAATTTGAGCTCCCCTTGCGTTTAGGCAACTTTTCTGGTTCTCATTTATTCATTTACAAAAAAAGAGTAATAGTACTTAGCCCATATAATGTTGTTGAGATAATTAAAGAGGATTATATGTGTAAAACATTTAAGGTAAGCATCTTTATTAAAAGATTGTTATTGTTGTTTTGCGTGTTGGAAAACCTCTTGTGAGGAAGCGCAGTGGACAGGGTTTCACTGGGGATCTCAGTAGCAGGGAGGCCTGGGCAGTCTCTTGTTGAGATGCTGGGGTAGAATGACCAGCCTTTTGTAGGTCACATGATCTCCTTGTGGTGAGAGGAGAGGGGGGCACTATGGAGAGTCCCACTGGGCTACACAAAATGGAGAAGGGTCAGTTTCGCTAAGCAAGAGTGGTGTGCAGTTACTGGAGGAAGGGTGAAAGCATGCCGCGCAGGCAAAAATAACAGATGCTCTCTACAAAATAAAAATACATATATACACAATACCTGGGAAAAAATTATCTGACCCATTTCTCTTCCTCTGAATATGGCTGACCATTAATCAACCTAAGAACAGAGCTTGCTGACTTCTTCTTAAGTTTGTATCAAGATGCTGACAGATACATATTTTTTCAACAGCTGGCATGATGGTCAATCAAGAAATAATCCTTAATTTCCAGTTACCAGATATCTTGTTGCAGAATTGTTTAGGTTCTCCATGGTCCTGTTTCTCTGGTCCACTATGTGAAAGAGTTAACATATCTTCTTAACATTCTCTTCATAGCTGCCTTCACCTCTTTGTTCTGTAGGCTGTAGATGAGGGGATTCAGCATGGGAGTGACCACACTGTACTGTAAAGGGAAGATCATCTCCACGGGGGAACCTGAGGTTGGCAAGAGATAGCTGAGAAAACCAGATCCATAGAACAAGATCACAGTAGTGAGATGGGAAGTGCAGGTAGAGAAAGCCTTGCTTCTGCCCGAGGTGGAGCTGATGTTCAAGATGGTGGAGACAATGCGGGTATAAGAGAAGAAGATCAAGATGAAGGTTCCAAAGAAATGCAAGACAGAGGAGCAGAGCAGGAGTGTGAAGTTGGTGGAGGTATCAGAGCAAGACAGAGGGAAGAGAGAAGACAGCTCACAACTGAAGTGGGGGATAGTTTGGTCCTCACAATAGTCTAAATTGACAGCCAGGAGGATATTGACGAGAGCATCAACAAAGGCCAGGCTCCAGGAGCCCCACACCAGCCCAACACAGAGCTGGTTGCTCATCATTTGGCCATAGAGCAGAGGGGAGGTGATGGCTACATAGCGGTCATAGGCCATCACAGCCAGCAGACATGCCTCAGTGCCCCCAGTGGCAAACACAAAGAAGGCTTGAGCCAGGCAGCTCTCTACAAAAATGGTTTTACTTTCAGAAAGCAGATTTTCCAGCATCTTAGGGACTGTGACAGATGAGTGGCAGAGGTCTAGGAAGGACAGTTGTCCCAAAAAGAAGTACATGGGTATGTGGAGGTGGGAATCAGACCTGATCACCAGCAGCATCACCAGGTTCCCCATCAGGGTCAGGATGTAAATCACCAGAAACAACATGAAGAGCAGAATCTGGGTCTGAGGGTCAGCAGACAGCCCAAGAAGGATGAATTCACTGAATATGCTGTGGTTTCCCATAGTGATAAAAAGATTTATCTTGGGAATTCAAGAAAGAGAGACATCAAAACTCCTTTTGTGCCTCCCAGTTACCCCACTGCCTTAGCCTTCTTGCTCATGTACATCACTTCATGACTGTACTAGAAACCATGTTCAGATATTTCTAAGCTAACTTGCTAATCATCATGATGATAACTTTGATATTCTCGAACGACAGTCTACCACCCCTCTATCAACTCCCTATGTAATTTTGTGGACCACTGTCTTATGCCTCTAAAGGTTTCTTTCTTTTATTTTTAAGATAGGTATTAATGCAAGAACATTTTGTATATTCAATGGGAATAGAGAAAGAATTTGTTGATGCAGCAGAGTAAGAAGTTAATAGCAGAAGTAAGTCCTTGGGAAAGGGGAAATGAATGATCCAGAGCACAAGTGGAGTTTTGTCCATAGATGAGAGAAGTCTTTCATCAATTGTAAATAGGAGGGAAGGTAAACAGTGGGGACTGAGGCAGCTAGCTTGATAGATTTACGGCTGGAATATGAGAGACTTTTCAGCTGATTGTTGCAAAGTTTTTGCTGATGTGTGAGGTGAGATCATGAACAGAGTCTCCATCATTTCTCTATCTATCATTTTTCTATCTATCTATCTATCTATCTATCTATCTATCTATCCATCTATCTATCATCTGTCTATCATCTATCTATCTATATCTATTTTCTATTTATCTATCCGTGTATGTATGGTATGTGTTTTCAGTGAGGTAGTGGTGAGGGATTTTGGTGACCCAAGAACACAAAACTTAGGTATATCAAGTGGAAGACTAATTTACTAAAGAAATGCAATAGGATTAACTGGTGATACATTTGCCCATTTGCGATTTTGGGATTAATTTGAATAACTATACAATTGTCTCCAGTAATATTTAGCTGCTTAAGCACATGTATGGGGCAGATAGATATTTGGTTTTAAATGGGGTTTGGTATTTCTTGGCATAAGCAATGACAAAGAAAAAAAGAGGTAAGGAAGTAAAGCATGCTTACAAAGTGAATGAATCACAGAAACAAGTCTGTGCAAGAAATTGAACGAGGGACATGCAGAGGATTATGGCTAGGGAAAAAGGTAAAGTCATTGGTTTGAGTTTAAAGAATTGCTTCTGTGAGGACATTAGGGTAAGCAAGTTGTAAGTTTTGGAGATAGTTGTTAGATAGAGGAATGCTTGAAATTCAGATTTTGTAGGCATGTTATAAGTATTGACGATGACAAAGTGATGGGTGTTATTGTGGGAGTAGGTGGCTAAGATGGGGTGGAGGATTCAGACTCTGGCACAGTAGGGGACAAAGTCTCGGGTGCTGAGTTAGTGTGGTGAGGATTATTTTCTGTTTTGTTTTTTTAATTTTACTCCATTCCATTTAATGGAAATTAATTTTAAAATTTAGGTAAAATTTAGTGAAAAAAATATTTCAGTCCCAGAGAATCAGTCGAGTTATAAACCTAGTGTGCTGTTGTAGGATACACTTATTTGCATTTGGTTAAATAAGCTGTTCCCCTGAAACAGGATAATATCTGGTCACATATTCCATGTCTGGCTTAAACTCCTAATAGTTATATAACCAGACTCTGCTCCTGTCAATGTCTCAGACAGCTTTGGAAGTCCTCACGCCAACCCAATCCTACATTTTCACACTCCAGAACTTGCCCACGTTCTCCTGCTTTGTTCTCACACCCATGACTTGTAACCTTAGATTCAGTATAACTATTCTATAATGCTGTCCAAGTCTGGCCCACCCTGTCCTTTCATTCTGACTCAAGATAACTATGTTCAGTTGATCGAAGGGAATTAGGGTTCCTCCCTCCTTAACTGTTAACTAAGCATTGAACGACTAAGTTTAATTACCTGTCTGAATAACCAGTAGCACCAGGTGGTGGCAACAATGCTTTCAGATCCAGTGACAAATTATTCATATCCAGGGACAATTATTCAGCTTGTGCAGTTAGTGTTGAGAATCCTGTATTAGGGCAGAATTGGGAAGAATTCTGTTGAAAATTAATATTTGTAGTGAAATATATACCAGCAATAAGAAATGATGAATTATGTATATTATTTTTTCCAATGTATGCATATTTAGTTATTTGAGGAATGGATTATGAAAATAATGGCTAAAATGTTCACATTTCACTCATTAATTTAGATCTGATCACAGTGTCCAATTGGACTCCTGGTGCTCAGATCATCACATTCTCTCCAGAGGATATGGGCAAAGCAGCTGGTAGAGAATTGAATCCTGAAATCCTTTATGTCAGGCAAAAGGCCCATGTTTTATCCATGATGTGGAAGAGAAGGAGTTGCTATGCATTTGTGACATGATTTCAGGGCAATATAAAGGGAAACCCCTTTCCTATCTCTCACCTCCAAATATATCCCTTCTTATTAACGCCAAAAGATTCTATAAATTATGGGAAGAATTATATCCTTGCAACAAAGTGAAAATTTTGTATTTGCACATATAAACCACAGACAGGAAGAAGAGTTGCTGTTCAGGGGCTTGACTTCTGCAGAGGTGGAGCATCAGGTGTCTTTTTAGAGTGTTTGTAAATTGTCAGAAGGGTTCCCTCAAAATAAGTAAATAAGTAAAAATTTAAAAACAAGTATTTTTACTGTGGCTGATGCCTAAAATGTAACCATTTGCGATTTCTTTCTTCTGCTTTTTCTAAAAATAAAATGTCAACAACTTTGGGAAGCGTGGCATAGTAGTTTTGTTGCCAGAGATTAACATCATTAGATGGAGAGAATTAATTGGATCTTATCCAAAGGAAATACAGCTAAGGACCAGTCATTGCAGAATGAAATATGACTTTATCTCATAATGTCGATCAGAAAGTATCAGCAGTTGGGCCGGCCCCGTGGCTTAGTGGTTAAGTGTGCGCGCTCCGCTGCTGGTGGCCCGGGTTCGGATCCCAGGCGCGCACCGAGGCACTGCTTCTCCAGCCATGCTGAGGCTGTGTCCCACATACAGCAACTAGAAGGATGTGCAGCTATGACATACAGATATCTACTAGGGCTTTGGGGGAAAAATCAAATAAATAAAAATGATAAAAAAAAAAAAAAGAATATCAGCAGAGAACATGAATAAATGTATGAATGAGCGGGAAGCCGGAGGAGAAAGTAGTCCAGTGTTTTATTGATTTTGGAAGACAAGCCTGATCACAAAGGAGCTTAAAGCCCTGGGTTTATGAAGAGGCAACAGGCATGAAGAAAAAAATACTACCAGAGCTAAGAGGGGTTGGAGATAAGCATTACCTATTTTACATTTTTTTCCCAGTTTGTTCCTTGATCTTGCCCCACATGTCCAGGGCTAGATCATCCGAAGATTATTTTAATTGCAAGTGAAGCAACTCTCTGAAGCTCATTAGACTGTGGTTGATGAGGAGACAGTTTAAGGCAGGAAGAGCGGGAAATATGCTTCTAATGTCCTACCATATCCCTCTCTGGGCTGCCCTCAGATGGTGGATCCAGCTTCTCCAAGATAAAATGCAGGCTTTATGCCTGAGGTTCAGTAAGCACAACAGAATGTTGCCAACATCCTGTTATTTATGTGTGGAGACATATATGTGTGGAATAACCCAATTGTGTCACTTACTATCTGTTTAACTTTTGTAATATTGTGTCAGCTTTTTAAATTATAATTTCTCCACCTGAAAATTGAGTAAACTTGGGGGAAATAACATATATCTTACATTTGGAAGGATTGAATTAGTTTATATATAAAGGGTTGGAAACAAGACTTCTAGTCTATTGTAATTGGTAATGCATCCCAAGAAGAGGAAGAGGAAGAAAGGTATTTCAGAGGAGCAGACCAGAGCATGTAGGGAAGAGATACTGTGAAACCGTATTTCAGAAGAGCTGTCTATGCACCTGGAGACAGTGTCTAGACTGGAGAACAATGACGAGATGAGAGGCTTCAAAGGGAAGTTAAGTCTCTTAGAAAGCAAGAAGAGAAAAAGAGAGTGAAGGGAAGAAGAAGGCACCTCAAGGGGTATGTTAGGAGGAGACAAAATCATCAGAGGATTCAGTAAAACATTTTCATGCTCTTGGCTTCTCCTGGTGGAACAGTATCCTGGAGCTTTGAGTCAATAGGTGAAGAGATCAGGTGATATTCATTAAAAGAAGTTGTACCACAACTTCCCAACTCTAGAAATAGACACAGTTTTCTCTTTAGGAGGCTGAGTGAGAGGGGAAAAAAAAAGAAAATACATTAGCCCAGGCTCCAAAAAGCATGTCACTCGCAGAGAAAGTATTCAGAATCTTATTTGTACTCTTACTCCATCTTGGCTTTTAAGAGAAGACAGGAGAAATATCTTGAAAATTTCAATTTCTTGACAGGTTGTATTGATTTCTCTCATATTGCCTCAAGCTTGATCTGAGTCAGTAAGTGAGTACACAATCATTAGTTCACATATTTTCCTTTATAACTCTAAATATTTTGCTGATAGTATTATTTGAACAAAGGACTCTGATGTCTAGCCAATCAAAAGAGCAGTTGGTTTAGGCTGAACTAAGGAACCCAGGGGACTGGCTCCATAATCTATATTCCTGGGAGTTACAGCTTGAAGCCAAAGTCTAGACTCATTTGCTAAGAAGCTTGAACTTTTAAAAAGACGTAAGGGATTTTCTCAGGTGTGATCTTTGCAACTTGTGATCTGAAGCAATCAACTTGAACTCCTAGATGAGCCTTCCTGCTAGTCTATTGGGAACTGAAGAGAGGCAGAGTAGGAGAAGGGAATTTGGAACCTGTGAAGAAAACCAGAATTTTCCCTTAGGAACATGCAGGCCATATAGACCCTCAGAGAATTCATTTGGAATCTGAAAAGAGATTCACTGCTAACCTCCAGATTATCATCTTCTGTGTGTATGAGATGGGTTTATTTATTTGATTGGATATAACATTAATCAAGTAAGGTAAAATTTTTTTTAAATTACTACTTTATTATACAAGAAATAGATGGTCACAGCAAAGTATACAAGCAGAACATAAGTTTCAATAGTTTTCCTGTGATCTCTCCTGTTCTTATCTTACCTCACAGATCAAGAATCCAGTAGGGGAGAAGTTTCCAGTTGTTAAAGATACCTAGTCTAGCTATATCCAGTAACTGGGGAAATATCCATAGAATTGGTATGGCGCTGGCCTTGTGAAATACAGGAACAACAATGACGTTTTCGGATGCCAAGAAATTGCTATTATCTTAAGGGCCAGTATCAAGTAGTTGTCAAAAGGTTTTCATAACTCACTTCTCCTATGTAGTTACGTGGATAAATGGCCATGTGTCACCTTAGTAAGGCTGGAAGAAAGGTTCAAGATATTTACATGTGTACATCTGTGTAAAGTTATTAATTATGACATCATTTATAATAGCAAAAAATTGAAAACAACCCAAATATGTATCAGTAGATGACTGGTTAAATATACTATTGGACATTCATACAATGGAGTACTTTTAAGCTGTAGAAAGGAATGGGGAAGATTCAAGAATACAATCTGTGTATTGTTATGGAGTGATATCCAAGATATAGAGTCAAGTAAAGAAAGCAAAATGCAGGGCAGTCTAAATAGTATGCTAACTAGTAGCAAGCACACACCCATGCACACACACACACACACACACACACACACACAGAATTTGTTTAGTTTTTTAAAAAGAAACATTAGAAGTGTAAAACAAAAACTAATAAAAATGACTACGTATAGGTGGATGGAGAAAACAAAAAGGGTGGAGAAAACAGAGATGAAAGTGATACCATTTTGAATGCACTTTGTTGTATAGTACTGACTTCTGAATAATCTGTTTTACAAAATAAAAAAAAAGACTAAATAAAAAATCTTAAAATTAAAAACAAAACTAAAACAAATGAGCCTAGCTGTATATCAAAGTGGTGATAAAATTACCGTAGAAAAGAATTATTTCAACTGACCTTAAGTTGTAGGATTTTGACTGGGCTGCTTCAGTGAGAGATACTTCATTCAGTAGTCTTATTGTTAGTAGTATTATTGGTATTGTTTTACAAAACTATTATATATACATTCAAAGGATAAAATAAATATTATGCTAATATTGTTAGCATAATATATATTTCAGCACAAGAGCAAAGTGAGACAACATAAAATTTAAAAAGTAAGAACTTTCGCAATCTTTGAATTTGAAATATTGATCAACTTGTTACATTTTTTTCAGCTTTAAAAGATTCTGTCCATTGAAAATGCCTAGAATTAAAAGGAGTAATGGTCACCTATAATACCCTGAGTTTGATTTCCAAAAGCCATTAGAGGAACTAAGATAGCTTAGAAAAATGGCTGATTACAAGTTTAAGTCATAAAGTGCACATAAATCTGGGATTATTTTTTTGTGCCAGAAAGTAAGGAAGACATCAAAGTCTATTATGCTCATCAGAAGGGCACAGCAACTAGCCAATAGGACAAGAATGGAATATTATAATGAAAAATAATGACTGAAATTGATTAAAACACATTGAATATATAAAAATACATGATTTAATGATTATGCACAATCAATCATTCAATCAATCAATTGATACAAGGACAGAAAGAAAAAGCTCACTGGACATCAATGGAGGCTGCACTGAACATTTACGATTAAAGAAAAAGAAATAAAGTAGTTGTGACTTCTAGTATGAATTATATTTCGTGGTAATCAAAGAAACCCTAATGGATACAAGAACTGACTTATTCAGATGAATTCCAGCTAATAAGTACAGAAGGAATAATAAAAGTAGAAAAGTACCATTTTGAAACTTCTAATGAAATAACTACTGCAGGCAATGGTCATCAGTGGTATGTAAACATCTTGAAGTAAAAGAAGGTTGGAGAACTTTACAACGAAGAGATATGATTGTCATCACCTGAACCCACTGATCAATCTTGTCATCAAAAAAAGTAGGAGAACCAGACATCATATTTCTCTTGATGTAACACAACATGAAGGACACAACTCCATTTAGAAAGATTTTAATAAGGACTCAAGTCTTTTCTTAAGATAAAATGTGGGGTAGAAGGAAAAGGTAAATAACAAGGAAGCAAATTGGCTAAATCCAGAACGTAGATATTTCACAGGAAAATTTGTGTTGATTTCTGCAACAAATCAATGGCAGTTACAATTTCCAAATCTGCTCAAAAACTGTGAAGATCCCTGCCATGGCAGTAGAGTAAGCTTGTTGTAGCATACATTACAGCCCTGGATCTCCTCTTGAGTAGGCTCTGAATCCATCACCTTCTCTAGTATCTGGCTCTGCCCCCAGGAATATTCCTTGTCCATTATCCTGCATGGCCACGTCTGAGATGAGCACTGGAGAGAACGTCCTTCGTAGCAGCTGCGTAGCTTTACTGCATGCTTTTTATTAGTGCCTGGTGCTTCAACACCTTGAATTCTCTTCAGGGATTGATCAAACACTGATTTTTGCAGGGCAAGCTTCCAGTCAGTTCTCTGTGTATGCAATTATAGCCCTAAACCTTGAATAGAATTTATTTTTAAGTCTGAAGACCCTATTATCTAAATTTTACTTAGCAAGCCTGCTATGTATTCCCTCCTACCTCTTATTAATTGGGCTACCTTGAGGCTATCTGAATCAATGGGCTTGAGTGAGCAAGTAACACTGGAAACCTTGTTTTGTCAGTAAGTTTTTGTCTTTCTGTTTGGAAGAATTTAGTCTTATTTAGTCTTAGCCTATTATGGCTGTTGCATCTCTGCCCCTTTTAAAAGGCCTCTTGTCAATTTTACAACCCAGAAATGTCTTTCTGAAAGAACTGGGAACCATATCTTTGAAATGTAATCATCAAGGAAGATAAGCACCCCTATCTCCCAGTTTCTGTGGGAGGTTAGGAGCCTAACTTCGAGGGCACTTTGGTCTAAGTTGTAAAACTACCTCCTGTTGTGAAGATACAAGAACGTTTACTTTCCCTTTAGTTAAAGCCAATTAGCAAACACAGATGGCCTAGGATCTCCCCCTCACCCCAGTTCTTAAAACCCTACTGTCGTTTATTTCAGTAGAGTTGAGTTCAGACTCAGGTATTGGCCTCTTTCCCAATTGCAATAGCTTTGTACACAGTCTTCTTTCTCCTTTATTTTATCCAGTGCAGTTTGTGCTTTGACAACGTCAACAAATCAAAGAAGTAAAACTAGATGTCAACAGTAGTAGATGCTGAGAAGTAATTTGTAAAATTCAGCATTCATTGCTAATAAATAGGAATAGGAAGAAACTACTAAAATAAAATAAATATGAGATATCAAAAACTACAGGAAATATTATTTCAAATATGAAACACTAAAACAATATTAGTTAAATTCAAGAATAAGCCGGGGATGCCCACTGATATCATTATTAAATATTATTTTAGAAGTTTTCACAAAATAAAAAACAAATGAAATTACTATATGTATATTGGAAAAGAAGACTATAAAGTGTCTTTTTTTTCCCCTTGGTTGTATAATTGCATGTCAAGGAAATTTAAGAGATAATAGTAAAAGAAAAACAAGAGTTAATGAGATTTTGGTACTGTGGCTCATTGCATCCATCTGGGTTCAGCTGCAGTCACAGAAAGGAAATTGATACAGGAATCAGTTGCTTACAAAAATCATTAAGAATGGCTGTAGAGCAGACACTAGGATTATCTCCCACTTAACAATGCACCCAGCTCCTAGAACCACTCCTCTGCTGTAATAGGAAAAGCTACTGCCACTGGTTCAGAAAGCCAAGGAATCAGAAAAGTTCTACTGCTGCAGTTGACTTCAGAGCCACGCTACTTTCAACCTAGTCAAAAGCTGTCTCTACTGTTGTAGAAGCTGCTAAATCAGGGAGCCTCCACCACAGTTCCTGGCTGCAGAGCCATGCCATCTCTGCTACGATCGAGGTCAGCAAAATAGATGCCCCACATCTCACCTCTCTCCTCCCAGGATTCAGATCCAAGTTATCATTTCACATGAATGTGTCTAACTGGAACCTAAAAAAAAAAAACCTAGATCCAACAGAGTTTGCAAATATGGTTTTTACCATTCTAGTCTCTGCACACTAGAATAGGATTGGAAAGGATGCAAACAAATGCATCCCATATTATTTACTACACTGGATACAACAGTTTATTATTTAAAACTTGCCAACTTTTCTGTGTACTAACAGTGAGACCTATAAACAAAAATGGGAAAACATCTCATTTACAACAGTGACAGAAACTTTAAAAACTTATGGGTACATTTAAAAAGAATGGCACAGGACTTATATAATGATTATCTATGAAATTTTATTAAGGGATATAAACAATGTCTGAACAAATTGGAAGACATAGTCTTGTTGTGACAGTATTCTTATTGGGATGACAATATCATTAAAATATCTACTATCCTCAAACTAGTTTTAAAATTTTATGCCATTTCAATTGATCCCAAATTGTTTTTCTTTGAAGTTGAATAAAGGATATTGAAGCTCATATGAAAGAATGAGAAGGAATACTAGTGGGGGGGAGATGATGTTGAAGGAGCCTTATCTTGCCAAATATCAATAAAATATTGCAATAAAAAGGGATAAATAAAACATTGATAAAAAATTTAAAAACTCATAAATTTATCTCAGACTTTAATGTGTGATTCAGTTACTCTTTCATTTCAGTTAGAAAAGAATGGCTTATTTATTAAGTTGTCACAAGTTGTTATCCATCATAACCTAATGCAGTTAGACATCTATTTCACACCAAGTACAAACATAAATTCCAAATGATTACACACTTAAATGTAAAAAATAGAAAAATTAAAGTCTAAGAAGGACATCCAGGGAACTATTTTTAAAACCAAAGGTGAAGTAGATCTTTACCTAGATGGGTAAAGAGACTTAATGTTTGAATAAAATAAATTATGTATGAATAAATAAAAACTAAAAAAACTCTTGCATGGCAAAAGATACCATAAACAAAGACAAGAGGAAATAATAGAGCTGAAAAAACACTTGCTGCATAGAATACAAGTGGTTTATACACCTGAAATGCAAAGTGCTCTAAAACATTGATTAAAAATAGCAAACAAGCCAAAAGAAAAATGGGCTATGGACATGCTTTTCACAAAAGATCAAATGCAAATCATCAACAAATATATGAAAAGAGGTTAGTATTTCCTAGCGGTCAGAGGAATGCAAATTGAAATAAAAATGAAATATCGCTATATAATAAAGTGTAACACGTTTCAGGCTCAATAGGGGTTAAAGGGCACTCTTACTTTGCCGGTGGAGATGTGAAGCATTATAGCATACCCGGACAATGACTGGGCAAGATCATTAGAAATATATATACACTTCACAATTCTATTTCTAGGTATCCATCCCAGAGAAACAGAAACATTCAAATTTCATGTTATATACTCAAAAATGTTTATTGTGGCATTTTTTGTAGTGTTAAAAAAAATGGAAGCAAAGGTAGCCCAAAAGTAAGGGAATGGTTGGGCAACTATGGCACATTCACAAGATGGAATTTTATTCTGATACACAAACAAAAATGAATTAGAGCTATGCCATTTGATGTGTAGTAAGTTTTATATATTATATTAATGAATGAGAAAATAAAACAGAAGAAAATGTGTATCATATAGAGCTCTTAAACAGAGATGGAAAAGCTTCTATATGAATGCATATGTATACAGATGTTTGAACATGACTCTATAAACCCAGAGAAAGCTAAGAAAGATATATACTCTGTGGTTAACACGGGTTACCTTGAAACTAAGTAGGAGAAAATGTGGAAAGGCTGGAAAGCCAAAAAAGAGAATCACCAAAAAACAGATTGTATGATCTGATCCCATTCAGGTATTTATGTAAAATGATGTCTGAATAAATGAATATAGATATGTAAAAATGATTAAAAAGAATGATACTACACAGAAATTAAATTTATTCTCCTAAGTTAAGGAAAAATAAAATCCATTCCCAGAAATATTCCCTGGATTATTGGAGATAAAAATCCATCTATTACTATCATTTCTTCTACATATCATTCTTTCCTTTGCTGATTCTGATTTCATCTCTCAGGCCATGTTGATTTTTAATCCAGGACCTCAACAGAGCAACATGGAAGAATATAAGATGAAAAGTTACTAGCCTTCTTCCATTAGGGAGACACAGCATGCTGAGGCAAAGCAGACATGGCGATTTTAGAGAGGCTTGGAGGTTTGTGGTTCTTTAGGTCCTCCAAATTCTCCACAATGTCACTATTCCAATTGTTGAGGTGATGAAATTCCCTGATCCATATCCAATTCTCTCATAAGCAACCTGGTGCAATAGTGAATTCACTGAATCAATCTCTTAGTTATATTTGTACACGTTCTGCTCTATACCTATAAAGTGGCAGATATTCTTTTAGCATAGGGAAAGAGAGGCCCTGAAGTTCATTCTTTACTTGGAGGTCAAAAATCAAGAAATGAACTAATTGTCTTGACAACAGAAGATCCTGTAGTCTTGGCATTCCTCTTTCTCTTGGACTTGCTTAATTTTAGCACCTTCCCCTTATTCAGAGGCTTAGCACAGTGACCATGGTCTCAGGCAATCACGGATCTTAAAAAAAGAGTGACAATTACATACCACGAGCAGTAAAAATGGACGGACGCCTCACTTCATTGTGCACATCTTAGCAAAAACACTGAGTGCACATATCTTCACTTCCCTGAGAATTGTTGCCTACAAATCAATCTCTGGTTACAATTTCAAAACTAATTAGCTTCCTTTAAAATAAACAGAAGCTGACTGTGGATAATCTGATTAAAGAGAGAAAAGGAATTTGGGGTAAAAAAAGGATAGTTTACAAAATAGAAGAGGAGGGGTGGCATAGTAATTACTGTCTTTTTCCAAATGTTAACCCAATATCTAATTCTAAACATTTTGCATTTCACTGAAGTTCTGTTGCTTGAACCTCACCTTTGATATCCATACTGGTTACCATGCTTTGGTTGTAAGTGACTGAACCTGATAGTAAATATTTATAGAAAGGATTTGGGAGCCTTGTAGACTTAATGGAAGTGGCAGTTCAGTGACTGAGAGCATGGACTTTGTTCAAACTGTATGGATTAAATTCTAGCTCCACTATTTCCCTGCTAAGAGTTGCTGGACAGACAGACATACATCCCGAGTCTCATCTCCTCATCAGTAAAGGAAAACTAATGGTAAAACCAATTTCATATACCTGTTAAGATGATTAAGTATAATAATAAAGGTAAGGTACTCTATTAGTTTTCTATCACTGCCATAACAAATTACCACAAACTTAGTGGCTTAAAATGATACAAATATATTATCTCACAGTTCTTTAGGTCAGAAATCTGGGTGGGATCACCTGATTTCACTGCTCTGGGTTGCACAAGTCCAAAATCAAGTCAGCAGGCCTTACGTGGAGGATTTGGGGGAGACACCAGTCAGGTTATTGGCTGAATTCAGTTCCATGAATTCTATGAACTGAGGTTCCTGTTTCTTTGCTGGCTCTTGGCTGGCGGTTGTTCTGAGCTTCTAGAGGTCACCCACAATCTCAAAGCCAGCAACGGAGGGTTGAGTCTTTCTCATGCTTATATTATCTCTGACTTTCCTTTCTGCTTCATCTTTCCTGCCTACAGCTGGGGAAGTTTCCCTGCTTTTAAGGACTCGTGTGATTAGATTGAACCCACCTGTAATATAATCCAGGGTTATTTTCCTATTTTAAGGTCTATAACCTTATACATATGCCCAGTCCTTTTTGCCATATAACATAACATATTCACAGTTTTCAGGGATTAGGAGGAGGATATCTTTGGGGGTCCATTCTGCCTATCACAGGAACTTAGCACACTTCTTGGCACGAGTTAAGAAATGTAACAAATTAGCTATTATTACAGTCATACATCGCTTAGCGACAGAAATACATTCTAAGAAATGCATTGTTAGGTGATTTCATCATTGTGTGAACATCGTCGAGTGCACTTACACAAACCTAGATGGCATAGCCTACTATACACCTAAGCTATACAGTACTAATTTTATGGGACCACTGTTGTGTATGCAGTCCATCGTTGATGAAAACAATTGTTATAGGGCTCATGACTGTACTATAGTTATTAAAAATATGACCTCAGGAAGAACAATTGCCAGGGAAGCAGAGTTTCGTGATCTCTTTAGGCACTACAGTTAGATTGACTCTGTTCTGAGTGCTGCCTCTTTTTTGTTATTTGTTCTTGCTCAATATTGGAATTTCCTACAGAAAGATTCTGAATGACCTCGCTTGGGTCTTGGTTTTACTCCTTGCCTCAATTCATTGTCAGGAGAAAGGGGTATAATGTTTAGTTTACCCTATGTTATTGGATCACTCCATTTTATGGACATATGTTTTTGAGAGAATCAGTTTTTCCTAAGGATTTGTGGTGTAATTATTTGAATAAGTGTGAAGGAGTAATGAGCAACCAATAGCAATAGATTTTCTCATAGATATGAATAATAAATCAACAGTTTTATAAAATGATCCACTGAAAAAGAGGGTTGTCTGATTAATTTCTCCTTTTCTAAATAAGACTGAACCTGAATCATATCCTAAGATAAGAGTTGTCTGTTCTCTTCACAAGAATTTCCAAGGAAATAAATGCCATTATGTTCTCTGTAGCATCTGGCACCACGGACAGTCGAGAAAGTCTCCTTAAAGTCCATTATCTGACCCTGTAGCATAATAGTTCAGTTTCCTTACATCATGATTTTGTGTCTACTACATGACAGGATGAAAATATTTTCTGAACATTCTTCCCATAGCTGCCTTCACCTCCTTGTTCTGCAGGCTGTAGATGAGGGGATTCAGCACGGGTGTGATCACACTATATTGTAAGGAGAAGATCATCTCCAGAAGGGAACCTGAAGTTGGTAAGAGATAGCTTATGAAACCAGAGCCATAAAACAAGATCACAGTAGTGAGGTGAGAAGAGCAGGTAGAGAAGGCCTTACTTCTGCCCGAGGTGGAGCTGATGCTCAGGATTGTGGAAACAATGCAGGCATAGGAGGAAACAATCATAATGAAAGTTCCAAAGAAATGCAAGACAGAGGAGCAGAGTAGAAGTGTGAAGTTGGTGGAGGTATCAGAGCAAGACAGAGGGAAGAGAGAAGACAGCTCACAGCTGAAGTGGGGGATAGTTTTGTCCTCACAATAGTCTAAATTGACGGCCAGGAGGATATTGACGAGAGCATCAACAAAGGCCAGGCCCCAGGAGCCCCACACCAGCCCAACACAGAGCTGGTTGCTCATCATTTGGCCATAGAGCAGAGGGGAGCTAATGGCTACATAGCGGTCATAGGCCATCACAGCCAGCAGACATGCTTCAGTACCCCCAGTGGCAAATACAAAGAAGGCCTGAGCCAGGCAGCTCTCTACAAAAATGGTTTTACTTTCAGAAAGTAGATTATCCAGCATCTTGGGAGCTGTGACAGATGAGTGGCAGAGGTCCAGGAAGGACAGTTGTCTCAAAAAGAAGTACATAGGTGTGTGGAGGTTAGAATCAGCCCTAATCACCAGCAGCATCAAGAAATTTCCCATCAGAGTGAGGAGGTAAATCAGAAGGAAAAGCACAAAGAGTACAATCTGAATATGGGGGTCAGTAGATAGTCCGAGGAGAATGAACTCACTGATAGCACTGTAGTTTTTCATTGCTGTATAGATAAGTGTTCTCTCTGGGAAAAAAGAAAGAAGATTTACTAAAAGTCCTTGAATGCCTCTCAGTTACCCACCACCTAGATCTTATTCTGCATAAATGTCTTTTCATTACTGTGCCACAATCCACTTTCATATGTAAAAGCTAAAACCCTGGTCATATCATTCCTACCATACCATTGATGCCTATCATACAACTGATACTTTAAATCAATCATGCTACTATTTTTGATTATAATATTTTTTTGACATATAGTATTTTTATGTGATTTACAGGATACATTTGAAAAGGAAACTTTGTTGATATGAGAGGAGGGTGGAGAAGAAAATTTCAGGAGTGAATTACTGGAGAAATGGAGAGAGGATTAAATCTAGATTAAAAGGACTTAAGTAGGAGCAGGGACACTTTGTCCATTCTATGTCTAGGAGGGAAGGTCAAGAATGCAAGAAGTTAAGGGAATTTCCATTTGATTGCTTCCATTTATTTTCAATAAAGTGTAAATGAGATCATTGGCTGTGCATGTGTATGTGTGTGAGCATGCCCATGTGCACACAAGAAATTATAAAGATATTGATAATGGTAAAATTAAGTGTACAGTCATGGAAACAGAGGCCAAAATGAAGTGTAAGAAATCATTAGAGGATAGGAGGACAATAAGGCATCAAGGAATTTAGAGACTGGATGGGGAATTCGATTGTTTTGGATTTTTCTTGTTTTAAATTTCCCTCATTTTACTTAATGGCATCATATTATCATTTAATTTTAAAATAAATTCATAAAATAATAATAAAATTTTAACAACTGGTATCCTAGATCATGATGCCCAGTGATATTTTAGATGGGCATTTGTGGGCAATGCTATGATTACAAGAAGCTGTTCCCAATAATAGGGTAATGCTCTGGTTAGATAAACCATGCTCACTCTAAAACCTGCATATCCAATAATATATGTGTCACCATACCTGTCTAAGCCATTATTGCAGGTTTTAAGGCCCCACATGGCTATCTAAACTCTCTCTTCACACTTTAAAACTTGTACATATAACCCAATACTGGCCTGATATTCTAGACTTCATTGAGTCTCAATATAAGTGTTATAATTCAACACTAGTTCATTTAGTTCATCAGTGAAGACTAAGGAAACTGTCCCATTGTTCATTCATTGACTGAACAGCTGAGCCTCTCAGCCCAGGTGAGGAACAAAACCCAATTACCTGAATTCTCAGTTGGTAGTAAACCGGTTTGTGGCAACATTACTTTCAGATCCAGTAAGTGATAAAACTCTTCTGCTTGTGAAGTCAACATTGAGAATATTGCTTTAGGGGAGAAGTAGAAAATCATACTGAGAGTTAACATTTATGATGGATTTGACACTAACAATGTAAAATAATAAATTGTGGACGATATCTGGATATTTATTTGCAGTTACTTGAGGTCAGGATACAGGAGATAATTTCTTAAATTCTTCCTCTTTCACTCTTTAAATATAGCAGCACTGTGTATGGGGGCTCCCAGTGCTCATCCTGAGATCACCCCATCACCCCTAGAGCAAAGCAACTTCAGAAGGGAACCCAAGTAAAGGTTCATGGTATCTGGGAGTGAGCTTGTGTTATATGAATTTAGAGCCAGCACATACAAAAAAAATTCTCTTTCTCTTGGCTACCAACAAATAGAGTCCAACTAACTAGATCCACAGATTCTATGAACTATAGAGAGAATCCCAAACTTGGGTCAAGGTAATACCTTGCATAGAAACTACTATTGCAATAAAAGTCAATGCTGAGGGTTTGATTCCACAGCAAGTTTCTTCTTTAAGATTACCTTCTCAGAAAAATCTTTTTAAAATAAAATTAAGAAGTGATGTCAGCAAGATGGCAGAATATGAGGTCCCTGTGCTAACCCTCCCAAAGAAACACCTATTTAACAACCATCCATAGATTGAAATACCTTTATTAAAGATTTGGAATCCAGGTGAGAGATTACAGCACACTGGTGGAACAGACAAACAAGAAAAGACACATTTGAAAGGGCAAGAAATAAAGTTTTACTTTACCTGTGTTCTCTCTCACACAACCCAGCACAAACAAGCACAAAAAAGATGCCCTTGACCTGCAAGTTCTCCTGTGGGGGGAAGAGAGCAAGCACACCAATGGATGCCAGCACCAGGCCTACCCGCCCACAGACCCTAGCACCAGGCCTGCCCACTGATGGTCCCTGGCACCAGGACCACCCACCCACAGACCCCAGCACCAGGCAAGTCCACCGGAAGACCCTGGCACCAGGCCTACCTTCCTGTGAACCCCAGCGCAAGGTTGGCCCACATATCTCTCCAGCTGGCCTGCTCACGATCCCCACCAACCAGCCCACCCAGAATCTCTGACCAGGCTGACTGGTGAAAGACTTTCCTTGCTAAAGCCAGTCTGTAAAGATTGAAAGAGGCGAATCCTTAAAATGCACAGACACTAGTGCAAAGTTACAAGGATCATGAAGAATCAGGGAAACATGACACCAACAAAGGAACAAAATAGAGCTTCAGTAACCAATCCTAAGAAATGGAAATCTAGGAACTGATTTACAAAGAATTCAAAATAATTGTCTTAAAAGGAGCTCAGTTAGCTACAAGAGAACACAGATAGACAACTAAACAAAATCAGGAAAACAATACATGAGCAAAATGAGAAGTTCAGCAAAGAAATAGAAACCATAAAAAAGAACCAAACAGATTTTCTGGAGCTGAAGATACAATGACTGAACTGAAAAATTAAATAGAGAGCATCAACAGCAGACCCAACCAACTAGAAGAAAGCATCTATGAACTCAAAGACATAACAATTAAAATTATCCAGTCAGAGGAATAAAAAGAAAAAAGAATGGAAAAGTGAAGAAAGTCTATGGGAAATATAGGACTTCATCAAGTGAACCAATATACACATTAAGGGTGTCCCAGAAGGAGAAGAGAAAGAGAAAGAGACAGAAAGCTTGTTTAAATAAATAATGGTTGAAAATGCCAAAATCTGGGGAAGGAAATGGATATTCAGATTCATGATGACCAATGAATTTTAAATAGGTTGACTCCAAAGAGGTCTACACTCTATAATGTATAAGACACATTATAATTAAAAGTCAAAAGTCAAAATAAAGGGAGAATTTTGAAAGCAGTAAGAGAAAAGCAACTCATTACATAAAAAGGAATCCCCATAAGACTATCAGTGGATTTCTCAGCAGAAACGTTGCAGGACAGGAAAGAGTAGGATGATATTTCAAAGTGCTGAAAGAAAATACCTGCTGATCAAGAATACTATACCTGGCAAAACTGTCCTGTAAAAGTGAGAAAGAGATAAACATTTCCCCAGACAAACAGAAAGGAAAGAATTCATCATCACTAGATCTGCCTTACAAAAAATAATAAAGGGAGTTCTTCAAATTGAAACAAAAGAATGCTAAACAGCAACAGAAAGCATATGAAAGTATATCTCACTGGTAAGGTAAAAACATAGACAAATACAAATAATGTAATACTGTAATGGTGTAATACATCACTTTTAACTCTAGTATAAAAGTTAAAAGATAAAAGTATTAAGAATAATGAATACGGTATTGTATACTTGAAAGTTGCTGAGAGTAAATCTTAAGCATTTCCACCACACACAATCACACACACACACACACACACACACACACACACGCACACAGAGTTAACTATGTTAACTATGTGAGGTGATGGATGAGTTAATCATCTTGATCTTGGTAATCAATCTAAAATGAGTATGTATGTCAAATCATCACATTGTACACTTTAAATATATACAATTATATTTGTCAACTATTCCTCAATAAAGTTAAAAAAAGAATAATGATAACGACAAAAAATTTGTTAATGGATACACATTATTAAAAGAAGTAAATTCCAATACCAATAACATAAAGTGTGGAGTGGGAGAAGTAAAAGTGTAGAGTTTTTATATGTTATTGAACTTAGGTTGTTATAAGCTTTAAATAGAGTGTTATAACAAGAAGAAGTTTTATGCAAGCCTCATAGTAACCACAAAGAAAAAACTTAGAGTAGATACGAAAATGATAAAGAGAAAAGAATCAAAATATATCACTACAAGAAAAAAAAAAAACATCAAAGCACAAAGGAACATAGCAAGAGAGGAAGAGAGGAACAAAAGAACTACAAATAGACAGAAAACAATTAACAAAATGGCAACAGTAAATCCTTACCTATCATAGTTACTTTAAATGTAAATGGATTAAATTCTCCAATCAAAAGATATAGAGTGGCTGAATGGATTTAAAAAACAAGATGCAATTATACAAGAGACTCATTTTAGCTTTAAGGGCACACATAGGCTGAAAGTGGAGGGATGGGAAAAGATATTCCATACAAATGGTAATCAACAGAGAGCAGAGGTGGCTATACTTATATCAGACAAAATAGTCTTTAAGTCAAAAAACGTCTAAAGGGACAAAGAAGGTCATTACATAATGAGAAAATGGACAATGAATCAGAGAGATATAACAATTATAAATACATATGCACCCAACATAATAGCACATAAATATGTAAAGCAAACATTGACAAATCTGAAAGAAGTAATACCAATACAATAATAGTAGGAGGCTTCAACAACAATTATGTACCAACAAAGTAAATAACATAGAAGAAATGTCTAACTTCCTTGAAACATACAATCTACCAAGACCAAATCAAGAAGAAAGAGAAGGCCTGAAGATATCAATAACAAATAAGGAGATTGAATCAGCAATCCAAAACCTCCCAACAAAGAAAAGCTCAGGACCAGATGGCTTCACTGGTGAATACTACCAAACATTTAAAGAAGAATTAATACCAAGTATTCTTAAACTCTTCCAAATAATAGAAGAAGAGAGAATACTTTCAAATTCATTTTATGAGGCCAGAATTAACCTGATACCAAAGCCAGACAGATATCACAGGAAAAGAAAACTACAGGCCAATATCCCTGATGAACATGGATGCAAATATCCTTGACAAAATATTGGCAAACCAACTCCAACAGTACACAAAAAAGATCATATACCATTATCAAGTGGGATTTATTCCTGGGATGCATGGATGGTTCAACATATATAAATCAATAATGTGATATATCACAATAACAGAATGAAGGAAAAAAACCACATAATAACCTTAATAGATGCAGAAAAACCATTTGACAAAATTCAACATCCATTTACGATAAAAACTTTTAACAATGTGCATATAGAGGGAATGTATCTCAACACAATAAAGGACATATATGACCAGCCCACAGGTAGCATCATACTCAGTAGTAAAAACTGAAAGTTTTTCATCTAAGATCTGGAACAAGGTAAGAATGCTCACTCTCATCACTTCTATTAAATAGAGTACTAGAAGTCCTAGCCAGAGAAATCAGTAAAGAAAAAGAAATAAAAGATATTCAAATTGGAAAGGAAAAAGTTAAATTGTCCTTGTTTGTAGATAACATAATTTTATATATAGGAAACCCTAAATACACTAAAAAACTGTTAGAACTAATAAATGAATTCTGTCAAGCTGCAGGATACATAATCAATATAGAAAAATGGTTGCATTCTATACACTAATGATCAACCAGTTGAAAAAGAAATTAAGAAAAAAAATCCCATTTACAATAGCATCAAAAAGAATAAAATACTTAGAAATAAATTTGACCAAGCAGATGAAAGATCTGTATGCTGAAAACTATAAGACTTTGATGAAAGAAATTGAAGAAGACAAATAAATGGAAAGATCCTGTCTTCAGAGATCGGAAGAATTCATATTGTTAAAATGTCATTCTACTCAAAGGGATCTGCAGATTCAATCCAGTCCCTTTCAAAATACCAAAGGCATTTTTCACAGATATAGAACAAACAATCCTAAAATCCATATGGAATCACAAAAGACTCTGAATAGCCAAAGCAATTTTGAGCAAGAACAAAGCTGGATGCATCACACTTCTTGATTTCAAAATATATTACAAAGCTACACTAATCAAAACAGTAAGATACTGGCAGAAAAATGTATATATAGACCAATGGAATAGAATAGAGAGTCCAGAAATAAGCTTATGCATGCACAGTCAACAGATCTTTGACAGGAGTGTCAAGAATACACAACAGGGAAAGTATAGTCTCTTCAATAAATGGTATTGGAAAACTAGATAACCACATGAAAAACAATGAAATCGGATGCTTATTTTATACTATACACAAAAATTAACTCAAAATGGATTACAGGCTTAAATCTAAGACCTGAAATTGTAAAACTACTAGAAGAAAATATCGGGGAAACCTTCTTGATATTGCTCTTCGCAATCTTTTCTTGAATGTGACATCAAAAGCACAGGAAACAGTAGAAAAAATAGACTAATGAAACTAAAATCTTCTGCAGAGCAAAGGAAACAATCAACAAAATGAAAAGGCAACCTAAGGAATGGGAGAAAATATTTGCAAGCCATAGACCTTTCAAAGGGCTAATACCCAACATATATAGGGAACTTTTACAACTAAATAGCAAATAATAATAATAATATGATTTAAAAATAGCAAAAGACCTGAATAGACATTTTTCCAAAGAAGGCATTCAAATGGCCAACAGGTACATGAAAGGGTATTCAACATCACTACTCATCAGTGAAACGCAAATCAAAACCACAAACAGATATCATCTCACACCAGTGAGAATGGCTATTATCAAAAAAACAATAGATAATTCTTGGCAAGGATATAGAGAAAAGGAGAACACTTGTATGCTCTTGGTAGGAATGTAAATTGGTGCAACCCTTTAAGAAAACAGTATGGAAGTTCCTCAAAAAACTAAAAACAGAACTACCATATAATCCAGCAATCCCATACCTGGATATATTTCCAAATGAATTGAAATCAAAATCTTGAAGCAATATCTGCACTCTCATTTTCATTGCAACATTATTTGCAGTAGCCAAGACAGGGAAACAACCTAAGTGTCAGATCAGTGGATTAGTCAGCAGATTAACGGATAAAGAAAATGTCATATATACGTATAATAAACTCTTATTCAGCCTTAAAAAAAAAGGAAATCCAGGGGCCGGCCCGGTGGCACAAGCGGTTAAGTATGTACACTCCAGCTGCAGCGGCCTGTGGTTTTTCCAGTTTGGATCCCCGGCGCACCACTTATTAAGCCATGCTGTGGCGGTGTCCCATATAAAGTAGAGGAAGATGGGCACGGATGTTAGCCCAGGGCCAGTCTTCCTCAGCAAAAAAGAGGAGGATTGGCATTGGATGTTAGCTCAGGGCTGGTCCTCCTCACAAAAAAACAAAACAAAACAAAACAAAATGGAAATCCTGCTATTTGCAACAACATGGATGAACCTGGAGGACTATATGCTAAGTGAAATAAGCCAGACAGAGAAAGAAAAATACTACATAATACCACTCATATGAGGAATCTAAAATAGTCATACTCGTAGAAGCAGAGAGTAGCATGGTTGTTGCCGGGGGCTAGGAGGAGGGGGAAACAGGTAGGTATTAGTCAAAGGGTACAAAGTTTCAGTTATACAGCATAAGTAAGTACTGGAGATCTACTGTACAGCATAGGGACTAGAGTTAATAATACTGTATTGTATACTTAAAAATTGGCTAAGAGGGTAGATCTTATCTTAAGTGTTCTTATCACACACAAAAAAATCACAATAATAATAAATAAAGAGGGTAGGAGGAAACTTTTGGTGGTGATGGGTATGTTTATGGCATAGATTGTTATGATGGTTTCACAGATGTATACTTATCTCCGAACTCATCAAGTTATATACATTGAATATATACAGCTTTGTCTTTTTCAGTGACTTCAATGAAGTGCTTTAAAAATTATATTGAAAGTTCCATTTTTACTGTGGATGATTCATGAAATATTACCATTATTGATTTATTTCTTCAATCTCTATTTCAAAATTTAAAATAAACAGCTCTGGGAACATAATACATTTGTTTCTAGCTATTAACACCATTATGTGGAGGAAATTAGTTGACTCCTGCCCAAGGGAAAAGTTCCATGAGAAGTTTTCATTTCAGAATCACACAAACAAAGGGCACCAGGCATAATAAATAGCCCATAAGAGTTGCTCACAATGTGCTGGTGAAAGATATGAACGAATGAATGAGAGACACTGCTTTTGGAAGACAAGCCAGTCTACATGACCAAGACACAGGCTTTTAAACAGTCTGTATTAGCTTGAAGTCCCTTGCTTTACGAGGGGCACTTGGCATTAGGAAGAAAGTATAAAGTGAGAGGTGCCAAAGACAACCATCACCTATTTTCTAAATGTGTCCTCATTTTGCTTTATGTCCTGCTCCTTGCCCAATTAGATACCTTATATGATCTCTGGTGGGTTAACACAGGTATTTGGTTTGGTTTGGTTTTGCAAGGCTTGACTAAGGAAACATGGAAATTAATAGTATTATTGCATAAATTAGACCGCAGGAAAATTTCCCTAGGATTTATATACAAATCACAATGATGTCCATTGTGCAATCAATTGACAAGATTTTGAACAGGACTTCTCCATATGAGCGAGGCCTAGCTGTACACATCACACAGTAACTGAGATCATCTTATGGAGTTATCAGTTCCAGCTCACCAGGAAGAGCACCAAGTGACAAAGCTTACTGTCTCACATCCGTGGTACCCTGTAGCAGTCATATTTGCCCTAGAAGTATGGACAACATGGTGAGGCTGCCCGTGGGACAGTTCTTTAGAGCTGAAACACTATCTTAGAGGACAAGGAAGAACTACATATGTTTCAAAAGGCTTCACATCCCATCTGTTAAAACACAAATTCAATATTAGATATTATTGAATTATTGTTAATCATCTCACGTGTGTTAGTGGGATTGTGATTATGTAGGAGAATATCCTTATTTCTAGGAGATGAATGCTTAAGTATTCAGGAGTGAAGTGTTATGGTGTCACAACTTATTTTCAAATGATTCAGCAGAACAGATTAGATAGGTAGATAGATAGATACATACATATATACATGCATGCATACATACACAGAGATAAAATGATAAAATACATGTAGTAAAATACTAACAATTCATGGATCTAGGTGAAAGTTACACTATCATGTTACTCTTTCAACTTCCCTGTATGTTTAAAATTTTTCAAAATTAAAAATGTTTTAAAAATTATTGAATTAAAAAACCCCACAAATATAATGACTAAGTTTACTTAGACTTTTACATTATGGAATATAAAATTAAAGCTAAATGATATTTCTCAAAATACAGTAATTTATAGAAAACAGTTACAGTGTATTTCCCTTAGTTGCAAGGCCACTGGTTGCAACGTAAATCTTATAGCAAAATGTTGTTCTCAGTTAAAACACACTCCCTCTATACACACCAAACACAATCCAAATAAACAAATTGTGTATACAAATACATAATTAAGACAACTGTTTATGTGCTTTTCCTTTTGTTTTTGTTAAGTGAAAGTTTTGAGTTCTTACGTCCGTAAGAAACAAGAATAAACAATATATAGAACTTGCCCAACATGGGTAAAATACATGCTAAGTAAAGCGATCAAAATAAAAAAGCAACTAAGGAATCACACTTCAATTCCTGCGAACTGAAGCAACAGAGATCTAACATTGTGTTAATGTGATGCAAAATTAGCTGGTTGGGGAGGAAAAAATCCAACCAGTTATTTGCCCTGCACACGTCAAGCAAGTAGCTGGACCAGTTACTTTGACGTTCAGGTGTGATGAGTACCCAGCCTCTGGTGCTTGCTCTGTTGGCTCTCACTGCCAACATGGTCATCTTGTTGCCAACCTTGGGATCTTTGGTTAACAGCATTAAAGTAACATTTTCAAAATCAAAATGGTCCAAAAGAGGCAACTAAGGTCGATCACAGAAATGGAAAACACATCTTGAATTACTGAACTGTTTGGCTCTCTTGATGATTTTTAAATAATTTAATTTTTAGGTACAGATTTGCAGAATAAAAGAAAGCAGTGAACTAGAAACTTAACAAATTATTGTGCAGTTGCTCCACAAATATAGATCAGTGTAAGCTTTACAGTGTTAGGATTATTTTTTGCAAGTATCCTATTCATTGAATTTCTTTTGTTTATTGTTTTATGCTGATGTCAGAAATCATGAGCATTGCCAGCAATGGATGTTTAGCTGACAATCATTCCAACTTCCATTGTGGAAGAATTAGAAGTCTGTCAATGCAAATGTACTATATGCTGTATAGTCAGTTTTGACTTTATTTACTTCTTGATTTTATAAATGCATATGAAGACAGAGTGGCAAGATTTCCACTTATGAAAACAAGAAACAAGACACCAGATATACTTCTTGTTGCAACGTAGGCATTTCTTAAAAATATTATTTTATAGTATTGGTATTTAAGGAAATACTGACAAGTCATAAAATTACGTAAAACAAAATAAATCTATAACTTATCTGATACAAACTCTGGTTTATTTTTTTAATTGCCCCAAAATGCAACTCTCTGGAGTTCAGGGTATAGATGAAATTTTAATCTGTAAAGATTAGAAATCTGTGCTTGATGTCCTCACCTGTTCAGGTGGTAATCTCAGCGACCTCAACCTTTCCAGACACTAATAAAATGCAGGCTCTATGCCAAAAGGCAAGGAGAAGCGGCAGAAGTATGACTGACTTCCTTGGAGGCACACATTTGTGGGGCCCCTATCCCAGACATGCTATTTTCTAGGTATGTGAGCTTTGAAAAGATACTTTATCTTTTTAATTTCAAGTTTCCCATCTGCATGTGGAAATAACAATAACCTTAATAATAACAATAACCTTAAACAATAACAATAACCTTGCAGTGTTGTAAGAATTTAATTGGATAATTTATATAAAAGAAGAGTTTTAACAAACTCAGTTTTCAATTTATTTGAAATGTTTAGTATTCCAAAGGAAAAGGAAGAGAGGCATATATGAGAAGTTGACCAGAACATCTTAGGGAACAGATACAAACTAGTCATCTCGGAGGAGGTAGCATTGCAGGAGAGCTGTAAAGAGTTTAGATGTGAGGAATCAGAAATAAAATAAGTGTCTTAGAAAGCCATAAAGAGAGGGAAGGAGAGACGGAAGGGAGAAGAAAGTTTTTCAAGGAGCTGGTCAGAAGGAACAAAAATATCAGAGAATTTAAGGCAGACATTACTATGCTCTTGGTTTGTATTCTGGAGCTCAGAGTTAATGAGTGAACACATCTTAGCTCAGGTGATTCTCATCAAGAGAGGATGTACCACAAATGCTCAACTCTGTGAATCGGTATAGTTTTCAATCTAGAAAGCTGGATAAAAAAAGAAGTATGTTTACCCAGGCTCCAAAAGACTCTGTAGACAAATCTTCAGAACCTTTTCCTAGTTTCTGCTTGAGAATCATGTTGAAACATTCAAAATTTTGAGCACCTTCTTTCATCTTTCTTAATCTTGATCACACAATCATTTGTCCACTTAATTTCCTCTATGACTAATATTTTGCTGTTAGCCTTATGCAAATAAAGGATCATCTCAGTGTAACCAATGAAAGAAAGGCAGCTAGATTTAGGGAGCCAGTGAGTTGGAGCATTGAATGGAGAGCCTAAGAGGCAGCTGACTAATGTTAGGCCATCCCTGGAGTCACACGAGAAGTTTGACTTTGGACTCATTAACCAAAAAGAACTTTTTTTAGATCAACAGAGGATGTTATTATGCATTATCTTTGGAAATTCTAAGTTGAAGCAATCACTTTGAAAGACTGAATGACAAATCCTGCTATTCTGATGAGAGTTCCACAGGAACAGGGAGAGAGAAGAAAATTTGGTCCCTGTGTAGGAAGCTAGGATTTTCCCACAGGCCAAATACAAGGTGGATGAACCTTCTGGGATTTACCATGCAAGCTGGGAGTGACTGAGTTTACCTCCTGATCATCTTCCCGTGTGTATATGAAATAGGTTTGTAAATACAAGTGAGTTGAGTAGCATGATAGTCAAATGAGTAAAAATAAGACAAACTGGCTTTTCATTAGTATTTCATTATACAAGAAATTATGAAACAATCTCCTGCCATATTATTAGACGCTACATCCCCTTACCTAGATTTAATAATTTAGCAGATATGCTCAGACATTTTCTATACATATATGGGATCCTTATATAGGCTCCAGCTTGTTTTCATCATTTAATTGTGTACTTCGGAGATCTTTTCACGCCTACACGCAATAGTACTCAGCTTATTCTTTTTTATGCTTACATGATATTCATAATACAGATATATCATAATTTATTTAACCACTCCTATTGATGATTATTCAAGCTGATTTCAAATCAAATCTGTTATAATTAGTACTCTATTGAGCATTTTTGCACCTATTTTTTGAGTATGTTATGCTAGTTATTTGGTAGTCTAGAATACTATATTGCAATTGCTGCACCAATATAAAAGAGATGTGTATTTAAAATCTGGCTTGATAGTTTACATACTCCATCTCTCAGTTATATCAATTTACCATTTACTTATCTCAATGTGAGGTAATTATATGGACTCAACAAGACTCCAAATCAATGCTAATTTCATGCTTCATAACATGTAAACGGGAATGTGAGAACAAACAAGCTCAGAGCCCTGCATGTAAGTCATTCAGCCTCTCAAAGGAGACCTCCTCATCTCCGGGGGAGAACAGGAAAGCTGTGTATGTCTACAGTTGCAGCACAAAATCACTGAGAGACGACATATAATCTAAAGCCAGTATATTTAAATCAGCACACTGACGGGAAAAATAAGTCAGAATAATTTTTGTATTCTTGTCATAATAATTAATCTTAACAACTAGTGCCGGCACAGATCAACACCAATTGCAACAAGGATTTCTAATGAAAACCAAGCAAGCATTTCTTATTTGATACAACCTTCCACTACAAACACGCAGCAATGGCAGATAAAGTACAAAAAGAATTTGCCTCTTATGTGAAATCTGATCTTGAGGTATTTCATTTTATGAAAATTTCACAATTAATTTATCCATCATTCTGTTGATTGCTATTTGAATTGTTTTTGGTTTTTGGCTAGTTGTGGATAAAGCTGCTATGGACATTCTTATTAAAATCTTTTATGTAGACATATGTACTCATTTTCCTTGTATATTACTTAGAGTGGAATTACAGGATCATAGCTGTGTTTAGTTATAGTAGATATTGGCAAATTGCTTTCCGATGTGGTTGTTAACACTTTGCATGTTTAACAGCAGTGTCTGAGGGTTTCAGTTGCTTCACATCCTTGTCAATATTTTGTATCATCAGTCTTTTTTAGTCTTTTAAAAAATTTTAGTAAATTAGATGCATGTCAAGTAGAAATTCATTATGTTTTAATTGCATGTTACCAATCATGAAAAACATTTTTCCATATGTTTACTGGCCATTTGGATGTCCTGTATTGTGATGGATATCAAATCTTTCCATTTGTTTGTATTGAGAATATACATTAAAAGTCTGTGGGCGCCGGCCCGGTGGCTTAGTGGTTAAGTGCATGCGTTCCGCTACTGGCCGCCCGGGTTCGGATCCCAGGCGCTCACCGACGCACTACTTCTCCGGCCATGCTGAGGCCGCGTCCCACACACAGCAACTAGAAGGATGTGCAACTATGACAGACAACTATCTACTGGGGCTTTGGGGCAACAAAAAAGAAAGGAGGAGGATTGGCAATAGATGTTACCTCAGAGCTGGTCTTCCTCAGCAAAAAGAGGAGGATTAGCACAGATGTTAGCTTAGGGCTGATCTCTCTCACAAAAAAAAAAAAAAAAAAAAAAAAGTCTATGGATTCTTTTATCTTTCTTAAATGTGTCTTTTGATGAACAGAAATTTTTAGTTTTGATGAAGTACAATTACTTTTTCTTTTTTCTCTTTTATAAATAGTGCTTTTGTTTCCTGTTCAAAAAATCTTTACCCATCTCAAGGTTATGACTATACTCTTCTAAGTTTTCTTCTAGAAGCTTTATTGTTTCACTAATCACAAATAGGATTACAACATCACAAACCAAATTCCTGTATAGTGTGAAGTAGGCCACACCATATGGGATATTCAGGTGATCCAGCACCTTCTTTTCCACTTAAATTACATTAGTATATTTGTTGTAAATCAAATGACCATACACGTATGCGTCAATTTCTGTTTCAATTATCAATTTGTCTATTATTATGCCAATATCACATGGTTTTAATTACTATTATTTTACAATAAGTCTTGAAGTCTGGCAAGGTACTCTAAAGTTATTCTTCTTCACGATTGTCTTGGCTATTGTGTACCTTTAAATTTCAAATTGAATTTGAGAAAATTTGTCAATTTCCACAAAAGTCATGCTGTAATTTTGATTGAGATTTTATTGAACATACAAATCAGTTTGGGAGAATTGGCATCTTAACAATATTGTTTTCCAAACCATAATTAAAGTATATCTCTACATTTATTTTGGTCTTTAATTTTTCTCATAAAGTAATTTTCAGGGTACAGATATTACTCATCTTTCAATTTATTCCTACACATGTAATGTCTGATGATATTATAAATTGAGTCATTGAAAAATATTTTTATTTAATAATTGTTTCTTGATTATAGATAGCATACAAATACTTTTTAAAGTTGGGATATAATTCACATGCCGTAAAATTCACTGTTTTAAACTGTAAAATTTAGTGGGAATTTTTTTAGTATATTTACAAAGTTGTGCAACTATCACCACTATCTAATTCCAGAATATTTTCATCATGCCAAAAAGAAACCCTGTACCAATTAGAACTCATTCTCTATTACCTTTCTCCCCCAACCCCTGGCAATGACTAATCTACGGTCTATCTCTATAGATTTGCCTATTTTGGACATTTGATATAAATGGAATCATATAATATGTGGCCTTTCATGTCTATCTTCTTTCACTTAGCATAATATTTTCATTGTTGTTGTAGTATGAATCAGTACTTCATTCCTTTTTTTTTTTATGCTGAGGAAGATTTGCCCTGAGCTAACATCCATTGCCAATACTCCTCTTTTCTTTATTTTTTGGCTTGAGGAAGATTAGCCCTGAGCTAACATCTGTGCCAGTCTTCCTCTACTTTGTGTGTGGGTCGCCGCCACAGCATGGCTGTAGTGTGTGTAGGTCTGTGCCTGGGATCCGAACCCGTGAACTCGGGCTGCCAAAGCAGACCATGAGGAACTTGGCCATGGGGCAAGCCCCACTTCATTTCTTTTTATGGCTGAATAATATTCTATTGTGTGGCTATACCACATTTTGTTGATCCACTCGTCAGCTGATGGACATTGAGTTCTTTCCAATTTGGGGTTATTATGAATAATGTTGCTGTGAACATTTCTATACAAATTTCTGTGTGGACATATATCTTCACTCTCTTAGGAGTAGAATTACTAGTTCTTATGGTGACTCTAGGTTTAACTTTTTGAGGAACTGCCAAAATGTAATCCCAAGTGGCTATATCATTTTACAGTCCCACTAGGAATGAAAGAGGGTTCCAATTTCTCCACATCCTCTTCAATACTTGTTACTGTTTATCTTCTTGATTATAGTCATCCTAATAGGTGTAAAATGGTATTTGTTTTGCTTTGTATTTCCCTTATGGTTAACAATGTAGAGGATCTTTTCTTGTACTTATTGGCCATTTGCATTTCTTTAGAGAAATATCTATTCCAAACTTATGCTCATTTTCTAATTGGGTTATTTGTCTTTTTGTTCTTGAGTCATAAAAGTTCTTAATATAGTTCAATACTAGACCTTTATCTGATATATGACTTACAAATATTTTCTCCTATTCTGAGGGTTGTCTTTTCACTTTCTTGAAAGTGCCTTTTGATGCATAAAAGTTTTTAATTTTGATGAGGCCCAGTTTATCTATATTTTCTTTTGTCTCTTGTGCTTTAGGTGTTATGTCTGAGAACTATTACCTAATCCATTGTCATGAAGATTTTGTCTGTTTTCTTCTAAGAGTTTTACAGTTTTAGCTTTTACATTTGGGTCTTCAATATATTTTGAGTTGTTTTGTGTGTGATGTGAGATTGGGGTCCAACTTTATTCTTTTTCATGTAGATAGTTAATGGTCCCAGTATCATTTGTTGAAAAGTATTTTTTTCCCCATTAAATTGTCTTGGTACTCTTTTTGAAAATCAATTGACCATAAATACATGGGTTTATTCTGGATTTTAAATTCTACTCCATTGATCAATATGTTTATCTTTACACCAGTATCACATTGTTTTGATTGCTGTAGCTTTCTAATAAGTTACATTTATTTTTGAAGGATTGTTTTCTTGGATATAGACTTCTTTGTGACATTCTCATTCTTTAAACACTTTGAATATGTCATTCCACTGCCTTCTGGCCTCCATGATTTCTGATGAACAATTGGGTGTTAATCTTATTGAGAGTTACTTCTTGCTGCTTTCAAGATTCTCTGTCTTTTGTTTTTGATAGTTTGATTTTGACATGTCTAGATTTGTATCTCTCTGAGTTTATCTTACTTAAAGTCAGTTGAGCCTCTTGGTTGTAGAGATTAATATTTTTCATCAAATTAGGGGAGTTTGGTGCCATTATTTCTTCAAGCATTTTTTCTTCCCCTTTCTCTTTCTCTCTCTCTCTTCTCTTTTCCCATTATGCCTATGTTAGTATGCTTGATGTTATCCCACAGGTCTCTGAAGTTCTGTTCATTTTTCTTCATTCTTTTTCTTCACGTTCCTTGGATTGTATAATCTCAAGTGATCTATTTTTAAGTTTTCAGATTCTTTTTTTTGCCTGTTTAAATGTTCTGTTGAGCCCCTCTAGTGAATTTTTCATTTCAGTTATTGTACTTTTCAACTCCAGAATTTCTATTTGTTCCTTTTTAAAAATAATTTCTATTTTTTTATTGATATTCTCCATTTGGTGAAATACTGTTTCCATACTTTTTTCTAGTTATGGTTTCATTTAGTTCTTTGAACATATTTAAAATGGCTGATTTATCCATTTGTCCCTTGATGGGCACTTAGGTTGGTTCCAAGTCTTGGCTATTGTGAATAACGCTGCAATGAACACAGGGGTGCATGTACCTTTACAAATTGGTGTTTTCAAGTTCTTTGGATAAATACCCAACAGTGGAATAGCTGGATCATATGGCAGTTCTATCCTTGATTTTTTGAGGAATCTCCATACTGTTTTCCATAGTGGCTGCACCAGTTTGCACTCCCACCAGCAGTTTATGAGAGTTCCCTTCTCTCCATATCCTCTCCAACCCATCAAGGGACAAATGGATAAAGAAGATGTGGTATATATACACAATGGAATACTACTCAGCCGTAAGAAACGATGAAATCCAGCCATTTGTGACAACAAATGTGGATGGACATTGAGGGTATAATGCAAAGTGAAATAAGTCAGAGGGAGAAGGTCAAATACCGTATGATTTCCTTCGTTAAGTAGTAGATAATAACAACAATAAACAAACACATAGGGACCGAGATTGGATTGGTGGTTACCAGAGGGGAAGGGGGGAGGGAGGAGAGTGAAAGGGATAATTCGGTACATGTGTGTGGTGATGGGTTGTAATTAGTATTTTGGTGGTGAACTTGATGTAATCTATGCAGAAATAGAAGTACAATGATGCACACCTGAAATTTTTACAATGTTATAAACCAATGTTACTGCAATAAACAAAAAATTAAAAAAAAATTGCTGATTTAAAGTTTTTGTCCAATAAGTCTGGTCTACTTCAGGGACAGTTTCTATTGACTGCTTTTTTCCCTGTGTATGAACCACACTTTCTTGTTTCTTTGCACGTCTTAAAAAGTTTTGTTGAAAATTGGACATTTAGAATAACATAACGTGGCAACTCTGGAAATAAGATTGTTCCTCTTCTCCAGGATTTGTTGTTGTTGCTGTGTGTTGTTGATCTTGTCGTTTGTTTGTTTAGTGATTTTACTGAACTAATTCTTAAAGTTTCTGTGCTTTGTTGTTTGTGACAACTGAAGTCTGTGCTTGCTTATCTTAGCAGTCAGCAAATGATTGAACAGAGATTTCTTTAGATGCATGGAACCAATAAGTCTCCCAGTCTTTGCTAAGGTGCTCTGTGTGCACATTGAGGGGTACCTTCAATACTGAGCCAGGCAGTTTACAATTTCAACTTGTCTTTCACGTTCCGCTTGCACAGAGCCTCAAGATAGGCCATACATAAGAGCTTAGGCCTTCTTGGGTCTTGTCTGAGCATGTATATAGAATTGGGCATACATAAGGCCTTTACATGAACGTGCCTTTTAGATTCTCAGGAATATGTCAGAACTTTTCAAAACCACCTATGGACATCTCATTCTCCAGCTTTTCCTTTTAAACTTTTTAATTAGCTTGTTGTTTGCCCCAAATCAGGGAGCCTTGGGCAGCCATGATGACTAACAATTTAACCTAATTCTTTTTGACAAACACGTTCAGGGAAAAGGCTATTCACACAGGGCACGCTCTATGTCAGGTCAAGTAAAGACAGTTTTACAAGTAGCATCTTCCGGGGAATCACCAGACAATTCAAATAATGAAAATTCTCTGTAAATGGGGCTTTGAACAAGCTCCAATCCCATTTTGCCCTCTGCCAGGCTGAGAGTTTTTACTGTGATTGTGGACTGTTAGTTTTCAAGGCTACTGCAGAGCTGGAGAGGGAGGATGGAAATAGGACCAGTTAAAATGTGAAAGCTTGCTGTTCTAATTGAGACTGACAATTTTTCTGAATAAATGATCCCTGGATTGCTGCAAGCATTTGGTTAATTTCCAGAGTTATGAAAAATTGATTCTATTTTTACCAGTGTTTTCATTGCCTATTTGGAGGGGAGGCTTTTTAGGGGTTCGTATTCCACCATTTTCTCTTATGTCTTTCCTCAAACACTTTTTGTAGATCGTCTTTGAAATTATTGGCCCTGCTAAATTCACTAAATAGTTCTAATAATTTTTAGATTTATTTGGATTTTCTACATACTCAATAATGTCATCTGAAAACAAAGAAATTTTTAATTCTTCTTATTGTATTTTTATGTGTTTAGTTTTTGCTTTCCCTTTTGAACTGAATAGGATTTATAGTACAATGTTAAATAGAAGCAGTGATAGTGATATTCCTAGCCTTATTCTTACCTTAGGGATAAAGGTTTCAATGTTTCACAATAAAGTATCACGTTAGCTGTAGGTTTGTTATAGATAATTTTCATGAGATAGCAGTACTTTCTATGACTAGTTTGCTGAGAGATTTATCATGAATGGGTGTTGAATTTTATCAAGCTATTTTTCAGGATCTATAAGATGATTCTCTTTTTTAGTTTGTTAATATGGTAAATTACACTGATTCATTTTTAAATTTTTTATTTTGGTATAACTTTAACTTAACAAATAATTGCCAATTATAGTAGAAAGAGTTTCTGTAAACTCTTCACCCAGCTTCCCCTAATATTAAAATCTTATAAAACCACAACACATTTCTTAAAACTAAGAAATTAACTTTAGAACAATATTATTAACTATATTACAGACTTCATTCTGATGTCATCAGTTTTTTCCACAGATGTTCTTTTTTCTGTTCAAGAATCTTATCCTGGATACCACATTGTATTTTTTTCTCAGTTTAATTATTTTTTTCCCCAGCTTTATTGAGGTATGATTGACAAATAAAAATTATATATATTTAATGTGTACAATGTGATGTTTTGATATTTGTACACATTGAGAAATTATTACCACAATCAAACTAATTAATGTATCCATCGCCTCACATAATTATCATTTTTTCTGTGATGAGAACACAAGATCTACTCCCTTAGCAAATTTCATGTATTCAACACATAACTATTAACTATAGTCACCATGTTGTACATAAGGTTTTCAGAACTTATTCATCTTATAACTGATAGTTTGTACCCTTGGATGAATGTCTCTCCTTTTCCCTCAACCCTCAATCTCTGGTACCCACCATTCTACTCTCTGTTACTATGAGTGCTAGTCTGAGAAAATGTATTAGGTAGTGTTTCTTTCTCTTCTATTTTATGGAAGAAAGTGTTTATAACTGATGTTATTTCTTTCTTAAGTGTAAGGTAGTCACCAATAAAATCATCTGTACTTGAAATATTTTGAATTTGGTTTTTTGGGGGAGGGATTTTTATTTTATTTTATTTTATTTAATTTTTTGTTTATTGCAGTAACATTGGTTTACAACATTGTAAAAATTTCAGGTGTACATCACTACACCTCCACTTCTGCACAGATTACATCATGTTCACCACCAAAACACCAACTACAACCCATCACCACACCCATGTACCGAACCATCCCCTTCACCCCCCCCCCCCGCCCCGGCAACCACCAATCCAATCTCTGTCCCTATGTGTTTGTTTATTGTTGTTATTATCTACTACTTAATGAAGGAAATCATACGGTATTTGACCTTATTTAATAGATATAGGGCTATTTAGGTTTTCTGCTTCTTCTTCAGTAAGTTTTAGTAGTTTGGCTCTTTCAAGGAATAGATCCATTTTATTTAAGTTATCATTTATAAGCATATAGTTTCTAGGTCTCATTTTTATTCTTTTAATTTCTATGGATCAGTGGTATGATTTTTATTCTTTTACATTTGTCAAGGTTTATTTTATATCCCAAAATATAGTCTACATGGTTGAATGTTCTTTGAACACTGAGAAAAATATATTTTCTGCTGTTGCTGAGTATAGTATTTTATAAATGTTAATTAGGTTTAAATTGATTAATAGTGTTGTTGATGTCATCTATCTCCCTGCTGATTTTCTGTGTACTTGTTTTATTGATTACTGATAGAGGAGTGTTTAAATCTACATCCATAATTGTGATTTTGTCTATTTCTCCTCTCATACCTGTTTTTGCCTCCTGTATTTTTTAGCTTTGTTGAGGAATAATTGACAAATATAATTGTATATATTTAAAGTGTACAAGATGATTATATTTATACACACACATACATTGTGGAATGATTACCAAGATCACAATAATTAACACATTCATCACCTTACAGAGTTAACTCTTCACCTTATAGAGTTAACTCTCTTTTTTTGTGTGTGGTGGAAATGCTTAATATTTACTCTCAGCAACTTTCAAGTATACACGATTCTATAATTAACTGTAGTCACCATGCTGTACATTAGATCCTCAGAACTTATTCTTCTTATAACTGAAAATTTGTCCCTTTGACCTACATCACCCCATTTCCCCCTCCTTCCAGTCCTTGCAATCACCATTCTATTCTCTGTTTCTATGTAATTGGCTTTTTTCTTTTTTTAGAGTCCACATTTCAGTGATACCATATAGTATTTGTCTTTCTTTTCTGGCTTATTTCACTTAGCATAATATTTTTCTTATTTGTCCGTGTTGTCACAAATTGTAGGATTTCCTTCCTTTTTATGGCTGAATAATTCTCCATTGTACATGTATACCACATTTTCTTTATCCCTTCATCCATCAAAGGACATTTAGATTGTTTCCATATCTTGGCTATTGTGAGTGCTGCTGTAATGAACATGAGTGTGCAGATATCTCTTTGAGATATTGATATCAGTTCTTTCAGATGTATGCCCAGGAGCGGGATTGCTGGATCGTATGGTAGTTTGATTTTGAATTTTTTGAAGAAACTCCACACTGTTTTCCATAATGACTGTAGCAGTTTGCATTCCCACCAACAGTGTATAAGGGTACTCTTTCCTCCATACCCTTGCCAACATTTGTTTTATCTTTTGTCTTTTTTATAGTAGCCATCCAAACAAGTGTGAGATGATATCTCATTGTGGTTTTGATTTGCATTTCCCTGATGATTAGTGATGTAGAGCACCTTTTCATATACCTCCTGGCCTTCTGTATGTCTACCTTGGAAAAATGTCTGTTCAGGTCCTTTGTCCATTTTTTAATTGGATTATTTGCTTTTTTTGCTATTGAGTTATAGGAATTCTTTATATATTTTGGATATTAACCCCTTATCAAATATATGGTTTGCAAATATTTTTTCCCATTCTGTAGTCGCCTTTCCAATGTATAGATTGTTTCATTTGCTATGCAGAAGCTCTTTAGTTTGGTGGAGTCTCACTTGTTTATTTTAGCTTTTTCTGTCTGTACTTTTGTTGTCTTATCCAAGAATTCACTCTCAATACCAATATTAAGGATCTTTTCTCCATGTATTCTTCTATGAGTTTGGTGGTTTCAGATCTTACATTTAAGTCTTTCATCAATTTCAAGTTAATTTTTGTGAGTGGTGTAGGATATGGGTCCAGTTTCATTCTTTTGCTGTGGATATCCAGTTTTCCCCACACCATTTATTGTACAGACTTTCCTTTCCCCATTGTGTGTTCCTCCACCCTTGTCAGAAACTAGTTCACCATAAATGTGTGCAATTATTCTGGGCTCTCTATCCTGTTCCACTGGTCTAAGTGCCTGTTTTTATGTCAGCACCATACTGTTTTGATTAATATAGCTTATAGTAGTATAGTTTGAAATTAGAACGTGTGAAGCCTCCAGTTTTTTCCTTCTTTCTCAAGATTGCTTTGACTATTTGGGCTTTTTTCTTTCCATACAAATTTTAGAATAGTTTTTTCCTCTTTCTGTGAAAAAAGCCATTGAAATTTTGATAAAGATTGCATTGTATCTGTGGATCATTTTGCATAGTTTAGACATTTTAACAATATTAATTCTTTGAATCCAACAACATGGGATATCTTTCTTTTTATTTGTATCTTCTTCAGTTTATTCATCAAAGTCTTATAGTTTTCAGTTTATAGGTCTTTCACCTCCTTTGTTAAATGGCCTTTATTATGTTGAGGAATATGCCTTCTATATTTAATTTGTTGAGAGTTTTTATAATGAAAGGATGTTGTATTTTGTCAAATGCTTTTTGTGCATCTATTGAAATGATCATATGATTTTTATTCTTCATTCAGTTATTATGCTGTATCACATTGATTGATTTATGGATGTTGAACCATCTTTTCATACCAAGGATGAATCCCAATTGATCAGGGTGTATGACCTTCTTATTGTGCTCTTGAATTTGGTTTGCTAGTGTTTTGTTGAGGATTTTGCATCTATGTTCATCAGGGATATTGACCTGTAATTTTCTTTTCTTGTAGTATCTTTGTCTAGCTTTGGTATCAGGGCAATGCTGCCCCATAAAATACATTTGGAAATGTTTCTTCCTCTTCAATTTTTTGGAAGTTTTTGAGACGGATTGGTATTAATTCTTAAATGTTTGTGTAATTCACCTGTGAAGCTGAATCTGATCCTGGGATTTTATTTGTTAAGAGATTTTTTATTACTGATTCAATCTCCTTGTTCATTATTGGTCTTTTCAGATTTTCTATTACTTCATGATTTAGTCTTGGTAACTGTGTTTCTAGTAATTTATCCATTTCTTTTAGGTTATCCAATCATTGGCATATAATTGTTCATAGTAGTCCCTTATTATCCCTGTATTTCTGTGGTATTAGTCGTCATGTCTCATTTGTCATTTTGTTTACTTGAGTCATCTCTCTTTTTTTCTTAGTCTAGCAAAAGTTTGTCAATTTCGTCTTTTCAAAACACCAACACTCAGTATTGTTTATTCTATTGTCTTCTTAGTCTTTATTTCATTTATTTCTGCTCTCATCTTTATTATTTCCTTTCTTATGCTAGCTTTTTTCTTAGTTGGTTCTTTCTTTTCTATTTCCTTGACATGTAAGTTTAAGTTGTAAGGTTAAGTTGTTTGAGATTTTTCTTTTTTCTCAATGTAGGTGTTTATCTCTATAAATTTTCCTCATAGAATTGCTTTTGCTGCATCCAATGAGTTTGAGTATGTTGTGTTTCCCTTTTTGTTTGTCTCAAAATTTTGATTTCCCTTTGGCATTCTTTTTTGTAAGGCATGTCTAGTGGTGATAAATTCCCTTAGTTTTTTTTTTGTCTAGGAAACTCTTTAACCCTCCTTTATTTCTGAAGGACAACTTTGTCTGGTAAAGTATTCTTGGTTGACAGTTTTTTTCTTTGAGCGTTTTGAATATATCATCCCACTCTCTCCTGGACTGCAAGGTTACTGCTGAGAAATCTGCTGATAATCTTATTGGGATTTCTTTGTATATGATGAGTCATTTTTCTCTCACTGCCTTCAAAAGTCCCTCCTTGTCTTCGATTTTTGAGAGCTTGATTAAAATGTGTCTCAGTCAAGATATCCTTGGGTTGAATTCATTGGGGGATCTTTGAGCTTCATGTACCTGGTTGGCCATATATCTTCCCAGATTTGGGAAGTTTTCAGCCATTATTTCTTCAAATAAGTTTTCTGTCCCCTTTTCTCTCTTCTCCTCTGATACTCCCATAATATGAATGTTTTTCATTTGATGGTTTCCTATAATTCATTCAGGCTTTCTTCACTATTTTTCATTCTAATTTCTTTTTTCTCATCTGACTGGATAAAGTCAAGAGATCTGTCTTCAAGTTTGCAGATTCTTTCACCTGCCAGATTGAGCCTGCTGTTGAAACTCTATTGCACTTTTCATTTCATTCATCGTATTCTTCAGCTTCAGAATTTCTGTTTGGTCCTTTTCTATGATTTATAGCTCTTTGATGAACTTATCATTTTATTCATTCATTATTTTCCTGAGATCATTGAGTTGTCTATCTGTGTTCTCTTGAATCTTGGTTAATTTCCTTAAAATAATTATTTTGAATTCTTTTTCAGGTAACTTGCAGATATCCATTACTTTGGGGTCAGTTATTGGAAAATTATTGTGTTCTTTTGGTGATGTCATGTTTCCTCACTTTTTCATGCATCTGATGGCTTTGCATTAATGTTTGCACATCTGAAGGAGCAGTCACCACTTCTAGCATTTTTAGACTGGCTTTGGTGGTGAATATCATTCACTTGAAGTTGACTGCAATGGCACTGATTAGGTGGGGTGCAGCATCTTTGGTCCTGGGAGGGCACAGCCCTATAGTGTCTGTGCAACTCTGTCGTCTGAAGTCATCATTGGCACAGCCTGCAGGGATCTTCTGTGGCCAAGACTGTGGAGTCCCATGGATGGCTGTGGTGGCTAAAGCTACTGATATTCTCAAAGAGTAAGCCTGCTGGGTTCCTCTTGTTTTTCTTCATTGTCTGTGAGAGGGAATTCTAGCCAAGGGGATCCCTCTTGGCACTCACAGTGGTAGTGGAGTCAGGGTCCTGTGATCAGACATATGTGGAACTATCACAGTGCCTGAGTCATGGGGCACAGATGCACTTGCTGCAGCAGTGGTACTGGTGTCTAAGGTGTGGTAATGTACAAATCTTCCATGGAACTGGGGTCTGAGTCTCTGGGGCTTATTTCAGTGACTCAGGTGGGAAGGATGGATGCAGTAGTGGCATGGGACCTGGGATTACAGGGCCCACGGGGCAGAATGCAGTAGCAGCACAGCTTGGGGATGGTGGGTCAAAGTACCAAGTCTGGCCACAGGGGGCTCAGAATAGCAAAAGCATGTCCCAAGCGTTGGTCCATTAAAGCTGAGTGTCAGGACCCAGGGGACAGGTTTCAGATCAATGGTGGCTAGGTCCTAGCAATGGTAGGTCAGAGCCATGACTGGAGACTCGGGGCAGGGCTCAGACAGTGGCAGCATGGCCCCAATAATGGTGGTCAAAGAGTGACTTGGGACCCAAGGGTTGGGGCTCAGAGAAACAGTGGCTGCCCTGGTAATGGTGGGACAAAGCTATGACCTGGGACCAGGGGAAGGGTGCAGAGGAGTGGCAGCTCTGGTCTCATATATGGCAAGGTGCTGTGGCATCCTGATCCCAGAGAGCAGGGCACAGTGGAGACTGGGGCCCCTGCGGAGAGGTCTCACCCCAGCAACAGCTCCAGTCTCAGGGAGGAGACACAGCAGTGGGAACTTGGCAGCTTCATCAGCATTGGCAAAGACTGGGAGTCCTCAGTAGCAAAGACTGCAAACATCCACAAAAATGAGGCTTGCTGGGGTTCTCCTGATTTCCTGTTCCCAATGGGATGAAATTCCTCTGAGGGGATTCCTCCTGGTGCTGGGCTGCTCTAGACTGGAGGATAGGGTGAGGCAGGTAAAAATGCTTCCTATGCTTTTCTATGTGGCCATTCTTGATTTTTGAGCTCTGCAGAGTTTTTTCTGCTTCTTCTTTATAGTCCAGAGCTTTCCCTGAGCTATTTTGTAGTTGTTTATTATTGTTTTTGTAGGGAGAGAGTATTAGGACCTCCTAGCCCTCCATCTTGCTGACATCACCTCTCTTGCCTCATGTATTTTTGAAACTCTATTGTTAGATCCATAAACATTTAGGAAGTTATGCCTTCTTGGAGATTTTTATTCTTTTATCACTATGTAACGTCCCTATTTGTCCCTGATAACCTTCTTTATTTTGAAGTATACTTTGCAAAATTAGTACAGATAATCCACCTTTCTTTTGGTTAGTCTTTCATGGTATATCTTTCTCTAACAGTTTTCATTTGATATATTATCTTCTTCTCAAATTGTATTTCTTATAGACAACATATAGTTGGATCTTGCTTTGTAATGCACTATGATAATATCTGTGTTTAAACTCATTAGTTTAGACCATTCACGTTTAAAGTTATTAGTAGTTGCCCTAGGTTTTATCAAATACCTTTTTGAATAATCTCACTCCACCTTCAAATAATAAGTATACCACTTCCAGTGTAGTGTAAAGACCTTGTAACAATTTATTCCCAGTTCTTCCTTCCTCTCTCTTGAGCCATTGTTGTCATACATTTCACCTATAAACACACAACACATCGTTAGTCTATAAACACAGAGCACATTGTTACTATTATTGCTTTAAAAAGAATTTTTAGAGCAGTTGAAGTTTTTTGAAAGATGTTTTCCCTTCATTTAGTCTACTTTTTTGTATTCTCCATTTCTTTCTGTAAGTCCAAGGTCTTAACCTATATCGTATTCCATGAACCTGAGAAAAGACATTTAACTTTTTTGAAAGTAGGTCTTCTGGCAATAAATTCTCTCATGTTTTGTTTGCCTAGAAAATCTTTATTTATTCTTTAATTTTGAAGGTTATTTTTGCTGGGTAGACAATTCGCAGTTGACTCTTTCTTGCAGCATTTGAACGATTTCACTCCATTGTCTTCTTGCTTGCATGATTTTAATGGGAATTCTGCTGTAATTCTTATATTTGTACCTCTGTAAGTAAAATATGCTTTTTCTCTGTCTAGCACAAATTCCTGCCCTTTCCCCATTGGTAGTACTCCTCTTTTTCCCCTCTCTTCTTCTTCCCAAGGTACAAAGGAATTTTACCAGTGCCCTCAAGCTAAAGGTTTTGATGATATCCTCCATGCAGATTAAGGCTTTTGTTCCATAATCGAAATAGAGGAGATGGGTATAGGTGGAGTTTCTGCAATGGCTGCTCTGCCCCTACCCATCCAGCACCACAGGGAGGCTTTTTTAGGGTACTCTTTGTTTCTCTACATTTCTCAGAGGAAAAATCTGTGAGAGAGTGTGAACTTCCTGTGTCTGCAGCCCCCAGGGGCTTAGTATTCTCACACTAACCCACACTCAGCCTTTGGGAATTCATTAAAAAAGTTGTGTTTACTCTTCATACCAGCTTATGTGGCTTTTAGTGGTATCTATCTTAGTTAAGGCTGGATCTTGTTACGCAGGTAGGTGTTGGTTTCTATATAGATTTCAAGTTAGTCATTTCCCTGTAACATGAATTTGCAACCTGAACATATAGGTTCAAAAATTGCAGTTGTTAATCTGCAGTGTGTCCACCTATTTTCTTGTGGCAGTCATAGAAGTGGTGTTCTTTCCAGCTCTCTACATCTCTGGGCTGCAAATGGAAGTTCTCTCTTCATAGTTCATCCACCATTTCATTCTATCTAATGTGAATTTTTCTCTTTCCTGGAAGTACTTGACAAATCATATCTTAAATTATGGAAAATTTGTTACAATTATTTCTTCAGATTTTATTATTTCCTTGATTCTCTTGTTAAGTCCTTCTATTAGAAGAATGTTGGAGCCTCTTAATAGCTCATTTATATCTTTAATATCCTTGTGTCTGTGTGCTTTATTATGTGTGAGTTTCTCAGTATGATTGCCCCATCTTTGAAAACATTGAGATATTATAATAATAAAATACAGCCTGGGGTTTATTTCATATATTAATATTTTTATTTCAGTGGCCATATTTTGTTTCCAAAATACTAATGAAATATTTTCATATTTCTTTGATCTTGTTTTATTTGTTCCTGCTTTTGTTCAATAATTATCTATTTGTTGTAAATGGAAATTATGCCTTCATTTAACCCTTTTGAATGTCTTAAATATATTTATTCAAAATATTTTTTAAGAATAAGTTATAATGTGAATTTCATATAGAGTTATTCCTCTTCATAGTATTGATTTTTTTTTTTTTTTGGTCTGTCTTTCTTCATAGGTTTTGGAACTATGGCTCACAGACTAATTTGAATTTGGGTTTTGTTTGTTTGCTTGCCTTGTTTTTTCCTCTTTCTCATCTATGCTCATATCTCTCTATCTAGCAATTGCCTTCATGTGGACCTTTGTGACTTTTTCCCCAATAGGAAGTGGGGTATCTGCCTAAATAGCAGAGAAAACTAAACCTTGAATAAACACTACTCTGATCTTACTTAACAAAGCTTTAAAATAAGACCTGAAAGTAACCTACCAGCTCCCAGAATGAAGCTCAAGAATACTATTAGGTATTCAAAAAATATCAAGCATTTAGTAGGGTAAAATTCATAATATCTGGCTACAATAAAAAATTCTCAGGCATTAAAGAAGCAGGAAAGTACAACCCATAATGAGTAGAAAAATCAGTAAATTAAAACTGACCTCAAACTAACAGAATTTGTAGACTATTGGGATGTTGGCCAGGAGTGAGAGGGAGGGATCACAAGGCAGCATAAGGAAACATTTAGGGGTGATGGATATGTTCATTATGTTCATTGTGGTGATGGTCATAGGTGTATACATATGTCAAAGCTCATCAAATGATACACACTTACATGTATAGTTATTGTATATAAATTATACCTCAATAAAGCTGTTAAAAATTTAAATTATGAATGACTTTGACCCAGAAATTTTACTTCTATAAATCAGTCCTAAAGCAATACCTGCTTATATACACAGAGATATGTGGTCAATATTACTTATTGTATTACAATACAATATTTATTACAATAAATATTACTAATTAGTATTAGTAATAAGAATAATCAAAAAAAGCCTAAAAATACCAGAAGTAGAGCAGATAAATTAATTACTGTACACCCGTGTAAGTATATTATGCAGTTATTAGAAAGATCGTGCCTGATCTATATACAGATGGAAACATTTTCATGAAAAATAGTAATGGTAAGTAAAAGAATTTGAGAGATCCCATTTTCTTGCTGTGTAGCAACCTAGATACCTTCAATGACCATTGCAACTGGAAAAGTTATATCACTGGACATAGTATTTTTTAAAATTACCAATTTAAATACATTTCTGAATTTGCAAAGAGAGAGGGATTTGCAAAGTCAAAAGCAAAATGAACACTGGAACCCAATGATGTCAGTGAGAATCAAATCTGAGTTTTACCCCAAGGGTTTCTGTTAAACCCAAGATACTCCACTTTAATGACTACCCTTAGCCTAGGGCCTACCCTGGGTGGGGATTTTACTTTAGGCTCCTGTATAAACTAGGACCCCAAAGGTGGTAAGGAACAGTATCACCTGTTCTGAGTGGAAAGGAAAATTTTATCTTGATAACGTCAAAGCAGATTCTAAACATATCAAGTGGGAAATTTAATTTAAAACAGTTCCAAGTTGGCTGTGGTCTGGGATAAGTGGCAGAGACAAATGCAAATTTACTAGAGGAATACAAGTTCAATTTCGGTTTTAAAGTATTCCCACAGATTAAGTTCCAAGAAAAATGAGCCATAGATATTTTAAAAAATCAAACACATAGAGAAAAATTCCACCATGAGTGAGAATCAGGAATACCAATATATTTGATACTGGAATTATTAGTCACAGAATATAAAACAGGTGGTTTAAATACATTTACAAAAATAAGAGAAGTTGGCAATGTAATCAAGGAATAAGACTTATAGAGCACAATGAAATCAATCTGAGAAAGCAAAAAACAGATATTGTAATGTCATATACACACATACCCACACACATATATAATTAAAACTGAAAATTTCAAGGATGGATTAAACAACGGATTGGATACAGTTTTAGAGACAAGTGATAAATTGTATTATTAAATCAAAGAAATTATCCAGGTTGCAGTTCTAAGAACAAATGGATTAAAAATATTAGGAAAGGGGGCTGACCCCATGGCACAGTGGTTAAGTTCACACGCTCCACTTTGGCGGCCTAGGTTTGCGGGTTCAAATTCCAGGAGCGGACCTTCACCACTTGTCAGCCATGCTGGGACAGCAACCCCCATACAAAGTAGAGGAAGATTGGCAAAGGTGTTAGCTCAGGGAAAATCTTACCCAGAAAAAAAAATATATATATTAGGAAGAGGGTAAGGGATATGAATGGTAGAATGAGAAGATATAACATTCCTAAACAAAGTTGCAGAAATTCACAAGAAGATGAGGTAGAGGTAATACTTTAAAATGTCTCCCAGGAATTCCAATAAATATCAAGCAGATGAATGAAAAAAATAAATATAAATCTAGCCACATAATAGTGAAACTGCATAACACTAAATGCATGGAGTATAGCAAAGTAACTAGAAAATAAACGATCAATTATCTACATATGATCGGCAAAAAGATTGGAGCTTGCCTTCTCCATGAAAACCAGAAGACAGTGAGCTGAGAGAAATTATATATCTAAAATTCTATGCTCAGTGCAACTATCTCTCAAGTGAAAGATAAATAAAGGCAATTTCTGACCAACAAAAAAACAGAGAACCTAAAACCAACAGTTCCTCAGTAAAAGTCTTATCTAAAAAGTGGGTATGAAGCAGTAGGGAACTAACCCTAAGTGAAAGATCTGAGACACAGGAAGGAATGTCAGGGTGATTACCAACAATTATCATGAGGTAGGGTTGTTGCTACATAATAGGAATAATGGAGAAAACGTATGGCACTCAGGTGATCCTCTGGGATGTCTCTTGGCACTGCAGTTACAGAAGCCACATCTTGATAAGGACATGGAAACAGAGGTCTCATATGCCTCAGGGATGAACTTCTGGTTCACTCAGCAGAAATGCGAGCTGACGGTGAAGGGAACCTCTAATGGGTACTAGAGAAGGGAGATGATGAATATAAGTTATGGTCTAGGGACTAACCACAGCAGCAAGAGCTGTAATTCCCACTAGCCTTATTCTTGTAGGTTGTGGAAGACACAGAGATAAACTGCCTGGATTCCACTTCAGGAAGATCTGCTGCCATGATGCAGGGAGTGTAGTTAGCAGGCAGCTTCCAGCTGTTAGCTCCTTCGGTATGTGCCTCAGTGCAGGGAACCACCTGGTCCAAGATCACGTCATTCCAGGAACAGACTGTATCATTGACGGAGTGAGGTGGTAGTATAAGGCCTGGCTGTTTTGAGCTGATGTGGGACAACTCTGATGGTCAATACTAACTCCAGGGCTTCTTGTGGATTGTCTAAAGTTTTATCAGGTCTGCTTGGCAGTTTAAATCCTCCTTCTACCCAATCATGCTAACCCTGTTACTTTCACAGGTGTTAATCTCTAATAAACTACCTTACACTGCAAACTCCAACTCAGCATCTGCTTCTGGAGAACACAAATTGTAATATAAGTTTTCCCCTCAGAAATTAGCACCAAAATAACTTTGAAAGAGCTTTGACATGATGGAATGAAGTTAATGTGAGAAGTAGGTAAATCTGAGTGGTGTAGTGGGTACCCCTCGGTGGACACTGTCATATACCTCTTAACAACCCTTTGGACTCCTGTTATCTGTTCTCTGCGTCTTTTCCTCAGCTTTTGTGTGCTTTTCTTCTAATGGCTTACCCCTCCAATCTTTAAAGGACTCATCTTGGGCCACAGGAGCCATTTCACCCAGATACATTGAAAGTTGAAGTTACCTGGAAATTTATATCCCTGTTCTTCTCGCTTCTTAAACAATTTCTCTTGGGCTCACTTCTGTAATAAACTACTTGTACATGAATCCTCATCTCAGGATCTGCTTCTAGAGAATGAAGCTAAATTATGTAAGCCATAATTTTGGACATAATGGACCCACCCTGCTTCCAATACAATATCTGGCAGATAAAATGGCATAGTCTAATGAAAATACCTAATGAGCATATCTTTGAAACATGAATGGAACAGAAATGTTAAATGTTGAGCAGCACAGAAACTTTAAGTCTTCCAGTCTCTAGGTATAGCTTGGGTTAATTTCATACTGGATATTGGGAACTAAATGTTTTCAGTACAAGATGAAGGACAAGAGATTTATTCAAAGCTTTAAGTGAAAAAACTTAAAGTGGGGGTGGGGTTACCCTATTCTTGATAGAGAGCTAAGAACAAATGAAACTCTTGCCAACTTTCTGGCCACTAACTTTATAAGAGTTTCTGGAACAAGCATGTCAGGCAATCAAAACCAAATCTTGTTAGGAGGCACTGAGACAATCTGCCTACTGACTCAATGACAAGAGTTGCAACTAGCCTAATACCATCACCAAGCAGGAGCCCCAAAAGGAGATGAAGACTGGTTGTGGGCTGGAGGCTGAGGGAGGGGAGCAGGGACACAGACTGACTGACAGAGAGGAGTTTACACAGATGGCAAAAGAAAGAAAAAAAGAAACAACCAAATCCTGACTCTTAAAATGAGTCTGCCAATCAAAATTCCAATACATAAAATTAGTGCCAAAAATGTAGCTAACAAAAGCATCAATTCACCACTATTTTGGAATGCTATAACACTGACTTTAGCATACCTGTTTTTAGGATACTAAAAGGGATAAATGAATAATATAGTTTAAATATTAAGAAGAATTTTCTGAAAATTAAGACAAAATTAAACAAGATCAAACAGCTAATAAAATAAATTATTAGATATCTTTAAAATTATTCTCACTAAAATTAAAACTGTAATGGATGGAGTAATGTCAGCCTTACATTGGTTGTAAATGAACGGGTGATTTTGAAGATAGTACACAACATAGAAAAACAAGACATTAAAAAAGAAAGATCATTTAAAAGACATAAAAAATAGGTTGAGATTTTCATATATTATAGATCCCAAACGAGACTGTCCAAAAATTGCAAAAGGGAAATGAATGATAGAGAATAAATATTTGAATAACCAGAAAATTTTCCATAAATAAAGATATATTTTATTCATTGGAAAGTGTATTATGAACGCCAAGCAGGATGAATAAATATAAATCAACAATAAAGCATATTCTAGTGAAACTAATGAATATCAAAGATATTTTTTACCATTTTTAAAATTTTCAGTTCAATGACCTTAAGTATATTCACATAGTTGTGCAACCATCCGTACCATTCATCTCCAGAACTTTTTCATACCCATTAAACTTTTTCAAACCCATACCCATGAAACTCCATACCCATTAAACAATAACTCCCCTCTCCTGGCCCCTGGCAACTAACATTATACATTTTGTCTCTATGAATTGGACTACTCTAGGTACCTCATATAAGCAGAATTATACAATATTTGTCCTTTTGTCATTGGCTTTTTAAACTTAACATAATGTTCTCAAAGTCCATCCATGTTGTTGCATGTGTCAGAATTTCCTTCCTTTTTAAGACTGAATAATTTTCCATTGTATATTTATCCACACTTTGTTTATTTATTCATTTGTAGACAGATAATTGGGTTGTTTCTAATTTTTGGCTATTTCGAATAATGCTGCTATAAACATAGGTGTAAAAATATCTTTTCTAGTCTCTGCTTTCCATTTTCTGGGTATATAGTTAGAAGTGGAATTGCTGGATCATATGATATCTCTATGTTTATTTTTTTTTTTTGAGGAACTGCCATCCATACTGTTTTCCATAGTGGCTGCACTATTTTACATTCCCACTAGCAGTGCATAATGGTTCAATTTTCTCCACATCTTTGTCAATACTTGTTATTTTCTGATTTTTGATAATAGCCATTCTAGTAGGTGTGAAGCGGTAGCATCAAATTTTTTAAAAAAATCTCAAAACCTATTAGAGAGAATAAAAAGATTACTGTCAAAGAAATAAAAAATTGATGGAAGACTTTTTATATCAAGAATGAAGTAAAAGAGCCAATGGAGATATATGCTCAAAATGCTTAAGGAAATGAAATTGCTGCAAATCAAACTGTGTAAGAAACAGCAAATAAAATAATTAGTAGAAAATGTGTTGTTCCACGTGTATTTACTCAAAGGCAACAAATAATGGGAAAAATAATCTAACTATTTATTTGAAGAAACCAAACAAGAACAACATGGTAAGCATAAAGAAAAGAAATAGAAGAAATTGGAAATATAATAGAAATTATTGTGATAAAAATCCCTAGGAGCACCTAAATATATAAATCAAATATTAATAGACCTAAAGGGAGAGATAGACAGCAACACAATAATAGTAGGGGACCTTAATACCTCACTTACATCAATGAATAGATCATCCAGACAAAAAAAATCAATAAGGAAACGTTGACTTTAAATGACGTGTTATACCAGATGGACTTAATAGATATATACAGAAGATTCCATTCAAAAGCAAAAGGCCCCATGGCCTAGTAGTTAATTTTGGCGTGCTCTGCTTTGGTGGCCCAGGTTTGGTTCCCAGGCACGGACGTACACCATTCGTCAGAAGCCATGCTGTGGCAGTGACCCACATACACAATAGAGGAAGACTGCCAAAATGTTAGCTCAGGGTGAATCTTCCTCAGCAATAAAAAGTAATAACAATAGAATACACATTCTTCTCAAGCACACATGGAACATTCTCCAGGATAGATCATATGTTAGGCAACAAAGCAAGTTTTAATTAATTTAAGAAGATTGAAATCATATCAAGCATCTTTTCAGCCACAATGATACAAAACCAGAAATTAATTACAAGAAGAATACTGGAAAATTCACAAATATGTGGAGATTAAACAACATGCTATTGAACAACAAATGGATAAATGAAGAAATCAAAAGATAAATAAAAAATACCTTGAAACAAATGAACATGGAAGTACAACATACTAAAACTTATGAGATGCAGCAAAAGCCGTTCTAATAGGGAAGTTCATAGCCATAAATGCTTACCTCAAGAAACAAGAAAAATCTCAAACAACCTAACTTTAAATCTTGAGGAAATAGAAAAAGAAACAAAGCCCAAAGTTAGTAGAAGGAAGGAAATAAAGGTCAGAGCAGAAATAAATGGAATAGAGACTAAAAAGACAGTAGAAAAGATCAATGAAACCAAGGGCTGGTTCTTTGAAAAGATAAACAAGATTAACAAAACTTTGGCTCAACTCACCAAAAAATAAAAAGAGAGAACTCAAATAAATAAAATCAGAAATGAAAGAGGATACATTACAACTGATACCACAGAAAGACAAAGGATCATGAGACTACTATAAACAATTATACACCAACAATTGGACAACCTAGAAGAAATGGATAAATTCATAGAAACATATATCATTCCAAAACTGAATTATAAAGAAACATAAAATCTGAACAGACTGATCACTAGTAAGGAGATTGTATCAGTAATCAAAAAGCTCCCAACAAACAAAAGTCCAGGACCAGACAGCTTCACTGGTTAATTCTACCAAACATTCAAAGAATTAATAGCAATCCTTCTCAAACTCATCCAAAAAATAGAAGAGGAAGGAACACTTCCAAACTCATTTTATGTGGCCAGCATTACCCTGATACCAAAATGAGAGAAAGACACCACAAGAAAAGATTATTACACGCCAATTTCCCTGATGAACACAGATGCAAAAATACTCAACAAAATATTAGCAAACCAAATTCAACAATACATTTAAACGATCATATACCATGATCAAGTGGGATTTATTCCAGGGATGCAAGAATGGTTCAACATCTGCAAATCATGTGATACACTACATTAACAAAATGAACAATAAAATCATATGATCGTCTCAACAGATGCAGAAAAAGCATTTGAAAAAATTCAACATTCATTTATGATAAAAACTCTCAACAAAGTAGGTATAGAGGAAATGTACCTCAACATAATAAAGGACATATATAACAAGCCCACCTCTAACATCATACTCAATGATTAAAAACTGAAAGCTTTTCCTCTAAGGTCAGGATCAAGACAAGGATGCCCGTTCTCGCCACTTTTATTCAACATAGTATTGGAAGTCCTAACCAGAGCAATTAGGCAAGAAAAAGAAACAAAAGGGATCCAAACTGGAAAGGAAGAAGTGAAACTGTCACTATTTGCAGATGACATGATATTATATATAGAAAACCCTAAAGAATCCACCAAAAAAGTGTTAGAACTAATAAACAAATTCAGTAAAGCTACAGCATACAAAAACAAAAATCAGTTGTGTTTTTATACATGAAGAAAGAGATATTAAGAAAACAATTCCATTCATAATTGCATCAAAAAGAATAAAATACCTAGGAATAAATTTAAACAAGGAGTTGAAAGACCTATATACTGAAAACTATAAGGCATTGATGAAAGAAACTTAAGAAGACACAAAGAAAAGGAAAGATATTCTGTGTTCAGATTGGAAGAATTAATATTGTTAAAATGTCCATACTACTCAAAGCCATTTACAGCCTCAATGCAATCCCTATCAAAGTTCAAATGACATTTGTTTTTCACAGAAATAGAGTCAACAATCCTAAAATTTGTACAGAATCACAGAAGACCCCAAACAGCCAAACCAAACTTGAGAAAGAAGAATAAAGCTGGAGGCATCACACTCCCCGATTTCAAACTATATTATAAAGCTATAGTAATCAAAACAGTATGGTATTGGCATAAAAACAGACACATAGATCAATGGAACAAAATAGAGAGCCCAGAAATAAATCCATGCATATATAGTCAATTAATTTATGACAAAGGAGCCAAAAATATACAATGGGGAAATACAGTCTCTTCAATAAATGATAGTGGGAAAACTGGACAGCCACAGGCAAAAGCATGAAACTAGACCACTATCTTACACCATACACAAAAATAATTAATAATGGATTAAAGATTTGAATGTAAGACCTGAAATCATAAAACTCCTAGGAGAAAACACAGGCAGTAAGCTCCTTGACATTGTTCTTGGCAATGATTTTTTTAATCTGAAAGCAAAGGAAAGGCAACAAAAGCAAAAATAAATAAGTGAGACTATATCGAACTAAAAAGTTTCTGCACAGCAATGGAAAGCATCAACAAAATGAAAAGGTAACCTACCGAAGGGGAGAAAATATTTTCAAATCATATATCTGATAAGGAGTTAATATCCAAAATATATAAAGAACTCACACAACTCAATAGCAAAAAAAAAAAATCTGATTAATAAATTGGCAGAAGATCTGAATAGACATTTTTCCAAAAAAGACATAATAGATGGCCAACAAGTACATGAAAAGATGCTCAACATCACTAATCATCAAGGAAATGCAAGTCAAAACCACAATGAGGTATTACCTCATACCTGTTAGAATGGCTATTATCAAAAAGACAAGAAATAACAAGTATTGGCAAGGATGTGGAGAAAAGGGAACCCCGTGCACTGTTGGTGGGAATGTAAATTGGTGCAGCCACTATGGAAAGCAGTATGGAGATTCCTCAAAAAATTAACAGTAGAATTACCATATCATCCAGCAATTCTACTTCTGGGTATTTATCCAAAGAACACAAAGACACTAACTCAAAAAGATATATGCACTTCCATGTTTTTTGCAGCATTATTTACAATAGCCAAGACATGGAAGCAACCCAAGTGTCCCTCGATGGATGAATGGATAAAGAAAATATTATACAGACACACACACACACACACACACACACACACACACACACACACAATGGAATATTATTTAGCCATAAAAAATGAAATCTTGCATTTGTGACAACATGGATGGAATTTGAGGGGATTACGCTAAGTGAAATAAACAACAGAAAGACAAATATCATATGATCTCATTTATATGTGGAATCAAAACAAAACAAAGAAACAAAACCAAGCTTATAGATACAGAGAACAGATTGGTGGTTGCCAGAGGTGGGGGTATGGGCAAAATGGGTGAAGGGGGTCTAAAGGTATAAACTTCCAGCTGTAAAATAAATAAGTCATAGGGTTGTAATGCACAGCATGGAGACTATAGTTAGTAATACTGTATTGCATATTTGAAAGTTGCTAAGAGTGTAGATTTGAAAAGTTATCGTCACAAGAAAAAAATTTTTAACTATGTATGGTGATGGATGTTAACTGACTTGTAGTGATTATTTCACAATACATGCAAATATTGAATCATTATGTTGTACACCTGTAACTAATATAATGTTATATGTCAATTATGCTTAAAAAATCTTCTAGAAGAAAACATAGGAGAATATCTCTGTGACCTTATGTTAGGCAAAGATTTCTTAATATAGAAAAAGCAGGAAGTATAACAGAAAAAAATGAAGTAGACTTCATCAAAATATAAAAATTTGTACTTTAAAATACACTAAGAATACAAAAAGAAAAACCATGAACCAGGAGAAAATGTTTACATAACATAGATTTGACAAGGACTGGTGCCCAAGTTATATAAAAACTCCTACTACTTAATTTAAAAAATCCAATTTAAAAATGAGCAACAGTCTTGAACAAACACTTCGCAAAAGAAAATACACGAATACTTACTAAGCATATGAAATAGCGTTCAACATCGTTAGTCATCAGGGAAATGCCAACTAAAATCACACGGATATTTCATTAGACATCCACAAAAATGGAGAAAATTAAAAAGACTAACCACACCAAATGTAGGTGAGATGTGATGCAACCAGAATAGTTTGACATAACCCCTTTGGAAAAATACCTGGCAATTTCTTATAAAACTTACACCTCTTTATGACCCAATAATTTCAATACTAGCTATTTTCCAGGAGAAATGAAAATACTTACACACAAAAGGCTTTTACAAGTGTTCATAGCAGTTTTATTGATAATAGCCCCAAACTGGAAACAGTCCAACAGAATGGATAAACAAATGGTGATGCAGTCACACAATGGTATATTACTCAACAATAAAAAGAAACAAATTACTGATACATGGAACAACATGGATGAATCTCAAAAACATGTTGAATGAAAGAAGCTTGACACAAAATCATGCATGCTGTATGACTCTGTTTATATGATGTTTTGCAATAGGCAAGACTAATCTATAGTGGAAAAAGCAGAACAAGTGGGGAAGTGGGGACAAGAATTGACTGGAAAGGGACATGAGGGAGTTTGCATGGGTGTTGATAATGCTCTATATCTGAATAAGGATTTCAGTTACACAGAAGTAAGCATTTATCAAAATTCACTGAATGACATTCCTAATATTTCAGCATGTAGATTTTATCTCAAAAGAAGAAGAGAAGGTCTAGCCAAATTTCAAACTCTAGTTAACAATATGCATACCAAAGTATTTATGGTGAAGCATACTGATGTCTGAAACTTTTTGTGAAATGCATTAAAAAAAGGTGGATTGATGAATGGATAGATGGATGGGTAGGTGATATGGCACATATACTAAAATGTTAATACTAAAATTTAGACATGATTCTATAGATGTTCATTGTAGAACTCTTTCAACTTTGTGGTATGTTTGAAATTTTTTTATTTTTAAATTAAATGCTGAAAAAACATTGAAAAAATTATTAGAACATTATAAGTAACAAAACACCAATGAAACATTAAAAATTAATACATAATAGACAAAAATTACAAATCACTAAAATTTATTCATGAACAAATATAAAATCCAAATATACCACTAACATTAAAGGAATTGAATTGGTAATCAAAATTTTTCCTCTACAACAATGAGAAAAAGACAAGAAGTCTTCAAAATTTTATTTTTATTTATTTATTGATTTATTTTCCTTCAAAATTTTAAAGATGAGTACTATAAAACCTTCAAGGAAGTGATAATACCCTTTTTACAAAAATATTTTAGGAAAATACGAAGATGAAAGAAAGCATACTATTGATACCAAGGTCAGATGTCCAAAATAGGCAAATCTATATAGACAAAAAGTAGATTCGTGATTGCTTAGGCCTGGGGCTGGGGAGAGGGAATGGAGAGAGACTCCCCAAGGGTACAGGGTTTCTTTGGGGTGATGAAAATGTTTTGAGATTGAGTTGTAGTGATGGTTGCGCAATTACCGTGAATGTGCTAGAGACCACTGAGTTATATGTTTGAATAGTGAACTTTGTGATGTGTGAAACATAATCTCAATAAGCTGTGGAAAAGTAAAGACCAGATGAATAAAAAAATTATACTATCTCACTTATGAACATAAATAGGAAATTTCTAAGTTAAATATTGGCAAAAGTTAATTCTGACTATTTCAATAAATTTATTTTTTATTCAACATGTATTTATTGCCTGCCTATTATGTGACAGACAGAGGGGCCTTTGCTGAAATTCTGTTGGCTTCTTTTTGGAGTTTGCCACAGGCCCTGTGCAGCACTTGTTCTGCCACTGACTCTCACGTTCTGCCATTTCTGCAGCATCATTAGGGCTGAGTGGCAGAGCTACTTGTCTACCAGTGTGTAGGAGCTGGAGAATCTTCTCTTGTCTCCGTCTCACAGCTGGAGATGGTTGGCTACTTAGTAAATGGTGTGAAGCAAAATAAACAAAGGTGTTATTTGTAGTCTCTACTGGACATGCCTAGGTCCAATAAACAATTTCAGATATCTCAGTTGTCCTTGGATGTCTATACCTGCAATTCCATTGTGGTACCAATATAGATCATTTAGGTCTTTCTTGGCAAATGACAGAATCTAATCCTGACTTAAGCAAAATAAAATAAGACGACAACAATAATAAAGCATTCAAAAGGGAATTCATGAGCTGGGTCTGGAGTAGCTCACAGCATCAAGGGGAGAGTCAGTGTGTCAACATGGTAAAGAAAACAGGCTTTGGGGTAAGTCCATTTGGTTCCAAATTCCATCCCCACCACTTACCTCTGTGAGTCACTTTCCTCTTCTCTAAAATAAGGACAACTAAAGTATTTACCTAAAGTATTTGTTGTGATATTTAAATGGGATAATGTATGTAAAGTTCTTAGCACAGTGCCTGACATGATGCAAATATCTAATCATGTGCTTTTATTATAATTCATCTTTATATATGTGCCTTGAAAGGAGAGAATCTAGGATCACGCTAGTGATTCTATCAGCAGTGATTGTATCGGCACTGGGATAGGCTGTCAGAATGCTGCAAACAGAATGGTTGACCTCTGCCTCCCTGAATCTCTCCTCAAGATTGAAATTCCTAAGAGAGTGAATGGTCTGGCATTGGCCATGTGCTCCTCCCTGTACCAGCCGCTGTGCCAGGAAGAATGAGGGAATAATCAGTGGGGAGGAGGCAGGATTTGGGGATACTGTGATTAGCAGTCTCATAGGAACCATATTGAACAAGTAGAGATTAGTTACTGGAAGAATGGTAAAGAGACTGAGCAGGCAATAACAATGTCTACTATACTGTGTGTAATAAATTCAATATTTTTGTAAGAAAAACTGCTAGACAAGAGGTTCATCCATCCACCTTCCACTGACTAGGACTGAATTGATATCATTCCAAGAAAATAACTCCACATTTCGTTGAGTATTTTAAGAAAAGATGTAAAGTATCTTACAGATCCTGACATCAGAGAATTCTCCTTAATATCCAGGCACTACTTATTGCACTTCTAGCCAGTTTCCTCATTATTCTAGATTTGAAGTCTATTATTTGAAACGCTAGAAACCTTTTCTCAACATTCTTCTCACAGCTGCCTTCACCTCCTTGTTCTTCAGGCTGTAGATGAGAGGATTCAGCATGGGAGTGACCACACTGTACTGCAAGGAGAAGATTAACTCTTGAGTGGGTCCTGAGTTTGGTATGAGATAGCGGAGTAATCCTGAGCCATAAAAGAAGCTCACTGCAGTGAGGTGGGAGGAGCAGGTGGAGAAGGCCTTGCTTCTGCCCATAGTGGAGCTGATGCTCAGGATGGTGGACAAAATCCGAACATAGGAGAAAAATATCAGGAGGAAATTTCCAAAGAAATGCAGGAGGCTGGAGCAGAGAAGGGCAGTAAAACTTGCAGACACGTCAGAGCAGGACAAAGGGTAAAGAGAGGGCAGCTCACAGCTGAAGTGGTGGATATTTTGAACCTCACAGAAGTCTAAATTGAGAGCTACAAGGATATTAATGAGAGCATCCAGAAAAGCCAAGCCCCATGAGCCCCACACCAGGCCCATACACAGCTGTCTGTTCATCATCTGGCCGTAGAGCAGAGGAGAGCTGATGGCAACATAGCGGTCGTAGGCCATGACAGTGAGTAGGCAGGATTCAGTACCCCCAGTGGCAAACACAAAGAAGACCTGAGCCATGCAGCCCTCTACTGAGATGGTTTTCTTCTCAGACAGGAGGTTCTCCAACAGCTGGGGAAAGTGACGGAGGAGTGGCAGAGATCCAGGAAGGACAATTGTCCCAGGAAAAAGTACATAGGGATGTGAAGGTGAGAATCAACCCTGATCACCAGCAGCAACATCAGGTTCCCCATCAGGGTCAGCAGGTAAATAATAAGGAACAGCACAAAGAGCAGAGCCTGGGCCTGGGGGTCAGTAGACAGCCCGAGGAGGATGAACTCGGAGACAACACTGTGGTTTCTCATTGCCTTCAGTATTTTCTTTGAAATATAAGAAATAAATCAGGTGAAGCCTCTTCTTATGTCTAACAAACATTCAAGTGTTTTAACGCTCTTCTTCATTCACAAAGTTTCATGCCTACTCAAAAAATCTATGTTCTGAAATGATAAAATTCCCTAAGTCTCTAGATTTCCTAAAACCTGTAATAATCTTTTCTGCAGGATCTCAACTCGAGATCAACTCCCTGTCCACCTTTATTGTTGTTCCTTTAACGTCTTAGAGTTTATTTTTGGTTGTTGTTTTATTACTAAAACTACAGGAGGATGTCTGTAAACTGTTAATAATAATCTAGTAGAGAGGGAGAAATTGCAGGAGGAATGAGAGAAAACTGCAGAAATGCTATCTCTGAGGGCAGCTGGGTTTCAGAGCAGAAGCAGAGCATGGCCTTAAGTGGGAGAGGGTTTATTTCATCCATCAAACATGCATGAAGTCAGTAGATTTGGGGTTGGGAAGGAAGCAGTTCCCATCTAATGGCTTTTGTTTTTTCAATAAATATTTCAATGGGGTCATTAATGGAAAGAGAAGAGGCATAGTGGATGCAGATTTGCAGAGTGAGGAGAAAGGGAACTAATTAGAGAGAAAGCAGCACAGATATCTGGGAGATATCCCAGATGCTACATAATTGATCACAAGAAACTGCTGACCAATATGGGAACATACTCTGGTCATAATCTCCATGCCAGTTTGTGTGATCTATTCAGATTCTGCTCTTGTCTGTGCCCTCATGCCAATTGTAAACATAGACTACCTACTAACTTTCTAAAGCTTGGCCTTCTTTTTTTTCCTACTCTGAACTGACAGCCCAGATTACAATAAAAGACTCAGGATAACCCTTCAACACTATTGACTACACCATCTTGACCCTTCATGTCCTGCTCTCTCTTCTGTTCATACTGCAAGACCAGCACATTCAATTTCTCAAAGGAGTTATGGTTTCTCTCCCATTGTTTATCAAAACAACATCCAGAATTAAAGCTGTTCTTAGGAATCAAGTCCACATGACCTGTATTTCTCACCCAGCTGAGTAATAACTAGCACAGAATTAAAGAAAAACTTTTTCAATTCCAGTGATCCAGAAGACAAATAAGTTTGAATGTCAGTGTGAGAATTTGGTATTAAAGTGGAGTGCAAAAATTCCTGTCGGATACAGACCTCTTCCTTGATATATAAAAGAGGAAAATAAAAGGGTAAATTGTGTATATTATTTCTAAAAACCTAAATACTTCCAGTCACATGAGGATTGCATTTTCTATTTTTTTTTTTTTCTTTTACTCACCACCGTAGCTCTAGCTACAGGGACCTGGATTCCTCTTGAAACTATTACATCATTGGCAGAATGTGCTGGAAAAGCAAGGAATGAAATACACACAGAGAACTACCCATTATGATTTTGGAGGGCGGCAAATAGAAAGTTCCCCTCTGTTCTACTCATCTCCAAATGGACCCCCACTTACTAGCACCAGAAATTCTTTAAACTTTGGGGAAACTTTCTCTTTTAGAAATAAAGGCCAGAGAATGAAAATCTTGCATAGGACATTTTCATGAAGGACCTGGAAATTGTACCCGATCAGGGGCCATAGTTCCTCACAGGTAGACGTATATACCATGTAAGAGTTATTAGAGAGGGTCATAGAAATAAATAAAGTCATTTATTTTTTTAACCTGGTGCTGCAATTTCACTTTTCTCAATGCTTCATTTATTCAGATTGTGAGTCCAAATTTAGAATGGAAACAGCTCTTAGAACACTACCACTATAAGCTTTCAGTTACTATCACAATTAAGTGGAGTTAGCTGACTAGATCATTTCCAAAGAAAAGCTTCCTGAGACGAACTCACTTTAGAATGAGACATACAAAAGTACCTAGCATTGTAACTGGCCCAAAGGAGTTGCTCAAAAAGTGTTAATTAAAAATAAAAACGAGTGTATAAATGAGTGAATAAGTGAATGAATGAAACTCAGGAGAACAGTCTAGGGCTTTGCTACTTACAGAGAACAGATCTGATTAGCAACCAGTAAGGGATTTGGACACCCTGGGCTTGCGTAAAACCAGATGTAGAAAGGGCACTGAAGAAAAATTTTGCCAACTGGAGAGGATTCCCCAATGCAGTGTCTTGTGCCCTGTTCTGAACTCCCACATACCTCGGAGTAACTAATTATAAGGAATATCTATAAGTAAAGATATAATTAGTTTCTGGACTCTAAACATTTGGAATGCTCAGGGAGGGTTATTTTGGGGTCACAAGTTGCCCAAAGTCTATCATTGATGTCCTGATCTCCTCTCATTGGTATAGACAGCTCTCAGGTATTAACTTCCCAAAACTTCCAGGTTTCTGATATAATGTGGGCTTTCAGCACCAGAAGCAAGGAATATAGCAAGATATAGAAATGATCTTGTCTCAATTCTCCCATATGTAAAACGAAAGCTAAAAATAATTACCTTGGAAAGTCACGAGGACTTAACTTACAAACTTAAGTATAGTGCTGAAGACAACTGAGGCGCCAAGGAATCATTAGATTCTCTTTTTTTCACCCCCAATCCAAGGGTTTAATTTTCCCAAAAGGAGGAAGAGAAGTGATTTTGAGGACAGACCAAAACATCTTAGGTAAGAGAAATGAATACCATGTCAGGGAGAAGTGAGGAGGGCACTGCCTCCAGCCCAGGGAACAAAGATAAGACGAGCGAACTGAAAGAGAAAGGAAGTGCCTGGAGAGGGGATGACAAGAAGTGATGGGAATTGCGGGGAAAAGGGTCCTACACAGGAAGCACAGGAGCAGAGAAAACAGTCAGAGAACACAAGAAAAACATTACCGTGTTTCTGTCTTTTTCTGGTGTAGAACACATCCTATTTTTCTGAGTTGGTGGGTGTGCCTCTGAGCTCAGGAGAAATTCACAAGAGAGAAAACGTACCACAACTGTCCAGTTATGTGAACTGACATTGCTTTTTCTATTTAAGACTTTTTGTGCATAAAGAGAAATATGTAAGCTCAGTCTTCAAAAGCCCCTGCAAATCAAGACCTCAGAAAACTCTTCTGAACTTTGACAGCATTTTTGCTCTTATTCCTTAATGACTCCATAAAACAACAGGGAAAAGGAAAACTTGAAAACTTCAAATTCCTAACATGTAATAAAGCAACTTCTCTCATACTTCCCCTAGCATAATTACCCAATCATTTCTTCACATATTTCTCTCTGTGACTGTTAATATATTGCTAAGAGCATCACCCTAACCAAGGAGGCTCAGGTTCAGCCATTCAGCAGGGTTTGTGGGTTAAGGTGGCCAATGGGGTGGCATAGTGTGACCTGATAGCCCAGGGGGCATCTAGGTCCATCCTGATTGCTGGAAAACTCAGCCTGAAGCATACTTTGAACTCATTAGCTAAAAACAGTTACTGAATGATCCCTCTGGCAATTCCCACTGAAGCGAAGTGACCCACAGCTTACCTTTAGATCACCTTTCTAGTGTTGTCATGTATTTAATTGTTAAATATATTAAAGGCATAATGATTATATACAACATTATTATTATTATTATATGGTCAATGGTAATTTAAATTTACCTACATATTTGATTCTTTTTCTTTTTTTTTTTGCTCAATTTTTTCTACATGGAGAATTGAAAAGTTTAATAGCTGAAACTAAGGTTTCAATAGATGAGTTTAACACAAATTAGACACAGCTGAAGAGGTATTAATGCATCAGAAGAAAACAAGAACTTCCATCTGTTAACATTTTCTTTCTCCTTGAAGAACTACTTTTAATTTTTGCTTTAGTGCATGTCTTCTAGTGATATATTTATTTCACCTTCATTCTTAAAAGATATTTTACTGAACATAGAATGCTGCTAGGGATGTTATATTTTATCCAGTACTTTGAAGATATTATCTAATTGTCTTCTGTCTTCTTGTTAGTCTAATGTTTCTCTTGAAAAGTCACTTGTTAGTCTAATTGTACTTTTCTGGAGTTAGTTTGTATTTTTTTTTTCTCTTGCCGCTTTTACATTTTCTCCTTTGGTTTTTAGTAATTATATTATGATGTGACAAAGTGTGACTTTCTTTTTATTTTTCATATTTGGGATTTATTTATAGGACTTCTCGCATTTGTAGTTGATGTATTTTTTCGGGTTGGAACATTTTCCTCCATTATCTTACATGTCACCCTGTTTTCTCACGTATCACCTCATTCTCTCTTCTTTGGAACTCCGTGTACATGTACATTATCCTCCTCATTCTATGCATTATGTATCTCATACTCTCTTCTTTTTTTTCTTTATTTCTGTGCCTTGCCGTATATATTTTCTTCTTATCTATCTTACAAGTCATTAGCACACTCCTCAACACTGTCTGATCTCCTTTAAACTTATCCATTAGGATCTTAGTGTCAGCCATTGAGTTTTTCAATTCCAGAATTTTCATTTAGCTTTTTTGTCGTTTCCAGAAATATTATGCTAACATTCTCAATCTTGTCTTTAATCTCCATAATATTTTAAGTTTATGCATCTGGATCAATTTCCACTGTCTCTAGTTTTTGCCTCCCCATATTCTTGTTTAATTTTTTCTATCGAGAACAAGATATTATTATGAAAACTTATGGAAATAATTTAAGGCTCTGGACCGTATTCTTTTCCTCCAGAGAAAATTTTTACTTGCTTCAGTCCGACAGCCATGGGCATCAGCAATCCTGGATTACTGTCACGTAATCCGGAGACTGAGATGAAGCTGGGCTTCAGTTCATGTGAAGCCGGCCTGCTTCTAACCCATCTTCACTTCAGGGTGCTGCCCTTGAAGGTTCCAACCCACCCCCTATGTGGTCTCTGAATTTCATTTTTCCCACTAACTTTAGGGAACTGTCAAAATAACTCTTCACATTCTCGACCACCTCTTCAAATGTCCCTAAGGGAAAAAGAGACCCCCAAATGATGAGCTTGCTTCTCTGGACGTGCTTCTTCTTTGGGATGACGGCTTCATGCTTCCTCACCGCTTTTTTAGCTTTCGAATATCTTCAGAGAGGATCTTAAAAATACGCTGTTCAGATTTTTTGTTTTTGAAATGTCTGTTGGTCCAAACTGCCTAGTTAGTAATTACCAGAAGTGGGAGTCCTTGATAATTTTATTTTAGTCCATACTTACTCTACATTATTATTTGTTATTACTAATTTACATATTTCATAATACTGATTTTTTAAGTCCTTATTTGGTTTACTTAACTCTCCTATCTGCCCTTCTCTCTAATCCCAATTTTTATCATTTGCTCTTTGCTCCCTACCTTTTTTAAAGAAATAGATGTTTTTATTACATATTTCTATAAAAAAGAGCATATGCAAAGAATTTGAAATTGTTTGGTTTATTTTTCTCCTAGATTGGTTTCTTCCTCTATCTTTGCCATGCATATTAGTTAGGATGCATTTGGATGAAAATAATAGAAAATCTTATTAAGATATTATGTGTCTGGATCTGTTTTCACTGTCTCTAGTTTTTGTCTCCCTATATTCTTGTTTATATTTTTTATTTTTTTTTAAGTTATACGCCATAGTTTAACCCATAAGAATGTTTCTTTTTACTTAAGAAGAAGTATGGGGTAGGGGGGCATGAGATTTTGAGTTTAGTTCAGCATATGCATGATAAGTCAAGTTATTGGTTCAATATGACTATAAATTTTTGCCCTTTCCCTCATAGTCTTACAACAGCTTCTGTAGCTCTTAGTATCACATTCTCACACATCTTGTCCAAATTAGGGAGGAAGGCAAAGACTATTCCACCAGAGGGTTTCCTTTAGACTCATTAGCTAATATATATCACATGGCTACTCTTAGCTGCAAGGAAGACTGAGAAACTGGGTATCTGGCAAAGGAGAGTGGAATTTCATGAATGGTTTAGACAATAATAAACCATCCACTGGTATTGTGTATCTAAATAAAATTAGAGTTGTTAGTAAGTAAAAAGGTGAAATAACAGTAGGCAAGCAACAGTGTCCACCCATATGGCATGTTTCTTTCCTTCCTAAATTTGAACGTTTTTGTTGTAGTATGCCAAAATTCTCATCGATACCCTTACCTTGTCTTTTCTTTCAAATATGCCTTTTCTTTTTGCTATTGATTAAGAGCGTATATATTTCATTGCATGCATTTTTTTGGTAGCCAATATATAAGAATATTTTCAGCTATCTTCCTACCTGTGACTAGATACCTCTGTATATAACTATTTTTATTCCCTCCTTCAGTGTGGTAGATGCTATGGACTGAACTGTGTTCCCCCAAAATTCATACTCTGTAGTCCTAAGCCTCAATGTTGTGGTATTTGGAGATGGGGCCTTTGGGATATAATTAAGTTTAGGTGAGATCATGAGGGTGGTGCCCTCATCATGGGATTAGTGCCCTTAAAAGAAGAGACACCGGGGCCAGCCCGGTGGCGCAAGCGGTTAAGTGCGCGCGCTCCGCTGCGGCGGCCCGGGGTTCACTGGTTCGGATCCCGGGCGCGCACCGACGCACTGCTTGGTAAGCCATGCTGTGGCGGCGTCCCATATAAAGTGGAGGAAGATAGGCACAGATGTTAGCCCAGGGCCGTCTTCCTCAGCAAAAAAAAAAAAAGAGGAGGATTGGCGGATGTTAGCTCAGGGCTGATCTCCTCACAAAAAAAAAAAAAAAAAAAAAAAAAAAAAAAAAAAAAAAAAAGAAGAGACACCATGGGGCTGGCCCGGTGGCGCAAGCGGTTGGGTGCGCGCGCTCCACTGCGGCGGCCCGGGGTTCGCTGGTTCGGATCCCGGGCGCGCACCGATGCACTGCTTGGTAAGCCATGCTGTGGCGGCGTCCCATATAAAGTGGAGGAAGATGGGCACGGATGTTAGCCCAGGGCCGTCTTCCTCAGCAAAAAAAGAGGAGGATTGGCGGATGTTAGCTCAGGGCTGATCTCCTCACAAAAAAAAAAAAAAAAAAAAAAAAAAAAGAAGAGACACCAGAGAGCTTGCTCTCTCTCCATCTCTGCCACTCAGTCTATGGTATTTTGTTATGGCAGTCTGAGCTAATACAGTACAGGAGATATCCCTTCTCAATCCAAGACACATGCCCCCACCTGTGCTGTAGATGTTATTCCATTCTGCGTCCTCTGGGACCTGGTTCCTTCAAACTTGCTATTTCTCTAGTTGGTATTCAATTTTTCTTCTCTATTTGTCTTTTATATTTAGCACTTAGCACATTCAAACTACTTTCTCTATTTGTATGTGTGTGTTCAGAACATATTTTTTTTCTAAAAATACTTTCCCAGTCTCTTATACCCTGATAGCTTCTGACTTAATTCTCTCATTTTCTCACACACAAGTATATTGAAGTAAAAATTGTATTACCTGGCAACCATTTCTGCATCCACCACTTTTCTAAAGCTTCTCTATGGTTTACTAATGACCTCTAAACCAGTAAGAATTTGCTTTAAAACAATGAGATGCATAAAACACCATTGTCTGTATTTTTCAATTTTTTTGTTTTTTATTTATGTTGAAAAGTGTTTTATTATGTAATATTTCAAATATATATAAAGACTTCAAAAATATAAAGAACATTCACTACACACTATGCATACTTAACAAATCTTAGCTTCTACCATATTTGCTTGAGATTATTTTCCAAAAATAGGACAGTATAGATTTGAAGTCTTCTTTATACCGTCCCCCAATCCCTTCCTCCCTATCCACAGATAACCACCATCCTAAGTCAGAATGTAGCCTCCTGTGGTAGACAGAATGGTCCCCCAAAGATGTTCATTCCCTAATCTCTGGAACTTGTGAATATGTTACCTTATATGGCAAAAGGGACTTTGTAGATATCATTAAAGTTACAGACTTGAAGGAGATTATCTTGGATTATCCAGATGGGCCCAGTCTAATCACATGAGACCTTAAAAGCAGAGAACTTTCTCCCGTTGGTGTGAGAGAGATGTGGTAGAAATAGAAATCAAAGAGATTCAAAGCACTAGAAGACCTGACCTATCGTCTCTTGAAAAAGGATGCATAGAAAGCATGAGAAGTAATGCGGTCAGCCTCTGGGAGCAAAGCCCAGCACCCCAATAGTAGCTAGCAAAGAAACAGGGACCTCGGTCCTACAATTTCAAGGAACTGAATTCAGCCATCAATCTGCACTTAGAAGTGGCTTCATCCCCAGCACGTCCAGAAAGGAATGCAGCCCTGTGGACACCTTGATCACCACCTGTTGAAACTCTAAGCAGAAGACCCAGTTGAGCACACTGTACCTGACTCTGTAGGACTCTGTAACACTCTGACCTACAGAACCTTGAGATAATAAATAGGTATTGCTTTAAGATGCTAAATTTGTGGTAATTTGTTATGCAGCAATAGAAAACTAATACATTTCCCCGTGCATGCTTTTATACTTTTACTACATATGCGTCTATGTATTTAAACTTTGCATAACTGTCTCTCACCATATGAAACATTCTGAAATTAGTTTTTTCTTCATTCAGCATGTTTTAGAAATTTATCCAGGTTGATATAAATAGTTCATTCATTTGATTGCTATATAGTGTTCCATTGTATGAATATACCGCACTTTATGCATTTTTCAGAAGATTAAAGCACATGTGATGAATTTGAATATGTTTTGGTTTATCTGTAGATTCTGCAGGATATTCTACGTAGACAAGTATATCATCTTCAAATAACTAGCTTTTTTTCTCTTTCTTTCCAGTTTCTTAAACTTTAATTTCTTTTATTTCCTTATCTTATTGCATCAATTGGAACTTTCCATGCAATATTAAATTGTAGAAGTGAAAGTGGCCATCCTTGTCTTATTTTAGTTGAAGACAATTTTCTAAAATGTATTCTTCAAGCAAAAGTTTAATTGGCTTTGTATTTACTCTATCATGTTAAGAAAGTTCCCTACTATTCCGAGTTTGCAAAGACCTTTATAATGAATAAGTGCTGAATTTTAGTGAGTGCCTTTTTGCTTCTGTTGAGATAACATATGATATTTTTCACTTAAAATTTCAATTAGTGGATTTAAATAAAATATTTTCTGAAGCTTGAATTAGAAAATTCTTGCATTAATGGTGTAAATTCAACCACTTTAAAACTAGAGTGGAGAAGAAACAACCGCCTCTAATAGTATATATATAATGACTATATATATATTCATATACTAGATATATATTCATATTCCAAGGTTCAAATAAGGTAAGTAATTTGCCCAAAACCTGCAACTAGAAATTTAAAGGTGGTGTAGAGCAAGGATTTAGCTTCAAGTTTATTTAAATCTAAAATACTTTTCATGTTGCCTGTTTTTAACACACACACACCTACCATTAAATATGAAATATATAAGTGAAATGTCATAAATCTCTATTTATCTATCTCCTGTCTATCTCTCTATCATCTGTCTGTCCATCTACACACACACACACACACACACACACACACACACACATCATTTGCAGCTCATTTATTCTGGCCTTGGGAAAACAAAGAAGGTGATATTTTACTCCTCAACTGAACTGAAAAGATAAATGCCTTATTTTGATTTATATAAGTTGGAATTAGAGGTGCCTGTAACCCTGGAGCATCATCACACTATAAGGTCAGGTAACTCTTGTTATTGTTGAGAAATAAAGCAGGGGCTCTAAATCGCAGGAAACAAAATTAAGAGTTTCTTGAATTAACTAAATCGGATCCGGCAGGTTGTATAGCCATCTTTACCTGAGGTAGAAACAGAACAGAGATGATCACAAACTGCAGGCCAATAGGAAGGCCTGGGAGTTGTAGAGTTTGGCTGAACAAGTGTGATGGCTGAGAATAAAGCCTGTAGATTATTTTTTCTTTTCCTACTCCTACTTCTTTTCTTCTTCTATTCTTCTTCTTTTAACACAACCTAAAATTAAAGGTAATTAGAATAAGTTAAGAGGAAAATATAAAATTATACTTGGACATCCTTTATAACAATTAAATTATTCCTTTTTAACATTGATTCCAAATATCATAATTTCAAAGGGGTATTTAAGTAACCATTATAACAGAGATTTACATTATCTTTTTTTTGTAAATGAAATATGCAAAGCTCAAGGTTATAAATCTGTGGCAGCATGACAGTCAACATGCCAGCTGGTTCAAACTTGATGGTTAGGACACCACTGCCTCCTTGTGGCACAATTTCAGAATGACAAGTTCCGATTATTGGAAGTTTAAATTTTCCAAATCAGAGTTTTGACAGCCAATGTCACAGAAGCCGTGGCTTGGGGTAGAGAGAGAGTTGTTACAGACCCCAGCAAGACATGAAAAGAATAGCAATTTTGGACAGAGATCCAATCAGAGAGAGTTATGCAGGATCTTCTTTCAGGTCTCCCATGTCTGGAGGCAAAGAGGTTGAAGAAATGAATTGAGTAATAACAAAACTTGGAGTTGAGCAGTTCTAGAAGAACAGGGTGCAGCCGGAGCAGGATTATACAGAAACTAATAGACACCTAAATCAAGTCCAGATTACAGGTGTTGCTCTTTCATGTATTATATAAAATTATGACTATATATATATATGTATGTATTTGAACCTGAGTCTTTCTCACTTCATAAGACTTCGTAAATATATGAATTAAGAAAGACCCAGGTTCAAATTATGTCATTTATGGTCTATTTGACTGTGAATAAGTTACTTAACCTTCTATTACTCAGTTTCCTTATCTATAGAATAGTGACAACCATAGTAACTACTTCAGTGAGTTTTTGCAGCTCAGTTTAGTGAGTTTTGCAGTTAAATAATGATAATAATGAAAAAAATAAACAACATGATTGAATCTTTACCATGTGCCACCTGATGTTTTAAATGTTTTTCTTTGATTATCTTATTTATTCTCAAGACATTTATAAAACATATAAAGCTCTTAGCTAATACTATGTCAGCAGTTTGTACTCAATAAATGACATTTTAAAAGTCTGTAAAGCTTTCTCTATATCTCAATCAAGTAGGAGGAACGCAATTGTCTAAGCGGTTCAGCCAACAAGGATTGTTGTCCAGGCACTGTACTGGGCTCTTAGGATACAAAGATGAGTAAGAGAGGGTCTCTGCCTTTAAGACGCTCACATTGTAATGAGGAAGAATGCTATAGTAACAGCTATAATGCAATATAGTAATTTATATTCTAACAGCGTGACAAGATTGCTATGGGAGTTCTGAGGAGGAAAAAATCATTCTGTACCAGATGGTCAGGGAAATCTGTATAGGAAAGATACTATTTGACTCTGCCTTGTCTAAATAAGCAAGTCTTAAGAAGAGAAAAAAATCTTCCAGGCAGAAGAAACACTTTAGTAAAAGGAGAGAGATGTGACTGTGTAATGTTTGAGACTAAGACCACAAATTTTGGAGTTAAACGAAGTTGAACTTGAATCTCAGTTCTGCTCCTCACTGCCTTGTGATCTTGGACAGACTACTTCTCTTCCTCCTGTTTCCTTGTCTAGAAAATGGATTTGATAACTGTACCGTATCGTGGCTTAGTTGTGAGGATTAAATGAGATGAGCACATAATGTTTAGCACATTGTCCAGCCCATTACTGCTGGGTTATTATTAATATATTTCCCTCTGTCTAAGTTGTCATTTGCTGAAAAAAGTAAACCACCTATCAGTTGCTAGATGTTTTTCTTTGTTCTCAAGCAGAATAAACCACATCAAATACACATATCAATTGTAGATGCATCTGAATTTCAGAAACACTAACATATGAAAACTGTGCATCTTAGAATCAAGGAAAGCATATTATCACCATTATGAGGACCAGTCTGCAAAGAATCTTTAAGGCCATGCTGAATATTTAGATTTGATGCTATTGTTAAAATCCTTCCCTTCTGGGTGGTTTCTAGACACTTTGTAATTCTTAAATCACACATTAAGGTTAATGTTTACTTTTCTGTCTCATGTGGTCTCTGTCTAACATGTCCTCCCTCAACACATAGTGAACATCCCAAAGAATATGGAATTAGATGGAATCTGACCAACCTGAGGGTGGTTTAGGGTGACAGGTGATCATCAGGGTCTCATCCTAGAACTCAAAGGAATGGGCCATAAGCTCAGGGCCAAATAGCAAAAAAAGCAGTTTTGCCTGAACCTTACAGCTGATAGACGGCTCACCTCCTCCCACTGTGTGTTTGGTGATCGTACACAAGAAACAACTACGGCAGTGGTTACTGAACTTCAGCGTGCATCTGAATTACATGTTAAAACACTGATTGCTGGGCTCCACCCCCAGAGCTTCTGATTCAGTAGGTCCAGGAGTGGATCCCAGAAAACTTGACATTCTAACAACTTCCTAGGCAGTACAGATGCCTCTGGTCTGAGGACTACACTTTGAGAACCACTGAAGTAGAGGAAGTTGAGCCTCCAGAGCCTCAGGCGGGGGCAATTATTCAGACGGGCCCTTGGCGCATCAGATCCTCTCTGGTGTGATGGGTAAGTCTGCCTCAGTACGCAGAAGGCTGTGAGACTCTCCAGTCCCCTGCCTTCTCTGGCTCTGGCTCTTCTTTTTGTTTGGCATTCTCTACATCCACAATGATAATGAAATACTGTCCTGGTGAGAAGCAACTGTGATCCCATTGAGCATTATTAGCCAGGAGAGATGACTGGGGAGTGAGATTCTGCCAGGTGTCTCGGGGTCTCATTACTGCAAATTATACTTGTTGTCTTGTCAGGCTCCAGCAGCTTCTGCCTCCTCTGACAGATCAAGCTTAGTTGAGGGAAGTCTGTGGAAGCAGCTCCCCAGTGTCTGCGCCCCGGACAACTGCTTGAGGGCAAGGACTCTAGCCTCCCTCATCTAGAGACTTCTGAAGAAATTGGCCAGATACCCACTTTGTCTTCAGCTTCGTCTCAGCAGAAGTATAAGAAATGCAAAAAAGAGAGCAGATGCCCTTGAGGCTTTCCTAGTGAGCTCCAACATGACCTGCCAGAGCCAATTACCGGCACAAATTGCCCTCAGCCTCACTCACTGCCATTGTTTAGAAGCTAGCTGGGAGAATATTCTGGATTTAGAAAATATTTGTTGACTGATACAGGAGAGGGATTAGAACAGTCAAGACCCTGAACTGTAAACATTTAGAACACATAATTCAAATAATTAAACACACAGGGCATTTTATTGTTGGGGTGTCTGGACAGAACAGACTCCTCCTTTCTATAATTGTTCACGTATTTTTTCTACTGCTTTGTTGTTGTAACAATTACCACTCTGTTGACTTCCATCTCTGATTAACGTTGTGGTTGATTGCATGGCTCACCCAAACATTGCTGCTTAACTACAAAACAGCTACTCCAGGACTGGGACCATTCTCCTCTAGTTATTTCACTCCCAATTTCCATCCTAGTGCTCAAAACACAGTAGGTGCTAATCAACGTTTACAAAATAATGTTAACATCAACGTCCTGATCTCTCATCATTATTGTTTTATCCCTGATACCCTTGCCACAAGGACACCTCAGTTACTCTTTTTTGATGACCCCCCATCCTGGTGATACCTCTCTTCTTATTTTAGAAAGAAGATTGAGATGGTTCAGCACAGATGAGCAGATTCATACCCCCCTAGTCTTCACTGAGACATGTAAATCCCTTACAGAGATTTTAAGCAGTTTAGTAGAATTTATCAAGTCATTTCTCTTATTTCTGCTGCTGTGCTTTTCAAAAGCATGTCCAGGTATAATGACATTATTTCCTACCCATCAATTCTTTTCTTAAACTCCCCTTCCTCTGTAGGCTGGCTTCCATCTATCCTCCTCTTCAGGAACTGCACACTGTGCACCAAAATCTTATTCTTGACAAGTCTGAACTACCTCTTCCTCCTTTGGTTTCTTTACTTGCTTGAATACTATGAAACTGCACTTTCCTAGTTTCCTCCTACTTCTTGTTATTCTTTGTCTCTCCTTATTAGGTCCTGCTGTCTAGATGCTGGAAGTCTCAAGACAGGACTTCTAGAGCTTGCAGATGATGTGGTCATTAGCGATACTATTCACCAACACTCCAGTTCTCTGTCTGAGCACACGATGGGAATATATCCGAAGGAAATGAAAATACTAACTCAAAAGATATCTGCACCCCCATGTTCATAGCAGCATTATTTACAATAGCCAGCCAAGACATGGAAACAACTTAAGTGTCCATTGATGGATGAACGGATAGAGAAGTTGTAGTATATATATATATATACATATAATGGAATATTATTCAGCCATAAAAAATGAGGAAATCCTGCCATTTGTGACAACATGGATGGACCCTGAGGGCATTATGCTAAGTGAAATACGTCAGATAGTGAAAGACAAATACTGTATGATCTCACTTACATGCAGAATCTAAAAAAAACCCAAAAAACAAAACTCATAGAAGAAAGGATCAGATTTGTGGTTATCAGAGGTTTGTGGTGAGGGGAGGGGGAATAGGAGAAAGGTAGTCTAAAGGTATAAACTTTCAGTTACAAGATAAATACATATTAGGGGTATAATGTACAGCATGATTATAGTTAACACTGGTGTACGATATATATGAAAACTGTTAACAGAGTAAATCCTAAGAGTTCTCATCACAGGGAAAAATTTTTTTTCTTTTCTTTTTTATTGTTTTCTCTTTTTATTGTATGTATATGAGATGAGGGATGCTAACTAAACTTACAGTGGTAATTACTTCACAGTATATGTAAGTCAAACCATTATACTATACACTTTAAACTTATACAGTGATGCATGCCAATCGTATCTCAATAAAACTGAAAAACAAACAAAAAATTCAAGTCATAAAAGTATTCTGTCTGACTACAATGGAATTAAGGTAGAAATCAATGGCAAAAAGATATCTGAAACATATCCAAAATTTGGAAACTAACTAACACACAACCTGATAACCCAAATGAACCCATCTTCATTTGAAGATGAAATCAAAACAGGAAATTAAAAAGTATTTTGAACTAGATAAAAATGAAAACAATATTTCAAAATATGTGGGATACAATTAAATCAGTAATTAGGTGGAAATTTATAGCATTAACTGTCTATAGAAAAAAGGAAAAAGGTCTAATATTAATGACCTTAAGAAGCTAGAAAAAGAAGAGCAAATAAAATCCGAAGTAAGTAGGAGAAAGGAATAATAAAGATTACAGTGGACGTCACTGAAACAGAAAACAGACAAACAAAGGGAAATCAATGAAACCAAACTGAAACTCAAATGTCCGTCAACTAGTAAATGGATAAACAAACTGTGGTATATCTATATTAGTGGGTTGAATGGTGGCCCCCTTAAAGATATGTCCACTTGGAACCTGTAAGTGTGACTTTATTCGGAAAACGGGTCTTTGTAGGTGTAATTAAGGATCTTGAGACGAGATCATCCTAGATTAGGGTGGGCCCTAAATCCAATGGCAAGTGTCTTTATAAGAAAAGAGAAGGGGAGAAACAGACACATCAGAGGAGAAGGTGATGTGAAGACGGAGACCAAGATAGGAGTGATACATCTGCAAGCCAGGGAACTCCAAGTATTGCTGGAAGCCACCCAAAGCTAAGAGAGAGGCATGAACCCAATTCTCCCTCAGAGCCTCTAGAAGGGATCAACCCTGCTGATGGTGCTCAGGGCAAGCTACCCCAGGAGGCACCACTCTGGTATGTGGATTATTTCGAGCTGAAGACAATAAGGACTCAGAGAACTCAGGAAGAATATTTGAGTTTCCCCTCCCAAACTGCCTAAAGAATTTAAAACAAAAGATCTGTTTCAGGAAGGAGTTATTATCATGATGGCTGTAAAGATAATGTAGGATAGAGGTTACAATAGGAAAGGCACCAAGCCCCTTTTATCAAAAACTCTATCTCTCCCTGACCACATTATCTATAGATGACCCTGAGAAGAGTTGTCAGGCAAACATTTGCATTTCTATCTCCATGTGAGTTGTCTTCTTGCCCTCTGAAGTCCCAGACCACTACCCACCCCCAACACCTTCCTCGCCTTTAGCTACAATACTTAAGGGGGCAGCTTAGACAGAGGGACGAGTTGCTCATTTCTGAGTTTCTCCCATGTATACATGTTATTAAACTTGGTACTATTTTCTCCTGCTAACCTGTCTTGTTAATTATTTGGCCAGCCATAAGAACCTTAAGGAAAAGGGCAGAGGGAGATTTCTCCCTTTCTCCCGACATTGCCAAAACTTTGATGTCAGACTTTTGGGCTCCAGAACTGTGAGAGAATAAATTTCTGTTGTTTGAAGCCGTCAAGTTTGTGGTAATTTGTTACAGCAGCCCTAAGAAACTAATACACCATACAACAGAATACTACACAACAATAAAAATGAACTTTTTTTTTTCAAGGTTTATTGAGATAAAATTCACATATAACGTTGTATAAGTATAAAATGTACAATGTGATGATTTGATATACATATATGTGTGAAATAATTACCACAATAAGATTAGTTAACACATCCTTCACCTTACATAGTTACCTTTTTTTCTGTTTGTGGTGGTGACATTTAAGATCTACCCTCTTAGAAACTTTCAGGTATACAATACGGTATTGTTAACTATAGTTACCATGTGGTACATTAGATCCCCAGAACTTATTCATCTTCTAACTGGAAGTTTGTACTCTTTGACCAACATCTCCTCATCCCCCACGCCCACCCCAGCCCCTGGCAACCACCATTCTACTCTCTGTTTCTGTGAGTTTGGCTTTTTTAGATTCCACATATAAGTGAAATCATACAGTATCTGTATGACTTATTTCATTCAGCATAATGCTCTCAAGAGTCATCCATGTCGTCACAAATGGCAGGTTTCCCTTCCTTTCTATGTCTGAATAAGGATTGAACTATTAAAATACACAGTAACATGAATGAATCTCAAAATAAAATTCTGAGCAAAAAATTTTATACAAAAAAGTACATATTGTATAATTTTATTTATATAAAATTCTATAAAATGCATAGTAGAATGACAGAAAGCATATCAGTGGTTGCTTGAGGATGGAGAGGTGAAAATGGCAGAGAAGGGCTAGATAAAGGATTACAAAGGGGTGCAAGGAAGTTTTTGAGTCATGGACATATTCATTGCCTTATTTTTATTGATGAGGGTGTATATACATGCCCCAAATTATCAAATATGTGCTATTTATTGTATGTCAATTGTACCTCAAAAACCTTCTCAAAAATTGAGTCTGAATTTAGTCTTTGTGTGTTAAACACTGACAACTTAGATGTTTTTCTCCTCTTCCCTCTAGGTGACTTCTGTTTGCAGAGAAAGGGTGCCTCTCCTCTGTGGGATTCCCTTTACATCCTCATCACTGGCCTGGGATAACAATGCAATGGCTTCCCACCCATGCCTTTTGGGGAAGTGTCTGTACTGTTGATTGGCTTATTCATTCGACATACATTTGAGTTCTTTCTATATTCCAGACATAGTCCTTGGCACTGTAAATACAATCAATAATAAATAAGACAAAATCCAGCACAGTGTTTACATTCTATGAGATGAAACAGACAGACAAACACAACTAATAGGTATTTATATTATAATGTCCAGTGATGATTAAAAGAAAGGCAAATCAAAATAAAGGACTAGTCAGTGGTGGCAGCTGCTGGAAGACCTCTCTGAGGAAGTGTCATTTGAGCAGAGACCTGAAGTGACTGAGGCTGCCAAACAAATGTTTGGGAGAAGAGTGTTCTGGGACGAAGGAACAGCAGGTATGAAAACCCTGAGACAGCAGCATTTTTGGCTCACTTGAGGAAAAGCAAGGCAGCTAGTGTGACTGCAGCAGAATGAGCAGGACAGAGGTGGGTAGGAAAGGATATCTGAAGGGCAAGCCTGGATGTGGAAGGACTGTGTACTTTGTTCTAAGCATGACGCAAAGGGAACATAGGGTTTTGAGGAAGGAAGTGACGTGACATTTGTGCATCTTAAAATGATCCTTTTGGCTGCTGCAGGAAGATAAGAATGGACCGATTAGGAGCTTCAGCAGTAATCCAGGAGATAAATGACATGGCTTGGCCTGGATGAGAAGTGATCAGATTCAGGAGACACATTGAAGGTACAGCCAATAGGATTTTCTGATGTAAGACAGAAAAAGAGAGGACTCTATGATGATTCCAAGGTTTTTAGGCTAACCAAGTGGACAAATGGTGGCATCATTTAACGTGATGAGAAGGAACAAGTTTTCAAGGAGGGTGGAATCAAGAATTCGGTTTTGGCGAGTGAAAGATTTAGGGTGGTTAGAGAGAAGTAGTAACGAGTTAGATTATGGGACATGTCTGGCCATAAAAGGATAAAAGTCCCTGTGATGAGGGATGATGGAGGGAGTAGTTTAGACTTCTTGTGAAAACTAAGACAAATAGGGAGGTAGGTCATGACGGGAATGGCCCTAATGGTCTTTTAGAGGGAGGGAGAGGGTCATCTCTAATCAGAGCCCCTTCTGGTGACTGACTTTTTAAGCAGTTCATAATAGTAAAAAGGTGATGTTTAGGGAGGGACCAAGGTGGTCTCATTAGCAGCACCTGGAGCCCTAAAATCTCCCTTCAAAACCAAGGATGGATAGCGTGCCTTCCCTTAAATCCTGCGGAAGATAGGTAGAGAGACGAGCAAATGTCCACACCTTTGTCCATGAACCTACCATGGCCTTTTGCCACAGGGAGCACATGTGAGTCGTTTTCAGATTTCAGACCTCTCCTTCTCCACTCTACTTCTGCATGAGGGATCACTTGGATCTTTCCCACCATCACCTGGGCAGGCTGTGGGGCACTTCAAGGTGCCATCTTACTCCCTGTCTGCCTAAACATACCACACCACAATTCCCATTTTATCACAACCTCCCCACGTTGGCACAGCAACCTCCCTGAGGCTGTTCCTCCTAGGGTTCTAGTTGCAGGGAAGTGGGTCCTTGGTCCCTTCTCTTCTCAGATTGTTAAACATATTGGGGGATTTTTCATGTGCCACCACCAAAAAGAAGCAGCTCCCTCTCAGAGTTGCACGCCTATGTCTAACTTATGTAATATTTACTTCCTACCTTCTTTTCAGCACTTGTTTTTTTTTTTTTTTTTCCCTGCAGTAAAACTGTTTTCATCCCCTCTGAGGCTTTACAGCCGTGATCATTTACCGATCTTTGGTAATCTTCCAAGTCAAAGACTTTGGGAATTCAAAACAAAACTATTTCTCTCAAGGACCTAGCTCATGAAATTGAAAGCCAAATTTTTCAGACTCTGTTTTGAAAATCAGAGTAAAAAATGAATTCTTCTGGGCTCATTCCTACTCTCTCTCAGAAACACCGGATGTCTCACGCAGTGGGTAGAGGTCAGTGAAGCAGCAAAATTTCCCAGAAATTAAAATTAAAATTTCACAATATTATCTCATCATTTTATCATTATCATTTGGATTGAATGGAGCCTGGGCTGAGGGTGGGAGGGGAAAGCCAGTTGTCTCAGATCTATGAGGTCACAACTGAGGTCACAGAAGAGTTGAAAAGGGTAAAGTTGATAGGGGAGCAGATGAGATGGGGCTGTCGTGAGATGGCGCTAAAAGATAAGAAATTCTAGGGGGAAGGGGTGGGGTGAAGTGTGTTTGGGGAGCCCACCTGGGTAAGTTTTGGGGCATAATCAGCCTAGTTCTTGTTGGGGTTTGGAAGTGGGGAAACTTCTCAAAGGAGGGTTTAACTCTTGTCTGGCTCAGTGCTTTGGCCTCTCAGCCCCATGTGTTTCTGATAGTATCAGTATGGGGTTTCCCTCCTCCCCTACAAAGCACTTGAAGGCTGGACCTGACAACCTCCAGCCTGTAGTGCTACCATCAGTTACCCTCAAAGACTCTGACTGTGAGGTGGGAGGGGAGGCAAATTTGCCAGTCTTAAATTCATTATACACTACTTCCTATCCTTGCCTTAGAGCCCACCTTCACCTCAAGGAGCCTCTGGCCAACTCCCTAGCGCCAATCTCAGCCAGCTATTACTTTTTACTTAGATTATTTCTGTTTTTTTTTTTTTTTTCACCCACCTTATCACTGGATTTTCTGTTCTTACTGAAAAAGAGGTCAGGGAGACTTTACCTGGGGCAAATGCTTCCTTCCTTTCCCCCTTATCTTTCTTTACACACATGAACATACACAAACACACAGACATACACACTGACCCTTTCAAAACACATATGCTTCCTGAACTACTGAGACACCTGTCCTGATAGTTCTACAGTGGGTAAGTGCTTTACTTCTCACTATACACCTGCTCTCTCCCCCTATTGATTTATGCCTCCCCAGGGCCTAGAGCTATCTCCATCTTTAGCTCCAGAGTCTCTGATTTCTGTTCAGGGGCAAATGGCACAGCATGTCTTCCAGGATCAAGAACAAAAGGCAGGAAGGACCTCCAGGCAGCAGAAAAGGTAAATGGGGTTAATGATGATCTTCAAAAGTCCTTAGATTGGATATGCTCTATGGGAGAACTAGAGTCCCCTGTCTCCCATCCCTCTTCTGGTTGTACTTATTTCCTGGTTGGGGAAGGTGGGGACTTTCATGTGTCCTCTCTCTCGCCATCTCCTCAATGGAAGGGACAATAGCAAATCTTTGTCATCCTAATTTAGAGGATGGCATCAATCTGAAATTCTTCTAGGAGTTAATTGGGTATACAACCTAGGAACTTATTTATCTCAGGGTCGACTTTTCTCTAAGATGTCCTTGTGTCCTCTATAGCGTAAATCAAGCCATCCATCCAAAACCATGCTTCCCTTGGACTAGGGTGAATAGGAGGGCCAGAAGCTGCTGCTTGAGACTGAATATGAGACCCAGGCGTTGTTATCCATAAAGTCAGAAGAAAGGAGGCTTGCTGTGAGCTTATGGGTCAGGAAAGCTTCAAAAAGGAAATGGAACTTGGCTTGAGCTTTTGAAGTAGGCAGGAGACATTTTGAGATAAGGGTTTGTAGGAATTCAGGAAGAAAGAGAGTTAAAAGTATCTTCTAGGTTTCTAGGCTGCCTGTCTCATTAAAGTGCTCAGAATGGTTAACTGAGCTTCAAGTCTGAGAACCAGCGAGGAATTGAGAAGCCTGAAACTTGGAGGAATGTGGAAACCTGTTCTAAGAGTACGAATTCTTTTCCGGACAGCCGCAGGACTCTGGGGAGAAAATAGTGAGTTAACAGTAGAGTCTCTGAGGGTTCTATGTGGGAAAAAGCATACAGAGACCTGACTTCTCTGCTGATGAACAGATGTTTTGGCAGCGGAAGTGGGCAAGACATTGTAAAAATAGCAATAACAACATAACAATAATATAGGAAGTGAACTTTACAGTTACAAAGGCTTTCATATAATCCATCCCCCAAACTCACTGAGGTAAAGATCATTCATCCTGTTTTTTAGGTGAGGAAACAAATCCCTTCCTCCCTCCAGGTTGTTACAAACCCCTGACTTCCTTTGACCTGTCACCTCTACACAGGTCTACACTGGGTCAGAAGATCCAGGTTGGGTTTGCTCAGGATCCACTAGCATGGTAGATCAGACTGGTTGCCCAGTTTTCACATCTCTCCTTCCTTCCAGTTACCCCTCTAACCTTATATACAGCTACTCCCTCTCCCAGGGGATCTTGGCATCAATTCTATTGGTCTTCAGTAACAAGAGCTTCAGCTGTGCTGCCAAGATTAAGAAAAATCTTTCAACTTCTTCCTCAGCCTTAAATCCCCACCCCCCACTCCATCAGAAGTAATGAAGAAAAGAATACATTTGCGGGGGACAAAAAAGGAAGCAGTTTGATAATTGGATGTACTTTCTCAAGATGGACCTGGGCTGTTCAACAAGTTAGATAGGGTGCAGGGAGTGGAGTGGACACAATTAGACAGGCAGGAGATTGGTAAAGTTTAATGGCAGTGACTATCACTCTCACTTTCACTGCTCTATGTTTTAGAGTTCTCAACGTGCTATCTCAATAGTCAGGATACTGGGAAGATAAGGCCACAAGTCCCAGAGGAGATACGAGTGGTGGGATGTGGGACCCTGGCTATCCTTCTTGCATTTTTAGTATAGAGGCATCAAGAATTCTCACCAGGAGTTGTAGGATAGAGTTTAGCAGAAACCTTTGGCTTATTATCCCAGCACCTCATCAGATTTATTTTATTTTTATTTATTTATTTTATTTTTTTGCTGAGGAAGAGTCACCCTGAGCTAACATCCACACCAATCTTCCTCTATTTTGTATGTGGGTCACCACCACAGCATGGCTGACTAGTGGTGTAGGTCCGTGCCTGGGATCTAACCTGCAAACTCGGGCCACCCAAGTGGAGCATGCACACTTAACCACTAGACCACAGGGCCAGCCCCTATTTTAATTTTTTATTGTATATATTTAAGGTATACAGTTTGAAGATTTGATATATGTATATATTGTAAAATAATCACCACAATCAAGATAATTAACATATCCATCACCTCACATAGTTATTTTTTTTGGTGGTAAGAACACTCAGGATCTACCCTCTTAGGAGATTTCAAGTATACAGTACAGTATTGCTATTTGTAGTCAACATGCTATACATTAGATCTCCAGAACTTATTCATCTTGCATAACTGAAACTTTGTACCCGTTGACCAACATCTTTTCATTTCCCTCTCACTCCAGTACCTGACAACCACTATCTACCCTCTGCTTCTATGAGTTTGACAATTTTAGATTCCACATATAATGTAAATCATACAGTACTTGCCTTTCTGTGTCTGGCTTACTTCACTTAGCCTAATGTCCTCCAGGCCCATCCATGTGGTCATAAACGACAGGATTTCCTTGTTGTTGTTTTTTTTTAAGGCTGAATAATAGTCCATTGTATGTATATGCCACATTTTCTTTAACCACTCATCCATCATGGACATTAGGTTGTTTCCATATCTTGGCTATTGTGAATAATGCTGCAATGAACATAGAAGTGCAGGTATGTGTTAAAGAACAAAATTTCAATTCCGTTGGATGTATACCCAGAAGTGGGATTGCTGGATCATATGGTAGTTCTCTTTTAAATTTTTTTGAGAAACCTCCATACCATTATCCATAGTGGCTGTACCAATTTACATTTCCACCAACAGCGTACCAGTGTTCCCTTTTCTCTGTATCCTTGCCAACACTTGATAGCTTTTTTTTAATTGAAGTATAACCTACATATAATAATGTATTAGTTTCAGGTGTACAACATAATGATTGAATATTTGTATATATTGTGAAATGATCACCACACTAAGACCAGTTAACATCTGTCACTATGCATAGTTAAAAAATTTTTTTTCTTGTGATAAGAGCCACAGTCAGTTGAGTTAACGTGTCACCATACATAGCTACAAAAAATGTTTTCTTATGATGAGAACTTTTAAGATCTACTCACTTAGCAATTTCCAAATATTCAATACAGTATTATTGACTATTATTATTTATTAACTACAGTCACTATGCTGTACATTACATCCACATGACTTATTTATTTTATAACTGGAAGTTTGTACCTTTTGACTCCTTCACTCATTTCACCCAGCCCCACCAGCCACCATCTCTCACCTCTGGCAACCACCAATCTTTTCTCTGTATCAATGAGCTCAGTTGTTTTTTGTTTTTTTTTTTAGTTTCACAGATAAGTGAGATCATTTGGTAATATCTTTCTCAATAGCAACCATCACTTGTTATTTCTTGTCTTTTTGATAATAACCATTTTAACAAGTGTGAGGTGATATCTCAGTGTGGTTTTAATTGTGGTTTGATTAGTGAAGTTGAGCATTTTTCGTATACCTGTTGGCCATTTGTATATCTTCTTTGAAGCAGGTCTGTTCAGGTCCTTCATCCGTTGTTCAATTGGGTTGTTTTTTCACTATTGAGTTGTATGAGTTCCTTATATGCTTTGGCTCTAACCCCTTGTCAGATATATGGTTTGCAAATATTTTCTCCCATTTCATAGGTTGCCTCTTCATTTTGTTGATTGTTTCCTTCATTGTCCAGAAACATTTTAGTTTCACGTAGTCCCATTTGTTTAATTTTGCTTTTGATGCCTGGGCTTTTGGCGTCATATCTAAAAAATCATCGCCAGGAATAATATTAAAGAGTTTTTCTCTTTGTTTTCTTCTAGGAGCTTTACAGTTTCATGTCTTATGTTTAAATCTTTAATCCATGTTTTATTTTTGCGCATGTTGCAAAATAAAGGCCCAATTTCATTCTTTTTCATGTGTTTATCCAGTTTTCCCAACACCATTTGTTGAAGAGACTATCCTTTACCCACTGAGTGTTCTTGGTTCCTTTGTCAAATATCAGGTGACCACATATGCAGGGGTTAAATCTGGACTCTATATTCTGTTCCATTGGTCTATGTGTCTATTTTTATGCTGGTATCATACTGTTTTAATTGCCTTAGCTTTTTAGTATAGTTTGAAATCAGGAAGTGTGATGCCTCCAGCTTTGTTCTTCTTTCTCAGGATTCCTTTAGCTATTCAGGGTCTTTTATGGGTCCATACAAAAGGAACTGGATTTGTTTTTTGGGATTGTTTATTCTATTTCTGTGAAAAATGTCATTGGAATTTTGGTAGAGATTGCATGGAATCTGCAGATTGCTTTGGGTAGTATAGACATTTTAACAATATTAATTCTTCCAATCCATGAATATAGGATATCTTTCCATTTATTTGTGTCTTCTTCAATTTCTCTCATCAATGTCTTATAGTTTTCAATGTACATATCTTTCACATCCTTGGTTACATTTATTCTTAATTGTTTTATTCTTTTTGATACTATTGTAAATGGGATTGTTTTCATAATTTCATTTTCAGTATGTTCATTATTAGAAACACAACTGATTTTTTAATGTTGATTTTGTATTCTGCTACTTTACTAAATTTGTTGATTAGTTCTAACAATTTTTTGGTGGAGTCTTTAGGGTTTTCTATATGTAAGATCATGTCATCTGCAGAGACAGTTTTACTTCTTCCTTTCGGGTTTGGATGCCTTTTATTTCTTTTTCTTGTCTAATTGTTCTGGTTACGACTTCCAGTACTATGTTGAATAGGAGTGGTGAGAGTGGACCCCCTTATCTTGCTCCTGATTTTAAAGGAAAAGCTTTAACGTTTCACCATTGAGTAGGATGTTGGCTGTGGTCTTGTCATAATGGCCTTAATTATGTTGAGGTAAATTTCTTCTGTATCTAATTTTCTGAGAGTTTTTATCATGAATGGATGTTAAATTTTATCACATTATTTTTATGCATCTATTTAGAGTATTATATGATTTTTATCCTTCATTTTGTTAATGTGGTGTATCACATTTATTGATTTGTGTATATAGAATCATCTTTGTATCTGAGGGATAAATACCACTTGATCATGGTGTATGATCCATTTAATGTGCTGTTGAATTCAGTTTGCTAGTATTTAGTTGAAGATTTTTGCATCTGTGTTCATCAGGAATATTGGCCTATAATTTCTTTTCTTGTAGCATCCTTATTTGGCTTTCATATGAGAGCAATGTTGGCCTTGTAAAGTGAGTTTGGAAGCGTTCCCTGCTTTTCAATTTTTTGGAAGAGTTTGACAAGGATAGGCATTAATTCTTTAAATGTTTGATAGAATTCACCTATGAAGCCATCTGGTCCTCAGCTTTTCTTTGTTGAGAGGTTTTTGATTACTGATTAAATCTCCTTACTTGTTATTGGTCTGTTCAGATTTTCTATTTCTTCATAATTCAGTCATAGAAGGTTGTATGTTTCTAGGAATTTATCCATTTCTTTTAGAATATCCAATTTGTTGACATATAATTGTTCATAGTAGTCTCTTATGATCTTTGTATTTCTGTGGTATCAGTTGTGATGTCTTCTCTTTCATTTATATTTTTATTTTTTTGATTCTTTTGACTTTTTCTTTCACATATTAGTTGTTCAGGAGTGTGTCATTTAATTTCCATATATTGTATCTAAATTTCCTCCTGTTATTGATTTCTAGTTTAATACCATTGTGGTCAGAAAAGATACATGATATACTATCAATCTTTAATTTGTTAAGACTTGCTTTGTGGCTCTACATATGATCTCTCCTGGAGAATGTTCTGTGTGCACTTGAGCAGAATGTGTATCTTGCTGCTGTTGGATGGGATGTTTTGTGCATGTCTGTTATATCTATTTTGTCTATAGTGTTATTCAAGTCTGCTAGCTCCTTATTGATAGTCTGTCTGCTTGATCTATCCATTGTTGAAAGTGGGGTATTGAAGTTCATTATTATTATTGCTGTTTATTTTTCCCTTCAATTCTACTTATATATGCTATATACATTTAGGTGCTCCAATGTTGGGTGCAAACATATTTATAATTGTCATATCATATCATCTCGATGAGTTGACTCTTTTCGTTATATAACAACTTTTTCTTTTGTGACAGTTTTTGACTGAAAATCTATTTTGTCTGATGTAAGTATAGCTACTCCTGCTCTCTTTTGTTTACCATTTGCACAGAATATCTTTTTCCATCCCTTCACTTTCAGCCTGTGTGTGTCCTTAAAGCTAAATTGAGTCTTTTATAGGCAGCATATAGTTTGATCTTTTTTTTTAATCCATTTAGCCACTATGTTACTTTATTGGAAAATTTAATCCATTTACATTTAAAATAATTATTGATATGTAATTATCAATAACCACTATTGCCATATTGTTGTATTCTGACCATTTTGTAGTTCCTTTGTTCCTTTCTTCCTCTCTTGCTTCATCCTTTGTGATTTGCTGAATTTTTGTAGTAATATGCTTTGATTCCTTTCTCATTATCTTTTGTGTATATACTAGAGGTTTTTTCTTTGTGGTTACCATGAGGCTTACATGAAACACCTTATAGTATAAGTCTATTTTAAGAACAGCTTCAATTGTATTCAAAAACTCTACATTTTTTTCACCCATCACCTACATTTTATGTTATTGATGTCATTATTTAAATCTTTTTATAATATGTATCCATTAAGAAATTATTGTAGCTATAGTTATTTTTAATACTTTTGTGTTTTAACTTTTATACTAGCATTAAAAGTGATTTAAGCACCACCATTATAGTATTCTGTATCAGACTATATAACGTATTCTGAATTAGACTGCATACTTACCTTTTCCAGTGAGATTTATACTTTCACGTTTTCATTCTGCTGCTTAACATTCTTTCATTTAACTTGAAGAACTCCCTTTAGCATTTGTTGTATGCCAGGTCTAGTTGTGATGAACTCCCTCAGCTTTTGTTTGTCTGGGAAAGTCTTTCTCTCTCCTTCATTTCTGAAGGATAGCTTCGCCAGGTAAATTATTCTTGATTAGCGATTTTTTCTTTTAACATTTTGACTATATCATCTTACTCCCTCCTGGCCTATAAGGTATCTTCTGAAAAGTCAACTGATAGTCTTTTGGGAGTTCTCGTGTATGTGGCAATTCACTTTTTCTTGCTCCTTTCCAAATTCTCTTTGTCTTTGCCTTTAGAAAATTTGATTATAATGTCTCAGTGTAGATCTCTCGATGTTCAGCCTCTTTAAGATTTTTGAGCATCACGGATCTGAATGTTCATTTCCTTCCCCAGATTTGGGAATTTTTTTCCATTATTTCTTTAAATAAGCTTTCTGCCCCTTTCTCTTTCTCTACTCCTTCTGGGGCTCCCAAAATGCCTACATTGTGTCATTTGATGGTATCCCCTAAGTCACATAGGCTTTCTTCACTCTTTTGCTCTCTTTTTTCTTTTTGTTCCTTGGTCTATATTTCAAATTTTCTGTCTTTGAGTTTAATGATTCCCTCTTCTACTTGATCGAGTCTGTTGTTGAAGCTCTTTATTGCATTTTTCAGTGTAGTCATTGTATTATTCAGCTCCAGAACTTCTGTTTGGTTTTTTTTATGGTTTCTGTCTCTTTGATGAACTTCTCATTTTGTTCATGTATTGATTTCCTTATTTCCATTGTTGTCTATGTTCCCTTATGGTTCACTGAGCTTCTTTAATATGATTATTTTGAATTGTTTGTCAGGCAATTCATAGACTTCCATTTCTTTGGGGCCCATCACTTGAGCTTTATTTTGTTCCTTTGGTGGTGTCATGTTTCATTGATTTTTCATGTTCCCTGAATTCTTGTGTTGCTGTCTTTGCATTTGAAGAAGAAGTCTCCTTTTCAGTTTTTATTGACTGGCTTTGAGAGTGAAAGACCCTCACCAATTAGCCCAAATAAAGGTTTTAGGGGACTCTCAGGCCTTTTCTACGGGTGAATTTACCTCTATCTTCTTGTTTCCTCTTGAGGATGGCTTAGGATTTGTGTCTTCTCTTGATCCTATAAAGTCAATCTGGGTGCCAAGAGCCTCTTGTTTATTTTCCCCAGGGTGGTGCCCTGGAGCTTTCAAGACTGTATGCCTTCTCCCATTCCCACTTAGTTGAGTCAGCTGCTGATATCTACATACTGTCTGCAGAGGTTTGCACTTGCCATTTGCAGAGGTTTGCATGCACCATCTTGGGGTGTGTGTACAGAGCTGGGGGCATGTGTCAGTCAGTTGAGAGGAGGGACCTGCAGGTGAGGAGTCCCATGGAGTTCATGGGTGGGCCTCTTGATGAAGTCTACAAACCAGCTAGTAGGATCTGCAGGTGGTTTTTGAGTTCCATGTGGTAGCTGCTGTGAGTACCCACCCCTTTCTCTGTTCCCAGCTCCCCTCAGGCTATTTGCCTGTGCTGATCACTTTAGTGATCTGGGTGGGGTGAGGCAGAAGTGTGCTTCTTGGGCAATGTCTCACGAGGCTAGAGAAGGAGGATGCTCATTTCTCTCTTGCTTTCCACCATGGGAGAAATCACAGGCTGAGAGGGTCTCTCTTGGTACTAAGCTATGCTGCCTTTGGGGAGAGGTGACATAGGTAAAATTAAAATGTTTTTCTTATCCTTTTCAATGCATCTATTCATGGATTTTTCTTTGAATGAGGTGCTGGAATTTCTCCATTTGACTCCTGGTTTCCCACAGAGGTATTCTCGTCCATGAATGGTTGTCAAAATTGATGTTTCTGTGGGGGGTATGAGGGCTGGAATCTCCTATTCTGCCATATTGCTGACATCATTCACCCAGTGCCTCATCAGATTCATATCATCTTTTCTTTCTAGAAAATCCATTGAAGATACAATGAGACCAACGGTGGGTAAAACTTCCAAATACACTGGTTCTTTTGCGGCTTCTGGATCTTGGGGAAAGCAGAGGAGAAGTGTCTGTGGCCAGGAGGCAGGAAAGCTGCCTAACAAGGACCATATCTTGGAGGACTCAGGCATTGTAGGTGGGGATGCTCTTGACCAGCTGGTGGGTCATTGTCTACCAAGAGTAGGTACACCTTCATTGCCACTACTGCACTAAATGACTCCAAGAGCAGACAGGTTATGTGGGTATTGATAAAATGGATAAACACATGAGTCTGTTTATACCTGTCACCCACCAGCTAGAACAAGAGATGACAGGAGATATGGGCTGAAAATGACTCAGAAGGGCTGAAGAAGACTTTGGGCTGCTTGACAAATGGGGTGACAAGTTTTCATCTCAATTCCAAAAAATATCTTATAATCTATCAGTTTCATGATGTGTCAATTCAAATTTTGGGAGAGTTACGGTAATGTTTCCAAGATTTGTCTCTTACTTCAACAGGAAGTACAGTTAACAATCACTGAAGCCCTGTGGGACCAGGTGAGTACAGAGGGATCATCTTTGACGGCATGGTAAGAGGTGGGAGAAGGGAGAGAGGGTTTAAGAAAGAAGTAAATTTCTTAATTTTCCTTTGAGTAACTTGGGTGATTGATGGTGAAGGATTACCATGCTCCTTCACATTTTGTTCTATTACTCATCCAGTCCCAAATCCTTAGAGACTCCTCCTGTCTGAGCATCTCAGTGCCCCTTCTCCACATCCACCTATCCATTAGATAAGCCCTCTCAAATATATTTTCTCTGCCAGCCTTTTAATAGGAACTATATAGTGAATAACTTAAATCTCATTCTCTAGCTAGCACCTTAGGGCAAGTACAGAGAAAGCCATATACTTTAACTCTCAAGAAGGCAAAATTATCATTTTGTTATGAAAATTAAAGATCCTAACTCCATTTCTGATCAGAAATAAGTTATTTTACCTCTGGAGCCACTCAATCTGACAAATACTTGACTGTGGCCCTTGATTCCTACATCATAAAACATAATTTTCTGAAAGATTTGGCTCCTCCAGAATGAGTTAACTTTGAAATATACTACTCAAAAAATAAATGAATCAACTTGAAGAGTAGAAGTGTTCAGTTTTATCCATTTGAATGCCAAATTAAGTTCATAAAAATGATTAATTTTTGCATAATTGCTAGTGAGCTGTTGTTTCCAAGAGTAACATGCCAAGTGGTCCCATTGTTTCCGGAACTCTTGCCTGGAACATGATTGGGATTTTGTCGTCAGCGCAGAGGAGGATTGTTTTCTCCCATTGGCTATGGCTGGAGGGTCTATATCAAGACATTATAAGACACAAAAATTGGATTAAGTCATTCAGATACAATTTCATTGTAACCTCAATAGTTGTGACACCATTATGCTTTGCATTATTTATTGTGGTAAACTCCTTTGTTACTAAGGCGTTTCTACTTGTTCTGAATTTCAAAAGAGTATTTTAACACAGATCCTGAAGGCGCATGAATGCCAGATTCGCTCCGTGGTACCAGAGATTGCCAACAAAATTTTTTAAATGCTTCAAAATGTCCTCAAGATTCCCAAATTTATTGACAATAATTTAAAATGAGAATAATGACTAACGGTAGAAAAGGATGCCTGGAGTTTTCTTGTTCTTTAATTTAGTATATTCGAGAAACTCAGACCTGCTATTTATTGGAGAGATGTAAAGTGTTGAGAAGAAAGTAAAAGAATATGAGTCTGTACTTTGGATGTGAAAAAGAACTGCCCTTTCTATGGTTAGGAAAAAGACAGTACTTTAACTTCATTTCAAGGAAATTAGATTAAATCATCTAAATTGGTTTAAAGAGATCTAGTCTAAAAAATGTTTTCCTTTGTAGAAGATAATTAAATCAGATGTTCAATAATGAATGAAATCATTGAATCCTAACAAGAGAGTGCTTTGGGATCTGAAAACTATAAGTTGAAAATGATAAATAGGCTCATTAGGTCACCAATGGGAATTTATTGCCTTTAGTCTTCTAACTGAAGAAAAGCCATGAGCAGTCAGTCTCAGAATCTACATTATTAAGCACTGCTTTTTGAAATTGTTTTAAAACAGACTTAAATTTAATGAACTTGAGAGTAGCTTCTTTTAATTCTGTAAAAACTGATATTTTTTTCACTTTGATAGAATGTTCTTGGTTTCCCAGCTATATGAAAATGACAATAAAGGTGGCCAATTCTCAAACATGAAAATGCCAAATTTCACTTTATATTTGAATGGTGTATCAGTGTAGAAGCTAGTTATGCCCATAAGATAGCCAGAGCCAACTACTGTGAACTTTCATAGGACACAGACATTTACTTGGAGTTGCTGAGGGCTTCCCAAAAATATCAGCTACTTCAACTTCCCAATCTTGACATTTGAGTTGCATGTACATTTAAAATTTTGGATACGGACAAGAATTAGAGGACAATTTATTCCTTTTGAACCTAAAATATCAACTTTCCATAAGGAGGCAAGAAGGAAAACACTGTTTACTAAATCAATGACTATGGAATTTTTATTAAAAGTGAGTGCAAGTCTCCACAGCCTCTCCTGCAGGCCCCCATTGAACAATATTATATGAAATGAGTAATGTGATCAACTTTTTTATTCTCTGTGACTTTCAAAAATTCTACAAAAGGAAATAATCCTCTTAATTAAAATGTTATATTAGAATAACTATTTAGTGTTCTTACAATTACCGTATTAGCTAAAGAGTAAGTTGCTTATGGTAACAGTCAGAAAACCGTCCTGTTGGGAACCAGTACATAACTGGATCATGATATAATTGATATAATAAAGGGTGAATATGACATAACAAAGAGTGAACAAACGGTTGCTGAGAGGCAATTAATTGATAACTGGCACAGTCCACCCCATTGACTATTCAGCTTCCATATGCACCCTTATACACATGTTGAAGCTCCTGAATATCAACAAAAACAACTCTATATTTTCACCAAACAAGAAACAACTATCTGTTTTGAAGTCTTCATCCTTTCCTCGAAACGAGGCAGCTCAGATTTCCATCATCGTATCCATCTATGGCTGGGTGAGCGCATAGGTACATATTTACTTTTACAAGAAACTGTCAGAGCTTTTTCCAAAGTGGTCATACAATTCTACACTCCTTCCAAGAATGTATGGGATTTCCAGCTGCTCTATATCCTCACCAACATTTGCTGATGACCTCCTGTGTATTATAATCTAAATACAAATATGTGTTGATTTTAACAGCTATGCTTAGCTTCAGAACAAGAACCAATTAAACATAAATGAAATATAATAGTGGGTTTCATTTACGTTCCTTTCACTACTCAGCCCTCTTTAAATAATTTCCTGTATTTCACCCATTTACCATATGGAGAAATGGTGACCCAGAAATACATGTAGAGTGAAGTCAATGGGTTTTATTGCTAGAGCTAGGAAGCCATAGTATCTTGGCATTCACATTATACAGCCTAATGACTGGGAGATTCTATACATAAAATCCTCTTGTAATAAAATCTATAACATTAATTTTTCCATAATTTTTTTGTCTTCTGTCAGGTGCTAACAGCTTTTAGGGATATACAAAAGGAGGTAAGATTAAATTTCAATTCTCTAAATTCCCTGGCCACATCACTTTCCCTTGTTCCTGTTTTTTCCATACCCTACCGTGATGTTGACTCTGATCAAGGTTTTAGTTTCATTTTTTTATCTAGTGATTTCTCCCTTTATAGAGTAGCGCTGACTTGTCAGTCCAGGAAGCTAAAGTGAGACGATGCCTGACAATTCCCTTGTGGAAATATGACAGTATAGAGAAAAAATTGTATCTCCCAGAACTTCTCTCAGGAAGAACATTCTATGTGGTTATTGAAACACTAAGTCACTGAGTTAGGAGGAGTCCCCAAGTGACATGGTAAATTGCCGTATTAGGCGAGTATGTCTGTTAACTGCAGAGAAGTGCAAATTAGAGGCCAGAGCCACACTTCTTTGCTAAATGGAAAAAATCTTCCTCCTCTGTTCTCCTCCGTGCATGTTTCAGTCTTTTTTCTGTATAAACACTGACCAAATATTTAAAAATACAATCAAACATGCACTATATTATTGGCCTGCCCCAGACACAGTTATTATAGTAGCTTGCTCAAGGTGTTGATATGTCTCAGTCCTACCAAGCCCACTGTCCCACCTTATTTTTCTGCTGTCTGTTACAGTGGAAAGCAACAAGCACTATCTACAAAATTACTTATGCAACAGACTATTTACATAAGCAAACACATACTTTAGGACAAGTACTAATATTTTAAAACTGGGCCAAATGGAAAACTTCTGTACAGATTTCTTAACTTTTGTTCCACTGAATATAGTTTCGTTAAAATTAGAATCTAAATATAGTATGAGCCTCCCATGGACTTCCAAACCATAGCCCTCTCTTCTTTGTTGGGGAGAAGTGATGGGTAAAGGGATTGAGAAGGCATTGAAAATAAACTTCCTGTATTTCACTATCTGGACCACTCTTGACCTTAGAACTGAGCCCCTTTCTATTGTTCAAGAAGCCATTTCATTTTATCTTGCTGCTGTGTCTGGGACTTACTCTAGGGAAACTTATAGCAGTCTTTGCCTCCATCTGGCTGCAGTAAAAGAGGGCATTGGGTAGAGAGCAGAAACTTGATATTTTCACCCAAGTTTTGCCTTGGGGTCAGAGTGCCTCCACCCTACCCCAAACTTTAGTCCCCTGAGGCCTGAGTCTCCTTCACGCAGGACTTGAGCTAGTGAGAGGAGAAAGCCTGTCCATAAGTGGAACTTGCGTATGTTGATTTCCATCCTCTCAGGGCCTATACACAAAGTTACAGTCCCATCTGACGTCCTCTGTGCCGAAGCTCTCTTCTGCTGCTTCTTCATGGAGTCCATCAGACACAATCCCTGCCCCCAAAGATCCTCCAGGCTGGTACAGACAAAACAGACACCCTAGTCACAGACTCATAAGGGCAATTTTTGTACTTAAATACTGAGAGAAGAAAGCCAAGCAGAAAATAGCAGGGAGAGGTAGAATTAGAATGTACTTTTTTCTGATTAGGCAAATGTTAAGACCTAGCCCTAGAGTATTGTTATGTAGAAAGACCATGTGGCCAGATCCTGTGAGCTCAGGGGGCCCAAAGTGTATCATCAGTGGCTATTTACTCCAGGATGATTAAGAAGGATTTTTTTAAAGGTCTTTCACAGAGATTTAAATGTTTACCTCCCACTGGAGACTCAATGAGGAAGGTGAAAGGGGCCAGAAAAGGGAGGGCAGAAAGGCCAGAAAGAATAAAAAAGGTGAGGTCACCCCTCTTATAATGAATAATTATGACTGTAAGTAATGAACCGTGCGTCTCCCATCCCTAAATAGGCCACAGCTTGTCCTGTGTATTTATTCATTATTCAACAAACATTTGGTGAGCATATGCTGTATGCAGGACATTTTGTTAAGTGGTTTGGTGGGAAGGATACCAAAACAACACAAATTCTGCTTTCATAAAACTTAGAATTTAATTCCATTCCTAAGAAGCCCATATTTCCCACATAGACATCATTATATTTGACCACTGAGAGTCCAGAGGAGACTGGCTCCTGAATCTCTGTCACTCTGAATTTTCGTTATTTTTCAGCTGCAAGACGATGCTCGGATTCGAGGTAAAAGAGCAATATTCCAAGGTTTGGATAAGCCATGAGTGGCGGCAGGAAATAAGGAGGAGTTCATCCCAGTCTCATTGTGGGATCTTCCATTTGGCTAAGAACTGAAGTCCAGGTCCTCTTTTCCTTTCCCCTTCAGCCAAGCTAGGCATTGGCTTTCCTTGAAATTCCATGAGCACTGCTAGTCTCTCCTCTGTCCGGCACAGTTATCTGGATAGGGACAGCAGGATCCCTTTCTCCCTTGGGATGGCTGTTGAGGGCCTGAGGACACTCTCAGCCCTCAGTTAGACATGGCTCTTTTCAGTAAAGGAGAGACACTAAGCACAGAGGTGAGCAGCTTCCCAGCTCTGCTGTAAAGACTTAGCAGGGCTGGCATAGGGATTGAATAGTGGGAAGGTCAGAACAGAATGATTTTTCACAGTAGTCAAGTTATAGTTCTCAAATGCCCAGATGCAAATTCTAGTGTTTCAGGAAAATACTCAAAACACCCAGGAGCCTAGAATTACAGCATAAAAGCCATATTTGGAACTCCTTCCCCCACCCATCCAAGAAGGAACTTATAAATCAGGGCTTTTCAAACTTTTGCATGTATACAAATCACCTGGGTAACTTGTTAAAAGGCAGATTCTGATTCAGTAGGTCTAGAGTGGGCCTGAGAGTCTATATTTCTAGCAGGGTCTCATGTGATGCTGAAGCTGCTGGTTCATGGATCAGACTTTGAGTATCAAGAATACAAATGATTGAGCCCAATAAAATATCCTCTAATATCAGAATGAAATAAAATTTAATTCAGGAACTTCCAAGCCCTATGGAAAGATTGAGGAGACTTCAGATGTGGGTGCAGGAATCAGAGGGAGGAGGAAATCAAAAGGAGATTCTGGGGTCTAGGGGTCTCTCTGGGAATTGGAACTACTGTATGCATTTCTAGCCCCTCCACAAAACAAAGCTTATAAGAGTCCAAATCTTCTTGGGGATCTTTAAATACAGCCAGTCCAAAGAGAACCCCCTCTAATCTTTCTCCAAGCCTGGTCAATCAACTCCACTTCAGAATGATAAGGAAATATGGCCAGGCAGAATCCATTGTGAGACACAGAGAAAACTTTTCTTGGCTGCTGATCGCCAAGGGTCAGCAGGTCAAAAGACCCAAGCTTACCTCAGCTTGAAGGATGCTCTCCTTCATCCAAGGAAGGCTGATTTCCAAAGAGATCACTGCAGGCCCCTGGAAACACCTCCTAATGACCCAGGATGTAAAAATGTGGATTTAGGATCCTAACTACTGCTATTGCTTTTCTGCTTCCTAAAAAGTGTGTGGGGGGCAGGGAGAGGGGAGGGATTCAGAATCAGATGAGAATTCAAGTCTCATTGTATCCATTTTCCATATTAAAAAAAGGAGACAAGGGGCCGGCCCGGTGGCGCAAACGGTTAAGTGCGCGCGCTCCGCTGCGGCGGCCCGGGGTTCGCTGGTTCGGATCCCGGGCGCGCACCGACGCACTGCTTGGTAAGCCATGCTGTGGCGGCGTCCCATATAAAGTGGAGGAAGATAGGCACCGACGTTAGCCCAGGGCCGTCTTCCTCAGCGAAAAAAAGAGGAGGATTGGCGGATGTTAGCTCAGGGCTGATCTCCTCACACACACACACAAAAAAAAAAAAAAAAAAAAAAAAAAAAGGAGACAAGAAGTGAGAAACCAAGGACTTGCTCCAGTGGCAGTGCCCTGAGACTGAGGCATTTGGCTAACTCCTAATGCCCAGCACTGGTTAAACAGAGGTCTGATGGTTGTGATTCACTATGCTTTGCAAGTAACCAGATGTCTGGTGCCACATTCTGCAACTGCCTCTCTGACAGGCCTGTAGGTCTTTGGCTTCCCCATAAAGTCTGGCCTCTCCCATTTTTACTGGCTATACTCCAAAATAAGGACGTGAGCAGGGCTTAGGACTCTTACAGAAACATTTCCAGACTCCTGTAACAGAAGGACTCCTTCCTATGTCCCCTTTAGGAATGAGCAACTGCTCCAAAACACCCATATCATCTGCATCCAGGACTGGGTAAGTGGCCCTATTTTGGTAGTCCCCAAAGGAGATGGCATCCACCCAGAAATGGGCGTAGTAGATAGAAATATAGCTGGGTCTGAGCCTTGAGCCTTCGGAAGCCTGTACTTCCAATATAAGTCTCTTCTAAAGGGGCAGGAGGTGGACCCCCCCCCACTCTCAACTAATGGTGACATACAGAGCCAGGGCTTCCTCCTCTATTCTCAGCCCCATCAGAAATCCCTGGAATCTCAGGATTAGTCCTGGATCTCACCATCACAGATTTTGAGAGATTCTCTACATTCAGTTGAGGGACTAAGGAAACATAAAGAATGACAGATAAGAAAGGGAAGCCCTGAAAAAATCAGAGACTTAGAAGGAGAAGGACTTAGAAGAAGAAAATTAATAAAAGTTTGAGAATCTTATGCCCTAACATCAGGAGATGTCAATTTCTTTCCCATAAGAAAAAGACTAGGAGAAAAAAAGATGAAGCTACAACACCAGAGATTTAATTCAGACATTCATAATGACTTCCCACTAGTGACAATTGAGAAATAGAGGACTGAGTAATCATGAAAGACAGCGGCATCGTGTTCCATAGAGGACTTCAGAAATACTTTTTCAAAAATCATTTTGACATGTTTCAGATATGATCCTGCTTGAACTAGGAAGTGGTGAACTCCCTAGATACCTGTTTGAACCAAATTTGATCCTATATCAGAGAGTTGGCCCTAGTGAAATAAAAAACATTCCTCTTAGAGAAATAGGTCATTGTACAGGTGATCTCATATTTACATAAATTTTAAATGTAATTATTATAAATCTTTACATATGAGGAGCACTTTTGGTCAAAACCATATCAGATCTATGATTTTATTTAGTTTTAATAGTCCTCTGAGGCAAGCATGAGGAATTTTCCTGACTTTCCTGATGAAAACATAGGCTCTGATAATTTATGACACTATGTCTCCTAACGCCCAGCAAGGGGTCTTTCCTGTGGGCCACACGATCATCATCAAGGGATTGCAAATCCCAGAGCCAGTGATGCCCATTCCTGGTGGAGTGTAATAACAAAATCCCTAAGGACAATGGGGGCCAGCCAGGTGGGGCCCCAGGGATGGGATCTCTCTCCCTCGTACATTCACAACCTCCTCTTTTTTGGTACAGAAGCATGAGTCTTCGGGATTCTGGGATGACCCTAAAGTTGGGAAGATTGCTGCCAAGCACTGGAGAGCAGTCATCAGGGGCCCTAGTCCCCAACCTGAGAAACCAGCTCTCTGATCAATCAACTTGCTACCCTGGACCCTAACTCTACAATCAAGGAAGAAAGCCTCCTCTGCTTCTGCAAGGTGTTTCATCCAAATGGCCTTTCCCCTGAGCTCCACCCTGCCCATCCTGTTATAGGTGGGAACCCAGGCCTCATGGGTCCTCACTCACCATGTCAGAGCAGCACCCCACCAAGCAGGTGTGGTCCAATACAAGGGAAAATGGGGTGAGAGGATGGAAGGCTCAGGGCAGGGCCAAGTCTGGATCTTTTGGTCTCTGTGATCAAGATAAAGAGCTAAACAGGGTTTATCAGATGTGGATAGTTTTGTGTAGGGGGGACTGTTCAGGAAACAGGGAGAGACAATTATGGGACAGAGATGAAAAGGTAGAAAATCTAAAAACACATTAAGAAATGTGAGGCCCATTAATTCCTTCTGGAAAGTGCTCTGGAAACTTACACTACCTTTGGGGCTTAATTCAGAATCAAGAGTCAAACACAGTAGGTTCATAATAGACTCCATAGTCAGGATTATCATTAATAAAGTACTTGAATGTGTTGCCCTCAAAGGCACTGATTAAGTGACAGGCTATTTCCTCAACCTTTTTAACTTCCCTACTCCCTAGTTTCATCTGACATCTAATCCCATATGGAGAAGACAACTCTCAGATGCTCACCTGTGGCATAGACTATGCTAGCCACACTCTCTATATGGCCCTGTCTAGAGCTTATTGGGAATTCCTTTTAAGGCAGAGTCTGAATGACGGGTGATGGAGAAAATTGGGCTCATCTGCCTGTGTTCAGTGACTCTGTGTGCTTCCTTGAATAGTCCCCTTTCATATATTTTTATCCCGTTTCCCCATATATCAGCAAAACACACAAAACGTCTCAATATTTTGGCAATGAGATTACATCTTTTCTGAAAGAATGCATACACTCACAAAACCTCTGTCATCATTCAAAACTTAGTTTTGGTTCAGAAATCAAGGCAGGAAGCTTTCTTTCTCTTCAGTACAACATAGGCAGCAGGTATAGGATAGCAAAGAGTAGACACTGCATAGAAAGAAGACGGTATACAACCAGTGGATCCTCTCCTTTAGTTTGTGTTGGAAATGTTGGGATAGGGTCATGAGGATAGAAGCATCACCATGAGGACTGCTTTTACTGTCAGTGCCATCTGCCTAGTAAGGTAAATTTCTTTTATTCCCATCCATGTGACTGCGACATCTAGGGCACAGCTTTGGTTGCCTGAAAAGAGAAGTTATAAGGCAGACACCATCACTGACCCAGAAGAGGGAGTGATACTCATGGGCAGAAATGCCAGGGTCTATGGCTGCAACTGGGAACTTGGAAATGGAGTGAGACCAAAGCACATCACAATTGCCAAGCAAAGAAACCAGCAAGCAAACAACTGATAAAAGAAACGTGATGTAAAAGACATTTTCCCTATTGGTTCTTATTGGATAGTGCAATGTAGTTATCAAATATCCAATATAGTATTGCATTAGTTCAGAGAACAGCACTGTAGATCAGGAGAAGATCTGGATTATAATATCACAAACTCATTTTGTTTTTTTCCATGTTATTCTGCTTTGTGGGCCTCTGTTTCCTCCACTGTAAATAAGAAGGCATAATTGGAAAATGCTAAAGGCTCCTATCATTTCTAATATCCTGTGATCCAGATGGTCTCACAGTCTATGATTCCAGCACAGCTATTTCCCAGATTGTGAAAAAGCCAACTAGTCCAAAAATATTTTCTACAAGAAAGGACTGTATACGATATTTGTCAAAGATGATGACCTTTGCACATATAAATGCACATATTACATGACAGGGAAGGTAGAGTGTTTAATTCTTTCTTTTTTAAACAAATCTAAACAAATGACCATAACATTAAAAATTATACAACATAGAATTTAGCCCCTGGAATGAGAATTTGTCACAGCACCAGTAAAACAATAAACAGAATGCATATAGCAACAAAATAGGTTTTAAAAAATCATCACTTTTTTAGATGTTGACTTGGCATTTGTTAAAATACAAATGTTCATTTTTTTAATTGACTTTACAAAAGTATGGAGATTTTTTTCACATGATAAAGAGACCTCATAATTTTTGAGTTGTATTGAAAATGGAAACTACATATGCTAATTCAACAGCGTTAAAAATGTTTACAGTGGTCTTCCAGTTCCCAAAACAGTTAAATATAATATAAAATCTCCTTAAGACATTTTATGGAAGTAGACAAACAGATAGCAAAATTCATCTAGAAGAACAGGCAAAACTTCCACAAAAAAAAAAAGGTATTGATGGAGTTACCATCAAAATTTTACTTCTCAAAGTCAAGAGAATAAGAAGACAAGTCACAGATTGGGAGAAAATATTTGCAAAAGACACACTGGATAAACCAAAATATACAAAGAACTCTTAAAACTCAACAATAAGAAAATGAACAACCCAATTAAAAAATGGGCAAAAGAACAGATTCCTCACTAAAGAAGGTATACAGATAGCAAATAAGCATACGAAAAGACATTCAATATTAATGTCATTAGGAAACTGTAAATTAAAATAAAAATGAGATACTACTACACATCTATTAGAATGGCCAAAATCCAAAACCCTGACAACACCAAGTGTTGGTGAGGATGTGGAGGCACAGAAACTCTCATTCACTGCTGGTGAGAATGCAAAATGGTACGGCCACTTTGGAAGACAATTTTGACAGTTGCTTACAAAACTAAACATACTGTTACCACACAATCCAGCCATCATGCTCCTTGGTATTTCCCTAAGTGAGTTGAAAATTTATATTCACACAAAAATAAGCACATGGATGTTTATAGCACCTTTATTCATAATTCCCCAAACTTGGAAGCAAACAAGATGTCCTTGAGTAGGTTAATGGAAAAATAAACTGTACTACATTCAGACAATGAAATATTATTCAGCACTAAAAAGCAGTGAGCTATCAACTCACGAAAAACATGAAGGAAACCTAAATGCATATTATGAAGTGAAATAAGCCAATCTGAAAAGGTTTCATACTGTATGATTCCAAGAACATAACATAAAAAACCTACAGAGACAGTGAAAAGATCACTGTGAGATCTCTCACTGCAATGTGGGATGTTGATAGTAGGGGAAGCTGTGCATATCTAGGAGCAGGAGTATATGGGCCTGTACTTTCTGCTCAATTTTGCTTTGAACCTAAAATGGCTCTAAAAAATATTTTTTAAAAAAATGTTAAGTGAAGTAAGCCAAAAGGAGAAAGACAAACACTGTATGACCTCACTCGTATGTGGAATATAAACCAACACATGGACAGAGAAAATTGTATTATGGTTACCAGGGGCAATGGGAGTGGTGGGTGGGCACAAGGGGTAAAGGGAGTCATATATATGGTGATGGACAAACAAAAATGTACAACCCAAAAATTTCACAATGTTAAAAACTATTAAAACATCAATAAAAAAAAATTTAAAAACAAATTCATACTGCAGGCCGGCCCAGCGGCACAAGCAGTTAAGTGCACACTCTCCGCTTCGGTGGCCTGGGGTTGGCAGGTTCAGATCCCGGGCACGCACCGATGTGCTGCTTGTCAAAGCCACGCTGTAGCGGTGTCCCACATAAAGTGGAGGAAGATGGGCATGGATGTTAGCTCAGGGCCAACCTTCCTCAGCAAAAAAAAGAGGAGGATTTGCATCAGATGTTAGCTAAGGGCTGATCTTCCTCATAAAAAAAAAAATGCATAATGGACCACATTGTTGTCAGGCTGAAAACCAAAGAAATTTATGGTCATGTTACCCAGGGTGAGGAAAATGCTAAACCCCCTTGGCTAGAGCTGGCTCACATGTTTCAAAAGGCAATACAACAAGAAAAATGTTGAATTTGTAGGTGATACAGGTTCTGAAGATCAGAAGGGTATGGAAGAATTTTTAAAATACCTATTAAGTGTTATACAGGAAAAGGGTTATGTGAAAGAACAGGTTTTTAACACTGATGAAACTGGCTTTTTTTGAAAGGTCATTCATTGGCAAATGAACCTATATAATGTAAATGGCCTCCAAAGTCCCTGGCTTTAAATCATTGAAAAACTGTGTAATTAATTACGTGTAAAAAATATATATGTTAAATGAGATGTCTTGAAACAGAAACACACATAAAACAAGGTTATGGATTGATCAATTGATGAAAAGGTTGTGACCAGAGGTCCACAGGAACCTAATCGTATATTTTCCCTGGGAGCAAAGGGTCTGTATTCACTAATTCAAAGTTCACAGTCACTTTATAGAATATAAGTACCATGAATAATTAGAATTGACTGTATTTATAATTGTCCCAAAACTGGAAGCAACCAAGATGTTCTTCAGTAGGAGAATGGATAAACAAACTGTGGTACATTCATACAATGGAATGTTATTCAGTGATAAAAAGAAATAAGTAATCAAGCCATGAAAAAATATGGATAAATCTTAAATGCATATTGGTAAGTGAAAGAAGCCAGTATGAAAATGCTACAACCTGGATTATTTCACTTATATGATCTTTTGGAAAAGGCAAAACCATACAGACAGTAGAATATTAGTAGTTGCTAGTTCAGGGGGAAGGGGAGGAGGGCTAAATAGGTGAAGCATAGGAGTTTTAGGGCAGTGCAACTAATCCATACACTGTTATAATTGTGGATACATGACACCATGCATCTGTCAAGTCCTATTGAACTTTACAGCAAAAAAGAATGAACTTTAATGTACACAAATTAAAAACATATCATTTAGGAGGTTGAGGGAATCTGAGGATGGATTGTGGAATGTGATAAAGCAATCTAACTGTATTATAAATACATGAACCAACCTCACTGAAGTGGTTAGGGAAAAAAGGTGCTGATCTAAATAACTTTGGAAATTAGTGGAATCTGTAGGACTAAAGGCAAAAGCAACTGTACATAAGCACTGTACTCTCACTGACAAACTTGTTTCCCACAGGAGGAACGAGTTAACAATTCTGATACTGCAATTCATGTATACTTGAATTAAATACTTAATAAAAGGCAGATAGTAGGAGCCAGGATTCTCACTGTTGAAATGGAAGTTTTCAGATAAGCAAGGGGAGAAGGCTGGAATGAGCCATGTGATAATAGATTGGAGTTGGAAACATCAGCGTGAACTCATGTTTAGCTAAATGTAACTACGGATAGTTACATATAGAAATATTTACAGATATGTGTATATACATGGATTAGTATGCACACATATATTTCCTTACTATCAATTGAAAGGGCCTGAAGCAGCAACACATCAGTAATAACAATCACATCTACCACCCAGATCTTGGTTTCCAATATCATTCTCCAATAAAAGGAACCAGGGCTCCTTGAAGAAATGTGTATTCTAGGGCTAGGGCAGGGAATAGGCAGGGAATATACAAGATGAGCTTGAAGCATCTTATAGGACCAGAAAGTAAGAAAGTACTAAAACACACACGCACACAATGATGGGAGTAAGTCAAAGGAGCACAGGAGCCAACTGAAAGAGGTCTCAATGACCAAAGCTGGAACAATTTGAGCAACAAATAAAGTAGTATTGGATTATAACACAAAATGTAAAATATGCATGAGACCATAGTGATATACGTAAATGATTGAACAGATAAATAAATGGGGGAGAAGAAACAAATCTCCTGAAACCCATACTTGCAGAAGAATGTAAACTAATAAAAAGGAATGAAGGAGATAGGAAATTATCAAACGATGCTAGGGCTATGGAGTAATAGTTTAATAAGGAACAAGATATTTACATAGTCTCAAACTACCTCTCCACAAATTATTAATTACAAAGGGAAAAATAACTTTATAGTGAAGAAACTTGGTAGACACCATGTTAAACATTTTTTCGGTCATGTATATATGTATAATATATAATCATATATATATATAAAATCCTTATATGTATATAATATTTATATAATATGTATATTTTATACATATATAAATTTTATATTTAATATAGATTTTAAATTACAATAAAAATATTTTTTAAAAAAATAAGCAAGGATATCTTGAAGAAAACAAAAGAGAGTTAATACATTTAGGTGCCTGAAATTAATTAACAATCAAGGTTGATTTCAAGTTGTGAAAAACCAAGGGAAAAAAAGAAACATAACTGATACATAGGTTATCTTTTTGTATCTTATCTTGATGGTATACAAATATTTTCCTCCCAGAATTATATGAATTCTATCATAATATCTAAATTAAAAATAATTGACAGGTATGTCATTTAGATTACATTCTATGTTAATTAGAGAGAGTAGAAATGAGACTAATGTGGAAAGCTTAAAGGATCCAATTTGGGCTCAAAATTAGAAAGAATTTTTCAATAACAAAATGTTCTGCCTTACTTATAAAACCAACAAAGACAGAAAAACAAAACAAAACTCTACAGAGTGATCTTTCCAAAATGAAATATATTTAAATAACTCCCCAGTTTAAAGCACTTCAGTGATGCTCCAGCACCCCCATAATAAAGTCCGAATTCCTTTACCTGGAATAAAGAACACTTGAGTACCATCTGGTCCATTCTAACTTTCTACCCTCAGAATTTTCCACACCACTCTGTCAAAAATTATTCCAACTGCAGGCACACCAGGCTACTTTCTGTTCTTGGAGTAGGTCACATTTTTGATTTTGGGACAATGGATTGATAGTTACTCTACCCTCACTTGGAACTCATCTCAGCTCAATCTGCCAAACCTTGGCATGACTCTTCTTCAGCCTTTCTAGTCTATCTCACATAACACTTTCTCAGGGAAGTACTTCCTTATCTGTCAAGTTGGAACACAATTCCCAAAACACACCATATTTACCCTGATATATTTCGTATGAAGTCATTTTTTGTAGTGATTAACTCTGTGGGCTCAAAATGTACAACAGGATGATTTGATATATGTATACACTGTGAAATAATTACAAGAAGGCTTGTTAATACATCTATCACTTCCCATAGTTACCTTTTTGTGTGTGTATGTGGTGAGAACATTTAAGATCTACTCTCTTAGAAAAGTTAAAATATGTAATACAGTGTTGTTAACGATAGTCATCATGCTGTACATTAGATCCCAAGAACTTATTCTTCTTGTAATTGGAAGTTTGTACCATTTGACCAACATCTCCTCATTTCCCCCAAGCCCCAACAACCACTAATCTAGTCTCTGTTTCTATGAGTACGGGTTTTTTAGATTTCACATATAAGTGAGATCACACAGTACTTTTTCTCTCTGTCTGACTTATTTCACTTAGCATAATGCCCTCAAGAGTCATCCATGTTGTCACAAATGGCAGGATTTCCTTCTTTTGTTATGGCTGAATAATATTCCATTGTATATACATATACCACATTTTCTTTATCCATTAATTCACTGACAGACACTTAGGTTGTTTCCATGTCTTAGCTATTGTAATTAATGCTGTAATGAACATAGGGGAGCAGACAGCTCTTCAAGATAGTGATTTAATTTCCTTTGGAAATATACCCAGAAGTGGGATTGCTGGATCATATGTCAGTTCTATTTTTAATTTTTGGAGGACTGTCCATATTGTTTTCTATGACAGCTGTACTAATTTACATTCCCACCAACAGTGCACAAGGGTTTGCTTTTCTCCACCTCCTTGGCAACACTTCTTATCTCTTTAGATACGCATTTTTAAATGACTTTGATTAATGTGTTCAAGAAATAGAGGGCAAAATGGAGAATTTCTCTAAAGAACTGGAATCCATAAAATAGATTCAAAAGTAAATTCTAGAATTGAAAAATATAATAACCAAAATTGAGTAGATTAGAAACAGAAGACTAATAAACTAGAACATGGGTCAATAGAAAATGCCCTGACTGAAATACGAAGACAAAAAAAAATGGGAAATACAGTATAAAATCATTAAAATCTTGTGGGGAATGTTAAGAACCAATATATGTGTATTTAGAGCCACAAAAAGAAAGGACAGACAGAATGGGACAGAGTAATATAATTTAATATGAAAGCATAGTTGGAGGTTGAAAAATTGGAAAAGCAAAAAATGAACATTATGGTAATACAGAGATAGTAATTACAGGAAGTAGCTACCATTCTTAGGGCTAGGGGAACAAAGAGAAGAGGCTGGATAGTCAGCAACTAGAAGCCTGCAGGAGATTCTCCGTGAGCTGGGACTGAGATCTCTGAAGTGGGGTGCTGCCCACCTGTGTCGCTATTTCAGGAGCTCAGAGAAAGGGTTTGAGGAGCTGGGAAGGGGAGATTTCTTGCTGATGCTGTTGCCAAAAAACTGGGACCTTGTCACTGTAGCAGAATCAATGAACACGATGACTAGGGATTGAGGAAAAGAAAGAGTAATTTTTTATTTTGCTAGCAAAATGAGGATGTGATAGGCCAGTGCCTCAAAACCCACTGTCCTCCTGAAGCATTAATAGCTAGGGTTTATAAAGGAGAATCCATGGGAAAGAATGTGTTGTCTGTAAATATCTAGTGGGCAATTATATGAGGGTCTCAGATGTTCTGGTGCTGAGCCAGCTATTATACTTATTTGTAGTAGGAGGTTTTGCACTCCACCAATCAATCTTCCCACCTCACCAGATGTTGGGCCCTAGGGAGAGGAGGAAACTTCACCAATTAATGATTACAAAGTTTACAAGGTTTTGGATAGGAGAGAGGCAGCTGTGGCTTTGCAGATTGGCGCCCTCCCCCCAGCTTGCATTCAGCCTAGATAAGGGAATCTGCGGGTGGGTGTTCTTGGTTGTCTGCTTCTGTGATGAATGGTGGATTTCAGCATCAGGAAGCCAAGGAGTTGGGGTCTGGGAAGTTTCATCTTCTTGATATTTTCGGGATATCAGTTTCCCTGTAATAAAACTTCAAAGGACCCATTAACTAACCAAACTTCAGTGTGAGCCCCAGCATGAGGCCACCTGGGCTTTAACAATTTGTAACCTCCATTTGCCTCATGAAATTCAGGGATTAAAAGTTAAAAAAAAAACAAAACTATATTTACATGTGAATGTAACTTAGAGGAGCAGGGAAAAGAGAATGTGTGCTTTTGGTTTTAACCCAATATATGCTGGGTTTAACATAGGGGAACTGATACTGGGGCCAGCATCAATGCTATGTCTGAGAGGGCATGAAGAGACTAGTTCTGGGAGTGCTGAGAAAAAGCTAGAAAGTAGAATCCCAGCTAACACCAGGGTGATGCTAACAGAAACAGCAAGTCGTCTCCCTTCAGTGCCAGAACATAAGAGGAGTCAGTTGTCAAAGGAGGAAGATACTTTCCAGATTCTGCACATCACAAAGCATAAGGATAGGTTTGACGATAAGAGAGAGTAGCTTAATAACTACTATGAACCTCCAGCAGGAAAAATACAAAAGAAACCACACCTAGGTGCTTCATTATAAACTACTGAAAACCAAAGACAAAGAAAAATTTTAAAACAGCCTGAAACAAAAGACAAATTATCTGTAAACAGTACCACCTTTAGACACAGGCACCTGTGGCCCAGGCTTGGGCTTGTGTTTTAGGGGCTCCAGTTTGGCTTCCTTCCTGCCTGTCACTCTTCACAAGGTAAGGGTCTTGCAGAGTCCAGCTGATATACCCACTCACAGCCAGCACACTCTATAAATCATGCTTCAAATATCTGAGACCTCAGAATTCCCTGCCCAAACAGCCTCAGGTCCACTTCCAGGTCTCACAGCCCTCTTTCTACAGGAGTGTGCAGACCAGGCCTGAGGAGTGTGCACGGAGCTTGATTGTGTGGGCTGAATTATTTAAGCATGGAAAAACTCATGAAAGACCCAAGGGTGGAACAAGAAAGGGCCTTGGGTCAAGGATTTATTTATATAGAGGGAATATGTTCCTAAATGGAAACACTGAAATAGAGTAATGAATTAAGAGCACTTGAAAGTTTGAACATGTGGGTAAATTCAAATGAATATTGTTCTGTATAGTAACATAATAATGTCTTGAGGCATTGTATACACATATACATATATATACACATACATACATACACACAAACATACATAATCAAAATACATGATAATAATAGCACAAAAAATTGGAGAAGGGTAAAAAGTGTTAAAACTATGCAATAATCCTTACATTGCCCATGAAATGGTGAAAATACTAATTTATAGCATGCATGTGGTAATACCCAGAGTAACAACTAAAATAAGAGTAGAAGACTGCCTCCTGATAGAAAGGAAAGAATGGAATGATTTTCAAAAATGGTAAATCCAAAAGAAGGCAAGAAAGGAGAGAAAAAGGAATATAGAGCAGCTGTGACAAATAGAGAACAAATGGTGAGATGGGAAGTAAAACCCAACTATATAAGTAATTACATTAAATGTAAATGTACTAAATTCTCTGACTAAAAGATAGAGATTATCAAGTAAATGCTGCTTAAAAGAGTTACACCCTAAATATCAGGTCAGAAAGGTTGACAAAAAAGGATGAAACACGCTACATCCTGTAAACAATAAAAAAGAAAGTTTGTAAGGTGGCAATAGGAACCTTGTTAGAGCCTCTCCTTTGTCCATTCCCAGGGAGAGATGTTAGAGTTGGAGAGGTAAATCATCCTAAGATTACTGTAGCGAAGTGGCACTACTATTGTAGTGGTGTGCAGTCTAATTCAAAAGAACAGAGATAGTATTTTGAGAAGCAACATTCCCTTTAGCTCAAACATGCAAACATAGTCCTGAGCCTGGAACCACTGGAGCTGATAACAAACAAACAAACAAAAAATCCCTCCAATGTCCAGAAATCTCTTTAAAAAGGGTTCCACATTTACCACTGCTCATTTTCAGGTGTGGCACACATTCACCCAGTTGAGCTAGGAAGCCCTTCATGATCTTATCACATCTTTAATAAAAATGTTTAAATTTCCCATTCCAAATGTTCAATTAAGTCACTGCTCCATAGGTTTTTCAGAGTCCTTTTGACCCATTTTTGTACAGTAGTATGTTGAAACATGTTCCTTGATCCAGTGAGATGTAGGTTATGGCTCCAAATTGACATAAAATGCCTATTTCCAGGAACTTGATGGTGTTTCATTTTCTGCTTCACTTAATGAGTAAGAAAAGACCAAGGAGAAATAAGTATTTTTGTTAAAATCCTTTAGAATCCTTCAGAAACATTGGCAGTGGCCCTATTTCAACCACATGTCAGCTTTGAGTCAGTCTTTGTTCATGGGGTTTTTCCCCAAGGCCAATTTCCGGTAGTTTTTCTCTTGTTAAGATTCAATAAATTACATTAGCAACTTCCACATTAGTGACTTTGGTGGGCGACAGTGAAATATGTTTTTGTAATACTCATTGTTGCACAATGTGGACACTACCATGCCTGCTTATCTCACGTATCCAAGTGGGTACCTGCGGACAGTGGACCATGGCATCATCTTGGCATTCCAGTGCTCTTCTGAGCCAGTAATTGGGTTCTTTTGGCGAGCATGCGCATGATCTACTTTAATTTTCTTTCTGAAATTCCACAGGCCTTCCACAATCACGTTCTTCACACACAGTATTCTTTAATTGTCTATCCATCGAACATTTATTAGCCAGACAATTGGGTCATTAACTATGCCCTGACTGTCTGTGATATCCAGACTTTTTTATACAGCATTTTATCTCAAGTAGGACTTTATTCTAGAGCAAAATTAAGTTCTTTTTGTACTGCTATATACACTGCTTTCAGTTCAGCCCATTGTGCAAACTTACCTTTGCCTTTTTCAGCTAGGGATTTACTATCTGCTGGGAAAATGGCAGACTTCTAGATGAAATGTCATTTTGCAATACAAGAACTCCCATTGGTGAAGCAAATAGCTTGTTACACTTCAATGGGAAGGGATTCATAAAATTCAGACCATTTACAAACAGGAGTGAGTGTTCTATCATTGATCCTAGAGGTAGAGAGAAGATCTACCTGCTCATGGATATGATGTATTCACTCCATCTCAGCATATTTCTGAATACAGCATTTACATTTTATCAAGGAACTTTGTTGTACAGCTCTTTATTTATTTGAATGTCTTTCTGATAGCACTCATATCAAAATATATATCTTGGTAATTTGTTGTCCTTCAGCCATATGGGCTGTTTCCACCAGAGCTTAAGAGCATGTTAGTAATTGTGTCTTAAATGGGTTGTACTTAGTCATAGTATAGACGGTTTTCTAATTCAAAATATCCGTAGCTGCCGTTGGGTGGCAGAACTAGACTTTTGCTAATAACTCCAGTCTGCCTAAGTTTTAGTGGTAGACACATAAAAAATCATTGGTCCATTAGGATTATATAGTCCCAGAGATGCGGCTTGTACTATTACCCTTTGCATATCCTCAAAGCCTTCCTTTGTTCCAGTTCATTCAAATTTAGTCTTTTTTTTCTAGTTACTCTATATTAGAGATGACAGGATACCCAAATGTGGTATGTGTGTCCACCAGAATCTGTATAGCTCCACAAGACTTTGTACCCTTTTCTTACTAGTAGGACCCAGAAGGATTAGTAACTTGTTCTTTACTATTTGAGAAATGTCCCTAGAGGCCTCAACTTGGGATATTCCCAAATATATGACTGATGGGCCTCAGCCCTAAATCAGCCATCCTTGACTTCTCTTGCACATTATAATTTACAAATGCTCTTGGCTTTCTCTTCCAAAGAGGAAATTATCATGATATTATCAATGTAATGAATCAACTTACTTTTGAAAGTGGTCCGATCTAAATCTTATCCTATCAGGTTGTGAGAGTTAGCTGGAGAATTCAGGTACCCTTGTAGGAAGACAGTAATTGCTTAACGGAGTCCATCACACATGAAGATGAACTGTACTTGACCTGCTTTCCAGAATGAGATACAAAAGCCCAGTGACCTTTAGCAAACCAGGCACCTTTAACATGCTGACCTCTTGAAAGGTTTTCTTCATGTCTAACATAGCAAAGGCTACTGAGGGAAGAACTTTTAAAATTCAATAGTCAGTCAATAGCTGTGCAATTTTTTTTCATAAGCCGTATATGAATATTATAGAGAGAGTTAGAGGAAATTTATCCTCCTCGTTCTACTGATTTCTTAATAAGGGCTGAGGTTCATTGTCCTCTTGTACTCAGGTACTGCTTAATAATTACTATAGAAGAGGATGCAGGCAATGCTAATGGATCCCATTTAGCATGTAATTAGAACCAGGCAAAAAGGTGGACGTGCCCAACATTTGACTCCAAGCTGGAAATGGCAAAGCCCTCTACTCATGCCTCACCTCTCTTCCATATGTACATTTGGGCCAATGTGATACCACCACTGAATATCTCTGACTTTCTCATTTCCCTATCTACAGTTTTACTCAATCATGGTACCTTCTGCCAGAGAATTAGCATACCACCCCAAGGTTTACGTTTAGTCCCTTAATATTGCTTTTTGACTTCCTTGCAAATATAACAGATATCATGTACCAGAATCCCCAGGTAAATTAAAATGTTTTCCATTTTAAAAAGCATGTAGGTTATGATGGTCCTATATTGAGGGTGATCATGGACAAATCTAAAAGATGAGACCCAAATGGTTAGAAATTAGATTCTCCATGCCTATACCCAGAACTGCCAGAGCCAGTAGTCTTCAATGACCATATAGTTTCCAGAACTGCCAGAGCCAGTAGTCTTCAATGACCATATAGTTTTACATGTAAAAACAATTTTTTTCTCTTAATAAAGAATCATGGGTAAAGACACCATATCAATAAATGCAGCCTGATGCTAACTTATCTCCCTCCCTCCCTGACCCAGAACCACCAGAATCTATTTCCACATATACTCTCCAGTTTTTGCCAACATAAACTGGTAAAATCTTGCAGTTCCCTTTGACTGTAAGCCCTCTTTCATATTTCACTTTCCAATTGCCCTACTTCCCAACCCAAGATCATTCTGGGATCTGAGTCTATTTGTAGGTCTAGAAGCCCTGAGGGGTTTTGAAGCTGGGTCATGAGGAACATTGATATTCTCTTGCAAACTGTAGCAGTTAATAGTATTAGTACAAGCTACAAAATCCTCTCTGGTCAGTTGAAGCAGAAATTGAGTCTATTAACATTTATTAGCTAGCTCGCAGAAGGTGGTGCTTGACTGGATAAAATGGGTTAAGACTGGGTTAAGCTTCCAAACAACTCCCAGAACTATACTGCAATTCTACCCAAACCAAAAAGCAGCCATCACCACTGCCAACCCCAGAACTTTGCCTCTCTTGCTGCCACCCGTTTTGTTTTCTATTGCTGCATAACATATTACCACAGATTTAGCTGCTTAAAGCAATACATGTTTATTGTCTCACAGTTTCTGTGGGTCAAGAGTCAGGTCACAACTTAGCTGGTCCTATGCTCAGGGTCTCACAAAGTTGCACTTGTTATGTTGTCCAGGCTGCAGTCTCATCTGGAGGTTCTACTGGACAAGATTCCCCTCCCAAGCTCACTCAGATTTTTGGCAGAACTCATTTCCTTGCAACCTTATCACTGAGGGCCCCGGCTTCCTGCTGGCTAGTGGCCACCCTCAGCAACTTTAGGCTGCACTCAGCTCTTGGAGGCCATCTGCAATTCCCCGCCACGTTGCTCTGTATAAGCGGCCACCACACTTTACTTACTCGACGCCAGCAGGAGAGCATTTTTCTCCACAATAGTGTCAAGTGCTTTGGGGCCAGCCGGGTGGTGCAAGCGGTTGGGCGCGCGTGCTCCGCTGCAGTGGCCCGGGGTTTGCCGGTTCGGATCCCGGGTGTGTACTGACACACCACTTGTCACGCCCTGCTGTGGTGGCGTCCCGTGTAGAGTGGAGGAGAATGGGCACGAATGTTAGCCCAGGGCCAGTCTTCCTCAGCAAAAAGAGGAGGATTGGCAGATGTTAGCTCGGGGCCAATCTTCCTCACACACACACACAAAAAAGTGTCAAGTCCCTCTTTTAATGGCTAAGTCAGGCCCTCCCGGGATACTTTTAATCAAAGCCCCTTTTTGATTAACTCAAAATCAGCTGATTTAGGACCTTAATTATCTCTGCAAAATCACTTCACCTCTGCTTTATAGCACCACCTAATCAACGAAGTGATATCCATCACCTTTACCATACTCTACGTCACACACATTCTACTCCCATTCAAGGAGAGGAAGTTACCCAAAGGAGTGTCTCACCAGGGGTCACCTTAGGGTGTTTCTGCCACACTACCTTTGCTAGAAAAGAAATGCCTTGCACCCAGTTTCCATTAGCTTCATTTCTGAATCGAAGTATTTGAATGGTGGAAGTTAGGTCACATGCTTGCACTGCACCCTAGCTTCAAGGGAGGTTAGATAACATAGTTTTTTATACTATAATAAGACAGGATTCATGATAAAGAAATTAGCAAAATTTAGAGAGGATGTTAAAAAATGGTGAGCTGTCACTAATGACTGCTCTCCACCACAAATGTAAATTACCTCAGAGGTAGTAGAATTTTTAAATCTATTAATAATATGTGGTGTATAAGTCCAGAGTTAATCATGGCAGGAATGTTGCAACCCTGTGCTTACTTCCAGGGATTCTTGGGGTGAAGGAGCTGACCCTTGGCCAAACCTGAAAGGAATATACTAACCTGTGATTAGTGTATTTCTTGCTAAGTTTAAAGCATACTAGGGTAAAATCTGTGCCAGTTTATCAACATTGTTTATAGAAAACGTACAGCTTGGTGGCCTGCACATAGTTTCTGTTATCTTGGGTTCTGTTCTTGAGATGGATCATGCAGCTTATTTTGGGCTGTGTGACCAGAGAGGTATGAAAGAGCCCTCTTCAGATGAGGTTTTGACTTCTCTGGGACCAAGTATCTCACCTGTATCTTTGTGGTTCATTCTCCCTACCTTATTCCAAGGCCCTAGAATCTCCAATTTCCCAGAGTCTAAAGTTTCAGGGATGGAAAGCACAAATTCCCCAAAAGGGTCACTAGGAATGGTAGTGAGAAGGTCCAATCCTATTTCATCCCCTCAGTTCCTGAACCTCTGTATTCTCGCCAATTGGACAGAGCATCATATAACGGCCATTATGTCATTATATAGTCTGCTCCCCAGAAGACATACACTGAGGGTGAGATGATAAAGCTCATATTTCACCCATTTATGCCATCCTCACATTCTACCAGACCAGAAGCTTCCATGTGATGTGACATAGACTAGGACTATGGACACCGTGGTCATAGGCCCACTATCTCAGCTCTTTGGCATAAAGTGGGTCTTTCGGTGCAAGGCGATATTATGCAGGATCCCTAAATTCATAAATTAGGCATTGTGTCTGTCCTGAGATAGAAGGTACTGTGGGCAGGGAAAGTTAACTAATATCTAGAATAAGTACTAATACAAGTAGGGAGAAATTGCAGATTTCTCCAGAATGAAAAATGTCTGATACAATCAACTTGCCACCAAGAGACTGGCTATTCTCTTTGAGGAATGGTACTACATCAAGGCGTTGGTGTTGCCCTTTGCTTTTTACAAGTTGGACGATAAGCAGCAGCAATAGCTATATCAGAATTGCTGAGAGGGAGTCCATGCCATTGGACCAAAGCATAACTCCCTCCCTGCTGTCATATTTTTTTTTTTGCATTTGCATCTTCAGCCTATTGTACAACTACTAAAGTGACCAAGGACAAAAGCTGGCAGGCATCCACTTGTTGAGCCTTCCTATCCATCTGGTTCAGCAGTGGATGCTCTCTGGTGGGCAATGATATAAAAAACCAAGACCTACACATCTAATGAACACTTATACATTCATCCATTTTCCTTTCCCTAAGACCTCTTTGTTCCATCTTCTATTCTCTCTCTTTCTCAGCCTCTGACCATTCAGCTAAGCTCTTTTCCACTGCCTGAGAGTTCATACGTCCTAAGTGCACCATCGAGAGTTCTGCCTATTGGGAGGCTCTCTCCTCACTATATTTCAAGGCTACCCCTGAGTGGAAATGTAGCATATCATCAGGCTTTTAAAGCTTGTACTAACATACTTAGCAAACCTATTCATGAATTGAGATTGGGATTTCTCTTCCTCCATTACCTGGTCATAGGGAACCTCCCACGAAGCCATAGGTATGAGCTGAAGGTGAGATATTGGTGCAATAGTGGTGATTGTCATGAGACAACCTGCCCATGTAACTTACTTGTGCCCTGCAGCACAAGCCCAATTCTGAACATGCCATTTCCATTATACTTAATATTATTGCTTACGCCTGCCCACACTTTTGACTTGTAGGATCGGAAAATATCCAGCACATTATGGGCAGCTCCAGATGCATAATTACTTGATGTTTAATGATAAATTGCTCAATCTCTCTTAGAGTTCAATAGTATGCTAGGAGCTACTTTTCAAACATAAAATATTTCTCCAGAGAACATGCCACTTCCTGTTCACCAGGTCCAATTGCCATGAAATCATGAATATAGCAGTCCAGTTTGATGCCCTACAGGATGTCAAGAAGACCAAGGTCTCTTATGACAGAGAAAGGGAGAGTTAGCACACCCTGGATCAAGGAGAGTGGAGTGAAATTCTGTCCTTCCTACAAAATGTAAATTGCTTTTGTTCTTCTTTTTTGATGGGGGTTTAAAAAATACATTTTCCAGATCAACAGGCTCACATTAAGTGCCAAAGACTGTGGCGATAGGTTTTAGTAAAGACATCCAGTTGGTTGAACAACTCTAGTTAGAGCTAACCCTTAATTAAGTTTATATAGTGTACTGCCACCGTGTCAGGGGCAATGCCAGTGAATTAAATGAGATAAGAAGGAGACAATCTTTGCACCCTTCTGTATTCTGTGAGTCTTTGAGTGTCGCATTAATCACTGAAATTCCAGCAGAATGATATGTTAGTTCTGATTTACTATCTCAGCTAAAGTTGGAAGGAGGTCAGGTTAAAGAGCCCCTCTTTGGCCATTCCTACTATAAAAGCTTAATACCATAGGTCAGAGAAGCAACGTGAGAAATTTGCCAGCTCCTGAGTACATCCATCTCAATTACTCTTTAAGAGATCAAGGAAATCACTGCTGGATATGTCCATGGACCCATAGGACCCACTTTGAATTTTTTGGACCAGTACAACATTTATTGTCTAGTCTGCATATACTCCCATTATGACATGAGGACTTGATGGTGTTTCATGTCCCAGGTGTCAGGGTTCAGCTTAGACCCTGTACACAACAACCCTCAAAAGATCTAGATATTTTGCTTTCTTCAGTGTACAGTTACTCTGATAAATTGTCAGAGGACAATTTGGAAGAAGAATTGGGGTAATATTTATTAAATATACTTTATGTGACTATGGGACCTTCCTCAAGGACACCTAGCTTCCACTTAAATAGATGGATTCCAGTTCACATCTGGAAACTTAACATGGGATTGTGTGTTTTTTTTGTGGCTGCTGACATAAGCCTTCTGCTCATCTGTTCCTGATCTTGTTTGGTTGTCATTATTAGTAAAGAAATACTTCACTGACTGCCTATCTAATGTCCTCCTAGAAACACTGTGGTCAGTTATACGTCAGTAGAGATACTTGCAGGTCAAAACACTTGGTTGCCACTATGGCCTTGGTCCCCCTCACAGTAATTGTGTTCACCTTACACTTCACTGTTAAAGGCAGGCATCTGGCCTTTGTTATTCCAGAATCTCATCTCCATTGGCAATAAGGAACACAGTTCCCTTGCAACATCTGCTATCATCAAACCTGGTCTACAAAGGACAGACTCTCCTGAGGTTCTCAATGGTTCTACTACTTTTCTCAGTAATGACTTCTTTAGAGCTTTAGCAAAGGGAGGGTCTCCTGGAGAACATAGTCAGGTGATGGATATCCTAGTCTTAAATACTCAATGCACTTAACATACACACTTCTTTTTCTCTCCCTCGATACCCTGCAAGGCAGTTCTGGCAACTCCACCTAACTTACTCCATTGTGTGGATGCTTCCATTATGTCCTTGCCAGGCCATAAAATTCTAAATTATGAGACAGTGCATTTAAATAAATTACCCTTCGCACACATGACACCCTCAAGATACATCCCCACGTGTGTTCCCCATATTCCACTAGTATGTATTAACTGTATCCTGCTGCTCTTCCAATGAATAAGATATTTTTTTCCTACAAGGGTGCCGTACTTTGCTACTTAGACAATTTTGAGATCTGATCCATGTTATTGGTCTAGAGGCAATGAGGGGAAGTTAGGGAAGATCTTAAAGAGGACACACATCATCTTGTGAGGCATGTTCTTCAAGTAGGGCCTTCTCATCCAGGTAATGTGAGAGTGATGGACTTTAATAAGGAGTTCTCCTTTATTAAAGACATTTAATCAACTGTATTAAATTACTGCTGGATAGGTCCATGGCTCCACAGAGCCCACTTTGAAATATTTTTGTCCAAGACAACGTTCAGTGATTTAATATGATTCCCCCTTGTTAAAGACGTGCACCAGGCCGGCCCGGTGGTGTAGTGGTTACATTCGTGCACTCTGCTTCAGTGGCCTGGGGTTCGCACGTTCGATCTCAGAAGCAGACCAACACACCACTTGTCAAGCAATGCTGTGGTCGCATCCCATATAAAGTAGAGGAAGATGGGCATGGATGTTAGCCCAGGGCCAATCTTCCTGGGCCAAAGAGGAGGATTGGTGACAGATGTTAGCCCAGGGCCAATCTTCCTCAGCCAAAAGAGGAGGATTGGCGACAGATTTTGGCTCAGGGCTAATCTTCCTCACACATGCAAAAAAAGGTATGGACTACTTCTGGAGGCCTGAAGGTATAAGTAATTGTGGGTTCAGGGTTCTCAAACATGTCCACCCAAATATTCATATTCCTGACTTCACGACTCAATCCCTTCTCTGTCAAGGCCTTGACTTAAGCATAGGAGACCTTCCAGAGCTGCGTATTTAGATTTCTTTATGGCTCAGCCACCTTAAGATCAAATCTCGGGCCTTGTTTTCAGCAGTCTCCTCTTCTGTACCAGGAGACGAAGGTTTCTGTAATGCTTCCATATAATATTTTTGGATTTACAGTGTGACCCAAGTTGATAGCTGACTGAATTGAAAATATACACTCTATATCAAGGCTGCTAAGCCAAGTAACAAATGCTTGGCTCTCCATGATGTTTATAATTATTATTATCTACATATTTTTTAATTGCTACAGCTATAACATGAACTAGTACTTTTCCTTCCATGTGTACATCATTCAAATCCATCACAGATAAGAATCTTAGTAATTGGATGTTACAGAAGTTATCTCCAATCTACTTACCCCTAGAAAAATCCCTGTTGCCACTTAACTGGCAAGGCTTGCAATACCAGATTCCCACTATTCTCTAGAACTACATCTGGTACCAACTGCCTTCTTATGCATTCTCCCAAAAGCAGACAATGAGACATGGATTTGGGTACTGAAAGAGTATTTTGGAGATGATTCAAAGTAGCACAAGTAAGGAAATGGGAGGCATGAAACAAGAAAGAGAAAAACCAATAAATGATGTATTAATGGGTATGTTTTTATAGTGGGAAACTGGAGCTCAATCCCAGTGGGGATCCTCAGAGAAACCATTTGGAACACACTTCAAAAACTTCCACCAGAAGGGAGAGAAGCTAGGGCATTTATCCACTGGTTTCCATTTTCTATTAGTTAAGGGTGATCCCCACGATCATTAACTCCCTAGACTTCCGGGTTGAGTATGTGTGCTTGTAACAAGATCCTGTAATTCTAGAGGCCGTCCTTTGTTGTAGAAACAAAAGATGCAGGTACTTGAGCTGGGAATCAATTACTATCCACATGAACTCAAGTGGGTCCCAGGAAATGCGACAGGGATATAAATATTATATGATTGTATATCTGTATGAATAAATATTTCACATATCTAACAGTAATTTTATGATAAAAACCAGTATAAATAAAATAATTTTAATATCCACGTAGATTTCCTGCAAAGACAGTGTTCTAAAATGGACTTGAGTATTCTAATTTCCTTACAATTCTATTTTTTATGCTTATTTAAGAAATTGACAGAGAGGAAACAAAAATCACCAGTAAGCATCCTAGCTTGTGCTTAAATGCTTAAAATCACTATTAAGCATTACAGCACATCATAAATAAATAAGTGGAAATTATGATTTATCATAATAATCTATTATGATTCAATACATGATACATTCAATAACTAAATGCTTCTTTAAATGAAATCTTAATCACTAAGCATAAAAATTGTTATATAGCCATTGTGTGGCTTGAGTATATATGGATTTGTCACACCTGATAAAGTTTACTGGACAGTGTAGGCAAATGACTGGTTATTGGATTTCTTTCCTTTAAATTTATTACAATGTTTTACTCATTTTATCTTCAACTCACGTGTACACTGCAAATTTACCTAGGTGAAATTGCCTTAGAGTGTCAACTGAAAAAATATTTCTTTTTCAGAAGGAAAACAGTTGAATACCCATTGCCTTCTCTGTCTCCTATAAACTTCCTTAACAAGAGTTCACATTTAATTGTTGTAGTCATTGCTTCAACCTAGAAGTTCCAAATGCCGCACTTAAGGAAACCCCACTGGTACTCTTGACTGCAAAGTCTTACTTCAAGTTCTGAGTGCAGGGAATAACTGGCATTGCTTCAGGCATCCTCTGGGCTACTGACGCCTGAGAATCAACCCTCAAGCTCCCTAAACGCAGCTGCTCTGAGAATTAGTTAGACCAAAGTATTCTCTATATGGCTGAGACAAGGTATTTAGACAAACAGAGGAACAAATGAAGAAGCACCAAGTTGATGGTGATTTAGGCCATTTGAAAGAAAGAACCGCCCTGTAGCTATTTCACTTTAATAGTAAAGAACACAAGAAAACATTTTATTATCAGTAGAGTTTTATAACCCAGTCAGAAAACCAGGTGTAAAAAAAAAATACTTTCTCCATATAATTTTCATTCTTAGTAGTTGAATCGAGCACTAGCCCTGCAGCTGCATCGGGGAGCGTGTTGTCTTTTGGAAAGGATGTACAGGTAACATACCTTTCGGTACCGAGAAGGGAATAAGCGATGTGTTGATGGCTGATCAGATGAAAAATAAGGACTCAAAGCTCCCCTTGGCCAGGTTATGAATTTATTGGGAACAGGGCAGCAAAGGAATGGCCAGAAACAGGAAATAGACTCTGCCATTGTGATAAACCCTGCAAGTGACCCCAAGGTCCAATTCTAGCTCATCAGAACAAAGCTAGAACCGATGGACAACATCCAGTGTTCAAATAGGCAGAGTATTTTTATACATCAGACCCGAGTATTTGGGTAAAACCAAAGTCAAGGGATACGTAAAGACCTTGGTACTGGACTGTTGAGAAAAGTGTCTAAGGATGAAGGTCAAAGGATAAATCCAAATATATGCACAACCGAGATACACAGGACTGAATGCTCTATTTCCCTCTTTAAGAAGCCTTCTTAGAATGGGCAAAGAAAAGTTATTTAGTAAGGATATCTTCTTATAGGACAGGAAACAGCCTCTGCTGGTGATTCCAGAATAATTTAGGTGTCCTGGCAAGCTCTCAAAATTCTAGGTTCATGAACTGGACTTCTGAAATTCTTCCGCAAATTTACCTCTTTCCTACTCTGCCAGAATGAGTGGTCCATGCCATGGACACTGGCATGGTACTCCTTTAAATCACCTCTTCCTTATTTGCCTGAAGGTGTAGCCCTTCACGGAATACACATGCATCCCAGAAAGCCATTTCAGGAGGGGGCCAGGGGTCCACCTTCTCTTTCCCCTGTTGTTTCTCAAGTCTGGCTGCCCTTTCCTTCTGAGAAACATCTCCTTCAGTAACTTCAAGGTATTTAATCCTTGGACGCTTCAATGTGATTCCAAATGCCAAACTGCCTTTCAGTTGGTAAATGGGAAAAGAAGAGCATCTATCTTTAGTGATTTCAAAATGAATTTATTACACCCTTTCAGTAAGAAACAGGAACAGTAAGGGAAAGAACACTTTTAACTCTGATAGAGGATTATCCTGCATGAGGATATTATTTGTTTTAGGCTACAATTATAATCTCAGATAACAATGATGATTATTATATTAAGTAATACTGCACAGATTTTTAAAATGCACTTTACATATGTTATCATATTTAATTCTCGTAACAACCCTAACAGAATAATATATTGTTATCCGATTTTTCAGCAAGGAAGCAGAAGTCCAGGACAGTTACATAACATGCACAGGATGGAGCTGGGATGTGATTCTGTCTTATGCAAACGCCTACATCCTTGGTCACAACAACATTTGCCTACCTATACTCTAAGCTCTAGCTATTAAGAAATACCCATGTTTCACCAAACATGCCTCACTACTTCTCAATCCTGATCCTCCGGCTACACAGCTACCTCAGTCTAAATGTGCTTCTGGTCCATGACTCCATAGAAAAATCATAAGTTTTGCTCAAATAACTTCAATATGATGACATTAGTGACTTTTTGTATAAATCAGTCTTTGAGCTCCCATTCTGCTTACTCACACGTGATTTAATTTCTTGTCTTTGTTTCTGTGTTCTTCTTTGAGCTATGACTTTTTAAATTATAGGCATAATATCCATATTTATGTTCTAAGTGACTGACGCAAAACCTGGCCCATAATTTCTGGATGATTGTTATATTAAAAGAGAATCAATGCAATGTGAAAATGGGTTGCAGGATAATAGAAAATTCACTGCCACGTTTTTCTATATCATTTTTAGAGATCAGTCTTTTCAAGTGGCCTTTGGGAACCACAGCACCATCACGGAGTTCATCCTCCTCGGACTGTCTGTCAACCCCCACATTGAGGCTCTGCTCTTTGTGGTCTTCCTGGGGATTTACCTCCTGACCCTCATGGGGAATCTGACAATGCTGCTGGTGATCAGGGTTGATTTTCACCTCCATACCCCCATGTACTTCTTCCTGAGTCACCTCTCTTTCTTGGATCTCTGCTTCTCTTCAGTCACTGTACCCAAGATGCTGGAGAACCTCCTGTCTCAGAGGAAAACCATCTCAGTAGAGGGCTGCCTGGCTCAGGTCTTCTTTATGTTCATCACTGCAGGGACTGAGGACTTTCTGCTCTCAGTGATGGCCTATGACCGCTATGCTGCCATCTGCCACCCTCTGCTCTATAGCCAGATGATAAGTAAACAGCGGTGTATGCAGCTTGTGTGGGGCTCATGGGGACTGGGATTTCTGGATGCACTCATCAATGTCCCTCTGGCAATGAAAATGGACTTCTGTCATTCTCATACCATCCCACATTACAGCTGTGAGCTACCCTCTCTCTTCTCTCTGTCTTGCTCTGATGTCTCCACCAACCTCATTGTCATGCTTTGCTCAATCATCCCACATGGACTTGTAACTTCCCTCTCAATCTTCTTCTCTTATGCCTGCATTTTCTCCACCATCCTGAACATTACCTCCACCTCCAGCAGGAGCAAAGCTTTTTCCACCTGCTCCTCTCACCTCACCACAGTGATCATGTTCTATGGCTCCGGTCTTCTCCGCTATCTCATACCGACCTCAGGATCCTCCCTGGAGTTGATCTTCTCTGTGCAGTACAGTGTGGTTACTCCCATGTTGAATCCTCTCATCTACAGTCTGAAGAACAAGGAGGTAAAGGCAGCTCTGAAAAGAACACTGGAAAAGTACTTACAATGTTTTTAGTGGCAGAATAAAAAAAGCGGATGATGGGTAATTGGAAAGGAAATGCGTGTGGCAAGACATTGAGGGAGTTGACATTAAGAATGATCTGACTGCTCATGAAGTCAATTTGGCAAAAAAAAAAAAAAAAAAAAAGCCTAGAAAGAAGCACAGAGCTATTACAGAGTGGATCATTCAGTTCAATACCTTCAGAGGCAAAGGAATGGTTTAAATATATTATTTTCATTTCTTCTCATGTATATATATGTTAAGGTTGATATGGGGTAAATTATCATTACTTGTAGTTGAATTTTGGAAAAGTGCTGAAGATCTTAGTCTTTCTAAGTAAATAAGTACCTGAATCTTTGGAGGAGAAAAGTCATAGTGAGTTCACAAAGGCGTCAGTAATGGGTTCTGGTTAGAGTTGCGGGAAGAGAAATGGGTAAGTCACCGTTAACGGGACTGAAGACTTCCCAAATGTTTGCTCTTACAGGGAAGCATAGCAGACCTGCTTGTTCCCATTTTCTGGGTTTAAAAAGGGCCCCCAGCCTCAGGTAGTGGCACACTCTTAGGAAAACAGGACATGAAAGAACAGGAGTACCAGGGCAATGCAGAACTGCTGGGTGCCCTAATTTAACAACGGATCTGAGGTAATCACTTGACCAGTGACAATCTGGATGTACAGCGGAAGAGCTGAAGTTCTCTTCAGAATTCAGAATTCCACCATAAGGCTTAAAATTGAGACTTTGGAGGAAAGGAATGTGTGACAATCTTTCCAAATAAGTAGATATAGGTTAGGTTCTGGACGGAATTGAAAAATAGGACATGTTCGATGACCTCTGCCTTTCCTTTGTGGATCTTTCCCAATCCTTGATTCCCCTGCTCGCACCTAAGTGTCCAAGCCACGTTTCCTCCCTGCAGGAATCTTGCATTTTCATAGCTACCCAGATGAGTAGTAACAATTTACTGAAAGCTAATTTTCCTAAATGTCCTTTTCTTAAAGACAAATTTGTAAATTAATACATTCTTTTAGACTCTATGCTAAAAACATTTCAAATTAGTATAAAAGAACAATAGTTGAGACTCTTCAGTATTTGGAGATATTTTCCTCTTTTGTCTTTGGGGAATTTAAGATTAATCAATTGGTCCAAAAATATTTTTGCCTTGAGATCATAATTTTAATATATATATTGATAGACCATCTTTAATATAAAGTTCATCTAATATACATTTTGAAATTCATTGCTTCCATTTTTGCTACTTTTGTTCATATTTGTATTATTCATATACATATTCATTCATATACATATTACACAGTAGGAAAATATAGATCAATTAGCACGTGCTCTATATTTATTTCTGAACAGTAAGGTATTTCTCTATCGACAGCAAGTGTGACAGTATGGAATGGACATAATAAGGCATTTATTGTTCCCTGTTAATGTTTTGCTATATTCAAAACAAAAGGTTAAGTAGATCATAATCTTTAACATGAGCCAACATTTTCTAATTTTAAAGAAATAGAATTTAGATTATCAAAAGTGTACCTACAGAGAAATGATTTCCATGTTTCCTGCTTTTACAAATTCCTATACGTATAAGTAGTTTTCTTGGTGTCCCTTTTACTTGGCTTCAGGGAGGGGTATCACTCTTCTCTCCCCCACAAGAAGGCAAGGAAATGTTTATCCATCAAAAGTAGATGGATAAACCACTATTTCCCCACAGAGAGAAAGCATCAAGACTCCCTCTCCCCTCTCTACTCCTCTAGAATTTCTTTTATGTGTTGTTAAGTGTATGTTGGGGCAGTGGTTCCAGTAGCAGATCTATTCTACCACCTGTTAGTAAGAAAAGTGCCTGCTACAGTTGTTGGTAGTTGCATTTAAAATGAGGAAACTTGGGCTGGCCCAGTGGTGTAGCGGTTAAGTGCGCGAGCTCCGCTCCAGCAGCCCAGGGTTCACAGGTTCAGATCCCAGGCACGCACCGACACAAAGCTTGTCAAGCCATGCTGTGGTGGCATCCCATATAAAGTAGAGGAAGATGGGCACGGATGTTAGCCCAGGGCCAATATTCCTCAGCAAAAAGAGGAGGATTGGCATCGGATGTTAGCTCAGGGCTAATATTCCTCACAAAAAAAATAAAATAAAATAAAGTGAGGAAATTTAACTTCAGTTCCACTGGGAGCCCTATTACTAATTCCAACTCAGCAGGAAAATTCCCATTGACATATTTTATATTATATTATTTTGCATCTTTACGCTTAATAAAACATACAACATGTACAATTTTATATCTAGATTTCTACTTTTATTTACATTCTAAGTACTTTTTGTGTTAATGAAAATCTTTTATAAATATCAGTTTTAATTACTCTAATAATCCCTTAAGCATGTATTTTAAAGTGTTCTTAGCAATTTCCCATAATTGAATATATTTTATTATTACACTACTATAATTTATTTCTCCACATTAGAATAATGCAGTTCAAGGTAGCACAAAACTGAGAGTTTTTAAAATTACAATGTATTAAATATCTTATAAAAAAGTTTTTTGGTATTTATAATTATTGTGAGAATTGGAAATAATAGATCAATGCATATGATATTTGTTAAGTTTCATAACATATTTCAGCAGATTGTTTTGGAAAATATTTCACTTATCACTTTACTATGATGCCACTAATATGTGCAAATCCCTCTAACTCACCACTATAACCCATATTAGATATACTGCTTTCAAAATATTTTACTTGTCTGATAGGTAAATTGGTACTACTACAGATGGCACTACTGACAGCAACAATATTACATATTTGTTTACTAATTGTCTTTGATCTAACTAGTTTGTTCATCTATTTTGCCCATTGATACGTTGCAGTTGATTGTTTTCTTATCAAATTAACTGCTATAATGACATAATATAGTGAATGTGTCCTATCATAGCTGATTCCAACTTGTAGACTTTCTTGGAATCTCTTCTCATTTATGAGGTTTCTTGTTTGATACAGAAATATTAATGTTTATGTAATCAAATTTGCTGAAATTTTCTTATGTAGATCATATTTTCCCTAAATTTAGAAAATAATTTCATTAATATGAGGCAAGTAATTATATCAAACATGTTTGGAAATTTTAATTTGTCCAGGACTTAGTTAAATATTTTACATCCACCATTCCATTAATTGCTGACATTGTTTATTACTATGTATGAGGTAAGTTTGATCAATCCCATTATGTAGATGAAACACTGAGGTGAAAAGACCTTAAAAAAATCCTCAGCAACCTATATTAAATGGCAGCTTGAATTCTACAGGCCTTATTCTTAACTATCATCACAAACAGAAAAACCGAAATAAATTAATGCCATTTATTTATGTAAATAATAACTTGCTCCAGCTTTCTGCAGACACACACACACACACACCCCTATTCAGAGGGAACTCATCATCCTTCATGCATGTATGGGCGTATATGGTTCTACATGCATGGATGACCATTTTCAGTTTAAGAGGCTACAAGGGGGCTCTGCAATCTAGAAACTTCATTTTCTCACATAATCTTTATTCAGGTCATCAGGATTTGGGTTATGGGAAAGTCTTTGAGAATGGAATCATGGATATAGAACTGATAAGTAAGGGCTCAGGAGTCACACTTGCTGGGTAATTAAGTCTGGGCTGGACTTTGCATTATCAGGTACCAAGCAACTATGAATTAGCCAAGATTGGGAATCAAGCTAGGGCACCACAATGAATCCTGGAAGTTACAGCTAGCATACACATTCAAGTATTTCTCGGCATGAAATTCTTTCAGGCATTCATCTTGCTTACCTTTCTAGAGATTTTGGCCTGTTCTGGGATACACATCCATCCTAGTAACGCTCTTCAGGGCAGGCCCAAGGGTCTACACTGAGTCCCAACCACTCTTTTTCCCCCTTGTCATCTCTGCAGTCTTGAAGCTCTGCCTATTGCAGGAATTACCTGCCCTCCTTTCTGAGTGAAAGCACCTACAGTAACAGCAAAGCGAAGACAGGCTCCACTACAAATATTTCTAAACATCCAATTTGCCTTCTAACTTGGACCGTGAGCAGAGGAGGGCAGCTACTGTGAATGATTTCAGTGTGATTTTCTTACACCTCTCTTGATAAAGGCATATAACATAATAACAACAAAGACAGTACTAGCAGCAACAACTTTGGTCTTCGATAGTGTTTCACCCTATGTGAGAATTTAGGTGACATTTTCTAGACTTACAATCTCAAATAATAATAATAATAACAGATATTTAGGAGTAGGCACTTTTGAAGGTATTTATACATAATTACATATTTAATTTAAAAATTCTCTTTGGTGCTTTTACTATCTGCATTTTATACACAAAGATATGAGACACAGACCTTCATGTATCTTGTACAAAGTCATACAGCTAATTAGTGGTAGACCTGGGATTTGAACTGAGTCTGACACAGGAGCCCACATGTTTAGCCCCTGCTCTATGACACCCACTTATTCCCTAGGCATCAGCTGTTCAGAACTACCCGTGTTTTAACAAACTTAGCTTGATTTTTCTCAATCCTGAGTCTTTGAATGCATTGTTCATGCAAAATAGATGTTTCTCAAAAACATATTTTCCAAGAGCAATCTTATACTTTCTTAAAAACTTCGCATAAGTTTCCTCAATGTAATATCATTACTAACCCTAGTTAAATTACAATTTGTGCTCCCATTGCACTAATTACACTGTTTTTAAGTCCTTCTCTTCATATCCACATTCTTCAATGGAGTGGGAACTTTTCTTGCAAGTTTGATGTTTATAATACAGTTTTGTTGTCTATAATCACTGTACTGCGTATTACGTCTCCAGGACTTAGTTATCTACTAGTTGCAAGTATGTAACCTTAAACAACATCTCTCCCATTCCGCTGCCCCCCAGCCTCTGGTAAGCACCATTTTACTTTCTGCTTTTACAATTTCAGGTTTTTTAAGATTCCACATATAAGAAATATCATATGGTATTTGTCTTTCTCTGTTTGACTTATCTCACTTAGCATAATGTCCTCAAGGTCCATCCATGTTGTTGCAAATGGCAGAATTTCCTTTTTTCTAGTGGTTGAATAGTATTCCGTTGTATATATATACACCACATTTTCTTTATCCATTCATCCATTGATAGACACTTAGGTTGTTTCCCTGTCTTGACTATCGTGAATAATGCTACTATAAACAAGGGAGTGCATATGTCTCTTGTATACCCCGTTTTCATTTCCTTTGAATAAATACCCAGAAGTGGAATTGCTGGATGGTATGGTAGTTCTGTTTTTAACTCTTTGAGGAACCTCTATATTGTTCTCCATAGTGGCTAAACCAGTTGACAATCCCACCAACAGTGCACAAGCATTCTCTTTTCACCACATCCTTGCCAAAGTTTATCACTTGTCTTCTGGATGATAGCCATTGTTAAAGGTGTCAGGTGATATCTCATTGTGGTTTTGATTTGCATTTCCCTGCAAAAGCAATATTGAGCAACTTTTCACATACCTGGTGGCCATTTGAATGTCTTCTTTGAAAAATGTCTATTTAGGTCATTGCCCATTTTTGTATCAGATTCCTTTTTGTTATTGAGTTGTATGAGTTCTTTATATATTTTGGATATTAACCACCTATCCAATACATGGTTGCAAAATTTTTCTCCGTTGTCAATTGCCTTTTCATTTTGTTGATTGTTTCTTTTGCTGTGCAGAAGCTTTTAAGTTTGATGTTGACTCACTTTTTGATTTTTTCTTTTCTTCTTGTGCTTTTGGTGTCGTATAAAAAAATCACTGCCAAGGCCAATGTCAAGAGCTTCTTTATGTTTTCTTCTAGGATTTTTATGGTTTCAGGTCTTATGTTTAAGTCTTTGATCCATTTTGAGTTAATTTTTGTGAGTGGTGTAGGACAGGGGTCCAATTTCTTTCTTCTATATGTGGTTATCCAGTCTCCCAACACTATTTGTTGAAGAGATTATCTTTTCTCCACTGGATGTTCCTGAGTCCCTTACCAAATATTAGTTGACCATTTATGTGGGCGTTTAATTCTAGTCTCTCTATTCTATTCCATTGGTCTATGTGTCTATTTTTTGCCAGTCCTATACTGTTTTAATTACTATACTTTTGTAGTATAGTTTGAAATCAGGAAGTGTGATGCCTCTGGTGCTGTTCTTCATTCTCAGGATTTCTTTGGTTATTCAGAGTCTTTTGTGGTTCCATACAAAGTTTAGTACTGTTTGTTCTATTTCTGTGAAAAATGCCATTGGAATTTTGATATGGGTTGCATTGAATCTATAGATAGCTTTGGGTAGCATAGACATTTGAACAATATTAACTGTTTCAATTGATGAACATGGATATTCTTCCATTTATTTATGTCGTCTTTGATTTCTTTCAGCCAATTTTTGTGTCCTATCATATGATCTATCCTGAAAAAGTTCTGGGTCCATTTCAGAAGAATGTGTATTGTGCCGCTGTGGGATTGAATGTTCTATAAATATCTGTTAGGTGCATTTGGTCTAATGTATGGTTCAAGTACATCATTTCCATGTTGATTTTCTCCCTGGATGACCTATCCATTGTTGAAAGTGGGGTATTGAAGGCCCTACTGTTATTATATTGTTTCCTATTTCTCTCTTCAGATCTGTTAGTATTTGCTTAATACATTTAGGTGAGCCGATGTTGAGTGTGTATGTATTCACAATTGTTATATTTTCTAGAGGAGTTGATCCCCTTATCATCATATAATGACCTTCCTTGTCTTTTGTTGCTTTTTTTGGCCTAAAGTCTATTTTTTCTGATGTAAATATAGCTACCTCCTGCTTTCTTTTGGCTTCCACTTGTGTAGAATATCTTTTTCTATCCCTTTACTTTGACTCTATGTGTGTCCTTAAATCTGAAAATGGGTCTCCTGTAGGCAGCATATGCTTGGGTCTGTTGTTTTTAATCCATCCAGACACTGTGCCTTTTGATTGGTGAATTCCATCCACTTATATTTACACCATTATTGATATATAAGGACTTTCTAATGCCATCTTATTAATTGCATTCTGACTGTTTTGTATTTCCATTGTTTCTTTTTCCCTCTGTCTCTGCATAAGTTTGAACTCTGGTTAGTTTCCATGGTAGTATACTGTGTTCCCCCTTTCTTTGTCTTTTGTCAATCTGCTCTAGGTTTTTGCTTTCTTGTTACCTTGAGAATTAAATAAAACATAGTTAAAACAGTCCATTTTAGGCTGATAGCAACTTATGGTTGAATTCCTATAAAGGCTTCACCCTTTTACTCCTCCCTTTTATATTATTGATGTTACAATTTACCTCTTCTTGTATCGTATATTCATTAGCAATTTATAGTAGCCATAATTATTTTTAATATTCTTTTCCTTTAATTTTTATACTTTAGTTGTGTGATTAACACACCATCCTAATATAGCATTATCTTTTTCTAATTCTGACTATTTTTCACCTTTACCAGTGTGTTATGTCCTTTCATATGTTTTCATGTCCCTAATTAGTGTCTTTTCATTTCATCTTGAATAACTCATTTCAGCATTTCTTGCAAGACAGGTGTAGTGGTGGTGAACTCCTTCAGCTTTTGTTTGTCAAGAAAACCTTTATTTCTCCTTCATAGCTGAAGGATAAGTTTGCCAGACAAAGTATTCTCAACTGGCAATTTTTATCTTTCAACAATTTGAATATGTTGTTCCGCTCTCTCCTGGGCTGTAGAATTCCTGCTGTGAAATTTGCTGATAACCTAATGGGGATTCCTTTGTAGGTTACTTTCCTTTTTTCTCTGCCTGCCTTTAAGATTCTTTCTTTGTCATTAATTTTTGACCATTTCATTATAATGTGTCTTGAAGAAGGTCTTTTTGCATTGAGATAATAGAGTGTTCTATTAGCTTCATGGACTTGTATGTCCAAGGTTTGGTTTGGGAAGTTCTCAGCTTTTATTACTTTAAGTAAACTCTCTGCACAATTCTCCTTCTCTTCTCCTTCTGGAACCCCAATTATTTGGATATTTCCTTTCTGGTGGGATCTGATAGCTCTTGTATGCTTTCTTCACTCTTTTAAAATCTTAGTTCCCTCTCCTCTTCTAACTATATTATTTCTATATTCCAAGTCACTTATTCTTTCTTCTTTCTGGTCTGCCCTGCTATAAATGCTGTCTACTGTATTCTTCATCTCATATTTTGAGCCCTCAGCTCCAGAATTTCTATTTGGTTCTTTTTTAAAATCTCAGTCTCTTTAGTAAAGAATCCCTTCTGTTCATTAATGTTATTCCTGATTCCAATGAATTGTCTTTTTGAGTTTTCTTATAGCTTGTTGACTTCCTTCATGACAGTTTTTCTTTATTAGTTAGATTGCAATATTCCATGGCTTTGAGTTCAGTTGCTGGAGAATTGTCATTTTCTTTTTGTGATGCCATATTTCCTTGATTTTTCATACTGTTTGTAGCTATGTGCTTCTGCTTTCACATTTGAAGTAGCAGATACCTCCTTAACTAAGATTTTGTATCTGACATGGTTCTTAAAATTCACCAGGCTGGTTATTAGAAACCTCTCTTTTGTATTCCAGAAAGTGGTGCTATAGCTCAAATGTGTGGTTTCTCCCTTGCTCACCAACCATGGCCTATATTCTGAGGGTGCTCCTTGTCTACCAGAGCTCACTCTGGCAGACACACTAGGGAGCATGCCCAAGGAGCCAGCAACAGAGTGGGGGGAGGTTTGGGTCTAACACTTAGTGAATTTGTGACTCCCACAGACCCAGTAGGGAAATCTCAGGGTAGCACTCCCAGAGGTAGGTGGGTGGCTTTCTGATGAGCACAATCTCTTTAAGGCCATTTGAAATTCTTGTCTGCCTCTTTCTCTATAACCTCCCTCTCCCTAATTGCAGAGCTTCCGCCTTAGTACTGCAGGTGCTGGTGGAGAGAAATGGATTTATTCACCTGCGTCCAGCCGAGCTGGAATAGCTGGGCTGTCTTTCACCGCTCTCCTCTTTGCCCAAGGGAGACGTCACCTCCGCAATATCAATCAGCCCCTTCAGCGCCTTCTTGGGGAGTGCCAAGAAAGTTTCTCTTACTGCCTGCACTGTGAACAGACTCACATCCACCGTGAACAAACTCATACATTTTTTCTCTTCTCTTTTTCTCCAATGGTGTGCTGGATTCTCCCTTTGGGAGGGATGGAATTCTACAAGTTCTTTCTCATGGGTAAGTGCCTGCCCAATTCAGCACTCACTCAATTCTTGCCCAGGATCAGCAAGAGGCATACAGGCAGTGTCCCTGTCTCTACTGATTCCACAACCCATATGGAGGTTTTCCTACCTCCTGCCTGCTGCACTAGCTGGTAAGACTCCTTTGGGTCCCCTGGAGGAAGGTGAAAAGTCTGAAAACCCCCCCAAAGATGATCTTGTTTGCACATGGATGTCTAATTCATTGATTAAAGTGGGGAGATTAAAAGGAGAAACGTCTTAAAACATTATGTTGCTGATGTCACCATGCATGGGAGCATTTGAAGAGCTTGGACCATATCTCAATTATCCCTATGTTCCAAGTGACTGACACAAAGTCTATGCCTTAGTAGAAAGCAAAAATCTTTGCTGAATAATAGTGATATTAAAAAAGAATCATTGCAATGAGAAAATTTCTTGGTGATAGTAGAACTTTGCTGCTATGCCTTCTCATATTATTTCTAGGGAGAGGCCTTTGTAAAGGGACTTCGGGAAACACAGCACCATCACAGAATTTACCTTCCTTGGACTCTCTGCTGACCCCCACTTTCAAGCTCGGCTCTTTGTGTAGTTCCTGGATATTTACCTGTTGATAATAATGGGGAATCTGATGATACTGCTGCTGATAAAGTTGATTCTCACCTCCACACACTCATATACTTCTTCCTGAGTCACTTCCCTTTCCTGGATCTTTGTTTATCTTCAGTCACCATGTCCAAGATGCTGAAAGACCTTCTTTCTGGGACACAATCTATTTCAGGAAGGGGCTGTCTGGCATAAGGCTTCTTTGCGTTTATCCCTGCAGGGACTGAGGGCTTTCTGCTCTCCATGATGGCCTATGACCATGATCCTGTCATCCGCCACCCTCTGCTCTATGGACAAATGATGAGGAAACCACTGTGTGTGCAGTTTGTGTGGGGCTCATGGGGCTTGGGTTTTTTGAACACACGTATAAACATCCTCTTAGCTGCCAACTTGGACTCTATGAGAACCATACCATCAGCCACTACAGCTGTGAGGTGCCCTCTCTCTTCCTTCTGTCCTGCTCTCATGTCTCTGCCACCCTCACAGTCCTGCTCTGCCCCAGCCTTCTACAAGCGATTGGGACCTTCTTCCCAATCATCTCTTCCTATGCCCACATTGTCTCTACCATCCAGAACATCAGCTTCACTACAGGCGGAAGCGAGGCCTTTGCCACTTGCTCCTCCCACATCATTGTGGTGAACCTCTTCTATGGATCCACACAATTGTGTTTCTTTTATACTTATTTAATTGACAAGTAAGAGTGATGAAAAAAAATTATGCCGGAACGGCCTGGTTTGACTGAAACCTGTAGCTCATTGCAAATAAATAAATGGAAATTTTGAGTTATATCATCATCTATTTGTACTTAAGATTTCAATAAACTTATTAAACAAACGCTTCCCTAAATACTCCCAAATTGGGGCGCTCAAACTGTAAAAGATTCCTGTGCAGAAATCTGAATAGATTTACAAAGAAATGGATTTCAACAGATAGTTTAGGCAATTTCTATGCTTGTTGATCTTTTTGGCTTTTTACTTGTTTGATCAACAAATTATTTCTATACAGCAAGTATAACTGGAATTGATGTTGCCTGAGAAGTTTCAGAGAGAAGATGTATCCCTTAGAATATCAATTGAAAACTATTCCTTTCCTGCTTGGGGAGCCAGGCAAATACCCCTTTGGCAACTCCCTCTATTTTCAACTCCCACTAGACTCAGAAGAGTTTAGACTTAATGATTATAGGTTGTTGCATCACCCAGTTGTTCCAAAGGCGACACCTAAGAGATCCTCTCTCATCCTTATAAAAATCAATGTTGAAAAACTTTCTTTACTACTGAATGTGACTTTAGGCTGTGACTATAGAGTATAAAAGCTGTTGCCCTCACCATGCCCTGGGCTGCCGAGGGCCAGGAATCAAACCAACCTGCAACTGCCTAAATATAGCATCTTGGTGGACTGGTTAAACCCAAATAATACTATGTGTGACTGAGACATGATATTAAAAACAAGGAAAACTAAAGAACAACAAGAAAAACCAAAGACCCTTTGAAAAAAGAAACTGCCCTATGGCTATTTAAATTTATTTGTGTAGAATTCAGTAAAACATGTCATCATCAATAGGATTTTATAAATTCTACCATGATGAAAGACTTGGAAGCCACTTTCTCCAGGTCATCGTCCTTCTTAGTAGATGAATCTAAATGAAATCTTGAAGCCAAATTGGAGAGATTACCTTACTGGACAGGATATACAGGTAATGTGTGTTCGGGCTGTGGCAAGAATTTTGAGGCTGTGTTTATGGCTAAGGAGTTAGTAAGTAAGGAATCAGAACCCAACCTTGGCTGGGCTTTGGACTTACCAGGAATGGCCAGGACCAGGAAATTGACTGCATCACCAAAATGGGTCCTATGGGTGACCCAAGGTCAGACTTTAGGGTAAAAGGCCAAAGCTGGAAGTCCTGATAAACAGCCAGCGTTGTAGGAAATGGAGCAATATTATAATCCAGACCTGAAGACTTATGAGAACCAGAGTTGAGGGACATGAGCACCATCTGGCCATGAAGGGGAAATTTGGGATATGAAGACTGAGGATGATGTCTCAAGGTGAAAGTCAGAAAGTTAATCTAAATACCCGTGCAACCGAGGAATACATTAAAGGATTGAATGTTCTATTCCTGTTTGAAACAGGCCTCTGAGTACGAGCAGAGAAAAGTTAGTGGGTGGAGCCTTCTCCTGTGGGGCAGGGATTAGCAGCAGTGGCTTCTTCTCACAGGAACTGGGAGCTCTGTGTCAAACTCTCACTGTCCTACAGGATGAATTCCCAAACTTGTTTCCTATACTGTCCGAAAGCATGGTCCAGAATGTGTAGTACTGGGCAGAGTCTTCTCTCTTGCTGCTAGAGCCAGGATACCCATTCAAGTATTCCCTGGCATGAGAATAGCCTTTCAGGTATTCTCCTTGCTTACTTTTCTAGAGATTCTGGCTTGTCCTAGGATACACATGCATCCTAGTAATGCTCTTCAGGGCAGGCCCAGGGGTCTACATTGAGTCCCAACCACTTTCTTTCACGCTTGTCATCTCTGCAGTCTTGTAGCTGTACCTATTGCAAGAATTACATGCCCTCTTTTCTGAGTGAAAGCATCCAAGGTAACAGCGAAGTGGAGACAGGCTCCACTCCAACATAATTCTAAACTTCTAATTTGCCTTCCAGCTTGGATTATGAGCAGAGGAGGGCAGCTACCGTGAATGATTTCAACATGATTTTCTTACACCTCTCTTGCTAAAGGCATATAAAGTAACAACAACAAAAGCAGCATTAGCAGCAACAAATTTGGTCTTTGATAGTGCTTCACCCTATGTGAGAATTCAGGTGATTTTTGCCTAGACTTACAATTTCAGATAAAATAATAATAATAATACATAGTTAAGTGCAGGTGCTTTAGAAGAACTTTATATATAATCTCACATTTAATACTAAAAACTTTGTGTGGTACTGTTATTATCTGCATTTATACATAAGGAAATTAAGGGAAAGAGGTTAATGTATCTCATAGAAAGTCATATAACTAATTACCAACAGAGCTGGGATTTGAACTTAGTCTGATGGCAGAGCCCACATGTTCAGCCACTGATTTCTGATGCCCATATGTTTTCTAGGCATCAGCTTTTCAGAACTACTCATGTTTTAACAAATATGGCTTGATTTTTCTCAGTCCTCAACCTTTGAACACATTGTTCATGCAAACTAAATATTTGTCAGAAACACATTTCCAAGAGCAATTACACACTTTCTTAAAAATTTTGTCAAATTCACTCAATGTAGTGTCAATATTGACTCTCACTAAATCACAATTTGAGCTCCCATTGTATTAATTACAGTTATATTTTGTCTTTATATCCATGTACTTCAATGGACAGTATTAAGAGCAGGTACCACATCTTAATCATCTTTTTATTTTAAGCGGTTGACACAAAACCTAGGTCATAATAGAAAGCAAAAAATGTTTACTGAATGGTAGCGATGTGAAAAGAGAATCAATGCAATGAGAAAATTCCTTGGAAGACAATAGACCTTTGGATCCCATGCCTTTTTTTATTATTTCCAGTGAAGACCTTTGTAAATGGCCTTGGGGAACCACAGCACCATCACGGAGTTCATCCTCCTCGGGCTGTCTACTGACCCCCACGTCGAGGCTCTGCTCTTTGTGCTGTTCCTGGAGATTTACCTCCTGACCATAATGGGAAACCTGATGCTGCTGCTGGTGATCAGGGCTGATTCCCACCACCACACACCCATGTACTTCTTTCTGAGTCACCTCTCTTTTGTTGATATCTGCTTCTCTTCAGTCACTGTGCCCAAGATGTTGGAGAATCTTCTGTCACAAAGGAAAACAATATCAGTAGAGGGCTTCTTGGCTCAGGCCTTCTTTGTGTGTGTTGCTGCAGGGACTGAAGCCTGTCTGCTCTCAGTGATGGCCTATGACCGCTATGTCGCTATCTGCCACCCACTGCTCTATGGACAGATCATGACTAAACAGCTGTATATGCAGCTTGTGTGGGGCTCATGGGGACTGGGCTTTCTGGACGCACTCATTAACATCTTCCTAGCTATGAACATGATCTTCTGCAAGGCCAAAATCATCCCCACTACGGCTGTGAGATGCCCTCTCACCTCCCTCTGTCCTGCTCTGACATTTCCAGAAACCTCATTGTCTTGCTCCGCTCCACTCTTCTACATGAGCTGGGAACCTTCCTTCTGGTCTTCTTATCCTATGCCCGCATTATCGCCACCATCCTGAGCATCAGATCCACCTCAGGCAGAAGCAAGACTTTCTCCACATGCTCCTCCCACCTCACTGCAGTGACATTGTACTACGGCTCAGGGTTTCTCTGCTATCTCATGCCAAATTCAGGTTCCCCCATGGAACTGATCTTCTCTGTGCAATATACAGTAGTCACTCCCATGCTGAATCCCCTCATTTACAGTCTGAAGAACAAGGAGGTGAAGACAGCTCTGAAAAGAACACTGGAAAAGTATTTACAATGTTTTGTGTGGCAGAATAGAGAGAGGATGATGGGTAATTGGAAAAGAAATGCATGTAGCAAGAGTTGACATTGAGGAGAACTTTATGACTGCTCATGATGTCAAATTTGGCAAAAAAAAGAATGCCTAGAAAGAAGCACAGAGTTGTTATAGAGTGGATCATTCAGTTCAATATCATTCAGAGGCAAATGAATGGGTTAAATACATTATTTTCATTTCTTCTCATGTATATTCACTAAGATTGATGGGGTAAATTGTCTATCATTATTTGTAGTTGAATTTTGCAAAAGTGCTGAAGGTCATAGTTTTTTTTTTTTAAGTAGGTAGTGCCTGAATCTTTGGAGGAGAAAACTTGTAATGAGGCATCAGTAATGAGTTCTGGTTAGAGTTGAAGGAAGAGTAATGAGTGAGTCACCATAATGGGGTTGAAGCCTTCTCAAACGTTTGCTCTTATGGGGAGGTTAAGCTGGGCCCTACGGCCTATGGAGCATTCCACTCCCAGAGTAGCATAGCAGACCTGCTTGTTCCCATTTTCCAGATTTAAGAAGGCCCCACACTCTCAGGGAGGAGACACTTTCAGGAAAATGGAAGCAAAAAAAAAGAAGTACCAGGGCAATGCAGAATCCCTGGGTGCCTTAATTTAACAGTGGATCTGAGGTAATCACTTGACCAGTGACAACTGGGTCTGCAGCTGAAGGGCTGAAGTTCTCTTCAGAATTCAATCATAAGGCTCAAAATTGGGATTTGGGAGGAAAGGAATGTGTGATACTCTTTCCAAATAAGTAGATATAGGTTAGGTTCTGGACAGAACTGAAAAATAGGACATATTCGGTGGCCTCTACCTTTCCTTTGTGGATCCTTCCCAATCCTCTCCTCTCCTCCAGAATTTCTTTTATGTGCTGTCAAGTATGTGTTGGGGCAGTGGTTCCAGTAGCTAATCTATTCTACCACCTGTTAGTAAGCCCAGGAGAAAAGTGTCTGGCTACAGTTGCTGGCAGTTCCATTTAAAATGGAGAAACTTTGCTTCTATAACCCTGTGAGCCCTATTATTAATTCCAACTCAGCAGAAAAAAATCTCACTGACATATTTTATTTATTTATTTATTTATTTATTTATTTATTTATTATTTTTATTTATTTATTTTCCCCCCAAGGCCCCAGTAGATAATTGTATGTCATAGTTGCACATTCTTCTAGTTGCTGTATGTGGAACGTGGCCTCAGCATGGCCGGGGAAGTGGTGCGTCGGTGCGCGCAACCATGCACCCGGGATCTGAACCCGGGCCGCCAGCAGCGGAGCGCGCGCACTTAACCGCTAAGCCACGGGGCCGGCCCCTCACTGACATATTTTATATTATTTTGCATCTTTATACTCAATAAAACATACAACATGTACAATTTTATATCCAGATTGTAATTTTTACTTATATTCTAAGTACTTTTCATGTTAATGCAAAGCTTTTATAAATATCAGTTTTGTTTTAATAATCTCTTAAGCATATATTTCAAAGTGTGCTTAGCCATTTCCCATCATTGAAAATATTTCAATCTTACACTACTAAAATTTATTTCTGCACATTTATTAGAATACAATTCAAGGTAGCACAAAACTGACAATTTTAAAAATAACAATGTATTAAACATCTTAGAAAAAAGCCTTTTTTTTTTCTAATTATGCTAAGAATTGGAATTAATAGATCAACTCATATGACATGTGTTAAGCTTCAACATATTATTTTGCAAAATATTTTGCTTATCACTTTACTATGATGCCACCAATATGTGCAAATCCCTCTAACTCATCACTGTAACCTGTATTAGATATATTGCTTTCAAAATATTTTACTGTATGATGGGTAAATTGGTACTGCTACAGATTGTGTACAATATTACATATTTTTTTAGTAATTATCTTTTACTTTTTCTAACTAGCTTGTTCATCTATTTTGCTCATTGATGTATTGCTGTTGGTTATTTTCTTATCCATTTAACTCATATAATGAACACATATCTTATGTTAAACGTGGTCTATCACAGCTCATTCCAACTGGTAGACTTTCTTGGAATGTCTTCTCATTTATGAGGTTTCTTGTTTGAAATATAGAAATATTAACGTTTATGTAATAAAATTTGCTCAAATTTTTTTACGATCATATTTTCCCTAAATTTAGAAAATCATTTCATTAATATGAGGCAAGTAATAATATCAAACTTGTTTGGAAATTTTAATTTGTCTCAGGACTTAGTTAAATACATTCACCATTCCATTAATTGCTGACGTTGTTTGTTACTAAGTATAAGGTAAGTTTGATCAATTCCATTATGTAGATGAAAACCTGAGGTGAAAACAGGTTAAAAAATTGCTCAACAACCTATATTACATGGCAGCTTGGAATCTAGAGACCTTGTTCTTAACTATTACCACAAACAGAAAAACTGAAATAAATTGAAATTGATCCCCTTTATTGATGTAAATAATAACTTGCTCCAGCTTTCTGCAGAGACACAGACACAGACGCACACACACTTCTATTTAGAGGGAATTCTTCATCCTTTCTGCATACGTGGGCATACATGGGTCTACATGGATGGGTGACCAAATTTTCAGTTTGAGAAGTTACAAGGAGACTCTGCAATCTACAATCTTTAATTTCTCACATAATGTTTATTTTGTGACCAGGAAATCTTCTTGTTCTTCTGTCCCCTTATATTTTCTCACCCATTCTTCTAAAGGTGTGAGTGCATTCATCTGTAGAACACAGGCTAAGAACTATACCCTAGACTAATCACCTGGTTTTGTTCTTATCTGTAAGGAGTCCTGAGACCACTTTTGTGGGCATTTTTTAGTCAAACATCAACTGGTGAATGTTTAAGGGCTGCTGTGTTCGTTGCTTCTAAGGCCATTCCTTAGGTTTGCTACAAGAACCTGTATCTTTCTAAAAGATACAAATCCATTTTAATGTGGCTTTGAATATTTAATTTATATTTAAAATTATCTTATTTACTGTTATTATGGGAAAGGGGGCAGTAAGGGAACAAAAATTTCCACAGACACATAGATCAATGGAACAGAATACAGAGCCCAGAAATAAACCCATGCAAATACGATCAATTAACTTATGACAAAGGAGCCAAGAATATACAATGGGGAAAGGACAGTCTCTTCAATAAATGGTGCTGGGAAAACTGGACAGCCACATGCAAAAGAATGAAACTGGACCACTATCTTATACCATACATAAAAATCAACTCAAAATGGAAAAAAAGACTTCAGTGTAAGACCAGAAGCCATGAAAGTCTTTAGAAGAAAACAGGCGGTAAGCTCCTTGACATCAGTCTTAGCGGTGATTTTTTGGATTTGACACCAAAAGCGAAAGCAACAAAAGCAAAATAAACAAGTTGGACTACATCAAATTAAAAAGCTTCTGCACAGCAAAAGAAACCATCAACAAAATGAAAAGATAACCTACTGAGTGGGAGAAAATATTTGCAGGTCACATATCTGATAAGGGGTTAATATCCAAAATATATAAACTCATACAACTCAATAGCAAAAAAAAAACCAAAAAAACAATCCAATTGAAAAAGGGGTAGAAGATCTGAATAGACATTTTTCCGAGGAAGACATACAGATGGCCTACAGGAATATGAAAAGGTGCGCAACATCACTAACCATCAGGGAAATGCAAATCAAAACCACAATGAGATATATCACCTCACACCTGGTAAAATGGCTGTTATCAAAAAGACAAGAAATAAAAAATATTGAGGAGAATGTGGAGAAAAGAGAACCTTTGTGCATTGTTGGTGGGAATGTAAATTTGTGCAGCCGCTATGAAAAACAGTATAGAAATTCCTCAAAAAACTAAGAATAGAACCAAACGATCCTACAATTCCACTTCTGGGTAGTTACCCAAAGGAAACAAAAGCACTAACTCAAAAAGCTATATGCACCTCCATGCTCATTGCAGCATTATTTACAATAGTCAAGAATGGAAGCAACCTAAGCGTCCCTCAGTGTATGAATGGATAAAGAAAATGTGGTATATATATACATGTATATATATACATGTATATAGGAATATTATTCAGCCATAAAAAGAAGGAAATCTCACCATTTACAACAACATTGATGGACCTTGAGGGCATTTTGCTATGTGAAATAAGTCAGACAGAGAAAGACAAATACCATATTATCTCTATGATCTTACTTAGAGGTGAAATCTAAAAAAGAAAAAAACCCGGGGCCAGCCAGGTGGCACAAGTGGTTAAGTGTGCCCGCTCCGCTGCGACGGCCTGGGGTTTGCAGGTTCGGAACCCTGGGCGCACACCATGCATCGCTTGTTAAGCCATGCTGTGGCAGCATCCCATATAAAGTAGAGGAAGAAGATGGGCACGGATGTTAGCCCAGGGCCAGTCTTCCTCAGCAAAAAAGAGGAGGATTGGCATGAGATGTTAGCTCAGGGCTGGTCTTCCTCACAAAAAAAAAAAAAAAAAAAAAAAACCCAAACTCACAGATACAGAGAACAGGTTGGTGGTTGCCGGAGGCAGAGGTGAGGTGGGTAAAACGGGTGAAGGTGGTCAAAAGACACAAATTCCTGTTATAAAATAAGTCCTGGGGATGTAATGTACAGCATGGTGACTATAGTTAAAGTTAAATATACTGTATTTTATATTTGAAAATTGCCAAGAGAATAGAACTTAAAAGATCTTATCACAAGGAAAAAAATCTGTCACTGTGTGTGGTAATGGATATTAAGTAGGCTTATTGTGGTCGTCATTTCACAATCCATACAAATATCAAATCATTATATTGTAACCTGAAACTAATAAAATGTTATATGTCAATTACATTTCAATTTAAAAAAGAAGAAGAAGAAGAGGGAACTGGGGTTTAGGATGAGCGGCAAAGGAAAATAAAAAACAAAAGTAGTTTTTGCAGACATGCTTCATCTTGCTAGAGGAAAATGAGGCAATGTTAAAAAAAAATTTCCAGATATATTTAATGTCATTTAATACCTTTCTTAGGCCTCTTTTACAAACTCATTTTTCATGAGTTTTGCTCTAATTATGGCCTTTCTTACTCTCCTGGTCATTGAGGAACCTCAAGTGGAGCCATTTCTCAATTGCAATTAAAAAAAAAAAAACCAAAAATGAAAAAAATCCCCACTTAAATGGCAAACAAATAAACAAACAAAAAATATTCAGAAGCTTTATAATCCTCAATAAACAACAGAATGTTCCAGATTTGTCTTGCCTTGTTGGTCTAATATTGGCAGTTTAAGGTTGCAAGATCAACTATAGGGTAACCAGTCAAAACTGAATTTTTATTTATTTATTCTCTTAATGTTTATTTTTATAACAGATGTTCTTAATTGTTTTGAAACCAAATTCATCAATTTTTTCTTTTATGTTTAGTGGATTTATTATTCTTGTCCTTTTAAGAATCATTGCCTATCTGAAGGTCACGAAGAAATTCTCCTGTTTCTTTATCTACAATCTTTATTGTTTTACCTTAATATTTATGCCTGCTTTAAAATTAATTTTCGTTTATAACCTGAGGTAGGAATGAAGGTTCTTTTTTTCATAACAATATATTTTGCTTACTTAAAAGGCTATTCTTACTCCACTGAATTTCAATGAATTTTATCTGTAAATCAGATGATTCTGTGTGATTCATTCTGTCCCTAGTCCCTCAATTCTCTATAATTGGTCTATTTATCTCTTCACCAATGTCACTCCACACTTTAAACCTTAGGACATTCTTGTTCTTCAAGATTGTCTAGACTGTTCTAGGTCCCTTGCATTTTTATATAAATTTTAAAACAAGCTTTTCACTTGTGGTAAAAGTAACTTGCTGGTCTTCTACATTAAATCTAAAGAATAATTTGGGGAGAAATGATAGCCTAAACTTATTGAGTTTTCCAATCCATGAACATGGTATTTTTCTGAGTTTATTTAGGGCATCTTTAATCTCTCTCTGCAAATTTTGTAGTTTTCAGTGCAGAAGTCTTTTATGTCTTTTGTTAAATTTATTCCTAGGAAAATGGGCTTTTTAAATTCTGTTTAATTGGAATTTATTCTTTAATTTTTTTCTCCAAGTGAGCACTGCTAGTGGATATGAATAAAATTAATTTTTGTATATAGAGCTTATAACCAACAACTTTGCTAAATTATTACCTAATTATTATTAGGTCAAGAGAGATTGGTGAAGATTTTAGGATTTTTTACATTCATAGTCAACAGGCAGTTTTTCTTCTTCCTTTCCAGTTGCTGTACATTAAATTTCTTTATCTTGGTTTATTGTACTGGCTAGGACCTCTAGTAAAAATGTTTAGAAATGCTGAAGGTAGACACCTTTTCTATTTTCCTAAACTCAGAGAGAAAGTGTTCAATATTTCATCCTTAGTGATGTTACCCATAATTTTTTTGTAGATGCCTGTTATCATATTGAGAATGTGTCCTTATATTCCTAATTTGTTGAGAATTAGTCATGATTGAGTACTGAATACTGCCAACTGCTTTTCATAAATCTATTGAAACAATGCTTTAATGCATCTAATTTGTGTTTTTAATTTGGTGAATTACATTGATTATTTTTTTTAGTTGTGGAAAAACATATAGTATAAAATTTATCATTTTAACCATTTTTAAGTGTACAGTTCAAGGGCATTAAGTACATTTACATTGTTGTGCAACCGTCATTGCTACCTATCTCCAGAACTTTTTTCATATTCCCAAACTGAAACTCCATACCCATTAAACAATAACTCTCTATTCTCCCATCTCCCAGCTCTTGGAAACTGCCATCCTACTTTCTGTCTCTATGAATTTGACTACTCTAGGTACTTCATGTAAGTGGAATCATACAATAATTTTGTCTGGTTTATTCCACTTAGCATAATGTCTTCAAGGTTTATCTATGTCATAGTATGTATCAGAATTTCCTTCCATTTTAAGGTTGAATCATATTCCATTATATGTATAACCACATTTTGTATATCCACTCATCTGTCAATGTGCATTTGGATTGTTTCCACCTTTTAGCCACTATGAATAATGCTTCTATGGTCACTGGTATACAAATATTTGTTCAAATTCCTTATTTCAGTTCTTTTGAGTATATTCCCAGAAGTGGAATTGCTGGATCATATTGTAATTGTATATTTAACTTTTTGAGGAACCAGCACCCACCCTGTTTTCCAAAGTGGCTGGCACCATTTTTCATTCCCACCAACACCACATGAGGTTTCAATTTCTCCGCATAAACACCAACACTCATTTTCTGTTTGTTTTTTTTTTTCTTTTTTAGAATAACCATCCCAATGGGTGTGAATTGCTAGCTCAATATGGTTTATTTTTTCGTTTCTCATTGATTGATTTTTGACTATTACATTAATTTTGTATTCCCAAAATGACCCCCTTTCTTTATGATATATTATCTTTTTAACAAATTGCTTGATAATATTTGATATATTTTGTTTGTAATTTTTCCATCTATGTTCATGAAAATTATTGGACTGTTATTTCCTTTTCTTTTAAAGTTGTTGTCAAATTTTAGTATCAGAGTTATTACTGACCTTATTAAACAAGTTGGAAACTGTTTCTAATATCTCTATTCTCTAAAATAATTTATGTGTTAGATTGGTAATATCTTTACCAGAGAATCCATCTAGGCCTATAGTTTTTTATGGGAAATTTTATAATTACATATTGAATTTATTAAACAGATATTGAAGTATTCAAATCTTATATCTCTTCTTGTGTTAGAATTGTTGTGTTGTGTTTCTCAAGGAGTTTGTCTATTTAGGTTTTCAAAAGTGTTTGGTAAATTTCTGCATAATATCCTCCTAATATCTTTTTTTAAAAAACAATTTGTTGAGGTATGATTGACATACAAAAAGCTGTACCTATTCAATGTAACCAACTTGATAAGTTTGGGGATAAGTATATATACCTCTGAAACCATCACCACAATCTATGCCATAAATCTATACATCACCTCCAAAATTCCTCCTGTCTAATATCTTTTAATGTCTGCAGGATCTGTAGTAATGTCTTCTTTTTCACATCAGATATCACTAATTACTGTTTTCTTTATTTTTTTCAGTCAGTCTTATGAAGAACTTATCCTTTTTACTAATCATTTCAAGAAGTCAACTTTGGCTTTGCTTATTTTCTCTGTTGTACATCTGCTTTTCAATTTGTGTTTACTGCTCTTGATTATTTCCCTCTTTCTATTTTCTTTGTATGTAATTTGCTGTTTTTTCCAAGCTTCTTAGAAGTGGAAGATTAGAAAATTAAATTCCAATCTTTCTATTTTTTCTAACAGATGAATCTGAAAGTTTCATGGCCCTTTTAGCCCTTTTCTTGCTGTGTCTCACAAGTTTTTATGTTACTTTCATTTTATTTCAATTCAAAATATTTTCTAATTTCCATTGTAATATCTCTTTTCACCCATATGCATTCAGAAATGTATTTGGAGATTTTTCTATCTATCTTTCTGGTATTGATTTCTAGTTCAAATTCATTGTTAAAAAAGATATTTTGCTTTATTTCAATCCTTTAAAATGTGGTCTATTTCAGTAAACATTTAACTAATGTATTTATTCAAATTCTATTTATTTCTATTGCTTCCATCCTATTCTTAGTTGATATTTCTCTTTGCCAGCCTAGGTCCCTTTTTGTGTGTGGTTCTTTCTAGCTTTTGACTGAAAATTTTGTAGGTCTCTCTTTCCTCAACCCTGATAATTCTGCAATTCAGAGGTTTTGAGCTTATCTCTTTAATCTCTCACTCAACTCACTTTCTAAGTTTGGCAAATATTTTGAGAGAAGTTTGGTTATGTGTTTGTTGAAGGCACTCTTCCTCTAGCAAGTCTCGCTAGAAATGTCTGTGAGAGTGAAGAAGATATCATTTTGTCTTTCTTTTCCAAACCCCAGATTCCCATATATGGGGACTCCTCCCATATACAGCATATTCCTAGAGGAGAAAATTGCCTTTGAATTTGAGGCTTGTCTAGTCTCTGTTTTGATATTCTGAACATTGAAATTAAATATTATACCCAAATAAAATCTTTTAAAAATTCTTTTCTAAATGAGGAGACAAATCATTATACTTGCAGATGATATGCTCTTTACATTGAAAATCCAATAGAATAAATTGTGAAATTTGCTAACTAAATAAAAATAGAGTAAAACATCTGGACACAAGATAAATATAAAAATCAATTGCTTAGTTATATATCAGCAATTGACAGATAAATGGTAGAATAAAGATTTAGTTCATGAAGAAACAAAAATAAAATAAAATCACAATAAGTAACTTAAAATATGTTTAGACAATGTATTAGTCAGGGTTCTCCAGGGAAACAGACCAATAAAATATAGATATAGATATAAATATAAATATATAAATAGATTTATTATAAGGAAGTGGTTCACATAATTATAGAGGCTGGCAAGTCCCAAGATCTGCAGAGTGAGTCGGCAAGCTGGAGACCCAGGAGAACTGATGGTTTAGTTCCAGTCTGAGTCCAGGGGTCTGAGAAACCAGGAGAGCCGATGTTGTAGTGTCAGTCTGAAGGCTGGCAGCACAGAGGAGGATAAGACAGACACATACAGGAGGAGAAGGCCGTGTGAAGACAGGGGTAGAGACTGGAATTAAGCAGCCACCAGCCAAGGAATGCTTGGAGCCACCAGAAGCTGGAATGGGCAAAGAAGGATTCTCTATGGAGCCTTTGGAGGAAGTTTAGCCTTGCTGATACCTTGATTTTGGACTTCTGGCCTCCGTACCTGTGAGAGAATAGATTTCTGTTGTTTTAAGCCACCAAGTTTGTGATAATTTGTTACAACAGACTTAAGAAACTAATACAAGCTTCCATATTGAATGTGTTAGGAAATTCTACTTGCTTTGCCTTTAGAATATATCTATCTTCTGTAACTTTTTCCAAGCCACTATCACTTCTCTCCTGGAGTATTGAACTTGCCTCTTAACTGGGCTCCATGCATCCAACCTTTATCACTTTGTCACACAGGAGCAAGAAAGATCTCCTTAAAATATCATGTCCCTCTTCCTCTCAAAATACTCTAATAACTCCTCGTTATATTCATAGTAAAAACACTATTGTATATAAATAAGAACTCAATAAAGTTGATTTTAAAAGAAAAATTTATAATCACTGTTGTAAAAATTGGTGGAGGAGGGGTTAAGATTCAGCACTCTCAACACCGCGGGCCAGGTTTGTTTCCCAGTCAGGTAACCATATCACCAGTCTGTCGGTTGTCATACTACGGCATCTGCTGTTGCTGTGATGCTGAAAGCTGTGCCACCAGTATTTCAAATACCAGCAGGGTCACCCCTGGTGGACAGGTTTCAGTGGAGCTTCCAGACTAAGTCAGGCTGGGAAGAAAGACCTTGCCACCCTCTTCCAAAAAATTGGCCAGGAAAATCCTATTAATAGGTGGAGCATGGCAAAAAGATCAGGCAAGTTTCTGCTCTGCTGTACACAGTGTTGCTAGGAGTTGGAATCTACTTGACACTGGCCACAAAATGTAAAAAAAGCAAATGACAAACTGAAAGAAAGTCACCTGCAAATAACATAGCAAAGACTCATACTGTGAAAAATTTTACAAACCATTCAGAAACACAGACATACCAATAAATGTTTGCAAAATACACGCTTCACAGTAGGAGAAATAGAATTGTCCAGTTATTCACTCTAGTGAATATAAAATGAAATATAATTTTTAGTCAATAAATGTTAAAAATTAAGTATACCACTAATATTCAATGTTGGTGAAAAACTAACAAGATGAGCATAATCATATACTTTAGGCCAAAGAGTAAACTGGTTCAATATTTCTGGATATTGTGTGGTAATATGCACCAAGAACTTTCACAAAGCTCATGTCCTTTTCCCTAGCATTTCTAGGTTCAAGGACTTAATCAGATATTGCATCAAATTTTAGCCATAAGATTGTTTATCAGAGAATTTTTTCGTGATAGTGATGAAAACCATAAACTCTGTTATATTAGAGAGTGTGTAGTTTGATTAGGGTAGACTCTTGCTATTGAATACTGTAATCCATATTTTGAAATCACATTTAGAAAAGTATTTAATGTAAAGAAAATCTACACATTAAAATGCTACATAAAGGGCCGGCCCCGTGGCTTAGCGGTTAAGTGCGCACGCTCCGCTGCTGGCGGCCGGCGTTCGGATCCCTGGCGCGCACCGGCGCACCGCTTCTCCGGCCATGCTGAGGCCGCGTCCCACATACAGCAACTAGAAGGATGTGCAACTATGACACAGCTACCTACTGGGGCTTTGGGGGAAAAAAGAAAAAAGGAGGAGGATTGGCAATAGATGTTAGCTCAGAGCCGGTCTTTCTCAGCAAAAAGAGGAGGATTAGCATGGATGTTAGCTCAGGGCTGATCTTCCTCACAAAAAAATAAATAAATAAATAAAATGCTACCAAAAAACGATACTAAATTATACTTGGATTTAATCCACTGTTTACCAAACTTTTATGTGTGCGTGAATTATCTGGAGTTGTGGTTGAACATAGATCCTAATTTAATCAGGCTAACGGGGGCCTAAGAGTTTGTATTTCTAACGAGTTTCCAGGTGATGCTAATAATGCTGGCCCATTACCATACTTTGAGTTGAGGAGCAAGGGTGTATCAATTTTGAGGGAAAGCTAGCTAGCTAGCTAGATAGACTGACAGATGATAGATAGATAGATGGACAGAATTAAAGGAAAAATATCTTAATAACAAAATATTTGTCCCTAAATGTGGCAAATAAAGAGGACTTTATATTTTCTTAATTACACTTTTCTTTTACTTAAACTTGCATTACTTTCCTTCTGACACCTTTTATTTTCTTATTTTAATACATACTCAATATAGAAACACAGAGAATCCCTCTAAAAAGAACAGATAATGAAAATAATATATAATAATGTCCATCCAGAGATAACTACTATTAATACTTTGCACATAGTCTTTGTATGCAAACACCAACACCTTGCAAAAAACATATACAAACATGCATATACATGAGTCATATACAATATTCTTAGATTTCATATACACGACTTTTATAATCAGAGAAATAATGAAAATATTATTTTTTGCATAGATTTTCTACAGAGAAACAATGGTCTAGAACTGAGCTGTTCAATGTGGTAACCACTAATTACATGAGACTATTTAAATTTAATTTTTAATTAATTAAAATTAAGTAAAACTAAAAATTCAGTTCCTCAGTCTCACTGGTCACACTTCAAGGGGTCAATAACCACATGTACCTAGTGACTCTTTTATTGGACAGTGCATATATAGAACATTTCTATCATCACAGAAACTTCTGTTGGACCACTCTAGTCTAGACAAGTGGACTTGAGTTTTCCAGTCTTCTCGGAATTTCATCTGTGTGCTTTCCTAATAAATATTAAGGATTACTTTTTTTCCTAAAGCTAATTTTATTGATAATCTTATAACTCATTTTAATAAGTAAATGGAAATTTATTTTATGTCAAGACCGTGAAAACTTAAGCAAATGATTCTCCAAGTGACATCTCAATCTGTGAGCACTCAAACTTTAACAGAGCCATTATGTAAGCTGAATCTACACAAATGTGTCACACACAGGGAGTCAACTTGTTTAGAAAAGTGATTGAGTTCACTGATTTTTTTTCTTTACTCATTTGATAATCAACTTAGTGAGTTGGGTAAATTCCCATTGCTTCGTGAGGACCGGTCAAATACTCTTGGTCAAATCTATCTCCAATCAACACCCTCTAGACTAACAAAGTTTCATGTATAATGCTTCATGGTCATTACATCAGCCTAGCAGTATCAAAGGCCGCATTTAAGCAGGTCCCATGAATTTAAACTTGTTAATATTCTTGAGTGCAGTTGCTAAAGTTCTTGAGTACAAGATTGACTTCAAATTGTGACTACTGGGAGCAGCAAAGTTGTCATTCCCCTGAATTTCTAACCCAGGGAGTTAATGCTCTGTCTAAACACAGCTGTTCTGAGGATAGGTTAGATCAGATAATCTTATGAGTGGCTGAAACATGTTTTAAAGAATCATGTAGAAATCCAAGTGAAGAGATGCCTGGATGAAGACATTTGAGATCATTGGAAAGAGGCAACTGTTCTGTGGCTATTTCATATTGTTAGTGCAGAATCTGGTAAATACATTTAATTATCAATAGGATTATATGAACTTAGTCATGTTTCAGGATGCAGAAAACCACCTTCTTCCGTTCATTCATCTTCTTAGAAGCTGGGTTTAAATCACACTCCTGCGGTCTTTTTAGGCCTCAGATTGTCTTGTGGAAAGAATTCACAGGTAATCAGGATTTGGGTTATGGGAAGGGCTTTGAAGCTGAAATTGTGGATCAAGAATTGATAAGTAAGGGCTCAGAAGTCACCACTGTTGAGCAATTAAGTCTGGGCCAGCCCTTGCATTATCAGGTACCAAGCAACTCAGGATTAGTCAAAACCAGGAATCAAGCTGGGGCACCATGATGAATCTTGGAAGTTCCCTAAATGACAGGCTCTAGGCTGTTCGGCCAGAGTTGGAAACTATGGGTAACATCGTTTAACTAGACTCCCTGATGGTATAAACTAGATATAGAGTTTTAGAAAAAGTAGAATCTATGGACAGGAACATAATCTGGGCATGAGAAAGAGACTTGGAATTTGGACTCTGAGACGGTGTTAAGGATCAAGATCAGAGAAGTACACAGCTAAGGTATATACAGGACTGAACGTTTTAAGCAGCCTCTCTAGACCGGCGAAAGAAAGGTGAGCTGTACTTCGTTTAGGGCAGGGGTCGCAGCAACCGAGAATTTCAACTGAAGATAGGGTCAAGCACAAGCTGTCACAGGACTGAACAGATGAGTCCCTGATCTTCTCCTCTTACACTCTCCCTGTTCTACTCTGTCTGGGGGAGTTGTCCCTAGTATATTGTTTTGCAGAGAGTTTTCTATCCTGGCTGCTCCTCTAGGCACGGGCATGATTTCCATTCACATACTTTGCTTCCTTCTTTGCCCAGACTTCTCTGCCCAACTGAGATACGCATCCATCCCAGACAATAATGTAAGGGCAAATGCCAAAGGTACACCTGGAGTCCCTAATAAATACTTCCTGTCTCATTTATGGCTGCTCTTCCTTTCCAGAACAGTCACATGCCCTCCCCTTCTGAATGAAATTGCCCTCAGAGATTGTAAAATGGTTTAACTTTGGAAGGGAACCTCTCCAAGGTGATTTTAAAATGCCTGTCTTCAGCTACCTTAGCGATCTCTACATGATTTTCTTACACTTCCTTTAGGAACAAGTGCAGTAATTGTCGCAGCAAAAACTTTAGCTCCTGATAGTGCACTACCCTGCAAGGGATTTATTTATTACCTGACTTCTGCCTACAATTGTAACCTAAAGTAATAATAGTGATGAAAATAGCAATAATAATTGAGCTTTTTATGTAGGCATTTTTCTAAATATATATTTTTTCCTTGCAAAAACCTTATGAGATTGATGCTATTATTACCTCATTTTACAGACAAGAAAACTGAGGTACAGAACAGTGAAGCCACTTGAACAAGTTCCCACAGCTAATTAATGGTGGATCTGGGATTTGAACCTCGACTGATGCCTACCTGTGAGTGACTACACTGTGCTGCTAATTCACACTCTAGGGTCCAGCTAAAAAGAACTAACCCATTTCCTAACTCTTTATCTTTGAGTGCGCTGTTCTCTCAATCTACATGTCTCTCTAGAGACAGCTTACATTTTCTTAAAATCTTTGCTCAAGTACCTTAATATTAACTCATTACTGACTCTTCCAAAAACCATCTTTAGAACTCCCATTTCACAATGGTTTCTAATTGCCTATCTTCGTGTATGTATCTCATTGAGGTGTGACCTTTAAAATGACAGAGACCATGCCTTGTTTTCCATTATATTTAAAGAGACTGACATAATAAGTGGCCTAGTGTAGAAGCTAAAAATTCAATTGCTGATTAATAGTGATAATAAAAGAGAATCAATGCAATGTGAAAATGATTGGAGGATGGAAGAAACTTCACTGCCATGATTTTTTAATATAATTTTTAGGGATCACCTATGTAAATGGCCCAGGGAAACCACAGCACCATCACTGAATTCCTCCTCCTCGGGCTGTCTACTGATCCCCACATCCAGTCTGTGCTCTTTGTGCTCTTCCTGGACATTTACCTCCTGACAACAATGGGGAACCTGACGATGCTGCTGGTGATCAGGGCTGATTCTCACCTCCACACACCCATGTACTTCTTCTTGAGTCACCTCTCTTTCCTGGATCCTTGTTTATCTTCAGTCACCGTGCCCAAGATGCTGAAGGACCTCCTATCTGTGATAAAAACCATCTCCGTAAGGGGCTGCCTGGCACAAGGCTTCTTTGTGCTTATCACTGCAGGGACTGAAGTCTGCCTGCTCTCAGTGATGGCCTATGACCGTTATGTTGCCATCTGCCACCCTCTGCTCTATGGACAAATGATGAGAAAACAACTGTGTGTGCAGCTTGTGTGGGGCTCATGGGGCTTGAGTTTTTTGAATACACTTATCAACATCCTCCTAGCTGCCAACTTGGACTTCTGTGAGAACCGTACCATCAGCCACTATAGCTGTGAGGTGCCCTCTCTCTTCCCTCTGTCCTGCTCTGATGTCTCCACCAACCTCATAGTCCTATTTTGGTCCAGCCTGCTGCATGGGCTTGGGACCTTCCTCCCAATTATCTCATCCTATGCCCACATTGTCTCCACCATCCTGAGCATCAGCTCCACCTCAGGCAGAAGCAAGGCCTTCTCCACCTGCTCCTCACACCTCACTGCAGTGAGCTGCTTCTATGGCTCAGGTTTTCTCCGCTATCTCATGCCAACCTCAGGATCCTCCCTGGAATTGATCTTCTCTGTGCAGTATGGTGTGGTCACTCCCATGCTGAATCCTCTCATCTACAGTCTGAAAAACAAGGAAGTGAAGGCAGCTGTGAGAAGAACACTGGGAAAGTATTTGCAATATTCCAGGTGAAAATATAAAATTAGAAGGCAACAGAAAATTGGATAATATGATATGAAGCCAGACATTGTTCTAGTTGACATTAAGAAAAACTTCCAAGGTCTACACAATGTCAGATGCTAGGAGGTAAATTAAGAGTGTGTAACAAATGAACACATAGGTATTAGAGAGGTGTTAATTTAGTCCAAATAGATGGAAAACAATGGGTTAAATAACTATTTCAGCCCAGATAGTTTGGTCATGAAAGTATTGATTCATTATTCCCAGTACTCCTCAAATCATCACTTTAGTCTTCTTACCAGGTAAAAAATTTATTGAATCATTATTTTTAATTGAATTTAGGGAAAGGCACTGAAAGCTATAAGTTCAGTATTAAGATAATATATGGATCATGGGGTAAAAAAAAAATCATAGAGCTGGAGATCACAGAGGAGGAGAATAATGAACAGCAACTGGAGTGGCCCTGGATATAGACAAAAGGAGCCAAAGGTTCTGAAGAAAATGAGTTCCCATATTAGGACAACAGGTCAGACACTGCTGTTTCTTGCCAGCATTGACCCGTCGAGAATTCCACCTCTCAAGCTGTAGAGGAGTCCTACTCATTCCTTTTTCCAGGCTGTACCTGGGGCACACATCCCTGAAGAGGGGGAACACTCTTGGAAAGATGGAACAAGAAAAACCAGATTTACTGGTACAATGTAGAACCGCTGGCTTCTCTGAGCTATGGTTTCATTCAAGATGATCACTGGACCAGTGTCTGCCTGGTTCTGCAGCTGACGGGAAGTCTTTCTCCTCAGAACTCCGCCATAAAGCTCAGAGACGAGACCTAAGATAAAAGGGATCTACAGTAGCTTTTTAAAGTATGAGAAAACAGCGCGAGTTCTGGGCAGAATTTAAAAACTGAACAAAATAGATGTTCTCTACCTTCTTTTTGTGCACCCAGGTCCTTTTCATCCAGCTCTGTTCTCTACTCTCTGCAGAACTTTCCCAACATCTCACTAGCTGCCCACTTTATCAATAACAATTTACTCAAAAGGAAACATTAAATTTCCTCTTTTCTAATAACAAATTTCTATCATGATACATTCTTTCAATCATAACACAAGTTTTGCATAGACACATTTCATTCCCTTTAATATCTTGTTACGATATTTCTCCTTTGTGTAGTTGTATAATTTCAAGAACTATTAACCAATTGCTCCAAAGGCATTTTCTCCTATAGATTATATTCTAAAAAGTGCTTATCAGCAAGCAGACATTGTTATATGATATATTAAATGTGTTTTTAGAAACTTTGTTACCCTTAAGCTGTTTTTATTTACTTTGATTATATTTTTGGTCTAGAAGCTTGTCAATCAGAGCGCCTACCATATATTCATTTCTGTATAGTGAGATGTTACTCTGTTGCCAGTGGACTTAGAATGTACACATCGAAGTATTTGAAGTTGCATTTCTTTTATTATTCACTGTATATAAAGCAGAACAAGTCCAAATCAACATGTTCTATAGTATTCTGCATTTTTATGCCTAGGAACAATCATACAATATGCACCATATTACATCCAGATTTACCTACTGAATATTATATCATGAGAATTTTTCCATGTTAATGTAAGTGCATTGCAAACATTTGTTTTAGTTATTTTAAAGTTCTATTGAGCATCTTCCCCAAAGTTTGCTGAGCTTTGTTTGAAGTTTATAGCTATTAGGCATGTTTAATTGTTGAACTTTTATATTTAACTTCCTCATATTGTTTATAGAATAGAATTTGATAGACTTTCACCCTTATAAATAATGTTGTATTAAACTACTTTGTACAGAACATTGCTTTGATATTTAGAATCATTCCTGAACTGTAATTACTGGGTTTATGGGTAAGAATATTGATGGGTCTTTTGTCACACATTGATAGATTGCTTTCCAAAATTGTTGATCAGTTTACTCTGATGCCACAAATAAAGCAAATGTCTGTTTCTTCCCTGCATTTATACCATTGCTTTCAAAAAAAAATATTGTACTAGTTTGAAAAGCAAGAAATTATACGAGTTTTTATAAATTTATATTTATTTGGCTATCAGTGAAAATGAAACATTGTTTATGTATGTTTACTAATTATATTTGTTCTTCTGGAATATTTTCTTCATTTATTAACCCACCTCAATACAGCGTAGTTAATGATTTTCTTACCAATTTGAATGACATGATAAATACACTAAACCTGATCTGTCTTGGTAAATGCCAATTTTCATTTTATTAGAATGACTTTGTGCTTTAGGATGTTTTTTCTGTTAAATGGAATTGTTAAATTTTAAAAAATATATATTTAGAAGAAGAAAGTGTCACTTCCTTTTCAAAAACTAAGATATAATAGGCATGTAACATTGTATTCATTTTAGGTGTACAGTGTAATGATATATTTAATATATGTATATATTGTAAAATGATACAATAAGTTTAGTTAACATCCATCACCTCACATAGTTATAAATTTATTTTTCTTGTGATGAGAACTTTTAAGATCTAATCTCTTAGCAACTTTCAAATACACAATACAGTATTGTTAACTACAGTCACCATGTTGTACATTACATACCCAGGGCTTGTTTATTTTATAACTGGAGGTTTTTATCTTTTGACCATCTAAACCCATTTGGCCCACCATCCACCCCTGCCTCTGGCAGCCACCAATTTGTTTTCTATATCTAGGAGTTCAGTTTCTTTTTTAGATTCGACACAAAAGTGAGAATGTACAGTATTTGCATTCTCTGTCTGACTTATTTCACTTAGCATAATGCCCTCAAGGTCCATCCACGTTGTCACAAATGGCAGGATTTCCACCTTTTTTTGGCTGAATAATATTCTACTGTATATATATATACCACATTTTCTTTATTCATTCATCCATTGATGAACACTTAGGTTGTTTCCATGTCTTGGCTACTGTGAATAATGCTGCAATGAACATGGTAGTGCATATATCTTTAAAGATACTGAATTTGTTTCCTTTAGATAAATACCCGGATATAGAATTGCTGCATCATATACTAGTTCTGTTTTAATTTTTTGAGGAACCTTCATACGGGTTTCCACAATGGCTATGCCAATTTACATTCTCACAAACAGTGCACAAGAATTCCCTTTTCTCAACATCTTGCCAACTCTTGGTATTCCTTGTCTCTTTGATAATAGCCATTCTAACAGGTAAGTGGTGATTATCTCATTGATTTGCATTTCCCTGATGATTAGTGATGCTGAGCACCTTTTCATGTTCTTGGCCCTCTTTATGTCTTTGAAAAACGTCAGTTTAGATCCTCTGCGCATTTGCTAATTGGATTGCTTGTTTTTTTTTTCATTGAGGTGTATGAGTTCTTTATATATCTTGCATACTAACCCCTTATCAGATATATGATTTGAAAGTATTTTTTCACATTCCATGGGTTGCTTTTTCGTTTTGTGGATGGTTTTCTTTGCCATACAGAAGCTTTTTAGTTTGATATAGTCCCACTTGTTTGTTTTGCTCTTGTTGCCTTTGCTTTTGGTGTCAAAGTAAAAATCATGCCAAGATCAATGTCAAAGAGGTTACTTCCTATGTTTTCTTCCAGAATTTTTATGGTTTCAGTCTTATGTTCAAGTCTTTAATGCATTTTGAGCTGATTTTTATGTATGGTATAAAATTGTGATCCAGTTTTATTCTTTTGCATATGGCTGTCCAGTTTTCCCAACACCATTTATTGATGAAACTGTCCTTTCTCCACTGTATATTCTTAGCTTTTTTGTTGTAAATTTATTGACTATATTGACTATATATTCTGGGATCTCTCTTCTATTCTCTTGATCTATGTGTCAGTTTTTATGCCAATATCATATTGTTTTGATTACTATAGGTTTGCAATATAGTTTGAAATTAGGAAGTGTGATGTCTCCAACTTTGTTTTTCTTTTTCAAGATTGCTTTGGCGATTCAGGGTCTTTTGTAGTTCCATACAAATTTTAGGATTATTTGTTCCATTTTTGTGAAAAATGCCAGTAGAATTTTGATAGGAATTACATTGAATCTCTAGATGACTTTGAGTAGTACAGACATTTTAACACTATTAATTCTTCCAACCCATGAGCACAGAATAAATTTCCATTTATTTGTGTCTCCTATTTCTTTCCTCAACGTCTTATAGTTTTTAGTGTACAGGTCTTTGACTTCCTTGGTTAAATTTATTCCTAGGTATCTTATTCTTTTTGATCCAATTGTAAATAAGATTATTTTTAATTTCTCTTTCAGACAATTTTTATTAGTGTTTAGCAAAGTGACTGATTTTTGTACACTGATTTTGTATGCTGCAACTTTACTGAATTTGTTTATTAGTTCTAACAATTTTTATGTGGTGTCTGTAGGGTTTTCTATATATAAGATCATGTGCTCTGCAAATAGTAGCAGTTTTACTTCTTCCTTTACAATTTGGATGTCTTTTATTTCTTTTTCTTGCCTAACTGCTCTGGCTAGGACTTCCAATACTATGTTGAATAAAAGCGGCCAGTGTGAGCATCCTCGCCTTGCTCCTTATCTTAGAGGAAAAGTTTTCAGGTTTTCACTATTGAGTATGATGTTAGCTGTGGCTTGTGATATATGGCCTTTATTATGTTGAGGTACATTCCCTCCTTACTCACTTTGTTGAGAGTTTTTATCATGAATGGATGTTGAATTTTGTCAAATGCCTTTTCTGCATCCATTGAGATGATCATATGATTTTTATCCTTCATTTTGTTAGTGTGGTATATTACATTGATTGATTTGTGGATGTTAAACCAATCCTGCATCCCCGGAATAAATATCATTTGATCATGTCATATGATCCTTTTAATGTGCTGTTGAATTTGGTTTGCTAATATTTTGCTAAGGATTTTTGCATATATGTTTATCATAGATATTGGCCTGTAATTTTCTTTTCTTGCAGTGCCCTTACTGGCTTTGGTATCGAGATATTGCTGCCCTCGTAAAAACCTCTTCTGTTTTTTGGAAGAGTTTGAGAAAGACTGGCATTAATTCTTCTCTAAATGTTTGGTAGAATTTTCCAGTGAAGCCATCTGGTCCTAGGGCTTTATTTGTTGCTAAGTTTTTGATTACTGATTCAGTCTCCTTACTAGTGATTGGTCTGTGCAGATTTTCTATTTCTTCGTGATTCAGTTTTGGTAGGTTGTATGTTTCTAGGAATTTATCCATAGTCTTCCAGGTTGTCCAATTTGTTGGCCTATAATTGTTCACAGTTGTCTCTTATGGTTCTTTGTATTTTGTGTATCAGTTGTAACGTCTCCTCTTTCCTATCTGATTTTATTTATTTTAGTCCTCTCTCTTATTTTCATGGTGAGTCTGGTTAAGATGTCTTTATCTTTTCAAAAAACCAGGTCTTAGTTTCTTTGATCTTTTCTATTGTCTTTTTCATCCCTATTTCATTTATTTCTCCTCTGATCTTTGTTATTTACTTCCTTCTACTAACTTTGGGATTTGTTTGTTCTTCTTTTTCTAGTTCCTTGAGATGTAAACTTATATTGTTTGTTTGAGATCTTTCTTGTTTCTTAATGTAGGCGTTTATCACCCCAAACTTCCCTCTAAGAACTGATGTTTTTTATGCTAAACATAATTGTTCAATTTTTATGTATATAAATGATTTGCTTTATCTTTGGAGTTATCCAATTATCTTAAGACTAAAAAACAATGTTTTTATGGGTGGGTAAGTAATCATATCAGACATTCTTGGAACCCCTAGTTTGTTCCAGGCCTAGATGAAATACATTGTGTTCACTATCTCCTTTAAGGCAGACAACAATATATATAAAGTAAGCATGATCATCCTTTGCAAATGGATGGCAAAAATGAGGTTAAGTTAGAGTAAATAACCTTGCCCATGGACACAAAATAAATAACGGAAATGGAATATAAATCCAGTTATATCTAAATATAGAATCCATATTCTTAACCTATGTCTTAGGAGAAATGTGAAATAAATTTCAATGGATTCTATTTATTGATATAAATATCAGCTTATTACAAGCACGTACAGACACACATATACACACACACTGAGAGGGCACATCTGTTGTCTGTATCTGTGGGTGGCCAGTCCCCCAGTGAGAGAAATACAAGAAGACTCTGCCACTCTAGAAAATTTTCTCTCTTCTTTCTCTGCTAAGAAAAGTTTCCTCTTCTCAATTCCTTTTGTACTACCCTGATCTCATCTGTACTGGGGTCAGGGTGCTTTGTCTTTTTGTGAGGGTTATTTACTCTAGACTAAAAATTCAGTTCTGGTCTCATTTATGGTGGTCCTGAGTATACTTTGTCTGTCTCCTTTCAGCTGTCAGGCAATCGGTGAATGTTTAGAGGCTGTTCTGTTTCTCTGGTTCTAAGGCCGTTGTTTTAAGTCTCCTATGGTATTTCTTATCTACTTATAAAATTATAAATTTGTTTTCATGTTGCTTCTAATTACTTGACTCCCAATTTCACAATTATTTGATTCATTGTCATTAAGTGCCAAGGGCCACAAGGTAAGTAAGAATTCCAGAATGAGAATTGAGAATGCTAACTCAAACTTTCTGAAGCTTCTTTAACACACTCACCTCATTCCAGTTGGTCATGATCATGGCTTTTCTTACTCTCCTTGTCCTTGACCTCTCCCAAGTGAAGTCTATTCTCAGCTGCTCTCAAAAATCAAACAAAGCAAACAAAAAACTCAATAAGCATTGTAACCCTCCATGAACAACAGAATATGTCCTCTATGAATAATGGAATATTTCTGTCTTGCATTCCTGGACCTAAGTTGGGGCACAAGTTACAACTCCAGGGGCCATGTTTCCTTAGATTGAAAGAGAGCCTGGGGTCAGGAGTGACCTGTTGATATCACACTACATGTGTGCTTGTTATAGTCAGTGTTCTGGTATTATATGAATGACAGTGATTGACAGAAAGATACTAAAGACTCAGGCAAATACCCTACAAGGGAAAGAGAAAAGTGTAAGAGAGTGTTATAGCGGAAAGGAAGCCCTTCAGATCCCAACGCTCAGCAGACCTCTCCATGATGCCGGGGCTACTCTCTTGAGCTTTAATGCTCCCACACTGTTGACCATACTTCCTGACCAGGTTAAGGATTCCATATGGTTCTCAGATGCTCAGAGAATCTGGTTACTTGTCAGCTGCACTGTCAAGTGCAAGTAACTGGTAATAACCTCAGCACATACCTGAGTACTAATTTATAGGAAGAGTGAATTTATGGTCATGTCTGAGCATTGATATACTGGGAACATCACTCCCCCTATCATATCTGAAGAATATTCCTCCAAGCTGGGCGACAATAAAGGCAGGGCAAGCTCTTGAGGGGGAATCTTTTAAAGGGACCAGTTCAAGCTGATGTTTTTTATTTAACTGTAGTTTTCTAACTATTTTTCTTTTTTATTGTTGAAATATTAGTAATTTATTTTTGTTTTTATTATTGTTAAATATTTTCCTTATAAAAGAGTATAAAATATGTGTGTACAGTTTAAGTAATAATTTTTAAATGGGCAAATGATAGAGTATGGGGCATATGTAACAATATCTCATTGTGATTTAAACTGCATCTCCTTAGCAATGTTCAGTATATGTTATTTTGTTTATTGATTATTTTGAAATCCTCTTTTGTGAAAGGACAGTTTAACTCTTTTGCCTAATTTTAAATTGGCTGTTTGACACTTTATTATTTATTTGAAGGAGATCTTTTTATATGCTATATACATCTCCTTATCACATACATGTACTGTATTTATATTCTCTCAATTGGTGGTTTATTTTCACTTTCTTAATGTTGTCATTCAATTAACAGAAATTCTTAATTTTAATTTTAGTGTAGCTCAATTAACCAATCTTTTGTCTAAGGAAATAACTGCAAAGAAATGCATAATAAATGTCATTCATCACGGTTTACTATACCAAAGATACCATAACTCTTTGAATATACATTTTTCTCTTTTGGACACACACATATCTACATATAATCAAAGATGCATTCATATAATTTTCTTAAAGGACAAATAGTTATATCAGACTTTCAGGAAACCCTTAAATATACACCTATGTGCATGTATAAATCCTTAGTTAGATGAATAAATTACTATTATAATCAGAAAAATAAATAGAAATCAAATACTTCACAATTCCATATACTTAAAAAAGAAAGAAAATATCTAGAAAAGTGGACTTGACTATTCCAAACATCTTTTAATTGTATTACTATTGTTTACTTTTTTAATTGTCAAGTGACAGTGGGCAAAAAATATTATGCCAGAAAAGTCGAGTTTGACTGAAAACCTTATAGCTCATTGTAATAAATAAATAGAAATTTTTATTTGTAAAACAGTCTATTTCTACATATGACTATAACAAACTTACCAAACAAACGCTTCCCTAAATGCACCCAAAGCTGGGAGCACACAAATTATAACAGGGCCTTGTGGAGGAATCTAATTGGATCCATCGAAGCAAATAGATTTGATTAGACAGTTTAGGCAGAAGACTGTTTGGGTTAACATATTTTTTTCATTTTACTTCTTTGATCAAAAAATCACTTTTACACAGGAAATTTCACTGGAGGTGTTTTCACCTAAGTCCCACAGAGAAGACACAGCCCTTAGAGTGAAAATTGAAAACTATTCCTTTCCTGCTTGGGGAGCCAGGCAAATGCCCCTTTGGCTACTCTCTCTACTTTCAACTCCCGCTAGACTCAGAAGAGTTCAAAAATAATAATTATAGGTCATTGCATCACCCAGACAGTACAAAGATCACACCCATAAGAGATCCCCACTTGTCCTCAAAAAAGTCAGTGTTGTTAAAGTTCTTGACAACTAAGGCCAACTTCAAGTTGTGACTATAGAATATAAAAACTGTTGCCCTCGATATACCCTGGGCTGCCAAGCACGAGGAATAAAACCAATCAGCTGGCTAAACATAACTGCTCTGTGGACTGGTTAAACCCAAACAATACTATGTGTGACTCAGACGTGATGTTAGAAAAAAGGAAAACTAAACTATTTGAGACCCTTTGAAAAAAGGAACTGCACTCTGCCTATTTAAATATATTAGTGTAGAATTCAGTAAAACATTTAATCATTGATAGGATTTTATAAATTCTACCATGCTGAATGACTTAGAAGCCACTTTCTCCAGGTCATCTTCCTTCTCATTAGATGAATCTAAATGAAAGTCTTGCAGCCAAATTGGAGATCAGATTGCCTTACTGGACAGGATATACAGGTAATTTGTGTTTGAGATATGGGGAGAATTTTGAGGCTGACTTTATGGCTAAAGGGTTAATAAGTAAGGAATTAGAACTACCCCTTTGCTGGAATTTGGACTTACTGGGAATGGCCAGAACCAGGAAATTGAATGAGCCACTATAATGGGTCCTATGAGTGACCCAAAGTGAGACTTTAGGACGTAAGTCCAAAGTTGGAAGTCAGGGTAAGCAGTCAGTGTTCTAGGAAATAGAACTATGTTGTAACCCAGACCTGAAGACTTATGAGAAACAGAGTTGAGGGACATGAGCATCATCTGGCCATGAAAGAGAAATTTGGGATATGAAGACTGAGGACAACGTCTCAGGATAAAAGTCAGAAAGTTAATCTAAATATCTGTATGACAGAGGAATACGTATAAAGGATTGAATGTTCTATTCCTGTTTTAGACAGGCCTCTGAGTACGAGCAGAGAAAAGTTAGTGGGTAGAGCCTTCTCCTGTTGGGCAGGGATTAGCAGCAGTGGCTGCTTCTCACAGAAACTGGGAGCTCTGAGTCAAACTCTCACTGTCTTACAGGATGAATTCCCAAACTTGTTTCCTATACTGTCTGGGAGCATGGTCCAGAATGTGTAGTACCAGGCAGAGTCCTCTCTCCTGGCTGCTGCTACAGCCAGGATACCATTCAAGTATTCCCTGGCATGAAACCTTTCAAGTATTACTTTTTTTTTGTTTTTGCTTACTTTTTAGAGATGCTGGCCTGTTCTGGGATACATGTCCATCCTAGTAATGCTCTTCAAAGAAAGTCCAGGGGTCTACACTGAGTCACAACCACTTTCTCTCTCTCTTGTCATCTCTGCAGTCTTGCAGCTGCACGTACTGCAGGAATTACCTGCCCTCCTTTCTGAGTGAAAGCACCCACAGTAACAGCAAAGTGGAGACAGGCTCCACTCCAAAATAAGCCTAAACTTGCAACTTACCTTATAACTGGCATCGTGAGCAGAGGAGGGCGGCTACCATGAGTGATTTCAGTGTGATTTTCTTACACCTCTCTTGATAAAGGCATATAAAGTAATAACAAAACAGCAGCATTAGGAGCAATAACTGATCTTTGATAGTGCTTCACCCTATGTGAGAATTTCGGTGACTTTTGCCTGGACTTTCAATCTCAAGAAATAATACTATAAGAACAATAATGAATTTTTCCATGAAAGTTGCACTTTAACCTACAAAATAATACATGCATATGATTAAAAATAAAATAAAAGTTGCAGAATGATATAAAATAAAAAGCAAAGTAATACCAAATGTTTTCAAAACAAGCATGGTGTATGTGTGTGGAGGGAGTGGGTAGGAGATACATATATTTATTTGTGTGACCGGTGTATCAAACAAGTCTTAACTCAAAACTTTTTTTTTCTAATTTCTGTTTTCCCCCTTGCTGTACCCAATGTTCCTTTTCCATCCCTTAATGATCTCTTGGGATTATTTCACAACTTCCCAATCACTTTCAGTTATTAAAAGTCTGTGCACTCAAATATTTTAATCTCAAACTCAGTGTACATTGAATCCAGCATAGGTTTGACCTGTGCCTCTGGGGAACTGCAGTGGGCAGGAGGGTTTCCACTCTTCTACTCCTCATCCCACTTCAGCACCTGAAATATAGACAAGCAGCCTCCTCTGTCTCTCAGACACCTTTTCCTTCTCCCACTTCTAAGCCATAGATCCTCTGTTGCTGGGGAAGGAAAAGAGAGTAGCATAAGAGTGTTTACACACTGGTGTGAGTTTAATCTTCTGTCTGTGAGGTATACCTGTTCAAGCCCAGGTACCTTCTAGGGGTCCATTTCATGCACCAGATACTCGCACTTCTTTAGAACACCCTGTCTTGGGCTGCCGGCGTCTCCTCTGTTGTCACTCCACCCCTACCCCAATCTCTGTGCCCTGCCAACTGTCTCTACTTCCCTTTTTGGCTCAATTCTTCACTTATATTGGCAGACAGGGACATCAACCACGAATGTTAAACCAATCTCTTCTTCATCATTTTCTTTTCCAGTATACAGTCCAGTATTATTAACTATATTCATCATGCTGCCCATTGGAGTGCAAGAGTTTTTCATCCTACATAATTCTAACCTGTATCCTTTGACCAACATCTCCCCATTTCCCCCACCTCCCTGACCCTGGTAAACCCCTTCTACTTTCTGCTTCTTCTGATTTGACCTTTTTAGATTCCACAAATAAATTAGAGCATACAGTATTCTTCTTTCTGTGTCTGACATATTTCACTTAGCATTAATGTCTTCCTGGTTCTTCCATTTTGCCAAATGGCAGGATCTCCTGCTTTTTCAAGGCTAAATAATATTCCATTATATATGTTTATATATAAATAAATATATGTATATAAATCATTTATATATATACATTTTAAGGCTAAATAGTATTCCATTATATATAATACATATAGTATATATATACACCTCTCAAAATTTCTATTGAATAGTTAGGAATAAGTGATTTTGAAGAGCTTTATGTATAATTTAATATTTAATCTTAAAACCTCTCTGTGGTACTGTTATTATGTGCATTTATACATAAAGAAAATGAGGCACAGGGCTTTATGTATTTTATACAAAGTCATATAGCTAATTAGTGGTAGAGCTGGGATTTGAACCTAGTTTGAAGCAGGAGCCCACATGTTTAGCCATAAATCCATGATGCCCACTCACACTTTACATCAGCTTTTCAGAACTACCCATGTTTTACCAAGCATGGCTTGATTTTTCTCAGTTCTGAGCATTTGAACACATTGTTCATGCAAACTAAATGTGTCTCTGATAAACATTTTCCAAAAGCAATCATATGCTTTCTTAAAAATTTTGCTCAAATATCCTCAATGTTATGTCACTGCTGAGCTCTCTCTAAATCACAATTACAGCACCCACTGTGTAAATCATATGGTGCTATTATTTCTCGGCTTTATATCCACATTATTTGATTGAATGGGAGCATTTTAAGAGCAAGAACCACAACTTAATGATATTTATGTTCCAAGTGACTCATACAAACCTAGGCCATAGTAGAGAGTAAAAATGTTTATTGAGGGGCCGGCCCGGTGGCGCAAGCAGTTAAGTGCGCGCGCTCTGCTGCGGCGGCCCGGGGTTCGCTGGTTCGGATCCCGGGCACGCACCGAAGTACTGCTTGGTAAGCCATGCTGTGGCGGCGTCCCATATAAAGTGGAGGAAGATAGGCACCGATGTTAGCCCAGGGCCGTCTTCCTCAGCAAAAAAAGAGGAGGATTGGCGGATGTTAGCTCAGGGCTGATCTCCTCACAAAAAAAAAAAAAAAAAAAAAAAATGTTTATTGAATAAGAGTGATAGGAAAAGAGAATCAATGCAATGAGAAAATCATTGGGGGATAGTAGAACTTTGCTGCCATGTCTTTTTACATTATTTCTAGGGAGGATTCTACGTAAATGGCCTTGAGGAACCACAGCAGCATCACTGAATTCCTCCTCCTCGGGCTGTCTGCTGACCCCCACATCCAGTCCGTGCTCTTTGTGCTCTTCCTGGACATTTACCTCCTGACCATAATGGGGAATCTGATGATGCTGCTGGTGATCAGGGCTGATTCCCACCTCCACACACCCATGTACTTCTTCCTGAGTCACCTCTCTTTCCTGGATCTTTGTTTATCTTCAGTCACCATGCCCAAGATGCTGAAGGACCTCCTATCTGTGATAAAAACCATCTCAGTAGGGGGCTGCCTGGCACAAGGCTTCTTTGTGTTTATCACTGCAGGGACTGAGGGCTTTCTGCTCTCAGTGATGGCCTATGACCGCTATGCTGCCATCTGTCACCCTCTGCTCTATGGACAGATGATAAGGAAACAGCTGTGTGTGCAGCTTGTGTGGAGCTCATGGGTCTTGGGTTTTTTGAATGCTTTTATTAACATCTTCCTAGCTGCCAATTTGGATTTCTGTGAGAACCATACCATCAGCCACTACAGCTGTGAGGTGCCCTCTCTCTTCCCTCTGTCCTGCTCTGATATCTCCATCAACCTCACAGTCCTATTTTGCTCCACCTTGCTGCATGGCCTTGGGACCCTCCTCCCGATCATCTCATCCTATGCCAACATTGTCTCCACCATCCTGAGCATCAGCTCCACCACAGGCAGAAGCAAGGCCTTCTCTACCTGCTCCTCACACCTCACTGCAGTGAGCTGCTTCTATGGCTCAGGTTTTCTCCGCTATCTCATGCCAACCTCGGGATCCACCCTGGAATTGATCTTCTCTGTGCAGTACAGCTTGGTTACTCCCATGCTGAATCCTCTCATCTACAGCGTGAAGAACAAGGAAGTGAAGGCAGCTGTGAGAAGAACACTGGGAAAGTATTTGCCACGTTCCCAGGGGAAAAATAGAGCTAAAGGATAGTGGAGAATCAGCATAATATGGTACTAGGGGCACATGAGTGAGTTGACATTAAGAAAAACTTCCTGGCTCTATACAATGTCAGATGTTACAAAATAAATAAGCAGCCCATAAAAAAATGAACACAGAGGTATCAGAAATGTGTTCATTTAATCCAAACAGAGGGAAAACAATGGGTTAAATGACTATCTCAATTTAGAAAATGTGGTCATGAAAGTGTTAATTCATTATTCCCAATACCCCCCAAATAATCACTTTGATCTTCTTATTAGGTAAAATATTTGTCTTTGACCATTATTAGTAATAGACTTTAGGAAAAGTCAATGGAAGCCACAAATTCACACTCAAGTAAAAGTTCTGGATGGTTGAGTAAAAACAGTAATAGACTTCAGCTACACAGCAGGAGAATCATGAACTCGAACTGAGTGGCCCTTGCATATAGTCAAAAGGACCTGAAGATGCTAAAGAAACTGTTTGTATATTGAGACAGAGGACAGACTCAAATAAATCTTTCAAACACTTCATTGTTTCTTGCCATGATGCTTCCAAGGAACCCTTAAATATGCACATTCATATATGTATAAATTTTTAGACATATGTGAATGAATGTTATAATTGTAATAATAATTAAAAACAAAAAACTTTAAAATCCATATAGATAAACAAGAAAGCAAATACTCTAAAAAAGTGAACTTGATTTTTCTAAAACATCCTTGAACTGTATTTTTTTTGCTTATTTATTTGATAAGTAACAGTAGGGAAAATACTATGCCAGAACAGTCTAGCTTGACTGAAAACCTAATAGCTCGTTGTAAATAAATAAATGGAAATTTTGATTTTTATAGTAGTCTAGTCGTACTTAAGCCTATAATAACCTTTAAACACATGCTTCCCTAAATAATCCCAAATCTGTGAGTAATAAAACTGTGACAAGGCCCTGTGTAGGACTCTAAATGGATCCGTAAGCCAAATGGATTTGAATAGATGGTTTAGGCAAAAAGCTGTGCTGGTTAATTTTTTTTTTTTTTTTGTCTTTTACTTATTTGACCAACAAATCATTTTACACAGCAAATTTAACTGGAGGTGATTTCAGCTGAGAAGTACCAGAGAGAAGATACAGCCCTTAGAGTGTCGGTTGAGAACTATTCCTTTCCTGCTTGGGGACCCAGGCAAATACCCCTTTGGCCACTCTCTACTTTCAACTCCCACTAGACTCAGAAGAGTTTAGAATTAATGATTATAGGTCATTGCGTCATCCAGACGTTCCAAAGTCCATACTTAAGAGATCCCTATTGATCCTTCTAGAATTCACTGTTAAAAATACTTCTTGAAAACTAAATCTGACTTCAGATTGTGACTATAGAATATAAGAGCTGTTGCCCTCACCAGGCCTTGGGCTGCCAAGGACAAGGAATCAAAGCAACCAGCTGCCTAAATATAGCTGCTCTGCAGACAGGTTAAATCCGAACAATACTTTGTGTGACCAAGACATAATATTAGAAACAACGAAAGCTAAAGTATTTGATATGCTTTGAAAAAAGAAACTGCCCTATGGCTATTTCAATTTATTAGTGTAGAATTCAGTAAAATCGATGGGATTTTATAAATTCTACCATGATACAAGACTTAGAAGCCACTTTCTTCAGGTCATCTTACTTCTTAGTAGTTGAATCTAAATGAAAGTCTTGCAGCCAAACTGGAGAGAGATTGCATTATTGGACAGGATATACAGGTAATGTGTGTTTGGGATGTGGGAAGAATTATGAGGCTGAGTTTATGGCTGAAGAGTTAATAAATAAGGAATTAGAACTACCTCTTGGCTGAGCTTTGGACTTACTGGGAATGGCCAGGACCAGGAAACTGACTGAACCACCAAAACAGGTCCTGTGGGTGACCCAAGGTCAGACTTTAGGGTGTAAGGCCAAAGCTGGGAGTCCTGGTAAGCAGTCAGTGTTCTAGGAAATGGAGCAAGGTTGTAACCCAGACCTGAAAACTTAGGAGAAACAGTTGAGGGAAGTGAACACAATCTGGCCATGAAGGAGAAATTTGGGATATGAAGAGTAAGGACAGTGTCTCAGGATGAAATTCGGAAAGTTAATCTAAATATCTGTATGATGGAGGAATATAAAGGATTGAATGTTCTATTCCTGTTTTAGACAGGCCTCTGAGTATGAGCAGAAAAAAGTTAGTGGGTGGAGCCTTCTCCTGTGGGGCAGGGGTTAGCAGCAGTGGCTGTCTCTAACAGAAAGTAGGATCTCTGAGTCAAACTCTCAGTGTCCTACAGGATGGATTGCCAAACTTGTTTCCTATACTGTGTGGGAGTATGGTCCAGAATGTGTAGTACTGAGCAGAGTCCTCTCTCCTGTCTGCTGCTACAGCCAGGATACCCATTCAAGCATTCCCTGGCATGAAACCTTTTCAGGCATTCCTCCTGCTGACTTTCCTAGAGATTCTGGGGTGTTCTAGGATACACATCCATCCTAGTAACGCTCTTCAGGGCAGGCCCAGGGGTCTACACTGAGTCCCAACCACTCTTTCTCCCCCTTGTCATCTCTGCGGTCTTGAAGCTCTGCCTATTGCAGGAATTACCTGCCCTCCTTTCTGAGTGAAAGCACCCACGGTAACAGCAAAGTGGAGACAGGCTCCACTCCAAAATAACTCTATACTTCTAATTTGCCTTCCAGCTTGGATCATGAGCAGAGGAGGGCAGCTACTGTGCATGATTTCAATGTGATTTTCTTACACCTGTCTTGATAAAAGCATGTAAAGTAACAACAAAAGCAGCATTAGCAGCAACAACTTTGGTCTTTGATAGTGCTTCACCTTATGTGAGAATTCAGGTGATTTTTGCCTAGACTTACAATCTTAAATAAAATAATAACAATAATAATAATAACAATAACAGATAGTTAGGAGTAGGTGCTTTTGAAGAGCTTTATGTATAATTTCATATTTGATTGCAAAAACCCTCTGTACTGCTGTTACTATCTACATTTTATCCACAAAGATATTGAGACACAGAGCTTCATATATCTTGTTCCAAGTCATACAGCTAATTAGGGGTAGACCTGGGATTTGAACCTAGTCTAATGCAGGAACCCATGTTTAACCCCTGTCTATGATGCCCACTTATTCCCTAGGCCTCAGCTTTTCAGAACTACCCATGTTTTATCAAACTTGACTTGATTTTTCTAGGTCCTGAGCCTTTGAACACACTGTTCATGCAAAATAGATGTGTCTAAGAAACATGCTTTCCAAGAGCAATTTTATACATTCTTTAAAATTTTTCTCAAGTTTCCTCAATGTAATATCATTACTGATCCTTGCTAAATCACAGTTTGTGCTCCCATTGCATTAATTACACTGTTTTATAATTTCTTCTCTTCATATCCACATTCTTCAATGGAGTGGGAACTTTTTTTGCAAGTTTGATGTTTATAAACAGTTTTGTAGTCTATAATCACTGTACCATGTATTATGCCTCCAGGAGTTATTTACCTACTTGTTGCAAGTATGTATCCTTAAACAACATCTCTCCCATTCCCCTGTCCCCTGGCCTCTGGTAACCACCATTTTACTTTCTGCTTCTACAATTTCGTTTTTTTCAGATTCCACTTATAAGAGATATCACGTGGTATTTTCTTTCTCTATCTTATCTCACTTAGCATAATGTCCTCACGGTCCATTCATGTTGTCTCAAATGGCAGGATTGCCTTTTTTTCTCATGGATGAATACTATTCTATTGTGTATATATACCACATCATCTTTATCCATTCATTCTTTGGTGGACACTTAAGTTGTTTCCACATCCTGGCTATTGTGAATATTGCTGCAATAAAAATGAGAGAGCATATGTCTGTTTAATACTCTGTTTTCATTTCGTTTGGCTATATACCCAGAAGTGGAATAGATGGATGGTATGGTAGTTCTATTTTTAATTTTTTGAGGAACCTCCATACTCTTCATCATAGTGGCTAAACCAATTTATGATCTCACAAACAGTGCACAAGTGTTCCCTTTACTCCATATCTGTTCCAAAACTTAACTCTTGTCTTCTGGATGACAGCCATTCTTACAGGTGTGAGGTGCTAGTTCATTGTGATTTTGATTTGCATTTCCCTGATGATTAGTGATGTTGAGCATCTTTTCATGTACTTATTGGCCATTTGGATGTCTTTTGTGGAAAAATGTCTATTGAGCTCCTTGCCCATTTTTAAATCAGATTTTTTTTGTTACTGAGTTGTATGAGTTCTTTGTATATTTTGGATGTTAACCCCTCATACAATACATGGATTGTAAAACATATCTCTCATTCCATAGGTTGCCTTTTCATTTTGTTGATGGCTCCTTTTGCTGTACAGAAGTTTTTAAGTATGGTGTTTTTCCACTCATTGATTTTTTCTTTTGTTGTTTTGCTTTTGCTGTTATATCAAAAAAAAAAAATCACAGCCAAGACCAATGTAAAGGGGATTCTTCCCTATCTATTCCTCTAGGAGTTTTAGAGTTTCAGGTCTTATGTTTTAAGTCTTTGATCCATTTTGAGTTAATTTTTGTGAGTGGGGTCCAATTTTTTGTGTGTGTGAGACAGAGGTCCAATTTCTTTTTCTGAATATGGTTATCCAGTTTTCCCAAGACTATTTGTTGAAGAGAATATCTTTTCCTCACTGGATGTTCCTGGCTCCCTTATCAAATATTAGTAGACCACATATACAGGAGGCTTAATTCTGGGCTCCCTGTTTCATTGGTCTGTGTGTCTATTTTTATGCCAATATCATGCTGTTTTAATTACTACAGCTTTGTAGTATAGTTTGAAATCAGGAAATGTGATGCCTCTGGTATTGTTCTTCATTCACGGGATTGACTTGATTATTCAAGGTCTTTTGTGGTTCCATACAAATTTTAGGATTGTTTTTTCTATTTCTGTGAAAAATGCCATTGGAGTTTTGATAGGCATTACATGGAATCCATAGATGGCTTTGGATAACATAGACATTTTGATAATATTAGCTCTTTCAATCCGTGAACACAGGATGTTGTTCCATTTATCTATGTCTTCTTTGATTTCTTTCAGCAAAGTCTTGTGTCCTATCATATGATCTATTCTGGAAAAGTTCTGTGTGCTTGAGAAGAATGTATATTCTGTTGCTGTTGGATGGGATGGTGTATAAGTGTGTGCAAGGTCCATTTGGTCTAATGTATGGATCAAATGCATCATTTCCTTGTTGATTTTCTGTCTGGATGATCTATGCATTGTTGAAAATGGGGTATTGAGGTCCCTATTATTATTGTGTTGTCTATTTCTCTCTTCATATCTGTTAGTATTTTCTCAAAATATTTAGGTACTCCAATGTTGGGTGTGTATATATTTACAATTGTTATATTTTCTTGATGAATTGATCCCTTTATCATTATATAATGACCTTCCTCGCCTCTTGTCATCTTTTTTGGCTTAAAGTCTATTTTTTCTGATATAAGTATACCTACCCCCACTTTCTTTTGATTTCTTCTTACATGGAATATCTTTTTTCATCCCTTCACTTTGAGTCTATGTGTCTCCTTAAATCTGAAATGGGGCTTCTGTAGGCATCATATAGCTGGGTTTGGTTTTTTTAATCCATCCAGCCACTCTTTGCCTTTTGATTGGTGAATTCAGTCCATTTACATCTACAGTACTTATTGATGTAGGAGGACTCACTAATGCCATCTTGTTAATTGCTTTCTGACTGTTTTGTATTTCCGTTGTTTCTTCTTCCCTCTGTCTATGCCTACCTTTGTAAATTGGTTAATGTCCCTGGTGGTATGCTCTGTTTCCCCTCTCTTTGTCTTTTGTGAATCTATTCTAGGTTTTTGCTTTGTTGTTACCTTGAGAATAACAGAAAACATCTTATAGATAAACAGTCCATTTTAGGTTGATAGGAACTTATCTATGAATGTCTATACAGTCTTCACTCTTTTACTCCTCCTTTTTATATTATTGATGTTACAATTTACATCTTCTTATGTCATATATTCACTAAAAGTTTGTAGTAGCCATGGTTATTTTTAATATTCTTTTATACTATACTTGAGCTGTTAATACACCATCCTAATGTAGAGTTATGGTTTCCTAATTCTGTCTATTTTTCACCTTTACCAGTGTGTTACGTGTTTTCATATGTTTTCATGTCCCTGATTAGCGTCTTTTCATTTCAGCTTGATGAACTCCTTTCAGCAGATCCTGCAAGACAGGTCTAGTGGTGGTGAACACCCTCAGCTTTTTTTTTGTCTGGAAAAGCCTTTATTTCTCCTTCATATCTGAAGGATAATTTTGCCAGATAAAGTACTCTAAACTGGTAGGTTTTTTTGTTTGTTTGTTTGTTTTGCTGAGGAAGATTCACCCTGAGCTAACATCTGTGCCAATCTTCCTCTATTTTGTATGTGGGTCACCCCCACAACATGGCTGCTGAATAGTGTAGGCTCGTGCCTGGGATCTGAACCCATGAACCTGGACCGCTGAAGCAGAGTGCCTGAAACTTAACCACTACGCCACGGGGCTGGCCCCTAGGCTGACAATTTTTATCTTTTAACAATTTAAATATGTCACTCCACTCTCTCCTGGACTTAGAATTCCTGCTGAAAAATCCGCTGATAATCTAATGGGCATTCCTTTGTAGGTTACTTTCCTTTTTTCTCTGGCTGCCTTTAAGATTCTTCCTTTGTCATTAATTTTTTACAGTTTCGTAATAATGTGTCTTGGAGAAGGTTTTTTGTATTGAGATAATGGGGTGTTCTGTTAGCATTGTGGACTTATATGTCCAAGTCTTTCCTCAGGTTTGGGAAGTTCTCATCTTTTATTACTTTAAATAAACTTTTCCCTCTTCTCCTTCTCCTCTCCTAGAACTGCAATTATTTGGATATTTGCCTTTCTGATAGAATCTGGTACGTCTTGTAGGCTTTCTTCACTCTGTTTAAATGTTAGTTCCCTCTCCTCTTCTAACTGTGTTATTTCTATATTCCTATCTTTCAAGTCACCTATTCTTTCTTCTATCTGGTCTGCCCTGCTACACATGCTCTCTATTGCATTTTTCATCTCATTCATTGAGTCCTTCAGCTCCAGAATTTCTGTTGGGTTCTTTTTTATAATTTCAATCTCTTTGGTAAAGAATTCCTTCTGTTCATTAATTTTTTCTGATTCCAATGAATTCTCTTTCTGAGTTTTCACATAACTTGTTAAATTTCTTCATAACAGCTATTCTTTGCCAGTTAGATTACAGTATTCCATGTCTTTGAGTTCAGTTGATGAAGAACTATCATTTTCTTTTTGTGATGCCATGTTTCCTTGATTTTTCATATTGTTTGTAGCTATGTGCTACTGCTTTCACATTTGAAGTAGTGGATACCTCCTTAACTAAGCTCTTATGTCTTAATTGGTTCTTGCAATTCACCAGGTTGGCTATTAGAAATTCTCTTTTGTATTCCAGAAGGTGGTGCTATAGCTCAAATGTGTGGTTTTTCCCTTGCCCACCAACCGTGGCCTATATTTTGAGAGTGGTCCTTATCTACCAGAGTTCACTCTGGCAGACACACTTGGGAGCATGCACAAGGAGATGGCTACAGAATTGAGGGAAATGTGGGTCTAGCACTTGGTGCATTTGGGACTCCCACAGAGCCAACAGAGAAATCCCCAGAGGTGGCATTCCCAGAGGCATGTAGGTGGACTTTCTGATGAGCACAATCCCTTCAAGGCCGTTTGAAATTCTTGTCTGCCTCTTTCTCAATATCTTCCCCTCCCCCAGTTGCAGAGCTCCCACCCTAGTACTTCAGGCACTGGTAGAGAGAAATGGATTTATTCACTTGAATCCAGCCTAGCTGGGATAGCTGGGTTCTCTATCACCACCTTCCTCTTTGCCCAAGGGAGAGGTCACCTCTGTCATATAAATAAGCCCCGGCAGCATCTTTTTGTGGGGTGCCAGGAAGTGGGGTACCCACCTCCACTGTGACCAGACTCACATCCACTGCATCCAAACACATGCTCTTCTTTTTTCCTCCACTGGTGGGTTGGATTCTCCCTTTGGGAGGGCTGGACTTCTGCAAGTTCTCTCTCATGGGTAAGTGCCTGCCCAGTTCAGCACTCACCCGATTCTTGCCCAAGAGCAGCAAGAGGCCTATAGGCAGTGTCCCTGGATCCACTGGTTCCACAGCCCATATGGAGGTTTGTCTTTCTCCTATCAGCTGCACTGATGGGTAAGGTTCTTTTGGGTCAGTTGGAGGAAGGCGTAAAGTCTGAAAATCCCCACTAAGATGCTCTTGTGTATGTATGGATATCTAATTTGTTGATCAAAAAGGGAGATAAAAAGGAGAAACTTCTTACAATACCATGTTGCTGATGTCACCACAAGTGGGAGCATTTTAAGAGCTTGGACCACATCTCAATGACTTTTATGTTCCAAGTGACTGACACAAAGTCTAAGGCCTTAGTAGAAAGCAAAAAATGTTTGCTGAATAGTAACAATATTAAAAGAGAATCAGTGCAATGAGAAAATTCTTCAAGGATAGTAGAACTTTGCTGCCGTGTCTTTTCATATTATTTCTAGGGAAAGGCTGCTGTAAATGGACTTGGGGAACCACAGCACCATCACAGAGTTCACCCTCCTTGGACTGTCTGCCAACCCCCACATCCAGGCTCTGTTCTTCGTGTTGTTCCTGGATATTTACCTTCTGACAATCGTGGGGAATCTGATGATGCTGCTGGTGATCAAGGCTGATGCTCATCTCCACACACCCATGTACTTCTTCCTGAGTCACCTCTCTTTCCTGGATCTTTGTTTATCTTCAGTCACCATGCCCAAGATGCTGAAGGACCTCCTATCTGTGATAAAAACCATCTCAGTAAGGGGCTGCCTGGCACAAGGCTTCTTTGTGTTTATCTCTGCTGGGACTGAGGGCTTTCTGCTCTCAGTGATGGCCTATGACTGCTATGCTGCCGTCTGCCACCCTTTGCTCTATGGACAGATGATGAGAAAACAGCTGTGTTTGCAGCTAGTGTGGGGCTCATGGGGCTTGGGTTTTTTGAACGCTTTTATCAACATCCTCCTAGCTGCCAACTTGAGCTTCTGTGAGAACCATATCATCAGCCACTATAGCTGTGAGGTGCCCTCTCTCTTCCCTCTGTCCTGCTCTGATGTTTCTACCAACTTCATAGTCTTGCTCTGCTCCAGCCTTCTACATGGGCTTGGAACCTTCTTCCCAATCACCTCATCCTATGCCTACATTGTCTCCACCCTTCTGAGCATCAGCTCCACCACAGGCAGAAGCAAGGCCTTCTCCACTTGCTCCTCCCACATCATTGTGGTGAGCTTCTTCTTTGGATCTGCTTTTCTCCGCTATCTCATGCCAACCTCAGGATCCCCCCCTGGAATTGATCTTCTCTGTGCAGTACAGCATGGTTACTCCCATGCTGAATCCTCTCATCTACAGCCTGAAGAATAAGAAGGTGAAAGCAGCTGTGAGAAGAACACTGGGAAAGTACTTACCGTGTTACTGGTAGAATATATGACACTAGACAGACATTATGGGAGTTAGCATTAAGAAGATCTTCTTAGGTCTACACAATGCTAGATGTTGAGAGATAAGTTAACAGTGTATAAGAAATGAATACAAAGATATTATATGGGTGTTAGCTTAGTACAAATAGAGGGAAAATAGTAGGATACATTATATCTCAATTTAGAAAATATGGAAATGAAAGTGTTGATTCTCACTACTCCTCAAATATTCACTTTGGTCGTCTTATTAGGTGAAAAATTTGAGTCTTAAATCATTATTTGTAATTGAGTTTAGGAAATTCAACGAAAACCATAACTTCACTAGTAAGTAAAGGTTCTTGACAGTTGAGTAAAATCAGTGTTAGACTTTAGGTCATATGGGAGGAGAATAATGAATTTCTACTGATTTGCCCTTGGATATATGCAAAATGAACTCAAGATGCTGAAGAAAATGAGTTCGTATATTGGGACAGAGAGCAAACTCAGATAAACCTTCAAAAACCCTGTTATTTCTTACCACGAAATCCTTAAATATGCAAATTTATATAGGCATAAATTTTTAGATACATGAATGAAAGAATGTTATAATCATAAAATAATTAAAAACAAAATGCTTTAAATCCATAGAGATTAACAAAGAGAGCAAATATTCTAAAAATGTGGACTTAATTATTCCAAACATAGTTCAATTGTGTTCCTTTTGTTCCTTATTTAATTAAGACAAAAAAAATTATGCCAGAACAGTCTAATTTGACTGAAACCTATAGCTCATTGTAAATAATAAATGGAAATTTTGATTTATATAACAATCATTTTGTACTTAAGATTACAATAAACTTTTTAAACAAATCCTTCACTAAATACTTCAAAATTGGGAGCACTCAACCTGTAACGGAGCCTCATGTAGAAATCTAAATAGGGGGTCGGCCCCATGGCTTAGCGGTTAAGTGCGCGGGCTCCACTGCTGGCGGCCCGGGTTCGGATCCCAGGCGTGCACCAACACACTGCTTCTCCGGCCATGCTGAGGTCGTGTTCCCACATACAGCAACTAGAAGGATGTGCAACTATGACATACAACTATCTACTGGGGCTTTGGGGACAAAAAGGAGGAAGATTGGCAATAGATGTTAGCTCAGAGCAGGTCTTCCTCAGCAAAAAGAGGAGGATTATCATGGATGTTAGCTCAGGGCTGATCTTCCTCCCCACCCCCCAAAAAAAGAAAAGAAATCTAAATAGAAATAAATTTGAATTAATAGGTTAGGCAATTACAGTGCTTGTTAACTTTTTTGTCTTCTTATATTTTGATCAACAAATCACTTTTACACAGCAAATTCAACTGGATTTGGTTTCGCCTGACAGTCCTAGAGAAAAGACGTATCCCTTAGAGTGTCAACTGAAAACTATTCCTTTCCTGCTTGGGGAGCCAGGCAAATACCTCTTTGGCCACTCTCCACTTTCAACTCCCACTAGACTCAGAAGAGTGTAGAAGTAATGATTATAGGTCATTTCATCACTCAGTTGTTCCAAAGGCCACACATAAGAGATCCCTATTGATCCTTATAAAATTCGATGTTGAAAATAGTTCTTGAAAACTAAATCCAACTCCAGATTGTGACTAGAGAACACAAAAGCTGTTGCCTTCACCATGCCCTGGGCTGCCACAGGCAAGAAATCAAACCAATCAGCTGCCTAAACGTAGCTGCTCTGTGGACTGGTTAAACCCAAACAATACTATGTGTGACTGAGACATGATTTTAGAAACAAACAAAACTAAAGTGTTTGAGATCTTTTGAAAAAAAGGAACTGCCTTATGCCTATTTAAATTTATTAGTGTAGAATTCAATAAAATATTTCATCATCAATAGGATTTTATAAATTCTACCATGCTAAAAGACATAGAAGCCATTTTCTCCAGGTCATCTTCCTTCTTAGTAGATGAATCTAAATGAAAGTGCTGCAGCCAAATTGGACAGCAAATTGCCTAACTGGACAGGATACACAGGTAATGTGTGTTGGGGTGTGGGAAGGATTTTGAGGCTGGGCATTCCTCTCACTTACTTTTCTAGAGATTCTGGCCTGTTCTGGGATACACATCCATCCTAGTAATGCTCTGCAGGGAAAGCCCAGGGGTCAACATTGAGTCCCAACCACTTTTCCTCCCCCTTGTCATCTCTCCAGTCTTGCAGCTGTACCTATTGCAAGAATTACATGCCTTCCTTTCTGAGTGAAAGCATCCATGGTAACAGCAAAGTGGAGACAAGCTCCACTCCAAAATAACAATAAACTTCTAATTTGCCTTCCAGCTTGGATCATGAGCAGAGGAGGGCAGCTACTGTGAGTGATTTCAATGTGAATTTCTTACACTTCTCTTGATAAAGGCATATAAAGTAATAACAACAGCAGTATTAGCAGCAACAACTTTGATTCTTTGATAGCACTTCACTCTATGTGAGAATATAGGTGACTTTTGACTTTAATCTCCAAGAATAACAAGAATAATAATAGATAGTTAGGAGTAGGTGCTTTTGAAGAACTTTGTGTATAATCTCACATTTAATCCTAAAAACTTTCTGTGGTACTATTATTATCTGCATTTGCACATAAGGAGATCAAGGCAAAGAGCTTAATGTATCTTGTGCTAAGTCATATAGCTAATTAGTAGTAGACCTGGAATTTGAACCTAGTCTGTTGCAGGAGCCCTCATGTTCAGCCACTGATTCCTGATGCCCACATATTCCCTAGGCATCAGTTTTTCAAAACTACTCATGTTTTACCAATCATAGCTTGATTTTCCTCAGTCCTGAGCCTTTGAATGCATTGTTCATGCAAACTAAATAGCTGTCAGAAGCACATTTCCAAGGGCAACTATACCCTTTCTTAAAAATTTTGTCAAATTCATCCAACGTAGTGTCATTATTGACTTTCCCTAAATCACAATTTGAGCTCCCATTGCATTATTACAGTTATATTTTGTCTTTCTATCCATGTTCTTTGTCGGGGGAAGAGGGAGAATCTCCCTCTGCCCTTTTCCTTAAGGTTCTTATGGCTGGCCAAATAATTAACAAGACAGGTTAGCAGGAGAAAATAATACCAAGTTTAATAACATGTATACATGGGAGAAAGCAGGGACACTGCGTTTCTCAACACAATAGCAGAAATTCTTGTCTTAAATACCAGGTTCAGCCAATGACAAAGGAGGATTTTGGGGGTGGGGGGAGTCAGTTACAGGAGATTACCACTAAAGCACAGTAAACAAGAGTAAGGTTATTATGCAGATTTAAGGCCTCAACTTTCACATTGATAAGCCTCTAGAAATGAGGCCATCCCCCTCTCTTCTCAAAACAGAGAGGGAGATACCTTTACAAATGGAGATTTCCCTTATAAATGTAAATGATTGTCTGGTAACTCCTTGCAGGGCCATCCAAAGAATGTGGTCAGAGAGACAGAACTTCCGATAAGATGGGCTTGTTGGTGCCTTTCCTATTGTAACATTTATCCTACATTATCTTTATAGCCATCATGATAGATCTGTTCCAGGAAGGAGCTACCATGTCAAATTCTTTAGGCAGTTAGTGGGGGAGGTCAAATGTCCTCAGAGAAAACAACCAAGGTAAAGAGATAGATTTCAGGGTGGCCAAATCTTGATCTCCCACATCTTCAAGGGCAAAATTAAGAGCCAGGACCATATCTTAATCATTTTCTTATTTTAAATGGCTGACACAAAACATAGGTCATAAGAGAAAGCAAAAATGTTTACTAAATGATAGTGATATGAAAATAGAATCAATGCAATGAAAAACTTCCTTGGAAGACAATAGACCTTTGGATCCCATGCCTTTTTTTATTATTTCCAGTGAAAGACCTTTGTAAATGGCCTTGGGGAACCACAGCACCATCACGGAGTTCATCCTCCTCGGGCTGTCTACTGACCCCCATGTCGAGGCTCTGCTCTTTGTGCTGTTCCTGGAGATTTACCTCCTGACCATAATGGGAAACCTGATGCTGCTGCTGGTGATCAGGGCTGATTCCCACCTCCACACACCCATGTACTTCTTTCTGAGTCGCCTCTCTTTTGTTGATATCTGCTTCTCTTCAGTCACTGTGCCCAAGATGTTGGAGAATCTTCTGTCACAAAGGAAAACAATATCAGTAGAGGGCTGCCTGGTTCAGGCCTTCTTTGTGCGTGTTGCTGCAGGGACTGAAGCCTGTCTGCTCTCAATGATGGCCTATGACTGCTATGTCGCCATCTGCCACCCATTGCTCTATGGACAGATCATGATTAAACAGCTGCATATGCAGCTTGTGTGGGGCTCATGGGGACTGGGCTTTCTGGACGCACTCATCAACATCTTCCTAGCTATGAACATGGTCTTCTGCAAGGCCAAAATCATCCCCACTACGGCTGTGAAATGCCCTCTCTCCTCCCTCTGTCCTGCTCTGATATCTCCAGAAATCTCATTGTCTTGTTCTGCTCCACTCTTCTGCATGGACTGGGAACCTTCCTTCTGGTCTTCTTATCCTATGCCCGTGTTATCGCCACCATCCTGAGCATCAGATCCACCTCAGGCAGAAGCAAGACCTTCTCCACATGCTCCTCCCACCTCACTGCAGTGACATTGTACTACGGCTCAGGGTTTTTCTGCTATCTCATGCCAAATTTAGGTTCCCTCATGGAGTTAATCTTCTCTGTGCAATATACAGTAGTCACTCCTATGCTGAATCCTCTCATTTACAGTCTGAAGAACAAGGAGGTGAAGGCAGCTCTGAAAAGAACTTTGGAAAAGTGTTTACAACATATCAGGTGCTGAAATCAAAACAGAGGATGGTGGATAATTGAAAAGATCTGCATACAAAAGGACATTAGGTGAGTTTAGTAGTCAGGGGTACTCTTGACTACTTACGATGTCAGATGTTGCAACCTAAATTAGAAGTTCATGAGAGAACGTCATCAAGTTATTACAGGAAGGATGGTTCACTTTAATTCCTTTTAAAGGCAAAGGAAATTATTAAATAATATGAATCTAGAGAGTTTCACTATGAACATATTGATTCATTTTTCTCCTTCTAAAACATTTGCCTCGGGCTTTGCATTCAGTAAAATCATTAGTTTTGAAGGTGAGTACCTGGGGGTGGCTGTAGATATTCAATAAGAACATGATTGCCTTTTGACCTTGTTACCAACACAGACATAGATGAATCTTGTCAATTTGCTGTTTTCTTGTTTAAATTGAGGAGTAACTTGGGTCTCGAGGATTTGTGAGTTTGTTTTGCAGAAGAAAGAGAATGCCGTCTGGGACACTGCGATCACCAGATGGCCGGCCCCCAGCAGCCGTTGCTGATTGCCTAGAGGCTTATCCAGAATGACCCCTTTGTTTCTCCGAAGCTCTTCCTGTCAAGTCCCTTAGCTCTATAAAACCTCCTGCTTTTTGCTCTGGTTAGGGCAGATTTGAGTGAACCCATGCTCCCACCTTCTCATCTTGGTCAACTCGAATGGACCCTTTCTCCATCTCCAAGCACCGACGTCTCAGTGTTTGGCTTGCTGCACATCGGGTACAAAAACTTGAGATTAAGAGGTTTGGTATCAATTTCATGAATCTATTATTATTTTTAATCAACTTTGGGGAATACACTAAAAGTCATGCATTTGATAAGAATGTAGGGTCCGGGATCTGTAAGAGAGAATAGTCATAGAGAAGGGTAGATAGGGAGAAAGACAAAGAATTTCAACTGGGTGGCCATAGAGACAGGCATTAAAAACTAAAAATTCTGCAGAGAGACAATGAACATATCGAGGGAGAGCTCAGACTTAGATAAAATTTCCAGAAACTTTTCTGTATGTGCCATGTGGTGTCCAGATCTCCAGTGTGAGAGGCTGCAGGGAGGTTCTGTGGCTCTAGAAACTTCATTTCTCACATAGTCTTCTTGCAGATTTATAATTTCTCCAATTAGCTGATCTCATCAGTGTTCTTTTCTTTATAGAGTGCAGGCTATGTGCCCTAGACAAATAATCTGGTTTTGAGCTCATCACAAGTGAATCCTGAAACCATCTTTGTCTTTCATCTTTTGGCTGTCAAACAACTGGTCGCTGTTTAGGGGCTGGTGGTTTGCTGGTTTTAAGGGACTGCATCATGCACACATAATTCATTTTTACCTATACAACATAAATCCATTTCACATTGCTTCTGAATTGTTTAATCTATATTTTACAGTTGTCTAATTCACTGTAATTCAGTGAAAAGGGGTAAAAACTAAGTACAAATTATTGAATTTACTTAATATTTAACTTTTACTTTTCTCAAGCTTCTCTCATAAACTCACTTTGTTCCAATTGTCAGTTACAAAAGATTTTCATCCTCATCTGGTCACTGATAACTCACGGTTGAAGCCTTTTCTCAATTGATATTCTAGAAAACTCTGAACGCATTTTCCCCCTCCACAGACAACAGGATATTTTTTTGTTTCTTTGATCTAAGGTGAAACACCAGCTAACCCTCTAAGGTCAAGCTTCCTATGGTGAAGGGGAGCACAAGGAACTACACCCTGGGATGAAGGCTGGTTATAGTCAGTGAGCAGATACCACCAGATGACAGCGACTAAGAGGAAGAAACCAACAGACTTAGTCTAATTCCCTTTAGTATAAGTCAAAGACATGAAATCATAACTGTGTGAAAACTTCCCTACAAATCTAGAGGCTCAGCAGTGTTCTCCTTGTTGGAGGAGCAACACCCTTGAACTTCAATGCCCACAATGTTACCCCCAATGCCCACAATGTTACCCCACTGCTTACTATAGTGGCTGATCAGTGAAAAGCCTTAGAGAAGGCCTTAAAGAAGCTCTTCTTAACCATTATCCCAAGGGTTTTGATGCCCTTTTGGCCTCCAGAAATTCAGCAAGACCCTGCCTGCATATTGGCCTTCCCAAGAAGTATAAGTAACTGGTAACAATCCTAGCATATACCCGAGTGCTTATTATTGAGAGGTTGAATATATGGGAAAATTCTCAGTATTAATTTCCCAGGAATATCATTCCCTTAGCAGGCCTGAAGGTTCTTTCTGTAAGACAGGTGACAAAAAAGGCAGCAAATATGCCAGCGAGAGAGACTTGCAAGGTGACAGTTCATGCTAAGTTTTTCAATTTTACCTTAGTTTCATTATGTTCTTTGCTTTTTTACTATTAAAACTCTTGCAATCTATTCTATTTCTTTTATCATTTTATCTTATAAAAAATATTGCCTTTACAAAAAACACATAGGTACAGTTAAAGAATGATTTTGAAATGAATGCCCATGTGCCAACTACTCAGTTTAAGAAATTATTCATTTTACCACCCCTCCCCCCTCCCCAAAACTGAGCACTACTCTGAATTTGTTAATTATTCCCTTGGTTTTTTTATATAATTTAGTTTTGCCTATTTCTGAACTTTAAATAAATAAAATTATAAAATATATATTATTGTGACTTGCTTCTTTTCACTTGTAGGAAGTTATTACCCTTCAGAGGCTCTGGTTTTGGCACTCAGCTGTGATGTGCCTAAAATCACTAACATAGGCTGCTGCTTGACTCACTAAGGGATTCTATACCCTTTGGCCTAATATAGAAGTTTTCAGATTTGGGTCCCTAACCAACAGCTTTGGCACCTTTCTCAGGTTAGAGATTTAGAGACCAAATGCACCTTCTGACAAGACTACACTGGAGTGAAGAAGAACTTAAATGATGACCTGGATAATTCAGATGGTAAATTCCAACAGCTTGGAAATTTTCAGATTCTTAGAGGAATTAACTTAATTCATTATTTTATTTTGATATTGTAGCATCTGAATTCAACAGAATTTGAGAAGCCCAGAGATTAAAATAGTTCCTTAATATCAACCAGCTGGTTGTTCTTCTCTGTTCCTGATTACACTTTATTTGGATTTGACTCCTGAGGCTGAAGATTGCCATTCTGGTTAGAATGCAGATGTTACTGGACCTATGAAAGAAGAAGAGGATAGGACATTGGATGGCTATTTAATGGGAATTGTATGGGAAGGAAGGAAGAACTGAGAAATTGCCTGGCTTAGCAGGATTGGAACTCGTTATTTTGAGTCCAAAGATTCAGAGTTTGTGTTATAAGCCAAAGCTGGTACTACAGACAGGCCTTAAAGTTTCAGTAGACAAGTCAATATATTGTTGAGAGGCTCCCTGCCAATGTGAGAGCATGGAGAGGAGCCCAACCTGAGTTGGAGCTACAGAGCAGGGTTAAATCTTGGCATGAAGACGTGGGTGTACAAACCTGGATACTGGTGCAGCATAATGTGCTGGTTAAGAGACAAACTCTGGAGTTTTGTTTAAGGCTCTGTCTCTTAGAGCCATGTAACCTTGAGCAGGTTTTTTAAACCTTCTGTGATCCCATAATAATATGATATTTCAGTGGGGATTAAATGTGTTAATACTTGAAAAATATTTAGAAGTGACTGACACATACTAAGTACTGTATAGATTTTCTTTACATTTTTTAAATTCCATATCAGTTCAACAAATGCATATAGACCTCTCTGACCTATGTGTGCTTTGTGTGGTGTCTTGCACATCAAGAACTCAATAAATAATTTTTGAAATATTCAATACTCAATACAATTCAAATAATGAATTGGTAAAAGAATGACTGGATATCTGGATAAGGGAGGGAGGAAGGAAGGAGGGGAGAAATGTATGATAATTGGCCTGGGTAGTTTCTTGATGGCACTGATAACTTTTCCAACTCACATGTCTGAAGTTCACTGAGTAACATGAAATAAAATCATCTGGTGTCAAACCACCAGTCCAAGAATCAGAGGATAAGCCTGATACATCTCAGGTTTAGGAATGACATTGAATTGGGGAAGAAATGCCTGTGGGTAAGAGGAGAACCAGCCCAGGGAGATGCAAGCATCCTGAGGCAGAGATGCACGGCCAGAGAGGATGAATGAGTAATTTGTTACCAACTGCTACTTGGTAATGCATTCAGTAAATTTCTTACAAACTGAAATTCAAAGCATTATATAGGCAACAACATACATAATTTACCATGTAAATTACCTATTACAAGAAGAAAAGTATAGAAAGAATAAGACCTAGTATGAGGAAAAGAAAACGAGACCAAGGACATGAGTAAAAAGATATGAGTGAAGGGGAATGGTTCAATCTAGGTCAAAAGAGTGAAAGAAGGAGGATAAACAGAAAGTACAAAAAAAGATATTAAAAATTAACCCAGATACTACCGTATTCATAATAGATATAAATGGCTTAATTCCATAGTGAAAAGACAAAAATTATTACACTGTGGAAAAAAATATGCATATTGTTTACAGGAGGTAGTTCTAAAACTTAAGAACAAAGAAAGATTGAAAATCAAAGGATGGAAAAAGACATGAGACAAATATGGACCAAATTATTATATCAATATTAGAAAAAAACAAATATTATGGCAAAAATAACTTTACAAGAAATAAAGTATGTTACCTATAATGGTAAAAGTTCAGGTCATTGGTTTGAAAATGTAATTTTAAAGAGGGTTAAAATCTGCAGGAAGAAAGGAATTAAAACTGTAACCTAAGGACACTGGGGAAAACCCACTGTAACTGGGGGAGAGGAAAAGAAAAAAAAGCTCTATTTATGGGAAAAGGGCAAGGATATGTGCCAGGCAGTCAGAAAAAAAAACATATACTATCTACAGAGGTTGAAAGATAAGAATTTCAGAAGACTTCTTGTCAAAAACCATGCGAGTAATGAAAAAATGGAACGAAAATTTTAAAATGCTAAAAGAAATAGTCAATTGAGAATTCTCTACCCAGCAAAAACAACCTTTAAGAATAAAAAGTAAACAAAGACTTTATTAGCAAACAAAACAGGAGAGAATTCATTGCCATCAAACCTACTCTATAAAAAATGTTCAAGGAAGTCCTTCAGGAAAAGAAATATGATGTAAATTAGAAACTTGGATCTACACAAAGAAACGGAGTGTAAAAATGGAATAAAAGAAGGCAAAATATAATCTTTTTAAATGTTTAACTTCTCTAACATGTGATTGACTGTTTAAAGCAATATTAGTAACAATGTATTGTGTGTTTATAGTAGATGTTAAGGTGAAATGTATGACAACAATGGCGAAAGGATAGGAAGGAAGAATTATGAATAAACTGTGACTAGGTCCTTACACTACACATGAAGGGGGAAAATATTTTTGAAGATAGATTCAGATTATTTAAAAATCTACATGGTTAAATTCTAGGGTAACCACTTTAAAAAAAGTTTTTAAAAGAGTTGTAAATAATAAGTTAATAAAGGAGATAAGATGGATTCTTAAAAATACACAATTACACCAAGAGAAGCCAGAAAAAGAAGAAAAAAAAAGAAACAGAACAAATAGAAAACAGTTAAGAAGGTGGTAGATTTTAATTGACCTATACTAAAACTCATTTTAAATATAAATCATCTAAAGACACAAATTAAAGCACAGATATTGTCAGATTTCACTAAAAAGCAAGCCCTAACTATAGAAACCAATTTCAAATATATGACACACAAATAGGTGGGAAAAAAAGTGATGGAGAAAAATATACCACGAAAGACCAACCAAAAGAAACCCAGAGTCACTATATTACATTCAGAAATAACTTATTCAAGACAATTTAATAGAGTTCCTTTAGAGACTGTACTGTCTGGAGGCAAACAAATACACGTAGAGACAGATAAACACAGAGATTTTCAAAATTTTAGCCAGGTCTCAGGTACAAAACTCAAAAGAATAGTTAGATCCAAACTATTTTTCTAGCAAGTGGATCTGCTCAAATAACCAAAAATATTTACTAAAGATTCTTTTTTGTTGTAAGCCTCCTCTTTACAGCTGCTTTTGAAATCTTTTTGTCTTTTAGAAGTTTCTGCATGTTAATCAAAGATTGGATCCCATCGTGAGAGGTTTTGAATCCTCTCTTTTAAGAGTATCCCCTTAAGATGGCCTCCTCTGAAACAGAGGTTCTCCAGAATAGCCATTACAATTCCAAATTATTTCAAAAGTTTATTCATTTTCACTTGCTTAATTTTAATCCAGGAATTTTGGAGGAGTTGAAGTAGGGGAGTTCAGCAGGAGAGGAGAGAGGAGCAGCAGATTCTGCTTCTGCTACTGGCATATTTATTTATTTAATTTTTTTTTTAAAGAGGCAGTACAGTATTCCTGATTTCATTTAGAAGCCTCAAAAGATTAAAATAGGCTTCCCATTGGTTGTTTAATCTTGTAGCTGGCTTTTTCCAATTGCATAAGCAAATATACCAGTTTGAGTAAACTGAAATTGCCCCATTTTGGCCATTTTAAAATGAGATCTCCTTTACCATGTTTAATTAACATTGTCTGAAGGGTGGATTTATATACTCTTACAATATCAGGCAGGGGAAATGTTCCTTTTCCCCACTGAGACACAATTCTATCCCATAATATAATCTATAATACAATCAGACAAAAAAGATGTAATCATTTTACATAAAGCCCATTTAAATATACCAACTTTTACAAAACTTCATCTTTTATCAACTCTTATAACTCTAATTGCAACTTCTATTAGGATTCCATTAACAAGTTTCATTATTACAATACTGTGTAGGGGAAGCATTCCCAGCAAGACATAATATTTATTTCCAAAAAGGTATCAGGCAAAATTGACATAATCTCTTCATATAATATTAGCTTAAACAGTTTAATTTTTATAATCATATTAACCTGAGCAGCCTAACTGTTGCCGCAAACAATTGTTGGTCAGGTTTCTCATTGTGATTTCTGCCTTCTGGCTTTTTAAATTTTTCAAGCTGGGGTAAATAGAACAGGCTTGTCTGAGGTCCTTTAATGTTGGGAGGCCAATAGGGGGTCCCTTTTAGTTCATCCAACCTTAGGCAGTGTTTTATTAAAACCTTTGTTTTGATTTCATTTATGACTGTTCCATTTATCCCATTTTCTTTTTAATAACTAAAGATTTCCATCCTGCTGAGATGAGTCCTGTGATTCCTCCCTTTCTGATTTTTCTTCGTTTTTCTCCCTTTAATATTTGTCTGATTTAATCCACCGTCTTATTTACCTTATTATTATTTTTAACTCCTCTAAAAATTTCCACCTTGTTGAGAAGAGTCCCTTTTTTATTCTCCTAGCTTCCCTTCACTCCTCAGTTAGCTCAATGCCTTCATTAGCATCTGTAAGACCATGAAAGGAAGCCAAAACCCCGAGTTTTAGTTTTTTAAGACTAGTTATTGCATTTCCTTTTCATAGGCACCAATAAAACAGTTGTTTACGATGAGAGCTCTCTAAAACTTTTCCAATTTAAGGATCCACTGTTTGGCCATTTTTTCTCCAGAGTCTAAAAACTATTGTGGCCATGTGGTGTTACAAAAGAAAATCATCTCTTTTTAGACATTGGCTTATAACTATAATTAGACCATCTACTCAGATCAGCCCCAATGAGCTCCACTTGGGGACAGATGGCACATTCCCCATTCCCATACACAAAGATGGACAGACACACAGATCTAGACACAGAAAAACCAGACACCAGTGAACCAGTTCCCAGATTTAGGTAGAAAGTCCTACAACTGTTCCCACTCTGAATGCACATCCAGATGGCCCCTCCAGGAACAGAAGAGACCCCAGATGGAGGGGAAGAAAGTTCATGGGCATCCCCAAGGCTACTTACCCAATTGCAGATTAAGTCCCTAGACTCAGCAGGAGCAAAAACAAACAAACAAATAACTAAACTATTCTAGAGACTGTTTCCTTGCCATAGAAAATGTGCCTAGGGTCAGCGGTGCTAGGTCAGACAGAAAGTACTGGGAACAGTCCCTAGGGCAAATCACCTAGGCAGCTGCTGGACTGCTTCCCAGGAAATCCCAGTTGGCCCGGGGCTGTGGAGCCACAGGCAAAGAGCCTACTGGCTGGCCCACCAAATTGTTACCCGACACATACACAGGTTCTTTACCCGCCACACAAGAGGGGCCAAATAAAAACACAAAGGCCTGGAATTCATATATGATCCCAGAGATGGGTATAGGGAGTCCACTTGTGAGTGAAGAAATTTTCTTCCACTCATAAGAGTAGTGCTGGGAGAAGGCTTTGCTTGATTTAGAGAAATAAAGGAATATGACATTTCTTGCTGCTATGAATAACGGACAAAGAATCATTACAACTACATAAATACTATACTAAGTGAATGTGACAATGAATATCTGTCTCACTGGGTGAATGCAAGTTACTAAAAGAGGCTGGAGCCCTGTCTCAATACCACAACACCCAGAGTCTCCTGGATAAATATTCACTAGTTGCTTAGTATTTGAAGTTTATGAAACAAGTGTGGTCTCAAGTCATAATGGATATGAGCTCCAAACCAGATTACTTCTTTAGGGGATGTAGTAAGTTACCTTCCATTCTACATTACAATGGTGCAAGACACCGCCATCATTATAAGATGAAATGAAGTTATGTAAAAGTAACTGGGAAACGAAAATTTCTGATCAAAGAATAAGGACTACATGAAAAATTGAAGCTGCTACAGCTATGTAACCTCCCTATATACCAGCATTCAGGAGATTTGGCTACCAATGCAGAATTAATGGTACCAAGAAAAGAAAGTGAGTGATGTAAGTTGTTCAAATATATTTTAAATCACTAGTTTGCACAATAAAGAGATAATTTCAAAGAAAACAAACACAAAAGCTAAGAGAAAGGGACAAAAGAGACATGAAAAAATGTTTGCAACCAATATAGATGTAATGATTAATGTCCTTTTATAGAGAGAACTCTTACGAGAAACTCACTAAATCCTTATTAGCTCAATAGATGGAGAATGTGTCAAACTATTTTCATAAATAGTATAATTAGGACATAATGGGTTCAAATTGTAATTGATAAGAAAATGCAGAAAAAATTCAACTTCACTAGTAAATGAGTAAAAAATAAATTTGCAATGATATAGTTGACTGTCATGGTACTGCAATTTGCATAAACAAGTTAAATCTAATTTAGTGACTACAGATGGGGTGCAAAAGGCAATTTCATAGTTTTCTATTTCAGTGTAATTTATTACCATCCTCATTGCAAGTCACTTTGGCTGAGATGTCTTCTCATACTCTTTGACGTAGTGATTCTCATCTGGAAGATATACAAAACACAGAAAAGGCTAAAATGTCTGAAATTATATTACTTATAATAGTGAATTTCTTAAGGTTATCTTTTTATCAAAGTAATAAGTGAAAAACTGCATAAAGTACATAATATCAAGGACTAAGAAAAAGTCTTTAAAACAGCAAGAAAAAAAGGGAAGATATTCCCCAAAGGATCAGAATGACAAGTGGATTCTCAACAGCAATAATGAAAGACTACCAAGGAAAAATACTTCAAAATGTGGAAAGAAAACAAGTGTTCACCTAAAATTATGTATCCATCAAAAAAAATCTTTTATGAATGGGAAATAAAGAAAGATATTCACAAATAAACAAAAACTGAAAAAGTTTACAGTTTAGTGATGTGTTCTAAAAGACATCTAATGAATGTACTTGAGAAAGAAGGAAAATAATCCCAAAGATGTTTAAGTTGCAAGAAAAAATGGTAAACACATAAATGGTTAAATAAGGGTAAAACCAAACTGAAACTAATATGATAATTTATTGTTAATTTTGTCAGATGAAAAACACTTGTGAAATATTTGGTGACTATTGTTTGGGATGGAGGAGAAACTCACAAAGATGCATTTTGTTAGCAATAGTTTAGTTTTTAGGCTAAGTGGTGGGGGCATGGAGTGTTTATACTATTATTAAATAGAAACAAACAAATATGCAAACAAAAAGTAAAAAGAATCAAAATAAAATAAAAGACATACATGTGTGGACCAATATAATATATTATGGATGAAAGATTATGGTTATAATTCTGTGACATGAGGTCCTAAATGGGAGAAAAAAAGAAAAAAGGAAGGAAAGATGGAAGGAAGGAAGAAACAAACAAATGAACGAAGGAAGAAAGGAAGGAAGGAAGGCAGAAACTCTGACTTTATATTGTCTTTGGAACAATTGCATGATTAATAAAGTAGGTCAATATTAGAAATATTTAAAGTAGGAGAGTTATTAAATACACAATGTCTATGTGCTTAGTGGAATATAATAGAACTTGCAAATTATGTTTTGAAATATGGAAAAGAATTTATTCATAATAAGTTAAAATGTTGGATACAATATTGCATAATAATATGGTTATAATTATGGTTAAAAATGCATACCAAAGATCTTTCCACAACAAAATTTGGAGAAAAATGGAACTAAATGTTAGTAATTTTCATTGAGAACCAGAATCTTTTTTCGTATTTTTCAAAATCTCTAAATTGAAAAGTTTTGTCAATCAGGCAAAAGATGTCTGTTACTTTGTACTGTACAGAAATCAATAATGTTTTAAAATTTTTCTCCAGAACAAGATCTCTGAAGGATAAGGAGTCACCAGTAAAACTCAGAAGGGGTAACAAACAGGGATGTTATTCTCCCCTACAATGAACGGAATTCTCCACCAGATAACACTTCACAGAGCTTGTGGAAGACTTCTGTCAGCCTGGACTTCATACCTACAAACTGACTTCCTCTCTCAGACCCCTTCAGTTGCATCTGCTTTCTCTCTAAGGCCTCTTCAGTCCAAGCTCATCTTAAACCCACCTTCCACTCACTCCTCCGTGAGTCTCAAGCCCATGTCTTTCTTCCTTTGGAGACCCTGGCTTTTTACTTTGTAGCAAAGCTTTACCCCTCATTTCATACCCACAGGAATCCACTTAATAATTCAGGACATAAACAGTTTTCCCAATGCTAAGCATTTTGTTAATGTTTCACAAACAAAAGGAATTATGTCTCTCTACGTCTGTAACCATTTGATGTAGCTATTTGACGCATTTCTTTCTGCCTCTGAGAAAGATAAAATATGAACTAAACCAAGTAAATACTTTGCTGCTAGTTTTTGGTGTATTTCCAAGAAAGGAGGCTTTTCAACATAGTTTGTCATGTCTGACATTATGAGCAAAGGAAAATTTTCCTTAATGTCTATTATTCGGGTATCTTGCTGTAATTCTGCCCTGTTTCCCAATCATCCTCTGCCTGTTCTTTGCTACCTGAGATACTGTAAACTTTTCTGTAGCATATTTCTTAGAGCTTTTTTTACTTCCTTGTTCTTCAGGCTGTAGACAAGGGGATTCACGAGGGGAGTGATCACACTGTCCTGCATGGAAAAAACCAACTCCCACGGGGAACCTGAGGTTGGCATGAGACAGCGAAGAACGCCTGAGCGACAAAATGAGGTCACTGCAGTGAGGTGGGAGGAGCAGGTGGAGAAGGCCTTGCTTCTGCCTGAGGTGGAGCTGCTGCTCAGGATGGTGGAAACAATGTGGGCATAAGAGAAGAAAATCAGGAGAAAGGTCCCAGTGGCATGCAGGAGCACAGAGCAGAGCAGGACAGCAAAGTTATTGGAGCTATTGGAACAGGAGAGAGGGAATAGAGAAGGTATCTCACAAATGAAGTTGGAGATGACTTGAGTCTCACAGAAGTCCAAATTCGAAGCTAGGAGGGTGTTGATGAAAGCATCCAAAAAGGCCAGGCCCCAAGATCCCAGCACCAGTCCCACACACAGCTCATTGCTCATCATCTGACCATAGAGCAGAGAGTAGCAGATGGCGGCATAGCGGTCATAGGCCATCACTGCCAGGAGGCAGAGCTCTGTTCTCCCAGAGTCAAGCACAAAGAAGGCTTGGGTCAAACAGTCCTCCACTGAGACAGTTTTCTTCTCAAACAAGATGTTCTCCAGCATCTTGGGCACAGTGACTGAAGAGTAACAGAGATCCAGGAAGGAGAGGTGACTCAGGAAGAAGTACATGGGGGTGTGAAGGTGAGAATTGGCCCTGATAACCAGGATCATCAACAGATTCCCTGACAGAGTGAGGAGGTAAATTGTCAGGAAAAGCACAAAGAGTAGGGCTTGGGTGTGATGATCAGCAGGCAGCCCAAGGAGGAGGAACTCAACGATGGTGCTGTGGTTTCCCAAGGCCATTTAAAGCTGATAATGCTTTGGGAAAAAACAGAAAGAGGAATGAAGCATCACTGCCTCCTCTGGCAGCCCAGAGTTTCCACCCATTCTATGTACACATTCTTTTTTCTCTAACTGCCCATAATTGCCATAGTTGTCTCATAACTCTCATGAAGTCCCCTGAAGCGCACCCTTTCCTTTGTTGATTTCCTGGTGCACAAGCCCTGACCCTTCTGAACTCTTTGCATTTGTTGCTCTTCCCATACAAATAACTCTAGAGAAATTCACATAATTTTTCAAATCCGACTCTTGAATAATTTTCTATCTCTTTACACTGGGTCTTGATTTTGAACCTTCTGGTCAAGAGCTCACTTTCTGCAGAAGGTGTTCTAATCTTTATTGTTCATCTCAGTTTCAGTCTTGCACCTCCCATTCGAAACTCTGTATTAGTTCGTGATTACTTAATTATATACTATTTGTGATATCTTTTTCCTCTTTATTAATATCTTTCACATATTTGGAACATTTAATCCCAAAAACTACTTTGAAAGCTGTGTGTGGTGGAGAGTTGAAATAGGGAGGAAGTTGCTAAACCTACTTTTTAAAGTTAAAAAGTAAAGCTAAAAATAATAAAGGTAAAACAAAACTGAGTTGCTCATCAAAAGAAACCATTAAAAAAGAGAAAAGACAGCTAGAGCCTGGGAGAAAATATCAAATAAAGCACACATATATGTAACAAATACCTGTGAAGCAATAATAAATATGTCAATGTCAATAAATATTACAATAATAAAAATGAAAAATAATCCAATACAACAGTGGGTAAATAAATAGAACAAAGCCTTCATGAAGGAAAGTGTCACAATGGCCAGTAGGCTGATAAAGAGCTGCACAACATAGTCATCAGGGAAACGTAAAATAAAACCACAATGAGCTACCACTAAACACTCATCAGAATGGCTAAAATTGGCCAGTGTTGGTGAAAAGTGTGGAGCAACTGGAGGTTTTCTTGTGGGAATGTAAGACAGTATAATCACTTTGGAAAGTTGGGCGATTTCTTACAACTACTAAGAGTAGGGCTGGCCCAGTGGCATAGTGGTTGGGTTCACAGGCTCTGCTTCATTGGCCCAGGTTTCACAGATTTAGATCCTAGGTGGGGACCTACGCACTGCTTATCAAGCCACGCTGTGGCAGACATCCCACATAAAATAGAGGAAGATGGGCACAGATGTTAGCTCAGGGCCAATCTTCCTCGGCAAAGAGAAGATTGGCAACAGATGTTAGCTCAGGGCTAATCTTCCTCATCAAAAAAAAAAAAAAAAGAGTAAACCACTTACTCTATGACCCAGCAATTCCACTCTTGGAAAAATGACAGCATATTTGACAAAAAGATTTGTACAAAAATGTTCATAGCACCTTTTTTCCCAATTGCCATAACCTGGGGAAAAAAACTCAAACATACATCAAGGACAATGGATAAACAATGGATAAAAAAAAAGCAGTAGTATATTCCTACACTGGAATTCTATTTAGCAAGAAATGAGCAAACTATTGATACACACAACAACACGGGTGAATAATAATGAAAACCATTATACATGTACATTCATTACAATACAAAAATTTTTAATGTATATATTTTGAAAAATTTTTAAATTTGAAAAATGTATACACCATTCTAACTGTCATACTGATGAAGATACAGAACATTTCCATCATGCCAGAAAGATCTCATCAAGTTCCTTTTCATCTCCCCGTCAGATGAAACTACTATTCTGATTTTGATTACTATACATTTGTTTTTTTTATTCTGGAAATGCAAAAACATGGAATCATATAAACTGTGAAATATAATGACATCTATTATTTCTTTAGTGCCATTTATGTTCTAGGTATTGTTAAATATTTAACTTCCCCCTATTTATTTATCACAACAAAAACTAGGATGGTTGCATTGTCCTGATTTTTACAAATGAGGAAACTGAAGCTAAAAAATGTTGTGGAAACTTGCTGGTACTGACAGAGGAAATGAGGGGATAAGCCTTCATCCGTACATAACTACAATATCTGTGATTGCTGCCTTGGCTATCTGATTCCCATTTTCTTAAGCATATCTACTTCTCTCCAAATATGTCCTATTTCAGTAATGTATTCTCTGGACTTTTTTTTGCCTTCACATGGATATCTATCTTAGTTTGGCATTTAATAATGGGTGTTTTTCTTTTCTTCTCTTTTGGTTAAACTGCATGTTCCTTGAGGATAGGGATTAAGCTCTATATTACTTTGAATACTCTGAACACACATTGCAGTGTGAGGCACATGATGAGTCCTTAATCAAGCTTTGTTAAATGTAGAAAGAATAGGAAGGATGAAGCAAATCAGACAGACAATGTAAGGCCTCTCCTTTAGGAATATCCCCAACTTGAATTCCAGTTTCAAAAGCAAACCAACCAGGAAGGAGACAGGAAAGGAAAATAAATGCGGAGGAGTGTGGAGCTCATCTTCTAGCTGTAAAGGGTCTTAAGAAGACATCTGATAACTAAACAGCACCTACAGAACCTTGATCCACAGGGAGCAGATCACACATACTATCTCCTTTCTGTCCATATCAGGAAGATTGCTTAAAACGACAACATTCGATCGTCTATCTATTCACTCATTCATTTTTGTCCATTAATTAATTATCCATCTAATGTTACACTTATCCACTCCATCATTCATCCTATTTGCCCATTCAGTCATCTATTTATCTATCCATCCATCTGTTCATCTGTACTTTCATTCATTCATTCACTCAGGAATCAACAGGTATGTATAGATTACATTGTGCAGGGTGCTGTGCTTAAAATAAATTGATTGATAGCCTGGCATAAACCTCTGATGAACCATTGATTGAATGCACTTATTTGTCTTAGATTTCAAATAATACTCTCCCAATATCCAGGGCTAAATTCCCTTGCTAGCCTTTTTTTTTCATACCGAAGTTGAAATCTGACCGTCACTATACACTTAAACTCTGCCCCTTCAAGGTCCCTCTTGCCTGAAATGGTACTTCTTACAGTAACCCTAACTTGCCCACTGAAACTGTGAATCCTTTGGCTTCCACCTGATATGAAATTGTCTGATGTTGGTACTGCCCATAGGACTCAAATTAACAAGTTCTATTTCTGCTGGGACAGCCCATGAATTAGTCCTTGCTCTTCCTGGCTTTCTTCAGTCATGCTGTATAGCATTTAGGTATCTTCCACGCCTTTGTTAGATATCAGATCCAGATTACCTCTCAGTTGTGTCCAAGGGGTAATGTGTGGTCTAGGCTAGTGGCCCTAGTTAATTCAGACTCTGCAGTGAAGAATAAAAATCAAAAGGAAAAGACAATTTTAGGGTGTTTTTCTCATCTCTGTGCTTGTAAAATCTTGTTGAAATAAACATTCTCTCTGACTTCTACATTAGCAAATTAAATCTATTCAATTCAATTGAAAAACTTCTAAGCATTTTCAATTTGCTGCCTAGCTTTGAGTTGATGATTGCTTCAATTCTATCACATTTAGATCTACTACAGCACAGATCCACATAACCCATCAGCAAAGGAGGTAGAAGCCCATATTGTGGGATTCCAGACTTTCTCACCCCAGTCACCAACACAGATCCTCTAGTAGCAAAATGAGGACAAGGCTTATTTTAACTGTATAGTGAAAGATAAACACAAATTCCAAATTCTGCTCACTTACCTTTAAAGAGGGAACACAGTGGATTCAGTTCACACTGACTTCTGAATGACTATTTTTGAAAATCAGGAAAGAAGGAAGAGGGACACATTTCATTGCTTACAGAGAAGAGTGGTAGGCCCAAAATTGGAGCCCAGGGCTTTCCTCTTAATATAATACTTATTTTGCCAATTTTCCAGGAATAGCTCTGCTTGAGCACTTCTCAGACGGTCACTTATTAGTATCTTGTCTACATTTTTTCAAATTCAATCTTAAAGAGAAGTAAAGCATGAGGTTGATTTTTTGAGTCACTTTAAGAAAAATATTTAATTCATTTTAAGAAAAAAAAATCAGATGATTTATGGCTGGAATTTCACTACTGGGAATTCACATTTCTTAAAATAATTTGTGTCTAAATTTAAAATTCAATCAGCTCTGGGAGACATAGCACATTATTTTATTTATAAATTATTAAATCCTATAGTTCTAATAGTCTTACCCTATTATTTCCAAAGACATAGGTAGCTGAGGCCTGCTCCATGTCTAACACTTTATCTGCCCAGTATAATTACACAGAAAATGTTAGTAATTTGAATAAATGTCTGGGAAGATGGAGAAATGAGGACAGTAGGAAAGATAGGAGGTCTCGTTCAGGAAGGCAGAACCTGTCTGCTCCTGGTATTCTGGGAGGCCCCCGAAATAGGGAGAAATAATGTGCATGAAATTTAGACTTCACATACCTCAGTATGTTTTCCTGAAATTCTTTTGTCCTTTCCTCCTTCTGCTTTACCACCTACATGATTGGCAGCTAGAATTGATAGGGAGGTAAATAAAAGCTAAAAAGTGAACTCTCTTCTCTGGCATATGTGATGAGACTTTTAGAAGAGGAGGGGGATTCTAGGCCTCCAGGAACTCCCTGTCTACTCTGATGTGATCCCCCCACACCTGTCCACAATAGGAACCTCTCAGCTGCTTGTTTCCGCTTCCCTTAAACCTGAAATTTCCAGATTAAGGCAAATTTTGTAGCAAGAGTATGAGAAATCACCAAAATCAATTTTCAACAATACTCGGGAAGCACAGAGAGGCACTCTTGAGTAGATAGTAAGAGTGGCTGATGACAAAACCCTTGGTGGAAAAAATTCCTTAAAGCCCTGATGTAACTGGTGCTTAGAGTCCAGAGCTCAGCTGCATCACAGGGAAATCGTGATAAGAGGGTGCAGATGAGAAGAGAGAGCCAGGAGTAGAAGGCAGGAGGAGAAGAGAAACATAACCTGGAAGTCTCCAGCGGGGGTAGGAGTCAGGTGAAGACCATTACAAAAACCATGGGAGACATACCCATCTCCTAACACTTCCTGGCCCAGAAAACATCGTTTTACTCTGGTCTTTCCACAGAATAAAGAACCATCTGTAGTCAGGTGCTCATTTTGCCACAAGAACCAATACTTCTAAAGCCCAATCATTGAACCAGGAGACAATTTTTTTTCTTAGTTGGAAGTCTCAGTTATGGAAGGAAAATAGACTGTCTCTGATGATGGAGCTTCAAATAAATTACTTGGGTAGGCCTTTTTTAATAACTCACCACAGCGGAAAACACTCAGATTCTTCAGAGAAACTTCTCTCAAATGATCCAGACGAAATCACATGAGCATCTGTTCCTTAGCTGCCTTTGTGATTCTAAATACTGGGCTAAAGTATCAGTGAAAAAAGCAATTTCCAGATCTAACCCATCAGAAGGGCAATCGTAAATTGGCCAACTGAGTTTGGTGGCTCAGGAGACAGATGAGCCCATTTCCTGAATTCCCTGAAGTCATCATCAACGCCAAATGTTAATTAACTAGAAGAGTTGAGATTTGTAAGAACCATAGAGCATTCTTTAGGATAAGTTGTGCTCAGAACTTTTGGATCAAAACAACGGACTTGACTCTTACGTGGAGGTCTAGTGGACTTTGAAAGGTGGAAGCCTGGGTAACAGTTTCCTGTGGACCTGTAAGGAGCTGGATACTTCATTTAGGAGATCACGGGGATGCCATGCATGGTCCCACAGCTTACTTCTAAATTATTTTTCTCCATCCATATGAGTTTAGGAATATAAATACCTAGGTTACAAATTGTGGGGATCAGAGGAGTCAAACAACAGACAAGATATTTTTATAAACTAGCATAGGATTCTCACTGCTTCATATCCTCAACACTTAGCAGTTTCAGTTTTAAATTTTTGCCTATATATGAATACATGTATGATTTTTAATTATAATTTTTATTTGTATTTCCCTGATTACTAAAGTTTGAGTGTGTTTTTACAGTTTTTTAACGTTTTATTTTATCACTGTAAGAATACTTGACATGAGATTTTCCCTCTTAACGATTTGTAAATGTACAATATGTTATTGTTCACTATAGGTAAAATACTGCACAGCAGATCTCTAAAGCTTATTCTTTTTGCTTAACTGGAAATTTATGCCTATTGATTAGACATTTGCCTACCCATTTCCCTCTCCCACCATCCCCTAGAACCACCATTCCACTCTTGATTCTACGTATTTGACTATTTTAGATAACTCGTATAAGTGGAATCACGCACTATTTGTCTTTCTGCGACTGGCTTATTGCACATAGCATAATGTCCTCAAGGTTCATCCATGTTGCTGCATATTACAGAATTTCCTTCTTTCAAATGCTGAATAGGGTCAGCCCCGTGGCTTAGTGGCTAAGTGCTCGCGCTCCGCTACTGGCTGCCCGGGTTCGGATCCCGGGCACACACCGACACGCTGCTTGTCCAGCCATGCTGAGGCCACGTCCCACATACAGCAACTAGAAGGATGTGCAGCTATGACATACAACTATCTACTGGGGCTTTGGGGGAAAAAATAAATAAATAAAATTATTCAAAAAAACCAAATGCTGAATAGTAGTCCATTATATGCACATATCACATTTTCTTTGTCCATTCATCCATAGATTAATGTTTAAATTATTTCCACATGTTGGCTATTGTAGAGTGCTGCAATGAATGTGGGACAGTTAATGTTCTTTGAGATCCTGATATCAACACTTTTCAAAAAATATCCAAAAGTGGGATTGCTGGATAGTATTATAGTTCTAGTTTTAATTTTTTGAGGACCTTCCATACTGTTTTCCATAGCAGTTGAACCATTTTGCATTCCCACCAACAGTTTGCAGGGGTTCAAATTTCTCCACATTCTCACCAACACTTGTTGTCCTTTGTTTTTTTAATAATAGCCATTCTGACAGGCATGAGGTTATATCACATTATGGCTTTGATTTGCATTTCTCTGATGAGGACTGAGCACCTGTTGACCATTTGTGAATAAAGCATATTTTAGGCCAAAAGACATCTCTCAATAAATTTGAGATACTTTGTATCTTCTCTTACCACAGTGGAATGAAGCTATAAATCAGTAACAGAGGAAACTGGAAAATTAACAAATATACGGAAATTAAACTACACACTCATGAACAATCAATGGGTCAAAGAAGAAACATAAGGGAAATTAGAAAATACTTTGAGAAGAATGAAGATAGAAACACAACATACCAAACTCACGGAATGCAATAAAAGTAGAACTCAGGGCCGGCCCCATGGCTTAGCGGTTAAGTATGTACACTCCGCTACTGGTGGCCCAGGTTCGGATCCCAGGCGCGCACCTATGCACCACTTCTCCGGCCATGCTGAGGCCGCGTCCCACATACAGCAACTAGAAGGATGTGCAACTATGACATACAACTATCTACTGGGGCTTTGGGGAAAAAAAAGGAGGAGGATTGGCAATAGATGTTAGCTCAGAGCCAGTCTTCCTCAGCAAAAAGGAGGAAGATTGGCATGGATGTTAGCTCAGGGCTGATCTTCCTCACAAAAAAAAAGTAATACTCAGAGGGAACTGTACATCTGTAAATACCTACATATAAGGAAAAAAAGATCTCAAATGAATCACCTAATTTTTCTTCTCAAGGAACTGGAAGTAAAAGAGCAAACTAAACCCAAAATTACAAGAAGGAAGGAAATAATAAATATTAGAGTGAAGCTAAATGAAATAAAAAATAGAAAAACAATATGAAGAATCAAAGAGAACAAAAGTGGGCTCTTTGAAAAGATTAATGAAATTGACAAGGCTTGTGCTACAATGATCTAAAAAAAAGGACTCAACAAAATCAGATGAAAGTGGAGACATTTCTATTATACTACAGAAATTTAAAAAATTATAAGAGAATACTATGAACAACTGAATACCAACAAATTAGATAGCTGCCATAAAATGAAGAATTGCCTGGAAGCACACAAACTACCAAAACTCACTCAAAAAGAAATAAGAAATTTGAACAAACCTATAACAAGCAAAGAGATTATATCAGTATTAAAAAGTCCCAACTAAAAAAGTCCCAGGACCAGATGGCTTCACTGGTGAATTCTACAACATGTTTAAAGAACAGTTAACACCAATCGTTCGCAAAATCTTAAAAAAGATAAAAGAGGAGGGAACACTTGCTAACTCATTCTATGAGGCCAGCATCACCCTGAGACCAAAGCCAAAGACATCACAAGAAAGCAAACTTACAGAACAATATCCCTTATAAATATATGGAAAAATCCTCAATAAAATACTAGCAAATATGCTGAATCCAGCAGCTTATCAAAAGAACTATACAACATGATCAAGCAAGATGTATCCCAGGAAGGCAAGTTGCATTCAAATACAGAAATCAATCAACGCAATTCAACACATTCTAGAACGACTGGGCGGGAGGGTTTGGAGTGCGGGTGATATTCTCAACCGATGTGGTAAAAGAATTTAACAAAATTCAATCATTTGACAAAATTCAACACCCTTTCATGAGTAAAAAAAAAAAAACCCAAATGCTCAACAATCCAGGAATAGATGGAAACTGCCTCAACATAACAAAGCCCGTATATGAAAAGGCCACAGCAACATCATACTCAATGTTGAAAGACTGAAATTTTTCCTCTAAGATCAGGAGCAATAAAAGGATGCCCACTTTTACCACTTCTATTCAACAATGTACTAGAAGTAAATAAATATTTTTGACTTTTGAATAAGTTTTCCTCTGAGTGACCAAAGTCACTGACTCCAGTCCTCTGTGTGTATTAATAAACTTGTCATCATATAAAATATGTTATGGCATTCTCCCTATTGCAACAGAGGTGAACGGTGCTGTCTCTGTTTTTGGAATAACCTTTAAAACAAAAATTTCACACTGCCTTAGTAGATACTCATTTTGATTAAACAATTCTTTTCTAAAGATGAGGCTGCCTCCTCTAAGCAGATTCATTAACTCAAAGCAGGATCCTGTGACTGCCGAAGTCTCTACACTGTTCTTTGCAACACAGTTGTGTGGGATGAGGGCTCACGAATGTGTCAGATGTAAATTGGATAGAGACAAAAATAACCGTTTCTGATTTTTAAACTCATTTTATCCTCAGATTATTCAGACCAAATGTGTTTAAAGACACGGTTCATGTGAATATGGGGAACAAACCTGCCTGGCAAACCATATCTCACTACACACCTCCCTAGATAATTTCCAAATGAAGACTCCTTCCAAAGTGGATGACAAGAAAATACTATCCATCCTGCCTACTTTAAAGTCCACCAGACCCTAGGGTTTACAGTTAGAGCTTCAACCCTAAAGTTGCAAAACCTATATCTGTGAGAATGCCCTAGGACTAGTAGAAACCTCAATTCTTCCAAGTAATGAGGTTCAAGTTTGGCTTCAGACTGTGACTTCAGGGAATACTGCTCTCTTGAGCTTCTGAGCTGTGTCAGCCAAATTACTAGCTTCCTTTCCACTAGATTATATCTGAACCTCACCTGCTTCATTGATATTCTTTGTTCAGCACTTGGAATCACAAAGGCAGCTAAGTGGCTTTATGGGTCTTTACCTACTGTGAGGCTCTTATCTTCAGCTGCTCTTGGAATCTATTAAATAAATCCACTTTATGCTCTCTAAGAAGTGTTGAGCGTACACTGACTGTAAAATCTGCATGGATCTGGGAAGCTGAGACCGAGAGCTAAGAGGTTCCCAGTCTGGGAGGAGTGAGTAAAATCACATCAGAGTAGATAGTGAGATTTAGTAACCTAGAGTCCTCCTCCTCTTCTAGACCCTAAATGCACAAGCTAAAAATAGTTTATTTTTCTGCTATTATTAACCACACCATCAACTCTGGCCAACAAAATTATTGACGTAAAAGAGAAGGGGGAAGAGTACATTTCAGGCAAGTTTCCAAGGAAAATATTGAGTTATATGGAATTTGTTTTCATACACACAGGCAGCAAGTGTTGTGGCCCATTTCCCCATTTCAGATGTTCCTGGGATACCCAGGGTCTTTATCTTCTTCTGACTGACTTAAAGTCCCCATAACAGTTACCAAGACCATTTCTGCCTTGTAGCATTAGACTTACCTTTCATTAATCTACCTATCCAGTCATTTATGCAATTAACTAACATTTTCTGTGTGGTTGCAAATAGATAGAATAGATAAATCGTGAAATACTTGTTTGTGGAGTGTTCTCAGTTACCAATTTTAATGGAAATTATATAAGATCATTGGATCTAAAGGAGTTAATAATTTATAAAAGGATTAAATGTGCTTTGTCTTCAGAAATAATTGAATTTTAAATTTTGGCATATATTAATTTAAGAGGAATGAATTCACAGTAGTATAAATTTAGATATAAATCATAGGATGAACGGTGACTATTATTTGGGATTTTTAAAAAAATGATCTAGAAAATGCCATGTCTTGTTCTACTTCTCTTTAATACAGTATCTCACAGACATACACAAGATACCAAAAAGTGACCTGTTTGACAAGTACTCAAACACAGCTACTCAAGTTAATGGGTAAATTACAGACCTTAGTAAGATGATCTCACTAGATTCCACTTTCTTTTCATCTATTTTTCTCTATGTAAGCACCAAATTTCCCTTCTCCTTTCCTTTTTGTAAAATTAGAAATAAGCATTTGACTTCAATGTATATTGAAGCAGCAGTATTTCCTCCTGCAAAATAAGGGAGCAGAAAATGGAATTAGCGCGTGCCTTTTATTGGAAGGTTGAAACGAAGCCCTCTCTTCACGTGTCTCCAGTCAGAGGATCTGTCCTGGGGGCCAGGGTTAGCAGATCATGGCATCTCACAACTTGGGCTTCCACTTGCCTTGTTGATTGGTTGTGCGGGCTTTTAGCATGGGAAAGAGGTTTTAAAATATTTCAAATAACAGCTTTTTCAATATCCTTTGCACATGCTGGAGTTTACTTACACCGAGTGCTCAGGTTCCTGGGGGGATAATATCCAGGTCTATATTGAAAGTTAAATATGAAGAAATTGGAGCAAATATCTAGGCCAAAACAGACAGTAAATTCCAAATGCAGAGAAAATTCTCTGCTAGAAGAATATAAAGTAACTGTTTATTTCAACAGAATTTTACAAATTTACATTTAAGAAAAAATGGTTTCTTCACCTGGTCATTCTTCACTGCAGAATGGGAATTACTTTGAGTCACCACCCTGGGCTGCAGATTACACCAGACGAAACTGAGAAGTAACTTGAATTTGGGTTCTGATAAGAATTGGGAATATGGAAACTTGACTAAATACTTAAAAGAGAAAGAGGGGAAACCCTTGAAAAGCAGAAACTGAGACATTCATGGGCCCAGCAGGAAGGGAATTTGTTATGGTGAATGCTGTTGGCAAGACCAGTGTCAGACTGTCATATCAGGTAAACTCTGGGGGAACTGGGGTAGATTAAGAGTTCATTTGGACAGGTCAAGATTACTGTAAGGAGTTGCCAAGTAAGACAAGACAGCTCATGGAGGAGTAGGGTCTGAGTGCACAGTGATGGTCAGGTTTTAAGTTGGGCTTGAAAAAAATTAAGTAGCAAAGGAATTCAGCCCTTAAAGCCCTTAAGCTAAAAATCTTAAGTCCAGTGCTTGGAGAAGTTAAATCCAGGTTACTTTATTTAGCGTGAAATATAAAACCACTGATAATCTACCTCTAGAGTCTCATATCTAATGGATTTCAGTTTTGAATCACTAAATTCATGATTTTTTACAGAAGAATTATGCTATTTTTCATATATTTTAACTTATTCAAATTGCCCACCTGACCACTCACCTTCAAGCATGCTGGGTAAGAGGTGTCTTCTATCTACATCAATATTGCATTTGGCACACTGCCATTTCAGTACATAAGCACATTGCTCCATCACTGCCCTGTCATACATATGACCCTCATTAGATGGCCAAAATCTCTGTAGACCAGCGACTTTCCCATAATCATTGTCATAATTATGTTTGTAGCTCGTTCTGGGCTTTTAAAATGCCTTTTGATAAGCAGAAGCCCAGGGCAATATTCTGGCAGCCACAGGAAATAGGAAAATAAATTGCTTTCACATATATGAATCAAAAAATATATCTTTATGTTTCTAAATAGAAGTTAAATTCTCTAACTATATACAAAGTGCAGAACTATTAACAAATGAATTAAAAAGTGCTATTAAAGCAAAATTTTACACTATCTATAATCCAGTTTCGGTTTTCTTAATACAGTAGTTTAACATTTTAATATAAAATGGTAACCGCAAATATTTAGATAGGACTTCTGACTAAACTCTCATTAGTATACACATAAGCCATCAAGACTTTGTGCCCATTGTGAGTTTATTCAAGTCTACGAATCAAATAGTTTTATCAAAATCTACTATCTAAGGAAGACTTCAGACGTTATCTTCAGTATCTTAATTGTGATAAAGATAATTTTTTGTGTCATAAGGATAATATATATACTGAAAGATATATGTATATGTCTGTGTGTATATGTTTATATATCTCATACACGTTCTCTATTCTGTTTCAAATATTTACCTAATCTTTCCCTCTTTCTTCTAGTGTCTATCAGTGTGATATTTACCAATAACAATAAAACATTATAAATGTTTGACTAGTTTTATACATCCAAATGTGTCAGAGTTAAACCTGGAGGCAGCTAAATGTTGTGCATAGTTCTTTGCATATAATGGGCATATTGAAAATTAGAAAGAAAAATGTAAGAAAATGTTGTCCTAGCTCTGTCATAAATTCTGTATAACTTAGAGTCAGTCTCTCTTCTTCTCTCTAGATCCAAGATATTTATTTGAATAACTTGAACAGAAGTTGAACTGGGTCATCTCTGAAGATGACTACATCAATATTCCAAAACATCCCTCCCAGGTTCTTATGAGCCAGTTCTTCACTCAACAGGCCTGGCTGGACTAGGCCAATGCTGTAAGCAAGTTCAATCCTTTGAAAGTTTCCAAAATGATTGTAGAGGAATCGCCCTTTTGCATAGCACAGTTTACAAAGGTGGTACCCATCTCCAAAGCTTAATAATCATCACATGACGTAAAATTCACAGCAAGGCAGCACTTTTTAAAAAGACCACTTATAGAAAAAATTTTGAGCTAATCCATTCAGTCAATACTATCAGATAAAGTCAGACAGTCAGCAGATTGGGACTGAATTTATTCTCATGAAGAAGAACATTTTAGAGATGTGTGTCAGACTCCTGCCTAGATTGTAAGTTTTTCAGGAGCAAGAAGTGTATCTTATTTTACTGAGAATCTCCGGTCTATGTCTCAGTACCAAGAATTGATAGGAAAGAAAATATAAGTTTCTTTAGCTAATATTTAAAAAATTAACCTTCCATTCTCTCTCTTAAGTAATGCAGTAACCTGGTCTTCTATGTGTTAATTATTATGTATGGATCTATGTACGAATCATATAAAATGCATTTTGACATTTCTGCCATCAAAACAGTCACGTCAAAAATAATTCTAGAAATTTATTTTATGCTGACCACGTAGTTGCATTTTTTTCTTGATAATTCATCTGGAGATAAAACTGCACCTGAAAAGGTGTGTTAGCTTCAAGCCGGTCTTCACATTAGCCCTTTTCAGGCCCATTGTGTAGGTTGAGGGTTCACAGACTCCTCCAATACAATATCCACATAAAAAATTTTCTTTCTTCTGTTGTTTCACTCATTTTATCATCAAATTGTTTATGTTCAGAAATGCAGCTCAAGTGACCACAGGAAAATCTACAGAAACAAGGAATAGTACACAGAACAACTCCCAGGAATTCACACACAAGGTTTCCAGCCAGTAAGTATCAAATGCGGAAATTCTCCAGCTCTGCCTCCTTTCTGAGGGGCAACAGACCCTCAGGAACATTCATCCAAGAGTTAAAAATACTGTGTCAACCCAGAAGATCCTAGAGTCCCACATGCTAAAGAATTCCCTGTGGCTTAGAAGTTAACTTTACTTAGACAATGAGTTAAAATCTGGCTTGAGGCTGTGACTTCAGGGAATACAGTCATTGGCCAGATGTCTCTTAGATTGCCAGGTTCCACTGGCAAACACACTGGCATTCTACATATAGATGTCATTCTAAAAGACTAGATCTGAAAATCACTCATTTTCATGTTGCTTTAGTACTGTAGATAGATGTACAATGAGAAATAAATGAAGAGAGGTTTAAGTGACAGGGCTTAGGATCAAATGAGAGAAATTCTACACTTATTATTTTCACTGTGGGGACGTGTCCCAAAGATAAGGATAATGAAGATTTTCCTCTGAGCATATCAAGAATTTCGCCTTCCCTATTTTCTTGCCTATTTGTGGCTTTCTACAAGAAAAAAAAATATTGTGTGCTGCTTCTATATCCCATTAGAAGAACTGGTTCTTTTGTGTGAAGAATTACTGACCTCAGACAAGCTCATCAGGGACAGGAGAGAGAAACGGAAGTGTTCTATACCAAAAAAGCCAGCAACTTGGTAGGTCAGATATGATTTCTCTCAATGTTTTTCCTCTGTCTTTCCAGCTTTTTTCCAGTTGTTTCTCTCTCCTCTTCAGATCTTCTCTTCCCATTCCTCTAAGGTATATCCTCTCAGTTTGAATCTCTTCCCTGCTGTGCCTCCTGTTACCATCTGTCTCTGCATCAGTGCTCCTTGCCTTTCCCCTTTGGTGGGATCTTGTACTCAGCTGCCCAGAGAGACTACTTTTCTTTTCTGAGTAGTCATGAGCATTGGCAATAGAGATTCTGCATTCTGCACACAAACTCTGCCTGGCCTGGGGCCCTGGACGATTAGAGAAAGCTAAAATGCAGAAGCTCAACTCCTTTTCTGAGAAAAAGAGGGGAGAACACTTCAGAACAGATAGTGGTTTCTTGGTGGCCTACGCTTATCCTCTTTGTAAAACCCAAATTCTGATGTTATTGCAAAACTACCACTGCACCTCCACCATGGACTCTGCTGAGGTAGGTGGAGGAGGGAACAGGAAAGAGTGTAAGAGCTACTGTAGGTTTGGGGGGTTGGAAATCTATTGCATGAAACTTTGTCTTCTGTGCATCTTATCACCAGTTTCCTCATCTGTCTCTTCGTTATGCTTCCTGCCCCATGAACTTAGGTATGTGCACTGCATCTCTAGAAACCTCAATTCTGGTCAACCTATCTAGTCCTTCCATCTGTGAGCAGTGGTGTTCTCATCCTCCTTAGCCTCCAGACCCTTATTCAGTTATCAATTCATCCACTTAGGCACTAAGCACTTTCTGAGTCATTGCAGTGAAGTAGACCAAGTAGCAAGCACTTGTTATATTTCTCATTTTCTCAGAAGGAAGCCTCACCTACCTGTCACCTTGGGAAAAATTTAAATCACATGTGCATAAAGGAGTTAAATTTGAAACCCAGATTCACGTGCTGTGTATCCCACAGTTGGTTCAATTTATCTGTAGGTAGACACTTATTTTTATAGAATGAACATCTAGTGGCTGAATTTTAGACATTGTCAGTGGTGATTATTTTGAATCACCCTTATTTGGGATGGCAGTAAGGCCATTGAGGGGTGGTGGGTGATCTGACTGGAAATGCATTTAATGTCAGATAGAGGAGGCTCTTAAATATCAAGCAGAAAGTTTGACTTATTCCATGGGTAGTGACTGAGAGCCATTTTAATGAAAAACAAATCTCTTCACACAGAGATATGACATAAATGCAAACCCAATAATGTGAGAGATTACATATTTTTTCAGGGAACTCAAATATTCTCATCTGTAAAATAGACATTCTCTTTCATTCCTACCAAATTCTGACCCACATCTCCACACACATAATCATACACACCAGCATCTCAATCTTTTCCCTAGGATTAAAAAAGACACTGTGTATAAAGTGCCATGTTAATAACAGAATATGAATGACACAACATGCAATTATTAATCACTAATTAATTATGGAAAAGTTTGAATAGAGAATTGAAGAATGAAGGATTTGGGGCCAGCCTGGTGGCACAAGCGGTTGAGTGCGCGTGCTCCGCTGTGGCAGCCCGGGGTTCGTTGGTTCGGATCCCGGGCACGCACCGACGCACTGCTTGGCAAGCCATGCTGTAGTGGCGTCCCATATAAAGTGGAGAAGATGGTCACGGATGTTAGCCCAGGGCCAGTCTTCCTTGGCAAAAAAAAAAAAAAGAGGAGGATTGGCAGATGTCAGCACAGGGCTGATCTCCTCACAAAAAAAAAAAAAAAAAAGAATGAAGGATAAGAAAGAGCAGGGAAAGGATAAGGGGCAGCCACTTTCAGAAGTGTGCTAGAATGTATAAGAGATGATGAAGCTGAACAGAAGCAAGGACCCAGTTAGGAGGGTGTAATAAATTAACATAGCTATTAGAGTAGAATAATTATGAGAATCAAAATTTTGCATGACTGATCAGAGGGGTTCGTGACCTGTGAGGTGGAAGAAAAATGCCTAGAGGAGATCAGTGAGCGCAGCTTTAAAATCCTGATAATACCATGCAGACTGAGGAGAGGGGAATATATAGGAAGAAGATGGAGATGTCTGGGACATTGGCAGGGGGCACAGGATGGCTCAGTCCACTTCCTGTTCTTATTTCAAAGGAACAAAGGATTCTCTAAATGGCCTTGGGGAACCACAGCACCATCACCGAGTTGTTCTTATTTCAAAGGAACAAAGGATTCTCTAAATGGCCTTGGGGAACCACAGCACCATCACCGAGTTCATCCTCCTTGGACTTTCTGCTGATCCCAAGGTGCAGGCTCTGCTCTTTGTGTTGTTCCTAGTGATTTACCTTCAGACTCTGGTGGGGAACCTGATGATGTTGCTGGTGATCTGGATGGATTCTCATCTCCATACACCCATGTACTACTTCCTGAGTCACCTCTCTTTCCTGGATCTTTGTTTGTCTTCTGCCACAGTGCCCAAGATGCTGGAGAATCTCCTGTCTCAGAGGAAAACCATTTCTGTCAGAGGTTGCCTGGCTCAAGTCTTCTTTGTGTTTGACACTGGGGGCACAGAAGGCTGCCTGCTCTCAGTGATGGCCTATGACCGCTATGTTGCCATCTGCCACCCTCTACTCTATGGCCAGAAGATGACCAACAAGCTCTGTAAAGGGCTAGCATGGGGCTCATGGGGCCTGGGGTTTCTGGATGCATTCATCAATATCCTACTAGCTATGAGCTTGGACTTCTGTGAGGATCAGTCCATCCCCCACTACAGCTGTGAGCTGCCCTCTCTCTTCCCTCTGTCTTGCTCCGATGTCTCTATCAATTTTACTGTTCTGCTCTGTTCCAGCCTCCTGCATTCCCTTGTAACTTGTGTCCCAATTGTTTTTTCCTATACTGTCATTGTCTCCACCATCCTGAGTATCCGCTCTTCCTCAGGTAGAAGCAAGGCCTTCTTCACCTGCTCCTCCCACCTCACTGCAGTGATCCTGTTTTATGGTTCAGCTTTCCTTCGTTATTTCATGCCAAACACAGGTTCACCATTGGTGTTGATCTCCTCTGTACAGTACAGTGTGGTCACTCCCTTACTGAATCCCCTCATCTATAGCTTGAAGAACAATGAGGTGAAAGCAGCTGTGAGAAGGACCTTTACAAAATATCTCCAATATTTCAGGTAGCTGACCACAGTCAGAAGACCATGGAGAATTAGTCTACTGGAGTAAAATATTCCGGTTTGGCGATAATCAGAGAATTTCCTGATTGCTTCAGATAATGATTGCAGAAAGGAGTCTTAGAAATTCATAGAGCTAGCCAGGTGCTCAAGAGACCAATATCAAGAATGAAAGAAATAATGGGGCTGGCCCAGTGGTGTAGCAGTTAAGTTCGGGCACTCTGCTTTGGCGGCCCGGGTTCTGCCAGTTCACATCCCAGGTGTGGAATGACGCATGGCCTATCAAGCCATGCTGTGATGGTCTCCCATATAAAGTAGAGGAAGATGGGCATGGATGTCAGCCCAGAGCCAATCTTCCTCAGCAAAAAGAAGAGGACTGGCAACAGATGTTAGCTCAGGGCTAATCTTCCTCACCAAAAAAAAAAAAAGAATGAAAGAAACAAATATTTCTTTTCATTGCTGAGTAGTAATCCATTGTATGATTGTTCCACAGTTTGCTTATCTATTAGCAGATTAAGAACATTGGGGTTATTTCCAGTTTCTGGCTATTGCAAATAAAACTACTAAGAGCATTCACATACAGGTTTTGTGTGAATATAAGTTTTCAGTTCTTGAGTGTAAATACCCAGGAAAGGGTTTGTTGTGGCATGTGGCAAGTGTAGGTTTAACTTAATAAAAACAAATTTCTGAGATGTTTTCCAGAATGTCTGTATCATTTTACACTCCCACCAGAAATGTATGAGAGATTCAGTTACTCACAACATCGCCTGAACATGGCATTGTATTTTTCCTTAATTTTAGCCATTCTAATAAGTGTGTAATGGTTTTAATTAGAAATAAACTAAACCCCTAAAACTGAGTGCATGTGAAAACTGGTCCAACCAGAAGTAGCTTGATAGTTTTATACCACTGTCACTTTCCTGGTTTTGATAACTATACTATGACTATACAAGATCATATCATTTAGGAAATCTAGGTGAAAGGTGCACAAGAAGTGTTTGTACTATTTTTGCAAATTGTATGTGATTCTAAAATTTTCAGAACAAAAGGTTTTTGAAAATATGTTAATAACTATGGACTTTGGGTGACTATGATGTGTCAATGTAGGTTCATCAGTTGTAACAAAGTAGTACTCTGGTGGTGAAGTTGATAAAGGGGGAGGCTATGCATGTGTGGTGACAAGGAATATACGGAAATTTTCTGTACTTTTGCCTCAATTTTTCTGTGAACCTAAAACTGCTCTAAAAAACTAAAGTCTTAATAAAAAAATATGTTTTCACATACATATAGTAAAAGTAAAAGGAGAAAAAAATAAACAATGAAAACTAAATAAAATAAGGTTGAAGTGACTATATTAATATCAGACGAATTCAGCTTCAGAACAAGAAATAATATCTGTGATAAATAGGGACATTTCATAAGTATGAATGGGTTAACACGTCAAGAAGACATAAAAATTCTAAAAATATACGCACATAAAAACAGAGCTTCAAAACAATGAAGGAAAAACTGACAGGTTAAATATAAAGAGAAAATCACAACTGTAGCTGGAAATTGCAACACTCTTCTCTCAATAATCATTTGTAAAAATAGAAAAACAATCTGTTGCTTGACTACAGGAAACGAGTGTAGAAAGGACCTAAAGGATACTATAAAATAAATTGTTCCAGGTGACATTTAGAGAAGAGCGCCCCAACAACAGCATAACGCACATTCTTTTCAAGAACACGTGGAACACTCCCCAAGATGTTTTATTCTAGAGGAAAACCAAACTCATCAAATAAAAAAGAGTTGAAGTGGTATAAAGTATGTTTTCTGACATCAAGTAAAAATTACAGTTTATTCTAGAAATAAACTAAACCACAACAAGAGAAAGATATCCAGAAAATCTCCCAAATATTTGCAAATTGAACCACACTCTCATAAATAACAAATGGGTCACAGAAGAAATTATAAGAAAAATTAGAAAATGTTTTCAACTGAATTGTAGCATATAAAAATATGTGGAGAGGAGTTAAAGCAGTGCTTACAGAGAAATCTATAGCTTTAAATATTTGTACTAGAAAACAAAAATCATCTAAGCTTCAGTCTTAAGAAACAAAGAAAAGAAGAGCAAATTAAATCTGAAGTAAGCAAACAGTTGGAAATAATCAAAATGAAAGCAAGAATGATGTCACTAAGATGGCAACATAGGTCTGTCCTGACAGTTGTCCCCCTCACAAGAAGACCAACTAGCAACTATGCATAGACAAGACACTCACTGTGAAAATCCCAGAACCTGGGTGTGAGACTGAAGCACCCCCGAGAAACTCAGAGACTAAGAAGAATTAAATTAGAAAAGTAAAAGGAACTACTACACTCTGACCACGTTGCCCTCCATGAGGCCAACAAAACATAACACCAACAGGGTCCCCTGGGCCTACAATGTCTCCACTGGGAAAAAGAATGCCCAAGGTGGATATCCAGCTCCTCCAGTGTTGAGGCATGCTTCCTGGGTGGCCCACTCAGGTCTTGCCTCACAAGGATCACTGGGGCAATCCATAAAGCTTGACCACTAAGGATCAGATAGAGACAGAGAAGAAGGCCAGGGCTTAAGCAACCAGTGCCCAGATCTTAGTGGACAACATTCCTGCTGGCAGCAGCACCAAAGCAGAGATTCTAATGAGAAGGTCTGCCCATTTGTAGAGCCAAGCTGGTGGCCCCTTCTGGATAGGGAGCTTGGTGTCAGTTCTAATTGATTCAGGTCCTCAGTCACAGAGACATACCAGCCATGGAGCCTGCTCTATGGTCCTGCCCAGGCAGGGAGCAAGTTCACAGCCCCATCCAACTTCTGAGTATAGCCTAGAGTCCCACCCAACCAGGAAGCCTGACCAAGAATCTAGGCAGCCACAGAGCCCATCCTACAGCCATGCTTGTTCAGGGAACCAAGCCAGGTCCTGCCCAATTGTTAAGTATAGCCTCTGGCATGATGTGACCAGGGAGCATTAAAAGCGACCCTGGACAACCCTGGAACCCAGCCTATGGTACCACCCAGCTGTGGAGACCAACCTATAGTCCTGCCTCACAGAAGAGTGCAGCCTGCAGTTTTGCCCAATTTCTGAACACAGCCTGTAACCTCACTTGATGAGGAAGCCCAGACGGCATCCCTGCTGAAACACAGAGTACAGTCTCTAGCCCCATCCAAAGAGAGCAGGGGTAGCTATACTTATATCAGACAAACGGACTTGAAGTCAAAAACTCTATCAAAAGACAAAGAAGGTCATTACATAATGACAAGGGGGTCAATTTACCAAGAATATATAACAATTGTAAACATATATGCACCCAACATTTGAAAACCTAAATATATTAAGCAAAACTAATGGTTCTGAAAGGAGAAATAGAAAACAACACAATAACAGTAGAAGATCTCAATACCCCGCTTTCAACAAAAGATAGAATATCCAGCCAGAAAATCCAGCCAAAAAAAGTTGGAGTTGAACTATACTTTAAACCAATGGATCTAACAGATATACAAAGAACATTCCATTCAACAGCAACAGAATACACATTCTTCTCCATTGCACATGGAACATTCTCCAGCATAGATCATATGTTAGGTCACACTACAAGTCTTAGCAAGTTTAAGACTGAAATCATCAATCTATAGATTTGTTCCCCTACTTTGCTTGTGTAACCCATAGGCTGGAACATGCTAATAAAGAGGATAATAAGTCACAATTAGGTATGATTTTAATATCACTGTATATCTGGGTGAAATTTGCATCTCTAAGGAAGAAGGTATGGTAAGTTATAGAGGCTCCTTTCTCATTTGTGGAACCTTATGATACCTATGGTCGTCACGCAGTTGGCATGGCTTTTGCAACACGGGAGGTTGTCACCACCGTCATGCATCATTTACTAACGCTCACAGAAGGATAAGTACAAATATCCTTGACATGAGAGAAGCATCTTGATTTGGGGAAATAAAGTTCCTAAGAAATGAAGTCGCATGTCCTATCGGAGAGCTCAAAGACCCGGTTAACCCTTTAGAACTAGTCAGTAACTATTTCACCATTCCCTAAGCCTGTTTACTGCTGAGAGCCATTGATGATTAGAAATACAGTCCTATAGGTTCACAGGGCTCTAGATTTCACGTTAGCTAGCAGAGGAGGGGTAGTGATCTTAACAACTAGAGGTATTCAATCTATGTTCCTGACGAAGCGTTAGTCCTCCATGATAAAGCACATCCAAAAGGAAGTTGACAAGAGGAAGTACACTGAAAACAGAGAGCACGCTGACATGGGAATTTAGGGGAAACGTTTTATAAGGATTTGAGGTGATTCTAGAAATAAATTTCATATTTAGCAATAATGTTTTAAAAATGTTGTATAATTTGTAACGAAAAAGAGGTGAATTACAAACTCTCTAACCCGAATTTTAAACACTAGTGCACAATGTAAAAGGAAATCATGTGTACAGGAGATGAGATATCATGCAGATTCAAATATAAGATGTGTATCTAAGAAGCAGCACTATTGTACTGTTGCATGGCTCATATTCATTTTGTAAGTAATCCTATTCTTGGCTTTAACTAAAGTAATTTCAACACTTTAAAAACTCCAGGCCTTCCAGTTGGTGAAAGAAATCTCAGGGAGATGAAAAGCAGAAGATGGTGCTTACCTTACAGCCGCAGAAAAACAGGCACTATTCTATGTCAAACGTGTCCTTGCAAGGCTGCAGAACTTGAGAGATTGCTGCTCTGGTGTATGAATGTAAACTTTAATCTCGAAAAGTCTGTAATTTCGGTAGGCTGTTTTAGTTAGGGGTTTGTTGTCTCAGAAATAAAATTTAGAGTGACGTTCTGCTTTTGAAAGTTATATAAGTTTTTGATATTCATTTCTTAAGACAGAAGAGGATAATTGGAACTTCTTTCTTCTCTCACATGCTGGAGATAAAAACAAAATCCATGAATCTGTTGGATTTATTCCTTAGAGAGTTTGAGGCCTGGCTCATTTAAATAGAGCAGTATCAAGAATCTTAATGGTGTTCATAACATTTGACCCAGTTACTTAGCTCTGGGAATAATCCTAAATAGGGAGAAGTTCACGCTCAAAATTGTTTATGCAGTATTGTTTATCACAGTGAAACTCTGTCCTGTTAGATACAATTTGGAACAACCTAAGGAATAAAGAAAGAAAGAAATTGGTATCCTGGTAAAAGGCGGAAAACACGTCTAATATAGTGGGATTTTTACATCAAATTTGGAGTGTGTGCTTAAGGACACTGGATGATAGTTGAAAATTAGGTTTTTGAAAATTGGAATTAATGGGAAAATGTTTATGATATCATTCTTGATATAATGGTGTTCTAACCGGGCAAAAGGGATCAGATCGGTCAAAGAATAGCGTCTTTCCTGCCCAAAGGACCACTCAGAGGAAATATCTAATAAGTAAGCAATGATTGTTTATTAATAGAGATATACAAAATTAGGGTGAAATAGCTACAGCAAAAGAAAATCAGTAAAATATGAGAATACAAGAATGGGAAAATGAAAGTACTCACAACATCCATGCCTTCAGCCGGGGAAGTCCCGACAGCACCGCCAGGCGGGGAGTGCCGGTTGAGAGAAAGGATGCTGGGCAAGGCGCCTCCTCCGCAGGTGAGACTCCCGCCCAGGCAACGCTAGGCGAGGGGTTTTATTTAGGATTTCATCGAGGGCCCATATGGGAACATCTGGTGTTTCTTTTCTTCAGATGTTAGGTGTTACCTAGTGTGTATGTGCACTGTGACTCCTGGTAATCGTCCAGAGCCAACACAGATGGCCAGTCTGTGTTTGCTCCTGACATTCCTCGAGTTTTGAGACATAAACAATTGCAGTTTGCATTGTGGGAGAAGGGCCAGTTCCCATCATAAGCAATCGCTTTGTATTTTTTCAGTGCAGATGGTTTCTGAGGGTCACGGAGCAGCCATCAGGGCTTCACTCATGTCAATTCAAATGGTATGTGCCAATAAATACATCAAAGAATACATACAAAAACATTTTCTGTAATGAATTTGGAAAGATAGAAATGTAATTATTTCTGTTACTAGCTTTATTTAGGTGATCTCTTTTTAATATTTCCTTATTTAAATATTTATTTACATGTCAAAAATGCCAAGTAGTGTTAATTTGTATGACTCAATGATTATTTATAATTTAAAAGAGTGAAAAATAAAGTGCCAATAGAAGTGAGAGTTATTGGGGCCGCCCCAGGGCGTAGGGGTTAAGTGCACGCGGGCTCCGCTGCTGGCGGCCCGGTTCAGATCCCGGGTATGCACGGACGCATCGCTTGTCAGGCCGTGCTGTGGCAGCGTCCCACGTAGAGTGGAGGAAGATGGGCACGGATGTTGGCCCAGGGCCAGTTTTCCTCAGCGAAAAAAGAGGAGGATGGGCATGTATGTTAGCTCAGGGCTGATCTTCCTCACAAAAAAAAAGTGAGAGATAGATTAGCCAAAATCTCCCCAAAGAAGCAAAACAGGGAAATAGATTGAAAATGAAACAAAATGTTGAAATGGGCTGAAACATCTTTATCTTACATGAAAATCTAAAGTTTGATAATTATAGATTTTAAGAAAGTGTTTTACAAGAAGAATTGATAATTGGCAAAAATGGCATTCAGACAAACATCCTTTAGGTGAAGTGAAAAGAGTCCTGCAGAAGGTAGTTCGAAGGCACCAGGTGGGCACAGGGACACAAAGGGGTGGGAGACGCGCAGAAAGAGAAGAAGGACCACAGGGCTTCCCAGAGTTCTCAAGGTCCCATAATTTGAGAGAAGTTATCGCAGGCCTTGTGTAGAAACATATGTCTGTATTTTGTTTCATTATAAAGTCCAAGGCTAAAATCTTTCTTCATTATCAATCGCAAGCATTGGTGCAGTGAATTCCTTAGATCCATACTTATTCTGGGACAAAAAGAAGTTCTGCATCTGACAGCTTTTCAATTATCTCCTTCTCATGACTGACTCTTTTGCTAACACTGTTTAACACTATGAGCTTCTTATGGAATCCTTTCCCCTTCCACATCTCACATCCTTCTCACATTCCTTCTCTGCTCATCGCTCTAGCCTTAGTCCCTTTATGTTCTATTCTTGTAGTAGCAGTGTCAAGTTTATATGTTTGCTTGGTGTGAAAGACAGAATTCTAAAGACCCAACCCCCCATTGCCATTCTGCAAAGGGGTTTCTTAGATGTAAATTAAAGTCCCAATTCAGTTGATGTTAAGATATGGGATTACACGAGTGGGCCTGATCTAATCACAGGAGCCTTTGGAACATGAGAAGTACGTAATATACCATTGCTGTTTTGAAAATGGAGAGGGCCACGTGAGAAGATGTGAAGGAGCCTCTATAAGCACAGAGTGATCCCTAGCAGACAGCCAACAAGTACACAGGGACCAGAGAAACCACACAGTTTCAAGAAATTGAATTCTGCTAACAAGCTGAATGAGCTCGGAAGCAGATTCTTCCCCAAAGCCTCTAGATGAGAGCCCAAACCAGCCATCACCTTGCTTTCAGTCTTGTGAGACCCTAAATAGAGAACCCAATAGAGTCCACCCAAATTTCTGACCTAGAGAACTGTAAGGTAATAAATGGGTGTGATTTTAATTGGCTAAATTTGTGGTAATTTATTATGACAGCAATAGAGAATCAGCATACCTGGCAAGTTGCGACTTCCCTCTATTGATCACATTTATCTATTTCTACCTGTCTCCAGAGACCTTACCACCTCCCATACCCTTTCCTCCAGCCCATAAGCCCAACTCTTTGTCTTCCCTTCTTCAGAGACCCAGAATCTTTTATTCCTAGAAAAACTTTTCCCAGTTACATTAATTCAAATAAAAAATTCAGCACACAAAATATTTCAGCGTCCATTCTAATTTGAATGATTTTCAAAAATGTGAATCATGAATTGACATGTTATTAACTAAATCTATGAAACTGAGAAAGTTTTCTGACTCATTTGCTCTGTCTCTGAATAGGATTGATTCTGAGCAATAAAATTGCTCGGATTGATTCACAGCAAGCAAAATAGCTCCTAGCACTTTTCTTGATAATTTTTAACAAAGGGAGATGGCAAGGAATATTGCAACATGTGACAAAATAGGAAATCAGGAACTTAATGTCAATCATTAGATTTCTTGCTGCGGTTCTGTTCTATGTTTCCTTCATGCTATCTCTCTTCTGTGCTATCTGAGACATTGTAAATATTTTAGCATTATTCTTCTCAGAGCTGCTTTCACCTCCTTGTTCTTCAAGCTGTAGATGAGAGGATTCACTAGGGGAGTGATTACACTGTACTGTATGGAGAGGATCAACTCCAGAGGTGAACCTGAGGTTGGCATGAGATAGCGAAGAATGGCTGAGCCATAGAATAGGATCACTGCAGTGAGGTGGGAGGAGCAGGTGGAGAAGGCCTTGCTTCTGCCTGTGGTGGAGCTGATGCTCAGGATGGTGGACACAATACGGGCATAAGAGAAGAAGATCAGGAGGCAGGTCCCAATGGCATGCACGAGGACAGAGCAGAGCAGCATTGCAGAGTTACTGGAGACATCAGAGCAGGAGAGAGGGAAGAGGGAAGGCAGCTCGCAGGAGTAGTGGTGGATGGTTTGAACCTCACAGAAGTCCAAACTCAAAGCAAGGAGGATGTTGATGAGTGCATCCAGAAAGGCCACGACCCAAGAGCCCCACACCAACCTCAGACATAGTTGTTTACCCATCACCTGTCTGTAGAGCAGAGGGTGGCAGATGGCAACATAGCGGTCATAGGCCATCACTGAGAGCAGACAGCCCTCAATCCCTGTAGTGGCAAACACAAAGAAGACTTGAGCCAGACAGCCCTTTACTGAGATGGCTTTCCTCTGAGACAGGAGGTTCTCAAGCATCCTGGGTACAGTGACTGAAGAATAGAAGAGGTCTTGAAAGGAGAGATGGCTCAGGAAGAAATACATGGGTGTGTGCAGGTTAGAATCTGTATGGATCATGAGTATCATCAGCAGGTTCCCCAGCAGAGTCAGGAGGTAAATCATCAGGAACAGAGCAAAGAGCAGAGCCTGGACCTGGGGGTCGGCAGACAGCCCGAGGAGGATGAACTCTGTGATGCTGCTGTGATTTCCTGAGGCCATTTACGGTCACTGTTCTTTAGAGAAAAATTAGGAAAAGGACTAAAATCACTTCTTTCCACAGCAGTTGCCAGAAGGCATCGCTCTGTTCTTTTTCCCTATATATTCCTTCCTGCCTGGTCCCATCTTCACTTTCATAGCCCTCATATCTTCCTTCAGTCATTCCATGGAGTCCTTCTCTTCCCTGGCTCTCTGCTGTGCCATCTCTGAGCTCTGGATCAGCCCCAACAGACTTTTTTTCTAATAATGCCCATATAGAATGGCATCATCGACTGTACAGGCCTACTGGAGAACTGTCCATGACTAAATTATGCCATGTCCTTTAGCTGCGCCCTTGGATTCATCATCATCTTTTAGGAATTCCAGCAGACATCCTGGAGAGGCTGATGCAGATCTCTGCTCACCTCCATTACCTGGTCTTGACTCCCCTATTCAAAACCCTCTGATGGTTCTTTAGCTGACTAATGATGGCACATGGTGCTTGTGTAGCAGTTTATCTTGTACAAATGACTTTCACACATTTTCCACTGTGTGTGTGTGTATGTGTAGTGGATGGTGAAGGAAGAGACCGAACTGATTTTACAGGTGAGAAAATTTAAGCCCAGTGATTATATGACTTGTCTAGATCCCCACACTGATCGGTTCTTTGAGCAGTAAGGATTTGAATCTGCCTCATTTGATTGAAAACAAGAGCATTTCTACCATACCACCTGCTTAGAGAAAAAGCCAAACTACTTATTTTGTATTTCAAAGCGTTAATCTCCTAAGATTCCCTAGATGCCCTGCTCCAGAGGCCAGATAGCTTTGCTTGTTCCTGATCTCCCTATGAACCTTCCCATTTTCTCTGACTTGGTTCAGGCTGATATATTTTGTGCTCCTATTAATTGATTTACACCTTATTTGAAATTCTCACCTTATTTACTACCTATTCTGTGAATTCTTTGATCAATCCCTTCTATGTTCTCACGTGAATCTCTGGGAAAATTATTATTAACCTCATTTTTTCAGATGATGAAAATAAAGCTAAATAAGCTAATTCAAGATTCTAATTCATCTCTTTCTATTCTATGGACTTAAAACCTTGTCTTCTTCCCTTTGCTGTGTTAACAATCCATCAGCACACTGTAAGTTTTGCCATCATTTGTGTTACCATCTTGCTTTATCATTTAGTGATATGTGTGAGTGTCATTTCTTGTCTCTACAATGAGAGTGCAGTTTCATGGAGGGCAGGAATCTGGCTATTACTTTCTATGCCTACAAACATACTCTCTCACACACACTGATCAATATATAATGGACCCTCAATCAATTATTGTTAAATAAATAAAGACAAAAATTAAGACATTTAGACAGATTATGTAGTAAAACTCTTGGGGATTATCTCCAGGCTCAGAAGGTCAACTTCAAGTTACAGTCAAGGGCAAAGCATTAGGGGTCCTGAAATTAGGAGAGAAAGGGAGGAGGTGGAATGCTTATCTACTTTTTGCTATAGTACACTGACAGAGGTCTCATTCATTCTGAAATCACCAACACCTATAGATTCCTGCTTCAGAGGGATCACCCCACGCTTTGCTTAAACATACAGCCTCCATTCATCCACCCATCCATCCATCCATAAAGTTATTTAACAAACATTTTTGTGTCTCTGTTCACTGTTATGTACTGTGTTGTATATGTAGTTGAAGACAGTTCTGCACTGTACTTTTTTTGTACTGTTGTGTGAATGCACTTAGTGAGCGACTATTTTCCATTATCTAGCTGTGACCAATCCCCCTAGCCTGTTTCCTCATCATCAGATGGAACCCTGACCTGTGGTTATACATTCAGTCTCAGCCTTTCCTGGGGCCCACGTGTCTGCTTGGCTACTTATTACAGTAACTCTGATCTACTCCTTGAACTCTGAATCTTTCCTGAGATTTCCAGCTTTAGTGTCTTCCAGTCAAAATTAATTTTGGTGTCTCTCATAGGACTTGCAATAAAAAGTATGATCCTGATCAGAAGGTAAATTTCCCAGTCCTTGAACTTCCTCTCTACCCTACCCCACCCCTGCCACTATGCCTATCAAACACTCACATAACTCCCAAACTTTAAGCCCTTATTTAGAATATATATCTGAATTACCTATGGTTTTGTCCAGTGTATAATCTGTAGTCCAGGGGCTTGGTCCAAACTAATGAAGATTCAGCAATGAAGAACCACTGCCTGCAAAAGTCAGTTTTATCTCTGAATCTATAAAATACTTTTGAAAAAACTTCTCTGGATTTTGTACTAACAAAGTAATGTAGCAAACAAAAGTCATTCTTGTCAAGAATGTGAAAATTTTTAAGAATTTGGAATTTCGTATCCAAATTAGTCAGAGAAATTGGTCCAGTTCTTTCACATTTACTCTGTAATATATACCTGGCCCTGAGGACCAATTCTTAGCCTGAAAACACTCTAGAATCTTCAGAAGATATTAGAGAAGCTATTTATTATGAATCCAAAACCTGAACACTTTTATCCTGAAATAGAAGCACCATAATCTGTCAGTGAGACAGCTACATTATGTGACTTTATGATCCATCTCACTCCAGATCCCAAGCACAGACCTTCTGACTAATAATACCTTTTTTTAAGGGAGGACAATGTGTTTATGTTAATTTTTAAAGAAATGGCTAAATGCTAATACTAAAATCTTCTCACTTACCTCTAAGAAGAAACACAATGAATTCAATTCAGCTCAAAGTTTGAGTGAGTGGTTCCATATCTAAAAATCGTCATGGGGTAATTCCTGAGATGGTAGAGGTAGAAAGAGGAGCCCAAGGGATTCCCCCAAAGCTGTTTACTTTACCAATTTTCCTTGAACTGCACACAGAACAAAAACAGAAACTCATTCAGCATTTCACATGTTTTTTTTCAAAGACCATTTTGACAGAAGTGGAATATAAAGTTGAAATCAACTATCATCAAATAATCACCATCTTCCTTTCCACTCAAGTTTCAACACTGGAGATTGCTTTTACCAGAGTAAGTATGTGCCAGTGTAAAATCAACCAGTTTTGGTAAGAGTTGTACATTTAGACAGTTAAGTATCAAGTCTTTAGGTCTAATGAGACCATCGATGCCTTCCAAGGTGACAAGTAGTCAAGGACCAATAATCAGAATATGAGATTTACTTCTGTGGGTGCCTAAAACTTGTCCTGCTATAGCTACTCAGAAAATGTTAAGGTCTTAAACGAATTAATAGATAGATAAGTGAGGTTAGGAAGAGAGGAAGCTGAAATGCTTCGGTACTTACAGGAGGGGACTGGTGACCAGAATGAATGGTTATAAATAGATCTCCCACTGTTCCTTACATTAATTATTTCAGCAGGGATCAGATTGGGAATGAGTAATAATAGCAGAAAAATGAATTTTCTGCACATATATGATTGAGGACCTGGAAAAAGAGAGCATAACTTAGGACAACAATATTTTCTGCTGAAACTCAAGGAGTCCCCCTTCCCAAAGATTAACATTATTCATAAGTAAACACTGACCTTCTCATTAGATAACCAGAGAACACGAGGACAAAAGCCCACTGGAACATAATAAGAAATACAGACACAGTTTAGGGAGTCCCAAGATGCAAAGGTTTACTCTCTACTATGTGGAAAGTGAAGTGAGAAAGTGAGAAGAGGTGTCTCGGAGATCCAGAGAGAGAAGGTCTGACAAGGAGATGTTAATAAAACTGTAAAGTGACTGGAAAGGATTTGGGAAACACTTTCAGAAAAATAATAGAAAATATTACCACGCTTTTGTATTTTTCTGGTACAGAAGACATTTTGAGGCGCTGGCCTTTTTCCAGGTAGAAGAATTTATCTGTGGTCCCTAAGAACCAACACTTCAGTGAAATAACTCTAGGAAAAAGAGCAACTTTTATTTTTCCAGTTGGGACTCACAATGAGGAAAGGAAGACAGAATGTCCTAGATCTAGATTGTCCTGAAGTCTTGGTCATCCGTGTCTCCATTGACCACAGTGAGAAGATCCTCAAATCCTCAATAAGTAGAATTTGGTGAGAGATTTCTCTCAGATGGTCTCAGGCCCAGCTGAATGGTATCTCCTCATTTAGTTTCCTCTGTGACTGTAAATATTGTGCTCAACCAAACAGGCAAGAGAGTGAATCTCAGCTCTAACCTCTCAGAAAAGCAAGTAGTGTTCATGCACTTAGCTTACTGGCTGGGTAAACCTGAGAGCTCAAGAAAAAGATGGACCAACGCCCTTTATTCCCTGGAGTTACAGCCTGAAGACAAAATTACATGAGTTAATTAGGAAAGTTGCAGTTTGTAAGAACACAGGAGATTATCTCCCATGTTGGCTTCAGAACTTGACTTTGAAATCTTACTGGAAACCCTTGGATGAGGACTCCTGGGTGTCTTGTGTTTTCTTTTCCTTCCTCTCTCCCTTTCCCCATTCCTTCCTTCTTTCTTTTTCAGCTTTATTGAGTTATAATCGAAAAATAAAATTTTATCTATTTAAAATTTATGACGTGATGATTTTATGTACATATACTTTGTGAAATTATTACCACAACCAGTTTAATTAACACATCCATCACTTCACATAGTTACCTTTTTTTTTTTTCTGGTGAAAACTTTGACGATCTACTCTCAACAAATTTCAAGTACACAACAGAGTATCATTAATGAAAGTCATCATGCTGTACATTAGATCCCCAGAGCTTGTTCATCCTATAACTGAAGACTTGTACCTTTTGACCAGTATCTCCCCATCTCCCCCACCCCCGGGCCCCAGTAACCACTACTCTAGTCTCTGTTTCTATGAGTTTGTCTTTTTCTTTTTTTTTTAGATTCCATGTATTAACGAGATCGTAAAGTGTTTGTCTTTCTCTGTCTGGCTAATTTCACTTAACATAATGTTCCCTTTATTCATTCATGTTGTTGTAAATGGCAAGATCTCCTTCTTTCTCATGGCATATATTCTGTTGCATATATGTACCACATCTTCTTTAGCCATTCATTTGTTGATGGACATTTAGGTTGTTTCCATCTTTGCTGTTGTGAATCATGCTATAATGAACATCAAATGCAGGTATCTCTTCAAGATACTAATTTCATTTCCTTCAAATATATACTCAGAATTGGAATTGCCAGATCATATGGTAGTGCTATTTTTAATTCTTTGAGGAACCTGTGTACTGTTTTCCATAATGGCTGTACCAATTACATTCCCACCGACAGTGTACAAGGGATCCTTTTTCTCCACATCCTCACCAACACTTATCTGTTGTCTTTTGATAATAGTCATTCTAACAGGTGTGAGGAGATATCTCATTGTGGGTTTGATTTGTGTTTCCCTGATAATTAGTGATGTTGAGCATCTTTTCATGTACCTGTTGGCCAATTGTATGTCTTCTTTGGAAAAATGTCTGTTTAGGTGCTGTGTTCAATTTTTTAATTGGATTATTTGGTTTTTTGCTATTGAGTTGGATAAGTTCCTCACATATTTTGGATATCAACCCAACATCAAATGTATGGTTTGTGAATATTTTCTCCAATTCTGTAGGTTGCCTCTTCTTTTTGTTGCTTGTTTCTTTTAATGTACAGAAACTTTTAAGTTTTATAGTCCCACTTGTTTATTTTTTCTCTTTTTGTTTGTGCTTTTGATGTCATATCCAAAAAATCATTTCCAAGACCAAATCAAAGAGCTTTTCCTCTACGTTTTCTTCTAGGAGTTTTATGGTTTTAGGTCTTATGTTTAAGTCCATAATCTATTTCGAATTAATATTTGTGAGTGGTGTAAGATAGAGGTTTATTTTTGTTCTTTTCCATGTGGATATCTAGTTTTCCCAGCACCATATATCAAACAGACTATCCTTTCCCTATTGAGTACTCCTGGTGCCCTTGTCAAAGATTAGTTGACCATATATGCATGAGTTTATTTTCGGGCTCTTGATTCTGTTCTATTGGTCTGTCTATTTTTATGCCACTGCCATACTGTTTTGATTACTATAGCTTTGTGATACAGTTTGAAATCAGGAAATGTGATGCTTTCCTCTTTGTTTTTCTTTCTCAAGGTTGCTTTGACTATTTGGGGTCTTATATGGTTCCATACAAATTTTAGGACTTTTAAAATCTATACCTGTGAAAAATGCCATTTGAATTTGAGAAAAATTACATTAAATCTGTAGATAGCTTTGGGTAGCATGGACATTTTAACAATATTAATTTTTCTGATCCATGAACGTGGGGTATCTGACCATTTATTTGTGACTTCCTCAATTTCTTTCATGAATGTCTTATAGTTTTCAGTGTACAAGTCTTTCACCTCCTTGGTTAAATTTAGTTCTAAGTATTTTGTTGTTTCTGATGCAGTTGTAAATGGAATTGTTTTCTTAATTTTCTTTTCAGATAGTTTGATCTTAGTGTATAGGAAAGCAACTAACATTTGTATGCTGATTTTGTATCCTGCAACTTTATTGAATTCATTATTAGTTTAATAGTTTTTTGATGGAATATTTAGGATTTTCTATATATATGATCATCTCATCTGCAAACAGAGAAAATTTTCCTTCTTCCTTTCCAATTTGGATGACTTCTAGTTCTTTTTCTTACCTAATTGTTCTGGTTAGAACTTCCAAAACTATTTTGAATAGTAGTGGTGAGAGTGGGTACCCTTGTCGTGTTCCTGTTCTTAGAGGAAAAACTTTCTGTTTTCACCATTGACTGTGATGTTAGCTGTGGGCTTATCATATATGGCCTCTATTGTGTTGAAGTACATTCCTTCTGTATCTTATTTTTTGAGAGTTTTTATCATGAAAGGATGTGAATATTGTCAAATTCTTTTTCTGCATCTATTGAGCTGATCATATGATTTCTATCCTCTTTGTTAATGGGGTACATAGCATGTTTTTTGATCTTCAGACGTTGAAACATCCTTGCAACCCTGGAACAAATCCTATTTGATCATGGTGTAAAATCCTTTTAATGTGCTCTTGAATTCAGTTTGATAATGTTTGGTTGATGTTTTTTGTATCTACGTTCATCAGGAATATTAGCCTATAGTTTTCTACAGTTAGGGGGATCGGCTGGTGAGGCATCACCATTGGCTCAAAGGTTGACTTATGGATGGAGTCTGATAAGTAGTTAGTGGGATCCGTTTCCCTTTGATGCCCTCTGAGAGCACCTGGCTACTGTTCTCCAAGCCCCTCCCTGCCCCCAGTCATACAGCACACCTTTGTATTCTGGACCGGGCAAGAAAGAAGTGGGCCTCTTTGGCAGTGTCCCCACATAGCTGGGGAAACCAGGTGATCACTCACATGCTCCTATTTTCCTCTGTGGGAGAAATTGCAGGCTGAGAAGGTCTCTCTTGACACTGAGCTGTGCCACCTTGGGGAGGGGTGACATGGGTAACATGCAACTGTTCCTTTTACCCTCTTTAATGCATCCAGTCTTGGATTTTCTTTTTTTTTTTTTTTGCTCCAACAGTGTGCTGGAACTTCTTCTTTCTCTTGTTTAGGAGGGTGTATTAGTCAGACTTCTTCAGAGAAACAGAACCAATAGGATGTTTATACAGTCATGTGTTGCTTAACAGCAGAAATACATTCTGAGAAATGTGTTGTTAAGCGATTTCATCGTTGTGTGACTATCATAGAGCGTGATTAAACAAACCCCAGATGGTATAGCCTATTACACTCCTAGTCTATATGGTACTAATCTTATGGGACCACCGTCCTATATGTAGTCTGTTGTCGACTGAAATGTCATTATGTGGCACGTGACTGTGTATGTATAGAATGAGATTTATTTTAAGGAATTGCCTCATGTGATTGTGGAGGGTTGGTGGGTCCAAAATCTTATGGGGGAGGCTGAGCAAGCTGGAGACAGAGGAAAGAGTTGCAGTTCAGGGCCAAAGGCAGTCAGGTGGTGAACCAGGTAGAGCTGATGTTGCATATGAAGTCCAAAGGCAATATGCTGGCAGAATTCCTCTTGCTTGAGGGAGGTCAGCCTATTGTTCTATTCAGTTCTTCAGCTGATTGGATGAGGCCTACCCATTTTATGGAAGGCAATCTGCGTTACTGTAAATCCACCAATTTAATCTCATTCAAAAACATCCTTACAGAAATATCCAGAATGAAGTTTGACCAAACATCTGGGCACTGTGGCCCAGCCAAATTGACACAAAATTAACTATCACAGAGGAGATAGAGTAAAAAGCGAGAAATGTTCTTAAAGACAATGAAATATGAAAATTAAGTTTGGGGTAGCAGTCTTTTTGGAAAAGAATTAATTTTTTTAGATATTTTACTCTAAATATTTTTAAAGACTTAAAGCATCTTCCTAGGTCTTAGAGTAAGAACATCTCACCACTTACCAGAACAGTCTGGAGAAATATTCAGAACACCTTGGACTTTGTGGCACTTATTATGAATGAACTGATCCATGCCGGTCACAACATTGATTACTCTGGATGATGAGACTGGAGATGGGAAGGAGAAAGTTTTTTTAAACTTTTAATTTTAGAATAGTTTTAGATGTACATAAAAGTTGCAAAAACAGTACAGAGCATTCCCATATACTCCACACCCAGTTTCCATTATTATTAACCTTTTACATTAGTATGGTACATTTATCACAATTACTGAACCATACTGATAAATTATTATTAACTAAAGTCCATAAGTATTCATATTTCCTTAGCTGTTACCTAATGTCCATTTTCTATTCCAGTATCTTATCCAGGAACAGACTACATTACATTTAATTTTGTGTCTCTTTAGGCTCCTCTTGATTGTGACAGTTTCTCAAATGTTGTTTTTGATGATGTTGGCAGCTCTGAGCTGTACTGGTCAGATATTTTGTACAATTTCCCTCAATTTGGTTTTACCTGATGTTTTTCTCATGGTTAGATTAGGGTTATGGGTTTTTGGGATGAGGACCACAGAGGTAAAGGCCATTGTCATCACATCATATTAAGAGTATATACTATCCACATGACTTACCACTGTTGATATTAAGCTTGGTCATTTGGCTTAGGCAGCATTTATCAGGTTTCTCCACGTTTTTCCCCTTTCTATACTTTAGACGGGAGTCACTGTGTGCAGCCCACATTTAAGAAGTGGGCAGTTATGTTCCACCTTATTGAAAGTGCAGTTTCTACATAAATTACTTGAAATTCTTCTGAAAGGGAGACTTGTCTATTCTCCCACATTAATTTAATTATTTATTTATATCAGTATGGATGAATGGGTATTTATTTTAATATTTTGGTTATAATCTAATACTACGTTGCTCAAATTGTTCCATCCTTAGCTACTGGGAGATCTTTCACTTGACTCCTGTGTCCCTTTAACATACTCCCATCACTGTGGGTTTTTTTTTTTTTTTTTGAGTACTTCCTTATTTTCTGTCACTACAAGATATTTCAGGCTCATATTGTATTTCCTCTGCCACAGCCTTAGAATCAGACAATTCTCCATGTAGCACTGGTCCCTTTTATTGGAGAATGGTCTTAGAAACCAAGCTCTGGGCAGCGAATGTGCTCATTGCTATTGGCCTGTTGCTACTTTTAGACCCCCTCAGTTGACAGAGCTTTAGTACACACATGTACTAAGCTGTGTACAAGGGAATATCTGTAAATATTTCTATATGTATCCAAGGGGGGATATATTTTTATTTTTACTTTCTTGAATACGAAAGAAAGAGCCACAGACAACACTTTAGGATTATGGTGATATTGACTTTTTATCCTTTTCAAAACTTTTCATATTTTCCAAAGTAAAAGTGCATTGTTTTCTAATTAGAGTATCAATAGTTAAATACTTTTAAAGAATTGACAAATTACAAGAAAAATGGAATTATTTATCAAAATTGTAGAGGAGTAACTGTCATGTAGACGTAAAATTTTGAAAATTTCATGTATCATGCCTAGCTCATAGTAACAGCTCAGTAAACAGTAATTTCCTTATCTCCTTGGCTAATAGCTAAGAACAAGACAATGGTAAAATATATGAAGGAAAAGAGTTATGAATTAAAAAGCCTATCGTCTTTTTCCCCGTTGAAACTCAAGGAAAGAGAGCACTCACGTGTTTCTAACGATTCTACCTCTCCTTACGTTCTCACTCACTTTTCTCACCCCACACTGATCTTGGAGATGCAGGTATGTGTGGGGGCTTCTCTATTTTAGGTTAGCTCTGAGTTGTCAAGGTAAGTCACCCAACAACGGGAGAAAATGGAGTCCCCCTATTGAGTGGAGGAGGTGAAAGGACAGAGGCACACAGAGTAAGCTTGAGATTCCGTGAGGTAAAAATATGAACAGCATTTTTGAAGACACTACAGGAGATGGAGGCCTGACCCTTGTGTATATCCTATACTTTTTCAGGACGTTTCCATGTGATGCTAGTAGATTGTCTCTAACGCACTGAGATCTGGAGGGGAATATGAAAGATCTCTGTGAGGAAGTCTGTTGTCAGTGGCATGTTCCATTTTGAGAGTCATTTGGAATCTACTTAGCGCAGAGAGTACTTGAGGAAGAAGGAGAATAGTCTCCCAAAGATATTTAATTTGCAAGAAGAAATGTTTAACGCATAAGTGGTTAAATGTAGGTAAACCCAAATTACACTAATATAATAAAATTCGTGTTTATTTTGTGGGTTAAAAAAAAACGTGAAATATTTGGCAGTGATATTGTTTGGGATGAGGAGAAGTCTGTTGATAAATGCATGCTGTTAGCAATATTTTCATTGTTAGGCTAAGTTGTGGGATTATGGAGGGTTTATAATACCATTTTAAAAAGCAGACAAGGGGCCTGCCTGGTGGCAAAGTGGTTAAGTTCACATGCTTGGCTTCAGTGGCCCGGAGTTCGCAGGTTTGGATCCTGGGCACGGACCTACACACCACTCATCAAACCATGCTGTGGCAGCATCCCACATCCAAAATAGAGGAAGATTGACACAGATGTTAGCTGAGGGACAATCTTCCTCAAGCAAAAAGAGGAAGATTGACAATGGATGTCAGCTCAAGGCCAATCTTCCCCATCAAAAAAAAAGCAAACAAATAGTAAAATAAACAAAATAAAGTAAAAGATGTACATGTATGGACCAATGATTATGCGTTATGAACAAAGGAGTATGATTAATTAAATTCTGTGGTGTGCGGTCTTTTTTTTTCCTTTACCTTCATTTACTGCATTTCAAGCTCTCTTTACTTCTTTGTGTGGATTTCAGTTTCTGTTTGATGTCATACTCCTTCACCTGAAGAGTTTCCTTTAACATTTCTTGTATTGTAGATCTGCTACAACGAACTCTGTCAGTGTTGATTTGTCTCAGGAAGTCTTGATTTCTTCATTTTTGAAAGGTATTTTCACTGAGCACAGAATTCTTTGTTGACTTTTTTTTTACATCTCACCACTTTAAAGGTGTTACTTCACTGCCTTCTGGCTCACAAGTTTCCTGAAAAAAAGTGTGCTGGGAATCTTATCTTTGTTCTTCTGTATATAGTGTGTCTTTTTTCTTTGGCTGCCTTCAAGATTTTCTCTTTGTCTCTTGTTTGAAGCAGTTTTATTATTATATTCTTAGAAGTTTTGTTTGTGTTTGTATTTACCCTGCTTGGTGTTCTCTGAGCTTCTCTTCTCGGTGGATTGGTGTCTATCATTAATTTTCGGAAAATTATTTCTTCAATTTAAATGAAATTTAAATTTCTTCTGCCCTATTTTCTCTCCTCTCCCTTCTGAGAGTCCAAAGACATGTATGTTAAATTTTTTGGTATGCTCACTTCTGGATTTTTTTCCTTTTTTAGTCCCCTCCCACACACCGTGTTTCAGTTTGGGTAATTTCTATGGACTTGTCTTGAAGTTTTCTGAATCTTTCCTTGGCTGTGTTGAATAAAATTGTTTCGTGATTTTTAGAAAAGAACATAATAAAACAACATGATGAGTGCTATCAAGGAGGTATTTACAAGTTGCTGTAGGGAACAATGGAGGAAGGTTTCATGGGGGTTGTGACATTCAAGATAAGTTAATTTTTAATTTTTTAATTTTTTTATTGCAGTCACATTGGTTTATAACATTGTATAAAATTCAGGTGTACACCATTATGCTTCTATTTCTGCATAGATTACATCGTGTTTACCACTGAAATACTAATTATAATCCATCACTACGCACATATGCCTAATCATCCCTTAAACCCTCCCCCCTCACCTCTTCCCCTTGGGTAACCACCAATCCAATTCCTATCTCTGTGTGTTTTGTTTGTTGTTGTTTTTATCTTCTACTTATGAATGAGATCATACGGTATTTGAACTTCTCCCTCTGACTTATTTCGCTTACCGTAATATCCTCAATGTCCATCCATGTTGTCACAAATGGCTGGATTTTATCATTTCTTATGGTTCAGTCGTATTCCATTGTGTATATATACCACATCTTCTTTATCCATTTGTGCCTTGATGGGCACTTAGGTTGCTTCCACATCTTGGCTATTGCGAATAACGCTGCAATGAACACAGGGGTGCATGTATCTTTACACATTGGTGTTTTCATGTTCTTTGGATAAATATCCAGCAGTGGAATAGCTGGATCGTATGGTAGTTCCATCCTTAAATTTTTGAGGAATCTCCATACTGTTTTCCATAGTGGCTGCACCAGTTTGCACTCCCACCAGCACTGTATGAGTATTCCCTTCTCTCAACATCCTCTCCAATACTTGTTGTTTCCTGTCTTAATTATAGGCCTGAGGTGATATCTCATTGTAGTTTTGATTTGCATTTCCCTGATAGTTAATGATGTTGAACATCTTTTCACGTGCCTGTTGACCATCTGTATATCTTCTTTGGAGAAATGTCTGTTCAGGTCTTTTGCCCATTTATTAATTGGGTTGTTAGTTTTTTGGTTGTTGAGACGTATGAGTTCTTTATATATTTTGGAGATTAACCCCTTATCAGATGTATGATTTGCAAATATCTTCCCCAATTGTTAGGTTATCTTTTTGTTTTGTTGATGGTTTCATTTGTTGTGCAGAAGCTTTTTAGTTTAATGTAGTCCCACTTGTTTATTTTTTCTATTTTTTCTCTTGACTGGTCAGACATGGTACTTGACAATATGTTGCTAAGACCAATGACAAAGAGTGTACTTCCTATGTTTTCTTCTAGAAGTTCCCTGTTTCAGGTCTTATATTCGTCTTTAATCCATTTTGAGTTAATTTTTGTGTATGGTGTAAGATAATGGTCTACTTTCATTTTCTTACATGTGGTTGCCCAGTTTTCCCAACACCATTTGTTGAAGAGACTTTCCTTTCTCCATTGTATGTTCTTGGCTCCTTTGTCAAAAATTAGCTGACCATAGATGTGTGGGATTATTTCTGGGATCTCGAGTCTATTCCATTGATCTGTGTGTCTGTTTTTGTGCAACTACCATGCTGTTTTGGTCACTATAGCTTTGTAGTGTATTTTGAAATGAGGGAGTGTGATACCTCCAGCTTTGTTCTTTTTTCTCAACATTCCTTTAGCTATTCAAAGTCTTTTGTTGTCCCATATAAATTTTAGGATTCTTTGTTCTATTTCTGTGATAAATGTTGTTGGAGCTTTGATAGGGATTGCATTTATTCCATAGATTGCTCTAGGAAGTATGAACATCTTAAGTATGTTAATTCTTCCAATCCAAGAGCACTGAATAGCTTTCCATTTCTTTGTGTCTTCTTCAATTTCTTTCAGCAATGTTTTATAGTTTTCGGTGTACAGATCTTTCACCTCTTTGGTTAAGTTTATTCCTATGTATTTTATTCCTTTTGTTGTAATTGTAAACGGGATTGCATTCTTAATTTCTCTTTCTGCTACTTCGTTGTTAGTGTGTAGAAATGCAACTGATTTTTGTATGTTGATTTTGTATCCTACAACTTTACCATATTCATTTATAATTTCTAAAAGCTTTTTGGTGGATTCTTCAGGGTTTTCTATATACAAAATCATGTCATCTGCAAATAGTGACCAAATTTTGATCCCTTTTATTTCTTTTTCTTGCCTGATTGCTCTGGTTAGGACTTCCAATACTACGTTAAATAAGAGTGGTGAAAGTGGGTATCATTGTCTGGTTCCTGTTCTTAGAGGGATAGCTTTCAGTTTTTCACCATTGAGGATGATACTAGCTGTGAATTTGTCATGTATGGCATTTATAATGTTGAGGTATTTTCCTTCTATACCTATTTTATTCAGAGTTTTTGTCATAAATGCATGCTGTATCTTGTCAAATGCTTTCTCTGCATCTGTTGAGATGATCATGTGATTTTTATTCCTCATTTTATTAATGTGCTGTATCACATTGATTAACTTGCGGATGTTGAACCATCCCTGCATCCCTGGAATAAATCTCCCCTGATCATGGTGTATGATCTTTTTAATGTATTGTTGTATTCAATTTGCTAGTATTCCATTGAGGATTTTTGCATCGATGTTCATCAGTGATTTTGGCCTATAATTTTCTTTTTTTGTGTTGTCCTTGTCTGGCTTTGGTATCAGGGTAATGTTGGCTTTGTAGAATGAGTTAGGAAGCTTCCCCTCCTCTTCAATTTTTTGGAAGAGTTTGAGAAGGAGAGGTATTGTTTTCTTTGAATGTTTGGTAGAATTCACCAAGGAAGCTGTCTGGTCCTGGACTTTTATTTTTGGAGAGGTTTTTGATTACTGTTTCGATCTCCTTACTGGTGATTGGTCTATTCAAATTCTCTATTTCTTTTTGGTTCAGTTTTGGAAAGTTGTATGATTCTAAAAATTTATCCATTTGTTCTAATGTATCCAATTTTTGGCATATAGTTTTTTGTAGCATTCTCTTATAATCTCTTGTGTTTCTGAGGTGTCCACTGTAATTTCTCCTCTTTAATTTCTGATTTTATTTATTTGAGCCTTCTCTTTTTCTTGGTGAGTCTAGCTAAAGGTTTGTAAGTTTTGTTTATCTTTTCAAAGAACCACTGCTTGGTTTTATTAATTTTTTTGTTCTATTGTTTTTTTAGTCTCTATTTCATTTATTTCTGGTCTGATTTTTATTATTTCCCTCCTTCTACTGATTTGGGGCTTTGTTTGTTCTTCTTTTTCCAGTTACTTTAGGTGCACTGTTGGATTGTTTATTTGAGATTTTTCTTGTTTGTTGAGATGGGTCTGAATTGCTATAAACTTCCCTCTTAGAACTGCTTTTGCTGTATCCCATAAATTCTGGAATGTCGTATTTTCATTTTCATTTGTCTCCAGGTATTTTTTGATTTCTCCTTTGATTTCTTCATTGACTCAGTCGTTGTTCGGTAGCATTTTATTTAATCTCCACATATATGTGCTTTTCTGGTTTTCCTCCTATAGTTGATTTCTGGTTTCATACCGTTGTGTTCAGAAAAGATGCTTGGTATTATCTCAATCTTCTTAAATTTATGGAGACTTGTTTTGTGGCCTAATATGTGACTAATCCTGGAGAAAGTGCCATGTGAATTTGAAAAGAATGTGTGTTTTTTGGGTTTTGGATGGAATGCTCTCTATATATCTACTAGGTCCATCTGTTCTAGTGTGTCATTTAAGGCCATGTTTCCTTACTGATCTTCTGTTTGGATGATCTATCCACTGGAGTAAGTGAAGTGTTAAAATCTCCTATTATTATTCTGTTACTGTCTATTTCTCCTTTTAAGTATGTTAATAGTTGTTTTATATATTTAGGTGCTCCTACGTTGGGTGCATAGATAGATGTGAGGTCTTAAAGGCAGAAAAAAAGAAAGGAAAGGAAGGAAGGAGAGAAAGAAGAAAGATAAGGAGGAAGGAGGGAAAAACTGTGGTCTCAAATATTTTTAGAAATATTGCATGATGAATAAAGTAGGTCACTAAAACACTAAAAATGTTTTACAACATATATTTTCATTCGTATAATGAGAAATGAGAACAAAAACTGAGCTGGTGCTAATGCTTCATAAATCCTTGTAGTATAAAAATGTATGGAAAAGAGAAATAGTAAAAGTAAGACAAAAATCTTTAAAAAGTCTAACTTTGATGAATCATATTTTAAGGACTGAATATTTGATAAACATTTCCTAACATAATGCTGTTAAAGAGGAAAGGAAAATTGAAAAGGAAAACTGAAAATCTCTTGAATCACCAAGGAAAGTAAAGTAGGAAGATAGACATGCAATATGGCATAATTGTAGGAGAGGCCTGAAACAGGTCTATCTTATATGAAATTTTGAAATTAGATAAATACAGGTTTTTCAAGGAATGTCACACTAGATTATAGATAAACTTTTTTCAAGCCAAATCTCCTTTAGAAAAAAAGGATTTAGGTGAATTTGGAGCATCTCCCAAATCTGGGAGAGGTCTGCAGAGGGCCTTGCCCAGGTGGGAACAGAGACACCATGAGATGGGAGAGGTACAAAAAGGGAAGGAGGAGGCCACCAGAGCAAGTCTATTCTTTGAGATTCCTTGAAAATTTCCTAGGATTCCAGAGTTTGAAGAAGGAACCACTGACCCGTTACAGGCCATATTTTGCCTGAGCATAGAGTTAGAGGAATTCCTTCTTCCCTTAAACTCCTTCTGTGTTCACTGGTACAGTGGATCCCTCAGGCCCCCTGAGGGCACCAGTACATGTCTGGACCTGGGTTTCCAATTGTTGTCCTCCCAAGGGTGTCCATCTTCCTTGCTCTTCTAACCCTTATTGAAGTCTCCCTTCTCCCTTCCTAAATTTCCCCTTATTCCTCCCATTCTCCCCTCTATCTTATCTTCTCTCACCTGGTCTTACCTTATATAATCTCCTTTTGTTTTTTAGGGTGTTTTTCGCCTGAAGAGGGTCATGTTTACATGATTATCTAGTACACTAGTTAGGTTTCTGCTGGCCTCAGCCCCATGATTGTCCTAAGTACTTGGCTTTATATTAACTGGCCCGCAGAGGGCACTTCCCAGATTCTCATGCTGGTGGCTTCTGGTTAGGTTCAGCTAATGGGAAGTGTGAGCAGAAACTAAAAGTAGCAGCTAATCTGATTCTGGTGGAGGCAAGGCAGTATCCCTTTAGCAGTCCCAGCATCAGCTGCAATTTTCCTGTTGACGACCTGCCATCTGACCTCAGAACCTCCTCAGCCGTCCCAGCAATGGTGCCCTCAGTGACAGACACAGCAGGTCTGATGGCCACCCTAGAAGCAGTGGATTCTCTCCCCTTTGCCACCAGGTGAAGGTTCCAGGAAAGGCACAGAGTATGGAAATTGTCTGTGAGTGTGACATTGCCCTAATAAGATACTCCCTCTCCCAGCAATTCTTAGCTCTTTCTATCTTTTCTATAAGTTCCTCTCCAGTCCAAACTCACACCAACCCTCCTCTCAACTCCAAGTCTGAAGTTTATGTCTCTTTATTATCAGTGGCCTTGGCTCTTTTATTTCTAGCCAATCTTCCCCTCTAAATCTCAGATCCTGATAAGAATTCAAGTTCTAGACAATTTTCTCAGTGCTAGTATCAATGGGAATGTTTCATAAATAAAAGAGAGAATAAGTCTGTACCAACTTATTTCAATCTCCTGGATTGAAATAATTATCTGATCCATTGCTTTGTTCGTGAACAAATTAAATATGAACCAAAGTAAGCAAGTAGCTCTTGACTTTTCTCAAGCATTTCAAAGGAAACAGGTTCTTATAAGATATTTTCTCATATCTGTTATGAACCAAGAAAACTTTCCCCAAGTCTATTATTCATCCATTTGATGAAATTCTTCCCCATTTCCCAGTCATCCTCTACCTGTTCTCTGCTATCGGAGATGTTGTAAACCTTTTTGCAACATTCTTCTCAGAGCTGCTTTTACTTCCTTGCTCTTCAAGCTGTAGACAAGGGGATTCACTAGGGGAGTGACCACACTGTACTGCATGGAAAAAACCAACTCCAGTGGGGAACTCAGGGTTGGCACGAGATAGCGAAGAAAAGCAGATCCATAGAAGAAGCTCACTGCACTGAGGTGGGAGGAACAGGTGGAGAAGGCCTTGCTTCTGCCTGTGGTGGAACTGATGGTGAGGGTGGTGGAAACAATGTGGGCATATGAGAAGAAGACCAGGAGTAAGTTTCCAGAGGCATGCACAATGGCAGAACACACCAGAACTGCAAAGTTGGTAGAGATATCAGAGTAAGATAGAGAGAATAGAGATGGTAGTTCACAGCTGAAGTGAGGCAGGACATGAGCCTCACCAGAAGTCCAAATTCCAAGCCACAAGGGTGTTAATGAGAGCATCCAGAAAGCCCAGTCCACAGGACACCCATACCAGACCCACACAAAAATGTTTGCTCATCACTTGGCCATACAGCAGTGGGTAGCAGATGTCAGTGTAGCGGTCATAGGCCATGGCCGAGAGCACAAAGGCTTCAGTCCCTGCAATGGAAAACACAAAAAAAGCTTGAGCGAGGCAGCCTTCTACTGAGATTGATTTCTTCTGAGACAGTAGATTCTCCAGCATCTTGGGCACAGTGATTGAAGTTAAACAAAGATCCGGGAAAGAGAAGTGACTGAGGAAGAAGTACATGGGTGAGCAGAGATGAGAATCAGTTCTGATCACCATCATCAATGTCAGATTCCCCATCCTGGTCAGGAGGTAAATCCCAAGGAACAGCACAAAGAGCATAACCTGGATGTGGGGGTTGGCAGACACTCCAAGGAGGATGAATTCCATGATGGTGCTGTGGTTTCCTAAGACCATGATAGAAGATGTCCCACTGGGATGAAAGCAGAAAGAAGCGTGAACTATTCATCTACTCTTCACGCCACCTCAGAATTTCGATTCCATTCCACGTATACATATATCTCTCTTCAGCCTGCTCATCTTACATGGATTACAATCCTTTGTACATGGATTTTTTTTTTTATCTAATCTCTCTTCCTCCCCAGAAGTCCCTCACTTGATTGCCAACTGTACAGCATCTGAACCCCAAATCAGCCCATCTATGTTCTTTCCCCTTGTGGCTCTTCTGCCACAAACAGATCTGGAGAACTTTACATAATTTTTCCATCTAGTCTGTGACTAATTGGTTTCATCTCCTTGAACTGTCCCTTGCTTTTATCCTACAACACTACTGGTCAGATTATATCTAATACACTTCCTGGACAAGTGAATCTAATCATCTCTGGTTTTTCTGAGTCACATAGTCTTTTAGTCTCCATTCAAAAGCTTGCAATAGTCCAATGTTACTCAATAACAGCATGCTATATTTATTATATTTTTACTCTCCCTGTGTCTCTAATATATTTGGTTATTTGATTCAAAGGACAATTTTGAAACATATGTGTGTGCTGGGAAATGGGGATAAAGAAGGATATTGTTAATTTATATTTTTAACAGTCAAAAAAAAACCCAAGATTCAGATTGATAAAACTTGTTCAGTTCCTCAATTTGAACAGCCAGGATCTGTATCCACTCTATACGAACCTATGACCTGAACTTATTCTGCAGTGCTGTTTCCACAGTCTCTCCTGAATAAAAATGAACCTCTCTGGTTGGCATTTAAGGATTAACCAATCTTTGTCGTAACTTGTCCACCTATAGAGATTCTGTTTTGCTTGGTCTTGTTTGCGTCCTGGTGATGGGTATTTACAAAGTTCCCCAGGTGGTTCGGATGTACCTCTGAATCGGGGCATCAATTGGTCAGATTAGACTTGCCCTGTTGCCATCATACTCTTCTTTTCTCTGCCTTGACATCAGCTGATGCTCTGTTGGATATGTTTCCCTTCAAATCTTGACCCAAGTCCTACTTACCTTTCAGTCTTCATTGAAATTTTTACCTCTTCCATTATACATCTGTCTTGATTACTTCCTCTCTGCCTGCACCGATTATGGAAAATTATGAAACCTATCATTTTTTTGGTGTCAGTTGTGTCTAGGTATTATCAAACATTTAGCTTTTTCTCTATTTGAGGATCACAGCAAACTATGGAGGCTGTATTATCTCAAATTTTAGAACGAGGAAATTGAACTGAAAATGTTGCGATGACTTGCTGGTGTTGAGAGAGTCAGGGAATGTATAAGCTTTATATCCATCCCATGTCTATGAAGCTACACTATCTGTGATTTTTACACCCTTACCAGCTGGCATCCATTTTCTTAAGCACATCTGCTTTTCTCTACTCTGTGTTCTTTTTACCCCTTACTTTCTAAACTGTTTGGGCCTTCACTTGGATATCTACCTTGCTCTGGTTTTTAGTAGGCTGTGTGAGTAGTATCTCTTTTTTCTCCAAATATGTGGGTTGTTTAGGCAGAGTAGATTTGGTATTCAATCATCTATATTATCTTAAATCCTGAACATACAACAGAATGAGAGGCATATCGTGGATCCTAAATATTTGTTGAATGTAGAAAGAATGAAGCAAATAGGATATATTACATGTGCTTTGTTTGAGGAATATCCCCAGCTTCAATTCTAGTTTCAGAAATAAACAAAACTTGAGGATGACTGGGAAGTAGTGGAGAAAGGAAAGGCTATGTGGGATTGTGGGGCTCATTTTGTAGTCATCGTGATACCTAATCAACATCTAAAGATTCCTGCTCCCCAGGGAGCACCTACTAACTCACTTTATTCCACACTTGGAGAGTTGTTTAACCATGACACTTATTCTTCTATCCATTGGATAATTTATCAATCAGTTATTCATTTAGTTAGATATATATCATTTATCCACTCCATTATCCATCCTGCCAATTCAGTCATTTATTCGCCTGTCTCCATTCATTTATCCATTACTTCATCAATTCACCTTTTTATCTAATTATTCAAAGTGTTACGGGTTTACTCTGTGTAAGGTCCCCTACTTACAATAGATTGGGCAAACAACATTGCGTAACCTTTGTTGAACTGTTGTGCAAATACACTTATTTGTCCTGTTTTTTCAGTTATAATTTTCTAGCATCCAGGGCTGAATTCTCATACTGGTTAATTTTTCATATCCAACTTGAAATCTCAGATTCTTCATGAGTCCTTTTTCCTGGTATGGTAACTCCTTACAGTATCCTTTACTTATCAACCAGAACTCTGAATCAAATCTGAATTCCCCAGCTTTCACCTGGGGAATTTTACCAGTCTCACATTGTTCTTGCCCAAAGAACTCACCATAACAGATTCTATTACTGCTGGGTTAGCCAATGCACTGCTTTTCCCAACTTTCCTTCTTTTCCTATTGTTTATGTAGACAAGTTCCCATAATCCCATCCCTAATTGGAACCTCTATTCAAATTACCTCTCGGTTCTGTCCAGTGAGTAATTTGCAGCCCAGCGTGTTAGCCCAAATTAATTCAGATTCTGCAGTGAGACACAAAAGTCAGTTTTTCCTGTCTCTGAGTTTGTAAAATCTTATTGAAATAAACAATTTCTTTGTATTCTTAAGTAGCAAAGTAATCAGTCAATTCAGTCCATTCACTTTAAGTAGAAAATTTCTCACAATTTGTAATTTACTGTCTGATTTTGGCCAGACATTTGCTCCAGTTTTTTCATATTTACTCTCAGTGTAACCCTGGCTACAATCTCATTTTTGTTTCCAGCACTCAGCCTGAGAAAATTCCAGCCTATCTAAAGGATTTTGGAAAAACTGTGAGTTAGAGATCCAATATTTAAAAACCTCTATCCTATGCTAATTGTCCACACAACCCATTAGGAAGGCAGGTGGAAGCCCAAGTCACAAGATTCTACAGTCTGCTAACCCTGGCCCCCAACACAGATCCTCTGACTGGAGACAAGTGAAGAGAGGGCTTCGTTTCAACCTTGCGGTGAGAGGTAAGCATTAATTTCAAATTCTCTTCACTTACCTTGTGAGAGAACACAGTGGCTTCAATTCACTTGGAAGTTTAACGTCTATTTTGAAATTCAGAAAAAGGTGAAGAGAGAGAAGTTTGAGTGCTTACATAGTGAAGTGGGGAAGAAAGTGGAACCCAGGGTGATCCTCTTAACAAAATCTGCAATTTACCAATTTGCCTGGGTAGCTGTGTTGAGCACTTCTCAAATAGGTCACCTCTTGGTATCTTGTACATGTTTATGTCAGATATCATCTTAAAGAGAAGTGGAGAAAGGTATTGCATTTTGTGGATCATTTAAGAATAATCACAAATAATTATGATTTTCTATCCTACGATATTTGGCTAAAGTTTACACTACTGTGAATTCATTTTACTTAACATTTGCTTAAATCTAAAATTCAATCAATTCTGAAAGGCAAAGAACATTAATGCCATTATAAATTATTAACTCATTTAGACCCAATGATCTGATATCATTTCCAAGAAGATATTCTAAGAAAAGAGTCTTAAAATTTATCTACTCAGTGTAATCACACAGAAAATATTAATTACATTAATGACGGAATAGACAGATTAATGAAGATAGGATAAGAGATAGGTCTGGTGCTGGAAGGCAGAAATGGTCTGGGTAACTATTATTGGAAATATAAGAAACTCAGAAGAATATAAAGACCTCAAATATCCCGAGGGCACCTGAAATGAGGAGAAGGGCCACAACACATGTGCTTTGTGTGCATGGCAGAGAGACTTCACATACCTCAATATTTTCCTTAGAATCCTCTCTGGATCCTGCTCTTCCTCTTCTCCTTTAACCACTAATGTTGTTCATGACCAGAGTTGATAGGGTGGTTAATGACAGCAAAAAAAGCAAACTATTTTTAGCACATGCATGTAGGAGCTAAGAGAAGGAGGAGGATGGCAGACCACTAAAGTCTATTTACTATGATGTGCTTTTCCCCACTCCTCCCCAGACTGGGGCCCTCTTAGCTCTTGGTTTCAGCTCCCCAGATCAATGCAGAGTCCATAGCCAGGGTGCACTCAACACTAAAGAGCATAGAGAGGATTTGTTTAGTAGATGCTAAGAACAACTTTGGACAAGAGCCTCAAAGGAGAGAACTAGAACTCAGTCTGCAGCACAAGGAAAAGATGATGAGAGAACTCAATGTAAAAGGAATTGCCTGAGACAGCCGGGCACAGAGGCTAGACGAGGAAAAGAAAACAGAAACTGGAAGTCTCCAGGTCGGAACGAGGGGGAACCTTTAGAGAAATCATAAGTCTGACTTTTTCTGGCACAAAAGTCATCTTTTGGCTCTAGTCTCACCATGGTATAAGAAGTCATCTTCGGTCAGGTGATCACTATGCACAGGAGAATCAATATTTCTATAGCCTATTTTCAGAAAGTGTACGTGTTAAGTTTTTCTATTTATGAGTCTCAGTGAGGGAAGTAACTCAGACCATTCCAGATAGAGAAGCTTAAGGACAGAGCATCTGAAATCTTCTTGGTGCTGCCACTCTCACTCACTAAATACAATGGGAAACATTCAAGTTCTGGGAGGAGCATGTGAGAGACTTCTCTTATGTCATCCCAAACCCAATCACAGATGTTTCTCTTCATTTAAGTATCTCCGTGAGTCTACATACTGGGCAAAGAATATCAGTGAAGCAAGTGTTTTTCAGATATAATTTAGCTGAAAGGAAGCCAGATAGGCTGGTGGAGCTGGCGGAACTCACCAGTGCAAGAGAACTGTATTCCCAGAGGTCACAGTCTGAAGCCAAACTTCAAACTCGTTAATTAGAAGAGTGAAGTTCGCATAAGTCCTAGGGGATTCTCATAGATACAGGCTATAGAACTTCAGGGTTGAAGCTCTCACTGAAAACCCTGGAATCTTAGTGGGCTTTAAAAGTAGGCGAGCTAGGAAGTCTTTTCCTCTTGGTCACTTATGGGAGGGTTACCTTATTGGGAACTATTAAGGAAGGTGTTTAGTGAGATATCATTTACCTGACAGCCTACTTTCCCATAATCACAGGAAACTGTGTCTCTAAACACGTCTGGGATGAACATTTTGATGATTAAATCTATTAAAAATTCAGAAACAGTTACTCATGCAACTATCCAGTTTGCATCAGATGCATGTGTGAAACCACATTCTCAAAAGAGCAGTGTGCAGACCAGCACAATCACAGCTTCCTGCTTCACTTTCTCATGGGAATGAGTTGTTGGACCTTAATGAGAATCTTCTCAGCTTATGTGAAATTTTTGCTTTAAAACATTTTTATTTAAAAAATTTTTAAATTGTTATAGATGTAACATTGTGTAAGTTTAACGTGTACAACATGTTGATTTGATAGTTATATTGTAATATGATTGCCGTTGTAGCATTAGCTAACACCTCTATCACATCACATAATTATTGTTTCATTTTTTGTGATGGGAACAATTAAATTTAGTCTCTTAGCAAGTTTCATGTTTATAATACAGTATTGTTGTCTGTAAACATTCTACTGTGCATTAGCTCTCTAGGACTTATTTATCAACTAGTGACAAGTTTGTACCCTTCAACAACATCTCTCCTATTCCCCACTCCTCAGTCCCTGGGAACCACCATTCTTCTCTCTGTTTTTGCAAGTTAAACTTTTTTAGATTCCACATATAAGTGATATCATACAGTATTTGTCTTTCTCTGTCTGACTTATCTGACTTAACACAATGTCCTGAAGGTCCATCTTTGTTGTTACAAATGGCTCGATTTCCTTATTTCTCGTGGCTGAATAATATTCCATTGCATATATGTATACCACAACTTCTTTATCCATTCTTCTGTTGATGGGCACTTAGGTTGTTTCCATGTCTTGGCAATTGTGAATAATGTTACAGTGAACGTGAGAATGCATATACCTCTTCAATATCCTGTTTTCATTCCTTTGGATATATACCCATAAGTGGGATTTCTGGATCATGTGGTAGTTTTATTTTTAATTTTTTGAAGAACTGCCATACTGTTGTTCATAGTGGCTAAACCAGTTTACAATCCCATCAATAGTGTAAAAGGATTCCTTTTCTCCATATTCTTGCCAACACACTCTTGTCTTTTTGATGATAGCCATCTAATAGATGTGAGATGATGTTTCATTATTTATTTAATTTGAATTTCCCTGATGAGTAACGATGTTGATCACCTTTTCATGTACCTGTTGGCCACTTGGATGTCTTCTTTGGAAAAATATCTATTAAGTTCCTCTGCCCATTTTTTAATCTGATTGTTTGTTTTCTTGTTATTGAGTTGTATGAGTTCTTTATAAATTTTGGATATTATTCCCTTATCCAATATATGGTTTGCAAATATTTCTCCCATTCTGCAGGTTGCCTTTGCATTTTGTTGATTGTTTCTTTTGCTGTGCAGAAGCTTTTTCATTTGATGTAGTCCCACTCATTGATTTTTGCTTGTGTTACTTGTGCTTTTGGTGTCATATCCAAGAAATCATCGCCAAGACCAATGTCAAGGAGTTTCTTCCCTATATTTTCTTCTAGGAATTTTACTATATCAGGTCTTATGTTTAAGTCGTTGATCCATTTCAAGTTAGTTTTTGTGAATGGTGTAAGATACGGGTCCAGTTCCAGTTTTCTGCTTCTGGTTATCCAGTTTTCCCGACACCATTTGTTGAAGAGACTATCCTTTCCCTATTGGGTATTATTGGCTCCCTTGTCAAATATTATTTGACTATATATGGGGGAGATTAATTCTGGGCTCTCCATTCTGTTCCATTGGTCTACGTGTCTATTTTTATGCCAATACTATACTGTTTTAATTACTATAGCATTGTAGTATAGTTTCAAATCAGAAAATGTGATGCCTCTGGCTTTGTTCTTCTTTCTCAGGATTGCTTTGGCTATATAGGGTCTTTGTAGTTCCATACAAGTTTTAGGATTGTTTTTTCTATTTCTATTAAGAATGCCATTCCAATTTTGATAGGGATTGTGTTGAATCTGAAAATGGCTTTGGGTACTATAGACATTTTAACATTAATTCTTCCAGTCTATTAACATGGGATGTCTTTCCATTTGTTTGTGTCTTCTTTAATTTCTTTCAACAGTCTTATATTTTTCATTTTACGGATCTTTCACTTCCTTAGTTAAATTTATTCCTAGATATTTTATTGTTTTTGATGCTATAGTGAATGAGATTGTTTTCTTTATTTCTTTTTCAGATGTTTCATTGTTAGTGTATAGAAATTCAAATGATTTCTGTATGTTGATTTTATATCCTGCAACTTTACTGAATTCATTGATTAGTTTCAACAGTTTATTGGTTGAATCTTTGTGATTTTCAATATATGAGATCATATCCCCTTCAAGTAATGACAATTTTTACATCTTTCTTTCCCATGTGGATACTTTGTATTTCATTGTCTTACCTAATTGCTTTAGCTAGGACTTCTAGTACTGTATTGAATAAGAGTGGTGAGAATGGGTACCCTTGTCTTATTCCTGATCTTAGAGGAAAAGCTTTCAATTTTTCACCATTGAGGATAATGTTAGCTGTGGGTTATCATATATGGCCTTTATTATGGTGTGGTGTGTTCCTTCTATACCAAATCTGTTGAGGGTTTTTATCATGAAAAAAATGTATTTTTTCAAATGCTTTTTCTGCATCTATTGAGATAATCATGATTTTTTTCTTTCATTCTATTAATGTGGTGTATCACATTTATTGATTTGTATTGTTGAACCATCCTTGCATCCCAGAGATAAATCCCACTTGGTGATGGTGTATGATCCTCTAAATGTGTTGTTGAATTTGGTTTGCTAACATTTTTAGAGAATTTTTGCATCTATGTTCATCAAGGATATTGGTCTACAGTTTTCTTTTCTTGTAGTGTCCTCTTCTGGCTTTGGTATCAGAGTAATGCCGGCTTCATAGAATGAATTTAGAAGTGTTTCTTCCTCTTCAATTTTTTGGAAGAGTATGGGAAGGATTGGTGTAATTCTTCTTTAAATATTTTATAGAATTCACCAGTGAAGCTATCTGGTCCTGGGTTGTTCTGTGCTGGGAGATTTTTCATTGCTGATTCAATCACTTTACTCATTATTGGTCTGTTCTGATTTTCTATTTCTCTTGATTCGATCTTGGTAGGTTGTATGTTTCTAGGAATTTATCCATTACTTCTAGGTTATCTACTTTGTTGATATACAATTATTCACAGTAATCTCTTATGATCCTATGTATTTCTGTAGTATTAGTTGTAATGTATCCTCTTACATTTCTGATTTTATTTTATTTTATTTATTTATCTATTTTATTTTTTTTTAATTTTTTGTTTATTGCAGTAACATTGGTTTATAACATTGTATAAATTTCAGGTGTACAACGTTATACTTCTATTTCTACATAGATTACATCATGCTCACCACCCAAATACTAATTACAACCCATCACCACACACATGTGCCAAATTATCCCTTTCGCCCTCCTCCCTCCCCCTTTCCCCTCTGGTAACCACCAATCCAATCTCTCTCTCTATGTGTTTGTTTATTGTTGTTGTTATCTACTACTTAATGAAGGAAATCATACGGTATTTGACCTTCTCCCTCTGACTTTGTGAGGAAGATCAGCCCTGAGCTAACATCTGATCCCAATCCTCTGCTTTTTTCCAAGGAAGACTGGCTCTGAGCTAACACCCGTACCCATCTTCCTCTACTTTATATAGGATGCCGCCACAGCATGGCTCGACAAGCAGTGCGTCAGACGTGCACCCGGGATCCGAACTGGCGAACCCCAGGCCGCCGCAGCAGAGGGCGTGCACTTAACTGCTTGTGCCACTGGGCCGGTCCCTCTGATTTTATTTATTTGAGTTTTCCCTCTTTTTTTCTTAGTCTAGCCAAAGGTTTGTCAGTTTCATTTATCTTTTTGAAAAACTAGCTCTTAGTTTCATTGATCTTTTGTATTGGTTTTCTGGTCTCTATTTCATTTATTTCTGCCATGATCTTTATTCTTTCCCCCTTCTGCTAACTTTGGGCTTCATTTGTTCTTCTCTTTCTATTTTCTTGAGGTATAAAATTAGTTTATTTGAGATCTTTCTAATTTCTTAATATATACATTTATCACCATAAACTTCCCTCTCAGCACTGCATTTGCAGCATCCCATAATTTCGATATATTATGTTTCCATTTTCATTTGTTTCAAGATATTTTTGATTTCCTGCTTGATGTTCTTTGACCCATTGATTGTTCAGAGTGTGTTGCTTAGTTTCCACATGCTTGTAAACTTTCCAGCTTTCTTTCTGTTGTTGATTTCTAGTTTCATACAATTATGGTTGGAAAAGATATTTGGTATGATTTCAATCTTATTAAATTTGCTAAGATTTATTTTGTGTCATATCATATAATCTATCCTGGTGAATGTTCTCTGTGCACTTGAAAAGAATGTGTATTCTTCTGCTGTGGGATGGAATGTCCTGTATATGTCTGTTGGCTCTATTTGGTCTCAAGTATGTTTTAAGTCCAACATTTCCATTTTGCTTTTCTGTCTGGATGATCTAGTCATTGCTGAAAGTGGGGTATTGAAGTCCCCTACTATTATTGTATTGTTGTCTATTTCAACATTCAGATCCGTTAGTATTTGCTTAACATATTTAGGTGCTCCAATGTTGAGTATGTATATATTTACGATTATTATATTTTCTTCATGAATTAACTCCTTTATCATTATATAATAACCTTCTTTGTCTCTTGTTACCATTCTTAGCTTAATGTTTATTTTATAACTACCCCCACTTTCTTTTGGTTCCATTTGCATGTAATAATTTTTCCATCCCTTCACTTTAAATCTATGTGTGTCCTTAAAGCTGAAGTGAGTTTCCTGTAGGCAGCATATAGTTGAGTCTTTTCTTTAATCTATCCAGCCACTTTGTGTCTTTTGATTGGTGAATTTAATCCATTTATATTTATAGTAATTATTGATATGTAAGGACTTACTAATGCCATCATGTTGATTGCTCTCTGGTTGTTTTGTTTTTCCATAGTTTCTTTTTCCCTCTGTTTCTGCCTGCCTTTATAAATCAGTGGTTTTCCATGGTGGTATGCTCTGTTTCCTCCTTTTTAAACTTTTTTCAATCTTCTCTAGAATTTTACTTTGTGGTTACAATGAGGCTTCCATAAAATGTCTTATAGATAAAACAGTCCACAGCTGTTAAGCTGATAGCAACTTACCCTTGATTGCCTATGAAGGTTCCACTCTTCTCCTCCCCCTTTTATATTTTTGATGCCACAATTTACCTCTTTTTATGTTGTGTAGTTATTAACAAATTAGAGTAGCTATAGTTATTTTTATACTCTTTTCATTTATCTCTTATACTATAGTTAACTGTTTAATACACCATCCTATTATAGAATTAGAATTTTCTAAATCTGACTGTATGTTTTTCACCTTTACCAATGTGTTGTGTTACTTTCATATGTTTCAACGTAGCTGATTAGGATCTTTTCATTTCAGCTTGAAGAACTCCTTTCAGCATTTCTTACAAGGTCTAGTGGTGATGAACTCCCTCAGCTTTTGTTTGTTTGGGATAGTTTTTATTTATCCTTCATATCTGAAGGATAACTTTGCTGGACAGAGTATTATTGGCTAGCAATTTTTTTCTTTCAACATTTTGAACATGTCATTCCACTCTCTCCTTGTCTGTTGGGTTTCTGCTGAGAAATTCACTGATCGTCTAATTGGGGTTCCTTTGTAGATTACAATCATTTTTCCCTTGCTGCCTTTAGGATTCTTTCTTTATCTTTGAATTTTGACAGTTTCATTATTATGTCTTGGAGAAGGTGTTTTGGTATTGAGATAATAGGGTGATCTATTAGCTTTGTGAACTTGGATATCCAAGTCTTTCCCCAGGTTTGAGAAGTTCCCAGCTATTATTTCTTTAAATAAACCTTCAGCTCTCTTTTCCCTCTCTTCTTCTGGAATCCTGATTATTCTAATATTTGTGTTTAAATCCCACAGATCACAAGGCTTTCTTTGTCCTCTTTAGTTCTTTTTTCTGTCCTCACCTCTGAAAATTTTGTCTTTGCTGCTGCAGATGCTCTCTATTGCATTTAAATTTCATTCATTGAATTCTTCAGGTCCAGAATTTCTGTTTGGGTTTTTTCTTTTTTTTTTTTATGATTACTATCTCTTTGGTAAATTTCTGTTTGTTCATGGATTTTCCCCCTGATTTCATTGAGTTGTCTTTCTGTGTTTTCTTGTAACTCATTGAGTTTCCTCAAAACACCTATTTTGAATTCTTTGTCTGCTAGATCACAAGATTCAGTGCCCTAGAGATCACTTATTGAAGGATTATAGTTATCTTCTGGTGATGACATGTTTTCTTGATTCCTCATGTTTCTTGGAGTTTTGTGTTGCTGCTTTCTCATTTGAAGTAGCAGACACCTCCTCAAATCTTTACAGGCTGCTTTCAGATGGAGTATACTGTTCATTGGTCCTGTTATATCTGGGATTCTCTCTCACCTTTTATTTATACACCTGCTTCACACTTTTTCTCCCTCTTGTGGCAGAATTCTTAAGATTTTAAGTCCTGTCTGGTTCTTAAACCTCACCTTGCTGGCTGCTGGAAACCTCTCTTTTGTTTACCAGAAGGTGGCGCTACAGCTCAAGTGTCTGGTTTTTCCCTTGCCCACATCCAGGTCTGTTTCTGGTAGCGCTCCGTTTACCTGACTTGGTCTCGCGCTTGCTCTCGCTTTCACCGCTGCACTCAGGAGTGCGTACAAAGAGCCAGTTGTGGGTTTAGCACTTGGGACATTGGCGGTGCCAGCGGATCCAGTGGGAAGATCCTCAGGTGAGGTTCTCCCAGAAGATCACGGGAGGACTTCTTGCTGAAGTCCTGAGCGCAGTCAGCAGGAACCACGTCTCTATACTGCCCTTTTGATTTTCTTCTTTACCTCTTTCCTGACCTTCTCCCTCCCTCCTCCTGGTCAAGGAGGACCTCCCTCAGTACTCTGGGTGCCGCTGGAGAGAAACAAAGCAACATTCTTTCTCTGCCCCCCCCCCCGCCCCCGCCATCCACCACCATTGGGAGAGGTCACTGCTGGATATTTCAGTTCTGCGATATGTTCTTTTGGGCTGATGAGGGCACTGGTAAGGTTTCTCCTATGTTCTCCACTGCATCCAAACCCATATATGTTTTGCTCCAACAGTATGCCCACAGGTGTGGTTGGACTTGTATAAATTCTCTCTCATCTGTGGGTATTTGCCCAAGTCAGCACTCTCCAGGTTTTCCCTGACCGTGGCCAGGAGGGGTTGGGGCAGTTTGGCTGCTTCCACTGGCTCTGCTGCCCATACCAAGGTCCGTCTGCCTATTATTGGATGCGCAGGTGGGCAAGACTCCTCCCTGGACCCTTGGCATATGTTGCTGGATTCCACAACTCCCACACAGGTACTTTTGTTGGTGGATGGATGCTTAAGTAGTTGTTAAGAAAAGGGGGACAAAAAATAGGGATATCTTATGTTGTCATGATGCTGGTGTCACTCTGATTTTAGATTTTCTAATGGTAGTTAATACATTGTGGTTTTAATTTACATTATATTGATGACTAGTATTGTTAACTGAATTTTATTTTTTTGAAGGGAGATATTTTATTTTTTGTGAAAAAATCTTCCCCTTCCCCCAGCTTTATTGAAGTATGATTGATAAATGAAAATTGTATATATTTAGGTTGTATAATGTGATTTTCTTTTTGTTTTTGGTTTCTTTCTTCCCCCATTCCTGACTGTCTCCTCAGCATACAACATTTCATTGAATGAATGGAAAGATCTTCTGTAAAGAAAACCATTTTATAAATGAATTGTTTTAAAGCCCTGCACCACTCTGCAAAAACACAGTGAACAAAAAACCTCTTTTTGGTCCCCTTTTTGTGCCTTCCTAATTGCTCTTCACTTGTTGGTCTGCACTGAATCATTCAGATAAGTGCTTCGACTCTCTATTGTTCTTTTTTTAAAATTGAGGTATAATTGACATATAATATTAGTGTCAGGTATACAACATAATGATTTGATATTTGTATATATTGCAAGATGATCGTTACTATAAGTCTAGTTAACATCCATCACCATACATAGTTACAGATTTTTTTTCTTGTAGTGAGAACTTTTAAGACCTACTTTCTTAGCAACTTTCAGATATTCAATACAGTATTATTAACTATGGTCACCATTCCCATGACTTATTTTATAATGACTGGATGTTTATACTTTTTGACTCCCTTCACCCATTTTGCCCACCCCCTACATCCCACCTCTGAAAAACACCAATCTGTTCTCTGTCTCCATAAGCTTTGTTTTTTATTTATTTATTTATTTATGAATCCACATATAAGTGAGATCATATGGTATTTGCATTTCTCTGTCTGACTTATTTCGCTTAGTATAATGCCCTCAAGCTCCATTCATGTAGTAGCAAATGGCAAGATTTCATTCTTTTTATGGCTGTATAATATTCCACTGTGGATGTACATTTTCTTTATCATTTCATCTGTCAGTGGACACTTAGGTTTCTATATCTTGGCTATTGTGAATAATACTGCAATGAATGTGGAAGCACAGATATCTTTTCAAGATACTGATTTCATTTCCTTTGGATATATAACCAGACATGGGATTACTGGATCATGTGGTAGTTCTATTTTTAATTTTTTGAGGAACTTTCATATTGTTTTCCATAGTGGCTCTACCATCTTACATGCCATCTATAGTGTACAAGGGTTCCCTTTTCTCCATGTTCTCTCCAACACTCTCTGGTCTTTTTGATAATAGCCATCCTAACAATGTAAGGTGATATCTCAATGTGGTTTTGATTGCATTTCCGTGATGATTACTGATGTCAGGCACTTTTTAATATACCTCGTGGCCATTTGTATGTCTTCTTTAGACAATGTCTATTCAGATTCTTTGCCCATGTTTAAATTGGGCTACTTGTCTTTTTGCTATTGAGTTATATAAGTTCCTTATATATTTTGAATTTCCAGCACCTTGGGCACTATGGCAGAAGAGAAGCAAAGACTCAAGATGTCATTAATGAATAGTAAAGGGAAAATGAACAGGGTAGAGTTGCAAAATTCTTTCACGACTATACCCCAATGAGATGAGTCTGCTAGATAAACCAGTTGCATTAAAGACTTTATGTGTAGGAAAATCTCTGAACTACTAGTAAGGACATGTACCTAATGTTAATAATGGTTTTCCTTGTTAAATGAATTTATTTTTTGTGCTATTTTCATGTTTATTTAGTATGCATTTAAAATTCATTTCAAAAATGATGTATATTAATAAGTATTACTAAATATATTATGTTTATGATTAACTATATTGAGAAATAATGTGAGCTAGATTTTAAAATGTTTTGTTGTATCCATTGTGTTCTTATACTCTACTCTCAATGTGGCAAAACCCCACTATGGAGCAATGTGTATTGATTTGGTATCAGTCTGATTAATAAAATTCCATGTTAAAATATAAGCAAATGTGAGAATAACAGTAAAAAAGGCAAAGTTTAGAAAATCTAATTTTATTAGAAAATGTATTAAGCACAACAGACAAATAAACAGTTGCTCTACTGTGACACTCAAGAGGAAATTACTTTTGGACCCATTGGTCACAATCCTTATAATCTCCAAAATAAAAGAAAATATCATCAAACAGACAATACACTGGTGGGCTTGAGTTATATCTATCGATAAGAAATATGAAAATTTTATAACAGAGGTTCTCAATGAAAATGTCACTAAAAGCATTGATCATTAAGAAAAGGTGACTTGTAAGGATATTTCTTCTTGTTGAACTGTGCTTAGGTGATTTGATCTGATTCTTAAAATTCAGGGAAACTGTGGAAAGGGAATTCTGAAGAGGCAGTTTGAGAGCACTAGGGACCTGGCTGGGAAAAAGGCATCGAGAAGAGGGAAGGGCAAAGAAAGGGAAGAGAAGACCACCAATCTAAGCTGTTACATACTTAAGCAAACTGACCTTCTGGCCCCACACTTTGGAAACTCTTCCCACTAAATACCTTTTAGCCTTAAGTCCCAATATTGTGCCTTACAGTGGACTTTGAGGGAGAACTTCCATCCTTCACTGCAGCCCCAAGCAGTCATTGTATTTTGACGAGATTAGGCACATCCCAAACTTAAGTTAACCAGTGGCCTGGATTTCTAATTCTGTTCTTCACTCTCTGACTTTTATTGTTTACTGAAACCTGCCTTTTCATCCTCAAACTATGTCTTATCCTCTTGATCTTAACATTTTGCTCAAATAGCAAAATGTCTTTCTGCTAAATTGTCTATTCTATGAGATCATAATCTTGATATTTCTTTGTTTTATTTTCTACTATATTTTAGAAGCTTGCTTTTTGTGGATCCCACGAAGGATCTTCCTATATCTGGGCTGTCCTATTTCCCCCAGATGCTCCCGCTTTTCCTAGGCCTAGGTCTCTCTATATCCAAATGCCAGAGTTTACTACTATTGTACTTCCCTCCCTCTAAATCTCTCACCACCCCCAGAATGAAGATTCAACAGGTTTGTTTTATGCTGCTTTCTGTAATACGGACATTGTTGGTGACTTTATTCAATGCTGTTCGCGGAACTGCATAGTAAAGAGAAACAGAATTGAATGAAGACCATCAGAGCAACCCAACGACTATCCAAGGAAAATGGCTGGATTAATATGGTTATCTGATGCTTTGCCCTGCCCCTAAGCCAGAATGAATCTAAACCATCTTTCTCCACCTAATCCCCAAATAGCTCTGTGGACATCTAAGACACTTTTCTGAAATCGAATATCAGGACAATCAGGAAATTCTCTTATTGTCAAGTAACATAATATCTTGCTATAGTAAACTAATTCCCAATCATCTTCTGTCTGTGGTCAGCTAATATTGGAGATATCTTCTAAAGGTCCTTCTCACAGTTGCTTTCACCTCATTGTTTTTCAAGCTATAGATGAGGGGATTCATTGAGGGAGTGACCACATTGTACTGTACTGAGAAGATCAACTCCAGTGGTGAACCTGAGGTTGGCATGACATAGCGAAGGAAAGCTGAACCATAAAACAGGAGTACTGCTGTAAGGTGGGAGGAGCAGGTGGAGAAGGCCTTGATTCTACCTGAGGAGGAGCTGGTACCCAGGATGGCAGCGACAATGAGGGTGTAGGAGAATATGATCAGGAAACAGGTTCCTAGTTCCTGCGGGAGACTGGAGCAGAGCAGAAAAGTAAAACTGGTGGAGACGTCAGAGCAGGACAGAGAGAAGAGAGAGGGCAGCTCACAGCTGTAGTGGGGGATGGACTGATTCTTACAGACGTCAAAGTTCATAGCTAGTAGGACGTTGATGAATGCATCCAGAAACCCGAGGGCCCAGGAGCGACATACCAGCCCCTTACAGAGCTTGTTGATCATCTTCTGGCCATAGAGCAGAAGGTGGCAGATGGCAGCATAGCGGTCATAGGCCATCACTGTGAGCAGGCAGGCTTCAGTGCCCCCAGTATCAAACAAAAAGAAGACTTGAGCTAGACAGCCCCCCGACAGAGATCATTTTCTTCTGAGACAGGAGATTCTCCAGCAGCTTGCCTACAGTGACTGAGGAGTAGCAAAGATCCAGGAAAGAGAGGTGACTCAGGAAGAAGTACATGGGTATACAGAGATGAGAATCAGTCCTGATCACCAGCAGCATCATCAGGTTCCCTAGCAGGGTCAGGAGGTAAATTGCTAGGAACAGCATGAAGGACAGAGCCTAGACATGGGGGTCTGCAGACAGTCCAAGGAGGATGAACTCAGTGATGGTGCTGTGGTTCCCCAATGCCATTTAGAGAGACTGTAGTCTGGAAATAAAAAGAATAACAGAGAACGACTTCAGCAAAATGACAGAATATGGAGCTCCAAGCTCCTGTTGCTCTACTGAAACATCAGAAAACAAGCAGAAACTGTCAGGACCAACTTTGTCGGCACTCTGGGAAACAGTTAAGGGTTTACAGCAACCATGTGAACACTGGATCAAGAAAAAGTCACCTTAAAAATAGTAGGAAAGCCTTGTGGCATTTTTATTTGCCTTTGCCTAACCCCCTCCCAGGCCCAGTGGCCATCTTGCATACAGCAGCCCACATTCCCAGTGTGGAACCCTGGTCCTAAATCCAGAGGGAGCAGAACAGACCTTACTCACAAGTTATTGTGTTTGTCTGTTCTATTTTGTCTGGGGACTACCTGAAGAACTGATGCAAGGTGCTTTGTCTCTGTTTCCATAATCTAGAACTCACTCAGGGCTCAAATGTGGCGCACATTGCTTGAAAACATTGTAAGGCTAATGGAACACCTAGAGCTGCCAAAGGTATGGTTGAAACATACAGTAGACTATCTACAGCCTGAGAAGAAAAGCTGCCGAGAGAGATTTTTTTTTTTTAGAAATTAGAGCATTCACAAATGTCTGTGTATACTAGGGAATTTAGAAAGCCATGTGCACGCCCAGCAGCACTCATGCTCAGAGAAGATCTTAAGCTTTCGTCTCTGGCTGATCTGTTTCCGTGCAAACAAGAAGTGAATTCCAAGGCAGGATTGTAAGCAGTCTAGGAAAATGTTGAAAAAGTGCCTCAGGACAGAGTCAATATACAAAGACTAGGAGAGGTGTTTTTTAATTTTTAAATTTTTAGCTCCTGGCATTCAAGGAAATCTCTGTCAAAACACTAGTTGAACACAAGCTAAAAGAAGAGAGACTTCACTGAGCACACACAATAATGAATAGTCTTTGCAAAAGTAGTTTGGAGAAGTCATTAAACAACACATGACTACAGCCTTCAAATATCAAAAACAGAAAAGAGGGAGAATCTGATTTCCAGAGTTATCACATTATAATATTCATATATCTAGTTTCCAATAAAAAAATCACAAGGAGTACAAAGAAACAGGAAAGAATGGCCCATTAAAGGAAAAAATAAGTTGACAGGTGGTCAAGACATTGGTCTTACTAGATGAAGACTCCGCAGCCCCAGCTTTATTGAGACATAATTGACATACAATATATGTAAGTTTAAGGTGTACAACTTGATGACTTGACACATTTATATATTGGAAAGTGATTACCACAATAAGATTAGTTAACACCTCCATCCCCTCACATAATTACCATTTTTTGTGTGTAGTGATAACATTTAAGATCTTCTCTTAACAACTTTCAGGTATATAATACAATGTTGTTAATTATAGTCACCATATTGTACTGTACATTAGAGCCGTAGAACTTATTCATCTTATAGCTAGACGTTTATGCCCTTTGATCAGTATCTCCCCAATTCCCCAATGCCCTGGCCCCTGGCAACCACCATTCTACTCTCTAGTTCTATGAGTTCAACTTTTTAGATTCCACATATAAGTGATCTCATACAGTTTTTATCTTTCTCTATCTGACTTATCTCACTGAGCATGATGCCCTCAAAATCTATCCATGTTGTTGAAAATAGCAGAGTTTCCCTTTTTATGGCTGAATAGTATTCCATTGTATATATGTACCACATTTTCTTTACCCATTCATCTATTGATGAATGCTTAGGTTGTTTCCATGTCTTGGCTACTATGAAAAATGCTGCAATAAACAAGGAGTTCAGACATTTGTTCATGATAGTGATTTCATTTCCACCAGATATATACTCAGAAGTGGGATTTCTGGATCATATGGTACTTCTATTTCTAATTTTTTGAGGAACCTCCATACTGTTTTCCATGGTGGCTGTGTCGATTTCCATTCCCACCAACAGTGCACAAGAGTTGCCTTTTTTCCACAGCCTTGCCAGCACTCGTCTCTTGTCTTCTTGATAACAGCCATTCTAATGGGTGTGAGGTGATATCTCATTGTGGGTTTGATTTGCATTTCTCTGATAATTAGTGATGTTGAGCATCTTTTCATATACCTGTTGGCCATTTATATGTCTTCCTTGGAAAAATGTCTATTCAAGTCGTCTGCCCATTTTTCAATGGGATTGTTTGCTTTTTAGTTATTGTTTGTATGAGTTCCTTATACATTTTGGATAGTTAGCCCTTATCAGATAGAAGGTTTGCAAATATTTTCTCCCATTTCATACATTGACTTTTTATTTTGCTTATTGTTTCTTTTGCTGTGCAGAAGCTTTTGTAGTGTGATGTAGTCCCAGCTTATTTTTGATTCTCTTGCTTGCACTTTTGGTGTCACATCCAAAAAATCATTGCCCCGACCAACATTTAGGAGATTTTTCCCTATGTTTTCTTCTAGTAGTTTTACAATTTGGGGTCTAACATTTAAGTCTTTAATGCTTTTTGAGTTAAATTTTGAGTGGTGTAAGATAGGAGCTCAATTTCATTCTTTTGTGTGTCAATACCCAGTTTTTCCAAGACCATTTATTGAGGAGACTATCATTTCCCCATTGAGTATTCTTGGCTTCCTTGTCAAATATTTGTTGACCATATACGTGAAGATTTATTTGTGGGCTCTCTATTCTGATCTTTTGGTCTATATGTCTATTTTAATGCCAGTACAATACCATTTTGGTTACTATAGCTTTGTAGAATAGTTTGAAATCAGAAGTGTGATGCCTCCAGCTTTATTCTTCTTTCTCAGGATGGCTTTGGCTGTTCAGAGTCTTTTGCGGTTCCATATGAATTTTAGAATTGTTTTTTCTATTTCTGTGAATGACATTAGAAATTTGATACAGATGACATTGAATGTATAGATGGCTTTTGGTAATAAGACATTTTACCAACATTAATTCTTCTGATCCATGAACATGGACTATCTCTCCATTTGTTTGTGTCTTAAATTTTTTTCATCAAAGTCTTATAGTTTTCTGCATGCAGATCTTTCACCTCTTTGCTTGAATTAATGCCTAAGTATCTTATTGGTTTTTATGCCCTTGTGAATGGGATTGTTTTCTTTATTTTTTTCCAGATATTTTGTTATTAGTATATGGAAACCCAGTTGATTTCTGTATGTTGATTTCGTATCCTGAAACTACTGAATGTGCTGATTAGTTCTAACAGTTTTTGGTCGAGTCTTTAGGATTTTCTATATATAAGATCATATCATATTCAAGCAAAGACAGTGTTACCTCTTCCTTTATGATTTTGATGCATTTATGTCTTTTTCCTGCCTGATTGCTCTGGCTAGGACTTCCAGTGTTAAGTGAATAAGAGTAATGACAGTGGACACCCTTGTCTTGTTTCTGATGTCAGAGCAAAAGCTTTCAACCTTTCACCACTGTGTATGATGTTAGCTATGGGTTTGTCATATATGGCCTTTATTATGTTTAAGTATGTCCTTCTATACCCAATATATGGAGAGCTTTTATCATGAAAGTATGTCATATTGTGTCAAATGCTTTTTCTGCATTTATTGAGAAGAACATGTGATTTTTCTCTTTCATTCTTTTAATGTGGTGTATCACATTTATTGATTTCTCTATGTTGAATTACCCTTGCATCCTAGAGATGTATTTCAGGGATAGATTGTGGTGTTTGATCCTTCTAGTGTATTATTTATTTGGTTTGATAATATTTTGTTGAGAATTTTTACATCTATATTCATCAGAGATATTGGACTATAGTTGTCTTTTCTTGTAGTGTCCTTATCTGGCTTTGATATCAGGGTAATTCTGGCCTTGTAAACTAACTGTGGGAGTGTTCCCTCCTCTTCAATTTTTGGGACGAGTTTGAGAAAGATTGGTGTTAATTCTTTTTTAAATGTTTGGTAGAAGTCACTGGTGAAACAACCTATCTTGGGCTCCTTTGGTTAGGAAGTTTTTGATTACTGATTCAATCTTCTACTTGTTACTGGTCTGTTCAGATTTTCTATTTCTAAATGATTCAGTCTTGGTAGGTTGTATGTTTCTAGGAATTTATTCATTTCTTCTAGATTGTTCCATTTGTTGGCATATAATTATTCATAGTAGTCTCTTAAGATGTATTTCTGGGGTATCAGTTGTTTCGTTTCTGATTTTATTTATTTTAAGAGTCTTCTCTCTTTTTTTTTCTTAGTTTGTCTGGCTAAACATTTGTAAATCTTGTTTATTTGTTCTAAAATCCAGCCCTTAGTTTCATTGATCTTTTCTATTTTTTTTCTGGCCTCTAATTTATTTCTGTTCTGATCTTTGATATTTCCTTCCTTCTGCTTATTTTGGGATTAGTTTTTTCTTTTTCTAATTCCTTGAAGTGTAAAGGTAGGTTGTTTATTTGTGATCCTTCTTTTTTATTATTGTAGGCATTTATTGCTGTAATTCTCTCTTAGGAATGCTTTTGCTACATCCCATATGTTTTGGTATGTTCTGTTTCCATTTTCATTTGATTGAAGAAATTTTTTATTTCTCTTTTGATTTCTTTTTTCTCTCATTGGTTGTCCATCAGTGCATTGTTCAATTTTCACACATTTGTGAGTTTGCCAGCTTTCCTCTTGGCATTGATTTCCAGTTTCACACCATTGTGATCAGAAAAGACACTTGGTATGAATTCAATCTTGAATGTATTAAGACTTGTCTTGTGACCTAATTTATGATCTCTCCTGGAGAAAGTTTTGCGTGTGCTTGAGAAGAATGTGTATTCTGCTGCTGTGGATGGAATGGTCCATATGTGTCTGTTAGGTCCATTTGGTTTAATGTATAATTTTATTTCAATGGTTTCTTATTCATCTTCTTTCTAGATGATATGTGCACTGTTGAAAGTGGACTTTGAAGTCCCCTATTATTATTTTATTGTTGTCTATTTTTCCCTTAATATCTGTTAGTATTTGCTTAATGTAATTAGGCGCGCTGATGTTGGGTGCATATATATTTACAATTGTTATATGGTTTTGATGACTTGACCCCATTATTATATAATGACCTTCTTTGTCTCTTGTTACAGTTTTTGACTTAAAATCTATTTTGTCCGACATAAGTATAGCTACCCCTTTTCTATTTTGGTTTCCATTTGTACAGAATGTCTTTTTCCATCCCTTCATTTTCAGCCTATGTGTGGCCCTGAAGCTGAAGTGATTGTCTTTTAGGCAGAATATAGTTGGGTCTTGTTTTTAATCCATTTAGCCACTTTATGCCTTTTGATTTGAGAATTCAATCTATTTACATTTAAAGTAATTATTGATATGTGAGGACTTACTAATGCCATTCTATTAACTGTTTTCTGGCTGTTTAGTAGTTCCCTTGTTCCTTTCTTCCTCTTTTCCTACCTCTTTTTGTGAATTGATATTTTTTCATAGTGATATTCTTTGCTTCCATTCCTTTTATCTTTTGTGTATTTATTATAAGTTTTTGCTTTGTGGTTACATGGGCTTAGCTAAAACATCTTATAGTTATAACAATCTATTTTAAGCTGATAACAACTAAATTCGATTGTATACAAAAACACTACCTTTTACTCCCCCACCATATTTTATGTTTTTGATGTCACAATTTATCTCTTTTTATACTGTGTACACATTAAAATATTATTATAGCTATAGTTATTTTATTTATTTATTTTTTTGTGTGTGAGGAAGATCAGCCCTGAGCTAACATCCATACTAATCCTCCTCTTTTTGCTGAGGAAGACCAGCTCTGAGCTAACATCTATTGCCAATCCTCCCCCTCTTTTTCCCCCAAAGCCCCAGTAGATAGCTGTATGTCACAGTTGCACATCCTTCTAGTTGCTGTATGTGGGACGCGTCAGCACGGCCAGAGAAGCCGTGTGTCGGTGCATGCCTGGGATCCGAACCTGGGCCGCCAGTAGCGGAGAACACACACTTAACCGCTAAGCCACGGGGCCGGCCCCAGCTATAGTTATTTTAATACTTTTGTTTTTTAAACCTTTATACTAGAGTTAAGTGATAAATATACCTTCCTATTACAGTATTAGATTATTCTGAAATTGACCATAATCTTACCTTTACCAGTATTTTTATTTTTTCGTATGTTTTCATGTTATTAATTAGCATTCTTTCATTTCTGCTTCAAGAACTCCTTTCAGCATTTCTTATAAGGCAGGCCTAGTGGTAATGAGCTCTCTGAGCTTTTGTTTTTTGGGAAAAGTGTTTACAAGTCCTTATTTCTGAAAGACAACTTTTCTGGGTAAAGTAGTCTCAGTGGCAGTTTTCTCTTCTGAGCACTTTGAATATATCATCCCACACTCTCCTGTCCTGCAAGGTTTCTGCTAAGAATTCCACTGATAGTGTTTTGAGAGTTCCCTTATATATGAGTAATTTTTTTCTCTTGCTGCTTTTAAATTTTTCTCTTTGTCTTTGATTTTAGGCAGTTTTATTTTAATGTGTCTTTGAGAAGGTCATTTCAAGTTGAAATTTTTGGGTGACTTATTAGCTTCATGAATTTAAATGTCCAAATCTGTCCCCATATTTTGGACATTCAAAGCCACTATTTCTTTACATAAGCTTTCTGCCTCTATTGTTCTCTCTTCTCCTTCTGGGACTCCAATAATGCATAGGTTGCTCCTTCTAATGGTATCCCATAATTCATGTAGGCTTTCTTTATTCCTTTTTCTTTTTGCAACTCTGACTAGATGATTTCAAATGACCTGTCTTCCAGTTTATTAATTCTTTTTTTCTGCCTGTTTGAGTTTCTGTTGAAACTCTCTACGACTTCTTTAATTCAGTCATTGTATTCTTCAACTCTAGGACTTCTGTGTTTTTTTTTCTCCAATGGTTTCTATTTCTTTGTTGAACTTCTGATTTTGTTCATGCATTGTTTTCTTAATTTCATTTAGTCATCACCAGTGTTTTCTTTTAGTTCACTAAATGTCTTGAACAGAATTATTCTGAATTCTTTGTTAGATGGTGCATAGGTCTCCATTTCTTCAGGGTCAGTCACCGGAGTTTTATTAGTTTCCTTTGGTGGTATCATGTTTCCTTGATTAATCCTGATCCTAGTGGCCTTGTATTGGTGTCTGTGCATTTGAAGAAGTAGGCATCTCTTCCATTCTTTACAGACTGGCTTCAGTAGGCAAAGTCCTTCACCAGTTAGGCTGTTCAGAGATCCTGGTTTGCCAATCTGGTATTGTCTGCTGACAGGCTTGCTGCATTGTTTTCCTAATTTCATTTAGTCCTCACCTGTGTTTTCTTTTAGTTCAATAAATTTCTTGAACAGAATTATTCCGAATTCTTTGTTAGATGGTGCATAGGTCTCCATTTCTTCAGGGTCAGTCACTGGAGTTTTATTAGTTTCCTTGAGTGGGCAAGTCTGGTGCCTGGGCCAGCAGGTGGGTATATCTTGTGCTTGAAAACTTGGGGACCAGCCTGGGCCCAGGTCTATGGGGGCGAGCCTGGAGCCTTAGTTCAGAGGACAGGCCTGGTGCTTGAGTCTGTGGTGATGGGCCTGGGACCTGGGTCTGCATGGGTAGACCTGGATCCTGGGCTCACTGGGACCAATGTGGCACTGGGACCATGGGTGTGATTCTAATGTGGGTGCATGGGGGCTAGTCTGTTACAAGGATAGGCTGGGAGCTTGGTTTCACAGAAGTCAGCTTGGAGGCATTGGCCATGGGGCCAGCTGGGTGCTAGGGTGAGCCTGGAGCTTGGGATGTAGAAGTTGGCTTTGTACCCTGGGCCCTCAATGACCAGATTGAGTCTGCAGGATCCTGTCTGGCACTGGGGCAGAGTTGTAGCCTGGGTCTGTGGGACCGTACCTCTAAGCTGTGGCCATGGGTGTTAGCCTGGTGCTTGGGTGGATTGAAAGTCCGGATCCACTGTAGTTGGCCTGGTGTTGGGTCTGCCCAAGAACTTTGATGTGTGGAAGTTTATGGGTTTCTGACCCACAGGAGCTGCTGGGGGCTGCAGGAGCTGGCAGACAGTGGGATATACTGGGAGCCTGGGTTGTGGAGCCCCTGGGAGCCTGATGCCAAGGAAGCCACTTGAGGTTTTGGGAGCTATCTGGGGCCAGTGGAGCTGGCAGATGCCATGTTGAGCCAGGTCCTGGGTTTGTGGGAGCGCCCTGGGAGCCTGGTGCTGTGGATACTGTCTGGGACCAGAGGAGCTGGCAGGCAGGAATGGGCCGAGGCCCTTGGTTCATGAGAGCCTGCAGGAAGCCAGACAGGGCCAAGGGGATTGGCCTGGTACTAGGTAGGCTGTCTCTGGGGTCTGAAGTGAAGTTAGGCTCTCACTTCACTTTCCTTCTCCCATAAAGAGGGTGTCCCTGCCCTGGGCTTTCCAGGCTTGTGGGAAGGGTGATGTTGGTAATGTGAATCTATATTTTCTACCCTTCTCAATGTGTCTTATTTCTGTTATTACACAGGTGCTATAATCCCTCACCTGGAATTGTTGGCTCTCATGGAGATATTTTGTGTGCAGATACTTGTTCAAATTGATGTTTCTCAGGCAAGAAGGAATGAAAGAAATTCCTATGCCAGCATTGTGCTGACATCACTCCCACTCGACAAAGACTTTAAATTACTGGACTTAAATATGCTCAAAGAGCTAAAGAAAACCATGCACAAAGAACTAAAGAAAACATAAATAAACAAAATTACAATATAAATAAAGAGATAGAGATTATAAAATCAAAGCAAATATAAACTCTGGCACTGAAAAGTACAATAATTGAAGTGAAAATTTTCTAAAGAGTTTCAAAAGAGATTTGATCAGGCACAAGAGAAAATCAGCAAATTTTGTAATAGGAGAGTTGAAATTATCTAATCTAAGATTCATAATGAATAAAGAATTAAAAAAAAAAAAGCCAGCAGAGCTGAAGGGTGACCTATGAATAACCATCAAGAGAGCCAATGTACACATTATGGGAGTGTCAGAAGAAGAAAAGATGGAAAGGGACAGAAAGAACACTTGAATAAATAATGGCCATATAATTTACAGGTTTGATAAAAGATGTGAAGCTACACATCTAAGAAGCTCAATGAACTACAAGTAGGATAAACTCAAGGAGATCCACACTGAAAGACATTATAATCAAACTGCCAAAACACAAAGACAGAGAGACTCTTGAAAGCAACAAGAAAGGAGTGACTCACCATGTACAAAGGATCCTCAGTGCGATTAACAGCTGGTTTCTCATCAGAAATCATAGAGGCCATAAGCCAGTGGGTGACATATTTAAAGTGCTTAAAGAAAAAACTGTCAATCAAAAATTCTGTATCTAGCAAAACAATTCTTCAAAAATGTAGGAGAAAAGTATGACATTCCTAGATAAACAAATATGAAGGAGTTCATTACCAGTAGTACTGCCCTATAAGAAATGCTAAAGAGTGTCCTTCAGGTTGAAACGAAAGGACACTCACTGGTAATCTGAAGTCATATGAAGAACTAGAGATCTCATAAAGGTAACTAGATAGGTATATATAAAAGCCAGTATTATCTTATTTTTGATTTGTAGCTCTTCTATTCATTTTCTACATGAGTTAGAAGACAAATACACAAAATAATTATAGGTCTATGTTAACGGGCACAAAGTGTATAAAGATGTAATTTGTGAAAACAACAACATTAAGAGGGAGATGGAGCTGCATAGGAACAGAGTTTTTATATGCTACTTGAGCTAAGGTAGTATCAATTCAAACTAGATTGTTATAAATATAGAATGCTAATTGTAATCCCCATAGTAGCTGTGAAGGAAATATATAAAAAATATACTCAAAAGAAAATGAGAAAGGAATAAAAACAGTACACTACAAACAGTACAAAACAAAAACAATACAAAACAAAAGAAGCTATAATGGAGTAAATGAGGGACAAAAAGATATAGGCTGTTAGGGGTTGAATTGTGTCCCCCCAAGTTTGTTAGTTGAATCTCTAACCCCCAGAAACTCAGAGTGTGACTATATTTGGAGATAGAGCCTTTAAAGTGATAATTAAGTTAAAATGAGGTTGTTAGAGTGGGCCGTAATCCAATATGACTGGTGTACTTATAAGAAGAGGAGATTAAGACACAGGGAGAAACACCAGACATCAGTGTGCACAGAGAAAAGACCATGTGCAGTAAGAAGGTGTCCATCTGCTAACCAAGGAGAGAGGCCTTGGAAGAAATCAGACCTGATGATACCTTGATCCTAAATGTCTAGCCTTTTGAACCATGAGAAAATAAATTTCTGTTGTTTAAGCCACCCTGTCTATGGTATTTTATTATGGTAGCCCTAGTAATATAATACAAAGGTATACAGAAAACAGCGAAATGGCAGAATAAGTCCTTCCTTGTTAGTGATTGAATAGAAATAGATTAAGCTTTCCAGCCCAAAGGAAGAGATTGGCAGAATGAATAAAATAAACATGGTCCTACTATATGCTGTCTACAAGAGACTCATTTTTGATCCAACACACAAACAGGTTGAAAGAGAAGTATGATAAAGTTAGTCCATGCAAATAGTAACCAAAAGAGAGCTGGGATGGCTATATTAGAATCAGATAAAATGAACTTTAAGACACAAAGGATATCTTACATTTATAAAAGAGTGAATTAACCAGTAATATATAACAATTAGTAACACAAACAGAGTCCAACAGATCCCCAAATTATGTGAAGCAACATTGACAAAATTGGAAAGGATAAATAAACAGCTCTATGATAATAGTTGGAGATGTCAATATCCCCTTTTTCATAATAGATAGACTATTTTAGACATAAGATCAATAAAGAAACAGAGGATTTGAACTACACTATACCAACTAGACCCAACAGATATGTATAGAACACTACAACCAACAACAACAGAATACACATTATTCTCAAGTGCACATGGAGCCTTCTCCAGGATAGACCATATGCTAGGCTACAAACAAGTCTCATATATTTAAAAATATTAAAATCATACAAAATTTCCTCTCTGACCACAGTAGTATGAAGATAGAAATCAATAACAGAAAGAAAATTGGGGGGGAAAAAGAAAATTGGAAAATTCAGAAATATGTGGAAATTAAGCAACACACTCACAAACAACCAATAGTTCAAAAAAGAAATCATGAGGCAAATTAGAAAACTCTTAGAAATAAAAGAAAATGAAAGCACAACATGCCAAAATTTATGGAATGTTGAGAAGGAAGTGCTCAGAGGGAAATGTATAGCAGTTAACACCTACATTAAAAAAAATAGAAAGATCTCAAATCAATAACTTTCTACCTTAAGGAACTAGAAAAAGAAGTGCAAACTAAACACAAATCTAATAGAAGGAAAAAAGACACAGCCATGTGTCACTTAATGATGCAGATATGTTCTGAGAAATGTGTCATTAGGTAATTTTGTCATTGTTTGAACATCATAGAGTGTACTTACACAATAATAGATGGTATAGTCTACTAAACACCTAGGCTATATGATACTAACCTTTTGGGACCACCGTCATATATGCAGTCAGTCATTGACTGAAATGCCATTATGCTGCTCATGATTGTAGTAAAGATTACAGGATAGATGAACACAGTAAAGAATAGAAACACAATAGTAAGAATCAACAAAGCCAAAAATTGCTACTTTGATAAGATCAGCAAAATGACATACCTTTAGCTAGACTGATAAGGAAAAAAAGAGAGACGATGCAAAGAACTAAAATCAGAATTGAGGGGCTGACCCCGTGGCTTAGTGGGTAGGTGCACGCGCTACGCTGCTGGTGGCCTGGGTTCGGATCCTGGGTGCGCACCGACGCACCACTTCCCCGGCCACGCTGAGGCCATGTCCCACATACAGCAACTAGAAGGATGTGCAGCTATGACATACAACTACCTACTGGGGCTTTGGGGGAAAAAAATAAAAAATAAAAATAAATAAATAAATAAATAAAATCAGAATTGAAAGTGGAAACATCACAACCACCTTATAGAAATAAAGAAAATTATAAGATAGCAATATACACAATTCTATTCCAATAAACTAGGTAACCTAGATGAAATGGACAAATTCATAGACACATGGAAATTATCAAAACTAAAGAAAAAATAGAAAATCTTAATAGACATATAAGAAGTTAAGAAATGGAACTTGTAAGAAAAACTCTTTCAACAAAGATATGTCCAAGACAAGATGGCTTTACTGCTGAATTCTGCTAAATCTTTAAAGATTTAACACTAATCCTTCTCAAACTCTTCAAAAAATTGGAAGAGAAGGAAACACTTTATAACTAATTATGAGAGGTCACCATTATCTTGATATCAAAGAAAGACAAAGACATCACAAAAAAATTACAGACCAATATGCTTTATGAATATAGATGCAAAAATCCTCAAGAAAATACTAGCAAACTGAATCCAACAGCATATTAAAAGGTTTATACACCATAAAAAGTGGAATTTAACCCAGGAATGCAAATGTGGTTTGATCGAAAAAAATCAATCAGTGTAATACACCATATTAATATGACAAATGAAAAAAAAAAGCCCTGATAATCTCAATTGTTGAGACAAAGCATTTGACAACTGCCAACACCCTTTCATGTTAAGAAACACTTAGAAAACTAGAAAATAGAAGGGAAATTCCTCAACATGACAAAGAGCATTTATGACAAAAACTGCAGCTAACAACACACTCAATGGTGAAAGACTGAAAGCTTTACCTCTAAGATTAGTAACAAGACAGTGATGTCTACTTTCATTTCAACATTTTACTGTAAGTGCTAATTGGAGAAATCAGGTAAGAAAAAGAAGTAAAAGGTATCCAAATATGAAAAGAAAATAAAAATGATCTTTATTCACAAATGACTTGATTTTGTATAGAGAAAATCAAAAAGAATGCACAAAAAATTATTAAAGCTAGTGAAAAAAATCAGCAAAGATTCAGGGTACAAGAGCAAAAAGAAAAATCAGTTGTGCTCCTATAAACCATCAATGAACAGTCTGAAAAGGAAATTGAGAAAACAATTTCATTTTCAATAGCATCCAAAAGAATAAAATACTTAGGAATAAACTTAAAGGAAGCAACCTAAGTGCCCATCAAGGGACGAATGGATAAAGAAGCTGTGGTATATATACACAATGGAATACTACTCAGCCATAAGAAACGACGAAATCCAGCCATTTGTGACAACATGGATGGACATTGAGGGTATAATGCAAAGTGAAATAAGTCAGAGGGAGAAGGTCAAATACCGTATGATTTCCTTCATTAAGTAGTAGATAATAACAACAATAAACAAACACATAGGGACAGAGATTGGATTGGTGGTTACCAGAGGGGAAGGGGGGAGGGAAGAGGGTGAAAGGGATAATTTGGTACATGTGTGTGGTGATGGGTTGTAATTAGTATTTTGGTGGTGAACATGATGTAATCTATGCAGAAATAGAAGTATAATGATGTACACCTGAAATTTTTACAATGTTATAAACCAATGTTACTGCAATAAACAAAAAATTAAAAAAAAAAAAAACAAAGGACACAGGCCAAAATGGTCAGAATCAACTTTTTCAGAACTCTAGAAGTTAACCAAAGGTTTGTGGCAATTCTTGGAGCATTTAACAAAGAAAAGTGGCTGAATCTTGGTAAGAATAGAGACCTTTGTGGTGGTTTGATTTGCCCTACTCCCATCCCACCCTCTTCAGCTCTGAAGTAGATGAGAAAACCAACATCCCTCAATCATGGTAAAAATCAGCAGACTAACAATCTCTGGAGGGGGAAGAAGGGGGTTGGAGCTCCTTCAATTGCCCCCCCACCCCACCTATTCCCAGAGAACAGTCATTATTTGACCTGCCTGGTGGTTCCTTGGAAGAACCCACTCACATGGCCCATCACCCAATGTGAACAGCATTTTCTCAAGGAGTGTTTGTTGATAAAAATCAGAGGCAATTATTAAACATCACAGCTGCCTAAGGCAGTAGACAACAGTTGGGAAAAACAATAGGCTAATCAAAAAGCTTAAAAGGAAAAAGCTGGGAAAGAAGATGTCCATAGGGGGCTTTGAAAAGCTCCAATATATTACGTGGAATCTAGAAGTTCACCCATATTCACAGGTCTGTGCAAATAACCAGGGCTGTATGTATGCTCAGGAAATGAATATGTAACTAAAGAAATTGATCATTAAGAAAAACTTCTTCTTTAAGGAAATTTCCTGTTGTTGAATTGTTCTTGGATGATTTGTTCAGCTTCTGAAAATTCGAAGAGGCTGTGGAAAGGGAGTTCTGCAGAGGGGCATTTGAGGGCACTGAGTTCTTGAGGGGGAAAAACGGGGCATCAATAAGTGAGAGGGACAAAGACAGGGAAGGAGAAAGCCAGCCATCTCTCAACCAACATGGACCCAAGGTTCTGTGCCCAGTGATACTTGATCATCTAAGTTTTAGACCAGTGTCACCCAATAGGACTATCTGTAATGATGGACACATTCTATATCTGCACTGTCCAGTACAGTCACCACCAACTATGGGTAACTATTGAGCACTTGAAATACATCTCATGTGAATGAGGAATTGAAATTTTCATTTTATTTCATTTTAATTATTTCGAATTAAATGAACACAAGTAGCTAGTGGCTACCATATCGGGCAGTGCATCTCTAAACCAGAGGTTGGCAAATTTCTTCTGTAAAGGGACAAATAATAAATATTTTAGATTTTGAGAGCCATACAGTCCCTGTCGGAACTACTAAACTCTGCCATTTTTCCGCAAAAGCAATCAGAAACAAAAAGTAAATGAATAAGCTTGGCTGCATTCCCATAAAACTTTACTTAAAAAAAGAAGCAGTGGAGTGACGTCAGCATCATGGCGGAGTGAGCTTTCCCGTGAACTCTTCCCCCGACAAGATACAACAAAAGGAACAGTCACAGACCAACAACGGAATCCCAGACAGTGAAAAGCTAGAGCGGAGGGATCCACACTGCCGCACATCTGAGAGCGGAACGTGCTGGGCCCCCGGAGGAAGTGGGGAGAGGTAAGGAGAACTCCTCTCCCTCCCCATCAGATCAGCGATCCCGGTCCACGTGGCTCCCAGAGAGGGGGGAGGGACGGCCCTCGGCGGGGAAACCGTGGCTCTTCGAGCTCTCTCAGTCAGTGGGAAACTCTGGCACAGAGGACTCAGAGGAGCCACAGGGCTACCATCAACATCTGAGCACCCCAGAGAGCAGATAAAGAGGGGCAAACGAGAAGCCTCCCACGTCAGGGACCCAGAGGGCAAAAGAGAGAGCTCCCCCCTCCCCGCAAACCGGACTCTGCAGCTCAACCGACCAGACCAGACCTAGCGATCTGCAGCAGACCTGATCAAACAACTGGACCCGTGGATCGCAGCGGGGAAAAAAAAAAACAAAACTGCGGATCGCAGCAGAAAAACCAGGGCAGAGCGCAGGGGGCTTAGACTACACAGCGCTTTACCACCAGACAGTGGCGGCAGGTGGAAATTGCAACCAGAGATTTCCAGGATGAGGAAAAACAAAACCAACACAGGAACCACAATGCAAAAATATATGAAATCACCAGACCAGAAACAAAATGACAAGCACCCAGAAATCAACCCCGAAGACACAGAAATCCATAAACTATATGACAGAGATTTCAAAATAGCTGTCATAAAAACGCTCAACGAAGTACGAGACAATACAGACAAACAATTCAATGAGATTAGGAGTTTCTTCACAAAAGAGATTGAAATCATAAAGAAAAACCAATCAGTGCTGATGGAGATGAAGAACACAATGGAGGAGATAAAGGAGAATCTGGAATCTCTAAAGAACAGAGCTGACAATATGGAGGAAAGAATTAGCACCTTAGAGGATAGGAATACAGATATACTCCAGATGGAAGAGGAGCGAGAACTAAGACTAAAAAGAAATGAAGAAAGACTCCGAGAAACATCTGACTCTATTAGAAAATGTAACATAAAAGTTATAGGTATTCCTGAGGGAGAGGAGAGGGAAAGAGGAACAGAGAGCCTATTCAAGGAAATAATAGCTGAGAATTTCCCAAATCTGGGGAAGGAGCAGGAAATACCAGTAAGCGAAGCCAACAGGACGCCTATATATATTAACAGACAAATGCCTTCACCACGACACCTAGTGGTAAGGCTAGCCAGGGTCAATGACAAAGAAACCATATTAAGGGCAGCTAGACAAAAACAAAAAATAACGTACAAAGGAACTCCCATCAGGCTCTCAGCGGATTTCTCAACAGAAACTTTTCAGGCTAGAAGAGACTGGAATGATATATTCAAAATACTGAAAGACAAAAACTTTCAGCCAAGAATACTCTATCCAGCAAAAATATCCTTCAAATATGATGGAGAAATAGTAACTCTCCCAGATAAACAAAAGCTAAGGGAGTTCATGGCCACGAGACCCCCACTACAAGAAATACTCAAGAAGGCCCTCAGGCCTGAAAAAAATAAGAGAAAGGGAACACAAAGCTTGGAGGAAGGAGAAAAGTAGGTAGACAAACTCAGAAAAATAGTAGATCTTTACCGGAATAGGTTAGCAACCACTTAAATACTAAATTCAAAGATCAAAGGAAGAAATTCACCAAAAATAAATTTAACCTCATCACTGTAAACACACAGCCACAACACAAGATAGAATAAGGTATGACAAGAAAAACTTAGAAGGGGAAGAGGAAAGTGACTGAATTGACTTAGTATAAGGAAATAGGAGGCCATCAGATAATGGACTATCTCATACACAAGATTTTTTGCCCAAACCTCAAGTTAACCACTAAACAAATAATCAAAGCAAAACCACATATGATAAACAAAGAGAAAACTAGAAGAGTCATAAGACAGAACAACCAAACTGAATTGGCAGTCCAAAACAAATGGGACAAGAAACAAAGGAAATGCAAAAGAACCAGAAAATAAGTGACAAAACAGCAACATTCAGCCCTCATATTTCAATAATTACCCTAAATGTAAATGCATTGAACTCTCCAATCAAAAGATACAGAGTGGCAGGATGGATTAAAAAGCAAGACCCAACAATATGCTGCCTTCAGGAAACACATCTTAGCACTAAAGACAAGCACAGGCTCAGAGTGAAAGGATGGAAGACAATACTCCAAGCTAACAGCAAACAAAAGAAAGCAGGTGTTGCCATACTCATATCAGGCAAAGTAGACTTCAAGATAAAACAGGTTAAGAAAGACAAAGAAGGGAAATATATAATGATAAAAGGGACACTCCATCAAGAAGACATTTCGCTTATAAATATATATGCACCCAACATAGGAGCACCAATGTACGTAAAGCAACTATTAACAAACCTAAAAGGAGAAATCAACAACAACACAATAATAGTTGGGGATCTTAACACCCCACTTACAGCAATGGATAGATCATCCAGACAAAAAGTCAATAAAGAAATATTAGACTTAAATGAAAAACTGGAAGAGATGGACCTAGTAGACGTATACAGAGCACACCATCCAAAAACAGCTGACTACACATTCTTCTCAAGCGTGCATGGAACATTCTCTAGGATAGACCATATGTTGGGAAACAAAGCAAGCCTCAATAAATTTAAGAAGATTGAAATCATAACAAGCATCTTTTCAGACCATAAGGCTATGAAACTGGATATGAACCATGAAAAAAAAACTGAGAAAGTGACAAAAATGTGGAGATTAAACAACATGCTACTGAACAACCAATGGATCATTGATGAAATTAAAGGAGAAATCAAAAACTATCTGGAAACAAACGAAAATGATAATATGCCATATCAAACCATATGGGATGCAGCAAAAGCGGTCCTGAGAGGGAAACTCATAGCGATACAAGCCCACCTGAACAAACAAGAAAAAGCCCTAATAGGCAACCTTAAATTACACCTAACAGAACTAGAAAAAGAAGAACAAACAAAGCCCAAAGCCAGCAGAAGGAGAGAAATAATAAAAATCAGAGCAGAAATAAATGAAATTGAGACCAAAAAAACAGTAGAAAGGATTAATGAAACAAAGAGTTGGTTCTTCAAGAAGATAAACAAAATTGACAAACCCTTAGACAGGCTTACTAAGAGAAAAGGCTCAAGTAAATAAAATTAGAAATGAAAGAGGAGAAATTACAACGGATACCATGGAAATACAGAGGATTATAAGAGAATACTATGAGAAATTATATGCCAACAAATTGGACAATCTAGAAGAAATGGATAAATTCTTAGACTTATACAACTTCCCAAAATTGAACCAAGAAGACATGGAGAATCTGAATAGACCAATAACAAGTAAGGAGATTGAAATAGTAATCAAAAACCTCCCAAAAAATAAAAGTCCAGGACCAGATGGCTTCTCCACTGAATTTTACCAAACATTCAAAGAAGATTTAATACCCATCCTTCTCAAACTATTCCAAAAAATAGAGGAAGATGGAACACTTCCTAAATCATTCTACGAAGCCAACATCACCCTGATACCAAAACCAGACAAAGACAATACAAAGAAAGAAAATTACAGGCCAATATCGCTGATGAACATTGATGCAAAAATCCTCAACAAAATATTGGCAAACCAAATACAACAATACATTAAAAAGATCATACACCATGATCAAGTGGGATTTACACCAGGGACGCAGGGATGGTTCAACATCTGCAAATCAATCAACGTGATACATCACATCAACAAAACAGAGAATAAAAACCACATGATCATCTCAATAGATGCAGAGAAGGCATTTGACAAGATACAACATCCATTTATGATAAAAACTCTCAATAAAATGGGAATAGAAGGAAAGTACCTCAACATAATAAAGGCCATATATGACAAACCCACAGCCAACATCATACTCAACAGGGAAAGACTGAAAGCCATTCCTCTGAGAACAGGATTGAGGCAGGGCTGTCCACTCTCACCACTCCTGTTCAACATAGTACTGGAGGTTTTGGCCAGAGCAATTAGGCAAGAAAAAGGAATAAAAGGAATCCAAATAGGTAACGAAGAAGTGAAACTCTCACTATTTGCAGATGACATGATTGTATATACAGAAAACCCTAAAGAATCTGTTGGAAAACTATTAGAAACAATCAACAACTACAGCAAAGTTGCAGGGTACAAAATCAATCTACAAAAATCAGTTGCATTTCTATATGCTAATAATGAACTAACAGAAAGAGAGCTCAAAAAGATAATACCATTTACAATTGCATCCAAAAGAATAAAATACCTAGGAATAAATCTTACCAAGGAGGTGAAGGACCTATACAATGAGAACTACAAGACATTATTGAAAGAAATCCACGATGACATAAAGAAATGGAAAGATATCCCATGCACGTGGATCGGAAGAATAAACATAGTTAAAATGTCTATATTACCTAAAGCAATCTACAGATTCAATGCAATCCCAATCAGAATCCCAATGACATTCTTCACAGAAATAGAAAAAAGAATACTAAAATTTATATGGGGCAACAAAAGACCCCGAATAGCTAAAGAAATCCTAAAGAAAAAGAACAAAGCAGGAGGCATCACAATCCCTGACTTCAAAACATACTACAAAGCAATAGTAATCAAAACAGCATGGTACTGGTACAAAAACAGACACACAGATCAATGGAACAGAATTGAAAGCCCAGAAATAAAACCACACATATACGGACAGCTAATTTTTGACAAAGGTGCTGAGAACATGCAATGGAGAAAGGAAAGTCTCTTCAATAAATGGTGTTGGGAAAACTGGACAGCCACATGAAAAAGAATGAAAGTGGACCATGTGCTATCGCCATTCACAAAAATTAACTCAAAATGGATCAAAGACCTAAAGGTGAGACCTGAAACTATAAAACTCATAGAAGAAAATATAGGCAACACACTATTTGACATTGGTTTTAAAGGAATCTTTTCGGATGACATGCCTACCCAGACTAGGGAAACTAAAGAAAAATTAAACAAGTGAGACTTTATCAGATTAAAGAGCTTTTATAAGACAAATGAAACCAGAATCAAGATGAACAAACAACCAACCAGCTGGGAGAGAATATTTGCAAAACATACATCTGACAAGGGGTTGATCTCCATAATATATAAAGAACTCACACAACTGAACAACAAAAAAACAAACAACCGGATCAAAAAATGGGCAGAGGAAATGAAGAGACACTTCTCCAAGGAAGATATACAGATGACCAATAGGCACATGAAAAGATGCTCAACATCACTAATCATCAGGGAAATGCAAATCAAAACAACACTAAGATACCACCTCATGCCCGTTAGAATGGCTATAATCACCAAGACAAAAAACAACAAATGTTGGAGAGAATGTGGAGAAACAGAAACCCTCATACACAGCTGGTGGGAATGCAAATTGGTGCAGCCTCTATGGAAAACGGTATGGAGATTCCTCAAAGAATTAAAAATAGAGATGCCCTATGATCCAGCCATCGCACTACTGGGAATCTATCCAACGCACCTGAAATCAACAATCCAAAGAGGCTTATGCATCCCTATGTTCATTGCAGCATTATTCACCATAGCCAAGAAGTGGAAGCAACCTAAGTGTCCCTCGACTGACGATTGGATTAAGAAAATGTGGTATATATATACAATGGAATACTACTCAGCCATAAAAAAAGACAAAATCGTCCCATTTGCAACAACATGGATGGGCCTGGAGCGTATTATGTTAAGTGAAATAAGCCAGAAAGAGAAAGACAAACACTGTATGATCTCACTCGTATGTGGAATATAAACCAACACATGGACAGAGAAAACTGGACTGTGGTTACCAGGGGCAGTGGGGGTGGGGGGAGGGGGGTGGGGGGTCTGCACAAGGGGTGAAGGGAGTCATATATATGGTGATGGACAAACAAAAATGTACAACCCAAAATTTCACAATGTTAGAAACCATTAAAACATCAATAAAATAAATAAATAAATAAATAAATATTTAACTCTTTAAAAAAAAAAAAAAAGAAATCACCTAGTCCAACCTATGTTCTGCATATAGGGAACCCCCCCCCCCAAAAAAAAAAAAGAGGCAGTGAGCCAGATTTGGTCCATGGCCATAGTTTGCCAGCCTCTGCTCTAGACCATCCAGGTCCAGATGCCTCAAGATATGAGATGCTTTAGTGCTCATTTATCTCCCTGGACTGATCCTTTTACTTTAATTGTGGCCTCAGATTACTTCCTTTACTTTTTTAGCAATTCATTTAAGATCACTTTTTTCAGTTTCATGTTTGATTCACCAGATTTAGAAATTACGTAGCAATAGCGTTTCACAATTTCAAATTCACCACTGTGCTGGATATGATCCTTGTAATATGTGGTGGCACTGGCATCCATCAGGTCCCTCAAGTTTAAAATTTGGATGTAACTTGGAGTCCTCTCGCTCATTTACCATAAGCATCCAGAAATGGTTAGAACTTAACTCCTTAGGAGTTTTCTCTCCCTTTTGCCACAGCCCTAGTTCAGAGTTATTTCAGAATTAAGCTATAAACGTTCTCCTAATCGGTCTTCTGGCACACGGTTCTACTCCCCGCAAAATCCAACTTCTATGCATGTGATACAATGTTACACATAAAATGCTTATATGCCCACGTTCTTCAAAGCTTAAAACCTTATGCCCAATGCTTGGAGAAGTTAAATCCCAAATTACTATATTTAGCATGGAATGTAAAACCACAGGTAATCTACCTCTAATGTTCGTATCTAATTGATTTCAGTTTCCAATCACTAAATACGTGATTTTTTTTCCCATAAGAATCATACTGTTTTCCATATACTTGAACTTTATTCAAATTGACCACTTGACTAATCTTCAAGCATGCCAGGTGTCTTCTGTCTACATCAATATTGCCTTTTGCATAGTGCCATTTTAGTGTATAGCACATTGCTCCACCACTGTCCTGTCATAGATAGGACCCTCATTAGATGGTCAAAATCTCTGTAGGCCACAGACTCTTCTATAGTCAGTTATAATTATATTTGTGGCTCCTTCTGGGCATTTAAAATGCTCTTTGATAAGCAGATGCCCAGGGAAATATCCTGGAAGCCACAGGAAATGGGAAAATGAATTGCTTTTGCATATATGAATCAGAAAATACATTTTTGTGTTTCTAAATAAAAGTTAAATTCTCTAATTTTATACCAAGTGCAGAGCTATTAATTAATGAATTAAAGAAGTGTTAATAAAGTAAAATATTACACCATTTATAATCCAGTTCCAATTGCCCTGAGTTTAACGTTTTATTATAACATAAAATGGTAGCCCCAAAATATTTAATTTTGACTCCTGATTAAACTCTCCTTAGCGTAGATATAAGCCAACAAGAGTATGTTCCCACTGTGATTTTATATAGAAGTCCATGAATCAAACAGTTTTGTAAAACCTACTATCTAAAAGAGAAGACAACTAGTTTTATACATTTAAATGTGTGAGAGTTTTATATATCTAAATACCTGGAGGGACCTAAGTATTTTAACTGTCTCTTTGCATATAATGAGCATAATGAAAATTAGAAAAAACACATAAGAAAATGTTGCCCTAGGTCTGTCATAAATTACTCTATTACTTAAAGCTAGTCTCTCTTTTTCTCTCTAAATCAAGATATTTACTTGAATAATTAGAAGAGGAAATTGGGCTGGATCATCTCTGAAGATGATTACGTCAATGTTCCAAAACATCCCTCCCAGGACCTTATGATCCAGTTCTTTACTCAACAGCCCCAACTGGACTAGGCTAATCCTGTCACCAAGTTCAATCCTTTGAAAGTTTCCAAAATCCTTACAGAGGAATAGCCCTTTGGCATAGCAAACTTTACAAAGATAGTACCCATCTCCAAAGCTTAATATTCATCAAACAATGTAAAATTCACAGCAAGGTAGTATTTTTATGACAGATTACTCATAGAAAATTTTTTGAGCTAATTCATTCAATCAATACTATGAGATAAAGCCAGATATTAAAACAGCAGATGGGGACTAAATTTATTCTCATGAAGAATAACATTTCAGAGATGTGGATAAATCACAGCTCAGACTGTAAGTTTTTCAGGAGCAAGATTTTATTTTACTGAGAATTTCCAATTTATTTCTCAGTACTTAGAATTTATTGAGAAGGAAATAAATGTTTCTTTAGTTACCATGTGAAAAATTAACCTTCCTTTGGATCTCTTCAATATTGCAGTCACCTAGTCCTGTATGTGTTAATTATTATGTATAGATCTAGGTATGGATCAGATAAAACACATTTTTGACATTTCTGCCATTAAAACAGTCATGTCAAAAAAAATTAAAATATAATTTATGCCGCACATGTACTTGCATTTTTTAGTTGATAATTCGTTTCTGGAGATAAAGCCGCCCCTTGAAAATGTGTGTTAGCTTAAGGCTGGTCTTCACATTACCTCTTTTAAGTACCATAGTGTAGGTTGAGGGTTCACAGACTCCTCCAATAAAGTATCCACATGAAAAAAATTAGTTTTTTCTGTTGCTTCACTCATTTTATCATCAAATTGTTTATGTTCAGAAATGCAGCTCATGTAAACACAGGAAAATCTATGGAAAAGAGGAGTACACATCACAAGTTCCAGGGAATTTGCACACGAGGTATCCACAAGCTAAATATCAAATGCGGAAAATCTTCCAGCCCGGCCTCCTTTCTGAAGGGCAACAGGCCCTCAGGAACATATATACAAGGGTTAAAAATACGGTATCAACCCAGAAGGTCCAAAAGTCCCACATGCTAAAGAATTCCCTGTGGCTTAGAAGTTAACTTTACTTAGACAATGAATAAAGTCTAGTTCAGGCTGTGACTTCATGGAATAGACGTCATTGGCCAGATGTCTCTTAGACTGCCAGGCTCCACTAAATATAGATGTCATTCTAAAAGACTAGATCTGAAAATCACTCACTTTCAGGTTGCTTTAGTACTATATATAGATGTACAATGAGAAATAAATGAAGAGATGTTTAAGTGGGAGGGCTTAGGATCAAATGAGAGAAATCCTACACTTTCATTATTATTTTCACTGTTTTGACATGTGCCAAGAATAAAGATGAAGATTTTTCTCTGAACATAACAAGAATTTGGCCATCTCTATTTTCTTAGCTATTTGTGATTTTCTACAAGAAAAAAAATATTGTGTGCTGTTTCTGCAGTTCCTTAGAAGAACAAAAGTTCTTTTGTGTGAAGAATTACCGACCTCAGACAAGTTCATCAGAGACAGGAGAGAGAAACAGAAGTGTTCCATACCAAAACAGCCAGCAACTTGGAAGGTCAGGTACGATTTCTCTAAGAGTTTTCCTCCCTCTTTCCAGCTATTTCCAGTTCTGTTTCTCTCTCTTCTTCAGATCTTCTCTCCCCGGCCCTCTAAGATATATCTTTTCCCTTTGAATCTTCTCCCCTTCTGTGTCACCTGTTACCATCTCTCTCTGCATCCGTCCTCCTTGCCTTTCCCTTTTGGTGGGATCTTGTACTCGGCTGCCCAGAGAGACCACTATTCATTCCTGAGTAGTCACGTGCATTGGCAATGGACACTCTCCGCATTCTGCACACAAACTCTGCCCAGCCTGGGGACCTGGAAGATTAGGGAAAGCTAACCCCACAGGCTTAAGCTTCCTTTTCTGAGAAGAAGAGGGGAGAACACTTCAGAACAGATAGTGGTTTCTTGGTGGCCTACACTTATCCTCTTTGTAAAACCCAAATTCTAATGTTATTGCAAAACTGCCACTGCACCTCCACCATGGACTCTGCTGAGGTAGGTGGAGGAGGGAACAGGAAAGAGTGTAAGAGCCACCATAGCTTTGGGGGGTTAGAAATCTATTGCATGCAACTTTGTCTTCTGTTACCAGCTTTCTGGTATTATTACCAGCTTTCTAGCCCTTCTCTTTTTTCTGCATCCTGCCTCATGAACTTAGGTGTGTACACTGCCTCTCTGGAAGTCTCCATTCTAGTCAACCTGTTCAGTCCTTCTATCTGTGAGCAGTGGTGTTCTCATCCTCCTTAGCCTCCAGACCCTTTTCAGCTATCAATTCATTCACTTAAGCATGGAATTAACACTTTCTGGGTTCTTTCAGTGGGGAGAACCAGGTAGCAAGCACTTGTTATGATTCTCATTTTCCAGGAAGGAAGCCTCATCCACCTGTCACCTTAGGAAATCACTTTTCCATAAAAGAATTAAATTTGAAGCCCAGATTCATGTGCTATGCCTCCTAGAGTTGTTTTAATTTATCTGTATGAAAAGAATTTAAGAATGAGGGATAAGAGAGAGCAGAGAAGGTACAAGGGGCAGGCAATTGCAGAAGTATGCTAGAATGCATAAGAGGTGATGAAGTTGAACGGAAGCAAGGGCCCAACTGAAGAAGGTGGAATAAATTAACATAGCTTTTAGATCAGAACAAGTATGAGAATCAAAATTTTGCATGATTGGTGAGAGGGGTTCATGACCTGTGAGGTAGAAGAAAAACGCCTGGAGGAGATCAGTGAGCACAGCTTTAAAATCCTGATAATAGGATGCAGACTGAGGAGAGGGGAATGTATAGGGAGAAGATGGGGATGTCTGGGACATTGGCAGGGGGCACAGGAAGGCTCAGTCCACTTCCTTTTCTTATTTCAAAGGAACAAAAGATTCTCTAAATGGCCTTGGGGAACCACAGCACCATCACCGAGTTCATCCTCCTTGGACTTTCTGCTGATCCCAAGATGCAGGCTCCCACAAAGGCTCTTTGTGTTGTTCCTAGTGATTTACCTTCAGACTCTGGTGGGGAACCTGATTATGATGCTGGTGATCAGGATGGATTCTCATCTCCATACACCCATGTACTTCTTCCTGAGTCACCTCTCTTTCCTGGATCTTTGTTTGTCTTCTGCCACAGTGCCCAAGATGCTGGAGAATCTCCTGTCTCAGAGGAAAACCATTTCTGTCAGGGGTTGCCTGGCTCAAGTCTTCTTTGTGTTTGACACTGGGGGCACAGAAGGCTGCCTGCTCTCAGTGATGGCCTATGACCGCTATGTTGCCGTCTGCCACCCTCTGCTCTATGGCCAGAAGATGACCAACAATCTATGTAAAGGGCTAGCATGGGGCTCATGGGGCCTGGGGTTTCTGGATGCATTCATCAATATCCTACTAGCTATGAGCTTGGACTTCTGTGAGGATCTGTCCATCCCCCACTACAGCTGTGAGTTGCCCTCTCTCTTCCCTCTGTCCTGCTCTGACATCTCCATGAATTTTACTGTTCTGCTCTGCTCCAGTCTCCTTCATGCACTTGTAACTTGTGTCCTAATTGTTTTTTCCTATGCTCTCATTGTCTCCACCATCCTGAGTATCAGCTCCTCCTCAGGTAGAAGCAAGACCTTCTTCACCTGCTCCTCCCACCTCACTGTGGCGCTCCTGTTTTATTGTTCAGCTTTCCTTCGTTATTTCACACCAAACTCAAGTTCACCATTGGAGTTGATCTTCTCTGTACAGTACAGTGTGGTCACTCCCTTAGTGAATCCCCTAATTTATAGCTTGAAGAACAATGAGGTGAAAGCAGCTGTGAAAAGGACCTTTACAAAATATCTCCAATATTTCAGGTATCTAACCACAGTCAGAAGACGATGGATAATTAGTCTACTAGAGTGAAATATTCTGGTTTAGTGACAATAAGAGAATTTCCTGATTGTCTCCGACACTGATGGCAGAAAGGAATCTTAGAGATTCATAGAGCTAGCCAGGTGATCAAGAGACCCACATTAAAAATGAAAGAAAGGAATATTTCTTTTCATTGTGAGTAGTAGTCCATTGTATGACTGTTCCAAGGTTTGTTTATCTATTACAAAGTTTAAAACATTTGGGTTGTTTCCAGTCACCAGATATTACAAATGAAACTGCTAAGAACATTCATGTACAGGTTTTTGTGTGAACATAATTTTCAGTTCTTGAGGGTAAATCCAGGAGAGGAATTTCTGTGACATATAATAAGTGTAGGCCTAACTTAATAAAAACAGAATTTCAAAGCTGTTTTCCAGAATGGCTGTACTATTTTACATTCCCACCAGAAAAGCATGAGGGATTCAATTAGTCTGTAACATTGCCTGTATTGGATATTGTATTTTAAAAAAATTTTTTAGCCATTCTAATAAGTGCGTAGTGGTTTTATTTGAAATAAACTATACTCCTAAAAATAAGTGCATGTGAAAACTGGTGAAACAAGAATAAGTTTAATAATTTTTGTATTACTGTCACTTTCCTGGTTTTGATAACTGTACTATTCTATGTAAGATAATATTGTTTAAGAAAATTAGGTTAAGGATAACAGGAACTGTCTGCACTTTTTTTGCAAATTCTATGTGATTCTAAAGTTCTTTCAGAAGATAATATTTTTTAAAAATGTGTTGTAAACTATGGACTTTGGGTGACTATAATGTGTCAAAGTAGGTTCATCAGTAGTAAAAATGTACCACTGTTGTGGGGGATGCTGGTAATGGGGGAAGCTCATGCATAAGGGGAAGAAACAAATGAGAAATCTGTGTACCTTCCTCTCAATTTTTCTGTGAAGCTAAAACTGCCCTAAAAAATAAGGTCTTTATAAAAATATACGTTTTCACATAGAGTAAAAGTAAAAGCATTAAAAGATGATAAACAGTACAAACTGAAATAAAAGAAATTTACAGTGACTACATTAATATCAGACAAATTCAGCTTCAGAACAAGAAATATGATCAGTGATAAACAGGGATATTTCGTAAGTATGAAGGAGTTAATACACCAAGAAGACATAAGAATCCAAAAATGTATGCACACAACAACAGATCTTCAAAATAGTAAAGCAAAAATTGACATAGCTGAAACATAAAGAGGCAAATCCACAATTATAGTTGGAGATTGCAACACTCTTCTCTCAATAATCAATAGTAAAAGTGGAAAAACAGCCTGTGAGCTGACTGCAGGAGATGAATGTAGAGAGGACCTAAAGATGAATGTAGATGAATGTGGAGATAAATTGATCTACCTGACATTTAGAGAACAGTACCACAAGAACAGCACAACACACATTCTTTCCAAGCACACATGGAACATTCATCAAAATGATTTATTCTAGCCAGAAAGAGAAAGACAAACACTGTATGATCTCACTCATATGTGGAATATAAACCAACACATGGACAGAGAAAACTGGACTGTGGTTACCAGGGGCAGTGGGGGTGGGGGGTGGGGGGGGCACAAGGGGTGAAGGGAGTCATATATATGGTGATGGACAAACAAAAATGTACAACCCAAAATTTCACAATGTTAGAAACCATTAAAACATCAATTAAAAACAAATTATTTATTCTAGGGGAAAACCAAACTCAACAAATATAAAGGAATTGTAGCCATGTAAAGTACATTTTCTGACCACTACTAGAAAACAGTTTATTCTAGAAATAAACTAAACATCAATAACAGAAAGAAATCCAGAAAATCCCCCAAATATTTTCAAACTCAACCACAGTCTTATAAATAACAAATAGGTTACAGATACAGGGAAATTAGAAAATGTTTTAAATTGGAAGAAATTGAAATGTAGCATATAAAAATATATGGGGAGAAGATAAAGCAGTGCTTATTAAAAAATGGATAGCATTAAGTATTTGTATTAGAAAACAATTATAGTCTTTAATAAGTCATCTAAGCTTCAATCTTAAGAAACAGGAAAAAGAGAGGCCAATTAAATCCAAAGTAAGCAAAACAATTGAAAATAATAAAAGTGAAAGCAGGAATGACATCATCAAGTTGGCAACATATGTCATTCCCAGCTTCAGTTCCCCTCACAAGAAGACCAACTAGCAACTATCTATGGACAAGTCACCATTGTGAAAATCCCAGAACCCAGGGATGAGGCCTGGGGCGTGGCCAGGTGAAGAACCTCTCTGGACCTCAAGATGGAGAAGGACCACATGAGAAGGATAAGAGTAGCTACTACACTCCGACCACGTTGCCCTTCTGCCAGTCCAAAACAGTGCTACACCAAGAGGGCCCTCCTGCACCTATGGTTTTTCTAGTGGGAAAAAGAGAGCCAAAGTAGACATCCAGCTCCCCCAGTGTTGTAGCACACTTCCTGGGAAGCCCATTTAGGTCTCATCTCACAGGGATTACTTGGGGAATCCATGAGGCTTGCCCACTGGGGTTCTGATAGAGACAGAGAAAAGGGCCAGGGCTTATAGCAACCAGTGCCCAGATCTTGGTAAACGACATTTCTTCTTGCAGCAGCACCCAAGCAGAGACCCTAGCCAGCAGCTCTGCCCATCTGCAGAGCCAACCTGGTGGCCCTATCTGGCTAGGGAGCTTGTGGGCAGATCTGCCTGATTCATGTCTCCAGCTATAAAGCCATACCAGCTGTGGAGACCTCTCTATGGCCTGGCTCAGGCAGGGAGGCAAATTACAGCCCCACCCAACTGCTGAGTATAGCATACAGTCCCAGCCAACAAGGAAGCCTGACCTAGAATCCAGGCAGCTGCAGAGTCAATCCTACAGCCATGCTTGGGTAGGGAAAGAAGCCAAAAGTCTTCCCAAATGTTAAGTATAGTCTCTGGTGCTACGTAACCAGGGAGCATTAATAGTGACCCTGGACAATGTCAGAACCTAGTCTATGGCAGATTTTGCTGTGGCATCCAGCCTATAGCCTGCTCTACAGAATAACCCAGCATTCAACCTTCCTAACTGCTGAATGCCACCTGGGGCCCCACTCGATGAGAGATCCTAGACAGCATCCATTGCCAACTTCAGAGCACAGCCTCTAGCCCACTCAAATAGAGCAGGGTAGCTATCCTTATATTAGACAAAATAGACTTTAGTCAAAAACTAACAAGAGACAAATAAGGTTATTACATAAAGATAAAGTCCATTCATCAAAAGGATATCACAGTCATAAATATATATGAACCCAATATTTTAAAACCTAAATATATTAAGCAAATACTAACAGATCTAAAGGGAGAAATAGAAAATAATACAATAATAGTAGGAGATATCAATACCCACTTTCAACAACGGACAGATCTTCCAGAAAGAAAATCAATAATGAAACATTGGACTTGAACTATGTTTTAGACTAAATAGACCTAACAGACATACATGGAACATTTCATCCAACAGCACCAGAATACATTTCTTCTCAATCACACATGGAACATTCTCCAGGATAGGTCACATGTTAGACTTGCAACACAAGTCTTAGCAATTTTAAGAAGATTGAGATCATATCAAGCATCTTTTTAATGCCAATGGTGTCAAAGTTGAAATCAACAAGATGAGAAAAAAAAGAAAAATCCACAAATATGTGGAAATTAACACATTCCTGAACAACCAGTGGGTTAAAGAAGAAATCAAATGAGAAATCAAAAAATATTTGATACAAACAAAAATGTAAGCACAACATACCAAAACTATGATTGCAGCAAAAGTAGTACTAAAAAGAATTTTATAGCAATAAACACCTATATTAAGAAAATAGAAAGATCTCAAATTAACAACCTAACTTTATGACTCAAAAAACTAGAAAAAGAAGAACTAAGCCTAAAGTTAGTACAAGGATGGAAATAACAAAGATCAGAGCGGAAATAAATCAAATAGAGACCAGAATAGCAATAAAAAACATCAATGACAATAAGAGCTAGTTATTTGAAAAGTTACACACAATTGAGAAAAATTTAGCTAGACTAGGAAAAAAAGAGAGAAGAAACAACATCAGAAATGAAGGAGGATACATTACAACTAATACCACAGAAATGCACAGGATCATAAGAGATTACTATGAACAATTATATGTCAACAAATTGGATTAACTAGAAGAAATGAATAAATTCCTAGAATCATACAACCTACCAAGACTGAATCATGAAGAAATAAAAAAATCTGAACAGACCAGTAACGATAAGGATATTGAATCAGTAATCAAAAACTTCCCAATACAGGAAACCCTAGGAACAGATGGTTTCCCCCATGATTTCTACCAAACATTTAAAGAAGAGTTACGCCAATCCTTCTCAAACTCTTCCAAAAAATCAAAGAGGTTGGAATACTCTCAAACAAATTTTGTGAGACCAACAATATCCTGATACCAAAGCCAGACAAGGATACCAGAAAAAAAACTATATACCAATATCCCTGATGAATATAGATGCAAACATCCTCAGCAAAAGATTAGCAACCTGAATTCAACAACACATTAAATGGATCACACACAATGATCAAGTGTGATTTATCCATGAGATGCAATTATGGTTATGGTTGAACATATGCATATCAATATATCTGATACACCACATTAATAGAATGAAAGATAAAAACTATATGATTATCTCAATAGACACACAAAAAGCATTTGACAAAATTCAACATCCTTTAATAAAAAAAAACACTCAATGAATTGAGTATAGAAGAATATACCTCACCATAGTGAAGGCCATATATAACAAGCCCACATCTAACATCAAACCCACAGTGAAAGGTTAAAGGCATTTCCTCTAATATCAGAAGCAAGACAAGTGTTCCCACTCTTCCTACTCTAATTCAATATAGTACTGTAAGTCCTAGCCAGAGCAATTAGGCAAGAAAACAAAATGAAAAGGCATTCAAATTGGAAGGGAAGAAGTAAAACTGTCTCTGATTGAAGATAATATAATCTTATACGTAGAAAATCCTAAGGACTCAGCAAAAAACTGTTAGAACTGATCAGTGAATTCAGTAAAGTTGCTGGATACAAAATCAGTATACCAAAATCAGTTGCATTTCTATACACTAAGTATGAAATATCTGAAAAAGAAGTAAAGAACACAATTCTGTTTACAATACCATCAGAGGGGCCGGCCCCGTGGCTTAGCGGTTGGGTGTGTGCGCTCCACTACTGGTGGCCCAGGTTCGGATCCCGGGCTCGCACAGACGCACCGCTTGTCCGGCCATGCTGAGACCGCGTCCCACATACAGCAACTAGAAGGATGTGCAACTGTGACATACAACTATCTACTAGGGCTTTGGGGAAAAAAAAAGGAGGAGGATTGGCAATAGATGTTAGCTCAGAGCCGGTCTTCTTCAGCAAAAAAGAGGAGGATTAGCATGGATGTTAGCTCAGGGCTGAGCTTCCTCACACACACACAAAAAGTACCATCAGAAACAATAAAATATGTAGGAATAAATTTAACCTAGGGGGTGAACAATCACAATAACAGAAAAAAACCATCCTAAAATTCATATGGAACCACAAAAGACCCTGAATAGCCAAAGCAATCCTGTGAAAGAACAAAACTGGAGACATCATGCTTCCTGATTTCAAACTATATTACAAAGCTATATTAATCAAAACCTTCTGATACTGGCATAAAAATAGACACATAGGCCAATGGAAAAAATCAAGAGCCCAGAAATAAACCCTTGCATATACAGTCAACTCATATTTGACAAGAAAGCCAAGAGTGGTCAATGGGGAGAGAGTTGAATCTTTAATAAATGGTTTTGGGGAAAACTGAATAATTACATGCAGAAGAATGAAATTATACCCCTGTCTTACACTACTTGCAAAACTTAACTCAAAATGTATTAAAGACTTAATCATATGACCTGAAACTGTAGAACTCCAGAAGAGAAATTCGGAAAATACTCTTCGACATTGGTCTCAGCAAGGTTTTTTTTTTCTGGTTATTATACCAAAAGTAAAAGCAACAACAAGCAAAAACTACATCAAACTAAAAACTTCTGCATGGCCAAAGAAACAATCAACAAATTTAAAGACAACCTATGAAACGGGAGAAAATATTTGCAAATCATCTATCTGATAAAGGGCTAATATCTAAAATACATAAAAAACTCATTCAACTCAACAACAAAAAATATAATCTGGAACAATATGAGAATAACTACAGAAATTGATATTGTGGTAAAGGCTGAAAACATGTCTAGTAACAGTAGGATTATTATATCAAATTTGGTTATTGTGCTTGATGAAATTGGATATAACTGAAAATGAGGTTTTTAAAATTAGAAGTAATGAGAAAATGTTTGTGATATAATTTTAGGTATAATGGTAGGATGTTAATAAATACTTCAAAGAATGCATTACAAAAAGATTTGCTATAGAACAAATTTAGAAAGAAAGAAATATAACTATTTCTGTGTTACTAGTTTTATTTAGGAGGTTGACCATTTTAAATAATTTATTATTTAAATATATATTTACACATAGAAAATGTTAATTAGTGTTATTTATATAATATTATTTCATTACTTTTTATAAAAAACAAATGAAAAATAAAGTGCAACGGAACTTAAAAATGCTCTAACATATGCATGATATATTTTTATTCTTTCTTTTTTTTTTCTGGTGAGGAAGATTGGCCCTGAGTTAACATCTGTTGCCAATCTTCCTCTTTTTGCTTGAGGAAGATTGTCTCTGAGCTAACATCTGTGCCAATCTTCCTCTATTTTGTACGTGGTATGCCTCCACAGCATGGCTTGATGAGCGATGTGTGGTTCTGCGCCCAGGATCCGAACCCACAACCCACAAAGGCTGCTGAAGCGGAGCACGTGAACTTAACCAGTACACCATCGGACCAGCCTATATATTTTTATTCTTAATGTAATTAATGGGAAACTACAGCAAACATATGGGAACAAGAGTTGAGTAGGCACTATTTTGTTTCACAAAACCATATAAAGTATGTATGCAAATATTTTTAAAAATAGCAAACAGAAGACAAGAATCCTCAAAAAGACTTAGTGAATCACCAATGAATAGTGCATATGTGATAAAACTTGTTAAAATATGTCAATAAAAGGAAGAGATATATTAGCCAAAATCTCCCTATAGAATCAAAACTGGAAAACAGATTGAAAATAAAATATAATGTTGAACTAGGCCTAAACATATTTATCTTCTATGAAATTCCAAAGTTTGATAATTATAGATATTAAGAAAATATTTTAAAAGAAGAATTGATTATTGGCAAAAGTAATCAACCAGGATTATGATGTGTAAAAAGTAGTTCATAATGTTATGGTTTTTAGACAAATATCTTGTGGGAGAAAAGTCAAAGGAGCTCTGCAGAAGGTAGTTTGAAGGCACCAGAGAGACCAAGAGGTAGGAGAGTTGCACAGCAAGAGGGAGGAAAAAGTGAGAAGGGAAGCTCCGTATTTATCCAGGACCACAGGGTGTTCCAGAGCTCTTCCAAGGTCTCCATAGTATGAAACAAAGTGCCATGGACCTTGTGCAAGACCATATTTCTATATTTTGTGCTATTATTTTGTGCATAGTAAATCCAGACCAATTGAATAGGTCTAGGATATGCCCTATGCTGTGCATGATGAAGTAATTCTGAAGCAGATAATTGATTGACCACTTAGAAACACTGATATGAAAAACGGTTCATCTCATTTAAGTGAATGGAGAAGTTCAATAGAATTGATAAGCTCAGATTAAAGAATAAATTGTAAAAAGTTAATGTCTGGAACACCTTGGTTCTTTTTTACGTCTTTTACTCTTCTTACTAGCATTCAGATTTTCTCTTTGTATTATGTTTTCTCATAATTCACTATGATGTGTTCTGAAGCTTAATTGTATCCTACCTGTGATTCACTGGACTTCTTGAATATGGGGATTGATTTCTTTCATCAGATCTGAAAAAGTCTCAGACATTATCTCTTCAAATATTGCTTCTCTTCTATTATTTTCTTCTTTCAAAACTCCAATAAAATTTATGTTAGTCTTTCTCACTGTGTCCTCTATGTCTCTTACTCTCTTCACTGCATTTTTTTTCTTTTTGTCTTTGTGTCGCTTCTATACAGTGTTCACGGCATGTTACCCATTAACTAATTCTCTTCAGCTGTGTTGCATCTGCACACCGAGTTCTTAACTTTGGTTATTATAATTTTTAGTAAAATAAATTTTTTCAACTCTGTACCGCCACTTTTTAAAGTTTCTAATTTTCTGTGAAGATTTCCAAGCCTGGTTTTAACTCCTTGAATATGGTAAGCATCATTGTTTCATTGTTGGTGTCTGATAATTGCATTATTAGAGTGTCTGTTAGTCTGTTTTTATTCTTTGTTGCTCTTCCTAGTTCTTACTCACTGTTCTTGTCTACTTGCACACCTAGTGTGTTTGCTTGTAGGTTAAACATAGTAACTGAAAAATTATATGTATACTAGAGACTGAGGGTGAAGTTATCTCCCAGAGTTGATTGATTATTGGTTGATTGCTTCTCCATATGCCTATGATGTCAGCAGTCTAGGATCATATAAACTAAAGTTCAAGGCTTTATTGAGATGTTCTTCTTTACCTAAAAGACATGAAGTGAGGCTGCAGACCATGAAAGGACTAGTTTTCTTTCTAATCATCTTTACTCCTCGTGAAGAATTTTAGGTCCCATCACTAAGTATAGAGAACTTGACCAGGGTTCTCACCCTTGGATGATCCTAAATCATGATTTTTGAATCCCAAGCTTCACTAGGCTACCAAAAGTGATGTTCAGGGTCTTAGCTGTTCCCTTTGGATAAAAATATGCCTGTAGGACAAAGGTGATCCTAAATATTTTGGTCATTTTTCTGAGTTCCTGCACTTTTTCTGATCTTGACCTGCTAAATACTCACTATCTTGTTAGCTCTTTAATACTTTCTGGAAGACATTTTATATATTTAATCCAAAATTTTCTGTTCTTTTTAGTGGGAGGGGTGGTCTGAATATCCTGGTCTGTGATTCCTGGAAGTGGAAACTCAACAGAGCTCATTTTCAGTTTTACTTTGGCTCATACTCAGCAGCCGCCCCTCACTCTTCCCTAGCTGCCAACTTGGTTCCATCATTGAGAGCTGGAGACAGTGTGGGGGAAACATCTACCCACAGGCAGTGTTGACAGATAATAAATAGATAAGAAAACATTTGGAACAATTTAGCCCTATCTGTCAGCATTTTACACTCTAAATATTTATAGATTTAGAAACTTATCCTACAAAAATACCAACGTGAGGGCGTATGCTCATCAGATCTCTTTATATAATAACATTAAGTTGGAAACAACTTTGGGGTTTGGAAATAACGGATGGTATATGTGTATAATGGGATACCATGCAGATATTAAAAAGAATGATGTAAATTTTTATGTATATTTTAGAAGTATGATACATATTATATTTTTAATTGAAAAGATAATTTTTAGTTGACATATGACAAAATGCATTATTGTTAAAAATTATACCTATGTATATGTGTGGATGTATAGCAGGATAGGATTGTATTTGCTGATCATTCCCTCTTTCCTCCAACTTTTGCTTCTGTTTGGAATAAATAGAGCAAAAAGTGAGAAACTATCGCTAAATTGATGTCTCAAAATTATGTTTTCAGAGCAGTTGATTTGGAAAAGAGTGATTTTTTTTTGTAGAGACTTCGTCTTCCCAACTATCAGTATAACTACATTTCACTATCCACTAGAACAGAGTCTGGAGAAATACTCAGAACACTTTTGAATTTGTGGAACTCCTCATGAATGAATTCATCCACACCCAACACAAAAGTGAACCCTGGATGATAAGATTGCGGATGGGGAGGAGATTTTATTTTAACAAACTTTTTATTTTAGAATAATTTTAGATTTACAAATAAGCTGCAAAAATTGTACAGAGAGTTCCTACATACCCACACCCCGTATCTCCTATTAATAAAATTTTATGTTGGTATAGTAAATTTGTCATATTAATGTTCATATTTCCTTAGTTTTAATCTAATGTCCATTTTCTATTCCAGGATCTCAGCCAGGATACTACATTACATTTAGTCGCCATGTTTCCTTAGGCTCTTTTTGGCTGTGATAGTTTCTCAGATTTTCCCTGTTTATAATGAACTTGCGAGTTTTATGTAATAGTGGTCAGGTATTTTGTAGAATGTCCCTCAACTTAAGTTTGTCTGATTTTTGTGTTGTGATTAGCTGTGGGTTATGGGATTGGGGGATGAAGATCACAGAGATAAAGTACCACTGTCATCACATCCTATCAAGGGTACATACTATTAACATGACCTATCACTGTGGATGTTGATCCCAATCACCTGACTGAGGTAGTGTTTGTCCGCTTTCTCCACTGTAAAGTTATTCTTTTTTCCTGTGTATGTATTGTAGTCTTTGGAAGGAAGTCATTATTAGCCAACTGCCTTTAAGACGTAAGTTAAGAGGTTATGCTCTTCCTCCTTGATACTCGAATATTTACATAAAGTATTTGGAATTCTTCCGCATGGGATATTTGTCTCTTCTCCCTCATTTATTTAATTATTCAACCATTATTTGTATCAGTGTGGACTCATGGGTAATTATTTGTACTTTGGTTATAATACAATATATTATCTTAGTTCCAGCTGCTCTAACAAATTACCACAGACTGGGTGGCTCACAGTTCTGGAGGCTAGAAGTCCAAGATGAGAATGCCAGCATGTAGGGATCTTGGCAGGCGTCCTCTTCCTGGTTTACATCCTCACATAGACTTTGATTGGTGCATGTACGTGGAGAGAGAGATTTTGTGTCTTTTCCTGTTTTTATAAGCGGACTAATTCAATGAAGCGAGCTCCACCCTCATGGCCTAATCTAGCCTTAATTATATCCCAAATGCCTTGCCTCCAAAATCCATCACATTGGGAATTAGAGTTTCAACATATGAATCTTAAGGGGGACACAAATATTAAGTCTGTAGCAAATATTTAATGTATTTTATTGCTCGAATTGCCCCAGCTTTGGTTATTGCAAACTCCTTCATTTAACTTTGGTATCCTTTTGACGTTTCTATAATTGAGGTTTTTTGAGCGCTTCTTTACTTCTGGTTCTATAAGATGCTGGGGCTCATCTTGTGTATTCTCTCCCCCAGTCCTAGGATCAGCCACTTCTCCAGTGAGTCCTGGTTTCTTTTATTAGAGAGTGATATTTGAAACCATGGTCTTCCAATCATGCTCTTGTTGGTTCTTGGCTTTCTCAGCTGACAGTGGAAGGAATTATAGGTGTGTATACTAATGATGTACACATATATATAAAATCTATATCTTTATATCTGTACATACATCTATAAGTACTACAACATATCAATAAATATTTATATATCTCTCTATAAATAAGAATCATAAACGTTTCTATATGTATCAGGGAGGATAACATTTTCATTTTTAATTTCTTAGATTACAAAGAAATTAACAGGCAACAATTTGGAATTATGAGATATCCTGACTTTTCTCCCTTTTAGAATTTTTCCTATTTTCAAAAATAAAGGTGCATTGTTTTTGCAACTGAGGAAATTGTTAAATACTTTTAGAGAATTGATGAATTAAAGAAAATGGAATTGATTATCAAAATTCTGGAGAAGTAATTGTTATATAGGCGTAAAGTATATAAAATGTCTAGCATGTAGTAAGAGTTCAGTGAATGTTAGTTTCCTTATCTCTTTAACAAAATAACTAAGACAAGACATTTATAAAACATTTGAATAGGATAGTCATAAATTAAAAAACCAATCATCTCTTTGCCCACTGATACCCCAGGGTACAGAACAACCACACGTTTCTAATGATTTTACCTCTCCTACGTTTTCCTCTTCTTTCCTATCACCACCTCTTCTTGTAGTTGCAGGTGTGTGTAGGAAGGAACTTCTCTATTTTAGGTCAACTCTGAGTTATCAAAGTGACTCACCCAACAACAGAAGAGAATGGAGTCTCCTTATTGAGTAGGGGAGGTGGAAGGAACTAGGAACATGGAAGAAGGCTTTGAGATTCCTTGAGGTAAGAGTATGAACATAGTGTTTGAAGATAGCACAGGAGGTGGGGGCCTGACTCTTGTGTATCTCCTCCTGTCTCTTGAGGGAAGCTTCCTAGTGATGACAGTAGAGGTTATACATAATGCACTGAGATCAGGGGGTATTGGGGGGTGGATCAAGGGAGTCTGTGAGCAAGTCTGTGTCAGTGGAATATTCCATTTTGGGAATCATCTTTGTACCATCTTTGAGTTGAGTGTCTGCTCGATGACAGATGACCAGGCCACATCAGGCAACATAAAGAACAATAGCAATGATGATGACAGCACAAACTCAGAGTCCAGGCCTTTCTTGGTTTTCTGGAATCACAAAGGCCCAGAATTCATAAGATCCCAGAGATGGATGTAGGAAGTCCAGTTGTGGGTGAAGGTAAATTTTCTTCCACTCATAGGAGTAGACACTTGGAGAAGACTTTGCTTGATTTAGAGAAATAAAGGAATGTGACATTTCTTGCCGCCTTCAATGGTGAACAAAGAATCATTACAACTACATGAATACTAAAATAAATGAATGTGACAATGAGTATATGTTTCACTGAGTGAATGAAAGTTACTGAAAGAGGCTGGAGCCATCTCAGTACTGCAGCACCCAGAGTCTCCTGGATAAACATTTCACTAGTTGCTCAGTATTTGAAATTTATGAAACAAATGTGATCTCAAGGCATAACAGATATGAGCTCCAAACCAGATCCCTAGTTTAGGGCATGTAGTAAGTTACCTTCTGTTCTATAAGACAATGGTACAAGACACTGCCATCCTTACTATATGAAGTGAAGTTAGGTAAAAGGACCTGGAAGATGAAAATTTCTGATCAAAGAATAAGGACTACATGAAAAATCAAAGCTGCTACAGCTACGTAAGCTCCTTCTGTACCAGCATTCAGGAGATTTGACTACCAATGCAGAATTAATGGTACCGAGAAAAGAAAGTGTACGTGTGATTTAAGTTCTAAGTATATTTTAAATCACTGGTTTGCACAACAAAGAAATAATTTCAAAGAAAATAAACACACAAAAATTAAGATAAAGGGACAGAATAGATGTGAAAAAATGTTTGGAACCAATATAGATGTAATGATCAATGTCTTTTTTATACAAAGAGCTTTATAAAACCTATAAGAAAATCACTAAATCCTTATTAGCTCAATGGATGGAGAATATGTCAAACTATTTACATAAGTAGTACAATTAGGACATAGTAGGTTCAAATTGTAATTGGTAAGAAAATGCAGAAAAAATTCACTTGCTTCACTTGCAAAAGAATGAAAAATAAATCTGCAATGAGATGATTGACTGATTGTCATGGTACTGCAATTTGTATACAGAAGTAAAATCTGATTTAACGACTATGAACAGGGGGCAAAAGGCTGTTTCCTAGTTTGCTATTTCAGTGTAATTTCTTATTGTTTTCATTGTAAATCACTTTGACTGAGATGTCTTAATAATTCTCAGACTCTTTGACGTAGTGATTCTCATTTGGAAGATTTACAAAATACAGAAAAGGCTAAAATGTTTAAAATTATATTATGTATAATAGTGAATTTCTGGTGTTTATCTCATTGATCAAAGTAATAAGTGAAGAACTGCGTAAGGTGCATAATGTCGGGGACTAAGAAAGCTCTTTAAGGAAACAAGAGAAAAACAAAAGATGTTCCCTAAAGGATCAGAATGACAGCTGGATTCTCAACAGCAACAATGAAAGACTACCAAGGAAAAGTACCTCACAATGTGGAAGGAAAACAAGTGTTCGCCTAAAATTATGTATCCATCAAAAAAACATTTTATGAATGGGGAATAAAGACGTTTACAAAAAAAAAACCTGAAAAAGTTTACAATTTAGTGATGTGCTCTAAAAGAACTTCTAATGAATATCCTTGAGAAAGAAGGAAAATAATCTCAAAGAATGTTTAAATTACAAGAAAACATGGTAAACACATAACTGGCTAAATATGGGTAAAACCAAACTAAAACTAATATGATTATATTATTGTTAATTTTGTCGGATTAAAAAAGGACAAGACAAGTATTTGGTGACAATTGTTTGGAATGGGGGAGAAGTTCAAGACAGATGCATTTTGTTAGCAATATTTTAGTTTTTAGGCTAAGTGATGGGGTCATGCAGTGTTTACAACACTATTAAAAACAAGAAAACAAATATGTAAACAAAAAGTAAAATATTTATAATGAACGAAAATAAAATAAGATAAAAGATATACATGTGTGGACCAACGAAAATATGTTATAAACGAAGGATTATGGTTATAATCCTGTGACATGAGGTCCTAAATGGGAGAAAAAAAGAAAAGGGAAGGAAGAAACCATCAAATGAATGAAGGAAGAAAGGAAGAAAGGAAAGAAGGCAGAAACTCTGACTTTAGATTGTTTCTGGAACAATTGCATGATTAATAAAATACGTCAATATCAGAAACATTTAAAAGTAAGGGGGTTACTAAATATATAAGACTCTATGTACTTAGTGGAATATAATAGAACTTGCAAATAATGTTTAGAAACATGGAAAAGTATTTTTTCATAATAAGTTAAAATGCCGGATACAATATTGCATATAAATATGGTTATAATTATGTATAAAAATGCAAACCAAACATCTTTCCACAACAAAATTTGGAGAAAAATGGAACTAAATGTTAGCAATTTTCATTGTGAGATAGAATCCATTTTTTGTATTTTTCAAAATCTCTAAGTTGAGAACTTTTGTCAATCAGGCAAAAGATGTGTGTTACTTTATACTGTACAGAAATCAACAATGTTTTAAAATTTTTTTCCAGAACAAGATCTATCAGACTTATCCCTCGGAGCCACCAGTATAACTAGAAGGGGTAACAAGCAGGGCTGCTATACTCCCCTAGAAAGAATGGAATTCTCTACCATTTGCCACATACCAGATAACTCTTTTTTCACAGAGCTTGTGGAAGACTTCTGTCAGCTTGGACTTCAGCCAAAGCTGACTTCCTTTCTCTGACATCTTCAGCTGCATTTGCTTTCTATCTAAGGCGCCCTTCAGCCAGAACTCATCTTTAACCCACCTTCCACTCACACCTCCGTGAGTCTCAAGCCTATGTCTTTCTTCCTTCAGAGACGCTGGCTTTTTACTTTGTAGCAAAGTTTTCCCCCTAATTTCACACTCACAGAAACCATGCAAGAATTCAGAACATAAACAATTTTCCCAATGCTAAGTATTTTGTTAATGTTTCACAAACAAAAGGAATAATATATCTCTATGTCTGTAACGATATTAAGCCGGATTGAAATAGCTATTTGATGCATTTCTTTCTGCCTCTGAGAAAGATAAAACATGAACCAAAGCAAACAAATACTTTGCTGCTATTTTTTTGTGTGTATTTCCAAGAAAGGAGGCTTTTCAAGATAGTTTGTCATGTTCAACATTATGAGCAAACAAAAATTTTCCCTAATGTCTATTATTCAGGTATCTTGCTCTAATCCGTCCTGTTTCCCAATCATCCTGTCCCTGTTCTTTGTGAACTAAGATATTGTAAACTTTTCTGCAACATATTTTTTAGAGCTGCTTTTACTTCCTTGTTCTTTAGGCTGTAGACAAGAGGATTCACTAGGGGAGTGACCACACTGTACTGCATGGAAAAAACCAACTCCCACGGGGAACCTGAGGTTGGCATGAGATAGCGAAGAAAACCTGAGCCATAGAATAAGGTCACTGCAGTGAGGTGGGAGGAGCAGGTGGAGAAGGCCTTGCTTCTGCCTGAGGTGGAGCTGATGTTCAGGATGGTGGAGACAATGCGGGCATAAGAGAAGAAGACCAGGAGGAATGTCCCAAAGGCATGCAGGAGTGCAGAGCAGAGCAGGACAGCAAAGTTTTTGGAGCTATTGGAACAGGATAGAGGGAATAGAGAAGGTATCTCACAAATGAAGTTGGAGATGACTTGAGTCTCACAGAAGTCCGAATTGCAAGCTAGGAGGGTGTTGAGGAAAGCATCCAAAAAGGCCAGGCCCCATGATCCCAATACCAGTCCCACACACAGCTCATTGCTCATCATCTGACCATAGAGTAGAGGGTAGCAGATGGCGGCATAGTGGTCATAGGCCATCACTGCCAGGAGGCAGAGCTCTGTTCCCCCAGAGTCAAGCACAAAGAAGGCCTGGGTCAAACAGTCCTCCACTGAGACGGTTTTCTTCTCAGACAAGATGTTCTCTAGCATCTTGGGCTCAGTGACTGAAGAGTAACAGAGATCCAGGAAGGAGAGGTGACTCAGGAAGAAGTACATGGGGGTGTGAAGGTGAGAATTGGCCCTGATAACCAGGATCATCAACAGATTCCCTGACAGAGTGAGGAGGTAAATTGTCAGGAAAAGCACAAAGAGTAGGGCCTGGGTGTGATGATCAGCAGGCAGCCCAAGGAGGAGGAACTCAACGATGGTGCTGTGGTTTCCCAAGGCCATTTAAAGCTGATAATGCTTTGGGAAAAAAACAGAAAGAACAATAAAGCATCAACTGCCTCCTCTGGCAACCCAGATTTTCCACCCATTCTGTGTACACTTCCTTTCTTTCTTCAGCTTCCCATTATTGCAATAGTTGTCTCGCAACTCTCGTGGAGTCCCCTGAAGCACGCCCTTCCCCTCATTTATTTCCTGCTGCACAAGTCCTGAACCTTCTGAGCTCTTTTGATTTTATGCTCTTCTCTTATAAATAGCTCTGGAGAAATTCACATAATTTTTCAGATCCAAACCTTGAATAATTTTCTGTCTCTTGAAACTGAGTCTTTGATTTTATTCTATAAGATTCTGGTCAAGAGCTCACTTTCTGCAGATGATCTAATCTTTCTTATTCTTCTCAGTTTCAGTCTTTCACTTTAAAACTCTGTAATCGTTCCTTATGACTTAAGTATATTCTATTTGTGTTACCTTTCTACTTTTTATTATTACCTTTCATATATTTGGAACATTTAAACTTAGAAACAACTTTGAAAGCTGTGTGTGTCTGTGTGCTGGGGAAGTGAGATAAGAAGGAACTTGCTAAACCTATTTTTTTGTTTGTGAGGAAGATTGGCTCTGAACTAACAACTGTTGCCAATCTTTCTCTTTTTGTTTGAGGAATATTGTCACTGAGCTAACACTGTGCCAATCTTCCTCTGTTTTGTATGTGGGATACAGTCACAGCATGTCTTTTGATGACTGATGTATAGGTCCTCACCTGGGATGCGAACCCTCGAACCCTGGGCCACCGAAGCAGAGCACACAAACTTAACCACTATGCCAAAGGGCCAGCTCCCCTACTTTTTAAAGTTAAAAAATAAAGCTGAAAAAATAATAAAGGTAAAATGAAATTGAATTGCTCATCAAAAGAAACCATTAAAAAAAAGAAAAGGCAAGTTAGAGCCTGGGAGAAAATATTGAACAAAGTACACATATATGTAAAAAATATCGATGAATCAATAATAAATATGTCACTGACAATAAACATTTCAATAATAAAAATGACAAACAATCCAATACAAAAATGGGCAAAAAAATAGAACAAGGTCTTCACAAAGGAAAGTATCACAATGGCCAGTAGGCTTATTAACAGATGTTTGACATCATTAATCATCAGGAAATGCAAAATAAAACCACAACAAGCTACCACTAAATACTCACCAGAATGGCTAAAATTTCCAAGTGTTGGTGAAAAGAGTGGAACAATTGGAACTTTTCTTACAGGAATGTAAGCTTGTATAGCCACTTTGGAAAGTTGGACAGTTTCTTACAACTACTAAGAGTAGACATATACCTACTCTATGACCCAGCAATTCCAGTCTTGGAAAAATCAATGCATCAGTTGACAAAAAGACTTGTACAAAAATGTTCATAGTGCCTTTTTCCCTAATTGTCATAAGCTGGAAAAAAAAGAAACCCAAATGAAGATCAAGGACAATGGATAAACAATGGATAAAGAAGAAGCAGTGGAATATTCTTACAATGGGATTCTATTTAGCAAGAAATAAATGAACTATTGATACACACAACAACATCAGTGAATAATAAAAACTATTATGCATGTACATTCCTTAAAATGCGAACATTTTAAATGTGTACATTTTGAAAAATTTTAAAATTTGAAAAATGTATGCACCATTGTAACCATCATACTGATGAGGATACAGAACATTTCCATCAAACCAGAAAGATCTCTTCATGTTCCTTTTCAGTCATCTTCCCATCAGATGAAACCACTATTATGATTTTCATCACCATACATTTTTTTATTCTGAAAATCTGTAAATATAGAATCATATAACTGTGAAATATAATGACATCTACCATTTCTTTAGTGCCATTTATGTTCTAGGTATTGTTAAATATTTAACTTCCCCCCTATTTATTTATCACAACAAAAACTAGGAGGATTGCATTGCCATGATTTTTACAAATGAGGAAACTGAAGCTTAAAAATGTTGTGGAAACTTGCTGGTACTGGCAGAGGAAATGAGGGGATAAGCCTTCATCCATACATAACTACAATATCTGTGATTTCTTTTATGTCTGGGTTACCTGATTCCCATTTTCTTAAGCATATCTGCTTCTGTCCACTCTGTGCCCTATTTCAGTAATGTATTCTCTGAACTTTTTTTGTGTTTTCATTTGCATATCTATCTTACTTTGGCATTTAGTAATAGGTGTTTTTCCTTTCCTTTCCTTTTCAGATAAACTGCATGTTCCTTGAGGATGGGGATTAAACTCTATACGCTTTGAATACTCTGAACACACATTGCAGTGTGAGGCACATGATGAGTCCTTAATCAAGATTTGTTAAATGTAGAAAGAATAGGAAGGATAAATAAAATCAGACAGACAATGTAGGGCCTCTCCTTGAGGAATATCCCCAACTTGAATTCCAGTTTCAAAAGCAAAACAACCAGGAAGGAGAACAGGAAAGGAAAATAAATGCAGAGGAGTGCAGAGCTCATCTTCTAGCTGTAAAGAGCAGGAAGAAGACTTACCTGATAACTAACCAGTGCCTACAGAACCCCGATCCACAGAAAGCAGATCACACATACTAGCTCATTTTTGTCCATATCAGGAAGGTTGATTAAAACCACAACATTCAATCATCTATCTATTCACTCATTCATCCTTATGTCCACTAATTAATCATCCATCTAATTTTACATTTATGCACTCCATCATCCAACCTATTTGTCCACTCAGTAATGTATTCATCTATCCACTCATACTTTCATTCATTCACTCAGTAATCAACAAATATGTATAGATTACATTGTGTAGGGTGCTGTGCTTAAAATAGATTGATTGACAGCCTGCATAAACCTCTGATGAACTATTGATTGAATGCACTTATTTGTCTTAGATTTCAAACAATACTCTCCCAATATCCAGGGCTAAATTCCCTTGCTAGCCTTTTTTGTCATACCAAACTTGAAATCTGACCCATCACTATACACTTAAACTCTGCCCCTTCAAGAGCCCTCTTGTCTGCCCACCAAAGCTCTGAATCAGCTGTGAATCCTTTGGCTTTCACCCGATATGAAACAGTGTGATGTTGGTATTGCCCATAGGACTCAAAATAACAAGTTCTATTTCTGCTGGGACAGCCCATGAATTAGTCCTTCCTCTTCCTGGCTTTCTTCAGTCATGCTAAATATACAGTATTTAGGCATGTTCCCATAATCCATGCCTTTCTCAGATGTCAGATCCAGGTTACCTCTCAACTTTGTCCAGTGGGTCATGTGCGGTCTAGGGTGGTGGCCCAAGTTAATTCAGACTCTGCAATGAAGAAGAAACATCAAATGGAAAAGTCCATTTTAAGGTCTTTTCCTCATCTCTGGGCTTGTAAAATCGTGCAATATTCATTTGAAATAAACATTCTCTCTGACTTCTACATTAGCAAATTAGAGCTATTCAGTTCAATCGAAAAATTTCTAAGCAGTTTCATTTTGATGCCTAACTTTGAGCTGATTGTTACCCCAATTCTACCACATTTACACTCAGCATACATCCCGCATAAACCACTAGCAAAGTAGGTAAGAGCTCATATTGTGGGATTCCAGACTTTCTCACCCCAATCCCCAACACAGATCCTCCAGTGACTAAGTAACAATAAGGCTTATTTTAACTGTGTAGTGAAAGATAAACACAAATTCTAAAGTCTGTTCACTTACCTTTGAAGAGGGAACACAATGGATTCAATTCATACTGACCTCTGAATGACTATTCTTGAAATTCAGAAAAGGGGAAGAGGGACAGGCTTCTTTACTTACAGAAGTAGAGTGGTAGGTCCAAAATGGGAGCCCACGGGTTTCCTCTTAATATAATGCTTATTTTGCCAATTTGCCAGGAATAGCTCTGCGTGAGCACTTCTATGACAGTCACTTACTGGTATCTTGTCTACGTTTTTTCAGATTCGATCTCAAAAAGAAGTAGAGCAGAAGGTTGATTTTGAGTCATTTTAAGAAAAATATTTAATTCATCTCAAGAAAAGAAATCAGATGATCTATGGCTGGAATTTCACTACTGGGACTTTACATTTCTTAAAATAATTTGTGTCTAAATTTAAAATTCAATCAGCTCTTGGATATATAGCACATTATTTTATTTATAAATTATTGAATCCTGCAGTTCTAATAATCTTATCCCATTATTTTCAAAGATATAGGTAGCTGAGGACTACTCTGTGTCTAACACTTTATCTTCCCGGTGTAATTACACAGAAAATGTTAGTAATTTGAAGGAATATCTGGGAAGATGGAGAAATGAGGATAGGAGGAAAGACGGGATGTCTCGTGCTGGAAGGCAGAACCTGTCTGCTCCTGGTATCCTGGGAGGCCCCGGAATGGGGAGAAATAATGTGCATGAAAGTTAGACTTCACCTACCTCAGTATTTTTTCCTGAAATTCTTTTGTCCTTTCCTCCTTCTTACCACCTACATGCTTTACCACCTACATGATTGACAGCTAGAGTTGATAGGGAGGTAAATAAGAGCAAAAAAATTAACTCTCTTCTCTAGCATATGTGATTAGACTTTTAGAAGAAGAGGGTGATTCTAGGCCCCCAGGAACTCGCTGTCTACTCTGATGTGTTTCTCCCACACCTTTCCACAATAGGAACGTCTCAGCTGGTTGTTTTGGCTTCCCTTAAACCTGAAATTTCCAGATTAAGGCAAATTTGTTGCAAGAATGCAAGAAATCAACAAAATCAACTTCAGCAATACTCTGGAAGCACAGAGAGGCATTCTTGAGTAGATGTAAGAGTAGCTGATGAAAAAACCCTTGGTGGAAAGAAATCCTTAAAGCCCTGATGTAATTGGTTCTTGGAGTCCAGAGCTCAGCTCCAGCACAGGGAAATCATGATGAGAGGGTGCAGAGGAGAAGTGTGGCCTCAGAGAGCAAGGAGTGGAAGGCAAGAGGAGAAGAGAAACATAACCTGGAAGTCTCCAGCTGGGGTGAGAGGAGGGTGAAGACCATTATAGAAACCATGGAAGACATACCCAGCTCCTGACACTTCCTGGCCCAGAAGACAACATTTGGGTCTGGTCTTTCCACAGGATAAGGAGTCGTCTGTAGTCAGGCGTTCTTTTTGCCACAAGAACCAATACTTCTAAAGCCCAATCATTGAACCAGGAGACAATTTTTTTTCTTAATTGAAAGTCTCAATTATAGAAGGAAAATAGACTGTCTCTGATGAAGGAGCTTCAAATAAATTACGTGGTTAGGTCTGTCTTAATAACTTACCACAGCGGAAAACACACAGATTCTTCAGAGAAACTTCTCTCAAATGATCCAGATGAAATCACATGAGCATCTGTTCCTTAGCTGCCTTTGTGATTCTAAATACTTGGCTAAAGTATCAGTGAAACAAGCAATTTCCGGATATAATCCATCAGAAGGGCCATCAGTAAATTGGCCAGCTGAGTTTGGTGGCTCAGGAGACAAACGGGCCCATTTCCTGAATTCCCTGAAGTCACTACCAAATGCCAAACTTTAATTAACTAGAAGAGTTGAGATTTGTAAGAACCTTAGAGCATTCTCTTAGTGCTCAGAACTTTTGGGTCAAAGCAAGGACCTTGACTCTTAGGTGGAGGTCTACTGAACTTTGAAAGGTGGAAGGCTGGGTAGCAGTTTCCTGTGGACCTGTAAGGACCTGGATACTTCATTTAGGAGATCACAGGGATGCCATGCATGGTCCCACAGCTTACTTCTAAATTATTTTTCTCCATTTATATGAGTTTGGGAATATAAACACCTGGGTTACAAAGTGTGGTGATCAAAGGAGTCAATCAACAGACAAGATAGTTTTATAAACTAGCGTAAGATTCTCACTGCTCCATATCCTCAACAACACTTAGCAGTTTCTGCCTTAAATTTTTGTCTATATGTGAATACACGTATGGTTTTTAATTATAATTTTAATTGGATTTTCCTGATTACTAAAGGTTGAGACGTTTTTATAGTTTTTTAACATTTTGTTTTATCATGGTAAGAACACTTGACATGAGATTTGCCCTCTTAACACTTTGTAAGTATATAAATACATTATTATTGACCATATGTACAATGCTGTACAGCAGATCTCTAGAGCTTATTCTTTTTGCTTAACTGAAACTTTATGCCTCTTGATTAGTAACTACCCATTCCCCTCTCCCTCCAGCCTCTAGAAACCACCATGCCACTCTTTGATCTATGTATTTGACTATTTTAGATAACATATAAGTTGAATCATGCAGCATTTGCCTTTCTGTGACTGGCTTATTTCACATAGCATAATGTCCTCAGGGTTCATCCACATTGTTGCATATTATAGAATTTCCTTCTTTTTTAATGCTGCATAGTATTCTATCATATGTATATATCACATTTTCTTTATCCATTCATCCACAGATAAACGTTTAGGTTATTTCCATATCTTGGATGTTGTAAAGAGTGCTGCAATTAATACAGGACACTTAATATTCTTTAAGATCCTGGTATCAACGCTTTTTGATAAATAAGCAAAAGTGGGCATGTTGGATAGTATTGTAATTCTAGTTTTAATTTTTTGAGGACCCTCCAGACTGTTTTCCATAGTGGTTGTGCCATTTTGCATTCCCACCAATAGATTGCAGGGGTTCAAATTTCTCCACATCCTCACCAACACTTGCTTTGTTTGTTTGGTAATAGCCATTCATGATGATGGCTATATCATATGATGGTTTTGGTATGCATTTCTCTGATGATGATTGATCACCTGTTGGCCATTTGTGTATGAAGCATATGTTAGGCCACAAAACAAATCTCAATAATTTTAAGAAAATATGAAGCATCTTCTCTTACCGCAGAGGGATGAAGCTATAAATCAGTAACAGAGGAAACGAAAATTAACAAATATATGGAAATTAAACTACATACTCATAAACAATCAATGGGTCAAAGAAGAAACACCAGGGAAATTAGAAAATACTTTGAGAAGAATGAAGATGGAAACACAACATACCAAACTCGGGGAATGCAGTAAAAGCAGTGCTCAGAGGGTATTTTATAGCTATAAACACCTATGTGGAAGGAAAAAAAAGATCTCAAGTGAAAAATCCTAATTTTTCCCCTTAAGCAACTAGAAATTAAAAGAGCAAACTAAGCCCAAAATTACAAGAAGGAAGGAAATAATAAATATTACAGAGAAGCTAAATGAAAGAAAAAATAGAAAAACAATAGGAAGAATCAAAGAGAACAAAAGTTGTCTCTTTGAAAAGATTAACAAAATTGACAAGTCTTGTGCTACAATGAGCTAGAAAAAAAAGACACAGAAAAATCAGATATGAAAGTGGAAACATGTCTATTATACCACTGAAATTTTAAAAATTGTAAGAGAATACTATGAATAACTGAATTCTAACAAATTAGAGAGCTTACACAAAATGAAGAATTGCCTGGAAGCACACAAACTACCAAAACTCACTCAAAAAGAAATAAAAAATTTGAACAAACCTATCACAAGCAAAGAGATTATATCAGTATTCAAAACTCCCAACTAAAAAAATCCCAAGACCAGATGGCTTCACTGGTGAATTCTACGAAAAGTTTAAAGAACGGTTAACACCAATCGTTCTCAAAACCCTCAAAAAGATGAAAGAGGAGGGAATACTTTCTAACTCATTCTATGAGGCCAGCATCACCCTGATACAAAAGCCAGACAAAGACATCACAAGAAAGGAAACTTACAGAATGATATCCCTTATAAATATATGGAAAAATTCTCAATAAAATACCAGCAAATATGCCCAATCCAGCAGCTCATTAAAAGAACTATACAACATGACCAAGCTAGTTATATCCCAGGAAGGCAAGTTTTGTTCAAATACAAAAATCAATCAATGCAATTCAACACACCCTAGAATGACGCGGTCGGGGGAGATATTCTCAATTGATGCAGTAAAAGCATTGGACAAAATTCAATGCCCTTTCATGAGTAAAAAAAAAAAAAACCCGAACGCTCAACAATCTAGGAATAAACGATAACTACTCAACATAATAAAGTCCATATATGAAAAGCCCACAGCTAATATCATATTCAATGTTGAAAGACTGAATTTTTTCCTCTAAGATCAGGAACAATAAAAGGATGCCCACTTTTATTCAACACTGTACTAGAACTAAATAAATATTTTTGACTTTTGAATAAGTTTTCCTCTATTAAGTGACAAAATTCAGCGACTCAAGTCTTTTATGTGTATTAATAAACATATCTCATCATATAAAACATGTTATGGCATTCTCCCTATTGCAACAGAGGTAAACGGTGTTATCTCTGTTTTTGGAATAACCTTTAAAACAAAAATTTCACACTGCCTGAGTGGATACTCGTTTTGACTAAATAATTCACTTCCAAAGATGAGGTGCTCCCCTAACTAGGTTTATTAACCCAAAGCAGGAACCTGTGATTGTCCTGGTCTCTACACTGTTCTTTGCAACACTGTTGTGTGGGATGAGGGCTCACAAATGCGTCAGATGCAAATGGAATAGAATCAAAAATAACTGTTTCTGACTTTTAAACTCATTTTATCAACAGAACGTTCAGACCAAAAGTGTTTAAAGACACAGTTCATGTGAATGTCAGAAATAAAGCTGCCTGGTGAACTATATCTCACTATCCACCTCCCCAGGTAATTTCCAAATGGAGACTCCTTCCTAAGTGAATGACAGGAAAATACTACCCATCCTGCCTACTGCAAAGTTCACCAGACCCTAGGGTTTAGAGTTAGAGCTTCAACCCTAAAGTTGCAAAGCCTATGTCTGTGAGAATGCCCTAGGACTAGTAGAAACCTCAATTCTTCCAGTTAATGAGGTTCAAGTTTGGCTTCAGACTGTGACTTCAGGGAATATCACTCTCTAGAGCTTCTGAGCTCCATCAGCCAAATAATCGGCTTCCTTTCTGCTACATTATACGTGAACCTCACCTGCTTCACTGATATTCTTTGGCACCTAAGTGAAGAGAAGCATCTGTGATTGGGTCTGGGCTTTATGGGTCTTTACCTATGTGAGGTTCTTATCTTCAGCTGCTCTTGGAATCTACTAAATAAATCCTCTTTATGCTAAGAAGTGTTGAGTGCACACTGACTGTAAAATCTGCATGGATCTGGGAAGCTGGGACCAAGAGCTAAGAAGTCCCCAGTCTGGGCGGAGTGGGTAAAATCACATCAGATAGTGATATTTAGTGACCTAGAGTCCTCCTCCTCTTCCAGACCCTAAATGCACAAGCTAAAAATAGTTTATTTTTCTGCTATTATTAACCACGCCATCAACACTGGCCAACAAAATCATTGGTGGTAAAAGAGAAAGGGGAAGAGCACATTTCAGGCAAGTTTCTAAGGAAAATATTGAGTTGTATGGAATTTGTTTTCATGCACACAGACAGCATGTATTGTGGTCTATATCTGCACATCAGATATTCTTGGGGCACCCAGGATCTTTATCTTCTTGTGACTGACTTAATTTTCCCATAATAGTTACCAAGACCATTTCTGCCTTGTAGCATTAGACTTATCTTTCAGTAGTCTACCTATCCAGTCATTTATGCAATTAACTAACATTTTCTGTGTGATTACAGATAGATAGAATAGATGAATTGTGAGATATTTCTTTGTGGAGTGTCCTCAGTTACCTACCTCAATGGAAATTATATAAGATCATTGGATCTAAAGGAGTTAATAATTTATAAAAGGATTAAATGTGCTTTGTCTTCAGAATTAATTGAATTTTAAATTTTGGCGTATATTAATTTAAGTGGAAGGAATTCACAGTAGTATAAATTTAGATATAAATCATAGGATGAAAGGTGATAATTATTTGGGATTATTAAAAAAATGATCCAGAAAATGCCATCTCTTGCTCTACTTGTCTTCAAGATTGTGTCTCACAGACATATAGAAGATACCAAAAAGTGACCTGTTTGACAAGTGCTCAAACACAGCTACTCAAGTTAATGGGTAAATTATACACCTTAATAAGAGGATCTCACTAGGCTCCACTTTCTTTTTATCTATTTTTCTCTGTGTAAGCACCAAATTTTCCTTCTCCTTTCCTTTTTCTGAGATCAGAAATAGGCATTTGACTTCAATGTATCTTGAAGCAGCAGTATTTCCCCTTGCAAAATAAATGAGTAGAAAATGGAATTAGTGCATGCCTTTTATTGCAAGGTTGAAATGAAGCCCTCTCTCCACTTGTCTCCAGTCAGAGCATCTGCCCTGGGGGACCAGGGTTTTCTAATTTTCGTTATGCTCATTATATGCAAAGAGATGCGTACAATATTTAGCTGCCTCCAGGTATTGAAGGCATATGTATAAAGTCTGACACATTTTGATGTATAAAACTAATCAAAAATTTATAATAAGTTTTATTGTTATTGGCAAATATCACACTGATAGACATGAAAAGAAAGAGGGAAATACTAGGTAAATATTTGAAACAGAATAAAAAGAGAAGATGTATGAGATTTATACACATATACCCACAACCTGGGCTTCCACCTGCCTTGCCGATTGGTTGCGTGGGCTTTTAGCATGGGAAAGAGGTTTTAAAATTTTTGATCTCTAACTAACAGCCTCTTTAACATCCTTTGCGTATGCTGGAGTTTACTCAGGCTGAGTGCTCAGGGACAAAAACGGGATAATATCCAGGGCTATACTGAAAGTTAAATATGGAGAAATTGGAGCAAATATCTAGCCAAAAACACACATTAAATTCCAAATGAAGAAAAAATTCTTTTCTAGAAGAATACAAAGATGCTGTTTATTTCAACAGAATTTTACAAATTTACATGTAAGAAAAAAATACCTTCTTCATCTGGTCATTCTTCTCTGCAGAATGTGAAGTAATTTGAGCCGCCACCCTGGGCTGCACATTACACAAGACAGAACTGAGAAGTAACTTGAATTGGGTTCTGATAAGAATTTGGAATATGGAAACTTGGTTAAATACTTAAAAGGGAAAGAGGGGAAACCGTGGAAGAGGAGAAACCGAGACATGAATGGGCCCAGCAGGAATAGAATTTGTTATGGTGAATGCTGTTGGCATGACCAATGTCAGACTGTCTTATCAGGTAAACTCTGGGGGAATTGGGGTAGATTAAGAGTTCATTTGGACAGGTCAGGATTACTGTAAGGAGTTGCCAAATAGGGCAAGAGAGCTCATGGAGGAGTAGGGTCTGAGTGCACAGGGATGGTCAGGTTTCAAGCTGGGTTTAAAAAAATTTAACTGGCAAAGGAATTCAGCCCTTAAAGCCCTTAAGCTTAAAACCTTAAGCCCAGTGCTTAATGAAGTTAAATTTCAAGTTACTTTATTTAGCATGAAATATAAAACCACCAATAATCTGCCTCTAGAGTCTCATATGTAATTGACTTCAGTTTCGAATCACTAAATTCATGATTCTTTTTCCCACAAGAATCACGCTATTTTCATATATTTGAGCTCTATTCAAATTGCCCACTTGACCACTCATCTTCAAGCATGCTGGATAAGAAGTGTCTTCTGTCTACATCAATATTGCCTTTTGCATACTGCCATTTCAGTACATAGCACACTGCTCCATCACTGCCCTGTCAGAGATATGACCCTCACTATATGGCCAAAATCTCTGTAGGCCAGGGACTCTTCCACAATCATTGTCATAGTTATGTTTGTAGCTCATTCTGGGCTTTAAAAATGTCCTTTGAGTTGTAAACCAATGTTACCACAATATAAGTAAATAAATAAATAGATAGATAGATAAATAAATAAATAAATATTCTAGCTCAAAAATAAATAAATAAATGAAATGTCCTTTGATAAGCTGAAGCCCAGGGCAATATCCCGGCAGCCATAGGAAATAAGAAAATGAATTGTTTTCACATATATGGATCAGAAAATACATTTTTATGTTTCTAAATAGAAGTTAAATTCTCTAATTTTATAACAAATGCGGAACTATTAATAAATGAATTTAAAAACTGCTATTAAAGCAAAATTTTACACTATTTATAATCCAGTTTCAATTGTCTTAATAGAGTAGTTCACATTTTATTATAACATAAAATAGTAACCCCAAATATTTACATACACCTCCTGACTTAACCCTCATTAGTATACATAGAAGCCATCAAGACTTTGCGCCCATTGTGTGTTTATTCAAGTCCGCGAATCAGTTTTTAAAAAACCTACTATCGGGGCTGGCCTGGTGGTGTAGTGGTTAAGCTCGTACACTCCACTTCGGCAGCCCGGGGTTCGCAGGTTCAAATCCCGGGCGTGGACACCCACATCACTCATTAAGCCATGCTGTGGTGGCAGCCCACATACGAAATAGAGGAAGATGGGCACAGATGTCAGCTCAGAGCCAGTCTTCCTCAGCAAAAGGAGGAGAATTGGCAATAGACGTTAGCTCAGGGCCAATCTTCCTCACCCAAAAAAAAAAAAAACCTACTGTCCAAGGGAGACTTCAGAAGTTATCTTCAATATCTTCATTGTGATAAAGATAATCTTTTATGTGATAAGGATAACATATGTACTGAAAAGATATATATATATATGTCTTGTGTATATGTGTATAAATCTCATACGTCTTCTCTCTTTATTCTGTTTCAAATATTTACCTAGCATTTCCCTCTTTCTTTTCATGTCTATCAGCATGATATTTGCCAATAACAATAAAACTTATTATAAATTTTTGATTAGTTTTATACATCAAAATGTGTCAGACTTTATACATCTCAATACCTGGAGGCACCTAAATATTGTACCCATCTCTTTGCGTATAATGAGCATAATGAAAATTAGAAAAAAATGTGTAAGAAAATGTTGTCCTAGCTCTGTCATAAATTCCATGTAACTTAGAGCCAGTCTCTCTTCTTCTCTCTAGATCCAAGATATTTATTTGAATAACTTGAACAGAAGTTGAACTGGGTCATCTCTGAAGATGACCACGTCAATATTCCAAAACATCCCTCCCAGGTTCTTATGAACCAGTTCTTCACTCACCAGGCCTGGCTGGACTAGACCAATGCTGTAAGCAAGTTCAATCCTTTGAAAGTTTCCAAAATAATTACAGAGGAATATTTCCATAGCACAATTTACAAAGGTAGTACCCATCTCCAAAGCTTAATATTCGTCACATAATGTAACATTCACAGCAAGGCAGAATTTTTTTAAAAGACCACTTACAGAAAAATCTTTGAGCTAATCCATTCAGTCAATACTATGAGATAAAGTCAGATATTAAAATAGCTGATTGGAATAGCTGGATCATATGGTAGTTCTATCCTTGATTTTTTGAGGAATCTCCATAAGTCAGAGGGAGAAGGTCAAATACCGTATGATTTCCTTCATTAGGTGGTAGATAATAACAACAATAAACAAACACATAGAGACAGAGATTGGATTGGTGGTTACCAGAGGGGAAGGGGGGAGGGAGGAGGGTGAAAGGGATAATTCGGTACATGTGTGTGGTGATGGGTTGTAATCAGTATTTTGGTGGTGAACATGATGTAATCTATGCAGAAATAGAAGTATAATGATGTACACCCGAAATTTTTACAATGTTATAAACCAATGTTAGTGCAATAAACAAAAATTAAAAAAAAAATAGCTGATTGGGAAGGAATTTATTCTCATGAAGAATAGCATTTTGAAGATGTGGGTCAGTCTCCTGCCTAGATTGTAAGTTTCTCAGGAGCAAGAAGAGTATCTTATGTTACTGAGAATCTCCAGTTTATTTCTCAGTACTAATAATTTATAAGGAAGAAAATACATGTTTCTTCAGTTAACATTTTTAAACTTAATCATCCATTGGCTCTCATAAGTAGTGTAGTCACCTAGTCTTATGTGTGTTATTATTAATGGATCTATGTATGGATCATATAAAATGCATTTTGACATTTCTGCCATCAAAATAGTCATGCCAAAAAAAATTCTAAAAATATATTTTATGCTGCCATGTAGATGCATTTTTTAGTTAATAATTCATTAACTCATAATTCAGAGATAAAGCTGCTCCCCGAAAATGTGTGTTAGCTTAAGGCTGGTCTTCACATTAGCCCTTTTCAGTACCATAGTGTAGGTTGAAGGTTCAGAGACTCCTCTCGTAAAATATCCACATAAAAACTTTTGTTGCTTCACTCATTTCATCATCAAATTGTTTACGTTAAAAAATGCAGCTCAAGTGAACACAGGAAAATCTGTGGAAATGAGGAGTAGTACACAGCACAACTCCCAGGAATTCGTACACGAGGTTTCCAGCCGCTAAGTATCAAATGCAGAAATTCTCCAGCTCTGCCTCCTTTCTGAAGGGCAACAGAACAGGAACATACATTCAAGGGTTAAAAATATTGTGTCAACCCAGAGGGTCCTAAAGTCCCACATGCTAAAGAATTCCCTGTGGCTTAGATGTTAACTTAGACGATGAATTAAAGTCTGGCTTAAGGCTGTGACTTCAGGGAATAGAAGTCATTGGCCAGATGTCTCTTAGACAGCCAGGCTCCACTAAATATAGATGCCATTCTAAAAGACTAGATCTGAAAATCACTCGTTTTCAGGTCACTTTAGTACTGTACACAGATGTACAATGAGAAATAAATGAAGAGATGTTTCAGTGACAGGCCTTAGGATTAAAGGAGATAAAACACTTCCATTATTATTTTCACTGTGGGGACGTGTTCCAAGGGTAAGAATGAGGAAGATTTTCCTCTGAGCATATCAAGAATTTGGGCTTCTCCATTTTATTCCCTATTTGTGACTTTCTATAATAAAAATATTATTGTGTGCTGTTTCTGCAGTTCCTTAGAAGAATTGTTCTCTTTTGTGTGAAGAATTACTCACCTCAGACAAACTCATCAGGGACAGGAGACAGAAACGATCGTGTTCTGTACCAAAAAAGCCAGCAACCTGGTAGGTCAGATATGATTTCTCTGAAAGATTTCCTCCCTCTTTCCAGCTCTTTCCAATTCTGTTTCTCTCTCCTCTTCAGGTCTTCTCTCCACTGCCCTCTAAGGTATATCCTTTTCCCTTTGAATCTTCTTCTCTTCTGTGCCTCCTTTGTCAATCTCTCTCTCCATCAGTGCTCCTTGCCTTTCCTCTTTGGTGGGATCTTGTACTCAGCTGACCAGAGAGACCACTTTTCTTTCCTGAGTAGTCATTAGCATTGGCAATAGACACTCTCTGCATTCTGCACACAAACTCTGCCTGGCCTGGAGCCCTGGAAGATTAGGGAAAGCTAAAACCCACAACCTCAACTTCTTTCTGAGAAGAAGAGGGCAGAACACTTCAGAACAGATAGTTGTTTCTTGGCGGCCTACACTTATCCTCTTCGTAGAACCCAAATTCTAGTGTTATTGCAAAACTGCCGCTGCACCTCCACCATGGACTTTGCTGAGGTAGGTGGAGAAGGGAACAGGAAAGAGTCTAAGAGCCACCATAGGTGTGGTAGGTTGGAAATCTATTGCATGAAGTTTATCTTCTGTGCATCTTACCACCAGTTTCCTCATCCTTCTCTTCATTATGCGTCCTGCCCCATGAACTTAGGTGTGTACACTGCCTCTTTGGAAACCTTAATTCTGGTCAACCTATCCAGTCTTTCCATCTACAAGAAGTGGTGCTCTCATCCTCCTTAGCCTCTAGACTCTTATTCAGCTATCAATTCATTCACCTAAGCATTCAGTTGGCACTTTCTGAGTCATTACAGTGAATTAAACCAAGTAGCAAGCACTTGTTATATTCCTCATTTTCCAGGAAGGAAGCCTCTCCTACCTGTCAACTTGGGAAAGATATAAAATCACATGTGCATAAAAGAGTTAAATTTGAAACCCATGTTCATGCATTATGTCTCCCAGAGATGGTTCAATTTGTCTATAGATAGACACTTTTTTCAAAAGAATGAAGCTCTAGTGGCTGAATTTTAGCCAGTGCCAGTTGTGATTATTGTGAATCACCCTTGTCTCGGAGGACAATGAAGCCATTGTGGAGTGGTGGGAGATCTGACTGGAAACAGAGTTAACATTAGATAATGGAGGCTCTTGAATATCAAGCAGAAAGTTTAACTGTATTCCATGAGTAGTGACGACAGATGTTTTAATGAAAAATAAACCTCTTCACATAGAGATAGCACATAAATGCAAACCCAACACAAATGCAAACCCTTCACAAATACGTAATGTGAGAAATTACATATTTTTTCAGGGACCACCCATATTTTCCTCTGTAAAATAGATATTCTCTTTCATTGCTATCAAATTCCCAAACACCTCCCCACACACATAATCACAGACACCATCCTCTCAATCTTATTCCTAGGATTAAATAAAACAATATATATATAACTGCCTTTTATAACAGAATATGAACAAATGCAACATGCTCTTATTAAGCACTAATTAACTATGGAAAGGTTTGGATAAAGAGCTGAAGAGTGAGGGATAAGGCAGAGCAGAGAAGAAATAAGGGGCCACCACTTTCAAAAGTAATCTAGAATGCATAAGAGATGATGAACCTGAACGTAAGCAAGGACTCAGTTCAGAAGGTGAAATAAATTAACATAGCTTTTAGAGCAAAACACGTATGAGAATCAAAATTTTGCATGACTGATCAGAGGGGTTCATGACCTGTGAGGTGGAAGAAAAGTGCCTAGAGGAGATCAGTGAGCACAGCTTTAAAATCCTGATAATACGATGCAGACTGAGGAGAGGGGAATGTATAGGGAGAAGAAGGGGATGTCTGGGACATTGGCAGGGGGCACAAGATGGCTCAGTCCACTTCTTGTTCTTTTTTCAAAGGAACAAAGGATTCTCTAAATGGCCTTGGGGAACCACAGCACCATCACTGAGTTCATCCTCCTTGGACTTTCTGCTGATCCCAAGGTGCAGGCTCTGCTCTTTGTGCTGTTTCTAATAATTTACCTTCAGACAATGATAGGGAACCTGATTATGATGCTGGTCATCCGGATTGATTCCCATCTCCATACACCCATGTACTTCTTCCTGAGTCACCTCTCTTTCCTGGATCTTTGTTTCTCTTCTGCCACAGTGCCCAAGATGCTGGAGAATCTCCTGTCTCAGAGGAAAACCATTTCTGTCAAGAGTTGCCTGGCTCAAGTCTTCTTTGTGTTTGACTTGGGGAGCACCGAAGCCTGCCTGCTCTCAGTGATGGCCTATGACCGCTACGTTGCCATCTGCCACCCTCTACTCTATGGCCAGAAGATGACCAACAAGCTCTGTAAAGGACTAGTGTGGGGCTCATGGGGCCTGGGGTTTCTAGATACATTCATCAATATCTTACCAGCTATGAGTTTGGACTTCTGTGAGGATCAGTCCATCCCCCACTACAGCTGTGAGCTGCCCTCTCTCTTCCCTCTGTCCTGCTCTGATGTCTCCACCAATGTTAAAGTTATGCTTTGTTCTAGCCTCTTGTATGGGCTTGTAACCTGTGTCCTAATTCTTTTTTCCTATACTTTCATTGTCTCCACCATCCTGACTATCAGCTCCTCCTCAGGTAGAAGCAAGGCTTTCTTCACCTGCTCCTCCCACCTCACTGCAGTGCTTCTGTATTACGGTTCAGCTTCCCTTCGCTATTTCATACCAAACTCAGGTTCACCATTGGAGTTGATCTTCTCTGTACAGTACAGTGTGGTCACTCCCTTAGTGAATCCCCTCATCTATAGCTTGAAGAACAAAGAGGTGAAAGCAGCAGTGAGAAGGACCTTTAGAAAATATCTCCAATATTTCAGGAAGCTGACCACAATCAGAGGATGATGGATAATTGGATAATTAGTTTACTAGAGCAAGACATTCTGATTTGGTGATAAGAGAATTTCCTCATTGCTTCAGACAATGAATGCAAAAAGAAATCTTAGAAATTCTTAGAGCTAGTGAGGTGACAAGAGACCAACATCAAGAATGAAAGAAAGGAATATTTCTTTTCATTGCTAAGTAGTAATCTGTTGTATGACTGTTCCATGGTTTCTTTATCTATTACCAGGCTAAGAACATTTGGGTTGTTTCCAGTTTCTAGCTGTTGCAAATAACACTGCTATGAATATTCATGTACAGGTTTTATATGAACATAAGTTTTCAGTTCGTAAGCGTAAATACCCAGGAAAGGGGTTGCTGTGGCATATGGTAAGTGTAGGTTTAACTTAACAAAAACAAATTTCCAAGCTGTTTTCCAGAATGGCTGTAACGTTTTATATACGCACTGGAAATGTATGAGAGATTCAATTACTCAGCAACATTGCCTGTACTTGGTACTGTATTTTTTCCTAATTTTAACCATTCTAATAAGTGTATAGTGGTTTTAATTAGAAATAAATTAAACCCCTAAAACTGAATGCATGTGAAAACTGGTCCAACCATAAATAGCTTAATAGTTTTGTACCACTCTCACTTTCCTGGTTTTGATAACTATACTATGACTATATAAGAAAATATCATTTAGGAAACCTAGGTGAAGGGTGCACAAGAAATGGTTGTACTATTTTTGCAAATTCTTTGTGATTCTAACATTTTCAGAACTAAAGGTTTTTTAAAATATGATAAGGACTATGGACTTTGGGTGACTATGATGTGTCAATGTAGGTTCATCAATTGTAACAAATGTACCACTCTGGTGGGGTCGTTAATAATGCAGAAGGCTATGCAAGTGTGGGGACAAGGAATATATGGGAAATTTCTGTACCTTCCTCTCAATTTTACTATGAATCTAAAACTGCTCTAAAAAAAGTTTTAATAAAAAAATATGTTTTCACATAGAGTAAAAGGATAAAAAAGAATAAGCAATGAAACTCAAAATAAAAGAAAGTTGTGACTCTATTAATATTAGACAAATTCAACTTTAGAACAAGAAATATTATCAGTGATAAACAGGAAGATTTCATAAGTATGAAGGGGTGAAGACATCAAGAAGACATAAGAATTCTAAAAATGTATGTGCATAAAAACAGAGCTTCAGAACAATAAAGGAAAAACTGACAGGTTAAATATAAAGAGAAAAGTCACAATTGTAGCTGGAAATTGCAACACTCTTCTATCAATAGTCAGTTGTAAAAATAGAAAAACAATCTGTCTCTTGACTACAGGAAATGAGTGTAGAAAGGACCTAAAGGATACTATAAAATACATTGATCCAGGTGACATTTAGAGAAGAGCGCCCCAACAACAGCATAACACACATTCTTTTCAAGCACACATGGAACACTCAACAAGATGTTTTATTCTAGAGGAAAACAAAACTCACCAAATAAAAAAGAATTGAAGTTATGTAAGGTATGTTTTCTGACCACAACCAGAAATTACAGTTTATTCTAAAAATAAACTAAACATCGACAAGAAAAAGATATCCAGAAAATCCCCCAAATAATTGCAAATTGAATCACACTCTCCTAAATAACAAATGGGTCACAGAAGAAATTACAAGAAAAATTAGAAAATGTTTTCAACTGAATTGTAGCATATAAAAATATGTGGAGAGGAGTTAAAGCAGTGCTTACAGAGAAATCTATAGCTTTAAACATTTGTACTAGAAAACAAAAATCATTTGAGCTTCAATCTTAAGAAACAAAGAAGAGCAAATTAAAACCAAACTAAGCAAACAGCTGGAAATAATCAAAATCAAAATAATCAAAAGCAAAAGTGATGTCATCAAGATGGCAACATAGGTCTGTCCTGACATTTGTCCCCCTCACAAGAAGACCAATTAGCAACTATCCATAGACAAGACACCACTGTGAAAATCCCAGAATCCAGGAGAGAGACGGAAGCACCCCCCAGAACCTCAGAGACCGAGAGGACTAAATTAGAAGAGTAAAAGGAACTGCTACAGTCTGACCACATTGCCCTCCATGAGGCCAACAAAACAACACCAAGAGGGTCCCCTGGGCCTACAATTTCTCTATTGTGAAAAAGAGTGTCCAAGGTGGATGTCCAGCTCCTCCAGTGTTGTGACATACTTTCTGGTTGGCCCACTCAAGTCTTGCCTCACAGGGATCGTTGGGGGAATCCATGGAGCATGACCACTAGGGATCAGATAGAGACAGAGAAGAGGGCCAGGGCTTATAGAAACCAGTGCCCAGATCTTAGTGGACAACATTCCTGCTTGCAGCAGCACCAAAGCGGAGATCCTAGTGAGAAACTCTGCCCATTTGTAGAGCCAAGCTGGTGGCCTCATCTGGACAGGGAGCTTGGTGACAGTTCTAACTCATTCAGGTCCCCAGTGACAGAACCATATCAGCCATGTTGCCTGCTCTATGGCCCTGCCCAGACAGGGAGCAAGTTCATAGCCCCATCCAACTTCTGAGTATAGCCTAGAGTCCCACCCAACCAGGAAGCCTGACCAAGAATCCAGGCAGCCACATAGCCCATCCTACAGCCATGCTTCTTCAGGGAACCAAGCCAGGTCCTGCCCAGCTCTTAAGTATAGCCTCTGGCACAATGTGACCAGGGGGCATTAAAACTGACCCTGGACAACCTTGGAACCCAGCCTATGGTACCACCCACCTGTGGAGATCAACCTATACCCCTGCCCCACAGAAGAGCCCAGCCTACAGTTTTGTTCAATTTCTGAACACAGCCTGTAACCTCACTTGATGAGGAAGCCCAGACAGCATCCCTGCCCAACCACAGAGTACAGTCTAGCCCCACCCAAAGAGAGTAGGGGTAGCTATACTTAGATTACACAAAATAGACTTTAAGTCAAAAACTGTATCAAAAGACAAAGAAGGTCATTACATAATGACAAGGGGGTCAATTCACCAAGAAGATATAATAATTGTAAACATATGTGCACCCAATATTTGAAAACCTAAATAAATTAAGCAAATATTAATGGTTATGAAAGGAAAAATAAAAAACAATACAATAACAGCGAAGACTTCAATACCCCACTTTCAACAAAGGATAGAATATCCAGCCAGAAAACCCAGCCTAAAAACTTGGACTTGAACTATACTTTAAGCCAAATTGATCAAACAGGCATATACAGAATATTCCATCCAATAGCAATAGAATATACATTCTTCTCCGTTGCACATGGAACATTCTCCAGTATAGATCATATGTTATGTCACAATACAAGTCTTAGTAAATTTAAGAAGTTTGAAATCATCAAGTATCTTTTCCAATGACAATGTTATGAAAGCAGAATACAACAAGATGAGAGAAACCGAAAAATCCACAAATATGTGGAAATTAAACAACACATTCCTAAACAATCAATGGATCAAAGAAGAAATTAAGTGAGAAATCAAAAAATATCTTGAGATGAACAAAAATGTGAACAGAACATATCAAAACATATGGAACGCAATAAAGGTAGTTCTGAAAGTGAAGTTTTTAGTGATAAATGCCTACATTAAGAAAATAGAAAGCTCTTAATTAAACAACCTAACTATACACCTCAAGGAAGTAGAAAAAGAAGAACAAACTAAGCCTAAAGTTAGTAGACAGAAGGAAATAACAAATTTCAGAGAGGAAATAAAGCAAATAGAGAGCAGAAAAACAATAGAAAAGATCAATGAAACTAAGAGCTAGTTATTTGAAAAAATAAACAAAATTGAGAAATCTTTAGCTAGACCAAGGAAAAAGGAGAGTAGACTCAAATAAATAAAATCAGAAATGAAAGAGGATACATTACGACTGTTATACAGAAATATATAGGACGGTAAGAGACTACCATGAAAAATTATATGTCGACTCTTTGGATAACCTAGAAGAAATGAATAAATTCCTAGAATCAAGTAACCTATAGAGATTGAATCCAGAAGAAATAGAAAATCTGAACAGACCAATTACTATAAAAGAGATCAAATCAGTAATCAAAAACGGAAAACCCCCGGACCAGATGGTTTCACGGGTGAATTCCTAGCAAACATGTGAAGAAAGATAATACCAATCCTTCACAAACTCTTCCAAAAAATTGAAGAGGAGTAAATGCTCCAAATGCATTTTATAATGCCAGCATTACCCTGATACCAACCCAGATAAGGACACCACAAGAAATGAAAACTATAGACCAATATCCCTGATGAATATAGATGCAAAAATTCTGAACAAAATATTAGGAATTTGAATTCAACAACACAGTAAATGGATCACACCCCATGATCAAGTGGGATTTATCCATGGGATGCAAAGATGGTTCAACATACACAAATCAGTATATGTGATACACCACATTAATAGAATGAAACATAAAAATTATATGATCATCTCAATAGATGCAGAAAAAGCATTTAACATTCAAAATCATTTCATGAAAAAATTCTCAATGAATTTAGTATAGAAGGAATGTACCTCAACATAACAAAGGCCACACATGACAAGCCCACAGCTAACATCATATCCAACGTAAAAAGTTAAAAGCATTTCCTCTAAGATCAGTAACAAGACAAGCATGCCCATTCTCACTACTCCTAATCAATATAGTACTGGAAGTCCTAGCCAGAGCAATTAGACCAAAAAATGAAATAAAATGTGTACAAATTGAAGGTAAAAGTAAAATCATCTCTGATTGCAGATTATATGATCTTCTATGCAGAAAATACTAAAAACTCAGCCAAAAAACTGTTAAAACTAATGAACAAATTCAGTAAAGTTGCAGGATACAAAATCAACATGCCAAATCAGTTGCATTTTTATAAACTAAGCATGAAATATCTGAAAAAGAAATAAAGAAAACAATCACATTTAGAATAGTAAAACAGTAAAATACATAGGAATGAGTTTAACCTAGGTGGTGCAAAATCTGTGCAATAAAAACCTTAAGACATTGATGAAAGAAATTGAAGAAGACACAAACAAATGGAAAGAAATCCTCTGCTCTTGGATCAGAAGAATTAATATTGTTAAAGTGCCCATACTACTCAAAGCCATTTAGAGATTCAATGCAATCCCTACCAAAATTTCAGTGACATTTTTCACTATAATAGAAAAAACAATCCTAAAATCCATATGCAACCACAAAAGACCCTGAATAGCCAAAGAAAGAAGCATTCTTGTTTCTGATTTATATTACAAAATATATTATATAAATTATATGACAAAGCTATAGTAATCGAAACAGTATGGTACTGGCATAAAAATAGACACAGAGTGCAAAGGAAAAGAATTAAGAACCCAGAAATAAACCCTCACATATATGGTCATCTAATATTTGACAAGGAAGCAAAGAAACTCAGTGGGAAGAGAATTGACTCTTTAATAAATAGTGTTGGGAAAACTGGATAATTATGTGCAGAAGGACGAAATTAGACCCCTACCTTACACCATTCACAAGAACTCAAAGTGGATTAAAGACTTAAACATAGGAACTGAACTGTAAAACTCCTAGAAGAAAAATTTTTTTAAATGCTCTTTGACATTGTTCTTGGCAACAGGCTTTTGGAAATGACACCAAAAGTAAAAGCAACAAAATAAAAATAAGTAAGTAGACTACATCAAACTAAAAACAGCAAAAGAAACAGTTAACAAAATGAAAAGGCAATCCATGGAACGAGAGAAAATATTTGCAAACCATATATCTGATAAAGGATTAATATCCAAAATATATAAAGAACATATATAACTCAGTAAGAACAACAACAAAAAAAACTCCAAACAATTCGATGAAAAACAGACAGGGGAACTGAATATATTTTTCCAAAGAATACATACAAATGGCCAACAGGTATAGGAAAAAGTACTTGATCTTATTAACTATCAGGGAAATGCAAATCAAATCCCCAATGAGATATCACCTCACATTTGTTAGTATGGCTATAACCAAAAAGACAAGCAATAACAAGTATTGGAGAGGATGTAAACAAAAGGGAATTCTTGTACAGTACTGATGGGAATGTCAATGCGTTCAGCCATTATGGAAAACAGTATGGAGGTTTCTCAAAATATTAAAAATAAAACTACCATATGATCGATCCAAAAATCCCACATCTGGGTATATATCCAAAGTAAATGAAATCAGGATCTAGAAGAGATATCTGCACTCCCATGTTCGTTGCAGCATTACTCACAATAGCCAAGATATGGAAACAAACTCAGTGTCCATCTACCAATTAATGGATAAAGAAGATGTGGTATATATGAAAAATGGAATATTATTCAACTATGTGAAAGAACAAAATCCTACCATTTGCAATAACATGAGTGGACCTGGAGGGCATTATGCCAAGTGAAATAAGTCAGACAGAAAAAGAAAAATACTGTATGATATTACTTGTATTTGGAATCTAAAAAACAAAAATTGTTTTCATGGAAACAGAGAATGGTGGTTGCCAGAGGTTGGCAGAAGGGAGAAATGGGAGTTGCAGATCAAAGGGTACAAAATTTAAGTTATAAGATGACTACGTTCTGAGGATTTAATGAACAGAATGATAATTATGTTAATAATATGGTATTGTACACTTAAAAATTATTAGAGTAGATCTTAAACATTCTCTACACATACACACATGCAAATGGTAACTATATGAGGTTATGGATGTGTTAATTAACCTAATTTTGGTAATAATTTCACAATGTATACATATATCAAATCATCACATTATACACTTAAATCTATCCAATTTAATTCATCAATAAAATGGGAGGAAAAGTGAAAATCCATGAATCTATTTGATTTACTACTTAGAGCGAGTTAATACTGTCTCATTTAAATTGAACAGTATCAAGAACCTTAATGGTGTTCATAAACTTTGGCCCAGTATTCAGGTTCTTGGACAAACAGAGAAAACTTCATGCTAAAATGGTTTAATGAATTATTGTACATTTCAATAAACCTGCCCTAGATATAATTTGCAACAATATTAGAATAAATAAATTGGTATCATGCTAAAAGGCTGAAAACATGTCTAGTTAGGATTATTACATCAAATTTGGCTTGTGTGTTTGATGAAACTGGGTGATAACTGAACATAAGGTTTTTAAATTAGAAATAATGACAAAATGTTTATGATATAATTTTACGTATAATGGTAGGATATTAATAAATTCATCCAAGCATGCATTACAAAAAGATTTTCTGTAGAACAAATTTAGAAGGAAAGAAATATAACTCTTTCAGTGTTACTAGTTTTATTTAGGTGGCTGATTTTTTTAATAATTTATCATTTAAGTATTTATTTACACACAGAAAAAGTTCATTAGTATTATTTAAGTAATATGATTTAACAATCTTTTATAATAAAAAACTGAAAAATACAGTTAAATGAGATTTTTAAATACTCTAACATACCCACCACATATTTTTATGCTTAATTGAAATTAATGGGAAAAATATAGCTAACATATGGGAACAAGTATTGACTAGGCACTATTTTGTTTCATAAAACCATATAAAAGTATGTATGCAAACCTTTTTTTATTGAGGTAGCATTGGTTTATAACATTACATAAATTTCAGGTGTACATCATTATATTTCAATTTCTGTGTAGACTACATCATGTTCACCACCCAAAGACTAAGTGCCATCTGTCACCATACACATGTGCCCTATTAACTCTGTTGTCCTCCTCCCTCCCAGCTTCCCATCTAGTAACCACCAATCTAATCTCTGTATCTGTGTGTTGGTTTTTGTTATTGTTGTTTATATCTTCCACTTGTGAGTGAGATCATATGGTATTTGGCTTTCTCCATCTGATTTATTTTGTTTAACATAATACCCTCAAGGTCCATCCATGTTGTCCCAAATGGCAAGATTTCATCTTTTTATGGCTGAGTAGTATTCCATTGTATATATACACTACATCTTCTTTATCTATTCATGCATCCAACACTTAGGTTGTTTCCATATCCCAGCCATAGTAAATAATTCTGCAATGAATATAGTGGTGCATATATCTTTTTGAATTAGTGTTTTCATGTCCTTTGGATTAATACCCAGAAGTGGAATAGCTGGGTCATATGGTAGTTCTATTCTTAGTTTTTTGAGGACTCTCCATACTGTTTTCCATATTGGCTGCACCAATTTACAATCCCACCAACAGTGTACGAGGGTTTTCTTTTCTCCACATCCTCTCCAACACTTGTTATTTCTCGACTTTTTTGATAATAACCATTGTAACAGGTGAGAGGAGATATCTCATTGTGGTTTGATTTGCATTTCCCTAATAATTAGTGATGTTGAACACCTTTTCATGTGCCTGTTGGCTACCTGAATGTCTTTTTTGGATAAATGTCTATTAGATCTTCTGCCCATTTTTTAATTGAGTTGTTTGTTTTTGTTGTTGTTGAGTTGTATGAGTTCTTTGTATATTTTGGATATTAACCCCTTGTCAGATATGTAATTTGCAAATATCTTCTCCCATGCAGTGGGTTGCCTTTTCATTTTGATGATGATTTCCTTTGCTATGTAGAAGTGTTTTAGTTTGATGTAGTTTCATTTGTTTGTTTTTTTCTTTTGTTTCCCTTGCATGGTGAGACATGGTATTCAAAAAGATACTGCTGTGACTGATGTCAAAGAACATACCACCTGTTTTCTTCTAGCAGTTTTATGGTTTCGGGTCTTACATTAATGTCTTTAATTCATTTTGAGTTAATTTTTGTGCATGGTGTAAGATAATGGTCTACTTTCACTCTTTTGCATATGGCTGTCCAGTTTTCCTAACATCATTTATTGAAGAGATTTTCCTTTCTCCATTGTATGTTCTTGCCTCCCTCGTTGAAAATGAACTATCCATAGATGTGTGGGTTTATTTTTGGGCTCTAAATTCTGTTGCATTGATCTGTGTGTCTGTTTCTCTGCCAGTACCACGCCATTTTGACTCCTATAAGTTTGTAATATATTTTGAAATCAGGGAGTGTGATATCACTATTTTTGTTCTTTTTTCTCAGGGTTGCTTTGTCTATTTGGGGTCTTTTGTTGTTCCTTATAAATTTTAGGATTCTTTGTTCTATATCTGTGAAAAATGTCATTGGGACTTTGATAAGGATTGTATTGAATATGTAGATCACTTTAGGAAGTATAGACAATTTAACTGTGTTAGTTCTTCCAATCCATGGGCATGGAATATCTTTCCATTTCTTTGGGTATTCTTTGATTTCTTTCAACAAAGTTTTATAGTTTTCAGTGTACAAGCCTTTCACCTCTTTGGTTAAATTTATTCCCAGGGATTTTATTATCCATTTTATTTCTTTTTCTTGCCTGATTGTTCTGGCTGGGACTTTCAATACTATGTAAAATAAGAGTGGCAAAAGTGGACATCATTTTCTTGTTCCTGTTCTTAGAGGGATAACATTCAGTTTTTCACAGTTGAGTATGATGTTAGTTCTGAGGTTTTCATATATGGGCTTTATTATGTTGAGGTACTTTCCTTCTATACCCATTTTATTCAAAGATTTTTATCATAAATCATTGATGTATCTTGTTAAATGCTTTCTCTACATCTACTGAGGTGATCATGTGATTTTTATTCTTCATTTTGTTGATGTGGTGTATCACGTTGACTGATTTGCAGATGTTGAACCATCCTTGCATCCCTGGAATAAATCCCACTTGATCATGTGGTATGATATTTTTAATGTATTATTGTATTCGATTTGCTAGTATTTTGTTGAGGATTTTTGCATCTATATTCATCAGTGATATTGGCTTGTAATTTTCTTTTTTGTGTGTGTTGTCCTTGTCTGGTTTTGGTATCAGGGTACTGTCAGCTTTGTAGAATGAGTTAGGGAGCTTCCCCCCTCCTCAATTTTTTGGAAGAGTTTGAGAAGGATAGGTATTAAGTCTTCTTTGAATGTTTGGTAGAATTAACCAGGGGAGCCGTCTGGTCCTGGACTTTTAATTTTGGGGAGGTTTTTGATTACTGTTTCAATCTCCTTACTGGTGATTGCTCTTTTCAAATTCTCTATTTGTTCTTGATGCAGTTTTGGAAGGTTGTATGATTGTAAGAATTTATCCATTTCTTCCAGATTGTCCAATTTGTTGGCATATAGCTTTTCATAGTATTCTCTTATAATTTTTTGTATTTCTGAGGTGTCTGTTGTAATTTCTCCTCTTTCATTTCTGATTTTACTTATTTGAGCCTTCTGTCTTTTTTTCTTGGTGAGTCTAGCTAAAGGTTTCTCAATTTTGTTGATCTTTTCAAAAAACCAGCTCTTGGTTTTATTAATTTTTTCTATTGTTTTTTTAGTCTCTATTTCATTTATTTCTGCTGTGATTATTATTATTTCCCTTCTTCTACTGATTTTGGGCTTTGTTTGTTCTTCTATTTCCAGTTCCTTCAGGTGCATTGTTAGATTGTTTATTTGAGATTTTTCTTGTTTGTTGAGATAGGCCTGTATTGCTATAAACTTCCCTCTTAGATCCACTTTTGCTGTATCCCATAAATTCTGGCATGTCGTATTTTCATTTGTCTCCAGGTATTTTTTGATTTCTTCATTGACCCAGTCGTTGTTCAGTAGCATTTTGTTTAATCTCCATGTATTTGTGGCTTTTCTGATTTTCTTCCTATAGTTGATTTCTAGTTTCATACCATTGTGGTCATAAAAGATGCTTAGTGTTATTTCAGTCTTCTTAAATTTACGTAGACTTTCTTTGTGGCCTAGTATGTGATCAGTCTTGGAGAATGTTCCATGTGCATTTGAAAAGAACGTGTATTCTTTGGTGTTTGGATGGAATGCTCTGTATATATCTACTAGGTCCATCTGTTCTAATGTGTCATTTAAGGCCAGTGTTTCCTTATTGATCTTCTGTTTGGATGATCTATCCCTTGGTGTAAGTAGAGTGTTAAAGTTCCCTACTATTATTGTGTTACTGTCTATTTCTGTTTTTATGTCTGTTAATAATTGCTTTATATATTTAGGTGCTCCTATGTTGGGTGCATAGATATTTACATGTGTTATATCCTCTTGTTGGATTGACCCTTGATCATTATGTAATGCCTTTCTTTGTCTCTTTTTACAGTTTTTGTTTTAAAGTCTATTTTTTCTGATAGTAGTGTTGCTACCCCAGCTTTCTTTTCATTGCTATTTGTGTGGAGTATCTTTTTCCATCCCTTCACTTTCAGTTTGTGAGTGTCTTTAGGTCTGAATTGTGTCTCTTGTATGCAGCATATATATGGGTCTTGTTTCTGTATCCAATCAGCCACCCTATGCCTTTTAATTGGAGCATTTAGTCCATTGACGTTTAAAGTAGCTATTGATAAGTATGTACTTACTGCCATTTTTTAACTTTTTTTTTTCTGGGTGTTTTAGTAGTCCTCTATACAGAATTGATGGTCTCTTTAGTTTGACCTCTGTCTGAAAGCTCTACTCTTTCACTCCCTTCCTCCCTCATTTTATGTTTTTGATATCATATCTAACTTCTTTTTTGTGCATTTGTATCCATTACCCTCTTATCATGGAAATAGATAATTTTTCCTATTTGTGGTCTTCTCTTTTCCCCTTAAATCAATACCTTCAACATTTCTTGTAGCACTGGTTTCTGGTTGACAAACTCCTTTAATTTTTTCTTGTCTGGGAAACTTTTTATCTCTCCTTCCATTTTGAATGATAACCTTGCCGAGTAGAGTAAGCTTTTTCCTTTTAGCACTTTAAATATATCCTGCCACTCTCTTCTAGCCTATCAGATTTCTGCTGAGAAGTCAGCTGATAGCCTTATGGGGCTTCCTTTGTATGTAACTTGTCTTTCTGTTGTGGCTTTTAGGATTCTCTCTTTATCTTTAATTCTGGACATTTTGATTATGATGTGTCTTGGTGTGGGCCTCTTTGGGTTTATCTTGTTTGGGGCTCTCTGTGCTTCCTGTACCTGGATGTCTGTTTCCTTCCTTAGGTTAGGGAAGTTTTCATCTATTATTTCTTCAAATAGATTCTCTTCCCCTTTGTCTCACTCTTCTCCTTCTTGGACACCTATAATACGGATGTTAGTGCGCTTGATGTTGTCCCAGAGGTTCCTTAGATAGTCCTCACTCTTTTTTATTCTTTTTTCTTTTACCTGTTCAGCTTGGGTAATTTCTTCTAGTCTTTTGTCCAGCTCGCAGATCCATTCTTCTGTATCCTCTACTCTGCTTTTGAGTCCCTCTAATGAATTTTTCATTTCCAGTATTGTATTCTTCATTTCTGATTGGTTCTTTTTTATATCTTCCATTTCTTTGTTGATATTCTCACCGAGTTCATCTATTCTTCTCCCCAGATCAGTGAGCATCCTCAACACTCTTTATTTGAACTCTCTGTCAGGTAGGTTGCTCATTTCTGTTTCACTTAGTTCCTTTTCTGGGGTTATGTCCTGTTCCCTTACTTGGAATGTATTACTTGGATAGGTGATCTTATATAAGTGATGCCTTAGGAGGCCTGCAGCGTGCTTCCCTCAGTTCTCAATGTTCCAGGAGTGACCCCTATGTGGACTACGTGTGTCCTACTGTTGTGGCCTGTTTGCTTTCCCTGTAGGTGCCCAGAGAGGCTGAGTTATGCTCCTGGCCAGCTGTTGTAATGCTCAGCTGCTTGTAGTTGTTGTGGGCCCTTCAGTCTCTTTATTGGGTGTGGGAAGCCCCAGCACAGTTGGCTGCAAGTTCTAATACCACATTTGTGTTGCAGTATTTCTTTTAAGTGAGTAGGCCCCCAGCGTGGCTGGTTGTTAGGCTCAGGGGCTTACAATTGCTATAAGCCTCCATCCTTTAGGTCTCTTGTCAGCTCTCTGAGGATTGCAGCTGGGTGGGGCTGGCCTCAGGCACGGGAGCACCCAATTCTTTCAGGCTTTGGAAGGTGGGGCAAACCCCCTATGTGGGTCTTTGAGAAGCACAAGTCTTCTGCAGCTGACAAGCCCCACTGCCCACAGGTACACACACACAGTCAACACAGTCCTGCCCCGTGTGCGCACCCCAACCTCCTGAAGTGGACCCAGTCTCTCCACGGCAGGAGCCCCACACACTCCACCACCGCCCCACACTCTCCACCTGCTCCTTGTGCATGCCCTGCCCCACTGAAGTGGGCTCAGTCACCAGGCTGCAGAGAATCCAGTCACCAATCTATGGAGGCCCACAAGTTGCCTGAGGGCTTGTTGTTGGGTAGGGCCAGTCTCTAGGGTGGGCTGCCTGCCCTGATTGAGCTGGATTAAATCGGTGCTCTAGTGGGTGGGGCAGACCCTGGGCTAGCAGGCCCCAGGGAGAACTCCAATGGTGTCTGTGTCAGCACGCCCACACCAGGCCACAACAATGGCCACCTCCAATGTCCCAGTCCAGGGAGAGGTCTCATCTCTCACTGCAATGCACTCAGAGCCTATGAGGTGAGTGTCTTTTCACCAAAGCACTGTGCACCTTTCCTTCTGGTGATTTTAGGCTGCTTTCTGAAATGGGTGAGTTTGCACGTGGGCCCTTTAATGGCCGGTTTTGGTTTCTTTGTGAACCAGGTTTTCTGGGGGTACTCCCCAATGTCTTAGTAGCAGGCAAAGTCAGATATTATGCCACTCGTTTCGATTGTGCTGGGTCCACAACGTGCCTACAGTGGGGGCGCTCCCTGGCTCAGGGCCCTGCTCCTCCAGGGAAGGCTGCATACCTTTGGGCTGCTCCCAGGAGGCCGTGAAGCGCTGCGGCTTGTGAAGGCAGCGTTTTTTCTCTCCAGAAGGGAGTTTCTGCCTCTTCCACCTCAATTAGTATTGTCCGTTGTTGCAGGAGTTCCTCTTATCCAGTTTTCAGTTCTGTCTCAGGGGTAATTTTTCCACAAGTAGTTGTAAATTGGCTGCATCCACAGGAGGAGGTGAGTTCAGAGTCTGCTTATGCCGCCATCTTGACTTTCTCTTCTCTTAATCTTTAATTGTTGGCATTTTAATTATAATGTGTCTTAGTGTGGACCTCTTTGGGTTCATCTTGTTTGGTGCTGTCTGTACTTTCTGTACCTGGATGTTTGTTTCCTTCCTTAGGTGAGGAAAGTTTTCAGCTATTATTTCTTCAAATAGATTCTCTGCCCCTTTGTCTCTCTCTTCTCCTTCTAGGACACCTGTAATACAGATGTTAGTGCACTTGATGTTGTCTCAGAGGTCCCTTAGACTGTCCTCGTTCTTTTTAATTCTTTTTCTTTTATCTATTCAGCTTGTCTGGAACAGATTTCCTGTAGTCTTTCATCCAGCTCACTGATACCTTCTTCTCTATCATCTACTCTGCTATTGTGTCCCTCTAGTGAATTTTTCATTTCCAGTATTGTATTTTTCACTTCTGATTGGTTCTTTTTATATTTTCCAATTCTTTGTTGAAGTTGTCACTGAGTTCATCCATTCTTCTTCCAAGGTCTGTGAGCATCCTTATGAATATTAGTTTGAACTCTTTGTCAGGTAGATTGTTTATTTCTGTTTCGTTTAGTTCTTTTTCTGGGGTTTTGTCCTGTTACTTTACTTGGAATGTATTCCTCTATGTCCTTACTTTGCCTCATTCTCTGTGTTTATATCTATGTATTAGGTAGTTCGGCTATGTCTCCCAATCTTGGAGAGGTGGCCTTATGTAAGAGATGCCTGATGAGGCCCAGCAGTGTGCTTATCTCTCATCACCAGTTCCAAATGTTCCAAGGGTATCTGCTGTGGGGGCTATATGTGTCCTTTCATAATGGTAAGGTTACTCTTGCTGCAGGTGCCTGGGGGAGGCTAGGCTGTCCTCCTGGCTGGTTGGTTGTAATGCTCAGCTGCATGTGTCTGCTATGGTCCTTTCAGTCACTTTATTGGGTGTGGGGAGCCCCTGCACAGTTGGCTGCAAAGTCTAATAGCACATTCCTCTTGCAGTTTTTCTGTTAAGTGAGTAGGACCCCAGCATGGCTGGTTGCTAGGCTCAGGGTCTTACAATGGCTATAGGCCTCCAGCCTGCAAGGCTGTTGTTAGCTCTCTCAGGAGTGCAGCTGAGTGGGGGCGGCCCCAGGCATGGGATCACCCAATTGTTTCAGGCTTTGGAAAGTGGGGCCAATTCCTTATGTGGCTGTTTGAGAAGCACAACTCTCCTGCAGCTGACAGGCCCCACCACTTGCAGGGCCACACACCCTGTCAACATAGTCTGCCCTGTGCACACATGCCGACTCACTTAAGTGGAGCCAGTTGCCCCACTGCAGAGGCCCCACACCCTCCACCAAAGCAGGCCAGCCCCTCATGCACACTCTGCCCCACAGAGGTGGACCCTCTCACCTGGTGCAGAGGTTCCAGGCATCCTGCCTACGTGGGCCCACAAGTTGCCTGAGGGCTTGCTGTTGGGTGGGGCCAATTCCTAGGGTGGGCTGCCTGCCCTGGCTGAACTGGATTAAATTGGTGCTCTAGTGCGTGGGGCAGACTCCTGTGCTAACAGACCAGGGGAAGAACTCCAATGGTGTCTGCCAGTGTCATCGTCAGTATGCCTGTACTAGGTCACAATAATGGCTGTTGCCAATGTCTCAGTCTCTGGAGAGATCTCACCTCTCACTGAGAGGCATGCAGAGCCTATCAAGTGAGTCTCTTTTCACCAAAGGACTGTGTAACTTTCTTTCTGGTGATTTTAGGCTCCTTTCTGAAATGGGTAAATTTGTGCATGGGCCCTTTAAAAGCAGGCTTTTTTCCCCATATGTCCAATAGTTTTTCTGGGGGTATTCCCCGTTGTAGTTACTAGCCAGCAAAGCCAGATATTACGACACTGTCTCTGTTGTGCTGAGTCCACATGCTGCTTATTGCAGTAACGCTCCCCTGCTCAGATCCCCCAACCCTCCAGGGAAGGCTTCCTACCTTAAGGTTGCTCCAGGCCAGTTGTGAAGTGTCACAGCTAGAAGGTGGCTCTTTTCTCTCCAGAAAAGAATTTCTGCCTTGTCCACCTCAGTCAACACTGTCACTTGTTGTGAGAGCTCTTTTCAACCAGTTTTCAGTTCTCTGTCAGGGGTAATTATTCCAAGAGTAGTTGTAAATTTATTGTGTCTGTGGGAGGCAGTGAGTTCACAGTCTGCCTATGCCACAATCTGGACACTGTCCTCGTAAACGCCTACTTCTAATTTCAGAAAAAGTAATAGAGAAGGGAAATTTGGTGCTTACACAGAGAAAAACAGATGAAAAGAAACTGGAGTCCAGTGAGATCCTGTTATTGAGGTGTGTAATTTATCAGTTAACTTGAGTAGCTGTGTTTGAGCACTTGTCAAACAGGTCACTTTTTGGTATCTTGCATATGTCTGTCAGACATCATTTTAAAGAGAATTTGAGCAGGAGATGGCACTTTCTGGATCAATTTTTTAAAAATCCCAAATAATGGTCATCTTTCACCCTGTGATCTACATCTAAATTTATACTACTGTGAATTCCTTCCACTTAGATTAATATGTGCCATAATTTAAAATTCAATTAATTCTGAAGACAAAGCACATTTAATCCTTTTATAAATTATTACCTCCTTTAGATCCAATGTTCTTATATAATTTCCATTGAAATTGGTAACTGAGGACACTCCTCAAAGAAATATCTTACAATTTGTCTATTCTATCTATTTGCAATCACACAGAAATGTTAGTTGATTGCATAAATGACTGGATAGGTGGGTTAATGAAAGATAAGTCTAATGCCACAAGGCAGAAATGGTCATGGTAACTATTATGGGGAATTTAAGTCAGTCAGAAGAAGATAAAGACCCTGCGTACCCCAGGAGCATCTGAAATGGGAAAAGGGCCACAATACTTGCTGTCTATGTGCATGCAAACAAATTCCACATAACTCAATATTTTCCTTAGAAACTTGCCTGAAATGTACTCTTCCCCCTTCTCTTTTACCATCAATAATTTTGTTGACCAGAGTTGATGATGTGGTTAATAATAGCAGAAAAATAAACTATTTTTAGCTTGTGCATTTAGGGTCTAGAAGAGGAGGAGGACTCTAGGTCACTAAATCTCACTATCTACTCTGATGTGATTTTACCCACTCCTCCAAGACTGGGAACCTCTTAGCTCTTGGTCTCAGCTTCCCAGATCCATGCAGATTTTATAGTCAGTGTACACTCAACACTTCTTAGAGAGCATAAAGAGGATTTATTTAGTAGATTCCAAGAGCAGTTGAAGATATGAGTCTCACAGTAGGTAAAAATCCATGTAGTCCTAAGGGTCCACAACTCAGACTCCAGCAGAAGGAAAAGATGATTTGAGAACTTAAGGTGAAATGAGTTACCTGAAAGAGCCAGGCAGAGAAGGCTAGATGAGAAGAAGAAATCGGGACCTAGAAATTCCAGGTTGAATGAGGTGAAGCTTTAGAGAAATCATGGAGTTCTGACTTTTTCTGGCACAAAGTCATCTTGTAGTTTTGGTCTTACCATGGTATAAGAAGTCATCTTTCATCCGAGGATCTCTATGCACAGGAAAATTTTCCCCGGCCTAACTACAGAAAGCATGCACATTAATTTTTCTTATTGGCAAGTGACAATGAGGGAAAGAAAGCAGACCACTGCAAACAGAGAAGCTTAAGGGCACATATCTGAAATCTGTTTTAGTACTGCCACACTGACTCACCAAATATAGTGAAAAACACTCAGATTCTGAAAAGAGTACAAGAGAGACTTTTCTCATGTCATTCCAGACCGAATCACAGATGCTTCTTTTCGTTTACCTGCTTTTGTGATTCCAGGTACCGGACAAGGAATATCAGTGAAGCAGGTGAGATTCATATATAATCTAGCAGAAGGGAAGCCAATTGTTTGGCTGATGGAGCTGAGAAACTCAAGAGAGTGGTATTCCCTGAAGTCACAGTCTGAAGCCAAACTTGAACTTCATTAATTAGAATAATGGAGGTTTGTGCAAGTGCTAGGGAATTCTCACAGATATAGGCTTTGCAACGTTAGGGTTGAAGCTCTAACTGTAAACCCTAGGGTCTGGTGGACTTGAAAGTAGGCAGGATGGGTAGCATTTCCCAGTTGCCCACTTAAGAGGGATTCTCAATGTGGAAATTATTTAGGTAGGTGTGTAATGAGGTATAGTTCACCAGACAGCTTTGTTTCCCATATTCACATGAACCATGTCTTTAAACACATTTGGTCTGAATGTTCTGATGATAAAATTAGTTTAAAAATCAGAAACAGTTATTTTTGACTGTGTCCAATTTGCATCTGACACATTTGTGAGTCCTCATCCCACACAACAGTGTTGCAAAAAACGGTATAGAGACCAGGACAATCTTACAGTGTGGTTCCTGCTTCAGGTTAATGAACCTGCTTAGGGAAGGCAGCCTCCTCTTTGGAAACAAATTGTTTAATCAAAAGGAGCCTCTACTCAGGCAGTATGAAATTTCTGTTTTAAAGGCTATTCCAAAAACAGAGACAGCACCATTTACCTCTGTTGTAAAGGAAGAATGCCATAACATGTTTTATATGATGAGATATATTTATCAATACACACAGAAGACTTGTGTCACTGACTTTGGACACTTAATAGAGGAAAACTTATTCAAAAGTCAAAAATATTTATTTAGTTCTAGTACAATGTCAAATAGAAGTGGTAAAAGTGGGCATCCTTTTATTGTTCCTGATCTTTAGAAGAAAAAATTCAGTCTTTCCACATTGAGTATGATATCAGCTGTGGGCTTTTCATATACGAACTTTATTATGTTGAGATGATTTCTATCTATTCCTTGATTGTAGAGCATTTGGGGTTTTTTAATCATGAAAGGGTGTTGAATTTTGTCAAATGCTTTTACTGCATCAATTGAGAAGATCATATCCCCACCACACCCACCATTCTAGGATGTGTTGAATTGCATTGATTGATTTTTGTGTTTGAACAAAAGTTGCCTTCCTGGGATAAATCTCGCTTGGTCATGTTGTATAGTTCCTTTGATAAGCTGCTGGATTTGGCATACTCACTAGTATTTGTTTGTTTGTTTATTACAGTAACATTGGTTTATAACATTGTATAAATTTCAGGTGTACATCATTATACTTCTATTTCTGCATAGATTACATCATGTTCACCACCCAAATACTAATTACAACCCATCACCACACACATGTGCTGAATTATCCGTTTCACCCTGCTCCCTCCCCCCTTCCCCTCTGGTAACCACCAATCCAATCTCTGTCTCTATGTGTTTGTTTATTGTTATTATTATCTACTACTTAATGAAGGAAATCATACGGTATTTGACCTTCTCCCTCTGACTTATTTCACTTTCCATAATACCCTCAGTGTCCCTCCATGTTGTCACAAATGGCTGGATTTCATCGTTTCTTATGGCTGAGTAGTATTCCATTGTGTATATATACCACAGCTTCTTTATCCATTCGTCCCTTGATGGGCACTTAGGTTGCTTCCAAGTCTTGGCTATTGTGAATAACGCTGCAATGAACACAGGGGTGCATGTATCTTTACGCATTGGTGTTTTCAAGTTCTTTGGATAAATACCAAGCAGTAGAATAGCTGGATCATATGGTAGTTCTAGCCTTGATTTTTTGAGGAATTTCCGTACTGTTTTCCATAGCGGCTGCACCGGTTTGCACTCCCACCAGCAGTGTATGAGAGTTCCCTTCTCTCCACATCCTCTCCAACACATGTTGTTTCTTGTCCTGTTAATTATAGCCATTCTGACGGGCGTGAGGTGATATCTGATTGTAGTTTTGATTTGCATTTCCCTGATAGTTAGTGATTTTGAACATCTTTTCATGTGTCTGTTGGCCATCTGTATATTTTCTTTGGAGAAATGTCTGTTCAGGTCTTTTGCCCATTTTTTAATTGGGTTGTTAGTTTTTTTGTTGTTGAGATATATAAGGGGTTAATCTCCAAAATATATAAAGAACTTACTAGTATTTTATTTAGGATTTTTCCATATATTTATAAGGGATATTGCTCTGTAAGTTCCCTTTCTTGTGATGTCTTTGTCTGGCTTTGGTATCAGGGTGATGCTTGCCTCATAGAATGAGTTAGAAAGCATTCTGCCCTCTTTTGTCTTTTTGAAGGTTTTGAGGATGGTTAGTGTTAATTGTTCTTTAAACATTTTGTAGAATTCACCAGTGAAGCCATCTGGTCCTGGGATTTTTTTAGTTGGGACTTTTGAATACTGATATAATCTCTTTGCTTGTGATAGGTTTGTTCAATTTTTTTATCTCTTTTTGAGTGAGTTTTGGTAGTTTATGTGTTTCCAGGCAATTCTTCATTTTATGGAAGCTATCTAATTTGTTGTTATTCAGTTGTTCATAGTATTCTCTTAGAATTTTTAAAATTTCTGTGGTATAATAGAAACATCCCCATTTTCATACCTGATTTTGTTGTGTTTTTTTTTTTTTCGCTCATTGTAGCTCAAGGCTTGTCAATTTTGTTAATCTTTTCAAAGAGCCAAATTTTATTCTCTTTGATTCTTTCTATTGGTTTTTTTCATGTTTTATTTCATTTAGCTCCATTCTAATATTTATTATTTCCTTTCTTCTTGTAATTTTGTGTTTAGTTTGCTCTTTCATTTCCAGTTCCTTAAGGGGAAAAATTAGGTTATTCACTTGAGATCTTTTTTTTCCTTACATGTAGGTATTTACAGCTGTACAGTTTTCTCTGAGTACTGCTTTTACCACATTCCATGAGTTTTGTATGTTTGTCTCCATTTTTATTCTTCTGAAAGTATATTCTAATTTCCATTGTGTTTCTTCTTTCACCCATTGATTGTTTATGAGCATGTAGTTTAATTTCCATGTATCTGTTAATTTTCCGGTTTCTGCTGTTACTGTTTTATACCTTCATTCCACTGTAATAAAACAAGATACTTTATATCTTCTTAAAGTTATTGACATTTGTTGCATGGCTGAACATACGCTTTATCCACAAGTAGCCGATAGGTGCTCAATCATCATCAGAGAAATGTAAATCAAAACCATAATATGATATAACCTTACACTGGTCAGAATAGTTATTACAAACAAACAAAGGACCACAAGTGTTGGTGAGGATATAGAGAAATTGAACTACTGCACACTGTTGGTGAGTATGCAAAATGCTGCAACCACTATGGAAAACAGTATGGAAGGTCCTCAAAAAATTAAAACTAGAACTACAATGCTATCCAACGAGCCCACTTTTGGGTATTTATCAAAACATGTTGATATCAGGATCTCAAAGAATATTAGCTTTCCTATGTTCATTGCAGCACTCTTTACAATAGCCAAGATGTGGAAATAACCTAAACGTTCATCTGTGGATGAATGGATAAAGAAAGTGTGATATATACATATAATAGAATACTATTCAGCATTAAAAAAGAAGGAAATTCTATAACATGCAACAACATGGATGAACCTTGAGGACATTATGCTATGTGAAATAAGCCAGTCACAGAAAGACAAATACTACGTGATTCCACTTGTACAAGTCATCTAAAAGAGTCAAATACGTAGATCAAAGAGTTGAATGATGGTTTCTAGGGGATGGGGGAAGAAGGAAATGTGTAGTTACTAATCAATAGGCATAAAGTTTCAGCTAAGCAAAAAGAATAAGCTCTAGAGATCTGCTGTACAGCATTGTACACATAGTCAAGAATAATGTATTGTACATTTACAATTGTTAAAAGGGAAAATCTCACATCAAATGTCCTTACAGTGATCAAATAAAATGTCAAAAAGTTATAAAAACATGCTCAACCTTTAGTAATCAGGAAAAGCCAATTAAAATTATAGTTAAAAACCATATATGTATTCACATATAGACAAAAATTTAAGACAGAAACTGCTAACTGTTGTTGAGGATGTGAAGCAGTGAGAATCCTATGCTAGTTTGTAAAACTATCTTCTCTGTTGATTGACTCCTTTGATCATCACACTTTGTAACCCAGGTGTTTATATTCCCAAACTCATATAGATGGAGAAAAATAATTTAGAAGTAAGCTGTGGGACCATGCATAGCATCCCTGTGATTTCCTAAATGAAGTATCCAGCTCCTTACAGGTCCAGAGGATACTGCTACCCAGCCTTCCACCTTTCAAAGTCCAGTAGACCTCCACCTAAGAGTCAAGGTCCTTGCTTTGACCCAAAAATACTAAGCACACCTTATCGTAGAGAATGGTCTGTGGTTCTTACAAATTTCAACTCTTCTAGTTAATTAAAGTTTAGCATTTGGTGGTCACTTCAGGGAATTCAAGAAATGGGCCCATCTGTCTCCTGAGCCACCAAACTCAGTTGGCCAATTTACTGATTGCCCTTCTGGTGGATTATATCTGGCAATTACTTGTTTCACTGATACTTTAGCCCAGTATTTAGAATCACAAAGGCAGCTAAGGAACAGATGCTCATGTGATTTCGTCTGGATCATTTGCGAGAAGTTTCTCTGAAGAATCTGAGTGTTTTCCGCTGTGGTAAGTTATTAAGACAGACCTAACCACGTAATTTATTTTGAAGCTCCTTCATCAGAGACAGTCTATTTCCTTTCCATAATTGAGACTTTCAATCAAGAAAAAAAAATGTCTCCTGGTTCAAAGATTGGGCTTTAGAAGTATTGGTTCTGGTGGCAAAAAGAACGCCTGACTACAGACGACTCCTTATCCTGTGGAAAGACCAGACCCAAATGTCTTCTGGGCCAGGAAGTGTCAGGAGCTGGGTATGTCTTCCACGGTTTCTGTAATGGTCTTCATCTGACTCCCACCCCAGCTGGAGACTTCCAGGTTATGTTTCTCTTCTCCTCCTGCCTTCTACTCCTGGCTCTCTGAGGCCACTCTTCTCCTCTGTACCCTCTCATCATGATTTCCCTGTGATGGAGCTGAGCTCTGGACTCTAAGAACTAATTACATCAGGGCTTTAAGGATTTTTTTCCACCAAGGGTTTTGTCATCAACTACTCTTACTATCTACTCAAGAATGCCTCTCTGTGCTTCCAGAGTATTGTTGACAATTGGTTTTGTTGATTTCTTGCATTCTTGCTATAAAATTTGCATTAATCTGGAAATTTAGGTTTAAGGGAAGCCGAAACAAGCAGCTGAGAGGTTTCTATTGTGGACAGGTGTGGGGGAATCACATCAGAGTAGACAGGGAGTTCCTGGAGGCCTAGACTCGCCCTCTTCTAAAAGTCTAATCACATATGCTAGAGAAGAGAGTTCATTTTTTTGCTCTTATTTACCTCCCTATCAATTCTAGCTGCCAGTCATGTTGGTGGTGAAAGCAGAAGGAGGAAAGGACAAAAGAATTTCAGGAAAAAATACTGAGGTAGGTGAAGTCTAACTTTCATGCACATTATTTCTCCCCATTACAGGTGCCTCCCAGGATACCAGGAGCAGACGAGTTCTGCTTCTAGCACGAGACATCCTGTCTTTCCTACTATCCTCATTTCTCAATCTTCCCAGACATTTCTTCAAATTACTAACATTTTATGTGCGATTACACTGGGCAGATAAAGTGTTAGACATGGAATAGTCCTCAGCTACCTAAATCTTTGAAAATAGTGGGATAAGATTATTAGAACTACAGGATTTAAAAGTTTATAAATAAAATAATGTGCTGTGTCTCTCAGAGCTGATTGAATTTTAAATTTAGACACATTTTAAGAAATGTACATTCCCAGTAGTGAAATTCTAGCCATCAATCATCTGACTTTTTTTCTTAAAATGAATTAAATATTTTTCTTAAAACGACTCAAAAAAAGCAACCTCATGTTCTACGTCTCTTTGAGATAGAATCTGAAAAAATGTGGACTAGATACCAGTAAAGGACCATCTGAGAAGTGCTCAAGCGGAGATATTCCTGTAAAATTGGCAAAATAAGTATTATGTTAAGAGAAAAGCCCTGGGCTCCAATTTTGGACTTACCACTCTTCTCTGTAAGCAAAGAAACGTGTCCCTCTTCCCCCTTTCCTGAATTTCAGAAATAGTCATTCAGAAGTCAGTGTGAATTGAATCCACTGTGTTCCCTCTTCAAAGGTAAGTGAGCAGAATTTGGAATTTGTGTTTACCTTTCACTATACCGTTAAAATAAGCATTGTCCTCATTTTGTCACCAGAGGATCTGTGTTGGGGGTTGGGGTGAGAAAGTCTGGAATCCCACAATATAGGCTTCTACTTTCTTTGTTGCTGGGTTGTGTGGGATCTATGCTGAATGTAAATGTGGTAGAATTGAAGCAGTTATCAACTCAAAGGTAGGCAGCAAATTGAAACCGCTTAGAAATTTTTCAGTTGAGTAGATTTATTTCTCTAAACTGGAAGTCAGAGAGAATGTTTATTTCAACAGGATTTTACAAGCCTGGAGATGAGAAAACACCTTAAAATTGAATTTTCCATTTGATTTTTCTTCTTCATTGCAGAGTCTAATTTAACTTGGGCTACCACTTTGGACTGCACATTATCCACTGGACACAAATGATATCTGAGAAGGGTATGGAATATGGGAAGATACCTAAATACTATATAGCATGAGTGAAGAAAGCCAGGAAGAGCAAGGACTAATTCATGGGCTGTCCCAGCAGAAACAGAACTTGTTATTTTGAGTCCTATTGGCAATACCAACATCAGACCATTTCATATCAGGTGAAAGCTAAAGGATTCACGGCTGATTCAGAGTTTTGGTGGGCAAGTTAGAATTACTGTAAGAAGTACCATTTCAGGCAAGAGGGCTCTTGAAGGGGCAGAGTTTAAGTGTATAGTGATGGTCAGATTTCACATTTGGTATGAAAAAAAAAAGGCTAGCGAGGGAATTTAGCCCTGGATATTAGGGGAGTATTATTTGAAATCTATGACAAATAAGTGCATTGAATCAATAGTTCATCAGAGGTTTATGCCAGGCTGTCAATCGATCTATTTGAAGCACAACACTCTACACAATGTAATCCATACATATCTGTCGATTACTGAGTGAATGAATGAATGAAAGTATAAGTGAACAGATGAATGGATAGATGAATAGATGACTGAATAGACAAATAGGTTGGAGGATGGAATGGATGAATGTAAAATTAGATGGATAATTAATTAATGGACATAAGGATGAATGAGTGAATAGATAGATGGTTAAATGTTGTGGTTTTAAGCAACCTGCCTGGTGTGGACAAAAATGAGCTAGTATGTGTGATCTGTGGATCAGGGTTCTGTAGGCACTGTTTAGTTATCAGATACATCTTCTTCCAGCACTTACAGCTAAAAGATAAGCTTCATACCCCTCTGCATTTATTCTCCTTTCCAGTCTCCTTCCTGGTTGGTTTGCTTTTGAAACTGGAATTCAAGTTGAGGATATTGCTCAAGGAGAGGCCTTACATTGTCTGTCTGATTTGCTTCATCCTTCCTCTTCTTTCTATGTTTAAAAAATCTTGATTAAGGACTCATGATGTGCCTCACACTGCAATGTGTGTTCAGAGTATTCAAAGTAATATAGAGCTCAATCCCTGTCCTCAAGGAACATGCAGTTTAACTGAAAAAGAAAAGAAAAGAAAAACACTTATTACTAAATGCCAAAGTAAGATAGACATGCAATTGAAAACACAAAAAAGTCCAGAGAATACATTACTGAAATAGGACACAAAGTGGAGAGAAGCAGATATGCTTAAGAAAATGGGTATGCTTAAGAAAGGGTATCAGGTAACCAAGGCATGAGAAAAAAATCACGGATATTGTAGTTATATACGGATGTAAGGCTTATCCCCTCATTTCCTCTGTCAGTACCAGCAAGTTTCCACAACATATTTTAGCTTCAGTTTCCTCATTTGTAAAAATCAAGACAATGCAACCCTCCTAGTTTTTGTTGTGATAAATAAATAGGGGGAAGTTAAATATTTAACAATACCTAGAACATAAATGGCACTAAAGAAATAATAGATGTCATTATATTTCACAGTTTATTTGATTCTGTGTTTATGGATTCGAAGAAAAAAAAAACAAATGTATGACAATGAAAATAAGAATAGTGGTTTCATCTGATGGGGAGATGACTGAAAAGGAACCTGAAGAGATCTTTCTGGCATGATGGAAACTTTCTGCATCTTCATCAGTGTAACAGTTACAATGGTGTATACATTTTTCAAATTTAAAAATTTTTCAAAATGTATACATTTAAAATTTTTGTATTTTAATGAATGTACACACATAATGGTTTTTATTATTATTTATCCATGTTGTTGCATGTATCAATAGTTCATTTATTTCTCACTAAATAGAAATCCATGTATGAATATACCACTGCTTCTTCTTTATCCATTGTTTATCCATTGTCCTTGAGGTGCATTTGGGTTTTCATCTCCAGTTTATGGCAATTAGGGAAAAAGTCACCGTGAACATTTTTGCATAAGTCTTTTTGTCAACAGATGCATTCATTTTTCCAAGACTGGAATTGCTGGGTCATAGAGTACGTATATGTCTCCTCTTAGTCGTTGTAAGAAACTGTCCAACTTTCCAAAGTGACTATACTGTCTTACATTCCCACAAGACAAGTTCCAATTGTTCCACTCTTTTTGCCAACACTTGGTAATTTTAGCCATTCTGATGAGTATTTAGTGGTACCTCCTTGTGGTTATATTTTGCGTTTACTGATGATTAATGATGTTGAACATATTTTTATAAGCCTACTGGTCATTCTGATACTTTCCTTTGAGAAGGCTTTATTCTATTCTTTTGCCTATTTTTGTATTGGATTGGTTTTAATTTTTATTATTGTATATTTGTTGTCAGTGACATTTATTAATGATTCATAGAAAATTTTTACATATATATGTACTTTGTTCAATATTTTCTCCCTGGCTCTAACTTGCCTTTTCTTTTTTTTTTTTGGTGGTTTCTTTTGATGAGCAACTGAGTTTTGTTTTACCTTTCTTATTTTTGCAGCTTTACTTTTTAACTTTAAAAAATAGGTTTAGCAATTTCCTCCTTATCTCACCTCCCCAACACACAGACACACTCAGATTTCAAAGTTGTTTCTAAGATTAAATGTGCCAAATGTATGAAAGATAATTTAAAAAGGAAAAACATGTCACAAATAGTATATAATTAAGTAATCATGAACCAATATAGAGTTTCAAATGGGAGGTGAAAGACTGAAACTGAGAACAAGATTAGATCATCTTCTGCAGAAAGTCAGCTCTTGACCAGAATGTTCAAAAACAAGGCCCAGATTAAAGAGACAGAAAATTATTCAAGAGTCAGATCTGAAAAATTACTTGAATTTCTCCAGAGTTATTTGTACGGGAAAAGCAACAAATGGAAAGAGCTCGGAAGGTTCAGGACTTGTGCAGCAGGAAATCAATGAGAAGAAGGGCATGCTTCAGGGGACTCCACAAGAGTTGTAAGACAACCATGGCAATTACAGGCAGTTGAAGAAGAAAAGAATGTGTACATAGAATGGGTGGAAGTTCTGGGTTGCCAGAGGAGGCAGTGATGCTTCATTCCTCTTTCTGTTTTTTCCCAAAGCATTATCAGCTTTAAATGGCCTTGGGAAACCACAGCACCATCGTTGAGTTCCTCCTCCTTGGGCTGCCTGCTGATCATCACACCCAGGCCCTACTCTTTGTGCTTTTCCTGACAATTTACCTCCTCACTCTGTCAGGGAATCTGTTGATGATCCTGGTTATCAGGGCCAATTCTCACCTTCACACCCCCATGTACTTCTTCCTGAGTCACCTCTCCTTCCTGGATCTCTGTTACTCTTCAGTCACTGAGCCCAAGACGTTGGAGAACATCTTGTCTGAGAAGAAAACCGTCTCAGTGGAGGACTGTTTGACCCAGGCTTTCTTTGTGTTTGATTCTGGGGGAACAGAGCTCTGCCTCCTGGCAGTGATGGCCTATGACCGCTATGCCGCCATCTGCTACTCTCTACTCTATGGTCAGATGATGAGCAATGAGCTGTGTGTGGGACTGGTACTGGGATCTTGGGGCCTGGCCTTTTTCGATGCTTTCATCAATACGCTCCTAGCTTGCAATTTGGACTTCTGTGAGACTCAAGTCATCTCCAACTTCATTTGTGAGATACCTTCTCTATTCCCTCTATCCTGTTCCAATAGCTCCAAAAACTTTGCTGTCCTGCTCTGCTCTGCACTCCTGCATGCCTTTGGAACCTTCCTCCTGGTTTTCTTCTCTTATGCCCGCATTATCTCCACCATCCTGAACATCAGCTCCACCTCAGGCAGAAGCAAGGCCTTCTCCACCTGCTCCTCCCACCTCACTGCAGTGACCTTATTCTATGGCTCAGGTTTTCTTCGCTATCTCATGCCAACCTCAGGTTCCCCGTGGGAGTTGGTTTTTTCCATGCAGTACAGTGTGGTCACTCCCCTAGTGAATCCCCTTGTCTACAGCTTGAAGAACAAGGAAGTAAAAGCAGCTCTAAAAAACACGTTGCAGAAAAGTTTACAATATCTCAGGTCGCAAAGAACAGGAAGAGGATATTCGGGAAACAGGATGGAATTACAGCAAGATACCTGAATAATAGACATTAGGGAAAATTTTTGTTTGCTCATAATGTCAGACATGACAAACTATCTTGAAAAGCCTCCTTTCTTGGAAATACACAATAAAAATAGCAGCAAAGTATTTGCTTGCTTTGGTTAGTATTTTGTCTTTCTCAGAGGCAGAAAGAAATGCATCAGATAGCTATTTCAATCCAGCTAATATGGTTACAGACATAGAGATATATTATTCCTTTTGTTTGTGAAACATTAACAAAATACTTAGCACTGTGAAAATTGTTTTTGTCCTGAATTCTTACATGATTCCTGTGAGCATGGAAATTAGGCATTAAACTTTGCTACAAAGTAGAAGGCTGGAGTCTCTGAAGGAAGAAAGACATAGGCTTGAGACTCATGGTGGAGTGAGTGGAAGGTGGGTTTAAGATGAGCTCTTACTGAAGAGGGCCTTAGAGACAAAGCAGATGCAGCTGAAGGGGTCTGAGAGAGGAAGTCAGCTTGTGGGGCTGAAGTCCAGGCTGACAGAAGTCTTCCACAAGCTCTGTGAAGTGTTATCTGGGGGAGAATTCCATTCTTTCTAGGGGAGTATAGCAGCCCTGCTTGTTACACTTTCTGGGTTTTACTGGTGGCTCCAAAGGATGAGTCTGGTAGATCTTGTTCTGGAAAAAAATTTTAAAACATTATTGATTTCTATACAGTACAAAGTAACAAACATCTTTTGCATGATTGAGAAAAGTTTTCAACTTTGAAATTTTGAAAAATACAAGAAAGATTCTACCTCTCAATGAAAATTGCTAACGTTTAGTTCCATTTTTCTCCAAATTTCGTTGTGGAAAGATCTTTGGTGTGCTTTTTTACACATAATTATAACTATAATTATGCAATATTGTACCCAACATTTTAACTTATTATGAATAAATACTTTTCCATGTTTCAAAACATAATTTGCAAGTTCTATTATATTCCACTAAGCACATAGATATGTATATTTAATAACTCGCCTACATATAAATGTTCCTAATATTGACCTACTTTATTAATCATGCAATTGTTCCAAAAACAATATAAAGTCAGAGTTTCTGCCTTCTTTCCTTTCTTCCTTCATTTTTCTTTTTTTCTCCCATTTAGGACCTCATGTCACAGAATTATAACCATTATCCTTCATTTACAACATATTGTCATTGGTCCACACATGTATCTCTCTTATTTTACTTTATTTTCATTCATTCTAAATATTTTACTTTTTGTTTAAATATTTGTTTTCTTGTCTTTAATAGTATCATAAACACTCTAAAAACTTAGGCTAAAAACTGAAATATTGCTAACAAAATGCATGTATCTAGAGATTCTCCCCCATTCCAAACAACTGTCACCAAATATTTCATTTGCCTTTTTTATCTGACAAAATTAACAACAATATTATCATATTAGTTTTGGTTTGGTTTTACCCATATTTGACCATTTATGTGTTTACCATTTTTTCTTGCAACTTAAACATTCTTTGAGATTATTTTCCTTCTTTCTCAAGGATATTTATTAAAAGTTCTTTTAGAGCACATGACTAAACTGTAAACTTTTTCAGTTTTTTTTATTTGTAAATATCTTTATTCCTCATTCAAAAATATTTTTTTGATGGATACATAATTTTAGGTGAACACTTGTTTTCTTTCCGCATTGTGAGGTATTTTTCTTTGGTAGTCTTGGCATTGTTGCTGTTGAGAATCCAGCTGTCGTTCTGATCCTTTAGGGAACATCTTTCCTTTTTCTCTTGTTGCTTTAAAGAGCTTTCTTTGTCCTCGATATTACGCACCTTACGCAGTTCTTCACTTATTACTTTGATCAAAGAGATAAACATCAGAAATTCACTATCATATATAATATAATTTTAAACATTTTAGCCTTTTCTGTATTTTGTAAATCTTCCACATGAGAATCACTACGTCAAAGAGTATAGGAACTGTTAAGACATCTCAGCCAAAGTGATTTCCAATGAGAATGATAACAAATTACACTGAAATAGCAAACTATGAAACAGCCTTTTGCCCCCTGCTCATAGTCGCTAAATTAGATTTTACTTCTGTAAACAAGTTGCAGTACCCTGACAATCAGTCAATTATATCATTGCAGATTTATTTTTCATTCTTTTGCAAGTGAAGCGAGTGAATTATTTCTGCATTTTCTTACCAATTACAATTTGAACCTATTACGTCCTAATTGTACTATTTATGTAAATAGCTTGACACAGTCTCCAGCCATTAAGCTAATAAGAATTTAGTGATTTTCTTATAGGTTTGATAAAGCTCTATATAAAAAGGACGTTAATCGTTACATCTATATTGGTTGCAAACATTTTTTCACATATATTATGTCCCTTTCTCTTAATTTTTGTGTGTTTATTTTCTTTGAAATTATTTCTTTGTTGTGCAAACCAGTGATTAAATTTTACTTAACTTAAATCACACATACACTTTCCTTTCTCGGTACCATTAAGTCTGCATTGGTAGTCAAATCTCCTGAATGCTGGTACAGAAGGAGGTTACGTAGCTGTAGCAGCTTCGATTTTTCATGTAGCCCTTATTCTTTGATCAGAAATTTTCATCTCCCAGTTCCTTTTACATAACTTCATTTCATTTTGTAATGATGGCCGTGTCTTGCACCATTGTCTTATAGAATGGAAGCTAACTTACTACACGCCCTAAACTAGGGATCTGGTTTGGAGCTCATATCCGTTATGCCTTAAGATTACATTTGTTTCATAAATTTCCAATACTAAGCAACTAGTGAAATGTTTATCCAGGAGACTCTGAGTGCTGCAGTACTGAGATGGCTCCAGCCTCTTTCAGTAACTTTCATTCACTCAGTGAAACATATATTCATTGTCATGTTCACTTATTATAGTATTCCTGTAGTTGTAATGATTCTTTGTTCATCATTGAAGGCAGCAAGAAATGTCACATTCCTTTATTTCTCTAAATCAAGCAAAGTCTTCCCCAAGCGTCTACTCCTATGAGTGGAAGAAAATTTACCTTCACCCACAACTGGACTTCCTACATCCATCTCTGGGATCTTATGAATTCTGGGCCTTTGTGATTCCAGAAAACCAAGAAAGGCCTGGACTCTGAGTTTGTGCTGTCATCATCATTGCTATTGTTCCTTCTGTTGCCTGATGTGGCCTGGTCATCTGTCATCAAACAGACACTCAACTCAAAGATGATACAAAGATGATTCCCAAAATGGAACATTCCATTGACACAGACTTGCTCACAGACTCCCTTGATCTACCCCCCAATTCTCCCTGATATCAATGTATTGTGTATAACCTCTACTATCATTACTAGGAAGCTTCCTTCAAGAGACAGGAGGATGTACACATGGGTTCGGCCTCCACCTCCTGTGCTGTCTTCAAATGCTATGTTCATATTCTTACCTCAAGGAATCTCAAAGCCTTCTTCCATGTTCCTAGTTCCTTCCACCTCCCCTACTCAATAAGGAGACTCCATTCTCTTCTGTTGTTGGGTGACTCACTTTGATAACTCAGAGTTGACCTAAAATAGAGAATGTCCTTTCCACATATACCTGCAACTCCAAGATGGGGGTGGTGATAGGAAAGAAGATGAAAATGTAGGAGAGAAAAAAATCATTAGAAACATGTAGTTGCTCTGTACTCTGGGGTATCAGTGGGCAAAGAGATGATGGGTTTTTTAATTCATGATTATCCTATTCAAATATTTTATAAATGTCTTGACTTAGTTATTTTGTGAAAGAGATAAGGAAACTAACATTTACTGAATTCTTACTACGTGCTGAACATGATGGTAGACATTTTATATACTTTATGCCTATATAACAATTACTTCTCCAGAATTTTGATAAGCAATTCCATTTTCTTTAATTCATCAGTTCTTTAAAAGTATTTAACATTGTTATTTCTTTAATTACAAAACAATGCACCTTTATTTTTGAAAATGGGAAAAATTCTAAAAAGGATAAAAGTAAAAATAACTCATAATTCCAAATTGTTGCCTGTTAATTGCTTTGTAATGTAAGAAATCAAAAATGAAACTCTTCTTCTCCCTGGATACATATAGAAATATTTATTATTCATATTTATAGAGAGATATATAAATATTTATTGATATATTATAGTATTTATAGATATATGTACAGATATAAAGATATAGACTTTAGATATTTGTGTACATGGTTAGTATACACACATATAATTCCTTCCTCTGTCACCTGAGAAAGCCAGGAACCAGCAAGAACCCAACAAGAAGATCTTCATTTCTAATACTATTCTCTAATAAAAGGACCCAGGACTCTCTGGAGAAATGGCTGAGCCTAGGACTGGGGAAGAGAATATACAAGATGAGCCCCAGCATCTTATAGAACCAGAAAGTAAGGAAGTGCTCAAAAAACCTCAGTGTTAGAGATATGTCAAAAGGATGCCAGGGTCAAATGAAAGAATTCGCAATGGCCAAAGCGGCGGCAATTTGAGCAACAAAATACATTAAATATTTGCTACAGACTGAATGTTTGTGTCCCCCTTAAAATTCATATGTTGAAACCCTAATTCCCAATGTGATGGATTTTGGAGGTGAGGTATTTGGGATATAATTAAGGCTAGATTAGGTCATGAGAGTGGATCCCCTTTGATCAAATTAGTGTCCTTATAAAAGGGGGAAAAGACACAAAATCTCTCTCTCCACGTGCATGCACCAATCAAAGGCTATGTGAGGATGTAAATCAGGAAGAGGATGCCTGCCAAGATCCCTACTATGCTGGCACTCTGATCTTGGACTTCTAGCCTCCAGAACTGTGAATACAAATGTTCAGTGTTTAAGCCACCCAGTCTGTGGTAATTTGTTAGAGCAGCTGGAACTAAGATAATATATTGTATTATAACCAAAGTATAAATAATTACCCATGAGTCCACACTGATATAAATAATGGTTGAATAATTAAATAAATGAGGGAGAAGTTATAAATATCCCATGCAGAAGAATTCCAAATACTTTACGTAAATATTCTAATATCAAGGAGAAAGAGCATAAACTCTTAACCTACCTCTTAAATGCAGTTGGCTAATAATGACTTACTTCCAAAGACTACAATACATACACAGGAAAGAAGAATAACTTTACAGTGGAGAAACCGGACAAACACTACCTCAGTCAGGTGATTGGGATCAATATCCACAGTGATAGGTCACGTTAATAGTACGTACCCTTGACAGGATGTGATGACAGTGTTACTTTATCTCTGTGATCTTCATCCTCAAATCCCATAACCCACAGCTAATCACAACACAAAAATCAGACAAACTCAAATTGAGGGACATTCTACAAAATACCTGACCACTATTACTCAAAACTCGCAAGTTCATTATAAACAAGGAAAATCTGAGAAACTATCACAGCCAAAAAGAGCCTAAGGAAACATGACAACTAAATGTAATGTAGTATCCTGGCTGAGATCCTGGGATAGAAAATGGACATTAGATTAAAACTAAGGAAATATGAAAAACTATGGACTTTAGTAAATCATGATGTACCAATATTGCTACATTAATATGACAAATTTACCACACCAATATAAAATTTTATTAATAGGAGATACTGGGTGTGGGTATGTAGGAACTCTCTGTACAATTTTTGCAACTTATTTGTAAATCTAAAATTATTCTAAAATAGAAAATTTGTTAAAATAAAATCTTCTCCTCCCCATCCGCAATCTTATCATCCAGGGTTCACTTTTGTGCTGGGTGTGGATGAATTCATTCATGAGGAGTTCCACGAATTCAAAAGTGTTCTGAGTATTTCTCCAGACTCTGTTCTAGTGGATAGTGAGATGTACTTATCCTGAGACTTGGGAAGACAAAGTGTCTACAAAAAAAAATCATTCTTTTCCAAATGAACTGCCCTTAAAATATAATTTTGACACATCAATTTACCGATAGTTTCTCACTTTTTGCTCTATTTATTCCAAACAGAAGCAAAAGGTGGAGGAAAGAGGGAATGATGAGCAAATACAATCCTATCCTGCTATACATCCACACGTATACATAGGTATAATTTTTAACAACAACGACTTTATGTCATATGTAAACTAAAAATTATCTTTTCACTTAAAATATAATGTTTCATACTCCTAAAATATACACAAAATTTTACATCATTCTTTTAATATCTGCATGGTATCCCATTATACACATATACCATCCATTATTTCCAAACCCCAAGGTTGTTTCCAACTTCATGTTATTGTATAAAGAGCTCTGATGAGCATATGCCCTCATCTGGTATTTATAACTATTTAGAGTGTAAAATGTTGACAGATAGGGCTAAATTGCTCCAGATGTTTTTATCTATTTATTATCTGTCAATACTGCCTGAGGGTAGATGTTTCCCCCACACTGTCTCCAGCTCTGAATTATGGAACCAAATTGGCAGCTAAGGAAGAGTGAGGGATTGCTGTTGAGTATGAGCCAAAGTAAAACTGAAATGAGCTCAGTTGAATTTCCACTTCCAGGAATCACAGACCAGGATATTCAGACCATCCCTCTCACTAAAAAGAACAGAAAATTTTGAATTAAATATATAAAATGTCTACCAGAAAGCATTAAAGAGCTAACAAGATGGTGAGTATTTAGCAGATCAAGATTAGAAAAAGTTCAGGAACCCAAAAAGATGACCAAAATATTTAGGATCATCTTTGTCCTAGAGGCATATTTTTATCCAAAGGGAACAGCTAAGACCCCGAACATCACTTTTGGTAGCCTAGTGAAGCTTGGGATTCAAAAATCATGATTTAGGATCATCCAAGGGTGAGAACCCTGGTCAAGTTCTCTATACTTAGTGATGGGACCTAAAATTCTTCACTAGGAGTAAAGATGATTGGAAAGAAAGCTACTCCTTTCATGGTCTGCAGCCTCACTTCATGTTTTTTAGGTAAAGAAGAACATCTCAATCAAGACTTGAACTTTAATTTACATGATTCTAGACTACTGACATCATAGGCGTATGGAGGAAGCAATCAATCAATAATCAATTAACTCTGGAAGATAACTTCACCTTCAGTCTCTATATACATATAATTTTCTGATTACTATGTTTTGCCTACAAGCAAACACACTAGGTGTGTAAGTAGACAAGAACAGTGAGTAAGAACTAGGAAGAGCAATAAAGAATAAAAACAGACTAACAGGAACTTTAGATGATGCAATTGTCAGACACCAATAATAAAACGATGATGCTTACCATGTTTAAGGAGATAAAACCAAGCTTGGAAATCTTCACAGAAAATTGGACACTTTAACAAGTGGCAGTAGAGAGTTGAAAAAATTTAACTGAAAATTATAAAAATCAAAAGTTAAGAACTCGGTGTGCAGATGCAACACAGCTGAAGAGAATTAGTTAATGGGTAACATGTCATTAACACTGTGTTGAAGCAACACAAAGACAAAAAGAAAAAAAATGCAGTGAGGAGAGTAAGAGACATAGAGGACACAGTGAGAAAGACTAACATAAATTTTATTGGAGTTCCAAAAGAAGAAAATAATTGAAGAAAAGCAATATTTTAAGAGATAATGTCTGAGAATTTTTCAGATCTGATGAAAGAAATCAATCCCCATGTTCAAGAAGTCCAATGAGTCACAGGTAGGTAGTCACATTTAAACTTCAGAACACATCGTAGTGAAATATGAGAAAACATAACACAAAAAGAAAATCTGAATTCCAGTAAGAGAAGAAAAAGACATAAAAAGAACCAAGTGGGGCCAGCCTCGTGGCTTAGTGGTTAAGTGTGCGCACTCTGCTACTGGCAGCCCGGGTTCGGATCCCGGGCATGCACCAGTGCACCACTTGTCCAGCCATGCTGAGGCCGTGTCCCACATACAGCAACTAGAAGGATGTGCAGCTATGACACACAACTATCTACTGGGGCTTTGGGGAGAAAAAGGAAAAAAAAAAAAAGGAGGAGGATTGGCAATAGATGTTCGCTCAGGGCCGGTCTTCCTCAGCAAAAAGAGGAGGATTGGCATGGATGTTAGCCCAGGGATGATCTTCCTCACAAAAAAAAAAAAAAGAACCAAAGTGTTCCAGACATTAACTTTTTGCAATTTATTCTTTAATCTGAGCTTATCAATTCTATTGAACTTCTCCATTTCAATTAAATGAGATGAACCGTTTTTCTATCAGTGTTTCTAAGTGGTCAATCAATTATCTGCTTCAGAATTACCTCATCATGCATAGCATAGGGCATATCCCAGACCTATTCAATTGGCACTTCTGCCCTGGGATTTACTATGCACAAAATAATAGCACAAAATACACAAATATGGCCTTGCACAAGGTCCATGGCACTTTGTTTCATACTATGGAGACCTTGGAAGAGCTCTGGAACACCCTATTGTCCTGGATAAATATGGAGCTACCCTTGTCACTTTTTCCTCCCTCTTGCTGTGCAACTCTCCTACCTCTTGGTCTCTCTGGTGCCTTCAAACTACCTTCTGCAGAGCTCCTTTGACTTTTCTCCCACAAGATATTTGTCTAAAAACCATAATCATTATGAACTATTTTTTATACATCATAATCATGGTTGATTATTTTTGCCAGTAGTCAATTCTCTTTTCAAACTTTGAGATTTCATAGAAGATAAATATGTTTAGGCCTAGAACATTTTATTTTATTTTCAATCTATTTTCCATTTTTGATTCGATGGTGAGATTCTGGCTAATTTATCTCTTCTTTTTATTGACATATTTTAACAAGTTTTATCACATATGCACTATTCATTTGTGATTCACTCAGCCTTTTTGAGGATTCTTTTCTTCCATTTACTATTTTTTAAAATATTTGCATACATACTTTATACGGTTTTGTGAAACAAAATAGTGCCTACTCAATTCTTGTTCCCATATGTTTGCTATAGTTTCCCATTAATTACATTAAAATAAAATTATAGGGGCCAGCCCAATGGCGTAGTGGTTAAGTTGACTCACTTCGTTTCAGTGGCCCATGGTTTGAGGGTTCAGATTCCAGGAGCAGACCTACACACCACTCATCAAGCCATGCTGTGGAGGCATCCCACATACAAAATAGAGGAAGATTGGCACAGATGTTAGCTCAGGGACAATCTTCCTCACCAGAAAAAAAAAGAAAGAATAAAAATATATCATGCATATGTTAGAGCACTTGTAAGCTCCATTGCACTTTATTTTTCACTTGCTTTTTATAAAAAGTAATGAAATAATATTATATAAATAACACTAATCAACATTTTCTATGTGTAAATATATATTTAAAAAATAAATTATTTAAAATGATCAACTTCCTAAATAAAACTAGTAACAGAAATAGTTATATTTCTTTCCTTCTAAATTTGTTCTATAGCAAATCTTTACATAATGCATTCTTTGATGTATTTATTAATATCCTACCATAATATGTAAAATTATATCATGAACATTTTCTCATTACTTCTAATTTTAAAAACCTCATTTTCAGTTATCATACAATTTCATCAAGCACAGTAACTAAATTTGATATAATAATCCTACTGTTACTAGACATGTTTTCAGCCTTTGCCACAATATCGATTTCTCATATTATTCCAAATCATATTTTTTGTTATTGAGTTGAATGAGTTTTTTATATATTTTAGATATTAGCCCTTTATCAGATAGAAGATTTGGAAATATTTTCTCCCATTTCATAGGTTGTCTTTAAATTTCTTGATTGTTTCTGTGGCCATGCAGAAGTTTTTAGTTTGATGTAGTTTTTGCTTGTGTTGCTTTTACTTTTGGTATAACAACCAAAAAAACGTTGTTGAGACCAATGTCAAAAAGCATTTTCCTGAATTTTTCTTCTAGGAGTTTTACATTTTCAGATCATCTGATTAAGTCTAATCCATTTTGAGTTAATTTTTGTGAGTGATGTAAGATAGGAGTCCCATTTCATTCTTCTGCATGTAATTATTCAGTTTTCCCAACACAATTTATTACGAACACAACTCTCTCCCCATTCTGCACTCTTGGCTTTCTTGTCAAATATGAGTTGACTGTATATGAAAGGGTTTATTTCTGGATTCTCGATGTTTTCCATTGGTCTATGTGTCTATTTTTATGCCAGTATCATACTGTTTTGATTAATATAGCTTTGTAATATAGTTTGAAGTCAGGAAGCAGAATGTCTCCAGGTTTGTTCTTTCTCAGGATTGCTTTGGCTATTCAGGGTCTTTTGTGGTTCCATATGAAATTTAGGATTTTTTTTCTATTATTGTGATATTTCACCCCCTAGGTTAAATTTATTCCTACGTATTTTATTGTTTCTGATGCTATTTTAAATGGAATTGTGTTCTTTATTTCTTTTTCAGATATTTCAGATATTTCATACTTAGTGTATAGATATGCAACTGATTTTGGTATGCCAATTTTGTATCCAGCAACTTGACTTAATTCATTGATTAGTTCTAACAGTTGTTGGCTGAGTCTTTAGGATTTTCTACATACAAGATTATATCATCTTCAGTCAGAGGTAATTTTACTTCTTCCCTTCCAATTTGGATGCCTTTTTATTTTATTTTCTTGCCTAATTGCTCTGGATAGAACTGCCAGTACTATATTGAATTAGAGTAGTAAGAGTGGGCACACTTGTCCTGCTCCTGATATTAGAGGAAATGCCTTTAACCTTTCACTGTGGGTTTGATGTTAGATGTGAGTTTGTTGTATACGGCCTCCATTATGCTGAGGTATGCTCATCTATACTCAATTCATTGAGGTTTTTTTCATGAAAGGATGTTGAATTTTGTCAAATGCTTTTTGTGTGTCTATTGAGATAATTATATAATCTTTATCTTTCATTTTATTAATGTGGTGCATATATTGATATGCATATGGTCAACCATACTTGCATCTCATGGATAAATCACACTTGATCATGGTGTGTGATCCACTTAATGTGTTGTTGAATTCAGGTTGCTAATCTTTTATTAAGGATTTTTGCATGTATAGTCATCAGGGATATTGGTCTATAGTTTTTTTCTAGTATCCTCATCTGGCTTTGGTATCAGGGTATTGTTGGTCTCATAAAATGTGTTTGAGAGTATTCCCGCCACCTTGATCTTTTGGAAGAGTTTGAGAAGGATTGGCAGAACTCTTCTTCAAATGTTTGGTAGAAATCACCAGTGAAACCTCTGGTCCTGGGGTTTTCTGTATTGGGAAGTTTTTGATTACTGATTCAATCTCCTTATTGTTATTGATCTGTTCAGATGATTTATTTCTTCATGATTCAGTCTTGGTAGGTTGTATGATTCTAGGAATTTATTCATTTCTTCTAGCTAATCCAATTTGTTGGCATATAATAGTTCATAGTAATCTCTTATGATCCTGTGCATTTCTGTGGTATTAGTTGTAATGTCTCCTCTTTCATTTCTGATTTTGAGTCTTCTCTCTTTTTTTCTAGTTAGTCTAGCTAAAGTTTTCTCAATTTTGTTTATCTTTTCAAATAACCGCCTCTTAGTTTCATTGATCTTTTCTATTGTTTTTCTGGTCTCTCTTTGATTTATTTCCACTCTGATCTTTGTTATTTCCATCCTTGTACTAACTTTAGGCTTAGTTTTTCTTTTTCTAGTTCTTTGAGTTGTAAAGTTAGGCTGTTAATTTGACATCTTTATATCTTCTTAATGGGTGTTTATTGCTATAAAATTGCCTTCCAGTATTACTTTTGCTGCACTCCATAGTTTTGGTATGTTGTGTTTACATTTTTGTTGTCTAAGACCTTTTTTCTTTTCTCATTTGATTTCTTCTCTAACCCATTTGTTGTTCAGGAATATGTTGTTTAATTTCCAGATACTTGTGGATTTTTCTTTTTTTCTCATCTTGTTGATTTCTACTTTCATACCATTGTCATTGAAAAGATGCTTGATATGATTTCAATCTTCTTAAATTTGCTAAATTTGTGGTGTGATCTAACATGTGACCTATCCTGGAGAATGTTCCATGTGTGATTGAGAAGAAATGTATTCTGATGCTGTTGGATGGAATGTTCTGTATATCTCTGTTAGGTCTATTTAGTCTAAAGTATAGTTCAAGTCCAATGTTTCATTATTGATTTTCTTTCTGGATGATCTATCCATTGTTGAAAGTGGGTATTGATATATCCTACTACTATTGTATTATTTTCTATTTCTCCCTTTAGATCTGTTAGTACTTGCTTAATATATTTAGATTTTCAAATATTGGGTTCATATATATTTATGATTGTGATATCCTCTTGATGAATTGACTTCTTTATCTTTATATAATGACCTTATTTGTCTCATGTTAGTTTTTAACTAAAATCTATTTTGTCTGATATAAGTATAGCTACCCCTGCTCTTTTTGGATGGGCTACAGGCTGTGCTCTGAAGTTGGCAAGGGATGCTGTTTGGGCTCTCTCATTGAGTGGGGCCACATGTTGCATTCAGCAGCTGGGAAGGTTGAAGTCTGCGATATTCTGTAGAACAGGCTATAGGCTGGGTGCCACAGCTAAGTGGTGCCATACACTGGGTTCTGAGTTGTCCAGGGTCACTATTAATGCTCCCTGGTTATGTAGCACCAGAGACTATACTTAACATTCGGCAAGACTTTTGACTTCTTTCCCTACCCAAGCATGGCTGTAGGATTGGCTCTGAAGCTACCTGGATTCTAGGTCAGGCTTCCTGGTTGGCTGAGATTGTAGGCTATACTCACTTGTTAGGTGGGGCTGTAATTTGCCTCCCTACCTGAACCAGGCCATAGAGCAGTCTCCACAGCTGGTATGGCTTTATAGCTGGGGACATGAATCAGGCAGATCTTCCCACCAGCTCCCTAGCCAGATAGGGCCACCAGTTTGCCTCTGCAGATGGGCAGAGCTGCTGGCCAGGGTCTCTGCTTGGGTGCTGCTGCAAGAAGAAATGTTGTTTACCAAGATCTGGGCGGTGGTTGCCATAAGCCCTAGCCCTTTTCTCTGTCTCTATCGGATCCCCAGTGGTCAAGCTCCATGGATTCCCCCAGTAATCCCTGTGACATGAGACCTAAAATGGGCCTCCCAGGAAGTGTGCTACAACACTGGGGGAGCTGGATATCCACCTTGGCTGTCTTTTTCCCACTAGAAAAACTATAGGCCCAGGAGGGCCCTGTTGGTGTAGTGCTGTTTCAGCCTGGAAGAAGAGCAATGCGATTGAGTGTAGTAGCTCCTCTTACCCTTCTAATGTGGTCTTTCTCCATCTTGAGATCCAGGGAGGTGTTTCACCTGGCCTCACCCCAGGCCTCACCCCTGGGTTCTGGGATTTTCACAATGGTGACTTGTCCACGGATAGTTGTTACTTGGTCTTCTCGTGAGCGGAACTGAAGTTGGGAATGACATATGTTGCCAACTTGATGTTGTCACTCCTGCTTTCACTTTTATTATTTTCAATTGTTTTGCTTACTTTGGATTTAATTGGCCCCTCTTTTTCCTGTTTCTTAAGATTGAAGCTTAGATGATTTATTCAAGGCTATCATTGTTTTCTAGTACAAGTATTTAACGCCATTCGTTTTTCTATAAGCACTGCTTTAACTTCTCCCCATATATTTTTATAAGCTACATTTCTATTTTCTTCAATTTAAAACATTTTCTAATTTTCCTTGGAATTTCATCTGTAACCTATTCGTTATTTGTAAGAATGTGGCTGAGTTCAAAAATATTTGGGAGGTTTTCTGGATTTCTTTCTGATATTGATGTTTGGTTTATTTCTAGAATAAACTCTGATTTCTAGTAGTGGTCAGAAAACGTACTTTATATGGCTACAATTCTTTTATACTTGTTGAGTTTGGTTTTCCCCTAGAATAAATCATTTTGATGAATGTTCCATGTGCGGTTTGAAAGAATGTATATTGTGCTGTTCTTGTGGTACTCTTCTCTAAACGTCAGCTAGATCAACTTATTTTATATTGTTCTTTAGGTGTTCTCTACACTCACTTCCTACAGTCAGCTCACAGACTGTTTTTCCACATTTACTGTTGATTATTGAGAGAGGAGTGTTGCAATCTCCAACTATAATTGTGGACTTGTCTCCTTATGTTTCAGCTACGTCAATTTTTGCTTTTTTATTTTGAAGCTCTGTTGTTGTGTGCATATATTTTTGGAGTATTATGTCTTCTTGGTGTGTTAACTCCTTCATACTTATGATATATCCCCTTTATCACTGATCGTATTTCTTGTTCTGAAGCTGAATTTGTCTTATATTAATATAGTCACTCTAACTTTCTTTTATTTGACTTTGCACTGTTTATCATCTTTTAATCCTTTACTTTTACTCTACCTATGTGAAAACATATTTTTTTATTAAGACCTTATTTTTTAGGGCAGTTTTAGGTTCACAGCAAAATTGAGAGGAAGGCACACAGATTTCTCATATGTTCCTTGCCCTTATGTATGAGCTTCCCCCATTATCAACATCCCCCACAACAGTGGTACATTTTTACTACTGATGAATCTACGTTGACACATTATAGTCACCCAAAATCCACAGTTTGTAACACATTTTTTAAAAATCTTATCATCTGAAAGAATTTTAGAATCACATAGAGTTTGCAAAAAAAGTGCAGAGAGTTCCTGTGTGCACTTCACCTAATTTTCCTAAACAATATTATCTTACATAGACTAGTACAGTAATCAAAACCAGGAAAGTGACAGTGGTGGAAAATTATTAAACTTATTCTTCTTTCACCAGTTTTCACATGCACTTATTTTTAGGAGTATAGTTTATTTCAAATTAAACCACTGCACACTTAATAGAACGGCTAAAAAAACTTTTTTTAATACAATACCCAGTATAGGCAGTGTTACAGATTAACTGAATCCCTCATACTATTCTGGTAGGAATGTAAAATGATACAGTCATTCTGGAAAACAGCTTGGAAATTTGTTTTTCTTGTTAGACCTACACTTATCATACGCTACAGCAATGCTCTACTGTGTTTACCCACAAAAACTGAAACAGATTCACACAAAAACCTGTACATGAATGTTCTTAGCAGTTTTATTTGTAATAGCCAGTAACTGGAAACAAAACAATGGTTTTTACCCTTGTAATAGATAAACAAACCATGGAACAGCCATACAATGGATTACTACTCAGCAATGAAAGAAATATTCCTTTCCTTCATTCTTGATATGGGTCTCTTGATCACCTGGCTAGCTCTATGAATTTCTAAGATTCCTTTCTGCAATCATTATCTGAAGCAATCAGGAAATTCTCTGATTGTCACCAAACCAGAATATTTTACTCCGGTAGACTAATTCTCCATCATCCTCTGTGGTCAGCTTCCTGCAATATTGGAGATATTTTGTAAAGGTCCTTCTCACAGCTGCTTTCACCTCATTGTTCTTCAAGCTATAGATGAGGGGATTCACTAAGGGAGTGACCACACTGTACTGTACAGAGGAGATCAACTCCAATGGTGAACCTGCGTTTGGCATGAAATAACGAAGGAAAGCTGAACCATAAAACAGGAGCACCGCAGTGAGGTGGGAGGAGCAGGTGAAGAAGGCCTTGCTTCTACCTGAGGAGGAGCTGATACTCAGGATGGTGGAGACAATGAGAGCATAGGAAAAAACAATTAGGACACAAGTTACAAGTGCATGAAGGAGACTGGAGCAGAGCAGAACAGTAAAATTCATGGAGATGTCAGAGCAGGACAGAGGGAAGAGAGAGGGCAACTCACAGCTGTAGTGGGGGATGGACTGATCCTCACAGAAGTCCAAACTCATAGCTAGTAGGATATTGAGGAATGCATCCAGAAACCCCAGGCCCCATGAGCCCCATGCTAGTCCTTTACAGAGCTTGTTGGTCATCTTCTGGCCATAGAGCAGAGGGTGGCAGATGGCAACATAGCGGTCATAGGCCATCACTGAGAGCAGGCAGCCTTCTGTGCCCCCAGTGTCAAACACAAAGAAGACTTGAGCCAGGCAACCCCTGACAGAAATGGTTTTCCTCTGAGACAGGAGATTCTCCAGCATCTTGGGCACTGTGGCAGAAGAGAAACAAAGATCCAGGAAAGAGAGGTGACTCAGGAAGAAGTACATGGGTGTATGGAGATGAGAATCCGTCCTGATCACCAGCAGCATCATCAGGTTCCCCACCAGAGTCTGAAGGTAAATCACTAGGAACAACACAAAGAGCAGAGCCTGGATCTTGGGATCAGCAGAAAGTCCAAGGAGGATGAACTCGGTGATGGTGCTGTGGTTCCCCAAGGCCATTTAGAGAATCCTTTGTTCCTTTGAAAAAAGAACAGGAAGTGGACTGAGCCTTCCAGTGGCCCCTGCCAATGTTTAGACATCCCCTTCTTCTCCCTATACATTCCCCTCTCCTCAGTCTGCGTGGTATTATCAGGATTTTAAAGCTGTGCTCACTGATCTCCTCCAGGCATTTTTCTTCTACCTCACAGGTCATGAACCCCTCTGATCAGTCATGCAAAATTTTGATTCTCATACTTGTTCTGATCTAAAAGCTATGTTAATTTATTCCACCTTCTTCAGTTGGGCCCTTACTTCTGTTTAGCTTCATCATCTCTTATGCATTTTAGCATGCTTCTGAAAGTGGCTGCCCCTTATACCTTCTCTGCTCTCCCTTATCCCACATTTTTAATTCTTCATTCAAACCTTTCCATAATTAATTCATGCTTAATAAGACCATATTGTGTTTGTGTATGTTCTATTATTTACATTGGTTATATATACTGTCTGATTTAATCCTAGGAATAAGATTGAGAGTCTTGTGTATGATTATGTGTGTGAACAGGTAGATGGGAATTCGGTAGCAATGAAAGAGAATGTCTGTTTTACAGATGAGAATACTGGAGGTCCCTAAACAAATCTAATTTCCCACATTAGTTAGCTGTGCATTTATGTGATATCTCTATGTGAAGAGCTTTGTTTTTCATTAAAATGGCTCTCACTCACGACCCATAGAATAAAGTTAAACTTCTGCTTCAAATTCAACAGCCTCCTCTATCTAATATTAACTCCATTTCCCGTCAGATCTCCCACCACTCCCCAATGGCCTCATTGCCATCCCAAAATAATCACCACTGGCAATGGCTAAAATTCAGCCACTAGAGGTTCATTCCATTAGGATAAATTATCTACAGATAAATTGAAACAACTCTGGGAGACATAGCACACGAATCCGGGTTTCAAATTTAATTCTTTTATGCACAAGTGATTGTATATCTTTCCCAAGGTGACAGGCAGGTGAGGCTTCCTTCCTGGAAAATGAGAAACATAACAAGTGCTTGCTACCTGGTTCTCCCCACTGAAAGGACTCAGAAAGTATTAATTCCATGCTTAAGTGAATGAATTGATAGCTGAATAAGGGACTGGAGGCTAAGGAGGATGAGAACACCACTGCTCACAGATGGAAGAACTGTACAGATTGACTAGAATGAAGACTTCCAGAGAGGCAGTGTACACACCTAAGTTCATGAGGCAGGACGCAGAAAGAAGAGAAGGGTGAGGAAGCTGGTAATTAGATGCACAGAAGACAAACTTTCGTGCAATCAATTTCTATCCTCCAAAACCTACGGTGGCTCTTACACTCTTTCCTGTTCCCTCCTCCACCTACCTCAGCAGAGTCCACGGTGGAGGTGCAGCGGCAGTTTTGCAATAACATTAGAATTTGGGTTTTACAAAGAGGATAAGCGTAGGCCACCAGGAAATCACTATCTGTTCTGAAGTGTTTTCCCCTCTTCTTCTCAGAAAATGAAGCTTAAGCCTCTGGGATTAGCTTTCCCTAATCTTCCAGGGCCCAGGCCAGGCAGAGTTTGTGTGCAGAATGCAAAGAGTGTCTATTGCCAATGCTCATTATTATTCAGGAAAGAAAAGTGGTCTTTCTGGGCAGCTGAGTACAAGATCCCACCAAAGGAGGAAGGCAAGGAGCACTGATGCAGAGAAATGGTAACAGGAGACACAGAAGGGGAGAAGATTCAAAGGGAAAAGATATACCTTAGATCCCCGGGGGAGAGAAGATCTGAAGAGGAGAGAGAAACAGAACTGGAAAGAGCTAGAAAGAGGGAGGAAAAACTTTTAGAGAAATCATATCTGACCTACCAAGTTGCTGGCTTTTTTGGTACAGAACACGTCCGTTTCTCTCTCCTGTCCCTGATGAGCTTGTCTGAGGTCAGTAATTCTTCACACAAAAGAACCAGTTCTTCTAAGGAACTACAGAAACAGCACACAACATTTTTTTCTTATAGAAAGCCACAAATAGGCAAGAAAATAGAGAAGTCAAAATTCTTGTTATGTTCAGAGAAAAATCTTCATCTTTGCCCTTGGAACACATCTCCACAGAGAAAATAATAACGGAAGTATAGAATTTCTCTCATTTGATGGAGCCCTGCCACTTAAACATCTCTTCATTTATTTCTCATTGTACATCTGTGTAAAGTACTAAAGCTACCTGAAAATGAGCGATTTTCAGATCTAGTCTTTTAGAATGGCATCTATATTTAGTGAAGCCTGGCAGTATAAGAGACATCTGGTCAATGACATCTATTCCCTGAAGCCACAGCCTGAAGCTAGACTTTAATTCGTTGTCTAAGTAAAGTTAACTTCTAAGCCACAGGGAATTCTTTAGCATCTGGGACTTTAGGACCTTCTGGGTTGATACAGTATTTTTAACCCTTGGATGAATGTTCCTGAGGGTCTGTTGCCCTTCAGAAAGGAGACAGGGCTGGAAGATTTTCCACATTTGATACTTAGGTTGTGGATACCTCGTGTGCGAATTCCTTGGAACTTGTGATGTGTACTCCTCTTTTCCATAGATTTTCCTGTGTTTACATGAGCTCCATTTCTGAACATAAACAGTCTGAAGATAAAATGAATGAAGGAACTGAAAAAACAAAAATTTGGATGTGGATACTTTATTGGAGGAGTCTGTGAGCCCTCAACTTACACTATAGTACTGCAAAGAGCTAATGTGGGGCCGGCCCCGTGGCTTAGCAGTTAAGTGCTGGCGCTCCACTGCTGGCGGCCCAGGGTTTGGATCCCGGGCGCGCACCGACGCACTGCTTCTCCGGCCATGCTGAGGCCTCGTCCCACATACAGCAACTAGAAGGATGTGCAGCTATGACATACAACTATCTACTGGAGCTTTGGGGGAAAAATAAATAAATAAAATTATAAAATAAAAGAGCTAATGTGAAGACCAGCCTGTAAACTAACACACATTTTCAGGGGCAGCTTTATCTCCAGAAATGAATTATCAACTAAAAAATGCAAGTACATGTGCAGCATAAAATTATTTTAAATTTTTTTTGACATGACTGTTTTAATGGCAGAAATGTCAAAAATTTGTTTTATCTGATCCATACATAGATCCATACATAATAATTAACACATACAGGACCAGATGACTGCATAACTGAAGAAAGCCAATGGAAGATTTTTTTTTAATTTTTTGTTTATTGCAATAACATTGGTTTATAATATTTTATAAATTTCAGGTGTACATCATTATACTTCTATTTCTGCATAGATTACATCATGTTCACCATCACAGTCAGAATGGCTATAATTAACAAGACGGGAAGATTAATTTTTTAAATGTTAACTAAAGAAACATTTATTTCCTTCTCAATAAATTCTAAGTACTGAGAAACAAATTGGAAATTCTCAGTAAAACAGATCTTCTTCTTCCTCCTGAAAACCTTACAGTCTGGGCTGTGATTTATCCACATCTCTGAAATGTTATTCTTCATGAGGATAAATTTAGTCCCAATCTGCTGTTTTAATATCTGGCTTTATCTCATAGTATTAACTGAATGAATTAGCTCAAAAATCTTTCTATGAGTAGTCTTTCATAAAAATACTACCTTGCTGTGAATTTTACATTATTTGATGAATATTAAGCTTTGGAGATGGGTACTACCTTTGTACAGTTTGCTATGCCAAAGGGCTATTCCTCTGTAACGATTTTGGAAACTTGCAAAGGATTGAACTTGGTGGCATGATTGGCCTAGTCTGGCAGAGCCTGTTGAGTGAAGAACCAGCTCATAAGGACCTGGCAGCGATATTTTGGAATATTGATGTAATCATCTTCAGAGATAATCCAGCCTAATTTCCTGTTCCAATTATTCAAGTAATATCTTGGATCTAGAGAGATGAAGAGAGACTGGCTCTAAGTAATACAGTAATTTATGACAGAGCTAGGGCAATATTTTCTTACATGTTTTTTCTAATTTTCGTAATACTCATTATATGCAAAGAGCCAGTTAAAATACCTAGATCTCTCCAGGTATTTAGATATATAAAACTCTCATACATTTAAATGTATAAAACTAGTTGTCTAAAATTTATGATGTTTTATTGTTATTGGCAAATATCGGACTGATAGACACTAGAGGAAGCAAGGAAATACTAGGTAAATATTTGAAACAGAATGAAGACAGAACATGTATAAGATATATGTATGTATGCACACTAATACTCATATATTTTTTCGGTATATATATTATCTTTACCACACAAAAGATTATCTTTATCACAATTAAGATACTGAAGTTTTATTGGATCCAAAAGAATGTGAATCTGAACTTCTGAAGTCTCTGTTAGATAGTAGGTTTTTACAAAACTGTTTGATTCATGGATTTGAATAAACTCGCACTGGGCACAAAGTTTTGTTGGCTTATAAGTATGCTAATTAGAGTTTAATCAGCAGTCCAAACTGTATATTCGAGCCTTCAATTTCATGTTATAATAAAATGTTAAACTACTGTATTAAGGGAATTGAAACGAGATTATAAATGGTGTAATATTTTGCTTTATTAGCACTTCCTTAATCTAATAATTAATAGCTCTGCATTTGGTATAAAATTAGAGAATTAAACTTTTATTTAGAAACATAAAAATGTATTTTCTGATTGACATATGTGAAAGCAATTCATTTTTCCCGTATTCTATGGCTGCCGGGATATTGCCCTGGGCATCTGCTTATAAAAGGGCATGTTAAATACCTAGAATGAGCTACAAACATAATTATAACAATGGTTATGGAAGAGTCCCTGGCCTACAGAGATTTTGACTGCCTAAGGAGGGTCATTCCTATAATAGGGCAGTGGTGGAGCAATGTGCTATGTACTGAAAGGGCAGTATGCAAAAGGCAATATTGATGTAGACAGAAGACACTTACCCAGCAAGTTTGAAGATGAGTGGTCAAGTGGGCAATTTGAATAAAGTTCAAATATATGAAAAATAGCGTGATTCATAGGAAAATACCATGAATTTAGTGATTGGGAACTGAAGTGAATTAGATATGAGACTCTAGAGGTAGATTGTCTATGGTTTTATATTTCACGTTAAATATAGTAATTTGGGATTTAAATTCTCCAAGCACTGGGCATAAGGATTTAAGCTTTGAAAAACATGGGCACATAAGCATTTTATATGTAACATTGAATCATATGTGTAGAAGTTGGATTTTGGGGAGAGTAGAACTGTGGGCAAGGAGATCGATTAGGAGGATGTTTATAGCTTAATTCTGAAAGAACTCTGAACTACTCCTGTGACAAAAGGGAGAGAAAACACCCAAGGAGTTAAATTCTAACCATTTCTGGATGCTTATGGTAAATGAGAGAGAGGACTCAGAGTTACATCCAAGTTTTAACCTTGAGGGACCTGATGGATGCCACTGCCACCACATATTACAAAGATCATAGCCAGCAAAGTGGTGAACTTGAAATCGTGAAACACTATTGCTACATAATTTCTAAATCTGGTCAATCAAATATGAAACTGAAAAAAGATCTTAAATGAATCGTTAAGAAAGTAAAGGAAGTAATCTGAGGCCACAATTAAAATCAAAGGATCAGTCCAGGAGGATAAATGAGCACTAAAGCATCTCATATCCTGGGGCATCTGGATCTGGATGGTCTAGAGCAGAGGCTGGCAAACTATGGCCATGGACCAAATCCGGCTCACTGCCTGTTTTTGTAAATAAAATTTTATGAGTACACAGCCAAGCTCATTCATTTACTTATTGTCTGTGATTGCTTTTGCAGAAAAATGGTAGAGTTGAGTAGTTCTGACAGGGACTGCATGGCTCTCAAAATCTAAAATGTTTATTATTTGTATTTTTTTTCTTTTTTTTTGCTGGGGAAGACCGGCTCTGAGCTAACATCTATTGCCAATCCTCCTCCTTTTTTTTTTTTTCCTTTTTCTCCCCAAAGCCCCAGTAGATAGTTGTATGTCATAGTTGCACATCCTTCTAGTTGCTATATGTGGGATGCGGCCTCAGCACGGCTGGAGAAGCGGTGCATCGGGGCGTGCCCAGGATCGGAACCCAGGCCCCCAGTAGCAGAGCGCACGCACTTAACTGCTAAGCCACAGGGCCGGCCCTGTTATTTGTATTATTTACAGAAGAAATTTGCCAACCTCTGGCTTAGAGATGCACTGCCCAGTATGGTAGCCACTAGCTACATGTGTTCATTTAATTAAAAATAATTACAATTAAATAAAATGAAAATTTCAATTTCTCATTCGCATTAGATGTATTTCAAGTTCTCGATAGTTACCCATAGCTGGTGGTGACTGTACTGGACAGTGCAGATATAGAACGTGTCCATCATTACAGATAGTCTTATTGGGTGACACTGGTCTAAAACTTAGATGGTCAAGTATCACTGGGCACAGAACCTTGGGTCCATGTTGGTTGAGAGATGGCTGGCTTTCTCCTTCCCTTTCTTTGTCCCTCTCACTTATTGATGCCCCGTTTTGCCCCCCCAAGAACCCAGTGCCCTCAAATGCCCCTCTGCAGAACTCCCTTTCCACCGCCTCTTCGAATTTTCAGAAGCTGAACAGATCATCCAAGAACAATTCAACAACAGGAAATTTCCTTAAAGAAGAAGTTTTTCTTAATGATCAATTTCTTTAGTTACATATTCATTTCCTGAGCATACATACAGCCCTGGTTATTTGCACAGACCTATGAATGTGGGTGAATTTCTAGATTCCATGTAATATATTGGAGCTTTTCAACGCCCCCTATGGACATCTTCTTTCCCAGCTTCTTCCTTTTAAGCTTTTTGATTAGCCTGTTTTTTTTCCCAACTGTTGTCTACTGCCTTAGGTGGCTGTGATGTTTAATCATAATTGCCTCTGATTTTTATCAACAAACACCCCTTGAGAACACATTGTTCACACTAGGTGACGAGCTTTGTGAATGGGGTCTCCCAGGAATCACCAGGCAGGTCAAATAATGACTGTTCTCTGGGAATTCGGGTTGGGGGGGGAAGGGGAGTCTTTGAAGGAGCTCTAACCCCATTCTTCCCCCTCCAGAGATTGCTAGTCTGCTGATTTTTTAAGCATGATTGAGGAATATTGATTTTCTAATCTACTGCAAAGCTGAAGAGGGTGGGATGGGAATAGGGCAAGTCAAAACACCACCACGGTCTCTATTCTTGCTAAGATTCAGCCACTTGCCTTCATTAAATGCTCCAAGAATTGCTGCAGACTTGGGTTAATTTCTAGAGTTCTGAAAAGGTTGATTCTGACCATTTTGCCTGTGTCCTTTGTTTTTATGGAGGAGAGATTTTTAGGAGGTCTCCACCATTTTTGCAGACTTCCCTCCTCAAATACTTTTTGTATATTGCCTTTGAATTCCTCGATCTTGGTAAATTCGCTAAGTAGTTCTACTAGGTGGTAAATTTCTTTGGATTTTCCATATACTCAATAATGTCATCTGCAAATAAAGACAGGTTTACTTCTTTCTTTTTTCATTTTTATCCTCTTTGATTTTTTTCTTCCTCTACTGAAGTAAATATAAATGCCAGTAAAATGTCGAATGGAACTGGCAATACTACAATTCTTGTCTTGATCTTAGGGGGAAAGGCTTCAATGTTTCACAATATAGTATTATATTAGCTGTAGGTTTGTTACAAATACCCTTCATGAGATAGCAGGAGTTGCTTTCTGTGGCTAGTTTACTGAGAGTTCTGTTTTATTTTTAAAATCATGTATGGGTGTTGAATTTTATCAAGGGATATTCAACATCTTTAGGATAACTTTCTTCTTTAGTTTGTTAAGCAGTAAATTACAGTGATTCATTTTTTTAACTTTTTTGGGAATAATTTTAAATTAATAAAAAGTTACAGTTACAGCACAGAGAGTTTCTGTATACTCTTCACCCAGCTTTCCCTAATATTGACATCCTACATAACCACAGTATATTCCTCAAAACTAAGAAGTTAACATTAGAACAATATTATGACATAAATCACATAGTTTATTCAGAATCCACCAATTTTTTCCACTAATGTCCTTTTACTGCACCAGAATACAATCCAGGACACTACACTGCATTTAGTCATCATGTCTCCCTAGTCTTCTCCAATCATGAGAGTTTCTCAGCCTTTCCTTATTTTTCATGGCCTTGGTAGTTTTCAAGAGTATTGTGCAGGTATTTTGTGAAATGTCCTTCAATTTTAGTTTGTCCAGTGTTTTCTTGTGATTAGATGAGGTAATGGCTTTGGGAAGAAAACCAGAGAGGTGAAGTACCCTTCACATCACATCATAACAGGGAGGACATTAAAAAACCTGATTTATCACTCATGACGTTATCCTTGATCACTTGATTAAAGTGGCATCTGCCAAGTTTGTCCACTGTAAAGGTATTATTTTTCCCTTTCCATATTCTGTTCTTTGGAAGTGAGTCACTAAGTCCCACCCGTACTAAAGAGGAGGAGAATTAAGCATCACCTCCTTAAAGTAAGATTATTTACATATATTATTTGGAATTCTTCTATAAAGATTTGTCCCTTCTCTCTCATTTATTCATTTATTCAATCATTTATTTATAATATATATAGACTCATAGATATTTATTTTATTCTTTGGGGTATAGTCCAATATTATTGCTATTTATTTTGTTATTAGGAGTTCTTTCAGATTGGCTGCTGTGTCATTTTTACATGCTCTGATCATTTTTTTCATTTAAATATGTGGATGTTTCCTTAATTTTTCATATTCCTTGTAGATTTGCGTTGCTGCTTTCACATTTGAAGTAGCAGACACCTGCTTAAATCTGTGCTAGTTGCCTCCCCATGAGGTATTTGGCGTGAAGGAGTTGTTGTTATCTGGGATTTTCTCTGTCTGTGTGGGTACACCTGCTCCACTCTTCTTGCTCCCTGTTTTGGCAGAATTCTTAACCTTTTACATCTTCTCTTCTTCTTACAACACACCAGGCAGGCTACAGGAAACTTCTCTTTTGCTTCACAGAAAGTTGTGCTATAGCTCAAGTTTGTGGTTTTCTCTTGCCCACAGACCTTGGCCTGTTTTCTGAGCATGCTCCCTGTTTCCCAGAGCCCTATCTCATCACCACACATGGAAGCCACACAAGGAGCCAGCCACAGAGAGGTGGAGGTGTTGGTTTAGTACTCGGGGCTTTGAGAGTACCTGCAGACCCTGTAGGGAGCTCGCTGGCTGTGGTACTCCCAAAGGCTCATGGTTGGACTTCCTGCTGAGCCCATTCTCTATAATGCCCTTTGAATCTGCCACTTTCCCAACGGCGTCAGTACTCTGGACGCTGCTGCAGAGAAATGGGTTTCTCCAGCCGTGTCCAGTACAGTTGGGATATCTGGGCACTCACTCACTGCTCTCCTTTACCCCATGAGAGAGGTCGCTGACCCTGGATAAATCAGCCCCACGCAGTGTTTCCTTGCGGGGACAGAGAGAGAATGCAGTGCTAGGAAAGTTTCTCTTACTGCTTCCACTGCAACCAAACTTTTTTTTTTCTCTCCAGTGGCACACGGGAACCTCCCCTTGGTAAGGCTGGACTTCTGCAAATTCTCTCTTGGGTGTGGTTATCTGCCCAGTTTCACACTCTCCAAGCTAGTTACTGACCATGGCGAGAGAGGTCTGGGAAGACTCCCTGGCTCCCCTGGTTCCCCAGCCTATACCGAGGTCTGTCTGCCTATTACTGGGTGCACAGGTGGTTAAGACTACTCTGGGGACCATTGGCGTATGCTGCTAGATCCCTGTCTTGACATGAGTACAACCATGTTTGGCCGCTCCATTGACCTACAGCCACCAGCACAAAAAAGAAATACAAAGCTGCTTTCTGTGTGGTGGGAACTGGCCTTTTCCCGGGAACTGGCCTTTCTCCCACGGAGAGAGTTGCAAGTTGTAACATTTCAAGGCTCTTGGAGCGTCGTAGCGCGGGATGGACTGTCCATCTGTGCCGGGCTAAGACGATAACCAAAGAGAACAATGCACGTACACAACTACTGGGCTGGGACGTTAGCCAGGGGGCTCAGTGCACGTACGCCACTGATAACCATTTGTGCATGGAAACACTAAATGCTTGCTCTGCAAACTCTGTAATTGCTTACTCTGAAAATTACTGATGGTATAAAAACTGCTGGAAACTGAGCCCTAGTGAGAGTTCCACCTGTGGAAGGGACACCATGCCCAGCCGTGTCGATTGACAGGGCTCTCCCAGCAGTGGGGCGTGGATGTTGTGAGTAACTGATTTGATGTGAAGTAATTGATTTGATATGAAGTAATTGATTTGATGTGTTCTCTTTTCGGTCAACCTGGTGCTTCTCTTTCCGGTTGATTTGTGTCATTTCTGTTCAGCCGATGTGGATGTTTTCCCTTTCCAGTTGGGCTGATGTTTTTTCCTCCTTAATATTTGACCTATTCGGATCTGTTTGCAGACTATCGCCTTCATGGATGGATGTCTAATTCGTTGTTAAAAATAGGAGCTAAAAAGGAGGAACATCTTTTGCTGTCATGATGCTAATGTCACTCTTCATTACTGTGTGTGTGTGTGTGTGTGCAGAAAACATTTAAAATCTATTCTCTTAGCATCTTTCAAGTATACAATACCATATTATTAACTATAGTCACCATGCTGTACATTAGATGCTCAGAATGTATTCATCTTATAACTGAAAGTTCGTACCCTTTATTCTATATCTCCCTTTTCCCTCTCATGCCAAGCTCTGGCAACCACCATTCTATTCCCTGTTTCAATGAAAACAGTTTTGGGTTTGGTTTTTTTCTTTTATTTTTTTTTTTTATTTTATTGCAGTCACGTTGGTTTATAACATAGCATAAATTTCAGGTGTACATCATTATACTTCTATTTCTGCATAGATGCTAATTACAATCCATCACCACACACATGTGCCTAATCATCCCTTTTGCCCTCCTTCCTCCCCACTTTCCCTCTTTCTTTTACATTCCTCATGTAAGTGATATCATACAATACTTTCTTTCTCTGGCTTATTTTACTTATCATGATGCCCTCCAGATTCATCCATATTGTCACAAATGGCAAGATTTTCTTCTTTTTTATGACTGAATAATATTCCATTGTACATATATATACACCACCTCGTTTTATTCATTCATTCATTGACAGAAACTTATATGGTTTACATATCTTGCCTATTGTGAACACTACTGCAATGAACATAGGAGTGCGGATACCTCTTCAAGATTCTGATTTTGTTTCCTTCATATATATATACAGAAGTGGGATTGCTGGGTCATATGGCAGTTCTATTTTTAATCCTTTGGAGAACCTCCACACTGTTTTCCACAGTAGCTATACCAATTTACATTCCTACCAACAGTGTGTCAGTGTTTCCTTTCTTCCACATCCTCAACAACAGTTACTATTTCTTGTCATTTTGATACTACCCATCCTAACGGGTGTGAGGTGATATCTCATTGTGGTTTTGATTTGCATTTCCCGGTGATTAGTGATGTTGAGCACCTTTTCATGTGCTTGTTGGCCATTTGCATGTCTTCTTCCAAAGGTTCTTAACTGGGACACGATCTTGGAGAAGGACGGAAATTAAGTTGCCACGGGAGACTGGCCAGTTGACCAATAAGCAAATGTGCTTGAGTACTAGAAATGGCCAGAATCTTGGCTGCATTCTTGTCCAGAATAACATTTATAACAGCCTCAGCAGAAGGTAACATAGAACATCTAAGGAACATTTAGGTGTTGATTACTTCTTGTCTTGCAGTTCACAAAACCACAATGAAAGTCAAAATGTTAACAGATTTTGAGAAGAATACACACTTGGGGGGAAGTAGCTCACTATATGGGCAGGATGCATACAAGGAAAACAAGAACGTTTTGTTATCTCATTTTGAAAAATCTGTATACTCAAAATATTTTTCTCTAAGATACCACACCACTCTCCTCTAGGACACCAGATTTGTTTTTATTCAGTAACTTAATGTACTTTGATATATACAAATGTTTATACATATGCATAAATATCATTGTAGCAAACAATATATTTAAATGACAATATCTTTAAGTTTAAAACTCTAGCCTTTTAAAAAGAATTTTGTCAAGCATACTGCAAAACAATATTTATAATGCATTGATTTTATATCTTAATTTGAGTGTTATGAAAAATAAATTCGTCAATAAGTAGGTGAGAACGTACCAATTAAAACAAGGGGATTGTGTTATGATTGTGTTCTTTATATTCTCTCTCAGTCTCTTTTGAATATTAATTTCTTTAAAACTTCTCAAGATTAAAAGAAAAAAGGTTACTAACTAATTATCTAAATATTGTATGAATCCAAGGTCCTAAGGTCAATTAGGTCATTTACACCCAATAACATATGAAAAAGTCTATTTAAGCACATGCTCATCTGTATTGAGTATTACCACTTTTAAAATCATGGTGAATTGCTCAACAAAATCGTACATCATGGTGGATTTAATTGACTCTCTCCACATTTTTTTATCTTTATAGTTTCTCATCCATGAATAATTTGTATTCAGTTGATTCACCACTAATATGCTATGATCTTAGTGGTTTTCTCGTAAATATGATTTTCTTAATATAGAAAATTAACCTTTATGTTCTTATTTATCTTCTATTGCTGCCATAACTAATCAACACAAACAGTCGTTAAAACAACACAAACTTTTTATCTCACAGTTCTAGGGGTCAGAAGTCCAAAAGCAGTCATTCTGGGCTAAAGTCAAGGTGTCAACAGGGCTGATTTGTTCTAGAAGCTCTATGAGAAAATCCATGGTCTTGTCTTTTCCAGCATCCAGAGGCTGTCTGCATCGCTTGGTCATGGCCCCTTCCTCCATCTTCACAGTACATCACTCCACCGCTTACTTCCCTTGTCCTGTTTCCTTTTCTGCCTTTGATCTCCTACTTCCCTCTTATAAGAACCCTTGTCATTACATGAAGCCCACTCAGACAATCCAGGATAATCTCCCCATGTCAAGATCCTTAGCTTTATCACATATGCAAAGTCCCTTTTTCCATGTAAGGTAACATATTCACAGGTTCTGGGGATTAGATTGTGGACATCGACGGGGGGGGGCATTATTCTGCCTACCTCAATGTCTAATAAGCATTACAAACTTATTTTGTTACCTTTTCCTTTTTTCTCTCTCTCTTTTATTGTTTTTTTATGATACTGTAGCTTTAAGTTTTTATAATCAAATCTGTGCAATCTACTCATTGAAGGCAAATCACCAAGATAGAGGGGGCAGAGTTGAAATAAATTATGGCTGATGTGATTTGTTGAAGTAAATGACTCTCTCTTTCCTAACTATATACAGTCTTTTGAATAGGACTGCTCATCTTTTGCACTCAGGGACGGCCCTGGCGCTGACACAGGAGGGTATAAAAAAGGTTGACAGCTCTAGCAAGTTCATTTTATCCAGTAGTCTTTATTTTTTGCCTACTCTTTTGTTTGTTACTGTTATATTTGCCTCAGATCACTTTTTTTTAATTTGAGAAACAAAACTTTCCAGATAGAGTTGAGCCCCCTTTGTATACTCCTCTCTGTCTTCCTTTGTGTCTCTCTCATAATGTTTCTTATGTACTTAAAAGTATATAAGACGTACTTATGTACTTACAAAAATATTTATATTATTTTGAGTATCCTTGACTTTGCATAAATGGTATCATACAGTACTTTTTATCATATATATCTTCCTCTTTCTTTTTGTGTTACTCATCCTCATAACGAAACGGTGTTGTGTCTCTGCCTTGCAGACTATAGGCTGAATTACCAAATGCCCCAACCAGAGACCTAGTTTGGATCTCATCTCCAGAGGGCACTGAGGCCAACTTTGTCTCTCACCTCTCATCTGTCTAGCAGTCAGTGAGTTTGAAGACCATTGTTTCACCCTTTTATGTTAATTCACTTTCACTCATACAAACGAATTCATTTCTACAGTGATTCTGTGTTCTATTTTATACTTTAAAATTAATTTATTATGATAATTAACAGGAAAAAAGACAATATGGGATCTCAGAGTGATTGAGTGAACCTCATATTATCTTGTCCCTTTTTATCTTGTTGGGAGGGCTTATGTCGCATATACACTCAGCTTATTTCAATAGATTATGATCACTGCTTTTCATAGTCAACTTCCAGTTGGGGCCTGCTCTTATACTGTCACAATTTTTATGCCAGAAAACTAAGAAGGACATTATCACTTTCCAACTACAGCAAGATAACCAAGACTATCTTGTTTTCCTGTCACTAGATCTGGCCCTGTTACCCCTCAAGCATCCTTAGTTGATTTGAAGAACAGCCCAAAGAATTACACCATGGGAGCCAAGGCTGAATGTTTTTCTCATCCTACGTGATTCTTGCTTTTAGACATAGTGACACTAGATGCCTGAGCTGGATCTTTCAAAGTTATGAATTCCTGCTAGTGATTTCATTTGAACTCCTCATTATGTTCTTTTCTGCCTTTAATTCTGACAGATGAACTATGTTAGCAATTCTCTATTTTTAACTAAATTACAAACTTCATCTCACATGTACCATATTCATTCCCTATTCTGCATCTTATAATATAAATTACTTCACATAATCATGTGTTTGAATTAGTGGTTGTCAACCAAAGGTGATTCTGTTCCCTTACCCACAGAGGACGTTTGGCAATGTCTGGAGACATTTTTGGTTCTCACAACTGGGGAGGGTGCTACCGGCATCCAGTGGGTAAAGGCCAGGAATGCTGCCAAAACCCCTACAATTCACAGGACAGCCCCACTCAACAAGCAATTATCCAACCCAAATTGTCAATGGTACTGGGGTTGGTTTAAATAGTACTGTCTTTCAAAGTTTTAGAAACACGTTGCTAATATGCCAAATTATATCTCCTACTTCTTATTGTTATGACTCATTTCTATGCTGTCATAAACCCCATATGCATCATTATTGCTTTGGCCAATTTCAGTCACAGTGCCAGTTTATTTCTTCCTCTAGAACTAGAGGAAAGAACTAGATCTTATCCAAACATCCCCAAGTGAAATATCCATAGTATTTAGAAATAAGGACTCAAAAACAGAAAATATTAAACATATAGAATCATTTTATCTATGATGTAGTCAGCAAAAAAAAACGCATTACCCTATAAAGCATCAAATCTGTTCTGATAATCTAATCCTCCTTGCATGACTGCCCTATTCTCAGTACTCCAGTGTGCTCTGCTGGCTTCTACGCACAAATCTTTCTTTAAAGGGGTTCTTGGTTATGCCATGGATATTTACAATGTTCACAACTGCCCTTTCATGATTAAGGCTGCACTGGGTGGAAAAAAATTATAATTAATTTTTTCTCCTTGCTGCATCTGCACTCTGTGCAATGTGAGAAGGCACACTGCAGTGAGAAGTATTAACTGAATGCTTATTGTCTCAATCTGCACTAATTAAAACTTAGTTAAGATACAGCTAGGAGACAGAGATGCACTGTAAGATGAAGTCATGGCTCATAAACAAGAATATAAATTGGCTTGTAAAAATGTAACTACTTACTAATTTGAGAAAAGTAGTGTGAGCAACTTTTACGCATTTTCTACTTCTAATGACTTGCAGGTTAAGGATATTTACAGGGTGAGTTTAGAAATGATTTATGACTTTCCTACTCAGAAGCCAAAATACATACTTTACTCTTCCTTTATCACAAATTTACATCTGAGATGCTCAAATTGAAAGAAAAATTTAATTGATTTTTGGGGTGACAATGATTTCCTATAGACCAGCAGGAATTGTATCAATTTAGAAAGGATCAGTCAAGAATATCATAAAATTCTATTTACCTATTTTGAATGATTAAGGGAAAGAAGTAACAGGTACCAAACAATGCAATTAAACCACAAAGCATATCTACATTAATATTAATTCAGATATTAAAATGTATTCGGTTCAATCAACGTTTAGTCAGGAATAGCATAATCCCAATATTTTTCCAAATGTAAGCAGAAATGCACACAAAAAACATGTACATGTCAAAAATAAAAATAACAACCATTTAGCTGTTTATAACAGTGTGAATTCAGGAAATACGAAAGCTGTGGAATGTGTCCTGCCTGCTAACCCAATGTCATTCTTCAGAACAGGTGTACATCCTTCTATCAGAGCACTAGACTTTGCTTATTCGTCACCCCTCTCTTTCTTTGGTATATCCAGCTCCTTTGCAGCCTACAAACCTTCCTGTGACAAACCTTTGACTCAACTTCTCCATTTGAGGCCATTTAGCCCAGTGACAAAAAGCAGATTTTGAAGTCTCGTGATCTGAATTTTAATCCTGACTCCTCCACTTAAATAACTATGTGAACTTGGGAAAGATATTTCACATTTCTCTGCCTCCATTTCCTCATCTGTAAAGGGGATAATAAGGGATTCTACCTCAGACAGTTGTTCCACAGAATTAGTTAACATATCAAAAGCTTATAGAACAATACCTGACATTTGGTTAGTCATTATAAATATCAGCTATTTCTTTATTATTGCTTTGGTCTCATTATCTTCCAAAAGTTTGAAAACATACCAGTTTTTGATCATTAATGCATATCTAAATCTTCTTAAATCTGACTAATATTCCCACCCTTCCTTATTGACAACATTAAGACCCAATTCTGAAATCTAATGGATATTTTTCAGTTCTATTCCTTCAAGATCAAACTGCTGCCTTTGTCACTATTGATCACTCAGTCCTTAACATCATTTCTTCCCTTGGCTTTCGTGACCTGCATTCAGCTGTTTCCCTGAAAACCTCTCTGATCATTGACACAAATGATCACTAAAATATTCACCTGAGAGAAGTTTATGAATTCGAATCATGTGGGGAAAGGAAAATAACCTGAAGTTCAGTTAAAGATCAGTGCACAGCTTCCCTTTGCTTTCCCAAATGTGACATACTGAGACTAAGCACGTGAAGGATGTTCTACCCAGCTTGTCTCCTTTCAAAGTCCACCAGACACCTGAGAGTTTTCATCAAAGTCAAAGCTTCAACACAGAAGTTCCAAAAGACCACACTAAATAGAATCCCCTGAGCTTTTAAAGATTTCTGTTTGTTTAGTGTGTGAGTCTAAATTTGGGCTTCAGGCTGTGACTCCAGAGAACAAGGACATTGGATCCTCTGTCTCCCAGGCTGCCAGGCTCAGCTGGCCAATTACTGACTGCCTAATCTACACCTTCCATCCTGAAAGTTATATCTGGGAATCGCTCACTTCATGGATTCTCCTAGCACAGTATTTAGAGTCAGAGAGGAAAGTAAATAAAGAGATGCCCCAGTGGTCGGGCTGAAGACTATCAGAGAGAAACTCCTCACACCTTTATGTTGAGGATTTGAGCATCCTAACAGCTAGTGGGAGAGAACGCAGGACCAAGCCAGAGTCCGTAGGATGCATGCCCTGAAGCTTCTAGAGTAATCTTTTGTGATTCTCTTATTGTAATTTAGCAAGAAAAAGAAATTATCTGAAGTTCCTGTAATTGGGCTATAAAACTATCGGTCCCTGTAAATACAGACACTTCTCAGCCTCAGGAAAGATCAGCGCTGCAGGAAGTCTTCTGAGCCATAAAAAGCCCAGAGTTCGGTAATGTCCTCCATGATTCTCTGAAGTTTCCCCTCTCTCTCACTTCTGACAACTTCTTTCCCTCTCCTCATATGACCTCTTTCTGGCTGTCTGAGATCACCCTGGGTCTTCTCATAGACTTTCTACGTGCTGAGACTGAGCCCTCAAATCTAGACAGACTTTCATATTTTCCTTGCAGTGGGGTCTATGTGTTCACCTCTCTGAGCAGCTACTTGGGAGAAAAATCTCTAGCCTCAGCAATTTATGTTGGGCAATGGGAATGGGAATTTCATGCATTCTGTGTTCAAACTCTGCATTAGCCCAGGCCCTAGGAGGACAGTGAAAGCAGGGTAAGCAGCTAGGTTAACAGACAGGGGAGGAATGGGGAGAGTACATGAGAGTAGATGGTGGACGTTTGATCCAACCACATAAACCATAGAAAGTCTACTTTTCTGCTATTACTAACTCTCTCCACCTTCAAAACTGATCAAACCAATATAGATGCTGAAGCACGTGTAAAAGAGGCAGAAGCCAAGAAAAATTCAAGAAAAAATTTAAATTCAGTAATGTTATTATTCCATGTTTGCCTACTTTCATCCCTTCTTCTAGTCCTGGGGCCTCTCAGATACCCATGGGATTTAGCCTAGCTCTGAGTATCAAAATTATCCTATTTGGGGTCACGTAGTGCACTCTCTGATGCCCAGTGAATAAAGAAAACACTGAACAGCTCTGTTCTTCTCTTTACTTCATGAATCCCAACACTTGTGAAATTAACTAACGTTATTACATGAAATACATTTGTGGCTAGCAAAGTGTTAGGAATCTTTGTTATGTGTCTCATTCTCAAGGAATATTTCCCATCACCCGGTCCCCTTGGAAAGGGTGTGGTAAGGCACATGCCAGACCACTGAGCTCGAATTTCAGCTCCACCGCTTGGAACCTTTGTGACCTTGGGCAACTTGCCTAACCGCCTTCTGCCTCAGTTCCTCATCTGTTTTTAAAAAGTAAAAGGATAAAGGATAAAAATGGCCACTATCTGGTAAGATTTATGTGAGAAATAAGTAGGTTAATGTACGTAAATTGCTGAGATTGGTGTCTAAAATTAGCCTTCTTCATATCATCAGCACCATCATCACCATTATTCATCATATCTAGAGGTGTTAATATTGAACCCAGTTTGAAGTGCTACCCTATGTGTAAACACATACTCATTCTAGTGGAATAAATGGTAGAATGAAATGACTATTAAAATAACCCCCAAAATTCAACATTCTGGACAGAAATGTTATCATATTGCCACTTCTACATTTGCTAAACCCAGCTTTCCATTAGGAGCAGCATTCTAACTTCTACATTGGTCTCTCTCTTCTCCCTGTAAAGATGAAGTACATCCCTTCTCCTACTGCTGTGGATCTGGGCTCAGTCACCCAAACTTCAGTGTGAATTGAAGGTGCTGTGATCTCTCTAGAAGGGTAAGTGAGCACAAGGAGGCCAAAGAGTAAATGTAGAAGAATTGAAGCAATTACCTACCTAATTCACACAGAAAATTCCAAACACAGAAATGTTCATATTCTTGATAAAAATGGTCTCAATTTGCTTTATTTTTTGGTTTTGTTTCTGCTAATATAAATACCAGAGAAGTGGTTTGCTTCCAACAGGATTTGACAAATGTGGAGATAAAGGGACTCCTTAAAATTTACTTTGTTCAAGCATGCTGTTCCCCTTCAGTGTTGAATATGAGTTGATTTGAACCATCTATGCTGCATATTAGTCTAGTACAAAGACCTGAGATGTAAATTGAATCTAATAAGGTCCCATAGTCTAGGAAAGTGTATGAATATTCAATATTAATAGCAGAGAAATGACCAGAAAGAACAAAGATTAGGAAGGTGGCTGCTCTACAGAATTTAACTTGTTGTTTTGAGTCCTTTGGGCAACACCAAGGTCAGATTCTGTGTTATCAGGGCAAAGCTCGAAAATACAGGGCAGACCAAGCTCAAGGGGGTCAGAAGACTGTGTGGTGTTACCAAGCCAGACAAGAGGTTTCATGAATAGGCACAACCTAAGTGTATAGACTGGATCAGGCTTGAAGTTTGGCACAAGGAAAAAGGCTAAGAGAATAAATCCCTAAATGTTGGACAAGAGTGATTTAAAATCTAAGAGAAAAAAGAGTATTCATGTAAAAGTTGAACCACAGTATATACTAGGTTGTCTTCCTCTCAATGCCTAACATAATCTGGCATATAGCAGGCAATATGTGAATATTTGCTGTCTAAATAAATGGGTTATGGAGAAACGGTAGAAGAATAAACAAATGGAAAGAGGGATTATGAACGGAATCTTTGACTTACAGACAAATAGATGACTAGACAAACAGACAAAAGGATGATGGATGGATGGATGGATGGATGGGTAGGAGGTTATAGACTGAATGTTATGGTTTTATTACTATTATTATTGTAAAATATACATAACATAAAACTTACAATTTTAACCATTTTTAAGCGTCATGGGTTTTGTGTATTTATTATAGGTTTCTGGTTTGTGATTACCATGAGGTTCATATATAGTAATCTATGTATATAGCAATCTGTATTGAGTTGATGGTCTCTTTAGTTTGACCTCTGTCTGAAAGCTCTACTCTTTAACTCCCCTCCTCCCACATTTTATGTTTTTGGTACTGTATCTAACCTCTTTTTTGTGCGTTTGTATCCATTACCCTCTTATCATGGAAATAGATAATTTTTCCTATTTGTGGTCTTCTCTTTCCCCCTTAAATCAGTCCCTTTAGCATTTCTTGTAGTACTTGTTTCTTGGTAACAAACTCCTTTAATTTTTGCTTGTCTGGGAAACTTTTTATCTCTCCTTCCGTTTTGAATGATAACCTTGCCAGGTAGCATATTCTTGGCTGTAGGTTTTTTCCTTTTAGCACTTTTAATATATCGTACCACTCTCTTCTAGCCTGTAAGGTTTCTGCTGAGAAGTCAGCTGATAGACTTATGGGGTTTCCTTTGTATGTAACTTGTCTTTCTCTTGCGGCTTTTAGGATTCTCTCTATATCTTTAATTCTGTACATTTTAATTATGATGTGTCTTGGTGCGGGCCTCTTTGGGTTCATCTTGTTTGATGCTCTCTGTGCTTCCTGTACCTGGATGTATGTTTCCTTCCTTAGGTTAGGGAAGTTTTCAGCTATTATTTCTTCAAATAGATTCTCTGCCACTTTGTCTCACGCTTCTCCTTCTGGGACACCTATAACACGGATGTTAGTGCCCTTGATGTTGTCCCAGAGGTCCCTTAGACTGTCCTCACTCTTTTTAATTCTTTTTTCTCTTATCTGTTCAGCTTGGGTGATTTCTTCTAATCTTTTATCCAGCTCGCTGATCCATTCTTCTGTATCCACTACTCTGCTTTTGAGTCCTTCTAGTGAATTTTTTCATTTCCAGTATTGTTTTCTTCATTTCTGATTGGTTCTTTTTTATATCTTCCATTTCTTTGTTAACGTTCTCACTGAGTTCATCCGTTCTTCTCCCAAGATCAGTGAATATCCTTAACACTGTTTGTTTGAACTCTCTATCAGGTAGGTTGCTCATTTCTGTTTCATTTAGCTCCTTTTCCAGGAGTTTTGTCCTGTTCCCTTACTTGGAATGTATTCCTTTGCCTCCTCATTTTGCCTCTTTCCCTGTGCTTGTCTCTATGTCTTAGGTAGATCAGCTATGTGTCCCAGTCTTGGAGAGGTGACCTCATATAAGTGATGTCTTATGAAGCCCGGCAGTGTGCTCCCCTCTCACCACCAGTTCTGAATGTTCCAGGAGTGATCCCTGTGTGGGCTACATGTGTCCTTCTATTGTGGCTGGGTTGCTCTTCCCCTAGGTGCCCAGGGAGGCTGTTGTAATGCTCAGCTGCTTGTAGTTGTTGTGGGCCCTTAGTATCTTTATCAGGTGTGGGGAGCCCCAGCACAGTTGGCTGCAAGGTCTAATAGCACATTGCTGTTGCAGTATTTCTATTAAGTTAGCATGGCAGGTTCTTAGGCTCAGGGGCTTATAATTTCTATAAGCATCTGGGCTTTAAGTCTCTTATCAGCTCTCTGAGGATTGCAGCTGTGTGGGGCTGGCCTCAGGCATGAGACCACCCAATTGTTTCAGGCTTTGGAAGGTGGGACCAATCCCCTATGTGGCTCTTTGGGAAGCACAAGTCTTGTGCAGCTGACAAGCCCCAATGCCCACAGGTCCACACACACAGTCAACACAGTCCTGCCCCATGCACATGCCCCAACCTCCTGAAGAGGACCCAGTCTCTCCAAGGCAGGAGCCACACACACTCCACCAATGCCACACGCTCTCCACCCACTCCTTGTGCACACCCTGCCCCACAGAGGTGGACCCACTCGCCAGGCTGCAGAGAATCCAGGCAGCTCACTTAGTAGGCCCACAAGCTGCCCAAGGGCTTGTTGTTGGGTGGGGCCTGTTCCTAGGGGAGGCTGCCTGCCCTGGCTAAGCTGGATTAAATCGGTGTTCTAGTCGGTGGGACAGATCCTGGGCTAGCAGGCCAGGGGAAGAACTCCAATGAAGTCTCAGCCTCTGTGTCAGCACACCCACACCAGGTGACAACAATGGCCACCGCCGATGTCCCAGTCCCTGGAGAGGTCTCACCTCTCACCGAGATGCACTCAGAGCCTATCAGGTGAGTCTCTTTTCACCAAAGGACTGTGCACCTTTCTTTCTGGTGATTTTAGGTTGCTTTCTGAAATGGGTGAATTTGCCCACGGGCCCTTTAAGACCCAGCTTTAATTTCTTGTGAACCAGCTTTTCTGTGGGTATTCCCCAATGCTGTTAGCAGCAAGCAAAGTCAGATATTATGCCACTCATCTCGGTTGTTCTGGGTCCAAAAAATGCCTATAGCGGGAACGCTCTCTGGCTCAGGTCCCCCACTCCTCCAGGGAAGGCTGCGTACCTTTGGATTTCTCCTGTGCGGCCGTGAAGCATTCCAGCTTGTAAAGTGGCATTTTTTTCTCTCCAAAAGGGAATTTCTGCCTCTTCCACTCAATTGGGATTGTAGTTTGTTGCAGGGGTCCCTCTTATCCAGTTTTCAGTTCTCTCTCAGGGGTAATTTTTCCAAGAGTAGTTGTAAATTGGCTGTGTCCGTGGGAGGAGGTGAGTTCAGAGTCTGCCTACACCACCATCTTGACTTCTATCCATCTCATGGGTTTTTAAACAATTTTTCTAGTATAATCAAAAATTGGCTAATGGGTGTGAGATGCCTCCTTAGATACAGGGATCAGGTAGGTAATAGTAGATGAACAATTAAAGGCCACTACCAGACCCTTCACAGCTACAACAATCTCACTCCCCTTTCACACACACGCACGCACACACGCACACACACACCATTTCTTTCTCTTTCCCTTCCCCTTAGTGCTGAATCTTTATCAAGCTTATGGGGCTTGAGCTGTTCTCAAAAAAATGTCAGCTACACAGTCTGTACTATTCACTTTATTATTTTCAGTCTTCATGGAGCAAGTTGAATAGATACTCATATGTGCATTTCCCTTCACTGTGCCAAATGTTCTGGATACAAAATATTAAACAGCACATTATAACATCATTGGAGGTGAAAAAAAAGAAACACACCTCACATGCACTAACACTACCAGATCAAGAGAGTAATTCATGTGATGCTTACAGGGAAGAGTTACTTAATGTGAGCTGATGAGTTATTTCATACTGTGGAGAAAAACAGGAATTCCTAAGAAATTAAGAAGGAAGAGAAAGGATAGAAAGAAAAAACATATTTTTAAAATAGATATCCTGCTGTTAATCATTTCAGAAGATATACAAATACTATGTTTCCTGAATTTAACAATCTGGATATAATGATTTGCCCCAAATTTTTTCGGAAAATAAAAACCAAGCATTTAGGGGTGCCTGGAACTTATTGGATTCTTGCTAAACAATATTTGCCCTATTATTACATATTATGGTGAGTTTTGGAGAAGGAAATGATCAAGGAAGATCTAAGAAAGAAGTTGAAATTAAGGTGAGAGTTAAACTAGAAATAGGATTTGGATTGAAATGTAGAACATTCCAGGCTCAGTAGATGCTTGAGCAAAGGCAAGAAGAAAGGATGTCCATGGGGTACTCAGAGCAAGTACACTAGTCTGTCCTTAGCAGTGAGGCTTTTTACAGACAATGTGTGGATCATCTTAAAGATCCATAGATACCAGATGATGGAGCACAGTCACTGCCAAGCCTTGACCGGAAGACACTGCATGGTAGAAAGACCTCTTGCCTGGGGGCCCTACATAACGGAGTCAAACACTGACCGTTCAAACTGGCGATTTAGACAAGTTATATAACATCTGATATTCAGTTTTCTCTTCTATAAAATGGTTTCAACCAGCTCCTTCTTATTTCTTCTACCCCATCCTCCGACACACAAAGACAAAGAAATAAACACACAAAGAAAAAAAAGACACATTCACATACAGATGCATGAACACATGCTCGCTTCTACCCCTTTTAGTCTTGTCCCAAAGAAAAAATAGGCAATGTATGTGAAATTGCCATGTGAAAAAACTAAAGGAAGGAAAAATAATATCATTAAACAATTTTTCACCATAAGCAGGTCCTGAATAGGAGTAAGAGTCTGAGTTACAAGAGAGAAGACAACTTTGGAGCATTCACTCCAGGCAGTCCACTACAGTCTACAAAGTATGTGGAAAATGGTTAAGCACAGTTTTGGTTAAAAGAAAGGGACTAAATTAGGTCATGGTCCAATTTGGAAATATTTATGAATTTCTTCAGCAATCTCTGAGATAGAGTATCAACCAAGAGTGATGTTATGGTGAAGTTGACCCAGGATTGAGGATTGAAGTAGAATTTTACCACAGGAAGAAAGGATTCTAAAGAATGAATGAGAGCATATATGAAACCTAAGCCAGTTGGGATGAAGCCCCCTCTCCTTTGGTAATTGAGTGTAGTCAATAGAGTTTCAGGTTTGTTCCTAATTTTAAAAAATAATTCATAGGGGCGAAATTCACATAACATAAAATTAATCATTTTAAAGTGAACAATTTGACAGCATCTATACACTCACAATGTTGCTCAACAACCACTTCATTCTCAAAACATTTTACTTCTTTTTCTTGCCTAATTTCTCTAACTAGGGCTTACAGTACGATGTTGAAATGAAAGTAGACATCACAGTCTTGTTCCTAATCTTAGAGGCAAAGCTTTCAGTTATTCACCATTGTGTCTGCTGTTAGCTGCAGTTTTTTCATAAATGCTCTTCGTCATGTTGAGGAATTTCCCTTCTAGTCTAGGTTTTCTATGTGTTTCTTAACATGAAAGGATGTTGGATGTTGTCAAATGCTTTGTCTCAACAATTGAGATGATCAGGGTTTTTTTTTCCTTTGTTGTATTAATTTGGTGTATTACATTGACTGATTGATTTAGATTGAACCACATTTGCATTCCTGGGTTAAATCCCACTTGTTTATGGCATACAAACCTTTCAATATGCTGTTGGATTCAGTTTGCTAGTATTTTCCTGAGGATTTTTGCATCTAATATTCATAAAGCATATTGGTCTGTAATTTTTTTGTGATGTTTTTATCTTGCTTTTATATCAAGGTAGTGGTGACCTCTTGGAATGAGTTATAAAGTGTTTCCTTCTCTTCCAATTTTTCAAAGAGTTTGAGAAGGATTAGTGTTAATTCCTCTTTAAAGGTTTAATAGAATTCAGCAGTAAAGCCTTTTGGTCCTGGACTTATCTTTGTTGAAAGATTTTTTATTACAAGTTCAATCTCTTTACTTGTTATGTGTCTGTTAAGATTTTCTATTTCCTCTTTAGTTTTGGTAATTTATGTGTTTCTATGAATTTGTCCTTTTCAACTAGGTTATCTAATTTTTGGAATACAATTGTTTATAGTGTTGTCTTATAATTTTCTTTATTTCTATAATGTGGCAGTAATGTTTCCACTTTCATTTCTGATTTTAGTTCTTTGCATCTTCTCTCTTTTTTTCCTTGCCAGTCTAGGTAAAGGTATGTCATGTTGCTGATCTTATCAATGAACCAACTTTGAGTTTCATTGACTGTCTCTATTGCATTTCTGTTCTTTATTTTGTTTCTCTCTCCTGTAATCTTTATTATAGTCAAGAGCCACATAATGGCATTTCAGTCAATGACTGACTGCATATGTGATGGTGGGCCCATAAGATTATACCATGTAGCCTAGGGGTGTAGTAGGCTATACAATCTAGCTTTGTGTAAGTACACTCCATGATGTTCATACAATGACAAAATCACCTAATGACACGTTCCTCAGAATGTATCCCCATCATTAAGCAACACATGGGTGTATTTTCTTCCTTTTATTAGCTTTGTGTTTAGTTGGCACTTCTTTTTCTAGTTCCTTAAGGTAGAAAGTTATTTATTTGAGATCTTTCTATTTTTTTTTAATATTTTTGTAGGCATTTACTGCTATAAATTTCCCTCTGAGCACTTCCTTCTCCACCTTCCATAAGTTTTAGTATGTTGTGTTTCCATTTTCATTTTCATTTACTTCTAAGTATTTTCTAATTTGCCACATGATTTGTTTTTTGACCTATTGTTTGTAAATGTGTTGTTTAATTTCCACATATTTCTGAATTTTCCAATTTTCTTTTTTCCCTCAATTTTCTTTCTCTTATTGATGTCTATCTTCATTCCATTGTGGTCAGAGAGGAAATTTTGTATGATCTTAATCTTTTTAAATGTATGGGACTTGTTTGTAGCCTAACATATGGTCTATCCTGGAGAAGGCTCCATGTGCACTTGAGAATAATGTGTATCTGCAGTTGTTGATTGTAATGTTATATACATGCCTGTAGGGTCTAGTTGGTATAGTGTAGTTCAAATCCTCTATTTCTTTCCTGATCTTATGTCTAAAATAGTCTATCCATTACAGAAAAGGAGATATTGAAATCTCCAACTATTATCATAGAACTGTCTATTTATCCTTTCAATTCTGTCCATCTTCCTTCACATATTTTGGGGCTCTGTTTGTTGGACTTGGTTTGTGTTACTAATTGTTATATCTTATTGGTGAACTCACTCTTTTATAAATGTAATATGTCCTTTGTGTCATGTAACAATGTTTGCCTTACAGTCCATTTTGTCTGATATTAATATAGCCATCCCAGCTCTCTTTTGGTTACTATTTGCATGGAATAACTTTCCCATCTTTCTCTTTCAACCTATTTGTGTGTTGGATCAAAAGTGAGTCTCTTGTAGACAGCATATAGTAGGATCATGTTTATTTTATCCACTCTCCCAATCTCTGTCTTTGGGTTGGAAAACTTAATCAATTTATATTTAAAGTAATTACTGATAAAGAAGGACTTATTCCGCTATTTTGCTATTTGTTTTCTGTATACTTTTGTATTAGATTGCTAGGGCTACCGTAACAAAATACCATATACTAGGTGGCTTAAACAACACAAATTTATTTCCTCACAGTTTTAAAGGCTAAAAGTCTAAGACCAAGGTATCATCAAGTCTTATTTCATCTAAGGCCTCTCTCCTTGGTTTGCAGATGGACACCGTCTCACTGCACATGGTCGTTTCGCTGTGCACACACGTCTGGTGTTTCTCGCTGTGTCCGAATCTCCTCTTCTTATAAGTACACCAGTCATACTGGATTAGGGCCCACCCTAAAAATTCCATTTTAACTTAATTATCTCTTTAAAGGCTTTATCTCCAAATACAGTCACATTCCGATGTTCCGGGGGTTAGGGCTTCAACATGCAAATTTGGGGAGACACAATTCAGCCCATAACAGCCTATATCTTTTTGTCCCTCATTTACTCCATTGCTGCCTCTTTTGTGTTTAGTTGTCTGCTTTATACTGATTTTGTTTTGTACTGTTTGTAGTGTACTGTTTTTATTCCTGTCTTATTTCCTTTTGTATATATTTCTTATGTATTTCCTTAATGGTTACTATGGGGATTACAAGTAGGATTCTAAATTTATAACAGTCTAGTTTGAATTGATACTACCTTCGCACAAACAGCATACAAAAGCTCTGTTCTTATGAAGCTCCATCTCCCTCTTACTGTTGTTGTTTTCACAAATTACATCTTTATACACTTTGTGCCCATTAACATAGATTTATAATTATGTTATGTATTTGTCGTTTAACTCACATAGAAAATGAATAGGAGAGCTACAAATCAAAAATAAAATAACACTGGCTCTTATATTTGCCTTTCTAGTTACCTTTATGAGATCTCTATTTCTTCATATGGCTTCAGATTACTATTGAGCGTCCTTTCATTTCAACCTGACGGATTATCTTTAGCATTTCTTATAGGACAGGACTACTGGTAATGAACACCTTCATATTTGTTTATCTAGACATGTCTTATTTTTCTTCTACATTTTTGAAGAATAGTTTTGAAGAATAGTATTTGAAGAATAGAATTCATGGTTTTGAAGAATAGTATTTGAAGAATAGAATTCTTAGTTGACAGCTTTTTTCTTTAAGCACTTTAAATATGTCACCCCACTGGCTTATGGCATCCATGATTTCTGAAGAGACACCAGCTGTTAATCTCACTGAGGATCCCTTGTACATGGTGAGTCACTCCTTTCTTGTTGCTTTTAAGAGTCTCTCTTTGTCTTTGACTTTCACTAGTTTTGATTATAATGTCTTTCAGTGTGGATCTCCTTGAATTTATCCCACTTGTAGTTCATTGAGCTTCTTAGATGTGTAGCTTCAAATATTTTATCAAACCTGTAAAGTATTTGGCCATTATTTATTCAAGTGTTCTCTCTGTCTCTTCCCATCTTTTTTTCTTCTGACACTCCCATAATGCATATATTGGCTCTCTTGATGGTTAGCCATAGGTGCCCCTTGGGGTCTGTTCACTTGTTACTTATTCTTTATTCTTTATGCATCTTAGATTAGATCATTTCAATTCTCCTGTTATAAAGTTTACTGATTTTATCTTGTGCTTGATCAAATCTACTCTTGAAACCCTTTAGAAAATTTTCACTTCAATTATTGTACTTTTCAGCTCCAGAATTTATATTTGGTTGTGTTTTATAATCTCTATCTCTTTATTGATATTCTGATTTTGTTTATTTATGTTTTCTAGTTTTCTTTAGTTCTTTGTACATGGTTTTCTTTAGCTCCTTGAGCATATTTAAGTCTATTGATTTAAAGTCTTTGTCAAGTGGGAGTGATGTAAGCACAATGCTGGCATAGGAATTTCTTTCACTCATTCCCCACTAAGAAGCATCAATTTGAACAACTACCTGCACACAAAACACCTTCATGAGAGCCAACAATTCCAGGTGAGGGCTTACAGCACCTGTGTAATAACAGAATTAACAAAAGACACATTGAGGAGGGTAGAAAATATAGATTCACATTACCAACATCACCTTTCCCCCAAGCCTGGGAAGCCCAGTGCAGGGACACCCTCTTCATGGGAGAAGGAAAATGAAGTGAGCACCTGACTTCACCATGGACCCCAGAGACAGCCTGCCCCAGTACCAGACCAATCCCCTCAGCCCTAGGTGGCTCCCTGCAGGCTCTCATGAACTAAGAGCCTCAGCCCATCCCTGCCTGCCAGCTCCTGCAGTCCCAAACAGTATCCACAGCACCAGGCTCCCAGCGGGCTCCCACAAACCCAGGACCTGACTCAACATGGCACCTGCCAGCTTCAGTAGCCCCAGGCAGTTCCCACAACCTCAAGAGGCCTCCACGGCATCAGGCTCCCAGAGGCTCCACAAACCCAGGCTCCTAGTGTATCCCAGTGTCTGCCAGCTACTGCAGCTCCTGTGGATCAGATGCCCATAAACTCCCAGAAATCAAGGCTCCTGGGCCCAACACCAGGCCAACTACAGTAGACCTAGACTTTTAACCCACCCAACCACCAGCCAACCCCCATGGCCATAGCCTAGAGGCAGGGTCCCACAGACCCAGCCTACAACTCTGCTGCAGTGTCAGACCAGCTTCTACAGACTCAACCTTCCCATTGAGGCCCTGGAGTACAAAGTCAACTCCCACAGTCCCAGGCTCCAGGCTCACCCTAGCACCCAGCTGGCCCCATGGCCAATGTCTCCAAGCTGACTCCTGTGAAACCAGGCTCCCAGCCTGTCCCAGTAACAGACTGGCCCCTATGGACCCACATTAGGCTCATTCCAATGGTTCCAGTGCTGGGTTGGTCCAGTGAACCCAGTATCCAGGTCCACCCCTGCAGACCCAGGTCCCAGGCCCATCACCACGGACTCAAGCACCAGTCCTGTCTTATAAATCAAAGCTCCAGGCCCACTCCCACGGACCTGGGTCCAGGCTGGTCCCCATGTATTCAAGTACAAGATATACCCACCTGCTGACCCAGGCACCAGACCTGTCCACTCAAGGATTCCAGCAGCAAGCCTGTCAGCAGACAACACCAGACTGCCCGCCCAGAATCTCTGGACAGCCTGACTGGAGAAGGACTTTGCCTGCTGAAGCCAACCTGTAAAGAATGGAAGGGGTGCCTACTTCCTCAAATGCACAGACACCAACACAAGGCCATAATGATCATGAATAATCAAGGATATGTGACGTCACCAAAGGAAACTAATAAAACTCCAATGACCGACACTTAAGAAATGGAGACCTATGAACTATCTAACAAGACCTTCAAAATAGTTCTCTTCAAGAAATTTAGTGAACTAAAATAAAACACAGGTAACAATTAAATGAAATTAGGAAAACAATGCATGAACAAAATGAGAAGTACAACAAAGAAATAGAAATCATTGGAAAAAAAGAAACACAGAAGTTCTAGAGTTGAAGAATACAATGACTGAATTACAGAAGTTATAGAGAGCTTCAACAGCAACTCAAACAGGCAGAAAAAAAGAATTAATAAGCTGGAAGATGGATCATTTGAAATCATCTACTCAGAGTTGCAAAAAGAAAAAAGAATTTAAAAAGGATAAAGAAAGCCTATGTGACTTATGGGATACCATTAAAAGGAGAAATCTATGTATTATTGGAGTCCCAGAAGGAGAAGAGAGGATAGAGACAGAAAGCTTATGTAAACAAATAATGGTTGTGAATGTCCCAAATCTGGGGACAGATTTGCACACCCAAATTCATGAAGCTAATAAGTCACCCAGAAATTTCAACCTAAAATGACCTTCTCAAAGACACATTAAAATAAAACTGCCTAAAATCAAAAAGACAAAGAGAGAATTTTAAAAGCAGCAAGAGAAAAAAAATTACTCATATATAAGGGAACCCTCATAAAGCTGTCAGTGGAATTCTCAGAAGAAACCTTGCAGGACAGGAGAGTGTGGGATGATATATTCAAAGTGCTGAGAGAAAAAAACTGCCACTGAGACTACTTTACCCAGAAAAGTTGTGTTTCAGAAATAAGGACATGTAAATACTTTCCCAAACAAACAAAAGCTCAGAGAGTTCATTACCACTAGGCCTGCCTTATGAGAAATGCTGAAAGGAGTTCTTAAAGTAGAAATGAAAGAATACTAATTAATTAATAAGATGATAACATGAAAAAATAAAAATACTGGTAAAGATAATACTATAGTCAAATTCCGAATAGTCTAATAGAGTAATATGGAGGTATGCTTATAAAGGTTTAAAAAACAAAACTATTAAAAATAACTATAGCTACAATAATATCTTAATGTATACACAACATAAAAAGAGGTAAATTGTGACACCAAAAACATAAAATATGGTGGGGGAGTAAAGGGTAGAGTTTTTGCATGCAATTGAATTTAAGTTGTTATTAAAATAGACTGTTATAACCACAAAATTTTTTAGCTAAGGCTATGTAACCACAAAGAAAAAACCTATAGTAAATACACAAAAGATAAAAAGAAGGGAAGCAAAGGATATCACTAGGAAAAAATATCGATTCACAGAGAGAGGTAGGAAAAGAGGAAGAAAGGAACAAGGGAACTACTAAACAGCCAGAAAACAGTTAATAGAATGGCATTAGTAAGTCCTCACATATCAATAATTACTTTAAATGTAAATAGATTGACTTCTCAAATCAAAAGGCATAAAGTGGCTAAATGGATTGAAAACAAGACCCAACTATATTCTGCCTAAAAGACAATCACTTCAGCTTCAGGGCCACACATAGGCTGAAAGTGAAGGGATGGAAAAAGACATTCTGTACAAATGGAAACCAAAATATAAAAGGGGTACCCATACTTATATCTGACAAAATAGACTTTTAAGTCAAAAACTGTAACAAGAGACAAAGAAGGTCATTGTATAATAATGGGATCAATTTATCAAAATGATATAACAATTGTAAATATATATGCACCCAACATCAGAGCACCTAATTACTTTAAGCAAATACTAACAGATATTAAGGGAGAAATAGACAAAAATATAATAATAATAGGGGACTTCAATATCCACTTTCAACAGTGCACATATCATCTAGAAAGAAGATGAATAAGAAAACATTGAAGTAAAATTATACCTTAAACCAAATGGACCTAATAGACATATACGGAACATTGCACCCACAGCAGCAGAATACACATTCTTCTCAAACACACACAAAACTTTCTCCAGGAGAGATCATAAATTATGTCCCAAGCAAGTCTTGACACATTTAAGATTGAATTCATATCAGATATATTTTCTGATCACAATGGTATGAAACTAGAAATCAATGACAAGAGGAAAGCTGGCAAATTCACAAATGTGTGAAAATTAAACAATACACTGATGAACAACCAATGAAGGAAAGAATAAATCAAAAGAGAAATAAAAAATATCTTCAATCAAATTAAAATGGAAACAAAACATACCAAAGCATATGGGATGTAACAAAAGCATTCCTAAGAGAGACGTTTACAGCAATAAATGCATACATTAATAAAATAGAAAGATCACAAATAATCAACCTAACTTTACACCTCAAGAAACTATTAAAAGAAGAACCAAGTAACCTCAAAATAAGCAGAAGGAAGGAAATATCAAAGATCAGAACAGAAATAAATTAAGTAGAGGCCAGAAAAAAAAATAGAAGATTGATGAAACTAAGAGCTGGTTTTTAGAATAGATAAACAAGGTTTACAAAAGTTTAGCTAGACAAACAAAGGAAAAAAGAGAGAAGACTCTTAAATAAAATCAGAAATGAAAGAGGAGATATTACAATTCATAGCCCAGAAATACATCTTAAGAGACTACTATGAATAATTATATGCCAACAAATTGTACAACCTAGAAGAAATGAATAAATTCCTAAAAACATACAACCTGAATCATTAAGAAATAGAAAATCTGAACAGACTAATAACAAGTAAAAGACTGAATCAGTAATCAAAAACCTCCTAACAAAAGGACCCCAACACAGGTTGTTTCACCAGCGAATTCCAACAAACATTTAAAGAAGAATCAACACCAATCTTTTTCAGACTCTTCAAAAAAAAATTGAAGAGAAGGGAACACTCCCAAATCTAGTTTACAAGGCCAGAATTACTCTGATACCAAATCCAGATAAGGACACCACAAGAAAAGACAACTATAGACCAATATCCCTGAGGAATATAGATGTAAAAACTCCAACAAAATATTAGCAAATTGAATCGACAATACATTAAAAAGATCATACACCATAATCTATCCCTGGGATAGATCCCTGGGATTTTATCCCTGGCATGCAAGGATGGTTCAACATACACAAATCAATAAATGTGATACACCACATTAATAGAATGAAAGAGAAAAATCATATGGTCATCTAAATAAATGTAGAAAAAGCATTTGACAAAATACAACATAATTTCACGATAAAAAAACTCTCAATAAATTGGGTATAGAAGGACATACCTCAACATAATAAAGGCCATATACAACAAATCCATAGCTAACATCATACACAATGGTGAAAGTTGGAAAGTTTTTGCTTTGAAATCAGAAACAAGACAAGGATGCCCACTGTCATCACTCCTATTCACGTAGTACTGGAAGTCCTAGCCAGAGCAATGAGGCAACAAAATGACGTAAAAGGCATCAAAATCAGAAAGGAAGAGGTAAAATTGTCTTTGTTTGATTATGATATGATCTTATATGTAGAAAATCCTAAAGACTCCACCAAAAACTGTTAGAATTAATCAACATACTCATTAAAGCTTCAGGATACAAAATTACATACAGAAATCATTTGTGTTTCTATACACTAAGAACAAAATATCTGGAAAAGAAGTAAAGAAAATCCCATTCCCAATAGCATAAAAAAAAACAAAATACTTAGAAATAAATTCAACCAAACAGATGAACAATTTGCATGCAGAAAACTACAAGACTTTGATGAAAAAAATTTCAGAATACACAAATAAATGGAGAGATATTCCACTCTCATATATTAGAAGAATTAATATTGTTAAAATGCCATACTATGAAAAGCCATCTATACATTCAATGCAACACCTATCAAATTTCTAATGTCTACTTTCACAGAAACAGAAAAAAAGCAATTCTAAAATTCATATGGAACCAGAAAAGACTCTGAATAGACAAAACCATCCTGAGAAATAAGACCAAATTAGAGGCATCACACTTCTGATTTCAAACTATACTACAAAGCAATAGACCAATGGATCAGAATGGAGATAAATAAAGCTTCACATATATGGCCAACTAATATTTGACAAGGAAGCCAAGACTACTCAAAGGGGAAATGATAGTCTCCTCAATAAATGGTGTTGGGAAAACTGGATATTGACATGCAAAAGAATTAAATTGAACCCCTATCTTACACAACTCAAAAAATTAACCTGAAAAAGATTAAATACTTAAAGGTTAGACCCAAAATTGTAAAACTACTAGAAGAAAGCATACGGAAAGAGCTCCTTGATGTTGGTCATGGCAAAGATTTTTTGGATGTGTCACCAAAGGTGCAAGCAAAAGAAACAAAAATAACATGGGATTACATCACACTAAAAATCTTCTGCACAGCAAAAGAAACAATAAGCAAAATAAAAAGGCAACATATGGAATAGGAGAAAATATTTGCAAAAGACCTACCGGATAAGGGATTACTATCCAAAACATATACAAACTCCTACAAAAAATAACAAAAAAGTAAAGAACCCAATTGAAAAATGGACAGAGTATTTGAATAGACATCTTTCCAAAGAAGACATACATATGGCAAACAGGTATACGAAAAGATGCTCAACATCACTAATTATCAGGGAAATGCAAATCAAACCCACAATGAGATATCACCTCACGCCCATCAGAATGGCTCTCAAGAAGACAAGAGACAACAAGTGTTGGTGAGGCAGTGGAAAAAAGGGAACCCTTGTGAACTGTTAGTGGGAATGGAAATAAGTACAGCCACCATGGAAAACAGTATGGAAGTTCCTCAAAAAATTAGAAATAAAACTACCATATGATCTAACAATCCCACTTGTGATTATACATCTGGTGGAAATGAAGTCACTATCTTGAAGAGATATCTGCACTCCTTGTTCATTGTAGCATTTTTCACAATAGCCAAGACATGACCAGAGTGTCCATCAATGAATGAATGGATAAAGAAAATGTGGTACATATATACAATGGAATATTATTCAACCATAAAAAAAGGAAATCTTGCTGTTTTCAACAACATGGATAGAACTTGAGTTCATCATGCTCAGTGAGATAAGTCAGACAGAGAAAGAGAAATACTGTATGATATCACTTATATGTGGAATCTAAAAATGTTGAACTTACAGAACAAGAGAGTAGAAGGGTGGTTGCCAGGGGCAACCAGGGCATCAGGGAATTGGGAAGATATTGATCAAAAGGTACAAAGTTCTAGCTACAAGATGAATAAGTTCTGGGGATCTAATGTACAGTACAGTATGGTGACTATAATTAACAACACTGTATTATATACTTGAAAGTTCTTAAGAGAAGATCTTTAATATTATCACCAAAAAATGGTACTTATGTGAGGGGATGGAGGTGTTAACTAATCTTATTGTGGTAATCACTTCCCAATATATAAATGTGTCAAATCATCAAGTTGTACACCTTAAACTTACATATGTTATATGTCAATTATTTCTCAATAAAGTTGGGGCTGGGGGAGTCTTTTTCTAGTAAGACCAACGTCTTGGCTGCCTTATAGACAGTTTCTGTCAACTTATTTTTTCCTTTAATGGGCCATACTTTCCTGTTTCTTTGTATCCCTTTTGATTTTTTTGTTGAAAACTAGACATTTGAATATTACAATGTGATGACTCTGGAAATCAGTCTCCCCCTTTTCCGTTTTTGATATTTGAAGGCTGTAGTCACGTGTTGTTTGGTGACTTCTCCAAACTATTTTTTTGCAAAGACTATTCATTATTGTGTGTGCTCACTGAAGTCTCTTCTATTAGCTTGTGTTCAACTCATGTTTTGACAGAGATTTCCTTGAATGCCAGGAGCTAAAAATTAAAAAACACCTCTCCTAGTCTTTGTAAATTGTCTCTGTACTGAGGTGCTTTTTCAACATTTTCTCAGATTGTTTACAACTCTGCCTTAGAATTCACTTCCTGCTCGCACTGAAACTAGAGATCAGCCAGAGGTGAAAGCTTAAGGTCTTCTCTGGTCCTCTCTGAGCATGAGTGTTACGGGGCATGCACGTGGCTTTCTAAATTCCCTAGTATACACAGGCACTGGTAAATGCTCTAATTTCCAAAAAACTCTCTTGGCAGCTTTTCTTCTCAGGCTGTAGGTGGTCTACTGTATGTTTCAACCATAATCTTTTGCCACAGGAAAGTACAGTTTTTTCATTAGCCCTACAATGTTTTCAAGCAATGTGTGCCACATTTGAGCCCTGAGAGAGTTCCAGATGATGGAAACAGAGACAAGTCACCTTGCATCAGTCCTTCAGACAGTCTCCAGACAAACTAAAACAGGCAAACACAATAATTTGTGAATAAGGTCCACTCCACTCCCTCTGGACTTAGGACCAGTGTTCCACACTGGGAACATGGGCTGCTGTCTTCAAGATGGCCACTGGGCCTGGGATGGGGTTAGGCAAAGGGCAAACAAAAATGCCACACAGCTTTCCTACTATTTCTAAGTTGCTTTTTCTTGATCCAGTGTTCACTTAGTTGCTGTAAACCCTTAACTGTTTCCAGAGTGCTGACAAAGTTGGTCCTGACAGTTTCTGCTTGTTTTCTGATGTTTCTGCAGGGGAACAGGAGCTTGGAGCTCCATACTCTGTCATTTTGCTGAAGCTGTTCTCTGTTATTCTTTTTATTTCCAGACTACAGTCTCTCTAAATGGCCTTGGGGAACCACAGCACCATCACTGAGTTCATCCTCCTTGGACTGTCTGCAGACCCCCATGTCCAGGCTCTGTCCTTCGTGCTGTTCCTAGCAATTTACCTCCTGACCCTGCTGGGGAACCTGATGATGCTGCTAGTGATCAGGACTGATTCTCATCTCCATACACCCATGTACTTCTTCCTGAGTCACCTCTCTTTCCTGGATATTTGCTACTCCTCAGTCACCGTGCCCAAGCTGCTGGAGAATCTCCTGTCTCAGAAGAAAATGATCTCTGTTGGGAGCTGTCTAGCACAAGTCTTCTTTTTGTTTGACACTGGGGGCACTGAAGCCTGCCTGCTCACAGTGATGGCCTATGACCGCTACGCTGCCATCTGCCGCCCTCTGCTCTATGGCCAGATGATGAGCAATCAGCTCTGTATGGGGCTGGTCTGTGGTTCCTGGGGCCTGGGGTTTCTGGATGCATTCATCAACATCCTTCTAGCTATGGACTTTGACTTCTGTAGGGATCAGTCCATCCCCCACTACAGCTGTGAGCTGCCCTCTCTCTTCCATCTGTCCTGCTCTGACGTCTCCACCAGTTTTACTCTTCTGCTCTGCTCCAGTCTCCTGCATGGGCTAGGAACCTGTTTCCTGGTCATAGTCTCCTACACCCTCATTGTCTCTGCCATCCTGGGTATCAGATCCTCCTCAGGGAGAATCAAGGCCTTCTCCACCTGCTCCTCCCACCTCACTGCAGTGCTTCTGTTTTATGGTTCAGCTTTCTTTCGCTATGTCATGCCAACCTCAGGTTCACCACTGGAGTTGATCTTCTCAGTACAGTACAGTGTGGTCACTCCCTTAATGAATCCCCTCATCTATAGCCTGAAAAACAATGAAGTGAAAGCAGCTGTGAGAAGGACCTTTAGAAAATATCTCCAATATTAGCTGACCAAAGACAGAAGATGATGTAGAGTTAATTGATTATAGCAAGATATCTTGTTAGTTGACAATAAGAGAATTTCCTGATTGTCCTGATATTGGATCTAATAAAAGTATCTTAGAAATTCACAAAGATATTTGGAGATAAGGTGGAGAAAGATGGTTCAGATTCATTCTGGCTTAGGGGCAGGGCAAAGCATCAGATACCCACATTAATCCAACAATTTTCCTTGGATAGTCTTTTGGTTGCTTTGATGGGTCTTCATCCCAGTCTGTTTCTCTTTACTATGCAGTTCAGTGAACAGCATGGAATAAAGTCACCAGTAAAGTCCCTATCATATCACAGAAGGGAGCATATAAAACAAACCTGTTAAATCTTCAATCTGGGGGAGGTGAGAGAATTAGAAAGGAGGGAAGTGCAATAGTAGCTAACAGTGGTATTTGGATTTAGAGAGACCCGGGCAAGATGGGAGCATCCAGGGAAATAAGACAGCTCAGCTATAGGAGGATCTATCATGGGATCCACTAAAAGCAAGTTTCTAAAGTACGCTAGAAAATAAAACAAAGAAATATCAAGACTATGATTTCATAAGATAGACAATTTAGGGAAAAGACTTTTTGCTATTTGAGCAAAATGTTAGGATCAAGAGGATAAGACATAGCTTGAGGATGAAAAAGGAAGGTACAACAAAAGAGTAAGAGAGTGAAGAACAGAATTAGAAATCCAGGCCAGCTGGGCAATGCAGACCGCTGGTTAACTTAAGTTTAGGATGTGCCTGATCTGATCAGAATACAATGACTGCTGGGGGCTGCAGTGAAGGATGGAAGTTCTCCCTAAAATTCCACCGTAAGGCACAACATTGAGTCTTAAGGATAAAGGGATTTGGGGAGAAGATTTTCCAAAGTCTGGAGACACAAAGTTTTCCAATTTAAGTATATAACAGCTTAGATTGGTGGTCTTCTCCTTCCCTTTCTTTGCCCTTCCCTCTTCTTGATGCCCCTTTTCCCATCCAGGCACCCAGTGCCCTCAAACCACCTCTTCAGAATCCCCTTTCCATAGTCTCCCTGAATTTTAAGAGTCAAATCAGATTACCTAAACACAATTCAACTAGAGGAAATACCCTTAAAAGTCACTTTTTCTTAATGACCCGTGCTTTTAGTGACATTTTCATTTAGACACCTCTGTCAAAAAAATTCCAAATTTCTTATCAATAGAAGTAACTCAAGCCCACCAGCATATTGTCTGTTTGAGGATATATTTTTTTTGTTTGGGGGATTATAAGGATTGTGACCAATGGGTCCAAAAGTAATTTCCTCTTGAATGCCACAGTAGAGCAACTGTTTATCATATGTTGTCTTAATACATTTTCTAATAAAATTAGATTTTATAAACTTTGCCTTTTTTACTGTCATTCTCACATTTGCTCAAATTTTAACATGTAATTTTATTAATCAGATTGGCACCGACTCAACACATTGATCCCCAGTGAGGTTTAGCTGTATTGAGAGTAAAGAACACAATTGATACCTGGGATCATTTTAAAATCTAGCTCACATTATTTCTCAATATACTTAATCATAACATAATAGACTTAATAATATTTATTAGTATACATCATTTTTGAAGCAAATTTAAAATATAATTTATAATTATAATACAAACCAAATAAACATGAAAATGACCAAAAAAATAATTTCATTCAACAAGGAAAACCATTATTAACATTAGGTACATGTCCTTACCAGTATTTCAGAGTTTTTTCCTACACATAAAGTCTGTTATGCAACTGGTTTATCTAGCAGACTCATCTCATTGGGGTATATCTGTGAAAGAATTTTGCAACTCTATCCTGTTCATTTTCGCTTTGCCATTCCTTAATAATATCTTGAATCTTTGCTTCTTTTCTGCCATATTGCCCAAATTGCTGGAAATCCAAAATATATAAAGAATTTATACAATATAATAGCAAAAAAACAAATAACCCAATTTAAAAATGGGCATTGAATCTGAGTAGATATTTTTTCAAAGAAGACATACAATGGCCAAAAGTTGCTTGACATTGCTAATCAGCAGGGAAATGAAATCAAAACCACATTGAGATATCACCTCACATCTATTAGGATGGCTATTTTCAAAAAGATCAGAGTGCTGGCAAGAATATGGAGCAAAGGGAATCCTTGTGCACTGTTGGTGGGAATGTAAAATGGTAGAGCCACTATGGAAAACAATATGGAAGTTCCTCAAAAAATTAAAAATAGAACTACCACATGATCCAGCAATCCCACTTCTGGGTATATTTACAAAAGAAATGATATCAGTATCTTGAGGAGACACCTGGACTCCCGTGTTCATTGCATCATTATTTACAATAACCAAGATATGGAAAGCTAGGTATCCACGGACAGATGAAAGGAAAAAAAATGTAGTATATCTATATACACAATGGAATATTATTTAGCCATTTAAAAATATGAAATCCTGCCATTTGTGACAACATGGATAAACCTGGCGGTCATTATGCTAAGTGAAATAAGCAAGACACAGAAAGACAAAAACTGTATGATCTCACTTATATGTAGAATTTTTAAAAGCCAAACTTACAGAACCAGAGAGTATAACTGCGGTTGCTAGGGGATGGAGGATGGGGAAATGAGGAGATCTTGGTCAAAGAGTATAGACTATATAAGACAAAAAATTCTAGGGATTTAATGTACAGTATGGTGACAATAGTTAATAATATTGCATTTTATACCTGAAATTTGCTAAGAGAATAGATCTCAAGAGTCCTCGCCACACACAAACAGAAAAGGTCACTATGTGAGGTGATGGATATGTTAATTAACCTGATTGTGATAATCATTCACATTGCATATGTATATTAAGTCATCACATCGTATGCCTTAAAAATCACAGTGTACAATCTAAATTTACACAATTTTCATTTATCAATCATAACTCAATAAAGCTGAGGAATGCAAGAATAATTGAACATCTGCAAATCAATCAATATGATACACCACATTAACAAAATGAAGAATAAAAATCATACGGTCATCTCAATAGATGCAGAAAAAAGTATTTGACAAAATTCAACATACATTTATGATAAAAATTCTCAACAAATTGGGTATAGAGGGAAGGTACCTCAACATAAAAGGCTATATATGACAAGCTGACAGCTAACATCATACTCAACAATGAAATGCTGAAAGCTTTTTCTCTAAGATCAGGAGCAAGACAAGGATGCCCACTCTCACCGCTTTTATTCAACATAATATCGGAAGACCAAGCCAGAACAATTAGTCAAGAAGAAGAAATAGAAGTCTTCCTTTCCAAGTTGGAAAGGAAGAAATAAAACAGTCACTATTTGCAGATGACATAATATTGTATATAGAAAACCCTAAAGACTCCACCAAAAAAATTAATAAACGAATTCAGTAAAGTTGCAGGGTACAAAATCAATATACAGAAACCTGTTGCATTTCTATACACTAATAACAAACTATCAGAAAGAGAAATTTTAGAAATCCCATTTACAATTGCATTGAAAAGAATAAAATACTTAGGAATAAATTTAAACAAAGAGGTGAAAGACCTATACACTGAAAACTATAAGACATTAATGAAAGAAATTGAAGAAGACACAAATAAATGGAAAGATATACTGTACTTATGGATTAGAAGAATTAATATTGTTAAAATGTCTATACTACAAAGCAGTCTACAGACTCAATGCAATCAAAGGCATTTTTCACAGAAACAGAACAAATAATCCTAAAATTTGTATGGAACCACAAAAGACCCCTAAGATAAAGCAATCTTGAGAAAGAAAAACAAAGCTGGAGACATCACGCTCCCTGCTTTCAAACTACACTACAAAGCTATAGTAATCAAAACGGTATGGTAATGGCATAGAAACAGACACACAGATCAATGGAACAGAATAGAAAGCACAGAAATAAACCCATGCATATGTGTTCAATTAATTTATGACAAAGGAGCTGTGGGAGATCAAAATTTGGCCACCCTGAAATATGTCTCTTTACCTTGATTCTTTTCTCTGATGGACATTTGACCTCCCACACTAACTGCCTAAAGGAATTTAACTCTGGGTATGGACAGACCGGCAGGGCTCTCACTAAGCCCATTCTTTTCAAAGTTCTGTTTACCAAATATTTATATTTGTAAAGGTATCTCCCTCCGTGTAATGGGAAGGGGGGGGATGATCTTATCTGTGAAAACTCTTATCAGGATGGAAGAAGAAGACTTAAATGTACATACTCTTGATTACTATAATTCCTGTCTCTCCAGCCACATTCTCTATAGGTGGCCCTGCAAAGCATTGTCTGACAAACATTTACATTTCCCTCTTCATGTAAATTGTCTTCTTCCCCTCTGAAATTCCAAAACACCACCCACCCCAAACATCCTCCTTTGTTTTTAGTTGAAGATAGTATTTAAGACGAGAATCTCTGCCATTGTGTTGAGAAACTCAGTGTCCCTGGTTTCTCCCACGTATACATGTTATTAAACTTGGTATTATTTTCTCCTGCTAGCCTGTCTTGATAATTATTTGGCCAGCCATAAGAACCTAAGGGAAAGGGCAGAGGGGGATTCTCCCTCTTCCCCCACAGAGCCAAGAATATACAACAGGGAAAGGACAATCTCTTCAATAAATGGTGTTGGGAAAATTGGACAGCCACATGCAAAAGAATGAAATTGGACCACTATCTTACACCACACACAAAAACTAACTCAAAATGGATTAAAGACTTGAATGTAAGACTTGAAACTATAAAACTCCAAGAAGAAAATATATGTGGTAACCTCCTTCACATCAGTCTTGGCAATGATTTTTTTTGGATTTGACACCAAAAGCAAAGGTAACAAAAGCAAAAATCAACAACTGGGACTACATCAAACTAAAAAGCTTCTACACAGCAAAGGAAACCATCAACAAAATGAAAAGGCAACCTACCAAATAAGAGGAAATATTTGCAAATCATATATCTAATAAGGAGTTAATATCCAAAAAGTATAAACAACTTTTACAATTGAATAATGAAAAAAACAACCTGATTAAAAACTGGCAGAGGAACTGAATAGACATTTTTCCAAAGAAGATATACAGATGGCCAATAGGTACAAGAAAAGATGCTCAACATCACTAATCATCAGGGAAATGCAAATCAACCACAATGAGATATCACCTCATACCTGTTAGAATGGCTATTATCAAAAAGACAAGAAATAACAAGCATTGACAAGGATGTGGAGAAAAGGGAACTCTTGTGCACTCTTGGTGGGAATGTAAATTGCTTCAGCCACTGTGGAAAACAGTGCAGAGTTTCCTCAAAAAATTAAAAATAGAACTACCATATGACCCAGCAATTCCACTTCTGGGTATTTATCTGAAGAAAATGCAAACACTAACTTAAAAAGACATACGCACCTCCATTCTCATTGCAGCATTATTTAAGTAGCCAAAACATGAAAACAATGTAAGTGTCCATCAATGGATGGATAGATAAAGAAAATGTGGTATATATACACAACGTAATATTATTCAGCCATTCAGAGAACGAAATCTTGCCATTTGCTACAACATAAATGAAGCTTGAGGGCATTATGCTAAGTGAAATAAGTCAGACAGAAGACAAATACCATATGATCTCACTTATAAGTGAAATCCAAATAAATAACTAAGTTTATCGACACAGAAAACAGAGTGATGGTTTCCAGAGGTGGGGAGTAGAGGGTGGACGAAATGGGTAGAGAGAGCCAAAAGGTATAAACTTCCAGTTATTATGAAATAAGTCATGGGAATGGCAACTATAGCTAATAATACTGTTTTGCATATTTGAAAGTTGCTAAGAGACTAGATCTCAAAAGTTCTCATCACAAGAAAAAAATTCTGTAACTATGTATGGTGAGGGATGTTAGTCTTAGCATTTTTCAATATATACAAATATCAAATCGTTATATCGTACACCTGAAACTAATATAATATTGTATGTCAATTATACCTCAGTAAAAAAAAAAAAAAGAGAGAGGGAGAGCTGAGGCACTTATAATTGAGGCACTTATCTGAATGATTCAACCCAGATCAACAAGGGAAGAGCAACTGGGAAGGCACAAAAAAGGGACCAAAAAGAGACTTTTTCTTCACATTTTTTTTGCAGAGTAGTGCAGGGCTTTAAAATAATTCACTTATAAAATGAATGGTCTTCTTCATAGAAGATCTTTCTATCTATTTAAAGGAATCATGTATGTTGAGGAGACAGGCAGGAATGGGGAAAGAAAAAAACCAAAAACAAAAACGTTACATTGTACAACCTAAATACATATAACTTTCATTTATCAATCATACCTCAAAAAGCTGAGGAGAAAAAAGATTTTCAAGAGAATAAAATACCTCCATTCAAAAAAATAAAGTTCAGTCAACAGTATTAGTCATTAACATAATGTAAATTAAAACCACAATGTATTAACCACCGCTAGAAAATCTAAAATTAGAGTGACGCCAGCATCATGGCGACATAAGATGTTCCTATACTTTCTCTCCCTTTTTTAAACAACTAATTAGGCATCCATCCACGAACAAAAGTGCCTTTGTGGGAGCTGTAGAATCCAGCAACATATACGCCAAGGGTCCGGGGAGGAGTTTGGCAGACCTGTACATCCAATAATAGGCAGAGAGACCTTAGTAGGGCCTACACAGCCAGTAGAAGCAGCAAAACTGCCGGAACCCCTCACAGTCAGGGAAAACCTGGGGAGTGCTGACTTGGGCAAATACCCACAAATGAGAGAGAATTTGTAAAAGTCCAACCACAACTGAGGGGAGATACCAGCACACTGTTGTAGCAAAATATATATATGGGTTTGGATGCAGTGGCGAACATAAGAGGAACTTGACCAGTGCCCTCATCAGCCCAAGAGCACACTTTTGCCGAACTTAACTATTCAGCAGTGGTCGCTCCTGTTGGGGGGGGGCGGGGAGTGGGCAGTGAGAGAGTGCCTGCTTTGTTTTCTCTCCAGCGACACCCAGAGTACTGTGGCGGGACCTTCATGACTGGGAAGAGGGAGGAAGAAGGTCGGGAAGGAGGTAAATAAGGCTATCAAAGGGCAGTAAAGGGAACCGGTTCCTGCTGACTGCACTCAGGGCTTCAGCAAGAAGTCCACCCACGATCCTCTGGGAGAACCTAACCCGAAGATCTTCCCCCACTGGGTCCGCTGACACCCGCAATGCCCCAAGTACTAAACCCACACCTCCCCCAACTCTGCGGCTGGCTCCTTGTGTTCACTGCTGCGTGCTGTGGCGAGAGCAAGGCAGGTAAACGGAGCGCTACCAGAAACAGAACTGGGTGGGGGCAAGGGAAAAACCACAAACTTGAGCTATAGCGTCACCTTCTGGTAAACAAAAGAGAGGTTTCCAGCAGCCAGTAAGGTGAGGTTTAACAACCAGACAGGACTTAAAATCTTAAGAATTCTGCCACAAGAGGGAGAAAAAGTGTGAAGCAGGTGTATAAATAAAAGGTGAGAGAGAATCCCAGATATAACAGGACCAATGAACAGTATACTCCATCTGAAAGCAGCCTGTAAAGATTTGAGGAGGTGTCTGATACTTCAAATAAGAAAGCAGCAACAGAAAACTACAAGAAACACAAAGAATCAAGAAAACATGTCATCACCAAAAGATAACTATAATCCTTCAATAAGTGAGCTCAAGGGCACTGAATCTTGTGATCTGGCATATAAAGAATTCAAAATAGCTGTTTTGAGGAAACTCAATGAGTTACAAGAAAACACAGAAAGACAACTCAATGAAATCAGGGGGGGAAATCCATGAACAAACTGAGAAATTTACCAACGAGATAGTAATCATAAAAAAAAAAAAAAACCCAAACAGAAATTTTGGACCTGAAGAATTCAATGAATGAAATGTAAATGCAATAGAGAGTATCTGCAGCAGATAAGACAAAATATTCAGAGGTGAAGACAGAAAAAAGAACTAAAGAGGACAAAGAAAGCCTTGTGATCTATGGGATTTAAACACAAATATTAGAATAATCGGGATTCCAGAAGAAGAGAGGGGAAAGATTGCTCAAGGTTTATTTAAAGAAATAATAGCTGGGAACTTCTCAAACCTGGGGAAAGACTTGGATATCCAAGTTCACAAAGCTAATAGATCACCCTATTATCTCAATGCCAAAAGACCTTCTCTGGTACACTATATATATAATGAAACTGTCAAAATTCAAACATAAAGAAAGAATCCTAAAGGCAGCCAGGGGAAAAAGATAGCAACCTACAAAGGAACCCCAATTAGGCAATCAGCGAATTTCTCAGCAGAAAGGCTATAGGCAAAGAGAGAGTGGAATGACATATTCCAAGCATTGAAAGAAAAAAATTGCCAGCCAAGAATACTCTATGCAGCAAAGTTATCCTTCAGGTATGAAGGAGAAATAAAAACTTTCCCAAACAAACAAAAGCTGAGGGCGTTCATCACCACTAGACCTGCCTTGTAAGAAATGCTGAAAGGGGTTCTTCAAGCTGAGATGAATAGATGCTAATCAGCTACATTGAAACATACAAAAGTAATACAACACATTGGTAAAGGTGAAAACTATACAGTCAGATTTAGAAAACTCTAATTTTATAATAGGATGGTGTGTTAAACACTTAACTATAGTATAAAGGCTAAATGAAAAGAGTATAAAAATAACTATAGCTACTATAATTTGTTAATGAATACACAAGACAAAAAATAAATGGTGACATCAAAAACATAAAAAGGGGAGTAAAAGAGTGGAAGCTTCATAGGCAATCAAACATAAGTTGCTATCAGCTTATAATGGGCTGTTTTATCTATGAGATGTGTTATGTAAGCCTTATTGTAACTAGAAAGCAAAATTCTAGAGAATACTGACAAAAGATTAAAAACAGAGAAACAGAGCATACCACAATGGAAAACGACCAATTTACAAAGGTAGGCGGAAACAGGAAAAAAGAAACAATGGAAAAACAAACAACCAGAAAGCAATCAATATGATGGCATCAGTAAGTCCTTACATATCAATAATTATTCTAAATGTAAATGGATTAAATTCACCAATCAAAAGCACAAAGTGGCTGGATGGATTAAAAAACAACACTCAGCTAGATGCTGCCTACAAGAAACTCACTTCAGCTTTAAGGACACACATAGGCTCAAAATGAAAGGATAGAAAAATAATTATACGCAAGTGGAACCAAAGGAAAGTTGGGGTAGCTATACTTATACCAGACAAAATAGACTTTAAGCTAAGAATGGTAACAAGAGACAAAGGTTATTATATAATGATAAAGGGGTTAATTCATCAAGAAAATATAGTAATCATAAATACATATGCACTCAACGTTGGAGCACCTAAATATAATAAGCAAATACTAACCGATTGGAAGGAAGAAATAGACAAAATACAATAATACAGTACAATAATGGGTATGTATCTGAAGGAATGAAAACAGGATATCAAAGAGGTATATGCAATCCCATGTTCATTACAGCATTATTCACAATAGCCAAGATACAGAAACAACCTAAGTGCCCATCAACAGATGAATGGATAAAGAAGATGTGGTATGCATATATACAATGGAATATTATACAGCCATGAGAAAGAAGGAAATCTTGCAATTTGTGACAACATAGATGGACCTTCAGGATATTATATTAAGTGAGATAAGTCAGACAGAGAAAGATAAATACTGTATATTAATTATACATGAAATCTAAAAAGGCCAAATGTAAAAACAGAGAGTAGAATGGTGGTTACCAGGAACTGAGGAGTGGGGAATAGGAGAGATGTTGTTTAAGGGTATGAACTTGCAACTAGTTGATAAATAAGTCCTAGAGAGGAGTGACGTCAGCATCATGACGGAGTGAGCTTTCCCGTGAATTCTTCCCCCACAAGATACAACAAAAGCAACAGCCACAGACCAACAACGGAATCCCAGACAGTGAAAACCTAGAGCGGAGGGATCCACACTGCTGCACATCTGAGAGCAGAACGTGCTGGGCCCCTGGAGGAAGTGGGGAGAGGTAAGGAGAACTCCGCTCCCTCCCCATCAGATCAGCGATCCCAGTCCGCGCGGCTCCCAGAGAGAGGGGAGGGGCGGCCCTCGGCGGGGAAACCATGGCTCTTCGGACTCTCTCAGCCAGTGGGAAACTCCCGCACAGAGGACTCAGAGGAGCCACAGGGCTACCATCAACATCTGAGCACCCCAGAGAGCGGATAAAGAGGGGCAAACGAGAAGCTTCCCACGTCAGGGACCCAGAGGGCAAAAGAGAGAGATCCCCCCTCCCCGCAACCCGGAGTCTGCAGCTCGACCAGACCAGACCTAGCGATCCAAGGCAGACATGATCAAACTGGACTGGACCCGTGGATCGCAGTGGGGAAAAAAAAAAAAACTGCGGATCGCAGCAGAAAAACCGGGGCAGAACGCAGGGGGCTTAGACTACACAGCACTTTACCACCAGACAGTGGCGGCAGGTGGAAATTGCAACCAGAGACTTCCAGGATGAGGAAAAACAAAACCAACACACGAACCACAATGCAAAAATATATGAAATCACCAGACCAGAAACAAAATGACAAGCACCCAGAAATCAACCCCGAAGACACAGAAATCCATAAACTAAATGACAGAGATTTCAAAATAGCTATCATAAAAACACTCAACGAAATACGAGACAACACAGACAAACAATTCAATGAGATTAGGAGTTTCTTCACAAAAGAGATTGAAATCATAAAGAAAAACCAATCAGTGCTGATGGAGATGAAGAACACAATGGAGGAGATAAAGGAGAATCTGGAATCTTTAAAGAACAGAGCTGACAATATGGAGGAAAGAATTAGTACTTTACAGGATAGGAATACAGATATACTCCAGATGGAAGAAGAGAGAGAACTAAGACTAAAAAGAAATGAAGAAAGACTCCGAGAAATATCTGACTCTATTAGAAAATGTAACATAAGAATTATAGGTATTCCTGAGGCAGAGGAGAGGGAAAGAGGAACAGAGAGCCTATTCAAGGAAATAATAGCTGAAAATTTCCCAAATCTGGGGAAGGAGCAGGAAATACCAGTAAGCGAAGCCAACAGGACGCCTATATATATTAACAGACAAAGGCCTTCACCACGACACCTAGTGGTAAGGCTAGCCAGGGTCAACGACAAAGAAACAATATTAAGGGCAGCTAGACAAAAACAAAAAATAACGTACAAAGGAACTCCCATCAGGCTCTCAGCGGATTTCTCAACAGAAACTTTACAGGCTAGAAGAGACTGGAATGATATATTCAAAATACTGAAAGACAAAAACTTTCAGCCAAGAATACTCTATCCAGCAAAAATATCCTTCAAATATGATGGAGAAATAGTAACTCTCCCAGATAAACAAAAGCTAAGGGAGTTCATGGCCACGAGACCCCCACTACAAGAAATACTCAAGAAGGCCCTCAGGCCTGAAAAAAAGAAGAGAAAGGGAACACAAAGCTTGGAGGAAGGAGAAAAGTAGGTAGACAAAATCAGAGAAATAGTAGATCTTTACCGGAATAGGTTAGCAACCACTTAAATACTAAACTCAAAGATCAAAGGAAGAAATTCACCAAAAATAAATTTAACCTCATCACTGTAAACACACAGCCACAACACAAGATAGAATAAGGTATGACAAGAGCAACTTAGAAGGGGAAGAGGAAAGTGACTGAATTGACTTAGTATAAGGAAATAGGAGGCTATCAGATAATGGACTATCTCATACACAAGATTTTTTGCCCAAACCTCAAGGTAACCACTAAACAAATAATCAAAGCAAAACCACATATGATAAACAAAGAGAAAACTAGAAGAATCATAAGACAGAACAACCAAACTGAATTGGCAGTCCAAAACAAATGGGACAAGAAACAAAGGAAATGCAAAAGAACCAGAAAATAAGTGACAAAACAGCAACATTCAGCCCTCATATTTCAATAATTACCCTAAATGTAAATGGATTGAACTCTCCAATCAAAAGATACAGAGTGGCAGGATGGATTAAAAAGCAAGACCCAACAATATGCTGCCTTCAGGAAACACATCTTAGCACTAAAGACAAGCACAGGCTCAGAGTGAAAGGGTGGAAGACAATACTCCAAGCTAATGGCAAACAAAAGAAAGCAGGTGTTGCCATACTCATATCAGACAAAGTAGACTTCAAGATAAAACAGGTTAAGAAAGACAAAGAAGGGAAATATATAATGATAAAAGGGACACTCCATCAAGAAGACATTTCACTTATAAATATATATGCACCCAACATAGGAGCACCAATGTACATAAAGCAACTATTAACAAACCTAAAAGGAGAAATCAACAACAACACAATAATAGTAGGGGATCTTAACACCCCACTTACAGCAATGGATAGATCATCCAGACAAAAAGTTAATAAAGAAATATTAGACTTAAATGAAAAACTGGACGAGATGGACCTAGTAGACATATACAGAGCACTCCACCCAAAAACAGCTGACTACACATTCTTCTCAAGTGCGCATGGAACATTCTCTAGGATAGACCATATGTTGGGAAACAAAGCAAGCCTCAATAAATTTAAGAAGATTGAAATCATAACAAGCATCTTTTCAGACCATAAGGCTATGAAACTGGAAATGAACCAGAAAAAAAAACTGGGAAAGTGACAAAAATGTGGAGACTAAACAACATGCTACTGAACAACCAATGGATCATTGATGAAATTAAAGAAGAAATCAAAAACTATCTGGAAACAAACGAAAATGATAACATGCCATATCAAACCATATGGGATGCAGCAAAAGCGGTCCTGAGAGGGAAACTCATAGCGATACAAGCCCACCTTAACAAACAAGAAAAAGCCCTAATAGGCAACCTTAAATTACACCTAACAGAACTAGAAAAAGAAGAACAAACAAAGCCCAAAGCCAGCAGAAGGAGAGAAATAATAAAAATTAGAGCAGAAATAAATGATATCGAGACCCAAAAAAACAGTAGAAAGGATTAATGAAACAAAGAGTTGGTTCTTCAAGAAGATAAACAAAATAGACAAACCCTTAGCCAGGCTTACTAAGAAAAAAAGAGAAAAGGCTCAAGTAAATAAAATTAGAAATGAAAGAGGAGAAATTACAACGGATACCATGGAAATACGGAGGATTATAAGAGAATACTATGAGAAATTATATGCCAACAAATTGGACAATCTAGAAGAAATGGATAAATTCTTAGACTTATACAACCTCCCAAAATTGAACCAAGAAGAAATGGAGAATCTGAATAGACCAATAACAAGTAAAGAGATTGAAATAGTAATCAAAAACCTCCCAAAAAATAAAAGTCCAGGACCAGATGGCTTCTCCACTGAATTTTACCAAACATTCAAAGAAGATTTAATACCCATCCTCCTCAAACTATTCCAAAAAATGGAGGAAGATGGAACACTTCCTGAATCATTCTATGAGGCCAACATCACCCTGATACCAAAACCAGACAAAGACAATACAAAGAAAGAAAATTACAGGCCAATATCGCTGATGAACATTGATGCAAAAATCCTCAACAAAATATTGGCAAACCGAATACAACAATATATTAAAAAGATCATACACCATGATCAAGTGGGATTTATACCAGAGACGCAGGGATGGTTCAACATCCGCAAATCAATCAACGTGATACATCACATCAACAAAACAAAGAATAAAAACCACATGATCATCTCAATAGACGCAGAGAAGGCATTTGACAAGATACAACATCCATTTATGATAAAAACTCTCAATAAAATGGGAATAGAAGGAAAGTACCTCAACATAATAAAGGCCACATATGACAAACCCACAGCTAACATCATACTCAACGGGGAAAGACTGAAAGCCATTCCTCTGAGAACAGGAACGAGGCAGGGCTGCCCACTCTCACCACTCCTGTTCAACATAGTACTGGAGGTTTTGGCCAGAGCAATTAGGCAAGAAAAAGGAATAAAAGGAATCCAAATAGGTAACGAAGAAGTGAAACTCTCACTATTTGCAGATGACATGATTGTATATATAGAAAACCCTAAAGAATCTGTTGGAAAACTATTAGAAACAATCAACAACTACAGCAAAGTTGCAGGGTACAAAATCAATCTACAAAAATCAGTTGCATTTCTATATGCTAATAATGAACTAACAGAAAGAGAGCTCAAAAAGATAATACCATTTACAATTGCATCCAAAAGAATAAAATACCTAGGAATAAATCTTACCAAGGAGGTGAAGGACCTATACAATGAGAACTACAAGACATTATTGAGGGAAATCCATGATGACATAAAGAAATGGAAAGATATCCCATGCACGTGGATTGGAAGAATAAACATAGTTAAAATGTCTATATTACCTAAAGCAATCTACAGATTCAATGCAATCCCAATCAGAATCCCAATGACATTCTTCACAGAAATAGAAAAAAGAATACTAAAATTTATATGGGGCAACAAAAGACCCCGAATAGCTAAAGAAATCCTAAAGAAAAAGAACAAAGCAGGAGGCATCACAATTCCTGACTTCAAAACATACTACAAAGCAATAGTAATCAAAACAGCATGGTACTGGTACAAAAACAGACACACAGATCAATGGAACAGAATTGAAAGCCCAGAAATAAAACCACACATATACGGACAGCTAATTTTCGACAAAGGTGCTAAGAACATGCAATGGAGAAAGGAAAGTCTCTTCAATAAATGGTGTTGGGAAAACTGGACAGCCACATGCAAAAGAATGAAAGTGGACCATGTGCTATCGCCATTCACAAAAATTAACTCAAAATGGATCAAAGACCTGAAGGTGAGACCTGAAACTATAAAACTCATAGAAGAAAATATAGGCACCACACTATTTGACATTGGTTTTAAAGGAATCTTTTCGGATGACATGCCTACCCAGACTAGGGAAACTAAAGAAAAAATAAACAAGTGGGACTTTATCAGATTAAAGAGCTTTTATAAGACAAATGAATCCAGAATCAAGATGAACAAACAACCAACCAGCTGGGAGAGAATATTTGCAAAACATACATCTGACAAGGGGTTGATCTCCATAATATATAAAGAACTCACACAATTGAACAACAAAAAACAAACAACCCGATCAAAAAATGGGCAGAGGAAATGAACAGACACTTCTCCAAGGAGGATATACAGATGGCCAATAGGCACATGAAAAGATGCTCAACATCACTAATCATCAGGGAAATGCAAATCAAAACAACACTAAGATACCACCTCATGCCCGTTAGAATGGCTATAATCACCAAGACAAAAAACAACAAATGTTGGAGAGGATGTGGAGAAACAGGAACCCTCATACACAGCTGGTGGGAATGCAAATTGATGCAGCCTCTATGGAAAATGGTATGGAGATTCCTCAAAGAATTAAAAATAGAGATGCCCTATGATCCAGCCATCCCACTACTGGGAATCTATCCAACGCACCTGAAATCAACAATCCAAAGAGGCTTATGCACCCCTATGTTCATTGCAGCATTATTCACCATAGCCAAGAAGTGGAAGCAACCTAAGTGTCCCTCGACTGACAATTGGATTAAGAAAATGTGGTATATATATACAATGGAATACTACTCAGCCATAAAAAAAGACAAAATCGTCCCATTTGCAACAACATGGATGGGCCTGGAGCATATTATGTTAAGTGAAATAAGCCAGAAAGAGAAAGACAAACACTGTATGATCTCACTCATATGTGGAATATAAACCAACACATGGACAGAGAAAACTAGACTGTGGTTACCAGGGCAGTGGGGGTGGGGGGTGGGCACAAGGGGTGAAGGGAGTCATATATGTGGTGATGGACAAACAAAAATGTACAACCCAAAATTTCACAATGTTAGAAACCATTAAAACATCAATAAAAAATAAAAAAATAAAAAAAATAAGTCCTAGAAAGCTAAGGCACAGTATAGTGATTATAGACAACAACACTGTATTATAAACATCAAATTTGCTAAGAGACTAAATATTAATTGTTCCCACCACAAAAAACAAATGATAATTATGTGATGTGATAGAGGTGTTAGCTAATGCTACCATGGTGATCATATGGCAATATATAAATCTATCAAATCAACATGTTGTACACCTTAAACTTACACAATGTTACATAACAATTATATGACAATTTTTTTAATGGTGGAATAAAAATTAAAATATTTTGAAGGAAAAATTTCACATAAACTGAGTAGATTCTCATTACAGTCCAACAAAGCATTCCCAGAGATGAGGATGCCCATGAGAAGATGACGCAGGAACCTCTGATTGTGCTGGTCTGCACACTACTCTTTTCAGAATGTGGTTTCACAGATGCATCCGATACAAGTTGGATAGTTGCATAAGTAACAGTTCTTGAATTTTTAATAGATTTAATCACCAAAATGTTCATCCCAGATGTGTTTAAAGATACAGTTCCTTGTGAATAATGGGGAAAGTAAGCTGTCAGGTGAATTATAGCTCACTGAACATCTCTCTTAATAATTTCCCAATAAGGTATCTCTCCCATAAGTGACCAAGAGGAAAATACTGCCTACCTTGTCTACTTTCAAAGCCCACCAAGATTCCAGGGCTTTCAGTGAGAGCTTCAACCCTAAAGTTGTATAGCCTGTATCTGTGAGAATCCCCCAGGATTTATACAATCTTCACTTTTCTAGTTAATGAGTTTAAAGTTTGGCTTCAGACTGTGACCTCCGGAAATACAGTTCTCTTGCACTGGTGAGTTCCGCCAGCTCCACCAGCCTATCTGGCTTCCCTTCAGCTAAATTATATCTGAAAAACACTGGCTGCACTGATATTCTTTGCCCAGTACGTAGACTCACAAAGATAGTTAAACGAACAGAAGCCTATGTGATTGGATCTGGGATGACATAAAAGAAGTTTCTCTTATGCTCCTCCCAAAACTTGAATGTTTCCTACTGTATTTAGTGAGCGAGAATGGCAGGACCAAGAAGATTTCAGATGCTATGTCCTTAAGCTTCTCCATCTGGGATGGTCAGAGTTTCTTTCCTCACTGAGACTCATAAATAGAAAAACATAACACGTACACTTTCTGAAAATAGGCTATAGAAATATTGATTCTCCTGTGCATAGTGATCACCTGACGGAAGATGACTTCTTATACCATGGTAGGACTAGAGCCAAAAGATGACTTTTGTGCCAGAAAAAGTCAGACCTATGATTTCTCTACAGGTTCCCCTCGTTCCGACCTGGAGACTTCCAGTTTCTGTTTTCTTTTCCTCGTCTAGCCTCTGTGCCCGGCTGTCTCAGGCAATTTCTTTTACCTTGAGTTCTCTCATCATCTTTTCCTTGTGCTGCAGACTCAGTTCTAGTTCTCTCCTTTGAGGCTCTTGTCCAAAGTTGTTCCTAGCATCTACTAAACAAATCCTCTCTATGCTCTTTAGTGTTGAGTGCACCCTGGCTATGGACTCTGCATTGATCTGGGGAGCTGAAACCAAGAGCTAAGAGGGCCCCAGTCTGGGGAGGAGTGGGGAAAAGCACATCATAGTAAATAGACTTTAGTGGTCTGCCATCCTCCTCCTTCTCTTAGCTCCTACATGCATGTGCTAAAAATAGTTTGCTTTTTTGCAGTTACTAACCAGTCCCTCAACTCTGGTCATCAACAATATTAGTGGTTAAAGGAGAAGAGGAAGAGCAGGATCCAGAGAAGATTCTAAGGAATATGTTGAGGTATGTGAAGTCTGTCTGCCATGCACACAAAGCACATGTGTTGCGGGCCATCTCCCCATTTCAGGTGCCCTCAGGATATGTGAGGTCTTTATACTATTCTGAGTTTCTTATATTTCCAATAATAGCTACCCACACCATTTCTGCCTTCCAGCACTAGACCTATCTCTCATCCTATCTTCACTAATCTATCTATCCAGTCATTAATGTAATTAACTAATATTTTCTCTGTGATTACACTGAGTAGATAAATTTTGAGACTCTTTTCTTAGAATGCCTTCTTGGAAATGATATAAGATCATTGGATCTAAATGAGTTAATAACTTATAATGGCATTGATGTTCTTTGCCTTTCAGAATTTATTGAATTTTAAATTTAGGCAAATATTAATTTAAGTAAAATGAATTCACAGTAGTGTAAACTTCAGCCAAAAATCATAGGAAGGAAAGTGACAACTACCTGTGACTACTCTTAAATGACCCCAAAAATGCAATATCTTGCTCCCCTTCTCTTAAGAAGATATCTGACAAAAACATATATAGGATACCAAGAGGCGACCTATTTGAGAAGTGCTCAACACAGCTACCCAGGCGAAGTGGTAAATTACAGGTCTTGTTAAGAGGATCACCCCGGGTTCCACTTTCTTCCCCACTTCACTATGTAAGCACTCAAACTTCTCTCTCTTCACCGTTTTCTGAATTTCAAAATAGACATTCAACTTCGACATGAGTTGAAGCCGCTGTGTTCTCTCACAAGGTAAGTGAAGAGAATTTGAAATTAATGCTTACCTTTCACTGCAAGGTTGAAATGAAGCCCTCTCTTCACTTGTCTCCAGTCAGAGGATCTGTATTGGGGGCCAGGGTTAGCAGACTGTGGAATCTCATGACTTGGGCTTCCACTTGCCTTCCTGATGGGTTGTGTGGACCATTAGCATAGGATAGAATTTTTCATATATTGGTCTCCAACTCACAATTTCTTCAAAATCCTTTGGATATGCTGGAGTTTTCTCAGGCTGAGTGCTGGAAACAAAAATGAGATTGTAGCCAGGTCTACACTGAGAGTAAATATGGAAAAATTGGAGCAAATGTATGGCCAAAATCAGACAGTAAATTACAAATTGTGAGACATTTTCTAGTTAAAGTGAATGGAAAGAATTGACTGTTTGCTTTCCTGCTGACAAATACAGAGAAATTGTTTATTTCAATAAGATTTTACAAACTCAGAGACAGGAAAAATTGAGTTTTCCATCTTCACTGCAGAATCTGAATTAATTTGGGCTACCACCCTGGGCTGCAAATTACTCACCAGACAGAACCGGGAGATAACTTGAATACGGGTTCTAATTAGGGGTGGGAGAATGGGAACTTGTCTAAATAAAAAATAGGAAAAGAAAGGAAAGTTGGAAAAAGCAGGGCATTGGCTGGCCCAGCAGGAATAGAATCTGTTACGGTGAGTTCTTTGGGCAAGAACAATGTGAGACTGGTGAAATTCCGCAGGTGAAAGCTGGGGAATTCGGATTTGATTCAGAGTTCTTGTTTATAAATCAAGGATACTGTAAGGAGTTACCATACCAGGAAAAAGGACTCAGAGTCTGAAGGAATAGAGTCTAAGATTTCAAGTTGGGTATGAAAAAAATTAACCAGTATGAGAATTCAGCCCTGGGTGCTGGAAAAGTATGACTGAAAAAAGATAAGTGTATTCACACAATGGTTCAACAAAGGTTAAGGAAGGTTGTTTGCCCAGTCTATTGTAAGTATGGGGCTTTGCATAGAGTAAATCCATAATACTTTAAATAATTAGATAAATGACAAAATTGATGAAGTAATGGATAAATGACGAATGGAGACAGATGCAGAGATGACTGAATTGACAGGATGGATAATGGAGTGGATAAATGAAACATTAGATGACTAAATAAATGGATAACTGATTGATAAATTATCCAATGGATAGATGAATAAGTGTCATGATTAAGCAACCCTCCAAGTGTGAACTAAAATGAGCTAGTAGGTGCTCCCTGGGAGGCAGGAATCTTTAGGTGTCAATTAGTACAAGAGAAGATAAGCCTTCCGCCAGCCCTTCACAACCACTACAAAATGAGCCCCACAGTCCCACATAGCCTTTCCTTTCTCTGTCACTTCCCAGTCTTCCTCAAGTTTTGTTTATTTCTGAAACTAGAATTGAAGCTGGGCATATTCCTCAAACAAAGCACACATAATATATCCTATTTGCTTCATTCTTTCTACATTCAACAAATATTGAAGATCCATCATATGCCTCTCATTCTGTTGTATGTTCAGGATTTAAGATAATATAGATGATTGAATACCAAATCTACTCTCCATAAACAAGCCACATATTTGGAGAAAAAAGAGATACTACTCACACATCCTCCTGAAAACAAGAGCAAACTAGATATCCATGTGCAGGCCCAAAACAGTTTAGAGAGTAAGGCGTAAAAGAGAACATAGAGTAGAGAGAAGCAGACATGCTTAAGAAAATGGATGTCAGCTGGTCAGGGTGTAAAAATCACAGATATTGTAGTTTCATAGACGTGGGATGGATGTAAAGCTTATCCATTCACTGACTCTCTCAACACCAGCAGGTCACCGCAACATTGTCAGGTTCAATTTCCTCATTCTAAAATTTGAGATAATGCAGCCCCCATAGTTTTGTTGTGATCATCAAATAGAGGAAAAGCTAAATACTTGATAATACCTAGACAAAACTGACACCAAAAAAAAATGATAGGTGTAATAATTTTCCATAATCTGTGCAGGCAGAGAAGGAAGTAATCAAGACAGATGTATAATGAGGAGGTAGAAATTACAGTGAAGATTGAAGGGTAAGCAGGATTTGGGACAAAGGTTGAAGGGAAAATATTTCAACAGAGTATCAGCTAAAGTCAAGGCAAAGAATAGAAGAGTATGAGGGCAACAGGCATGTCTGGTCTGACCAATTGATGCTCTGATCATGCAGCCTGGAGGTACATCAGAACCACATGGGGAACTTTGTAAATACCCATCACCAGGACCTAAAGGAGTCCAAGTAAAACAGAATCTCTACAGGTAGAGAAGTTACTACAAAGTTTGGCTAAGCCTTAAATGTCACCCAGAGAGGTTCATTTTTATTCAGGAAGGACTGCAAAAATAGCACTGTATAAAAAGTTCCAGTTGTAGGCTTGTACAGAGTGGATACAATTCCTGGCTGTTCAAATTGAGGAACTGAACAAGTTTTATCAATCTGTATCTTGGCGTATTTTTAACTGTTAAAAATATAAATTAACAATATCCTTCTTTATCCCGATTTCCCAGCACACACATATGGTTCAAAATTATCCTTTAAATCAAATAACCAATTATCTTAGAGACACAGGAAGAGTAAAAATATAATAAATATAGCATGTTCTTATTGAGTAACATTGGACTATTACAAGCTTCTGAATGGAGAGTAATAGACTATGTGACTCAGAAAACCAAAGATGATTAGACTCACTCCTCCAGGAGGTGTATTAGATATATTCTGACCAGTAGTGTTGCAGGGTAAAAGTAAGGACCAATTCCAGGAGACGAAATCAATTAGTCATGGACTAGTCTAAAAAATTAAATAAAGTTCTCCAGAGCTATTTGTGGTAGAAGATCCAAAGGGGGAAACAGCACAGATGGGCTGATTCGGGGTTCAGATGTCGTACAGTTGGCAATCAAACGAGGGAAGACTTCTGAGAAGGAAGGGAGAGTAGATTAAAAACATCCAGGGGCCAGCCTGGTGGCGTAGTGGTTGAGTTCACATGCTCCACTTCAGTGGCCCGGGGTTTGCAGGTTCGGATCCCGGGTGCGAAAGTACACACTGCTCATCAAGCCATGCTGTGGCGGCATCCCATATGCAAAGTAGAGGAAGATTGGCACAGATTTTACCTCAGGGACCATCTTCCTCAAGCAAAAAGAGGAATATTGACAACAGATGTTAGCTCAGGGCCAATCCTCCTCACTGCCCCCAAAAAAAATCCATGTAAAAGGCTTGTAAGATCCATGTAAGATACGCAGGGTGAAGAGAGATATATCTATACACGGAATGGAATAGAAATTCTGAGTTGGCATGAAGAGTAGGTAAATAGTTCACACTTCTTTCTTTCTTTCATCCTAGTGGGACATCTTCTATCATGGTCTTAGGAAACCACAGCACCACCACGGAATTCATCCTCCTTGGACTGTCTGCCAACCCCCACATCCAGGTCATGCTCTTTGTGCTGTTCCTTGGGATTTACCTCCGGACCATGATGGGGAATCTGATGATGATGATGGTGATCAGAACTGATTCTCACCTCTGCTCACCCATGTACTTCTTCCTCAGTCACTTCTCTTTCCTGGATCTTTGTTTAACTTCAGTCACTGCACTCAAGATGCTGGAGAATCTCCTGTCTCAGAAGAAATCAATCTCAGTAGAAGGCTGCCTTGCTCAAGCTTTCTTTATATTTCCATTGCAGGGACTGAAGCCTTTGTGCTCTCGGCCATGGCCTGTGACCGCTACACTGCCATCTGCTACCCACTGCTGTATGGCCAAGTGATGAGCAAACATTTGTGTGGGGGTCTGGTATGGGTCTCCTGTGGACTGGGCTTTCTGGATGCTCTCATTAACACCCTCGTGGCTTGGAATTTGGACTTCTGCGAGGCTCGTGTCCTGCCTCACTTCAGCTGTGAGCTGCCATCTCTATTCTCTCTTTCTTGCTCTGATATCTCTACCAACTTTGCAGTTCTGGTGTGCTCTGCCATTGTGTATGCCTCTGGAAACTTACTCCTGGTCTTCTTCTCATGTGCCCGCATTGCCTCCACCGTCCTGAGCATCAGCTCCACCACAGGCAGAAGCAAGGCCTTCTCCACCCGCTCCTCCCACCTCACTGCAGTGAGCTTCTTCTATGGATCTGCTTTTCTTTGCTATCTCATGCCAACCCTGAGTTCCCCACTGGAGTTGGTTTTTTCCATGCAGTACAGTGTGGTCACTCCCCTAGTGAATCCCCTTGTCTACAGCTTGAAGAGCAAGGAAGTAAAAGCAGCTCTGAGAAGAACGCTGCAAAAAGGTTTACAACATCTCAGATAGCAGAGAACAGGTAGAGGATGACTGGGAAATGGGGAAGAATTTCATCAGATGGATGAATAATAGACTTGGGGAAAATTTTCTTAGTTCATAACAGATATGAGAAAATATAAGAACCTATTTCCTTTAAAATGCTTGAGAAAAGTCAAGAGCTACTTGCTTACTTTGGCTCATATTTAATTTGTTCAGGGACAAAGCAATGGATCAGATAATTACTTCAATCCAGGAGATTGAAATAATTTGGTACAGATCTATTCTCCCTTTTATTTATGAAACATTCCCATTGATATTAGCACTGAGAAAATTGTCTAGAACTTGAATTCTTACCGGGATCTGAGATTTAGAGGGGAAGATTGGCTAGAAATAAAAGAGACAAGGCCACTGATAATGAAGAGACGTAAACTTCAGACTCAGAGTTGAGAGGAGGGTTGAGGGTGAGTTTGGACTGGAGAGGAACGTGTAGAAAAGATAGAAGGAGCTAAGAATTGCTGGGAGAGGGAGTATCTTATTAAGGCAAAGCCAGACTCATAGACACTCCATACTCTGTGCCTTTCCTGGCAACTTCACCTGGTGGCAAAGGGGAGAGAATCCACTCCTTCTAGGGTGGCCATCAGACCTTCTATGTCACTGAGGGCACTATTGCTGGGATGGCTGAGGAGGTTCTGAGGTCAGATGGCAGGTCATCAACAGCAAAGTTGCAGCTGATGCTGGGACTGCTAAAGGGATACTGCCTTGCCTCCACCAAAACCAGATTAGCTGCTGCTTTTAGTTTCTGCTCACACTTCCCATTAGGTGAACCTAACCAGAAGCCACTGGCATGGGAATCTGAGAAATGTCCTCTGGCGGGTGTCTAGTCCAGTTAGTATAAAGCCAAGTACATAGGAAAATCTTGGGGCTGAGGCCAACAGAAAACTAACTAGTGTACCAGATAATCATGTAAACATGACCTTCTTCGGGCAAAAAAAACAAGCGGAGATTAGACGAGGTAAGACCAGGTGAAAGAAGATGGGACAGAGGGGAGAACGGGAGGAATAAGGCGAAATTCAGTAAGGGAGAAGGGAGACTTCAATATGAGTCAGAAGAATGAGGAAGAGGGACACTCCTGGGAGGAAAGGAATTGGAAACCCTTCTATATGGTCTATAGGGCGCCAGTATATGGTCTATACATATACTGGCGCCCTCAGGGGGCCTGAGGGATCCACTGCACCAGTGAACACAGGAGTTTAAGGGAGGAAGGAATTCCTCTAACTCTATACTCAGGCAAAATATGGCCTGTAAGGGGCGAGCGGTTCTTTCTTCAAGCTCTGGAATCCTAGGGAATTTTCAAGGAAACTCAAAGAATAGACTTGCTCTGGTGGCCTCCTCCTTCCCTTTTTGTACCTCTCCCATCTCACGGTGTCTCTGTTCCCACCTCAGCAATGCCCTCTGCAGACCTCTCCCAGATTTGGGAGTTGCTCCAAATTCACCTAAATCCTTTATTCTAAAGGCAATTTGGCTTGAAAAAAAATTTATCTATAATCTAGTGATACATTCCTTGAAAAACCTGCATTTATCTAATTTCAAAATATCATATAAGATAGACCTGTTTCAGGCCTTTCCTGCAATTATGCCATATTTGCATGTCTATCTTTCTATTTTTCCTTCCTTGATGGTTCAAGGGGTTTTCAGTTTTCCTTTTCAATTTTCCTTTTCTCTTTAATGGCTGTATTTTAGGAAATATTTATCAAATATTCAATCCTTACTGTGTGATTCACCAAAATTATACATTTTAAAGATTTTTGTCTCATTTTTACTATTACTCTTTTCCATACGTTTTTATACTACAAGGATTTATGAAACAAGTTAGCATCTGCTCAATTTTTGTTCTCGTTTCTCATCATAAGAATGAAAATAAGAAATAGATGCTGCAAAACAATTTTAGTGTTTCCAATATTGACCCACTTTATTCAGCATGCAATATTTCCAAAAATGTTTGAGGCCAGAGTTTTTTCCTTTCTCCTTTCCTTCCTTCCTTCTTTCCATTTTTTTCTGCCTTAAGACTTCACATCACAGAATTTAATTAACCATAATCTTTTGTTCACAATGCATAATCGTTGGACCGTACATGTACATCTTTTACTTTATTTTGTTTATTTTACTATTTGTTTGCTTTTTTTAAGGTATTATAAACTCTCCATGATCCCATAACTTATCCTAACAACTAAAATATTGCTAATAATATGCGTTTATCAACAGACTTCTCCCCATCCCAAACAATATCACTGCCAAATATTGCACTTTTAACTCCATAAGATAAGCGCCAATTTTATTGTATTAGTGTAATTTTGGTTTACCTCCATTTAACCATTTATGTATTAACCATTTCTCCTTGCAACTTAAATATCTTTGGGGGATTATTTTCCTGCTTCCTCAAGTACTCTCTGCATGAAGTAGATTCCAGATAACTCGCAAAATGAAACATGCCACTGACCACAGACTTCCTCACAGAAATCCTTCATATTCCCCTCCAGATCTCAGTGCGTTAGAGACAATCTATTGGCATCACGTGGAAACTTCCTTCAAAAGTGTAGTATACACACAAGGGTCAGGCCTCCATCTCCTGTAGTGTCTTCAAAAATGATGTTCATATTTTTACAGCAAGGAATCTCAAAGCCTACCCCATGTGCCTATGTCCTTTCACCTCCTCCACTCAATAGGGAGACTCCATCTTCTCCCGTTGGTGTGTGATTCACCTTGACAACTCAGAGCTAACCTAAAATAGAGAAGCCCCCACACATACCTGCATCTCCAAGATCAGTGTGGGGTGAGAAAAGTAGGTTAGAATGTAAGGAGAGATAAAATCATTAGAAACATGTGAGTGCTCTCTTTCCTTGGGGAAAAGAGATGATAGGTCTTTTAATTCACAACTCTTCTTATTCATATATTTTATCATTGTCTTATTCTTAGCCATTAGCTAAGAATAGATAAGGAAATTAATAGATAAGGAAATTAATATCTACTGAGCTGTTACTATGAGCCACACATGAAACATGGAATTTTATACAATTTATGTCTACATGACAAATACTTCTCTACAACTTTGATAATTAATTCCATTTTTCTTGTAATTTTTTAATTCTTTAAAAATGTTTAACTATTGTTTCTCCAATTAAAAAACAATGCTACTCAGCCATAAGAAACGATGAAATCCAGCCATTTGTGACAACATGGATGGACATTGAGGGTATAATGCAAAGTGAAATAAGTCAGAGGGAGAAGGTCAAATGCCGTATGATTTCCTTCATTAAGTAGTAGATAATAACAACAATAAACAAACACATAGGGACAGAGAGTGGATTGGTGGTTACCAGAGGGGAAGGGGGGAGGGAGGAGGGTGAAAGGGATAATTCGGCACATGTGTGTGGTGATGGGTTGTAATTAGTATTTTGGTGGTGAACATGATGTAGTCCACGCAGAAATAGAAGTACAATGATGTACACCTGAAATTTTTTAAAAAATAAAAAATAAAAAAAATAAAAGACAATGCACTTTTACTTTGGAAAATATGAAAAATTTTGAAAAGGATAGAAAGTCAATGTCACCCATAATCCTAAAGTATCGTCTGTGGCTTTCTTTAGTATACAAGAAGGTAAAAATAAAAATATTTTCCTCCTTGTATACACATGGAAATATTTACAGATATGTGTTTCTACACAGCTTACTATACACATGTATTTCCTTGCTCTGTCAGCTGAGAGGATCTAAAAGTAACAACACCCCAGTAGCAATGAGCACACTCAGTGCCCAGAGCTTGGTTTCTAAGACCATTCTCCAATAAAAGGAACCAGGGCTACATGGAGAGTAGACTGATTCTAAGGCTGGGGTAGAGAAAATACAATATGAGCCTGAAGTATCTTGTAGTGACAGAAAGTAAGGAAGTGCTCAAAAAAATAATAAACCCACAATGATGGGGGTTAGTTAAAAGGACACAGGAGCCAAATGAAAGAGCTCCCAATAACTAAGGATGGGACAATTTGAGCAACAAAATAAAGTATTATTAGATTATAACCAAAAGTATAAAATAAATACCCATGCATCCATACTGATATAAATAACTGAATAATTAAATAAATGGAGGAGAATAGACAAATCTCCCTTTCAGAAGAATTTCAAATAATTTACGTAGAAACTGTACTCTCAATGAGATGGAGCATAACTGCCCACTCCTTAAATGTGGGCTGCACATAGTGACTCCCTTCTAAAGTATGGAAAGGGGAAAAAGTGGAGGAACCTGATGGATGCTACGCAAGCCAAATGACCAAGCTTAATACCAATAGTGGTAAGTCATGTGGATAGTATATACTCTTGATATGATGTGATGACAATGGCCTTTACCTCTGTGCTCCTCATCCTCAAAACCGATAACCCTAATCTAACCATGAGAAAAACATCAGATGAAACCAAACTGAGGGGCAACGTACAAAATATCTGATCAGTACTTTTCAGAACTGCCAACGTCATCAAAAACAACGTCTGAGAAACTGTCACAACCAAGAGGAGCCTAAGGAAACATAAAACTATATGTAATGTGCTATCCTGGATGGAATCACGGAATAGAAAATGGATATTAGGTAATAACTAAGGAAATATGAATACATTATGGACTTCAGTTAATTGTGATAAATATACCATACTAATGTAAAACATTAATAATAATGGAAACTGGGTGTGGAGTATATGGGAATGCTCTGTACTATCTTTGTAACTTTTATGTACACCTAAAACTATTCTAAAATAAAAAGTTTAATTTAAAAACTTGTCTCCTTCCCATATCCAATCTCTTCATCAGGGTAATCAATGTTGTGGAATGAACTGGCACGGATCAGTTCATTCATAATAAGTACCACAAAGTCCAAGGTGCTCTGAATATTTCTCCAGACTATTCTGGTGAGTGGTGAGATGTTCTTACTTTGAGACTGGGGAGGACGCTTTAAGTCTTAAATATTTAGAGTAAAATATCTACAAAAAAACAATTCTTTTCCAAAAAGACTACTACCCAAAACATAATTTTGATATATCATTGTATTTAAGAACATTTCTAACTTTTTACTCCATCCCCTTTGTGATGGTTAATTTTGTATCAATTTGGCTAGGCCATGGTACCCAGATATTTGGTCAAACATTAGTCTGAATGTTTCTGTAAGGGTGTTTTTGAATGAGATTAACAGTTAAATTGGTGGATTTAAAGTAAAGCAGATTGACATCCATAAAATGGGTAGGCCTCATCCAATCAGTTGAAGAACTGAATAGAACAATAGGCTGACCTCCCTCGAGCAAGAGGAATTCTGTCAGCATATTGCCTTTGGACTTCATCTGCAACATCAGCTCTAAGTGGTTCACCACCTGACTGCCTTTGGGCCTGAACTGCAGTTCTTTCCTGTCTCCAGCCTGCCCAGCCTCCCCCATAAGATTTTGGACCCACCAACCCTCCACAATCACATGAGGCAATTCCTTAAAATAAATCTCATTCTATACACATATAGTCATATGCCACATAATGACATTTCAGTCAACCAAGGACCACATATACCACGGTGGTCCCATAAGATTAGTACTATACAGCCTAGGCATGTAATAGGCTATACTATCTAGGTTTGTGTAAGGACACTCTATGATGTTCACACAACAACGAAATCACCTAACAACACATTTCTCAGAATGTATTCCTGCCATTAAGCCCCGCATGACTGTATAAACATCCTACTGGATCTGTTTCTCTGAAGAAGCCTGACAAATACACTCTCCTAAACAGGAGCAAGAGGAAGAAGTTCCAGCACACTGTTGGAGCAAAAAAAAAAAAAATCCAAGACTGGATGCATTAAAGAAGGTAAGAGAAACAGTTGCACTTTACCCATGTCACCCCTCCGCAAGGTGGCACAGCTCAGTACCAAGAGAGACCTTCTCAGCCTGTGATTTTTCCCACAGAGGAAAATGAGAGCATGTGAGTGAGCATCTGGCTTCCCCAGCTATGCGGGGACACTGCCAAAGAGACCCACTTCTTTCTTGCCCCATCCAGAATACTAAGGTGTGCAGCATGACTGGGGAGCAGGGAGGAGCTTGGAGAACAGCAGCCAGTTGCTCTTAGAGGGAATCAAAGCGAAATGGATCCCACTAACCACTTCTGAGACTCCATCCAGAAGCCACACTTTGAGCCAATGGTGATGCCTCGCCAGCAGATCCCTCCAACTATAGAAAACTACAGGCCAATATCCCTGATGAAAATAGATACAAAAAACCTCAACCAAACACTATCAAACTCAATTTAAGAACACATTAAAAGGATTTTACACCATGATCAAACGGGATTTATTCCAGGGTTGCAAGGATGGCTCAAGATATGAAGATCAAAAAACATGACATGTACCACATTAACAAAGAGGATAGAAATCATACAATCATCTCAACAGATGCAGAAAAGAATTTGACACTATTCACCATCCTTTCATGATAAAAACTCTCAAAAAATAAGGTACAGAAGGAATGTACCTCAACATAATAAGGGCCATATATGATAAGCCCACAGCTAACATCACACTCAATGGTGAAAACAGAAAGTTTTTCCTCTAAGAACAGGAACATGACAAGAGTGCCCACTCCCACCACTACTATTCAACATAGTTCTGGAAGTCCCAGACAGAGCAATTAGGTAAGAAAAAGAGCTAAAAGGCATCCAAATTGCAAAGGAAGAAGGAAAATTGTCTCTGTTTGCAGATGAGATCATCATATATATAGAAAATCCTAAAGATTCCATCAAAAAACTATTAAACTAATCAATGAATTCAATAAAGTTGCAGGATACAAAATCAACATACAAAAATTTGTTGCATTTATGTACACTAAGAGCAAGCTATCTGAAAAGAAAATTAAGAAAACAATTTCCTTTCCAACTATATCAAAAACAACAAAATACTGAGAACTAAATATAACTAGGGAGATCAAAGACTTGTACACTGAAAACTATAAGACATTCATGAAAGAAATTGAGGAAGACACAAATAAATGGTCAGATACCCCACGTTCATGGATCAAAAATTAATATTGTTAAAATGTCCATGCTACCCAAAACCATCTACACATTCAATGCAATTCTTATCAAAATTCCAATGACATTTTTCACAGTCATAGATTTTAAAAATCCTAGAATTTGTTTGGAACCATATAAGACCCCAAATAGTCAAAGCAACCTTGAGAAAGAAAAACAAACCTGAAGGCATCACATTTCCTGATTTCAAACTATATCACAAAGCTATAGTAATCAAAACAGTATGGTATTGGCCTAAAAATAGACACATAGACCAATGGAACAGAATCAAGAGCCCAAAAATAAACCCATGCGTATATGGTGAACTAATCTTTGACAAGGGTACCAAGAATACACAACAGGAAAAGGATTGTCTCTTTGATATATGGTTCTGGGAAAACTAGATATCCACATGCAAAAGAATGAAACTAAACCCCTATCTTACACTACTGACAAAAATTAACTCAAAATAGATTATGGACTTAAACATAAGACCTAAAATCATAAAACTCCTAGAAGAAAACATATGAGAAAAGCTCTTTGATTTGGTCTTGGAAATGACTTTTTGGATATAACAACAAACGCACAAACAAAAAAAAGCAAAAATAAACAACTGGGACTATCAAACTTAAAAGACTCTGCACATCAAAGGAAACAATCAACAAAAAGAAAAGGCAACCTACAGAATTGGAGAAAATATTTGCAAATCATATCTCTGACGTGGGGTTGATATCCAAAATATATAAGAAACTTATCCAACTCAATAGCAGAAAAACAAATAATCCAATTTTAAAAAATGAACAAGCACCTAAATAGACATTTTTCCAAAGAAGACATACAAATGGCCAACAGGTACATGAAGAGATGCTCAACATCACTAATGAACAGGGACATGCAAACCAAAACCACAATGAGATGTCTCCTTACAGAATGTCTGTTATCTGTGAGAATGTCTACTATCAAGATGACAACAGATAAGTATTGACTAGGATGTGGAGAAAAGGGAACCCTTGTTCACTGTTGGTGGAAAAGTAATTGGTACAGCCATTACGGAAAACAGTACAGAAGTTCCTCAAAAAATTAAAAATTCAACTACCATATGATCCAGCAGTTCCACTTCTGGGTGTATGTTCAAAGGAAATAAAATTAGTAATTTTAAGAGATATCTGCATTCTGATGTTCTTTATAGCATTATTCACAACAGCAAAGATGGAAACACCCTACGTGTTCATCAATAAGTGAATGGATAAAGAAGATGTGGTATATATATGCAACAGAATATATGCCATGAGAAAGAAGGGGATCCTGCCATTTGCAAAAACATGAGTGAATCTAGAGGACGTTATGTTAAGTGAAATTAGCCAGACAGAGAAAGACAAATACTTTATGATCTCACAAATATATGGAATCTGAAAAAAAAAAACAAAAAGCCAAATTCATAGAAACAGAGAGTAGAATGGTGGTTACCAGGGGCTGGGGGTGGAGGAGATGGGGAGATACTGGTCAAAAGGTACAAATCTTAAGCTACACGATGAAAAAGCTCTGGGGATCTAATGTACAGCGTGGTGACTATCATTAATAACACTCTCTTGTGTACGTGAAATTTGCTGAGAGTAGACCTTAAGTGTTTTCACCAGAAAAAAAACAGGGAATTATGTGAGGTGATGGATGTGTTAATTAAAATGACTGTGGTAATCATTTCACAAAGTAGGTATGTCAAAGCATCATGTCATACATTTTAAATACATAAAATTTTATTTTTATATAAAATATATACAAATTTATTTTCAATAAAGCTGAAAAAGACAAAAGGGAGGGAGAGAGGGGAGGAAAACACAGGACACCCAGGAGTTCTTATCCAAGGGCTTCCAGTAGGATTTCAAAGTCAAGTTCTGAAGCCAACATCGGAGATAATCTCCTGTGGTTCTTACAAACTGCAACTTTCCTAATTAACTCATGTAATTTTGTCTTCAGGCTGTAACTCCGGGGAATAAAGGGCATTGGTCCATCTTTCTCTTGAGCTCTCAGGCTTACCCAGCCAGTAAACTAACTGTGTGAACTCTACCTGCTTTTCTGAGAGGTTAGAGCTGAGATTCACTCTCTTGCCTATTAGGTTGAGCACAATATTTACAGTCACAGAGGAAACTAAGTGAGGAGATACCATGCGGCTGGGCCCAAGACCATCTGAGAGAAATCTCTCACCAAATTCCACTTATTGAGGATTCGAGGATCTTCTCACTGTGGCCAATGGAGACATGGATGACCAAGACTTCGGGACAATCTAGGTCTAAGACATTCTGTCTTAATGCCCTCATTGTGACTCCCAACTGTAAAAATAAAAGTTGCTGTTTTTCTTAGAGTCATTCATTGAAGTCTTATGACTCCAGATAAGTTCTTCTATCTGGAAAAAGACCAGTGCTACAAAATGTCTTCTGTACCAGAAAAATACAGGAGCATGGTAATATTTTCTATGATTTTTTTGAAAGTGTTTCCCAAATCCTTTCCAGTCACTTTACAGTTTTATTAACATCTCCTTGTCAGACCATCTCTCTCTGGATCTCTGAGACACCTCTTCTCACTTTCTCACTTCACTTTCCACGTAGTAGAGAGTAAACCTTTGCATCTTGGGACTCCCTAAACTGTGTCTGTATTTCTTATTATGTTCCAGTGGGCTTTTGTCCTCGTGTTCTCTGGTTATCTAATGAGAGGGTCAGTGTTTACTTATGAATAATGTTAATCTTTGGGAAGGGGGACTCCTTGAGTTTCAGCAGAAAATATTGTTGTCCTAAGTTATGCTCTCTTTTTCCAGGTCCTCAATCATATATGTGCAGAAAATTCATTTTTCTGCTATTATTACTCATTCCCAATCTGATCCCTGCTGTAAAGAACAGTGTGACATCTATTTATAACCATTCATTCTGGTCACCAGTCCCCTCCTGTAAGTACCGAAGCATTTCAGCCTCCTTTCTTCCTAACCTCACTTATCTATCCATTAATTCATTTAAGACCTCAACAATTTCTGGGTAACTACACCAGAAGTACCAGGCACCTATTGAAGTAAATCTCATATTCTGATTATTGGTCCTTAACTTGTCACCTTGGAAAGGACTGATGGTCTCGTTAGACCTAAAGACTTGATACTTGATAACTGTCTCAATGTGCAACTCTTACCAAAATTGCTTGATTTTACTTTAGACACATACTTACTCTGGTAAAAGCAATCTCCAATGTTGAAATTTCAGTGGAAAGGAAGATGGTGATTATTTATGATAATACTTGATTTCAACTTTATATTCCACTTCTATTAAGATGGTCTTTGAAAAAAATATGGAATACTGAATGAGTTTCTGTTTTTGTTCTGTGTGCAGTTCAAGGAATAATGGTAAAGTAAACAGCTTTGGGAAAATCCCTGGGGCTCCTCTTTCTACCTCCACCTTCTCAGGAATTACCCCATCACCCCCTACTCTCACATCCGTTTTTAGATCTGGAAGCACTCCCTCAAATTTTGGGATGAATTGAATTCACTGTGTTTCTTCTTGGAAGTATGTGAGATTTTGGTATTAGCATTTCACCATTTCTTTAAAGATTAACATAAAGACATTGTCCTCCCTTGAAAGAAGGCATCATTTGTCAGATAGTCTCTGCTTGGGGCCTGGAGTGAGATGGGTCGTAAAGTCACATAATGTGGCTGTCTTACTGATAAACTGTGGTGCCTCCCTTCCAGGATAAGAGTTTTCAAGTTTGGGATCAATAATCAATAGCTATTCAATATCCTCTAAAGATGCAAGAATGTTTTCAGGCTAAGAATTGGTCCTTATGGCCAAGTTTATATTGCAGAGTAAATCTGGAAGAACTGGACCAATTTCTCTGATAAGCTTGGATATTAAATTTCAAATTCTTAAAAATTTTTCACATTCTTGACAAGAATGACTTTTGTTCACTGTGTTATTTTGTTAGTATAAAATTCATAGAAGTTGTTTACTTTTAAAAGTATTTTACAAACTCAGAGATAAAATTGACTTTTGCAGGTAGTGGTTCTTCATTTCTGAATCTTCATTAGTTTGGGCCAACCCCCTGGACTACAGATTACACACTGGACAACTCATAGGTAATTCGGATATATATTCTAAATAAGGGCTCAAAGTTTGGGAGTTATGTGAGTATTTGACAAGCATAGTGGCAGGGGTAGAGTAGGGTGGAGAGGAAAGCCAAGGACTGGGAAATTTACCTTCTGAGCAAGATCATACCTTTTATTGCAAGTCCTGTGAGCGACACCAAGATCAGATTTGTCTGATAGACCCCAAAGCTAGAGATCCCAGGAAAGATTCAGAGTTCAAGGAGCAGATCAGAGTTACTCAGAGGTAGCAAAGCAGACATGAGGGTCCCAGGAAAGGCTGAGTCTGAACGTACAACCATAGGTCAAGGTTCCATCTGATGATGAGGAAAGAGGCTAGGGGGTTTGGTCACACCTAGAAAATGGAGAATAGTCACTCAGGTAGGTGCATTTACACAACAGTACAACAAAAGTACAATGCAGAACTGTCTTCAACTGCATGTACAACACAGTGCATAACAGTGAACAGAGACACAGAAATGTTTATTAGATAAATTTATGGATGGATGGATGAATGGATGGGTGGATGGATGGATGTTGTATGTTTAAGCAAAGTGTGGGGTGATCCTCCTGAAGCAGGGATCTATATATGTTGGTGGTTTCAGAAATAATAAACCCTCTGCCGGTCTAGTATAGCAAAAAGGAGGGAAGCATTCCACCTTCTCCCCTTTCTCTCCTAATTTCTGGCCCCCTAATGCTTTGCCCTTGACTACAACTTGAAGTTGAACTTCTGGGCCTGGAGATAAACCCCAAGAAGTTTTACTACATAATCTCTCTAATTTTCTTAATTTTTGCCTTATTTATTTAACAATAACTGATTGAGAGTCCATTATATGTTAATCAGTGTGTGTGAGAGAGTGTGTTTGTAGGCATAGAAAGTAATAGCCCAATTCCTGCCCTCCATAAAACTGCACTCTCGTTGTAGGGACAAGAAATGACACTCGTGAGCCAGCCCTGGAGGTCTAGTAGTTAAGATTCAGTGCTCTCACTGCTGCGGCCTGGGTTCGTTTCCAGGTCGTGGAACCACACCACCCGTCTGTCAGTTGTCATACTGTGGCAGCAGTGGCAACTCACAGACAGAACTAAAAAACTAACAACTAGGATACACAACTACGCACTGAAGCTTTAAAAAAAATGATTGACAAAAAAAAAAAGAAATGACATGCATATCACTAGATGATAAAGCAGGATAGTAACAAAAATGATGGCAGAACTTACAGTGTGAAGAATTGTTACACAGCAAAGGGAAGCAGACAAGTTTCTAAGTCCCTAGACTAGAAAGAGATGAATTAGTATCTTGAATTAGCTTATTTCACTTTATTTTCATCATCTGAAAAAATAGGTTTACTAGTGATTTTCCCAGTGATTTATGTGAGAACAGAGAAGGGATTGATCAAAGAAGAACTCATGGAATAGGTAGTAAATAAGATGGGAATTTCAAAGTAAATAAGATGTAAATCAATGAACAGCAACACGAAATATATCAGCCTGAGCCAAGTCAGAGAAAACGAGAAAGTTCATGGGGAGATCAGGAACAAGCAAAGCTATCTGGCCTCAGCAGCAGGGCATCTAGAGAACCTTAGGTGATTAATGCTTTGAAATACAAAATAAGGAGTCTGGCTTTTTCTCGAAGCAGGTGGTATGGTAGAAAGGCTCTTGTTTTCAATCAAATGAGGCAGATTCAAATCCTTGTTGTTAAAAGAACTGATCAGTGAGGGGATCTAGACAAGTCATATAATGACTGAGCCTAAATTTTTCTCACCTGTAAAATGAGTTCAGTCTCTTCTCTCTCCATCCCCTACACACACACACACACACACACACACACACACAGTGGAAAACGTGTGAAAGTCATTTGTACAAGATAAACTGCTACACAAGCACCGTGTGCCATCATTAGTCAGTTAAAGAACCATCAGAGGGTTTTGAATAGGGGAGTCAAGACCAGGTAACGGAGGTGAGCAGAGATCTGCATCAGCCTCTCCAGGAGGTCTGCTGGAATTCCTAAAAGATGACGAGGACTGCTGTGGAATCCAAGGGCGCAGCTAAAGGAGATGGCATAATTTAGTCATGGACAGTTCTCCAGTAGGCCTGTATAGTCGATGATGCCATTCCATATGGGCATTATTAGGAAAAAAGTCTGGTGGGGCTGATCCAGAGCTCAGAGGTGGCACTGCAGAGAGCCAGGGAAGAGAAGGACTCTGTGGAATGACTGAAGGAAGATATGAGGGCTATGAAAATGAAGATGGGACCAGGCAGGAAGGAATATATAGGGAAAAAGAACAGAGCGATGCCTTCTGGCAACTGCTGTGGAAAGAAGTGATTTTAGTCCTTTTCCTAATTTTTCTCTAAAGAACAGTGACCGTAAATGGCCTCAGGAAATCACAGCAGCATCACAGAGTTCATCCTCCTCGGGCTGTCTGCCGACCCCCAGGTCCAGGTTCTGCTCTTTGCTCTGTTCCTGATGATTTACCTCCTGACTCTGCTGGGGAACCTGCTGATGATACTCGTGATCCATACAGATTCTAACCTGCACACACCCATGTATTTCTTCCTGAGCCATCTCTCCTTTCAAGACCTCTTCTATTCTTCAGTCACTGTACCCAGGATGCTTGAGAAGCTCCTGTCTCAGAGGAAAGCCATCTCAGTAAAGGGCTGTCTGGCTCAAGTCTTCTTTGTGTTTGCCACTACAGGGATTGAGGGCTGTCTGCTCTCAGTGATGGCCTATGACCGCTATGCTGCCATCTGCCACCCTCTGCTCTACGGACAGGTGATGGGTAAACAACTATGTCTGAGGTTGGTGTGGGGCTCTTGGGTCGTGGCCTTTCTGGATGCACTCATCAACATCCTCCTTGCTTTGAGTTTGGACTTCTCCAACTGGTGAGGTTCAAAACATCCACCACTACTCCTGTGAGCTGCCTTCCCTCTTCCCTCTCTCCTGCTCTGATGTCTCCAGCAACTCTGCAATGCTGCTCTGCTCTGTCCTCGTGCATGCCATTGGGACCTGCCTCCTGATCTTCTTCTCTTATGCCCGTATTGTGTCCACCATCCTGAGCATCAGCTCCACCACAGGCAGAAGCAAGGCCTTCTCCACCTGCTCCTCCCACCTCACTGCCGTGATCCTGTTCTATGGCTCAGCCATTCTTCGCTATCTCATGCCAACCTCAGGTTCACCTCTGGAGTTGATCCTCTCCATACAGTACAGTGTAATCACTCCCCTAGTGAATCCTCTCATCTACAGCTTGAAGAACAAGGAGGTGAAAGCAGCTCTGAGAAGAACGATGCTAAAATATTTACAATGTCTCAGATAGCACAGAAGAGAGATAGCATGAAGGAAATGTAGTACACAACCACAGCAAGAAATCTAATGATTGATATTAAGAAGTTCCTGATTTCCTATTTTGTCACATGTTGCAACGTTCATTGCTGATTCTCCTTTTCTTAAAAATTATCAAGAAAAGTTCTAGGAGCTATTGTGCTTGCCGTGGCTCAGAACCAAACCTAGTCAGAGACAGAGCAAATGAGTCAGAAAATCTTCTCAGTTTCATAGAATTAGTTAATGACGTGTCAATTCATGATTGACATTTTTTAAAATCATTCAAATTAGGATGGACCCTGAAATATTGTGTGCTGAATTTTTTATTTGAATTAATGTGCCTTGGACAAGATTTTCTGGGAATAAAAGGTCCTGAGTCTCTGAAGAAGGGAAGATAAAGAGTTGGGCTTTATGGGTTTGAGGAAAGGATAGTGGGTGGTGGTAAGTTCTCTGGAGACAGGCAGAAATAGATAAATGTGGTCAATACAGGGACGTCACAATTTGCCAGGTATACTGGTTCTCTATTGCTGCCATAAATTACCACAAATTTAGCAAGTTAAAATAACACCCATTTATTACCTTACAGTTCTCTAGGTCAGAAATTTGGGTGGACTCTACAGGGTTCTCTGTTTAGGGTCTCACAAGACTGAAATCAAGGTGTTGGCTGGGTTGGGCTCTTATCTAGAGGCGCTGGGGAAGAATCTGCTTCTGAGCTCTTTCAGATTGTTGGCAGAATTCAGTTCCTTGAAACTGTAGGTCTGAAGGTCACTGTTTTCTTGCTGGCTGTCAACTGGGGATGGTTCTGTGCTTTTAGAGGCCCTTTCACTTCTTCTCAAGTGGCATTCTCCATTTTCAAAACAGCTACGGTATACCATGTACTTCTCATGTTCCAAAGGCTCATATGATTAGATCAGGCCCACCTGTATAATCTCGTGTTTTAAAGTCAACTGATTTGGGACTTTAATTACATCTACAAAATCCCTTTGTAGCAGTTCCTAGATTAGGGTTTGAATAAACAGAGAATGGAAAAGGAGGGGGTGTCTAGAATTCTGTCTTTCACTCGAAGTAAACATATAAGCATGACACTCCTACTACAAGAGAGCATAAAGGGACTAAAGCTAGAGTGATGAGCAGAGAAGGAACAATGACAGATGTGGAAGGGGAAGGGATTCCATAAGAGCAAATAGTGTTAAATAGTGTTGGCAAAGGAGTCAGTCTTGAGAAGGATAAATTGAAAAACTGTCAAATGCAGAACTTCTGTTTGTCCCAGAATAAGTATGGATCTAAGGAATTCACTGCACCAATGCTTGTGACTGATAATGAAGAAAGATTTTAGCCTTGGACTTTATAATGAAACTAAATACAGACATATGTTCCTACACAAGGCCTGTGGTAACTTCTTTCTAATTACAGGACCTTAACAACTCTGGGAAGCCCTGTGGTCCTTCTTCTCTCTCCGCACGTCTCTCACCTCTTTGTGTCCCTGTGCCCACCCAGTGCCCTCCAACCACCTTCTGCAGGACTCCTTTGACTTTTCACCTAAAGGATATTTGTCTAAACACCATTTTTTCCAATTATCAATTCTTCTTATAAAACATTTTCTTAAAAATCTGTAATTATCAAACAGATTTTCGTATAAGATAAACATGTTTCAGCTCATTTCAATATTTTGTTTCATTTTCAATCTATTTCCCTGTTTTGTTCTTTTGGGGAGACTTTGGCCAATTTATCTCTCACTTTTATTAGCACTTTATTTTTTACTCTTTTAAATTATAAATATTGAATCATATTATACTAATTAACACTGATTGACATTTTTGATGTGTAAATAAATATTTAAATAATAAAATAATAAAAATAGATCAATCACCTAAATAAAACTAGTAACACAGAAATAATTACATTTCTATCCTTCTAAATTTGTTACAGAAAACGTTTTTGTTTGTATTCTTTGATATATTTATTAACACTCTACTATTATACCAGGAATGATATCATAAACATTTTACCAATACTTCCAATTTTTAAAAATTTAATTTTCAATTATTATCCAGTGTCATTAAGCACACACCCAAATTTGATCTAAAAATCCCACTATATTAGACATGCTTTCAGCCTTTTACCACAATACCAACTTCTTTCTTCTTTCTTTCTTTCTTTATGTTCCAAATTGTATCTAAGAGGACAGAGTTTCACTGTGATAAACAATACTGCATTAAACAATTTTGAGCATGAACTTCTCTCTATTTAGAATTATTCCCAGAGTCTAAATAACCTAGTCAAAGATTATGAACACCATTAAGATTCTTGATACTGTTCAATTTAAATGAGTCAGAACTAAAACCCTCTAAGCAGTAAATCTGACGGATTCATGGACTTTGTTTTTAACTCCAGCGTGTGAAAGAAGAAAGAAGTTCCAACTATCCTGTTCCGCCTTAAGAAATGAATATCAAAAACTCATATAACTTTCAAAAGCAGAATGTCACTCTAAATTTTATTTCCGAGACAACAAACCACCAACTAAAACAGCCTATCGAAATTATAGACTTTTCATGATTAAAGTTTACATTCATACACCAGAGCAGCGATCTCTCAAGTCCTGCAGCCTTGCAAGGACACGTTTGACATAGAATAGTGCCTGTTTTTCTGCGGCTGTAAGGTAAGCACCATCTTCTGCTTTTCATCTCCCTGAGATTTCTTTCACCAACTGGAAGGCCAGGAGTTTTTAAAGGCAAGTGTATTACTTTAGTTAAAGGCAAGAATAGGATTACTTACAAAATGAATATGAGCCATGCAACAGTACAATAGTGTAGCTTCTTAGATACACATCTTCTTATATTTGAATCTCCATGATATCTCTTATCTCTTGTATACATGATTTCCTTTTTCATTGTGCACTAGTGTTTAAAATTTGGGTTAGAGTGTTTGTAATTCACCTTTTTTTGGTTACATATTATACAACATTTTTAAAACATTATTGCTCAATATGAAATTTATTTCTAGAATCACCTCAAATCCTTATAAAACGTTTCCCCTAAATTCCCATGTCAATGTGCCCTCTGTTTTCAGTATACTTCCACTTGTCAACTTCTTTTTGGATGTGCTTTATCATGGAGGACTAACGCTTTGTCAGGGATATAGATTGAGTACCTCTTGTTGTTAAGATCACCACCCCTCCTGTGCTAGCTAACGTGAAATCTAGAGCCATGTGAACCTACAGGACTGTATTTCTAATCATCAACAGCTCTCAGCAGTAAACAGGCTTAGGGAATGGTGAAGTAGTTACTGACTTGTTCTAAAGAGTTAACCGCATCTTTGAGCTCTACAATAGGACATGCAACTTCATTTCACGGGAACTTTATTTCCCCCAATCAAAGAGCCTCACTCATGTCAGGGATATCGGAACCTATCCTTCTATGAGGGTTAGAAAATGATACAGGGTGGTGGTGACAACCTCCCATGTTGCAAAAGCCATGCCAACTGTGTGAAACCATAGGTATGCAGAAGTTTCCACAAATGAAAAAGGTGCCTCTATAACGTACCATACCTTCTTCCTTAGAGATGCAAATTTCACCCAGCTATACAGTGATATTAAAATCATACTTAATTGTGACTTATTCTCCTATTTATTTGCATATTCCAGGGTGTGGTTTACACAAACAAAATGGAGAGCAAATCTATAGTTTTTTAAGCAGCCATGGAGGGAACACCACAGATGGTCTGGAGGGAAAAGACACCTTCTCATTCTGCAAAGGTTCTGAAATGGGACCTGATCTTGGCGGAGGGTGACAGGTGTAAGTGCAAAGAAAAGTTAAAAATAAGAGGTTTAAATCTCCTTGTTGAAAATAAAGGAAAAGTCTTCTCCCCCCGCCCCTTTTCTTAGAGCATTTACTTTAGAAAAATGTAATCGTAAGTTCTTTCTCAGTCTCTTTAAAATGTATGTAGGGGAGCCAGCCCCGTGGCTTAGCGGTTAAGTGCACGCGCTCCGCTACTGGGGGCCCGGTTCGGATCCTGGCGCGCACCAACACACCGCTTGTCTGGCCATGCTGAGGCCACGTCCCACATACGGCAACTAGAAGGATGTGCAACTATGACATACAACTATCTACTGGGGCTTTGGGGAGAAAAAGGGAAAAAAAGGAGAAGGATTGGCAATAGATATTAGCTCAGGGCCGGTCTTCCTCAGTAAAAAGAGGAAGATTGGCCTGGATGTTAACTCAGGGCTGATCTTCCTCACAAAAAAAAAAAATGTATGTAAATCTCTTAAAAGCTAAATAAGACTCTTGCCAACTTTATGACCCAAGGATGTGTTTCTCAAGGACGTGGGAGCCATCTCTTTAAAATATATTCATCAGAGAAGCAAGTGAATGAAATATGGGCCTCTCTCCGAAACCACCTTCTGTCATAAAGACATGAGAAGTTCATTTTTCCTTTAGATAAAGCCAATTAGCAAACAGAGATGGCCGCCCCGATTAGCAGGTGAATCTAGGATGAACTGTGTGTAACTGGTGCTGTCAAGTCTTCTTACTTGACTAGTTATCATTTATCTTGAGAACATGTATATAATGAGTTGTATCTGCTTGGCTACATGAAAGAGAGAAATGTCTTTCTGTCTTTACAATCTCTTAGCAGATTGCCTATGATACACATCACATTCTGGTTTAATGATTATTCAACAATAAAACTGTTTTCTTTCTCTTCTACCTTTGTGGAGGATTTCCAGGTTGGGAGGAGATTTTGTTTCTAATTATATCCCCCCGACACAGGCAAATGAGTTGCTACGGAAAATGATCAGTTGATCAACAAGCAAGTGTGCTTGAGTACTAGAAATAGGCAGTATTGACTTCATTATTCTCCAAAATAACAGTATTTTATAACAGCCTCAGCAGAAGGTAACATAAGACCACTAAGGAACCTTTAGGTGTTCATGACTCTCTCTTGTCTTGCAGTTCACAAAAGCACAATGAGAGTGAACATGTTAACAGAATTTTGAGACGAGTACACACTTAGATGAAGTAGCTCACTACTTCATGCATACAATGTAAAGAAGAACGTTATATTACCTCATTTTGAAAATAATCTGCATATTCAAAATCATTTTCTCTAAGGTACCACACCACACTCTTCTAGGACACAAATTTATTTTTATTCAGTAACATTAATGTACTTTGATATGTATATGTGTGTGTATATGTGTATATATATATAAAATATGTATTTAGTGAGTACTAAATAAGTGTTTAATATTATAACTCTACCAATAATATATTAAATAATAATATTATTTGTTCTAAAACTCTAGCCTTTTAAAAGAATTTAATCTAGCATACTATAAGACAATATTTATAACACATTGTTTGATTTTGTATCTTAATTTGCGTGTTATAAAAAACAAATTTGTTTTTAAGTAGGTGAGAATGTAGCAATTAAAACAAAGAGATTATTTTGTGACTATGTTCTTTATTTTCTCTCCATCTCTCTCTTTTTGAATTCTGATTTCTTTAGAATTTCTCAAGATTAAAGGGAAAAAGGATACTAATTCCCTAAATACCATGTGAATCCAAGGTTTCTGAAATCAGTTAGGGTATTTACAGCTGTAGGGAGGAAAAATATCTTTTTCTTCTACCCTGTTAAGTTTATGACTGGGACTACTGTAACAAAAGACAGATTAACAAGAGAAAAGCATACGAATTTATTTAACATACATTTTACACGACATGGGAACCTTCATAACCAAAAGAAGACCTGAAGAAACAGTTAAATGTATGTGGAGTTATTTTTCCAGCTTTATTGAGATATAATTGACATACAACATTGCATAAGTTTAAGGAGTACAACATGTAGATTTGATACACTTATATGTTGCAATATGATTACCATTGTAGCATTAGGTAACACCTCCATCCACCGGGGAGTTGTTGATCAAAGGGTACAAACCTGACTGTTTTTATGGAAAGACTGGCAAGTCATGGAAATATGTGATAGGACAAAGGTGAGCTAAGTGCAGTAAACTTAGGGGGGAAGGGAGGATTATCATGGCCTGTTTATTCAGATTCCTCTCTGTGTCCCTTCATCTTTGGAGATAACGATGCTTCCTTCCTCCAGGTATAGGGAGGGCACCTGTCACATGAGGGTCTTATGATCTGCTTCAGGGTAAGATCAGAAAGTCCTTCCTGCACATGCCATTTCTCAAATTCCTTCAGTATGAAATATTCAATATGCCAAGGTGCTATATTTTGGGATAGCATTTTCATCCTAGGTCATAGCTTCAACACGGAAGTTCCAAAAGACCATACTTAATGCAACCATCTGAGGCTTTTACAAACTTCAACTTCTCTAGTTAATGAGTTTCAAATTGGGCTTCAGGTTGTGACTTCAGGGAATAAAGGACATTGACTCCTTCATCTCCTGAGCTGCCAGGCTCAGCCAGCCAATTACTGACTACCTAATCTATACATACCCTTCTGAAGGATTATATGTGAGAATTATTCACTTCACAGATTCTCCTATGACAGTTTTTAGAATCAGAGAGGAAATTAAATAAAGAGATATTTATTTAATACCACATAGGCATGTGGTTGGGTCTAAGACCATTGGAGAGAATCTTCTCACACCTTTTGTTGAGGATTTGATAGTCTTTCTATGTAACTAGTAGGAGAGAAAGGCAGGACCAAGCCAGAGCTCAGAGGATGTGTCTCTTGAAGCTTCTGCCTTTAAGAGTATCCAGCTCTGGGGTAATCAGTTTTCTGCTCTCACTGTGACTTTCAACCAGAAAAAAAAAAAGGACTGCTTGCCTTTCCTGTGACGACGGTACAGAAACATCGGTTCTCATGGACATAGAGACCATCCTAATTCAGATAAGATCCCACCATGAAAAGACCAGAGTGACAGAAAATCTTCTGAGTCATAAAAATGTTGGTACTTGGTAATGTCTGCTATGATTTCTCTGACGTTTCTCCCTTCTCTTTCCTGGCCCCCATCTTTCCCTCTCCTAATCCAGCTTTCTTTTCTTATCTTCTCATCCACTTTCTATCTGCTAGAGATTGAGTCCCCTGACCTAGGAATCACAATTTCCATACAGTGGGGCCTTTGTGCTCAGTTACTCTGAGCAGCTACCTGGGATGAATTCTCTACTCTCAATGAGTTACACTGAGCATTGGGATTGGGCAAGTCTTACATCCTGGGCTCAAACTCTGCACTGGCCTGGGCTCTAGCAGTACAATAAACCTGAAACCAGCAGGTGGATACATAAAAGTCAAGGTAGATGGAGAGAGTATACCATAGTATATAGTTGGTGGTAGAAAGCACACCAGAATAGATCAGAGTAGACCAGAGAACAAACCAGAGTAGTAGACAGTAGATAATGGTAAATCAGGGGAAACCCTCTTCTTCTAGGATGCCAAGCAACATACACTATAGAAAGTTCATTTTTTTTGCCATTACTAACTCCCCTTGACCCAAAAAAATGTTGATGATGTGAAGCACAGAGAGAGAGGGGCAGGGGTCTGGACAAGTTTGAGGGGAAATATCTGAATTCAAAAAGTTCTTGTTCAGTTTCCTCCAACTTTCATCCCTTCTGCCCAGGCCAGTTGCCTGTCTAGACACCCAGGGTCTATATACCACTTTATACTGAGTATCCAAATTCCCACCACACCTTGCCTGCACTCTGTCATGCAGAACATTCCCACATTCAGTGAATAGAGGAAACACTGGGCTTCTCTCTCTTCTCGTTCTCAATAATCCATCAATCCCAGTATTTGTACAACTAACTAATACGTTATTTTTAAATTAAATACGTGCAAGGGCAATGAGACTTTAGGTACCTCAAGTTATATGTTATATATCTCCTTCTCCAAGGAATGACCCCAGATACCTGTCCCCTTGGACAGGATATGACAATGTTTGTTGTATGCCACATTCTTGAGCCCAAATTCCAACTTGAATTCTTACTATCTCTATGGCCTTGGGAAAGTTACCTCATTTTTCTGCATCTCAGTTCCTCATCTGTAAAAAAGGTCTGTATCAGGACTGTTTTATAAACAAGTAGAATCACAATACACAGACTGCCTCCTGTCCCACTGCTGAGACACATGGGCCCTCATTCCAGATTTGGATCCTTAAATAACAGTTCTCCATTATCTTTTTCAAAGGCTGGCATGTTCTTAGGTGCAGAATTAGAAACACAAACTCCGTAGTCGGGTATACTTTAAAAAGTAAATGTAGAATGATTGAAGAAATTATCTGCCTAATTCATTCATAAAATGCTAAATACTTAGAGAAATTTTCAAATTCTAGAAGAGAATGATAGAAATTAATTATTGTTGTTTGTTGTGATTGTTATTTTGCTAGTGAAGAAAGTAGAGAAATTATTCACTTTGAAAAGACTTGACAAACTCAGAAATGAGAGAGGCTCCTTAAAATAGACTTTTTTCCAGCGAGTTGCTCTCATTTTTTGCTGAATCATTTGGGCCATTCTAAGCTACAGATTCACCTACTGAACAGACTGAGATGCAATCTGGATCTAAGTTCTAGGTGAGACTCATAGTCTGGGAATCTTTGTGAATGTTCAAGATTAATTGTGGAGAAAAGATGTCCACTTTTTTGTCCAAGTAAAGAAAAGGACAAACACTGTAAAATTGGCTAGTTTACAGGACTTAACTTGTTGTTGTGAGTCCTTTGGGCAACCAATGTCAAACTCTGTGGTGTCAGGACAAAGCTAGAGAATGAAGGGCAGACCAAGAGATCAAAGGGACTGGTCAGAAGACTGTGGGAAGCTACCAAGTTAGGGAGGCTCCATGAAGAAGCACAACCCAAGTGTAGAGTCCCAGATCAAGTTTCAAACTGAGCATGAGGAAAAGGTCTAGAAAGTGAAGTCATCCATGGATACTGGACAAGAGTGACTTAAAATCTAGGAGAAAAATGTGCATGCATATAACAGTTCAACGTAAGTATATGCAAGGCTGCCTTCCTCTCTACACCCAGCATAACCTGGATGTTGCAGACAATCCATGAATGTTAGAGTAGGTTCAAGTGGAGCACTTTCATGGCTGCCTCAAGAGGAGAGCTACCATCCCTAAGAAGTACATAAGAAAAGAGGAGGCAGAGGTGCTAAATGAGAACACAATAATGAAGACAAGGGTGAAATCTTGGTGTAGCCACTTATTTATTCTGATAAGGCAAGATACTCACATACTTCTAATTCTAGATTTGAAAAATTAGGATATAATGATCTACCTAGAATATTTAGTGAAATTAAACGAGGAAATGTCAAATTTTTAAGAGTGCCTAAGACACATTAGGTCCTCGATAAACAGTAGCTTTTTTTCCCTCATTGTTATGTATTATGGAGTTCAGAGAAGCAAATGATCTCAGACAATCTCAAAAAGAGGTCAAAGTTAAGGTGGGAGTAAAATAACAAATAGGATTTGGATTAGTCACCTGAAAGGCAGGGTATTTCATATAGAGCAGATGCTCAAGGAAAAGCAGAGAGAAAGGTATTCCTGTAAGGGGCTCAGGGACAAGTAGACCCGTCTGTTCACAGCATTGAGACCAAGATAGTAGAAGATCGTCAACTGTAAGGTTGTCTAAATGCCCTGCATAATGGAGGACTTGAAGGCCAAGCCTTAAATGAAAGTTACTGTATGGAAAAATGATCTGGTGTCTCAGGGTCTTATAAACTCTAGGTATCCAAACTGGGGACACAGATGAGTCACATAATTTATGATACTCAATTTTTTAATTTGCAAAAGGAGTCAGCAATATCCTCTCTTATTCTTTCTCCCCACATCCAACATTTAGACAGACACATATATACTCACACACACACGCACATACACACACTCATCTTTTAATCTCATCCCAGAGGGTCAAATTGACTATATATGTAATTGTGTAGTATCAATGATAAAAAGCTAAAGAAAGACAAAATGATATTATTAAGCAGTTATGAATCTTAGCGGGGTTTTGAAATGGGGGAAGAACAGATTGGAAAACAAAGGAGAGAAGATAAATGTTGAAATAGCAACTCTGCTACAATGTGAACAACATACACAGAACATTGCTGATGTTGAAGGAGATAGAATAAATTCATCATGGACAAATTCTGGAAAAATTAGCAAATTTCTTCAGCGGTCTTTAAAGTAGAATAGCAGCCATATGGAAATATCATAGTGACTTTGATACAGAGCACCAGAAGGAGAAGGAAGCATTCTAGATAGTCTTTAAGGTCACATAGGAAATCTAAATAATTAGAGGTATGTACATAAAAGGAGATCCCTACCTCTGTAATTGGGCATAGTCAAGAGAAATTTCAAGTCCATTCCTATATTTATTTCTAGGAAACATTCTCTATAAATGGCCTTGAGAAACCACAGCACTATCACTGAGTTCATCCTCCTCAGGCTGTCTGCTGACCCCAGAGTCCAGGTTCTGCTCTTTGTGCTGTTCCTGGGGATTTACCTCCTCAGCCTGATGTGGAACCTGATGATGCTGCTGGTAATCAGAGCTGATCCCCACCTCCACACACCTATGTACTTCTTTCCGAGTCACCTGTCTTTCCTGGATCTTTGCTTCTCTTCAGTCACAGTGCCCAAGCTTCCGGAGAACCCCCTATCTAAAAGAAAAATCATTTCAGAAGAGGGATGCCTGACTCAAGCCTTCTTTGTGTTTGACACTGGGGAACAGAAATCTTCCTGCTCTCTGCCATGGGCTATGACCGCTATGCTGCCATCTGCCACCCTCTGCTCTATGGCCAGGTGATGAGCAGCCCGCTGTGTGTGAATCTGGTGTGGGCTTCATGGGGCCTGGGTTTTCTGGATGCAGTTATCAACATCCCCCTGGCTATGAACTTGAACTTCTGTGAGGCCCATACTATCTCCCACTATAGCTGTGAGCTGCCCTCTCTCTTCCTTTTGTCCTGTTCTGATGTCTCCACAAACGTCACTGTCCTGGTTGGATCCACACTGTTACATGGCTTTGGTACATTCTTTCTGATCTTCTTCTCCTACACACTCGCTGTGTCCACCATCCTGAGCATCAGCTCCACCACAGGCAGAAGCAAGGCCTTCTCTACCTGTTCCTCCCACCTCATGGCAGTGAGCTGCTTCTACGGCTCAGCTTTCCTCCGTCATCTCATGCCAACCTCAGGTTCACATCTGGAGCTGATATTCTCCATACAGTATAGTGTGGTCACTCCCTTAGTAAATCCCCTCATCTACAGCCTGAAAAACAAAGAAGTAAAGGCAGCTCTGAGAAGAACCTTGGGGAAATGTTTGCAATGGCACTGGTAACAAGCTATTAAGAGTTGATGAATCAGGAAAGAGCTACAGACTTCAGGATATCTGGTGAGTTGACGCAAAATCTTCCTGATGGGCCACTGTTTTAGATGCTGAAAGATATCACAAAAAAAGCTTAAGAAAGAGGCACAGTGATACTTTGAGAGTGGGGTCCTGGTGGGAGAGGATGGTTCGGATTAAATCCTGCTCAAAGGTAGATCAATAGAATATATAGCCATCTAGACCAGAAATTTTATTTAATCGTAATTTATTCCTCTATCATTTTATTGATACTGAGTAAAAATGTATGTGTATTGAATTATTTTTTGGAATTAAATGTACAGAAAGGCACTGAAAACCATAAGATTTCCCCAAAAAGTGTTGAATCTCAGGGACACAAAGTTATAAACTTGGGGTTCGTGAAGGAGTTTGAGCTCTGACTGGGAAGCCCATGCAGATAGACGAAAGTGCTAAAAATTCTGGACAGAGTAATCGTCAGGTGATTTGAGTGATGCCAAGAACTCTGCACTTGGGAGGTAGAACATGAAGGAAAGTGTCTCTCATTCTAAGGAAAATTTATCCCTGTCCAACAGTTCACCTCCTTTAAGCATTGTTTTTTCCATTTAGCCTATTTGGATAATGCAAGAGTTTTTAGTCAAATTTTTTTTATTTTTTATTTTATTTATTTATTTTTTTTTTTTGCTGAGGAAGATTCACCCTGAGCTAACACCTGTTGTCAATCTTTCTCTTTTATTTTTCCTCCCCAAAGCCTCGGTACATAGTTGTATATTCTAGTTGTAAGTCCTTCTAGTTCTTCTATGTGAGACACTGCCACAGCATGGCCACTAACAGATGAGTGGTGTGGTTCCATGCCTGGGAACCGAACCCAGGCTGCCAAAGCAGAATGTACTGAACTTTAACCACTAGGCCACCAGGCTGGCTCTAATCAATTGTTTTTAAGTAATTTCCTTTTCATATATTTTAGCAAGGTATATAAAATATGCTGTATGTGTTATATGATTCACCAATTTGTATTTTCTGAGACATTTTTCTGCACCATTTATGATTTTCCTCAAAATTGATTGTTTTAAGTATGATAACTAGCACTCACTCAATGTTATTTTCTTGATAACAATAATAAGAATAATAGCACATGTATATGAGTAATAGATTAAAGCACTTTAAGTTCCATTTTACTTTATTTTTTCACACATAAAACATATACTGAATCATGTACTAATTAATAACACATCTGTATTTCCAATTTTTAAAGTTATAGTAAGAAAGCACATGTGCTAAAGAAAAGATGATGGCTATCAAAAATAATTCCACCACCCATACTTAGGTACATATTTTCTTCTAATGTCACCTGTACATAAAGATTTTAAGGTAATCCATTTATTGAGTAGTCACAACTCTACGGTATATATACACGAAATCATTTTGGCTTTTTTCCCAGTCACTTAATCAACTGGGCTGTGTAATCTCCATTTCCTATTGTTTAAAGAGATACTAGGCAGATCCTTAATGTTCTGATTACTTTGTTTAATAAATATAGATTCTAATTTAAGACATGTACCCCAAACTTAATTGAAGTCTCACTCCTCTCCTTCCTCACATGCAGATTTGAGCTGGGATCTCACTATTCTGAAGAAGCCTAATATGGTCCAGAGACATACCCTCTACCACCTCTTCAAGACCCATTTCCTCCAATTTGAGGAGCATAAAAGAAGGCAGAGGGAACAGAACAAGAGACTTCCTGTGATTAGTCCTGTTGTTATTTTCTCACTGTTGATTATCATTTGTTTTATCGTTAGCAACAGCTGACCAAAAAAATTGATCTCAGGGCAGCAGTTGTAAAAACATTGGCTCTGATGGAGGCATGTGAGAGTTCTTTGAAAGATCCTGCTGATCCTCCTCTCTGTATAGTTCCCTTACCTAGAAGACTTGGCTCCAGTTCACTCTCTTCTCCCGCCTCTTCTGCAATACCAGCAGCACCCCATAGCATCTTGCTGCAGGGGAAACCTCCCCCAACAATCACTTTGGATGTGACAACCGAGAGAGTCCAAAGCCAGCTCTCTACTAAGATGACCAATTGACTCCCCAGGAGTCAATTTCCCCAAGAAATTCACACATCCTTGCCATGACTAACAGTGGGTGAGCAGGCTGCTGCATTACCATCTCTCCTCTCTACCCCGTCAGCTTTTCCAGGTCTTCTCTCCCTGGCTCAGATACACATAGAGGAAAGATCAGCAAGTCTACTGCTGAAACAGAAGTCCAACAGAGGAACGAGATCTCTCCTGCTTGCAGGCATCCTCTATTTTTGCGTGTGCGTCTCTTAAGACTCCATTCACTTGGGTTCTACAAAAGGAAAGCAATCCTTCCTTCCATGAGAAGAGAAGGAAATGGCTTCCCACCACAAACACTAAATTACCAATAAAGCCAATGAAATGAACACCCTCCCCCATTTTTTCCATCCCAAATTTTTTATTTAGCCAGGGAATGAGGGGGTTGGTGATAACTATGGTAGCATCATAGGTTCTGCAATCTCTTTTTAAGCCCCGAAAAGGGTGTCTGAAGCCATTATTGGTAGATATTATCAAATGTAGAGTATTTATGTTGTGGGAATGTAAACTGGTTAAGCTACTATGGAAAACAATATGGAGGTTCCTCAAAAAATTGAAAATAGAACTACCATATGATCCAGCAATTCCACTTCTGGGTGTATACTCAAAGGAAATGAAAACAGGATATCAAAGAGATATGTGCAATCCCATGTTTATTGCAGTATTATTCACAATGGCTAAGATATAAAAACAACCTAAATGCCCATCAACAGATGAATAGATAAAGAAGATTTGATATATATATGTAAATATATATAATGGAATATTATTCAGCCATGAGAAAGAAGAACATCCTGTCATTTGCAACAACATGAATGTATCTTGAGCACCTTATGCTAAGTGAGATAAGTCAGACAGAGAAAGACTAATACTGCATGGTATCACTTATATGTGGAATCTAAAAAAGCCAAACTCATAAAAACAAGGATTAAAATGGTGGTTACCAGGGGATAGGTGTGCTGGGATAGAACAGATGTTGTTTAAGGGTACAAACTTGCAACAGGTAGTAAATAATTCCAAGAGATCTAATGCACAGAGTAGTGAATATAGACAACAATATTGTGTTATAATCATCAAACTTGCCAAGAGACTAGAACTTAATTATTCCAACCACTAAAAAGAAATAATTATGTAACTTTATAGAGGTGCTAATTATCACTACAATGGCAATCATATTACAATATATAAATGTATCAAATCAACATGTTATATACCTTAAATTTATACAATGTTATATGTAAAATATATTTCAGTTGAGGGCCGGCCCGGTGGCGCAAGCGGTTAAGTGCGCGTGCTCCGCTGCGGCGGCCCGGGGTTCGCTGGTTCGGATCCCGGGCACGCACCAACGCATTGCTTGGTAAGCCATGCTGTGGCGGTGTCCCATATAAAGTGGAGGAAGATAGGCACAGATGTTAGCCCAGGGCCGTCTTCCTCAGCAAAAAAAAAAAGAGGAGGATTGGCAGATGTTAGCTCAGGGCTGATCTCCTCACAAAAAAAAAAAAAAATATATATATATATATATATATATATATATATTTCAGTTGAAAAAAATACCAAACTCGTAGATACAGAGAACAGATTGGTGGTTGGCAGAGGCAGGAGGAGGAGGGGTGGGCAAAATGGGTGAAGGGAGTCAAAAGCTACAAACTTCCAGTTATAAAATAAATAAGTCCTGGGCATATAATGTACAGCATGGTGACTACAGTTAATAATACTGTATTATATATTTGAAAGTCACTAAAAGAGTAAATCTTAAAAATTCTCATCACAAGAAAAAAATTTTGGAACCATATGTGGTGATGGGTGTTAATTAGAATTACTATGGTGATCATTTCACAATATATTCAAATATTGAATCATCACATTGTACACTTGAAGCTAATATACTGTTATATGTCAATAACTTCTCAATTTAATAAAAAGTAAGTTTGGTTCTTTGAAAACACAAATAAAGCAGACAAACTTCTGTCAAGTTTAATCAAGAAAAAAACAGAAGCCCCAAATAAACAATCTTAGGAACAAAATAGGAGACATAAACAAAATACTACAGAGATTAAACATATAAAAGTATAATATGAATGACATTATGTCAATAAATTTGAAAAATTAGATAAAATGAATAAACTCTCATAAAAAGGCAATTAAACAAAGAAGAGGAAATAATTTCTTCTTTCTCAAGAAGAAATAAGATTTCTAAAAAGCTCTTTTTTTGAAGTTGGGGAGATGGAATAAAGCTCAGCCAGCTTTATATATAAGTTAGAAGATTCAACAAAATAAAAATATTGGGGCCAACCCCATGGCCTAGTGGTTAGTTCATCACACTCTGCTTCAGTGGCCTGGGTTCAGTTCCTGGATGCAGACTTACACCACTCCTCAGTGGCCATGCTGTGGCAGCAACCCACATACAAAATAGAGGAAGACTGGCACAAATGTTAGCTCAGAGTGAATATTCCTCAGCAAAAAAATAAAATAAAAATGTCAATTCTCCCCAGGTTGATTATAGATTTAATTATTATTTAATTATTTAATTCCACACAAAATCTCACCAAAGATTTTCATAAAACTTAGCAAGCTAATTCTAATATTTCTATGGAAAATAGTGATAGCCAACACGTATATAGAACTTTGATTTATAGTAGTCAATAAATTTTGCTAGGATAAGACGTTATCTATGTGAGAAAAAATGAAACCGGAGCCTTGGCACAGCATACGCAAAATTTAAGTCCAGGTAGATTATCCACTTAAATGTGAAAAGTGAAACTGTAGGGCTAGAGACAACATAGAAAAATGTTTTGTAATATCAAGGCAGTAAAGGATTTCTCAAGCCAGACACAAAAAGTACCAGTCAACAAACAAAAGCCCAGGATGAAGAGGCTTCACAGGTGAATTCTATGAAACATTTAAAGAAGAATTAATACCAATCTTTCTCAAACTCTTTTAAAAAATGGAAGAGGCGGGAACACTTCCAAATTCATTTTACAAGGCCAGCATTAAGCCATACAAAAACCAGATGAGGACAATATTCCTGATGAACATAGATACAAAATACCTCAACAAAACATTAGCGAACTACATTCACCAATACATTAAAAGGATAATACACCATGATCAAGCGGGATGAATTCCAGGGATGCAAGGACGGTTCAACACTCACCAATCAATCAACATGATACACCACATTAACAAAATGAAGAATAAAAATCACATGATATCTCAACAGATGCAAAGAAAGCATTTGACAAAATTCAACATCTATTCATAATAAATATTCTCAACCAAGTGTGTATAGAGGGAATGTACCTCAATATAATAAAGGACATATACAACAAGCCACAGCTAACATCATACCCAAAAGTGAAAAACTGAAAGCTATACCTCTAAGATCAGGAAGAAGACAAGGATGCCCACTCTAGCCACTCTTATTAAACATAGTATTGAAAGTTCTAGCCAGAGCAATTAGGCAAGAAAAAGAAATAAAAGGCATCCAAAAGTGGAAAGGAAGAAGTAAAACTATCACCCTTTGCAGATGACATGATACTATTATAGAAAACCCTAAAGACTCCACTAAAAAACTATTAGAAATAATTCAAAAATACAGTAAAGTTGCAGGGTACAAAATACACATACCAAAATCAGTTGCATTTCCATACATTAACAATGAACTAGCAGAAAGAGAAATCAAGAATATAATCCCTTTCACAATTGCAACAAAAAGAATAAAACACTTAAAAATAAATATAACCAATGAGGTGAAAGACCTGTACACTGAAAACTATAAGACGTTGTTGAAAGAAATTGAAGAAGACACAACGAAATGGAAAGATATTCCACACTTATGAATCGGAAGAATTAACGTAGTTGAAATGTCCATATTATGTAAAACAATCTGCGGATTAAATGCAATTCCTATCAGAATCTCAACAACATTTCTCACGGAATTAGAACAAAGAATTCTATAATTTATGTGGAACAACAAAAGACCCTGAATAGCCATGCAATCCTGAGAAAAAAGAACAAAGCTGGAGGTACCACACTCCCTGATTTCAAAATATACTGTAAAGCTGTAGTAATCGAAACAGCATGGTACCAGTAGAAAAACAGACTAAAAGATCAATGGAACAGAACTAAGAGCTGAGAAATAAACCCACACATTTACGGACAGCTAATTTTTTACAAAGGAGCCAAGAACATACAATGGAGAAAGAAAAGGCTCTTCGGTAAATGGTGTTGGGAAAACTGGACAGCCACATGCAAAAGAATGAAAGTTGACCGTTATCTTACACCATACACAAAAATTAACTCAAAAAGGATTAAACACTTGAATGTAAGACCTGAAACTATAAAACTCCTAGAAGAAAATATAGGCAGTATGTTCTTTGACCTTGGTCTTAGCAGTATCTTTTGGAATACTTCTCCTCAGGCAAGGGGAACAAAAGAAAAAATAAACAGAACTATATCAAACTAAAAAGCTTCTACATGGCAAAGAAAACCATCAACAAAATGAAAAGACAACCTAACAATTGGGAGAAGATATTTGCAAATCATATATCTGATAAGGGATTAATATCCAAAATATATAAAGAACTGATACAACTTAGCAACAAAGAAAACAAACAACCTGATCAAAAAATGGACAGAGGATCTGAACAGACATCTTTCCAAAGATTTACAGATGGCCAACAGGCACATGAAAAGATGTTCAACATCACTAATTATTAGGGAAATGCAAATCACAACCACAATGAGATATCAACTTGTGCTGGTCAGAATGGCTATTATTAAAAAGACAAGAAATAACAAGTGTTGGAGAGGATATGGAGAGAAGGGAACCCTCATACACTGCTGGTGGGAATGTAAATTGGTACAGCCACTATGGAAAACAGTATGGAGCTTCCTCAAAAAATTAAAAATAGAACTACTGTATGATTCAGCTATTCCACATCTGGGTATTTATCCAAAGAACACAAAAACACAAATGCACAAAGATATATGCACTCCTAAGTTCATTGCAGCATTATTCACAATAGCCAAGACGTGGAAAAAACCTAAATGCCCATTGACAGACGAATGGTTAAAGATGTGGTATATATACACAATGGAACACTACTCAGCCACAAAAAAGATGAAATCTTGCCATTAGAGACAACATGGATGGACCTTGAAGGTATTATGCTAAGCAAAACAAGTCAGACAGAGAAAGACAATTACCATATGACTTTACTCATATGTGGAAGATAAAAAAACAAACAAACACATAGATACAGAGAACAGATTGGTGATTACCAGACGGGGAAAGGGGGAGAGGGTGAAAGGGGTAAAGAGGTACGTGTGTACAGTATCAGGTGGCAACTAGACTTTTGGTGGGGAACAAGATGTAGTCTATACGGAAGTTGAAATATAATTATGTACACCTGAAATTTATATAATGTTATAAATCAATGTTACCTCAATAAATATTTTTTAAAAACCAGAAAATAACAATTGTTGAGGAGGATGTGGAGAAATTGGAACCCTTATGCGTTGTTGGTAGGAATGTAAATGGTACAGCTACTGTGAAAAACAATATAGCAGTTCATCAAAAAATTAGAAGCAGAATTACCATATGATCCAGAAACCCCACTTCTGAGTATATTTCCAAAAGAATTGAAAGCAAGATCTCGTAGATGTATTTGCACACCCATGGCATTGCACCATTACTCACAATAGCCAAGAGGTAGAAGGAACCCAAATGTCCATTAATAGATAAAAGGATAAAGAAAATGTGGCATATGCATACAGTGGAATATTATTCAGCCTTAAAAAAGAAAGGAATCCTGTCACATGCTACAACCTGGATGAACTTTGACAACATTATGCTAAGTGAAATAAGCTAGTCATGAAAAGACAAATATTGTATGATTCTACTTATATTAAGTACCTAAAGTAGTTAGACTCATAGAAACAGAAACTAGAATGGTGGTTGCCAGGGGCTTGGGGTGGGGGAAAATGGGGAGTTGTTGTTTGATGGATATAAAGTTTCAGTTCTTCAAGATGAAAAAGTTATAGAGTTCTGTTGCACAACAATGTGAATATACTTTATGTTGATGACTTCTCCCTCCCTCGGATAAGAAATAAAAAGTGTTGACTTTAGAAATTTTAATAATCCAAAACATGAATTACTAACAATAATTCATTACATGCTTGAAATAGTAACTCTAAAAAACCCCATAAAATGTATTACAAAATTTCATATAGAAACTACAAACACAAGGCCCAATAATATTTCCAGGGTGGAGTTATCTCTTTTCATTTTATCATTATAATGGACAAGCCTGTTGTAAAAATAAGAAAAACTCGGGGCCGCCCCATGGCTTAGCAGTTGGGTGCGTGCGCTCTCCCACTGGCGGCCCGGGTTCAGATCCGGGCGCGCACCGACGCACCGCTTCTCCGGCCATGCTGAGGCCGCGTCCCACATACAGCAACTAGAAGGATGTGCAACTATGACATACAGCTATCTACCAGGGCTTTTGGGGGAAAAAAAAAAAGAGGAGTATTAGCAATAGATGTTAGCTCAGAGCCGGTCTTCCTCAGCAAAAAGAGGAGGATTAGCACGGATGTTAGCTCAGGGCTGATCTTCCTCACAAAAAAATAAAATAAAATAAGAAAAACTCAAACATACACTAAAAAATTACCTGGACTTTTCAGATTTGACATATAAGTGAGATCATGCAGTATTTGTCTTTCTCTATCTGACTTATTCTCACTTAGCATAATGTCCTCAAGGTCCATCGTGTTGTCACAAATGGCAGGATTTCCTTCCTTCTGATGGCTGAAGAATATTCCATTGTGTGTGTGTGTATATATACATCACATCTTCTTTACCCATTCATCCATTGATGGGCACTTAGGTTATTTCCATATCTTGGTTATTATGAATAATGTTGCAATAAACATGGTGTTGCATATATCTCTTTGATATCCTGTTTTTATTTCCTTTGGGTATACACGCAGAAGTGGGATTGCTAGATCATATGGTAGTTCTATTTTTAACTTTTTTGAGGTACTTCCATACTGTTTTCCACAGTGACTGAACCAATTTATGTTCTCACTAACAGTGCACTAGTGTTCCCTTTTCTCCACATCGTCACCAATGCTTGTTATCCTGTGTCTTCTTATTTATTTTTTTTTTAATTTTTTGGTTTATTGCAGTCACATTGGTTTATAACATAGATAATAACAACAATAAACAAACACATAGGGACAGAGATTGGATTGGTGGTTACCAGAGGGGAAGGGAGGAGGGAGGAGGGTGAAAGGGATAATTTGGTACATGTGTGTGGTGATGGGTTGTAATTAGTATTTTGGTGGTGAACATGATGTAATCTATGCAGAAATAGAAGTATAATGATGTATCCCATGTCTTCTTGATGATAGCCATTCTACCAGGTGTGAGGTGATATCTTACTGTGCTTTTGATTTGTATTTCCGTGATGATTAGTGATGCTGAGCACATTTTCATGTACCTGTTGGCCATTTGTATGTCTTATTTGGAAAAATGTCTGTTCAGGTCCTCTGCCCATTTTTTAATCAGTTTGTCTTTTGCTACTGAGTCAAATGAGTTATATTTTGAATATTAACCCCTTATTCATTATATGGTTTGCAAAAATTTTCTCCCATTCTGTAGATTGCCTCTTCATTTTATCGATTTTTCTGATAAATGGCATTACTGAGATTGTTTTTAGTCTTCCATGGGGAACAATTAAAAATTTTTCTAACATTGGGGATCACAATACCTTCTTACCCTCTCCATCTCATATTATAAAGAGTGCCAGTTCACTCTATGTTACGGCATACATAGGTTACATATAAATGATATACATATCATTTTTTATTTTTTATGTATAATTTTTAAATTAAAACATAATTTTTTTGCTATGTAGAAGCTTTCAAGCTTGATGCAGTCCCACTTGTTGATTTTTGCTTTTGTTGTTTGTGCTTTTGGTGTCATATCCAAAAATCATTGCCACGACCAATGTCAAGGAGTTCTTCCCTACATTTTCTTCCAGGAATTTTATGGTATCACGTCTTATGTTTAAGTCTTTGTTCCATTTTGAATTAATTTTTGTGAGTGGTGTAAGACAGGGGTCCAATTTCATTGTTCTACACGTGTGTCTTGACATGAGTACAGCCATGTTTGGCCGCTCCATTGACCTACAGCCACCAGCACAAAAAAAAAATATAAAAGCTGCTTTCTGCGTGGTGGGAACTGGCCCTTCTCTCACGGAGGGAGTTGCAAGTTGTAACATTTCAAGGCTCTTGGAGCGTCGTAGCACGGGATGGACTGGCCATCTGTGCCGGGCTGGGACGATAACCAAAGAGAACAATACACGTACACAACTAGTGGGCTGGGATGTTAGCCAGGGGGCTCAGTGCACGTACGCCACTGATAACCATTTTGTACATGGGAACACTAAATGCTTGCTCTGCAAACTCTGTAATTGCTTACTCTGAAAATTACTGATGGTATAAAAACTGCTGGAAACTGAGCCCTAGTGAGAGTTCCACCTGTGGAAGGGACACCATGCCCAGGACGTGTGATCCTTGCCCAGCCGCGTCGATTGACAGGGCTCTCCCGGCAGTGGGGCATGGATGTTGTGAGTAACTGATTTGATGTGAAGTAATTGATTTCATATGAAGTAATTGATTTGATGTGTTCTCTTTTCGGTCAACCTGGTGTTTCTCTTTCTGGTTGATTTGTGTCATTTCTCTTCAGCCGATGTGGGTGTTTTCCCTTTCCAGTGGGGCTGATGTTTTTTCCCTCTTAATATTTGACCTATTTGGATCTGTTTGCAGACTGTCACCTTTACTATCCTCTATATAATAAAATATACCTTCAGTCCATTTATTTGGAGTGGAAAGTGTCTTTTACGTCTCCGATCGAATCCCCGAACCTCTCATAACAACGTGTTTATCCAGTTTTCCCAACACAATTTTTTAGGAAACTTTCCTGTCCGCATTGGATATTCTTTGTTACCTTGTCAAATATCAGTTGACCATATACGTGGAGGTTAAATGCAGGCTCTGTATTCTGTTCCGTTGGTCTATATGTCTATTTTTATGCCAGTACCATACTATTTTAATTACTATAGCTTTGTAGAATAGTTTGAAATAAAGAAATGTGATGCCTCCAGCTTTGTTCTTCTTTCTCAGGATTGCTTTTGCTATTCGGGGTCTTTTGTGGTCCTATACAAATTTTAGGATTGCTTTTTTCTATTTCTGTCAAGAATGCCATTAGAATTTTTATAGGGGTCGCATTAAATATATAGATGGCTTTGGGTGGTATGGACATTTTAAAATATTAACTTCTCTGATCTATGAACACAGAGTGTCTTTCCATTTGTTTGTGTCTTCTTTGATTTCTTTCAACAAAGTTGTGTAGTTATCGTTGAACAGATTTTTCACTTCCTTGGTTAAGTTTATTCCTAGGTATTTTATTGTTATGATGCTATTGTGAATGGGGTAGTTTATTTTTTTTTTCTGAGGTTTCATTATTAGTGTATAGAAATGCAAAAAGAGAGTAAAACAGAAGTTACCAGGGGCTGGGGTCTGGGGGAATAAAAGAGTTGTTGTATAAGGGTACAAACCTACAAGTAGTTGATAATTAATTCCTGGAGATCTACAGTAATCTAGACAATGAATCTAGACAATGATACTGTGTTATAATTCTCAAACTTGCTAAGAGACTAGATCTTTATTCCCACCATAAAAAAGAAATGATATATGTGTGATAGAGTTGTTAACTATTGTTACAATTACAACCATATTACAATATATAAATGGATCAAATCAACATGTTGTACACCTTAAATTTACACAATATTACATGTCAAATATATTTTATTTAAAAATTTAAATTTATAAAAAAGAAAATTACCTGGAGTTTAATAATGTGTCACAACTCAGCTCCCTTGAGAATTTCTAAAGGACATTCTTAGCCCCAAGTGGCCATGAGGAAAATGACCCTTCCAGCAGATTATGTATATTTTTAAATCCCTTTCTTACTCTTGTCTTTTTCATCCTGCACAAGCCTAATAACAGTTCTCCTAGGTTTTTAATAATTGCTTGAATTCAGAAACTTGAAATACTGCCCTGGAGAGATACCCCTGTGGCTCCTACTACGTTTAACTTCCTAGTTAACTCGGAAGGGGGTGGTTAGTGAGTCCAGAGCAGCTTCAGGCTGGGACATCAGGGAACACAGGGCAGTGGCCCAGCTCCCCTGGAGCTCCCATGGTGCCTGATCCAGCCCATGGCTGCCTAAACACAGATGGCTCTCTGGTTCCATTAGATTGTTCTCTCTTTAAATGAGGCTCTTAGAAGAGTTTTCAAAATCACAGAGGAAATAAACGAAGAGAAGGCATGCTGTTGCACCTGAGATCGTGTGAGGTTTTTAAAGAAATATCTGCCTGTTGCTCAGAATATGGGCTTCTTTAGAGAAATTGTCTTGTCTTTCCATATAGTGTTGTGCAATGGAGAAAGATACCACTCTAAGATAAGATACTCAGAAGAATAATCCTGAATCTGTGGCATTTCCAGTGCTTCCAGAACTTTAACTATTTTAATGCCCAACACTCATTGAGAAAAAGCTATCTGATATGTTGGGCATCAGACTCCTGTGACAGAAGCTCTCTTGTGGGGACACTTTGCCTATGATGTTTCAACCCATGATGGGAAAGGCAGGCCTCAGAAGTGATCCCCCCAGGAAAATTAAAAACATGGTAATGTCTTCCTTGATTCTCTGATGTTCCCTATATTTTTCTTCATGTAAAGATCTGTGTGTTTTTAATCTGCTGAACATCCTCTCTCCATTCCCAACTCCTGCCACTTCATCATTCATTCCATTTATTCTAGAGCGCCACGCTCCCACTACATTCATCCCTCTTCTCTGACCCTGGAGATGAAATCATCCCACTCCCTGGCATGCCATCTTCTGCCCTAGATGGGGCCCAGAAATCTCTGTTCCTCCAAATGTTCCATTAGTCCCAGCTGCCTTGGAATCTTCTCAGAATTGTCTCTCCTCCCTGCCTGTGTAACAGTAAGGACAAGGGCATCATACAGCCTGAGCTTAAATCATGCTGTGCTTCAGGATCTCAAAAGATTTCAGAAAGCTGACACTGGAATGAAAAGAAGACTTTAGAGGTAGATATTGGACTGTTGGAGCTATTTATATTCCTGCTTGCCCAGAACTCCAAGAGGGGAACTGCAGTAAATATTTTCTGTAACTTAAACCACCCTCAGATACAGTCACTACTAAGTGTAAAGAGTGCGAGGGAGTACAGGAGGGGACGGCTCTGAGAATAATTCAGCTGGATCCGGTTGATGTTTGGTTCTCTCCTTTCCCAGCACTGGTATCTTTCTCCCCAGGTCACATTCTGCACCCATAAATCCATGATCTGAATGTTGCTCCCGGATCCTTTAAGCCGCCTTAAAGGCTGACCTACCACACACCCCCTTCACTCATTTCTCCATTTCAAAAATATCTTTAAACAAACAGGGTGGGCAAGACTTTTCTAGGACACTTCTGGAATCTTCCTTTCACATCTTTTACCCTCTGCTGAGATCAACCACCACTTCATTCACTTGTGTTCTCTGTTCTCACTCATGTGTAAACCTCACATCAGTCTCTCACATGTCCAGGTGAAATGAAGCTGATGTACTGTTCCACATAGTGATTAAAGCTTAGATTTATTTTCCTGATAAGCTGACCTAGAATGGGTTGCAAGGCTTTACTCTTGGTCATTTAAAAATCTATCCCATCAGTTTAAGGTGTTATTTAGGATGGAGAGGGAGAGCGGTCTCCTTTCTCTGGGATACTCTGTAAATCATATGATACAGTTAGTTGCTGTCTTCATGCACAAAAATGTGGATGTTAGAACAGGAGACAAAAAGATTCTCCAGAAATACTACACTCAAGAAATACAAGATATTCTAGAAATATTCTCACTTAATGTGAGACCCTGAGCCCACCATGAAATCTGTGGTCAGGTCCCCTTGTGAGTGAAAGTGGAGAACGGAAACAATTTTCAGGAGAGCTTGAAAATATCCAAATCATTGATATATATGAAAATATCTAAGCCTTGCAAAGAATAAGTCCAATTTATTATTTAATTTTGCTTGTGTAGGTTTTACATAAAACATTTGCTGTCAACTGTATTTACAAATGTATCCATGCAGAATCCTCAAATGTCTCCAGCTGACTTCTGCTGCACCATCACTAGATCTATGCTAACATCCTGCAGGCACACAAAGTTGAACATCGCCCTATTGTCCAGGCTTATAGGTAACATAGGCTTGGATCTAAGATGGGCCTAAGCTTTGGCTGATGGATTTATTAATGAGATCATAACTTAAGCTTCTCTTGATGAGTTAGCATGGGGTCATAGATTGATGGTGAGGCCTGAAGGGCCAGAAACAAATGCTCTGTGAAAAAGTAGTATACAATTTTTTGAGTTCAGAAAGCTACCTAGGGTTAGATTATGAACTGCCAGACAAAAGCAGAACACTGCTAAGCTATCTTAAAAACATCCAGGCCCCTTAGAAAACTTCATCTAGAACACTGCCTTACTATATAGCCCCATAAATTCAAGTTCAAAATGATTCGGGTTCATGTGAGCATCATCACTCACATAAACTGACCACCATTCCAGTCCTCTTGGACACGCCCTCAGGCCTAGGACAAGTGGATCTAAGAAATGGTTAAGAGAAAACAATAAGAATTTTTCTTTTCTGACTTCATGGGACAATAGAAGAATAAGGCATCCACAATACAAATGCAAGAACCTTCTTGCAGTGATGGCAAAAGTGCCTATTGCTTCTATAAAATGAGAGATCATCAGAGGATTTTGCAGTGACATGAGATGACATGCTCTATGTAGATAAAAGCATCCTTAAAATTCAGCAGCTGCAGCCAATATGCAGCATGGGTAGGCAGCATGGTAACTTGGATGGATGATATTAGCAGTACTTCTGCCAGGCATTAGTGCTATTGGGGGTTTAGTCGTACTGGGAACATTGGAGTGAAAGATGAGACTGTGGTTGGAGTAGTCAGGAAGCCTTGTCTGAAGCACACATGCGATGCCATATGGAGGTTTTCAAATACTCTAAGAGGTATAATCTGAAGCTAACAGAATGTGTGGGGACAAAGCCAAAAATTATGATCTGTGATTGTTATTGTTAAGATGTGGTCCACGTTCTCAATGAGCTCATAGTCTGGAGGGGAAATCTGAGGTACATGTTTAACATTAATGAGAAAAAATCAGAATTCAGACTATGACATAAGGCAACTGAGAACAAGGAGCCGAGTGATTTGAACAGAAGGCTCTGGGTTTAGAGGAGAGAGCAGTCAGGACAGACTACAAGAAAAAAGCAGGATTTGAGGTGGGTTTGAAGGTTCATAAGAGTTTGGATCAATAGATTAAACTAGAGAACATTTGAATGGAGAATAATGTGAGCACAAATACAGAACCAAATAGACCTTTCTGGTCTCAAAAGTGGCCAGTTAGGTTGAAAGGTTGGTTTAAGACAGATAAGGAAGAACTCTGAATGCCAGGGTAGGAAGAGTGGTCTATGTACCTGTGATTCAAGCCTAGACACTGATTTAGAAAAAACAATGGAATTTACTTCCTGTTTTTCTGTTTGCTGTCAACATGGTGTTACAAAATCTCCTAAATATCAGATTTCTCAAGAGTAAAATGGATATGATTGCCTGCCATAAATAAACCATAAAATTGCTGAGAGAAAAAATTGACATAGTGATTGAGAAATTATTCTGTACACAAAAAAGTCTTATTAAAATTTAATGTGCTATTTAGAAAGTTAGAAGTCATTGGATGTATACGAACAAAAAAATAATGATTGGGAAACAAGGAAAGAGGAGAAGTTTAGAACAATTGCTGCAATTGTGCTATAATGTTTCTTAAAACCAAAGGATTATAAGAATTTCTAAACTATAGGAAAAATCCAGGTGGAAGCTAACTACCATGAACGTGTAGGTGAGCCAGGTGTATCTATTTTTGCAGTTAGCTCCCTATAGAAAAGGAATGGGATTCTCTGTAAGCATGTAAGACTGTAATCCAAGAACGGCGATTGAAAAAACAGAATAAAACCTCTTACGTAGATACAGTGAGGACAGCTTTGAGTTTCTCAGCACAGAGTCTAGGCAGAGCAGGGAGGGATGTATGAGAAGAAGGGTGATGCTGTGAAGGAGATAAAAACAGTCACAGGAGATCTCACCTTTTCTTTTATTTTATTCCAGGGATATATCCTCCACAAATGGCTTTGAGGAACCACAGCACCATCACCGAGTTCATTCTCATTGGACTATCTGACAACCCCCTCATCGAGGCTCTGCTTTTTGTGGTCTTCCTGGGAATTTACCTCCTGACTCTGATGGGCAACTTGACGATGATGCTGGTGATCAGGGCTGATTCCCACCTCCACACACCTATGTATTTCTTCTTGAGTAACCTATCATTCCTGGACCTCTGCTTGTCTTCTGTCACTGTGCCCAAGCTAATGGAGGACCTCCTGTCCGAGAAGCAAACCATCTCAGTAGAGGGCTGTCTGACTCAGGTCTTCTTTGTGTTTCTTACTGCAGGAAATGAAGCCTGTCTGCTCTCAGTGATGGCCTATGACCGCTATGCTGCCATCTGCCACCCTCTGCTCTATGGCCAGGTCATGAGCAACCAGCTCTGTAATGGGCTGGTGCTGGCCTCCTGGGGCCTGGCCTCTCTCAATGCAGTCATCATTGTGCTCTTGGCTATTAACCTGGACTTCTGTGAGGCCCAAACCATACACCACTACACCTGTGAGCTGCCCTCCCTCTTCCCTCTGTCTTGCTCTGATATCTCCATCAATATCAGTATCTTGTCCTTCTCCACTGTACTGCTTGGGCTTGGAAACTTCCTCCCAATCTTCTTCTCCTATGTCCGTATTATATCCAGCATCCTGAGGATCAATTCCACCACAGGCAGAAGGAAGGCTTTCTCCACCTGCTCCTCCCACTTCATTGCAGTGATCCTGTTCTTCAGCTCAGGTATGCTTCGCTATCTCATGCCTCCCTGTGGTTCCTTCCTGGATTTGCTCTTTTCCTTGCAGTATAGTGTGATCACACCCATGCTGAATCCCCTCATCTACAGTCTAAAGAACAAGGAGGTAAAGACAGCTGTGAAAAGGATATTGGAGAAATATTTGCAATATTTTAGGTGGTGACCTAAGACATATTTACTCAGCATAAATGCAAAGACAGAATTTCCTCTTATGTTCACTCCTCCTCCCACTACACAGGGTCAAATAGGATGCACAAAAGACCCTGCAGCTTGCCTGAACACCCCGTCTTCTTATTGAAAAGTAGAGGCATTTATTTTGGCCCTCCATTTGGAAAGTCTATGCTCTGTTGATTGGAAAAGAATGTGAAGACGTTCTTCCACAAGTCCACCAATAAGACAACAAAATAATTAGGGTGAAAAGTTGAAATACACAGATGATTCAATTTCTCAGAAGCATAGAATAAATTTCACAAAAATTTCTACCTGAAATGTTTAAAATAAAGGGTTCAAATGAGTTTTCTTGTATTTCATTAAAAAATATTTAGCTTTAATCAATAGCCAACCACAGGCTTCATGATAAAATCAGATTGGAAGAATTACAGTTAAATAGCCAGTTACCATCACCTGTATTACTTAACCAGATGCTGTAATTTCTCCTCAATGCAGTTAGATGAGGGTAAGATATGAGATTTAAATTTTAGTTGGGGAAATAAAAATCTAAGCTTATTGACAATGATATGATAATCTACCTAGAAAGTCAAAGAACTCGATTAGAAATGAAAAACTGTTAGTACTCCAAGAGAATTTAATAATATGAAAATCTTAAAATATTCATACAATGAGTAGTTTCTATATGCCAAAAAGCAATTGAACAAACAAAACATATGTTTTACATAGAAAAGCATCCATTTGCTGTTGCAAGATCAATATAAAATCCTCGGGATTAAATTTAACAATGAATACTTAGAGCTCATATGAACAAAACAGCAAAACTGAACTAGATGACATAAAAGATACTTAAGTTAACCTAGGATATATTTATTAGGCATGCTTTCATCTTCAAATAACAAAAAATGCAATAAACACTAACCTAAAGTGTAAGAAGATTTATCATTGAATTAGCAATAAGTCTGGAGATAGATGTTTCCAAATTTGGTTGAGTAGCTCAGTAGAATCATCAACAAATCAAGTTCTTTCCTTCTATCTGCTATGCCATCCTCATGTATTGGATTTCATCCTCAGCCTTGTCCATGCTGCTTCAGCTCTAAGCATCATGGTCTTATACAACACAAAACAAGGCTAAAAGAAGGGGAACTATTAGTTTAGCCTGTTCTCGAACTTTATATAAATGAAACCGTTCTAAATACTAAAAATTAAAAATATTAAAAGTTAAAAATAGTCTTCAAGTCTTGATGAGGAAATAATGTAACTGGACTCATGAACATTGGTAGTAGGATTGTAAATTGGTTCAACCACTTCAGAAAAATTTTTGGCAGTATCTACTAAATCAAAAAATATATGTCTACTCTAAGACCCATTACATTCCTAGGTATGTATAAGAAATGAGTGTAATTATCCAGCAAAGACATGACTAAAATGTTCATGATAATTTTATTCATTGTAATCAAAAACTATGATAAAACCAAATGTCTGACACCTGGAGAATAAATAAATTCATATATGTAGTATATTTATACAATGGAATATTATACAGCAATTTTTTTAAGAACTGGAGACAACAAATAGTTGAATCTCATAGACATTATATAACAGAAGCAAGACACAAAGCATACATACTTTATAATTTCATTTGTATGAGGTTAAAAACTGGAAAAGTAATAATTTTTTAGAGTAATCAGGATAATGGCTACCTATGGGGAATGGATTGACTGGGAAGTTTCTGAGGGAACTTCCTAAACTGATGGAAAGTTCTGTACCTTGATCTGTGTGGTAGTTACACAGATACACACATATCCCAAAATTCCTCAAGCCGTGTCTTTAAGACGAGCGCACTTAATCACTTTTGTTATGTTATTGTAAGAACATTTAACATGAGATCTACCTCATACCAAATTTTTAAGTGCACGATACAGTACTGTTAACTACACTCTACTTTTATGTTTTAAACCTCAATAAATAAGAAAACTAAACTAAACCAAAAACATCTATTCCCAGGCGTGTTCTCCACTTCTTGTGGAAGCATGTCATCATTGTCTCTCGGACATCGGTGGGCAGATGTGTGTTTTTGAAGAAAGCGAATGTTAGATTTTACAGCGTCTGAACAAAATTAACGGAGAACTAAGAAACTAATTTGGCCAGCAGATCACAATTTGGCCAACTACACATCTACATCACAACTACATGTACCATATTCTTTGGGGACAGCCCTGTCTATGGAGCCCTTTGTTCTCTCTTTGGTAGCTGCAGCTCGCACTGCTTGTGAGGCCTTGCCTCTGCATCTTAAAGTCTGAACTGAGCCTGCACTGCCTTATCAAGGGATCCCTCACCCCTGTGTACTTGGTTAGGAGACCCAAGGGAGGCTTCTTATGAAAGATATTTTACTGGATACTAAAGCTTAAACCCTTTCTTCCCAGAGCGCTGAAGGAAGCCCAGAATTAAATATGTAAAAGGCCAAAAAAGCCGTTCCTGGGGTCAATGAAAAAGTACTCTTAACTCACAAACTAGTGCAGATGCTAATAAATTAATACTGTTGATACCTCTTCCAATAACACTTAGAAAACAAATTCTTAAATTTTGGTGATAAAATAGAAAGTAATGCCTCCTAACTCAATAATCATCTTGAGTTACCTTTTAATTTATACTTAAAGACTTTTAAAACTTTATTCTCTCATCCACCAATGCAACATAAAAGGCCAGGTGAAGCCCCCAAACAGCACGGTCATGACACCTTGTGCTCTTAGAACGCTTCCCCATTGTGGCCTCCCAAAAATCTTGTGTGACAGTGAAGAATCTGAAAATTCTATTTAAAAGGGGATTTGGAGTGGCAATCTGGTATGTGAGTTTGCACAGTATTTCATGACTGATTATGAAAAACTTTTGATCACAGAATGAGGTTGTTAAAGAGATGGGGAATCTAAAAGACTTCAAGCCACTCCTTGGCACCCCCACTACTCCTAGATAACTGTACTTAAATCTCATATCCATGAGAGAAATCCACCTAAAATAATGAGTCCCCTTTTGAGAAGGATTGCATTGTTTGGGGGTAAGGGTGAGTATGGGAAGGGACAGAAAATAAGCCAGGGACTCACTGTGCTACCCCTGGTCTGGTGATAATCATCCTTAATGTGATACCAGTGGTTTACGGATAGAATTCAGTGGACTTTACGGAAAGGTCAGGATTTACTACCTTAATTCTGCTTTGTTGAATTAGATCCAGACCTCAAATGGTTGAAATAATCAATATTTAAAGTTAAAAATTTAGGTATATTTTCCCTCCACCCGGAAAGTATCCATCAACTCCCAAAGGGAAGAAGAAAAGGTTGAAAAGCTGAGATAACATGACTGGCAATGGTGAGATGTCTCTTGCTCCAACCCTTCCCAGTCCTTAGCATACCTAGCAGGCTCTTTCAGATTGGCTCCTCTAGAGGAGATAAGCAGAAAAAAGAGGAGGTGGAATTGGGTCAGAAAATATGCATAGATGAGCTACCACATCTAAAACCTGTCCAGGGGCGTGGCGCAAGCGGTTAAGTACGCGTGCTCCACTGCAGCGGCCCGGGGTTCGCAGGTTCGGATCCCAGGCGCGCACCGATGCACTGCTTGTCAAGCCATGCTGTGGCGGTGTCCCACATAAAGTGGAGAAAGATGGGCGTGGATGTTAGCCCACTGCCAGTCTTCCTCAGCAAAAAGAGGAGGATTAGCAGGTGTTAGCTCGGGGCCAATCATCCTCACACAAAAATAAATAAAAATAAATAAAATAAAACCTGTCCATTCTCCCAGCAGTCTAAGGTTAGCTGCTCTCAATTTCATTTGGTTTCATTTGGCATAACTCAGTTTGATTTGTATTACAAAATTGTCAACCAAAATGAACCCCAGTTTCCAGCCTTCCCAGCATAAATTTATGCATTCAAACAATTTTGGAACTGAAAAGCAGTCTGAAGAGATAAATATCTCCCAAAACAACATTAGAATTCTTGTCTATAAGAAATGGCAAAGCTGTAAAGAAAAATATAGTGGATCATAAAAACAGAAGAGGGACAGGGATTCTCAATCAATTTTGTAAACAGGTTAGAAAAATCAAATAATATCTATATCAATTTCAAACATATGAAAGAAATGAAAGTCCTTGCATGAATGGTTAGTCAGGAAAACGAGCTTCTATGTGATAAGCTTGAATGCCATCATAAGATTGTAATAACTGATCCAAGACTGTCTTGGAGCTATTGAGAGGGTCAAGTGGCAAAGAACAACTGGAAAGCATCTGTGAGAGGGTGTTATGGAATATACTAAAAGAACTGTGATATTTCCTCCCACCCTATGCTTTTTTCACTTAGTCTTTCCAATTTATTTCTCCTGTCCAGGCATAGAGAAACCAGAGATCAAAGACACCAATATCCTTGGATTCTAAGTTGAAAAGGCATGAAAATATTTCAAAGAAAATATAACCAGGCATTCTCTTGCTAAACTGCAAAGGAGAGATTGGAGAAAATTCAGGAGAGTTAGTTGTGAGCTTGTGAGTCTCTGCCATTCTGTCTCCCACCCTTGGATAATGTTTGATATGTTTTTATAGGTACTAAAGATCCCTGCTTCTTTAAGTTTGGAGATATAAGAGTAAAGAAGAACTAAGTCTTTCCTCCATGAGTAGCTTAGGAAGATGTAAATCTCCATGAGGATTCCCCACAAAAAGTGGTCTAACAACAAGACCAGAAAATGCAGCATAAATTATGTAGATATAAATGGGTAGGAGACATTCTCCTGACTTTCTTTGGTCTTAGAATGGCATGAGGGGACAGTTGATGATTTAAGTGTCTCTATTAGAGGCTCAACTCTATTAGCTTGACGCGAAAGAGCTAGTGCCCTGCAAAGTGTCCTATTAAGGGAATAAGATGTAGTTGAATTAGCAGTCTCAGGATGGTCAGTCGTGCCAGCAAATGGATGAGGATGATTCACATCATGATAGATTGCCGAGAGAGAGTGGGAGGGGGGATGCCTGAGAACAAGAAGGGATGATTTGCTTGTGGAGTAGGAGATCAGCGTGGGATAAAGGCAGTCACTGTTGAGAAATGGATGCCCCTCCTCATCAACATCACACTTGGTGCCAGATCAAGAGCATAACATTGACCCCTGGTAAGAGACAAGAAGGTGAAAATCATGAGTTATAATAAAATTTAAAATTTAAATGAGAAATTACTGAATGTCACTGCATTCATTATTAAGTGACTGGGTTAAGTTTCTGTATCAGACCTAAACGATAGCTTGAAAAAGAAATTATTATCAGATATAACAAATAAAGTTATATAATTATACTCCTGAGACTGCAAATTAAAAAATTAATACACAGAGATTTAGCAGGTCAACATGACCCCGATGTCTGAGAAAAGAAACTTATCTTCAAAGGAGTACCGATAACTGGCGTTACCGATACTGGCCGCCGGCATGGTAGGAAAGCAAGTATGCATCCTTACCTTCAAAGATTGCATTCTTGTTCCTTGAGATAATGTTTAATGCATCCTTATATTAATGGTTAAAGAAGATGTACAATGTATGTTTGACAGGCCATAAGTCAGGCTTCTTTAGTTCAAGCCAAATCAAGTTTAAACCAGAATAGCTACCCCCTATACACAATGTGTGAATATTTCTTATCATACCAAAATCTGCATCTCCAGATCAGACTCCTTCCTAGAGTTCATCTTTTTATCCATCTAGATACTCTCACTCTTTACATCCCATTGATGCTTCAATCTCAACAAGCCTAAACTATATAATATTTTCCCCTTTAAGCTAATTCTTGTATTATTTGATATCTCAGCCATTGGTGATACCATCTACCCAGCACCCAAGTTGGGAACCTAGTAGTCATCCTCCACACTTCTGTCTCCCTCACTTCCCACACCAACAACCATCAAGTCCTTCCAACTTTACCTCCAAAATAGTTATTGAAACTATCCATTCCTCATTGCCCCTACTCTAATCAAGAAAAAAAATCTTCTCAACTCAATCTCTTCACCCTAGTCATTCTCCTCCTGCTTTATACCTCCACACACAGCCAAGAGTAATCAATTTATATACAAATCTGATAGTGTCATTTTCCCTTACTAAAGAATAAAGTTCAAGTCTCATCTTGCATAAATGTAGTTACTGTGATCTGACCTGTCTTGGTACTCCCTACATCATAATTCAGAATCCAGAAAAAATAAACTTCTTCCAAGTGGTATGCAATATGACTAGCATGATCTTATTTGTGTTAAGTAAAAATGATGTGTACGTTAATATATTCTTAAACATGTGATGAATAAATAAAAACAAGAAGATATATCAGAGACATGAGAAAACCATTTGGTTTCAAACTAGTGCAGATCATCAACAAAATGAAGACAACCTAACAAGTGGGAGAAGATATTTGCAAATCATATATCTGATAAGAGGTTAATATCTGAATTATATAAAGAACTCATACATCTCAACAACAAAGGAACAAACAATCCAATTAAAAAATTTAAAAAGATATGAACAGACATTTTTCCTAAGAAGATACACAGATGGCCAACAGGCGCATGAAAAGATGTTCAACATCACTAATTATTAGGGAATGCAAATCAAAACCACAATGCGATATCGCCTCATGTCCATCATAATGGCTATAATTAACAAGACAAGAAATAACAAGTGTTGGAGAGGATGTGGAGAAAAGGGAACTCTCTTACACTGCTGGTGGGAATGTAAACTGGTGCAGCCACTATGGAAAACAGTATGGAGATTCCTCAAAAAATTAAGAATAGAACTACCATATATCTAGCTATTCCACTTCAGGGTATTTATGCAAAGAACACAAAAACATGAATGCATAAAGATATATGCACCCCTATGTTCATTGCAGCATTATTCACAATAGCCAAGACTTGGAAACAACCTAAGTGCCCATCAAGGGATGAATGGATAAAGAAGATGTGGTATATGTACACAATGGAATACTACTCAGCTGTAAAAAATATATGAAATGTTGCCATTTGCAACAACATGGATTGACCTTGAGGATATTATGCTAAGCAAAGTAAGTCAGACAGAGAAAGTCAAATACCATATGATCTCACTCATAAGAAGATAAAGAAACAACAACAAAAACACTTAGATACAGATATTAGATCGGTGGTTAGCAGAGGGGAAGAGGGGCAGGGCAAAAGGGGTGAGAGGGCCCATGTGTATAGTAACAGGTGGCAACTAGACTTTTGGTGGTGAACACAATGTAGTCTATACAGAAGTTGAAATACAATGATGTACACCTGAACTTTATATAATGTTATTAACCAATGTTACCTCAATTAAAACAAAAAATTTGAAACTAATTCAGCCTGAACTTTTTTTTCCAGAAAGGCCTGATGTGGCCTATTGAGCACGCATCATACTTCTGCTTTATAGTGTCCAAAAGCCAAGAGTGATGCCCTTAAAGACAGGGATGTTGCCTCCTCCCTTATCAGCATTTCTTTAAGAATAAGCATTTCTAGTCAGAAACTAAGGATTAATTACTGACCTTCTGTGCTCACCTCTTGAACACTGACCTGCTGTGCTAGCAAAGCATCTCATGACTGTAATAAAAGAGATGTACCTGTCATAGGTGATGTATGTTCCTTTTTCCACGATGGTATATAACCCTGCTTCTTCAGAGTGCTTCCTTCCTTAGTGAAGGTCACTCCCAGACTATAATCCCCAAAACTGGCTCATATAATAAACTTACACCAAGTTTGATTTATAGATTGATTAACGATTATTTCTGTCAACACATATGAAGGGGAAGTGAGTTTCAGAAACTACAAAAAAGTAACAAGAAATGGTGTCAAGGTGAGGAATTATTTTTTTTAATAAGAAAAAGATTTGGGTGACATCAGCAACATGGTGGAGTGAGCTGTTCCCTTTGTCTCTTCCTCTCTGAATTACAACTAAATGGACACTCATTGGCCAATGGAGGATATCCGCACAGCACAACAGGATGCCTGAGGACCCACGCAGCTATATATCTGAAAGTAGATGGACTGGATCTTTGGGAAGTAGAGGAGATAGGTGAGCACACCCCTCCCCGGCCCTGGCAGCTGTGAGCCAGGTGATAGAGCCTCACACAGTGGCCAGCCCAACTCTAAGAGAAGACAGAGACAGCCTAGCTTGCATGCAAATGCTATCCCGGCCTTCGGGAGCACCCACCATGCTGTAGCAGCCCCACCAGTGGGAATGCTCCCTATCGAGTGGCCACAGCTCAGCCCCCATGAAGGAAGACATGAAACCATAAAACTCCTAGAAGAAAACATAGGCAGTACATTCTTTGACATCAGTCTTAGCAGCATCTTTTCGAAAACCATGTCCACTCAGGCAAGGGAAATAAAAAAAATAAAATAAACAAATGGGACTACATCAAAAGAAAAAGTATCTGGAAGGTAAAGGAAACGATGAACAAAACAAAAAAATGACCCACCAACTGGGAGAAAATATTTGCAAATCATATATCCAACAAGGGGTTAATTTCCAAAATATATAAAGGACTTATACAACTCAACAACAAAAAAACAAACAACCGATCAAAAAATGGGCAGAGGGGGCCAGCCCAGTAGCACAGTGGTTAAGTTCGCCCATTCCCTTTCAGCAGCCCGGGGTTCACAGGTTTGGATCCCCAGAAGGGACCTATACATTGCCTATCAAGCCATGCTTTGGCAGGTGTCCCACATATAAAGTAGAGGAAAATGGGCATGGTTGTTAGCCCAGGGCCAATCTTCCTCAGCAAAAAGAGGAAGATTGGCAACAGATGCTAGCTCAGGGCTAATCTTCCTCACAAAAAAAAAAAAATGGGCAGAGGACATGAATAGACATTTTTCCAAAGAACATATACAGATGACCAACAGACACATGAAAAGATGTTCAACATCACTAATTATTAGGGAAATGCAAATCAAAACTACAATGAGAGGGCTGGCCCCATGGCTTAGTGGTTAAGTACACATGCTTCGCTACTGGCGGCCCGCGTTCAGATCCCGGGCATGCACCGACGCACTGCTTCTCCGGCCATGCTGAGGCCACGTCCCACATACAGCAACTAGAAGGATGTGCAACTATGACATACAACTATCTACTGGGGCTGTGGGGAAAAAAAGGAGGAGGATTGGCAATAGATGTTAGCTCAGAGTCGGTCTTCCTCGGCAAAAAAAAAAAAAAAAGAGGAGAATTAGCACAGATGTTAGCTAAGGGCTGATCTTCCTCACCAAAAAAAAAAAAAACTACAATGAGACACCACTTTACACCTGTCAGAATGGATATAATCAACAAGACAAAAAATAACAAACATTGGAAAGAATGTGGAGAAAAGGGAACCCTCATCCACTGCTGGTGGGAATGCAAATTGGTGCAGCCTCTATGGAAAACAGTATGGAGATTTCTCAAAAAATTAAGAATAGAAACACCATACAACCCAGCTACCTCATTACTGGATATTTATCCAAAGAACATGAAATCAACAATTCAAAGAGATTTATGCACTGTTATGTTCATTGCAGCATTATTCACAATAGCCAAGATGTGAAAGCAACCCAAGTCCCCATCAACTGAGGAAGAAATAAAGAAGATGTGGTACATATATACAATGGAATACTATTCAGCCATAAAAAAAGACAAAATCGTTCCATTTGCAACAACACGGATGGACCTTGAGGGTATGATGTTAAGTGAAATAAGCCAGACAGAGATAGACAAACACCGCATGATTTCACTCATATGTGGAAAACAAACAAACACATGGATAAAGAGAACACATTAGTGGTTACCAGAGGAAAGGGGTTAGGGGGTAGGCGAAAGGGGTAAAGAGACACATATGTATGGTGAAAGATAAAAATTAGACTATCGATGGTGAGCACGATGCAGTCTATACAGAAACTGATAAATGACAATGTACACCTGAAATTTCACAATGTTATAAACCATTATGACCTCAGCGAAATAATTGGAAAAAAAATAACTCTCATAGCTGTGCCATGGGGTTGGCGCCACTCTCCTCCATCGAGAGATCCTCTGAGCAAAGCACTCAGTGTGGCCGCTGGGTCTCTCGATATTGCCACCAAGAAGAGATATGTCCCATCTGGATCACCATTTTTGTTACTGAACCAAGTGGGTTCACCTCCTGGCAGAGTTAAAATCAGACTCTCACCCAGAAGTAGTTATCACACAAAGTAGAACTTATTTGCAGCAAATAGGAGGCCACGTGGAATCATTTCCAAAGTCGTGGCTGTCCCCAACCAAAGGAAAGCAGGGGCCTTTTATTTCGGATGGGGAATGAATATTCAAAAGGGAGACGTAGGTATTTGCTTGCACAGGCTCAGTTGGAAAACATGCTTCCACATACATTGCAGGTTATGGTAATAAGGCCTAAGCTCCTCTCAGAGGGGAGATCTTAGCCTTAAAAATGAGGCAAAGGTCATAGGCATTGTTCTTGTAGTGGGGCCTGGTCTGATTCAGGGTGGTTGGTGATTGCATCTCTTACACAGTTAAATGCTTCCAAGCCCACCCTTAAGTTCCTCGGGGCAGTTAGTCAGTGACATAACCACTCACTCTTAGCACACACACACACACACAGAGGCACACACACACAGTGGCTTGGGGAACCCTGCCCTCCAAGCTCCTGGCCCTCACTGTGAGAGTGTGTTAGGGTTGATGGGGTCCTGGGCCTCACTCTGGGCAGGAGTGCAGCTGCCATCATGCAGAGGCATCTGCCAGCCATAATGCAGGGTGTGGCTGCCTGGAACCGGGGAGATGCATATGTTCTTCAGTTCTGTCCTGTCTCTAGTTCCTCCCACTTTGCCCCTCTTCCTTGTCCCCTCGGGAGCACTCAGCATCCTGAAGATGTCTGGGAGCAGGATATGGGTGTGTGGGAGCCAGAGCCATACCTGGGCATCAGCCCATAAGTCAAGGTCACGCCACACGGAGACCCAGGAGCCCCTGTGGACACAGAGAACAAGTGAGGTGAGTGGGGCCCTCTCACTGGCCAACAACCGCCTCCTGGTTCTGCCCTGGCCTGGCGCCTACACCATGGTGAGCCACCGACGATCCACAGAGATGGTCTGGCAGATGGAATGCAGCTCCACAAAGGCCGTGGACTTTGTGGCATGCTTCACCAGACCAATGTAGCCTAGCGAGGAGGCAGGAGGTCAGGCTAGGTGGGGCTTTCCTTCACCATGCTCCTCCCCAGGCCTCCACATGGCCTCAAATGTCACCTTTGTAGGGACCCTGAGAGATGCACACAATCTGGCCCATGAGCTTGTTGTCTCTCCACCCCTGGCACCTGCTTATCTGTGCTGACCGGGGGATGGAGAATGTCACTAGTCCCCAAGGCCATGCCCTCCTCTCACATGCTGTGCCCACAGCCAGGGTACCCTCAAACCCCCTCTTCACCTGCTCAACTCCTTCCATCCCCTACTCCCCATCTCCAATGGGTTAGGAACGTCCTCTGGGCTACCTCCACCAGACCCCTGGGCTTTCCCATCACAGCCCTGACCACTCTGGGCTGTCACTGTGGGGTGGGGTCTGGTCTCCCGTGTACTGTGAGCCCCATGATGGCAGGACCAGCCCAGAGCAGGCACTCAGTGAGTGTGGGCTGAACAACCAAGGTACTCCTCCCTCTCCCCAGCCTCCCACCCTCCCCAGGACAGGCCCCCAGCCCCCATGCCACACTGCCTGCTTCCATTTGGGAACAGTTCCTGCTTGAACCTGCTGGGCAGCCATCCCCCCCTCCTTCCGGTGACAATGCCTCAGTTTCCCTTTGAGGAAACTGCCACCCTTATGCCATTGTGGGCCTGTCAATCAAGAGGCCAGGGCCTTCCCTGACCAAGGAGTGGGACTGAAAGGTGGTAGTCAGGAATTTAAGCCCCTAGTGACACAAAAACTGCAAGCCACAGGAATTCATCATCCCATCTGCAGCACCCTGAGGAAACTACCCCCTGGTCCCAGCTACCCAGATCCCAGGCCTGGTTTCCTTTCTGATACCTGGTTCTGCACAACTTTCCTACAAGTCCCACCTCGGGGCCTTTGCACTTGCTGTTCCCCTGAGATATTCATGTGACTCTCTGTCCCTTCATTCAGATCTCTCCTCAAATGTTGCCTCTTCAAAGAGGCCTTTCTTTAACCTCCTCTATCTAAAGCAGGAGCCCCAATCACTCTCTATCTCCTTATCCTGTTTTATTTTTCTTTGTAGTGCTTGCCATCATCTCATGTCGTACAATGTATGTATTTATCTCTGTAGTAGGTGTTCTAGAAGGACAGAGATTTTTGTCTTGTTCATTGCTATATCTCCAGCATCTGGCACCTAACAGGGGCTCAATCAAACCAAATGAATGAAAAAAAGAAGAAGAAAAGGATGACATTTAAAGATAATGCGATCGCCATGTAGGAGGACTTAACTGGACGAGCAAGAACACATCTCATTCGTTCTGGGCTCTCCCATCTCTCCCAGTGCCTGGCACTCGCTTTTACTGAAGAAAGAGTGAATGAATAAATGTTTTATTGATGTTTGCATCACATGGGTTAATTTAAGTGTAACATGTCCTCTGTGTTTGTTACTTATATGTTAATTCCATTAAAGTGTTGATGACTCTTCCCTGCCTCAATAAGAAATAAAAATTTTGGACTTTAGACATTTCATAAACCCATTGTATGATTTATTAAAAATAATTCATTGTATACTTTAATTATTACTCTTTAAGAAACTCTTTTAAAAATTCATTGTATACTTAAAGTAGAAACTCCAGAAACTTAAGGCTCAATAATATTCCCAGGGTGGAGTTATCTCCTCTCATTTAATTATTACAATGGACAACCCTGTTGTAGAAATAAGGAAAAGGCAAAAGTACGCTCAAAAATGAACTGGAGCTCAGTGATGTATCACAGCTCAGCTCCGTTGACAATTCCTAAAGGGCATTCCCAGCCGCATGCTGCCACGAGGAAAATGTCCATTTTCCAGCAGATAAATTTTTCTTTAAATCTCTTTCTTATTCTCCCTTTTTCAGCCCCCATGAAGCCTAATAATAGTCTCCTCTAGGTTTTAAATAACCGCCTTCATTCAGAAACTTCCAATACTGCCCTGGAGAGAATCCCCTGTGGCTCCTACTAAGTTTAACATCCTAGTTAGCTGGAAAGGGTGTGGTTAGCGAGTCCAGAGCTCAGCTTCAGGCTGGGATGTCAGGGAATACGGGGCAGTGACCCAGCTCCCCTGGGGCCTGACCCAGCCCACGGCTGCCTAAACACAGTTGGCCCTCTGATAGGTTCTGTTAGATCGTTCTCTCCTTAAGTGATACTCTTAAAAGAGTTTTCAGAATCACAGAGGAAATAAATGAAGACAAGGCACATTACTGCACCTGAGAGCATGTGAGAAGGCTTTAATGAACTATATGCCTGTTGTTCAGAATATGAGCTTCATTAGTGAGATTGTCCCTGTCTTTCCATATACACGGTGTCCTGCATTGCAGAATGACACCACTCTAGGTTAAGGTACTCAGGAGAATAATCCTGATTCTGTGATGTATCCAGTGCTTTCAGAGCTTGAACTATTCTAATTTCCTTCACTCGTTGAGGGAAAAGAGAAAAAGCTATGCACCCTGTAAAGAGTCAGATTCTTGTGACAAGAGTTCTCTTACAGGGACATTTCACCTCTGACGTGTCTACCTGTGACGGGAAAGAAAGAACACGTGGAGCTGCCTCTTTCAAGGACAACCAGGAGTATGGTAATGTCTTCTCTAATTTTCTGGTGTTCCCCCTATTTTTTTGCCTGTAAAATTCTGTGTATGTTTTAATTCTTCTGCCTACCATCTCCCCCACCTCCACCTCCTGCCAGTGCATGATCCATTCCACTCGTCCTACACCCTGAGGCTCCTGCCCCACCCATCCCTCAGCCCTAGGCTAGAGGTGGGTACGTGCTGCTCCTTGGCTGACCGTCTCTCCTGGGTGGGACTCTGATATCTCTGTTTCTCCAAATGATGCACTTGTACCAGCTGCCTTGGACATCTTCTTAGGAAGGTCTTTCTTCCCTCCCTGCTTAACACTGAGGACAGTGACACTTTAAAGCATAAATCTTCTCATGCCTCAGGATCCCAAAAGACTTCAGAAAGCTGACACCTAGAATGAAATAAGAACATCAGAGATAGACATTGGACTGTTTCAGGTGCTTATTTTCCCTCTTGCTCAGTACTCCAGTTAGAAGAACTGCAGTAGACTTTTCCCTGTTATTGAAATCACCTGTAGATCTAGTCATCATGGAGACCCTGTGAATAGTGCAAGGCAGCACAGCAGGGGATAGCTCTGAGAATAATTTCAAGTGGATGGAGTTTGTCATTGGTCCTTGCTGCTTCCAGCACTGATATCCTTCTCCCCAGTTCAGATCTCTCCTTTCAGCACACTGGATCACTCAAGTGACCTTGTCCGGCCTGACCTTCCACACACACCCTTCACTGTTTTCTTCATTCCAAAAACATCTGTAAGCAGCCAATGTGTGCAAGGCACTTTGCCAGACACCTAAAGAATCTCTCACTTTATGGAAACCTGTTGTCAAATAGCTGACCTTTTGGACAAGATAGGGTAACTAAGATATCTCCATCAGAGTTGTTCTGCTTAATTGTGGGCTTGATCCTTAAGCCATTGAAATAAATCTGTGATTTTCTGTATTAACAGCTGAGTTGGGGAAGATGCTTATTTTATTGAACCTTCTGAGAGCCATAAAATCATGAACATATCCAATATCCTTCTTCATCTCTTTGTAAGAGAAATTGATCAAACGACCAGATGTGCCATGGACGTGAAGTGTCTGTATTGGCAAAATGGTGACACAGGTGCTTATCGAAGACACTTCTGAAATCCTCTTTTTACATCCCCTACCCTTCCATGATTGGTCTCCCTGTTTTCCCATTTAGTCTTTTCCTGCTCTCACCCCATATTCTAAATTTGGCATCAGTCTTTTTATACCTTAGGATTAAATGAAGCCGATATCTTCCCTTCTGAAAAGCGACTGCAAGTTTGATTTATTTTTATGCTTAATCGAGCTAGGATTTAAACGAAAAGATTTGTCCTTGGTTATTAAAGAAATCTCAGACATCAGTTTGAGGTGCTATTTAGTGATGGTGAGGGGAGGGGGGGATTCCTTTCTTTGTGATGACTTGAAAACCATATGAGGGAAGTAGCTGCTGCCTTCATTCATACAAAATTTGGATGCTGGACAGGACAGAAAATGATTCTCCATAGATGCTACTGCGTTCTTAAGATGAGACTTGAAGCACCTATGGACGGTGTCCAGGTCCCCTTTGTAAGTGAAAGTGGAAGAATGGAAGCAATTTTCAGGAGAGCCACAGCTATACGTATTTTGAAATATCCAACTCTTTGGAAAGAATGACTTCCATTCTTCATTTTACTTTGCTTATATAGATTCAAGACAGAGTGTTTGCTCTCAAAAGAATTTGCAATTTTTTTTTTTTTTTTTTTTTTTTTTTGTGAGGAGATCAGCCCTGAGCTAACATCCGCCAATCCTCCTCTTTTTTTTTTTTTGCTGAGGAAGACGGCCCTGGGCTAACATCTGTGCCTATCTTCCTCCACTTTATATGGGACGCCGCCACAGCATGGCTTACCAAGCAGTGCGTCGGTGCGCGCCCGGGATCCGAACCAGCGAACCCCGGGCCGCCGCAGCGGAGCGCGCGCACTTAACCGCTTGCGCCACCGGGCCGGCCCAAGAATTTGCAATTTTATCCATGCAGGATCCTCAAAAATAACTTCTCCAGCTGGTTATGCTTCACCATCCCTGGATCTACACTAACATTCCGCAGGCACACAAAGGTGAACATTGCCCTATTTGTCCTGGCACACAGGTAACCTAGACTTGGGTCTAAGATGGGCTTAAGCCTGGCTGATGGATTTGTTAATGGGATCCGAATTTAAGCCTCTCTTCGTATAAGTTAGCACCTGGTCATAGATTCCTGGCAAAGCTGGAAGGGTCAGAAACAGAGCTCTCTGAATCAGCAAGATTAAATATTTTTGTAAGGACAGAAGCCTACCATGGGATCAGACTGTGGACTGACAGACAGAAACAGAATACTGGTAAATTAGCCTCAAAAAGTCCAACTGAGGCAGGAATCTTCACATAGGACAGTGACTTACTACATAGTCCAAGAAATTGGGGTTTTAAATGATTCTCAGTATCATCATTAATATAAATTGCTCATCATCTGGTCCTCTTGGACACACAGTCGATACCTACAACAAGAGAATGCAAGAAAAGTTTTTTTAAAAACTGTAAGACTTTCACTCTGACCCTCATGGGAAAATAAAAGAATAATGCATCCACAACATGAATGCAAGCAGCTTCTTGCAATGATGGCAAAGTGCTTGTGAATTCTAAAAAATTAGAGAGCATCAGAGGATGTTGCAGTGACATGAGACAGCACGCTCTGTGTAGGTAACAGCACCCTTGAAATTCAGCAGCAGTAGCCCATATGCAACATGGGTAGGCAGCATGGTAACTTTGATGGACAACAATGTCAGCGATGCTGCTGCCAGGCATCGGTACTACTGGGGCCATTGGAGTGAAAGAATGAGATTGTGCTTAGAGTAGTCAAGAGGTCTTGTCTGAGGCACACATGAGATGCCATATAGAAGTTTCTAAAATTATCTGAGAGGAATTTGAGAGGAAATGAGAATCTAACTGGTGGGGATAGAGCCAGAGAAATGCTGATTTGTGATTGTTGTTGTTAAATTGTAGTCCATGGTCTCAAGGAGCTCACAGTCTGGAGGGGAAAACCCAGACAGATGTTTAACATGAGAAAATAAGCAGAATTCAGAGTACGACACAAGGCAACTGAGAGCAAGGGGCTCAATGATTTGAACAGAGAGCTGTGGGTTAGAGGAGGAGAGAACAGAGAGCTGTGGGTTAGAGGAGGAAGTAGCCAAGACAGTCTATAATGAAACTGGCAGGTTTATATGTGACCTTGGAAGGCCCCTGAGAGACTGGATCAGTGGAATTAAGAGTAAGACATCTGAAGTGGAGAAGAATGTGAGCAAAGACACAGACACAAATAGACCTTTCTGGTATCAAAAGCAGCCAAAATGGCTGAAAGGTTAAGGGCAGATGAGGAAGAACTCCAAATGTCAAAGTAAGAAAAGTGTTCCTTATTACTGTGGACTAAGCCTAGACATTGGTCTCATAATTATTTTAAAAAATGTAATTTATTTCCTGTTTCTTCTACTTGTTGTCAACATGACATTACAAAATATCCCTGAACACCAGACTTCTCACTGGAAAAATGGGGATAAAATTCCTTACCCTGGGGATAATAATTGCTGATCAAATCTCACAGAATTTCCTTGAAACAATTGAGATAGTGATTAAGAAAGTGCTTGTATTTAATGAAATCCTATTAAAGTTAAATGTGTTGTTTATGAAACAAGGAGCAAGGACACATTATGATTCACAGGTCCCCAGCACTTTTGCCTTTCTAGGCCCCTTTTCCATAAAAATATGTTAAAATTTATACTTTATGATTGCAGTTATAAAGACAAATATAATCCAATCTGCATTATATTCATTATTTCTTCTGATCTTAAAACAAATAAAAATATTTTCATCAGCCACAGAAGAATTGTGGCCCTAGGCACTGTACCTACTGCACCTAATGGATATGGGCTTTGGTAAGGAGCCATTGGATGCTTGTGAACAAAAAAATTAGGATTGAGAAACTGAAGAGAGAAAGTTTAGAAAACCACTGCAGATATGTGCTAGAAGTTTTAGGATATCTAAACTATAGGAAGAATGCAATAGCATCTAAATACTGTGAACATGTAAGTGAGCAAGAGATACTCATTTTTCCAGTTACATCTCTATGGAAGAGGAATAGGATTCTCTGAAGTGTGTGAAGACTGTGACCCAAATCTATGATAACAAAACAGGATAAAAACTCTTACTGAGATACAGTGAGGGCAACTTTGAGATGTCTGAGAACTGAGTCCAGGCAGAGCAGGGAGGGATGTATGAGAAGAAGGGTGATGCTGTGAAGGAGATAGAAACAATCATAGGAGATCACACCTTTTCTTTTATTTTATTCCAGGGACATATCCTCCACAAATGGCCTTGAGGAACCACAGCACCATCACTGAGTTTATTCTCATTGGACTATCTGACAACCCCGTCTTCGAGGCCCTGCTCTTTGTGCTGTTCCTGGGGATTTACCTCCTGACCCTGATGGGGAACCTGACGGTGCTGCTGGTGATCAGGACTGATTCCCACCTCCACACACCTATGTATTTCTTCTTGAGTAATTTATCATTCCTGGACCTCTGCTTCTCTTCTGTCACTGTGCCCAAGCTACTGAAGGACCTCCAGTCTGAGAAGAAAACCATCTCAGTAGAGGGCTGTCTGACTCAGGTCTTCTTTGTGTTTATCACTGCAGGTACTGAAGCCTTTCTTCTCTCAATGATGGCCTATGACCGCTATGCCGCCATCTGCCACCCGCTGCTCTATGGCCAAGTGATGAGCAACCAGCTCTGTGTGAAGCTGGTGCTGGCCTCCTGGGGCCTGGCCTCTCTCAATGCAGTCATCATTGTGTTCTTGGCTATTAACCTAGACTTCTGTGAGGCCCAAACCGTACACCACTACACCTGTGAGCTGCCCTCCCTCTTCCCTCTGTCTTGCTCTGATATCTCCATCAATATTGACATCTTGATCTGCTCCATTCTACTGCATGGTCTTGGAACCTTCCTCCCAATCTTCTTCTCTTATGCCCGCATTGTCTCCACCATCCTGAGCATCAGCTCCACCACAGGTAGAAGCAAGGCCTTCTCCACCTGTTCCTCCCACCTCATTGCAGTGATCCTGTTCTTTGACTCAGGTTTGATTCGCTATCTGATGCCCACCTCTGGTTCCTTCCTAGATTTGCTCTCTTCTCTGCAGTACAGTGCAGTCACACCCATGCTGAACCCCCTCATTTACAGCCTAAAGAACATGGAGGTAAAGGCAGCTGTGAAAAGGACATTGGGGAAATATCTGCACTATTTTAGGTAGTGAACAAGGACACAGAATAGTAGGATATGAGTCTGTGTTGCCAAGTATTTGAACTTAAGATCAAATTCTGGACCACTAACTTGAAGGTTAGTTGGACCTCTAACCCTCTCCCAGCTATACTGACAATGAAAAGTAAAATATACGAAATTATATCTAGGCTATATCTGTATAGTTTGGTCTATTTTTTCTTCTACTCCCACACACCACTACCACCACTGTCTTTCTAGAACTCATAGTTAAATGTGTATCTCTGAATTAATCATTTATGTATCTTATCTTGTCACCCTCATTATTTTTTGTCTTATTGATATACTTTGTTCAAGATTTCATCCAATTCATTGTCCTCTGTAGTATTTAGACTATTTTTATTACTTCTTTATAATTTTAAACATCTTAAATCTATATTTATGAATTTCAACTTTAAAAACAAAATATGTTGACACCTCCCGTGAAAGATTATAAATTTATTTTACTTTAGCAATCTTCCTCCTCCCTCTGCTACTTTAATCCACTCCTTGCCTTCTTTTTTTTGTACATTCTGGGGTTTTTTCCCTGGATATTATCAACAAATTATTATCTTTGCATTGTGTGACTTTTGAATCAGTTAAATTCTGGATTTTAATCATAATCTGTAGTTATTTAGGTTTCATTCTATGAATAAATAAATGTATTTAATATTCACATTTAATATTCGCATCCCTTTCATAGCGCTCGTCCCCATTTTCATTTTCCCCTTTCCACAGGACAGCATAAGGGTTAGATGATACAGGGTCTTAAGAGCCCAGTTGCCTGTGTTCATACCCTGACTCCGCCCATATAAGCTTTATGATCCTGACAAATTACTTAACTTCTCTGCACCTCAGTTTCCTATATATAAAATTGGGATAATAATAGTGTCTACATTGTACAGTTATTGTGAGGATTAGAAGAAATGGTACATTGAGCACCAGAACACTAATAGCCACCATCTGAGGATTACCCATCATTGTTCACGAGTTCTTTATTTCAGTCTGCTTTTATTTTGTTGTAGTGTGCACTTATCTACATTTTTTTAAGAAATGGATATTATGAAATATTCCAACACCTTGCATAACTGAGAATCTCTTTATTTTGACTCTACATACGAATGAAAACTTGCCTCATTACAGAATTTTGTGGCCCCATTTTTTTCCTCTCTATATATTATATGTTGTCATCTGGTGTCTAATGTTCTACAGAAGTGTAAGGACAGCATGACATTTTTGCCACAAACAAAACATAGAAAACAAAATAACACCAAAAGAGCAAAAAAACAGTAAAAAAAAAAAAAGTTTAAAAAACAATAACATTGGGCTGGCCCCATGGCTTAGCAGTTAAGTGCGTGCGCTCCGCTGCTGGCGACCCGGGTTCGAATCCCAGGCACGCACTGACGCACCGCTTCTCCGGCCATGCTGAGGCCGCGTCCCACATACAGCAACTAGAAAGATGTGCAGCTATGACGTACAACTATCTACTGGGGCTTTGGGGGAAAAAAAATAAATAAATAAAATTAAAAAACGATAACATCTCAGAAAAATTCAGTGAGCATATATTATAACATATATTATAATTGTGGAAATATAAACTCATCAATTAAAAGGAAAAGACTTTAAGACTGTGTTGCAAAAGCTACATGCTATACACAAAATAAAGACTTCAAACAAAGTGACTCATGAAGGTTGAAAGTTTTTTTAAATTGTTCTAAGATCTAAACTAGAAAATGCATACAGAGAGAAAGCAGTTGTCGAAGTATAATTGTCAGCCAAAATTGAATTCAAAACAAAAAAAAAAGAAATAGAAAAGGAATTTAGCACAATGGTCAAGCAAGTAGTAAACACTCAATAAATATTTGCTGCTTGAATGAATATAACTCTCAAATTTGGAAGTGTACAACCCACAACGATGTTTACAAGCCACAAAGAAAATATAATGACTGCGAACATTAACTGCTCAACTCACAGAGCATAAAATACCGTAGAAAATAACAAGGGAAATGAACAAATTTATAATAATTGTGAAAGAAGTTTATACAGATTTTAGAGTTCTTAACACATTAAATAGACAAAACAAAAGTAGTAGTAAGGAAAAACCGAATAATGTAATCAACAATAATGTCCTAATAACAATATATCTAATTATATACCCTACAAATCAATGTCCATGGAACATTTACGAAAACTGACCAAATAAAAAATTTCATAGAATTCCAAAAAGTAGAAATGCAACAAATTAAATTCTCTTTTCATGGTGTGATAAAATAACAAATACATAGCAGATGTACATAAAATAAACAGAAACCAAGAGAAACATAATTATTTGGAAATTTTAAAATATGCTACTAAAAATATGTGGACAAAATATACATAGTATGACCAAAACTGAACTGAATTTAAGATGAATAGTCTTAACTACTCATATTACTGAACAGGAAATTTAAAAATAAAGTAACAGGGTCCGGCCCAGTGGCATAGCGGTTAGGTTCACGCGCTCTGCTTCCGCGTCCCGGGGTTTGCTGGTTCGGATCCCCTGGCAGGCACCCCACATATAAAGTAGAGGAAGATGGTCACGGATATTAGCCCAGGGCCAATCTTCCTCAGCAAAAAGAGGAGGATTGGCAGCAGATGTTAGCTCAGGGCGAATCTTCCTCACCAAAAAAATAAAAAAATAAAGTAACAATGAATAAATGATTCCAACTGTCAAGGCCAATAAAATTAATTTCAAAAAAGCAGAAGGATAAAAATGATATTAAAAGCAACAATTAATTAATCAGGAAATAGAAAACCAGAATTACCAAATAAACGATGCAGTGTAAGAGCTGTGTGTATGTGCATGTGTGAGGTAATTTCAGCTTTCCTTCTCTTCACCTAACAAAGACCTATAGGAGTAACGTTACCATTCAGGTTTGCATTCTTCTAAGTCTTTTAGCAAAACTGAGAAGGTTGCATTTCTTTGCATTTGCTCTTTTGTCTCCACCCCTTCCCACTCCACAGTGTCAGAGAGAGTGTATGAAAGATTCCAGGCCGGCTCCGTGGCTTAGTGGTTAAGTGCGTGCGCTCCGCTGCTGGCAGCCCGGGTTCGGATCCCGGGTGCGCACCGACGCACCGCTTCTCCGGCCATGCTGAGGCCACGTCCCACATACAGCAACTAGAAGGATATGCAACTATGACATACAACTATCTACTGGGGCTTTGGGGGAAAAAATAAATAAATAAAATTATGAAAAAAAAGAAAGATTCCAGAGCATGCCTGACACCACGGTTTTGTTATTCCAAACTAAGGGCTTTTGATTTGGGCCCCATTCTCAGAAACTCTGTGCTCTGCTGGTCAGAAGGAAAATATAGTCAATCTTCCATAAATCAGATCAATAAAAAATGATAATAATAAGAATGAAAAGATAAGGTACATAAATCTAATATCATCCAACTATGACGAGTCCCTGGAAGAAAGAACCGAAGAACCAGAAAATAATCTTTCCAAAAATCAAAGGAGTTTCCTAGGAAAAAAACAAAGGATATGATATTCATGTGTAAAGGGTTCGACTTGCTCCCACACGATAATAAGACTCACATCCAGGTACAGCGTTATAAAATTTCAGAAGGTCAAGGATGAATAAAATGAGGAATGGACCGACCAGAAAGCAACATGGGGGAACTTTCTAAGCTGTCAACAAGAAAAATAAAGAAAATAAGAATATCTAGGGAAGGGGCCAGCCCGGTGGCATAGCAGTTAAGTTCGCGCACTCCTCTTCCGCGGCCTGGGGTTCACCATTTCGGATCCTGGGCCCAGACATATCCACCACTCATCAAGCCATGCTGAGCGGGCATCCCACATAGAAGAGCTACAACTCTACGACTATGATACACAACTATGTACTGGGGCTTTGGGGAGAAAAAAGAAAAAGAGGAAGGTTGGCAACAGATGTTAGCATAGGGCCAATCTTCCCCCCCTAAAAAAAAAATAGGGGAGGCCGGCCCCATGGCTTAGCGGTTAAGTGCTCGCGCTCCACTGCTGGCGGCCCAGGTTCGGATCCTGGGCGCGCACCGACGCACTGCTTCTCTGGCCATGCTGAGGCCGCACTCCACATACAGCAACTAGAAGGTTGTGCAGCTATGACATACTACTATCTAGTGGGGCTTTGGGGGGAAAAGATAAATAAATAAAATCTTTAAAAAAAAAAATAGGGGAAGAAACTTTAATTTATGCATGAAAGTCATGACTAAATATGAAGCATGCTAAAATGTAGCATGATTCTAAGAAATCGATAGACTATAAGAAAAGTAATTAATTGGAACTTGATGCTTATGACATATTCCCAAAAGCAGCACATATTTAGGACCACTGTCAGATCAAATCACACTACTATGCTTCAGTGAATAATACCTCATCAGTCAGAACACGATTTTTGGTTTTCAATTTTCAGAATCAATCCACAAATGCAATGCAAATAATAAAATCCTAAACAACGTAAATAATACAAACAATACAAATAATGATCAAGATATAAAAGAAAAGGTGAAAGGAAATGTAAGGAAAATAATTTCCTTATGTTTCGCTGTAGGAATAAAGACACCTAGCCTAAAACTGATAGAAGAAATACAGTTGTGCCAGATTTTGTCTGTTTGGTCCTAATACCATCTTTGTGCTTCTAAGTCCCTCAAATCACAGACTAGAAGCTGGCAAACTATATCTCCCAGACTCCTTTGCCGACTGAAAATTCGCTGGTGAGAGGAACTCACAGAAGACCAAAAGGAGACAGATGCTTTTGGTTTTCCTCACCACCAGTGGGCAGAGGTGTATCTTTTGGAAGATGGCAAATGTTAGGTTTTACAGTTTCTAAACAAAAGTAATGGAGGGTAGAGACAAATCTGGCCTGGCAGAGCACATCTGAATTTCTAACTGACCATATTCTTTGAAGACAGGCCCTAGAGATTGAACACTTTTTTCCCTGTCTCCTGACTGCTGCTGTCACTGCTTGTGAGGCCTGGTCTCCACATTTTGTGGAGTCTGAACTAAGTCTGTGCCGCTTTCCCAAGGGATGCCTCACCCCTACATATTTGGCTAAGAGATTCATGGAAAGTTTCTTAGCAAAGATGTTTTACAGAGTACTAAATTTTAAGATCTATCTTCTTTGAGATCAAAAGAAGCCTAGAATTAGATATGTAAATGATCTAATCAGCCATTCCTGGGATTGGTGAGGGAGATCATTTGCTTTGTGCCCAAGAAATAGAATGACTAAGGGACACAAAAGGCAAATGCACACACTGTATTTCTGCTAGAACAGGGTTTCTCAACTTCAGCATGCTTGATGTTTGGGACTGAATAATACTCTATTGTGGGGGCTGTCCTGTGTATCGTAGGATGTTTAGCACCATCCTTTGTCTTTACCCACAAGACATTAGTAGAACCCCCCATCAGTTGTGACAACCATAAAGGTCTCCTGACATTGCCAAATGTCTCTTGGGAGGTAAAATTGCCCCTAGTTGAGAATCTCTGTGCTAGAGCATCTAACTTAAATTTCAATCTACTTTCCTACTATTGTGAGCCAATGCAGGCACTGAAAGAATTCCAGAAACCCTTCCTCTCTAGATCCCAGGGCTGAGCCTACTCAAAGAGTCTTCTCTATTCTTCATTTCCTTTAGACCCAACCCTCTGTGGGTCCTCATGGCTTCTTCAGCTAAGATACTCCCAAGACTGCCATACCTATCTTACTACCCCTACTCCATGAAAAAGATTTGGATTGCCCCTCTCCCTTGAGGTCTAGAGTTAAGCAATGTCCAAGGTCCTTGGCTTTGCTTGGCCCTCCTGATAGAGACATTCAAGCTACATGGAAAAAGAAAGAGAACTTGGGTGTCTTTTGCTCCTCCACTGAAGGGTCCACATCTATTGTGGTGGCCTTATTGTGTCTTCACGGGCTATTGCCTCATCTCAGAACTCCTGGATTAGGGATGGGGTGAAAAGAGGGAAGGCCGGGGCCTCCCCTTTATGGCTACAGTGTGTGACCTACACTGATTTCTGAGCTATCTTGAGAGACTGTGGTACTGACGTGAATGAGCAAAATTTTATCTCAAACAGACCTTCTTTCGAATCCTTACTCAAACATGTAACATCTGTGTGAGCTCATATAAGTTATTTAATTTTTGTGAGTTTCTTTTATCTCTAAAATAAATATAATATATATATATATCTTCTGTGGGTTTTATAAGGACTCAGTGATGTATACAGACCTAGGCATGCATCTATTATACCTAGAACTATATATAATCAAAGCACATAGACAGACTAACTAACTTATAGTAAACATTCACTTAGAATATAGTGTGGATCCAGGAAATATTAGGTATACGTTTCCCTGATGGCTACACTGAGGCACCCCCGCGTGGTGGAGAATAAGTGCTTTGTTGATGTCTATCATGTAGCATGAGTAAGAGACAGATAATGTAGCAAAGAACCCAGCTGAGAGACTGGGAGCATTAGAAAGGAGAGGTAGGGATAAAAAACAAGAAATATCTCGGCCTTCCAGGAGTTTATGATGTAACTATGGTGAAAGAATCGAAACACGTAACTCAAAAACAGTGAGTAATTGTCCAAGTGTCCTTAATATGGAAGACATGTGCTAAAGGGAAAGAAAAGAAGGAGAAGGGAAACCAGTCAACAAAAGCCTGAGATTGCAAATTCTGTTTATTCATTTACTGATTCATTCATCAAGCTTATTGTGAGCATCTTGAATGTGTGGGGCACTGTGCTTATTAACAGGGATTTAACACTAAAGAAGAAAAGTGTACTGTAAGGGTTAATTCCAGCAGACTTGAATTGGCCTGAACTTTTTTACTGAAATAAGAGACATATCTGAATGGCACTGATCCCTGGTCAAAGTATGACATGTACTGATGAATAGTGTTGCTTTGTGTCTATAGGTCCAAGGTGAGTTTTGAGGTCGCTTAGCCCAATGTGTCAACATTGTTTATTGCTAACAATGAGATGGATGATTCGTATCTGGTCTCAGTGAGACTTCACAGAGGCCTCTGCCTTTGGGGCTGGTTACATGGCAAGAATATGCTTTTGTGATCAACAGGTTATAATATCAGTCTAGACTCCTTTTGAGCTCCATGGTTCCAAAGTGTTCCATGCACCCATCAGTTGATTTCTGATCTGAGAACAAAGTACGTCCTGATATGGCAGAGAAGGATAGCTGGAGCTTGCGCCAGGTCTCTCTGGATGCCTTGCTGTAAGACAGCCTTTGGCTGTAAGGTTTATCCTTACTTGATGCTATTGCCATATTGTATCCTTTTCCTGCTATAATCATAGATCTGTAAGCATTGTTATTTGGGGCCCTGTGAGGGTCATTTAATCATCAAACACTGTCTAACTGCTGCCATTAGTTCAGTTGCTATCAGAGGTGGGATTAGATGTCTGTGCCTACCCCAACTCATTTTTAACTAAAAATATGGCTAGGGCATTATTTAGATAGAAAAAATATGATTCTGATAAAGAGGGTGAAAATGATTCATTGATGCCTGATGGTTGCCAAGCCACCCTTGGTCTGAAGTAGCACATGATTTGAAATCTGCTACTGATAATAAAACTTTCCAGTGGAATCTGAAAATGGTAAAACCTAAACCTTGGGATCCAGCAAAATGCATTAGCAGGAAACTTCAAACTAATGGCAGGTCCACTAAAATTCAGTTCCATGGTTGCTGCATTCAATGTTAGCAAAACTAAAAGCTCAGAATCTCCTTTGGTTGAACTTCACCAGGAGATGAAGCTCCAACCATGAAACCAGGGCAACCATAATGATAAACTGGCTACACCTGTGACACCAATTACTATTAAAAATTTAGTTCAAGTGGGACAAGCTGACAACGGAGGGCAAAAAACCATGAAAGTAAGGAGTGTTGAGTGAAAGAATTGCGACATTTTGTAGTGTGTTAAAAGCAGCTCCCTGATGAGCCCTTGTTGAAATGGCTACTGAGAATTTTAGATCAAGGGGCAATGTCTCCATCCTTGAACACTGCTGAGTGGAGGACAACGTTTGCTAGCTCCTGAGGGAATGTTTGGGCTCACCTTGGATCTTCAAATGGCTGCTACCTTTGCCAGGATGATGTGTGGGGCAGCCGCTGGTTTACTAGACTGGATCAAGGGAGCGATCTGTCACACATACCCAGATATATCTGAGCTCCTGGTTCCAATGTGTTTCACACACATGTTGGTGGTTTCTAATCAAGAGAGAAAGCACATGCTGGTGTGGCCCTGCAGAGGGAAGAAAATTGAGCTCCCTCCAGTCCTCCCTGGACCTCTCGCTGCAAGGCAGCATTTGGCTGTGATGCATGTCTTTACTTTAAAGCTGTTGCCAGATTGTATCCTTTCCCTGCAAATCATAGATTTGTAAGAATTGTCATCTTAGATCCTTTGACTCTTCTTTATCAATGGAACTCTGCCTAACTGCCACCATTAGTACAAAAAAAACCTCTTGCGTTCAGGGAGTTTGCAGTTTAGTAGCAGCTGAATGGCAAGTATGAGACCAGCAAGGAGGCCCAGCATGGCTGGGAGGGGTAGTTTCTCATAAGCCATAGGGAGAAATGGGTGGTTGGTCATTTAGACTTCTGCAATGAAGTCTGAATGAGCTAAGATTATTTTGTCCTAAAGCTATAACTAAAGAGACCACTGGGGATTTTGAAAAAAGGAGAAATTAGAAGATAGCTGGGTTTGGGGAAATTTTATCTCGAGGAAGAATGCATTATAAGTACTTAAGGACTTGAAGGAAGTTCAATAAAAACAACACAATATATTAGACCAGTCATAGGCAAAATCAACTTAAGAAACAATGTGATTGACCATTAATATATCCAATGTGTTATTATATCTAAAAATATAGAATTGGAAGCTTGAACATGTCCCTCTGTACCCTGTAATCCCAAGTTTGAACTTCCTGGCGCTCCTGAGCTGAGCTGCAGCTAGAGCCATCAGGAAGCTGGGGGTGGTAAGGCTCAGGCCCCACGGGAGTTCTGTTAGGAGGAGTGTGTGCAGGCCTTTCTCTCCAGGGACGGAACACGCATGTTCCTGGGAACATTAGCACTTGAGTGATGGACCTATGAGTGAAAGGTTGGTATTACCCCACGCAAATGTATCTTTCTGTCTGAATCCCAAGCATCTAAGGAAGAACTAAAACAGAGCTAAGTCTTCCTATCTTGAGGATGGGAAAGCATGAGGAGACTGAAGTGCAGAAGTAGGAACCTGGAATGGGGGGACTGGCAACGGGCCTGCTGCTACACCACAGGCACATGGGGTGGAGACTCCCTTCTCTCGCGAGACTGTTGCCACTTAAGGAACTCAAACAGCCAGCCTTTGGCCACAATGAGCCAACCAAAACAGTACGGAGAGACAGTCGGAGAGATAAACAAGTAGAATAATCAGAACAACCCCATAAAAAATGTCAAAGGAGATAGACATGGACCTAAACAACCAGCATAGAAAAAATAATAGTGAGGGTATTTAAAGAGATTCAAATACAGTAAAATAAAAGACACTCTGGAACCAAGAGCTATAATCTTTTTTTGGTGAGGAAGTGGCCATGAGCTAATATCTGTTGCCAATCTTCCTCTTTTTGCTTGAGGAAGATTGTCGCTGAGATAACATCTGTGCCGATCTTTCTCTATTTTGTATGTGGGACACGACCACAGCATCGCTCAATGAGTGGTGTGTAGGTCTGCACCCGGGATCTGAACCCGTGAACCCCGGGCCACAGAAGCGGAGCATGCAAACTTAACCACTATGCCACTGGACCGGCCCCTATGATTTTCTTATTTAAAAACTCAGACTTCCGGCTTCAGCTCAGAGATGTAGAGGGCTGGAAAGATATCACTCCCACTCTCAAAGCAAGAAATAAGCTGGACAAACTGAAAATCAACAACTTATCTTGGACCATTAGAGAACTGTCACAGGCAGATGGCTACACAGTAATCTGGACAGAAATGAGTGCCTGTAAGGAGACACAGGAAGTGAGCATTTGCTTACCTAGGACAGAAGCTGCCAAGTGTCATATGAACTAGTAGGAAGATTAAACTAAAAATGTTGACAAATTGCTAGAGGCTGAATGTATGCTAGTGTGAGACTGTGGGGATCTTGAAGGCTGCAGTCATAGGGAGGTTCCTACCTTCTTGTAGTTTGTTCCTCCAGGAATCCTACCTGGCTCTCACAGGGAGGATGGGGGAGAAGCCAAAGAAAGCTCTCCGCATGGTGCAGGCTGGGGTAGGGGAACAGCAGCCACCATCAAATTCTCCCAGGCCCAGTTCCCCTATCTCCCTTATGGAACAAAAGGCTCATCCTGAAGCAGGAAATTCATCAAAGCCCATCTGAGAGCACCGGTGCAATCCCAAGGCAGCCTAGGAAAGGGATTCACAACATTAGCCTGAGGAAATTGGTGAATATGGAAAGGCAAAGGTAAGAAAATAGCCAAAACAACTCTGAGAAAGAACAAAATTGAACCACTTACATTACTCAATTTCAGGACTTATTACAAAGCTACAGTATTCAAGACAGTGTTGTATCTGCAAAAGGATAGCAAAGGATTAAACAGGTAGATCAATGAAACCAAAAAACAATCCAGAAATAGATCCACACAAATATGATCAACTGATTTTCGAAACATACAAAGGAAGCTCAGGGGAGAAATGAAAGTCTTTTCAACAAGCGGTGGTAGAACAATTGGATGATGTAAGGGCAAATACTAATTATAAATCACAGGCCAATTCTCCTTGTTGATAATAAGGGAGAGACTTCTCTCCTCCTGCCTTTTTCTTAGAGCATTTACTTTAGAAAACTTGTAATTGTAAGTTCTTTTTCTGTCTCTTTGAAATGTATATAAATCTTTTTAAAAGATAAATAAGCCTCTTCTAGCTGTATTACCCAGTAATGTCTTTCTCAAGGACCTAAGAACCATCTCTTTAAAATGTAACGATCAGAGAAGATAGCACCCATCTCCCAGTTTCTGTGGAATGGTAGGAGCCTAACCTCTCAGAGGGGCCTCACTCCAAGTTGCAAAACTATCTCCTGTCCTCATGGTGTGAGAAGTTTGTTTTCCTTTGGATAAAGCCAATTAGCAAACACAAACGACCACCTCAATTACCAGGCAAATCTAGAAAGAGAATATGTGTGATAAATGGTGCTGTCAAGTTCTCTTACTTAAGGACTCCTTTTTGTTTATCCTGAGAACATGTATGTAATGGGCTGTATCTGTTTGGCTATTGTGGTATAATGGTAAATAACTCTTGATCCTCCTCCTAACTGCAGTGCTGGGCCTAAGGGAGACATTTATGACTGGAAATCAACTATACTTGGTCCACTGGGTTCTGGATATGAAGGTGGTGTGTTTTTTCTGAATATCACATTTTCATCTGATTATTCATTCAAGTCACCAAAGGTTAGTTTCTGCACCAGGATCAATCTCTGCAACATCACAGTCAGGGAGTTACCTAATTAAAGACAACTGGAGTACCACTTAGACTATTTTAAAGGGTTTGCTGTTGATTTATTCTCTTTTCACAGACTGCGTCCTTGCAGATCCTCTGCTTGGAAGTATAGCCATTCAGTATTTGACCAACAGAGCAGAACATGAAAGGATAGCCAGACAGCGGACCAAGTGATATGCACCATAATTCACATAATTTCTATGCAATGTGAAAGGGCAGAAGGCATCTTCTCACTGTGCTGCAAATCTTTATGGCCTTTACTTTATATGACTTCTGTGTGTATGTTATACTGATTCTACTCTCTGATTTTATCCTTTGGAGACTGGGAGACACCTCCAAAAGGTAAATGCTATCAAGAGTAGAACTTTAAAAGAATGAAACTGGACCCCTATCTGAAACCACTCACAAAAATTAACTCGAACTGGATTAAAGATTTAAATGTAAGACCTGAACCCATGAAACTCCTAGAAGAAAACAAAATAGTAAAGCTCCTTGACATGGGTCTTGGTAATGATTTTTTGGATATGACACCTAAAGCACAAGCAACAAAATCAAAAATAAATAAGTGGGGGACTACATCAAGCTAAAAATCTTCTGTACAGAAAAAAAAATCAACAAAGTGAAAAGACAACCTGTGGAATGAGAAAAGAAATATTTGCAAACCATGTATCTGATAAGGTGTAAATATCCAAAATCTATAAAGAGCTCATACAACTCAAGAGCAAAAAACCAAATAATCCAATTTAAAAATGGGCAAAGGATCTGAATAGACACTTTTCCAAAGAAGATATATGAAAGGCCAAAAAGTACATGAAAAGATGCTCAACATCACTGGTCACTAGGGAAATGCAAATCAAACCACAATGAGATATCACCTCACGCCTATTAGACTGGCCACCATCAAAAAGACAAGAGATAACAAATCCTGGCATGGATGTGGAGAAAAGGGAACCCTTGTGCATTGTTGATGGGATTGTAAATTGGCACAGGCACTGTAGAAAACACTATGACGATTCCTCAAAAAATTGAAAATAGAACTACCATATGATCCAGCATTTCCACTTCTGGGAATATATCCAAAGGAAATGAAAAAACTAACTCAAAAAGATATCTGCACCCCCATGTTCATAGCAGCATTATTTACAATAGCCAAGATGTGGATATAACTTAAGCGTTCATTGATGGATGAATGGATAGAGGAGTTGTGATAAATAGAATATTATCATAAATGAACATATCATAAATGTTCATTTATGATAATATTATCATGAGATTATGAGAATATTATCATAAATTCTATGATAAATAGAATATGACAGAAGTGTGAACAAGTAGAATATTATTCAGTCGTAAAAAATGAGGAAATCTTACCATTTGCAACAACATGGGTGGACCCATAAGGCATTAATGCTTAGTAAAATTATGCTAAGTAAAATAAGTCAGATAGAGAAAAACAAATACTGTATGATCTCACTTATATGTAGAATCTAAAAAATTAAAAAATAATAAACTCGTAGAAAGAGATCAGATTTGCGGTTCACAGAGGCAGAGGGTGGGGGGAGAGAGAATTGGAGGAAGGTGGTCAAAAGGTACAAACTTCCAGTCATAAGATAAATAAATTCTAGGGATGTAATGCACAACATGATGACTGTAGTTGACACTGCTGTGTCTTGTATAGGAAAGTTGTTAAAGGAGTAAATCCTAAGTTCTTGTCACAAGGAGGAAATTTTTTTCTTTTTTCTTTTCTTTTCTTTTTTTTTTCTTTTTACTGTATCTACACGAGATGATGAATGTTAGTGAACCTATTGTGGTAATTATTTCACATTATATATAAATCAAACCATCATGCTGTATACCTTAAACTTATACAGTAATGAAGGTCAATTATTTTTCAATAGAACTGGGAGAAAAAGGACTACTTTCAATTTTTCAAAACAGGACAGAAGTCCAGATTTTATTTGGAATCCTCTACTTTCTCTGAGGCATAAACAAAACATTTCCATGAGCCAAGATTAGCCTGTGGCCATTAATCATGATATCTACAAAAACATGTTACTATTTATGTATAAATTATCGAACAAAAGGAAAAATGTATTTGATTCTGCAAACATTTCAAAATAGCATATCACTTCTATATCTCCTTCATAGACCAAAATCCATACCCTACTCTTCATTTCTTTAACAAAAATATCAGTTTTCTTCATTCTTGCTAATTGGAAAGAAGTATTCTTTCTCCTCTCAAAGACCTGTCTCTCTCCCCAGGAGCTGAATTCCATCCACTTTTTTCCCTCAGAAATCTTATTTCATCAAGTATACCCTCTCTCATCTATATATTCAACCACTCTCTCAAATCAGCGTAAGTATACTACATCAAATCTCTCCCATCTAGAAAAACACCAGCAGCCACTGTGTGCCCTTCCGTGATTCAAGGCACTGGATTCACTGTTACACTTTTTGAAAGACTGTTCTTTACTTATTGTTCCAATTTTTCTTTGCCTTCTAATTATTTTTAGTTAATTTCAGCTTTATTGGGGTATAAATGACATATAAATGTCTTTAATCCTTATTCAAATGCAGTGTGGCTCCTGTCCCCACTACTCTTTTGAAACCACTCATAGATGCACCAATGAACCCATTTATGGCTAAATCCAAGAGGAACTTTTATTCTGTTACAAACTTTCATCCCCTGTAGCACTGTATATTGTTGGTCAACAGGTTAACATGCAATCATTATCCTTCAAAATTAGTATATAATAGATATATATTAATCGAAGAAAATAGAAAAAAAAGAGTAGGACTTTGTAGCTGTAGATTAGTTATGTTTAAAATGCCTACTTGCAAGTCTTGCTTCTTTGGTATGCCAAAATATATTTTGTGATGTACTAAAGGTCCTGAAGTCTACCAAATATCGTAGTGCATCTTAGCCTAATTCATTATCTGTTATCTATTATCTATTTTATAACTTTAAGTTATAAAAGTAGCCGTAGATGACTAGGAATTAGGTCATTTGTATTAAACCCAGATCTACTTCTGAGTATGTGTTTCACGCTGCTGTGAAACATGTTTTACCTTTTACCTTTCTCAGTTTGTAGGGAGAGGATTTCCTTTTACCCTTCATAACTCAGAAAGCCCCTGACGTATCATCTCAAACACAAAAAACAAGCTCCTGAAGGCAAAAAGAAATTTATTTCACACTTATTTTTGATGGTGGGAAGTTGGAAGCAATTTGGGTTAGTTAGGAAATCTAATTAGAAAGACAAAGGCTAAGCTGTTACAGAATAGGTCCCAAAATATAGTGAATCAAACAAAATAAAAGATTATCTGTCTTTTAAGTCCAGAGATGTCCGGATGGTCCACAGTGAAAGGCCCAACTGTGTGATCTCCTCGGGACTTATTCAATGAACGACCATTTAATCCTCATCCACGACAAAGACTGATAATTGCTCTCTAATACTTGTCCTGCCCTTCTACCTTTCACTAACAGAACTTTCCCACGTTTTAGACACATGACTATTCATTTAATCTAGAGACCACATTTTTCAGCCCTGTGTGGGCTGGGTAATAGTCAATGACGAAACAATCGTTAAAGCTGGGTGATGGATACAGAGGGGTTATTATACTATTCTTTCTACTTCTGTATATGGTTAAATTTGCCCACAATAAAAGGTTTTTACCACAATTAAATTTTTTTAAAGTTTTTAATCTATTTGGATTTTATTTAAATTTAAATTGCAAGAAACGTAAGAATTCATTTTCATTCTTATTCAAGAATTCATTCATAAGAATTCATTTTGGATGACGTGATAAGATTTTGTTTTCTTCTATCATTAAAACATCTTTAATATCTTTTAAAAATATCTTCAATATCTTTTTCATTTTTATCTTTTATCATCTTATTTTCATAATCATAAATATGAAATCAAACATAAAAAAATAGGAAGGAGGGGAACTATGGACAGAGCAAAGGAGAGATGGAGAGAAGAAAGGAAAGCAGGAAATTCCAAGCTTTAGAACTAGGAAACCTTAGAACTCTGTTTTTTTGCCTTTAGAAATTATTGGCCAAGCAAGGGCCCCTCTTGTATGATGTAGCCCACTGAAACAAGGGTGATACAGGGGAGGAATAGTTAGCCTTGGAGAATTCACTCAGATTCAGAGCAGACCTCCTGCTTAAGGGCCCTCCAGGGACCTCTCTCACTTTCCAAGGTCTAGAGCTGAGATTAAGTCCCTCTGCCCGTTGTTATTTGGGAGGCAGAGTCAAGAAGTCTTCTCCTTGGACAGAAACACTATAGGGATATTTCCTTGCTCAGAAGTCCCACCCATGAATCTTCTAAAGGAAAGACAAAGTTGAGGGAAGCCCATAGAGCCCTAACCATAACTGTGGCTTTTGCTCCAGTGTTGGAAAGGATGCCGTTCAAGTATCCTCCATTGAAAGCATCTCTTATTAGCCTTAGGAGCCCGCATAAAGACAAATCTCCTTCCCATTCAAATCCATCATCTCCTAAAACTATCCACTCTGGGAACCTGTAAGTGTACAACCCCTGAATAGAGATCAGATCTTCATTTATCATCTTCCTGAGTAACCCATCAAGGAAGGAGAGGTGACCACTTTACTGTCCTCTGGTCTAGACTAAACCTTATAACTGTCCATTTTACCAGGTGTCCTAGGTGTTCTTTTATCTCTCCTCTTCTTTTTTTTTTTTCTTGACTTTACCATCCTTGCAATACACAGAAGATGGTCCAAGTTCGACTTAGCTTCCTCCAAATCCCCTGGTACCAACTCAGAGAATAGCATGGTCTTCACGGACTCTCATGTTACCTACTGAGATTACAGTGCAGACAGTGGACATTATAGATTCACAGAAACCCTGGAACCTTTAGAATTTCTAAGCTGCAATGGATTTGCGATACAGCCTATGTTTCCCAGATTGGTTTTGTGATTTTTTTTTCGTGAGAGTCTCAAGTGACTTACTCACGAACTTACCAGTGGCAGAGAAAGGTCTAGCACCATCACCAGGGGTCACAATACCCCTATAAATCATTCAATCATTCATCATGTCTGTCAGACAGATGGTCAGCCAAAATGTCTTTTGCTTATTCACTATACCAGTCAGCCTTCCTGTGGTCTGAGCTCAGTTCCTTTTGGAACTAGAGAACAGCATTTCTCAGTGCTCTGGAGTCTGTTCCCAACTCCCTTCCTTTCCTTCTCCAGTCCGAATAATCTCTGTTCTCTTCTCTTTCCTTTCTAGGTCTGATTCTCTACACACTTCCTTACCACCATCTCCACCTTGGCCAATAGGTTACTGCCCTGAGCTGGGAAGGGCAGAACAGGTCCGACACAACATGGTTGTATCTGCTACATAACCTGTCCAGGGTCAGCCCTGAACCTTTACTCATAATTCCCCATCTGCAGGCATGCTCTGAGACTGATAACCCATTTGAGTATTCTTGTCAGTTCTTGTCCCTCTGAAGGGAAACTTCAATGCTCCATGGAAGTTAGTAACATAACCACAGTCACTGCGTTTGTTCTCCTAGGACTATCCAACAACCCTCAGATCCAGGGAGTACTCTTTGTACTGTTCCTCGTGATTTACCTCCTGACTCTCGTGGGGAACCTGCAGGTGCTGCTGGTGATCAGTACCGATTCCCACCTCCACACCCCCATGTACTTCTTCCTGGGTCACCTCTCCTTCCTGGATGCTTTCTATTCCTCCATCATTGTACCTAAACTGCTAGAGAACCTTCTTTCCAAGTGGAAGATTATATCCCCCCTTGAGTGTTTCACCCAGATCTCCTTGGTCATACTTGCTGGGGGCACTGAAGCTTGCCTCCTTGCAGTCATGGCCTATGACTGGTACCAGGCTGTGTGCCACCCACTGTTGTATGTGGTTGCTATGAACAGGAAGGTATGTACTGGCCTGGTGGGAGCATGCTGCGCCATAGGAACGGGGACTGGACTAGCTAACACCATCCTCCTGGCTCAGCAGCACTTCTGTGGCCCCAACCTCATCCATAGTTTTGCCTGCGAGTTTCCCTCACTGCTCCTGTTGGCCTCTTCTGACCCCTACATTAGCATCACCTCCATCTTGACCACCATGGTGGTCCTGGGCCTTGGCAACTTTGTCCTACTGCTGGGTTCCTACACCTGTATCATCATGACAGCACTGGAGATCAATTCTGCCACGAGTCGGAGCAAGATCTTCTCCACCTGCTCTTCTCATATTCTTGTGGTCACCATCTTTTATGGTTCAGGAATTTTCAGGTATGTCACACTACACTTCCCTAATATAAATGTAGGATATCCCTCACCCTAGGTGGCCTTGGTCTGTAGAACAGAGCATTGCAAAGTAGCAGGAAAATAATTGTATGGGAATACAGAAAGCCTAGGTTCTAGCTCTGGCTGTGCTGTGGACTAGCTGTGTGTATTATAAAAAATCCATTTTATTTCTGAGGCCTCAATATCTAACTCTTAAAATAAGCTTATACAAGGACTAAAGATTTTCCTACTTTCATTAACCTATGGTTTGGGAGTTCTCAAAAGGAAATCAGAGAGCTTGGGGTAGATTTTATTCACTGCTAGACAAAAAGATAAAACATATCATCCTTAAAACAGATGCCATCTTTCTTTCCTACTGGAAGATGATGCCTCTTATTTGTGTCGTAACTATTTATTAGGCACCTACTGTACAGCAGCTGCTTCACATGGTCCAGCTCAATTTTAGCACATATCACACCACAAGAGAAACTTGCTAACCCCATTTTCAGATAAGAAAACTGATTTACAGGAGTAACCAGGTAATTTCTCAAAGGTCCCAGAACAACTTAGTAATGGAGCCATAATATAAACCAAATCTCACTGCCTTCAAACCTTATGTTCTTTCCTACCACTCTTCTCTCAAACATAAAAAGCTCTAGCTGATGAGTCCTCACTTACTAGGAGACAGAAAAATTAATGGTCTGTGCTCTCTGCTGTTGAAGTGGAGATGGATTTGCACAAATTTCTCCACACTTTCTCAATGCATGTTACTTGGAGTGAAGTCAGGAGTGGGAAAGAATGATAAGGAATGGTCCAGGCCAGCTCACCTGAGCCTGTGGACAGATCTCTCTATCTCTCTCTGTCTGTTTCCTCATATAACATAAGGGAAGAATAAGATTTCTCTTACCTCTTTCACAGAAATATTAGGAGGGATAAATTATATGATGAAGAATGACAGTAAAATAAATATCTTTTTTAACCAAGCACACTAGAACCCACAAAGAACCTTCCAACGATGATGGCACCATTGCAAAAAACAAACGTAATGCTTCTTTGGCAAATAGTCCCAGTGGCACTTAACAAGATGCATCCAAAAATTTAATCTTATTATTTTGCATTCATATCTTGTCTTCAACACATTTTGATCTCCCACTTGATTCACCAAACTTGGCTTCTTTTCTAAGCCAAAGAAAATGCACCTAAGGGGACTAATGTTTGTTCCACTAAGCATTATAAAAATAACGTGCTGTGATTCTGAGAGTAATTCCAGAGCCATAAGTGTTGGGAACAATGACTTTATTGGACTAATAATACAGTTTTGCAAGGAATAATCATCACAAGATGAGAACATACAGTTGTATATATATGTAAAAGAAGAGAAAAAAATCCTCATATTGTCATCTTAACTATTAAGGAAAGATGCTTAGAAGAGTATGAAGTGCTACGGAAATGCATGAAATTATCAGTAGTTCTATTCTAACCCCTGCACTTGATATACTGTAGGACTTCCTTTTTCCTATCATGTTCTGCATAAGATCACTTATGTTTGGAGGTGTCTGAAGGCAGAAATGACTGACTTCTCACTGATCATACAGTCATTTCTAGATGCTGTTACCAGCATCCTTTTACCCTTTGTAGCTCAGAGATCCCCTGATGTATCATCTCAAACGCCATGAGTGACAGTCGACTCAGCTCTGAGGACCCTCTTTGCAGAGTCTCTGGGATGGGATGGACCGAGGCTGCCAACAGCATTGTGGCCATTGTCCTGAGCTCGGTTTACTCCTTTGTGCAATTCCCTTCAAGGTACGTGACTCCAGCATCCGGCTCAGCCCTGGAGCAAGTGCTCTCTGTGCAGTACAGTGTGGTGACCCCGCTGCTAAACCCCCTCATCTACAGTCTGAAGAACCAGGAGGTGAAGGCAGCTCTGAGGAGGGTGCTAGCCAGGAAGCCCAGGCTTACCATCTAACCCAGGCTCCACTGCCTCCTCACAACAAGAGGAAAAGTTGTGGGAAGGAAGACGAGGCAGGAAGAGCTATCACCACTCAGCTATCTCAGTGTTCATTCTTTTCCAAAACAAAAGCCTGTCTCAGTGCCCTTCCCTTGTCAAGCAAGATGGGAAACCTCCACAGAGGAGATGACACCCATCCACAGGGGCCCAGTCACCACACAAGAAAATCCTCACAAAAACAGAATGGAGGATCCTCAAAAGTTAAAATAGAACTACCATATGATCCAGCAATCCCACTTCTGGGAATATATCCAAAGGAAACAAAAAGACTAATTCGAAAAGATATCTGCACCCTTATGTTCATAGCAGCACTATTGACAATAGCCAAGACATGGAAACAACTTAAGTGTTCATTGATGGACGAATGGATAAGGAAGTTGTGATATACATAATGGAGTATTATTCATCCATCAAAAATTAGGAAATCTTACCATTTGCGACAACAGAGATGGACCTTGAAGGCATTATGCTAAGTAAAGTAAGTCAGATAGAGAAAGACAGATACGGTAGGATCTCACTTATACGTGGAATCTAAAAGAATTTTCTTTTAATTTTTAAAAAATAAACTCATAGAATAAGAGATCAGACTCGTGGTTACCAGAGGCAGAGGGTGAGGGGAGGGAGAATTGGAGGAAGGTGGTCATAAGGTACAAATTTCCAGTTACAAGATAAATAAGTACAGGACTGTAATGTACAATATGATGACTATAGTTAATACTGCTGTATGATACATAGGAAAATTGTTAAAAGAGTAAATACTAAGAATTCTCATCACAAGGAGAATTTTCTTCTCTTTTTTCTTCTTTCTTTTCTTTTCATTGTATCTATATGAGATGATGGATGTTAGCAAATCTATTGTGGTCATTATTTCACAATATATTTAAATCAAATCGTCATGGTGTACACTTTAAATTTATACAGTAATGTATGCCAATTATTTCTCAATGAAACTGGAAGAAACAAGAATACTTTCAATTTTTCAAAACAATACATAAGTCCAGATTTTATTTGGAATCTTCTACATTCTCTGAAGAATAAATAAAATATTTCTGTGAGCCAAGATTAGCCTGTGGGCCATTAATTGTGATATCTACAAAAACTTGCTACTACTTATATAGAGAACAAAAGGAAAAAATGTATTTGATTCTGCAAACATTTCAAAATAGCATATCACTTCTATATCTCTTTCATAGATCAAAAGCCATATCCCATTCTTCATTTCTACAACAAGAGTATCACTTTTCTTCATTCTTGTTGATTGGAAAGAAGTATTCTTCCTCCTTCCAAGGACCTATCTCTCTCCCCAGGAGCTGAATTCCATCCACTTTTTTCCCTTAGAAATCTAATTTCATCAAGTATATCCTCTCTCAGCTATATCTTTAACCACTCTCTCAAATCAGCGTAAGTATACTACATCAAATCTCTCGCATCTAGAAAAACACCAGCAGCCACTGTGTGTCCTCCCTTGATTCCATGCACTGAATTCACCGTCACACTATTTGAAAGAATATTCTTTACTTATTGTTCCAATTTTTCTTTGCCTTCTAATTATTTTTATTTAATTTCAGCTTTATTGGAGTATAATTGACATATAAATGCCCTTTAATTCTATTCAAATGCAGTGTGGCTCCTGTCCCCACTACTCTTTTGAAACCACTCTTATAGATGTACCGATGAACCCACTTACTGCTAAATCCACGAACAACTTTTACTCTGTTACAAACTTTCATCCCCTGTAGCACTGTATATTGTTGATCAACAGGTTAACATTTCAATCATTTTCCTTCAAAATTAGTATACAATGGATATATGTTAATCACAGAAAAATAAGAAAATAGAAAAAAAGAGTAGGACTTTTTAGCTGTAGATCAGTTATGTTTAAAACACCAACTTGCAAGTCTTGCTTCTTTGGTGTACCAACATATACTTTGTGACGTATTAAAGGCCCTGAAGTCTACCAAATATCATAGTGCATTTCAGCCTAATTCATTATCTGTATTGTTATAAAAATAGCCGTAGATCACCAGGAATTAGATCATCTGTATTAAACCAAGATCTATTTCTGAGTATGTGGTTCTTGCCACTGTGAAAATGTTGTACCTTTTACCTTTCTCAGTTTGTAGTGAGAGGATTTCCTTTTACCCTTCATAGATCAGCGAGTCCCTGATGTATCATCTCAAACACAATAAACACACTCCTGAAGGCAAAAGAAAAAGATTTTATTACACTCTTATTTTTGGTGGTGGGAAGTTAGAGTCAATTTGGATTAGTTAGGAAATCTATTTTAGGAAGATAACAGCTAAGATATTATGGAAGAGATCCCAAAATACAGTGAATCAAACAAAATAAAAGATTATTTGTCTCTAAAGTCCAGAGATGTCTAGATGCTCCACAGTGAAAGGCCCAATTTCCTTCTGTAAGGCTGTTTTGTGATCTCCTAGGGACTTGTTCAACCAACCACCATTCGATCTTCATCCACAGCAAAGACTGGTAATGTTGTCCAGTATCTGTCTTTCCCTTCTACCTTTCACTCATAGAATTTCCCACGTTGAGGCACATGACGGTTCATGTAATGTAGAGACCACATTTTTCAGCCCCCTGTAGTCAAAGCTCGGTAACAGTCAATGAGCTGATAATTGTTAAAGCTGGGTGATGGATACAGAGCAGTTATTACACTATTCTTTCTACTTCTGTACATGTTTAAATTTGCCCACAATAAAGTTTTTACCACAATTAAAATTTTATTTTAAAGTTTTGAATCTATTTGGATTTTAACTTGCAATACATGAAAGAATTCACTTTGCATGACATGATAAATTTTATTTTCTTATTTTATCCTTAAAATATCTTTAATATCTTTTTTAAATATCTTCAATATCTTTTTCATTTTTATCTTTTATCATTATTTTATTTTTATAATCATGATTACGATTTAAAACATCAGAAAATGAGAAGAAAGGAAAGGACGTGCAGAGGGAGGAAGGGAGGGTAGGAGGAAGGAAGGAAAGGAGGAAATTCCAAGCTTTAGAACTAGGAAACCTTAGAAGTCTATTCTTTTATCTTTAGAAATTATTGTCCGAGGAGGAGTCAAGATGGCGGCGTAAGCAGACTCTGAACTCACCTCCTCCCGTGGACACAGCCAATTTACAACTACTCGTGGAAAAATTACCCATGAGACAGAACGGAAAACTGGATGAGAGGAACTCCTGCAACAACGGACAACCCTAACTGAGGTGAAAGAGGCAGAGACTCCCTTCTGGAGAGAAAAACGCCGCCTTCACAAGCCGCCAGCTTCACGGCCGCCGGGAGCAGCTCACAGGTACGCAGCCTCCCTGGAGGCGCGGGGCCCTGAGCCGGGGAGCACCCCCGCTGTGGGCATTTTGTGGACCCAGCACAATCGAGACCAGCGGCATAATATCTGACTGTGCCTGCTGCTAAAACACTGGGGAGCACCCCCAGAAAACCTGGTTCACAAAGAAACTAAAACTGGCTCTTAAAGGGCCCGCGTGCAAACTCACCCGTTTTAGGAAGCACCCTAAAATCACCAGGAAGAAAGGTGTACAGTGCTTTGGTGACAAGAGACTCACCTAATAGGCCCTGAGTGCATCTCGGTGAGGGGTGAGACCTCCCCAGGGACTGGGACATTGGTGGCGGCCATTGTTGTGGCCTGGTGTGGGCGTGCTGACACAGACACCATTGGAGTTCTCCCTGGGGCCTGCTAGCCCAGGGTCTGCCCCACCCGCTAGAGCACCGATTTAATCCAGCTCAGCCAGGGCAGGCAGCCCACCCTAGAGACTGGCCCCACCCAATAACAAGCCCTCAGGCAACTTGTGGGCCTGCATAGATTGGTGACTGGATTCTCTGCAGCCTGGCAACTGAGCCGACTTGAGCAGGGCAGGGTGTGCACAAGGAGCGGGTGGAGAGTGTGGGGCGGTGGCAGAGTGTGTGGGGCTCCCTCCGTGGAGAGACTGGGTCTGCTTGGAGAGGTCGGGGCACTCACACGGGGCAGGACTGTGTTGACTGTGTGTGTGGACCTGTGGGCGGCAGGGCTTCTCAGCTGCAGAAGACTTATACTTCTCATAGACCCACATAGGAGGTTTGCTCCACCTTCCAAAACCTAAAACAATTGGGTGCTCCTGTGCCTGAGGCCAGCCCCACCCAGCTGCAATCCTCAGAGAGCTGACAAGAGACCTAATAGGCTAGAGGCTTACAGCAATTGTAAGGCCCTGAGCCTAACAACCTGCCACGGTGGGGGCCTACTCACTTAAAAGAAATACTGCAACACAAATGTGGTATTAGAACTTGCAGCCAACTGTGCTGGGGATCCCCATACCTGATAAAGAGACTGAAGGGCCCACAACAACTACAAGCAGCTGAGCATTACAACAGCTGGCCAGGAGCATAACTCAGCCTCCCTGGGCGCCTACAGGGAGAGCAAACAGGCCACAACAGAAGGACACACGTAGCCCACATAGGGGTCACCCCTGGAACATTGAGAACCGAGGGAAGCACATTGGAAGCCTCCTAAGGCATCACTTACATAAGGTCACCTATCCAAGAGCAGGAGTCGTAGCTGACCTACCTAATATGTAGACACAAGCACAGGAAAAGAGGCAAAATGAAGAGGCAAAAGAATACATTCCAAGTAAGGGAACAGGACAAAACCCCAGAAAAGGAACTAAGTGAAACAGAAATGAGCAACCTTCCCGACAGAGAGTTCAAACTAAGAGTGTTAAGGATGCTCACTGATATGGGGAGAAGAATAGATGAACTCAGTGAGAATGTCAACAAAGAAATGGAAGATATAAAAAAGAACCAATCAGAAATGAAGAATACAATACTGGAAATGAAAAATTCATTAGAGGGACTCAAAAGCAGAGTAGAGGATACAGAAGAACGGATCTGTGAGCTGGACGAAAGACTAGAAGAAATTACCCGAGGTGAACAGGTAAAAGAGAAAAGAATTAAAAAGACTGAGGACAGTCTAAGGGACCTCTGGGACAACATCAAGCGCACTAACATCCGTGTTATAGGTGTCCCGGAAGGAGAAGAGCGAGACAAGGGGTCAGAGAATCTATTTCAAGAAATAATAGATGAAAACTTCCCTAACCTAAGGAAGGAAACAGACATCCAGGTACAGGAAGCACAGAGAGCCCCAAACAAGATAAACCCAAAGAGGCCCACACCAAGACACATCATAATCAAAATGTCCAGAATTAAAGATAAAGAGAGAATCCTAAAAGACGCAAGAGAATGTCAAGTTACGTACAAAGGAAACCCCATAAGGCTATCAGCTGACTTCTCTGCAGAAACCTTACAGGCTAGAAGAGAATGGCATGATATATTTAAAGTGCTAAAAGGAAAAAACTTACAGCCAAGAATACTCTACCCAGCAAGGTTACCATTCAAAATGGAAGGAGAGATCAAAATTTTCCCAGATAAGCAAAAATTAAAGGAGTTTGTCACCAAGAAACCAGTGCTACAAGAAATGTTAAAGGGACTGATTTAAGGGGAAAAGAAAAGACCACAAATAGGAAAAATTATCTATTTCCATGATTAGAACGTAATGGATACAAATGCACAACAAAGAGGTTAGATATGATATCAAAAACATGAGGGAGGAGGGGAGTTAAAGAGTACAGCTTTCAGACAGAGGTCAAACTAAAGTGACCATCAATTCTGTATAGAAGAAGAAAGGAACAGAGAAGGACTACTAAAACACTGAGAAAAAAAAAAAGTTAAAAAATGGCAGTAAGTACATACTTATCAATAGCTACTTTAAACATCAATGGACTAAATGCTCCAATTAAAAGGCATAAGGTGGCTGACTGGATAAAAAAACAAGACCCATATATATTCTGCATACAAGAGACACACTTCAGACCTAAAGACACTCACAAACTGAAAGTGAAGGGATGGAAAAAGATACTCCACACATGGCAATGAAAAGAAAGCTGGGGTAGCAGTACTCATATCAGACAAAATAGACTTTAAAACAAAAACTGTAAAAAGAGACAAAGAAGGGCATTACGTAATGATCAAGGGAACAATACAACAAGAGGATATAACACTTGTAAATATCTACGCACCCAATGTAGGTGCACCTAAATATATAAAGCAATTATTAACAGACATAAAAACAGAAATAGACAGTAACACAATAATAGTAGGGGACTTTAACACTCCACTTACACCAACGGATAGATCATCCAAACAGAAGATCAATAAGGAATTGGCCTTAAATGACACACTACAACAGATGGACCTAGTAGATATATACAGAGCATTCCATCCAAAAACCGAAGAATACACGTTCTTTTCAAAGGCACATGGAACATTCTCCAGGATTGATCACATATTAGGCCACAAAACAAGTCTCCATAAATTTAAGAAGATTGAAATAATACCAAGCATCTTTTCTGACCACAACGGTATGAAACTAGAAATCAACTATAGGAAGAAAATCAGAAAAGCCACAAATACATGGAGATTAAACAAAATGCTACTGAACAACGACTGGGTTAATGAAGAAATCAAAGAAGAAATCAAAAAATACCTGGAGACAAATGAAAATGAAAATACGGCATGCCAGAATTTATGGGATACAGCAAAAGCGGTTCTAAGAGGGAAGTTTATAGCGATACAGGCCTATCTCAACAAACAAGAAAAATCTCAAATAAACAATCTAACAATGCACCTGAAGGAACTGGAAAAAGAAGAACAAACAAAGCCCAAAATCAGTAGAAGAAGGGAAATCATAAAAATCAGAGCAGAAATAAATGAAATAGAGACTAAAAAAACAATAGAAAAAATTAATAAAACCAAGAGCTGGTTCTTTGAAAAGATCAACAAAATTGACAAACCTTTAGCTAGACTCACCAAGAAAAAAAGAGAGAAGGCACAAATAGGTAAAATCAGAAATGAAAGAGGAGAGGTTACAACAGACACCTCAGAAATACAAAAGATTATAAGAGAATACTACGAAAAGCTATATGCCAACAAATTCGACAATCTGGAAGAAATGGATAAATTCTTAGAATCATACAACCTTCCAAAACTGGATCAAGAAGAAGTAGAGAATTTGAATAGACCAATCACGAGTAAGGAGATCGAAACAGTAATCACAAACCTCCCCAAAAATAAAAGCCCAGGACCAGACGGCTTCCCTGGTGAATTCTACCAAACATTCAAAGAAGACGTAATACCTATCCTTCTCAAACTCTTCCAAAAAATTGAGGAGGGAGGGATGCTCCCTAACTCATTCTACGAAGCTGACATTACCCTGATACCAAAACCAGACAAGGACAACACAAAAAAAAAGAAAATTACAGGCCAATATCACTGATGAACATCGATGCAAAAATCCTCAATAAAATACTAGCAAATCGCATACAACAATACGTTAAAAAGATTATACACCATGATCAAGTGGGATTTATTCCAGGGATGCAGGGATGGTTTAACATTCGCAAATCAATCAACGTAATACACCACATTAATAAAATGAAGAATAAAAATCACATGATCATCTCAATAGATGCAGAGAAAGCATTTGACAAGATACAGCATCCATTTATGATAAAAACTCTGAATAAAATGGGTATAGAAGGAAAGTACCTCAACATAATAAAGACCATATATGAGAAACCCACAGCTAATATCATCCTCAATGGTGAAAAACTGAAAGCCATCCCTCTAAGAACAGGAACCAGACAAGGATGCCCACTGTCACCACTCCTATTTAACATAGTACTGGAAGTCCTAGCCAGAGCAATCAGGCAAGAGAAAGAAATAAAAGGGATCCAAATAGGAAAGGAAGAAGTGAAACTGTCACTATTTGCAGATGACATGATTTTATATATAGAAAACCCTGAAGAATCCACCAGAAAACTTTTAGAAGTAATAAACGAATATGGTAAAGTGGCAGGATACAAAATCAACATACAAAAATCAGTTGCATTTCTGTACACTAACAACGAAGTAGCAGAAAGAGAAATTAAGAATACCATCCTATTTACAATTGCAACAAAAAGAATAAAATACCTAGGAATAAACTTAACCAAAGAGGTGAAAGATCTGTACACCGAAAACTATAAAACATTTCTGAAAGAAATTGAAGAAGACACAAAGAAATGGAAAGATATTCCGTGCTCTTGGATTGGAAGAATTAACATAGTTAAGATGTCCATACTTCCTAAAGCCATCTATAGATTCAATGCAATCCCTATCAAAGTTCCAACAACATTTTTCACAGAAATAGAACAAAGAATCCTAAAATTTATATGGAACAACAAAAGACCCCGAATAGCTAAAGGAATCCTGAGAAAAAAGAACAAAGCTGGAGGTATCACACTCCCTGATTTCAAAATATACTACAAAGCTATAGTAAGCAAAACAGCATGGTACTGGCACAAAAACAGACACACAGATCAATGGAATAGAATCGAAAGCCCAGAAATAAACCCACACATCTATGGACAGCTAATCTTTGACAAAGGAGCCAAGAACATACAATGGGGAAAAGAAAGTCTCTTCAACAAATGGTGTTGGGAAAACTGGATAGCCATATGCAAAAAAATGAAAGTAGACCCTTACCTTACACCATACACAAAAATTAACTCCAAATGGATTAAAGACTTGAATGTAAGACCTGAAACTATGAAACTTCTAGAAGAAAACATAGGCAGTACGCTCTTCGACATCAGTCTTAGCAACATCTTCTCAAACACCACTTCTGACCGGGCAAGAGAAACAATAGAAAAAATAAACAAATGGGACTACATCAAACTAAAAAGCTTCTGCACAGCAAAGGAAACCATCAACAAAACAAAAAGACAACCTAACAATTGGGAGAAGATACTTGCAAACCATACTTCTGATAAGGGCTTAATCTCCAAAATATATAAAGAACTCATGCATCTTACCAACAAAAAAACTAACAACCCAATTAAAAAATGGGCAAAGGACTTGAACAGACATTTCTCCAAAGAAGATATACAGATGGCCAACAGACACATGAAAAGATGTTCAAAATCATTAACTATCAGGGAAATGCAAATCAAAACTACAATGAGATATCACCTGACGCCCATCAGAATGGCTATAATTAACAAGACAGGAAACAACATGTGTTGGAGAGGATGTGGAGAGAAGGGAACTCTCATACACTGCTGGTGGGAGTGCAAACTGGTGCAGCCACTATGGAAAACAGTATGGAGATTCCTCAAAAAATTAAGGATAGAACTACCATATGATCCAGCCATCCCACTGCTGGATATTTATCCAAAGAACTTGAAAACACCAATTTGTAAAGGTACATGCACCCATGTGTTCATTGCAGCGTTATTCACAATAGCCAAGACTTGGAAGCAACCTAAGTGCCCATCAAGGGACGAATGGATAAAGAAGCTGTGGTATATATACACAATGGAATACTACTCAGCCATAAGAAACGATGAAATCCAGCCATTTGTGACATCATGGATGGACATTGAGGGTATAATGCAAAGTGAAATAAGTCAGAGGGAGAAGGTCAAATACCGCATGATTTCCTTCATTAAGTAGTAGATAATAACAACAATAAACAAACACATAGAGACAGAGATTGGATTGGTGGTTACCAGAGGGGAAGGGGGGAGGGAGGAGGGTGAAAGGGATAATTTGGTACATGTGTGTGATGATGGATTGTAATTAGTATTTTGGTGGTGAACATGATGTAATCTATGCAGAAATAGAAGTACAATGATGTACACCTGAAATTTTTACAATGTTATAAACCAATGTTACTGCAATAAACAAAAAATTAAAAAAAAAAAAAAGTATTGTCCACCCTAGGGCCCCTCTTGTATGATGCAACGCACTGAAACAAGAGAGATACAGGGGAGGAATAATTAGCCTCACAGTGTCCACCCACTCACCCCATTTCCTCCCTCTCCATCCAGGAAGAAAATACAGCCAGACTCTCAAAATCAGGCCCTTTATTCAGGACAGAGGTGGAATTCATTGTTGTAGGGAAAGTGCCACTGGGGGCACTGAGCGAGGATCAAAAGTCCAGTGCACCAGTCATGCATCCCTGAAGAATAGTCCTCAAATGTCCAGTGGTGTCAATACAGGGCCCAGGGCTTAGAGGCAAATTAGCTTCAAGCGGGTAGAAAGAAGCAAACTGAGGTAGCCTCAGGAAAGAGGAGTTCCGGAAACATAAAGAGGGCAGAAGCAGCAAAGACAGCAGGCGCTCACAAATCCTCGCAGAGCCACTGTTCCAGCTTCTCAGAGCAGAGGGCTTTATGAGCCAACCTGAAAATGGAAAATGAGACAGGGAAAGTTGACTGATTGGATCTTAGCTCAAACTCCCATCTAGCTTTGTCCCCAGGAGGGCTGAGGTGGAAGAGTGTGGATGAAAATTACAGAAAGACTCTCCTAGCCAGGTGGCAAGGTACACTGAGCCACCTAGTGGGGTAGTCATTTTTTAAAATCCAATAAAATTATAGGGCTAGAAAAGATGTGCAATGGTACCAAGGGCTTGCTTTAGGGTCTAGGACTAAAGACCTAGAATTAGGTATTCAAGTCCAGGTGAAGGGAGGCCTGGGGCTCAGCCCTCTATCAGGGATACCTAAATAGGAAAATTGCTAAACAGAAGTGTAATGATGAAGACTTGAAAACTGAAAACCTGAGTCTGATCGATGAGTTTTGTTTTGGAGACTACATTCTGTGTTAAATGACCAGGATATAGAGAGAGGGGAGTGGTGCTGGGACTAAAGGAATGAGAAGAAGGAGGGAAGGGGGAAAAAAGAAAATAGAATGGGGATTCACCAGTAGTCAATTCCTTTATTATCCAGGATCTTCTTGGCACACATCATGTCATCAGTAAGGTCATCATCCAGGAACTCTGGCAGAAATTATAGAGAAAAGAATGAGAGAGCTAAGTATTACCCAGAAAGGTGATGGGTTTCCTCTTCCCTGGATCTAGTAGGTCTGGTCCTTCTCTGAACTGCAGGCTTATGCCTGTTGCATTTCTCTCTGGGAAAGCCAATATAGTAATGCCTCTCCCTAGGTAGGGACTCCCTTCACCTCTCTGGGGTATCTCCGGAGGAATTCTCAACTTCATCAACTGACTTACTCTGAAGATGCAGGGTATCAAACTTCAAGATTCCCAGACAGCTCAGATCATCTAGCCATGAACTTCAGGGGACTGTCTGGGGATTTGCTGATCATGAAAAATTCTAACAGCCTCTTACTCAGTACTGTCAATTCAAGTGCCGCAGTTGATGTGGAGTCCAAGGCAGTGAAGCCAGAGATGTGCTTGACACCAAAAAGGAGATAATCCCAGGCTCCAGAAAAACAGAGGAACAGGGTAAAAGAAGCTACTCACTGTCACAGGAGATGTCACAGATGTTCCTTGACTGAAGGATCTGGTTGTCGCTGCACCAAATTTTATTATTGATCTGGAAGAGTCCATATTCTGTGCGGCCATTGTTATTGAGTATGGTTTGTGTGTCATAACCACTGATATGAAATATGGTACAGATCCCTGAGGGAAAGATGAGAAAGAGATATCACAGAGGTGTCCAGGCACAGCATAAATGAGAACCTGTATTCCCAGACAAACAAAAGCTCTCCATCTGATCTCCAAATATGGCAAAGCACAGAATATCTTGATGAGATGAAAAGAAGAGTTTTGAAAAGGATCAGATAATAGGAGAAAGGAAAGACAAGAGAATAAATGTAATAAAAGAGTAAACAGATAAACAGAGAAGATAGGATTATTCGGTAATTGAATGAAAGTGAAGAAAAGTGGAGGAAAAAGAGGTTGGAGGAGAGAAGCAGACGAAGGGGACAACAAGGGAGCAGAGAACTCACATTCAGGCAAAGTGGTGCCTTTATAGCCATCCATGGGTTTCAGCACCTGGGACAGCTCACATTTTGTAAATTGCTTGGCCTGGATGGCAGGGAACAGGATGCCCACCAGGAGCAGAGGGATGAAGGACATCATTTTGGCTGTCCCCAAGAACCTGAAATGAGGGCACCACTCAGCTTCACCTCCTTTTATTCTTGGAGAAAGCCTCAGAGGCTCTGGCACCAAGCTCCTATATCCAGGAAGAGGATGAAGAAAGACTGATCGTGCCAACACAGAAACTCTTGAGCCTGCCAACTTCCTTCCGTAATTTCACCCCACTTTTTCTTCCCCTCCTCCAATCTCTAGTCCATACCAGGTATTATTCTCCGTCCAGAGAGAGTTCCAAGCATGATCCAGTTTCCCATTTGGCTTTGTTTATATCTTTGTTTCTTATAGGATTGGTTCTAGGAAGCAGGATGTCCCCAGCCTACTTCAGGAACAAGGGAGGCCTCAGGAGTAATATGAGTGAGGCAATCAGAACAGACAATAAGGGTCCATGGCCAACTACCCCTTCCCCCTAGAAACATACAGAATATGGAAAAGAAGTGTATGTTATCACATACCATGGCCCCAGGATTAGAGCTGGCACTTGCCCAGCCAACCTAGGCACGAAACAAAGCCGAGGAGGAGTCCCTTGATATAGTGGCTCATGGCTGAAGGATCAGGAATAGGGATAGAATATGGCAACATAGACAAGGAGAATCAGACAAAGCTTGGATCCAGAGACTTTCTACTTCAGAAAGATGGAGAACTTCACAAGTGTGTATGACAATATTTAGCTATCCTATGAGCTATTATCAGGCTCTCCACCCCCAGGAACCACTACCACTAAATAACCAGACACTACATTGGCATTAATTAAGATGCTATGTAAATCCAAGACTAATAAATTTGTAACAGATTTGTTCATGGGTATAGAAAGTTGTAGACAGCCTCAGAATTGGCCACAGAAGGTTAAAAAGAGAATGACCCAAGCCAGAGGGAAAATTGGACTTTAAGCACTTTAAGATTGGACTAGGGTATATCTGAAGCTCACACAACAAGATTCTGGATCTGAGCTTCAAGATCAGTGCCCTTGAGCAAGTAGAGTTAAGGATACTAGTTCTGAATAATTTCTTCAACTTATTGACATCAAGTTTCATATCATGGTGCCAATAGCTGTTAGCCTCCTTCATGCCAGGGCTCATCCTCCTTATCTCGATCTCTAAACCTTATTTCTTATATTGCAAGGGGTATCTACCCCAACTAAACTGTTTAAGACTTCCAAACTGAAGGTACTGCAAACTGATATCATACAGCTCTTCAGAATCAGGGCAAACTCCTCAGTTTTATCCTATTTTCTATACTACAGATAAATAGTATATGAAGTAGCACTAGTGAAATGAGTGTGGAGGATCTTGGTGTGCCAAGAGAAATGAGCAGAAGGTCCTGAAAGCAAAGAGATACATGTTCAGAAACACAGCAAAAGTGCTGCCACTGCATTTCTCCTCCATTTCACCTAGAGGCATTGGAAGGATCCATGGAGGACAGGAATAGGAATTCTATCACACTAAGCAAGTATGGTTGAGAATATGGCTGGGGGTGAGAGGATGACCTTGAACTATGTGGGAGAGGGACAGATAAGAAAAGCTAGTCCTGAGGACTAGTCTTTCCAATATTGGAGTCTGGTGTAAAATACCTTCTGCCTGGGCTATGGACTAGTACCTGTTATAGAATAAAATAACGAGTCAGGGTATCAGGAATCACAGGGACTTTCTACACTTCCAGCCAAGTCAAGACTTATGGCAGCAGCCTGCTTGCCTGTAATTTGGCTGTACCTCTTCCCTTCCCTGTAAGCCATAAAAAGCAGTATCCAAGTCAAGAATCACAGCTAAGTACAGAAAAGAAAATAAATGTGCCTCGGGCAAGAGGAACCATTATTTTCCTAGAAATGTTTGTAAAATAGCATATCTGGGACTCATCTGAAAAAGAAGATAGAAATGTCTAATGAGAACATTACAAACATTCAGAGAAAGATATAGATTCTTGGAGATAGACCAAAGAAGAACAACAAACAATGATCCCAGCAGAGAAAGAGGAGTTGCGTGGAAAGACGTGAGCACGGCTAATGGAGGAAAGCTCCTGCCAAAATCTCCCTTTCCAGAGAGATTTAGTTAGGGTGCTCTGCGTGCAGGCTGAGATCTGAATCGAGGCAGTGAAGAGACGTTTACAACACACTGGATTTTTCGGAAATATACTAGGAAGCTATGTTTATTCTCTCAAATGCTATGGTAAAAATCAGGGTTTCTCAAACCAGTCCTTTTTGGAGAACTTCTAGAGATTAAGAAATCAGAAGCATCTGCTTCAAAATACATTTGGCAGTAGCCATTCAAAACTACCAGTTTGTAGGTGAGCAATAGTTCACAGAGAGAGCCCAGGGCAACCATTTGGAGGGAACACCCTAAGGGCCACAATAATATGGATCATTACTTATGGTTAATATTCTCACCTTGTACTCCTTCCTCCCATAATTCAGGTAAATTATCACTAGATGGACAATGAAGCTAGATCTTGGGGCTGGCTCCGTGGCACAGCGGTTAAGTGCACGCGCTCTGCTGCTGGCGACCCAGGTTCGGATCCAGGTGTGCACCGACACACCGCTTGTTGGGCCATGCTGTGGCAGTGTCCCACATAAAGTGGAGGAAGATGGGCACGGATGTTAGCTCAGGGCCAGTCTTCCTCAGCAAAAAGAGGAGGATTGGCATGGATGTTAGCTCAGGGCTGATCTTCCTCACAAAAAAAAAAAAAGAAGCAGCAGCTAGATCTTGGACTTAAGACCCACATTTCGGACAAATTCTTAATTGAATTAGAGAGTTATTTAAAGCAAATAACATTTGGAGATGGAGTGCTTTCTATTGGCACTTTTGTTTTTGGTTGCTTGTGCAAAACTCCATGCAAAGTTGCTTAGCACTATGGATTCAGGTTCTATAGCCACACCGAAGGCCTGCTCTCAATTTACATAGGATTGTTTTGAATTGTTTCTATAAGTGCTTTTTTTGTTGTTGTTGTTTTGGGTTTGGGGAGGCTTGGGGGTTTTTTAGTCATTTTTTAATTAAAATAACATTGGTTTATAACATTATATAAATTTCAAGTGTACATCATTATGTTTCGACTTCTTTGTGGACTACATCATGTTCACCACCAGAAGTCTAGTGCTTTTATGCTTAAATGAACCATTGATTTATTTTTGTGAATTGAGAATAGTGTCAACAAAAAATGCAAATATACAAATGTAAATCAAAAAACACAAATTATTTTATGATTTCCTTCATTAAGTAGTAGATAATAACAACAATAAACAAACACGTAGAGACAGAGATTGGATTGGTGGTTACCAGAGGGGAAGGGGGGCAGGAGGAGGGCGAAAGTGATAATTCGGCACATGTGTGTGGTGATGGGCTGTAATTAGTATTTGGGGGGTGAACATGATGTAATCTATGCAGAAGTAGAAGTATAATGACGTACACCTGAAATTTATACAATGTTATAAACCAATGTTACTGCAATAAACAAAAATTTAAAAAATTAAAAAAATAAATTAAAAAAACAAATTATTTTAAAATGTACTAACTAAAATGAACTTGACCTTCTTAATTGAATATTAGCTAAAACAAATTGATATGCATGTAGTTACCAAGAAAGTAATGAAATTTCTATGCAACTGTTAATAGATAACTCATTTTTAATTTATAAAATGTCTATCTTTAAATAAACATATATTTATATAATTTTACATCAATACCTTTGATAGAATCTTACATCCTGTTTTTTAATGTGGTACTTTTTTTCCTTTTCTTTTTTGATTGGCTTCCCCCTCCCCCTTCTCATTTCTTCCCTTCCACACATTGTCACAGTAACTCACATTAAAGTCTACCATATATCTATCCATATTTTTATCAATTACTGTATTTTTATATATACATATTGTTTTGCTATTCATTTAAAAAAATTTAATCCACCTGAAATTCTATCTGGATTTCCTCTTCTGTTCATCTTGTCATATTTGTCTATTCTAATACAAATATCTTGCTGATTTCATCGTAGTGGTAGTGTATACTAACACTGCAGTTGTAGTGTTCCACCACTGTGGTAACTAACAGTGTAGTGGTAGTACTAACATTCATGATAGTGTTCCATACCAATGGAACATTTGGTATGTTCTGATATCTCAGATGACAAGTCTTCCTTGTTATTCTCTTTTTTTAGAAAATTAATCAAACTTTTAATTTTCAAAAATAATTTAAACTATTGTAATAATATTATAATAAACTCACATATACAAAGATTATAATAAACTTGCACATAGCTTATACCCATAGATTCACTCACGGTCAACATTTTGCCACATTTGTGAATTCTCTCTCATGTTCTTTTTTCTCCAGCTTTATTGAGATATAATCGACATATAACATTGTGTAAGTTTAAGGTGTACAACGTGATGATTTGATACACGTATATATTGTGAAATGATTACTACAATAAGGTTATTTAACACCTCCATCCCCTTACATAATTACCATTTGTGTGTGTCTACGAGTGATGAGACCATTTAAGATCTACCATCATAGGAACTTTCAAGTATATAATATAGGTAATATAATATGTTAATATAATATAGTTAATTATAGTCACCACGCTGTACATTAGATTCCCCAGAACTTATTCATCTTATAACTGTAAGTCTTACCCTTGGACCAACTTCTGCACCCCCAACCCCTGGAAACCATAATTCTACTCTGTTTCTATGAGTTTGATGTTTTTAGTTCCACATATGACTGAGATCATACAGTAATTGTCTTTCTCTATCTGACTTATTTCGTTTAGCATAACGCCCTTAAGGACTATCTATGTTGTTGTAAGTGGCAGGATTTTCTTCTTTTTCAGGCTGAATAATATTCCACTGTATGTATATACATTTTCTTTATCCATTCACCAATTGATGAACACTTAGGCTGTATCCACATCTTGGCTATTGTGAATAATGCTGCAATAAATACAGAGATTTAGATATCATTTCAAGATTGTGATTTCATTTCCTCCAGATATATACCCAGCAGTGGGTTTGTTGGATCATATGGTAGTTCTCTTATTAACTTTTTTGAGGAACTTCCATACTTTTTTCTCTAGTGGCTCTACCAGTTTACATCCTCCCAACAGTGCATAATGGTTCCCTTTTCTCCACATCCTCACCAACACTTGTTATCTCTTGTCTTTTTGATAATAGCCATTCTAACAGATGTGTGGTGATATCTATTGTGGTTTTGATTTGCATTTTCTTCATGATTAGTGATGTTGAGCATCTTTTCACGTACCTGTTGACCATTTGTATGTCTTCTTTGGAAAAATGTCTGTTCAGGTCCTCTGCCCATTTTTTAATCAGATTATTTGGTTGAATTTTTTGTTGTTTTTGATTTTTTGCTATTGGGTTTTAGGAAATATTTTTTATGTTTTTTATATTAACCCCTTATCAGTATATGGTTTGGAAATATTTTCTCTCATTCTGTAGGTTGCCTTTTCATTTTGTTGATTATTTCTTTTGCTGTCCAGAAGCTTTTTAGTTTGATGTAAATCTGCTTGTTTATTTTGCTTTTATTGCTTGTGCTTTTGGTGTCATATCCAAAAAATCATTGCCAAGACCAATGTCAAGAAGCTTTTTCCCTATGTTTTCTTCTTAGGAGTTTTATCATTTCAAGTCTTACATATATGTCCTTAATCCATTTCAAGTTAATATTTGTGACTGGTATAAGATAAGCGTCCAATTCACATTCTTTTGCATGTGAATACCCAGTTTCCCCAGCACCAATTATTGAAAAGACCGTCCTTTCCCCGTTGAGTATTCCAACTCCCTTGTCAAAGATTAGTTGACTGTATATGCATAGATTTATATCTGAGTTCTCTATTCTGTTCCATTGGTCTATGTGTCTGTTTTTATGCCTGTACCATACTGTTTCAATTCCTATAGTTTTTTAATAGAGTTTGAAATAAGGAAGTGTAATGCCCCCTGCTTTGTTCTTTCTCAGGATTGCTTTGGTTATTTGGGGTCTTTTGTGGTTCCATCCAAATTTTAGCATTATTTTTTGTATTTCCATAAAAAATGCTGTTGAAATATTAATGGAAGTTGCATTGAATCCGTAGATAACTTTGTGTAGTATGGATATTTTAACAATATTAATTCTTCCAATCCATGAACATGGGTTATCTTTCCACTTATTTGTGTCTTCTTCAATTTCCTTCATCAATGTCTTATAATTTTCAGTGTACAGATCTTTCACCTCCTTGGTTAAATTAATTTCTAAGAATTTTGTTGTTTTTGATGATATTGTGAATGGGATTGTTTTTTATTATTATTATTTTATTGTGAAATTTTTGTTGTACACTATTGTTTGTCAGTCAGCGTATAAATGCATCCCTTCACCCCTTGTGCCCACCCCCACCCCCCTTGCCCCGGGTAACCATCAAATAGTTCTATCTGTCCATATGTTGGTTTATCTTCCACATATGAGTGAAATAATGCAGTGTTTGTCTGTCTCTTTCTGGTTTATTTCACTTAACATAATACCTTCCAGGTCCATCCATGTTGTTGCAAATGGGATGATTTTGTATTTTTTTATGGCTGAGTAGTATTCCATTGTATATATAGACCACACCTTCTTTATCCAATCCTCAATCAAGGGACACTTGGGTTGCTTCCATGTCATGGCTATAGTGAATAATGCTGCATGGATTGTTTTCTTTATTCCTTTTCAGATAATTTATTGTTAGTGTACAGAAATGCAACCGACTTTTGTATGTTGATTTTGTATCCTGCAACTTTACTGAATTAATTTATTAGTTTTAACAGACTTTTAGTGGAGTTTTTAGGATTTTTCTATATATAAGATCATATCATCTGCAAACAGACTACTTTACTCCTTCCCTTCTGATTTGAATTCCTTTTATTTCTTTCTCTTGCCTGACTGCTCTAGCTAAGACTCCCAGTACTATGTTGAATAGGAGTGGTGAGAGTAAGCACTCTTGCCTTGTTCCTGATTTTAGAGGAAAAGCTTTCAACCTTTCACCCTTGAGTGTGACATTAGCTGTGGGCTTGTTTGGCCTTTAATATGTTCCTTCTATGTTCTATATATTCTAATATTCTTAATATGCTATTATTCTTTTTCAAAATATGCTGACATTCTAATTATTTTTTCATACAAATTTTAATATATTTTATCTAATTTCCGCGAAAAACCTGTAAACATTCAAATTAGAATTACATACAGTATGCAAAATAATTTTTAGAAAAATAACTTTTTATGATGTTAAATCTTTAATCTCAGAATATATGTGTTTTTCTTTTGTTCAGATGTTATTTTACATACTTCAGCAAGATTTTATAGTGCTTTCATACAGACTCAATGCCTTTTTTGTCAAATTTATTCCTGAATATATGACACTTTTTATCATTAATGTGAATGAGTTATTTTCTTCTTTCCATTTCTAGGTATTTACAAGTAGTACCGAGAACAAGTACCTTTTTGTAAGTATATCTTCTACGTGGCCACCTCACAAAATATCTTATAAATTCCAGTATATTTTTTACTAATGTTTCAGGGTTTCTAAGTATATGATCACATCATCTCCAAAGTCATGGGTAAACTCTCTTTTAGTTCTTTGGCTTCTAGCAAAGAGAAAAAACTCTCAGAAAAGCTATGTGCCTCTGCCGTGGCTGAGGCCATAAAATAATTAACAACAACAATAATAGTAATGTTCTCTCGTGAGAACATAGAATTGTTGGCCTGTTCTCACTCAGGTCTGAAGTTTATGTTTACATATCCACGTCCAGTCAAGGATGGACTATAGCAGATGATATGGTGCATGGACCAGATTCTCTCCTCCACTTACAGGATAAAAGCACTCACTCCCCCAGCTGCTAGGAGGGTTATCTGCAGACAGTATTCAACTGAAACCCTCTCTGAGAATTACTCTCAGAGGAAGAGAGCTCTTTTGCCTCAAAAGGGGATAATTCTTCAGGGCCATCTCAGCTCCACAACTTCTATGGGATTGGCTGAGTACTCTGTAGTGCATCATAATTAAACTTGTCCCTCTAACTAATCCTACTTCCTTCAGGTTCTCATCTCCTCATATATACACACAGGCGTTGATTCCAAAAGCACTCTCCCATCAACTTCTTGTATACCAATCTCCATCTCAGAATCTGTTTCCTAAGGAATCTGACCTGTAACAAAGAATAATAATAATGACGTCTAGTTTGTGGGGTTAGATGTCCAAAACTAAAACTACTGAAAACAGGAGCATGAAAGTCAGGCAATATTTAGAGTAAAATTTCCTAAGGCCTTATATTCTACAAAAGAGTGGTTAAGATATTAATTAACTTTGCTAAGAATATACTAGCAAAATTTTCAAGTCAACTAGTAAAAGGACAGAAATATAATATATAAATTCCAAACTCAGGCCAGCCCCGTGGCTTAGTGGTTAAGTGCGCACTCACTGCTGCTGGCGGCCTGGGGTTCGGATTCCAGGCATGCACCGATGCACTGCTTCTCTGGCCATGCTGAGGCCGTGTCCCACATACAGCAACTAGAAGGATATGCAGCTATGACATACAACTATCTACTGGGGCTTTGGGGGAAAAAAATAAATAAATAAATAAAATTTAAATGGTTTAACATTCGCAAATCAATCAACGTGATACACCACATTAATAAAATGAAGAATAAAAACCACATGATCATCTCAATAGATGCAGAGAAAGCATTTGACAAGATACAGCATCCATTTATGATAAAAACTCTGAATAAAATGGGTATAGAAGGAAAGTACCTCAACATAATAAAGGCCATATATGACAAACCCACAGCTAATATCATCCTCAATGGTGAAAAACTGAAAGCTATCCCTCTAAGAACAGGAACCAGACAAGGATGCCCACTGTCACCACTCCTATTTAACATAGTACTGGAAGTCCTAGCCAGAGCAATCAGGCAAGAGAAAGAAATAAAAGGGATCCAAATTGGAAAGGAAGAAGTGAAACTGTCACTATTTGCAGATGACATGATCTTATATGTAGAAAACCCTAAAGAATCCACCAGAAAACTTTTAGAAGTAATAAACGAATATGGTAAAGTGGCAGGATACAAAATCAACATACAAAAATCAGTTGCATTTCTATACACTAACAACGAAGTAGCAGAAAGAGAAATTAAGAATACAATCCCATTTACAATTGGAACAAAAAGAATAAAATACCTAGGAATAAATTTAACAAAAGAGGTGAAAGATCTGTACACCGAAAACTATAAAACATTGCTGAAAGAAATTGAAGAAGACACAAAGAAATGGAAAGATATTCCGTGCTCTTGGATTAACTTAGTTAAGATGTCCATACTTCCTAAAGCAATCTATAGATTCAATGCAATCCCTATCAAAGTTCCAACAACATTTTTCACAGAAATAGAGCAAAGAATCCTAAAATTTATATGGAACAACAGAAGACCCCGAATAGCTAAAGGAATCCTGAGAAAAAAGAACAAAGCTGGAGGTATCACACTCCCTGATTTCAAAATATGCTACAAAGCTATAGTAACCAAAACAGCATGGCACTGGCACAAAAACAGACACACAGATCAATGGAATAGAATCGAAAGCCCAGAAATAAACCCACACATCTATGGACAGCTAATCTTTGACAAAAGAGCCAAGAACACACAATGGGGAAAAGAAAGTCTCTTCAACAAATGGTGTTGGGAAAACTGGATAGCCACATGCAAAAAAATGAAATATAGACCCTTACCTTACACCATACACAAAAATTAACTCCAAATGGATTAAAGACTTGAATGTAAGACCTGAAACTATGAAACTTCTAGAAGAAAACATAGGCAGTACGCTCTTCGACATTGGTCTTAGCAACATATTTGCAAGCACCATGTCTAACTGGGCAAGAGAAACAACAGAAAAAATAAACAAATGGGACTACATCAAACTAAAAAGCTTCTGCACAGCAAAGGAAACCATCAACAAAACAAAAAGACAACCTAATAATTGGGAGAAGATATTTGCAAACCATACATCTGATAAGGGCTTAATCTCCAAAATATATAAAGAACTCATGCATCTTACCAACAAAAAAACTAACAACCCAATTAAAAAATGGGCAAAAGACCTGAACAGACATTTCTCCAAAGAAGATATACAGATGGCCAACAGACACATGAAAAGATGTTCAAAATCATTATCAGGGAAATGCGAATCAAAACTACAATGAGACATCACCTCACACCCGTCAGAATGGCTATAATTAACAAGAGAGGAAACAGCATGTGTTGGAGAGGTTGTGGAGAGAAGGGAACTCTCATACACTGCTGGTGGGAGTGCAAACTGGTGCAGCCACTATGGAAAACAGTATGGAGATTCCTCAAAAAATCAAGGATAGAACTACCATATGATCCAGCTATTCCACTGTTGGGTATTTATCCAAAGAACTTGAAAACACCAATGCGTAAAGATACATGCACCCCTGTGTTCATTGCAGCATTATTCACAATAGCCAAGACTTGGAAGCAACATAAGTGCCCATCAAGGGATGAATGGATAAAGAAGATGTGGTATATATACACAATGGAATACTACTCAGCCATAAGAAACAATGAAATCCAGGCATTTGTGACAACGTGGATGGACATTGAGGGTATTATGCAAAGTGAAATAAGTCAGAGGGCGAAGGTCAAATACCGTATGATTTCCTTCATTAAGTAGTAGATAATAACAACAATAAACAAACACATAGAGACAGAGATTGGATTGGTGGTTACCAGAGGGGAAGGGGGGAGGGAGGAGGGCGAAAGGGATAATTTGGCACATGTGTGTGGTGATGGGTTGTAATTAGTATTTGGGTGGTGAACATGATGTAATCTATGCAGAAATAGAAGTATAATGATGTACACCTGAAATTTGTACAATGTTATAAACCAATGTTACTGCAATAAACACAAAATTTAAATAAATAAATAAATAAAAATAAAATAAATAAATAAATAAAAATTCCAAACTCATACAGGAAAGACATAGAATAAGAAAATAACAGACAAGCAAAAAATAGAACTAAAATGTCAAAACAGAATTAAACTAAAAACAATAACAGAAAGATACATGAAAAATCCCCCAAATATTTTGAAATTAAAGAACACACTTCTAAATAACCACTGGTCAAAGAAGAAATCTTAAGGGAAATTAAGAAACATGTTGAACTGAATGAAAATAAAAACATTGCATATTAAAATCTGTGGGGTGCAGCTAAAGCCTTTAGAAGGAAATTTATATCATTAAATGCTTATATTAGAAAGGAATAAAAGTTTCAAATCAGTAATCTAAGTTTCCACCTTTTCTGTAATTAAACTAGCCCTTTAAAAAGAATAGTGGAAATATCCATCCAGACTTACATGGCAGTATTGCAGGAAAAAAAAAAGCACTAATATGTAATGTCCTCACCTATGTCAACCTATACTCTGGTGCCCATGGAAAGAGGGCAGCGTCCGATGAGAAAAGTAGCCTGGACATTCCAGGTTGGGGGCATCAGAGAAGTAAATCAAAACCTATGGAGATGGAAATAGCAGAGAGCAGCACCAGCAACTGAGGAATAACTTCCAAAAACACAGCTGTAGAGGAATATAAGATAAAACTCCCACTTTCCAACTTTATTCAAGAAGAAACTAACTCTTGAAGGTGAATGGGGGGGTACAGATGAACACTTGCATTACAAAGAATCAAACTGTGATGAATATACGTCAGAATCAGAGAATGACAGAAGAGCTATCGGACCAGTTTGAAAACATGAGCAACCTCTAAGATATGTGACAAGCGTTGGGAAATCAGTACCAGGACTCACAAATTGGGTGAGAAGTAAATGGGTAAGAAGGAGAGATCAAAATCCAAAGGAGTTAGGAATGAATGGCAAGTAACAGCAGGTTAGAATTCAGGCAGTTGGAAACAGGGCAGAACACAAAGATCAGGAGTCCCTGTGGCATTTACCCTTCAGCACAGCTGGAATAGAGGACACCTTTGGAAACAATAACATGCGTTTCTATTCTATTCTTAAAAGAGCTGTTACCACTTCTGAGTTGACAAGAGTGGGAGCTCTGACAGTTCAGCTATTCCTCTATTCAGGATGACTTTACCACAGATTTTTAAATACCTTTGTTGAGGGAAAATTTACATACAATTAAATGCACCTATTTTAAGTGTACAGTTTGACAAGTTTTGATAAATATATATATCCATGTAACACACAACTAAAATTTAGAACATTTCCATCACTCCAGAAAGTTCCCTCATATCCCTTGGCAGTCAGTGCCTCCTCCCTGACACGAGGTAAACTTTGATCTTATTTCTACAACAATTAACGAGTTTTGGCTGTTCTAGAAATTCACATAAATGGAATCATACAATATTATGTTTTATGCCTGGCCTTCTTCACTCAGTATAGTATTTTTTATGTTCATCAATGCTGCTGTGTGTAGTCACAGATCACTCCTTCTTATTAATGAGTAATGTTCGGTTGCATGACTATACCACAATATATTTATCTACTCACTTGCTGGTGGACCTTTGAGTTTTTTTCCACTATGGGGCTCTTATGAACAAGGCTGCTTTGTACATTTGAGTGCAAGTCCCATTGTGAATATATGTTTTCATTTCTCTTGGATAAATACCTAGGAATGGAACTGATGTGTCATTTGGAAGTGTATGATAATCTTATTTTTTAAATGTAAAACTTTTGTCCAAAATGGATGAATTATTTTTGCATTCCCATCAACGATGTATGAAAGTTGCCATTGGTCCACATGCTCATCAACACTTGGTTTTATCAGTCTCTAATTTTAGCCACTCTAGTGGATATATAGTGGTATCTCATCATAGTTTTAACTTGCTAATAAATATCTCTATATGTAACAATTGACCAATCCTAAATCTTCTTTTGTGAAGTTCTATTCAAATCTTTTGTCCGTTTTTTATTATGTTGTCTTCTTATTATTAAGTTGGAATAGTACTTCGTATATACAAGATCAAGTTCTTTTTCAAGTATATTTATTGTAAATATTTTCTCTCAATCTGTGGCTTGCCTTTTCATTTTCTTAACAATATCATTTGAACAGCAAAAGTTTTTTTATTTTGATAAAGTCCAATTTATCATTTCTCTCTTTCATGTTTAATGCCTTTTATGTCCCAGCTAAGTAATCTTTGTCTACATACTCCAAGTCACCAAGATTTTCTCCTATGTTTTCCTCTAGAAATGTTATCATTTTTTACTTTTAATTTATATCTATAATACATTATGAGTTAGTTTTTGTGTACAATTTAAGATAGGGGTCAGGGTTTGGTTTGGTTTCATTTTTTTCCTATATGGACAGTTGTTCTATAAGTGTCTACATAGACAATTGTTTTATATATATATATATATATATATCTCCAGTTGTTCCAGAACATTTTCTCAAAAGACTGACTCCCTTCCACCCATTGAATTACTTTGGAATCTTTGTCAAAAATCAGTTGAAATTTATGTGCTCGACTATTTCCATACTCTTACTTTGTTCCATATATAACATATCCTTATGCCAATACAACACTATTTTGATTAGTATAGCTTGATAAGAAGCCTTGAGACCAGGTAGTGTAGCTTTTCCAACTTTGTTTTCTTTTTCAAAATTGTTCTAGCTATTCTAGGTCCTTTGCAATCTATGGAAATTTTATAATTCTCTTCTAATTTCTACCAAAAAATCCTGATGAAATTTTTAATTTGAGATTTCATTAAATCTATAGATCAATTTGGGAAGAATTGCTATATTAACAATACTGAGATTTCCAGTCCATGAACATGGTATAGTTTTCCATTTATTTAGGTGTACTTTAATTTCAATGCTTTGTCATTTTCAGTTTATACATCTTGCCCACATTTTGTTATATTTATCCATATGGTTTTGTGTGTGTGTGTGTGAAGAAGATCAGCCCTGAGCTAACATCCGATGCCAATCCTCCTCTTTTTGCTGAGGAAGACTGGCCCTGAGCTAACATCCGTGCCCATCTTCCTCCACTTTATGTGGGACGCCGCCACAGCATGGCCTGACAAGCAGTGCCGTGGTGCACGGCCGTGATCCGAACCTGCAAACCCCGGGCCGCCAGCAGCGGAGCACGCGCACTTAACCGCTACGCCACGGGGCCGGCCCCTGTTTTTATGCTATTTTAAATGGCATTCTGAATTTTATTTTCCAGTTGTTTATTGCTAGTTAATAGACAAAAAGTCAACTTTTGTATTTTTACCTTGCATTCCGCAACACCGTCAAACTCACTTATTTGTTCTGGTATTTCTTTGTGGTTTCCTTAGTATTTTGTATACACCTAATCATGTCATCTGCAAATAAAGATAGTAGTGTACTCAGAGTTTTTCTGAAGACTAGGTGTTGAATTTTTCAAATGTTTTTCCTGCATTTATGATTTTTCTCCCCTGTTCTTTAATGTGGTAAATAACTTTGATTTTTTTAATATTAAACCAATCTTGCATTTCTGAAATAAACCACACTTGGTCATGATATACGAGCATATTTATATATTGCTGGAATTAATTTGCTAAAATTTTGTAAAAGATTTTTGTGTCTGTGTTCATGAGGTATACTAATCTGTGGCTTTCTTTTTTTTATTTATTTTATTGAGGTCATATCAGCTTATAACACTGTAAATTTCAGTTGTACATTATTATATATCAGTTTCTATATAGACTGCATCATGTTCATCACCAATAGTCTAGCTTTTATCCATCACCATACATACGTGCCCCTTTACCCTCACCCCCTGCCCCACCAGGAACCACTAATCTGTTCTCCTTATCCATGTGTTCATTTATCTTCCACATATGAATGAAATCATACAGTGTTTGTCTTTCTCTGTCTAGCTTATTTTGCTTAGCATAATACCTTCAAGGTCCATCCGTGTTGTCACAAATGGCACAATTTTGCCTGACTTTCTTTTTCTATAATGACTTTGTTAGGTCTTGATATTAGGATTATTCTGGTCCCACAAAACAAGTTAAGAAATGTTACCTCCTCCTCTAATTTCTGAGAGAGTTTCTGAAGAATTCACCTGTGAAGCTATCTGGGTCTAGAGTTTTCATACTGGGAAGGTTTTAAATTATGAATTTAATTTATTTTGTAGTTATAGGGCTATTCAGTTTTTTGTTAATTCTTGTGTCAGTTTTATCAATTGGTATCTTTCAAATAATTTGTCCATTTCATTTAAATTGTCAAATTTATTGGCATAAGATTGTTCATAACATTGTCTTTTTAATCTATTAATATCTATAGGGTCTGTAGCGATGTCTCCTCTTTCGTTTCTGATATTGATAATTTGTACTTAATCTGGATTTTTTTAATCAACCTAGCTGAAGATTTATCAATTTTATTAATTTTTTCAAAGAACTAATTTTTGTTTTATTGATTTTTGTCTATTGTTGGTTTCTTTTGTATTTTTGTAGATTTCCACTCTTATCTCTATTTCCTTTGTTCTATTTCTTTGAGTTTACCTTGCTCTTCTTTATCTAGCTTCTTAAATTGGAAGCCTAGATTATTGATTTAAAATTTTTATCTTTTCCAATATAAGCATTTAAAGATACAAAACTCCTTCTAAGCACTGCTTTAGCTGCATCACATAAATTTTGAAATTATTATTATCATTTAACTCAAAATATTTTCTCATTTCCCCTGTAATTTCTTCCTTTACCCTTGGGTTATTTAACAGTATGTTGCCAGTGACTATAGTTAATAATACTGTATTGTATATTTGAAAGTTACTAAGAGAGTAGATCTTAAAAGTTCTCATCACAGGAAAAAACTTTGCAACTATGTGTGGTAATGGATGTTAAATAGTCTTATTGTAGTGATCATTTCACAACATATACAAATATTGAGTCATTATGTTATACACCTGAAACTAATATAATGTTATATGTCAATTATATGTCAATTAAAAATATATATTGACTAAATTCCAAATATTTGAAGATTTTCTAGATACTTTATTGCTATTGATCCAATTTACTCCCCTTGTGGTCAGAGAAAATACCTCTTTTTATATTATGTATCCACTAACATAGATTTATAATTACTTTTTATGCTTTTGTGTTTTAAATTCTATACCAGATTTTAAAGTGATTTATGCACCTACTTTACAACAGTACAGGATTCTATATTTGTCTGTATATTTACCTTTACCAGAGAGTTTTATACCTTCATACAGTTTTGTACTGCTGTTTATCATCTTTTTGTTTCAACTTGAAGGGCTTTCTTCAGTATCTCTTGTAAGGCAGGTCTAGTGGTGATGAACGCCTTCAGTTTTTGTTTGGGGAAGTATTAATTTCTCCTTAATTTTTGAAGGACAGTTTTGCTGAATATAGTATTCTTGGTTGGCAGTGGTTTTTTCTTTCACACATTGAACGTATCATCCCACTCCCTCTATCCTGTAAGGTTTCTGCTGAGAAATTGGCTGATAATCTAACAGGAGCTCCCTTGTACATGACAAGTCACTTTTCTCTTGCTGCTTTCAAGATTCTCTTGTTGTCTGTGACTTTTGACAGTTTGATTATGATGCATCTTAATGTAGGTCCCTTTAGATTGATCCTAATTAAAGTTCTTTGAGTTTCTTGAAATTATATGTCCATTTATCTCCTCATATTTGGGAAGTTTTCAGCCATTATTTCTTCAAACAGGCTCTCTGTCCCTCTCTCTCTTTCTCCTCCTTCTGTGACTCCTATAATGTATATGCTGTTCCTCATGAGGATGTCCCATAAGTCCCTTAGGCTATCTTCATTTTTCTTCTTTTTTTTCTTTTAGCTCCTTTGCCTCAGTAATTTCAAAATTTCTATCTTTAAATTTGCTGATTCTTTCTTCTGCCTGGTCAAGTCTGATGTTGAGTCCTGTCAGTGTATTTTTCAATTCAATTATTGTGTTATTCAGTTTCAGAATTTCTGTTTGGTTCTTCTTCATAATTTCTCTCTTTGGTGATATTCTTATTTTGTTCATGCATTCTCATTTTGTTCATTTCTTGATTTCATTTAGTTGTCCATCTGTGTTCTCTTTTAATTCGTTAAGCACCCTTATAATGGTTATTTTGAATTCTCTGTCTGGTAATTCACATTTTGCCATTTCTTTAGGGTTGGTTTCTGGAGGTTTAAATTGTTCTCTTGAATAGGCCGTGTTTTCCTGTTTCTTTTTATGTTGTGTTATTTTCTATTTCGACTTCCGTATTTGAAAACTCAGCTGTCTCTCCCAGTCTCTGGTTTCATATAGGGAGGACTATCTCCAATCAGCCTAGCTAGAGAATCTGGAGAATGATCAAGCCTTTTCTGGGGATGCAGCCTCTCTGGGTTTGCACAGGTAATCTCCTAATTAAATAGGTTTGCCTGTTTCCACTCAAGATCTCCTTGTGTCTGTCTGCAATCCTTACAGCCTCTATGGCGCTGTAGAAAGTTGCAGTACTAGAGTTCCACCTAGTGTCTGTCTGTGGTACTTCAAACTCTGGTGCTAGACCAAGCCACATTGATTGCCTTTGTTTTCTATGGCCCCCAATATGAAATCTCATTCCTGTCAGTGCTTAGATTCAGGCAAGACAGAAAACAGTCTCTTGGCAGCACTCCAAAAAGTCAGAATAATGGATATACCTTCCACTCTTTTCCTTCCCAAGGAAGAAGTCAGGAGTTGGGGGTTTCCTCCCCATCATGCCACGTGGAGAGGAAGGGCTCAAGTGAGTGAATGTAAGAATTTGCCTGCTGGGCTTCAGTGGGGTTGCCTCATGCTTGAACCTTATGTCAATAATTTTTTTTTTTTACACAAAATAGCCTTCAGCACTTTCAGGCCAAAAATATAAATATTTTTTTTCTGTTTACCCATGTTTGGGGTCTACTGGCCTCAAAAGGTTAGACATAACAGTTTGTACCCACTTTCAGGAATACATATAAAGGATATAAGCTTTCAAATCTGAGATGCCCACTTTCATAAAACCACAAATGGCTTATTCCTACAAACATCCACCATTCCTCCTCTAATATAAGAAGTGGGGCAATGGAAGATACATTTCTTCATAACCATTTGGAGAGCAGGTTGGTGCCACTGTCCTCAGACTCAGGGTAGCTCTGTCTGCAGCTAGGATGGAAGAAGCTGTAGGCTAGCCTCATGGAGTCACCAGCAGGAGAGTTGAGGCAGGAGATTTTACCCAGCCACTGAACCTGGGAGTAGCAGAGTCTTCCGTCCCACTGGGACCTGCCAAGTTTTAATATAGTACTGGATTTTCCCTATGTTGTTTCAGATTTGTCATTTTACTGAGTGGTGAAGACAGCAGCCACTTAGTACCTGAAGCAGAAGAAAAAACATGAATTCCCAACATCTAACAGGAAGACCCCCATCCAGGAATCTCTTAACTGATTTCTGATTTTTCACAAAGGCAATTAGTTCATATAGTGTTGTTAAATCCTTGTTTCTGCGGGGGAAGGAGGGTCTGGGGGCTCCTATTCTGCCATTTTGCTGATGTGCTCTATTGTCTCATTTTTCTCTGCCCAATGGTCACATTTCTCTGCTTGTTTGCATTTAGACTAATTGTTTTATTAGATACTGGACACTATGAATATTCTGTTGCTGAGTGATAGAATTCTCATGTCTTCCTTTGAATGGTTTTGGCTTTGTACAGGTAGACCATTAAGACACTTGAGGCTCAGTTTAATCGTTTCAAGCCTTGTTTTTAAGCTTTATTAGAGCGGGTCTAGATTAGCCTTTATTCTTGGGCTACTTTAATCCTATTCCTAAGGTGTGGCCTTTCTAAGGTATCTACTGAATGCTCCCAGTTTTCAATGAGATTTCTCCAGTCTGGTTGATTGGAAATCAAATATCTCCCACTGTGTATGAATTCCAGTAGTTACTCAATTTACAGCTCCTAGTAATTATTCAGCTAAAGTCTGTGAGGATCCATAAACTGGTTTCTAGAATTCTTTCTCTGCACACCTCCCTCCTCTTCTGCCCCAATTCAAACAGTCTCTGTGGCGCCCGACTCTGATCTCTGTCTCTTCAAATCAGCAAGACAATCCCGCTCTGCCTCTGCTAGGTCCCAAATCTCGAAAGCGTGTCAAGGCAGTGAGCTGAGGTGGTGGTAGGGCTCGCTTCAATTGTTTCCCTTCCCTCAGGGATTACAGTCCTGTGCTGTATGTTTTCCAGTAGCTAAAAACAGATATTTCTTATTTTTTTTCCATTATGTAGTTGTTTACATTAGGAGAGCTAATCTGGTGCCCGTTACTCCTTCATAGGCGGAAGCTGAAGACGCTTACCCTCATTTTTAACTTTCTAAAACCTTTGCTACTCATTAAATTCTAGTACATATTCCACTTTCTCCACTAACTTCCCATACTCCCTCCTCTGTAATCTCAATAAATTCTGTAGCTCTTTTGTGGCAGTTGTCACATTTCATATTATACCATGGTTATTTGCGAGAAGATGCTATGTCTTGACCATCCGATAATACCTAACATGTTGTGGGGTTCAAAATATATATTTGTTGAATAAATGAGATACCCCAAAATATATTACCTTCTTATAAGTGGAAATACATAAGAAAAGGATAAATGACCCTCCCACTTTGTAGAAGGTTGGAATATATATGGTCTACGGTCCCTCCCGACTCAAAGCTTCACTGAAAAAATGGTTAGGCAAATTGTGCTATATCTACATAATAAATATTACATGATTATTTTAAATGGAGGGATATATAAAGTGCTTACAATAAAATGTTACGTTAAATACGGGGTTAAAATTGTATAGTATATGATAATTACAACTATGTAAAAAATGCGTATAAAAACTTGAAGGAAATATATTTTTAAATAACGGAGTTATTTTAATGCATATTTGCTGTTCATATGTTTTTATTACCATGATCCAAAATTAGTCTTGAAAGACAATTGGCCTGGCTATCTAATTACCTTCATAAAGGATGACATAGAATGATCAGTTATTCCAAAAGCCAAACTTTGTTTTTATTAAATGTCCCCCTACGTCTTACTGAATTAAACTAACAACCTTATTGAGAATATTAGTTCATGTAGTTATCTGCAAGCACATTTTGCAATCCTGCAGGGCTCACCAGGAAGTTTACTGCTCATAGTGTGGTATTGTAAGAGTGCTTTACTGAGATTTTGTCTGTTAATGACTGAGGCCATTGTTTGATAACATCCACTTTATATTTTTTCCGGGATGAAATCTTGACAATCAATAGGAGCCAAGTTAGGGTGCATTTTATGTATATCTGTACATCTGTGTGTCTGTTCCACAATGCTTATAATTAGGAGATAGCAAGTAGATGAAGATAGTTTTTATGAACCAACTTAATCATGTTTCCAGGCCAACTCATCACAGTTTTCTTCTTTTTCTTAATATCTTCTATTTACCTTTCTTTCTCCAAAGGCAAAATTGTGGAATGTCAGATTTGAATTCTGACTCTACCACTCACTAACTATAAGATCCTGGACAATGTACTTGACCTCTCTGTGCTATAGTTGCCTGATACATGTAATTGTAGATAATGATAATAACTACCTCCTATGATTCTTGTGAGGCTTCAATGAGACAATTTTGTAAAACTCTTATAAAAGAACCTAGCACTCAGGGACTATTCGATAAATGGTCTCTTTTAGTGTTGTTATTTGCTTTCTGGTTTTACGCATCCTCCTCTTTATATTCTCTCTATTCATTCTTGATGCTTATATCAGTGATCTGGGATGAGGGATACAAGAAGCTAGTCCTATGAAGGTGAATTTTTCCCCAGGCAGATTTCTGCATTTAGGAAAGCTGGCTCTGGATGAAGGGGGTGTCTCATCAGGGTACTATGGCCCCATCACCAAGGCATGAGCAACTCAAAGTAGTAACTAGATAACTAACCATATTTTCTTTTGTTCACTGCTCTATACCTAGACTCTAGAACAGTACCTGACAGGTCGTAAATACTCAATAAATATTTCTTGAATTAAGTAATGTCATGACACATTTTTATACAAAAACATAATCTAATACCTAGAAAACAACATATAGATCCTTATTTTCCACTTTAAACTCACAGATAACACTTCAGAAAAAGAGCTGAAACTAAAGCAAACTTCTAAGCACAAGTCAAATATTTTTACTACTATTATCATAAATCCTAAATCAATAAATACTGGCTTTCCTTTCTACCTAGAAAAGGCTCTTATTCTTCTCTTTCTCACCTGGCACCTCCCGCAGTCTCTTTACATATCCCAAGACCTAGGCGGCCATATTTTATTCTCAGCTACTCCCTCAAAGAAAATATACTAATTACTTCCTTGCAGGTCACCTTTTCCTCATCCAAGTCTTTCCACTCTGCCGTTCACCTGTGAAGGTAAGACATTTGTCCAATTTCTTCCAGGAAGGGCCATCCTAGTCTGTTCCTAGGAAAACCCAACCCCTGCCAGGACCCTGTGCTGTCCTCCTCCTGACCTAGATCTGCTCTCTGCTTTCACGTGGAAGGAACTCAGTGCTATATTTCTGCATCAGGGTTCCTTCTTCGCGTTTGTCATTCAGCTGCATTTTACTATCTGCCTCCATTATCTTTCAGGGGACTGATCTGGTTTTATGTTAATCTGTGATGTTAAACTGTCAAACTAAACAAAACAAATTATCCACAGAATTATATGGTAGTTTCCTCCTGCCTCCTCCCTGATAAAAGATTAAAGCAGGACCCCAGGTCCTAACCCATACCAGAGTAGAAAACTGCTGATTTAGCCCTTAGAGGTCGTACTCTAGATAATTCATCCCAATGCTGCAAGGACGAATCACAGCATACTCACATTTCATTGTGGGGTTCACTCTGAGCATCAGATATTTGTTGAATAACTTAATATTTGCTTTATGAATTATAAGGTATTAGATAAATGTTGGTTTTTAATTGTGGCTGTTCTGATGTCTTTCCAGTCTTTCCCTATCTCATAAGGAAGAGGTCGTTAGATTTGAGTGAAAGACTTGGATATGAACCCTGGTGGACCAGAACATTCCCCTGGAACAAAAACATAGATGCAGCTGCTCCAATTGAATCCAAGCTACACTTCCTCCCCAGGGAGGCTCTTCTTCAACCCCCACAAGGGAAGGAGGCTGCCCTGCTCTAGAAAAGGCAGTAGTGTCCACAGCAGCACATATAGAATAGGGACAAGAGTCTTCTGTGGGTACCCTGGGGTGGGGAGAAGCCAATAACATGGAGCCTCCACAGGAGAGAAGCAGAAAGTCCACAGAGCTGTCAGCTAGCAGAAGAATCTAGTCCAGGGGAAGACAACCAGGAGGGAAGGAGTTGACTCCAAGCCCAAAGCAGGTCAGGTCCCCTCTCCACTGAATCTGAGTATCTAGAGTTCAACTGGGCTGATATTACTCCGCCCACAGAGAGGACCACCTCTGACCCAACCCAAACAAATTCAGAAGAGAGCTTGCCATATTTTTTAAATGTCTTGTGTTTGTTCCAGGAGGTTCCAACGAATGGGGCCCATATTTGCCAACAAACTTCCGGAAGTTCTAGGAAGAAACTTCATTTCCCCTACTAGGATCCCATTCAGTGAGCTTCACTTTATCTTCTTTTTTTTCTTTTTTTTTTTTTTTTTGTGAGGAAGATCAGCCCTGAGCTAACATCTGCCAATCCTCCTCTTTTTTTGCCGAGGAAGACTGGCCCTGGGCTAACATCCGTGCCCATCTTCCTCTACTTTATATGGAACGTCACCACAGCATGGCTTGACAAGCGGTGCATCGGTGCATGCCCGGGATCCGAACCAGCGAACCCCGGGCCGCCGCAGCGGAGTGCACGCACTTAACCACTTGCACCACCGGGCCGGCCCCTCACCTTATCTTCATACCCCAAAAATCATGCTGTAAATAATAATAGTTAGCCCCCATAAGAATCACCTCTATGAAACCAGCACACGTAGGTGGGTATGGGTTTTCCACCACCACCACCCCCTTGGTCCTTGTTCTGCCTTCTGAGCTCCTATGGGCTAACTATAATCCCTCTTCTTCATAAGAATCTCTCCAATATTTGAAAACAGCTACCATATTCTTCCATTAGTTCTGTCTTTTCCAGATTAAACATTTCCACATTCTTCATAGGTTCCTCATACTTCACGGTTCCCAAGTCCTAATTCATGATAGTCAACAAAAATCTCAAATCATTTGCATATAAATGGCTACTAAGTCAGGTCTTACCCTTCTGGTACTTTTTCAACTGATTGTTAAAGTCTACATGCAGATTTTACGTGTGCCCCCTGTTAAATTTCATCTTATTCTTAGTCTAGCATTTCAAAAGACAAGATTATTTTGAATTATAATTCTGTCACCTGTAATATTGGTTTTCCCTCTTTGTTTCATATCATTTGAAGTTTGATGAGCCATGCATATTTGCCATGTCTATCAAAGTCACCGTTAAAATAGGTGAAGAAGACAAGATCTACAAAACCTTCTCCCTTTCACTAGACATCTTTCTCCAGACTTTCGGAGAGTCAATAATGAATAATTTGGGTGTATAGTAGCCAAACTGATAGTATTATCTTTAAGCTCCCAGTCATCATCTTTTTATGAAGCTTTACTGAAATTAGTATGCCCTTTTTCTACTCCTCCCTCCTGATCTACTAAATTATTAATACCACCAATAAAGGACATTATGCGAGATTTCACATTATCATTAGCATTTTATCGCTCCTGATGATGTCTCTTTATGAGACTTTTAAGTGTTCTATAAAACATCTATTTAAGAATTTTATCAGGGACCAAGGTCAAATTCACGGATTAGCAAGAGCAATAGCAACTTTCTGATCATAAGCATTGATTCAGAGTCCAGACTTGAGAAGTTTTGGGTCAGTTGACTGGTTGGTTTGGTTAGTTTTACTAGTTTCTTCTGCACTCTCAATTCAAGTCTCTCCCTGGCTCTTTAAGAAGTCACTAGTATATAGAAGACAAAAAAATGTTCAAATACTTGTGAAAGCATTATCTTTGCTCTATGTGTGTACCTCTCATGTGACTCAAAGTATGTCTGCATGATATAAGCCCAAAACCAGAGAGAAGGTAGGACCAGGGAAGGAACACAGAAATCCTGTGTTCTTGCTGCCGTCTGTGAATACATAATATCATCTTTCTTAACTTCAAAAATGAGAAAACTCTATATCATATTGGGCTTTCTGATTTCTTCCTCCCACCATACACACACATACATACTTACACACATACACCCTCTCTGACTTCCATCTCCAACCTTGATCATGGTTCCATCTCAAATTCTGAGTGACAGTATTCCAATATTCCCTCCATTAGGGGAGGACCTAGAGATTCCTTCTCTATTTAGTGACCATTTAAATGCCTCTTGGCCTAGCCCACGCATTAATTGTCAGATGCTGCAATTTTTCCATGGCAATTGATTATTGGAAAATTATTGTAACTAATTCACTTATTTATTCATTCATTCCACAAATACTTATCAAGGTCTTCCTGTGTGCTTGGTGTTAGGTACTGCAATAACAGTACTGCAATAACTAAGAGAAGGAATCCTTTACCAGTGTAGAATTTTCTAAAGAACCCACAGTTAGGTGAGATAAGTTGAGCATTTGACCTGTATAGAGAATATAGGGCAGGAGAACCAAGACAAAGAAAGTATCCCAGATTCTGATAAACTGATTAGAGACTGGGCAAAGTTTGAAAATGGCTTTACCAACAGCCACCAGGCCACTTGCCCAAGGAGAAAGAATGGCTTCCCAGGGAGTGGATCTGAGTTAATTCAGATCTTTCTATATTGCATCTATCATAGAGTAAATGATATAGGATTGCTTATCAGGATTTCCAAATCTCACTTTCTTGGAAAAGGAAAATAGTCTGAGATGAGTGGCTGTCTCAAGGATGTGCATGACTCAGAGTAAGACCACCGCCCTACAAGGTTATGGACACTCCACCCACCCCCTAGAAGAGTTTACCAGGTGTGGTTCTCCTATTGATGTTCAGCCAGGATTGTCAGGTAAATAGCTCACTGCTGATTGGAAAAGCCCTATGCTGTTCTCTGATTCTGATATTTCTGTCACTCAGAAAGGATTTGGGAAAGCACTGTAGGATAGTAGTCTATGCAGGAACTTTGGAGTCAAGCAAATCTGGGTTCAAATCATGACTCCACAATAATGACCTTGAATAATGGGCTTAAACTCACAGGGTCTTAGTTTCTCTTCTGTAAACAGGAGACAATAAGGCCTGTCTCCAATGCTTGCTGTGATGAATAAATGAATAAACCAAGCATGATGTGCAGTCATAATAGGATCTTGGTTAATATTAGTTACATTCCTCTCTTCTCTTGGGCCCAGATCTAGATGAGGAAGCAGTCCAGTGGTGACAGCAAGAACCAGACCACCTGGCTGATCCTAGTGGGCTTCGGGGAGCTGCAACACCTGGGCTTCCTCCCCTTCATCCTCTTTCTGGCCATCTATGTGGTAACAGTCAGAGGCAACGCCCTCATCGTGCTGGCTGTGGCCTCCAGTCGGACTCTCCACACACCCATGTACTTCTTCCTCTGCCACCTCTCCCTGCTGGAGATTGGTTATACCTCCAACATCATGCCTCAGCTGTTGCGGAGCTTCCTGGAAGGAAGGGAAGCCATTTCGTTGGTCAGCTGTCTAGTCCAGTTCTATATATTTGCCTCGCTGGCTGCAGCTGAGTGCCTCCTGCTCTCGGCCATGTCCTACGACCGTTACTTGGCCATCTGCCGCCCCCTTCACTACCCTGCCTTGATGAGCACCTGGTTGTGTGGCTGCCTGCCTGCTGGAGCCTGATTCAGCAGCTTCTCCTTCTCTGCCTTTGCTCTAGCCCTGGCAGCCCCTCTGCCCCTCTGCCCTGGCAGCAGAGAGATTGACCACTACTTCTCTGACTTTGCTCCAGTTGTAGGGCTGTTCTGCGGTGATGTGGGGGTCATGTGGGGACCTGGAGTGAACATCTCAGGCTTCCTGACACTGACCCCCTTCCTATTGATTGTGGCATCCTATGCCTTCATCCTGAGGACTGTGCTGCAAATACCTTCATGCCATGGGAGGCAGAAAGCCTTCTCTACCTGTTCCTCCCACCTCAGCATGGTCGGGGTGTTTTATGGCACCCTCATTGTAGTCTATGTAGCCCCAACAGACCACATGCCCCCTTTGCTCCAAAAAGCCTTCTCTGTCCTCTACACTGTGTTCACCCCTATGGGAAACCCCATCATCTACAGCCTTAAGAACCAAGAGGTAAAGAGGGCCCTTCATAGGCTCTGGGGACTGCTCATCACAGGACATACCCCATTGAAGGAGATAGGACAGCTATTGACTTCTTTCTGGATTCCAGATTAGCCCCTTCCTCAAAGTCTAAAGGACTAGAGAGCATTGCGATGAAAAGATGGAGACTGTGGGATTGAAACTTCATGTCTAGGGCCGGCCCCGTGGCTTAGCGGTTAAGTGCGTGCGCTCTGCTGCTGGCGGCCCGGGTTAGGATCCCAGGCGCGCACCGACACACCGCTTCTCTGGCCATGCTGAGGCCGCGTCCCACATACAGCAACTAGAAGAATGTGCAGCTATGACATACAACTATCTACTGGGGCTTTGGGGGGAAAAAATAAATAAATAAAATCTTTAAAAAAAAAAAAAAAAGAAACTTCATGTCTAACAAAATGAGATAACTTCATTTTTCCAGTTGGAATGGGGTAGGGATCAAAACACATCCGGTACAGAGCCTAAATACTATAGACACTCCATAAATATTAGTTGAAAAAAATTAATTAATTAATTAGTACAGAAAAAAATGCAAGAGGGAACAGAGCATAACACCAAGTGGGGAACTTTTGCAGATTATTAATCCAAGGTGGCAAGGACTGAGGTTGGCAGATAGGGAAAGGCGAGTTAGGGAGATGGTAATACTATTAAGAATTAAGGTAAGATCTTATGACATGCTTCCAACGAAAGCTCAGATATAAAGAAAAAAACTCTAGAGCCTAAAGATTGTAGAGTAGCGACGTAGGTAGTGATGGGATAAGAGCCACTTCCACTGCATACAGACAGTGCTCCTCCTTGGGAAAGGAAGGGTCAGTCAGAGGTGAGGAAGGAGATCTCTGCACTGAGGCCTGTAGCCCAAGAGCCCAATTAGGCCACTGCTCTGGGAATTCCCATTAGTCCTCCTATTGCTGATGTTGGACCAATAGGTAGTAGGGGAAAGGAAGGAGGCAATTAAATAAGAAAATAAAAAAATAAATTAAATCCAATGAGAGGATTCTGAAATTTTGCCTCTATCAGAGAATCTTTAAAGGCTTTTAAAAATGACACAAAAACATTTCTAATTTTTTTTAATATATCAACATGTTTCCCAAGATATGATATGTAGACTACTATATCAGAATGATCTGGAGTCGTTGCTTACAATGCAGATTTCTAGGCTCCTCGCCAGACCTACAAAATCAGAATCTTTAGAAATGGGGCCCAGGGATCAGCATTTAACAAACGCCACAATTGATTCTCAGTGTAGGGAGAGGGCATGGTTTCCAGGGTTGAAAGGGATGCTAGTAGGAAAACAGAGCAAGAAAAAAGAAAATATAGTTACTCATGGATGTAAACAGATGCAACCCTGAGTGGTGGGAATAATATAGTCGTATAAAAATGGCCAGTGAGAGGATCTGAAGGAAAGCAGAAAATCTGCAATAGACAACTGTCCTGTCTGGGTGGAGTGGGAACACAGAGCAAGAAAAAAAGAAGAGAAAATTTCCCTGTCCGGAATGTTGCTGGGGAAATGGGTAGGACCTAGGCTGCATCTGAGTTTTTAAAAAGTCTCTGGGATGTTTCTTCTTTGCATTAAAGTCAAAAATGAAATCTTGTGCTGTGTGTGACAGTGTCCTGGAGAGAGGACCAGGATGGAGTGAACAGGGAGCACATCAGTTTCCCCGAACAAAGAGCCCAGTGCCCTCCTCAGGATGCAGGACTCACACCAGGCCCAGAAGAGTTTGTTTACTCTTTGTATGAGGGGCACTGAGAACACAGTCTAGAGATAGGTAGGGAACATCCAGGAGGCGCTGGAAGTATGGGTCCCAATCCCTGTACAAAGCATGTGGCTGCCTTTATGGTACTATTTCAAGGGTTTTGAGAAAGCTCCAAGACCTTCCCCTCACTCCCACCACCTGACCCCCATAAGCAGTTCTCTGCCTACTCCTAAAGCCAGAAATTTCAATTTAAAGTGTCATTGTTTTAATCATTGGTCAAATGTACATGGTACTGTGATGTAGAGGAAAGAAGCAGACTTATCTGTGTTTTGATCCCAGCTCTGCCACATGCTAGCTTAGGAAAATGACTTAACCTCTTTGAGTCTCAAATTCCTCATCTGTAATATGAAAGGAATAATAATAATAATAATAATACATAAATACATGCATATTTCACAGGATTTTTGTGAAAATTAAATGAAAGACATATAATAAATCCCTCTATCTCTGTGCTTTGATTGGCCCATGACATATTTTAATAAATATTAGCTCTCCCCTCACCCTACCTCTCCCAAAAGAAAGTCGGGAGACACACTCGCCCTTTGGTCACAACACCACTGAGGGCCAATCTTTCTTTGAGTAGAACCCTGATTGCGTATAAACACAAGCACATCTGCTCTTTCCTGTTACCTGGCATAAAAGGACTGAGACAACACTGGGAGGATGACAGACCATAAGAAAACTGGACCTAAATAGAGGAGAAATCCTGGGGGAAAGAGTCAGAGAAGAAAAGTAAAAAGGAGGAATGGGAAGGGAAGGAGGAGGAAGGGGGACAGGGAACAGAAAAATGGAAAGAGAAGAGGAAGCAGCGGGATAATGGAAGAGAAAAGAAAAAAACAAATGGAAGAGATGAGAAAGGAAAGTAGTAGGAGAAGAAAAGGAGAAGAGAAGGATTTAGGAAACCTTTCCCAGATTCCTCCACTTGGACCACATGTTTGTTTTCCTAATGAAAAGGAAACAGATGGATTTTTAAGGGATTGCATAAAAATTTTAAGTTATTAATAGGACTTCTGTTCAATATTGCATTGTAAGTCCATGCGTTGCGATATCCTATATACAGAAAGCACGTAGCAATAATTGGAAACATGCAAAAAGAGAACATTAAAAAGGCATATAATGGTTCAAAAGCAAGATAAATATCTCCATGCACCATAACTGTAAGAAAACTATTAATAAAAGCTGTGAGTAGGGCTGAAGCTGAGGGCCTGCTGGATGCCAGGTTTAAGCAGGTAGAGACTGAGTTCAGCTCCTGCAGGTTAACAGAGACTAAAATCTCTCCATCTGCAGCAGAAACTAGAGCCAGAATCACTCTAGAAATGAGGGGCTGGAAACAGGGCCTCTTTTTCATTAAAAATAAATGAAAAAACTGCTGCCTGCCTCTGTCTGAGGCAAAAGTTTATACAGAGCACCTCCAGGGAGGAAAGAGAGCACATAGCTTGTGTGTTCTCTCCCACTCAAAATGAGTCTGAGATCCAACTTTATAAAATACTTGAAAAAAAAACTTAACTCTACAAAAGGTGGCCAAAAAATCAACAGTTGGAAGAGAAATTAAGCTAGAAAATATTAAAAGTATGCTTTAAAGAAATGCTTTAAAGTAAATGTTTAAGATCCTCAAAAAGACAGTGAATGTGGGACCAGCCTGGTAGCAGAGCGGTTAAGTTCTCTTGTTCCACTTTGGCAGTCGGGGTTCGCCGGCTTGGATCCTGGACGTGGACATACTCACTGCTCATCAAGCCATGCTGAGGCAGCGTCCCACATAGAAGAGCTACAACTCTACAACTAGGATACACAACTATGTACTGGGGCTTTGGGGAGGAAAAAAAAAAAAGAGGAAGATTGGCAACAGATGTTAGCACAGTGCCAATCTTCCTCAAAGAAAAATTTAAAAAAACAAAACAAAAAACAACAACAACAAAAGACAGTGAATGAATTATTTACATATAACACAGAGGAGAAAATCATGAAACATATAGGCAGAATTAAAACAAGCCCAGATAGACATGTAAAAGAACAAATTTGAAAATTGGAAGTGAAAAACCTAATCATTGAAATATTTAAAGACTCAACAGGTAGAATAAACTCTAGATTTAACAGAGGTGAAAAGAGAATTAGTGAATTACAAGATAATGTTGAATATTTCTCCCAAAATATAGCACAGAGAGGCAAAGAGATAAAATATCAAAGAGCAGTACAAAGACCTGAAGTTTAAATGGAGAAGCTCCAACATTTGCTGATAGGAGTTCCAGAAAAACAGAATGGGGAAACTGAGGAGAAGAAAAACTTGAACAGATAGTGAGTGAGAATTCTCCAGAACTGAAAAGAGATATAAATTCTCATTAAAATATATTCAAGATATCAAACAAAATAAATAAAATGTAAATCCACACTTGGACACACCAGAGTGAAATTGTAAAATATTATGGATAAACAATAAGGCACATACAATTATGTTCAGTGCAGTATTTTTTGAATAACAAAAATTGGAAACAATCTAAATATTCATCAACAGAAGAATGAATACAAAATAGATGGAAATACAATGAAATACTGTAGAGTAGTTAATGTGAATGAGAGCAAGTATCAACATGAATAAACCTCAAAAACAAGTTGAATAAAAAATGCAAGGTGCAGAATGATATGCACAGTGTTGGTCATTTGTTTACATTTTAAAACCACACAAAACAATACATACATTGTTTGAGGGTACATACTTGTATAATGAACACATGAAAACCTACATAAAAATAATACACACAGGGGGCCAGCCCAGTGGCGCAAGCGGTTAAGTGCACGTCCTCCGTTGCGGAAGCACGGGATTCGCCGGTTCGGACCCCGGGCGCACACCGACGCACCGCTTGTTAAGCCATGCTGTGGTGGCATCCCATATAAAGTGGAGGAAAATGGGCACGGATGTTAGCCCAGGGCCAATCTTCCTCAGCAAAATAATTAATTAAAATAAAAATAATACACACAAATCCAGAATCCTTACTATCTCTGTAATAATAGCCTCAAGTACAGGCTATTTATTTTCCCAAACTCAGATATATCTGGATCTAGAAGTAACCAATCTCACTCTTGGCATGTTGAGACCATCAACAACCCCACCTTCTTTTAAAGTCTCCTATTTCTTTGAGGTTTGTGTATTTTTACCACATGCCTACTCCCTTCGGTTACTCTCCTTCATTCCTTGAGAACACTGGCACTTGTTTCATAGGATTTCTATCCATCCCAAGACCTATTCCTATTCTGAGTAATTCAAACATCCAAGAGTGTCTTATCCAACACCTAGCCTCCTCAACCCAATAAGCATCTCCTCCACTCCACTTCAGTCGCCCATCCCCATGGCCCCATCCTGGGTCTTGCCATCATCCAGAACTGCTTCACCTCTGAAACCATAAATCACTTTTCTCACCAACCTCTTGTTCTTTCAGGTCACTTGCTCAATTGCTTCCAATACTACTGTTTCAATTCCACTGAGACATTCAGTCCACTAATAGTCACTTCTACTGTATTTCTATGTATTAGCCTCCTTCTGCCTTCACTTCTCTCCTTATCCAGATAAAATTCTATAGTCCAAAATGTAAATCACTTTTGCCAATATCTTCCATTATGTTGCCTTATTATCTTTCTGTCCACTTGCCTGGAAAAAACCTAACCCCAAATACACGTTCTCATAGGTGCCTTTAGAGTAAAGGTCAACCTCCTTAACATGACTTGGCCCCTGCCTGCCTCTGGACAAATGCAGATGTATTTCTTGCCACTCAAAATCTCATACCTATGCTCCAGCCATAATGATTATCTTTTATTTCCTTGAACATACCCAACTCTCACGCCTTTTCACCTGCATTTTTCTCTACCTGTAACAATTTCCTGTGAACTATGCCTAGCACTTGAGTAAAAAGTGGGCAATCAAGATTTGTTGAATTAATTCAATCAGTGAAAGCATGAGTAGATGGATAGCTGGACCAATTACCCTTAGTAAATAGTATTATAAATAAGCTACGCCTAGTATTCATTCCTTCACATCTCCAAGTTAACATCATATAATGCCATTTAACATGTACAGGCTTGCCAGCTATTTCAAGAAGACCTACAGAGGCTCCCTTCTAGCATTACCACTATTACTTTTGTGCATCTTTTTAGAAAGTATTTATCTAGTTATAATTCTTCTTTCACAATGTCCATCCATCTATCTGAAACCAAGACCTTGTGCTCCAATAATAATAGTCAACTGTTTCTAAGTATATATATCATCTCATTTGTGCTTCACAACAAACTGTGAGGCAGACATTATTGACACCATCTTATAGTTGAATAAAACTAGGCTCAGAAAGGTAAATTTAAGGCCATTAAGATAATAAGGAGTGAATCCAATACTCAAAAACTCCAACCTTTTTTATCTCAAAGTCTATGTTCTTTTCATGATTAGTATTGCCATTCTTGGTCAAAAATAAAAGAAAGGATGAGGAGAAAAGGGAAAGTATATGAACACAGACATTATTTTTATGAGTGAATGATGACAGTAGAAGAAACCAGATTTGTAGAGAATAAAGGAACAGAGAAGGTTGGGAGCAAACAGAGAGCCAGAGAAAGATGACTGAGCAAGGATGAATTTAAGGTAAGGAATGCATCCCAGCAAGCCAGACAGTGGGTTTCAGCACCAAGGACAGCGCACACTCCAGCCCTGTTGGGGGATTAATGAGCAGAGAGCTTTATCTTCTGTGTTTGTGTTGGGAGAGTGTGAAAAGAGGTGGGGACATCTCCTTTAACCTCTAAAGGGAGTAGACAACAGAGAAGAGGAAGAGACTTGGCATTTTGACACTGCCCAAAAGAAGAGGATGTAAAGGCAGATCTTTGACCTGGCCATGGATACCAGCAACCTTTCCCAACCTGACTTCTTTTTCCTCTCCCCTGGGTTACCTGCTCTCTATCCCTTGGGATTCCATGTGAATCCTTTTTTCTTGGCTCAACCTCAGCAAGCTTTTGTTTTGGATAAGTGTTGAGGTTTTTATCCGGAACAAATCATCCCCCCAGGAAGTAAGGGAGCTCACAAGAGACAGAAGACCCTATGATCAGCATATGCCCATGTCTGCACTACATGGCCTTCTCAGGACCTACTGGTAAAACTCCTCACACCATCCTCCCACCAGCAGCTCAAGATTCCCTGCAGCATTTCCAACACAGCCATCGAGTTTCCTACCAAGACAGAATAATCATTGTTCTAGAAAGTAGAGTTTGTGACTGATACATTATCCCCCAAAAAGGTACAGACCTGGAGGTTGTGCCAAGTCATAATCCCTGCACATGAGACAAATCACAAAATCAGAGTACCCTAGTTGTAAGTCCAAAGAGGACTTAGAGAAGAGAGAGCTATGAATCAGAGACAGGGCAAGGTATAGAAACTAGACCCAAAGATTGTGAGAAGTTAGACTCCTTAAGCTATGATCGGCACCAAAATTCTACCATGAAGAAGGAGGCACTTCAAACAGGTAGTAGCTGGATAACTATGCAACTTCTCTATGGGACAGGCACTAGATTTCCCCTGAAAGTGTTTTCATTCTAATCCTTTCTCCCCACCTCCTGACTTGAAGCCCTAGACTTTGAGATGGAATGGAAACTCAGACTGTGATCATGCCTCTTAAATGTGAGAATAACCTCATCATATCTCTGGAAGGTTAATTAGCTGGTGCTATGGGCTGTTTTCTGTTTTCCAAAAATTCATATGCTGAAACCCTAATCTCCAATGTGATAGTATTTGGAGATGGGCACCTTTGGGAAGTAATTAGGTCATGGGGGTGGAGACCTCATGATGGGATTAGTGTCCTTATAAGAAGAGACACTCTCTCTCTCTCTCTCTCTCTCTCTCTTCCTTCCTCCCTCCCTCTCTCCCTTCCTCTCTCTCTCCACCACATGACACAGAGAGAAGGTGGCCATTTGCAAACCAGAAAGAGAGCCCTCAGAAGGAAGTGAATTGGCTGGAACCTTGATCTTGGACTTCCCAACCTCTAGAACAATGAGAAATAAATTTCTGTTGTTTAAGCCACCCAGTGTATGGTATCTTGTTATAGCAGCCCAAACTAAGACAGCTGGTGTACAGGAGTGATGGGCCTCAGGTATTCCTGAGAAAATTAAAACATTCTATGAGATAATCCTCTAGGATGGTCTGACCACTGTGAAACTTTTCTCTGGAACATGGGTGGGAAGGTACAAAAGAGGGAATAATAATAGCTTATATTTGCTACATGCTTACTATGTACAGGCACTGTTCTCAGTGCTTTGTATTAACTCATTTAATCTTCACAATAACCCTGTAAAGTAGGTATAATTGTTATCTCCATTTTACAAATAATACAACTGAAACATAAAGAGATAGAGTGACTTCCTCAAGGTCACACATTAACAAGTGTCAGAGCCGGGATTTTGACCCAGAGGTCTGGCTCCAGAGTCTATGCTCTCCATCATTGCACTCCAGCTGGTTGCAACCAACAGAGTAACTCCCAGAGTAGTAAATCTCACCCTATGAGACCCAAGGCCCTATTTTAAATTCAAAAATTTTATAATTTCCCCTTTATTATTCTGAAGTGAAATTCATAGATAATATAACCTAGTGCCACACATAATTTCATGAAAATCAACATAATGCACCAAATGTCAAATAAGAGAGAAATAAAAGAGAAATAATTAATTATAAAATAATATTTATTTTAATAAAAATGCTTGGATACAACCACACCAGAAGACATAATATAATAGTTGGATGTTAGAATCTCAAACACAGAACCATTGTGAGTATAGCAGCTGCAAACACAGATGAATACAGACGTGTCACATTGGCAACTCAAGCATCATGATCAGCACTGCCATCAAAGATAGGATTTCCTGAAATGATAAATAACCTTGTTAAAGCTCCAAACAAAACAAAGTACAATTTCCTCTTGGTTTACACAACAGTTGTATTCCTAGAAAATTCAGTATATATTAATTCCATGAAAAAAAATGCTTTTTGTTTGTATGTGAAACAGACTTAGGTTTAATTAATTCTTTTTTTTTTTTTTTTGTGAGGAAGATCAGCCCTGAGCTAACATCCATGCTAATCCTCCTTTTTTGGTTGAGGAAGACCAGCTCTGAGCTAACATCTATTGCCAATCCTCCTCCTTTTTTTTTTCCCCAAAGCCCCAGTAGATAGTTGTATGTCATAGCTGCACATCTTTCTAGTTGCTGTATGTGGGACACGGACTCAGCATGGCCGGAGAAGCGGTGCGTCGGTGCACGCCCGGGACGGAACCGTGCCGCCAGTAGCTGAGCACACGCACTAAACCACTAAGCCATGGGGCCGGCCCAGGCTTAATTAATTCTTAATAGGTTTTATATCTACATGAATGTCCACCAAGACATTTTTTAAAAGTCAAGCAGGACACGAAAAATTCTTCATAATATAGTATTGTCCTGCACGTTGATGGATAGCTAGACCCCACTCCCTAGGTAGTAATAGCTCCCTCTAATCATTGTGACAACCAAAAATGCCTCTACACATTCCAAAATTGCCCCCTGGGAGTCGTATCACCACCTTGTGAATCACAGCCCTAAAGTCTATAACTTCCAGACCTCAAACAGTGACAGTAGACTTCAGTCCTCCAGGGAGAGGCTGATGTTCTCTCCTGGGGACAGGCGCAACTTTAAACCTCTTGACCCACCAAGAGGTAAAGGACACCATTGAGAAGCTGTGGTGGGAATCCAGGGGACCTAGTTTAGATGGGCCTCCATTTGGCACTTCAAAGAGAAAAGTTTCCAAGGACTCTTAGGTTCCAGAAACTAATACCTTCTCCAAAGAGGAGAGGCACCAGGGGGACTTCAGGAAATTAACTGAGGGTCACCTTCTGTCAAAGAACTACAGGTGGCCTTCAAATGAAAGGAAAGAAGATCCAGGGCAGAATTGAACACAACTCACTAATGCCAGAAACGTACATCAAATGCTTTGAGCCATTGGCTACATATTAGAAAGACTCAAACAACATTTACTACTCAAAATTAGCTGGTCACTGTCCATTTGGGTGAGAACTCTATGGAAAAAATTCAGCCTTGAATCTGGGGAGAAAGAACTGTATTGGGAAATTTTCATACAGACAAACCTCAAATCACATCCCTGCCTAGCAGTCTACCAGAAAAACCCAAAGACAGAAAACAAATAACTGGGTTATAACCAGCCTTCCTGGTTTCTCCAAATGAATAGTCCAGATTTAAGAAACGTGCTCTGCTGAGGCCTATGGATTTACATATTTTGGATTTTCTGGGACAGTCTCAATTTGATATGGTTTAGTTCTTGTCAATAATGATGATTTGTTAAATGTACAACCAAATATAATTCCATTTTTTAAAATTTACAAGGCTTTACATATAAATAAATACAGAAATAAGAAAATAAAATTTTGTCAGACCAAAAGTTCTGGTTTGGAGCTTAGAAAATGTAGTCTCTATACCTACAGGGCACTAGACCTGGGGCCATGAGGGCTCTGTCCTCTCTAAGTGCACATTATTACTATTGAAGAGCTTGGTCTTAATTTCAACTTACACATTAGAAGAAACATGAGCTGGCTCCTAGGATCCTGATCTCACACATAACAGGGCTATTAATAGTCCTAGAAGCTCCTCTTTCCAGGACCACTCCCATTTCCTCATCTTCAGTCCAATTCATTAACATTTCCAGGACATTCCCATTCACAGCAATTACTACTTTGGGTCCCGAGGTAAAGACAGAGGACTGACTGACCCTCAGAATTTTGGAATATTTTACTGATATATTATTCCTGCCAGAATTATGGAACTCTGCTGGGACCAGCCAAAAGCTAGATTCAGAGAAGGATCCTCTGCCAGAGATTTTATAAAGACATCTTGACATATCAAAAACCCTTCCAATATTCCCTTTACCATAACTACCAAATTCTTATAATTTATCTATTCAATAAATTTTTGGCCATTTAATATTATTATTTATGACTCTAGCTCTTCACAAGAATATAAGAGTATAAGCATCCTGGGGGTAGGGATTTTTGTCTGCTTTATTCATTGCTGTATCTCTGGTTCCTGGGAGAGTGCCTGGCACATAATAATCAAAAGTGTGACTGGGATGTATACACTGAAAAGCATTATGCCAATATTAACTTCTAATTATGATGAGTTAAGAGAGATTCTGGTTTGCCCTGGGGAAACATAGATACTTCTCCTTCTTCCCCAGTCTCTCCCTAGACATTTTCTGATGCTGCCCCATCTAACCAAGGATTCATGCATACAGCATCTCCATTCTATCCTCAGGCTCTACGTGTCCTCCCACCTTCCCTGAAGTCCATACTGGTTGGGCCAGTTCAGGGGATGAGGCCAGAGCAACTCTCCCACCCCCTGACACACAGGTGTCTGCACTAAGGTTATTGACTCAAAACTATCATTGTGCTCTGAGATGTAAGATGCAGTCCAGCCCTGGAATGCCATTATTAACAGTACCTGATGCAAAGATTAACTACATTCTGATCTTCTCTCTCCTTTGCTGCCTTCTTGAAGCCTATGAAGCCAAAATCTATAATAAACATGACCTGGCCAGAGAGCTAATGGCTAGAGGTGTGAGGTCACTTGCACAGGCCAAAACGGTAGAAGAGACCCTGGAAAACTGTGAGTATGATCCCTTGAACCACTCTCTCCTCTTCCCTCTCCTCATTCAGCTGATAAGTTTTTCTACTGTCTCCCTTTTTGCTGTTTTTTTCCCTTTCTCAACTCACTGGCTGAAAACTGTCTTTCCATCCTACATGCATATGCCTCTCTCCCCAGGCATTTGCATGGCAGACTATTCAAGTGATGATGAAACCAACGAATGTGGTTTTGACTACACAATCTTCCAGATCAATAGCTGCAAGTGGTGCAGAAACAATACAGGCCTCATGAAATACCTCTGCAATGTTCCTTGCAGCTTTAAGGACTCCATACCTTTCTGAAACTTTGGGACTCCATACCTAGAGGTCTAGAACTTGACTCCAGACCTATGCTTGCAGCTCTAAGACTCACTCTGATTCTTGGTTTTTTTCCAGGTTGGGTAGGTGAGAGATGAAAAGAACAGAGAGTTTGCTGTAAAAAAACAAAAGAGGGCAGATAAAAAAATATCTTGAGACAAATGAAAATGGAAACACAACATACCAAAACTTACGGGATGCAGCAAAAGCACTTCTGAGAGGGAAGTTAATAGTAATAAACTACATTAAGAAAAAAGAAAAATCTCAAATAAACTAACTTTACATCTCAAAAGTATTGGTAAGGATGTGGAACAACTGGAACTCTCATATACTCCAAGTGATAGTGTATGTTGGTACAACCACTTTAGAAAACTGTTTGGAGATTATCTACTAAGACTGAATGATCCAAAATTCTCCTCCTACATATATATCCAACATATATGTATACATATGTTCACCAAAAGACACATACTAGAATGCTCATACCACCACTATTTTTAATGGCCAAAAATGAAATTACCCAAATACCCATCAAGAGTAAGAATAGAGGATTCTGAGAAGATGGTAAAGTAGGAAACACCAAGAACTTGTCTCTCTACCTAGACAAAAATTGCACTGGCAGAATCTGTCTGATGTACCTGTTTTAGAATTCTAGAGTCTATGGAAGGCTTGCAACTTCCAAAGGAAGTTGAATGGTAAACTGTGGTTAATTTCAGTCCATTTCAGCTCTTAGCTCAGTAGCAGCTACCCATCCCCTGCCCCCTAGCCCCATGGCAGGCAGCCATGCACATGTTCCAGCAGCAGCTTGTGCTCAGCTTAAGAGAGCCAGGGTGGGCAAAATGACCCTGTCCTCAAAATATCAGGTATCTGTGCCCTGATCACTGATTGTTGCTTCTGATCACAGAAGCGAAGACAAAGAGGTCAGCAGCCACTGTTGTGGTACACTGTTGTGTACCTCCCCCCATTGCTGCAAGCCCCTCCCCTCCTGCTGAAGTGACTTCCAGGGGATTTAATGGGCCAGCACCTTCCCCTCTCCCATTTTTCTCTTGATCCACCTTTGGAAGGCATACATTAATTATTAGGACATTCAAAAGCAACTGTATATACGGAGGAAATTAGAAAGCTACCGTGCATGCCTGGGGAAAGGCTCAGGCTCAGAGAAGACCTGAGAAGACCTTAGGTTGACACCTCATGCTGGTCATTGGCACAGAAACAGCCTACAACAATCAAAACAAAACAAAGGAGCAAAACCTGGAGAACAGGAGGGAATATGATTTCCAGAGTCACTATATTATAAGATTCAAATGTCCAGTTTATAGCAAAAAATCACAAGGCATACAAAGAATCAAGACAGTATTACTCATTCAAAGGAAAAAATTAATTAACAGAAACTGTCCTTGTAAAAGGCCTATGGCATATTTACTAGACAAAAACTTTAAAACAATTGTCTTAAAGATGCTCAAAGAACTAATGGACAATGTGGAGAAATTCAAGAAGATGATGTATGACATGAAGTCAGCATCATGGCTGAATACGATGTCCCTTGTTCCTGTCCCCCGCAACAAAAATAACAATTTTGTATCATCCATGGACAGAAGTGTTTTTGTCGGAGCTGTGGGACCCAAAACCATACAGCAAGGGACTCAAGAGAAGTCTCACCCACCCACGTGTTGGGTAACAGGCATACAAACCTCAATTCTGGCTTTGGATCCCTGCAGTGGCCCAGGAACCAAGCTCCAGACCCTCTCAACCAGAGTCTGGGCCCCTGGAAAACACTGTCCTAGACAATCAACCACAGGTGAGAGAGCCTTTGTGGAAATCCAGGTTTCTGGCAGGAAGTTCCAGCACATCATTGGAGCAAAAAAGACGAGTTTGGATGCATTGGAGAGGGTAAGAGGAACAGTTTGACTTTATCCACATCACCCCTTCCCCAAGGTGGCAAGAAGAGAAATCTTGCCCATGATTTCTTTTACAGGGGAAAGTGAGAATGTGTGAGTGACCATCCAGCTTCCCCAGTTGTGCACAATGCTGCCAAAATGGCTCATCTCTCTCACCACATCCAGAGTACTGAATCGTGAGCTCCATGACTTAAGTGGGGAGGCTTAGAGAGTGGCAGATAGACTCTTAGAGAGCAGTAAAGGGATGTGGATCCTACTAACTACATTGCAAACTCCATCAAGAAGCCCACCCATGAGCCGCTGGGGACACCTCGCCTGTGGATCACCCCAACTGGCCCACAGGCACCCTAAGCACTCTGCATGCCTCACACACACACACACACACACACACACACACACACACCCTTGTGGCTGGCTCCCTGTGTGCCCTCCCAATAGTGGCCACAAGAGCAAGCTTTGGCAGACAGCTAGTGAGCAAGCATAGCCAGCCAGCCTGAATCTGTGGGCCATGGAGAACCACAAACTTGAGTTTTAGTGCCACTACTGGGAGAACGAAAGGGAGACTGTCAGCCCTCGGCCTGGTGCACTGCAGGTTCAAGAAAAGGCATACAAGGTTAAGAATTCTGCCACAAGAGGGAGCAAGAAGCATGGAGCAGGTACATCAACAGAAAATTGAAAAAGACCCAGAATCCCTAGCAAGGATGATGGAAGGTATTTCTCTACCTAAGGAAGTTACTAAAGACTGGAGGAGGTGACTGCTACTTCAAGTGTGAAGAAAGCAACACAAAACTTCAAGGAACATGAAAAATCAAGGAAACGTGATACCACCAAAAGATCACAATAATACAGCAGTCTCCCCTTATCCACAGAGGATAGGTTCCATGACCTCCAGTGGATGCCTGAAACCACAAATAGTACAAAACCCTATATACACTGTTTTTTCCTATGTGTATATATTTCCAATATGACAGCAAAACTAGCACAAATTGCTTTCTCCTTCTTCACAATTTCACCAATGGGTGGGTAGCATATACAGCATGGATATACTGGATAAGGACGATTCACATTCCAGGCGGGATGGCATGAGATGGCATGAGATTTCATCATACTACTCAGAACGGCACACAATTTAAAACGTATGAATTATTTATTTCTGGAAAATTCCATTTAACAGTTTCAGATCATGGTTGACCACAGGTTACTGAAGCTGCAGAAAGCAAAATCACAGAGGGGACTACTGTATTCCAATAACTGATCCCAAACACATGAAGATCTACAATTTACCCAATAAAGAATTCAAAATAACTGTTTTAAGGAAACTAAATGAGCTACGTGAAAACGCAGAAAGATAATTTAATGAAATCAGGAAAACAATACACAAAAAAAATGAGAAGTTTAACAAAGATAGAGAAATCATACCAAAAGAACCAAATGGAAATTCTAGAGCTGAAGAATACAATGAGTGAAATGAAAAATGCAGCACAGAGCATCATCAACAGAATGGATAAAGCAGGAAGAAGAATCTGTGAGTTAGAAGACATGAAATTTGAAATCATCCAGAACAAAGAAAAAAGAATGAAAAAGAGTGAAGAAAGCCTACGTGATCTATGGGATACCATCAAGAGAATCAATGTGCAAATTATTGGAATTCTAGAAGGAGAAAAGAGAGAAGGGGGCAGGAAGCTTATTGAAAGAAATAATGAGGGGCCAGTCCAGTGGCACAGTGGTTAAGTGTGCACACTCCGCTTCAGTGCCCGGGGTTCGCAGGTTCACAGCCCAGGCACGCACCGACACACAGCTTGTCAAGCCATGCTGTGGTGGCGTGCCGTATAAAGTAGAGGAAGATGGGCACGGAGGTTAGCCCAGGGCCAATCTTCCTCAGCAATAAAGAGGAAGATTAGCATCAGATGTTAGCTCAGGGCTGATCTTCCTCACAAAAAAAAAAGAAAGAATGGCTGAGAACTTCCCAGAGAGATTTGGACATTCAAGTTTGTGAAGCTCATAAGTAACCAAATAAACTCAACTTAAAGAGATCCTCTCCAAGACACATTATAATAAAACTGTCAAAAATCAATGACAAAGAGAATCTTAAGAGCAGCAAAGGAAAAGAAGATTGTAACTGATGAGGAAACTCACATAAGGCTATCAGCAGATTTCTCAGCTGAAACCTTAGAGGCCAGGAGACAGTGTAAGGATATATTCAAAGTGATGGAAAAAAAAAAACACTGCCAACCAAAAATATGCTATTCAGCAAACTAATCCTTCAGAAATGAAGGAGAGATAAAGACTTTTCCAAAGGTGCAAAAGCTGAAAGTGTTCATCACCATTAGATCTTCCTTATAAGAAATTCTGAAAGGAGTTCTTCAAGCTGACATGAAAACACTAATTAGTAACATGAAAACATATGAAAATATACAACACACTGATAAAGGTAAGTATATAGTCAAAGTAAGTTGAATATGGTTACAAAGTATTTGTAAAATACTTCGAAATTTTGAAAGTTTAAAAAAATTTGAAAATTCACAACCATATTACAAAATAAGTTGTAATATGGTTATGTTAACCACTTAACTATAGTATAAAGGTTAAGGGGCAAAAGTATTAAAAATAACTATAGCTACAATAACTTGTTACATTATACACAATATAAATTACATACACAATATAAAAAGAGGTAAATTGTGACATCACAAATATGAAAGGGAGGAATGAAAGGGTAGAGTTTTGTATGCAATCCAAGTTAAGTTTATATCAGTAAAATAGACTGTTATATCTATAAGACGTTTTAAATAAGCCTCATGGTAACCACAAAGCAAAAACCTACAGGAGATACACAAAAGATAGAGAAAGAAATCAAAGCATACTACTATGGAAAATCATAAATTCATAAAGAAGATAGCAAGAGAGGAAGAATAGAAAATGAGAACTACAAAACACCAGAAAACAATAAGGTGGCATTAGTATGTCTGTACCTATCAATATTACTCTAAATGTAAATGGATTGAATTCTCTAATCAAAAGGCATAGAGTGGCTAGATGAATAAAAAAACAAGACCAATCTATAGGCTCCATACAAGAATCTCGCTTCAGCTTCAAGGACACACATAGGCTCAAAGTGAAGGGATGGAAAGCAAGTAGTCTATGCAAGTAGAAACCAAAAGAGAGCAAGAATAGTTATACTTATATCATACAAAATAGACTTTAAGCCAAAAACTGTAGCAAAAGAAAAGAAGGTCATTATATAATGATAAAGGGGTCAATTCATCAAGAAGACATACCACTAGTAAATATATATGCACTCAACATCAGAGCACCTAAATATATAAAGCAAATACTAACACAAATGAAGAGAGAAATAGAGAACAATACAATAATAGTAGGGACTTTAATACCCCACTTTCAATAATGGACAGATCATTCAGACAGAAAATAAATAAGGAAACATTGGACTTGAACTATATTTCAGACCAAATGGAACTAACAGACATGTATAGAACATTTCATTGAACAACAGCAGAATATACATTCTTCTCAAGCATGCATGGAACATTCTCCAGGATAAATCACACGGTAGGTCTCAAAATGAGCCTTAGCAAATTTAAGAAGATTGAAATCATACCAAGTATCTTTTCCAGCCATAATGGTATAAAACTAGAAATGAATAACAGGTGAAAAGCTGGAAAATTCACAAATATGTGGAAATTAAACAACATATTCCTAAACAACCAATGGGTCAAAGAAGATAGCAAAGGGAAACAAAAAATATCTTGAAACAAATGAAAATGGAAACACAACATACCAAAATCTTTGGGATACAAAAAAAGTGGTGCTAAGGGGGAAGTTTATAAAATAAATGCCTACATTAAGAAAAAAGAAAGATCTCAAATAAAAAACCTAACTTTACACCTCAAGTAACCAGAAAATGAAAAACAAAGTAAGCCCAAAATTAGGAGAAGGAAAACAATAACAAAGATCAGAGCCGAAATAAGTGAAATTGAGACCAGAAAAAGAAAAGAAAAGACCAATGAAACTAATAGTTGGTTTTCTTAAAAGACAAGAAAAATTGACAAAACTTGAACTAGAATAACCAAGAAAAATGAGAAGATTCAAATAAATAAAATCAGAAACGATAAAGGAGTCATTACAACTGATATCACAGAAATACTAAAGATCATAAGAGACTACTATGAGTAATTATATGCCGACAAATTGGACAATCTATAAGAAATGAATAAATTCCTAGGAATATACAACCTACCAAGTCTGAATCACGAAGTAATAGAAAATCTGAACACACAAATAACAAGTAAGAAGGTTGAATCAGTAAACAGAAATCTCCCAACAAAGAAAAGCCCAGGACCAGGTAGTTTCCCAAATGAGTTCTACCAAATATTTCAAGAAGCATTAACATCAATCATTCTCAACTCTTCCAAAAAATTGAAGAGGAAATAATACACCCAAATTCATTTTATGAGGCCAGCATTGTCCTGATACCAAAGCCAGATAAGGACACTACAAGAAGAGAAAATTACAGGCCAATATCCCTGATGAATATGTGTGTTTTGTGTCAGTCTCAGCCTATTGATAGTGATACTACTGGCTAGGAATGCATGTGGGCACTCACCTGGGCCCATACTTCTTGTGATGAGCCCCCACAGACATTTCTCCAACCAGAGCCAGTATCATGGCTGGACCAGCCCTTGTGCTTCTTATTATGATTGCAAGAGGCACCTCAACAATAACCATCAGGGAACTTTGAAAAAACAAGGTTTATTACTCACAGATCCTGGAGGATGCACAGCACACCTCGGGCCACACAGTGAGGTCACAAGTAGAGAGAGAGAGAGAGTATCAACCTGAGTTTCTGTCATATTGGGGTCGAGGGTGGGGTGACTAGGGTTTCACAGGTTCACTCTTTATTGGTGAACTTATAATATAAGAATGAGAATTAAAGCATGGGAAACTAAAATCAAGGTCACTCAAGTGGTCAGTTATCTAGGTTACCCAGGGCTTTCTAAAAGGAGAAAGTCACGTGTGGGGCAGCCTGGCTCTTTACCTAATGATGTAGCTTCTTTTAAAGAAGAAATCACAAGGGAAATTAAAAAATACTTAAAGATAAATGAAAATGAAAACACAGCATATCAAAACTTATGGGACACAGCAAAAGTGGTATTAAGGGGGAAATTTATAGCTATAAACACTTACATTAAAAAAAACAAGAAAGATCTCAAATCTACAACCTAACTTTACAACTTAAAAAAACTAGAAAAAGAAGAACAAACTAAACTCAAAGCTAGCAGAAGGAAGAAAATAATAAAGATTAGAGAAGAGATAAATGAAATAGAGAATAGAAAAAGAATAGAGAAAATCAATGAAACCAAAAGTTAGTTCTTGAGAAGATCAACAAAATTGACAAACCTTTAGCTAAATGGACTGAGAAAAGGAGAGAAGACTCAAATTACTAAAATCAGAAATGAAAGTGGGGACATTGCTACCAATTCCGCAGAAATAAAAAAGGATTGTAAGAGAGTACCATGAAAACAATTGTACACCAAAAAATTGGATAACCTTGATGAAATGCACAAATTCCTAGAAATACAAAACCTACCAAGAACACTTCCTAACTCATTCTAAGAGGCCAGACAGAAACAATACAAAAAAAAAGAAAACTAAAGACCAATATCTTCATGGACATTGGTGTAAAAATCCTCGACAAAACACTAGCAAACCAAATTCAGCAGCATATTAAAGGATTATACACCATGACCAAGTGGGTTTATTTCTGAAATACAAGGATGGTTTGACATACAAAAATCAATCAATTAATACACCATGTTAACAAAATGAAGGACAAAAAAAAAAACACATGATTTTCTCAATTGACGCATCAAAAAGTGCTTGACAAAATTTAACACACTTTCATGATAAAAACTCTCAACAACCAGGAATAGAAGAAAACTACCTTAATATAATAAGAGCCATATAGCAAAAACACACAGCAAACATCATACTCAATGGTGAAAGACTGAAAGCTTTTCCTCTAAGATCAGGAACAAGGCAAGAACGCTTGCTTTCGTCACTTCTATTCAACATAGTACTGGAAGTTCTCACCAGGGCAATTAGGAAAGAAAAAGAAATAAAAGGCATCCAAATTGGAAAGGAAGAAGTAAAATTATCTCTGTTCATAGATTATATGGTCTTATATATAAAAAATTCTAAAGATTACACATACAGGGGCCGGCCCCATGGCTTAGCGGTTAAGTGCACGCACTCTGCTGCTGGCGGCCCGGGTTTGGATCCCGGGCACGCACCAACGCACCACTTCTCCGGCCATGCTGAGGCCGCGTCCCACATACAGCAACTAGAAGGATGTGCAGCTATGACATACAACTATCTACTGGGGCTTTGGGGGAAAAAATAAATAAATAAAATTAAAAAAAAAAAAGATTACACATACACACACACACACACAAACCTGTGAGAACTAATAGATGAATTCAGCAAAGTAGCAGAATACAAAGTCAATATGCAAAATTCAGTTGCATTTCTATATACTAACAATAAACAGACAGAAAAGGAAATTATGAAAACAGTTCCATTTACTATAGCATCAAAACAAACAAAATACTTAAGCATTAACTTAACCAAGGAGGTAAAAGACTTGTATAATGAAAACTGCAAAATATTGCTTAAAGAAATTAAAGACAAAAATAAATGGAAACACATCCCATGTTCATGGATTGGAAGACTTAATATTGTTAAGATGTCACTACTTTCCAAAGCGATCTACAGATTCATTGTAATCCCTATCAAAATCCCAATGACTTTTGTCAAAAACAGACAAACCCATCCTAAAATTCATATGGAATCTCAAGGGACCCCAAAAAGCCAAAACAGTGTTGAAAAAGAAGAAAGCTGGAGGATTCACATTTCTTGATTTCAAAACTTACTGCAAAGCTCTGGTAATCAAAATAGGGGGTACTGGCATAAAGACAGACATATAGACCAATAAAACAGAATAGAGAGACCAGAAATAAACCCTCACATATATAGTCAAGTTAATTTTTGACAAGGGTGCCAAGACCATTTGCTATGGTCTGAATGTTGTGTCCCCCCTAAAATTCATATGTTGAAATCCTAATCCCCAAGCTGAAGGTATTGGAAGGTGGGGCTTTGGGAGGCGATTGGGTCATGGCAGCAGAGCCTTCATGAATGGGATTAGTGCCCTCATAAAAGAGGCCCCAAAGAGATCCCTCACCTCTTTCACCATGTGAGGTTACAGAGAAAAGATGATCATCTAGGAAGCAGGCTCTCACCTGACACCAAATCTGCCAGAGCCTTGATCCCAGACTTCCCAGCCTCCAGAACAGTGAGAAAGAAATGTCTGATGTTTATAAGCTACCAGTCAATGGTATTTTGTTATAGCAGCCCAAATGGACTAAGGTACCATTCAATGGATATTTCTTCTAGGGATCTAATATACAGCATGGTGATATATTTCAAGTGTATTATATACTTGAAAGTTGCTAAGAGAGTAGATCTTAAATGTTCTCACCATAAAAAAGAAATAATAATTATGTGAGATGATGGACATGTTAAATAACTGTACTGTGGTAATCATTTCGTAATATATAAGTGTATCATATCATCACATTGTACACCTTAAATTTATACACTGTGTATGTCATTTATATCTCAATAAAGCTGGGAAAATGGGAGGGAAGGACAGCCTTTTTGACAAATAATGCTGGGAAAACTGGATATCCACATGCAAAAGAATGAAGTTGGACCTTTACCTAACACTATATACAAAAATTAACTCGACATGGATCAAAGACCTAAATGTAAGACCTAAAACTATAAAACTCTTAGAAGAAAACATAGGACAATACATAGCAATTACCCAACAGATCTAAAGAGGCCATTGGTATAAGAATATAACATTTTTCCCAAACTTCTGCTTTATGTTAGACAGTTCCACTTGTATGGTTCTATCACTCCCTTTGAGCATTTGCTTATTCACACTCAGCAGAAAACACAAAAGACAGGAGAACAAGAGCTCTCTGGCACAAGAACAAAACATCCTTTTTGATCTTTGGGCCTTTTGGCATCTTCAGCTCATAACTGTCTCTTGCTCACTCTCTGGTCATTGGGCTCTGAGCCCTGCCTCTTTGTCTACACCTATGATATCCATATATAGATGACCTTCTACATTTCAGCATCTTACCTGTTAAATATGTCACAGGTGCCAAAGCCAGCATCTCCCATACCCTATACTAGCCAGATTCCTATTAAGTTTGGCCCTGTCTCTGCCTATAACCCCTGTATCAAAGAGTGAGGTCCAAAGGCAGAATACCCAATTATTCAAGGAATAAAGAAGCTCAGAAGACAGCAGTAGATTATCAGAATTGCCTTACTAACACAGACTCATTGGCCAACCACCAAAATTATCTCTAACAATGTCCTAGGAAAAATATTTCTAGTGCCTGACATGGTGACTGACCCAATAAATGTTTGTTGGAATGATGAAGGGAAGGAAGGAAGGGAAGGAGGCAGGGATGGAGGGAGGGAGGGAGGAAAGAAGGTAGGTTTTTCTCAAGATTAACCTTACAAAGTTAAGCATGTCTCTTAATCAGTGCTTCCAAACATTAATGTGTCCATGAATCAACTGGGAATCTTGTCAAAATGCAGATTCTGATTCAGTAGGTTTTGGGTGGGGCCTGAGATATGGCATTTCTGACAAGCTCCCAGGTGATACCAATAATGCTGGTCCATGGAACATACTTCTGGTAGCAAAGATATAAATAACGCTACATACCATAATGAAGAGACATGTCAGAGAATGGAATGGTGGACCTTGGGATGTCATAGGTTTCTCACCACTGTACCATCTCAACAGATGTATGAGGGTTAATTTTATGTGTCAACTTGACTGGGCCATGGGGTGCCCAGATATTTGGTTAAATATTATTTCTGGGTGTGTCTCTAAGAGTTTTTCTGAACTGGTAGACTCCTATTTGAATTGGTAGACTGAGTAAAGCAGACTGCCCTCCCCAAGGTGGATGGGCCTCATCCAATCTGTTGGAGGCCTGAATAGAATAAAAGGCTGAGTAAGAAAGAATTCTGTCTAACTGCCTTCTCCTGCCTTCAGACTAGGACTCAGATTGGAACTTACATCATCAGCTCTCCTGGTTCTCAGACTCAGACTTGTACTGGAACTTACACCATTAATTCTCCTGGGTCCAGATTTCTCCATAATTGCATGAGCTAATTACTTAAGACAAATAAATAAATACCTGCATAAAACACATACACACATCCTATTGGTTCTGTTTCTCTGGAGAAGTCTGACTAATATAAGATGTTTGATGATCAGTGATCACAGATGTTAGAGAGAATTCAGAGTATAGTTGGGGGTTTAGATCTGATGACTTCTTTCAGATGCAGAGATACTGTTAACTTAGGTTCTAGTGAACTCCTATTCAACCAATGGTTTACTATTTGCAGATGCCAGAAGATCCTCAATCCCTCCAAACTCAGTGATGCCCATCTAGAGTGAGTGGGAAAATACCTTCAGCCAAGTACAGATAATGAGCCAAAGTTCAGCACAGCATACAGGGATAACCCCCTTTTGGGACATTCCAACAAAAATATGAGGCTTGAAAATAACACTCCTTTCTCCTACCAACTCCCTTCTCTCCCCATTTCCTCCCTCCATGCATTTGCCCAAATCTAAGACCCCCCACCGAGACTTTATTCCTGGTACCATTCTTGGTTACATCCCCTTCCCTGAAGTTCACACTGGCTGGACCAGTTTGGGGAATTAGCCTTGGGCAGCCAAGTCTTTCTTCCTGGCATAGATGCCAGGACTACTGCCTACTCAGAGACACCTTTGTGTCAGGAGGGTATAAGAGACAACAGCATCCTGGGCATAACAGTCTTGAGTTCCACTAGCTGCAGAAATGAGGTCCACTCTGATCATCTCCCTCCTTAGCTGCTTCTTTGTAGCTTATGAGGCCAAAGTCTTCTCCAAGTGTGAGCTGGCCCGCAAGCTGAAGGCCCAGGGAATGGATGGCTATCGTGGCTACAGCCTGGAAAACTGTGAGTATGAACTACTCATCCATCATTTCTGTCTCTTCCCAAAGAGGGCCTCTTTTGCAAACCAGCCATCTCTCCCCTTTCACCTCCTGATTTCCTCACTTGTCGGGGCTCTCTCCCACTCCCGTGACTGCTCTTCCTGTCTCTGCCCCCTCTGCCCTGTAATTCCTATCTGGTTCTCCTTTTCTCTCTCTCCACCAGGGATTACCTTATCTATAACAGATTTTCTTCTTTTTCTCCCCAAAATTACCTTCCCACTCAATGGCCCGGAATATTTCCTTGGATATATCCAGAGACTAACCTATTTCCTTTTCTGCCGCCATCACCTTTGCTTTCACCTGCATCCTTTTCAGTCCAGGTCACTGGAGCACAATAGGTGCTGCTTCCACCCTCTCCCCTGCCCTTTTGTCTGACAAAAAATAACCCACACCTGCTAAGTTTGTTTAAAGGTTGTTCTAGTGTCACAAGGGAGTTAGGTGGGGATTGTGAGAACAGAAGGTGAGGCAATGACAAGGGTGCAAGAAGGATTGAGAATCTCAGTCACCCATCTCATTGGTAAGAACACATGAACTTTCAATTTCCCTTAAATATCTTCATTTTTTCCATCCCAAACCTACTCTTTCCTGTCACCCACAAGGATGGTTTTTCTGGACTTCCTTCCTAGGATTCTCCTCCACTAACTCTCCACCTCTTCCCTTGCATATCCCTTGGGACATAGAGCAAAAGCGAATATATGCAGCAAGAGTGGATATTTGGCTGGAAGATGAGGCTGAAAAGGTAGACTGGAGAACAGACTGTGATTGAGTGATTATTGGGCATTCCAAATGCATTTATTTAATAAATTGTCATTACATACTTACCATGGACTAATTATTGCTTAGGACTGGGAATACACAATAGATTATCAACGACCTCTAACATTTAGCATCCCATAGTCTTTTCATCTCAGTCTTAATGGACTTTTATTTCTGGTAGCTCTAGTACAGCACAAATTGTATCTCATCATGGAGCACTCTCCTCTTTCTATCCACACCTTTTGCTCTCTCTGACCCAGGGGTCTGCATGGCTAAGTATGAGAGTAACTTCAACACCAAGGCTTTTAATGGAAAAAACGCCAATGGCAGTAGTGACTATGGGCTCTTCCAACTGAACAACAAATGGTGGTGCAAAGACAACAATTATTCTTCATCAAATGCCTGCAACATAATGTGCAGTGGTAAGGACTCTATGCCCTCTGAGGGCTGGGTGGAGTGGGGCAGGTAAAATAGGTGCAAAATTGAATGCACTACTCCCTAACACCTGACCCTCAGTCTGTGCTGGGGAAGCTAAGCATAGGGACTAAAAGTGCCCTGAACAGTCCTGACACTAAAACAAGATTCCACAGGAATCCTCCTGCCAAAAAGGAGGAAAGAGATACACTGACTTGTGACTGAGCCTCCTGATCCTGGATGCCCTCTGGAAGGAACTGGGCTCAGAGATAGATTCTAAGCAAAGGCAAGAAAACCCAGGCAAAACGGAAGCCAAATCCACAGAAGGGCTCCAGAGATAAAGGGTTTCTGAATCTCAAGATTCAGTTTCCTCTGGGAATTCCCCTCAAGAAATGATTGATTATTAAAATAGGAAAAGGGATTTTTCCCTCCTCACTCATCTACTTTTTCTTTCAGAACTTATGGATGATAACATCGATGACGACATCACCTGTGCCAAGAGAGTTGTGAGAGATCCTAATGGGATGTCTGCCTGGTAAGGAGAACGTGAAGGACAGAGAGCAGCCACTCTGCCAGGGATGGGCCCCGACAGTATCTGGGATGCTGATGTAAGCCATATCTCTGCTGTAGGATTTTCCCTGGACTTTGTAGGGAGCTGAGACTGTTTCCCTGATGTGAAATGAGGCAGAACAATACTGTGATGCCTGCAGTGCAGCACCCACACACATGTGTCTCAGATGAGCAAGCTCTCCATATCTGGGACACTCCCACAGCATAAACTGACTCCAGCCTGAAGGCTCTATATTCTTTCTCAACTGAGCCCCTTACAGACTCCTGCCCCTGCCTCTGATCTATGCTTTATTTCTCTATCTTTAGGGTAGCCTGGGTAAACCACTGCAAAGACAAGGATTTGTCCAAATACCTGGCCAGCTGTAACCTGTGAGTCTGTCCTTGAACGTGGCTCCTGGAAAAGGTGGCCCAGAAGGCAAGGCAATTCCTCAAGGTTCTTGGAAGCTCTGAATCTTCCCCCATCTCTGCCTCCAAAATAAAAATGAATCAAGTTCAGCTGTCTCAAGTAGCGTGTTTAAGGGCTGGGTTATGACAGAGACTTGCTACATGATAGAGACAACTGGAAATCCTGCTCTCTTCAAGCCCACCATTGAAGTTTTCCGTATGTCCTCTGGAGAGACAGTTAAGGAAAACCCTTGCTTGAGAACTTTTTAAGGCTAAAATTGACAGTTGACTATAGCACGCTAGATGCCAGCTCTTATGATGCCAGCTCTTATGAAATTTATTTAATAGAGACGGCTAATATTATTCTCCATCCAAGAAGGATAGTTTATGATCAAACAGAAGAAAATTGTGGGAGAGATTTGGTCAAGACATGGGGAACAATTAGCAGAATATGAGGATGATTATGTTGGCTAGGGTAAATGACTACAGCACTCTAACAGAGTCCCAAAAATATGGTGCTCAAACGAAACAGTCCAAGATGGGTAGATAGGCTCCTTTGTCCCACACAGACATTCAGAAATCCAGATTCTGGGGGCCAGCCCCGTGGCTTAGCGGTTAAGCGTGCGCACTCCGCTACTGGCAGCCCGGGTTCAGATCCCAGGCGCGCACCAACACACCGATTCTCCGGCCATGCTGAGGCCGCATCCCACATACAGCAACTAGAAGGATGTGCAACTATGACACACAACTATCTACTGGGGCTTTGGGGGAAAAAAAAAGCATGTTAGCTCAGAGCCGGTCTTCCCCAGCAAAAAGAGGAGGATTAGCATGGATGTTAGCTTGATGTTAGGGCTGATCTTCCTCAATAAAAATAAATAAATAAATAAATAAAACTTTAAAAAAAAAAAAGAAACCCAGATTCTTTCCATCTTGCATCTCCACCAACCTCTACAGCAGTGCTACTCGAAGTGTGCCAGCATTAGATCACCTGGGAGCTTCTGAGAAATGCAAATTCTTGGGCCCACTACAGACCTATTGAATCCTTGTTTTTAACCTGTTTTAATGAGCTCTCCAGGTGATCCTTATGCATAGAAAATTTTGAGAAGCACTGCCCTAGGGTATTGTCCTCATCCACATGGACAAAGGTGGATTGAAGGCACTCCATGCTTCAATTTGCAGGAAGGGGAATTCGTTTGGAGAAACACACATGCAATATGTTAAGGTCCAGGCCTGGAAGAGGCACATGTCACTTTCATTTATACTCCAAAGGTAGAACTTAATCACAAGCCATTCCTAGCTTCAAAGGAGCCTGGGAAATGTAGTCCCCAGCTAGGCAGCCAGGTGTCCTGCTCCAACACTATTATTCTGGCAAAGGGGAGAACGGATTTTGATGGACAACTAGCAGTTTCTGCCATAGGAATTAATAGATCACTTAATAAAGCGAATCATAATCACTTACATTCCTAGAGTATAAATGTTTCATTGAACAAGTATGCTTCATGGGACATAACCATATAAAAGTATTTTTGTGCCCCACCATCCCTTTAAATTTATTGTGTAGGGTAGGTTCTTCTCCCATCTCTGAACAACAACTCAGGCAAGTACCATGACTTTTCTGGCCACCTTCAGGTAATGAAAGCACACCAACTCTGTCCAAGGAGTCCTCTCCCCTCTCCAGCTCTTTTCTTGGCCTCTGCAACATCTTTTATAGACTGACAATGGAAGATCAACTAAAGATGCAAAAACATATTTCCACAATGTCCTTTTGTAAATATTTG